>NW_027071826.1:2202500-4602500 GCF_038088225.1 Cyrtonyx montezumae
CACCATCATTTCCATCTCTCCAGCTTCACTCCATGGAGTTGAGGATGTAGGGAAGGGAATGAGAAAGAGGCTCAGCTTGGCCAGCTTGAGCCCAAAACTGATGTCTTCCTTCGTGTTCCTGTCGGAGTCATAGAACTTGTAGGGGTTGGAAGGGAACTCTGGAGATCATCCCATCCAACCCCTATCAGCATCCTAATTATGAATAACAGATGCCTCCTAATATGTCAATAATCATGAATATCTGGTTATGGAGCCTCCAGTTTTGAAAATTCATGGGCAGAGAGTCCAAAGATGAGCCAAGAAGGTGATAAAAGAGAAGGAGAACCTGTCCTGTGAAGACAGGCTGAAGGAGTGAGGTCGTTTCACCCTGGGGAAGGCTCAGAAAGGACCTCGTCCCAGTGATTGCAGGGCAGCTACAAACAGAATGGAGGTTCTCAACTCATGAGTTGCTCCATGAGGAAAACACAGAGCAATGGGTACAAGGTGGCTACGAGATGCCCCAGGAAGAGCTTCATCTTGATATAAGACAATTTCTTTCTGACATAAGACATTTTTTTTCAACCAATGCAATGATCTCCCCGGGGCAATGTAGGATCACCATCACTGGAGGTTTTCAAGATGTGATTGGACAGGATGAAGGATAACCTCATCCAAGCTCCCTTTTCTCCAATAAGATTGGACCTGACGCTCTTCTGAGGTCATTCCCAGCATGAGTTGTTCCATGTTCCCATGACTTCCAACTACATCCCATCTTCCAACCACCACCCTGCTGCCAAAGCCACAGAAATAGCCCTGAAGCCAGCACAGGATCACGTTGGGGTAATCGAGGACAAGTTCAGCCTTTCTCCCCAGCTCCTGTAGAGGTGGAACACAGCTGGCCGAGCAGTTGGCACAGCAAGGTCCTGCCTCTCCTTGCTTGCCTGTGGCACAGCAGGCAGTTGGCTCCAGCAGGGATGATGGCGAATGATGCTGCTCCACCAGCATCCACCCCAAGAGCCCTAAATAGGGTTCAGTGACTCTCCTAATGCAAAATGCAGCCATTAGCCCAAAAGAGCTACTGATGCATTCAAGAACACGCACCCCTGGGAGACAGACAGAGCCATTTCATAAAGTGGCTGAGTCTCATCTAGATATTAAATAGTGCTCTGTGCCTCTGCCCTTACTGGGAAACTGCCCAGATGCCATGTGGCAGCAGCCCCCGAGCTCAGCAGGGGCACGGGGCTGACTTATGCACCACGCTGTGAATTTCCTTGTGAGTGAACAAGCCCTTGCTAATATCTCCAAAGCAGGCAGTATTTATAGCTTTGTTTGTTCAATGCTGCACGTGTCCAGGTAAATCACTGGCATCTCCCCCGACCTTCGGAATAAATACAAGGGAAAGGTCCCTGTCTGTGTGCCAGCAGAGCCTGATTTACAGCTGGGCAGTGGCAGGAGCACTGCACACACCACCAGTGCTCACAGAGGCACCATGTGCTGCTTCCCCAAGTGCTGAGCCACACTTGGGGACAAACCAAGGGCACAGCATGGCCCCAAAGCATGCCCCTACCCCATCCACACCTTGCCCGCCCCATCTGTGGGTGCTCGTGTCTGAGCATGCCCCTCTCTGCTTTGTGTTGCCCAGAGTGGGAAAGCTTTTCCACGTCCAGCTGCCAGCAAGCTGTTTGTTATCATACCTGTGAGAGCTGGCTTAACATTTTTCCACAGAGAGAAACTTTCCACAATAATTATTTGTCGTAACAGTTTGATTGTGGAGGGAAGCAAAGAGGAAAACGTGCTCCTGCAGAACAGAAGTGCAGGAGGGGCTGAAGCAGCCCCTGGGACCCCAAACCCAAAATCAGTTCGTGCTAAAAATTCTCCTGGATAGGGTCCAAAGGACAGGCAATAGGCGAGCTCACATTATTGCTGTGCCTTAACGAAGTCGCAGAATTACCTGCTTATTCATGCGTAGTCTCTACGACTGGCTTAAGTGCATTATCTGCTGTGGGGAAGTGAAAATAAGCAAGCTGGGTGCCTGGGGGAGATTAACAGAGGGAACTCAGGACCCTGTGTGAGCGTCAGCAGCTGAGGTGCTTCCAAATATCCTGATTAACTCCTGAATTGGCCCGGTATTAAGACAATACAATAGGCCCTTATTGTCTGAGCACAGACATTAACAGCCTCGTGCACGGCTGGGGACAGCCCTGGGGTGAGGGAAAGCCAAGGTTGGGAGGGGAGGACCAGTTTATGGCCAAGAGATACCAAAGCATACCCGTGTGCCACCCTCTCCTTGAAAGATACCCAGTGGCACCAGCAAAGCAGAGCTCAGACTCATTTGTGCAACCTCTGTTATCACAGCATCATAGAATCGTGGAAGTTGGAAAAGACCTCCAAAATCCAAGATCCAATACTGGCCACATGCCAGCCTTGGAGAAAACAGGTGCACAGCTCACCTTGTCCTGTGATAAGTGTGCAAAGTGGGTATGTGCACCATCCAGGATTCATCTACCACTGAGGCAATGAGCTGAACAGAGGGACTCGTGTGCAGACACCCAGGGGTTTCCTCCTCTGGTTGTTGGTGAGCTCAAGTCTAGAGACATGAGCAAGAGGGAAGGGATCTCCAGAGACAAGAGCCATGCGACTGGGCAGAGAGAGCTGTGAATGACACTGAGAACCCCACAAAACTCATTAAACTTGACATTTCTTACAAAATAGATCTATATTTATGAAAAGAAGAAGATGTAGGTGTGCTTGTCTTGAGGCTGGGGTTTGAGGGGCAAGGAGAAATAGGGCAAAGGAAACTTGGCACAGCACAAAGGGCGATGCCACCTCGCGGCGTTCGCTCCCCATTCAGACCTCTTCTTCCACCAACATTTTAATGCAGATGCTGTTGGTTTGAAAGCAGAGCTGGGGCACTCCCAGAGCGCATGGTGTGGATGGGCTCGTACGAAACAGATGAGCAACCTCAGCTCCTGTGCACAAAGCAATTCTTGCTGAGCTTCAGGAAAGAGAGGTACCATTGGAAACGTGACTTTTCCATGTGTTCTTTTCCTATGTGACAAGGCTGCTGCAGGAACACAAATATTAACTTCCTTTTCCCTTATCAGCTGAGGGCAAAGAAACAAGCAGGCTGCTCACCCCAGCTAACCCCTGCCCACAGCAACAGCAATGCTGTGCATGTGTGCACTGCTCCCCATATAAATAAATGCATTGAAAGTATCAGGTGCCAGGAAACCAAAAGCAGCTTTGTAACTCTCATAACTCAGAACAGGCTCAGGGCTGGGTTGTTCCAGGTCTTGGTGCCATGGTGGATGGAGTCTTTGGATCATCAGCTCAGGCACAGTACTGGGCTTTCCAGAGAGTTAGGGATGGGGTTTTTTTTTTCCTTTTTGCTTGAGGCAACTCATGGATACAGCGTGAAAAATCCATGGAACATGCTGCCCCAAATACTTGTGGGTACCCCATCCCTAGGAGAGCTCAAGGCCAGGTAGGACTGGACCCTGGGCAGCCTGATCTGGTGTCCAATTTAGAGGCTGGCAGCCCTGCCTGTGGCAGGGAGGTTTGAACTGGATTATTTTTGAGGTCTTTTCCAACCCAACTTTCTGTGATTCCACGGAAAATAAAATGCTAGGGGAAGGTATGTACAGCTTGAAACAAAGGACATGGTGTCACAGTGCTGGTTCCTTGGCATTTTGGCTAAGTGGGGACAAAACTTGTGTTGGCAAGCTTCGATGGCAGATCCAATGGCAAGTCCAATGGCAGATCCAATGGGAGACCAAATGGCAGATCCAACAGCAAACTGAGCCAGAGAGCTGAGGGCTGAGACACCTCCCAGCCTGTTCCCATGGGCAGCTGCTGCCCCAATCCCTTGACAGGGCTGGTTCCCTTGCCCACCCTGGTGCCACCCAGCACATTGCCACCTGTCCCAGCATGGGGCTTGCAAAGTGCTCTCCCATCCAAAACACACCTGCTGCAGAGAGGTTGTTTGGGCTTTTTATTTTTCTTTTTAAACGTCTCTATTTCCTTCTCTGCTTTCCATTCAAAAATAAAAGCAACAGCAGCTCTCTTTAGGAGCAGCAAACAAAAGAGCTGTAAAATTAGGCAGCTTCATCTGAAAAGCAGCTGTCTGTGCCATTCGGGAGGTCGCAGTGCCCCTGCTTCCCTTTTGATGCCTGTTTGTAAAACCCCATTATTCTTCACTCAAACACACAAAACAACTGCAGTCAGGCCTCTGCTGGAGGAATAATATCTCTGCCTTCATACCAGCACACTGACATTAATGTTTTATCGCTCTTAAAGCACTTCACATCCTCCCTTTCCCCAGCTCAGAGACATGGGATATGCTTACACCAAGCTGCCCTGCAGCCCTTCATGCTTCTTGTGTGGGAGTCACCATCAGTTGGGAATGCTGGATTCAGTGGATTAAAGCCTGGAAGCTTCTAGGACAGTGGTCTTCTGACTTCCAAGGTCTTTTGGTCTCTGTCAAGCTGAGCCTTTTGGTGAACCTTCCCATGGGAATGTGATGCGTGTATATACAATACATATGTCCTGGGATGGGTGAGCACCATCCTCCCTTCTGCTCTTCTTATTAAGAAATCAGCAGCTGTGATAAGCACCCCGCAGCAACACTGCTACAACAGCACCAGCCAGCCCCATCCTCCCTCTTCCCACCACCCCAGAGAAGGAAGGACATCTGCACCTTGTATTCCCCATCTATTTTCTGAGCCTTTCCAAAGGTAAGGAAACCTGTTAACCCTCTACGCTCTTCTTTCATAACTCCATCTGTCCTATTACAGCCCGTGACGTGTGCTGATGCAGTTTATGCAACCAGGTGAATGGTGGCACAGGAGGGCAACAGTGCCCACGTCCCTCAGTGCCACACCTCTGCAGCTCTGGAGCACCCCCAGGGACAGTGACCCCACCACTCTGAGCAGCTGTGCCACTGCATCGACGCTCTTTTGGTGAAGTTTTTCCCCCTGCCCACCTGTCATTGCCCATTCTCACTGGCAGGGCACTTTCCATTTTAACACCCCATTAAATCACGCCCTCTCAAGAAGGACATGTGGCAGGCACAGAAATTGCAAATGAGATTACTGCCGTCTGCTCCCACACAATGCAAATTATTTTAATGCAGGGTGAGGGGGCACCAGCTGCTGCCCTGCTGCCGGCCTGAGGCTCCAGACAAGCACTGTGCCCAAGTCCTTCCATGATCCCCCCTTAGTGCTGTTCCCATGGGATGCAGAGTGCCTGTGCCCTCACCTGGGCCAGATATCAGGACATGAGAAAGTCACCAGCAACAAAACCCCCAGCCACTGAGATATTTATATGTCAATGGTATCGCTAGCAGCATCATGTCTTGTATCCCTGGACCACGCTGGTCACGTGCAGGGCAGAAAAATGCAAAGCACAGTAATTATCTGTTGCAGAGCCCTGTTAATGATTAAGTTTGGGAGCCACTAACAATCAAGCCTATTGAAAGGACTACAAGGGTTTCAAAGTGTTTCCTCCGAACCATGTGACGGCAAATTGTTCTGAGTAGACGGCTCTTAATTCACATGCTGGTTGTCATGGGGATGGGATAACACCCCTCCTATTCAAGGATGCCACACAAGAAGCCTACTATTCGCTACAATAGGCTTTTAGTTCGGGCTCCACTTCATACGTAGCCAAAAATATATGTATCCAGAGAGTGATATTGGCACCGACCTTCCTTAATGCAGCAGAGCCCAAGGGCCAGTGGGTACCAGGGCTGGAGGAAAAGCAGTGAGGGCATGGACAGGATGGACAGAGCCCGTGCTCTGGCTGCATGGATCAGGCTCAGCCACATGCACGTGGGTGGGCAGCTTCGTTTTAATTTCGAAATGTCACCAGCGAGGTCACCTCCCACTCGAGCTGGAGCAAAAAATCACCCTGCATGTGCCAGGCTCCTGCAGACCTGGACTGGAGGAGCTGGGATGGGGTCATGCCCAGCCCCAGCTGGGAAGCCCACTTGTCACTGAAGTGCCCAGATTTGGAGCCACCACCCCTAGAGTTCTTCCATCAGCGTGCAGCAAGGCCTGCTGAGAAAGCTGGCCAGAGTTATGGATGGGAGCAGAGGTGGGGAGGGGGAAGAAGGCAGCCTCATGGCATGAGGGGAGGAGAGTGAAAACGGCCTCAAATCTATCCCTGGCCCCATAAGACACCAGGAGATGGACCATACATGAGGTCCCAGGCAATGAGGCCATGGCTGAGAGCAGCACCACTGCCTTCACACGCCCGGGGAAATGCCTGCTGAACATACTTGCTATTAAACTGGGGCTTCACCAAGGAAGCACCTGAGGAAAACAACAGCCAGGAGCATTTCTTATGTTATCCTGAGCAAGAAGACATCAGGCTCGCTGGAGCTGTGTGTGACCCACGTTTCCAACAGAACCACCTATCAGCCCTCATCCCCTCCGCAGTGCCCCGTGCCCCACACCAACACAGCTCTGCCACGGATCACCCACATCAGCACAAAAGAGGAGGCCCCACATAGCTCACCTGCTGCTGGAGAGCATCACTGTGACCCTGCTCTGCCCCAGGGCTCTGCCATGCATTGGCAGCTATAGGAGATGCAGGAGCAGTGAGACAAGCTGTATTGTTTCCCCTGACAAGGAAGGAAGAAAACCACCTTCCTGCGTGGGAGCAGCACTGAAGGGTGAGAAACGACCTGCTAGACAGATGAGTCATTCCCTCGCCTCCTCCTCCAGATCCTGGCACCCTCCAAAGAAGAGCACTGGAGGCAATCCTTCCCCTCCCAGCTCCTGCTTCGCCTGCAGGAGAATACAGAGCTGCTGCAGTCCCCAGATCCCAGAGCCCAAGGCAGCACCCACAGGGGATGCACTGCTGCTCCACAACGATGGGGTGAAACTGTTGTGTGGGAGCATCACCCGTACCCAGTGCTCCAGCTGCATGAGGCACTTTGCTCTGAGAGGTGGAGGTCTGTCGGGCTGGAAATCCAGTGTGTAATTGCACTATGCATCCACCCCATTCACAGGGTACACAGTGTGTGCCTTACGCAGCTGGTGAGAGATTGGTAATGGAGGTTATGTGGAGGAAGCAGCAGTTTTTTAGAAAACTAGGGACAAAGTCATAACGTGAGCATGACAGGAGATGGGCTGGCTGGGAGCTGATGCCCATCGTGGCTCTTGGTGGCCACAGCAAGGGTGAGTGACTCTAGCAGCACCCAGCCCCTTTCTCCAGCTGTTATCCCTCCCAACAATGGCACCCACCTGGTTTGGGAACATGGAGACACGGAGGATGAGCCCCTGTTTCTGGTCACAGAAAGGTTCCCCATCTCCGGGCTTAGTGCTCTCCATTATTCTTTATGGACCCGGCACACCTCCATCCTCCAGACTTGAAGGCTGACAATAATTATCACAGTGAGTCCCTATTGATCCAGACCTCCCTCCCCTTCAGGAAGCACAGATCTAACGCCGCAGCAGTGAACACCAAGAGCAGCACTGAAAGGCAAACCTGTGGTCTTGTAATGAGCAGATTAGCTCAGGATGCATATGTGTCCCTTTTAAAGGGAGTATTTATTAAAAACACATCAATATGTCACTGCTGTGGCACACATGCAGCTAATTAGCAAGAGCCCCCCTCTTGAGCTGGCTTTTGTCAGCAGCAAACAAAGCCACAGAGATTAGCAGTGGCTCCTGTAACTAGAAGTAGCCCTCACATGAACACTGACACCTCTTAGAGCAGCACGCTGCTGTCTGCGGGGCCAGGAGAGCACCAACGGCAAAGTAGGAACCCAGCACTCCTAACTTTAGGGGCTATAGGCACATATAGGTGCATCAAATCATAGAACCATTCAGGTTGGAAAGACCTCTGAGATCCCCAAGCCCAACCCCAGCCCACCCCCACCATGCTCAGTGCCACATCCCCATGTTTTTAAACTTCCAGGGACGGTGACCCCACCACTCCCAGGGCAGCTGTGCCACTGCGTTGCCACTCTTTCAAAGAGTAAATATTTCCTCATGTCCAATCTGACCCTCCTCCTCCTCCTCCTCCTCCCCAGGAAGCTGTGGCACTGGCTACGCCCCTGCTCCTGTGCTATCACTGCAGCACCAGCCCAGGAACTGGGAACACACCATTTAGGGCCAGGCCCCATTTGGGTGCTGGGACTGGATGATCTATATGGTCCCATCCAACCCAAACCCTTTTATCATTCAGCCTCTCTGAAGAGCCAGGAAAACCCCAGTTTTCCACCAAACAACTTTATCCAGACACTATAAAGCTCCTCTGCAGAGCATCCCAGCGAGGGCAAGGGGAAGCAGGGCTTGTCTTTTCAACTGTCATTCAGCCTCAGCCCATTTACAATTGCATCCATTGAATTAATAATGATGAGCCAGGACAGGCACTGCTGATACAGACCTGCTCCTGAAATATTTATTGACTTTCAAGAACAATATCCCCACGCCCAGCGTGGCTCAGGTTGTTCTCAGCAGGGCTGGATTAGGACGAGCCAGTTTGTTTAAGCACGAGGCCAGGCCTCCAAGGATGTCAGAAGCACGTGGAATCATTCTGGTTGGAAAAGACCACTAAGATCACTGAGTCCAGAAGGCCTGGAAATCTTAGAAGGGACCTTAAAGATGATCCAGTTCCAACATATGGACTTGGCTGTTCCCTCTCCAAGCTTTAAGCAGGGCTGGGGAGGGGATGAGTGCTTTACCCAAACAAGAGTACAATGAGGGCAGAGCTCTGCACCTCCCGGGATGGATCCCATCCATCTCGTGGCTTTGGTACCACAGGGACGTAAATGGGACCCGCAGCTGCTTTGGGAGGGAAGGTTGTCAACACAAATAATCACTGATGAGCCTGGAAAGCAAAAACCTAATGAGCCCCCAGCATACCAGAGCTGGACGTTAAGTCCAGGTCGCTGTAAGATAACAGGATGCCATTTATCACCCGAAGCCACCTCACAGAACCACAGAATCGTTCAGGTTGGGAAAGATGGCTAAGATCCCCAGGTCCAACCCCAACTCACCCCCCACTGACCATGCTCCCTTTCGCCCTACACCATCCCTCACTCAGCTGAGCACTGAAGGAGCCAGCAGCCAACGCTGCTCACGGGGCTGAGGCTGAAGATTCAATGGGGAAAGCTGGGGGGAAAAAAAAACCAAAGTCTTCAGTGGAGGGAACAGGCCCCATGAGAAAGCCTCCATTTCCCACCCGTTTAATTAGCTCTTCAACGACACAAAGGCAGAGCCAGCTTCCCCGAGAGCCTAAAGATGTATTTTTAGGTGCAATGGCTCCAAAAATAGCAGCAGGAAGCTGAGCAAAGCCTCCAAGGAGCCCATGTCGTGCTGCGGAAGCATGAGCCAACAGCACAACCAGGAGCACGGGGAGGGGATGGAGGCACACAGGGACCTGGGAGCATCCCAAACATGGCCAGGGCAAAACAATGGAAATAAAGGATGTGTAAGAGCAGTGTAAGAGCAGCCTCTGGTACAGAGCCAGGCAGCAGCAGGACATCTGTCATCCTGGAAACGGACAGGGATAGCTCAAGAAAGGGAAACGTGGCTGATGGGTTTGGGGTGTTGGGCAGAACCCATCCCAGGCTGCTACAAACCACCACTGCGGATGGGAGATGATCTGTTTTCTTTCCTAGAAGGAGCATCAGATGGGAAACAGGAGAACAAAACAAAACAAAACAAAACAAAAAAAAACAGAAACAAAAAGAGTGTTTTCATCTGCTTCCAACTGCAAGACAGGAATTCAATTTTTTGGAAGGGCTGGGGTGGCTCAGTTATTTTAGCAGAGCCATTTTTCATGCACTATCACTCTCAGCTGACTTCTCCTCTTAAAAACAGAGCCTGATCCCACAGTAAAAATACACCCAGCGAGGGGGACACGGGACTGGGGTGGCCCGGAGCACCCATCAGCCCTGGGCAGGAAACACAGCAGCACCACCGCAAACTGCTTTAACAGCAAAAATTATTTGAGGGCGAATGAAAGTTGCTCGAGATTTCTTTTTTTAATCACAGTAACAAATAGCTGAGTGAGTCATGGGCCAAGAAAAGCCAGCAGCAGCTCCGGGAAGATGAGCAGGGGAAGAAATGAGAAGGGGGGAAATCACACTCGGGGACAAGGAGGAGGATGGACAGCTCCCGGAGCCGCGGTGGGGACAAGCTGGAGCCTTCCCCTGCTTTTCTCCTTTCCTTTTTGCAGAGGTCGATTAGAAGAAACCCGCCCTGAAGTTGGGAAGCACACAGCACCGTGACACACGCAGCTTCTCCTGGAGCAAATTGCAATTAAAAACCCATCTCTGGCATCCGAGCATCCCAGGGCTGGCCCTTCTCCAGCTCAGCATCCATCAGCCATTGTCTCCCTCTAGTGCGGGCCGAGGGGCTCTGGGCTGCAGCTGGGAGATGTGGCCATGATGACCGTGCTCCCCACCATTGATTTTTAAGCCCTGATGTTTTGTTGTAGCAGATGCCCAGGGCACAGCTGTCCTAGTGACCAAGCCACCTTCCACATTGGAGAGGCAGCTGCCAGGGGCTGCAGCGCTCAAGGATGGGGGAGGACAGAGATGAAAGCAGCCCCGGGGCTATCCCAGCCCTGCAGAGATGGGACTGGGGTTTGCTCAGCTGCCTTTAACGCCCTGGGCCAGCTCCTGAAGCAAAGCAGATAACCTGCACTGAAATTTCTTAAAAGCAATCACACGTCTTCTCCCTGGGGAGGATTTCTGCCAAGGGAAGGGAATGACACTGCAGTTCCCACCCCCTTTTATTTTTTTTTTCAGTCACTGAGCTCTGCAGCTTAACCCAGCAGAGAAACTCAAGGGCCCAAAGAACGTGTTCCCACATCACCCTCACTCCTTCGGATGCTGCTGCTGGGTGGGTGGCACCCAGCCCACGGCAGAGGGGTGGGATCAGATGGGCTTTAAGGCCCCTTCCAACCCAAACCATCCTGTGGTTCTGTGACTCAGCTGCTGCTTACCCAGAACAACATGCCTGCAGCTGCCTGCTGAAGGATCAGCACCTGGATGGACATGGAGACCTTCCAGGGCTCGGGTTTCCCTCAGATCCAGGTGTAGGGAATGACCCTGGCACTAGAAACCTACAAACAGAACCTACACAAAGGACAAGTTTTACTCAATGACACAACATCTCCAAGGAATGCTGGTTTACTTCACTGCAGACTGTGGAAGGAAACCCCTGCACCGATTTTAACTTCTCTTCCCCCATTCTGAGCAATTTCAGAGCTCTTGCAGGACTTGTGAGAAATTCAGTGGTTTCCTGAGTGATGCAACAGTGAAGTTTCTCAGTCTCTGGTTGTCCAAGTCCCCAATAGATCAAAATATTAGAACAGAAAAACACGAAGGTCTGTCTGTGGAAAGCTCAAAGGCAGCAGTTTAAACCATTTTAGGGATTTGATTTAGTAGTTGGGTAGGGATAGTGATAGGAGGATGGTTGGACTAGATGATCTTGTAGGTCCTTTCCAACCTTATGAACCCATGAACCTATTTTATTTCTAGTTGTTTCACTTTGCCCCCATTCTGTTTTATGGCCTTTCCTCAAATATTCACATCCTCAAGCTCAGCAAGAACTTCTCATTTTGCTTAACAACATCACTCAGAACTGAAGAGATCTTCTAAGATGTGCACTGAATGACCCCTGTGTGAAGGAAGCAGGAATTCAGGTTGGGAAAGACCTCCAAGATCCCCAAGCCCAACCCCAGCCCACAGTTCCAGTTCTGGAGCACGTCCCCACTCCCTGGGCATCCTGTGCCAGCACATCACCACTCTTTCAGAGAGGAAATGCTTCCTAATACCCAACCTGAGCCTCTTGTTACAACCTGAGACCACCACCTCTGTCCTGTCACTGTTACCTGGGAGCAGACCTTGACCCCATCTCACTACCACCCCCTTTCTGGCAGTTGTAGGGAGTGGTGAGATCTCCCCTGAGCCTCCCCTTCTCCAGACTGAACCGTCCCAGAAAGGAAGGCCATCTGAGCTCCCACACCCCCCAGAGGAACCCCTGTCCCATCTCTGAGCCCTCCTGGTTTGCTCCCAGCAACTGAACACCTACAGCTCCCTGAGCTGCCCCCCATGCAGACTCCCAGGTGGAAGAAGGTCTCCAAACAGAGGTGGCAACCTCAACCTGAACCCACCAGAACCCAATGCAAAGGACAGAAACACCATGAATAATAGCATCCCTTTATTTGCTGACACCATTACAAAAACTGATTACATTAGCAACAAAAAAAAAAAAAAACAAAAAAAACAAAAAAAAAAACCAACGGGAGTGTTTACTTGAGGTCAAAGTCAGAGGCAGCTAATCCCAAAAACATATTTAAGTAAAACAGTGTACAACATCAGTATTAAAATGTTATATCCCATTGGTGACTTTGCCACATTGGAGTTTCCTGAACAAGTTTTACTGAGCAAAAGAAGATGAAAGATTACGTGTTTACTGTCTCTCCAGGAATGTAAAGGTCTAATTATCCAAACAAGTTTTCTTGTTATTATAAAACTAAACTCTGGAGGTGTCTACAGAGTCGTGTTTTTTTTTCTTTATATCAGTAGTCTAACAAGGATTAGAAAAGACAAAACTCTGTTCAGTGTCTCTGACGAAGTAGAAAGGGTGAAAACATAAATAAGGCTTTAATTTGGCAAAATATAATACAATGCCTTCTGCTATCCTCAGATCAGCCATTCCCCTGTGACTTCATTCTGCAAGAGAAAGACACAGCACCACGTGAGCCTGGCTCCTCTCAAAGGAAGGAGTGGTGGAGGTTGTGCTGATGGGAGATGGCAGTGCCCACCTGCCCCAGCAGAGCCATCCCATATAGGTGGCCTCACCCACTGTGAGTGCCCCATTGCTGACCCCTGGGATGAGCTCTCCCAACCCTTCAATAACTTTGGGCCATTTCAATCACAAAAGCCCAGGACTCAATCTGGCTGAATATTAAAATAAAAAGCCCTGTTGGTGTGTCTGTAACTGATCAAGAGCTCATGCTAGGCTGATGCCTTAGGTATTCATATCCCTGTGACCACAGCATGCCACTGCTAACTCAGGGAAGCCCAGTAGGGTTACTTTACATCCCCAATCCCAAAGCCATCAGGGCATGCAAGTACAGACACTTTGCTCCTGTAACATGAAAGAAGGAAGCAAGGCACAGGCACTGTGAGAACAAAACTTTGGAAGGGATCAAGTGTGCCCAAACTGAGAGGGTCACGAATGTGGGGTCAGACCCAGTGGGGTGAAATCTGGCCCCAGAGAGGGAGAAACGTGGTGCCTACCAACAGCTCTTAACACAGTGCAGACTGTAGAATACCACAAGTTGGAAGGGACCCATAAGGATCATTAAGTCCCACCCCTGGCCTCACACAGGACCACCCAAAACTTAGAACGTATGTCTGAGAGCACAGGAAGAGAGATGGGAAGCTTCAGGTTTTAACACCTGGCTCATGAGATCCAAACCAAGTCCCACCACCATCACAGGGCAGTGCCCCAGCCCTGGCACCCACCTACTAGCTGGTAATGTTCTCGTCCCTTTGACAGCATTTGGCTTACTGACACGAGCAGCTTCTTGAGATGACCTACATCCTGGTTAAGATTCACCGCCACGTTTAGTCTTTTATCAGTCAATTCCTGGAAGAGGGAAAAAAAAATCATTAAAAACTCATTTACAATCTAATTACCAAGAAAGTCTAGAATTAGCTCCTCCGTATAAAATTACAGCTCCTTGCACAGATGGGAACAATTTCTGTAAGTCAGAGGGTTAGAGCCACATTTAAAGGGAACACTGTTCAAAGTCAAGAAGCCATTTCCCCCTCCAAGGAATCACCTGCACATGGCACACAGCACTGCCAACCCCTGGCTCCAGGGGGATCACCTTTGCTCCCTGCTTCCAGGAGCTGTGCTGCTAACTGCAGCTAAGCCAGGCCCAGACAGCAGTGCCAAGCTGCTGCCACAGCCCTGCTGCCCTCTGTGGGACTGTGCCCCCAGCACTGCTGAGTACCCCAGAGAAATCCTTTGGGATGTTCTGTCCAGCCCTCCATCCCCCACTCCAGCGCTGCTGGGCACACTGACGTGGCTCCCCTCATATGGAAACACCCAGCTCACTTTTCCTTTTTCCCTTTTTCCTTTTTTAAAAGGTGTTCAACTGCTTAACATTAACAGGGAAGCACTGCAGCTCCAAAGTGGACTCTCCCCCTCCTGCCTGCCCTTCTCCCCGGAGTCGGGCGTGCTGCGCTAACGGCGACATAATCCCTGTTTTATTACCTTTATTGATTGCCTCCTTCAGAGAGGCACGAAGAACTCCACATCCCAACTGCTCCTCACTCAGCTCCTGAGACAGACCTGCAGGAGAGCCTCCCCTTGCAATTCATCAGCTAAAAATAAGCCAACCTGCCTCGGTGCCAGCACTACAGCGGCACCCAATTCCCACCACCAACACGGGAGCCAACTCTGCTCCAGCTGAAAGCAGCTCTCCTAACAGAACGAGACTGATGCATAATGCTGCTGCAAATCTCTCCCTGGGGTTTAAGGGAAATTAGAGCAAGTTCAGAGAGGGCCACTTTCCCAGCTCCCACTTGGCTCGCAACGTGGCTAGACTTGCTGTAACAGAGAGGGCAGTAAATCAAACCCAACCACCTGCACCAGCTCAGAAACTACTCCGGGCTCAGGCAAGAGAACAAAGCAGTATATTGCAGAGCTCTCACTTGAATGCAACTGGTAAACATTCTTCTACTCTAAAAACCATTGGCAATCAGTGGTACAGTAGCTTTAACCCATTTTATCCTTACTAAACCAGAAAAGCAGCTCTGTGCTACGTGAGTTCTCAGCCCTCAATCTCCTAAGGACTGATTAAAGCAGAGGCGAGAGCAATTAGCATCTCAGCTAACGAACAAACCACGGCACTGACAGCGCACACACATTAGTGTAGGAACCACCATAAGCAAAAGCAATGGAGGAGCCTTTCAGGTCCCCCAGCCCTCACCTTGGGGAAGTGCTCTTCTCACCTACACTTGCCTTTTCCTCCCTTCTTTTTTGTGGCTTTATGAATCACAGAATGGTTTGGGTCTGAAGGGATGCTAAAGCCTCCCCCACCCCCAAACTCCAACCCCTGCCACCATGGGCCACTGCCCCCCATCAGATCCAGCTGCCCAGGGCCCCATCCAGCCCGGCCTTGTTTACCTATGCATTACAGACATCTTCAGCTTTCACAGGGTCAAACCCTGACCAGCCCTCAAAGGGTTTGGGCTCAACACAGGCACACAACAGCTCCTGTTAGCCCACAGCTGCACTCCGGGGCCGATGCTGCATCCTCAGCCTGTAGTTCTGTGACTCAGGGGAGAGCATCTTTGGGGTGATGATGTGGGGAAATAGAGAGGTAGAGGGATGGCCAGAGGAAGCTCTTCCAACCTTAACAATTCTACAATCTCCTGGGCACGTCCACAAATCAGATGTCCCTTCCAAAGGGCACTGAGCTGACAGATTCATCCCTGCTGCTCTCCACGTGTACAGCACTCTCAGCTTCCAAGGATGGAGCATCTCACACAGATCCAGGGAAGAAAACCCATTAGACTGCATGTAATCCTCAAAATAAGTTTACTGCCTAAGAGAGCTGCTGAATATAAACGACTTCCTTAAAGCATACTAAAAGGCAGCCTTTAGTCATCATCGAGTCCCATAAGTGACAAGGAAGCGAGCTAATTAGAAAACCCAAATGGTCTATTTTTAAATAGAAAGAAAAGGAGTCGAACAAAAACACACAGAATGTGTCTGAGGGTTTGTGCAAGCAGCATTTCTCAATTTTGTGGGTTGGTTCCAGTACCCAGAAGGAACAAATATGCTCATTTGCAAGTATGTGTTTTCAGGTCCTTCTTAGCAAAAAAAAAAAAAAATTCCTTGTTGCTAGGTGGAAGTGGCTGGAAGACTTTCTTTTTTAATCTAACAGCTATTTTAAGGGTTTGAGGCTTCTGGGGAGACAGTTTTGGGTTTTTTTTTTTTGTTCTGCAAAAAAAAAAAAAAGAAAAGCAGCAGCAAAAAAAAAAAGGCTTAAGGAGGGAGATAATGTTCTAATTTCAGCCTCTGCCAATGGCTACCTGTTTAGAGCAGTGTTTAGACAATTAACTTCTTTTTTTTTTTTAAACTAATGAAGGCTTAATTACAGGTTTATTAGGACTGTTTTTCCAAGCTCCTAAGAATAAAGCAAAGGATATTCTAAAGGAAACCTGGATAGGGCCCCACAATGCTCCCACGCAGCCACAGTGGAGCAATAGTGAAGCAGAGGGGCTCTGCAAGGATGAAGTGATGAGAGCCCAAGCAAACAGCCTGGCCATAGCAGGGCACATCTAATGACACCTGGCCAGCATTACCAGCCACCATGGCTGACAGCATCAACACTCTGAATGGGCAGGACAAGGGATTCCTCTGGTGGTCTGCCTGTATTGTTAGCCCTGCCCCAAACCCTGAGCTTGCCTTTTTGGCAAATTGGGCAACTCCTAGCATCACGCCCAAAGGAAGGTCAGAATGGCAGAGCAGAGAGCAAGCAGCTTGTTGCTGACTTGAGGAAGGCTGCTCTTCTCCTTCTGCAGACAGGGACACAGCACCCACTTGCCACCATCTGGCCTTCCTTCTGCTGTCAGCACAGGAGGGAGCTCAGCAGATCCAACATCCCTTCCAGGAAAGCAGCTCAGGGGTTGGGACATCAGTGGCTTCCCAAGCCCAGCTGCAGCTCTGGCCCTGAGGTAGGAAGTGCACAACACACGGGTCGATGGGTATCCAGGAACAATCACTCTGAAAGAAGCAAGCTCTTTCCTGCTAATGACTACAAAAGCTTTACTACAGTACTCCTTAGAGGACTCCTAGCTTCCTGCCTCAGCTGATGAAGTCACGTATTTTCAGTGGCTAAAGGGAGTCAATATAAATTATTTGTCCTAGCAGCAAGTGCTCCTCTCCTCCTCAAATGACAGCATTTCCTACCACTCTATCCATCAGATGAAAATGGGTAATGAGTTCCACCGACACCATTTAGCTGTGTAAAACATGCTGGGAAGACATCTGCTTTACCCTTCCCAGCTGCCCACTGGAAAGCTCTTCTGAAGCCATTCTGAAGCTGGTGGGAAAGCTTTTGTTTCCAGAGATGGGACAGCTCTGCTATGACACCAGGACTCAGGTGCCTGTACAAGTGGTGAGGTCCAGCACTCTGGGAGTACCAGCTGCAGAAACAGTTCAGTAATCTTCCATGCAAACAGGAACCCACAGGCTTAAGCAGTTACCCATCAACATGAGGAAAGTCACTTCAGAGTCCCTCAATTCCAGACCTTGCAACTGCAATTCAATTACCAGAGGACCTAGAAACATCTTCAGTCTGAAGAGCTCCATACTCACAGTACAAAGCAGCACTTGAGTTTGTTGCTTACTGACACTAAGACCAGTAAGGTCTTGCTGCAGGGCCATGGCAAATTCAGCACAAATTCCCAGGAGCCTGGGCCAGCTGGAGTTTCATTCAGGCAACTGCCTGAGCCTAATGGCAGGCTCCTGCACACAGCTGCAGAGCCAAAAAGACTTCCCCAGGATGCTCAAGACTGCCCTCTCCCTTTGGTATTATTTATGTTAACCCAACAGTTAATATTTTAAGCTTATTTAGTAACTATCAGATTTACTTTTAGCATCTCTTTTTGAGGGGACAAGCCTGGGGATCTTCTCTCAACTCTTCCCACATTTGCTCAAACCAACAGCCCATGGAAGCCCAGAACTGATGCCCAGAATCTCTCCCCTTCCTCCCTGCAAATTTGAGCCACAGGAATGAGGTCACAGATCAGATGACAGTGGAACACCCAAGGCTTAGAAAGAAAGGCATCAGCATCCCTTGAATACAGCTCCATGCTGCTCCTGTGACACGTTGCAAGACAGGAAATTTCATCAAGCCTAACTTCCCAAATTCGATACTGCGCACGAGATTTGTGCTGCTCCAAGCACAGTCTCAAGAGGAACACTCACCGACTCTGTGCGAACGTCGCTGTTTTCAATAACATTAGCATCCCCAACAACTTTTCCAATTTCTCTCTCGAGAGATGCCAAGGACTCCTGGGCCTGTAGGGTGAGGAAAAAGAAAACAACAAAACAGAGGAGGCAATTAGCAAAGGCTGAGAACTGAGCCCCCCCCATCTCTCCAGGAGCAGCATTAGAGACACAGGAAATCATTGTTCAGTAGGAAATGTGTTTCATGCCAGATTTGCTCAGGGGACCAACATATTTGCCAAGATTGACATGTCTCCTTACAATCAGTATGTCTTGTGTCAGCTTGCCTGCATTTTAAAGCAATTCTATGGGGGAAACTCTAATAGTCTTACATCAAGTTACTAGGTTACAAAAAAAAATTGCATATCTTTTTTCATGTGAGAGTAGCTGCACAGGCAGGCCTCCAAAAGCCTGACTGCTGATCTGTATTTACACTGAGCACACCACAAACCACAGACATCAGCAGAGCTTTCTTTACATGTCAACATCCAGCGTAACTGTCCCAAGCAAAATGTTTTAAACGCTTTATCATAGCGGATCTCCTTTGTCTTCTCACCTCCTAGCAGTGCTTTAGAGACCCTGTCAACCACCACCCCAATGGCCCATCACTGACAGGTCTTAGGGAAACTCGAGATGCAGGACAGCTGTAGAAGGTGCCTGTAAGAACTACTGTTAACCCCAGAGTACTAGCAACCTTCATCTGAAGCTTGTGTATTCCTTCCTAGTTTCATGTTGTACTTTGTGCCTGAGAAGGCAGCATCATAGAAGGAACAAAGTGTTGTAGAGCCTAGAGCCCGGCCACAGCTACTCTGCAGGCTATTCCTGTCTCTCTCTCTATTGGTTCTACCACAAGAAGTTCCTTTCTGGGGTGACAGACAGCAGTGAGACCTCACACATTTAAAGATTTTCCACTCCAGTCCATCTTGCAAGGGCAACCAATGCAGAAAAGCAGAGGTAACCCACCTGCTCGTCTCACTGAGCCTGCACTGAGCTAAATGGAAAGATTTGCAGTCACCTGGGCTACAGCCAATTTGTAACCACGTGCAAATGGGCAGATGGCTTGTGAGCCAACTTGTAACCACCACCATTTGAGTCTGGATTTAAAAGCTTCAGGCTGAGATGTGGGTGTAGAGCCGTGAGATGGGGTTTTATTAGGCTGGGTTTCTTAAAATAAAGGATTATTTGTCATCCCCAAATCATCTGTTGGCATAAAATTATCACAGACAAGAGACACTTTCAAGTAGGGTAATGAAACAAAACTGCTTATTGCATTTCTAGCATTTCAAAAGACCCACAGGTATCTTGCACAAGCTCTTATAACCC
This sequence comes from Cyrtonyx montezumae, assembly GCF_038088225.1. Lineage (NCBI taxonomy): Eukaryota > Metazoa > Chordata > Aves > Galliformes > Odontophoridae > Cyrtonyx > Cyrtonyx montezumae. The sequence goes on from NW_027071826.1 coordinate 2,221,802, forward strand.
ACAGTCTCAGCCCACTGGGGAAGCAGTGAGCGAATTAACACCCCAGCAGGCAGACAAGCAGCTGGAACCACCACATTTTCCAGCACTGTAAAACTGCAGATTGAAAGGGCTTGAGCCATATTTACATCTACAACTCCAGTCTCTGCTTACCTTGGGCAAGTCACCAGCTACCTTCTGCCTCTCGTTCTGATCAACTTTGAGTTTGGACAGTGTTTCACTTAACTTTGTTTTCAGCTGCAAAACAGTAACAAAGACAATCAGATCCCCCCCACACACAAACAGATGTAATTTGTCTTTTCCCCTAGGTTGCCCTAGTGCACACTGACTGCAACAAGAGTAAGACTACTAACGATTATTGCACACACTGGATTAGTGAACACACATGGTAAGGTTTACAAGGACAGTCAAAGAAAAGAGAGTCCATCTGTAAAGATAAGTGTAAAGAATGGAAACTACAGAAGAAAAGAAATGGTTGGAATCAAATTAACTACAAGTGGACTCAACTATATTGCCAATAAAACCATTAGCAATATTGAATGTAAGTAAGCCTCTCTAGCACTCCTATCACAAGTCAGTCCCAGCATCAACTTAATTCATAGCAAATATCACAAAATGTAGACTGTCATCTTCCTAATTCAGGCTAAACAGTCACTTCACTGCTGACTAAATTAAAAAAACCCTCTGCTTGTCATCCTAATAAAGCACTACTTGTTACAACTCTGTTGACTTAATCAGTCTGCTAATGTCAGATTGGGGAATGAATCACTGGCAGGGGTATATTAAGTTGTCGATTGTGTTTAGATTCAGTCCAAAAAGTGAAACTATTTCAGTCAAGAGAGATGAATTCTGTGCACTGGCTGCCCTTAAAACGCAGCCTTCTAGAGAAAGGAAATCAACATTTATTTTTTTAAAGAATATTTTGATTGTTCTTCAAGGCAGCACATAGACCCACTCACAGCACTTCAGACTCGAGCCTCAAATAGGGAAACTACTAAGAAGCTTGAGTGGCAATTTTGTAGGATTTGTGACTCTGGAGTACACTGTGCTAACGTCCACTATTCCTGCTGTCAGTCTTCTTGGGAGCCAGCAGGGGATTAAAGCACTGAACAATGGGCTACACAGAGAGCCAAATTCCCCTTCGTTCCAAACCCCTGCAACACATTTGTCTCATGCACGGGAGGCTTCCCCTTTTGGAGCACCTGTACTAGTGGATGCTGGCTTCTACATCTCAGGGAAGCACTGTGCAGTGGTGCCTGCTTCTCCCCGCGCTCAACCCAAAAAATAAGTGGGAAGCATTATGAAATTCCACCATTTCTATTCCTCAGCCTCCTGCATACCACCAAAGACAAAAAGAGGGAAAAAAATAAACCCTCCTGTGCACTGGAGGCTGCTCCTGAGCCATTTGCACACAAGCACTTGTTTACCACCTCCTCCAACCAGCACAGCATCACCACACTGCCAAGTCAAGCTGCCCTAGCAGGGAGCTCAGCTTTTTAAGCTTTTGTTGTTACAGAACATAATAAATTGTTGCCTCTTATATTCAAGAGGTTGGCGTTTACTGATTAACTTTAAGATATGCATTCAATTCCCATTTCCCTTGCTTTCAAAACAGGAGGCTCTGGTTGCTGAGGCAAGATGCTAATGAGTGCTGTACTAGACTTGCCAAGCATGCGATTAAATGTAAGTAGTTTGTGATTATTTTTTTTATTGACTATTTAAGCCCCATCTGTGGAGGTGTCCAAGGCCACTGATGGGGCCTGGGGCAGCCTCAGCTGCTGGGGGAGCAACCAGCCCACAGCAGGAGGTGGAGCTCAACAATCTTTAAGGACCCTTCCAGCCTCAGCCATTCTAAGATATGTTTCTATGACACTTTACCAACTGCTCTAAAACCCACCAAAGACATGGTGGCAGGAACAACCTTCTCTCAATCCTGGCTCAAAAGCACAAAGAAAGCACTGTTCAAACAGAAATAAGGGAAGGAAAAAAGACACTGAAACAAATGAGAAGTGAAAGGACTCAGATTGGAAAACCATGCATTCTTTGGGTCTATAGGTCTGGCCTCGGGTAATCCAACTGCTTCTTGAGAAAACCTGCAACAGGAGCATTGTTGGCTGGATAGTGCTTCTAGCCAAGCATGCTGCACGTGGTGTATGCCACGAGCCAGAAGAGTTATTCAGCCACATCAGAACACCAGCTGCAAAATGGCTGGATACTGAGAATTAATTCAACATTGCTTTGGATCCATCTGTGTATGTACAGAGAAGGATGGAAAAGCCTCTGCCCAGTCAGAGCACGGATATCACAGGTGCATCTTCAAAAGCTTTGAAAAGAAAAAAATATGGAGAATGATCCTCAAATTGAAGTGATGAGAGCACATCTGTTGCTCCAAGGATGTTATATCTGCGTAGGTCTACACTACAAAGCATTGATTCTCAAGAAGGCTCGGGTATCAAAGTCTTAAAGACTTTGCAAAGTCTTAAGAACCAGACATGCTATTGTTAGGAGCAGAGAAAGAGACAAATTGTAGAAGTCAGACTACACAAATGATTGCAATGGACAAAAATATCAAGCTGAAGAGGTTAGCAGAATGGACAGGACTTGGAAAGTCTCTGCTCCGTAAGTGTGCTGGGAGCCTAGTTTGTGCCCAGCGGAGAACAAGCTTCTTACCAAATTTAACTCTTCATTCTGTCTTACTGCTTCAGAATATGAATCATCAAGTTTTTTCTGCAACTCAGTCAACAGATCTTTGAGCTGAAATGAAGTTTAGAGTTTTAGGATTTGTCTCCTTAGGATGCTCACTTTTCTTCTGCTCATTATTAGCGTGTCACTCTACCCTAAGGTCACAAGCATACAAACTCCCCAGCCGCAGGGGCTAAGCTTTAGATTAGTTTGCCAGCCAAGTGGTAACCAAAAAAGGAGAAAGGAGAGCTCAGTCAATCATGTTTACCTCTCTGACTTCTGAAACATAAGTAGATCGCTCTATTTCTGCCTTTTCTAGTTCACTTTCCAAATGTTCTCTCTCTTTTTTAAGCTAGAAACAGAAAAACAGAGTTAAAACAGACGTTTTCAATGTCTTCCCTGCAGTATCATTTGCTTAATTTATTATTAGCTACAAATTTCTATCAAGTACTCCAAGACATTTAGAGTGCATTTCAAATCCAGCAACTGCATAGCACAGATTTAAACTGTTAGAGACTTCAAAAAGATTAAAAAAAATGAAAAGATGGTTAAAAGAAACAAATCAAACCCAAGATTACTTTGATACATCTGCCTGTTGGCAAGCTGCTTGGTCTCCCAAGGAAAGCGGTCCACTTTCCAAGACTCAATCCAGTGCATGAGTACCAACAGTTTCTAGAACTCTGCACCTCTGCTTTAAAAGCATTTGCCAAAAGGTTCAGTTTAAACTACAACACAAGCTGCACACTGCTTGCAAGAGAGAAATCCCAGGGAATTCAGATTTACAGCACAGGATTAAGTTGTGCTCTCAGTAACAAAAAGCTTCAAAGAGAAAAAACACCTGCACGTACAGTTTCAACTTCTTTGATCTCTTCTTTTAACCTCTCTACCTCGTGCTCCAAAGAGGCGACCGACGAGCGCATCTGCAGTTTAAGAAACACAAACACATCGTTCAGTTGTGCTGATCTAAGACAAACTCTCCATATACACACAGGCTTGCTTCTGCCACTCAAAAATATTAGGGATGAGGAAAATCAGTGGCTGAATCAAAGCAGATGCTCACTCCAGTAATTCAACATACTGAGCCTCCATTATTACACTTCTGCTTTCTCCCAGCATGTGAAGTTGTGATGTATATTTACAGCCCAGATGCCCAAAAGATTTGGAGTGTAAGGACTAAGCCAGTTGTCCATAAGTCATAGTAAGGTAAATACCTTTCCCAGACACTTAAACAGGGAGACCAGTCTCCATCCATGAGCTACATGCAGCTAAACCCAGCATATTCAGGCTTACTAAGGACTGCATGAGCACAGCAGATGGTGGCACGTATACAGTTCAAGATCTGACAGCCTTTTATAAGCCCCTCAAACAAGGGGTTTATAAATTATCTATATGTTTGCTTCAGGCTCATACACTCACACTCAAATTTGCTAAACAGAAATACTTTTAAGAAATAACTTCTTGCAAAGGAAAAAAAAAGAAAACAGACAGTTTGACCTACTTTAACTCTAGATAAGGAAAGAAACATAAAAGGCTTTCTTCTTGCCACTCATGCAAGCAACACAGCCTTCCTAAAAAGGCAAGCTTTGCAGGCGATCTCAGGTGTAATCAGTTGACCATAATGGATTAAGTGCCTCAAAGAAATAAAACAAAAACATCTTGCTTATTGTTACACGATATTCAAACCTTAGTATGAGGAATCTGCATCTGTTTACAAATGGACTCAGAAAACCAGAGGCTCCTAACAGAAACAGACTTTGAGCTGTATCTGCCAGGATAAGAAAATGTATATTCCTGGGCACTCTAATGGGATGCATGCACTTCTCTTTGGCTTCCTATGCCATCAGCTTTAATATTTCTGTGTGCTATTTGACTGTTCCCTGCAGCACCTGTAAGGGACTGACAGTCTGATGTAATGGCCAAAGACCTTCTATCTGTCCTGTATGCTCGTTCTTGCTACTCTGAAGGTGGCACACACATCTGAAGACACAACAGTTCCTGTTTTGTTTGCTTAAACAGAAGGATTTTCCTCAAAAATTAAATAAATTACTCTTCACATAAAACAAAATCCCCCCAGCACCAAAAATCTTGCTGTTATAAAGACGGGGAGTTCCTATTATCTTATTTACAGACTTCATCTTTTTCATTCCTGGACAAGCTCAGATCAGACCATGCAGCTAGGGCTGTTCTGCACAGTCTCTGCAGCTCTCAAACACCCTCTGCTACTTCAAGCAGAAGCTGGCTGACTAACAGAAAGCAGATCTTCAGACACACCTGTTTGAGCTCTTTCTGTGATTCTTCAACTTTTATCTTCCACTTGCTTTCTTCTTCTTCCACACTTCTCTGTAGCCTCTGTAAAATCCCCTCCTAGAAAGAGTGTGGTTTGAAAGCATTCAGCAGAAGAAAGGCAGCTTAGAGCATCACAGGACACAAGGAGCAGGCATCCTGCTTACCGTCTCCGCCAGAACCGATTTGTATTTCTCACACTCCAATTGCAACAGTATGTGCAGCTCCTCAGCCTCCTTCAACTTCTGCTCCATAACCTGTCAGAGGAGGAAAGATGACCAGAAGCCACGTTATAGCTGACAGCAAAACTCAAAGCTATCTTACTTCAAACAGCACTCGATACTGGCAGTTCTACCCCGTGCAAGGATGCCAAGAGCAAGCACAACACTCAACTATACAATGACAACCTTTACAGAAGGTACCACAGTAACCCTACTTGCCAAACCAGGTACTTGAAAAAGGCACCAGAAATTTATATTTCAAACTCTGCAAGGTCCTTTTCAAATATGCAACCATATTTCCAATATACATAATGCTAATAGTTATAAAAAAATTCTCTTATCCTGTTCACCAATTTGAACTTCACAAATCTGCAAGATTTGTATCAGAAAATACTCTATGCCACGCACGAGGAAATTGTGCTTACCTTGACATCTTCAGATCCTGAAGTTCCTCTCAAATACTCTTTAGCCATCTTTTCAAATCCACATATCCATTCGCTATGGCTCTGTTGGGAAATGCATTCAGGTAGAGCAACATATAACCTCAGTAAAGTTATCTTGAGGACATCCATCCTCCAACTGCAGGATTATGGAGTAGTGTTTCAGTCCCCCCAATTCCCACAGCCTGACATTGGTTATTCATCCAGTACTGGGAAGTTTGAGAGGATATTCAGACTGAATATAAGGGTTTTGTTGCTGTTGTTTCTGCAGACACCCAAAGTCAGCCTAGACAGAGCTCTGAGCACCTGATGGAGCTGTGGGTGTCCCTGTTCATCCCAAGGGAGTGGGATCAGGAAGCCTTTAATGGTCTCTTCCAACTCAAATGATTCTATGAATCTACTGTAAAGAGTCCAGAATCAACAGGCAGCAATCTAGGAGCATAGGGTTATGACAGAGACACAGCTCATGGGGGCTTTGCAAATACTGAAATAAAATGGGGTCACAAAGGTCTCCCTGCAAGTGTCAGGGCTCTGTGATAAATATTAACAACAAAAAAATAATTCCTTAAGCCTTGAAAATCTTTGAACAGTTAAAACAGACACTTGCCATACAATTCTGTGGACCTCAGCAGGAAGGTTCCTTTATGACCTTGCAGAAAGTCATTCTAAAGGCTAAGTCTTGTGATGAGTGATCATCACAAGGACACTGAGAATACTCAAATAGGTGTAGCACAGGCAGGTGAAAGACATCAGGGAGGTTAAAAGGAAAAAGAATGAATAAAAAAAAAACCTAACAGTGTTCTTGAGATAGCCAAGCTTTGCCTCTCTGCTGCTATCAAGCACAGATTTCACCAGCAGAAAGTACTCTCATCCCATTGGAGAGCCCTTCAGAGAAGAAACTGCAGGGACATGTTGCAGACTGCCAGTGCAGCAGGACCCCAGCTCCCAGCAGGGAGATGAGCCCCACTTCTCTTACCACGTTGGCAGGAAGCGAGACGTTGGGGAACAGCTTCTGGAGCAGCTCTCGTGTCTCCACCTCGGCAGCTTCCAGATGCTGCTGCTTCTCCTAAATCAAGAAAAGAGCTCACATGAAATAGGGCAACGCATTCCTCCTGTGTGGCAATAGCCTCTCCTACACGCAGAGTAACTTGTTCAACCCAGAAAGGTGGCTTGCAGTGAAGAGGGCTTTGTGGTCTCTAAAATTGACAGTAAATAGCTTCAAAAACTGACAGTAAATTGCTTCAGAATTTGGCCTTCACATTTGTTCATGCTTTTAAACTTCTATTTTCATACAGGTCTCCTCCAGCCCAGCCTGCTGGCACAATTTTTACACCACCACTCACTTGTTCACAACACAACACCAACTATACTGTGCTGAGTGACTGATTCCACAGATCACACCACCACTTCCACTCAAGTGACCTCAAAACCAAGAGGCTTGGTCAGTCAAGGTTTACAAAGTCCATGCTTTTTTCAAACAATTTTAGGAAGAAAAAAAAAAAGACTGTAAATTAACATCATTTCATCAATAATAGAGTATAAAAGTCAAAAAGTAAACTTTGTGTTAATGCACATTTGAACCAGGCCAAGAAAGCAAGACTGTTCCCTGTTCATTGCAGGGAGGCTGGACCAGATCATCTTTAAAGGTCCCTTCCAACTCAGAAGACAGAATCATATAATGATTTAAGTATTACTTTTGAGTATGTAACAGGAGGACCCTTACACCCTCCTTCTCCAAATTGAGTGAAATGGGAAATAATTATTAGAGCTGTGTGAAAATCTTCAGGTTTTATGTTTTGCAAAGTAAAAAAAAAAAAACACAGAGCCAAGGGGCACCACAGATCCATCACTCCTTCTCAATTTATCTGCCATGAGAAGTGTCCAGCCACAGGATGTTTGCTTGCAGTGCCTGTGGCAGATGGGTTTATTTAGGAAGACACCACTCCTCATCAGGCTCCCACTGAAGGTTAAATGCAAAGGCCCATCCCTACACAAAGGCAGCTTCCAGCAAATGCCTCTTGCTTTCATTTGATTTTTCTTTTCCTTTGACATCACTGTTACTGTTTTGAGTTCCTCTGCTGCAAGAGACCAGTGGCATTAGTGGGTTGGGATCCAGAGACAGAAACAGAGAGCAGACACAATAGGTCGTGAAGCTGTGCTGGGTGCATTAGTTCTCAGCAATTTAGAAAACACCCAAAAGCATCACGTGGCTGCTTAAGGAAGGCTTTAGACTGCAAGAGAAAGCAAGCAGGTGTTAGCACAGAGCAACAGCAGGTACACAAGTTCTCTGAGCACACAGCTGAGCAGAGACATTTTCGGGACACAGATAGGCAGCCCTGAACCAGAGCTCAGCTGCTTCTGGCCACCTGATTTTAGTTATTCTTCAGGTTATTTGAATGCATTTTTTATTGTTGCTGTTTCTTTTTTAATACTGCACAGTGACAATTAGCACCAAGTCAGGCTTATAAACAAATGCAAGCTCCTTCTGGGTCAATTCACACCCCGTGTCAGGTTAAGGATTGGTTCTGATAAGCTCTGTCAAGCTTCAAACAGTTTCAAGGAGGGAATTCACAGCTGTGGCGACACAGTTTTCCTGAGAAGTTGCCAGGTTTTTAAATAATCATCTGGTTCTAATTCTACGTGGGCCAATCAACGAAATGAAGCACAGAGGAAGCCCTGTAGATGAAAGCAGGTCGCTCCCCAGCATGGTTTTGTTCTGGAGCTCCTCAACGAGTGATTCACGACAGCTCTAACAATTATGCAAACAAATCACAAGTCAGCATGCCCAAAAATTAAGGAGAAAAAATAAATAAAAGAAACCTGAAGATGACAAGAAGAAGCAGAGGTGAGAGCGTATGAATGATCACTCAGAACAGACTATACTTAAATTGCAGTAAAAGTTAAATGCCTCCAGTCCACTTAAAAAAGAACCAGCTGCAGATCTGCTTCTGGCTCAACGCATCATTTCTAGCAGTTAACATTACAACCTTGGCAGTCTTGTTCACTTTGTCCTGCAGCAATTTTTCAGTTGATGCCAATGCCTCCATTGCTTTCCAGTTTTTCTTCCGAAGCTCCTAATCATTTTTAGAAAGAATCATTTCAGTTCAGCCAATATTGAAACCGTTTCCACTTTTACTTCAGAGATATATTCTGCATTACATTCCACCATTTGCATTTAAATGCTGGTCACTGCATGGTTTTGCTGGGTAGGATGACATACACTAGCAAAAACACGTCTCACGTTCCAAGAGCTCAAATGAAAATGGGGATAAAATGCCAATTTCTGCCCAATGTGCCCCATATCCAAAAACTGATCCCAGCACTACCAGACTGCAGTGCTGGCAACCCCACACTTTGACTGCACTTGTAAGAAGAAAGAGGGAAGCTTCCAAGAGTAGTGAGGAACACAGACACCAAACCACAGATTACACAACAGAGTGTTAGGCATGTTGCAGTGCAGAACCCAGCATGGACCCAAATACACATGGAGGTGCACACACTGACACTCCTGATCGTGCAACCAGATCTAACAGTGTTGATCCCAATGCCCTGGCACAAACCTACTAAGCCAGGCCTGAAAAGGGGCCTCAGCTCACAGCATGAGCCCAAAGGAAACCTGAGGTGCTCACCAGTGCCCTCTTGAAGTGCTTTGGGCTTTCAGCAGAGGTGAGCAGGGCACAGAGTGCTGCATCTTTCTTGGCGAGGTCATCAAACGTGTACTCCACAAGGCATGATGAGGCTGAGAGCTCATACAAAAAGGACACTGGGCCTTGTAGGAAGGCTTTATTACAGCGCCTGGGACTTGGATTTTTCAATTTACTTTTCTTTTCCAATCCTCAGAGCAATCTCCTTCAGCAAAGGACTGGTTTAGAAAGGCATCCAAATCCTTGCACATTCCTACACTGGCTTTACTTCCTCACTCTCCTTGCCTGTCCTAAGAGCTGTTGCACAGGTCAGGAAACAAAACTGGCTAAAATGGCAATACAACAAGCAGTGTCACTGTCCACTCCTATCAGTAACCAAGTTTCTACCTGCACCACAAAGAATACTTACAACTCCCCCGGAAAGAAGTCTGTAGAAAGCATACACACATTCTCACTCTCTAGCACATCTGTTTTCTGAGAATACCCAACTGCTTTCCCATACTTTATTTCAGCTTGTAAGCAATCCTACTTGCTCAAAAGCAACACATTCCTAGTGCTTTCCTCGTTTATGATTCTTATCACGTCTCATTTTTAAGCAATGAGGCATATTGTATAGCATTCAGTAGGTTTTATAGGCTATCAAGTGAGCTAGAAATCCTGTATTTTAACAACTTTCCTCCATATAATTTAAAGACACCATTCTCTTGCCCTCCACAAGTTAAGTATTATGGGAGGAACTTTAGAGAACCACAGCAGAAGATACAATCTTTACTTCCACCTGCAAACAACCTGCATGGGGGCTGCTGCCAAGGGAGGCTGACTGCCCTCTCCACCCCCAGAGGATCAGGATTAGCCAATCTTGGGAGCAGAAGGGGCAGATCTTCCTCCCATGTACCCACAGGATGCTCAGTCAGAGCACAGCCCTTTCATCCTCCCACCCCTAGCCCCTTGGGAAAGGCTGTATTTCTGAACAGGGCTAACAAGGCTGAACCCAAGGCTGAGAACTTGTTGCATGATGATGCCTCTCCTCCCTCTCATCAATTCAGCAAGTAATCATGAAGCCAGCTAAACATAAGGGATCCTTACTCACTCCTAAGAAAACAAGGAGCATCCGGAGGACACAATATGGGAAACAATTGTCAGAGAGATTGTCTTAGCAGGATGCCCTAGGAATTGAGGAACGCCGTGCATGCGGGTTTCAGGGAAGGTTGCTGTTTAAAGGTAGAGGGGGAAAAAATTCCTTACATTATTCTTTTTCCTCTGTTGCTCAAAAGCATTTCTCTGGCAGGTAAGCTCATTTTGGAGACTGGCAATTTCCTTCTCTTTCCCTGCAACCCTGAATTAGCAAAAAAGAATCATAAACAAGTCAGGAAACATTTTAAAAACTTCAGTGGAGCAGTGCTGCCATAGTACATACGCTCACTTTCTTCTCTTCTAGCAACGTACCTCTTTGAGAAACTGCTCTTGCCACTTGGCAAACAACAGCTCTATGAACTGTGGGCTGCCAGAGCACAGCCCATCATAAACCTGCTGTCTGCTTACAACAAGCATCTGCATGTATTTATCAAGGCCACAGAAAGGCAACACATTTGTTGAGGATAACTCAGCCAGCCCATGCTAGCACAAGACCACAAAACAGGCACTGTCTGCTGGATTACAGCATTCCTTTCAGAGCACCTAGTCCACAGTTTACATCGTTTAAAAGAAAAATAAGCCAGCCAGCAAAGAATGCACGACAGTGGCAATCTATGTTGCACAGAATAAATTGGCATGGCTTTAGTTTTCACATAGTCCTTTAGTCATCTCAGTGTTGCAGCATTCTTTTATCCACAACACTCTCCCTGGGAAGCAATTTCTACCAAACAATTTTATATATGAACAAGAACCCTACAAATGACTGGAGGTTTAAGAAAAAAAAAATCTTGTTATTTTACTTGAAACACCACCATTTAACTTTTCAGACACACAGCCGAGTTAGGACACACCTAAAATTAAATCAGCCATGGCTTACTTACACTGTGTCCAAATCATATACAGCAAGCACTGCTGCAGAAAACCCAAGCTAAGAATTATTAGTTTCAGCTGAAACTCTGCTCTCAAATTTTAAGAGATACTGAAGTTGCATGTTATCGATTTTTTATTTTTGTTTTGAACTGAGCTATTCTCACAAGCAGCTACTGTATATTTGGCATTTATATCATCTTCTAAAGCCTCCAAGCAGCAAGTGAAATTAAGCACTTATCTGTTGTGCTCAACCTCTGGCAGTACTCACACTTGCAGGAGCTCCTCACTTTGGACAGCCAGAGACGCCTACAAACAGATCAGAAACTCATTAGGAGCAGATCAGCAGCAAGGAGTGATGCAGCAAGCATGATGTGCCTCATTAATCAAGCTTTGCTGCAACATTCATCAGCAGCACTCCTGGCCTTCAAAGGATTCCTGCTCAGCCTACTCTAGCCAGAAGCACCTTAGCTGTGCTACAGCAGGTGAAGACAGGGGTGGAATGCTAGACAAGAACACAGGAGGCATAAGAAAGAGCACAAGGCTCCAAACTCACACAATAAAGAGAAACAGGAACAAATACACACAGTTGGACAAGCTAGCTTAACACAGTTCAACCCTGAAGTTGTCCCTCATAGTTAATGCAACTCCTGGTTTTCCATACATCCACATAGGCTACAGCAACTCCCTTCAACTTTGTTCAGTAATGACAATTGAGAGCTGTACCTGCTTGCAGTTCTCCTGCTTTAATTCTTGGATTTGAGCTTTGAAAGATTCATTCTCGTTTTGCATAGCCTGTTTAAAGGAAAAAGACAATGTTTATATGCACACATACACAATACATGCTCTATCCCTTCCAACATAAGACACTTCCACTGAACTTTACCTGCAGCTGTTTTACTTGGCTTGCAATTTCTCTCTCCTTTTCTTCCAATACAGCTTTCAACTTAGTGACTTGTTCTTCCTCCCCTCTCAATCTGCGGAAGGATTTCAGAAAACAAGAGAAAAGGGTTATAGCACAAATTGATTCTAGAAAGGGACAAATATTAGTTGGAACAGAGTTTTCACAGCAGCAGAAAAAAAACCTAATCTCCATATGCTATATATAATAAGCAGCCACATGGAGAAGAAGCCATTAGAGTATGGCTCTAAACCAAGAAAAGTAACATAAATATGTGCCAGCTGTACTGCAAACACTTACTTGCTAAGAATTGGCCTGAAGGAAGCTAACCACTTCACGTGTCAATAAGCAAATGAGTTTGGTCATGACTGATCTCAACAGCATTCAGAGTAGAAGTGGAAGAGGAACATCAATTACCTGACCCAGTCCTTCAGGTCAGCATGCTCAGAAAGATGTGCCAAGCACGGGCTCCTAAAGGTGAGCCTAAGCAGCACATGCAGGCAGTATAGGAGCCCTCCTTGGAAGGCAGCACTCTGCAATAGCTGCATGGAAGGGAAGTGGTGGAGTCACTGTCCCTGGAGGTGTTTCAGAAACATGGAGATGTGGCACTGAGGAATGCTGGCAGAGGGCAAGGTGGGGGTGGGCTGGACTTGGGGATTTCAGTGATCTTTTCCAAGCTTAGTGATTCTAAAACAAAGACGCTGGCACAAGCACATGCAGCCTGTCTGAATTAGAGCAGCCAGACAAAGCAGAGTGAAAACAGAGGGAACTCTGGCAGCATCTCTTCATAAAACAGGAGCTGGAAAACTAGTTATTGCATCTCAGACTGAAACCAGCAAACTATTCATTGCTTTTACTGACTGAACTGCAAGTACTTAAATGCACGCTATTTCAAACATGCTAATGTTGAAATGAATGAATTCTATTTTCAAACAGAAGGAGAAATTATCACCAGACACAAGCGGCAGCAGCAGCTTCACTAGTTAGTGGAGCCCTGGGCGATCATTCACTTTCACAAAGCGTCTGAACGCCGCAGCTCAGATGCACGAGGCAGGGCCACCAGACACTGCTATTACACCAGAGCAGACGTGCTGGCTGCTGTGCATCCATCAGCACTAACAGCTTACTTTAGCAAAGCCTATAAAATTCTTGAAACCAAGTTGTACATTCCAATTTAAGATAAATGCCAGCATTCCATGCATGTTATAGCAGAGGAGCTGCTACAAAGCACACCCACCGGCTCTCCAGGTCCTGGACTTGGGATGCAGCAGGTACCTGGAAAACAAGAGTTCCCAATCTCATTTTGACAGCACAAGCAACACCAGAAGTCTTTAACACCAACCTTGCAAGCCATACCTGCTGGAGTTGTTGCAGGTTCTGTTTTTCTAACTCCTGAACTTTACTGGTTAATTGTGAAACTGTATCTTGCTGACCCTTTGCACAAGCAAAAAAAAACAAAAGGGAGATTAGAAGCATACAAGTAACTTTTCCACATCCAGAAACACTGCAACAGGATTTATTTTCCTTCAGAATACTGAGGAAGCTTACCTTCAGCCATTCTCCTTTCTGAACAATCTCTTTCTCCTTCTCTTCCAGTAAGGCCTCCATGGTTTTCACCTGATTTTCCTTCCCCTTCAACCTGTACCATCACACACACAGACACAGAATAAGCCCTCGCTCCTTTATTCATCTCAACTGAAAAGAAATACTGTGCTTTGCAGCATGTAACAAACAGAAGCAGCCTATGTGATCAAAGGCATAACCATAATTCACCTGCTGAAAAATCAATGTGAGAACATTTCCACTTCAGACTTGGTTAGCAGGAGATGCCCTTGATCATGGTACTGATCATTAAGTGAAAGCAGACAATTTCTGCATCAACATACATCGTAGAGATTTCAAACGTGTGCTCTCCTCTGCTAAAAATAATTCCTCCCCTTCTCCCAGTGGGGAAAGAAGTCCCTAGTGGGGATGTGAGGGACAGATGACCACAAAGATTCGATTCTTATTGACCAACCCAGCCACCACAGTATAGACTTTATTAAAGTAAGTTTGTCACAGCATCTTGCCTACGTGCTTCCAACCTGACTTGGATTTCATCCCGTGTAAGTTAATTTAGGCCTACAAAGCCAAGCAGTGCTTTTCCCCTTGTTTGCAGCTAAATGCATTAAGGTTGCACATCTACTAAGTCTGGTGTTGCTCACTTGGCTCCCTTGATGAGAAGCAGAGATATTCTTGGGCAACAGTACTTTCAATTAAAGACCAGAGTAGGGAAATGAGGGGCACACAGGGCAGATGAAACATGCTAACAGCTGTACTTACAGAGTCTGAAGTTCTTTGACTTGGGATGTAATTGACACCTAAAGAGAATAATCAGTATTTCAGTTGAATATCCACTGAGAAGGCACATAAAAGCTATTAGAGTGCTTTAGGGAGAAACAGGTAGAACTTTAAACACTATTAAGTATAGGTGTGATTTGTTGCAGTGATATAAGCACAAACACATTCTTTGTGAGAAAATAAATGATGAGAAGTAAAACATCTCCATTATTTACTTCCACCACTTTTAAAACAGGACTACCATCAGCAAAAAGGAAAAGAGTGCAAGTGGGAACACATGCAGGCCAACTGGAGCAGAATTCTGCTAAAGGCAACAAAGGAAAAAGCAGACACTGATGACAACCACCTCACTGGAAACTGCAGCTCAGGTCAGAGATCACCTCTGGTCATTTACATCTTCACACAACAAGACTAGACATGGACTGAAGAACTATGATGGAATAGGAATATTTGCTTTGGACTTTGTATTAAAGTTCGACAAAGCACAGACTTGCTATCTGTGCAGATACCAGCTGTTCGAACAGCTCTGTGAGTTTAGTCCTCTCTAACCAATTTCAGAC
Organism: Cyrtonyx montezumae; assembly: GCF_038088225.1. Classification (NCBI taxonomy): domain Eukaryota; kingdom Metazoa; phylum Chordata; class Aves; order Galliformes; family Odontophoridae; genus Cyrtonyx; species Cyrtonyx montezumae. The sequence goes on from NW_027071826.1 coordinate 2,236,871, forward strand.
ATCCCCAAAAACCTCTGTTTCCACTTGCAGAAGATCAAGAGGTGCAGACATGTCACCTCTGAAGGAGTTGGGGAACCTGCTAAAGCAGGTGTTTGGACTGGATGATATCCAGAGGTCCCTTGCAACTTCTGTGATTCTGTGACACGTAGGGCCAGTGACACCAAAATGCATTTTATGCTGGGCCCCATGTCACTTCCAAGGGGAACACAACACAAATAATTCCTCCAGTTCCTGGAAAACTGCACTAGAAGAAAGATCTAAACAAGTTTTATGAAGCTTTACCTAAAAAAGGACAAACAGTAAGGAAAGAAGAATGTAGGTGACATGTTGGAATGTCACTAGGAAGACTGAAAAACTACGGACTAAAAAAGCCAGGCACCCCACACAAACAAACTTCCTGCCAGAATGATGGATCAAGCTGCCTGCAGAACGGGCTCCCTAGGGAAACATGGGTTCCTAGATGCTAGACAGCAAGCATGCCAAAAAAGCCAGTACTCTACCACTTTATTGAGAGAGTAAAGATCCCCTCTGCCACGACAGGCTTTCTTGGGACACAGGAAGGAGTATAGTCAGCTTCATCAAATGCAAAAAAAAGCTTGGGCATCCAGAGGAAGGTGGTTTCTGCAGGGCATTAGCAGTTACACTATGTATTCACAGCTTTATGTCCAAGAAAAGCATGGCTCTACCAACAAAAAGTTTCCTTAGCTCTAATGACATACACCAGTGAAAGAAAACACAGTCAAACAGAAACGAGTGAGCAGTGCATCCAAGGCAAGTTTGGTTCACGCTTCTGGCACTGAGGTGTTTTACCTGTTTTTCCATCTCAAGCTGGGAATTTCCTACTTCTTCTTTCAGAGCCTCTATTTCCTGTGTCAAAGCCTTTTCAATGACAAAACAAGACAGGATTGGACAATGGAAACAAAAACACCACAAAAATGGAAGCTACAAGTTTGTCTACAGAACGCCATGCAGTAACAAATAAATGGTGTCAATGGCATAGACACAGAAAGGAGTCAAGGCGTTGGAAGGCACTGAGATGGGTACCTGAACAGTCTTCTCCTTGCTTGCTACTTTAAGGATTTCTGCTTGGAGGAGTTCTTCCACTGATTTTATTTTGCCATCCTTCTCATGGATCCTTAGCAAGAGCAGAAAAATAGCATTAGCTGGCTGAGCAAACACAGCTCACATCCCACCAGCAGCCCCTGGGAGAAACAGAGGGACCCTTCCACTATTGCAGGAGTGGAAGTCCCAAAACCAGAAGCAACCAGCAGGAGGAGTTAGTCTGAGAATAGTGCAGAAGATACCAGCTTTATATAACCAGTAGCTTAGTGTGCTAAACAGCTTAATTCGCATTTTTAAGCAAAAAATACATGTACTGATATCTCTGGAATGACACGTTCTTCAGCCTCCACTCAACGTTTCAGCAAAGCATTTATTAACCTCAAATGCACATACACAGCTTGAGCAAGCTCAGTCCTTTCAGATCACCCACTGTAGAAAAACAATTATCTGACAATTCAGTGCAATCTCTCTCCTAGTCAAAGTTAGACTTATGAAGTTAATTGCACAGCAGAGAAACAACTGGATTTTCAAAAGCTATTGATCTGACTTGATATGCTTCCAAAGCAGCAATGCTTCCCGCTGCACGTGCACACTTCACCCAGTTAAAAGTAAATGGTTTCAGGGAAGCAAAACAAGCAGGCATGGAATAAAGACAGACAGGAGGAACAATCAGAAATGAAACTGGTGCAGGCACTTACACTTTCTGGAGTTCTTCCACCAGTGATTGGAAAGAAACCTGTTCGAAACAGATCTTTAACTTAGAAAAGCAAGAGAGCAAAACGACCTCCAAGTGCTAAGAGATGAAGAGTAAAGAGCTTGGGCCCCCTTGGCACTGGTTAAAAAAACAAACAATAGCAGTCTAGAGATATTATCTATCTGGCTGTTCCTGCCAAAATCAGCTGGTCTGCAACAAATTACAGTAAAGCAAGACAAACCCCGCACTCCATTTTTGCCACGAGAGGCTGAGCTTCACTGCACACCTCCCCACAGTAATCCTAAGAATAAAGAGGTTTTTCCTCTCTCTCACATGATTTTATAGAAATGCTCCCCTGAGCTGGCCATGCAGAACTGGATACCATTAAGGAAAGGTACTTTGTGATAGGAACTGAGTGCAGATCAACAACATACAGTAATGAGAGTGTCATCCTGTGATAGTATCATTGAACAGAGATACAAAGAGAAGGGGGCTAAGTTGCACTTGCACAAGTGTGGGTTAAACTTCAGGAATCTCAAACATGCAGACTCAGGCTGAAGCAGCAAGAGCTCCCTACCAGCCATGATTATTGCACTAGGCTGCTGGAAAAAAGCAGCCCACAGCCATTTCAGTAGGTGGCAAGATAAAACCAACCCAGAACCACCACTGAATTGGAACTCAGATCTAAGGCATTTCTGACACTTATGCAAAGGAAGCGTTTGACAGAAATATCAGCTTCCAGACCAGTGCTAGAAGAAAACAGGATGCTTTGCCAACAGACTTCAAAGACATCCTCACCTTTTTCCCTTGACTTTTGCAACCACAGCAAGATCCTTTCAGATTTAAGCTTAGGTGTAATAAAAGTTTTAGATGAGAAGTACTACCTGCTCTGATAGCTGAATTTGCAGACTTTGAAGTTCTTTTCTCAAGGATGAATTTTCTGTTCGCAGTACCTTTGAAAGCAGAGAAACAGATAATGAAAGACTCATTTACTGGAGAAAAAGCGTTAAGCTTGACAGAAAAATAATTTATTTTAGAACAAGTGAAAGGTTATTTGAAAGCCTAAAAGAGACCCCCCTCTGCAGCAGTTAGAGCCAAATTACTCAGTAGAATAATTATTCAATTATTCTTCAATCTATAGGAACTCTTCAAACTTAAGTCCAGGGAAACATTAAGATGATATGTTCACATCTTTGGCTGTTTGGTACCCTGACAGTTTGCCAGCATGCAAGTTCTCCCCAAGGTGCCTCAGCAGTTCAGCTGGAACTTAGGGACGCAAAGTGAGCATTATTTCAGCTATGTCCAAAATTCAGCTGGGAACAGATTTTGGTACTGCCTTTCAGATAACCAGTAAGTAAAAAAGATGCAATAGTCCCATGCTGCCAAGTTACTATAAAAATCCCTTTTCTAAAGACAGATTTGTTTCAGATTACACCAAACATACAGCTCTGGAGATGTACTATCTTTACTCCAAAGGACATCAAGATGCTAGTAAAATCTACACTAGACTATGCAGAGAGAAGCACATAGCATATCCCATTAAAGCCTATGTCTAGTCTGTGTTCCTAAAAAGGTTTTAACTGTCTCCAGGAGAAGTCTCTCCTACTCACAGGAAACAATCCTGGACTGCACTATAAGCACTCCAGCATGCACTCTGCACAAGAGCATTTAATCTCTATCTCCCCATAAAAAGATAATACAAGAGACTTTACCATCAGTTCCTCTTCTTTATTAGCCATCTGTATGAGTCCTGCCTCAAGCAGCTCTTCAACCGTCTTGATTTTATCATCCCTCTCCCTCATGCTGAGAAATCAGAGGTGAGCATTAGGAAAGCAGTGTTAACCTCTGGCAGCAGGTTAGCTGTCAACAGCAACCTCACTGCCAGAACTGGATCTCTACACGATCCTCTGATGCAAAATAAAAAGCAGTTTCTTACCCTCTTTCCATCTCCTCTAACAAATCTTTGTTTGCCTGTTAAGAAAACACAAAGCAATAGGGTGATCACCAGTGGGATCAATAACAATTTGGGATCTTAACGACAGAAAGAATTAGGGAGCATCAGCTTCTCTAGAAGTTTAGTTAGTGAACTGCACCAACCCAGCAGGTAACAGAATAGAGGGGAATGCTCTCATAGCACATGGGTCTAATGCTGATCCTGGACTCACTTGAGGCTCACCCAAAAGAGCACTTATGAGTTCTCAAAGGCCAACAGTAATGCACTGCAAGAGACCCCATGAGAAATGTAAACCAGCTCCCAGGGAAGATCAGCTATTTCAGGCAGGACACCAAACCAGCCCACCCAGGGGAATAAGGGCTGTAAACTGGGTTATCAGCCAGAAGACAGGGAGCACATGACTGGCAGATACCAGCATGGGACTGGAAAGGAAACGAAGTTTCCTGTCCTGCAAGTCTTTCTCCAGTATTTCAGAAAGTCCTCTGATTTACATCAGCACAAATTTGGGTATTCAAGGCTGTGCCAGGCAAAGGAGACTGGGCAGAACAGCTCTGAATCCACTGTATCCTGCATGAGCACCCATCAGACTAATGTCACTGCAAAAAAAAAAAAAATAGGAAGGAGAAAGAGAAGAAAAAAATAGTAATAGGAAAAAAAAACTAGTGTACTTTGAGTCTGTTCTATGATTAGTGCTGGTTTGAAAACTCACTCTGAAGAAGGAGGAAAAAAAAGCAGCATGAAGATCTCACTCTGGTCTCTCCCCAGACCAGTAAGAGACCTTTTTCCTAGGGGGGTTGGTTTCTTGTGGGATTTTTATAATCCAAAAACTGACATTAAAACTGGAAGAGACTGCAGAAAAGTTCCTGCTTGTATTAAGTTAGCATTCTCCAGGAGAGGAAAAAGATACACACTTTGTTTGGATACTCTTGGCCCGATCTAGAAGCTGCCTGACTTGGACTTTCCACGTGTGCCTAAAAAGCAGATTTTACACATAAATCAGCTCACCCCATGGCCTACTTAAAAGAAAATACCTAAGAACATAAAAGGAATCAGAGGACATTTGATACAACCTCAAATGCTGGCTGTACTGGCTCAGATAGGAGAGTCTGCAGCTTCTGAACTTCAGCTTGCAAAGTTTTGTTTTGATCCTTGAGAATCTGAAAGGAAATTCAAACTTATCAGTTCAGAACTGCATACCTGAACTACAGCATTTTTACAATAGCAAGAAGGTCATTAAATAACACAGAAGTTGTTACAGTCAGTTCTTTGGAAGCTACAAGACTACAAAGAGTCCTTTGGCCATCTTTCTTGCTTTCCTCTCCTTATGTTCCCATGAGAAATTCAGCTGTTAGCATCTTCATTCCCTGGCAGATGATCAGACAGTACCAAGTGTACAGGCAAGAGAAACTGCATTTTTCTCCTCGAGCAGCATCAGCATCATCTCAAGATTTGATAGATGCCTTTCACAAAGCACTCCTCTGGCAAAGCAAGTGGTCTAACATCACCTCCCCACTTTGACTAGTTACAATTTCACTGTGGAGCAAGAAATAATTGAGAATCCCTAACGTGGCTTTTCAACTGAACTTGAATTCTCATCTACCTTAAAATCATCTTCAAATATTGCTTTTTGTTTTTACAAAAGTACTGTTTTGTAAAGTCTTTCTAAAGATTTTCTAGGTGCAAAACAAAAAAAGCAAAAGCTTTTTCTAGAAAGCAAGACATAATATCTGTGTCCCAGACCAAAAGCCTTAGAGAGACAATACAAGCAGGAAGGGAAAGCAAAGGTGAGGACTAGAATCACTCTGTTTAGAGCCTGGTTTTTCCCTCTTCCATGAGAAAGGGAAGAAAAGTGCTTCTGCCTGAGCAAGTGCTTTCAGGAAGGACTTATGTTTGGGATCAAAGAAGAAATTCAAAGTGCACAAAACATTAATGCTGAGAGTACACTACAGATTTCCACACTATCACAAGAATGACCATCTACACTCACGTCCATGATCACTTCCTAGGAACTGCTGAACTGCCTCCAGATGATTTTTGGAACAAAGCACCAAACTGATTTCAGCCCATAGCCACCCTGTAACACCTCAAGGAGATTCACAGGGCATGGGTCCTCTTAGAGAAGCCATGCTGCCCTGGCCAATACCCCCCCTGCTCTGTTCATCACCAGCAAACCCACCAACATGGTATTACAAGGCTCAGACTGAATTACGTTGATCTTGATGAACATCACTTAAAAATGCACCAACTCTGCAGTGCAGACCCTAGATCACAAAACCAGAAGCTTTGGCAATCTAGCTGCTGCCTTAGGAGAAACAATTTGGAAGCTGACAGGAGGAAAATACACATTTTTACACCCACATTGGAAGAAAAATAAAAAGGAAAAAATTAAGACCTGACAGCACGATAACCCAAGCAAAGGCTCCCACCAAGCCCTTGGAAGTTGCATTCAAAGGTAGACAGCAAAGAAACTAACAGTTTTTATTCAACAGCCTCCTCCTCCAGGTTTCAAATACTTCACTCTTTGCAGCTGTAGATGCTACACTTGACATGAGCTACCCCACATCTCAGTTGCTAGTACTCTGATATCCCACACTGCTCTTGCCTTGTACAAAAATAAATAAATAAAAATGCTATAACATAGCTTAACACCTGAAAGTCAGCTCTGTTTCACAAATCAGCACTCAATTGTCTGAACTACTCCACAACCTCAGAAGCCTGGAAAACCTGCTATCATTAAGGACAAGGATAGCTGTTCTGTATCTTACCTTAAATTCTTCTTTTGTGTTCACAGTCTGAGCAAGTTCTTCTCGAAGCTGCTCCTCAAGAGTTCTTATTTTGTCATCTTTGATGTGAACACTGAAACACAATAGAAGAGTTACATTCATCTTACATAAAGCATCAATTCAAAAGGATATAAAAGACTGATAAAAATTGTTTATCGAATGCCAGAGCTATTTATTTACCTTTTCTGCATCCTTTCCAGCTCATGTGCAGCAGCAGCCTAGATATAAAGAGGATTAACACAGACTTAGGATACATCACATGATTCAATCAACCTTTCAGTCCACAATATTAAAAAGCTAAAACAAGTCATTTGGCCTCTCAACACATGATTCACCAGCAACGACAGGGGTAAGCTTGTCATTATGCACTTGTAAAACACCAATACATACCAGGCAAGGATGCAATTACAAGAAGAAAGAATATCTTGAAAGGATTTATTTAACAACCAGGATTTTCAGTAATTAATCGGAGCACTTCCACCTCTGTAGTGCACTGGCCACACAGTAATAGCAGAGGGGAAGGCATTTATTTGGTTTTAAAAATAGTCTGTTGTGAGGCAGGTTTTTCTGTATATTCCTGGGTTTTTTTTTTAGATGGATGCTTATGAGCCTCACATGCAATTGCCAGAGCAATTCAGCAATAGTTCACTTCAGTGCAATGTCCTCAGCACAACAGCAAATCTAGATAAACCTAACTAGCAAAATGATTCAGTCACTTGGCTATCCAAGTAAGAAATATATTCAGCCACTGAACAAGGGAGGGTGAGAAGCAGGTCTCAGACCAAGAAAAGAACCTCCAGAGAATCACGTATTAACCTGATTCTGTAACCTCACACCACTAGTGGTGCACAGCTCACTTAAACCAACAGATCTGCCCTTGCTTTTATGACAAAATAGGCAATGGGAAGATAATAAAGCCCAAAATGGATCTGTTATTTTACCTGTTCATTTGTCAGAGCCTGTAACTTCTGTATTTCTGATTTCAAGGACAGGTTCATATTCTGCAAGACCTGAATGAAGGAGAATACAGTTGAATTTTACACAGATAGTCTTTCAACTAAGTCCGCTTTTCAGTGTGAAATATCCCTGGTCACTTTTTGTAGTAGACTAGAGGTGATTGCAAGGGAAACCCCTAACACCTGTCATCAGGTAGTTTTCTTCATGTACCAGCCCTGGCTAGATCAGCTGCCTTGTAGTCAAAGGAGCTGGTTCTAGATCTAATGACATCAACCATCTCACAGGCTTCATTTCATATGCACACCCAATGAGGCCATCCCTCCACCAGCTGGCATTTACACATGCTTTTATTATACCTTGAGCTCTTCTTCCTTGCTTGTTAAATTGGCGTGTTCATTGCCTAATGAGTCCTCCATCTGCTTTAGCTGTTTGTCCTTTTCTGCAATGCTGTACAAATGAGAGTGATGATAAATCAGTACTGGAAGGCCTGGAGTGAAAGTTGCACACGAAACAGGAGGCTAAACACAAAATATATACTGTCCCTTCAGTCCAGGTCCGACCCTCATTCCTGCTGACAGTGCACTTTGGGACCAAAATCTTTTCCCTACATTTCAAATGCTGTCTGCCTGCCAAACATTTATGGGATGTTATCTAGCTCTGAAACAAAACTACCCCATCTCCCAAAAGGAGAAATCTGCTCGTCCAGCAATACAGCCCAAATATTAACATCCTCATGGTCACACACATCTCTGCTTACTACAATGATACCAGTAAACAAGAGGAGGCACTGCTTTCTGTGCAGCACAGATCCCCACACAATGGGCTACAAATCTGATACCAGACACAGACAGGAAATCTGCAGGAAACGTTTTCCCAGCTCCAAAGTGAATCTCACAGTTGTAAAGTTAAAAGCACGGACGACGTTTCCTTCGCCCCTCCCTCCCACACACACTGTGCGTGCACTGAGGATAGGTGGTGTGTGTTAGCAGCCAGTGACATCACCCAAACACCAGGGGAAATGAATGCTCACACTTTGTGCAGTTCTTCTGCCAGAACTGAAGCTGAGGTCTGCAGAAGAAAAAACAAAAAACAAAACCATAGCTGAGAGTCAAGCAAGGAAAAGAATCAACTTCCGCAGTGAACCACGAATAGCACTTGTAAGATTTGTCTCATTATTTCAAACTGGCTCAGGCAGATTTCAAGTATTTCCTAGCTAGGAAACATGGGAAGAATCTCAGCACATGCTAATATCCCTTCCCTTTCTGCTTAAGGCAACATAAGCAGAAGATGAGCCATTTTACTCTCTGTCAGATTCCAAACAAGCAGTGGGGATCACCAGTGCTTGTCTCCCAAGCTTAGCTGCATTATGGGACATTCTGCTGTCAAATGAAAAATAAGAGGGAAAAAAAAACCACAGAGTACATCAGGACTGGTGTTAGGAACAGAAACAGCAGCATAAGAACAGTAAGTAGCCTCCTTCTAGGGAGAAGTGCCAATTCTTATGTGGTTACTCTCAAGTGTGGGCTCAGCAAACTTGAGAGTCTTTGAGAGTCACTACACTGGATCTGCTCTCCAAACCAGGGCAGGAGAGAGCTGACACACAGGTTATCAAAAAGACATCTGCACACTTCTTCATACACAGCTTGGGAGCAGCTACAGCACAGCTTTCATGTTTACTTGTTTTAAATACATGCTTATCCTTATCTAGTTTCACTCTTCCCTAAAAATCTTGGATCTCACAGAGCTTGGCCCCATAGCACCCTACAGCACAGGGTGTCTCGTGCTGCCTTGTCTGAATCATGCCATACAGACACAGTCCAAGGGAACGAGTTGTTCCTGTCCCAGAGGGTTTGCCTCCTGCACGCCAAAACCACTTCATCAGCCCTGATGTCCACAGAGGTATCTATCCAGCCCAACCCTACTTCCCCAAAGTAGGGGTATACATAAGTCACTACTCCTCAATCTGATGCACAAGGGGAAGGCATTATCACATCGTTCACAGGAGGACAGCAAAAAGAGCAAAGAACCACATGAGACAGAGTACCCACGCATGCAAAGCTATAGAAAAAAAAACATTTAAAATGGTATCTCATTCCTGGTTACATAAATGAAAGGCAGTACAGGAAGAGAGAGGTGGACATCTCTGTTCCAAAAAAAAAAAAAAAAATGGAGAGCAGAAGCTTGAAGTTTTAAATCAGGTTGAGAAACACTATAAAAGAGAATGTTAACAAGTCTTCACTTTCATTATTGCACATCACACACCCAGCTCAAAAAAAAAGAAGTATCTGCCTTTTATAGAATGTTCACAGTTGAAGACTACAAAAGAAAGGGAAGAGTGAGAACATGCTGTACCTGGGCTGCCATTTGTGAATGAAGCTTCTGAAGCTGAGCATTCAAAGCATCATTCTGCTCTACCAGCTCCTGGTAAGAGAGCAGAAAAAGAAAAGCAGGCTGAGATCTGTAGACAGTCAACTTCTGCTAGTATTAGCTCCTAGTAGTGCTTGTGTCAGTAAGAAGAGTTTAGCATTTACTTTTCACATACCTTGGAGATGCCATTTTTCTCCCATAAGGCTGGTTTGAGGGGAAGTGTAACATCCCATTTTGTCTAAAAGCAAATATTCCCTACCCCACTACACACTTGCTGGTTTCCCTGCAGCCAGCAAGGATTACAGCCCTGGTCCCAAACGGCCCCAGTCTTCCTCCCAACACTGCATGCAAGCTCTCAGTGGGAACGCTTAATTAAAGCAGCATTTCAAGGTTATTACTGTTCCCACAGACACAAAGGGGGAAAAAAGTAAGATACATGAGCAATACCTGCACCCGCAATTGCATGGAGTCCTCCTTAGAAGCTCTCTTTTGCTCATTCTCAATCAGCTGCAACATCCTCTGCTCCAGCTGCTGTTTCGACACCACCATATCAGTAAGTTTACTGTGCAAGCTCTGGATTTCATTGTCTTTGGCGACAAGCTTATTCTGCACATCTGTAGTAGAAACATCAGGATTTAAACTCAGAAGTACATAGCTGAACTCTGGGGGGAAGTAACATGCACGGCAAACAGGGAAGCTGATGAGAAGCCTTGATCCAGCAAGCCAAGGTTCTGCTCATCAGCATTTAAAGTTGTATCGCAGCATACTATTTCCCCAGGGTGCTCAAGCAGTACTGCCATCAACCTCAGCTCTATTTAGCACTTAAGCCAATTACACAATACTTTATTTTAAAATACAGAAAGATCACTGCAGTTAGTGTTACATGGAATTTTCTTGCTTGATACATGCCTTGTTGTGCTGCTTCGTGTTCTGCTGTTCTTTTCCTGAGATAAACTTGGATTTCTTCCCACCGTCTCTCTGCTTCCTGCTGCTGGACCTTCACAGGGAAGACAGAATTGATGAAAATAAGTCTAAATCTTTAGTTTTGAATCATTCAGAGTTCACCTCTTCAGCTCTATTCCCAAAACATATGGTAAGGAAGAAATGTTGTTCCTTGTTTTCGTTAGGATGCATCAGGGACACAATGTGCCCTGTAATCCTCCTCTCAGAACAGTTTATCCCACCCAATTGAAAGGCAAATTGTGAACAGAATTTAATCATTGGCTCTTAACAGGAAGATTTCTGTAATATGAAAGTGTAACGTTTTTGCTCTGCAAATTCAGAATTAACAGTGGGAGCTGGACTAGCCACATAAAACACAAACCCACATCTGTAAATTAAACTATGCCTCAGTCCTTACAGGACTGGAGGCAGATAGAACTTCTGAACTGACAATCTCATCAGAAGATGAAAAAGATGCATTAAAAAAAAGTATACTTCTAAAAAAAAAAAAAAAGAAAGAAAAGCAACTAAATGGGCAATGAAGCAAAAGCATGTAGCTTCCAAACAATGAATAATCATTAAGAAACAACCAATGATTAAAAGAATTATAAAAAACCTTATCTGGATTAACCATTCCAAAACATCGTGGAAACCAGGTCAGACCACAACACAAATCTTGCCTGAATCAGAGAGAATGATTCAAGTTCAACACCACCAATTTAGGTTTTTAAAAGATATTTACTCAGGAGGGCAAGTTTCATTTCGTAGTTTGTACTCACTGACAATACTGAGTAAAAGCATTACATAAGCCCAAAGGCTGGCTCAGAAATTATCCAAAAACTGATGCTTGTGCATCTAAAGAAAACGGGCGGAGATGAGCAGCCAGGGAAACAGCAGAAGTGATTCTCACACTCCTTCCATTCTGCCCAGCTCAGGACTTGGCTCAGACAAACCCTCAAATGCAACTCAGCAAGGCAGAGAAAAGCAAAGTCACCTTCAGCTGAGCAACCGCCTGCTCTGCGTTCTTCTTCTGGAGCTCCTCTTGCTGCAGCTTGCTGTTCTTCTCTCCCAGTTCATTCACCAGCCTGGCGCAGTCCTGGCGCAGTTTGTTCAGCTCAGCTGCCTGCCTAGAAATAAACATTTTTACAGCTTCTTGCTCGGTTCCTTTCCCCCCTCCAGGAAGCATAAGCAATACCAACAGCTAGTCAAATAGCAAGTGTTACATTTGCAGCCAGAGGGCTGTGCTGAGTTTCACTCACACTGCTTTACTCTAGCAAAGGGATGAGGCCTGGAACGCTGGCTGTCAGCACAGCAGCTATAACCCAAAGCCAAAAACAGAAGAGAAGTCAATAAGCCACAAGCATCAGCTCCTTCAACACGTTTGAAAGCTGATGGGTATAATTTGGACAGCTCTCTATAAAAAAAGTCCAGCACAAGAAGTCTCACAAATTCACATTCTGTTCCTCCTCCCAGGAAGAATTCTTGATCTGTATCTTACTTCAGAGTCAACTGTGGGCATCTCTCTGGACTACACATTGCCTCATGGACTTAACTCATTCTCAGCTTGTGAAGGTACATGATGCACTCTCCCACTGAGGGAGTGAAGATGCATTTGTATCACCCAAGGCAAGAATTCTGAAAGGCTCCTCTTTGTGTATAAGCAAACAAGAAGTATAGTTTGTTTGTTTGTATATTTGCCCAGACTAAGCATTTTTTCAAGGATTTAGTGATTATGATATTCCATTTCTACAAGTAGGGCACCTGTACAGTCAGAGGACCAGCACTTGTTGTATAGACCTGACACTGCAGAAAGTGGGCAGGGAGCAGGAAGTGCCTCCACAGCACTATGCTCAGCAGTTCAAACAGATGTTGGCAGAAAGGTCCATAAAGAAGAAGCACTTTGGCATGAACAGCCCAGCCAAAAAAAATGAAGGTGCAGCAACGTTTCCAAGCCAAGAGAGAGTTTTGACATTCCAGTCTCCAACAGTAACAAATCAATTATCTGAGAGCATCCCCAGCTGATGAAAGACACCTTATCAGTTTTGACAGCCCTGGCTCAATGCAAATACAAACAGGTACCTCCACGCTCCAAAATCACTATTTCCTAGTTTAACCACAAACACGGAGTCAGCCAAGGAAATGGAACTGAAAGGAGCAGAAGCCAGAGCTCTTCAGGGAAAGCTTAAAAACATGCAGAGCTCCAAGTAGCTGCTAACATACTTGCTCTCCATTTGATTGGTAGAAGTGCTGACAGCATCTCTCAGGATACCATTCTCCTGCTTCAGGTGGCTTATTTCTGCCTCCATCTGCTCACAGCGTTGCTGGAACTGAAGGGAGGAATAAAAAAAAGATTACACTAAAGGAGAAATCAGATACCACCAACATATCACAGCAGATGTAACCACACAATGGTTAAAGTAACAACATTCAGTGTTTTTCTGGGGAAAGGGACACGTTCACCTCCTCCCTCAACACATACCACTCCTCAATTAAATTGATGCAGCTCAGCTCTAGATGCTTGAATAAAACATCAGTTTCCTTTTATACCACTGTATCAAGGCCATGTTTTAAATAGTACACAAACATTACTTAGGATGTATAACTCAAGTGTGCAAACGTAGACAGTTATCAATAACTGGGTACCGATCTCTCTTTTCCAGAGAGAAATAAATTCACTGGATTAATGCCAGAGGTTTACAAAGCTTGTAAATAAAGCAGAGAAGTTGGAAATAACCAAAGATACACAGATTGTAGCATGTAAACTGCAAAAGGTTTGTCTGGATCTAACATCCTGAAGTTAGGACTGTGAAGTAGATCCTTTTTTAGGCAAAAATATGCTTCAACTACACTTCCACGTGCTTTTTTGGGGACAGAAATCCTCAAAGACAAAGCAGCTTCAGAATAGTTCAAACGTTATCAAAAAAAACAGGATTCAAAGGGAAAAGAAAAATGGACTTTGCATATTCAGACACCAGCACAGCTGGTCCTACAGCCCAGCAGCCTGCTCTGAAAATCCTCAAGCACACACAGCACGTAATGCATTTCTCCTCCTCCAGCACCAGTTGCAGCTGGCACCATTTCCAAGACCTAGTTTCATCATGAGTGACTCATCAGCAAGGATCTTGTAAGCACAAGCCCAGAAAAAATTAAAAAAAAAAAAACCATCTGAATAGCAACAGCAGCAAGAGAGTGGTCCATTGTGAAGCAGTCACATCCAGCTCAGCACCAGCACGTCCAAAGAGTTGCTCTCGTGGGGCTTTGAAAAGCTTGGGGTTTTATTCTTTTTCCTTTTTGTTTTGTGATAGGTGTGGTTTTTGGGTTGGTTTTTTTTTTTTTGTGTGTGTGTGTGTGTGTTGTTTGTTCAGTACTATTCTTATTTTAAAACTTCTCACAGACACAGAGGACGGATCTGGAATCTTTGACAGCTATGGTTCAGCTTCTCTGCAACGCTGTGAAACAGCAGCAGGGGGAGCAGGACCAGAGCACCTCTGCAGGTCCTTCCTCCAGCTGACTTCTTACAATGCATCTGTAGCAGACACCCCTTGGTGCCCAGCCCTCCTCCACCACCCCCCAGTCAGATCCTCTCACTTGGCAGTTTTCTTAGGTTTGTGTGAAAGCATCTGTTGTGGAGAATGAAGTTTTGCTCCAAAACTGCAGAGATGGCATTCTCCAGAGTAAACTAGGTTTGATGCTGTGACATCATTGTAGGAAAACACCAGAATGTCAAATCTAAGCACTTGTCAGCTGGTATAGGTAGGGTCATTTTGCTCAAAAATATCTGGTGAAAACCCATTCTGAGGTCTCACTTCATCAAAAGAAATTCAGGAGAGAGTAATAAGGGCCTGAAACCAAAAATCTGTGTCTTTCTGCAACCAAAGTGCTGCCCTTCAAATATTGTCAGCAAAGCACTTTCCTATAGTCAGTAATATTTCTTGTGTATTAACTGGTCTTAAATCTCAATGCAGAGAGATTAAAGGAAGATTTATCAGCTTCTAAACAATCCTCAGCATTAGTGCCTATCTGAAGTTGAGTATTTCAGTTAGATTTCATGCTTAGTTGTTAACATCTCAGCAGAACGCCATAAAGCAGATGTAACTAGACAAGCCAGGCTGCCTAGCACTGATCTTCTTACAGACTGAAACAGTCACCTTTGAAAAGACCTTCAAGGGTGGAATCAGCCTATTTTCCTACCCTCATGCAGATGGCTCACACTGCACTCAAGGTTCTGGGTAACAACTGCTTCCACAGAAAGTGACTTTGAACAACAAATGGTGCACTCACTGCTAAAAAAAGGTTCAGGCTGGATATTAGGAAACACCTCTTCACAGATAGAGCAGTAATGCACAGCTGCCCAGGGGGTGGTGGGGTCACTGTCCCTGAGTGCATCCAAGAGCTGTGGCACTGAGGGACGTGGTCAATGGGCACGGCGTGGGCATCTCTGAGATCCTTTCCAACCTTAATGATTCTGTGAAAGCTTTTACCTTTATCTTCATCTGCTGAGATTCCTGGTAGCTAACATGTATTTTACTCTGAAAAGTGTTGTGCTCCTTCTCCAGCGTGTTGATGCGTTCCCTCATTTTTGCTGTAAGCAAGCCATTCCTTTCTTTTTCTGCAACCAGCTCCTTGGGTGGGAAACCAAAGGAAGAAGGAAAGAAGTCACTTACTGGTCCCTTCTAGAGTCCAACAGACACAATGTTTTTTGATTATGAGAAATATAAGCATACATCAAACTACAGTAAGCACCAGCATTCACTCAGAAATTAAATGCCACACCTGGCCAAGCTTTCAGCACCCTTAAGAGGATTTTAAATCAGCATAATTTCATGTGTATTAGAAAAGAGGTTTGCCACTTTAAACAACAACCACCTGTTGTCTTATTTCCACCAAGTTTGGCCCGATTATAGGATCCTAATGATTAAAGCCACAGATACTGCACAGAGCATACCTTGGATTTTCCTCCCAGGTACAGCAAAATGAAAGTAGTGGGATAAAGAATCACAGCAAAACTACAAAGCATTTCAGAGCATGTAATTGCTTTGTAGCAGGTTGCAAAGCCAACACTGAAAACAGCTTTGCCAGAGGAGATGGGCTATTAGCATCCAGCAATAAGCCCTGAATCCCACCAGCATGCCACATTACAGCTTTCAAACACACGTTTCAATTTGGGTTATTTATTAGCCAGTAACTCAACCTAGACACCTGAGAGTTCACAGATCTGCTCATCTGCAATATAAGTGCACTGAGGGCAGTAAGCAAAACCACTGAGTGCAGTGCTCAGGCAGCTCTGATCATACAAGGAGGTTTTTGCACCACCCAAGCTCCAGGTGCCTCCAGCTACGCTGCACATCATGGCTCCATGCAGTGCCAGAGACTTCTCCAGAGATCCAAAGTGCCCACATGAGCAGTCAGTCTCTCTGACAGCACAGGGAGCCCTGCCACAGCATTTCAGTGCTCCAAATAACTAGCCTGAATACCTTCCACCTCTTCAGAGTAATTATAAGCTTTGTCTACGTTTCAATTTCAATAAAAGCTGTTCTCCCTTTTTAGAGCCAGCCAACTAGCTTCAGGAAGCTGTCTTCTCCAGAACAACAACAAAAAAAGTGTAATGAGCTCCCAAGCATATGTTCACAGAGTAACCAAAGTCACACCAGAAGTTTTGAGTCACTTCTGAAAACACAGTGGAGACAGTTTGACACAAAGCTTTCTTAAACACAACTATCATTGGTCTTCCATCTGCTAGGATGCAAGTAGAGAGAGGCACCACAGCATTGTCTGGCTTCCTTCTACCCCTGCACCAACTCCCACCAGTCACCTCCAACCCTTGCCATCCCATCCACCCTACCAAGGCAGCTCCAGAGATGCTGGCAAGACCAACTCTCACACACACAACAAAACAGAGGTCAGATACTCCTTACTCTCATTCAGCCTCTCCCATCATCACCTGCACTGACAGCCCCAGGGACATCCCTGCACCTCACCTTCCCAGTCCCTCCATAGCTTTTGTCAGTGCCCTCAAAGGAACCCATTAATTAGAAGAGCTTGTTGAGTTGAGCTTTTTCCCTTGCTTCCTCTGATGATTTAGCACTGCAGCAGCTCTGCTCTCACCCTGCTTCCTCTCAGCTTTCAGGAAGGCCCATTCATTTTTCCACCTCCTAACAAAACTAACAATCACTCCTCCTCCCTGCAGACCCTGCCTTGCCTTCCAACCACCACTTTGTCAATGTTTTTTCCCTCCTCCACTACATCACTTTCCCCCCCACACTCGGGCTCTGCTTTACACTCCTGCTCAGCTCCTGTCCCACAATATTCTTGATTCTAACATCATTCTACTTCCAAATTACACAAAGCATAAGAATCCTACCCCTACCAAGCCTCTGATTTATTACAACATTGACATAATTCATTTTTCTACTGTAACTAATCTCCTTTGAAATATTCATTAGAAAAAAAAATCAAGTTCCATGAACTTGTCTTCACAGCAGTGCAACTGTAAGTCTAAAAGTATCAGTGCTGCAACTCGAGGGGCCGAGCAGCATCCAAACTTGCTGCAGCTTTCTCAAAGAAAGCTGACTGTTACTGTGCCTAGAAGCACACAATCATCCAAATACTGGAATATGTATTAAAAGCTGCAGTAGCAAAGAGGTGTTTTATATTTATACCCATGTAATGCTCACAAAGAAAGCATTTGCTCTTAGTAACCTTTAGAAAAGAAAAATAGCCTCAGCTTAAAAATGTCAGCAAGTGAACTACCTGGAAAAACCAATGGAAAACAGCTCTGCACAAACACATTAATAGCATCATAAAAACTAACACAGAGCCTTGGTGTGCCTTCCCAATATAAGAGATTCTACCTTTTAATTTAGACAAACCTCAACAAGCCAGAATTCATTGCTGCTCATTCTCTAAGCTCCTGCAATTATCCAAAAGCTCTCTATACATACAAACTTCTTTGCATTTACCTGGGTTAGCTGCTTGCACTGCTCCTTTGCAACAGCTGCCTCCTCCTTCATGGCAGTGAGCATTTTCTCCTTGTCTTGCAGCTGATGCATCACTGCAGCCGACTCTGCCTTGCTGGCCTGCAGAAAAAGCACACAAGTGATCAATATGTGCCAGAAGTATACCAGCAGAGCAAGGCTGAAAGGAAGAAACACCCCCTTTGTGCCCCCACATGGTTTGTCTGCATAGCATACACGGCACCACGAGAACCCAGCCCTGCTGCTAATGGATACTGCAGCACTGGTTTTATCAGACCAGGAAATGCATTTTCAAATGCACTGAAACCAATTAAGAAAATAAATGGGCTCTTAAGGTGCTACCAACACAGGAAGATGGCTGCTTTGGTGGCACTGGGAAAAACAAAGAGCAGTCATTAAGGAAATACAGCAAAACAGCACAGAGATGCTGAATATTTGATAACTGAGCGAGGAAGACATTGCCAACCATCACCTGGTCCCACTCATGCTCAAAGCAGCGTATTCCAACCTGGATTAGAACTATCCCACCTGATCTCCTGAAATCTCACTACAAAGGGAAGACACAATGCTGGTCTGGTCTCTCCCTTCCACTCAGGAGAGCCTCCAGCTACAGCAGTCACATCTCTGCAGAGGAGAATGACATAAGTTCTAGAGATGCTGCAGGACTCAGAAGCAGGGGGAACAATTCCTGCTGCCCTGGCACTTGCACGCCAGCCTGAAACAATTGAAACAACTGCCACGAAAAGCTTCTAAACATTTACACTTGGACTGCATTAAATAAAATCTGCTAGTGGAAGAAGCAAAGGGGAGTTGCAGTCCCACAAATCCACTCTCAATTTGGTTGGAAGTTCTCCTTCAATGGTATTGCAAGATACTGGTGGCCACCATCCTGTTGTCTTAATAAAAAAATTGCAGAAATTAGAGAGTGCAGAAGCACCAAGCATTTACCTGGTGTAGGGAACCTGCTTTGGCAGGGGGGTTGGACTCTATGATCTCGAGGTCCCTTCCAACCCCTACGATTCTATGATTCACTGGAACAGGTTGCTCAGAGAAGTTACTCAGCCTCAGTTCTTCACAATTTAAGGCCTGACTAGATAAAGCCTTGAGCAGCCCTGACCAAGCTGGGAGCTGACCCTGCTTTGAGCAGGAGGCTGGACTGCAGACCTCCCTTCCAATCTGAGGTACCCTAAGGTCCTATGAAACACATCCAGAGTAGTCAGAACACCTCAGTGTATAAGGTTTCTAAGAGGGAGTCCTGCAAAGTGCAGAACAGTAGAGCACACAGCCACGCAACTTTAGGTTTCTTTTTTCTTTAATTTCTATTACAGTTTTTCCTACATATTTGTAAGAGATAGCTCCAAAAGTCACCAGATAGCCTTCCCCCATGCCAGCACAGTGCATCAGCTGCAGCAGCCCTAGTCACGTACCTTCTACTGATGGTTATGGCTGCCCTTTACGAGCAGTTATGAGCAGTAAGCCTGTCTAGCCAGCCCTGGCAGATGGCAGATATCTGACAACTGCCTTCTGCATGTAAAAGCGAGCACAGACCAGCTGGAAAAAGTCTTCCAAAGCCATAATGCAGAAACAACGATAAAACATCGATGACTTTCTACCCATCTCAGTGCCTTCTCTCCCCCATACCCACAGACACTCACCTTTTGTAAGACATCATGGATTGTCCCAGATTTCTCCTTTAACACCTCCACTACACAACGGGCCTCATCTTCAGTGAAGATCATATTCTTCATGGCCATTACAAAGTCTTTAAATTTCACTTCAGCATTCTCTGCACCACAGAAGGGAGGATATATTTACTTTGGATTCAGTACAGAATTATTTATTTTGCCTTGAAATAGCATGTGATGGGGTATCATTATGCATTATATTTAATTTCAGTCTGAAATGCCAAGAAGCAAAAGGTCACGAGCATTCAGCTACAACATAACTCAGATTTAAATCTGATAACAATCTGCCAGATGACAGTTTTGGGGAAAAAAAATCCCATCGCTTTGTTTGTACAGTTGGTAACATTTATAGTGTCACTAGCAAGAAGACAAAGCACAACACAGATCTGGGGGAAAAAATAGCACAAATGTGAAAACTTGAAGAGCTCTTTCCAGCATATTATGACAGTAATTCAAACTGAGCTCCCAATTTAGAGGACAGCTTCGCTCCAAAAGTGATATGCAGATGACAGAGCAATGAATTTACGTGGCACATTTCTGATTACAATACATGGAGCCAGAAAAATATTCCATCGGTCTAAGTTTGGAAATGAACTGCTGCAGGAATTCAGCAGCAGGCACACAGATCAGCGAGATCCATCTTAATCACTGATCCTCTAAGTGTTTCAAAAAACACAAACAGGCAAGTGCACTCCAAATAACTATGTTCTTACAGAAACAAAATCATTTTTCATTAGAAAAAACAGGCTGCACACACGTAAGTCATTAGGTGGCCCCCTAACTTAAGGAAATGGAAGCACAAGACAGAGGCACCTGATATCTCCGTTAAAGAGAAGTATGCCAAGAAACTGGAGGGGAATAAAGAGAAAGAAAAAGCTTAAAGTGATGCTGGGTTCAGAAAGTGTCACAGACATAATGGGGAAGGCTCCAGCTTTCTCACCACAGCTCTGAAAGTGATATCAAATCACAAGGCAATCCCAAACCCCCGCCAGAGGATAAAATATAAATGAAAAATAGGAAAGTAAATGTTGGTGATATTAAGTCTGCAGGAGAAATTACCAAGCATGAAAACAGATTACTCAATAACAGCCCGAGGAGTTGTGAGGGAAGCACACCCCATCCTTGTCCTAAGCTCAACTTGGTCTTGGCCACAGACTTCAAATCACGTCATCGCTGCACTGACATCATCAATGATGCTTTTACCAGGAACACACCATCATCCTGAGACCAGAGCCTGGTTTCTTGAGAGAAGCTAGGCCTGGACCAGCCTGAGCCCTGTGCTCCCTGAACACAGGAGGAGCTTTGCCCTTGCAAGAAGCTTACAGTTAGAATACAAGAAGATTTCTATATCAGGAGGGCAAATCCCAGCTGACAGAGAAGAATTAGAAGCTAACACAGGTTACAGATCGCAAAGGAAACGAGAAGGGACCAGAGCACAGGGAAGCTTTGATGCCCCACAGCAACAATACATAGCCACTGAGTTGGAAGCACAAGAGGAGCCTCAGGCAAGTGGGAATCCAACCCAGATGCCACAGAGTTGCCTAGAAGACTTCAAGTGTACATTTTTTAATATAAGTCTAAAACCAGAAACAGTGGTGAGCCACTAGGTAGGCAATGCAAGGAGTTGGTTCTCTGAACAAGCCTGAACAGGGAACCACTGCCCTGCCACTTGGCTCCTTCTGCCCACAGATTTAAGGGTCTCAGCAAGCCTGTCTTGCTTTGAACAGGTCTGTGACCTATATGAAGTCTCAATGGGACATGATGCTCAGGTCATGAGATTTCCCCAGCAGAGCACGAAGGAAGCCCCCTGCTCCCCAGACAATTCCAAGTGCTCTAAAAGGAAAATTCAGCACCTTGGTGGAAACCAAGGGACTCACACTCCACAGGCAGTTTGCTTCAGGTAACTGCTGCACTCAGGTTCTTGATGGTTGGTTGGCCCAAAGTAGCCTTAGAATGACACGAGAGCATACAGCCTGCACTCCCAGCTCAGCCAGACACCAAGAGCCCACGCTGAAACCTCACGCTTTGGATTCCAACACCATTAAAGATGCCTAAACTTTGCTGTACAACTAGGAACAGGAAACAAAATGCTGGCAACACTGAACCCCTTGCAGAAATTATCAAGCATGAAAAACAAATTGCTCAGGAGGTGGGGAGGAAGCACTGAGAAATTCTAGGACGCTCTCACGTGCATCTGTGTGGTCTGTGATCATCCATTCACTCACTGTGAGGACACAAAAGCTTTCAGTCAGCATTAAAAGGATTCAGACAGAGCAAAACCCTTTCAGCAGTGCCAAAAACAGTAGAGAAGTGAACTCGGACAAGAACAAACAGCATCCTGCAGCCACAAACGTTCTCCTCGAATCCTTTCTGATTTGCTGGGATGAAAGGATTTCTCTCCCCACACAAAGCACATTCACTCCCTGTTCAAAATTCCAGACAGTCAATGCCCAAAGCTAACCACATTATCAACTTCTTACCTTTATCAGTTTCATTCTTCATCTTCTTGCCACCACTCTTCTGGATCCCTTCATTCACGTTTTGTTTTGTTACTTCCACCACTTCTCTCTTCTCCAAAGCACCAGCATTAGAGTTATCCATCAAAGGAACGTAAGTGGTGGGCTGAATAAGAGGTTCATCCACCAAAACTGCAAGCAGAAGCCCACAGAAACAGGTACAAGGTTTTTAATAATAATTAACTACAACATACAGAAAAGAAACATAACGCCTCAGTGAGTTGGATTACCACATCTGTAACCTCAGTAGTTAGTTAGTTATACACTATTATCCTTCACAGCTTAACTCATTAAACCTCTTTAGGTAACTTCATTAAATAAAGGTCTCTAATTTATAGTTATTAAATAACTCCAATTAAACTTGCATTTTCAAAGGTGCTGTTAGCATTAGAAGTAGCAGGGGAGAACCTCTACATTATGACTTTTGCTTCACTTTCTCATTAGAGCTCTATATAGCATCCATGAGACTGGTTTACTGGAAGCTGTGTATGAAATGCATGCAGCACCTAAAACACGAGCACAATGATGTCTTTTGCTCCTATCCTGCTAAATGCTGATACCTTACTGCCACCATCTGAACCCACATTAGATCACCAGTGACCTCAACTGTTTAAGCAGAATGGCGTGTTAGAGGCAGTAATCAGGCTTATTTCCCACACAGACTCAACTGTGCCTAACGAAGATATCTCATTTCTCAGAGCAGGCTCCAGGCACCATTAGTATTCAGAGACACCCGGAGATACTGACCGACCTCAGTCCCTACACACACAGCACTGAATGAATGCAGTGAGAAAGCTCTGCCCAAATTGCTGCTCAGTCTGCTCTGCAGAGACAAAAAGCAGAGGAGGGGAGAGGAAGAGCAACAGACATGGGATGACAGATGCAGCCAGCAACAGAGCTGGACTTGGGGTTTGCCCAGGGCACACTCCCTGAGGCACAAAAGACATTCTGCACAGAGCCATGCTGTGGTGGGGAAGTTCATGGACCCACCCAGCCCAGCCAAAGGGCTGACGGAGAACAGAGGCCATGCAGTGAGCTGGAGAGGTGGATACAGATGGGATACAAGTTTTCAGGCATCAACACAACACTAATGTGCCATGCTGGCTGCCAGAGAGATGGTTAGAAAAACACTTTCACATTCCATCTAGCTTATTTTCCTCTTTTAACAAGGAGTTAAACCTTCAGTGTAACCTGTAAGTATTAGGCAGTGAGCAAGCATCTGCATATACACAACAAGCACAGGAGTGAGGGGAGGTGGATATTTCTGCTGGACAGGGCCTCTCACTCCTGCTAGCATCCTCATTCTTGATGTTTCTCCTTATTATCTTCCCAACTTGTTTCAACTCCTTCCGTTTGAAAAGCCCACCTAATAGCTATGAGACAATCAGTGCTGTCAGTACAACCCAGGTCCACATCTGAAGGACATGGCTCAGTGGCTGTGGTGGAGATGAGCTGATGGTTGGACCAATTATCTTAGCGGTCCTGTCAGACCTTAATGATTCTACGACCTAGGCCCTGGCAACCTGACCAAAACACAGGAAGCATAGTGAGTGACACTGTTCACATCAGGAGCTGTCCACCAGCTGCCAGCTTCTTCAGAGCTGTCCCAGTGAAGAACAGTTTTGAGAAGCTAACAAGGTGGCCTCAGAGAACTTCATGGTCACGCTCTTCCCGAACACCACAGACACAACAGCACTCATTGTAAAAGACTGAAATACAGAGGCAGACTGAGCCAAGAGGAGACGAGAAACAGTATCTTGGCAGAGAGCGAGAGATGACGAACAGTAAAGGCCTTGACAGCAGTGATGAGCAGTTTATGTTGGAGCAACAGCTAGCTAACAAAAGGACAGTAAGAGAGGAACGCAGGCAAAGCAACTGACTAAAATAACTGCTGTCTTGTTCAGGGCAGATGACTGCAGCCATGCAGACGTGCCTCGCTCAGAGCAACTTAGAGCGTGGTCATCTTACTCCCTGAATCAATATATTACTCCTCAAACCAAGCACGGGTGTTTGGATCCAAAAAGCTCAAACAATTCAGTGTTATTCTATGATCATCGGGCACCAGAGGTTCATAAAATAAAGAACAGTATATCAAGATCTTTCCTACCTGGAATTCCTCTGCCTTTTCAAATTAAAGTGTCTGAACTAGTATGAACCCCTCAGTATTCTCACCATTATCAACTTTCTGCTTCTTTGCAGAAACTTTCTTCTTTCCTGAGACATTTTCTTGTTTTATCTCCTGGTGGAGCAGCACAGGTTCTTGCTTTTTGGCAGGAGATGCCACAGAATCAGTCTTGGTATCTTGATCATCTGTAACAGACAAATGAGACAGCATGCTCTTCCATACACTCTTCATTATTACTTTTAAATCAGCAGATCTAAATCGCTCCAGAATAAAAGAAACTCTTGCATTTTAAGTGAAAATGCAAAGTTACACATATATACCTGTTAACACACACAAGCACATACAATTCCCACATCAGATGAGACCCCAAAGCAAAAGAAAGTTTTTAGCAGAGTCAAGGGCCACAGCACTGAGTGGTCTGACAGACAGGAGTTTCATCTGCAGGCAGAACACAGGTAATAAGAAGTAGTAATTTAACAAAGCCAGTTCAGGTTATACTACAACAGAGCATCCAGCACATGTTATCCAGATTAGTTTCTTATCTTCAGGAAGTATTCCCTCCCCCATTCCATGGACACACTTGTGCATGTTACATACACACTCCAACAGCTACCAGGACTGTGAGAAGCAGAAAATAAGTGTTTCACGTTAGGGAACTTTTCTTTTTAAGAGTTATTTCAAGAAAGTGAGGGTTTTTTTTTTTTTTTTTCTGTTGGTTCTGGCTTTTTTTGCTTCATTTTTCATCTTTTTTTTGGACAGCAGGTACTGTATGATACTACTTGTCAGAGCTGACACAGCACAGGGCTATGGCGTTAGCTCACATCATCAGGGGAGAAAGTTGTGGCTGCCCTCTGAGCAGTGGTTGCAGACCACATTTTAACCACGCCACAGAGATTTCTGGAAAACACCCACAAACAAGATCTGATCCCTTTTTCTGTTGCTGATAGTGGGTGGGTCTTTTGCAGAAAAAAAGAAAAAATCACCACATCAAGCAGCAATGACACTTTTTACTTCACTCCCCACAACAAGCCTGTCATATTACTAGTTACATTGCCTGCAAATACTTTGTTTCTCACTTATTTCGGAATGTTCTCCTTTTTCTAATCTCCTGTGTACTGAGATACATTGTCTTCTGCTGAGCATACAATCAGAAGGGCCGCAAACAGTTCTGACTACAGCTCTCAGCCTGTTCCGAGTTGGATGCTTCCATTGTTCAGCTGCAATGGCTAATCTGGGGGGGAGTTTAACATCCATTTCATTTAGTTAGAAAGGCATAAGAAGTGAGAAGCAGCTTTTAAGTGCTTATTTCTAAAAATCAGCCACCAAATACCTTCCTGTACATGAAGCATCCACTTAAACAGTGATTTATTTTGCATGCTCTGGTTGCCTTAGAGGTCTTTATGTATCAAAGCAAGTGCTCTTAGGACTGCACTTTTTTTCCCATAGCTTGACATCAGAATGCACAGAGCAAACATTTAATGATTTTTCAGGTGATCACAATTTCAACAGCTTGAGAGCAAAGCAGTCAAGCCACAGAGGAAAGGAGAGAGACATTCTACTCTGTTACCCTCAACAGCCTGTACTGGAAGAAAGAAAGGATGGGAGAAGGAAACCTGAAGCATTGCTGCCAGATGAAAAACAGGGGAAAAAAAAGCAACAGCTCATAAAAAGGAAAAAGTTAGAAGTGAGCTTCGCCCCACAGAGATCAGGCAGAACAGTTCTGAGAGAGACACTCTGTGGCTTTGCAAGAAGCAGAGCACAGCTGTGGCATTCTGTGCAAGAAGCGTATGCAACGTAAGGTACACATGCCATTTTTCTGCTTCTTCTGCCCAGGCTTCTTCTTAGGTGCTGCTGGTTCGGATGGTGGAGTGGGCTGTTTTGTAACAGGGACTGGTTCTACTTTCTTGCCTGAAGACTTGGATCCTTCTGACTCCTTAGTTACGTGATCATCTTGAGCTGCCTTCTGCTTCTTCTCCTTCTTCTTCCGTTCTCTGACACCAGCAGTCGCCTCAGTCACGCTCGGGGGAACAGGACCAACGTGCTCCTCATCTGTACCCAGGGCATCAGAGAGCTTGAAGTCCCGAGGTGTGCTTTCAGAGTCAGATTCGTGGATGTTCCCATTCTGAGCTTCTTTCTTCTTGTTCTTCTTCTTCTCCGTTTTCTTTTTATCACTCTTGGTTGGTTGAAACTTTAGGTCCCTTTTCTGCTTCGCGAGGACTTCATCATATAATGTTTCTTTCATGAACAACCAGAAGAAGAGAAAGATGACTGTAATAACCACGGAAGGAATGAGGATGATGAAGTAGGTAGACTCATAAAACTCCATTGTGCTTTTTCTTAGCTATATTAAAAAAAAAATCTGCAAGGCAAAATGAAACAACAATTAGTTTTTGACAATGTGTTCTTCAATACTTTTCCTCCTCTACCAATTATAACAACAAAAAACACTTCAATACTGTTTCAGAGAAATCTTAAAAGGTAGCTTTTAATGACATTGTTAAACTATATCAATGATGAATAACTTCTGCAATCATTTACCACTTCCTTTCAGCCTGCATAGGAAGGCTGATGATCGCAGAGGAGAGCAGCTCTCTTTCCTCACATTGCTCATCTTCCTTACCTCCCTTCCCAAATGCATTTTATTAAGTTAAAGCTTTTAATACCAGAAACACAGGAGGCCACAGCTTCAGAGGCTGCAAATCAAGGACTCACAGAGCAACGCTGATTCTTTTTAAATCATTTTTCCTTTTCCACCCAAGTCAAACATTCTGAATTAAGATTGTCACAACAAGTAGGAGCTAAGTTTCATTTTTTGCTCCCAGATTTATGAAAGCTTCAGCAGTGGAATGAACAGAAGAAGGGAGACAGGTGTAACGTGGAGTCAAATATGATCAGGTGGTTGGGTTTCTTCCTCCAAAACTGCTTTTCAAAGCAGCTATGAATCACATAACCGTAGGGATTGGAAAGGATCTCTAGAGATCATGAAGAGACCGAGATTTTTGTAGGGGATAAAATGGAGCAATCATTGATAAAAAACACTGTCAAAACTCCAATTAAGCAAATGCAACTCCTGCTTCACTACATCAGTGTGAGAACTGGTATGGAAAACACACCCTTCAATCACACTTCCCTCTACACAGGAGAAGACAACTCAAGCTGGGAAACCCATTGGGGACTGAAGAAATCTGACCCAAGTTGTGTGTCCCACAACAGCTTTTATCATCCGACCGCAGCATCCCTAACACCGCCCATATGTGCAAAGGTCCCCAGCAAAAGCTTCTTTTGGGGCTCTAAAGATGGAGAAGGGACTAGAGGAGAAGAAGTACAAGGAGTGCCTAGGGTCCCTTGGTTTGCTGGCCCAGAGCAGAGGTTGAGGGGAGGCCTTGTGGAGGCCTACAGCCCCTCACAGGGATCAGATGAGCCGTGCTGAGCTCTGCTTGCTGGTGACAGCAACGGCTTTTGGACAGAGTTGCTGTGATAATATATTTGTACAGCACATTGAACAGCACAGAAAACAAGGAGTGGGCACTCTACTTTGGCTATTAAGTTATCAAAATAAACAGCTAACATTTCAACACTCTAATTGTTCTCCAGTTGCCTTAACGCTAAGTCTCCTCCTGTTTTGCTTCCCGAGCGTGCACAGCCTGATGTAAAGGTTTGCATCTGGAAGTGCATCCAGCACAGGGTTTCACAAAGGCTGCATGAGTGGGAGGAAGAGAGAAAAAGAACGGGTGCACGAAACCAAGTGGGAGCTTTCAAAACGGTCTGACAGAACCAGCATCCTGCATTAAGTGATACAACATTAGTTATCACATGAAGGAAACAGAGCTTGAAAAATCTGCCTCCGCCAAAGTCAATATTGAATGTGTATGGGAGAAACTAATCCCTAAAGTAAATATGTGATTAAGCAGATTTTTCACAAGTGTAATTCAGTGATCTTTGCCATACATCAGTGCCACAATTATAATATTTAACCATGAAGAGCACAGACCACGCCACCTCTGTCTCATCTGTGCACAAGCACATGGCTGACAGTGGTCACCAAGGCAGGACCAAGGATGAGAGAACCATGGAATGGTATAAGTTGAAAGGGACCTTACAGCTCAACCAGCTCCAAGCCCTGCCATGGGCAGGGACACCAACCACCAGCTCAGGCTGCTCACAGCCCCATCCGTAGCCTTGGGCACCTCCAGGGATGGGCACCCACAGCTCAGGGCAGCAGTAGCAGGGCCTCACCACCCTCTAAGGAAAGAAGTAGATGGTGGTTATCATTTTGAGACCAGAGAAGCTAAATGTTTAACACAGGTTCAGCTGGAACACACCAGCATGCATCAGGCATGGCTACAGCCCAGACACTGGGCTAACTCAGGCTCCCAGTTGCACCAGTTCCTAAAGATGGCACAGTACCCTGTTATGGAAACCAAGGCAAATCTGGTTGTTTCTATATGCTTTAACCAGACCCCAAAAACGCTTTGGAAACTGTAATTTAAGTATGTTCCCAGAAAGGTGATGTTTTATTTGCCAAAGAGGTGTGCATGCAGCTGGGAAAGCCCCAAATCTTTCTGATTCACGAAACACAGTCACGCTAAAATCTCTTGTGTATTTTTTCTGAGTCCAAAGCAAGCACCAAGTGCAAGCTAAAGCTGTGATCTCCTGGAACAAGCACCCAAATTCCCCTGCCCAGCCTGGAATAAGCAAGGCAATTGCTGCCCTATCCCTGGAGGTGCCCAAGGCCAAGGGGATGGGGCTCTGGGCAGCATGATCCAATGGGATGTACCTGGTCCATGGCAGGGGGTAGGACTAGGTGGGCTTCAAAGTCCCTTCCAACCCAACCACTTAAGCATCACCTGCTCCATGCCAAGAGGTCTTTGCAAGGTGACACTTTCACTACTGGGTAAATGGGCGAAGGGTTGCCTTGCAAAGCTGCCAACTGCCCTCCAGCAGTCTCCAATCACTAAACCAACTTCTTCATTCCCATTTATACTTCCATACTTCCTCAACAAGCCACCTAGGAAGAAGCAGAACTGAACTGCAGGGGGAAAAAAAGTCCTAACCGTAGCAAGAGAAACAGGACAGAAAGTTCTCCTGTTAAACCAGCAGGAAAAAAAAATGACTGCTGCATAAACATGAACACCTCCACAGGTGAGCTTCAATGCTGTCAAGCCACGGGTTGCACACACCCTCACTTGAGCTGAGAAGTGACACAGAAACCTTGAGTTGCTTCAAATCTTAAGGTTATTCAGTTAAACACTCACTTGTGTATAAAACCAAACCTGGAAAAGCATAGGGAACAAGTGATGGAGCAGGTCAGCCCATGCAGCCCTCATTCTGCAACTGGGGAACAAATTATCTGCCTCTGTCTGCACACAGACCCCATTCCCATCCAGCATTTAACAAAAGAACTGCACTTTTGTTGCCTTGAACAGAGCCCATGCTGCAGAAACTACTTCTGAGCTCCAGCACAGTGCTATTGCTTGCACCTGACTTCCTCTGCTAGTTAACACTGGCCTGGATTTCATAATACACCCTCTTGCTTTCTGCATTTAACTCTCAGGTTTCACTCGGCACCGACACCACATTTCACAGGGATATTCATTCAGTTTAGGTCCAGGGGATTAACTTACTTGAGAAGACAGAAATAAATTATAGCTCCATCTGGCTAATGAGTCACCCATAGCTCAGCCCCAGCACGTTACGAGCACTGCTCCTACCCATGCCCGGGTCTCAAGATGTATGTCATCTCCAGAGATTTGTGCTTCTAAAAAGATAGCATTAAATGAGGGAGAGAAATTACTAAGGTTATTATTTTATATACTATTCAAGATGCACATACATCTTAGCTAAGGCAGCAGCTCCTTTAATTGGGGTATTTCCCCAGGTATTTTCTCAGCAGCTCCGTGAGATCTGCAGCAGAGATTTAAGATGTGATGCACAGAGGACAGCCAGCCCCTATAAGGAGCTTTCCTGTACTCACTGCCCAGCATACAACACTCAATTCAGCCATCTGCCTGGAAAGATGAGACAGTAAAACCCCTCACATTCAACAGACACCAGGAGCACAGCAAGAAGTCTCTGAGGAGCACTGTATAAACTCCTCAGAGATAACGCTCTAACACTATTTTTCCCATTAACCCGCACACAGCAGCACACTTCATATTAGCCAGCTGCAAAGAGGATCATCCCAAAAACAGCTTCACTGCCAAACGCATCCTCCCACAGAGCTCACCCAGCAATGTGTGCACTGGAAGGAACTAAAGCCTGATTTGACACAGGGAACAAAATGCTACAGGACTCTAAAATGCAACAGGTTCAGCTCCTCATCCATGCAGCAGGGCAAACAGCACAAGTAATGCCTGAGCATTGTCTACCACAGGGCTCAGACCATGGGGGAAAGGCTGTCTGACACCCCAGAGATGGTTCATTTCATGTCAGCATGATTACTCAATTGCATAGTTAGAACATCAGGGATTTTTCTGGGGAGTGTTTGGTTTTTTATTTTCAGCAGTCCTATAACATCACAGAAACAACAACATGTTTTCCATGCGCCAAGACATGACACTGAAGCCAGCACAGCTCCTGCAACATGATGCTACAGCAGGCAGTAGTGAAAGCCAGGCCAGCACAGCAGGCAGGGATTTCAGTTCATCAAACTTGCCCCAAGCTCGTTAACACCTGACTAATTTCAGCAGGTAATGAGCCCTTGCCACACCACATCCTCCACCTTCCTATTTCAGGGTCACACATTCCCAAAACCTCTCTGCAAAGGAGCAGGCTGACAATAGAGCATAGGAATAGAGTGAGGAATAGACTACATCCGAACACAATTTTAAAGGCAGAAAAATAAGCTGCTATGTGCATATCTCACCTGTCACCCGTGCAAAAGGCACGGCTCCCAGTAAGCTCACACCACCTCCCTGCAGGCTGCCTTTTAAGCTGCACAGTTGAAAGGTGTGCAAAAAAAAAAAAGAGCACCCAAAACCTAGAAAATTCAGAAGTGAACTGACCTGCAGCTTTGATCCAGATGGCAGAGTCCAACCCACTTTTTTCATATTAAACCCTGCTTCCAAAGCTACACTTGACAGCCTGCTGGCAGAATCCTCCCAAAACCCAGAGCTGGGGCAAAGCACAATGAACAGCAGTGCAAACTTGGAGGTTTTCATTTAACTAGAGCCCTGACAGCTTGACTTATACAGCAAGAGGAAAGCCTTAGCCACTAGTATTTTCACTCTGAGCCATTGGAGTATTAAATTAACTCCTACCTGGGAAGGAGATCTATTCAAGTGCAGCTCAGCACTGCTCAAACCCCCCTCCCAACTGTTAACAGCAAGAGGAGAAGCCTTGTCAATAAATCTTTCCCTTCTTTGCTTGATTACACTGATACAATTAAGCCATTTGCAGAGCACGATCTCAGCGCTTCAAATACCCTCTAGGTAAATATTTTCCATTCCAAACGTGCCGCTGTTTGTACCATCTGTTGGGCTCTGCCTGCTCTCAGTTGCTTGATGTTAGTTAACAGAAACGCACGACTTATTAAATTCCAGAAAAGAGTAACTTTGCTTCAACTGAAGCCTTTTTATTTTTCTTTTCCCACCCTTTTTTAAATACAGCTTTAGAGTCAGCACCTTGAAAGAAATGCAGCAGCAGCCCTGCAGCGGGTGAGATACACCCCAGCTTGGAACTAACCAGCAGAAGCAGAGCAAACAACCTCCCATTTACACACAGATAGAAACACACAGCGTGGGGCTGGCAGGGAGCAGCCTAAGGGGCTGGAAATCCTCCTGTCCCAGCATCCCAAACCCACCCAGACCCCTTTGGTGAAGCCAGGGCTGAAAAATCTTAAGAAAAGTTTTCTTGCAACTTTTATAAAGGGATGTTATTTGGGATTAAAAAAAAAATCAGCACCTGGTAGGAGTGCCATAGGGACCAGAGGAAAGCGTCCTCAGCCCCAGCAGGCTGCACATTTTCCCTTGAAATTCCATCTCCTAACACACAACATTGATGTCAGGTTTTGCCAGCAGCCCAAGCTGGGGAGCATTACATCCAAGGTCACCACCACAGAAGCTCCAAAAAGACAAAATATCCCCAGCTGTTATCTCTCATTTGCTGTCACTTGCATTGCCTCAGACTGTGCAGTTCAATAGCACCGAGGGCTACACAACCAGCAACACTGCACCAATGGGTAAAGCAACAGGAGCAGCCCCACTGCCACTGACCTGCCAGCAACACACTGAGCCAGCTGCACCTTGCAGCTACACAGAATAGCTTTGGTAGGAAAGGATCTTATAGCACCCAGCCCCATCTCCTGCCATGGGCCTACCAGCTCAGACTGCCCAGGGCTCCAGCCTGGTCTTGGGCACCTCCAGGGATGGGCACCCATGACTCCCTGGGCAGCCTGTTCCAGCACAAACCCAACATCCAGTTAAGCCTTAGCTTTGGCTCAGCAAGCAACACAAACCTGGGTTTACAGACTCTCTCATGCCCTATTACCTTCTCTTTCTCAGCCAAATCAGAGTAGGATTACCTAATAAAAATAAGAGACAAAGCTAAAAGATTAACAGCCAATGCCAAGTTTACTTTACTAGACTGAAGAGCAGTTTCTGAGCATAACAGGGTCTCTAGCAAGATAAACCAGGCACAGATTTAAGGCAGGATTCTTGGGTCAGCACCTAAAATCTGTGTGCCCTGCATCTGGATGGGAAGAAGAACCAGGCCCTGCTTGTTCTGCAATTTTGATCAGCTGTGGGGGAAGTTAGCAGAGTTTTGTACAAGCCAAGCTGATGCAACAGCTCGGGTTTACTAGACACAAAAGCCATTTAATCAAATTTTAAGCCATTATGCACCTCAACAAAGGCCTTCTGACATCTGCCCAGTCTGTTGTATAAACACCCATCACCACACTCACCTCCACTGCTCACAGCCGTGCAGCTGCAGGTCGGTACCCACCTGAGCCCTCACTGCACCCTCCCCATCCCCTCCTCCACCTGCTGACACAATGCAAACTTCATCATGCCCAGCTCACTTCTGCCAAAACCAGGCAGCTCTCAGCTGGGAGGCTATCAGGCAATCTAATGCTCATGTACTTTAATCCTCTTCTGACACAGCACTAAGTTGTACTGGCAAGAGTGTATTTTTCCTGAGCCACCTACATTTACCTGACTGTGCTCTGGGAGCTCTACTTGGTTCGAGCAAGCTCTGCAGCACTTGTAGCCATGACACTGGTCACAAATAAGGCTCAAATTCCAAGCTTAAAAAAAAAGAAAAAAGAAAAAAAACCTAAGATCCTCCCTTGAGCAATTTGAGGCTGCTACACTCCTTTTACTTCTATGCTCAATTCAGCCTCCACAAGCAAAGGAGGACAGGAGAAAGCAGGAACAGGCAGCAGCCACAGCACCTGAACTCCACTTGTGCTCTCACAGCAACTTGCAGAGAACAGCTCGAGAGAAAGCTCTTCCTCTTTCCAGTGTACACAGCAGGTTTACCTAAACATACATTCTCATATTATACACCTTGCTTATATTTAGGAAAAAAAAAAAATCAACGTAAAATAAGGAGATGGAAACAAAAGCAGAAAAGGCCTTCAGCTCAGCTCTTTTCTATTTGTTAATGTCTCTGCAGATTGCTGAGAAAGTATGAATGGATTCCAAGAACCAGGAGGCTCGCTTACAGTGGAAAAAGAAAAAAAAAGGTTTTTATATAGGAGAGTGCAACTAGTGAAGGAAAAGCCCCAGGCGTGTTATCTGACCACAGATCCCTGCAGAAGGAGGGACTGCCTCACAGGGCCCTGTACACCCCCACGGCCTCAGGCACCTCCAGGGGTGGGGCACCCACAGCTCTGGGCAGCAGTGCCAGGGCCTCACTGCCCTCCGGGTAAAGAATTTCATGCTCACATCTAATTTCAATCTCCCCTCTCAATTTAAAGTCACTCCGCCTTGTCCTAGCACTATCAGACAATATAAACAGGAGTGCAATCTTTTACAAGCTGCCTTTAGGTACTGTAAGGCTACGGTGAGGTCTCCCTGGAGCCTTCTCTTGTCCAGGCTGAACACCCCCAGCCCTCTTTCTTCACAGGAGAGGTGCTCCAGCCCCCTGAGCATCTTCAAGCCCTCCGCAGGACCTGCTCCAACAGCTCTGCATCCCTCCTGTGCTGGGGGCCCAGCACAACTCAAGGAGTTCCTCAATAACTCAAGGAGCTCTTTTCCCCATTGGTATACACACCACCAAGGATTGCCCTAACCCAAGAGCAACAAGAACAGTCTTCATTTATTGCCTGATCCTCCTAATTACAGTCTAACTCAACCCCCCATTCCATTGCAGTCAGATGTGTCAGTGCACTCACTGGCATTGCTCCTGATGCACAAGAAATGCTGTTTCCAACCTACCACAAGTGCCACAGGCAAGCAAGCAGCAGTGCTGATGGAGCCACAGAGAGGCTCTGACCCTGCATGGCTGCTGAGCACTGCGGTCCCTCCAGTGGACCCAATTAACCTTCAACCCTCCCCACCCCAGCCAGGCAGTCCCACAGCCAGGCTACACACACCCTAGCAATGTCACACCATTGCCCTGCAAAGCTCCACCCACAATCAAGGTCTCGCAGGGAATCAGAGAGTGTAGGTAATGGGGTAAAAGGCAGATGGAGCCTCAGCGTAAATGAGAGAACTTGGAAGTTTGCCTATAATAACACGTCATCAACAAGGGTATATGACATTCATAGCAAGAGTATTAACTTTGTTCCTATTAGAATTTCTTTCCCTTATTAAAAAAAAAAGCTAATCAGGCAAAGATATTTTTAGTACGAATACCATAAAAGCAACTTCACCAAGATATAAATGCATATTTAGTGGATGAGAGCAGAAGTCATCCTCTGCCAGGCAGGTATGAGCCCAGGAGAATCGCTTCAGCATTCAATTTCTGAACTGAAGCATGTGCCTGCAGTCCCCTACCCTGCTGCAAGGGGAACAAAGGAAAAGGAAATGACTAATCAAAGCAACAGCGCATTAATATATTTCGCTATGTGGAAAGGGAAAATTGTAGTGCTTATTTTTAACATTCCCAACAGGGGAATGCACTTCCATACGTATGCCAGACACCACGTAGCCTCAGCAGCTCTAAGGAGGGGAAAATAAAAGAGAGTCTAGGCAAGGAGTTGCATGTTTTCTTCCATCTCCCTCCCAGCAGCCTGAGGCTTTGCATGTATATATGCACAATACATATATTTATTTTCCATTCTGTGCTCCCTGCTCTCTGTGCCCTCGCAGGGGCAAGCATGGGAATAGATCTGCTCAGCACACCAAGGCAGGAGTCCAAAGGACCCTTGTGATGACCCAAAAGGAGGGCTTTCCAAGCCCTCCATAAAAGGGACCAAAGCCAATCAGTGCATTACCAGCCTGCCCTGGTCATTTGTGCACTGGGATGGCACAGCACAAACACTGCTGGTCCACTGCCTGTCCGACTGCAATTGTTCCTCCACTTTGTAATTAAGGACTACAATTCCCCTTTCTTGCCAAGCCCCAGAAGGCTCGTTGTAATGAAGCCATCTTAAATGGATCCACTGCTGAACTGTAACAGTTAAGATCCCAGTAGCTTTGACACTGCTAAATGCAAAAGAAGCACAGAAACCAACAGTGAACATCCTTGCACTGGGCTTTGCAATCACCACCCTGCAGGCTGCTGCAAGCCCAAAGCTCATGCTGGTCTTTATCCTGGTGCTGCAAAATGACAAACTCGGTCACCCCACCAGCAAGATCTTCCCATTATTTTTGTTCAGCCTGCTACACAAAGAGACTGGACCACTGACAAAACAAAAAGTGCTTCATTAACCTTTCTGCAACTCAACGATCCTTTTGTCCAATGGCAGCAGACAAAAGAAGCCACAGCAGAGGGATGCTCCGTGTGAATTCCCAGAGGGAAATGAGATTGCCCTACCTTGGAAACAGGCAACAGGTTAAAGAAGGGCTGTTAACAACTCATATAGGGAAATCAAAATTCATAAGTGACTGTGAATCATATCTGATTGAGATGCTTTCATGTGGTTTCCTCTCCCTCCCTGAAATGTCAAGATAAGGCCCAGGTTAAGGTCTCAGCAGCTGAGGGATTTCAGTTGTTTCTAAAGAGAAACAAAGTGTGATTACTGCATCAAAGTTACTGTAAATGTGGCATGCATCTAGCTACATTAGAGCATCAGAAGGCAGCAGTGAAACAAGGCTGCTACACTTCTTCATTATGCTTCAGCTCAAGTCTTGGTAATTCTTCAGATCAACAGGCAGGTGAAACCAACAAGGTATTTGCCACCCTTCATAACACACAGTAGAAAAAAGTGGGGGGAAAACTCCCAGCACTCGAACAACCGAAGATCACAGAACGGTAATAAATTTTCAGACATGCCAAGAGTTTAAAACTCAGGGGAACGCAGTTAGCTCTCAACTCCATGGCTTCAGAAGAGACCTAAACAGGAGGAATGCAGACTTGACATATAGAAGTCAGCATTCCTCCAAGTTGACAGAGGCATCACCAACAAGCAGAGCACAGCTTCCAAACTAGGGCCTGTGAGTCCCCCAGCCCCGCTCAGCTGGGGAAGCACTCCATCAGCACAGCTATTTTTGTACTACATCCCACAGTCATGCTTGAGGAAGACACAAAACTGCAGTAGGATTCAAACAACCTGAGCTGGCACTGCTTACTCTCCTTGCTTTCCCCTGCTCTGAACTACCCCAGTGCCATACCCAGCCCGCCAGCTTCCTCTAGTCTTACCTCGCAGGGTGGAGCTGAAGCCAGAGGACAATGCTGGCATGGGAACAAGTGTGGCCTGTCCCTACCCATTTTTAACTGCAAGTTGGAAATATGCTTTCAGTCATCAAGGCAATGAGCTGCTCGGCGTGGCAGCAGCACTGCCTGCAGCCCTCATGTCCCAAGTCCCCCTCCTGCTCCCAGCTCAGCCAGAGGCAAAGCAGAGCCCAGGATTGCAGGGAATGTACTGTGACGAATACAAGAGGCCCCTAGCAGTCCTTTGCCAGCAGGGATTGGTGAGTTTTAACTCCTGGTTACGTCATTAAGAACAACACCTGCAAGAAAGAGCTGGATTTTATTACAACTGTGCGTTACATTTAAAATCAATCACCAGATTAAAACACCATGCTGTATTTGTAAAATCCTCCAAACACAGAGGATGGGTCAAGTACACTGAGGACAGAATTCGCTCCACAGAAGCTGATGATGGGTTTGCCACAGCACTGATGCTTTGACTTTCTGAGCCTGTACACATCTGCACCAAAGGATGAGCAGCATCCCATCAGCAAGACTCACTCCTTAGCCAGGTTAGCTGCTCCCCAGCACAGCTTTCCCTCCTCACGTATCCTGAAGTACAGCATTACCCAGCACAGGATAGCACTGGCATAGCTAAGCTGCTGATACTCTTAGAAAATATTACTTAAAAAGCTTCAAAATGGTTGGGGAACAAAAAGCTTTAGAAGCAATCCCTATACACAGCATTAGTGGCATACAAATTACTCCACAGTATAAACTGCATTATAAGTTGGAACGTTCAACTCTATTTCAAGGCACAATGTGAAGTTTAAGGAACTGCTGCTGAACTGAGGTGACTTCCCTACTGCGACAGTGAAGCACTGAGGTTCCTCCCCATCCTCCTTCAGGAGAGGAGGCAAGTCATTTATCAAGGGTGGCACTGCAGGCTCACATCATCACCCACCCCAAACACCTGCCCTGTTACTACAGGCACCTCACTGCTACAGCTGCACCAAGACATCATTCTTTTACCTCTCAGACCACTTCTGCAGCCTTCATGAACGCCTCGGCTTAAGAACATCTAGGTTGCTTTAATAATAATAATAAAAGACCCTAAAAATGCTCAGCAATAGAAATGCAGAGTAATTTAGGTCATTTCCTTCATGCTTCTCTGGGTTCTCTCCTTGCTTTACTGCCCCACTGTCTGCTCCTCCTTTGGCATGCAAGGATTTAATAAATATTTCACAGCAATCACACGGATGCAAACTCAACAGCCTCCAACTTTGGTTACACCTCTATTACTCCTGCAGTCTATAATGGAGAGGGGGGATTAAGAAATCAATTTAGAAATAGGCACGCCAGACCCACAGCCAAGAAATTCTTCCTTTACAAGGATGGAAACAAAAAAAAAAAAACAAAAAAAAAAGGAGGAAACCAGGGGGCTGAGGCATGAAAACACCTCATCCAGGATTTTCATTGGCTTTTACCACTTTTGAAGCAGAACCCATCAGCTGGCACTCGCTGCACGGCTCAGCCTGCAGCCCACACGAGGCAAGCTGGAATCATGCCTCAGCAACTCTCCCACCAACCCACGTGCTTAAGTGCATCAAGGAGGAAAGCCAGCCTATCACCCCATAACCACCCTGTGAGCTCCCACCCATGCAGGGAAAACCTCACGCCGTTGTGCATTTTGTACCAGGCTCTAACCCAATAAAAGCTACTTTAAACAAAAATAAATCTGTTTTTACATACACACACATGCACAGTAAGCTGTAAAGAGGTTTACTAAATTTAGCATGCAACCCAATCCTAGTGGCAGTGCAGCAAGGGCTGTGGATATGGAAGTGACCTTAAGGGAAGGTAACAAATGAGGACTGAAGGTAGTGCCTAGCAAGCAGAAATCCTAATGCACCCCACAGATCCTCCCTGAAGCCTGGCAGACTCCAAGGTTTTGAGATACTGCCTCTGTCTCTCTTCTGGGCAATGCTTTCCGTCGGCAAGGACACTTTCCCAGCAAACACTGGGCCAAGAACTCCTCTCTGGGCAGTCTGAACATGGAGAAGTGAAGCTCTGGTGGATATTTGCCACTGCTGCAAATACAAAATGAGGCAGCACAGGTAATGTGAAAAAGCAGCAGTTTTTAATCAGTTCATCTCAGCATAAGCCACACATTCTCCTGACAGGTGTTTACACAAGCAAAGGTCAGTAGGTGTGAGCTGGGATACAACGTTCACTCACACGCTCCATTTGGTAGCAGCATCCCAACATCCACTGAGAGCCACAGACACCTCCTGGTCAGCAAGGAGGATGAGCCCTCCTCCCTGGGTTAAAGAGGAAGAGAAGATCCCTCCAGCCCCAACAGGAAGAGCCCTTCTGCCACAGCACTGCTCAACTCAGAACTGAAAGGTTTGAAAGGCTGAAGTCCCTGTGCTCATCGCTCTCAGATGAGACAAGAAGGGCAGAAGTGATACTGCAGAAGTGATAGGGCCCTGTTTGTAGGGCTTCCTTAAGAGAAAGGGAATCCCTACATAAAAGCTGCACTGGGACTCCATTGCACATAAAGATCACGGGTGCTAGCCTTACTTTCCCTTCTGTTACATGGCAAGGCAGGAACCCCCAACCTCCCTGTGTGCCAGGGCACTCAGAGCTGCAGCAGGCAGGTTCAGGTTGCCAGCAGGAGGAAATCCACCCGACCCAGAGTAAGGGACGCAGCTGAGTCACAGCCCTGAAATACTTCTGCCACCGGGCACTCGCCTTGAGAGCTTGGGAACTGCTCACTTCCTCCCACAAACTGGGCTGCACAGGTTTTGGGTTCCCTGAATGGAGATTTTCAACTCAGAACTCCCCAGTGAAGAGACTGAGGGGAAAGAGATTAAAAACAGTCACAGGCAGTGGTCAGATGAAACCAGCAACAACACAGTTATCAGCGGCCTGACATTATAGGCTCTCTTATCAGTCAGTCATGATTTGGTCCAATCCTGGCACTCTCCCCAAAGAGCTGAACCTTGTGCAATAGCTTAGTCATCATCTGCCTCGACAGCTACGCACTTGCAAATGGATTACAAGTCCTCTCCAGCGTCCCTGCCAGCAGCAGTCTCCTTGCAACACCCCTCAGGGAGGGCCAGCAGCGAGATCACACATGGCACGGCCCCCACTGCCAGACAGCTCAAGGAGAGGGATGCTTTCATCTCTCAGGCTCAGCAGCTTCCTTCACACAGGGTGCAGGCAGACCTAAGACACTTCTGTGTGTGATGGCAGGAGCAGGATGTGCTAGAATTTGCCTCTGCACTAGAATACCCCACCTGCCATTTTAAGTCTGTATGGGAGAAAGTAACTAGGAGCGATGCAGAATGAAGCCAGCGTTTCTGCTGCAAGAAATGCTTGTGGTGGGGATCGGAATGTGGATGTAAGAGAATGAGGAGCCCAAAATAACCAGGCTGGGTTGATATTGCTGTAGCTGTGACACAGCTCAGCAAGAGGTTACAGGCTCTGGACCAAGGGACTTCCCCTCCGCAGGATGGGAGCTGAACCACATTTGGAAGCATCGTGAATCACAGGCATAAATAAACCATCCTTAAAAGCCTTCAACACCCATGTAATCCCAAAGCTTCATTCTCCCAGGGTCATTCAGCAAACACTGAACGAGCTGGACACCAGTCAGCCTCAGGTTAGCAACTCAATTAATACGCAGAGTCCAAAAAACGAGGAGTCACGTTTTGCTGAGCAACACTAAAACCCCTCCTCTGACACAGCAAAAAAGCTTTCCCTGACGCTCAACGTGTTGTTCAACCTGAAGAAAACCAGCAGCTTCATTCCAGATCCTCAGCACAGAGCTGTTTCCCTCAGAAAGGCAGCAGGTAGCAACGTGCCGGTGTGACCTGCAGCATCACCCAGCCCTGAGCAGCTCCAGCCAGCAGAGCGGACAGCGGGGTCAGCAGTCTGGCATAGGAAGGTGCCAGCCTGCACATTTGCTGCCAGCACTGAGGTGTGCATGGCTCAGGGGACCTTGCCTGGCAGTAAGATCACTGCGAGCACTCGGACTTTGCAGCAGCACTTTGCCTCCACGCTGGGCGAGCCCTGTGATAAGTGCCACTTTGCAGAGCTCACTGCTGTGCTCACACAGGACATGAAAGCCACGCAAAGCTGACAGTGACAGCAGCAGTTTGCTGGTACCGCTGGTGGAGAGCAACGCTACTTGTAATGGGGATCATTAGGGCAGGAAAATGAGCAGCTTGCCAACGCTGCTAATTTACAGACACTTTCTTTCCCTGAGTTATTATGCAGCCTCAGAGCAAGCTGAGATGAAGTTCAACTGAAGAGAAAGCTGCTCCTCTTGTATAAGTCTTTGAAAGACAAGGGGAACAAACTGCTGCTCAGCAAGAGGAATTTAGAGCTGTGGGTGCTGATAAGCGAGGTAAGACACAAGCACTAAAACAAAGCATGCTACAGAAAACAAGGGGAAGAGCTACATGAAAGTAGCTCTTTTGCTTGTGATTAACCCAAAATCTCACCATTCCTGCCCCTCCTCTCCCTTCCCATCCCCCTGACGCTGCACAGCAAAACCGAAGGCTCAACATTCCTGAGCTGCTACTCTGCATCACATAGAGACAATATTCTTCATATTTGTGTTAGGAAGAGCCAGAAGGAGCCTCCCAGAGTGCTCACGTACATACTTAACAACAGAACTCGTTTCTCTTTTTCCCCTTCTTCTGCAGCACCTAAAAGCCTTACTAAAAATCACCTTTTTAGTTAGATGGGAAGCATTAAAAAGGATCATGAGATCTGCATTCTTTAGCACCTCGGATTAGTACAGTCTCCACAGCCATTATTTCCCTTTCCAGCATCCCACCAAGCTGCCATTTGAGCACGTTCTGACATTTCTCATACCAACAAGGCGCCGGGGCATCCCAGCCAGAAAGACAGCAAGGCAGCACAATTTATGCATTCACAGGCAATCTCCATTCAGTGCTGCTGCACTGACAGACACTGCACCAAGCCTGCCCCGTGCCCAGCACCTATTTTTAGGGCCTAAGCTGACCTGACAGTGCCCCCATAAGCTCATTTATTCAGATTCACTTATTCATTCTAATATAATCTAATTAAAGTGCAGCGCTCCCGCACACAGGCAGCAGCGTGGCAACCAAGGGAGGACAAAGCTCAGGCACCTGGCTCAGGAGCTGCTCCTGTGTGAAAAACCTTGCAGAGGAATTGCAGATCTTGGCTGCATGGGTTCTCCTCAGCCCTGAAAACTGCAGCAGCAGTCTGGCTCAGCACAGGCACGTATCAATGCAACCATTGCTCCTCCTACTCCAAGCTAACTGGAAATAAAAGATACAATTAAGTGCCATGGATGAAACATCTCGTGCTCTCAGGCAATGCTCACAGCAGCAGGCACAGCACTCCCAAATCAGAGAGCAGGGGCAGCCTTGAAAAAGTGTCAACAAGTCCACATTTTAGAAAACATTACTTTGAGGGCTTCACCCCAGCAAGAACTGCTCAGTTTTCAATACTCAGAAGCAGCCATCTCTCCGCAACTAGCCGTAGTTCAGAACAGAAAGAGAACTTTCAGCATCTGCAATATACGTACATGTATGTATATATTAAAGGCATCACGTTCTATCTGTTTGACCATCTCATGCGATAAGAGGAGAAACAGATTCCTCTGAGCCTCAATCCGGCAGCTCTCTGATCTATCATCTCTGCAGCTGGTGCACAGTCATTGACAAGAAGTGATTTGCCTGGCACAGATTTAGCCCCTGTGTCACCAGCCTGAAATCATCACCCGAGGAACATCAGAATGTTTGGGAGCTTACACAGGG
Organism: Cyrtonyx montezumae; assembly: GCF_038088225.1. Taxonomy (NCBI): domain Eukaryota; kingdom Metazoa; phylum Chordata; class Aves; order Galliformes; family Odontophoridae; genus Cyrtonyx; species Cyrtonyx montezumae. The sequence goes on from NW_027071826.1 coordinate 2,279,487, forward strand.
AGCAGCCCCCAAACCATTCATTTTGTTAATTATAGTCCCACTGTGCTTGATCTGCCAACATAGCTGAGCAGGATGCTTAAGAACTAAATACAAACGTATAAAATTTCCTTTCTAGTAAAAAGGTAAAAGATTTTTATCAGACTGTGCCTCATTTACAGTATCCGAACAAGCAGCTATGAGGGGATACAACTGCTCTTTCCAATTGCCTCGGGGAGGGAAAGCAACTGCTTACACCGAATGGCAACGCTAGAACAATCACAGATTATGCAAACAGGCCACAAACTGCATTAGGCCGGCAGTGCAGCAATCATTCTGAGACCCACAGGAGGCTCTGGAGCTGCTTTCCCGAGGAGGTGGTGGTGTAAACTGATCAAGTTCACCCCTAAATGCAGTTACATTACAAGCAGCACTCACGACATGAACGTTTCCTATACAATGAAAAACTAAACCTGAGCTTTCTGAGGGCTTTCTTCTGCCCCCAGCCTCTCTCCAGACTGCTCCAAACACAGAGCAAGCAGTAGGAAGGGCTCTCCTGCTACAATCCTATCTGGGATAGCACCTGCCCTGCTCACCCAGGAGCTGGAGCTCTCAGCAGTCAATGGTGAGAGATGGGTGTCCTGGCAGCAAAGGGGAAAGGATTAAGAGCAACCAAGCTCGATGCTTAAAATAAAACAAGTGTCGTCTCCTGCCACATCCTCAGGGTAAGGGTCTCAGCCAACAGTGTTCTTAAGCTACACCCACAGCCTCTGAAATCCATGCAGAATTTCTGTTCTGGAAGGATTCAGTCAATCCAAGGTTTACGGTGCCAATGCTCAAGCAATGATTAGACAATTTTGAGCCAGAATCTCAGACAGCACAGATGATGCAAGGGCAGGCTGTTCTGTGGTTAGCACAGCAGTTTGACACAGACTTGATCCAGCCTTTCCCTACCCTTTAAGGCATTTCAGCAGCAGTCATTAGCAGGCTAATTTACCCAAAGTAAGGTTTTTATGACAGTGGGATACAAAGAACCAAATTAACAACTAGTTGTATACTTCATACCCTCCCACTCCTGCTATTTCTGACAGCAGAAAGCATCTTCTGGAAACTGGTTAGATAAGGAGGGGGAAAATATGTAACAAAAAAGGTATGTGTGTAGCAACTCTAACAGAGCACTGGCATTTGCATCCAAACCCCAACCCTACCCTGCTGCAGCTACACACAAAAGTTATTTTAATCACAGTATACAGAAAGCAGCATCAGCATATGAGGCAAGAGAAAAAATATGTGGTAAAGCAAGTTGCATAGCCTGCAGGTGGATGAGAATTGCAGAGCACTTATGGGAAGGAGAGCAGCAGCACTGCTAGCCTGAACCTCACTGTGCAGCCAGGGAGCAGGAGAGCTGAGGACCCCCTCTCACTTCTTACTGTTCTGAGCTCCTACCAGGGATTTCTGCCTTGTCATACATACGGAGATGTTAAATAGGACTTGACAGCTGCCCCTGCTGAATGCCATATGGGCATTGTTGGGCAGAGGCAGTGATAGAGGCGCTGAAAAGAAAGGGGGAAAGTGGATTTTAAGTAGAGAACGACTAGAGAGAAGTATTAACTCAACTCCTCTTCATAGCAGCGAATAGTGGGAGAGACACTCTTCTTTAAGCTCTTCCATTCATGGTTGTACACAGCACATCATTTCATTAAGGTCACCAACTGATGAGACAGAAACCTCGCTAGAAAGGAGCATTCAGCACTGCTTCACACAGAAGAGGTGCCACACCGTGCTTTTCCCGGCAATACACACTTAATTAAAATAAGGAGTGGGCTGGAATTCCCCGGGCCAAGGGACAAGGCCTGGATGGAGCCTCATGGGAAATCGGCCCCTGGGACCCCAGCGAGGGTCGACACCCCACAGCCACTGCCCAGCGAGCACCAATGGAGCAACCAAATCAAACACCCTCGATAAACGCTGTGCCGCCCCAGGGCTGCCCCCACCCCGGCTTCCAGCCCTGGAAGGGGGCGGAAAAACCTTCGCCTCGCAGCGATCCGTTTTTACTTCCACGCTACAGCCACTTCACCGTAGCAGGCGGGCAGGCAGCCCCCCGCCCTCCTTCCCTCCCTCCCAGCCCCGCTGCCCCACGAGGCCGCTGCCGGGAAGCCGCCGGCGGAGGCCTGGGCCCGGCCTCCCCGCCCGCACCTGCCCGAGCCCGGCCGGGCCCGTACCCCAGGCCCCGCAGGCCGCACCGCGGCCTCACCGCTCCCCACGCGGCCTGGCCGGGCCGGGCCGGGCCTACCCCGGCTGGGACTCACCGAGCTGCGGGTCCGGAGTGCAGCAGCCGGGCTGGTGCCTGCGCGGCGCTGGCTGGCAGGAAGGGAGCGGGCGGGGAAGGAGGAGGAGGAGGCGGTGCCGCACGTCCCCGGCGTTCCCCAGCTCCCCCCCGCCTCCCTCCCGTTAAAGGAGCGGAGCTGCCTGCAGGCTGCCCGCTCCGTGCGTGAGAATCGTGAGCGTTTCCAGGCCTTCCCCACGTCCCCGCGCGAAGAGCAGCCCGGCCCTGATGCCCTCAGCCCTGCAGCCTCAGCATGCAGATGAAGCGTTGCTGTGTTTCTTGCTCCGGTTCGTTTATGGAAGTAAGCCCGTTGCCCCCGGATGGGATGCCATTCAGAGAGACCTAGGCAGGCTCATACAGCAGGCCATCATGAGATTCAACACAGCCAATGTGCTGCCCCTGCTTCGTGGCAACCCCACTGTCAGTGCGAGCTAGGGGGTGCCAGGATGGAGCGCAGCCCTTGGGAGTACCGGTGGTGGCAGCAGGACACGAGCCAGCTCTGTGCCCACGCAGCCCAAAGCCATGAGCTGCATCCAGCACAGCAAGGGCGGGGATCTGCCCCTCTGCTCTGTGAGACCTCTAACGTGTGCCACTCCTGGATTTCTTTCACTTTCAATGCCACAGACATTAACAGGAACATAGCAGCCTTGCAAGGTGAAGGCTGAAGGCAAGGCCTCGCTACTCAACATGGCACAGGCAGCTGCAGCGGTAGCAGCGTGCAGAACCAGGTGCTCCAGGTGCAGGAGCTGGCTTTTTTGTTACTTCCCTCTGTTCTCAGCAACTTGCAGGCAACAGCAGTGGCAGCATGAGAATGCTGTATACCATTGCCCAACGCGCAAGGCAATCACCCATCAGATTATTGCAAAACCTACCACAGGACGACCGCCGTGCAGATCAGCAGCAGCACCACATGCCCCAGCTGCAGGGAGAAGATAGTGCAAACAGCACTGAAATCCCAGCAGCGCTGGGCAGCTGCTGGTGGGGAGAAACAAAAAGGTTTGAAATGCCCCAAGACTTCGTCAAGTTGGGATTTTTGCACTCTCAGATGGCAGACCTGTGGGTCTGGGGAAGGCGCAGGAGGAAAATGACTGCAGGGCTGTAAGGCAGGGAAGCTGATTATTGCTAATTTAGCATTTTATAAGAGAGAAGGAGATCCTTATCAATGCCAGGAACAAGTCTCAACACCTCACTGATTCAGCCTCTCTGTCCTGGCTACGGGAAAAACAACGATGACCAAATTTTCTTTGTGCCTCCGCTTATTTGCATTCGTTTTGTTTTGATTTACAAGTGCAAAAATCCTTACAGTCAGTTGGAACTGAAAAGTAACGTATCGCACACACGTGTACCAAAATGATTTCAAATTCTGCTAAAGAAGGTCACAAAAATTGCTGAGAATTTTATGGACACCCCATCCCTGCAGGAGCCTATGGCCAGGCTGGATGGGGCCCTGGGCAGCCTGATCTGGTAGGGAGCAACCAGCCCAAAGCACGGGGTGGACTGGTTGGGGTGGAACTGGTCAGAGTGGGGATGTTGATGTCCCTTCCAACCCAAGTTATTCTGTGATTCTATGGTAATTAGCTTTTCCTCCAGAAGAATTCTCAATCTTAAGTCAAAAGCAACAGCGTTAGCTCAGAGAGCTCACTGCGAAGGAAAGAGTATTTCGTGCGACTCCTTGGGTCACCAGGGCTGGGCCACAGAGGTGGAATTTAATTTCTAATCTGGAGTTTTCAAGCCTTCGTTATCAGATACAGCTAAAAGGATCACAGGGAGGCTGGGCAGGAAAGCAGCTTTCCAAGCAACACAAGATTAACCTTCGAATTAACACCGGGAGAACTGCATCAAAATGAATTTAAAATATTCCTCCTCTTTCTGAATCTTTCTCAGAAGCATCATAGAAGAAGATGAACATTTAAGAGCTGCTTATCATTAAGCAAAGCAAGTGAAGAAATGTTACAGAGAATACCTCTATTGCTGTAAAACACCTCATGTGCTGTATTCCAGATTTGGTTCGCATATTTTCTTTCATTCATCGTTCAGATTTTCCAGTCATCATTTATGCTGTTCCACATTGATCTGTCACAGCTTTTAAATTCATACTCTTCATCAGTACCTAAGGAATTATTAATATCAGTACAAGAAATATATTCATTTAGAAATAAATATATAATAATAATCATAAATCCCACGTTAGCAACACAAAAGTTCTGTTCTTCCTAAGCAGAGCACTATTAACAGCAGCAAAGGGACATGGATGTACAAGAGCTGTCCCACTCCGTTTATTTGGGACAGCATCACACATGCTGGAAGGAGGAATGTAATCATAACTGAGGATAAATGTGAGCATATCTTAATGCTAACACACAAAACCCAATGGATCTGATGTGATCTGGGATAATGTATCCAGCTTCAGACCATCAACACATGCCCATTTGGGTTCCTAGTATTCCCAGAAACATTGCTGAACAAACCTGAGCTCTGTCTGAGCCCTGACAAACGTTCTGAGCAGCAGAGCTGCTCTTGTATTACTGATTTGGACAAATGTCCACTGAAGGGAGGTTGAAGCAATTAAAGCATTTCATTATTTCTGACAAGCCGCAGATAAGAGGGCTGAAGAAAAAATGAGAGCCACAGAAATGATCCCAGGGATGAAACACCTCCTTACGAGGACAGACTGAGAGAGCTGGGGCTGTGCAGCCTGGAGAAGAGAATGCTGCAGGGAGACCTGAGAGCAGCCTGTCAGTACCTGAAGGGGGGCTGCAAGAAAGGGGACAGGCTTGAGCAGGGTCTGCCTGGGTAGGACAATGACTAATGGTTTCAAAATGAAGAGGGGAAATTTAGACTGGATATAAGGAAAAAGTTGTTTACAATAAAGGCAGTGAAGCACTGCCACTGATTGCCCAGAGAGGTGGTGGATGTCCCTGGGGACACCCAAGGTCAGGCTGGAGGGGGCTCTGGCAGAGGAGTTGGACCAGACGGTCCTTAAAGGTCCCTTCAAACTCAAGCGATTCTATGATTCAAAGATAGCAAGTGGGAAAGAGGAGAACCCAGATGGGGGTGAGGCTGCACCCTGCATGATTTCAGCTGGGTTCCTGCTTGGGTGGAACAGGGATGGATGCAACACTGCAGCACTGCAGAGCCACGTGTGTATGGCTTTGTTACAGCCAAGCCATTGGTGTTTCTGTGCAGGCTGCAGCAGAAGGGGCAGAGCAACGGAAACACGTCTGTGTTAACAGCTAATTATGTGCACTGAGGCCCAGAAAGGTCAAGGCGGGAGGGTTGGAGCATCTGCTGACATCTGGCAGTGGTTTGGGGAAGTCTGGTTCCTCCCGAAGTCCTTATTGACTCAAGCATGCTGATTTGCTTGCTGCTAATCAGAGGAAGTGGTAACAAGGACTGACTAATCACTGAGCTGCACGCCCCGAGGACTCTTTCCATGTCAGCCGTTGCATCTTGCGGAGCAGCCAGACAACGCTGTTTTACAGGGATTTCAGCTGCCCTTCGGCTCGCTTTGTGGTGTTTGCAGCCAGTGAAGGCATCGCAGGTTGTGCTCTAATTCCTGCAGAGCTCGTGTCAAAGATCCCACAGATCCCAGCCCCATTGTTCAAGTCCTCTGTGCTGCTGTGACGTGTGCTGACTAAACTCAAGGCGCTCTGTTAGCACATGCTACCCGCACACCTCTGCTTTTCTGTGCAAACACGTATGACTCTGTTTCTATATTGTCAATCCAGATAGGGCTTAAAGGATCAGTATTTAATTGGAGCAGTAAGTTCAGGGTATGAGACATGGTGCTTGCATTAGAGCCATTTGTCACAGAACTTGGAGGGAAGCATCAGCAGTCAGATGATCCATTGCACGCTCACCTCATTTAAATGCAATTCAATCTAGACGGAGCATTTGGCACAGCATTTAGGGAGATGACTTAACAAAAAGCTCTTCTGCAACCAGGTGTCTGATATATCTGTGCGTGAGCTGCCCAAGAAAGCCCGTAGCCATTAATTGCTAGGTAGCAATTAAGATGTCAGCCAATGCTTAAAGCTCCCATTTGCCTTTTCTAGCCATTTTCAAGGCAGCGTAGAATAAAAAATAAAAACAGAGCGAAGCGCTTTCTTCCTCCACTCTGCAGTCCAAGCATGAATCCTTCAGAGCATGGCTGGGTAGGGAGAAGTGGATTTCTATGCAAACAACATACAGAATGCCTTCGTTTAATCACTTGATTTAAGCAAATAGGGCAATTAAGTGAAGTTAACTGTATGGTTTTAAAGTCACCATTCAGGCCCTCAGCTGAGACAGACGGCTTCTTCTGATGTTGCTTCCTCTGGCATTCAGTGGAGGGTTTGGCAGTCCCTTTTGGGTTCGGTCCTCAGCAACTCTCTGACGTGGGAGCAGGCAGTGCCTCCACTGCAGACAGTGTTGTGCAGAAGAACTGTTCTTTTCCAGCCAGTCTGCTCCTCTTCCCTTTGGCAGAAGGGCCCTTCTTTGCTGGGACAGAAATCGACGTATATCCAGCGTTGACCTCATATCAGTCCCTACCAGGGACAGAAATGCAGAAAGCCAACCTGTGCTTGCAGAGAGCCCGGTCTCCTGTCACTGACATTGGCAGAGAAGAAGGGATATAAGTAAACAGGTTAGCAAAGCTCTGGCACAGGTTGCCCAGAGAGGTGGTGGATGCCTTGTCCATGGAGACACCCAAGCTCAGGCTGTACAGAGCTCTGAGCCCATGATGGAGATGCAGGCATTCCTGCTCACTGCAGGGGAGTTGGACCAGATGGCTTTGAAGGGCCCCTTCCAACTCAATTCCATGATTCTGTGAAGAGGAAAACCCCACTCTGCCTGAGACAAGGCAGTGGCCCCACCACTGGGCTGCACTCCCTGATGCAGGGATGGATAGACAGCACTGGGTGATGCATTTACAGCTGTTCTTCCCATCATCCCATGATCCCATAAAATGAAACCCCAACTTCCAGTCCTTGCGACTGCATTCCTGTAAGAGGATCACTCCCAACTGACACATAGCAAGCCACTAGAAGTCAAAACAGTGAACCTGATTCTGTTCCTCTTTACACCATCACAGCCCAATGATGACACACTTTAATTACTCACAATTAAATGTCAAATTACTCACCATTACTCATGGTGCTTTCTCTCTTTCCCTGAAATAAATCTAACATCTACTCTCCCCTTCACAGCAAGCCTGGTCCTGTTGCTGGTATCAGCGTGGAAAGCAGTGGAGCAATTGGGTTGCAAGGGAGATAACTTGCACTTAATAAATGGCTTTTCTTGGAAGATACTCTGCGCTCAGCTGCTCTTCTATCTTCCCCAGAAGCACCGCCTTAATGCTGCAGGCAATGAGGGCACCACCAGATACAAGCTGCACCTGAAACACTCTGCTCTTCAGAGACATTTACAGCTACAAAAGCTTAGCAAGAAGCTCAGGTGAGCAGAAAGCAGAATGCTGCCAGCCATTGGCTTTTCTTTCCCAAAGTAGTTCTTGAAAGAGGTAAGATTAAGTCCAACCAGACTAACTACATTCAGAGCAAGCAGTAGGGCATTTATGGGGCACTAGAACAGGTGACTGGTGAGAGCATTAATGAGCAGAACAGGTAGAGCCTCCTTACTGACTTGCTCCATGTCCCTTCCAGCTTTCTGGAAGTCTCCTGTGAATAGTACCACCCTATAACCAGATTGTAGCATCCAGACTACACAGGAATGTGTGCAATGGAAACACTGGAGAGACAAATAAAGGGCTGTTAGCAGCTCAGCAGAGCTGTCTTCTCCAGTTATTTATCCAAGGAGGAATCAGGCTGATTTTGGGTGGTGCTGTGTGGAGCCAGGAGTTGGACTCCATGCAACTTGTGGGTGGCCCCTTCCAACTTGGGATGTTCTATGACTATATGAGGAGTAATACCGAACTGCTCTTCAAAAGATGAACCCCTCTCATCTCCAAGGGCTTCTGCTGCTGGTGTTAGCCAACCATCACAGCATTAGACTGATGAGTGAATCAGTAGCATGGCTATAATACCACCAGAGGAACACCACAACCACCGCAACACTCCCAGTTCCCAGTTTGAGCACAACAATAGCATTCATGCTCTGGGGGAGGGGGCAGCACAGTCCTGCAGTGCTACCTGCAACCAGTAGGCAGCCCAAAGGGGACACCATGAACTGGCCCAAGCCAGCTCTACCATCCCCTGTAACCCAAGTGCAACCCCAGAGTCCCCTCCTTATTCTGCCTCCTGCATAACACACATCAACCCACTGGAGGCTGAATGTCACTGAATCACAGAACCATTGGAGTTGGGGTGAGGTGAATTTGGCATTTGCAAAGCATTGTGGAAAGGCAAGTCCCAAAAATGCCATAGAACCAGCCCAGCAGGCTGCACCAAGGAGGAGAGGATGCTCAGCAGTCACATACGCTCTGCACTGCAACCATAGGATGCAAACTTCATCCTTGATGGCCTTGGGGCAGCAAGAAGAGCCCGACAGCACCTCCTGAAGCCCCTCTGCACAGGCTGAAGCTGCCCTGGAAGTGAGGTGTTGCAGGACCAGCTGTACCCAATTACACCTGATGAAGCAGGTGGGAGAAGCTAAGGGCCTACTGCACTTGCTCACTAAAAAGCCACAGCAAAAGGCGAGGCTTTATGTTTGTACGTTCTGTGTTCTCAGTTCTGGCTCCCTGCTCTTTTACAGCCCTTTGAAAAGGTTCAGGCTGTGTTTATGTCCTGATGGGGAGCACCGTGCAGAACCCCAATTCCTCCAGCACATCCCCAGGGTGAAGGTTGCAAACCCACCAGGCTGCTTGCAAAAGTTAAAAAAAAAAAACCAACAAACAGAAAGCCAACGGAGATCACAGCTCCCCTGTTGGAGCTGTGCCCCAGATGAGCTGCACCTGCTCTGGGTCTGCCCGCAGCTATAAAGCTGAGAGCACTGGGCAGCAGTGGGTTTTGCGCACATGGAGGACATCTCGCCGCTGGAGCAGTACCTGGAGCGCTGCGGCACGCAGGTACGGGGAGGGAAAAAAAAAAGAAGCTGCGTTGGCCGGGAATCGAACCCGGGTCAACTGCTTGGAAGGCAGCTATGCTCACCACTATACCACCAACGCTGTGCTGGGGAGCCATTCTGACACATTGAAATTACACAGCAGCGATTTCTCCTTTCCTTACAGTTCTTGAACAGATTTTATTTTTCCACTGAGTTTTTTCATGTCTCTCACTTTCTCTGTGATTTATTTATACGGGAGACATGGAGGGTTCCTATGGTCAAAAGCTACCAGAGGCACAGAGGAGCCCAAGCTCCCTTCCTGCAGGAGGTTGCTCTCATCTGCTGCATTTATGCCCTCTCTATGGACCAGCCTATGTGCAAGGAGGCCCAGCCTCCTCATGCTGGCTGGTAAGTGTGTCCAAAAATCTTTTCCTCTCTCTTTAAAATGCCTCCCTGGCTCCAACTGGCTTCCTGCTGTTGCAGTAGCAATAATGGGAGAGGGCTGCATCCCCAGCTGAACAGCATGTCCACAGCTCCCACAGTTGCATGTTCTTCTCCTTTTTACTGTTTCTAACCGATTTTTCATGTTGGAAGCTAAGCTTCACCTCTACTGCTTAAATTCGGAGACCTCCTGGTGGCAGACAGCAAAGCCCTCTGAATGTAGTTCCATAAGGTATATAACGCAGGGAGAAATAACTCAGGGTTTATAGATGAAATGGAATACTCTATTTCAGGCCTTTGAGATATTTGATAGTAGCAGGTGTCTAGGATGCTAGCAAAAAAAAACCGAACAGGTCTAATGCTAAAAGCAGCTGCATTTGATTTACACGTACCTGGGCTGCATGAACCAACGCAGCAGAAGTAAAATGGCTGTTTCCCCTCAAATGCAATGATCTCACACAGGATCAGTGTGCAATCTCCTTTCTGGAGCTGCTGGGAAATGTCCAAAGCCATGCAGCTGATGGGGCCTTTGGTGAAGTTAATTAACCTGGAGTCTGTAGCAACAACCCTTGGCAGTCAGCCCAAGGCAGATGTGGTCTTGTGCCCCTTTCACAGCCTCTGAGCACCTGCCTAACATGAAGACACCATCTTTCCCAGCACTTAACCCTATGAAGGTTCCTCCCAGAGCAGTTGCGTAGATTAGCTTTGTATTTCTCTCCACTTGAAGCAGTTTACTTTGTTCCTTTTGGATATCTTTTTGAGCTGATGCTTCCAGTCCCATTGGCCACGCATCCATCAGCTTCTTTCTTTAAGCTGTGCCGTGATCTGATCTCACCTGGGGCTCTGCATCTGGAAGCCAGTTCTAGGACTAGATTTGAACCTACTTCAGAGCTTGACCTCCTTGTATCTCTTTACACTAAGAGCCCTCAGTGATGAGTTTCACAAGCTGTGAATGTTTTCTCCAGGCAGCTCTCTTGCAGTGTAACTGGGTGCAGAGCACAGAGCAGCACCAGCTCAGGCCTGAATGCATCGATCTGGAAACCCTTTTCCCTGCAGAGCTCAGGCAGTCTCTGCCAACTCAAGGGCCTCTGCCTTGTGTGTAGCTTCCTGCTCTGATTTGTGCTTGGGTTTTCAAGTCCTTTAGGCTCTCAGTGCTAAAATTGCCTAAATGAACACAAAACCCCTGGCACAGACAGCCCAAGCTGTCACCTGCTGTGGTAGGTGAAATCACCTTTTTGAAAGAAGCTTTCCTGTAAGTACAGGCTTGTGCCCTAATGAATAAGGGAATCAATTCTTCCCTGAACTCTTGCCTTCTCAATACCGCAAAGCCTTTTAAATACTTTAATTTCCTTTTTTAAATGGCGCTGATAAAGGAGGGCATTCGTATGCAAGCGTTTGCCTGCAGATACGTGGTGTGCCCAAATCGCTTGGTTTGGGGAAGGATGCTGAAGTCGGCTGCGTCTCGCTTGAATTAGTCTGCTAACCTCCGGTCTGTGAACTGCTGCCCTCTATTGCACGAATCCAACACAACGCTGACAGCGTCCTCTGGTCGCAGCAAGAGGAGGAGGGAGTGCGCAGAGTGAGAGCGAAAACCGGGCAGGAAATGCTAGCGATCCTCCTTGGAAAAAACTCATGAGCGACTATGTTAGCCGTGTGTAGAGCTGAGGGACGACAAAGGCAAAGTGTCAACACCGTTCCTCCCATCAGCACTGGAGGTATACGGTATTTCTCAATTTGAGGCACTAGCAGAGTGCTCTAGAGCGCAGTGGGGAAATGTGCATCTCCACCAGGAAGAGGTTTTGGGGAAAAGTTATTTAGGTTCTGTGTGCTGACAGCCGAGCAAATGGAGCTTTTGTATCTTAAGGTTCTTCTTTGCTATAATACTTAAGGGAAAATGATTGAAAGCTCACTACTGAATTGAGATGTAACCTAGCGTAGTCTCCCAATTGGAGCTAATGTTTTAATACAGGATGCTTACTGGTTCTCTTTCTCCATTCAAGGATGACCTCTCAGCCAGTCCCCAGCTGTTTAATCCTATGAGCCCCTATGACGTGGACCTTCCGATTCAAGTCGCTGAAGATGTATCGTTTGGTTCTCAGTTTAATCAGCCTGGAGAGCTTCCTGCGGACTTCTCCTCTGTGGACCTCAGCTTTCTTCCAGATTTTACCCAAGAAAACAAAGAACAAAATCCATCTGAAGATGGTCATGAAGTGCAAGGAGGGCTCAATGGACTGGTACCAAGAAATGAGGATGGCGGGATCTTCACAGAGGAAAGCAGCTCATCATACCCAGATGCAACCCAGCCAAGCCTGGGAGAACCTGATGTGTGTCCCCCCCTGACACCGATGACTCCTATGACCCCAGTGACACCTGCATCAGAGAGCTCTGGCATAGTTCCTCAGTTACAGTAAGTTGCTGTTGCCTACATAGTACAATAAGAGCAGTACCATCTTCACTGAGGACTAATCTCAGGGAAAGCTAGTTGTGTTTTGCTTGATTCTCAGAGTATTGCTCTCGTTGCACATTTGCTACATAGAAAGCAAGGTTTGATTTCATGTAAACCCATCTGAAACACCAGGGAGAAGGAGAGGGGTAGGCACAGTTATTACTGAGAGGTGGAGCCAAGGGACAGAGAACACTGGAAGGCAACTGGGTACTGTGCAACATGGAAATAGCATGGAATGATGCAGCTTAACAGGAGAGTGGGCTCTGTAAATGTGCTGGTTGAGAAAGCACCTGAAATGCCCTGTTCCTTAAGGGGAAGATCTCCTCCTGGGAGGGAGGAGGTGAAGGCTCTCTGTGGGAGAAGCATTTGGTAAAATGATAAACTGTACTGTGCGTATGGCTTGTTACTTCAGTCTGCAGGACACAAAGACAGAGAAAGCACTTGAAAAGAAGGTCTCCCCCCAGCAAGGAGGATGTGAAGGATGACAACAGACTCCAAGGGCTTAAAAGATGTCAGTCTGCTCATCTGAGAGCAGAAAGTCAGAACTGGGAAAAGGAAGGTGATAGGAAAAGGAGAGATTCAGGCTTTGTTATAGGCTAGAGGGAGCGTAGTAACTTACACCTGTAGAGACTAAAGTACTCTGTCCTTAGGAGAGCCCTAAGAAGTCTGTAAACACTCAGTAATGGTGCAATTTAAACCTGTAAAAAAAGCTTCAGTGATTTAGTTACAGGAAGACAAATAAATGCAGTACACTGGGACTAAGAATTTTGTTATATTTCCTCTTCTGAGAAATTAATTTTGGTTCTGAAATGCTAAAGTTTGGCAAAAAATAGCTTAGTGTTAAAATGGGGAAAAAGGGCAGGCAGTAAATTAAACGATGGCAACTATTAACCAGAGCTGTGACTTCACATTAGCCAATGATGTTGGGGTTTTGCTCTGTAACAGCTTCTTTCTGCAGTATGACAAATCCTTTCTCATTCCACAGGAATATAGTGTCAACTGTAAACTTGGCTTGTAAACTAGATCTGAAGAACATAGCTCTGCATGCCAGAAATGCAGAGTATAACCCAAAGGTAAATCCTGAGGGCTGAGCTTTATCCCTATTCTATTCTCTCAACATTGCTGGGCTCCAACATATAGATGCACGCTGAGCTTCATCCCTCCTCTAACAGCACTGTCTTAACCCACTGCTCTCACTGGGGAAGAGAAAGATCTCTCCAGAAAACTCTCTGCTAAAAGAATGAACAGATGTAGAGCTGAGGAAGGGTGGATGTGGCACTGAGGGACACGGCTGGCACTGGGGGGGTGGGCTGGGGTTGGACTTGGCAATCTTAGTGCTCCTTTCCAGCCTGTCCAGTTCTGTCAGCTTGACTCTGAGGTTTCCCTTTGAATTTCTAGAGGTTTGCTGCTGTGATCATGAGGATCAGGGAACCACGAACAACGGCCCTTATCTTCAGCTCAGGAAAAATGGTCTGCACAGGAGCAAAAAGGTACTTTTTTCTTTTGTCTCCTCCAAGGTCTTTCAGCTGCACCTGTATTTCCTCAACTCAGCCTTGTTTCAATTACCTAGCAGAGGGCTTGCTTTCAGCTGCAAGAAAAATGAAGCGCTTTTCTCAAAAACAACTAGTTTTCTTTGTGACAGGAGTTCTGTAATTACTGAACTACATGCTTTTGCACCTGAATATAGACTGAGCTGAGCAGACATTAGCAGAAAAGCTGCTAAAATGCCCAGGAGTTGTTAAGGGGTTATTTGCATTTCTCGCTGACTTTTAAAGTGAGTTGAGATGTTAACTTGTCTGTCGAGTTTCTTTGGTGTCTGCTCACAAGTCAGTGTTCAGGCCTGTAGAGAAAATGGGAGCTGGAGGAAAGCAAAGATGACTTCTGTACTCTGAAGGCCCTGTCCTCGAGTTCAGCAGCTGCCTCAATATATTACTTTTTCTTTAAGACTCTAAACTGCCAATGAGATGATGCATTAACTCATAGCTCAGGAAACCCCTTCTCCAACCCCCACCTAGCTAGATGACCGCTCTGGTATCTGTGGTCTCCCTCCTGGATCAACCCTAATTGGAGAGATGAGATAATGCTGCAAGGCATTACTTAAACAGTGGAAATCCTAGGTGATGTAATGTGCTCGTACAAACCGAAGGAAAATGAACACTGATAAGAGCTTACTCTTGAGCAGCAGCATGGAGTAGCATGGTGGTGGATTAAACTGAATTCTAACTTCAGAGCAGATGAAAGCCCTCAAAGCTGCTTCCCCTTCTGCTCTTCCCCCAGTGAAGAGCAGTCACGGCTCGCAGCAAGGAAGTACGCCCGCGTGGTGCAGAAGCTGGGGTTCCCTGCCAAGTTTCTGGATTTCAAGATCCAGAACATGGTGGGGAGCTGTGACGTGAGGTTCCCCATCCGGCTGGAAGGGCTGGTTCTCACCCACCAGCAGTTCAGCAGGTACGTGGGAGGGAGGATTACAGCCCCATGGAGCTTGGAGCGTTCTTTGTAAGCTGTAAAGAGGCTCAAATTCTGAAGCCTGGCAATTGAACATAATAATTAACCAAGTACTGAATATCAAGCATATCTTTGGCTCACCAAAGCTGGTTCAGCAGGCAAGAAGTGGCTGTAGATGCCATGTGTTACAGTATGGATAGAAAGGCACTGTTTTCTGCACTAACTCCTGTTCTGAGCAGGGCTTGGGCCAAAATGACCCTCTGCTTAATTACAGCAATGGCACTGTTGCTGGCAGTAAAGCCTACAGCAGTGCAACAGCGATGGGATCATCTGAACTTCCCTCCTTGTGCAGTTTGCTGCTTTCTCCTTATAGAATGTTCTAAGAGCAGCCTGATCAGAATTTTACATCTCCTATGATTGCCAAGTCCAATGCTATAGCTCAGTGGGAGACTGCAGTCCATGTCAACAGGGAAAAAAATAAGCTTGATTAAATAATTCAGGTTTAATTGAGGCAACTTGAGCCTACTGTAAATGGGATTCAGGAGCCTCTAAAAGTAGGGTCAGGGCACTCCTACCAGCTCCAGTGGGATTTACCACCTTCCTGTTCAAGATATCTAGACTTTGACCTATCTTTTCCTGGGCAGCTAGCTGTGATCTGTGGGTTTAGCTTTCTGCTTCTAGAGTTATAGAGCATTTCATGCATACAGCACTGGAACAGTACTTGCATTTTTCTAATTTTACCTGTTTGCTCTGAAACAGCTATGAACCTGAACTATTTCCTGGCCTTATTTATAGGATGGTCAAACCAAGGATAGTGTTACTTATCTTTGTGTCTGGAAAAGTTGTTCTGACTGGTAAGTGGCCTCCTCTCATATAATCTGTAATTGAGAGCGACTACATCTTTTGAGCAAGTGTTTAAATGGAGCATACTAAGCTAATATCTTGCTGCAGTACAGCCACTTAGCAGTCTTTTTCATGCCTACTGCTGCTTATCTGTGTTTTCTGCAGATAACAATATTGGTATTGTTGCACTAGGACCTCATTGCTTTGTATAGTGTCTCAAATTTCCATGTCATTAAGCTTGAGTATCTTTATTCAAAGCATAATGCCTTGTGTCAGTGCACTGAATCCCATCAGGAGCCTGACACACCAGTAGCTACTCAGTTGCTTAACTACAAGTATCACAATAAGCAATTTGGGATTGGACAGGAAGCAAACTTCTTAAAACACTTCAGTGACGATATGTACTTAGGATTATTAGAGGAAAGGGTGGAGAAGTAAGAACCTGTTCCAGATGGTTTGGCAAACTCATGGGCAAAAGCCTTGCTGAGAATGCTGTGCAGATATGTGTACCTTGGATCCCATGATAAAAAAAAAAATGCATGTTTCCAGTAAGTTGTTCTGTGAAGCTCATGAAAATACCTTTACACAGCTCTTCTGAAAAGTAAATGGGTGTTGGTGGTACCCAGAGGAACTGAACACTGCTTTTATATTCACAACAGAGCTTTGAGGTATGTGAGTGGCAAAACAGAAGCACCTGCCTTAACCAGAGAGTCTCACGATTATGAATCATGAAGGAGCTCAGCTAACTGAACTGTGGACACCTGAGGTGCTCAGGACTTGAGATTTGCTAAGTCACGGGGATAAGGAAATCATGAGTGACCTAACAAAGTTCAAAGAATAAAACAACACCTTGGAACTGGAGGAGGGGACCTCTCAAACTGTGGATGAATTTCCACTGTGGGGTTAAATGCTCCCCACTTCTTATTTCCCTCTTATCAAGAGGCAGAGCTGTTATGGTTAAGCAGATAAAACCATGATTCTTCACACTTGCCTTACTTCAAAGCCAACGTATGACACTTTCAGGAAGAACCTTAAGCCTCAGCTTAACCAGAACTGGCCTAGTCTTACAGTGAAGCAGGCTAGAAGCTGTTCCTCGTGAAGTGGCAGAAGTAAAAAGATGGAAATTATTCCTTCAGTTCTCTCAAATCTTAGTTTAAATTTGCTTTTAAACTCTTGTTTCTTCCTGGTTTGTAATCTCACCATTAGGTCTGAAGTGCATTCAGTTATTCTCAATACTCTGATCTTTTTTTTCTTAAATGTCTTTACAGGAGCAAAGGAGCGTTCAGAAATCTATGAGGCGTTTGAGAACATCTATCCCATTCTCAGAGGTTTCAAGAAAGCATCATAACACAGCCTGTAAAACAGAGAGGAATAATGTATGGGTTTGTATTGCTAGGCATGGGACAGAAGCCAAGGCTATTCATGGACCCGAATGTATAGATGTGGACAATGAAAGTTATTGTGAATGCTATAAATACTGACCCCTTCCTACAGTTTGTGAAATGTTTTTTGCTCGCAGATCTGCTGTCTGTAATTCACTTGAGTTCTGACAACTTCTGTCAAGCAGAGAAACTTACCAAACAAAAGTACTTCTAATAGTATGCATAATTGGGTTGCACTTAGCTTGTAATTGAAACCCTCTGCCTTTTCCCTGTTGAACAAGCGGATTGACATTACACTTCAAATTAGCTTCCTCAAAATCCTCAGACTGAAGTACTGAAACCTATTTCCTGCGATGCTGTATTTTCATGTTTGCTCATATCCAAACTCAAAAGGCATTATTTTTTTTTCCTATAACATGACTTACAAAATCCAGCATGACTTTATTTCAGTGTTATGAAGGCAGTGGCTGTGGAGGACATCTGACTCTCTCTGATCACACAGGTTGGATCAACTGCTGTGTAACGGTGCAGCACTCCCTGAGCAGAGAAGGTATTCAAGGGCAGTGCTGAACGCATCCAGAAAGGGGAGCTGGGGGCTAGCTAGCAAACTGATTTATTAGTCATGATGTGGATTTTAACCAAATGGCACCTGCTTGTGTTACTGAGGTCTTATCAGATGATGACTGATTAGGAATTGCCTTTAAAATGGACTTGAGGAAAACACAAAGAGCCCTGGATGCTCAGGGCTTAATGATTTGTGGTGTTTAACTCCATAACAGCACCGCATGGAAGCATTTAGTAATTTTGCAGCTGAAGCTGTGGGGCTCTTGCACTGTCCTCAACTCAAGGCCTTCTTTGCTGAAGATGTCCCTTTGTGTATGACTACGAAGAATGTAGAGATGATCCCTTTACTGTTCTGGTCTCTGCTATGGTTCTCTGGAAGTGATGGTGTTTTTTCTTTCCCCAAAACAGAGCTTTGGTGCTGCTGAGTCTCATCTCAGCAGTGTGCGGTGATAGGACGAGGGGAAATGGCCACAAACTGAGGCATAGGAAGTTCTGCACCAACGAGTGTGTTCTTCACAGTGCAGTGACGGAGCACTGGAGCTGCACACAGAGGTGGTGGAGTCTCCTCTGGAAACGTTCAGGACCCACCTGGACACCTAGCTGTGCACCCTGGGCTGGGAGCTGCTTTGGCAGGGAGTTGGACTCGATGACAGAGGTCCCTTCCAACCCCTTCAGCTCCGCGATTCTGATCTTCTCTCATTGTTTCCTGCTGCAGATGGGACAGAGCTGTCAGGAAGCTCCCTGAGCCGCTAGAGGTTGCTATTCGATGATTTCAGAGTAACCCAAACTTAAACCTGCCCGTCCTCCTCCATAGACATGCACATAGCTGACGGTGCTTTAATACAGGACTGAGCAATGGTCACGTTTTGCTGCCGCCGGTTTATTCCCGGTGGGGCCGTGACTTCAGTGTACCCGCAGCCTCTCCCAAGTGCTTCTATAACTGTGCTCCCCGGGGTTGGGGGGAGAAAAACAAAAGCTTGGAAAACTTCATGCACTTCCTTGAGATAAACTGCTCTGAACTGTCTTATCAGCCTCTGTGCGTTTCCACACTCAAATCTATTCCAAACAGAGACCGATTTCTCTGCTTGTTTCCTAACGCTGCAGACTTTCCACTGCTGTGGGGCTGAACTTGTGTTTGCGCTGTGTCTGTAGCAGCTGATAAGCTTGGTTTACCAGGACCTTTGGAAGTGGAAAGTGTAACAAGCGTCGTCCCAGTGCTGTTTGGAGACGGCTTATCTCGGATGAGCCTTCCTCGGCAAAGAAAACTGCTGTTTCTTTAGGAGCTGCGTGATTGCACCCGTTAAAAACCAGTGCTCTCTGGGGGGAGGGGGGGGAGTTTGGAGGTGAGAAACGAGCTCCGTGTCTTCTCAGAGCGCATTTGCTGCGGTAAGCTGCCTTAAAACACAGCTATGATGGTTCCCTTTCGGTTTGAGAGGGCTTCAGGGGGAAAGAGACGAAAGCTATGCACAACGAGGGCCGAGCCCCGGGCTGGGGTGGGCTCTGAGCCGCCTGACGGAGCTGTGTGCGTCCCTGCTCACCGCGGGGAGCGCCTCTAAAGCTCCCTCGCATCTTCACCGCGTTATTCCGTCGGCCGTTACCCCGCTCCCTTCCCGCCTTCCCCGTGAGGAGCCGCCTCAGCGCCGCTCCCCACAATGCCCCGGGCCGACAACAAAGTCCCACGTGACCGGCGGCGCGCCGAGTCCATCATGGCGTCTCCCAGCGGCTGCCGGCCGCAGCCCGGAGCGCAGGGCGGCATCGGGGCCGGGCCCGGAGCTCTGCGGGGCGCCGAGGAGGACGCGGAGGGGCTGTACGTGGCGGTGGAGCGCTGCCCGCTCTGCAACACCACCCGGCGCCGCCTCACCTGCGCCAAGTGCGTGCAGGGCGGGGACTTTGTCTTCTTCGACGGCCGCGATTCCGAGAGGTACGGCGGAGCGGGGGGGGAGGGACGCGGCTCCGGGCGCGGCCGCGCGTCGCGTTACACCCGTCCCTGGCTCAGAGACATCTAACGATCCCGCCTCAGGAACGGCTCGGCTGTGCGGCCCCGCTTACAGGCGTTGGTCGTTAGCGGCCGCTGCCAGCGATTGCTGGAGCTATTTTGGGATGGGCGGTGAACAGTGCGTTGTGTGGAAGGCCCTGCGCGTCTGCCTGCAGGCTGTGGGGATTGCGCTGTCCTGCTAACCCCCTTGGCTCTGCTGCAGACCCAAGCGGCACCTTATGGCAGCAGGCGTTTTCCTGCCGTAAACTCCCGTGGCCGTTTGCCAGCAGTGTCCGTGCAGTCAGGCAGCGATGTGCCCGTCTTACATTTAAACAGGAGATTCTTAAGCGTAACCCAGATGGATGAAATCAGCTCGTGCCTCGGTGTGTATCTGTGTGAGCGGGCCCTGAAGCCTTGCTGCGTTGCATTACAGTCAGTGGGAGCAGGCACAAGGCGTCAGCTTGCAGAATTCCAACTTTAATCTGCAACTTGTTGGGGTTTCTTTGTTTTTGTGTGGCCCAGAATGGCAAACTGCGCTTTCTAAAGTTGGCAGAGAACCGTGTGTCTGTGTGAGGCTGCCCGAGTTTACCGTCAGTTTCCATGGGAAGCTTGTTTTGGGAGTTTGGAATATATAGCAAGTATTTATTTTTTTGCTGCCCTTTGGCAGCCTTTAGATTTTGGCTAACCTTCAGGCTCCACTGTCATCATGTGTTAACTGAGGGGTAAAGAGTTCCTCACCCTATTGGAAAAACAAAGCAGCATCGATGCAGTCCTGGCCGAAGTACCAGAGGGAACAACAGCTCAACTTAAACCTCTCTTCTTCTTCCTGTTCCCCACGTGAGGCAGGGTCAGCTTTTCTTTCTGACTGCTCTAACTGCATCCTCCTATGATGTGTTAACCATCCCATGTAGCTCTGTATGTTTCAGCTGCTTTTCTTATTTGTGGGAATAGTGTTCTGTGGGTTTTTTCCCCTTTGTTTTTTTCCCCTTGATCTGAGTGCAGTCTGCCCTATAGCCCCTGGGTTTGGGTAGCAGCTTTGTATTCATGAGTAAAAGGACTAACATCACACAGACAGCATAAGGACAGATGATTGCAGTAGGAAAGTTCAGTGTGGGGGCAATGCTTGCTAAAGTTTCGACTTTGTGTTCTTTCAAAGCTGTGGGAGTTACTGATGGTTTAAAACCGTGCTTGAAATGCGTTATTCGTGCTGGATAACTGATGTTTGAATGGCTGGTAGTGAAGTAAGGGAGAACCAGCCCACCGTCTCAGCCTGCACTGCAGTGAGGGGTTTCTGTGCACTCCTTGGGCAGTGAGCACAGGGTGGGAGTGACCTTTCCAGCCCTGCAGGGACAGCTGCAGGCAGGGGCTGAGCGCAGGCTGTGTTTGCTGGCAGCGTTCTTTGTTTGGTCACTTTATGCCCTCGAGTGGGACATGGGTTAATTTTAGCTGGGTGTTAGGACCTGGAGGGAGTCACAAGAAGGGCTGTTCTGGAGGAGCCACTGGGGCTGCTGTCAGAAACTGCCTTGGGATGCACAGGGATACCCATGCCTCCCACTCTGGAGTGTTCCAGGCTGGAGGGAAGCACTGGTGCCTCTATCTTCTGAGAGTCAAAGAGAATATTCCATCGTATCCAGGGATGTGTCACTCTTAGGATTTTCTTGTGTATTTTTTTCCCAGATGAATATTTCAACGTCCCAACAGGATTGCTTCAGGTTGCTTTTCACTGCACATTCTATGTGCTAAAAGCTGCAGTAAGATTGAAATTGTTCACAGGTCTAACAGAAATCAGAAATCACACCCCGTGTCTGTGAGGGGGAGCGATGGAGGAGCTGTTAAGACTAATTATTGAAATAGGACTATAATTAAGGATGAGTAGTCCGGAAGTCCTGCAGTAAAATAATTGCTGACATTCTTCTTTTCATTAGCAACGTGCTGTACATTACAAAAGCATCTCGTTGCTAATTTCAGCCTGGAGACTCTTTCCTCACGGGAGCTTATTCCCTCTGCCATAGGCAGAAATCCTCAGAGTGCATCTTCTGAGCATTTAAAATTGCTTTGCTTTATATTTCTGCAGGTAACGAAAGCCAAAGACAGTACAGTTGTGGTGTCTGAGCCTGCCTCATTTCTCTGGGTTGTGGTTTGTGATTAGGAGCAGTGGATTTTTGCAACAAAAGGGGTTAATTGGGGAGGATAGGCACGGCACTGGCACAGACTGCCTGGGGGAATGGTGGGGTCAGATGTGGCGCTGAGGGACGTGGGCATGGTGGGGTGGGCTGGAGTTAGGCTTGGGGATTTTTAATTGCAACACAATTAAAAATGAGGCTGTATAAAGAAATTGAAATGTTTGCTTGGGAGAATCCTGCTGGAGGAGTTGGCAGGGCTGCTGAAGTGCGTGGTGGGCTGGAATCTATGCAGCCCCCCACAGATATTTCCTCCTCACTAAGAACTTCCTTTAGTCCCAAATTCTTGACAGATGGTTCACCTTGTTGCTAACGTGATGGACGTGATCCGGGTAATGGCATTGAGTCACTCCGTGCCCATAGGAAAACAAGAACTGCCAAATTTCCACAGCTCTCCTGGTGCTGAGTGCAGTGTTTGTGGGCTGAGCTATTTCTGCCTTTAGCCATAGGTTGGAGGGTGCTGGTGGTGTGTGTGCATTGCTGCGTGTGAGCACGCACTGGTGTGGGGCACTTGTGCAACTGTGAGGACACAGGGAAGGACAGACTGGTGGATGCTGAGGCACCAGGCTCTGGTTGCACTGCATTCCTTGGGTGCACACATGGCCTCAGGCTTTCGTACCAGCGCCTGTCACTGTGTTGCTGTTGGTTTGGAAGGAAAAGGGATACTTGTGGCCTGCAGGCTGTGAAGGCAGCAGCCAGAAGTTCTGTTGTTTTAATGCTGCTGGGTGATTGCACACTTTGTAAAGCTTGGTCTCCACGCTTTCAGGTGTCGTTTTGTGGAGAGAAATGAAACGTTTTGGAGTTTAATGTGAAATCCAATCCACGGGGCTGAGCAGGGAGAGGTCCTGGATGGCACCCCACCAAGCTCACTCACTGTGTGATTCTTTCTAAATAAAGCTGAGATGCCCCTGAAATAGAGGACTCGGTGGGTTGTATGGGAAACATTTTTAACCTCTAATAAGAGGATGAAACTGTGAATGTGGAGCAAAAATGTCACGGAACCATCGAATGGTTTGGGTTGGAAGGGACCTCAAAGATCATCTGGTTCCACCCCCTGCTGTGGGCTGGGTGACCCCCAGATGCACATTTGAGGTGCAGGTCGTGATGGTGCTGTAGCATGGCGAGCAGAAAGAAGGCTGGGAAGGCAGTCTGGCAGGACACAACAGGACACAACTGCTGGTTTGTACGTTGTCTGAATCTCTTGGTTGTGTCTCATGCTGTTGTCTTTGTTGCTTCGTACTTCCTTGTAATTTCTCAGCTGTTCACGTGCTGTTTGCTTTACCTGTATTTCTTAATGCAGTGTGGAATAGAGGATGAGAGGTAATGGCCTTAAGTTGCACCAGGGGATGTTCAGGTTGGCTATTAGGAAGAATTAATTCTCCAAAAGAGCGGTGAAGCAGTGGCACAGCTGCCCAGGGAGTGCTGGGGACACTGTCCTCAGGGGTGTTCAAGAAAATGGTTGATGTGGCACTGAGGGATGTGGGCACAGTGGGGGTGGGCTGGGCTTGGGGATTTTGGAGGTCTTTTCAACCTTTACAATTCTATGGAAGCAAGCAGAACACAGCTGTTGCATATCCAGAGGATGGAAATGCAGGAACCCTAACGAAAACTTCCTCCAAATCAGTTCTGGGCAGTTCCCATGGCTCAGACTCACACCTCAGGCAGGCACTTGGGTCATGGACTTGTGGTGCCTGCAAGTGTTTGGTAGGAAGAAAACAGTGCAACTTAACTCCTGCTGCTGGTACGCGAGGGACTTGGATGTCATTTAGAAATCTTAAGAGAGTGCTCTCCCACATGGAACCATTACTGAGTAAAGACTGAGTAAAAAATGTTCCTGGGAGATAAATGCTGTGGGATTCTGTGTTTACCTATTACTTCCAAGGGTTGAGAGAGAATTCAGGTTTGGAGATGCCCGCAAGCTTCAGTCTCTGTACTGTTTCAGACAGCTTACAATACCGTTGTGCAAAGTTGAAATAAAAGCATTGAATCTCTTCCAGGTTTTCAGACAAGAAAGAAAGGCTGATGCATCTTAAGACCAAACAGAGAGAATTCCAAAAACAGTAAGTTGCAGCCATTAAATGAAAGTAAATTCCTTTTGAAAGATCTCTCTGGTGCGCTGTTGCAGGAGACGTAGTCCAGAAAGTCAAATAACTTTCCTTCATGCTTTTCCCCGCAGTGTTTTGAAGGCCATGGAAGGCAAAGAGATAACTGATCAGCTGGTGAGTTATTCAAAGCTTCCCATGGTTTTTAAGCTCTCTGAATTGCTGGATTGCCTTGGTTGAGGTTACATTTTACCTCGAGGGCTTTGCATTGCTTTCCTATAAAAGCCTGCTGTAAGCAAGAGCAAAATCAGCTCTGCAGAGCATCGGTATGTTTAATTTCTTACTAGGTATTCCTTCAATAACTTATTATACTGATCAACTTTAAATTAAGCATTCTGTTTGTCCGTGGCATCCTTCTATGCCAAAAACAGCGTATGAAATATTTACGTGTTGGTCTGAGCCAATCCAGAACGTCCTGCTCCTTTTGCACCAAAGCTGCTGGCTTCGTTGTTAATCATTAGTCAGTGTGTTTGAAATGCTTTGCACCCTAGAGCTGCTCCACGTTCTTTTGCAGAGATGGAAAATAATGTCTTGCAAGATGAGGATCGAGCAGCTGAAGCAGACCATTTGCAAAGAGAACGATGAAATGACGAGACGTGAGTAGTGCCTGTGCTCCTGTAACGTGTAAGAGTGTGTCTGAAGGAGTGAGAGGTCAGCTGGTGTCAGTGCAAGGGCTGGTTTTTAAAAACAGTGAGTTTCCAAGGTACAGCACTGAGAGGATTTCAGCCTTTTTATGCTTGGATGTTCATTAGCAAGCAGTAGGCATTATTCAGCTGGACGGAGACTGTTTTGCAGCAGCTTAAAAAGTAAATGCTTAGCAGCCTGTGAATTTGGCTTTCTCCCTAGAGATGGCTTTATTCGGTGCAGCGTTCCTGATCACTTCCTCTTGATAAAGAGGAGCAAACAGCTCTGCAGCTGTTACAGATTTCATGTAAGCACTGAATTTTAACCCATACCTGTATAGAAGTCCTAAGTTCCTGTTTGAGCAAGGCTGTCTTTGAAATGTGGCATAAGCTGGCAAACTGCTAACACTCAGTCTTGAAACTTGTTAAGTCTTTCACACACGAGAGGTGTGTAGTGTTGTTCTTCAGAAGAGAATGTGCAGTGATTCTTACAACCTTGACGTGAAGGTAAGATGGGAAGCATGTGCCAATGCACACTGACTCAGTCAGGGATGCTGTAATGTTTTTGGGGTTCAGGAGGAGCCCTGTGAGAAGTGGAAGCACAGTCATGTAACTGAGAATAGTTATAAGGGAATGACACAGGCTAGCAGTGGTACCATCCAAAACAGTGAGGTGCAGAATGCTTTTCATGCAGTAGGGAGGATGGGTGGTCACAGTAAGAAATGTATAATGAGGAAAAGATGAAGGACAGGAGTCTGTTAGTTAAGAGGAAAGCGAATTCAGCACCTTCTTGGCTGCTTCTTCTGACAAGAAAAATGTTGAACCAGATTCAATTTGACATAGTGAGAGGGCTGCAGGGCAAGGAAAGAAATCAGACAGTTCAGTATTGGTTTGGTTATGTCTATGTGGCTTTATCAGATTCACTGTAGGGAACTTGAGGAACGGGCAGTGGAGCACTTGAAAACACTTCAGGTGGAGAGGCTGTCGTAGGGAATAGAGTGCAAACAGCATCTGTTGTCAAAGGGTGGGTAGAGGGAGAACCTCCAACTGATGTCACAGTCACCTTCTTGTAAACTTCCTGCCACTTCGTAGGGACATAGAAGATAATTAAAAGCAGGCATTGCTTTTTGTTAAGGATAGGTCTGGTCAAATCAACCCCTTCTCTGGGGTCAGGTGGTGTAGTGGAGGAAGCAGAAGATGCACCAGACCTTTTCTTGGGGCTCTGCTCCAGACTGTCTCACGAACAAGCAAATGTGTGGGTGTAATCACAGAAGGACTGCATTCAGAGTGGTGATAGTTGTCCAGCCAAGGAGCTGGGGCAGGCAGGGCTCTGCAGGAACCAGTTCCTGGCCCAGTTCTCCTTACTGGTGTCCATGATAGCTTTCTTGGTGGAATAGAAATTGGAATGGAGGAAGCCAAGGTGGATGATGATATGAAACGTATAACCCCACAGCAGGGAAAGCTGGTAAGGTTTGACAGGACAGAATTCGGGGAAGTGCAGATTAAATTAAAAAAATAACAATAAAGTACTGCTTCAGAGAAGTTCAGGCCTCATTCTGGGTTATGCTAAGGTAGGCATTGTATTTAAGAAGGAAGCAATTATCCTTCTGTGCTCGGACTCAGTGGGAGCCTGGAGCCCAATTTGAGCAATTGAAGATATGAATCAACTGGAGAAAGTCCAGGAGGGAACATTAGGAATAAAACAGAAGGAGTGGCTACGAAACACTGGTGTTTGGTTTGGTTTGCTTTCACAAAGAAAAAGAAAAAAAGATGAAGCTGATCAGTTTTCAGGGACCAGTTAGGGACTGGAGCTCCTCCGCTTTTCTATTATTCTGAGAAATTAGTACTGAATTAGCCTGCAGCTTTTACTATTGACCTGATCCACAGTGAACTTGATCAGATTAATCCATGAACCGACCTAACTCTTATCTAGCCAGCCTGCCACGGGCACAGTTAACCCCCTCTTGTAGGTAGACCCAACAGGAACCCTTTCAGTGAGCAGCCAACAGATCAGGAGCTCAACCTGGGTTGCTCTTAGGGACCACTCTACAGAATGTAAATAGCTTCTTTCTCCTCTCTCAGCTGTGGCACAGCATGGAAACTGAACAAATGGACGTTTGCTCCTTCTCTCTTTCTTATTCTCTGTTTGTTCATACCTGTGTGATGGGGAAGCTGTTTCTCACCGTCTTTGGTTTGGGTTTTAACATCTCCCACGTATGAGGTCGCCCTTCTTCCTGAACACATCATCACAACACATCAGAGAGATGAGCAGGAATAATTTCTGACACTCAGAGCTGGGGGTCAGATGCACGCAGAGAGCTGCCAGCAGTCCTGCTCCCCATTCCCAGAGCAGGGACCAGTGCATCTCCAGCTCTGCAGATGGAGGTCGGGGTGAGCACTGAGCTAAGGATGGCACCTGGTCTTGTGTCCCATTCTTCTGACTTAACCTTCAGTTGTTGTGCTCCTCTTTTGAGAAAGCTAGCAGTCTGTGTACATTGAGGCAGGTAGAGCTGCTTGGATGTTTTCTTCATTGTCTTTTCAGTAGTACATAATGTAGTTTCTTCTTTGAGCAGCAGATGCCACAAAACATTCTTATTGTACCTCCGGCCTCCTCTGTGCCTCACAGTGGAAATATATCAGAGGAGCACTGTCAGGGCCCACTGCCTGCCTTCTGTGCAAGGGGCAGTTATCCCAGTACTTGATTACAGGAAAGTGAGTACTCTGCTGTGTGCTGTAAGAGAGCGTGACTAATGCTGCTTCCTTTCAGCCACGAAAACCAACACTGAGTAACTAGTAGATGGGGACTGTTATTCAAACTAGGGTACATTCACATTTCTCCGTATGTCTTTGGAGACATTTTCTCTTGCTTTTGAAAGACAGAGGCAGTGAAGTTACCCTCCACAGCACCATATGTTTGTGGAAGCGTTACTGCAGTGAATTATTTTATAGGGGAATCAGCAGATGCTCGTGCAGGAATTTTTTCCAGCTCTTTGTGTGCCTGATGCATGGAGAAAATTTGGGCATTTCATAAGCATAAGCACATATGTCATTTTGTGGTAACGAGAAGCCTGTGCCACTGGGATCCAAGAGCTTTACAAGGACACACGTGAGCACAAGGCCCAAATAACATACGTTAATGGGAGCAGTGGTGCCAGAAGTTGTGAATGGAGATGCTATCTGCTCTTGATTTTGGCTGCAAGCAGCACGTGCCTGTTTGGCCAACACCACGCGAGCGTGTAGAGTCAAGCCATTTCTGTCACGGTGATTACCGTAGAAGCTTAATGAAGCTGAGAAATGTTGGCTTTTCTGCTCCAAATCCAAAAATAGCTGGGTGGAAGATAGGGAGAGATGAATCCCAGTGTCAGCCTCTTTGGAGCTCTTCAGAAAAGATTAAAAAGTTGTACCACTTAGCAGCTGGAGAGCGTTAATAGTGAGGCAGTTTTCTGTTTCAAGCCGCCGTAGATCTCGTTTGCTATAAATATTAATAAAGCTTTCCTCGGGCTTCTTCTCCGAGCTAACATCTGCCGCTGCCTCCACAGATGCAGAGGGGCTTCTGAGAATTAAAGAGGAGAACCAGAAGCATTATCGCAGGGCTCAGCGGCATCAGGAGAAGAAGGAGAAGATCCAGAGGCACAACCGCAAACTGGGAGACCTGGTCGAGAAGAAAAGCTACGACCTGAAAACCCAGCACGAGCACCTGGCAAACCTCCGCCGCACACACATCCTGGAGCTGACCTCGGTCATATTTCCCATTGAAGAAGTAAAGACAAGCGTGAGGTACAGAAGGCTTGTCCTTCCTGTGTCCCTTTTTCTAGCTTTGAACACCCAGAAGGGAATTGTGTGAGGCTGAGCTCCGTGCTCTGTCTCCCTGAGCATCTGTGGGGAAGAAAAGGTGTTTCCCAAAGGCACTGGGGCTAAAGACAGAGCTCTGGAGTGTAAGAATCCCACTGAGAGGTCTGAGCCGTGTGTCCACTGTTGAGTGCTCTTAAAACAGATGATAAAAATCCCAGAACTAAGTAGTTTGGCAATGAAGGAGTTTTGCAGGGGTGTTTCTACGAGCGTTATGCTCTTTGAGAAATCTGGTTGTGTGCCTGCCAAGGACATTGCTGACTGTATTTTTAAACTCACTTAAAAGCACTCTGTTCTTCCTTGGGTGCTACAGAGATCCTGCAGATGTGTCTTCTGAGAGCGACAATGCTATGACCTCCAGCACTGTGAGCAAGCTTGCAGAAGCCAGGAGAACCACGTACCTCTCCGGGAGATGGGTGTGTGATGACCACAACGGGGACACCAGCATCAGCATCACGGGGCCTTGGATAACCCTTCCTAATAATGGAGACTACTCAGCATATTACAGCTGGGTTGAAGAGAAGAAGACAACACAAGGGCCAGGTAAGGAGTGAGGTCTGGTGAGGCATCCGGGGTGCTCCGAGTCATAGGACTCTCAGCCTTGAATGCCAGCAGAAGGCAGTGGGGATCAGTAGCCCGGCCTCTTCCCTGGGCAAACCTGAGTCAGAAGTAAAGAAATGCCAGTATAAGGAGCAGATTGCTGCAGGCCTCATCTGCAGGGAGTGCTCACTGGTGCAAAGTCATGAAGTTAATTATTCACAGTTTTGACGTGGTTCGCATGCTGTCGATTTAACAGGGATTCCAGGAATTACTGTTTTGAACCACTTCTGACAGGTCTCACTGTAAGTGATGGCTGGATTCTGGCAGCTCTCAGTGCTGACAGGCGACACTTCCAGAGGAGACTTCAGAAATGCATTAACACACCCACTGAGGCTTCATTGAATATGAGACTTTGGTGCTGTTTTTCTTTCTTTTAGACATGGAACACAATAACCCTGCTCATACCATCAGTGCTGCTTTGTGCTATGCAACTCAGCTCGTTAACACTTTGTCTCTCATACTCGATGTAAATCTTCCCAAGAAGCTCTGCAACAGGCAAGTAATTGCAAGCCTCCAAGAAAGTGAATCACTTCCCAGCTCTGAATAACCTTAATTCAGTTTGGTTTTGTGGATGGAGTCATTACTTTGGAACAGCCTTTATGGTAATGGCTGATGGCTCACAGATTTTTTTTTGTGTGCCATTTAATTTCACAGGGAGGTCCAGCAGGGATTTGGACCACAATTAATCCTCCCTTCCTCCTTTTCTACCTCCTGAGAGCATAGAGCAGCCGTTCAGGGGGACAGCCTTCTAACCAGCTTAGTCAGCATCCTCAAATTGGTGTGAAATATGACAATGTGTGAATGGCACTTTTCATTTATCAGACCCTACTGTGCTTTACAAAATTCAGCAGCTCTTACTCATCCTGAACAGCTCTGCTGCATTAAGAGATGTAGAGTGAGACCTTATAATGTGGTATGACAGCAGTGTAATTCTCTCTGGATTAAAACACTGCTGGGGAACGTAGCTGGCTGCCAGACATCTGAGAGTGTGTACATCCAGTTGTGATGAAAGGCACCATTAGGTTTTTAGTGCCTTCACAGAGCAGATGGGACCTGTACAAAAGTAATTCAGAGGGAGCTGTGGGCTTGGTTCATCTTCCAGGGGTTTCAGCTGTGCTGCTGAGATTCTTCTAGTGTTCAAAAAAAGACAGAATTAGAATCATGGAGTCATTAATGTTGGGAAGTACCACTAAGGTCATCGAGTCAGCCCTTCACCACCAGGCCCACTGAAGCAGTGTTCCCCAAAGTGAGGACACGGGGGTGCTGGGTAGGATCTCTGCAGGTTTGGTGTTTTTTCTATGCTGCTATTTGGTTGCTCAGTCTTCACAGGAGGAAAAGGTTGGGAACAGGAAAGATTTAAAAGGAGAACCAAAATGGTTTGGCTGCAGTGGATCTCTGAGTTTGCATGTGGTTCGCGTGGCCTGTCCTGGTGAAACCACCGAGGCCTGGGCAAGCCCTGTTCGTTGAGAAAATGCTGTCAGGAGAATGCTGATGTCCCCAGTGTGTGTACTGTCAGTGTTTTGCTGTGTGAACACGTGTGTTTGTGCTCCTCCAACAGTGAGTTCTGCGGAGAGAATCTCAGCAGACACAGGTTCACGCGGGCAGTGAAGAAGCTGAATGCCAATATCCTTCACCTCTGCTTCTCTCAGGTAGGGGGGAATGCACGTATGGATCCTTTAAATAGCTTTTCAGGTATATCAGCTGTGCCTGCAGGTTTCCTCCAATACCTGACCATCTCTTTTTCTTACTTCCCCCGTGGTAGCATGTAAATTTAGATCTGTTGCACCCACTGCATACGCTCAGGAACCTCATGTACCTGGTGAGCCCAGACACTGAGAACTTGGGCAGGTAAGAAAAGCAGCATGTCAGCACACCTGTGCCTGAATCCCTTGGGACTTATTATGCATTTGCTTTGTGGCTTACGGGGGAAGTTCTTTTCTGCTGCACCTACGCATAAATCCTCAGCACATCAGAAGTTAGGGTGGTTACAAGGGGAGGATGGAGGGAGGGGGTTCTGAGCGAGGAGTTAGATTTCAGACACATCTGTATGTTATGGCTCTGCATGTGGCCCAGCTGGGGGCTTTATGGCCGCCTGTGTGGACTTGTTTCTCCTGAACCCAAAAGCAGAACTGCTTCCCCCCAGAGGACAGCATCACCCATCCCAGGCAATCTCACTGTGCTGTACACATGACCCTGCTCACGTCTTGCAAACACCTATTAGAGCACCCAGCAATATCAACCCTAAAGTAAACGCCCAGTGAAGCTTTCCCAAAGTAATTCAATCAGTGAGCACCCCTAGACCAAAGTCCACACTCAAACAGTATTAATTTATGTGTACATTAAGATAAAAGACAACTTTTTGCTTAGTGTGTGATTAAAAGGATATCAGTTCCTGTAGGCTGCACGCAGCAGTTCTCTTATTCATAATGTTGTTCATTTTCTCACCATTTAAATGTAAGAAAGGTACCACTGATTTCCTCTTGGGATAACCCAGTCACTTGTGCCCAAGACAGCCTGCAGAGATCTATGAATTCTACTGCTTTATTTGCCCCCAAACGTACTAATGCTCTGCCATCCACTTCTCCACTCTGTTCTGGTGCACAGATCTAGTCTTACTTAAGAACCTGCATGTCACTCTCTTCAAGTTTATGTTCTTTGGGTATAGCCCTGGTCAGCTCAAAGATAAGGGAGCCAGCTTAGCTCACTTTGGAAAAGCTGGTGTGCTTGCTGCCCCTTGTCTGCAAACAGGGAGAGGGCAGTGAGCACCCAGAGAATGAAGAGCTGTGTCCTGGGAAGCATGCTGCAAGGGATGTAGGAGCCACAGTGGACAAAAAGCTAAAGCTGATGGGTCCCCGTGATGGGAAGGGTGGAGCAGAGAGATGGGTCCCACTTCTGTGTGTGACATACAGGGAACAGAGGCTGCACGTGGCTTCATGGTCCTGCAGAGAAGACCACAAGTGCCCCTGGAAGCAAAGGGTCAGGGCTGGGTCGAAATGAGGGGCGTGCTTTTATCACTGAGATTAACTACTAGCAAGAATGGAGTGGAGAGGTTCTCTTATTTCATTGTGTCTTCCTGTCAGGGCTGGATTTGTTTCTGGAATGGATGCGTTCATCAGGCAGGAGCTGCTGGGCTCAGGATGGGGGATGTGGAATGCAGTGGCCTTCGTTATAGAGGAGGTCACAGCAGATGATCTAATGGTCCCTCCTGGCCTTAAACCTGACTCCCTTCTTCTGTTGCCTTGTTAAGCAAAATGCTGCGCCAGAGGGCAGCGCTCCCATTCCTTTCTGTATGATGAAAGAGAGTTTACCTCCAGTTCCTCAGCTGTCTGCAGAGTTTGCAGCAACTAGCTGACTTCATTTTCCTTCAGACTTCTAGGCCTCCAGTTGCCTGGTAGCCTCCTTTATAAGCTGATGTTTTCATGTATAATTATATCAAGCTTGAATTGTTTGGGTTAACATTTTCTGTGCTAAATGGCTGCTTCAGGCTGCTTCTCCACGCAAGGTTGGAGAACCACCATTACCTGTGTTAAATTCTTGCTCCTGATTCCCTGAGAGAGCATCGTGCTTTGGATTTAGATTTGTTTCGCAGAGGCTCTGCTTGTAGGGACCCAGCTTTTGTGAGCCTGCCTTTGTGAGTGCCTTGCTTTCTCTGAAACACTGAGGACGCTCTGTAAAGATGTCCTGGATTGTCACAGAATGCTTTGAGTTGGAAGGGACCCTTCAATGCCATCTGGTTCCACTCCCCAGCAGTGCACAGGGACACCCACAGCTCCATCAGTGCTCAGAGCCCCTCCAGGCTGTCTGCAGGGACGGGGTAACCTCTAACCTCCCTGGGCAACCTGTGCCACTGCCTCATCCTGCTGATCATGAAAAGACGTTTTCCTTACATCCCATCAGGCCTCCCTTCTTCTAGAAGGACCGTTTTTTCTCATCCTGTCAAGACACACCGTGCTGAAGAGCCTCTCCTTTCTTATAGCCCCCGGTTTAACTTCCCTCGCTGTGCGGCAGTGCTGTGGGGCTGGGCAGGCTGCAGTTGCTTCTCCTGCCAGGCAGTGGCAGCAGGGAGCTCGGAGTCAGTCCCAGCAGAGCTGGGTTTGGCCAGGCCCTCTGCAGGTCTTACCCACGGCCCCACTCAGAGCAGAATCAGCTTTGGCTTTCGGCCCGGCCAGAGCTAGCATTAAAAATCAAAGCTGTTCCCTGTCAAGCTATTTCCACCAGTGGAGCTGTGAGTTATTATCAGTAGCAGTGTGTGTGTTTCACTACCCACTGCCAAAGCCGAGCAGCTCTTCTGCTGTTCCTGCTCCTCTGACTGGAACCCGCTATGGCTTCCTTGGCCAACAGCTGCAGGATGACAGTGGCAGAAGGAAGGCAGCCTCTGTAGGCAGGGAGCCCCTCTGTGCCAGCTGATGAAGGCAGAGGTGTTCCCATGGCTCCAGCTTGCAGGGCTGACGCTCCGTGCCCACAGGTCTGGCCCTTTCGAAATCAGCGCTGATCTGGAGGACTCCATGGAGTTCGTGGATCCCAGTGCCACCGGGGAGAGCGACGAGAGCGGAGACGAGCACGTCAGCGACGAAGAGACGGACCTGGGGACGGACTGGGAGAACCTGCCCAGCCCCAGGTTCTGCGACATCCCTTCCCAGCAGGTGGAGATGCTGCCGAGCCAGAGCACGGTGTCGCAGCCCGTCGCCAGCAGCAGCGCTGGTGGGATGATCTCCTCCGCTGCTGCCTCAGTGTCCTCGTGGTTTAAGGCGTACACCGGGCACCGCTAACGAGCACGGGGAGGAGCACGACTTTGGAAGGGATCCCTCCCCAGCAGTGCTGTAGTAAACCTTACGTATTCATTAAAGTAGTGCCTGGAACAAAGAGAAGGTCAGACTTGAATTTTGTAAACCAGAAGAACCTTTTTCTTGACCCAAGGGACTGTGATGGTACCGTTCTGTGGATCAGCTAGCTGCATCATTCTGAGGGATGCTGTGATGGCACTTCGTGTCTGGTCCTGTCTGCAGCGTTGAAGAGCCAGCAGCCCCCAGCTCTGTTTCCTAAAGGAGAGACAAATTTTGGACTGTTTGGATCCGAACGAGTACAGAGGGAAGGCTGCTCAGTATTCACTCTTGGACAGTGGTGCAAATGCAATTCACGTGTTCTTAACTCCTTCCAGGGTTTCTGTTTGTGCGTTTTAAATCTGTCTTGCATAATGCAGAAGTGCATATTTCTACATTGTCTTTTTTTGTGTTTTTCTTCATTCAGGACGTGACGAGTATGCGTTTTTAACACGTTTTCTAATCTGTTGCCATATTTTTAATACAGAGAATCAGCACGGACAGGGATTCACACGGCAAGCTGCTCTTATTTCAGGTCTGGTTGTGGATCTTGACCCAGCTGTGCTGTAGGAAAGCAGCTTGCTCCGTGCTGTTCCCACCAGTCGCAGTCTGCACGTGCTGTGCTCTCCAGGCACGATGCTCTTTACTCTTGATACCACACACCAAAGAAGCATTGGATGTTGTCTGAGCTGGACCCGCAGTTGCAATACTACTCATCAGTTACACCGTGCTGCCACTTCTTTAATATTAGAAAACAGAGCTCATTTCAAGCTAGCTTCATGACGACCCACGTTCTACACAGTGTGCATTTCAAACCCTGTTCTGTGCTGCTTTGCTGGTGGCTTTTTCTTTCTGTCCTTGTTTGCCAAGGAGCAGCAACAGCAGGTGGGGCACTGACAGGTCACCAACAACTGCTCCTCCTCTTCCTCTGCCTGGGGGATGCACTGCTTAAAGATGGTTTTGCTCAGTGAGGCTTCCTCTGCGTGGTTTATGTTTTATGCAGTTAGGATGTGGCACTTCACCCTTCCAGGTGGAAGATTTCAGTCTTCCCTGTTGAAACAGTGGGCAACGTGAGTGAGGCACGCGGAGGCAGCACCCGTGTGTGTGGTGGAAGGGCAGTGCCAGCAGCACTGTGCCCAGCAGCTCCTCATCTTCAGGATGGGAATCTGCAGTTTGGGGTTTCTTTAAACCAAAGTCCCTTAGCTCCACGCTAACAGCACGTACACTGTTCTACCAGGACACCTGTGGCCCTAAACTCGAGTTAGGTTCATTCTGGGAAGCAGTTAAGGAAATGGCACTGACCCAATGACTCCTCCACCTCAGCAGCTGTTGGTGTGTGAGCACCCACACTGTGGTGTTGGGGGGGATACATAAACCACCACCACAACACCTTTTTAAGCCATATCCATGTTTTAACCACGGCGTTTTCCAAATACTTTACTTGCAACGCTGTAATCAGGTGCACAGAGACGGTCCAGAAGGGAACAGAGACTGCTGGCTTTGAAGTGCTCTGCACACACGTAGCTAAGGGAGAGTTAACGTGTATCCCAACCCCGAATGCAATCCAGGCTGGTTGGGGCGAGGGAGGGAAGCACTGTATCTGGTGCAGGGTGAGGGCAGCAGCTCCAGCTCGGCTGGGTTTGGCCACAGGGGCAGGGAGGGTCCTCTCCACGACTTCCAAACGAGATGGAACTAATGATGATGATGATGACGACTTTTTTTTTTTTCTTTTTCTAAGTTTTATTGTATTGTTGCAATAAATCTTTAACAGTATTTTTTTTTTTAAGTGGTATAATGGTCACTTGTTTGTGGGTTGAAATATGCTGGGGGGGGGGAACGCCGTGGTGCTTCCAAGGCTGGAAATCAGCAGCACAGCATGTAAACTGCTGCCCGCCTCACACTGCTCTGCCTTCAACCACTGCAAGGAACAAACAGATCCCTCTGCTGTTATTGTCTTCTCACTTTCCCCCTCCACCCCCGTGGCCTCGCTCAGTGAAGGTGACCAGAATCCCACAGCCTGTTCTGAGCGAAATGACCTCACCCGTCCCTTATCTAGTTACAAAATATTTCCCTCTGCTGCTTCTATTTCAGCCCAGCACTGACTTTCCTCACCGCCATCAGCACCACACATTTATCTCCACTTTTCCAGAGTGCTGGGTGGGGAGGGGGGGGCAGGAAAGCCCTTTCTTCTCCCTCTTCCTCAAGTGAAATTAAGGCACAGCCTTTGATCCCAACAGCTTTGGCCAGATTTCAGGCAGAGGCTGCAGCACAGCACCACGAGGAGGAGGGAAAGATGGGGATCTACAGCTGGCACAGCACAGAGCTCCCCAAATAACTCGGGGTTGGGGCTGCAGAGGATTCATTTGCTAAGGGAGGCAATGCCACAAAGCCTGAGCTCCACCGCTGCTCTCCAGCACTTCCACCAGAGCAATGCAGGTAAGGGCAGATTGAGAATGCACATTTTATTTAAGTAAAAAAAAAAACCCCAAAACAAAAAACAAAAACCACCAACCAGACATGGGTAAGGTAGGCAAGAACTCCTTTATATTCTGACTATACAACAACATTCCTCTTTTTCTCCACTGCCAACGCTACTGTCATGTTCTGCTCTAGTCTAGTTTTAAGGTTGTCCAGTTCAGCTGTCTGAAGATTCTTTAACCAAGTTGACCTTTACCTATTTAGAGTTTCTTCTCAGAAACATTCATATATTATACAGGATATACAGACTTTGAAACAAGACACTTAAAAACACACACAACTATAGCTGCAACACTATGGTAGCTGCATTGTAGTGATTACGTTGTTCAGCCAGCTGTAGACTCTGTATGTACAATTAGTTTTTATAGTGTTATTTACACAGATGGACTAAAAGCTCTCTTTATTCTAAAAGGTAAAGGCTCTCGTGTTGAAGTATGTGCAGTTTCATAGCCCTGTGAAAAAAAAAACACGACAACTATATACACTGTAAACAGCACAAGGCATGAGCATCTCCTCCTACCCCCAACCATCTCGCAGGAAAGTGTATGTGCACTAATATTCCTCTTCTCCTTCGGCTCCCACTCCTCTGGTCTTCTTATGGAGAGCACGGTTAAAGCTGTGGCAGGCAGGAACCCAGTGATTGTCATGGAGACCCAGCTTACAGCCCGGGATGCCCTTCTGGGACCTGTGACAGCACATCCAGTACCCAGGCCCGTAGGGTAAAGCTTGGCAGTAAGGTTTGGGGTGCCAGCGGCACAGCGACACGTCCCCCTTCACGTACTTCTTCTTGCACTGCTTGCATGGGTCTTCTCGGTAGCGGGGGTCACGGACCCAGCGTGAGTCCGCTGGCCTGATGTTGTAGTACTCGATGATGAACTTGAAGTAGTAGCAAGTACATTTTAGGGCCACCAGACTCCTGGTAGGGAGCAAGCTGAAGATCTTCACTATGATGTGGTGAGGGAGGAAAGCCATATACTGCTGAGGCTCCAGAAGCTGCTGGATTTTAAACCTGGTCTCCAAAAAGTCATGCGAGACCTGCCGCTTCAAGCAGGAAGCATCGAGTGCTTGCAAAGCACCTTCTGGAGGGGGAACAGGAAGGGCTGAGGGCTCAGGACAGACGCTGGTCCTGACACACGATTTGTCAGGTTCCAAAGCATCCTCATCCTCATCCTGGGCTCCTTCTCCTGGCTTTCCTTGGGTGCACTCCCGCAGTGGCTGTGCTGCACGGGTGGAGCTCTGCTCAGCCTGGAGAAAAAACAACTGCCCCGGGAGGGGGTCTTCACTCGAACCCAAGGGAGGGAGCTTCTCTTTCCCGCAGCCCTTCTCGGTCTTGGTGACCGATACACTGATGCACAGGGGCTCCTTCCTAGCAGGATGCAGGCTCTGCTTCGAGAGGATTACAGCTTCTTTCGACGTACAATCAACGGTCGCACACTTGCTCGCCAAGGAATTCATCGGCATCGCCGGGCACAGGGCCGGCAGAGCTCTGGGAGGCTCAACCCGCCTCCCAGCATCGCCCCTCTCAGCAGCAACGGCCAACACAGCGTGAGCAAGTCCTGAACCCGTGCTCCCCACACGAGCCTCCATCCCGGGAGGGAACGGCCGCGGAGCAGAGGCGGTGCCATCCCACAGCCCGGCATCCCCACACCTCGCCCCGCAGCCAGCCCCCGCTGCCCCCAGCTCCTCAGCCCTGCCCACGCTGCCCGCAGAGGCTCTGCCAGGCTCAGCACCAGGCTCAGCACCAGGCTCAGCACCAGGCTGCGTGCTGCTGGCCAGGAGCACCCGCCCCACGTTCCTGCGGAAGCTGTTGTTGCGGGAGAGGCCGCCGGCGTCCCGCTCGCTCTGCCGCCGCAGGCACTCCGACTCCAGCTTGGCCACCATGTCCAGCACGCGCACCGGCTCGCTCTGCTGCTCCCCACCATCACCACCAGCACCACAAGGTCCCCTCTCGTGCACCTCGCACGGCCCGGCAGCGCCGAAAGGCTCAGAGCTGGGAGGAGGAGCGCCTTTAGACGGAGCGCTCAGCCTCGCCGTGGAGGAGGATGTGCAAGTTTTAGCACAGTCCACCAGCAAAGCACTCGCTCGCTGCTCCAGAAACGCCACCATCTCTATCACAGAGAGGGACCTGCCCGGGAACAGCCCGTCAGCGCCGTCAGCCCCACAGTGCACGGAGCAGCGCTCGACGCCGCACGCGAAGGGCTCCGGCGGAGAGCAGCGGACGTTCGCCTCCCTCATCCTTTCCAAGTGGATCTTGGCTTCCTTCAGATCCGTTTTTTTCCGCCGTTTCACCGTTCTGCCATCGATATCCCACGTGCTCTTGAGCTTCATGGAGCCCAGCTGGCTGCTGCCGCCGCACTGCTGGGCCGCGAAGAAGGCGATCTTCTCCTTCGTGTTGCCGGGCTTCACCACGGCCCACACATCCAGGGGCCCTTCCCCTTCTTCTCCCTGGTGGATCGTTGCTGACGGGACGTTCTTCTCCCTGGTGCTCAGGCCACCCACAGGACCTTTCCCACTCATATTGCACATGGTATTGGGATAAATGATGCCCAGGAGCTTCCGAGGCGGAGCGGCGAGGGGGGGCTTCGGGAGGACGCTCACTTGGGTGCAGTTGTTGGCATACTGGTCTTCTTGTGTGGATCTCTGATGGCTCATAGGTGGGCTCCTCAGGGAGTCCTGGCTTATTTCTGGAGATCGCTCTTTCCTCTGTAACTTGAGATATGGCTTTAAGTGCATACCAGAAACCCTAGAAAAACAGAAAGGGAAGAAATTATAGTTGCAAAATACGCCTGCCTGGAACTAGAGAAGAAGGCTCAGGGTAGGCAGCAGCACAACTCCTGCTCCACACATCAAGCAGCCCACACCTCAAAAGGAAACCACACGAAGAAGGAAAAGCAGCAGCCAGGCAGCCACAGCCATCCCTTGGAGAACTACTCACATCTTGCAGCAGGATTGAAATCTTAAGGATAGCAGATATCTTCCCACAAGAGAAACCTGTGTCCAGGGAGCCCCAAGGTGAAACCTGCCCACATCTAGTCCAAACCTGCCCAACAGTGCCTGTTACCCTTGAGTATATCAATGCTGGCAGATTTGGTGTGCTCTCCCTTGTGCTGTACGTGAGATGCTGTAGGGTGAATAACTCGAAAGAATAGTATTCACAGAAAATAACAATAAACACAGCCGGAGCTGCAGTGGCTGATTGAGGTACAGGGCGGGTTTTCGGGAGGTTCCTGTCTCTCGGGAGCCGAGTGAGAGCGGCCAGTCCCGGCAGACCACAGCAGCTCTCTCGCGAGAGGCTGACGGCATAGGCGTTGCCAGGGCATCTACACCAATACACGCAGCACGGGCAACAAACAAGAAGAGCTTGAAGCCATTGTGAGGCAGGCTAACTATGACCTCATGGCTATTACAGAAACACGGTGGGACCTCTCCCATGACTGGAATACTGGGATTGATGGCTACAAGCTCTTCAGAAGGGATAGACAGGGAAGAAAGGGTGGTGGCATAGCTCTCGATATCAGAGTGTTTTGATGTTGAAGAGCTTGAGGTTGGAAATGACAAAGTAGAGTCTCTATGGATAAGGATCAGGGGGTTAGTCTTTAGGAGTGACATCGTGGTGGGGGTCTGTTATAGACCACCTAGTCAGGATGAAGAAATAGACGAGGTGTTCTATAAACAACTCGTAGATGTTGCACTATGGCCAGCACTCGTTCTCTTGGGGGACTTCAACCTCCCTGACATATGCTGGAAATATAATACTGCGCAGAGGAAGCAGTCCTTGAGATTTCTAGAATGTGTGGAGGATTGCTTCCTGACACAGCTGGTGCAAGAGCCTACCAGGGGAGATGCCTTGCTAGACCTGCTCTTCACTAACAGGGAAGGACTAGAAGGAGATGTGAAGGTTGGAGATTGTCTTGGCCAGAGTGACCATGAAATGGTGGAGTTTGCTATTCTGGGTGATGCCGAGAGGGTGACTAGCAAAACTGCTACCTTGGACTTCCGGAGGGCAGACTTTGACCTGTTCAGGGTGCTTGTTGCAAGGGTCCCTTGGGACTTGCTCCTGAGGGGTAAAGGGGTCCAGGAAGCCTGGATGCTCCTCAGGATGGAAATCTTAAAGGCACAGGAGCAGGCAGTCCCGGAGTCCTGTAAGTCAAGCCGGAGGAGCAAAAGACCAGTGTGGATGAACCGGGATCTTTTGTTGAGACTCCGAGAGAAAAAGAGAGTCTATGTCCTCTGGAAGATGGGTCAGGCTACTTGGGGAGACTACAGAGAACTGGCCAAGATCTGCAGGCAATAAGTTAGAAATGCTAAAGCCCAGCTTGAACTTAGACTGGCTACTGCTGTAAAGGAGAACAGGAAACCCTTTTACAAATATATTAACAGCAAGAGAAAAACTAAGGAAAATTTCCCGCCTTTACTTGATGAGGCAGGCAATATAACCACAGATGATAACGAAAAGGCTGAGGTTCTCAATGCCTTCTTCACATCTGTCTTTAATAGACAGAGCAGTTGTCCACACGGTACTTGCCCTGATCTGGAAGTCCGGGACGGGGCGCGTAATGCACCCCCTGTGATCCAAGCAGAGACGGTCAGAGATGTACTCCTCCATCTGAACTGCCACAAGTCCATGGGGCCAGATGGGATCCACCCAAGGGTGCTGAGGGAGCTGGCAGAGGTGATTGCCGAGCCACTTGCTGCCATCTATCAGCATTCCTGGTTATCTGGAGAGGTCCCACAAGATTGGAGGCTTGCCGATGTGACTCCCATCTACAAGAAAGGTCGTAAGGAAGACCTGGGGAACTACAGGCCTGTCAGCCTGACCTCGGTATCAGGGAAAGTTATGGAACAGATGATATTGAGGGAGATCACACGACACGTGCATGGCAATAAAGGGATCAGACCCAGCCGGCACGGGTTCACCAGGGGCAGGTCGTGCTTGTCCAACCTCATCTCCTTCTATGACTGGGTGACCAGACAGGTAGATGAGGGAAAGGCTGTTGATGTAGTCTACCTGGACTTCAGCAAGGCCTTCGACACGGTCTCCCACAGTATTCTCCTGAGGAAACTGGCAGCCCGTGGTGTGGACAGGTTCACTCTTCTCTGGGTGGAGAACTGGCTGGAGGGCCGTGCCCAGAGGAGGGTAGTGGTTAATGGAGTTAAGTCCAGCTGGCGTCCTGTTACGAGTGGTGTCCCCCAAGGGTCAGTTTTGGGGCCCATCTTGTTTAATATCTTTATTGATGACCTAGATGAGGGAATTGAGTGTACCCTCAGTAAGTTTGCAGATGACACAAAGCTGGGAGGATGTGTCAAACTGCCTGAGGGTAGGGAGGCCCTTCAGAGGGATTTGGATAGGCTGAACAGCTGGGCTGAGAAAAATGGGATGAGGTTCAATAAGGCCAAGTGCCGGGTCCTGCACTTTGGCCACAATAACCCCATGCAATGCTATAGGCTTGGGGCAGAATGGCTTGAAGAATGTAGAGAGGAAAAGGACCTGGGGGTGTTGGTTGATGCTCGGCTCAACATGAGCCGGCAGTGTGCCCAGGTGGCCAAGAAGGCCAACAGCATCCTGGCCTGGATTAGAAATAGTGTAGCCAGCAGGAGCAGGGAGGTGATCATCCCCCTGTACTCAGCTCTGGTACGGCCGCACCTCGAGTACTGTGTTCAGTTTTGGGCCCCTCACTACAAGAAGGACATTGAGGCCCTGGAGCGTGTTCAGAGAAGGGCAACAAAACTGGTGAGGGGCCTGGAGCACAAGTCTTATGAGGAGCGGCTGAGGGAGCTGGGATTGTTTAGTCTGGAGAAGAGGAGGCTCAGAGGAGACCTTATTGCACTCTACCACTTCCTGAAGGGGGGTTGTGGTGAGGAGGGGGTAGGCCTCTTCTCCCTGATAAATAATGACAGGACGAGAGAGAATGGCCACAAGTTGCACCGGGGAAGATTTAGATTAGACCTGAGGAAGCATTTCTTTTCTGAAAGAGTGGTCAGGCACTGGGATGGCCTGCCTAGGGAGGTGGGTGAGGCACCATCCCTAGTGCTGTTCAAGAAGCGTTTAGATGAGGTGCTAAGGGATTTGATTTAGTAGTTGGGTAGGGATAGTGATAGGAGGATGGTTGGACTAGATGATCTTGTAGGTCCTTTCCAACCTTATGAACCTATGAGGTGGATGGTGTAATTTGCTTGGCTTATCTGGATGGTAAGCAGACAACCAGTAAATAAAGAGAGGCTCACCTTTTGCAGATGGTTGAGGCTCACCAGTAACTCCACAGGGGAGGGATCTCCATCAAGAGATCCTTCCCCAGTGGTGGTCAGCCCTTACATGGGGTCTGGGAGAGGTGGGGTCAGACTCCTTCTGCTCACACAGTGCACTGCCTTCACCTGTGCTCCTGTGGCTGGCTCAGTGCTCACCTCAGCTGATCCAGCAGTGGTTCAGGCCGTGATTCAGCAGTTCCCATACAGATGCCAAACCAAAAAGTGACAGAAGCACCAACACAGTGACAGAACCACTTCCAAGTCAGCATTTTTATAGTTAGGAATGTCCAAGTGTCTCCTCCACAGCTCTTAACACTACTGCCCCAAGAGCAGCAGCAATGGTTCTATGCACTCCATTCACCCTTTCTGTTGCACCTTCACCATAATCTCTAATGCAAAGCTCAAAAATGCAGGAGCCCAGAGCACTGCAGCATGGGATCCAACCATCAGGAGACTTGAGGCTGTTCCTCCAGGGTGAACATATAAGCACACTGCTGAACAGATTATGTTTCCATGGCAATCTCTGAATTGTGACATGAAATGCAAGACTTCTCGAATCAAAGATAATCATTTCAAAGATCATCAAAGATAATGACTTAGTTTAAACCAGCAAATTCTGTGCCACCACAAGCTGGTACAGACACAAGACACACTTCCCCTTGCAGCCACCCCCAAAACACTTTCTGGAATTGCATTTCTAGGCCTAAAAACAACTTGTAATTCAAAGCTCCCACACGGCCCCATGCATTAGCCAATGTAGTCACTCGACAGTTGTTTAACCACAGAATCATTCAGTTGGGAAAAGCCCAACCCCAGCCCACTCCCCCATGCCCACATCCCTCAGTGGGACATCTCTGCAGCTCTGTAACACCCTCAGGGACGGTGCCCCCACCGCTCCCTGGGCAGCTGTGCCACTGCATCACAGCTCTTCCAGAGAATACACGTTTTCTAATGCCCAAATCTGAACCTCCCCCGCTGCAACTTGAGATTCCCCCCTCTCATCCTATCCCTAGGAACCCAGGAGAAGAGCTCAGGGAAGAGGACCCTCCTGATTTTGCAGGCTGAACATCAGCTCACCCTTGTGACCAGTGCTAATGTCATCTTCCCTCCAGCTACAGGCTGTGGGGATAAGAGAGCTCCCACTCCTGCACATACACACACCCAGTCACTGGGTTAACTCCCCCCCCAGTGCCTTCTGTGCTAATTCCAGCTCTTGCTGGAAATGGGTCACCTCCCAGTTCACTTTCCTCTGCAGAATGCAACTGAGCTATTTTGTTTCCCTTCTCGGTTAGATGCTAACAACTAAAATAACCTCATAAAAATAGACCATCAGGGTGCTGAAATAGATGAGTAGATGAGAATGGGAAATTAAGGCCGCTGCAAGTTTGCTTGAGCCTCGTTTTCCACCATCTGTTGCTGCTCAGGGTCAGTGCCCAGCCCCAATTATGGAAGCAGGTGAAAGGCAGCAGAGAAGCACGCCTGCAGCCATCCCTTCCTCACTCAGAGGGGCACTTTGGAGAGGTGCTTTGAGGAAAACAGCTCTGGTAGCTGCTCATGGCAGTGCCCTGGGGGAAGAAAAGGTGAATGCAATGAAACACAAGTGGCAGCTTTCCACATCCCAGGAGAAATCCCAGGAGCTGGGATCAAATCTCGTTCCTGAGTTTTCACGCCAGGGTGTTGGAAAGATGAGCTGAATTATGTGCTAAAAAGGCTTTCTTCGAGCCACGATCAGGAATCCAGCTGGACCAATCACTTCAACACC
This sequence comes from Cyrtonyx montezumae, assembly GCF_038088225.1. Taxonomy (NCBI): domain Eukaryota; kingdom Metazoa; phylum Chordata; class Aves; order Galliformes; family Odontophoridae; genus Cyrtonyx; species Cyrtonyx montezumae. The sequence goes on from NW_027071826.1 coordinate 2,323,520, forward strand.
CTTCATTAAGGGAAAACTGCAAACGAAGGTGAGCTCAGGTATTACATGAATGAGAACAGGACTGAACTGGTTACCCCAGCAGGCTCGGAGGACACGTTCAGCCAGCAAAGTTGGTTCAGCTGCTCACCGCTATTTTGGGTCCATGAAGAAAGACAAAGGATGAAGTTATGCCTCACCTACTACAGATTTCTCCTTTAAGGCTATATTTCCTCCTGTGTTTCAGTTGGTCTCTGGCTAGGCCAACAATACCATTTAAGGTTGAAAAGTTACAATTTACATAACAAAATTATGCCTTAGTCAGAAGTTTTACTGCCAGAATAATTGCCTCATTTGAATTCAGCATTCAGTTCACTGCACCGTTCTAATGGATCCAGATTTAAAGAAAACCTTTCTTTATTAGCTTCAGACAGCTACAAAAGGAAGGCTGCTAACTCCAACTGAACAGCACTACCACGTCCCTCCAAGCTTTCAGGTCACGAGGAAGAACTATTTCATAAGAGCTTTCAGTAGCAAACCTTACCTGAAAGAGTTGCTTGGAGAGAAGTGAACCCTCACCCCCAGTACTCACACACTCTCCACCGTGAGCATTCAAAATCCATGGCATGCATCAGCAGCATGTTTCATTCCCAGCTCCAAGAATTAGAGCAAGGACTTCCAGCAGAAAATGCTCTGCATACAAACCCAGTCTTCTCCCCCCACAGTCCACCCTATTTCTGCAACCTTCCAGCACTGGTGAGCAGAGTGCTGTGGCAGCTGCAGGTTAAGTTTTTAACTATTAAAAAACACCAAAAACAATTGTGAAGTCACAGACAATTCCCCACCGTGCATAACTTCAGAATAATTCTGTTTGTTTTCCCCTACTCTGTAAGCTTTCAAGCTTTCTAATTCTATCTTTAGAGACAGTGACTCTTCAGAACTTCAAGGAATAAGCGTAAAAGGTTTTCAATCCCAAATGTGTGGTTTTGAATTGCTGATAAGAGATAATTCTGCCAAGAACCATCAGCACTGAAACAACTGGCAGTGCTGCCTTTTCACTGTTATTCCACCCTTAAGCCAATGAAGTGAGAGGGCCAGGCTGTTATTTGTTTTAATTTCTAATCAGCCATGTCTCAGGCATACAAAAACAGGATACCTACAGCTCTGGAATGACGCTGCTGTTTTTGCAAGTTTCAGTACAGCTTGTTGTCACTACAGTTGGCTCCTGGCTGGACTGGTGCAGAAATGCAAGCCTTCATACCTGCACACACCTCCCCTCTCTCTGTGGAAGATCCATTAGCTACCACACCAAGCCGACCAGAATCTTTCTGCATTTATATATCTTCTAAATCACAGAGGCCTAAAAGCCAAAGTATTCCTTTTAATAGAAGCTGGAGGAAGAACTGGTACAAGAGACTCCGTTTCCACAACTCACAGACTCGCAGGGGTTGGAAGGGACCTCAAGAGATCAAGTCCAACCCCCCTGCTAAATCAGGCACCCTACAATAGGTCACACAGGTAGGGGTCCAGACAGATCTTGACTACCTCCACAGAAGGAGACTCCTCCACCTCCTTGGGCAGCCTGTTCCAGCTCTCTGTCACCACAACCATAAAAAAAATTCTAGATGTCTTTAAAGGTCCCTCTACACTCATAGAATTGAGTTGATGTTCAACAAGGCCAGAGCCAGCACCAACCCCAAATCCTTTCTAGGGTCCACAGAGAGCCTATACATCCCATCCTTGGTCAGGACTCCCACAATGCCCTGAGGAGCTCCAAGATGTACTCTGGCCAGCAAGAACAACAACAACAAAACTAACAGAGCTCTCAAACAGCACATTCACACTGTATGTTTTCTGGGCAAAGCACTGGATGGCCTTATTAAAGTGAATATTTCAATCAAAACCCCAAAACACTCACTCCAGTAGGCAAGACTTTCTAGCACTGCTGGCTGCATGAGCAGCACCAACTGCAACTCTGAAAAAGCCCCAAGGACACACTAACTCCAGGAACTAGGCAGGAAAAAAAGGCAGCAGCAATGAGAAGCACAACCTCTGACAGGGCACATCACTTCCCCAGCATCCCAGCCCTCATGTAAAGCTTAGCTCCCCTGCAAAGGACACCGACAATTACAAAGGAATGAACACTGCATGTGAGTTCAACCATGGTCAACTGCCTGTTGTTTCTGGGAGTGCTGGGTGGGTCAGTTGGGTGCAATCCCAGTATCACTTCCATCCCCTTCGTGCAGCTGGGGCAGGCAGAGCAGACACTGAGCTGCTTCAAAGGCACTCTGCAGATCCTGCCTGAGTGGGAAAGTCCCAGCTAACAGCCAAGGTGAACCATGCTCTGCTACTCACTGGCACGTGGCAAGCATCCAGGCCTGGGGAGAGGTGGGGTGGGAAGCACAGTGCCTCAGAGCAGGGGCTGGTTTGACTGCAGCAGCTGTGGAGGCATCTGGTTTCTAGAAAACCACTCCCTTGCAGCACTAACTTCAGACTGAAGCAACTGCTCCCAATCTCTTTGTGCAGGTCGCTCTGCAAGTACTGCCTCCTATCTGCTTCCATGGAAACTCCAACAGCCACAAAGGGCACAACACTGTGCTAGAGCTAATTCTCAGCTACAATGCAGTCACCACCAGCTCTGCAGTTCTGCCAGTGGTGAACGAGATCCTGCATGCTGCACTTGTCAAAGTCTGCACTAGCAGAGGTGACCCACTGTCACCACTCCTGAAACACACATGCTGACATCCACTGTTTGCTCTCTGTAAGTGTTCAGCAAGCACTGGTGAATGCCAGTGGGTGCCACTCTCTCCACATGGAGGAATTCAATGACACTCTTCCTCCACACACACTGCTGTGGCAGATGTTATTCCATTCTGCCTCTCCGGTGCCCACCTGACAACAAAATCTTACAGATATTGGTGGAAAGGTTCAACCTCTACTGCCACACCAGCGACATCCACGTGCAACCCTGTGGGCCAACGTAAGAAAAATAGGGCACATTACTTTGGGAACAGTCTTCACATAAAAGCACTTATGAAATGATATACAATCAATTATTCATTGGGCCTCAGAAAACTCAGATCTGAGTTCCCTGCTTTCCAGTCAAGCCACAGATGACACAAAGAGGGAAACAATCAACTGAAAGTTGTGGTATTCAGAGTTTATCTGCTGCTCCAAAAGCATTTAGCACAAAGATAATGGCAGAGCATCCCAGGCAGACACTCCCTCATTTTACAGGAACAGTGATGTTTCCTTCTGGAAACATTATCTTCCCTTAATGTTTATTCCCTCATTCATTAATTGCAACTAGACCAAGGTCATTTTTAATACAATGGGGTAACAAGTTTCATCAAGTAGTTAAACCAACACTGATGCTATTCAGTCCTCACTTCTGCACATAGAAAATGAGCACTCCTAAAAGGCTGCAGGAATTAACCTTGGACTACATTATCATAGAATTGCTCAGGTAGGAAAAGACCTTCAAGTCCAACCACAGTTAAAACTCAGGACTTCAAAAGGAAGGACGAGCAAAAGCAGAAGGCAAGCCACCAGTTTGCTCTTTGAAACTCAAGCCTAAAGGATCTGGTAAATGAAGCTGGCCACACTGTGGTATAGAGGACTACAGTGCAGACAGAGCAACCCAAGAGGCATTCTCCAGGAGACAAAAGGTGTTCCCATTATAAGAAACATCCCAAGTAAAAGGAGAAGAAACTGCAACTGAACAAGTTCCTTCTTCAGGAAGGATCCAAGAAGTAGACACAGGTTTCAAGTCTTCAGGTCAGTATCACCTGGAAGGCAGTGCTGCAGGGGAGAAAGATCGTGGCACCTCCAGGCCTGGTGGGCTTTCTTTGGTGTAAGAAAGTGCTTTGAAAGAGGATTACAAAGACATGGAGAAACAGGGAAAAGGAATAGTATAATATGCCAGATTCATCTGAAGGTTTTCAAATGAAGATCTTTCTTGAACACTATGAATGTTTATTCACATGGTCTTCAGGAGACACTAGGAGACCTCACTGGGTAAGACAGACTGACAAAGAATTGCTGTAAGGCACAAAGAGCCCCAGGTGATGAACAATAAAACACCAGCCTCAAAACCAAAGGCACGCCTCAAGAATCAGCCTGGGGAACAATCTGTTTTTGTTACAAATGACCTCAACAAGAAAGCTACAGAAATGAAAGGCAATGCCAACATGAAAGAGGCACAAAGCACCTGGTAATAGAAACCAGGGGCAGAATTTTGAAGTTCATATAGTGATGCAGCAGAAGGCTGAACACCAAGAAGCACAGTTTCAGCTAACTGAAAAAGGTGCCACAAATTGACACGTCCATGGCACAGAGGCAAATGAAGGTAGATCCGTGATACTGAAGAGTCCTCCCACAAGGTCTCGTTTTGAATTCAGCACACTGTTATTGCCATGGCTCAGAGGAGATTCACCCAGGCTAAGAACAGTCACTATTCAAGAAGCTACTAGAAAACATGGGGCCCAACCAGCACAGCAAAACATAGGTGAGGGGTAACAGCTGCAGTTTATACAGAACGCAGCAAAAGAAATAAAACTGAAAAGAGGTGGTCCTTATGCAAAAAAACCACCAGCTCAAATGAATATATATGCTGGCACAAAGGTTCCTTCTGGGGATGGAAATGTTCCTAATTGCACAGATGAGCTGCCATCTTCAATACTGGCTTAATCTATGGGAAGAGAGAAGACAGAAGTCCAGATTGAAGACAATTACAAGTTTACCAAAGGGATTATGAGATACTCCTTGGGAAACCAAGGAGCTGGGCAACCAAGGGAGTCCTTTCCAGCCCTAAATTACTATGAGACTAACATAGCAAGTACGTGTTGCCTACATAACCACGGGGAACAAAGGTTAAAGTTTACTTCAAACCCACATGAATTTTGGAAATAAGAAAGCTGCCTCTCTGCCTCCAGATTGAGGAAGTTTACGAGTCTGGGTTTCAAAAGAGATATATGTTTGTGTTTTTTTCAAGTAGCCAGAATTCAAACAAACTGGCTTGTTCTTTCATTTGCATAAGGACAAGTTGTTCTGTTCAGCACTCCTATAACAAGACACAGTGAGAGGCGTTCCCTTAATTGTCACATAAGCACAAGTGTTAGAAATCAGTCGTGTGTTTCTTCTTAGAAAGAGACACAGGAGAAGGAGCAGTACAGAATTTAAGATCAAGCCAATTCAATTACTCCATAGCAAGACAAACCACAACAATGATCACCAGCGTTTCCACTTGCTGTAAGCTGACCACGTATTTTAAAGCCTACTATGAGAAGCTATTCTCCAATAGACTTCAAAGCCATATTTCCAAATTAATTTACAGCTGTTTCTGAAAAAAATTATAATAATGAAAGGTTTCTCCAAGTACAGTGCCATCTGTAGTTGTCATTATCAAATAACAGTTGTGAAAGAACGTTTCTGTCCTTTAGCCATTACGCTTCAGTTAGGAAAGCAAGGACTGAGACCAAGTGGCACGCAAGGCAATAAGCAATCAAGGAGAAGTCCAAAGAGGTGCTGAATATTTAGCTATAAGCAGGCCAGCTGGTCTGTCCGTACCGTTTGACTTGATGGAAGGTAGAAGATGCAGAATTCAGTGGTTCCCTGTGGAGGCCAGCTCTGCAGGAACTCTTCATCATAACTCCCCTTCCAGCTAAGGCACGCTGTCACAGCCAGTCCATCCTGGGTCACATGCAAGGCTCCCTGCTCAGCTCTCCTTGCCCTGCCCAGAGCTTCACAGTGTCTCTTCCACCTAGAAACTAAACAAACATGAGAAAAGTAGCATTGTGTCTGAGTACAGCAGGGCACAGATTATCAGGACAAGGACCCCTTCCCAAAAGAGGGTGAAGAGGGACAGAAAATAAACATACATACAAATACACTACTATATTTAGCAATATTCTATGTATACACAAACATATACACACATACACATTAATATAAAAAAAACCTTATACAACTTAACATCATGCCATTACTGCAGCTGGAGCTTCTGAGCACCGTTAACACAGTGCACACCCCAGCAACACCTACACTGCTGTGCTTATATATGGCTGCAGCTGTACCTGGGTAGCTCCCACAGGACATGCTGTCCAAGTTCCATGCAGACATGACACACAAGACCCTTCTAGTTAGCACAGCATCAAGCTAGCAGTGAGATGTGATGTTGCCAGAGGAGTTACGTTAGCTTTCTAATCAAAGTAACACGTCCCCTTTCACAAAGGACAAAATAAGCATGCCACCACGAAGCTCCAAACCTTCTGAAGCTGCCCTGTCTTTGCATCACGTACAGATAAGGCAGGAGATTTCACCAAAACAAAAGCTGTTCTGCAGTATCTCTTGCTTGCACTACGTCACTGCCTTCCACTCCTTGTCCTTGGAGCCGACACCAGCAGCAGTACTGCACTGTACTGTGACAGAGGAAGAACCACCACCAGCAAATAGGAACATGAAGTATGTGATGCAGCTATGGTGCCCTGGAAAAGCTCCAATGTTCGAGCCTGAGCTGCCAGAAGGCTGCTTTAATGACTGCCAGCCTCCTCCTCTCTGAAGGACCACGGACAACAATGCCATCACGAAGGAACGCTGTGTGAGATGCTAACGATAAAGCTGTGACCCCACAGTATTTGGGACTCAGTGCAGCAGGTTGCTCTCTTTTCAGCTCTGAGATGAGAGTCTCTTGCCCAGTGAGGTTGTGGCTGCCCCCTCCCTGGAGGCATTCGAGGCCAGGCTGGATGGGGCTGTGAGCAACCTGCATCAGAGTGAGGTGCCCGTGCCCATAGCAGGGGGTTGGAACTGGATGAGCTTAAAGGTCCCTTCCAACCCAAACTATTCTATGATGATTCTGCAACACCTGGGGACTGCAGAGCTGCACCCACCTTTGCACAGCTCACTCAATCAGCACCCAACCCAATGTGTTGTACAACCCAGTGCTGACACTGAACACTCCCAACCTGGGAAGCCCTCTTCAACTTTGCAGCCACACTCAAAAAAAGTGGTCAGGGATGACTTTCTCAGCAGAGAGAGGGAAGTTGGTTTACACCCAGCTGGACTTATGTGTATTAAAGGAATTTCACAATTCCTCCAGTGATGGGGAATGAGAGGTTAATCATTCGCCTACGTCTGAGTAAGCAGCAGCCTAAAATAATACATAAAATATTATACAAACACATTCCAGTCCTTCACGAAGAAGTCTCTGCTGGGCTCTACACAATGCAAAGAAACACAGTGATCTGAGAAGACAGAGGCATAGCACGGGCAGAGCTGGAGGACGAGAGCATGCCCTCTGCTCCATGAGATCAGAAAGAAGTTAGAAGACATGACTAACAGCTGCAGAAATCACAGCTTTGTAATTAAACACTATCCTCATTAAACTACGCAGAGCCCAAAGCAAGGACCTACCTGCAGGAGTGAAATTCGAGCACAGAAAAATCAACCATTTGGGATGTTCTTAGAAAAAAATATTTCTGAACATGTGCCTGGTGCTCTATGAAAATCAGAAGTTAAGCAAAATCATTACTTTCCCAGGAAGCATCAGTAAGAGGCACTGAAATTCTGACTTTTATCCAAGCTTTTGTCTGGCTTCGCCTTCTGGCTTTACTGACACCAGCATTTCAGACTCAGCAGGAACTGTATCACAGAAACATTATTACATCCACACCCAAATAAATGCAAACATACAGTTTTAAGACTGCCAGTCACTTTTTCACCAGCTAAAACTCTCTTGAAGTGCTCCTGGTTGAGAGCAGAGCACGTTTTGTCCCAGTCCTACTGCTTTGTACATCAAAATGAAGCAAGAGAAACTGAGAAGTGATAGAAAGACACATATATAAAGAAAAAGAAAACATCTCATTTATAGCAGAGCTTGAAAAGCACAAACATCGTGCAAATTCACCCCAGCTGGGGTTGCCACAACCCCAATCCAAGCACATGCATCATATCTGAGGATGCCATGCATTTAAAGGAAGGCCTATCACCTTCCAGAGGAAGGCAAAAGCTGACAAAATACATACAGACAAGTTCACAGGGGCACAGTGCAGCACAGATGAAAACACAGCTCCATACAAAGCATGCTTTTTTCCCTTCTCTAGCTGCTGGTCTATAGAAAAGAGCTGAAATAGACTATTAATGGCAGCAATCTACTGACAAATTCCTACTGTGTAAGTACTAAAAAGCTGTGCTTGTGAATAAAAAAAAAAAAAAGAAAAATAATCAGCATCCAAGCCAGCAGAGATACTTACTGCCTCTCAGCTACCATAGCATTTCTTAACCGAGGCTGATCCTTAGCAGGAGGTGCTTCCCTTCTCTGCTTAGTTTTTCAGGGTTGAGTACAGCCTGAAAACCAAAGTACAGAGGCACAGAGAAACAGAACAGAAAGAGGAAAATAAGAAACTAATCTTGTTGCTCTCCTTTTCTGAAACCGCCCCCAAACATATGCCTTTATGCATCAGATGTGGGAAGGACTCAGATTTTGGCAGCAGGAAGCCTCACACTCTCAGCAGCGGACAGCAGATTGCTGAATGGTCCCACCAATCTCCCCATCTTAGCAGCATTTTCGAACTGCTCCTGCAGTATTATATAGCATGGAATAAGGAGGAATTCATCTCTGCAGCAACATACCACAGTTTTTGCTATTTAAAGGCACTGCGGCAGTTAAAGCTTTATTGCAGGAGCAGTTTGTTTTCAGCAACAGTAATTAATGAAATATTTCAAAGGATGGGCTCGCTCCTTGTGAGAATTTGCTTTCTAGGAAGCAGGCATTGGCCTAAGGGCTGGCTCTGAGCAGAAACCCCACTGTTGCTAAGAGCAGAACAGCCTCTGCCAGCCTAAGCAGCCCACCTCCAGACAGGGACTGGCACTGGGACGCTCTCCAGCCACACAGCACCATGGCACCAGCTCAGCTGGGCAGTGACCAGCACGCTCAGGATGCAGAAGAAAGCAAAGGCAAGTCTCAAAAGAAACTCAGAAGAGTTAACACATATAGTCATTAGAAGGGACCTAACCATTGCTGAGGCCTTATAACACAGAGCTTTGTTTGGCCTGCACCAAACAGTCAGCGACGTCCCCTGCATCCCAATGTTTCCACTTCTTCGTCCAACGCAGTGAGGATCTGGGATTCTGCAGGGTGGATTTAACATGTACAGACTCCACACTCTTCTTTAGAGAAAGCTTCTTAAGAAAACCACTGATCTAGCTGCAGACATCCCTGCTCAGTGCAGGGGAGCTGGACCTGAGGGACAGCTTAGTGGGGCACGGTGGTGAGAGGTTGGCAGCTGGACTACACGATGGTGCTCTTTTCAACACTAATGCTTCTATACTTTCTGCAGCAGTCCTCATTCTAATGAAGCACTACAGGGAGAGCCTGTCTTCCCTTCCAAAATCCTGGCAATAAGAATGACCTAGTGATCCATCCCCTTTCCCTTCACAAAAGGGAGAGTTCAAAAGAGAAGAAAATCCTCTCCTGCACCTTGCTGAGCCCACGCTTTTGTACTAGAAACGATCACGAAGTGTCTCACTTGTTCAACTATTCCTGAAAGGTTTCAGCTTTCTTATACAATTTGGTTAGGGATGTTATCTCTTGCTCAACTGGGAAGAAGAACTGGCTCACCAGATTCACTCCACTTGATCCAAGATAGGAAAAAAAAAGCAGTAAATCCATTGCTCGCCAGTTCTGCTGCAGTGCTGATGACACAGACCACACATTACTTCACTCTCTAGAAAGTGACCACCTCCTTTGGCACTCACTGTCACCACACAATCCATGCTGTGCCCCGAATGATAAGCACAGGGTAGCTGGGTAGCTGAACACTGCTGCTGCAGCTGCTGTGCTCTTGGGTTACTAGGTATGGGTAAAGACATTGCAATCTATTTAGGGCCACGTGATCCATGAGCCACGGCTGAATTATTTAGCATATAAAACTGGATTTGTTTTGCCATGCAGATTGTGAATTAATGAAAGCTCAGCTGAATGGATACTTTCTTGGGGCGAGGGGAAGGAGAAAGCTTCCAGAAGCCTTCCTATTATAGAAGCAATAGAGCTGGCTCCAAAAATAGTAGGCAAGCACTCCAAGAGCTCTGGAGACGTCGTGCCCTGGTTTTATGAGGCTGAAGCCTCACTCGACTGCTCCTCTACATGCAGAGAATGCTGGAAATGTCTGAAAGATGCAGAAGTGACATTAAATTGGGAGCTTTAAGACAAACAAGAGAAAAATCTAGACAGTCTAAGATGAAAGAGATCAACTTCAATACCAATGGGGAGCAACCTGCCCCACTTTAGGGACAGACAGATGAAACCAGAAAGAAGAATCCTATCTTCCCACAAGAACACAATGTTAGTTTGCTAAAGAAGATCGTGATTATGAAAACAATGATGTTGCAGATTAAGATTGTCAACAGCAATTTCATCACTCCGTTTTGCTTTTGGATAGTAGAGACCCTGGCTGGAGAGGTTCACTTGACTCATTTTGGCACGCATTTGGTAGATGCATTTTTGCTGCAACAGCTAATAAATAGCCCACCACATGGCCTGGCTGACAGTAATTATGCACTAGTTAGTCAGTAATGGTTTGTTAGTGATCCAGCAGAACAGCAGAACCCACTCTAATTCTTAATTTTAAGCCTCCTTGGTCTGTTCCATGGCAGCACTTACAATACAGTGAGAATAAACTACTTTGCAACGCTCCTCTGACTACAAATGGAAGCTTGAATCTTCACACTCCAGCACAGGACTGGCTTTTTTATTGCAATATACTGAAACGGCAGCAGGAAACAAAGAAATCCTGCTCTTGACACTCTAAGATAAAGCATCCCTGCAACATAGCACACAGTGTATAGTACTAAATGGCTTCTAAAGCCACTAGATAGGTGAGCACAGTTCCTTCTTGCAAGCTTTGTTAATAAGAACACCACAGTAGGTGACCTGGTATTAATCACGATATTCATCAGCTTTGATGTTTGCTGAACGTGGCTCCTCCTGGCTTGGATAAGCCTTTGGGATGACAGCTGTGCTGTGATGCAGACTGCCACAAACGCTGTGAGCACAGACCCAGCCCCGACAGTTCAGCAGAGCACGCTGCAAATGACTTTTGTTCCTTTCTATTCATCTCTCCCTTTAACCAAAGGGCTATGCTGCACATTTCTCCATCCTATAGCCCTGCCAACTCTCTCCCAGCAAAATCCAGTCTTTAAAAAAAGTGGTGGATTCATCCAGCCAACTCATTGGAGAGCTGTCAACTTACAGTATTCACTATTCAGCTCAAAAGCATCCCAATTTTTCCAAGTGGTCTCCAAACTCCATTCAGCAACTGGAAGCCCTGCTAGAGCAAGGAAAGCAGCAGGTTCAAGGTAAGGGCTTACACAAAAGCGTTCTATAAGCAACTGCAACATTACTACGTAGTATTTCTGCACTTGAAAATGCCCTTTTTTGGGTAATACAGTCCTGAATCCTGTTCTCATACATGGGTATCCTTCAACAGTTTTGTACTTCAGTGTCACTTGATTTATCAGGAAGTCTTAAGATCCTTTCAAAACTATGTTTGCTGCTGTGTAAGCCTGATGGAGCCCAAACTTCATACATTTATAGGAAACTACCTTTCATCTTGCCAGGATCACAAAAAATGCTGAACTGTGGGATGCAAAGTTCCTATGTCAGCAGCTTACAAAAACTTCCAGGCGTAGGAAAGCAGTTTAAGTACACCCAACTTCAGGGCAGACAACACTCAATAGGAAGCTCAAACTATTTTACACCTCACATTTCATAGCTCAAGGCACCATTAATTCTATCGAGGACAGAAACTTTCAACAGAACAGATCTGTTAAGAGTATTCAGAAACAACCCACCCACAAAAACCACACCACCACCTGCACCCTCTCAACAAGCATTGGATTCACTCCTCTCCAGTGGTATGTTGCTTAATAAAAAGAGTTCAGGAAGAACAGGCTGCAATTTCATAGCATAAATTACTCATTAATGCGAGGTTCTAACGTGGTCTACAGATGCACTCATGAAAAGAAAATGCTGCTCTGATACGTAACTTGGTTCAGGTGTGTAGCTAGCCATTGCTACAGAACACATCCTAAAACTCAGAGCACTTTCAGAGCATTAGCTCTACCAAAGCAGCCTGGTCCTGCACAGTTCCCAGCTATCCAGTATGGGCAGCAACAAGGCATGCCACATCCAACTCTGAACTGATTAACTTGTCTACATCCAAGTAACAGGACTCAGAGGGAAGGCAGCCTGGATTTTGAACACAGAGGTGTAGCCCTGTTTTTATCACTTATTCTCATGCCACTACTGCCCCAAAACTCTTCACTGTGCCCCACTCAAGGGGCCTCAACTCTATCCCAGCTGACCAGGCAACTGGAGAACACAGTAACCTGGAATGAGAAGAACTCCACACCGTTATCATTTCCTTAATTGCTTGTATCAGATCAATGTAGGAACGTGGGAGGGACAGCTGGGGTGGTCTCTGTGGGACACTGCCAGCTCCACGATGGCTCCATGCAGGGCAGTGCCCATCAAGTGGCACCTCCAGGAGAATATAACTTAAGAAACACCAAAAGGAGAAAGGAAGGGGGGAAGAAACACCAAGATCAGAGAAGGAATAGAGTTGTGAAGCTGGGCATGGGAAAAGGAAAAGGCATGGATTTAATATTTCTCTTTTTGTAGTTCACTCCTTACACCTTATTTGAACTGGGAATGATTTCATCTTCCCCCACATCAGCAGGCTTTGCCCAGAACAGGAGTTGTGAAGCAGTGCCCCCCCAAGGTTATCCAGACCCACAAGCAGAAGGAATGCAGGTGGACCATACAGGGAGCAGCACGTGGACGCAGGGCATGTTCCTCATCGCTCAACTGCTTTGGGAGCACAAAACACACTGCGTGGTCAAGGAGACCAGAAAAACCTCACAGAACCCAAAAGTACAGGCTCACAACCAGTGACACATTAAGGCTACAGATGAAGACAGAAGGCAAGCAATAGCATGTGCTGCACTCAAAGTATCTGCTTGTTTATCTTTTAGCAAAGTCTTAGAGGAAGAATATACATGGATCATCTGCTGAAATAACTCAGCTATGGATAAGCTTGTTTTTTTGGCAAGTAAATGGCAGTACAGACCAGCATTAAATACAGCGCTTCTCTGTGACTGCTCCAAAAGGCTGCTGAAATATCCAAGCTAATTCTGAGAACTACCAATCCTGTGGATCTTTAAAATGTAACAAAAAGAATATTTAAAGGCTTTTTCCATTAATATCTCAGAGTTACTTGATGCAAAAAATAGTTTCCCCATTCTTCAGAGCCTTGCAGTCCATATGCCTAGCAACACAATTAAATTTTTAGAAATTCTAAGTGTAGCACAAAATCTGCCATAATCCTTTTTTCAAAGAAAACAAAGGAAAAAAAAAATAGCATCTGCATTTTGGTGTAGCTTGTGCACGTTCAAATACCTTGTTAGCTGTGAGGATGTGTGCTGCGCATCTCCCATTTCTCATCCTCATCTTCAGCAATCACCAACACATACCTGCACTTTTAGGCTTTGTTAACATGAAAGCATCCACAAGAACAAAAGGGACAAGCATGATCCTATATAGCTCAGTGCTCCCCCCAATACAAACCATACTGTCCTTACTAGGTTTCCACCTCTTGGATGGGACATTAGAAATATGAATGAGGAAACAAATCAGCAGGAAATCAAGCTGAAAATACAGTACCCAAAACTATTTATTTTTGTAGAAAGGTGGTTTAACTGCACCAGATTTCAAGCTGGGGACTGCTACTTTGCTGTGAAACCACCCAGCACATTTTCAGGCTTCCCAGCAGAGCCGCTGGTGTGAGCATGGTGTACAAAAGAAGAACACAACCTTGTAAATGAAACAGACCAGCTCCAGAGGTTCTGCTCATCACACTGCCTTTCATCAACACTCTGCTACCAAAACTCTTCCCTGCAAGCCAGCTGCAATTTGCTAGCCTGAGAACTGAATTACCAAAGCAATAGTCAAGCTGTATCAGCTCCATCTCTCAGCATTTAACAACTCAGACTAATTTTCTGTGAGCCTGCAGGAAATAGTTTCAAACATGAAAATAAGCTACAAGCTGTAGTTGGGTTTGTTTTGTGTTTTTTCCCCCATTCTGAGCCATCTCTGCACTATTTCATAGCTCTGATAATTGTACCACTGACTAACCTCCAACTGGGAATAACTGTTTTTATCATCACTATTAAAAACAGTCCCTCACACTGTTAGGAATCTGGAAAGTCACTGTAGCTGCATCCCGCCCTTCAGCCTCTCAAAACACTACAGAGCAATGAAAATATGTGTTGAAACCAGAGGATCCCCGTGCTGAACACCTCCTGTAATTTGGGGGTAATTACAACAGCTTCTCAGAGAAAGCAGCCATGGAAATTAGATTACTGATTTCAGAGAGGCAAGTGACATGAGATCTTACAAAAGGAGAGAACTTAAATTGTTTCCTACTGGACTGTGAAAGTTGAATTATCTTTCAGAAGCATATCAGAAAGGTGGGTGCTATCAAGCCTCACGCGTTCACCTAACCTCACAGCTGATGGCTGGTTTGGGTGTCAAAGCACATCTGCAGTTTTCATCTCCTGATCCTACATTACCTTTGTTTTTACAGGTTAGGCAGCAGAGTGACTGACAGCTCTCAGAGAAGCTGTGAGATGCAAAAAAAAAAAAAAAAAACACAAAAAAAAAAGAAAACAACAGCTGAAAGAATAGCAAATTTCAGAAACAACTTTTAGTTATCTGAAGGTACTGCTGCCAAGCAGACAGCAGAGGCTGTGCTTCACATACAGACAGGAAAGTTCCCATGGGTTTATTCCACAGGCAATTACAGTGGATTAACCTATTAGGAAAAGTGAAATACTTCTGTTTGGACTCCAGTTTCAGCAACCTGAAAGAAATTCATTGCCACTCATACCCTGACACGCAGGATCAGCACTCTGCTTTATCACGCTGCCAGTCATGGCTGCCCATAAACACACCCAACAAGGGGCCTCTCCCGCTTGTTTAATGCATCTTCTGTCATCGGTTCCCTCACAGAGATCAATGTCCCACTTCAACTATCATTTATATACCCACTAAAATCACTGCTGATATTAAAGAGCAAGCATCAAACACCCCCCCAACCTCTATGTGCCCCCTCACACAACCCCACAGGTGCTTTATATTATACACTTCAGCCTCTCTGAGATGTCCCTGTCCAACATCTGCCAAACAGCAAAGCACTGCCGCAGAGCAGAGCAGCTTTCCAGGATCGCTGTGCTCAACACTGGGTGTGCCTACTTTTGTTTGGTATCAAGTTCACTCTGCTGGCTCCGTTACATGGATAGTTCAGCTTTTCCCCACCTCCAAAAACATCTGTTCTTTTTCTAAGCTCTCCAGACTTCCTTCCCCTTGACCGTATCACAAAGCCTCTCTTTTTAGCAGGGCTGCCTTCTTGATAGCCCATCACCATTATCTTGCTGCTCTCATTGCCAAGCGATGCAGAACACTAAATCTTGCCGAGCTTCCAGCCCTTTCAGCTCGAGGCCAGGCACCAAAATTGAAGCATTCTGATTTAGACAGAGTGTTGCTAAACCTCCTTCCCTGCCTCTCTTTTAAACACTCCACAGCTTCCTGTCCTGGGAGGCAACCAAACTGCTGTAAGAAATGCCAGGTTCTGTTCAACATCCTCCATCCCTCTGACACTGAACGCTGAAAACAATTAGGTTCCTTCCAAATCTTGCCCTTTAACAGCTTTTATTCCAGGAAGTGCAGAGATGAGTATAAATTACTTCAGCACGAAGGAGTTTGAGCTGGTCACTTGCTAAATCCCACAGCAATTCCAGTGAACGTTCAGGCTTGGCACAAGCAGCCATCCGCTCCAGCACCCAGCACAATGTCACCCCTTAAATCCCCACTGTTCACTATTTTTCCCCCTCTTTTAAGGGTGCATCAGCCAATGACTGAAAGTGGAAATGCTTCATTTACTGCATACACTTGTTAAACTGCTCACAGCATGCAAATAAAACACCGCCTTGTGCTAAAGTCATTCAGCCTCCCTGTCCTCAGATATGAGCAATGGAACTGTGTCCAGGAAAGAAAAACTTGGAACAGCACACAAATATTTCAGTCCTTCACTCCCAATATTCACATACCATGCTGAAGCCCACATCAGTGTTGCATGGAGGGGTGTCCATGTTGAGAAGCTGCTGCACAGAACAAGTGGGAAACGGCCATTATCTGTCTTTGCCCCAGTACTGCACCCTTTTATTTGTAGTAGTTATTACTGTAAACTGCTTTTCTTTTTTCCTCCAGACAATGGTTGTGTTATTATAGGTACCTTCATGCCGTGCCAAAGCACATACACACAGCAATTCAGAACAATCAGCCTTGTTTTCATGGGAGCAAAGGTTGCAGCCAAATGAAATGGGTGGAGATCACATTAAACAATCTTGGAATCTGCTAATAGGATATAGGAAAATGTGACCATAGTGCAGATGCAGAGTTCCCCTTCCACCTTCCAATATCAAGGATAAAATAAAAGCTTTGGAAAATCAATTAAATTACTTGTTTATGCAAACTATGCAAGAAAAAGTAGTCTCAGTACACTAACAAAGTATGCTAATGCTCTTTAGAACAACAAAATAAAACTCTGACCTTTCAAAGGTCTGAAACCAACAAGCAAGTTCCCCCAGCCCAGAACAACACCTGCTCAAAAGAAACAGGATACCTGCTGGATGTCTGCTTACCCCCTGTAAACAGAACTCATGGCGACGAACGGTCCTGCCTCAAAGACATCACCATCACACCCTCCTCTGCCTGACAGGGGAATTTTCATAGTGAAACACCTTGCTTGGTCAGCCGTAACCCACACTCCCCTTGCTGGCTTCTGAGATGTGCATTAGTCAGCTTTCTCCTTCACAAATCTGATCGTGCCTCCGCGTGATCATACACTGAAGTCATGTCCTTGAGCCTGTGACATCAGTCTGTTGCCATGGAAACATACAGGGCAGTTGAAAATTCAGTATTATGACATCACTGCAGGATCAGGCAGCAGAGCAAGCCAACGCCCGAGAGCTGGTTAATGCAGCACAAACAGCTGAGACATTGCAACCTCAGTGCTACAGTCCAACTGCACTTTATCTTAATATTCTTCCCAAATAGGGCTTGAAGCCTCTTGTCAAGAGAGATGACCCAGGATGTCATTAACGTCATGACAAACAGGCCAGCCGTGACGCATCGCTGAAGAAGGGCAATATGTTTCCAGGGATGGCCACGAAGGACATGGGAAGTTCAGCTCTCTGAATAGAAGCTACCATCTGTTCCTACAGCACTACCAGGCCTGCCTGGGGAGATCTTTCACAGACAAACAGGGGTGGCCCCCTTGGCACACAGGTCAGGTGCTAGTTTACACATAGCTTTTCTGGAAATAAAAGAGTGCAATGTCACACCACTGTCACCCTTCTGGAAAAAAAAGCTGTTACATAAGAGGTGGATCTTCCAATTGAGCTTTGGCTGCAAACCAAAGATCAGTCCATCATTAACCCAACCTATAACAGAGTAGTTTATTAGTTAAAAAAGGGTGGTACCTTCAAACAGTTGTTATTCCGTGTAGTGTTAGACATTACAGTTCTGTAGGTTCCTTGCACACTCACGAGAATCACATTTCTGAAGAGCAAAAGGGAAGGAAAAAGGAAATTAGTTACAAGTTAATGACTAGCCAGCCCTTGAAAACAGTAAGATCCACCAGTTTAACACAGAAAGCCAGCCAAGGAACACTGCTCATCTGCAAAGGGTATACAGGAAGCACCAGTACAATGCAGACAGGCAAAGAGCCACCAGTTAGAGGGAGTCCTCCGTGCTGACTGAGCACATATGCCCCAAAGAGAGTCCAACTACTGTCAGAGGCAGCTGCTGCCTTCCCACCAGGGTAAGCCCCACTGGGAAAAAGCTGCTTCAGCACTGCAGGGACAGCAAAGTGGAACTACAAAGCACGAAGCAGCAACTCCAGACCCCCTCCTTTACCTGCTCCTCCATTTGCATCGAGCACAGGCATTAGGGGTCTTGCTGCTGATTTCCTCAACACCCAAACCCACAAACTCACAGCCCGACCGCTGCTGCGTACTCGGCCTCCGTGTAAACACAGCCACTCCCTGTGCACTCAACCAGTTTCAGTTCACCTCCTTCCGCTCTCTCTTATTAATCCACACGACTTCTGTAACTCACTCAACGCTTCCTCCTGCAGAGCTGACCTCCATCCTTCCCATAACCTCAGACGCACCCAGTTTCTTCACAGTGCCATTAGAGAGCTGTAGGCACAATGAACACTCGATGTTCTCAGCGCCGACATAACCCTCACCTGCTCCTAACCCCCCCCGCCCAGGTCCCTGGCTATAATTACCCCATACCATGTTATCTAACACCAAACACAAGCCTCAGGGCTGGGAACCATCATTTATTTGTCTCTGCAATGCCACACACCCCAGTGGTGTTGTATAAATAAATTCCACAACCTGTTTGAGCGTGAGTCTGATCTTGATTCAGGCCTGAATTATACCAGTTTCTGAATGTACCAACACCTCCACTCACTCCCTGCTCGCTTCAGCAATATCAGCTTACACAATGAGCCACCAGTGCCAAGCATCATGACGGCTAATTGCTGCTGTGCACCACAACTGCAAGAGGAAAAAACCAACATTTAAATCCCTTCGCTTTTAAATACAAATTACGAAGGGACAAACAGGCTGCTGTCATTCAGGAGCATCCATGCTGACAGGTGCCACGTGCCAATGCCACCAAAGCACTCAGACCTGCCCCAGCCCTCACACACCCAATGCATTACCCAGATCCAAGGCTGCAGCACTGCAGGAGCTGAAGTTCTCGAGGCAATCTGAAGCAAAGCAGATTTCAGACCAAAATAAAGCCAGTAGGCTTCATCTCCATGGAGCTCCTGCAACACAGCATAGACTGAGCAAATTACTTAGGGTAGAGGTCCTTCTCATTACCAATGTAGGAATTTAAAGTCAGACAGCATTTTCTCTTTCCTAGGTAGAGAACTGATGCTATCCAGCCTAGAAAAATCAATCCAGCTTCTGCAACAAGGAAAACCTGCTTGCATGTACATGGCAACAAAAACCTACACGACTGTGAACTGCACCCCAGTGATGGATGCTGAAGCCTACCAATAGCCCCATGCACCCATCCCAGCCGATGGGCACCAAATGCAAAGACCTGTGGACACTCAGCATCCCCTTCCCAATCCCGCACACACTGACAGAAGCAATCCTACATGGCTTCAAGCTGCTCAGCAGAAGGGGAACCACACCTCCGAGGTAATCACACAAAGGGAAGGAAATGCTGAGGGCACAGTTCAACCATCAATAGGTAAATAAAAGCCAGGGAAGATCCAAGGCTGGATGGCTGCCAGAGGAAGGTTGGTTAACGAGCTCCCCACTGAGCATGGAGAAGGACAACTCCACCATCCCAAACGGTCACGGGAGCCTTACCAGCTCTCACAGACCCAAGAGTGATTCCCAAACACCAAGTGCAGCATTTGGGGAGGCAGGGCCTGCACAAGGATCATGTGGCCAGCAGCTTTCTGAAGCAGCCGTGGCCAAGAACAAGCTGGGTCAGGTAGCCCTGCTTCTAGGGTACGTATCAGGCTTCAATCTTGTTTTTCTTCAGATAATGCCCAACCCAGCCTGCCAGCCTCCAGTCCCTGTAATATCTGTGGTCAAAAGCAAAGGCAGAGCAGCACTGAGCTACAGATTTCTGAAGGAGTCTGTTATTTTTTCACAGAAACAAATAAACGCCTCCTTAAAAAGGTGATGCAGTTCTTCTCATTAAGAGACCCATATTGTTCTTATCAAAGCGTGGATCCACTCCAGTGCGATCTGCACACAGCAGTTTGCAAAGCACGTGTGGGGGTCTCTTTCCCTCTGAAAGCCGCTCAGGAAGTGCGAGAGCTGACCAAGGGGCCTCACACTCTTCAATCCTTTGAAACCCACCATCCCTTCACCTTCAGCTATTCCAAGAGCTTAATGCTGCAGCTGGATCCATACAGCGTTACTCTACGCGATGAACCCAACAGCCACATTACAACCAATGCAACCAAGCCCAAACTTAAGAAAAGAAATAATCTATCAGCATAAAAAAAAAAAAAACACATTACATTTTCTTTCCCAAGACACTTCACTCGTCATCAAATATCTGTCTTAGTGCGTTACCATCCTCCCATCACCCTGACTTGAGTTACCATGCTTACAGCAAGAAGCAGCCGGAGCCAAGAGCACGGCCTCGAGTCCAAGCACAGCTTGCAAGAACAGACCCCCTTTGGGGCAGTGACAGTTGAGTTCAATTTAATTAAAAAACAAACTACATTTCCATCCGAGTCAAAGTCAGAGACAAAGAATTGTACACAGCACAGACTGCACAGTCAGCTGTCTCTATAGGAGCAGATCAGATTTAACAGCTCTATGGCAGTCCAAAAAGAAAACGTTACTTCAGACAGGAGTTGAAGCACTGACCAGTCAGTCCTATGCTATGCAAAAAACCAGGCACTTCTCTGTGGTGTCTCACGGCCGTAAGCTGCAAATTTCAGGACCACCACCTTCCTGGAGCTGATGATTTGGAAAGGTATTTCATCAGGACTCAAACCAGTGCACAAATGCACTTTTATCTCCTTTCAGAGGATGTCAAGGAGTCCCCTCTGAAGCTCTGTCCACTAAATCTCTTCTGCAACACACGGGCTGCATCGAGGGCCACTTCTCCCTCTGCTGGGGAACAGAACCAACACGGTTCAGGTACAGACTGTTCCCCAGGCCCACTCACACTGCAGGGCTCCTGCTCTATGGCAGCAGATCGCTTTCAGAGCCTGGCTCCAGCTGTTCGATTCAGCAGTTCAGGATCTAATGCAGACAGAAAGTCATTAATGCATCTCCAGAGAGCAAATAGAAACTAAATGCTAACTGGTTTATATCTAAACCTTCTGGGACACATAACGTTAATGCCATGCAACTTCACCTGGCAAAGCTCTATGAGAAACCTCACCTGAAGCTGCCAGGCAAAGAACACAGTATTTCAGGGTATTTTTAATACATACCACTGCAGACACACCTCTAGCACACGCAGCCCAGAGATGCATCAGAAAACGTTGCCCTGGCTAACATTCATGCAATTAAATTACAGTTTCACTCCAGGGAAAAAGGAAAGAGCACTTAAGTTTTGTTTAGATTGAAGTGCTGCAAGCCACGCCACTTATCTGCTATCAGAACAGACTGCAGGGCTGCTTTGGTGATAATTCAGGTGATAATTCAGTAACTGCAATTGTAAGGCATGCAATTAGGCCCATCTCCTCCCCTCTTCTCTCCCCCAAAAAGAAGCAGCAGCACAGCCGTTATCACATCTCCCTTTAGCTCTGCTACCCTCACCACTTAAAATACCTACAAAGCAAAGTAGAGCTGTCACAAGCTGCTAACAAGCCTGGCTTGGCCTGGCTGGCAGACCAAAGAAGGCATTCTGAGCATCTCCCCAGAAAGAAGTTACTGCTTTACTTAATGGGACACGTTCTCAGGCACCCACACACATTCATATATTAAGGTTAACACGCCTATGTTAGGTTGCTCCAGAAGAAGCACCAGGAAAAGGAAAAAGTGTTGCTGCTCCTGCTAATTTTAACTGAAAGCCTCTCTCACTAACCCTCCCGGGAGCTGAATGTGACACAGGTGGCACTCCACAGCTTAACTGACTCCATGCTGGACTCGGTGCTGATGGGCTGACAGTTGGGTGATCTCAACATGATTCCACAGATCTACATCGTGTTGGCTCATTTTACCTAAACAACCTGCACCCCAGCTTCCCTTATGGAGGAATAGCTGGCTAGGTGGCATACTCCAACAACCATGTAGAATGGTAGAAGTGAAAGGCCTCAGACACCCCAAAGCCAAACTGCAACTCACAGCCACAATCAAGTCCTTCCAAGCTTTTTTTTTATTAATACACAGACCTTTCCTCTAGGGTCACAGCTACTGACCCAAGAAAGGTGGAAGGAAAACCTTTCAGGGGAGGAACAATACATACAATTCTGCAGAGATATTTGTCACAAAGGAATGTCTGCTACTCTTGTTTATCTTAGGAGTCCATAGCTGCCGAATGACTGGACACCTTTTAGCAATCACGTAAGCTGTTAAAGCATAACAAAGCAACCATTAGAGAACTGGTTTAGTCTCCTGTCGCTGACATCTCATGCACCATCAGCACACGGAGCGTGTCACCCCTCGAACCACTCCACACTCCCATTCAGAAAGCCACAGTGCTGTACTAAAAGTGAACTCCCCCTAAGTTTCAATCACAGCCTCCTTACCATTGGGAAAGACCTCTAAGCTCACTGTTATTGGTAATCCTTCAAAATTAAGCATTCCAAGAGCAGCAGCAGAGGAACACCCAGGCCTGCTGCTCAGGACACGAGCTCACAAAGCCAAATCACAGGACAGGTTGGCAGGGACCTTTAAGATCACCCAGTCCCAACCCCACTGCTGTAGGCAGGGACACCTCCCTCTAGTCCAGGTTGCTCAAAGTCCCATCCAGCCTGGCCTTGACTGCCTCCAGGAAGAGGGTATTCACAACCTTGTAGGGCAGTGCTGAACATCCCAGGCAGTGCAATCAGAGCGAGAGCTGCCCAGCACTAGCACAGTGGGAAAGAGCTGCTGGAGGAGACAAGGAGAAGCCCTGCACATGTTTAGCAAAACGCACCAAGAGCACAGTCCCAGTGCCAGAGCAGATGCTTCACCAAGGAAAGTGTTTCTACATTTCACAATAAAGGCTTAGGTGAGGCAAAGTTCAGAACAAAGACCTCAATTAAGAGCTCTGTAAATCAAATAGGAACCAGGCTGCCTTGCAGAGCAGCAGGTGAGCCAGGGAATGAATCCAGCTCACTGCTAGCAACTATCACTTCATCCATCCCAAGTCTTCTTCCAACCCAGTATCCAAACTGGTTTTAAAACATAACCTCCAGTCCAACACACTACAGAAAGACTTAAAAGCAGGACCTCATGCTTAGCTTTCTGCCAGCTTGAGACAGATCAAAGAGCCCAGTGATCCAACCCTGACCGTCCCAAAGGAACCTCAGCAGCCTCGTACTAACAGAGGGCATTCAGTAACCATGCACAAGGATGACTTGACACCCAGCTCTTCAGAGCTCAAGAACTCACACAATGAGAACAGCCTTTCACAGGATTCACCACACTTGATGTGCCCCAGTTTCCCCAGGGTTACTTTTAGAAAACCCACCTACACCTAAAACATGTCAGCTGCTGTTCACGCCGTGCAACAGAATGACTGAAACCTCATTTTTAATCCTATTGTTTCAGCATGCACTTTAAGAGAATTTAATTTAATCACTCAAATGATAGAAGGAACTGTGTCAGCTCCCAGGCTGAAAGATACTGGAAATGGCAGCAAGCTGCTGTGACGTGCACAAGCCATTGGGAGGAGGAAAAAGATGTTACTGAAGCTTACTAAGTCCAAGCTGGTAAAATACCAGAAGCATAAAGTGAGCTAGAAAAGTAGCTTGCAGTTGCTAGGGATGCTTAAAATTAATAAAATCCGAAGTTATTCCCGAAGTTCACACTTAGTAATTAGCACAGCAATAAGCAGGCCCCAAAGAAGTGAAGTTAGCCTAGCTCCTGTTTTTCTGACAGATGGAATTAGCTGTGTGCAAAGTTATTTTTGCAATTGGCAATTAAACGTATCCTAAATATCAATTCTGCAAGTACAGCATGCAATAATGCATACACGGTACCAGACATATTAAAGAAACACAATCTGAGCACTTATTTTCCATCATTCTAGAAATAAAACTAAGGAGACTGGGGTGGGATTTCTATTTAAGACCTCATTTTTCAAATCAGCTGACTAGCTGCCCATAATTTCACCGAAATGAGCTCTCTCCATAAAGCACATTTGCATTAGCACTCCAAACAGTTTTCTCCAAAGAAAAACGTCTGCTTTGTTTAAAAATACATCCTCTTGATGTGCTGAGTGACAGAACCAAAGTCAAAAGGTATCTGAACTCCATGTTCAAACAACGTGCTCACTCTGGAAAGTCTCCATGTTCTGGCCATTACTCCTCCAAAACCTAGCTTATAGACTTATCTGTCTTACATTGCATATCATACACCGTAATGGAAAATCTGGATTTGTGCATTCTTACTGACTTCTCACTTACTTCATGCTAAAAAGACACAGCCTCCTCCTAGTCCTGTTCCCAAGCTCCATGCAGCAGTGTGTTGAAGGATGGCTGAACCCTAAGTGTCCTTGACCAAGATACTCAACACCTATGTTCCACATCCTGAATTTAGTTTCTCTATGCACAGAAGTACAGCTGCCCCAGCACAGCAAGTTTCTCTCAGAGACACTGAAAGACCCAGCAGCTTCCCTCAGTGGTTCCACAGGGAGCAGAAGCACATCCAGCCCAGGGGGCATCAGCCAAGGGATGCCCAGCCTCACACTGCCAGCACAAGCAGATATATAGCCAAAAAGCACAGGGAGGTCAACCAAAACCAACCCTACGCAACCAGGATGTGATGGGAAGCTTCTCATTTTGCAGCAGAGGCATCAGCTTCCAAAGAAGGTGAGAACAAGCCACAACCTTGATGCATTAATGCTGCTTTGCAGCTCCAGAAAAGGCATCCAGAACCCCTGTGTGCTGCTAGAAGAAAGCCAAAGCTCTGCATGTTTAGAGGAATACAGGGAAGAGAAAGGATAAGCCCAAATCGATGTCATTTGCAAGGCAAATATGCAACACACTGGACTGCATGCTATTAACAACGTTGAGCAACACTGAAAGTGGAGGTTCTGAAAGCAGCAGGAAGCTCTGCCTGAAACAAAGCGAAAACGCTCTCACAAAAATACTTCTGTGGCCAAATGCATTACTGAGCTCAAACAAGCAAGCACTTATACCTAGTGTGGTGGGGTTTTTCCCCCTTCCTCCTCAAGGGAGGAGACATTTATCTCAAGGCTATCAAAAGAAAACACTTTCAAAGTGAGGAAAGCTGCAGAAAAGAAAGCCCTGCCTGGCACAAACAGATAATATTTGAGAAATAAAGAGATCCACCAAGTTAAAGGAAGGAAGAAAACAGTTCTGAATAATTTACTTCGTATAGCCTAGTTCCTGCCAAAACAGCTCTCTGAATCCCAAGGTAGTTCTGATAATCTCCATTCTTAGAACAAAAAAAAGCTAGGACTGAACATTAGCAACATTAATTGTGCGATATGACCTGAATGATGCAAGAACAAGTAGTGAAATGAACCACAACATCTGCTGAATCTTTAATCACTACTTGTTTTGCTGCGAGGCAGAAGAACGCTGCATGCTAGCTTCCAAGCACTGTAAAGAACAGCACATAAAGGACAGCAAGATTTCAACTGGCAGAAACACAGCCTCTGTCCTACCGACATGCCATTACTTTGCTACGAATGGCAGACACAGCAGCACCTAAAGCAGGATTTCTTTTTAAAGTCATCTGTAAAGGACCACGCTTCCTGCACCCCAAGGTAACAGGCAGCCATTTCTGAATAATTAAAGCAAGGACATTTCCTCCATTTACATCTCCCTCTGTATTTCTACTCTCAGAACAGTATCAGGCAGTCGTGCAGCCGCCAGCAGCAGCTCTTCATGAAAGAGGCAGCTGAACCTCAGATGTGTAGGAAGGTGATTTATGTAAACATGTGCTGCAAGAGGAGGTGCAATTGCAACACATCTAGGCATCCTTGAGCTATATTTAATCCATCTGCCTCCGATACCCATTGCACTGACACTGCAGAAACCCACATTTCTCTGTGGCTGCCCAAGGGCCACCAATGCAAGCTGCACAAGATACAGTGCAGTGCAAAGGCAAAGCCAGTCCTGCTGTGCTTTCACTGATTTTGAAGCCCAAAATAGCTTGTTTAAAACCAACCACCATGCCTACAGTGGCACGTACATCTCTAGTGACAGTACAGGCATGAGACTGCAACAGCAGGATTAGCAAGTGATACAGCAAACACTCAGGAGGGGGCAAAAAAAAAAAGTTATTTGGGGAATAAATACATACTAATTCCACAGCTACATCAAGGATTTGCATGATAAGCAGTTATGCAGACTCTGATTCACTGGGGGAGTGATTTTTTTTTTTTAAAGGGCAAAAAAAAAGTAAAAATATTGCTTTCAATAAGTCCGTCACATTGACTTTAATAGAATCTAACTTTGATAAGTTCTTAAAGTCAAAAAAGCTTAGAAAACAAGACCAGTAAAATATGGTACAAATAAGAACTGTGCAGCCACATATACCAAGCAACATTCCTGTGCCTCCCCCACTGCAGAGCTTACAGATCCAGGAAGCTGGGGTCTAACCCACAGCTTTCACTGAGACCTCCTTCCAAAGCTTAGTAACACTCGATGTTCCTGCCTGTACATTTGAGTCCAAATAATTCACAAGAGGAAAAAAAAAGCAGTAGATTGCAACAAGAGATAGGCATACTTCCAGAATGGCATGATCTTGAACAGCAACCTTCAGACCAGTCCTGTTTTCCTTACAGGCTCAGCTATAATGGGAGCAAGAAGAGCTGCCACCTCCACTGCACTGCACTGCTGAGGGAAGCGATGAAAATCAGCAATATAAATACTGAAACACACGGTATCCAAGGTTAATAAAGTAAATGGTGTTTGAACATTGCACTGAACCACCTGCTTTCTTAAGTTGCAGGGTGGCAAGAAGCTAAACTAACACATTATGCTGAATGTGTTGATTCTTGGAACCTCAGGGCCAGTGAGCAGCCAGGTGGTATCTCGCATCTACTTCACCATGTTCAACTTCACAGCACGTCAATCAACACAGCACCTCTGTACCCCAAACCCCCGTGCACAGCTTGCTGCCCAGTGCCATGGTACGCACCTGCAGCACAAGCTTCCAGCTCTAAGGGAAACGCAGAGGTGTTTTATACTCCTACACCACTGGCAGCTTAGAGCTTGACAAGTCACTCATGCACATTCACAATCCTTATCTGAACAGAGTGAAGACCGTAACGAGCATCCAGCATGTAAAGCTGCTTCCTCAACCTCCACTTGTGCTCCAATTAAATAGGAAAGAAACACCTTAGTCATCCACAGCCTGCGAGGTGATCTTAAGACAGCGGTATCGAATCCCACAGCTTTTCACACCTATTAAAATGGAACTTGGTCATTTGAAGGGGAGATTTTGATGAGCGCGATGCAATTAACAGACCCTGCCTTTGTTACCAGACTGCTCGTGATGAAGCACAGCCTCCTTGGCATTCCATCTCCCTCCCTCAAAGGTGCTGTGCTACAGCACATTTATGGATTTACCACGTAAAAGGAGAATTTGGGCAGGTTACCTTCAGAGCCACTCAATAAGGCTCTTTCAGTCCATGAAAGCCATAGAGGCACTCCCCCCTCCCCTTAGGACCAAAAACACTGCATTCAAAACACTTTATTAACACTAACACAAACCTTAGGCATTTATTTAAACTGAATCAAAATGCTGTTGAAAAAAAAAATAAGAGCTTTTCAGTGAAGATTTCAAGTGTAAAAAGCAGCTTCAGTGCAACTCAAGCGGGGCTGCGTTAGGAATTCTTCAGCTCACTGAAGAACGAGTTGCTCCCATTTGGGCAGATGTCACTCGTCCGCCTGTGCTGCTCAAATTGCTCTAAAGGAGTGCAGAAAGATGCGTTGAATTTTCTTTCCTCCGAGTGAGTCATTTAGCTACCACCTGTGTTAAGCAGTAACAACATTAACAACTTCTACACACCTACGGGTTTAGACTTTGGACTCTCAAAACGACTGCCTACCTCCACCAGCGGGGTTTTTCAGCTCTTCTCCGAGGGTGACAGACAATTACAGAGGCCAATTATGTAAAACCTTTCATCCGAGAAAACGCGGAGCACTACGCAAACATTCATTAAGCCTCGCAACTCCTCGAGCTCACCAGTTCAAAGCCAGCTCGCCTATCTCAAGCCACCAAAACTGGATCCCGAGAGCAGCATAACCGAGATAGCATGCAGCGCAGCAGGGCCAACCACTTGGCTATTTACCCAGCTCCACGGGCGGGTTTTACAGCCCGCGATGAGCCGTGCCTGAGCGCTCGGAGCCGGTTCTCCGCGAGCAGATAGGCACACACTGAGCCGGAGCAGTGCTATCCCCGCAGCCCGCTCTGACCAAAGGCTTTTTCTTCCCCCCACCTGGAAGCCACACGGTCACCTTGGTTTGCTGGAGGAACTGAAAGCAGCACTCGCTGCTCCAAGCGAGGCCTTGGAGGAAGTAATTTTGAGAAGAGATCGCTTCCACTGTGCTTGTACTTTTAAGCTCCCCTTCGGTCCTTACACAACTCCCACGTGAACGCGCTATTAGAAATAACATCCACTCGACCCAGCCGTATTTTCGCTACGCTTACGGATATTCAGAAGCCCTGCTCCGGCAGGCTGCGGGCAAGCCCGCTGAAGAAGCGGCAGGAGGCAGAGCCGCGGGGCCGGCCGGCCGCTCAGCAGGCCCCGCGAGCCCCGCACGGACGGCCCGGAGGTGCCGGGAAGGCCCCGAGCGAGCAGGCCCGCGGCCGGGACGCAGCCAATCGCCCCTCCACGGCCCCCGCAGCCGCCATGGCCGGCCGGGAGCGCGGGCGCTGCGTGCGGGGCCTGCTCTCCGCCCACCCGCTCTCCTCCCGCCCGCCCGCCCGCCGCACCGCCAGAGGCCTACCCGGAGCGCGGCCGCCAGCGGAGCGAATCCCGGCGGCACGCAGCACGGAGCCGCCAAGCTGGGCTCGGCGCGGCACGGCGCGGCCGGATCCCCCTTGAGCCGAGCGGCGGCGGCGGGAGGAGCCGTGGAGGCCGCGCCAATCCGCGGCCGGGGCGGGGCGGGCCTAGACCCGCCGGGGAGGGACGCGGAACGCCGCCCCCGCTCCGTGCCAGGCACCGCAACGCGACAGGGCTGCCCGCCTCCGCCGCGCTGCGAGGGTCGGGGCCGCGCGGAGGCGCCTCGGGGGGTCGGAGCCCCCCCCGCTAGGCCCCGTGCTGCTCACTCGTGTCTTCGTGCTGAGTGCTGTGGGGTCGAGCGACGCTGGAAGCAATGGGACTGCCCACTCAGAATCGCGGATCGGGAAAGACCTCAAAGATCCCAAGTCCAACGCACCCCTACCACACTCACTGACCACGTCCCGCAGTGAGTGCCGCACCTTGTACACCTCCAGGAAGGCGGCCCCACCGCTCCAGGGGCAGCCTGTGCCAAACTTCCACTGTGCTCTGTGGCGCTGATGAGTGGCTTTAGTGCACCCATGGGCTGAGAACTAAACAGTCCTCCACAGACAGCCAAAGTAACTCATTTGGGAGGCTTTATAAGCTACCTGACTGCAGGGCGGGAGGGGGTTGGTGCCTGAGGAGGTGCCCTGGCCACGCAGGACTTAAGGACTATCACGAGCACAGTGCTAGCCGTTGCAGCTGCCTTGTTGCACTGCTGTTTCCTCCTGACATACACTGTCACTGTTTGTGTGGTTGCTACCCTC
Organism: Cyrtonyx montezumae; assembly: GCF_038088225.1. Taxonomy (NCBI): domain Eukaryota; kingdom Metazoa; phylum Chordata; class Aves; order Galliformes; family Odontophoridae; genus Cyrtonyx; species Cyrtonyx montezumae. Next base: position 2,353,049 of record NW_027071826.1, read on the forward strand.
AGCTGACAAAAGCACGAGCTGTTTTTTTTCTGCTGCGGATGTATCCAGGAGGCCACAGTTGGTCACACCAGCATCACCCCAGCCGTCACCACTGTGCACCTCCTCCCGCTGGGCGAAAGGGATGGCAACCTGGGAAATCCTGCCAAGCAAAGGCACTGAGAACGAGAGTGAAATGCAAACGGAATGCACTGGGAGAAGAGGAATTAAGTGGTGTCACCAGATGGTAGCGAGAGCCTCAGCGTTCCCTGTAAGGAGCCCCCCTCTCCTCAAAAGATTTCAGCGGTTCATGGCTACTTAGGGAGAAGCAGGGAGTGATGCAGGTCCCCGCGGGGGACCACAGATGATCAGGGTGAGGTCAGGACCGGGGGCTGTCTGTGTGCAGACCAAAAAGATGTGATTCCTGCGGCCTGCAGGCAGGCTGCCACGGACAGACTGCTGCTCCTGCGTAATGCAACGCTACAAAAAGATCCCTCAGACAGTTCTCAGCTGAGAGCAGTGTACTGCATCAGCACCATGCTGCAGTAGTGTTACCGAGCAGCAGAACTAATTAGCCACGGCACGGGATCGCATTAACACGGCATCTCAGACGGCTGAGGTGAATCTCCCAAAGCCCCCGGAGGGCTCTTGGCTACAGCCGCTGTTCACAAGGATGAGGGAAAACGTTGGTAAAGTGTGCTCAAGGTCAAACACCATGTCGCTGAGAAGGCTGAAAACACGACCTGCAGTTCCTCACCTCTCCAGTGCTTTCTCTGCTGCACCATAACAAAATCCCAGAACAGTGGGATTTTGCTGCTGCTGACACAGTGGCTTCATTCTTCTGTAGGACTGTTCTGTATTTTGGTGCAGGACCACAGTGATCTCTTTCCCTGTATGGAAAAGCCTTTTCACTACCCTGCACAACATTTCAGTGCACACACAATAAGATACCAGCAGATGACTTATTATAGGGGAACAAAAAATGTCACGAGAGACCCCATGGCTGTACAGACCCAAACTTTTGTTGTCAGTTGCCAAAAGACAGTGAACTGCCATTTACTGCTAAGTGACTTGGAATGATCAAATCAGGTTTCTCCTCCCTCCAGCTCCCCCCCACCCCGCGCACCCAGTGATAATATAAGACAGGTTTTGCATGTTGTTTAGCTTACATGGCCATTTGGCACTCACACATTTCAGTAGCCTTGAACATTGCAAAAAACAACAGATAAAGAAAACCAGTCCTATCTTATCAGAGACCTAGAGAAGTTTAACTCGGGGCACGCAGGATTAACCAAGTCACTATAGCTCTTTATTTATAGTTTCCGTCTTAATTAGCAGCCATATTCTGCAAAGCTTTCCCATCCTGAACCCGACTGTTCCTTATCTCCTTTGTTTTAGTGGTGAAACACTTTACTCCAGCAGTCACACCCAACTTCCACGGACAACATTCTGCTCCTGGGTGCTGCGTGCTGAGAAATGAAGCACAGGTTTCAACCCAGAATCAAAAATGACCGGTGTCTTGACAGTGCTTGGGAGAAGGATGCTCTTTTCAAATGAAAACGTAATTCTCCTGACCTAACTCGATTAGAATCCTACTTAATGCTGCAGAAACATCAACTAATAGCACTGCACTACTCAATTTCTTCATCTGTTTTTGCTGAAGGGGATCATGTACGATTCACCCACAGTAACCTCACGCCAAAGCCTGGAAAGAACTCAAACTGTGCTCAAACTGGGAGCTAATAAATGTGCTACAACACCTGACTGGTAGGTATCAGGCTGCCAGAGTGCAACTTAACACCTCGAGTCGGGTAGCTCGCCTTGCTATTTCTAACCCACACAGTGTCAGACAGCTCGCAAGGGTGAGCGGAAACTCCCACCTGCTGTGCAGAGTCCTGGCTGCAGGAAGCAGCACAAAGAGGGTTGGCCCAATGGAGTGATGTTACCATTTTATTTTTAACACTCCAGGCTGCAGGCACTGTGCTTGATGTGGTTGGTTGGGTATCATCGGGGCAGTAAACACCCAGAAAAGGGAAGCTCTCCTTGTCTGGGTGAGAGTCTCAACATGCATCTCCTTCTTGGTCCAAGGTGGGACTGTATACGTGCTCCCCTCCCAGGCTATAGGCTGACACGCTGTGGGTTTGTGGGCCACTGTCACTGCTATGTGTGCTCTGTGTACAGCAGTTGGCATGCTGGCATGCCTTCTTCCTTTGACAGACTGTGTGATGCTGTGGTCTACAGATTTGTAACTCCAGTTGCCTGAACTCTCACCAACAAATATATTCAGAAATTGCAATTACTTCTCTGTATTTAAAGATACATTTCTCTCCATATTGCTCTTCAGTAATGGGCATTTTTGCAAGGGCAGGAAGAACTAACCTCACAAAACACAATATCCCACATGAAAGAATGAAAAGTAAAGTGTAAAGAGCACGCTGCCAGACTTCCACAGAGTGACTTCCCTGGTACAAAACACATCTGAAAATAACACTTATATTGTCAAGCAACAGGGAAATTCAAATTGCTTCTCAAAGCTTCAGTGGCTTAAATGTAAGGATATTATCACAAAATCATCAGGACTGCATGAGAATGACACACTTAATCTTTCGAACATGTATAATAACTGTACAAGATGAGCTTACATATTCACATTCCCTCTTTATCTTTATTAAATGGTAATAAGTTTATTTTTCTTAAAGTAAAATCAGTAGCAATCCAGAATTTGGCTGGGAACAAAAAAATTACCATGCTTCATCTCAAAGTGACATTGAAATATTTCAAAATCGTGGCATTACTCAAATACAAAAAGACCATTGCAGGGTCCTAGATATCCTCAGTGGAGGGTGTAATTGCAGCATGTTATGGAAACCCATTCAGGCTGTAGCCTAGCCAGCTCAGATAACAACCTGTGAAGCTGCAGGCACATTCTGAGCTTGCCAAGGACCTAAGTTACATTCTCACATTACCAGTCTGCATGGAGCGTGCCCTGCTGGGCTATCACTGATGTTACTTGAGCTGGTGAGGTTAAGGCCCAGGTTGAAGTGTCGTCACATTGCCAAAACTCCTCAGTATCCACAGACACTCAAGAAGAAATTAACTGAGCAACAGCTCTGGTCTAGATGCTCCCCTAGTATGAAATAAGAAAAAATCATTTTCGGTTGGAAAGGGGACACTCCCAAATTACTTTTTTTTTTTCCTAAAGCTAGTGGTTCAGCATGGTTCAAATCACTGGACTGCATCCTGATATCCTAGGGTACAATTCTTGAATGCTCTCAAGTTGCACTGATCCAGGGGGAGAATGGCAGTAACAAAATGCAGCGAACAGTCAGGACTACATCGGGCTCAGTGGGCAGGGTCTACAAATACAAATGCCTGTAGCTGCTGTTTAACTGGGTCTTTTTTATACCACTGGGGTACCTGAGAGCATCAATAATCTCCAAACTGTTTATTATTATTTTACAGCAAATCAAGAATTTTATGCTCAAGATTTTCAGAGTTTCCAAACCCTGGCAGCTCACACAAGGAAATGTGTGGTGGCATTTCTCTGACAGCTGCATTCTGCGGTGCACAGAGCCAGCAGCAAATGGTGCAAGACCTATCAGTGCTGCGAGAAGCAGCTCTGCACCTAGTCTGAGCAGTCTTTAACCCACTTACTGCTGTCTCCATTCACTGTAACCGTGTTTAAATAAAAATTTACTGGTGTTTTACCATAGAACTTGTAGGAGACGCTGCTTGCAAGATATGGCTGTCACCCAGTCCTGCCTGGCCATACTCACACAGTGTCTGCATTTTTGCAGTGCCACCACGTGGCTGATCTCCTCCTCAACATTTCTGCATTTTAATCCTGATAAACAAGTGCAGAACAAGTCGTCTTGCAGATGACTGGCACTGAACACAGTCACACAAGCAAGCCGGGACAATGCTCTTGGATTTATTCTCTTGCATACGAGAGAATCGACACGAAAGATACATAACAGGCGACGAATATATTTTTCTTAGAAAAGTGAGGATAACCTTGACAGCTGAAAAATCCTGTGGTGTGTTCATACATCTCAGACAATACTTTGTTCGTGCCCTCACAGGGCAAAGTTACCTCAGAAATTCCTCACGCTACGGTGGCAGTGCTCCAGTATCACCTTCCTCTCGCTCACAGCACCCTGAGAGAACATCTGTGCTTTTCGCTCAGAACACACAAGTCCCCAAACTGGCTCCCTGAGGTGGCCGTGTGTAGGCAGGCGTGTGCTGGAAGCTTGGCGTGGCTCCACGGAAAGCCTAGGCGAGGTCCTGAGGGCACAGACCCTTTCCCTGTCAACTGAGACGGTGATGACAGAAGACACAAAACCCCACAGCCCCTCACACAGGCGCCATCTTAGAGCGCCTCCGCTCCCATTGCCCCCACCCCGCGCAGCTCGCCAGCCAATGAGCGACAAGCGGAGGGTGGGGCAGCACCCAGCGCAGCCAATGATCGTCAAGCGTGGCGATGACGCCCACCAATAAACAGCTGATCTGGCGAGCTGGGCTCTGTCAAAGAACCGTCCGTTAAGAGCGAGCCGTTGAGAGCCCGCGGATTGGACGGACCTGGCCAATCAGCGGCGCCGGGTGAAATTTGAAAGCGAGCGGAGGCGGCAGCGCTTGGGAAGCGGAGTGGCGGGGCTGGGAAGGTATGGCGGCGCGGGCGGTGGGCTCGGGAGGGGGGACGTGAGGCAGCCCTCAGGGGAGGTGAGGCGATTTGGATTTGCTGTGGTCCCCGAGGCCCCTTCCCCACATCTGGGTCCGGAATCTGGCCGCGTTCCGCCTTTAAAGTGATGTTCGCTGTTTCTGTCTGTAGGCACTGGGGCTAACGTAGGCTAGTTTTCATACCGCGGCTCGCTTGCTTAATTCAGGATGTGGGATGATGATAGCTTTGTGTTAAAAGCGAGTGGGGAGCTCTGTCTCTGCTTACATCGCGTTCTTAAAGCTTCACGTGATCGTTTCTACAGGATTGCTTGCACAGAAGCAGGTTGCTTGCTGCTCGTGCTCGTTCATGGCAGACAGGACCCGAGTAGGCCTGTGGTACAATAGCTAGAGGAGTGCTTCCTTAGAAGTAATGCTTAAAAAACCCTGAAATGCGTTATAATATTTACCACTGTACAAAGCAAATGCATGTTTTTGTAAGCTTGCCTGATAACATCATAGCCGTTCTGTGGCTATGGGTATGGTACCTTCCACAAGCTAAAAAACATGCATGCAGTCTGGGTAAGCCATTGTTGTGTTTATAGAGTGCATATGAGGAGACTCAGGCACTGGAAATTTGTCCTGCAAGTTGTCAGATATGAGGATTCCCAGTGTGCAATTGCAAGTACCATTTATGACAGCTCAGGCAGAAACTTCATCAAGTCTGATGGTAGTTCAGAATACTTGGATGGCATCTCCCCACTCTGCTCCTTTGTTCTTTGCCTCGTGGTTGCAGAGACCCAAGCCTAAATGAAGCTACAGAATAATTAAAAAAATAAGGGAATCTGCTTTCACTAACAAAGCTGGGTGCAAATCCTTGGGGCAGATGGGCTCCTTGAGTAGCTTGCTAGCTGTCACAATTCTAAGAAGGAACAGAATAGTAAATGAAGTGAGAGTGTAGAGGATGGCCCTTTGCACTTACAGGAGCGATGCATCCAGTATTAGCTTGGAAGTGGGTAGTTGGGATCTATCACAGACAGTTAGCCTTTAGTTGAAAGGAATGTCCATTTCCTTAGCTTAAACTTCTTGACTGGACCTCTCAGTTCTTTAATGTTATCATCTTTACCACGACAAAGCCTACAGAGGATGGATGTAGAGTCTTGATTGTAGCTGCTGCTTTTAGGAGTGATTTTCTTTGAGTGTGCCCAAAAACCTGCTTACTGTAGAAGGTTGGATAGTAAAGGTATACTTCCACTAACTGTTTTCTGAAGGACTTTCTGTAATGCTGTAGGAACTAATAACAAGATCTGCCCAAAGATGATTATTGGAGAAGCTCAGAGATTACCCTTCCTTAATTGCTTACCTGTAAATCAGGGTAAACATGATCTGTGAGCTACGGTAGACTCAGCCTGACAATCAGGCAATCATTAACTGGCATCTTTAATGAGTTTCTGAGAGTTGGAACATAAAATGAAACCTGAACTGTGAGATGCTTGATATTAACAAATGAATTGGTACTGACATGCACCGACTCTTCCAAGACTGTATGGAAGACATCTGCTCTCTGACCTGAGTACTGTAAGCTGAGTTTTGCTTTTATTCTCATTTCTTCATTTAAACTGATTTCTGACTCATACGCTGTCCAGTGTCTATTCCCAAGCCCTTCCAAATAGCTGCACAAGCACTGCTGATGCTATGGAAGTTACTCATTGCGTGGATGCTGCCATGAAGTTGGGCACAAGCAGCTGCCACTGCCAGTCCCAGAGCAGACACACTTTGTATTCTTTCTTAGGTTTTCTCTTAGCCTCTTGTTGCTTTTTCAATAGTTTTACAGTTTAAGAGTATGTTGTTACTTATTTCTTTACTCTTTCTGTTTAATTTGGTGTTCTGTTTTTCTTTTTTTGTTGTTTTTTTTTCCTCTGACATCTAAGTTTCCAGGTTAGGCCTCTGGTGTTGTTTTTTAGCTTGATATATTCATAGTGAATAGCGAGGGCTTTTCTTGACCTGAAGAAATCCTTTACAACCGTGGTGAAGGCAGATCATTTCAGTCCAGCTCACTAACCATTTCTTTAGTTTGATCAAAGCTTGCTGTCTTGAAACTGAGAACCTCAATCACTGAATTTCATTGGCTATTTAGTTTAGCTACACCACCTGCTTACTCTAGAACCGTTTTCTTTGAATAATGGAAGATTTCAAAAGCCCTCTGGTTGAAGCAGCAGGCAGAGTAAAATGAAGAACTGATCCTGACCTCTCCTCAGGAGGCATGAAAGCTCTCAAAAAGGCTTCAGTGGGGTGCAGGGATTTGTGCTTTTTGTACTGCTGTTAGCACAGCACGTACAGACCAACTGTCATCGGGTCTTCCTCGGGTTAAAAAAGCAGGGAGAAATCCTGCTTGAAATAAATGCTATTGTGTTGCAGTTGCATCCTGGAAACTCAGTTAGGAAGCAGAGCCAAGTACTCTGATGCATGACAAAAATGCCTTGCCATCAGATAGGGTATAATCTAAACGCTTTGTGGCAATGTTGCTTCCAAGTATTGTCCTACAACCTTGTCATTTACTTGCTTGTCTCCTTAACAAGAAAAACATCTGTGCTGAAAACAGGCTAGCCAGTCTCTGGCAATGAGAAAGCTTTCTCTGCTAGTTCTAATACCAGAGTTGTTGATGCTCAGCAAACAAATTAGCCCCTTAAATACATAAAACAAATAATGAAGTGTCATTGCTGAAATTGTTGTTTGTGTTTTCTCTGGTACGTGTACAGGAGTGAGGCATCTAGACCTTTCTTTGTAACATACGAACTAATGAAAAGGGCAGAACAAACCATGACTCCTTTTATCCTATCCTTATGTTTTTTGGTCCAGGATTATCAAGATGGCAGCTACCTCCCAGTTTGCCAGTCGGTACAAAAAGGATTTGAGTACAGAAACCATCCGAACAAAAGCTGCTCGCAGAAAATCAATGCTCCAAAAGGAGAACAGACACAAGTTGTTTGAAAAGGGCAGACAGTTTGGATTGGCAGATGTCAAAGTTCAGGAGTCAAAAACGAGGGGAAATTCTCAAGTAAATGTGGCAAGTGAAACGTGCTTGCAAGAGGACAGTTTAAAACAGAGTAAGTAAAGCCTTGTTATAAAGCTTTTATAAATGGTTAAATGTGGTCCATGTTTTAATGGGAAGGAATGGTTTAAGGTTTAAAAATGGAGGACTATCACTTTTTGTAACTATGAAGAAAATAGTCTACTGTCCTTTATGACTGCAGAAGTGTTCTTTGTCAGTTTTGTCCACAGCAACCAAAGGAGAAATGCATTTTGCTATTAATATTCAGTAGTATGGCTTTGTTGTTCAAGAAGTGATTGACCTTGGTCTATAATCTCATTTATGTACTACTGCTGTCCTGTACTTGAAGAATGGTTAGAAATTGGTGATGCATCTGGCAATTTTATTTTTGATTTGCTTCTTTTTCATCAGTTTCTCCTTTCTCTGGGAAAAGGAGTCTTGCATGTACTAGATTCTGCTTGCATGGCTCTTCTGAGTGCTTATGGCTAAAGAAAAAGAATTAAATAACTCTGTAAAGGTATTTTCAGAGTTACTTAATAATAAAATAAAGGTATTTACGGAGTTCTTTAGAGATATCAAAACACTGAAGGTGGAGAGAGGAAAAAATCATTGGAGGAAAGAGTCAAATCCTTACAAAATCATGTCAAATACATAATTTGAGTAATTACAGCCTGCTTATCTTTGCTAAACTTTAACATTCAATAGCTTTTGTTTTCTTTTTCCAGGTAGACATGTCGTTCACAGTTTTATTCTTTCACATTTCCTATCACTTACTCTAAGCTTCCAGCAGGCTTTATTTGGTAACTAAAGCTAACCTAAGCTTCAGCTTTCAGTGGTAATTACGGAATCACAGAGTTGTGACTCGCTGGACATGGCCATAAAGTCAATACAAGTGTTTTAATAGAGAAGCTGGTTCAAAACAACTAATTGATAAACTAATGCTCAAGTGTTTACTTTAGTACTAGTATCCTTGCAGAAACAGTCTGTACACTGTGAAATGGTATGAACTCACAGCATTTCTAGGATGTAGATTTGAGGCCATGTGTTTACAAGCTGCAACTTATCTCTGAGTACACTGCAGTGAATTTCAGCTTTTAGTTGCAAGCTGATAGCTCACATGTGTTTGTGTTATAAAGCTTACAATGAAAATTTTAGGCACATACTCCAGGTAGTCATTTTCTTGCTGACATAATGCATTCATCTTGGATCTTGGGGCATTTTTCTAGGAGTCTTCTTTCCGACGTGCTCAGTTTCTGTCTTCTACTTGCATGAAAAATATCTTCAGTGTTGTATATCATGTCTGTCTTCATCTTTGCTTCAGAACAATCTACAGATGCAGCCACCAGGAGGATGGATGAACGCAGGGAAATGCTGCAGCGCTATAAAGAAGAGAAGGAGCTCCGCAAACTAAAAGAGCAAAGAGAAAAGGCAAAAAAGGGTGTGTTTAAAGTTGGGTTATACAAACCTACTGCAGCTGGATTTCTTTCACTTGTACCTGAAGTTCCCACAACAGGGAAGCCAAAAGAAAAGGTAATAAGGGGCAACGTCACTAAATGAAGCTTATGTAGTGTATGACATTAAAATTTCTGATTATGTAGACAATTTTATGCAAGTTATGTAAGCATTTTATAGTATTATACAATATTTATGAAGTATTTATAAGGAATGATAAGGGAGTAATTTCTTTTTTTTTTCTTTTTAAAAAACTGAAGCAGGAAATAATATAAGGGATGTGTTAATTTTAACACATTAATTAATTTGATCTGTTTTGACTCACAAGTGCACTGGCATGTTGCTTTACCTGCTTAGGCTTCTTGCTCACCCTAACAGAATGGCAGGGAGAGGAAGGAGTATGTTAACTCTCGTTTCTTTGGGAATGTTTCCAGGCAGCTCCTGCTTTCTCTGGGAGGATTACTCGATCACAGGCCAAGAACCAAACAGAAAAGGCTGTGATACCAACTGCATCTAAGCCCTCTACGGTTTGTCTCTTATGTGAACTTAAGTGAATAAGTTGGGAGAAAAAGATGTAATTATCCTTGAGGGTGTAAATCAGGATTGTATTGTGATGTGATGAATGATATCTCCAAGCAGGTTTTCCTGATGAAAAGGACAGATTAGGTCAAAGAAGCTTTCAGCAAGCTGATAGAATTTATTGTGATGATTTGAGCATTGTGTTGAACTGAACTATAGAGTTTGATGAATTCAACACAGAGAAAAGTAGACTGATCTTCCAGATTCCTTTTTCCATGTGAAATATTATTGCAGTCAGCAGGCAATGTGAGTAAGAATGGAGGCAGTAATGGGACTGAAGGTAACTACTGTTTAAAGATGAGTGATTGAGTTGCCCATCAAACCTCGTAAGTTTGATCTCATGGAGCCTGTAGTGATAGATCTGATGCACAGAACTGTTGAAATCCCATCTACTGCCAATTTGGCATCTTGATTTCATAAAGATGAAATATTTAACTTGTAGAATATTTCAGTTCGCATTAACGTACATAAGACCACCACTGCCAAATTTATTATTTTTGACAAGCTGGGTATGAAGCTGTTTTATTCTGAGAGAAAGTTTCCTATGCAAGAAGATCTTCACCTTGTTTTCCACCTATTCTGGGTAATAAATAAGTAGAACCAGTGAGTAAAGGTCAAAGAAGATACAGTGTTGTGCAAATTTCCATTTAATGCTGCAGCCTTATAAGTGAAGATGTATGCTGTTGAAAAGCAATTACTGTAGGTATCACTCATGATTAATCCTTACTGCTCCAAGTTGGAATCAGTTCACTGTTGGCATATTTTACTAGGAATCTCGATAGTCTCATGGTTTTATATGTATTAAGAAGTAGGGTTTCTGAGGAATTTCATCTGCAGTACTTTGTAAAAGAAGCACAATTTGCATCTAGCAGTCTTGTCTTATAACATTTGAATGCATTTGGCAGGTTTCCAGTCATGATTGTGTGAAGGGAGAACTGAGATAATGCTGATTTTTTTTTTTTTTTTTGTGGAAAGTGGCTTTTAGATCACATAATGTGTACCAAGATGCAATGGTAATTACCATCTGCTTTCAAAGTAAACCAAACAATTTCTGAAGTTTTCTTCATTCTGTTGGATAAAATCTTAATTGGTTGATGTATTTTAACACGTCTGAAACGATCTATTTTAGTCATCCTTAATATCACTGTGACTTTTAAAGACCTTTGTACTAAGTTACCTGCCATTTGTTTTACTGGAGCCTTGGAGGGAAAGATGAGGGAAGAAGTTGGGTAACTTCATTTAGGCAGTTCTGGTGCTTCATGATGCATTGTATTCTCTTGCAGGTCTGTGCCAATGGGCACAGTGTGCGCCCCACACAAGCAGGGCGTAAACAGATGAATACAGAGAAAACAGCTGAGAAGGGAAAAGGTATGAAACTAGAATGATCCCACATCTGGGCCTGAAAGGACACTGCTTCATGACTCTTTTGGGCCAATAGCTGTATCACTGTGGGAATAAAGCAAGGGATGTTGTTTTGGAAAGATCCACCTTGTATACTGGGGTTCAGGGAACAACAGACTGCTTAGGATGATTGCTTCCACTAATCAGAACAAAAGTAAACTGCCAGAAGGCTATGGATCATGGGTCTCTAGATATTGTATGTACTTGTAGCTTCTGTAGACTGGAGGAAATGGAATGGAGGATATTTAATGCACTAGTGATTCCTGATGATCACCATAGGGAAGGGAGAAGAAGGTCAGTAGGCAGAATTGCATGGCTGCTAGCTGTTTCACAGCTGGAGCTATACAGAGCTTCCTATTTATCTCTAAGGAAAATATAATGTGTAGTAGCTGCTGTTACTGTAGAATAAATGATTTCACCTGGAAAAGACAACGGATGGCTGATATAAGCAGAATATGAATTTTGATATTCTAGGTATCCCCAAAAATAGCTAATTGTATAAGCTGCAAATGTTTTGAGTGAAGGCTGAATCTATGCAGCAGTTATGCTATTTATGTACTCTACGTGAAACTTGTTACATAACACTGAAAAAGGTTTGGAAAGAGTATCTACTGGTAGACCTTGTCAGCATATAACACAGGAAATGAGAGCCCCAAGTTCTGATGCACAGTGATGTAACTGAGTAAATGTGTGATTGCTTCAATAGATAAGTATAATCTGTTGTTGTCATATTTTAAAACAGCTCCTTCTGTATCTGTCTAGCTCTTGCACTTCCAATGTGAAAGATTCCATACATTTCTTGAGAAAACAAAACAAAATTAAACAAAACCAAGCCAAGCTATGTCTAAGCAGAATACATTTAATAATAAATTCTTCCTGGTACTGCAGTAATGTCAAGGCTTCAAGTTGTTAATGCTAAGTCACATAGAGTAGTGAACATGTGATGCTCTGTAATTCAGAGTGCAGCTATTTTCACGACACTATGTAATTAATTCAGCAAGCAGCAGATGTCTGTTTAAATAAATTTCACTCATGCTTTCAGTGAATACTGAACAGATTTGTTATCAGTGTTTGGAACAACAATTAAAATGTTAATTTAGATTAATCACTAGACTTGATAATGCTTTTGGGGAACGAAGAATATGCATTATATGTACTTAAACCCTAGTATGAAAATGTTAGGGAAGTGTGTGCTGGAGTATATCAAATGTTATGGTTGTTCATCTAGTATTTTTTCCCAACTTGTCAAACAGAATTCTGTGGAAAGTAGAGCAGCATTTAAAAAACAAATATCATTAACAGTAACCAAGATTTCCTGCAGATATGGAAATGCAGAGCATGAAACAAAGAGCTGTTAGATTTTCCTGAGTGTGTGAATGCTGTTGGTTTTGAAGGAAATAAGAAATGGTATTAAAACACATGGGTGAAAATGGTTAAGATGACTAATATAGTGCATGAACTTGAGTCAGATTTCATAAAAATATTTCAGGAATGATTAAAATTAAAGAATACTGCAATAAATTCACACTTTAGAATGCTTTAATGTAATGACCAAAGCATCACTGGCTGTTACAGAGATGGCTTGTTTAAGTTTCCAGCTGTGCAAATAACTACCAGTTATTCCTCCAGAAAGCTTCATCTGAAAGATAGGATGATGTTGACATTGGGATTGCAGGGAACACTGAGGAGGGTTCCTTAAGCCTTGCACTTAGCATCTGGCACACTGATATGTTGGTCTTATCATGGTACTGGAAGCACTACTGTACAGTGAAGAAGTTTTCTGTCAAGGTTCTGCAGAGTATTGCCTTGATGCCAAGGCTGAGCTGTGCTGCCTTTGTCACTCCTTGTGCAGAAGTGACAAAACCACTCCTCTTGTTGGTTGCCCTGTCTGTGGCAGGGAGTTGGAACTTGATGATCCTTGGGGTCCCTTCCAACCCAAGCCATTCTAACAAACTAATGCAACTGATAGTTATTTGTACAGCTTTCTGGTTACAACAAAACCAAAGCTTTTAATTATACTACTTAAATGCATCTCCTTAGCAAGCTTTGAAATCTTAATATTTCTTAGTGTTGCAGGCTTCAGCCCAGGCAGCCTCAAATGTAAGAATCACCAGAGCAGCTGCCTCTGCAGCTAGGCAGGTGCTGAAAACAACTGCTGCTGCTACTGGTAAGTGAGGCAGTTAAGTACAGTCCTGCTTGTGTGGCTGATATGCATTTGATAAAGTGTGCTATAAGGAGGTGTCCTGGCTGATACCATGTGCATGAGTACTGGAAGCAACATGTATGTGTACTGCTGTTAAGCTCATTGTCAAATGATATACTAGGACAAATTTGTCTTTAGGATCTAGTTTATCTCAGGCACTCTGTGCTCTAGAAATGTTCTAGCACACTGCACTCTGCTGTGTGGCTATCTCCTTGGAATAGATCAACTAGATCAATCATGCTAAATTGTCATGTAGGAAAATGTGCAAATACCCATGACTTAAAATCTCATCTGGAACTCTGCTAGGATATTGAAATGATGTTGAAACCAACACTGGGACAGCTGGCTGTAAAATCCATCTGTGGACTATCAATGTCAATATAATATTTATAGATTGAGAGAACAAAAACTAGACTAGTGAAGATTTGCCTGTTAGGAGTCTTTTTAATCCTTAAGCAGAAATACACCAATAAAGAACAGGTATGTTTGGACAAGATGGGAGCCCACGTTTTCCAACTCAGGAATTTTTTCTTCGTGTTTTACTCAAGTAGGGGAATGTAATAGTTAATGAAGGGGTTATTCTTAGTAGTATGATCTTGTCATCAGAGTGTTCTCCAGAATGTTTTGCAGTATCTTATATATGACACAAGTTAACCCCTAGGCTGAAAGTACAGACTGTGATAGTGTTGTTTTTCATTCACCTGTAGAAGTCATATGCCATGTATAAAATCACAATCTAAACTCATTTGACTTAAGTCTCTTCAGCCTTTAAGGAAAGGAGGACACTCTTTAAGCACATGACAATGTGTAAAGTGAATTTCTTTTCCTGGTGACATTTTTTTTGTTTAAATGAACTTGTAATTAGGTGTCTGCCCTCTAGCTCCCTCCCACTCAAGAAGCAAAGCCACTTCTCCCTGTCTTTAACCACCAGGCTTCTACAGCAATTTTTTTGAAAGCATTGGTGAATGATTCTTTTAATCAGATGTGTTTTGACCTTCTGGAATTTGTTTCACTTCAGGTAACCTGTCACAGAGAAAGACAGCAAATATAGCAAAACAGAAGAAAGCAGTCAGACCTGATCTGGAGGTAGGTAATGTAATATTTTAAATGAAAAAGCAGTAAAACTGATATAAGAGACAGGAAAAAATGGTAAGGTAAGGGTTGCTTAAAAATAGTTGTAAACGTGTAAAAGTAACAGGAAGCTCACTAATAAACCAGATTTTGGGAAGAAGCTGTGAGTGCTTAATATGTTGTGTTTTTAAAACTTAAGACCAAATTTGGTTTGCTTGTATGGATGACTTGTTTACTAATCCTCAAGTTTTGGACAGTGATTTGAATTGGAGGTCATACATGATGTATCTTTTACATGATGCTTCTACTACTTAAAAAGAAATAAAAAGTCCTTTTCAGTTTTCTGTTTTTATCTACTGCTTATAAACGTCATACAGTGCATTTGATTTTGTAACTTTGAATGTATCCTTTTGATGATCAAGGAACAATAATGTGAGTCTAAGGACTAAATGCTTTTTCAGTTTTTGAACCACCAAGAACATAGCTAGAATCTTTTTTTTTCCCTGTGAGATTCACTGTAATTAAAGGTAGTCACTTTTGTTATCCCGCTAAAAATGCAAACTAAATTTTACTGTTTCAGTGTAGAGAACACTGTATTTGAATTCACTGTGGTCCTCCAGTTTGGGTTTCTAAATGATTCACATATGCATTCGTGCTCTGACAGCCCTGTGCAAGAAGCATCAGTTTTCTCCTTCCTTATGCTCCACTATTCCCTCTCATTTAGTGTTTCCCCCACAGCTCCCTCCTCCAGTCCTATTTCAGCAACTGCAGCTGTGTAACAGTACTGTCTTAAAGCTGGTACAGTTGTGCACAAACACTGACAGGAGGTAAAAGGCATTTGGATCTTAGTTCAGCTTAGGACCTCTTCCCAATCAGGAGCTGCTCCATGCTTCCAGGTGGTAAACCCTTGTTGTAACCCTAGTCATATTACCACAAGAAATCTGTTAAAATTTAAATTCCAAGCTTACATTCCAAGCAAGGGTATCTAAAGTATAACAAGATTTCCAGTGTCTTGAAGACACACCCAAAAACAGTCTGAGCTCTTCTGGTTGGTTTGAGCTAACAGTCTGTCGATACAGGTATCTCAGAAACTTTGTGTGATTGACTACTCACTCATAGGAATGTGGGCTCAATAACTTCTCTGTGCTTCTAACTGCTCTGGTATTCTCCTTGTCCAGGGCTGCATTCTTCAACTATCAGATTATTTTAGTTTGTTCTTCAGCCTTTAAGTTAGGCCTTGTGTATAAACTGATTACTCAGCAAGGCTTGTAGGATTAGGAGCCAGTATCCTACTCAGCTTTTGAGGACCTTCAAGCATTTTCTTCTAACAGTGAGAGCAAGCAATTACTGATTTTAATAACAGCTGGCCTACTGGAGCAGTATGCTGCTCTAGCTCCTTCAGTGGATTGTTGCATTCCTCATAGCCAAGTGCTACCCCCTGCTGTAAAAATGGTTTACAGGTGTCAGAAGCTAGTTGGACTTAGGGTAAGCCCAGACTTCTATACACAGACACTATTGTAGAAAGCAAGTTACCTGAAATTGTTCCCTTCTTGTTGGCTTTCAAGCAGTCATCTCAGAATTCTGCTGGCATCTATTAGCAAACACTTAACTGATTTGATAATACAGTGCTTTGTTTGTGCAGGTAATTCCTTCTAAACATGAAGTGAATGAAAATGCTCCACTGGATCCAGTGATATGTTCAGCATCAGAACTTAAAAAGGAACAGACATCTGTAGAAAAGCAGGATTCTGCTCCAGGAAGACCCAGAACACGTTCCTTTGCACCACAACATTTTGTGTTTCAGCCCTTAGAAGGACTAACAACCTACAAAGTTAAACCCATGACTCCATCTAGGGCAAATGCATTTTTGTCTCCTGATGCCTTCTGGGATTTTTCCAAGTCTCCAGTGTAAGATTCTTATTTCTAATAGCTTAAAGGGCAAGTGAACTTTTGTGATACTCCAGAAAACATGATCTTTCTGTAGTGGGATTCCATGTGTAATAAATTGTTCTCATGTTGAAATACCTGATTGTTACTGTAAACTTACAGATATGAGGCAAACTTTGTAATCCGTAACCCTGCCCATACTTTATCTATTTATCTATTTTACTTATTTTAATAGCTTGTGTTGTCTAGCATTGAACCAGAAATAATCTTCAAAATTTTGCAGTCTTGTGTGCTTGGTCATGTTTGAGGTCAGTCTCTGAATTCTTAAGTATTTTTTCCTTTTTTTTCCTCAGTAATACAGCTGAAAAATCCAGTGGAACTAAGGTACAAGAGCCTATTTTAAAAAGTCAGATTTCACCTGATCAAGACATTCAAGAACAGCAAATGCTGACAACTTTGCAAAAAGGTATGAAGTTCACATATGATTCATCATCATAATGCTTTCAGTTTTTACCAGATTCTGAGTAAATGCCTTTCATTTCTTCCAGGAAGTGAATCAGGTAAGACTTGCATTCAGAGATCCAGTGGAACAACTTCTGTATCTACTGAAATGGCAGTGACTGAAACAAAGTCAGATGATGTAAGAGAGGAAGAGCATGATGTGCCCTATTTCAGGTTTGTGTCTATTTGTTCTCCTACATGGTTTTCTGTTCTGGGTCTTTGACATGAGTAGCAGCTTGTAGGCACTAGCTTACGGTGGTTGATGTCTCAGTAGCAACTTCAGTAGACATTCATTGCTCTCTTTCTTTCTGTATTGTTCATGCAAGTAAAGAACATTAAATTCTGAAGAGTTAACACTATATCCAAAAGAACATAAAGCTTAAAAGCAATAAGAAAAAATACATTACAGCCTGTCTAACTGAACAAAGTTCAGTTCTGCCCAAAGACTGTATAGCTTGTCTGAAGCAGAAGGAAGACAATTATTAACAGTTACACATAGTGACAACAGTTGCAACATTCTCAAATTATTTTTTTTCACTATTTTAAGAAACATTCTTCAGTCTGAGACAGAGAGACTGATGTCTCATTGCCTTCAGTGGGATGGAAAACTTGAGCTGGACATTCCAGAGGATGGTAAGACTGAACTGTAGTAGGCAAAATTTAGTAGTAGTGTGCTTTATCTCCTAATGTTAAATCTGAAGCGTAGTGTTTGAAGTGATAGTGGCTGCTGGGCTGATAGTAGTTGACACAGACTTGCCTACTGCAATATCCTTTCTGTAAATTCTAAGTATGATTAAAGGCAGAAGCTTTAACAAATATATATAGATGTTTTAACTGTATTTTTTTTATCTTAAAGACTTGGAGAATGGGTAGCAATTTTTAACAAGGTTAAATTTTTTCAAGGTTAGAGGATTCCAGTGGAGCTGCAGGTAAACTGCACTGCAGGTCTGAACATAGTTTAAGCAGTAAACAGATCCCAAACTCTTCAAATACTTATATCAGTTGTGAAAAGATGAGTTATTCCAATGTACTCCAATTTCTTCCTTTGTTTTCTTGTTGCCATCAGCTGAAGATCTCATTCGCACAGCACTTGGTCAGACAAGACTGCTCATAGCAGAAAGGTTTAAACAGTTTGAAGGCTTGGTGGATAACTGTGAATTCAAACGGGGTGAGAAGGAAACAACGTGTACAGACTTAGATGGATTTTGGGACATGATTAATTTTCAGGTATGTGCCTACATGTTTACCTACTATAATAAATATGCACAGCAGAGGTATTTATGAGCAATGGATTGAAACTAGTCATTTAAATATTCAGATTCAGATATTTTTTTTCTCTGCTAAAAATGCACGTCCTTGCTTAACACTTTGTAATAGTGAATAGTACCAGGTGGAATAATGTTGTTTTACAGTTCATGGACCAGTTAACCAATCTTTTGTAGAACCAGTTAGTGGAAAAAAGATGCTTTACTTATGCTTACTATATCTCTGGGGGCAGTTCAAGTTTCTTCTGATCATCTGCTGGTTTATGCACACAGGGTTTTAGAAGGGACCTCTAGAGATCGTGGAGTTCAAACCCATTGCAAAGTAGGCTTTAGTTTGCTTTGGTGTTTGAAGCAAAAGTACTTAACAAATTTAAACATAGCTGTGCTTTTCATCTAACTTCCTAAAACAGTTTTTTTTTTGTGTGTGTGAATCTGGGAAATCTTGCAAATTAAAGTTGGACTTCTCTGGGATTTCCAATAGATTGAAGATGTGAATAAAAAATTTGATAATCTGCAGAAGCTTGAAGATAACAAATGGCAACCAGTTGAGGTAGCAGGCAAAGAAGTTGTCAAGGTATGTATGACTTGTAAAGCATCAAGGTAATAATGTACTGAGATGTTTAAAATGATTTGGGAGCTATTGTAGTAATGAATACTCTCCTTAAATGCAAGTTCCTTCTAATGCTCTGCTCATCAATGTTGATGATGATCAAAAATTCAGTGAAGTTCCTCAGAAAGTGCCCTTTCCTTCCTTGTATCTTGCACATGTGCTTAGAATTGCTGCTTGTGATACTAGTTGCCCCTTCTTGTTGGGAAGACTAGAGCTAAGAATTAACAATGGCTCGTGGAGTCCTTGAACTCTGTGTTCAAGGCAAGTGAGCTAAGTTTGGAACAGAAGTTTACCCTTTGGATGTAAAACACTTTATTTGAGCCACAAGTGGTGGCACTGATATAACTGAAGAAGACACAGGAACTGATGTAACTGCACAGGAATTCAGCAGTGACTGACAGTTTTGAGCAGGGAGTGCTAAATGATACTGGTGACTTCTTAAGGTAGGACCATGGTTTAGGTTAGTATTAGGGTACTAATCCTCTAAGAATAAATAGACCTGACACTACCCAAGTGCAGTATTGATTATTGCAGAACAGGCTTCAATATAAGCTATTTTATTGACATTTTGGTTTGGAATATGTAATTGTTCTTAATGACTCAACATTAAGAATCATATTTATGTTGCCTGAACTCCTGTGCTATTCCTTGTGGCTGCTCAACTGATCATGAAGATGCTATGAAGATTAGTAAGAAACACCAAAGGTGAAACTGGAGAAAGTCTTGCATCAACTGACCATTAACATCAGAACCATAGATACAGTACATGATACAAAACTTCCTCTGATAAATTGAATGCCAGGGGAGACTGCACTGGTTAACAAGTGTCTGTCCTGGAGTTACTTTCTCTGTGCCACTAGGAGTCCCTGTATCCCACTGTTCTCAAAAATGTTAACAGTTTGGAAAAAGATCTAAGGAAAATTTATACCGAGTATTTCTGAGCTGTAAACTCAGTATGAGAAACTGACTTAAAATTGTTGTTGCAAATGGACCTTAACAATTAAACGGCAGTCAGATTTTCTGGATATAAAACAGCCTCTAGCAAGCCTGCTGCTGTCTGTATCCAGCAGCTGCGTGGATGTTCTTGTGCAGTTATTGTCTGAAGCTTCTATTTTCTTTCCATTTCAGAAAAAGACTGTTCCAAATGTATTTAAACCAAAGCTGGGAGCAGCTGGAAGGGCTGCTGCCCAAAACAGGCTTGCTGCTGTCAAAGCAGCTATGAGAGACAAAATGAAGCATGATGGACCTGCTGATAGTGCGTATCAGGATAAGCAACCAGAAGTAGAAAAAGTGGTTTTTGAAGCAGGATTTTTCAGAATTGAAAGCCCTGTGGAAAGCTTTCCAGGTAGGAGAAGTTAAATCATTATTTCTATGACTTGAAAATGCTGGAGATGTTTGAACCAAGCTCAGTGGAGGCTGATTATGCTGTTTATACTGGATATAACTCTAGTGCTAGGCACAATTAATGTTTCATCTAATGGTTTGTTACGTCAGGGAACCAAAGCAAACTGTTCTGCATGATTGCCACAATTGCTCAAAGCAGTGTGACATGAAATCTCTATGGAATACAGCATTAAAAGCAGATGGTTCTGTGGGTTTTTTTTTAGTGTATGTTTAGCAATAAGATTTTAATCTGAGTATTCATAGACTTAGCTGACAGCACGTTCAGAGTCAGTGCAGGATGATGGCCTTTGTTTGTAAGATATGAATAGGAATGATTATGAAATAAATCTTGTGCTACTGTCTTCAAGGTTGCAAATACAGTGCATCTGTAATCACAGTTAATGTTCAAAAGGATTGTAAGATATTCCAGGCTGCTATAAAAGCTGCTGGAAGCTTTTCTTGAGCAGAAGCTCCAAACAAGGCTTTTATTTTGAGTATCTGTCTTATTGCAATCTGTGAAGCCAGTGTTTCCAGTGATCCTTATTTGAGAGATGCTCTGCTTCTCTCCCTTATTTCAAGTGAAAAAGATGACTTTGAATTTCCAAAGATTTTCTTAAAGAATGTTATAAAAATAAGTTAGGACTTTCTCTTTGTAATTCTATCAGAATTATCTAGTATGAAGTGTTGACTTTAATGACAGCCTCCACCACGTGGATTTAATAATAGTAAATCTCATTGCTCCAGGTTCTTTGTGAAGGAGTGGTAGTGCTAAATTGCTTAGCTGGTGTTAAGGTAGCTTTGTAACTTACTGATGTGGTTGTCACCTTTTTCAGTTTCTGCTTGCAGTACATATAACATATATAATATTAGTATAAAACATGCAAGAAATACTAGAATATTACTAGCTAGAATCCTAACAATTGCATCATCTGGAAACTGCTGTTGAAAAAGAGCACTTAATGTTTTATAACAGGTTCACTGTCAAAGTCACCTTGTAAATCATCCTTGCAAACTTGTGAAGGTCTGGCAGCTCCAAGATCATCCAGAAGAGCTTTGCTGCAGAGCAGTTCTGTTCTTTGCAACCTGGAGGATACGACAGCAGAGCAAACAATGCCAGTGCTCAAAGACTGCCACCCAGCACAACCTTTGGAGATGCACCAGCTTCCCACTGAAACAACTCTCCCTAGTGGATGTCTTGAACAAAGGTAGCCATGTTAAGGCAGCTTTTAATTTAACTTGGTGTAAATAATTGTCTGGTTTTAATTGGAAGAATAAATATTAATGTGCATTAAGTGTTAACCCTCTTGCCATTTGGCAGGGATAAAGGTTATAAAGGCCTTCTCTTTCTTCCTTCCCTCAAGCAAATATTAAGAGCTTTGCCCAGATGTAATTTCATTGCAGGAATAGAAGTTTGGGGATGTTTGGCCTTTTTTGGTTTTTTTATTTGTCCAGAAAATTCTGTATAGCTGACTTGTGCCAAACCAGCAAGCATAATTGGAGAGCTAATTTTAAATCAGTTGGCCATGTTAAAATCTTTTAATTGAGAAGAATGAAAAGATTGTTTCTCTTTCAGCATTTCCATGGTTGTGGAAGAGTGCAATCCTGTTGCTGGTGCAGCTGAGGGGACTAGGGTAAGTCAAACATAGTTCATGTATGTCCTTTAAACATCTTCCTACTATTAGCCAAAGACAAACAAATGACAAATATTCACCTCTTAAGTGGTAGGTGTCTTGATTGATTATTCTTGTGTGCAGAATTGTAATTTGAGACTTCAAATCTGCCTATTGCAGCAGCTCTAGTTGCCTGAGGAAACCCACTGCTGTTTTCAAAGCTTGTCCACTCATTTCTTTCTTGCTCCTGTCCAGCTTAGGGTAAGGGTGCCCATACCTGATTTGCTGGTTTAACAGCTGTTTTTATTAACCCTGGGTACTTGAATGTTGGGTCAAACATTCAAGATTTCTTGAATATTCCTTGGGATGAGGCTTTTTCCTCAGGAAAGAAAATTAAAGAAATCTTGAATGTTTTCTGTAGGACACAGATAAGCACTACTACAGTTTTCTGATGTTGTCTCTTTCTTTTTGGAGCTCCTGATGGCTCTACCATACAACAGTTGGCCAAGCACTGCTCCTTTAAGCCCACCACCTATTTTTCTGGTGTGAATTTCTAAATGGATTTTCATGTGGGGGTCAAGCCTGAAAGGACCAATAGTACCCAGCTCTCTGGGTTTCCATGTTGCCACATCAAGCCATGAGGCTGTGAAAGCATTCAAAGGTATAGCATGAGCATTGTTAGTAACACCAGTATCAGAGATCTGTGTCCTGAAATGTCTGTGGGCTTGGTGTCATGCCTGCTTTTGAGCAGTCATTAAAATCCAAAGTGCTATCTCCATAGTTCTGATGCTGCTGTGCTACTCAGTGGAGGCCAGTGCTTCAGAGCTGATCATCCTGTAGTTCCTTTCATTGGAAATGTAGAGTCCTAACTTGTTACTGCTTGGATCTGCACGTGACCACAGCAGTATTTATAT
This sequence comes from Cyrtonyx montezumae, assembly GCF_038088225.1. Classification (NCBI taxonomy): domain Eukaryota; kingdom Metazoa; phylum Chordata; class Aves; order Galliformes; family Odontophoridae; genus Cyrtonyx; species Cyrtonyx montezumae. Next base: position 2,375,606 of record NW_027071826.1, read on the forward strand.
ATAAATACACATGCATGCAAACGTGCTTTAAAGTCTGTTATTATTTGCACTTATTCTTTCTACCACTGTTTTTACAGATTACAAGAGAAATCACTTGTTGGTGAGGCTTCTATGTGGGAGAATCTGGCAATCCTTAACATTTGGTGTTGCTGATAATATTTTTCTGAGATAAAGTCTCATTAGAGAGCAACGTCAGAATGGTTATTGGCACTTTAAGTTCAAAATCCATTTGTGGAAGAATTTTTTATATACTTATATCCCAGTTTATGAGGGTGCTTGGGTTCATGAGAAATAAATCACAGTGCTAAGCTGACAGTTCTGCTTTTCCTGACCTTTGTACAAGCTGGTGTTCAAAATCTCTCTCTCCTGAATTGCCTGTAAGACCTGTAGATGACATATATGGATTGTGTTTAACATAATACAGATGTTTCTGTAAACTCACTTCCCTTGAATATCCTGGCCACCTTTTCTCCTTTGTGCTCTCTGCATCAGTTACCAAACTGCCTTTTACAACAGACAAAAGAGAAAAGAAGGCTTCCTGATCACATACAAACTGCTTGATGTTCTTCTGATTGCACTGACATTTTGCTTTTGACTCTCTGGGAAGCAAATATAGCTGACATCTGAGCTCTACAGAGGGTTAGGAGCAGTTAAAATTCCTGTTTTTCAGGTGCTAGAAAATCATAGCAGTGAATTAAAAGTAGAAGGTGGCGTGGAAGAGATGGAACAGTCTGCTGCAGGACAGCAGGATATCACCATGTGCAGCCCAGAGAAGGGTGAATGCACTGAGCTCAGCTTCACTCAGCCCGAAGAACCAAAGATGCATCAAATGGGTATGTACCTTAAAGCTGCTGCACTTTGTGGTGTTGTGAGGTTCTTATGCTTATTCTATAGTTTTTGTAATATATTCTTCTTTGAAATCACTGCTATTGCAGCTTTGATAGTCTATGTGTGCTTGTAGCAAAGCCTACATTTGTTAGCATGACTTCTCCATGCTTTGCACGTGAGCAGGCAGTTTGTCACTTTTCTACGTAGTTTCCCTGTGGTACATGAAGCAGAAAGCTGATAGAAGCTTGTAGTACAAGTAGTTGCGAGTTGTTCTGTTTTTCTTCAGTAAATACAGAAAACAGTACTGTTTTTTCAGCCTTAGCAATACCACAATATAACCCTAAGAATAAACTAATGGAGTGTTGTTATTTTTCAGATGTTTTGTCAAGTGATCTGACTTCCAACGACAGGAATCCTTTAGATACAGTAAGTTGGCCCTTAAATTTATTTGGCTACAGTCTGCTTGTTACAATGCCATTAACCTCCTCTGCAGAATCAGTTACTACATGAAGTAAATTAAGCTCTGGAGGATGATGTTATCAAGCCAAAGCATACAGCTCCCTCTCATAAATGCAGGCCACAGTTCCCATTTCCTTGTACACATTCCTCATTGCACGCATCAAATGTAGGACAAAGTGAGACCTGTGACAGAAGAATGACTGATCTCCTTAGGTTGATTGTTAAAATTACTCTTCTTGTGGCTTTCCTTGTGAATATGTACTAACATAATGAACCACCTGGCCTCTTCCTTCTACTTGCTGGAGGTTTCCAGGTCTGTTCCATCCCATTTCTATAGTTTTATCTCCTGCAGGCAGAAGCAAGGTTCATCATGGAAAAATAGATGTATGAAAACCTTCAAATTGTTGAAAGAATTTGGCTGTACAGTTTTCCTGGTCTCGAGTAGAAAAAGTCCTCTTTAAGATACAGATTACTGCTTTAAGTACTGAGAGCCTTCAGAAAAGACCACCTACTCCTCCCTTGCTTTCTGCCTGGAAATAAGCTTGCAGGATTCCTTAGGAAAGTCACGGAACTTGAAGTGGTAAATGGCTTTTTCAAAGCAACATGCACAGTCCCAAACACCACGTAAAGGCAGGCACGTTTGTATTTTTGCATCCACACTAAGTTGCTGTAGATTTCAGAGGGAGTTTCAGGTCCTCCTGGGAGATCTTTGCTTTGCATGTTCTGCAGCTGCAGTGCATCCACAGGGGGATTTGCTGTTAGCTTGTCTTGTGTGCCCTTGCAGTGCTGTTTTGTAGAGCAGATAACTGTTGCTTTTGAGTGCTTAATTCCCACTGATTTCTCCCACAGCCCATGCTGGATGGTGAGCTTCCCTTCACTCCACTCAAGAACAGTGCCCAGAAGTTTGCAGCAGTGGAAACGTTCCATGACCTTATTGTATTTTCTCCTCTTCCTCCCTCTGGGGAAAAATGAGCAACTTGAAACATCTAGTGTGTAAATCTTTCTTAAGTGAAAAGCAGAGGATGTCTGAAATACAGTCTGCAGCCTTTGAACTGTGTTCTTCATGAGACCCATAGTATTTTATAGTGGAACCTGTTAGGAAACTTGATAACATTTCTACTGTGAGCAGTAGTGCACTGTAAATGTTGCTGAGCAGTGGTAGTGCTGTTTGCTGGCTTTACCTCCTGCATCCAGTGAATACACATGCTGACTCCAACCTGAAATATTCTAGTTTTTGTATAATTTCATGTATTTCTTGTCTACTTTGAGTTGTCAAACTGTCCATCTTTCATCTCTTCTGTCTTGGCCTTAATTACCTCATGAGCTGTCCTTCTAGGAGATGGCATAATGTTTGTGCAACAGGTGCCTGTTACATTAGCTGTACCTATCTCCATTTGTGATGATAGGGCACCTCTGGAGATGAGGCTCAGCCTGTTATCTTCCCCAGAGCACTGTTTCATACTCAGTGCTGTGAGTGTGCTGCTGCACCCTTCAGCTCCAGTGCTCCATGCATTAACTGTGCCTAATCAGCAGATGGGATGAGTTTTGATTCTTGTGGGATTCTTCCTATTGCCTAACAACCACTTGCTTTGTAACAGTAGGAACTGGAGCAAGCTTTTCAAAGTCAGATAATAGCTGTTCTTTGCAATGTATTAAATAGGGATGGATTTTTGAAGATAGTAGTTAGCTGTGTCATTGCGTTCCTTCAAGCTAAATCCCATTTTCTCTTTCCCTTTTCATCTGGAAATCTCTTACCTGCTTTCCTGGAACATTTGGTCTGTTAACCTCAGCCTCCCCTTGCATCTTGCTCCTTATGCATTCTCTCATCTGGAGAAGGATTCACAAGGAGTGTGCCAGTTACTGCTACTCAAACATGGACTGTGTACATAGTAGAGTACCTCCAGTTCTTACATTTTTAAGGAACACTTGATTTGGCTTCTTCTGGTAATGCTGATCTTGGTGTAGTGTTCTTCCAATGGCCTTTATTGTAAACTAAGCAATGCCATGCCAACCCTTCAGCAGAAGGCACTGTCATTACATCTGGGGCTTCTTGTTGGACTGCAGTCCTAACCTGGGAGTTATGTACTGATGGCACCAGAATAAACAGAGGAAGCTGACCTCACCTGTGTTGCTGTGCTCGAATGAACTGTGGTTTTACAGGTAGAGCTGTCTTCTGTCTTCTTCAGGCTGTGAGAGCTCTTCTCAGTTGGTCAGCACTGTGCAATGAATAGTGGAAAAAGGGGATTTAGGGATCTGGTGCATCCACTTAGGGCACTGCTAGTGTCCTGCTGGTCCTACACTGGAACTCTGAACGCTGTTCTTGTTGTAACTTGGCATCTCCAAGGATGAATGGAGCAACTGTTGCAAAAGGGTATGAGATGTGTCCAAGAGATCCTTAACAACTTCACTTGCATTGCTGTTCTGCAGACAAGACTGGAAGAATGTGCCCTCTGCTGTGAGTCATAGTTGATTTACCAGTGTGACTCATGTGATGATCTTGCCAGTAAACCACCCCACCCCAGTAACTGCTCTTGGCTGACTGGGAAGTGCTGAGGTGAGAGCACCACAGGGCTTGTAAAATCCGTGTGCAGAGCGGCCCTCCCTCAGGTTGGAAGTGTGACAAGGATGTGCTGGTTTGGGCCACCCCAAGCAGCTGTGCAGGCAGAATGAGTCTTTGAAATGGAGGGGGGGAAGGTTTTGCTTCCTCCAGCCTTAGCTCTGCACCCCCTCCTGAAACTCCTCGTTCTGGTCTGGATCACTCTGGAGCTTTTCAGTGTTCTCCAGTGTTGCCTGGTGGTGGATCATCACCTACGCACAAGCCTTCCCACCCTGGCTGTGCAATTCCTACCCTGATGTTTCCCTCCCTTTAGACAGAACCGAAGCAGTACTTTGCAGCACTGCTTTGATATGAAAAGGAGTGACTGCTCAACTGGCAGAGGAACTGAGGCTAAGAGCATTGATCTGCTTTCTGGGACTTCCAGCAGCAATCTTCAACCCTATCTTAACTCTATCTTAACTCATTCACAGGACCACTGCCTGTAGGTCACAGAAAGCTTTCCCACATCTTGCAATTCAGAAATGACTCATAGTCATTATCCTTTGGCAAAGAGGTTTAATTTGTACAGCATGAATTCAGCTTCTTCCACATCTCAACGACTCACGGAAGTACTTTATTGCTTTAAAATAGGCACGCAGAAAGGCACTGTTGTTACAGCTGCCCGAGCAGTGCTAGGCTCCTGTTCAAGGTACAGCCTTGTCATTAAATCATGGAGGTCACAACGCTGCTGAGAGTGATGTCCCCAGCAATGCACAGTTTGGTGATCTCATTCAGTTTCTTCTCCCGGAAGTTGAACTGCAGCAAGTGAGCATCGTTCACTGCCACCTTGAAGTGATCCCCCTCGCAGAGCACCTGGAGCTGGAACAAAAATGCCACGTGAGCCAAAACAGGACCATCAGCTGCAGGAACACCAGCGACCTTTGCCTTCCTGGGGCCCTGCTGTGCTCTTCTTCCTTGGTGATTCAGCTGCAGTGTCTGCCCTGTGACTACACCCCGACCCTTTGTTTGCTGCAGGGAGGGCTGAGTGCAGAGGATTAACAGCTTGTGGAGGGAGTTGGACTGCACTGAGGAAGGACACCTGACAGCACCCTGCCCAACAGCTGCTGCACGGTGATGGTGTAAGTAGGGAGAGTGTGATAAGAAAGGGGAATGGCACATTTGGTTTTATTTCCTCTTTTCATTGCTGTTACCTTGAAGGGAGCTTCAGGTTCAAAGGGAAATCTAGGAGCTGTTCTCTCCTCTTTTCCCCAGTTGTTGTGGAACATTGAGTTACAGACGATGACCCTTTTGTGGTCTTCCTTGAAACGGGGGTTAAAGTGGAAGGCAATATCTTGCCCCCTCTTGAAATCCAGTGAAAATCTGCAAAGGCAATAATCAGTGAGCTGCTTTTTTTTTTTCTGCAGAAGACCTGAGCTGTCTCCCAGGGTAGCTGCAAGGCAACAGGCCCCACTAGGCAACCACAGAGCAGTTCTGGTGGCTCTTACACAGTTGTTTTGTGTCGCATTTGATTTTACAGAAGGTTGGGTGTTAGTGAACTCTGTCCCATAGAACCTTAACACGGCTGTTCCCAGTCTGTACCTGTTGGGATGTGGGTTCACAGTCCCTGTGATGGTTATGAGCATCCGAGGCATGAGTCCTGCAGGCAGGGGCAGGTCGTAGGGCACTTTCTGGGAGAGGACAGGGATTTGGTGTTAGCAGAACAGCACGTTCACAAGCAGCAAAGCATGATGCTCAGGCAAGGGCTGGCTGTTGGTGTGACAGCAGTGTGACTGCTCGTGCACACAGCCCTGGGTCCCTCCCATGGCCAAGCACAGCGAGGAACTGGAGAAACAGAAACCCTGAAATAGGACAGAGCTGTTACCAGTGGAGCAGCTGGAGCTTCAGCATATGGTGCAGTTGGTCCTCCGGGGTATGGTCCTGGTGGTCCTCCGGGGTATGGTCCTGGAGGTCCGTGATGTGGTCCGTGATGGGGTCCATGATGTGGTCCCGGGGGTCCATGATGTGGTCCTGGTCCCCCTGGGTACGGTCCTGGTGCACCCGGGTACCCAGGGTATGCTGGGAAGGGGCCAGGCCCTGGGGGCCGCTGCCAGCCCTGGGGTGGGGGGGCACCAGGGTTGTGAGCAGGCAAGGCGTCGGAGAGCTAGGGAGGGAGGGGAGAAGGAGGGAGGGGGAGGAGAGGCAGCATCCAGTGGGGCTGCCAGCACCTGGCCTTCATGGCCTGCACCCTGCTGAGTGCTGTGGCCCGGAGCCCAAAAGTCCCTTAATGCGACTTGATTGTTATGCAGATTGGCAGCAGCGTGGAATCACAGAATCAGAAAATCATTAAGGTTGGAAAAGACTTCAAAATCCCCCACCCCTCTGCCCGGAGCCCTCAGTGCCACCTCTCCATGGTTTCTGAACACCCCCAGGGGGGTGTCCCCACCCCTCCCGGGGCAGCTGTGCCAACTCCCATCGAAACACGTTCCCCTGAGTCCCCACTTCCACGCGGGGACCACGGCCGTGCTTCTGTGTGTTTAAGGAAAGCAGTACTCACGGAGAAACCGTCTGACATTTTCCTAAAACAAAAACATGAAGGACAGGAGGTCACTGGGGTTTTTTTCCACCCCCACTGCTGGTTCAGGTGGGTGTGGGCAGGGCTGAGAGGGGCCGTGGGGGCTGGAGAGGACCTACAGGGGTCATGTGTGGCTGTTGGGGGGGGGGGGGGGGTTGCAGCCACCCCAAAAAGCAGAGGTGTGCCGAGCAGAAATGCTGCGGCCTGGGGCTGAATTCCTGCTATCAAAGGGTGCATTCATAAGCAACCAATTCAACACAACCCAACTCCCCCCGCTCCCAGCCCCTTCCCGCAGCTCCCTTACCTGCGCTGCCGGGCCGTGTGTCGGGGCTGGCAGTGGGGCTGCGTATTGGGGCCGGCTGATATCCCCACCCCTGGGGCGGGGCACGGAGCAGGGCCCAGCCCCGCGGCTGCACGGCACGAGGACACCCGCGGCGTCCCCTCCCGGCTCTTAGGAGTGTCACCCCACTGAGCGCGGAGGGGATTGGATGCTCCGGGAGTGCGGAGCCGTCCCGGCAGCGCCCGATGTGAGTCATCGTGGAGCCATAAAACCACCGAGGTTGGAAAACACCTCTCAGGTCACGCGGCAGCCCCAGGCCCGAGCTCAGCCTGCTCAGTGCGGTGTGAATGGCACTGATGTACCGCGGAGACACGAGGGGACGCGCAGCCGGGGACAGGCAGCTTTCCCAGGCAGCTTCTCCCACTGCAAAAACATCGCGGCTGTTGTGTATCACGGCTCCAGTTACACAACAGCCACGGCGTTACAAAAGCATTAGAGAAGTGAAAGCAGGGAATGGGAGCGGAGCTCGGGTGCGTTCCCTCGCTCAGCTGAGCTCACGCAGCATCGGCAACGCCGGTACCTGTAGGGGCTGCAGGAAAGGAGGGGATGGGGTGTGTGCGAGGGGATGCTGAGACAGGACGGGGGGAAATGGGTTCAAACTGAGAGGGGAGATTTAGATGGGGTATGAAGGAGAAGTGTTTTATGATGAGGTGAGGTTCAGGCTGCCCTGAGGTGCGGTGCCCCGTCCCTGCACACACCCAAGGTCAGGGGATGGGCTCTGAGCACTGCCGGAGCTGTGCAGGGCCGGAAACGCAACTTGCTTCCCCCTGCGTTTATCTGATTGCATCGTTTTATGGTAATCCAGAAACAAAGGCAGAGGCGATGGATGGAGCTGAGCACTGCAGTGCTCACCCAGGCATCCCGGCAGCACCATGCCTTGAGCACTGCCCTCGAGGAATGGCCTTTCCTAGGCTGCTCTGCCATCGTTTCCACTACCAACCCCATACCATCAGCCCCAGAACGCTTCATGCTGGCTTCTATCAGGAGATAACACACAACAGCAGAACCGTTCGGGTTGGAATAGGCCCCGAAGGTCCCCCACCCCTCCGTGCCCACACCCCTCAGTGCTGGAACGTCCCCATGGGTGGTGACCCCAGCGCTCCTGGGCAGCTGTGCCCCTTCCTCACTGCTCTTTTGGAGAAGAAATGCTTCCTCACATCTGGCGTGGAGCTCTGTGCTCTGCTTTCTGCTGTTCTTGTGCACAGGGTCCCCTGCAAGGAAAAAAAGAGTCCCCACCTCCACGGGACAGCTTATCTAAACGGGGTTAAATCACTTCAAGGCAAGAATCTGCTGACTGGAAATGAACGCCTCCTGCCCACTTTATAGGGCTGTTCGGTTTTTAGTGAGCCTGTAAAACTGCAAACCAGCCAGGCTGGCAAAAATCAGCAAGGTCATCGAGCTCAGCCATCAACCCTGCACCAAACCACACCTCTCCACTGCCTGCAGGGATGGGGACTCCACCACTGCCCCGGGCAATGGTTCCAGTGTCTGATCCCCCATCTCCATGAAGAAATCCTTCCCGACGTCCACCACGAACCTCATCAGCACAACCAGCAGCCATCTCCTCACCTCCCATCACTTGGCACCCAAGGAAGGAGACCAACACCTCCTCAGTGCAAGCTCACCGGTGTCAGGGGAACATTAAGCAGTTTGACATGTGTCTGTGCAAAGCTGTGGAGTTATAATGCCATCTCCCAACCCACCCCGCCACGCGATGGCACAGCGGAGCCCAGGACCTGCCCCAGCCCCAACCCCACAGCAGTGCTTACCCCCAAACAACGCTGCCGGGCACTGCACTGCTGCCCTTTCCCCCTTTTGTCATCCGCTGAGTGAGGACGTCCGAGTTCCCCAGGAGGGCTCTCAAACAGCAGCACTGCCCTCTGCTGACACAGGACCACGCACACCCTCAGTGCTCCTGAGGCACGGGCTGCCCCAACACCACAAAAGGAAAGAGGAAAAACACAGCAGTCAAATCATTCTGATTTTATATTCAGTCGTTGCGGATCAAGGCTGTCCTGTTTTGGTTTTTACTATTTAATTCAAGGCAAAAGAAAGAGCTACACAAGCATGGCAAAGGCTGGGATTGAAGAACAGTGAACACAACAGTCTTGAAAATACGTTTAATGTCTAATCTTATACAAAAGTGACAGCATTTTCAAAAAAATATCAAATCCTGTATTTATAGCTTCTCACTATCGTACAGCAATATTCGTTTCATCTAAAGAAAATACAGCAGCAGGTGGTGATCTATACTTTGAAGATGTGATTGCTTATATTCCATAGTGTAAACAAATGCAGTATGTCAACCTCAAAGCACAAGTCGAAACGAACTTCTCAGCAATTCAACTCAAACGATGCATAGGAACGGACGAATCCCACTGCGAAAGCTTCAGGCCAGGAGTTGCTCACACTTGACATGACATGGGATAGAGTTACTACACGGTATATAGTGACAACTGGAGTCTTCACGCCATAGATTAACAGGAATACCCTTTTCACTGCTATGCAAAGAACTCTGCTCACAAAAAGGAAGGGGTTATGAAAGGGCTCTCGCGACCTCAAGAAATACGAATACACACTGAAAGAAACATCCCATAGATACTGAATTTTAGCCTAAGTGTTCCAGTAATAAATCCTGCCTACTTCAGGAAGAACCGAAGAAGCCCGTTACCACCACAGCTCCCCAACCTGCTGGCCACCCCACGCTGTGTCTGCTGCTTCCTCCCTTCCTGCCTCTTCCCTGCAGACACACACAGTGCTCACGTGGGACTGGTTTGCTGTTTATAACCTAAGGCTGCAGGTATTTCAATGTGAAAGCACTTGAGCGAATGGAGGCAGTGTTCTGTGTTAATTTTTCGCTGCTCGTGCCAGGACAGAGGTGCTGAGGGGCTCTGTTAAGGTAATACTGACACTGGGTTCTGCTTCTTAGGGTTACAGAGCCAAAACGTTTCTGTTCAGCTCCAGTACTGCCTTCCTGAAGCTGAGAGGAAGGAGATGCACGTACCCTCGCTCTCGGTTTGCGTGTTGGATTACAGTGTGTCACAGCCCTGCTCTGCAGAGGCACTGCAGGGTCTGCCACAGGGGCCAGGACAGCTAGCAGGCACCACTACCAGCTCACCCCACCCCCCGTGAAGCTCATCGTGTGCATGCAGGAAGCCATGGAAGTCTGGGAAGAGAATCAACTTGCTTTCACAGTTCCACGAGCTTTCACAGTCCCTACGAGCTACCATGTTCAGCAACACTGCTTCCTAATTCTACCTCCAGAGGCTAAGGTAGGATATCCCACCCGGGGATCAGCAGAGCATCCACGGTGAAATCCAGGCCACGAAGGAGCACTGAGAGCACTGGGGCCACCACGGGGCTGTGCCTCCGTAGCACCGTGCCAGCAGTTATCCCAGCACACTGTGATACAGAGATACAAACTGTCCCCAGAGGAGGGACAGCTGCTCAGCAGCGCGGGCTTCTAAACATTCAGTTCCTCCCCAGTTACACTTAGTGAGGTATGCAGGCACCCAGCTGGGAACACAGCACTGCTCTCCATTACTGTATTCAATGGAGCCCCGACTGGGACGTTGGGGGTGTCCCAACTGGAGCCCCCGAAGGGAGACTTGCTCGTTCCCAGCTGTGGCCAGAAGGATGGCACAAGGGATCTCCGTAGTGGGCAGAACTAAATGCCTCACCAAACCCTGCTGGGGAGGGCACAGCCAGGCTGGCTTTTTGTCATCTAAGCTCAAGTTCAGTTCCTGGCGACCCTAAAAACGCCTGCAGAGTTTACACAACCCGGCAGACAAGTCCAATTTTAAACAACTAGAACCCAGGTTAGAGAGGGAAGTACTTCACCTACGTGGGAATTAATTCTGTACACAGACCAAGTCAAACCTGCAACCACCACAGAACGAGAACCGGCAAGACGACGTCCTCATCGGCATGCACCAAACTCACACTGCTTGCTCCGAAGTGAGCTGCACGTCCAGGTCACTGCACGGGGACACCGAGCACCTCAAACACGCGTCCTCCGCTCCGCAGTCCCACACCGAGCAATTGTTGGCAGTATTTACACAATGCTGAGAAAGCCTTCACACGCTCCGTCTCTTTCCGTTACTGTAGCACGTTCAGAAACAAAGTAATCTGATTTCTTGACCAAAAACAAAATATCTTGAAATAGGCTTTATTGACATTTTGGAATAACCTGGAAGTGGACCAAGATACGGCCAGCCACCCGCTCAACGACAGCACAGCTCTGGCAACGAGACTGAAAGCATTGGTGGAAATGGAAGCTGGTTTTGTTTCACAAGTCCTTGTGCCCATCCTTTACGCTCCTTACTTGGCACCTCTCACGTCTCTGAGGAATACTTGCCACAGTAAGAACCACAGATTTCACTTTTCCTTCCGCTCCTTGCAGCTCGTTTAATTAAACCAAACAATTACGCCAGCACAGGAGCAAGTTAAGGTTATGCAAATGGCTAAATTGCTCCTTCATACCTCAAATGCACATACAAGAGGCAAGTATTCTTCATAGCCCCAAACATTACTGAAACGAAAACTGTAAAAATCTCTGTAAGTAGTGGATGAAGGTGGAAAGCTACAGTACTTTGTTGCCCAGAAGGTGTTCAACGGTAAGGCTGCAAGAGACAAGAACTCGTGGTCATCACAGGGTTTTCACAAAGCACTTAATTCAAAAGCACAAAACTTCCTAGCAAAAGAAAACGTCTCCTGGCAGCGTGTGTCAAGCCATCTCTCCAGATTACACAAACCAGAATCCTTTCCATTCCTCAACATTATTACAAGTCTATTCCCCTTGGAGTCCAACCCCCTACAAAGCAGCTCCCAGCCCAGGGTGCACAGCTCAGCGTCCAGGTGGGTCCTGAACGTCTCCAGAGAAGGAGACCCCACCACCTCTGTGTGCAGCTCCAGTGCTCCATCACTGCACTGTGAAGAAGTTCCCACACACAGTGGTGCAGAACTTCCTATGCATCAGACTGTGGGCATTTCCCCTCGTCCTTTCACACACAAACACAAGCTCTCAAAGCCCTTACCTGCACTAACAGGTCTTACGCTACCCAATTCCCACGCTAAAAAGTATCGAGGTTCAAGACACTGACGACAGCAAGCAAATACTCACATGGGGACCACCAGGCATTGATGGAGCACCAGCAGGACCAGACGGCACTTGAAAAGGATTAGGGGGCGTAGGGTACAGTCCTGGAGCCGGGTACGATCCTGTGGGTGGGGGGAACGGACCCGGCGGCGAAGGTCCCCACGTTCCGGGTGGGACTGTACCCCACGGTACTGTTGGCGCCGGCCCTGGAGTCTGGGTAGGAGCAGAGTATGGCCCCGGGGGTGGATATGGCATGCTGGGAGCAGGATACTGCCCTCCCATTGTCGGTCCCCATGCTCCGGAGGGCATGGATCCCCACGGCCCAACGGGAGCAGGAGGCGCAGCTGGCTCCGTTGGACCACCGTAAGGTCTTGGAAGCTCTGGAAAGGGCATGTTTGGTGGAGGATACTGCCCCGGTGGGACGGGACCCGGCACGGCTGGGGGTGGATATGGACCTCCAGGAGGAGGGCAGGAGGGTCCGGTAGGAGGAGGAGGAAATGGAGCAGGCGGTCCGGGGGGCATGGAAGGATACATTCCTGTAGGAGGAGGTCCGAAGGGCACGCTGGAGGCGGACGTGTTTGGGGGCAGCGTGCTCGGCCCTGCGGGCGCAGCGCTCGGGTTGTTCCAGGGGTGGGATGGCGGCCAACCCTGAGGCGGCTGCCCGGGCTGCTGGCCGGGCTTGGCACTGCTCACTTTGGAGGTTTTAGCAGGAGACTGATCGGGTAAAGCATCTGCCAACTGAGAGAGAAAGCATCAGGGAGGGTGCAACACACCTTCCGGATATGCTCGTTGCCCACGTTCACCCACCACACATATGTGTTTCAATTGCTGGAATGGGAGGAAGAGAGCTCCCCGCGGCTGCGCACAGAGGGCCACGTTCACTCCTGTGCAGCTTCTGTCATTAAGGGAGAAGAGGCACTCTGACGTGCCACGGTGGCAAAGCAGAAGATAAAAGGCAACCTCCTGCACGTGGCAATAAGCAAACGCAGTACAAACCCAGGAAGAAGAGATCGCTGTGTGTTTCTGCCACAGCTCTTCTGGTGCTGTCAGAACACAGCCCCTCCGTGAGCACCGCAGCAGAAGGAGCCCACGAGGCACCCAGAGCATGCACACCCAGAGCCCACGGACTGTCACCTCTGCCCAGAAGCAAAGCAGTGCCAACCTCTCAGCTGTAACCCCCCCGTTCTTCTCAGAGAAGCACCCCAGCTTTGGGAACCGAGTCATATCAGTGGCAGATCTTCAGGAACAAAAAGCCATTACTTACCGAAAAATCATCAGTTCCAGACATTTTGCTGAAAAGTAAGGTAAAATAAAGTGAAATGTCTTGAAAATACAGCACAACAAGGAAGAGATCATAAAGAATTCGACATCGGTCTCGTTCAAACCAAAAGGGATGTCTATGCTGGCGCAGCTCCTCAGCGACCACCCCATGCAGACAGCAGCAGCCCAAACGCCCTCCCCTCCGTGCAGGGCCCAGGAGAGCAGGGCCCTAACAACTGCAGCCTGCAGCTCATCTCAGATGGGACCAATGCAGCACAACTGGGTCACAACACTAAGAAAACACGTTTTGGGTACTGATGCCAAACAAGCACGGTGATATCCAGCCTCCTTTCTAAACTGGGACCCGGAGAAGTTGGTGAAGTCAATGCCCCTAAAATTAAACACGATTACACCCCCATTCACATCTTATTTTCAGAAGTACTAAATATGGATTTTAAACACACTCAAGTCAGTGCATGCTCCTGTTTGCTTCTGCCGACTTCAGCGAGGCAGTCTCGGATGTAGGCACGACCAAAGCCTCTAACGAGCACCTAATGTAATTATGCACCTGGGAGGGATGTAAGAGGAGGAAAAATGCAAATATCACAGAATTGTAGGGATTGGAAGGGGACTCTAGAGATCCAGTCCAACCCAATAAACCAAGACTGCAGTCAGCAGTGCCAGGCTGCCCCCGTGGAAGCAGCTGATGTAGTTTAAAGGTGGCAGAAACTCAGGTCTTGAGATCTGTACAGGCAGCTGAGGGGATCATAAACCCCCCACTGAACTCCATCCTACCTAACACACATACTTCACGTGGAACTCCAGGACCTTCTAAACGTGCATCTGTAAGGTTTGCTGCTTGTTTTTTTTATATCTAAGCAATCCTCTAACAGTACAACAGCACTGCTCCAGGCAGAGGGACACTGAGCTCAGCTTCCCAGCTCATCTCCAGCAGGGTCTGCCAGGGAAGCACAACAGCCCAACGCTCCCAGCTGCCCCCGAGGCACCTCCTCCCCTTCTGCTTCCAGGTGATGCTCCTTCATCCCACAGTGGCCACGTTCTGACCCACAGCCATGCGCTGCTCTTCCATAATTAGTTTATCCTGTTTTCTTCCCAATACTTCTTCACATTTGATCCTTTTGTTCACTGCTCAACCTGACTTCCACAGCAGCGCTTTGTTCTTCAGCGTTAGGGGTCAGCCCATCATTTCATGTATACAATTTCACATCCAACCACTCTGAATTACATCACATTCATCTACACTGAGTTATATTTGCCATTTTATTACCCAAGCCTTACTTCCCTGACAGCACGACACTGCTCATTTCCCAGCAGTGATCCCAGCAGGTGACCAAACCCCTGCTGAAACGCAGAGAGCTCCTCAGCTGCACAAGGACTTATGGGGTGGCTGAGACCACCTGAAAAACACGATCTACTGCAGAAAGCCCACGGAGAAAGTCACAACGTACACTGCAAGGGGGAGAAGGAATAGAGGAAGTGCACCCAAAGGGCAGCTCAGAAGGAAACCCCATTATCTGTCCCTGTGTGAGACACAGTAGTGAACACAAGCTGAAGCAGTGGATGGCTACAGCAGGGGCAGGCCTAGCCTGCAGAATACCATCATGAATCCCCAGCATTTATCACCTGATCATTTCAAAGGAGTTCTGTGCCGTGGAAGTGAAGGAAACAATCCTGCTGTGCGGCTATCATGAAAACCCTGCAGTGGAGCACAGCTTCTCATAGGATTCAGAGGCTCTCCCCCTTTGGCAAGCAGACTGGAGCAACATCTGGCACAATGAGACAGTGCCAAGCATGTCAAGGATCCTCTCAAGCAGACAGCACGGCCTGCATCGGGGACATCCTTCAAACAGCCGTGTCATCCACACACTGCCACCTCCCTTTAGGAAGGATCCTGCCACTGTCAGACACATACACCATACAAACCCACTTGTGCTTACAGCTAGAATCCATATGCCATTCCAGCTGCACAGCAGCAAGCTCCAGCCAGATCCTTACAGAAATGCCAGTTCTGTTTGCAGAAGCACTGCCCGAGGCACCCACATGTTCAGGACTCTGACACTGCTGGACAGAAGGACTCCAGGTAACGCCACGTCACGGTCTGTACCACCAACAGAGGGGCTCAGGATCTCACAAACACAGTAGGAATTAACAACGTGCAGTAAGAATGGTGACTTAGTGGGCTCCACACTGCAGGCAGGAGAAAGGCCGAGATGAGCACCTTCACAGAGCTACCAGGTTAATCCTACCAGCAACCTTCAACACCTCCTGGGATGGAGGAGCATTCTCTCCATGCTCTCTGCCCTCCCTGGCTTTTCTCCACCACCACTCCCTGGTGGCTGCCATTGAAAGAGCTGTCCCAAACACCTCTTCCTTCTTTTGCCAAAGCTGTTCACAAACACATCGGCTGCACGACTCGATGCGACAGATTTAGTTCCTGTCTCCAAGATCATCTCCCAAACAACAGCAGAAAAGCATTCTCAGTGCAGGAGGAGCTGCCACTTTTCCACTGGGTGGCACGGCTCTACCAGCAAAGAGGTTCTTCTGCCACTGTGACATGACTAATGCCTACCAGCAAGACCTTGGCTACAGGATTCCTGCCCACAGGTGGAACTACACAGCACAGCCACACAGATCAAATGGAAAAGACAGCTTCCTCGGGTTCCCTAAAATATGCAAATTTCTGCAGCTTCTGCCTCCAGGCACCAACGGTTCATTGCTGCCCCTCTGTTTTTAGGCTCTTTGGGAAGCCACACAGCAGTTTGCCTGACCCCTGCCTTCATCCATGAGGCAAAAAAATGGCAGCAAGACCAGAGAGAAAAAGCTGCACTTACACAGTCAGCACCTGCTCTAGATGTGATCTTTTTCATCCTTTCCCAAGCCTGTTTAGACAGCTAAGAAGGCAGAAGCAGGATTTTTAGTCTTCAGATTGCCAGGACTCATTCAGTCGAGAACGACAACCAAAGCAATGCTCGTTAGTGCACTTGCTACAATTACCAACTCACAGAAAAAAAACCAACTCGAAACAGTCTTCAAGACCCATAAAACGTAAGGCCATAAGGAACTGTAACTGTTCTGTTTCCCCACACAGGACAAGCTGTCCCATTCCACAGCTGCCTCCCCACTGAGATGAGACCTGCTCCCCCCAGCCCGTCCCCACATCACAGACAGATGCTTCCCAAATGAAACCACTGCTGAGGTCTCGACTCCCAAGGACCACTCCTGGCCACAAGATCCTACCCTGGGAGTTTTACATACATACACATTAATCTGTGCAGCTCAGAAAGAGTTAAGATCTCTCTTCCACAGCTTCTGAACATCCTTCAGAGGCACACAGGCCATTCAGAGCACGTTTTATTTCTGGCTTTAGCTTCCACATATCAATCCCCTGGAAGCCATCCTGAAGCTGTAAATGCCAACCAACATCTACCCCCTCCTCCTGTCGATGCCGTGTACTCACAAATCATTAGCTCAACGTGAGCAGCTAGCAAAGGTCCTCCTGCACCAGGCTGCTTTCAGAGCAACACCAGAACTGTGTGTCATCCTCCAGTATCGGCCTCGCCAATGACAAGCAGAACCCCACGCCCTTCTGCTCCTCTGCAGAGATCCTTTCTGTGGATAACTGCCTCTCGGGACACAACCTGACTGAACAGACACAGCTGGTGCCGTTTCATTCTCGATTCTGCACCGTGAGGATATGCTTGAATGAAATTCAGCTTCAAAAATACCTAAAGTGCTGTACAGGATGGGCTCGATGTTCTGCATGCCGTTTCTACATCACTCACTGTCCCCCCACTGCCCTAGGGAAGGGAAGCTTCAGGATGTGTCTTCTCTTTGTCTTTAATCGTTATTTAAATGATAAAGAGCCTTTGTTTCTTACATACGCTGACAAAAGAGCAAACAGTACGAGGTGATCACTGCTCTCCCTGGGTGCTCTCTCTCCAGGAAACGTTCTCCTCAGCACTGCACTGTGCTCCCTGTGTCAGTGAGTCACCCACCTGAGGGACAGCAACGCTCGAGAAAACGAAACGATTTTCCACGAGCAACGGAAAACTGGTTTGGGACTTCATTAAGAGCGTCTAACGCACCACGCGCGTTCGTTTATACGTTCATTTACAGAACGAGACCAGGCCCTAACAACAGAGACCGACCAAACGCTCCGCGCAGCTGACGCAGAGCGGCCCCCTCCCCCCAAGGCGCGGAGCAGGGGCTGCTACAAACGAGGCAGCTCGGCCTCCCAGCCCCGCCTAGCCGCAGCCACCGGGCAGCCCCTCCCCGGCGCCTCGGAGCCCCGCGCCCACCCCGCCCCGAGCCCCCACCGCTCCCCGCGGGGCGGCGATCCCGGCACCGCCCCCGCGCAGCTCCACAGGGCCCGGAGGGGCACAGCCGCCCGCAGCCCGACGGTCCCCGCGGCCGCGGGAAGAGACGCGGCGCTCCGCCGCTCGGGCCCCGCCCTCCTTCCCTCCCTCCTCCGTCCCCGGGTGAGGGCGGCCGGGGCCCGATACCTGCGGTAGGAGCGCAGCTCGGCGCAGGCCGCAGCGGAGCCAGGCAGCAGGCGGCAGCCCGCAGCACCACCGCTACGCCCAGGCGGAAGCGGAAGTGCGTCACACGCCCCGCCTCCACGCCGACCGGAAGGGCGGGGCGCCGCGGGTCATGTGGTAGCCCCCCCCTCCTTCCCGCCGCCAACGGCTCCAGGGCGTTCACAGCGCTTCTGTGGGCGCTGCCCAGGGCCTCTGTGTTCCTTGCTGTACGCAGCCGGCCCATCAGAGTGCCAGCAGTACTCCTCGGAGGTCCCAGCACTAAGACCTGGCTGCACCCCACTGGGAGACGTTGCTTTATTCTCTTAAGTTGTGCAGTGGAAAGAAAAAAAAAGTTGGGCTGAAATTAGAAATTCAGAGCTTGCATGCCATTCTTAGGGAACACAATGGAAACTGTGTGTAGCAAAATTGGCTCTGAATTGTAAGGAGCATTCTTTTCCATTACTTCATTTTGAGACCTGCTGTGGTATTATTTCAATTATTCAGAAGAGGAGTTTCGTGCCACAGTGTGAAAGCAGCTCTTCACTGCAGCTCTGCTGTTGCCTGTGCTGTTGCCTCTGCGTTACAAGCCTGAGCCACTTTGGTTTTTTTCTTTGGCATCATATAAACATCTGGGCTGGAAAGCAGCTGTGATTTAACCTCCTGATCAAAACAGGGCTAACTCTGAACCTTGTCCTCTTGGGTTTTGAGTGTCTCCAAAGACAGAGATTGCACAACGTCTCTGGATATTCAGCCCTGTCCTTAAGTACCACTGCTGTGAACGCCACCATTGTGCCTTGCGCTGGTTGGACTTTCCCTTGCTGTGACTTTCCAAGGCCAAACTGTCTTCCTGAGAGCAGTAGGCCATATTGAAAGAGGGTTTCTAACTCTCTGCTACAAGCAATATCATACCACCCATGAGCACATTGATCTCAGGCTTGCTGAGAATGCAGCAGTGTGGACAGTGTGAGCTTTTGGATCTCTCCTGTTGGATTCTTGCTTACATGACACTGGATTTCAGCTCCTTGGAGTCAGGCAACTCTATTGCACGCGGAGGGCGGTGCATGCCACAAGCAGTAAATCCAGAGGAGCAATGACAGCATGTTTTGTGTACCTGCTGCTCTTACAGCAGCCAGTGAGAGGTGGAGATATGCTCTGAGGAATTAGCTGAGCCTCCCTGAAGCTAGGTTTTAAAGGATACCAGATGGTGTGCTTGACACACGTGGTGAGCTTTTGTATGCTTTCCCCTATGGCCAATCACCCTCATAAAATAAATCACTTTGAAAATGAAGCTGCCCCTAGTTAGTAAGTGCTCTTTCTCAAGGCAGAAGCTTGTTGCCACAAAGATGAAATCATAAAACCAGTTCAGAGTGCATGGGGATGGCAAATGCGCCCTACTGAGATGATGAGAGAAACTGCATTGAACTGGAAAGGAAGCGTTGCTGCTTGTTGTGGAGTTATGAGCAGGTGAGCTGTCATTAAAGGCACTCTGATGGTCACCTAGATTCTGGTATGGGCGTTTGCGACAAGGAGAGGATTTCTTTGGGTACAGTTTCTTTGTGCAGTAGTGGCTGTGATAGCAGATAAGCCGCTGCGTGAGCTTGCTTTCAGATTTCAGAGCTCCTGATGAAGGCTGGAGGCAGTACAGAGAGTTCTATTCATTGCTCTTCAGTGAATAGGAATTAGAAAATTCCTCTCTGTGTGACATCAATGAAGCCTACCTGACTGCTGGTGCTCTCAGAAAGGCCCAAACCCTCCGCCTCCCTCATGGCTCCAGGCCTTTAGCAATCCTCTTTCCATTCTCCCCTCCCTCCCCTTGCCCAATTGCTGACTTTGTTTTCAGGTCTGGTGTTGCAATCCTCAGTCTCAATGAGTTTTGTGACAATTTGCTGCTTGGCTTACAGCCACAGCTCCCACTGACAGATGATAATATGAAATCATGGCCCTCCATTCTCTCAAGGATTGCATTCTCAAGTGCTTGCTGCAGTGGGCACAAGCTGGTGTTATTTTGTTTAGGCCAGCACTAAATGGAAGGTTTTGCTCCTGCTATGGGATGTCTGCTGGTCATCTCTGCAACCGTGTGAGCAGCTCCACGCAGGAAGAACATGCCTGGATTGCTAAAGCTCAGTTGTTCTCCTCCACCCTGCCATGCCACTTGTAGCCACAGATTCATTCCTCGTTTTATCTCTGTGGAAAGCACTTGGGACCTCTGTGTTCATCAGGAGATGCTCCTGTGCTCACTTTTTCCTTCTGGCACTCTGCACTTCCTCTGCAAACCCTCGGGGGGCCTTTGAGATCTCGTTTTGCACAACCACTTACACATGCATTTCCATATGTGAAATTAATTGTTCGATAGCAAGTCACTCATGTCT
The DNA here is from genome assembly GCF_038088225.1 of Cyrtonyx montezumae. Lineage (NCBI taxonomy): Eukaryota > Metazoa > Chordata > Aves > Galliformes > Odontophoridae > Cyrtonyx > Cyrtonyx montezumae. The sequence continues at coordinate 2,395,606 of NW_027071826.1, forward strand.
CTACTTCAGATGTATATTGATGGCACAGCCACACTGCTAAGGTCAATGATCCACTGATTGGTGCCAGAGAACCCATTTACAGTCAGATGGCTTGTAGGAATTCAGGGAATGATGCACGTAAGGAGCATTTGGGCTTGTGAGGGATCAGTAAGTTACTGATGTGACAAAGGTGCAACTGAAGGCGTGATGAATTATTAGCATGAGTATCCAGTGTAAAATACTGTGTAGGAAGGGCTACATCCAGATCTGATCCAGGGATGTGTGGGCAGTGTGGGCTGAGCTTCCTTTTCTCTTTGCATGAGGTTTGGTGAAGAGGTTGGCTCCTGGGACTCCTGCTTTACTCGTGCATCTGGGAGGTCCTTTCTGTTGCATAGCAGCTCAGCAGAAATCATCCCCCAGAGCCAAACCCCTCCGAATGAGACTAAGTTGATGTTCGACTGCCAACTTTTGTCATCTCTCAGAGTGGGGTATTTCCCTCATTATTGCTGTGATGATGCAGGATGAATATTTACAAAGGTGGACGTTTACCAGATGCACAGTAGCTCTGGCACAGCTGCACAGAGAGGTGGTGGAGTCTCCTCTGGAGATGTTCAGGACCCACCTGAACGCCTACCTGTGCACCCTGGGCTGGGAGCTGCTTTGGCACTGGGGTTGGACTCCATGATCTCTGGAGGTCCCTTCCAACCCCTACAGCTCTGTGAGCACGTAGTGCCTTCCAGCTCCCCATTAGTTCTTCTTACAGCACTGATACAGAGGGACCCTTGGCAGAGAAATATCATATCATGTTTCATTTCCTCCATCGTCACATCATGGCTGTCACAAAAGTTACTCTGCTGAAAGCAGTTTTGCTCTGGTGTCATGTTTTAGCTTTGTCCAACAGCAACACGAGAGTTTCATTAGCTAGATGTCCCACACGGTGATGACTAGGGAAACAGAAATAGGGGACTGATCAAGAAAAATATATCAGGTGGAGAAAAAAAGCAGCGACAGAGAGGACTGAGGTTTTGAATCTTACATTCCCCCTCCCTTGCTGAAGACAGGGACCTGATGCTTTGTTGCTTTGTCAGTTTCGGGCTGTCCCGTTAACAGAGCACAAACCTCATCCACCGGGACTGTAAGAGGTAAATTCTTGTCGCATCAGCTAATGGTCACTTAACGCTCTGAGAAAATCTGTGGGAATAACACCCATGCCATTCCTCCTCCTCCTCCTCTTGAGCTCTCAGCCCCTGATTCAGCACATAGCTTAAATGCTGTGCTGAACTGGTGCCTTTCAGTTGCTAATGCCACGCGAAAATGCAATGAGAATGAAACAGTTTGCATGACCACTGCTAAGCATCCACTTCCTTCTTTGCCTCTCATTACCACTCTGCCGGAGGAATACTGCTGGAAAAGCTTGGCCTGGGCGAGAGACTCCTTAACTAACAAACACACCACCAAAGCATGGCTTCAGTGATACCTCAGGTCAAAGGGATTTCTCAAGTCAATAGTCACCAAAGTATGAAGGATTCCTATAAACTTGACACGACATTTGTAATGCCTGCCTGACAGAGCTCCTTTAAAGAGCAAGAGTCGTTGAAAAGAAACACAAAACTGAACTTTTTAACCTTGGGGTTCTTTGCAGTCACGTCCTCAGCTGATGATGATCCTCAGCTGATGATGAACGTGGAAAATCCAATGAAGATTCTTTGGGCTCTTGAGACATTTTGCATAGTTCCACAGTTCCTCTTTTCTCTGCTGCAAACAGGGAGAAGTGAGGCAGGGTAGGGGCTGTTTAAATACTAGAAAGTGTCCCCGGGGAGAATTACAGATATCTGAGAGATAAATGGGAAGTGAGGTAAGGGGAGGTTTGGGTTATTTGGCAGGGGGTTGGACCTCTAGAGGTCCCTGCCAACCCCGCAGCTCTGTGATTTTGTGACTGAGCCCCATCCAAAGTTGACTGAAGTCAAATTTTCCTCATTGATTTCAGGGCTTTTCTTTTCTGTGAGTCTTGTTATGGGAAATGTGTTGGGTGATGGTTTTGTTGTGGTGCAGGTTTCCCCACGCAGATCCCACTGAAGCACAGTGAGGAGAGGAAAATAAGAAGGGAGGGGGGAGAAAAAAACCAACAACAGTTCATCCAGCACTGGATTTTGTGCATGGAAGTCATGCATCCGAACTGCACCGAGGGCTCCTCGCAGCTGTTCTCCCCGCCAGACCTCTCCTCGTGGCTCCAGGCAGTGTGAGTGAGCATTTTGTGCTATCCCTTCCCAGCAGGCCGAACGCATCCCCATTCATTAGCAGAAGCACTCCACGTACACGGCCATTTCAAAGGCACAGTCTGCTGGGATAAAGAGTGCACTGCAAAACACGCTGGGCTGCTTGAGCAGCATCACGGCACCCGGGGAAGTGGAGGTGATGGCTGTGCTATTTCGTGCTCCCAGGGCAGTGCCGGAGGCAGCTGAGCAGAACGGGCTCAGCACAGCCGCCTGCCTTCGCCCAGCTTGGCAGCAGCTCCTCCTCCTCCGGGAAATTCCTGTCCTTTAATTCCTCACCCCGTGACCGCTGCCCCACGCTTGGTTAATGCCACTACTGCAGAACAGCCCCCTCCTTCCCCCCCCCCCGCCTCTGCCTGCGCTGTATTCTCGGGGTTTCCTATTTTAGGCTCGGACTTGGCGATCTCTGGGACGCGGAGCATCTCCTTGCTTTAGTTTTCAGCATCCTGAGCAACGAGGTAATCGCATCGAGCCACTGCTGTGACACAAATAATGAAGACAAATGACGCTTTCTCAGTAGTAGTTCAGCTCAGCCACCCGGGCTCCGGGCTGGTTGGCAACCTGAGCAAACCGGTCTCATCCCGGACCGCGTCGCACTCCTCCCTCAGCCCTCCTTCAGCTCAAACACATCGGGAGCAAACAACGAAATGTGCTGCCAAAATAGCAGAGAGAAGCAACTCCCTAAACAGGAGCTGCCCCGCCGTGTGAACCGTGGCTTTACGGAGAGCTGGGTGGTGAAAACAGGAGGCACGTTGCTGCTAGAGCCTACAGACACAGAACGAGTGACATAAAGCGTTTCGAAGGAGCAAGCAGGTGGCGAGGACTGCAGGGGCAGACTCCAAAATGAATGCACTCTCCCTGTCTGCAAAGATTTAGCAGCCAGCATTGTAGTTAGGTCTGGGACTGCTAAGAACTGCTCCTCTTTTAGATGGAATACACACGGCGTGCCTGCTGGGATGTGGTTTGGTGCATAAAAATAAACTGCCGTTGGGGAATGAATCAAGTCCACGTTTGTGGCGGTGCACCCTCATTCATTCACTGAGTTTGCAGTCAGTTCTTTGAGATGAATGTCCCCACTGTTGGAAACTCAGAACTACTGTCGCATTTAGATCGTAAAAACACCAGTATTTAGGGTCTCTCTCAAAATAGTTTCATGACACTGTCACTGCTTGCATGGGAACTGCTGAATCACGGCCTGAACCACTGCTGGATCAGCTGAGGTGAGCACTGAGCCAGCCACAGGAGCACAGGTGAAGGCAGTGCACTGTGTGAGCAGAAGGAGTCTGACCCCACCTCTCCCAGACCCCATGTAAGGGCTGACCACCACCACTGGGGAAGGATCTCTTTCTGCAGATTGCTCCTTTGGAGTTTCCCTCTGTGAGCCTAGGACATGGGAAGAGGCAATTAAAGGAAAATGCTCACCCATCACAATAATCTTTCTAACTATACCATCTGTAAGCTCTCTCAGCTAAAGTACTATTTAGCATTACTCATTCTGTTAACCATATACCATGGCAGTTGTGTTCTGCTGGCCATGACCTGTGCAACTGTCCCTCAAGCATTTACCAGTGGCTGCTGGTACTTGGCTGCATGGATGCTTGGCCAATGTTCTGCTGTTAAACTGAAATAGAGAAGACATTATCAGGGCATTGTGTCACAATATGGATATGATTAAGCTGAAGGATCAGTTTTTTGGCACCTACTAGGAAACAAAATGGAAGAACTTTGACTTTGGATGTGTGCAGTGGTACTGCAGCCAATACGAAGTGGAAAGAGGTGCAGACCTTTTTGCTCAACTGCTGTGCTTCTCAGGTTAAGGGGGTTAAACTACACCCAGCTGTGTTTTCAGCTGTTACTTGTGTTATTTGCTAGTGACTGAATGTTATCTTTGTGATAATGAATGTACCTTTCCCTTCCCCATCTGGAATCACTATAAATGAATGTATCCAGTAAAGTAATTGTGTACTTGCTCTTCCTCTACTAAACAAGAGTGATACCCACCTTCAAGTCTATCTTCTCCAGTACAACATTCTTCTACTTTCCCTTCACATTTGCCCTCCATTTGGGCACAGGACCAAGATGAGCTGTGTACAAGGGAACTGGAGCCAGTAGCATTACACCAAGATGCAATTTGGCTCTGAGCATGTAGAAACGACAGGATAAAAATGACAGGATGTCCCACGTGCCAACCTGATGCTACCCCGGCGGCAGCCGGATGGCAGGCATCTTCTGGTCTGGTGCCAGCATCTTTTTACTGTAAAGATACAGTGAGGAAAATCCTCCAGCTTGTCCTCAGCCTGCAGTGTACCACGTCAAAGGTGTCCTGGGAAGTGAGGAATTTCAGGGAAGGCTGAAGTTCAGGCAGTGATGTTCCTCACCAAAAGCACGAGGGTGCTGGTGTCCCGTTGGTACTGATGAGCGGCCGTGCCTGTGCACACGGAGGAATGTTTGTGCTGTACCCTGGCACAGGCTCCATCCCTCAGTTCAGCTGACAGCCAAAATTCCCCTTTCTTGCTGCAGTTTCCCACTCAAATTACCCTTTGTGCTCCCACAGACACCCGGGGATGGAGGCACTCTTTGCTTACTTGAATCATTAGATGCCCTGGGAATAACACTTGGATGGGGGGGTTGGATTTAATGATCTCTAGAGGTCCCTTCCAACCCCTACAATTCCGTGATACTGATAAAATAGAGAAACTAAGGTCTGGGAGTTGTCCTATTAAAACCAGACGAACATCCACAAACCTGAAACTCTCTCTTTGAATTTGCAGCTGTGCTGGTGAACACAAACTCCATTGCAAAGGTAGCAGAGCTGTTCCCTTTCCCCAGCCCCCATTGACCCTCCAGTATTTTCAAGAGAGCTTTCCTCCTTCCCTAAGAGAGAGGAGATGAGGCTTTGGCTGGCCCTGGTCAGGTTGTATAGCCACACAGCTCAGCCTGGTTTTTCTTGACTGAATTTGCTTGGTTCAGGCTTTGGATATCAATTAAAAGGACACTACTCTTTTGTCTCGTGTGTCGCCCCTCCCCTAAAAAATAATGAACTGCTCAATACACTGGAGGCGATTTCAAATTATCTTGCTTAATGAGGAAGGTTGTGACAGAGGATTTATTACCATTTCTGATCTGCTAATGTACTTCCATAACCGTTCCAGCAGAACCGAGCGCTGTACTTTTATTATACACTCTTATTTTGGGGGGTTCATTACACGTAGGCTAAAAATAACACCAGAGGTCTCTGAGAGCTAATCCAATCCTTTTAATTGGACATAGAATTTGATAAGACAACGTTCTAATCACAGCAGCATCAAACACTGAGACCCGTGTTGGGCGTTCTGTCCGAACTGAAACTTCATGTGACCACTCAGGAGGACCTGACCTAAAAACACAACTGCATTGCTGCTAGGAAGGACAAAACCCAGGCTCTTCATTAAAAAACCCAATCAAACAAGGTGCTTTAGCACAAGCAGTGAGTGGCAGTCTGCTCCAATCGACGGACTTAGAAAGAAGGGTTAAGCAATGAAGCTCTTCTGCTGCAACAAACTGAGGGATGCTCGTGGTGAATGGCTGATGAGGAGCCCGGGGAAATGACTAAGATTTCATTTTCCCCAGAAAGAATGAAGCAGAAAAGAAGGAAAGTAAGGTGGAAGGGCTCCCAGCACGGCGTCCCACCTCTGTGCTGGAGTCAAGCCTTGCTGAAGCTGTACAGCCCAGCGATGGCGTCGTGCCGGCCCATGACGGCGTGTAACACGAGCCCAGGGCTTTTCCTGCTGCATCACTCTGAGAGCCACAGTGCAACAGGGACACAGACGCCCTGGGCTTCACAGGGAGCGCTCCTTGAAGAAAGGGAGAGAAATCCTGGCTTCACAGTTCCCAGGGAATCCACGTTCCTAAACCCGCAGGGATCCCGGCAGGAAGGTGGGGAGCTGGGGCTGAGGGGCGGCTGCACATCACGGGGGGTCGTTAAAGCGGATGTGGGGAACAGGGAACTCATTGCGACTCGCTTCAGCCTCACCCTATAGATTTTACACGCATCAATTATATATTTACATCTCCAACTCTATTATTCATAGCGCTGAGTAAACAGGCATTGATTTTTACGCTGCAGAGCAGACGTGTCTTTCTGAGGGCGGCCTTCTCGGCAACCCTGACCTCATCCGTGCTTCCTGTGGCTGAGAGAGCTGAAAAGACCTGCAAGCTGTCAGGGACAGAATGGAAATCAATGGCTTTTCCGAATGGACTTCTCCACCCACCCCCCACCAGGCGGCAAAGCCACCTCTTGGATGCGGGAGCGGGTGGAACTAGGAGGAAAGGATGCATGAAAGGATCGTAGGTGGTCAGGAAGCAGCAGCTCTGCCACCTCAGGGAAGCAGGAGAGGCCGTGAGTGCAGCACAGCACAGAGCAAAGCAGAGCAGCGGAGGTTCCTGCGGTCAGCACTGAGCTCACGTCAAGGATTCTCCTGCTCACACGTAAGGTCGGCACAGAGAAACCCTGAGCTGCGTTTTGGAGCCCTGCCTTATTTCAGAGGTGAAGGAAAACGACCACCTCGCAGCTAACTTTGCTACACCGAGTCAGCGTACAAGTTCCTGATTGGATTTTTATTGCAGATAAAAACTGACAGAGAGAATCGCTGGGATGTACCTAAAAATGGGAAGGAAATGTACGTTTACAATAAAAAGGTCTCTGAAGGTCTCTTGTTTCATAGGAAGGAAGCTGTCTTTATGTTACACGAACTATAAAAAATGATTAAAACTGAGGAGAGACAGGAAGCTGATAATTTGATTTATCATCTTAATGGCTGTGATTCATGAATAAATAATATAATGGTTTATGTCTCTCTTGTAAAAGAAGTAGGGAAGAGCAATTTGTCTAATAAACGACTTCAAAAATTACAGCTGAGCCGTGTTTGCCACATTTGTTCTATTTAAAAAGAACGAGTGGGCATCTTACTCCTTATTACTTACCAGGACATTTGTTGTATTATTTATAAGAGTCAGAAACCTTAACTAAAAGCCACTCGTCTCTGACCACGGTGTCCCATTAGCTTTAAATCCAGGAAAGAGAAAAGGATTGATCACCGGATCGATACATCTGGCCTCGGAGCTGACTAAAAGCTTCCTTCAGCCTCCTTCCTACTGCATCCTTTTTCCCAATTAAAGCATCCCCCTCGTTAATTATTGAAGAACGTGTCAGTTTTACAGTAAGGCCACGCGTGCCCGCACCACGCAAGGATTTCTTTTTCACGTTGGAAACGCGCCAGCATCTTGGAAAGAAAAGCATTTAAATTCCCACAGCCAGCTTTATTTTCTTTAATATCTGCTAAAGAGAGAGATATCCTGTTCCACACGTGCCTCGGATTTAAGCGTGACAACTGCTGAGGAGAGTGAGAAGAAATGCATACCCCAGAGCACCGATCAGGGAAACCGCCCCAAACCCATCGCTGATCCTGGGAGCAGAACGAACACGGCGAGTGCTTCGCGTTCCCAACCCACTGTGTAAAAACAGCTTGTGCGTGGGGAACGCTCGGCGTGCACCAAGAACCTGACCGCCTTCATCTACCAACATCAGGTCCCTCTTTGTGTCGAGGGACAGAATCCCTGCACAGAGCTGCCCGGGTGCCTCCAGCCAGGGCTGCTACCCAGGCACGTCTCCATCAGCTGCAGACATCCAGGGTCCGTTCCATGGTGCCTCAAGCACTCGTATTTCTCCACACCTTTCTTTGTTCCATGTCCCATCTTTATCCGACAAGAACTTGGCATGAGAAAGCAGAAGTCCCTACCCTGCTGCTGGGGCTGTCTGAGAAATCTGGAGGGCTTTGCTGTTGAGCTTGCAGACTTGCTTATCTTTGGAGCACCCTTCAGGTGGGCAATGCAAGGCGTTAGGAGGGATTATTTGAGTGAACAGCACCAGTGAGACTGATAACAACAGCAGGGAGGAACCTGAGGGCACAGTCATAGCATGATCTGTACAACTACAACAGGAAAAAGAACTAGGGTGAGCACCCACAGCCTGTTCATCAGGGCCTCTACGTGCCATTTATCTACATAGATGTCATTCACTGCCTCACAGTCACTACTTTTGCATGCAGCACCTTCATTCCCCAACTGCTGTATTATACAGGTCTCCTAAAAATGGAGAGCTCGAGACATTTTTGGGGTAAGTGCTGCTTTGGCAGCACCACACAGCTGCCAAAGCAGTGCAGGCTGCACAAGGAGCAACACTGAAATGCCAGCAAGTTGCAGACCTATAGCCCAAAAGGTTCTTGGCCTTTCATCCTGAGGGGGCATCTCTCAGGTGGCTTTGAAAGAGCCAACAGCCTCTGCTAAGTCCCCAAATGGATGCCACTCTTGGCTGAAATCTACAAATTGTGGACTTGGGAGAAATACAATAATGGGGACTCCCATCTAAAACTGAACTGAACTAACAGTCTCTGGAAGACTGCACGTAGCTTTAAAGTCACTAAAATCAAGTCAGACTTCAAGCCAGTTACTGCTATTCTCCATTGCAGCAGTGCAGCTCTTTGCACTGACAGGCACAGAATAAAAAAACCAGCCAGCTTGTCCCCTGCTCTCCATTCATTTTGTGTAAGGAAAATGGCAGGGGTAGACAAAGAAGAAATAATTTTACTAAGGTGAAGCTGTTCTTTGCAAAACACAGCTCATGCAAAAATGGCTATCAGTTGAATGGAAGCAGCACAAGGAAAACATTACCCCCCCCAAAAAAAGGTTAATTTTTCTGACATCAGTCATACAATTGTCATTTGCATGTAGAGGAGGGAGACTCTCAGCTGGTATAAACTGTTCTAAGTGCATCAATAAAGCCATGCTGATTTATAGCAGCTGAGAGTTTGTCCTGCAGTGCATTCATCCATGTGCGATGCCATAGATTGATGTGTTTGCATTTTCTCCCTGGAGACTTTGGTTCGAAACCTGTTTAAAACATAGTGAAAACAAACTGGCTGGTCTCTAAGCAGATGTGCCTGGAAATCTATTTACATCACAGTGGCAGCAGTTCAGGGGAAAGGGTATTCTGGTGCAGGGGCAGCGTGGGCAGCAAAGCAGGTCCCCAGTGGAGCTGTATTGCAAAGCTTCCTCGGTAAGTCCTCAGCAGCCAGCTTCCAGGACAGAGCTGATGCCTGCAAATTCACACAGTGAAATGGAAACACTAAAAAAGAGAAATGTGACCCAGGAGCAAGAGTGCACCGCGTGCTGCCACACGTGTATTTTATGAGTAATTGCTGGCTTTTGATAACATCTTTTCCACACGTTCAAGCAATAATGCAGCAGCAGATCTGACTATCCATCACCACCTCAGGACCAACTGCATAGTTTAAAACCCATAAACTCTACAAGGTCCTTAAGGAAGTACCTTCCTTCCCACCCTCCCACCCTGTGCTTTATCATTTCAGAAGCAGCAGCCACCATAGCAAAGGAGTTTGTTCCTGTACTGAGTGTTGCCCTCAGCTTGAATTGTTTTTCCCCCTCCCTGATGTATTTATAGAAAGATCATCTCCTCTTTCAAACTTCATTTTGCTCGGAATAGTAATGTTAGAAATAGATGGATGAAATTACTATATTAAATACAGACACACACACAGAGGACTAGAGACAGGTTTTAAAAGCAACTCAGGAAATACAGACGAGTCGGTCTTTAGTTAACAGTGCATTATTTCAAACATGTCAGCAACAGATGGAAATATAAAAACGGATCGAGTTCAAAACCAACTGTTAAGGATTTCTGACCTAAAGACTATCCACCTATAGAAATACCAGAAAGCCTACCTGAAATTCCATAAAACTAGTTTGGGAACAGTACCAAAAGCCCACAACGAATATCATTTCTAAAAGAGAGCTGGGAAGACTCAAAGTACATTTGGATAAAAAAGCTGTAGGCAGAGGTTAGTTTGGGTTGTAAGTGATCTGCAGAAAAAGGAAGAAAAACATCAAACTGCCATTAGAAAGAAACTTAAAGGGAGGAAAGGGTGAACACACAATTCTTCCGCTCAGAGACAAATTTCATTCTGTCACAAAAATATTTTCTAGCTTTGCTGCTCTGGCACGTCAATCCTGAGTACTCTAACTTTTGATTTATAATGGTATTCCTTCAGGTACAGCTTCACTGACGGAGGAATAGGAAGTGCATCGATACCATCGTAAGTGGTACAGTTGCAAATAACTGTTCTACATATATGTTGAAGGGAAAAAGGAAAAGTCCTGTTCAACGGGGTGGACAAAAGTGGTTCAAAGAACATACAGGAGCTTGGATCTTTATAGTGCTCTAAGAGTCCCGTGATGTCAGGAGAGTGGAAGACACAAGGATCGTGGGCATCAAAGCTGAAGTTATGATTCCACTGCTCTATCCGCGCGTGGAGAGAACGGCTGTAGCGCCTGAAGCTCACAGAAAACAAATAGTCTTCTTGGGCAGAATCTCGTAACAAAAACGTCCCCTCTGGTTTCCCTTCCAGCAGCGCCTCGGCTGCGTACTTATCCATGACCCCCCAGTAGCAGGGGTTGTTGTTGATCTGAAGGAGGTCTGGGACGAGGCAGTGCACGTAATCAATCTGCGTATGGTATTTTGGAGGCGTTTCCATCCGCAGCAGCTCATCATCAGTCTCCCATTTGGGCTTGTTTCTTTTCCTAGAGCTTGTGCACAGTGTTATAACTTCATCGTCGGAATCCATGTCGCTGTCATCTCTACTGTTCCTTGCTGCCTTCCCTGCCACCAGCTCAGACCTCGAGTCCCGCCTGGAGGAAACGCCATCGGTGAGGTCAGAGGACGGGGAGGGAGCCGATGGGGGGTCGGACTCTATCTCGTTGTCTCGCAGGTCCTCCTCCTTTTCTCCATTCTGGGATAAGTCAGTGATTATCCAGTCTTCTGCTTTTTGGTTTACAGGGGCCGTATGCCTTTTAATCAAGTGCCACCGAAAAGCAAGATCCGAGCGCGGAGGGAAAGGACACTTATCGAGCATTAATTCACTGATATGAATTTTTCTTTTTGACTGAAGCCCTGAGGCGTGCCGACTGGTACAGTTTTTTATGGGAAAGCACTGACCCACAGCATCTTGCAATTTTTGTTTGAGGGACCGGCCTAAAAACCTGTGTCCACATGAACGATCCAGATCCAGCTCAATAGAGGAGCAGCTACACTTTCTCTCTTGGCTCCTTAAATTAGGCCCCGACCTTCCTGCAGCGTTTGCTGTCTCAGCGTCAGAACAATGCTCAGTCTTCTTTGACCAGGAGAGTTTCTTCCCACTCCAGACATACCCATCCTTCCTGTCTGCACTTCTGCTCCGGCTGCTCTTGGGTCTCACATCTGTGTTTTTAATACTGTTGTCCTTATTTTCTGCCATTTCGATAGCTTTGCTCCCCACGTTTCCAGAAAGCGTGGTATTTTTCGTGCAGGGTTTTCTACCCAAGGAAGCCTCTTTGTGGTGCTTTCTGAAAGTATCTGGGGACAAAGAGAAGACAGCTACGTTAACAGCTTTGCATGCACACAACACAGGATGAATGCCTGTGTATGCACGACAACAGTGACAATTAACTGTTAGCCACCTATAAATAATGACCACGCTGAATTCTTGAGAGCCTTCCACAAACACTGGCCTGATCCCAGACAAGGATCTCAATCCTTCCTCATAAAAAGCATCCTCCAGAACGAGTGACTTGATGTGTTTTTACAGTCCCTATTCCACCTGCACAGCAGAGCAGAGAGTTCGAGGTGCTGGCAATCCTCTTCTGCAAGGGTCCACTCTAATTCGAAGCACTTCACATGGCAGGTGACACTGCTTTAGTTGTTTTTCAAGCAAATTTGGCATCTCTCTCAAATAACCTTTCAAGAAGAAACAAGCCAGAGCAGAAACAAGTAGGTCAGAGTACAAAGAGCTACTGTACCTAGATGATATGCCTGTTTGCTACTAATCCACAGAGTGGGATGTCAGAGATCCTTTTAACTGACACTTTTGGGTCACTTTCTGGGTAAAAAAAAAAAAAAATTATATCAGTCACAGATTCTGTCAATTTCTGAAAGCGGTTTTCCTTTTAAAACAGAGCTAGAAAATACTGAGCCCCTAAGGGATTGAAATATCTGGGGCTTTACATACTGAAAAGGATTAAAACAAATCCAGTCCCTTACTAAAAGCAATTTTAAAAGGCTGTGAAAGATGGAACTGCTTATTACTCATTAGAGAAGAAAGTTTACCTTATTAAAATCTCTGCTGCTTTGAGACCCACGGTTGCTGATTTCATTCTTTTGTTTTCAACCAGATAAGAGATTCCCGTTTGAATGGTGCACTTTGAAGAACAAAAATTCCCCGTTTGATCGTTCAGCTGAAAGTAGAGCAGGGATATATGTTTTTTAGGAACACAGACAGCAACGTGCTGGGTATGGTACACCCTCGTGAGGCAGGGCAGGATGCAGGGCTGCTCTCCATCACATAGCACGATGCTTTGGCACCAAACTGGGATTCAGTGCCTGCTGCCCTCCGTTGGTTTTTTAAACTAATTGACGTGGTAAATATTAAGCAGGAAAAGAAAAGGGCATCCACTTCCTCTCTCCATTCAATTCGTTCTCATCATTAGGATTAGCCAGCATGACACAATCTCCCTGCAGTCCCCCAGGGGCTGAGCAGGCTGAGGTCTTGCCTCTGTTTTCAGTAAAGAGAAAGCCTGCCGTGCCAGAGGCTTACAGGCAATCTGTGGACCAAATGCAACCCAGATGTAACTTTCACTGAGAATTTCTGACATTGTGTTCATTGTTTACAATCCACAAACCTGGGGGGTTGGAAAGAAAAAGGGAGGGAAAGGTGGAACAATGCGAGGAGATGAAGAAATGTGGAATGAGGGTAAGAGAGAGAAAACGTTGCAAATACGTGGAAAAAAAACCCACCCTGGTGTTAGAGCCAGTGAGATGAGCAATCCCTCACTGGTCGTGGAAGCACAGAACGTGTCCACATTTCAGCAATTACAAATCATCAAATATTAAAGACTGTTTTCTTCTCTCAAGGTTTTACACGCCACTTTTCAGTGAGAACATCACAGATGTAATACTGGAAGAAGAAAGGCTGCGTTTACACGAGACTTAAACTGCCTTTATTTAGACCAAAGCTCAGGGATTGCTTCTGTAATATCTCTATTTTTCGTCCAGAGTGAAGCACTGAGTTTTCTACACTGCAACTGAAAAAAAAAAAAAACCCACAAAACCTATTCTAGATTCAGCCTGTAGTAATCTGTACTAACTACATATATGGAATTTTTAATTGGAAAGGGAGATCTCATCGAGGGTGCAAAGTCACGTACTTAAAAATTAGGATATGACAGTTTGTAATTGACTTTGAAACCATTAATTACTTCATCCTGCACATCCAGCATATATGGAATAAGAAGATGCAGAATACAGGATTTTTTTTAATTAAAAACCCCAAAATGTACAAAACCCAAAAGTGCTGAAAGGCCTGATATCACAGCCTCACCACTGAAAGTGTTTTCACCTCTGCCTAGGTTGTTCTTGTGTTTAACTGCAAAGCCACGTTTCACTTCCTACCTTTCTTCTATCACATCTCTGCAGTATCTGAACCCTGCAACTCAAAGCGGAGCGACAGCACATGATGTTGTGAGACATGCACCATTAGCCAGCAGCACTGAAAGCTGCTCCCAGGGCTCCAACGGCTGCTGGGAGCAAGGCACGATCCCTCCACATCACAGAAGTAATCATTCATCAGACACACGTGGAAAGAGTGCAGAGTGGATGAAGAAAAAGGGACGTCGTCCTACTAGAGGACCTTGTGAAAGAAGAGTAAAGGGCAACTCAGCATGCACCCCAAAAAGCCATGCACTCAAAGCCCTGCCTGCAAAATGGGGACCAAAGTATTTTGGGTATATAGACATAAAGGACAGCGATGCATTCAGTGCTATATTGCTGCTTAAGGCCATCGACCTAAACCAACCATCCCTTACACTGCACACTTGTGAGGAAAATAGTGTTGTACCCTGTATCCATTAATGGCTAAATGCAACTGAAAGAGCCGAAGAGGAAAGGGAGAATAAAAAACCAGGGAACACAGAGTGTACTTTTTCCCTACAGGCAAGGCTAAATGGAGAAGTCGTGCACCGCACAGCTTACATACGTCAGTTCTGAGAGCCTTCCTTCTGCAAAAAGTGAAGAGACAACTGCTGGCAGAGAATGACACAGATACAGTTAGCTCTCTGCCTACAAAAGCTTTCTTTGAAGCAGGGATACCTAAGGCATCTCAGAGGCAGATGTGTTTGACAAAAAACCCAAAGCCCCAAACTCTAAACAAATGACGGAGCAACAGCAACGTGCAGGGATGAACAGAGTTCACATGGGGCCATGGGATGTGGCTTGCAGTTCAAGGTTATCCACCCGTGCTGCAGCTTGCAGTCCCCGAGGACAAGCAGCGGGGTGGGGTCTGTTGTTATTTTCACCAGGGCACAGCTCCCTGAGCATGAGGAACCTCTATGGCTCCATCCTCGGGCTCTGGAGTGGATGGGGCAGCAGCCTGCTCCAGGTGCTCTCTCTTTCCAGCACTGATGCCAGGACACCAAACTCCCAGCCAGCTGTAAAATGCCATCTCCATGCTCATCTGTGATAAGGCAGTTTCAGCCTCACCATATGCCTGTTTAAATCAGCTGTAAAACACCCAGTAACTCAACAGCAGAATCAGAACTCTAAGTGTAGGCAAATTCTGCACACCCTCCTGATATCACCGTATGATGCCTCTTATTAAAGAAAAAAGATTCACACAGAAAATTAAATGAATTTTGATATTTTTCTCCTTTTTCTTTCTGATCAAAGCCCAAGGAAGAAGTTGGAAGTAAAAAAGGAAAAGTGCTCCCATTTATTACAGCTCCCATAGAAGTCATTTCAAAAAAGCCTCACTGGTCACATGCTGCTTTCATTACTTTCACCCAATTAAATTTCGTCTGCGAGACTGCATTTTAAAACCTGACCTTCCACTGAAGTTGAGCTGTTATTGACTTCTTTGGGAAAAAAGCCCAACCTATTAAGGGTAGCAGCGAGTTTCAGTTCCTCTGTCTTATTTTTCTCTGCTTTGAATGCTTTCATTCTGATTTACGGTACAGTGTCCCAAATCCCTAACTCTGGAGTTGAGCTCAACCCCAGCTTTCAATGAATTAAAGAAATGATCACATGTGCCAAACAGAAAATCGCTGTCTATAGATACAACTGATAATCCAGACAGACAGAAGTGATGGCCTGGAAGCACACCTGAGTCTGTATATTTATTCCCAGAACTACAGGGCACGCAGCAACGCCTCCCTCAGCCCAAAAGCAGGGCTCCTGTGGTCATACTTGAGACACAGAAGAGGTTTGGAAGGCTTGTACCTGCTGCTTTCAAGGCAACCCGTGCACAGGCTGCAGGAGAGCTGGGCAGAGCGCTCAGCAGCCTCTCAAGCACTAAATCAGGAACAGCTTTATGGCCCATGACCAACACCTTGCTCGTGCTCCACCCAGAAACCCTGCAGGTGAGCAGCACGCTCCCGCCCTGCTGCTGCCTCCCCTCCCAGCCAGCTACATCTCATAAAGCCAGCTGCTTTTATTTCCAACCGGATTTAAAGGCTAACCTTGATGCCTCGCCACTTCCGATGGGACAGAGCCAGGGTGCTACGTTCCTTTGGCCAAGTGACCTTCAAACCCACAGGCCCCAAAAGCTTTCCCAGAGTTTCTCCAGCAGGCAGCACCTCTGGATTGATGAATTGGGAGCGCCGCACGAAGCTGAGTTTGTAGCAGCTTTTATACCATAAAAACGTGCAGGTGCAGTTTGCACGAGACTTTCTGCGAGCTAAAATAAATAATTAGAGGCATAATAATACAGCTGGCACACGCTCGCCTCAGCCCCAGGAGCTTGCTGTAAGAATAGCTTGGTCTTCCCACTCATCCGGTAAGTGGTTCAGTGAGAATCACAGTGCTAGCACACATTATCCTCTCCAGAAATCACGCTTTACTGAAATATGTCAGGGTACACCCATGGAAAACATGTCTTCACACAGCTTCCACGGGTTTAATAATGAAATCTGGGCATATTCATGAAAAAAAAAAATCAAGGGAAAAAAGAAGTGTGCCTACTTGGTAACGCTGCCTTGCTCATTCATGAAAGTAAGAAGGCAGTGTTATGAAGAGCCCGATCGCATTTCCAGCGCAAATAAATCCCTCTGCTCACCCAGAGCTCATCATTCCCCTGCAGAGTAAAACAGAGGATAAAAGGGCTCTGCCTGGAAGCAGTTTTTCTTAGAAGCAGCAATAAATTGGGCCAGAACCTTAAAGTCACAGAAGGGAAAAGCAGAGAACTGGGTTTTTATTTTTATTTTCCCCTTATCTCAGGTACGCCGAGCTCTCGCACACCCCATCCTTTAGGGAACAAACACGGGAAGATGCCTCGCTCCCCACTGACACACCACCGCCCGCTTCACTCAGCCCAGGCACTGTGACAGCCGCAGCACAGAACCAACGCGCACACGGCCCGGACCCCGACGCCGTGGGGCTGACGCCCGGAGCCCCGCACAGGGCCGGGAACCACGAGCCCCGTCCTCGCTGGGGAGCGCTCCTACACCTCCTGAGCGCGTACAAACACCCGATGCCCGCAGCCGCCTCTGCTCGGCTCCCGCACCGAAGCAAAGCGGGCAGGACCCGCACTACCGCCCGCTGGGCGAACGGACCCCCGCCCTGACCCCGGACGGGGCTTTTTGGGGCGGGAATCTCCCCACAAGGACGAGGTGAAGGGAGAAGAAGACGACGAAGGCCGCCCCTCGCGTCCCCTGTAGGCGCTCACCTGGCGCTGCCGCGCGGCAGCCGTGACGAGGCGGCCCCGTCACCTCCCGGAGCTCCGCCGCCGCCGAGCGGCCCCGGCCGCGCCCGCCGCCATCCCGCTGTGTGCCGGCCGGGCCCGGCCCCCGCCGCTCGCAACCCCGCCCCGGGCTCTGACGGAGCGCTGACGGAGCTGGGTCGGCCCCGGAGAGGGCGGGGAGCGCGGGAAGGCTCGAACGGCGTGAGGTGAGGTGAGCTGAGCGCGGCCTGGGCCTAGCGCCCGGCACAGGGCGGGGGGAGCGCCTTGCCCACCCCCGGGGGGGCTGTGCGGGATGTGGGGCCGCTGCTATAGAGGGCAGCAAGCCCCGCTTGCCTCTTGTGTTTTCTCCCTTTATCCACCGTGGCTTGTTTTCCGCCCCGTTTTGGGGTTGTTGAGTGTCTGCTGGGTTCCAGACCTATTGCGATAAGTGGGTGTGGGGTTCCTCATCTGGGGTTCTTTCTAAAGTCTTAAAAATTAATGTTATTTCCCGTCGTTGTTTAACAGGGGAGAGCAAAAATGCCGCCGATGAGGTACGGACACACGGAGGGACACACAGATGTCTGCTTCGATGACAGCGGCAGGTAACTGTCCTTCACCTAGAGAGAAGGGGAAAATAGCATAAAAATAATCCAAGGGATCAATGGGCTGAGAGATGGGGATGTACAGCCTGGAGGAGAGAAGGCCCTGGGGAGATCTGAAAGGGGCTGTAAGAAAGGGTACAGCCTTTTTAGCAGGGTCTGTTGTGACAGGGCAGCAGGAAATGGTTTCCAACTAAAAGAGGGGAGAATTAGATCGGTTATAGGGAAGGTGTTTTTGCATTAAAGTTAGTGAAGCACTGGCACAAGTTGTGCAGAGAGGTGGTGGATGGCCCTGCAGGCACCCAAGGCCAGGCTCGACAGGACTTTGTGCACCTGATGGAGCTGTGGGTGTCCCTGTTATTGTGGGGGAGTGGGACCAGTTGGCCTTGAAGATGGTCCCTTCCAACTCAAAT
This sequence comes from Cyrtonyx montezumae, assembly GCF_038088225.1. Taxonomy (NCBI): domain Eukaryota; kingdom Metazoa; phylum Chordata; class Aves; order Galliformes; family Odontophoridae; genus Cyrtonyx; species Cyrtonyx montezumae. Next base: position 2,413,665 of record NW_027071826.1, read on the forward strand.
GGTTCTATGACCACCTGGGGGATGGATGGTCACATTCCTGTCCATTGCTTTCTGAGGAGTATTTGTTCCAGCAGTTGTTGGTTGAGATATTGGACAGATGGACCTGTGACCTGGCTTGGTCTGTTAAATCCTTTATTTGCCTTTGTTGAGAATAGGATGTGTGAATAGGATGTATAGAATCATTAAGGTTGGAAAAGACCTCTAGAATCATCTAGTCCAACCATCCACCCACCCACAATATTGCCTACTAAACCATGTTCCTTAGTACCACGTCACCATGTTTCTTAAACATCTCTAGGGATGGTGACTCCACCTCCTCCCTAGGCAGCCTATGCCTGTGCCTCACCACTCTTATGGACAAGAAATGTTTCTTAATATCTATCCACTGGTGCAGCTAAGGCCATTGCTTCTTGTCCTATCACTATTTACCTGGGAAAAAGAGAGCTATACCTACACACACGTGTAAAAGATTCTCTATATGATCACTTTTACAAGAATGATTTCAAAGACTTCAGATGTAGCTTTGGAGAAAATACATTTGCATATACTGTAAGAAATCAAAACTATAGTTAGCTTCAGCAAACTTGATGGTTGAGCACCATATTAATGTTTTTATGGGTTCTGTAGGTCTGAAACATGTTAAGCTTGTTAAACTTCAGTCAAGTCTGTGTTAGTGCTCTTAGCTTTGCCCTCAGCTGTAAGGTGAGTTTTCAAAGGCTTAAGAAGCAATTAAATGCTCAGCTGGCAGTGAAATCAGTCCTCTGAAAAATTTTGTCTAGATCCTGGTGAGATTGGATGGATAATGAGTAAAGTTCAGTTCAATGAGTGCCAGGCCTAGTGAGTTACCAGAGACAGCAGTGCTGAGCTGTGCTACCAAATTTGTATTCCTTTTCCATGTTTATTAAACGTGGTGTTCAGTGAATTATATCGTATGAATTGTGTTTCAGAAAAAACAAAATGAAACAAAAAAAACCCCACTTCATTTTGATTTGGTTCAAATCCTGTGTCTTTGAACAGCTGCATCGTGACTTGTGGCAGTGATGGAGATGTTAGGATCTGGGAAAACCTGGATGATGATGATCCAAAGTCCATTAATGTTGGAGAGAAGGCTTATTCATGTGCTCTGAAGGTACAGTAATTAACAGAACTGCTGGATCGTGTTGTGCTGATGCCAGTATGTAATGCCTGTTGAGATTCTGCTGGTGTACTTACATTAAGACATATATTGAGATAGTACATGGAAAAAGGCAAGACTAATATTGTGTGCAGCACATTTCAGGCTGTTTGTCCTCACATCAATATATGGAAAACGACATTGAATGGGAATGAGTCAGTGGCAGGTTGTGTTTAGATGTGAGCACACTGCTACAGAGCATCTTTGAGTCAATGAAAATGTTTAAGCTATATTGAAAACAAACACTTTTCACAAAGCCTCCAGAACTGTTGAATATTTTAGCTAAATTAAGTACTTTATGTAAGCAAGAGTACTTCTAACAATCCAATTTACACCGTGTAGGCTTGTAGAGGAATTATTCATTATACTACATTTCTGTAATGTTATTTTTCCCCTTCTCCCCTCAGTCAGTTATAATTACTTCTAACTTTGATCTCCTTTTTGGAAAACAAACCAAGCAGATTAAACTAATTATTCAGTGAACTTTGGAGACTGTTTCAGTATTTTCTCACAGTGTCAGTTGCAGAAAGTTTCCCAGCAGTGTGTGGTGCAGCTGATTCCTGCTCTTCTGCCCATCCTATCTCAGAGGCTCCAAACTGGAGTTGACTCGTGGAGGAAGGTTAGATGAGAATAGAAAGCCAAGAGGTTGTTTTGCATGGCCCTGTTCTAAGATCCAAGGAATTTCAATATTTGTTAATTAAAAAATTACTTTCCTGAGTCAGTGTACTGTAATACTTTGATAATACCTTCTTTTTTTTTAGATAATTAGTTGATATTTAGCTCTCAAAATAATACTGGACCAAAATACTCTTCTGACGTTTTGTTCCCCTTTGTCCCTTCCCCTTCCTTCTGAATCAGAATAGAACAAGATTTTTCTTTAATAGTAATTAATGATAATTTATGAGAATACAGATTAGAGTCATTTCTGCCACTTGTTCTACTGCTCAAAGCATGGCCTGCTCTGTTTATTTTAATGTTAGGGCAGTTCCTTGCCATGTACCTAGAAACAGTGATGGTAAATAAGAAGGTCAATAAGTTGCCTTTATAAACTTATATAATAGAAAGCATTTCTTTTTAATAAATTTGTTCATGTAGTCATGTATTGGAAAAGACTTTTAGTTCTGGTCTCATTTTTCTTAATTTCCTCGGGTTAATTACCACTGGCTGTTGCTTTATTTTTCTTCAGGATTTTTACTGTAACTTTAGGCTACATTAAAAAAAAGAAAGGAATACAACATTTGTGAATACATTGCAAAAACTTATGGCTGCATGCAAGTGTGGATCAATATCATCACTTCAGGAAGATGTGCTACTGTTCCAAGCATAGGATAATTATTTCTTTGTTTTGCAATCAAGTCTAATCTGGAATAATTTTTTAGTAAACATCTCATCTGCCTTCTGTTTCTGAAAAGGACAAAAGGCTCTTGAACTTCTTATCCTTCCCTGGTGACGTTTAACAGTCAAGTTTGGTGCAAGGGTGCCCTCTCGTGATGATGTAGCATATTGATCCAAACAGGATGCAAGATTCTCCTTGTTCTAAGTGCTCTCTTGGTCATTTAAAAGGATATATTTTTTTTCTATCCAACTGAAGAAGAGCAGACAGTTCTTTAAAATTCATTAGTGACTTTTCAGAGTATTCATTATTTCAGTAATTAACACGGGTTGGGAAGGTCTTGGTGAAGTTAATTGCCATATGGTTAGCATCATGAATTTTAAGTGTACTAAAACAACTGGAGTGTGTTTCTACAGTACTGAAACCAAGAGAATCATTGTATTAGGTTTTAAGTACTTGTGTTAAAATGATGAAGTATTGAAGTTATTGTGCTACTCTGTATTTTTAGTGGAAGAAATACAAGGTGGAAGAGTACTTCACCCCCTACTCTTGCAGTCAGATGCCTTTTGGAGCTACTAAAGTTAATCTGCACAAGCATTGGGAACATCAGCTCAATTCTTTGGCTCCTTGGGTGTAAATGTGGTTTCACCAGTACATTTTATGTCTTTTTTCTTTCTTTCTTTTTTTTTAGAATGGCAGATTGATCACAGCAGTATCAAACAATACTGTTCAGATACACACTTTTCCTGAAGGAGCTCCTGATGGCATCCTTACTCGTTTCACCATGAATGCAAACCACGTTGTCTTCAATAGCGACGGTACCAAAATTGCTGCTGGGTCTAGGTAATGTGTGCATCATGAGGAAAGGCACTGCTGTCATTCAGAAAGTGTCAGCTTCCTCACGTGGTGATTTTACTAATGGGATTATTAATCCACATACCTCTGAGGGTTTTAAAGGAATGCAAAATGCCTTCCAGGGACAGTGGTGGCGGGGGAAGGAATGAAAAGAACTGTTAAGCAACAACTCTCTGGGAAGCGTTTGATCCACTAAATAGTTTTAAGAGGAATTGTGGTGTTATGAAATAATTCCTTCTCTTGAGGAGCCTTGAGTGTTTTCAGCTTTCAGTCCTGTAATGCAAAAGCACAAGCATTTGCCCATATGGATCTCACTGCAAAATCAAGGATTTTGTTACTGTGTGCTAAATATAATGTCCTGTCTCTTCAGCATCGTAATGTGGCAGATGTATACACACATGCAAAAGTGGGCTGAGTTCTGATCTGAGGAGCTTTTTAGGTACTGTAGCTAACCCTGCCTGCTTGCTTGCTTCTCTGTTGGAATTTGTCCTCCAGCCCTGCAGCAGAGATGCCTTAATGTTACATCTGCTGCCTGCCTCCTCTAAGTGTGAAGTGAACTAGAAAGCAGTTGGGATTGATATTCTGGGCCCTGAAGTCTGGCAGCTGCAGAACAGACACGCCAGCTCCACCAAAAGTGGGAGACTGGACAGCTGGGGACAGTAACCACTCTAATCTCTAAATCTGACAGAGATCATGAATTTGGGCTCTTTGCCAGTGCTTGTTTCTGAAGGAACTGCTCTCCCCCAGGATATGACTTTGATTAGAGAGATAAAGCAGACAGCAAATTCTTTCTGCTTTTAAAAACTTCTACCCAAAAATCAGTACTTCTGCAGCCTGATCAGGGCCCTCACATTAGGGAAAAGAGGCTGTAAAACTGAGGTCATGCCTTGATGAGATCTTCTGTACCACACTGAAGGAGTTTGGCAGCTGTGGTACAGGGGAGTACAGCTAAGAGGAGTTGTTTTGCTTATCACAGGTTTCTCCATATTACCTGAGGTCTGTAAATTTCAGTTTTGTCTAAGTTCAGTGTAGTTAAGGGAATGGCTAATCCTATAAAAAGAGTGCCTAAAATTAAATTCCACTTTGAAAATGTAGCAGTGAAGTAGGACAGGGAGTAGTACCAAAAGATTCAGACAGGACTTATTTGGCTTAGAAGTTATTAGCGTGGATACTTTGAATTTTAGAGGAGAGAATAAGGCTGAGAAAGAAAAAAAATGCATCTGATACACTAACTGGTCTTAATGATCTTGTTAAAAACTACAAAATGAAGCATTTGCTCTGCCTTTGTTGACCAAGCAAATTATTTCCTATAAATGCGGGTCCCATTTAACAGATAGTTCTTGTTAAGTCAGCTTTCTGGTATCTAAGCACAGGTTTTCATTAGAGCTCATAAAATACTATATTTGACAGCTGTGTAATCTGTCTGTATGCCATATCTTCTTCAACTATATTTTATGAGCATTCATTTGAACAAAACTTATTTTCTGATGACAATAATCTGTCCTTGCTCTTATTATAATAAACCTTGAGATGGTTCTCCTTTAGGTCGTTCTTCCCAGCAGATAACAAGTATCTAATTTAATTTTTATTACTGTAAACAAATACTCTGTCACAGTTGATACCAATGTTAATGCTTTAGCTCTGTGCCATTGTAATCTGCAGTGACTTCATGGTCAAAGTTGTGGAGGTGGCTGATAGCAGCAAGCAGAAAACGTTCCGAGGACATGATGCTCCTGTTTTAAGCCTCTCTTTTGACCCCATGGATATTTATCTGGTAAAAATACTTTCTTGTTCACTTTTTATCTTGAATTTCCTTTTCTCTATGCGGAAAAAAAAAGTATTTTTGAGTAAAATGAAGAAATAAACAGTACCAACAGTGAGTGGGCGTGTAAATCTACTTCATTTCAGTTAACTACTGAAACTACATGGAATTGCCAAGATCATTTGACAGAAAGTTTGAAGTCTTAAAACAATTTAAACTGGGAGACTTTCTTTTTGAAAGTGCTTATGCGTTCTGTATCTGTATTGCTGGTTACAGGGTTTTTAAATTGTGTTGCATTAACATCTCAGTATCTTTAATTCATTTGCAAAACTTTCTTCCATAGGCATCAGCAAGCTGTGATGGTTCTGTCAGAGTATGGAAAGTGGAAGACCAGGTAGAAGACAATGCCTTTCTGAGTTGAATATTTTGTAGGAAAACAGGGATTTCACAGACAGCAAAAAGAGAGTGAAATAACCCTGCTGGAGTAAATGCTTCTTGTCTTTTTATATGTTATCAGTAACAGCTGATAATATTTACAAAAATTATTTAAATAGACAATTCATATGCATGTAAAAGATTAGCTATGCTCTCAGACACCTGAAAGAATACATGCTGTATGTTGAATTCTGGGTTTTTTAAGAAGAAATTTGACTGTACTTTATATATACGTACAAAATATATATTTGCTTTTTTCTATTTCTGGGAGAGGTTTCAAGTGAAATGCTGCCTGGGCTCTGAGTTGCTATTCCTGTCTGTGGAATCCCTGATTTCTTCTGTCCATCTTTCTTTATTGGTCTACATTGTGTATTTTGTTCTCAGCATATTCAAAACTAGCCCTCAGTGAGGGTAACAATTAACATCAGATTCCTATTTTTCTTAGACTGATAGAATCGTAGCTTTGGGTTGGAAGGGACCACCTACTCCCAGCTCCCTTGCCATGAGCAGATACTAGGGTTTCAAGTTATCACCTGTTGCTGTCAGAGTTGAGGAGTAAATTGTATGCTAGCAAACAGTGGTCTAAGTGTGTTTTGTGTTCATTAATTTTTCCTGAGCTTCCAGTGAATTACTGATCAATTTTCAGACTGACTAGTGGCTACTTTGAGTTGGGTTTAGGAAGGGGCTTGGGTTTCATCATGCCAGAATCAGTGAGGTGATGCCCACTTTTCTTTGGTAGGGGGTCTTTGTGTGCAGTGGTGCTTTCATCTCTCTTGCTCTCAGCACACAAATGTAGTTTACCAAGGACTCAACGTTCAACTTACTGCATTTTCAGTCTTCTTTATGTGTAGAGGTGGGGCCATGTTATAGTGAGTGCAGTGCTATTGAGAAGGGTCTTGGTATGCCATTCTTTTGAAGCAAGCAAAAAACAACAGCAAAAAAACTGCAAACTTCACAGCAGTTTCTCACAAACAAAGGATGCAAATCACAGATTGAGGAACATAATTTTTAAGAAATACGATCACTGGGCTCAGATTAGTGATGTTTGTGTCAAATAGTTCAAGGCACGTCACAAATAAGATTTGATGAGCCAGCTGTCTCTGCTGGCCTTGCATTCTAAGGAGCCTGAGAAGTTGATTTCAGGTGAGCAGTATAATAAAGCAGTTCTGCATACGTACATGGGATTGTTGTTGCTGAATGCTGTTATTGACTGGACTGATATCCATGCAGAATTATTCCTGTAAATACACTTGGGAATGTACTTTGTGGCAGTGGGTGCCTTTTGGGGCACTCAGGCTGTGTCCTGGGGCTGTGGCAGTAAGGTATATCATCTGTGCTGCAATATGAGAATGTTGCAATTCATTCCTCTTCACTTTGCTATTGTAAGATTAAGGCTGATGTGTGTCACCTTGCTGCTGTCAATCTGGATTTGGCAAAAGCAGTTTGGCCAGATTTCTATCTTTGTAACCTAAATATATGAGCTCTTTTGTTCTATACTTCATTAAAGATACTTTTGCTGCAATCCTACTTATAAGTAGTTGCATTGTAATGAAATATTTTCAGGTCTACATAGGCAAAGTATTTCATAAGTTCATAAGTTCATAAGTTCATAAGGTTGGAAAGGACCTATAAGATCATCTAGTCCAACCATCCTCCTATCACTATCTCTACCCAACTACTAAATTAAGTCCTTTAGCACCTCATCTAAACGCTTCTTGAACAGCGCTAGGGATGGTGCCTCAACCACCTCCCTAGGCAGGCCATCCCAGTGCCTGACCACTCTTTCAGAAAAGAAATGCTTCAGAGAAGAAATGCTTTCTTCAGTGTTTTTGGATATAAAAAAAAATGTACCTATTCCTTCAAAAAAATATATTTGTATGAAAGAGATTATTTCAGTTCTAATAACTATACACCTTTTTTTCCTTTTAGCTTTTTCCACACTTGTCCTTTAAGGGTTTTTGAAATACAGTAGATTTTCAGTGAACTGGAGAACTCATTTTTGAGTGTTTTGTTTTCAGACATGCGTGACCAACTGGCTGCTGCTGCAGAAATGTAATGATGTGATAAATGCTAAATCAATATGCAGGCTTGCCTGGCAACCTGGCAGTGGCAAGGTAAGTGACAGATTGTTTTAGCCGCATCTTAATCCTTCATTTCTCTTTGTACAGTAGAACTCAATCTAGGAAAGTCCAAATTCCAGCTCCGGGGAGTGAGGAAAATATTTGGGTTGAAGTTCACTTTTAGGAAAAACAAAAACTTGGAAGTGTTTGCTCGCTTAAGTGCCAGACTGTGTTTGGCAGTAGTCCATCTGTCAGCCCAAAACAATGTTTAAACAGTCACGTTGTGCTGAATAGGAAGGAACATTGTGCATGAGGGAAATGACCTAATTGTTCACAACGGAGCGTCAAAGGAGTTCAGTCTTTCTCTTGGTAAATTTTGTCAGTCAGTAATCTTGCTCTGCAAATGTCACCTCAGTAGTAATGTGTTCCTTACTCAGTGGAAGGTATCCCTGCCCATGGTATGAAGGTTGGAACTGGATGATCTTTAAGATCTTTTCCAATCCAAAATGTTCTACGGCTGTTTTCAGCTGAAGAACAGAGGTAGTGCTGCTGTTGGGTAAAGGTAGTGCTGACAACCATACACACTATATATCCAGTGCATTGTACATGTACTGATGCAAGAGCACTCTGTGCAGATCACATACCACAAAGAGCTGGAAGGAAGAAGTTTGCATAGCTGTGTAGATGTCTCTGTATCATGTTAGCCGGAACACCCCTGCAGCAGTTGGTAACACAGAGGAGTAAGGAGCGGATAGATACAAACCTGTATGAAATGAGGCATGCCACATCATACTTCAAGTGAAGGACAGTGAACTGAGCAAAAGGTGATTGTTTGGGAACAATTGCTTGGTGGCTTTTGTTCTTGCCTGCTGTCTGGAAGGACAATATGCAGGGTCCAAAGAGCGTTTTCCAGTGTTTTCTCAGAGTTCTGACTTGAATGATCTGTTTCCCCAGTTTAGCCTTTTGTGAGCTCTGTCTGTGCATGTCCACTCTAAAATACCTAGCTATTCTGGTGGCATTATGGATGACTCTTCTGTGGAGGACAGGATGTCACTTAAAGTGCAGGTTACTTTGTATGCATGTTGCATAAAAGCACACACTTTAATTTTTGCACAAATTCTTTACACAGACACACCAAACATAGCCAGCTGCCTCATTATAAAGCAGATCATTAGAAATCTCTTTCAAAACAAAACAAAACCAACTAACACACAAATCCTGTGAAGTAAACAGGCAATAACAGCTATGCAGGTTTGCAAAATACAAAATGAACTATTTTAGGAATTAGCTGTTCAAAAAAGATTTATAGAGAAATTGTGGTCTGATAAAAAGAGGTATGGGAAGGAAAGAAAAGGAAGAACATAAGACTTGCGCTCAGAACACTGAAATTTATTTATGCATGTTTCTTAGCTGTTACATAAATAAGAACTTAGAACCTTATGTTGCAGCTGTCATCAGTTTTCTGCCAGAAATAAATGAAGATTAAAATAAAAACAAACATTCTTTGCTGTGTTGCATATGGAAAGCATTAAAGAACCTTGTAATTCAAGATTATTTCAGCATTCTTTACTTTCTTAGTTGGCATTGCTAGGCAAGAGAACTGCTGGATATTTAGGCAGACCTTACTGTAATATTTTCAAATGAAGAAACTATGCTTTTTGGTTGAATGTTTTTCTTGGAAGATAACTTGTTCTAAATTGCCTTCTTGTTTCTTTTTAACAGCTGCTGGCAGTTCCAGTAGATAAAGTGGTTAAACTGTATAGAAGAGAAACCTGGGATAATCCAGTTGATCTATCAGATACTTCCATCACACAGGTAGGTACATAAAACAGCTGCTTACTAATCTTCCTTCTTTGCTAATGCTCTTGTGTTCTTCTGCTAGAAGTTTACCTTCTGCACAGTATTTTTTTCCTTCCTACTTTCATTTCTGATCCTATTACTTCATGTTGGAAACCAAGGTGAGAGATATTAGATGAGTGTCAAACTTGTCTATGTGGCTCTGGTTCTGTTTCCCTGATATTAACCCTCAAGATTTCTAAAGTCAACCAATGAGTCACCAAGTGACACTGGAGAATATCTGTTTTCACAAATTGTTCTAAACATAGCATTTTGGGGAAAATGTTGAGTATTTCATAACAAATTGTCTTTCTGTTATGTAGATTAACTTAATAGTGTTGGCCTTAACTGTGGTATCTGACTTTTGATTTGGTTATATATCTTTAGACTTGATTATATATTTGGAAACCTTTGGGTGAAAGAGAATTACTTTTGTAGTGTAACTGTTAGGGGTATGGAGGCTGTGTTAATTCTTTTCACTGACTTGAAAATGTACTCCAAATGGGATGAGATTAAGATAGAAAATGCAGTCTTGGGTTTTAATTTCTGAAGATGTATTCATTAAGCTATAAAGACAATTATGTTCAGCACTTGAGTTTGCAAAATCTACTGTTTGTGTCTACGTATCTAGTCATGGTTTGACATGTTCTATCATGACAGCATTTAGTGACAGAAGTTAAGTATTCTGACAAGTAAGTGTGCTGTCTTTAAAGAGTGGTTTTGCTGGGAACTTCCTGAAGGCAGTTCTAGTTCAGGAGGCTGGATATGATTTGCTAAGATTTTCTTCTAGAATTTCCATATTATACTTCAGAATATGTGTGCGTTGGTAATACTTTTTCTCCCCATAATTTCTTCTTTCCCTTAGCCCTTGAATGTTGTGGTGTGGTCTCCTTGTGGGCAGTATCTGGCAGCTGGAAGTGTGAATGGGAGTATAGTGGTGTGGAAGGTGGAAGCCCGGGAGTGCATAGAGAGGTACGTAGTGCTGTTCCGTAGTCTCCATCAAGTCCTAGCCCTTGGCTCTACATGGTACCACCCAAAATCATCCTATGTCTGAGTGCATTATTCAAATGCTCCTTGAGCTCCAGCAGCTTGGGGCAGTGCCTGCTGCCTGGGCAGCCTGTCCCATGCCCACCACACTCTGGTGCAGAACCTTGCCCTAGTCTACCCGACTCTCCCCTGTCACGACTCCATGCTGTTCCCTTGGGTCCTGTCGCTGTCACCGGAGAGCAGAGATCCCAGTCCACAGCTCCTCCTAATTTAGTATTATCTACAAACTTAGCTAGATATTTTATAATAAGCAGATAATTTATAAAAACATTTAAGGGATTTACTGTAAGTCTTTGAGCCTACGCCATCAGCCAATTGTTCACCCTTTGTGTTTTGTGCTTGTTTAGCTATATGTTGAACGTGTTGTTCAGAGGGATACAGTGAGAAACAGTATAAAAAGCTGCTAAAATCCAGAAAGATCACATCTGTTGGCTTCCCTTGGTCAATTAGGTGAACTACCTTTTCATGAAGGGAAATTAAGTTTATTAAGCAGAGCTTTTCCCTTTTAAGCTCATATTGGCTCTGGCCAATGACTACATTGTCTTTCAAGTGTTTCTCAATAACTGAGAATAATCTTCTTCATAATTTAACCAGGCACTGAAGTGGGAGCGACAGTCCTGTAATTACCGGGGTCTCCTTTGTCGTTCTTCTTAAAAAGTGGGACACCTGCCAGCTTCCAGTTTTACTGGGACCTCTCCAGATTTCCCAGCCCGTTGAAAAGTAATTGAGAGAGGTCCTGGGTTGACATCAGCCAGCTCTCGGAGGACCCTGGGTTGAATCCTATCGGGACCCATAGGCTTAGTTGCATTAGGTAGAGTAGCGATCCCACACAAATTTGGGGGTGATTGGGGTTTTATTGTTACTGCAGGTCATGGTTATCCCAGCTCGGAGCTCTGATGGTCCCAGAACCCAAAATGCAGATTGCGTTGGCCGGGAATCGAACCCGGGTCAACTGCTTGGAAGGCAGCTATGCTCACCACTATACCACCAACGCTGTGCTGTGCTAACAGTAGCTCCAGGAGACAGCATAATAAGGGCTTAAGCTACAAAAACTCCCATCCATCTGATCTTACAGATGGTCTCTGCAAGCACATCAGGAGAGAGGACAACATAAGCAAGCACAGGTTGGAAGAGTGGTGTCATGGCTGGGTGGTCCTTGCTGTGATGCAGGGCCTCTGCTCAGGTTAGACTTGAGCAAGCGAGCAGGAGGAGGGCTCTTCCCTTATGCAATTTGGGTGTGGCATGCTAATACCTCATTTCATTCAAGGGCTGCCACATCATCCCCATGTTCTGCCAGAAAGCAGCTTCCACTGGTGTCAAACTGTCAAATAGGAAAGTGACCTTGCTTTGTCTTCCCCCACCATACGTAGTGTGCATAGCTTGAAGAGTCTGGAAGCATTTCAAAGGCACTATTTTTTTTATCACATTTTAATCTTCTAATTGATTAAAGAATAGTTTTGATGGGAACAAATCTTCCTCTGGTTGCACACCCTGAGATTGTTGGCAGCAAGATGCAACTAAAGGAGAAATACCGACGTGTCAGTAAGTCAGCTATCCTCAACCTGTAGGCACAAAAAGGACAAACAACTTTATGTTGGTTAGATACAGTGAGGAACAGAAGGGAGGCTTTATCTGTCTGAATATCATGAGTCAGAAACATGATTGTTACTCTAGAACATATGTAAGGCCTTAAAGACATCATGTAAATAATTCAAGGGTGGATTGTTCTGTGAGAATAAAGGGAGGAGAAGATAAAAGAATAAATCATCAGTTTGGTACAAGAGAAAGAGCTGAATGTTCTTGTTATAACTGGATGGTTCTGGAATGTATTGTTTGCTGGGGAATTACTTTGTATTCTGCATGCATCAGGAAGCTGTTGTTTTATGAATGTGATTCTGATTGATTTTATAATTTCCTCTATAGTAAAGGAAGATCTGTGTTTTTTAGGGTAGCTATTTAATCCAAAGTTAACTTCTTAATTATTTTATTGTCTGTGTATGTATGTTTATGCTATTTTCATCAGTATTACCACCGCTTACAATAACTTGAGGGTGTTTCTGCCCTGAGAGGCTTAATAGGGATAGCAAATTTTCATGTTCTTTTTAGGATGAAGCATGAGAAAAATTATTCAATTTGTGGACTGGCGTGGCATCCCAAATATGAGCAAATAGCTTATACAGATACTGAAGGAAATCTGGGATTGTGGGAAGATATCGGCTATGGAAAGAAACCAAACGACAAGGTGATTGGCACCAATTATTTCTTAAATTAAAGGGGTAGTTTAAGTCATCGAATTGCATGAAGCGTTCTTTACTGGGTGTTGAAAGCTCCCTCTTGTGCATTAATTCCTTCCTTGAATTCTGTATTCAAAAGATGATTTAATCATAGAATTACAGAATGGTTTGGGTTGGAAGGGATCAGATTGACTGGTTCCAACCCCTGCCATGGGCAGAGACACTTCCCATCAGCTCAGGCTGCCCAGAGCCCCATCCAGCAAGGCCTTGAGCACCTCCAGAGATGGGGTACCCACAGCTCTGGGCAGCCTGTGCCAGGACCTTGTCACCCTCATAGTTAAGAATTCTTTCCTAATGTCTATCTAAATCTACCTTCTGTTAGTTTAAAACCATTACCCCCTGTTCTGTCACCGCAGTCTCTTGACAGAATCACTCTCCAGCTTTTCTATAGGCCTCTGTAAGATATTGGAAGGATTTAGAATTGTTAATAATAAAAATAGTTAATAATTATGAGTTGATAATTATAATTGATAACGTGGTTTTAGGTTGCCAGTACTGTTACAAAAGGCTATGAAGATCTCTTTGATGGAGATGATGATGACTATTTGAATGGAGATATGATTGAACCACAGTCCTCCCCAAATGCTGGAGCTAATGAAGATCATGGTGATGATGATGACCTTATGCCTACGTCAGGCCATCCAACACGGGCAATAATTGATGATGATAACTCATTAGGTACAGAATAAACTAATTTTCCAGAGCTCCATAGTGCTGTTCTCGAGGCAGTTTCTCAGCATCCTTTCTTGGCATCATCTATTTACACACATTCTGTATTATTTTTCCTGACAAGTCTTCACTGTTTTAAAATATATACATATGTGTTTTAAACTTTTAGATATTGGAATGATAAAAGCTAATTCCAATCTACTTGAAAAGGAGGAGGATGATGTTGATGATCTGATTGGTGGCTTTCCAGCTTTGCCAACATCATCTACGCAGCAGCCTTTCTATGATGGGCCAAGGCCAACTCCCAGGCAAAAACCATTCCAGTCTGGCTCCACTCCTGTACATCTCATGCATCGGTTCATGGTAAATCTTGCTTCTGTGTGATTATGTGGATGTAGCTGCTTTGTTAATATTGTCTTGGTTTTGCTTGATCTTGATCTAATCTTCCCCAGATCCACATTTTGTGGGTTGTGGTTTTGTTCTTTTTTCTTTTTTTTTTTAAATGCTTCACAGCGTGAGGCTAACTAGTAAAAAGCAGGCTTTGTGTTAATGCGGACTGCGTAATTTTATGCCTTACGTTTTGGTTACTCTTGATGTAGAAGTAAATATTTGGCTTTAAGGCATCAATACAGTTTGTACCTGTCTATGGAAGTCCAACAGATCTGTTATGAACTTCCTTTTTAGTCAGAGTGTATTTTAGATATTGTGGGTATTTTTGTGTCTTTAAGACTTGTGCATTCATTATTCATTATTTCTTTATAACTGCAAGTTGTTAACGTTTTATTTTGTAAGGAGAATTATGGCCAAGCAATGAGAGCAAAACTATTTCTTTAGAAAGTACAAGTCCTGGCTGTGTAACTCGTCAGCCTTCCCACCTGGTATTAGTTATGTTAGTAAGCTGTTTGAGGGCAGTCAGTGTGATGGATGATTTTAGTATTTCTTTTTAATAGGTTTGGAATTCCGTTGGTATCATTCGCTGTTACAACGATGAGCAAGACAATGCTATTGATATAGAATTTCATGATACCTCCATACATCATGCCACACACCTGCCTAACTCCCTGAATCACACAATGGCTGACCTCTCTACTGAAGCTATTTTGCTAGCCTGTGAGAGTACAGAGGAACTCACAAGGTAAGCCGTGGCTTTGCTCTTTCAAACTTGTGGTGTAGAATTACACTTAGCATGTTTTATACATCTCAGCTTTTGTCAGTTTATTTGAGATTTTTGGCTTTGATCTTGTGCTTTTATTTATGGAGCTTGCTTTTGAGGAGGATTTTTCGCCTCCACCCATGTGCAATCTTCAAGACATTTAAAGATGTATTTTGTTTCCTGTGGATTTTCTTTAAATGCTTTTTTTCCCCAAAAATATATACTAGAAAGTGCATGCATTGCTAGCTCAAAGGAAATTGTAAATGTGAACAATAGTCTTTCAGTCTGCTCAGATCAATGATAAATTGTGAGGTCTGTGCTATTTCTTTTCATACCGTTGCTAAGGAAAGATGTTTGGAGATACCCACAGTCTTACAAGAAGAATTATAATGTGAAGAGTTTAAGAGCATTTAAGAGCAGTAGCAACACTATTGCTGGTTTTCTTTTTTTTTGTTTGTTTGTAGAAGTATCTTGAAGGAAGAACTTTTTGCACATGTGACAAGCTGAAAAGCAGTCTTTGCCTTTGAGAGCATTATTTATATGTACTGATTATCTGACTTGGAAAAATTATATTTTTATTCCAAAATGAGGTGGACATGCGGGTTACCTCTCAAAAGCACTGGTGTCTGTGAATTGGTTACAGTTATTTAGATGGCAGAACCAAAGTTTTCAATCTTTTTTTTTCTTCTGAAAGATAGTATAGTTTGACAGATGTGTGATAAAGGCTTGTAGTCTGGAGTACTGAACACCTTTAGTTCTCGTTAAGGCTGATTAGGCAAAACATTTGTCTATTTCCATCTAAAAATCTCCTCTCAAACCTCTAAAGTGTCTCTGCTTCATGCTTCAGAGGCTCTAAATCTACAGTGCTATAGTTCAAGTTGGCTTTTCAGTTTTTGAATAATAAGAGCAGGGCTTTGCAAATGTCCCCTTGTAATCTGTAGGATGATGTTGTTCCTTTCCATGACAGTCACACATTCCAGATCTCTGACAGAAACATAGTATGTTGGTGCAGTTGAAGTGCATGGTATATTTTCATATAGATACATATTTTTCTTCTTGAAATACTTACCTGTTGTTGTTTGTCTCTCTTTCAGCAAGCTCCACTGCATTTATTTTAGTTCTTGGGATGCAAACAAGGAGTGGACAGTAGATATGCCGAAGGATGAAGATATTGAAGCTGTCTGTCTAGGTCAGGGCTGGGCTGCTTGTGCCACTAGTGCCTTGCTGGTTCGAGTGTTTACAGTTGGAGGAGTTCAGAAAGAGATATTCTGTCTCCCAGGTCCGGTGGTGTCTATGGCAGGACATGGAGAGCAGTTGATGATTATTTATCACAGAGGTATTTTTCCCTTCTATCCTTTTTTTTAATCTTTTCGAACTGAGTTGATGTTTTCATTCCTTTTCTGTTACTGGGTTCAAATATTCAAATGCTGTATTTGTGTAGAGTCATTATCAGAAGTATTTTACTTTTCCCTTTTGTCTTCTCAGTGACAGTTATACTGTCACAACCTGTAAGTCTTAAGCATCTGACAGTAAAGCGTATGTTTTATATTGGAATACCTCTATTAGCTTGTGGGAAAGAGATAATTTTATAACAGTAGCATAAATAGATTAAACCGAAGTTTCAGCCTCACCATGATTAATTACTCGATGAAATCCAGGAACTAGTCGTTATGCATACTTTATGTGTCTGAAATGACAAGTAGTCTCTTGTCTGGTAGCTTATTCGTAAATAACACTGCCTTAGACATAGCTTTTGATTCAAAAGTTAACCTAAATTTAGCCAAGAGACAAGACCATTTGCTTTCTGACATAGTCTTTGAACAACTTCTTCCTAGGTACTGGATTTGGGGGAGACCAGTGCCTTGGAGTACAGCTGATGGAGCTAGGAAAGAAGAAGAAACAAGTTTTGCATGGAGACCCTCTTTCACTTACAAAGAAGTCCTATTTGGTGTGGGTTGGATTCTCAGCAGAAGGTATGTAATTAAATTAAGTACAAATAAAGCTAATAAAATAAAATAAATTGAAGTCCTGAACTGGAATCAGTTCCCTGGCAGTAGCATTGGCTGTCAGTAGGTGGCGCTTCTTTCTTAGGAAAGCTGTTTCCCAGCTCGGTTGTGCTGTTCTGGTGAGAGGATATTGAATTCGTGGTATGTAAAACGTCATTTCCCAGCAGTATCCACCAGTTCAAACTCAGCCACATCATAATTAGTTGCCTGTCAGAGTAATGGTCTGCATTGTATCCTCAGGTACCCCGTGTTACGTGGATTCTGAGGGAATTGTGAGGATGTTGAACCGAGGGCTTGGAAACACTTGGATTCCAGTGTGTAACACACGAGAGCATTGCAAAGGAAAATCTGATCATTACTGGGTCGTTGGCATCCATGAAAACCCCCAGCAGCTCAGGTCAGATATGCCACAAGGGAAATGCTCTGTTTGTCGTGCTCTTAATTTATAGAACACCTCCCAGTAAGAGAAACTGGAAATAAATTTTGCTAAAGCAGGTAGTTTTAGTAAACACACAGTGGTGTAATCCGGCATGGATGTTTCGTTACTAAGTTTGTTTTGAGTAAAGTCTTAGTTTTATAACGTGTAACAAACTAATATTAGCTTCTTGCCTTGGCTGGCAGGCACGTGTACTTTGTTATGAAATCACATGTCTCTGATGCAGGCAGATTTGTAAGACTGCACTTTGCTTATGGTTGCTCTTAGGATTCTGCTTCTGCTGTTGATATATTTTTTTAATTTCTGATTTTTTAGCTGTTTTTCCCTTTTGTCCCTTTGAGAACACTCAAATCCTGTATCTAATCTACATCATTAGGCACGGATAAATAAAAACAATCTGGTATTATGTTAATATTTAAACTATGGCAACGAAGAAAGGTTTTGGGAAAGGGCAGATGTGCTCAAATAATTATTTAGCTGAGAGTGAGCCATTTAAAATGTGAGTTGTGATTTCTGAACAACTTTATTCCCCTTAATTGTAGCAAGCATCGGAGACAGTTGCTAATCTTTGTGTGTAGTCTTATTCAGTGATATATGCACTTTTCCCACTGGATCAGAATCTTATCAACTTAGATGTTATTGAAATTTAGGCTGTCTCACTTTGCTGGTTATGCACTTCACCAGGACACATTGTATTGGTGGGATGGTCAGCTGCAAGTCAGTCATTTTGAGTTTTTTTCCTTCTGCTCCAAGAAAGATGGTGCTGACCTCTGAATTGCAAGGGACATTTTATTCAAAGCCACCAGCATATTGAAGATAACCCTCCCCCCTCCTTACTGTAGGAACAACACATGCTGTAATCAACATGGATGGCCAGAGCACTAACGCTTCCTGTTCTTTTTTTCTCCTAGTGTTTGAAACACTAGCTCAGAGCTATGAAACCTGACATTTTTGTCAATGCTTGTTGGTGCTGCTGGAAAAACAGCTCTTCTCCAATCAATGTTTTGTTAAGTGATTGTTACCAGAGTACTAGTTTAATGAAACATTAAGACTACGTTGTTAGGATATGTGTATCTGCATCCCCTCCCTTTTTTTCCCCGTCTGTGTGTCTATATACATCACTGCTAAGTCCAAAGCTTCTGTCACAATAAGTGGTCAATGTGCCTGCTGTTTTTCCTTTGCCTTTTGTTGTTAGGTAGATTCTCCATTTAATAAACTGCATTTACGTTTTGTAATTGCTGTCAAATTGTGTGTTGTGTGAGATAGAGATCTGTGTCTGTTCCGTGCCATACGTGGAGTTTCTGATGTAAACAAGAGCATCGTGAGCCTTGCTGCTTTCAAAATAATTTCTTAGTTGCAGTGTAAAAATAACCCGTTATAATGCAATCTTACATCTTGCTATATTTAAGTCAGTAATTTAATTACTACTTTTTAAAGAGCAAATCCTCTTAAAGTATCTTGCTTCTTAGGAGACGTGGTTTAGATGGTGATTGCATCTGCTTTTTGTTTCCCATGCACAGGTGTATTCCTTGCAAAGGAGCCCGATTCCCTCCGACACTTCCACGTCCTGCAGTGGCAGTATTATCTTTTACACTCCCTTACTGCCAAATTGCAACAGAAAAGGGACAGATGGAGGTATGGAATGATGTTGAGACCACAACTGATAGTCTTAGACATCCTCATAGTAGGGATTACATAAGCTTTCTATTAATCATCTGCAAGGAAGAGAGCGGTACAAACTCTGCGTAAGGCACCTGGCTAAGGAGGTTATCTGAGTTCAGGCTTTTGTGTGTCTTTTTCCATTTGTTTTGCCTTACAGTTGGTTCTAGAAGAATACATAATGAAGCTGTTGACACAAGGTTTGTATTTACAAATAATCTCATTCTGATGTTCACCAATCAAGGTGAACATCTGGAAAAGTAGATCAGTTATCCACTTTTTAATTTAAGTATTGTGATGTTGAGGGGTTCAGCTGGAGTGCACAGAATACAAATGAGCATAAAATTCTAGCTTGAAGCTTGGAGACTGTAGTGCTGTTGGCAACTCATTCTCATTGATACAAGTGTGAAGAGTTTCAATAATAGGTACCTGGCTTTTATGAACTCGTGTTCTTTCATTTCAAAGATTTATTTATTAATTTATTCTCTGTTTTATGGACTGTGGTGGTTAGCTTGTTTTGTTTTGTTTTTCCTGTCCTTTTCAAATAATAAAAGGGAAACTTCAGGAACTGTCAATTTAGCCTGAAGGAACATGTACTTCAGTGTATGTTGTGCTTATAAAGAAACAGACGATTCCTAACAGATCTGATGAGAACTTTGTGGCTTTGAGTGAGTTATTTTTCCACAGAGCTAGGCTGGTGGAATAACCATAGCAGTATTTCACTGGAAAACATCAGTTATATTTTCTTTTCTGCTGTCTCACAGATGAATATTACTCCTACAGTTGCAGTGTTACTGTGGAATACTTCCAGTTTGCTGTGGGACAGAGATTAGGAAAAAATAATCCATTTGTTCTAGAATTGCCTATGCAGGTAGCAAAGTGATGAATGTCCTACTGAAAGCCTGTGGTGCACATGGAATTTAGAATACATGGAGTCTGTTCAGTTCGGTTTGTAGATGGATGTTAGTGTGGTCTGTTTATCCTCACTAGACTCTGGAGTTAAGGGAGAGTTGCCTACCTCTCAGCATTGTTCTAAAATGAAGATTTAAGAATGAATGGTACAACCATTTGCAAGCTGTTAGGCACTGAGCTAAGAGTTTCCTTATTTATGCCCTGCCTGACCTCCAGCATGTCTCTCTCTCTCCCATTTTCAGGAGCAATACTGGCGTTCAGTTGTGTTTCACAACTATGTGGATTACTTATCAAAAAATGGCTATGAGCTTGATGAAAATGCTAAAAGTCAGCCAGTGAAGGAGCAGCAAGAACTTCTGATGAAATTGTTTGCTGTAAGTACAAGTAAATCAAAAATAAAAATAACCCCTGAAACTTTGACTAGATGGCATTTGATTGAAATTCAGATGTGACTCCTCTGAGTGAAAATTTGCCTCATCCAGTGAGCTCCCCAAATGCAGTGGATGGCAGTTCATGTTGTTATTGCTTATCAAAGGGAAGAAAGAAGGAGGGCACCTTAACCAAGAATTACAAAAAAACCCACCCAACCCTCGAAAAGAAGATTCATAATTCTTGATGATTTGTCTCTATTCACTAGGTACACAAAACCTCATCACGTTCTGGTCCTGTAGCCTTCAGAGAGCTGTGTAGCTGAAGGCTGTAGCTCTCAAGACTTTTCTCCTTTCAGCTTTCCTGTAAGCTGGAGCGTGAGTCCCGGTGTGTGGAACTTGCTGACCTCATGACACAAAACGTTGTGAATTTGGCCATCAAGTATGCGTCCCGCTCTCGAAGACTGAATTTAGCTCAGCGACTCAGTGAGATGGCTGTGGAAAAAGCAAGTGAATTGGCAACAGCACTGGAAGATGAAGAGGAGGAGGAGGATTTCCGAACTCACTTGAATGCTGGGTAATGCAAATCGCTGGGATTAAAAACCTGGGAATGTTTTTACTGATTTATGAACATTTTTAGCCCAGTTGATCCACTTTTGCTGTTCTGGGCCTTAATTTGCAATGTATTTATTTGAAGTACCAGTTTCTGCCACTCATAAACTGTATGTACAAAGATGGTATGCTCTTGCTGACATCTTATGAGGACTCTGATTAGAAACTAGCCCCAGAATACTAATGCAGGGTGGAACATCTCCACTGCTTGCTTACTGTTTGTGTGCCGTGGTTTCAGAGGCAAAGTGGGCCTGATTCTAAGTTGCTCTGGTTATTTTTCATTTTATTATTATTTTTTCTAAGCTTTTGTTGTTTTGATTGTTTGTCTCCAACCTGTTTTTTTCCCTTTGCCTCTTCACCACTATTCCATCCACACCCATCTTAAAGCTCTTTTACTTCCCTCCAGCCCCCCTCTTCTTTCAGTACGCTACCTCAGTGTATCCCACTTTGTCTTACTCACTTTTAATCCCAGCTCTTCAAAATGAATGAAAGATCACAGGTTTACTGTGCATTCTTTTCTTTGTATCTCTGCTGTCTACCTTTCCTCCTGTACCTACATCTGTTTTGTCTGTAGGCAAAAGATGTCTCTTTTCTTCTCAGTGTTTAGCGTTGTTGTTTTGAGTTTGTTTTGAACTGTGGAGACGTACAGAAGAGCTGTGTGTTCTTGCTTGGCATCTGGGTGGTGCAGCTGTAAGGAAGCAAGTAGCTAACCACCAGTCTGATAACCCAGAAAAATGTCATAATGTTTTATCAGAAGCAATGCCCTCCCATAGCAATTCTCTGTATGAAGTTTGTAACTTTTTTTTAAGCAAGAGGAAGCGATAAGCAGGGGGACTTATCTATAGCCTTTCCCTTTTCTCCTGTGTGAAACTGCATTTTTAAAACTCCTTGCCAAATGGTCTGCCCCCTTCTGGATCATGAATGGGAGTTGCTATCCCAGGTCTGCAACTTCAGCCACTCTGAGGGCTAAAAAACATCACAAACACTGGATCGTCCGTAGCACCTGATCAATTTAATGCTGACATTCTAATTAAAAGAAATGAACCTTTTGTTTACGTGTACACGCGTTTTAGTGTGCTCTGTCTCAGAGCTACATGAGTACCACTGCAAGTGCTTCAAGCTGAAGTGGTTAATGAAAGTTTATCTTTAGTAATTGTTGCATTGTAATCAGTGGTGTAATGCAAGCAGTGCCAAACGTTATTCATCTTATTTCCTAAATTAGTTAAGTACGTTAGCCTTCCTTCGCTTCAGTTTTCTGTCTGGATGTGGTGAAGTTCCAGGCACCATTTCCTTTCTGACGAATTCCTTCCGTTTAGTTACAGCACGTCTGCCACAGAGTGGGGCCAGCTGCCAGGCAGGAGTGCTCGGCAGGACCAAGAGATGGGAGAGGCCGAGGAAACTGATGGGTGTGAGGAAGCAGAAGGAACACCTGAAGTGCCGAAACAGAGTAAGGGAAATATGTTCTCTGAGGAGGGTGGAAGTTACAGAATCATTTGAGTTGGAAGGGACCCTTAAAGGCCATCTGGTCCAGCCCTGCTGCCATGAGCAGGAGCACCTCGATCAGAACCCTGCCCAGCCTGACCTTGGATGTCTACAGGAGCAGGGCATCAGCCACCTGTCTGGGAAACCTGTGCCAGTGCTTCACTACCCTTACCGTAAAAACCTTCTTTTAATATCCAGTATAAATCTCCCCTTTTAGCTGGAAACCATTTCCCCTTGTCTTATCAAGACATCTTATCTAGATGTGTTTTTCACAGACTTGATAAGGAATTCTGGAAATTCCCTGATAACTTTTAGTTTGGATAACTCAGCAGTACATAGCACCAAGCAAACAATGGGGTTTCCTCTATGATTTTGATTTTTTTGGCATAAAATTTAGGCAAGACAGACACACGACCTGACAAAAGGGTGAGGTTCAATTTAGGAGACGTTTACTTAAATAGAAATTAATCACATTTCTTTCACTGAGTTTTGAAAGTTTGCAACTGTAGCAGGGGTTGTGTTTCCTGCTGGCTAGTTACAACAGGCATGGTGTTTTCTAATCTATCTTGACTTTGACACATGAAAAAAATATGCAGCAAGTCTAACAGGGTGACTTCTGCTCATGAGCTTCCTGTAACCAGGGCGCCCTGCATGACAGAGCCCAGGATGAGCCTGCAATCCCTGCAGAATAACAGAATGAGTGTATTTCTTCTGCACTGTCACAGCTCACTCCTGCTTTGTCCATAACTGTTTAAAGGGATCCCCGTGGAGGCTTTTTGTTGTCTGACACTGTTTCTAATGTACTGGGTCACTCTGTGAAGCTATTATTTGATTTCAGTTCAAGTCTTGCAGGAGATGAACCGATGGACAATCAGTTCACTGGGTATTCCCTCTTCAGCATTTGAGCTTTTACTTATAAAAGAGTTGTCAGGCAATCTGCAGTGTTCTGATGTTCCTGTCATTACCATGGGCAAACTGTATTTTTCCCCTTTGTTTCCATTCACCTCCTCATCTTCCCCATCCTTCTGTATGTTTCTATGTACTGCAGGTGTTCATTTAGGGGCTTAGTGGTGATCTAGAGGAGAAAAGCAAAATGAGCTTAGTGATTATTCTTGTTTTACTTGGTCTTTAATATATGTTAGCTTCTTACCTCCAAAAAATGAGGCAAAAGATGGATGGATGGATGGATGGAGAGATAGCTTTACCTATAAAACAGAACTATCGCTTTCTGTATTACTCTATTTATTTATATTTACTTTTTACAGCATTGGCATATTCTATAGTTGTCTAGCTCTTATTGTTAGGTATTTATTTGAAAATCTTCTTCTCTCTTTCAGACATGACTAGTTTTTTTAATTAAAAAAATAGGTTTAAGAAGTAAGTATACAACTCTTAAGATAAAACCAGATAAAGATAGATGGCTTTGTAAAAGACTGTAAAAGCACAGTCTGGAAATGAATAGGCATACTTTAAGACACAGAATGGTTTCCTATGGCTTGCTTGTGTGTTTAGGGTTTTGTTTTTAACTAGTTATGTTTGCTACATTTTACTCTACCTTTTTGTTCCAAAGGGCCAAATCCTTTCTCCAAAGCAGTCTCTTCAGCAGAGGTGATTACTCCTAAGTCTGGTGAGTAAATCTCCATTTATTCTAGTTTAAGAACTTTGCTATACTTCACCACATCTATTCCTGTTTTTATTTTCTGTCCTCCCCCTGCTACTAAAATACAGTGCCTAACATTGCTGTCAAGGAGTAACTTATGCTGATTGTTATGTTCACCTTTTTAAGTGGTTCCTTATTCCTGTTGATGCCATCTTCACCTAATGATGCTCTTTAACACTATGCTGGTAACCTTGCTTGTGCCACGTGCTGAGTAAGTTGTCTGCCTGGCTGTGTCCTGAAGGTGTTCTCTGGGACAAAAATCAATTGATTTGTCTTCATAATCGCAGATGCATTCTCTGGTTGCACTTACAGGGCAGAGTTAGCATCATTGCCATAGGACTGTGATTTAATGGGCAGGGCAGAATCCAATCTCTTATTCTTCCTTGTGTCTTCCCTCCTGCCATCCTCTAGCAAGATCAATAGGAATGGGAACAGATTTGGAAATGGAGCAAATAATGGGTATTCCTATGGGTTTGTAGTTGTAGGTCCAGCATGGCTTTTCTGATGACTAATAGTGGCTGCGGATGTGTAGTATAACCTTCATGCTGTTAACAAAGTGCATTTCCTTTTATCCAAATGCTTTCAAGCCTGAAGGGAACTTCTTTTCTGTGGTGTGGGATAGTGGATGCCTCTGATCTAGACATCATCTTTAAGTTTCAACTAACAGAGGCTAAAACATGAAAAATGAATTTTAGCCACGTTTGTTGCAAATGAAGCTAATGCTCTTTCATCTACTTGTCTACAATGCGTGTGTTGGGTGCACACAAATTTTTACATATTTATTTTTTCTTTCCTATTGAATAGCTGTAATTGCATCAAGCAGCCAGGGACGAGTGAATCCCTTCAAGGTAAGAATTTTGAAGCCGGTTTGGTTGTGGTGTTCTGAAAATCACAGCAGATTATTACATCTAATGTCACAGTACGACAGCTTGGAAGGACATACAGTGAAGAAAGTGTCTGTTTATTTGTTTTGCTAGGTGTCATCTAACAAAAAGGACCCGCTAGTCCCCTCAACAAATGTTCTAGACACTATGAGCAAATACTCAAAGAAAATTTCAAGCAGTCGAGCTGCAAACAAAGAGAGTCCTCCAGTTATAAAGCCTCTGATTCCCAAGCCAAAGTCCAAGCAGGTAACACTTCTGGTCTTTTCATGTTGTTTCACTGAGCAAAGAAGAGTCAGTTGAACTTCACCAGTTTTTATCAAGTGTGAAACCTGCTGTTTTAGTAAATCATTGTAGATGGCAGTGTTAAGTGTACTGCAGAAATGTAAGCAGACACAGAACAGCCAAATAAATTTTAGCTTCATTTGTAGAAATTGCATCCTGCAGTGAATTGTGTGCTTTTGTTTTAAATAATGGTAAGTAAACGTCTGCTGTGCTGAGGCTGAGTGGTGTATGTTAAATTTTTGGGTTAGTTGTTCCATTCATGCAAATGATTCCTACATCTTCAGGAAAAGGCTTGCTTTTTGTTAGGCTCTATGGTGTGTGTTGGTTGAAGTTGACCCTGCTGCATTTTTTCATTCCCTTTTTTGATTTTTTTTTTTAATTCACCAGCTTCTCCAGGCTTCGGCAGCATCCTTCTTCCAGGTTCGTACACCCAGCTCCAGTGAAAAAAGAGTGGGAGAAAGAGAAGAAAAAGTGGGAAATGAGCCCTCTGAGGTCCAAGTCTCTGCACAGGACAGCACTGAAAACAAAAGGTGAGCCAACACTTGCTGCTCAGTGCCATAGTTTGATTTTGATAGAACAGCAAGTCCAAAAACTATTTGTTTCTGAAGGTGCTGGGCTAGCCAAGGTGGCTTAAGATTGAAGTGTTAGCTCACAAGTTGTCACATTTGTGAGTTTTCTTCAGAAGAACAGCAAACTGGTGCTTATATTGTAGCAGTTTGATAACATACTTATTACATTCACAGTGAAGGAGCAGAGGAAGTTTCTGTTTATTAAATCTTTCCAGTTATGCATGGCACCATTATTCAAAGTGAAAGTTCTGCGTCAGCCTGAAACAAATTTGTAGAATGTGTGGATGAATAATAAACAAACAATGAGTAATGCACTTAGTTTCAGGGCTGTAAGCAACAACTTTTGCCTTAATAATATTTGAATCTGATAATGACCTTGGAATGATAAGCCATTCTGCTGTACTATTTCCAAACATAGGGGAAGCTTGAAGTTAAAACATGTCTAAGCAGTCTCAAAGATCCGAAAGCTAAATGTTATATGTGGAAGTGTAACTGGTTAATTTTCATATGGGTGCTATTGGTTTGCTTTGTGTTGTGGCTTTTTGTTGCTGTTGTGTTTTCCAACTTTATTTATATACTTTTTAAGGAAAAATATAAAGCAAAATGCTGACATCACTTAAGCAGTATATCTCTTTCTAGTTGACACTCTGAATGCATGTTATTCCTCTGGAGCAGATGTATTTTACACAATCCCAGTCCTCATGAAACTTCTGTTATTATAATGACTTTTTATTTAGACTTCATTTAACTGAGGAAGTCGAACATAATCTTTATTCATTTGAACTAGTATTCTTTTCATTAGCCTTAACAGATAAGGTTCTAAAGCATGTGACAAAGAGAACTGTGAAAAGGATTAGCTGAAACATGCTAATATGTGCTCTATTCTTAGGCTGACGAGACCTTGTCAGAAAGGAAAAGAACCATTATGCTTTATCATTCTGAACCTGAAATGTTAATCTCCACATATATCACAGAATTAATAAAAACTCTTGGATTAGTCTTGCCTTGTCAGCATGTTCTGTTAGCATACTGCAAGAGGAGAAAGTGAACTGCTGACTATATATGCTTTTTCTCTGGAGAGCAAAAAAACCTTCTCAAGTGTTGTTTAGAAATGTTATTTTGGGGCATATGGTTTTCTTGTAACCTTCATTAACTGACGTTTTTTCTGTGCTTGCTTTAGACCAAAGACAGGTTTCCAGATGTGGCTAGAAGAGAACAGAGCAAACATTTTAACAGATAATCCTGGTCTGAATGAAGCAGAAGTAATAAAAGAAGGCATGAGTCGGTTTAGGATTCTGTCATCAGAAGAAAGAATGGTAAGAAATGTTCTCTAATTTAATTTTATCTTAGATTTTTTTTCCCCACCAAATTCTTTGATTACTTTCAGTTAGGACACTTTCTTCCCTTTAAATTCCACTGTCCATCCTCAGGAACTTAATTTTTCAATTGGACCATGATCTAAAACAGATGCTTTGTGAAAATATATACTGAGTTGTTATCTAAATAATAAATAAAAGCAGGAAGCTGCTTTCCCACATTGGGTCATCTGGGCGAAATGTAATCACTGAAGAAGTAACAAATGAGAAGAGAAGGAGTTAAAAGTGATATAGTGAGACTTAATTCATTGGGGCTTGGTTCTAAAGCCTTTTGGCTTTCTTATTTGTCCAGAAAGGCCATTAATGCCTTCAATTCCATATATAGGCTCAAAGGAATTACAGTTTTGAAGGTGAATGCTGTTACAAAAAAGAAGAAAAGTGAGGGCATTTTACTCAACTTGATTAGTCTCTCTTAGTTCTTGACAGGAAGTCAACTCCAGTGCTTCCTTATAATCAGAGAAAGAGTGCACGTAAAATAAAGCCCTGAATTTTGTGGCCTGCTATGTAGTAGCTTTCTATTTAACAATGTACTTTCTTCAAAGGTGTGGTCTGAGAAAGCAAAAGGTGGAACAGCAAATGATTTAACAGAAGATAAAAAACGGAAGCGTCCCACAGCTGCTGAAGATGAGGTGAAAAAGGACGAGGAGCAAAAATCAGAGGACTCAAATTTATCCAAAAAGAAGAAGCCTTTAGATCAATCTACCAATGTCAGATTGTCATCTTTTGCATTCAAGCAGAGCTAAGTAATGTTGTACCTTCTCAGCATCTGTTTTCTCAGTGCAGTTATGCAGTGTTTTCAGAAATTTGCCACTGTACTCAAAGAGCACTTGCCAAACGAGAGTGCCTTGCTCCAAGTGTTTTATTATCAGCTCTCCGGGGAAATGTTGAATCCATTCATCAGGTCTCTTTGCAAGTTGCTAGTGTAAAGACTGACAGACAAACTAATGCTAATGGACCATTACCTAGAAGTACAGTTCCACAGTTTAGTGTAGCCATGTGCCTGCATGCTCATAATGTTTGGTGCTAAATCTAGCTGATTCATTATAGGGAGTGTATGCTATGTACGAAAATTGTCCTACCATTTTAGAGTAATGTCTTCTGTACCATTCCTTCTGCCTGCTGCAAACACTTGTAAGAGAAAGAGTCTGAGGAATGAGAAGGAGGGGAAGATGATGACTTAACGTCTTCCTGATGGTCAGCTGCAGTTTCAGCATCTGAGGCAGTCACTGAGAAGCCTGACTCAGGCTGGGGCAGGAAACCAGGTAGGACAGAAGCTGAATTAGGAAGACCAGGTGTGCAGAAATGAGCCAGGCCAGACTGTGCTTCCCCAGTCTGTACTTCAGTGCTCAGAACTTGAAGTTGTGTGCGTAGTTTCCCGTGTTTGTTTTTAAAATTAAATGTGATTGTTCCTTTCCTTTGTGTTTTTTGTAATTAAACAGACTTTAAGGCAGTCATTTTTACCCTTCTTTGGGGAAGGGGGCAGTATGTCTAATACATAGTTCTGAAACAAATTTGAATTTCAAACTTTTTCTTTTTTTTTTTTTTTAAAGATAAATTAAACCAATTTAACATAACAGCCCCCTGTTCTTTTTCTGGCTTTGCACTTCCTTTTTTTTCTTTTTGTTTTTATTCTCATTTCACTTCATTTTATTACTGGAAAGGCAAATGACTCTCCATTGGGAAAACGTTTTTAATGCTGAAATCTGTAGGTTGAAGATCCGGAGAGATTTTTGTACATGGCAGAGGTGTTATGCTGAACACTTTTGGTAATTGTTATGGGTAATTCTTGAGAAAAACAAACAAGGAACCTCCAGTTTTCCCTGTACTTAGAAAATGGAAGGGTCATGATGTCAGCTGTAATGGTAAGCACAAACAGAGAAAAATCTGAAGAGCCATTAATTTAAATGGTTTTTTTTAGATCCACTGTTATAATTGCTTTGCACGTTATTGTTCAATGCTGACAGTAGGCTGCAAGTAATATGTAATGTACATAGGAGCACTGTATTGACACAGTGCAGAAAATCCAGGAGAGTAATGGAATATTCCAACAGTAATCTGCATTCTTTGGTAAGAAATGATGGTATCAGGGACTGTACAGGATGAATATTGTAGGCAGCGAGGCATATTTCAGCATTTGGGTTTATTGAAGAAAAAGAGGATTGCAGTGGTAGGAAAAACATCTTGATAGGAAATCACTGCGGGCTCAGTGAACTGTGTAAGGTTGTTTTTCTGCTGCACTAGGTCGTTGTGATGATGGCTCAGAGTCCTCATTATGGTCCTGGGAGATGGGCTGAGTGGGGATGGATGACGTTTGTTTTTTTTAATATTCAAGCTGAGCTACCTGCCCAGTGTCCTTTAATACAGTCCAAAATAGAAGAAGAAATTAAGTCCCCATTTGAAGCGATTAAGCTGAGTGGCTTCTCAGGGCTCCTCCTTGAAGGCTGCATCAAATTCCTGAACAGGGGATTTATACCTTGAGCTCAGGACATTGAAGTCCTTTGCAGCCTCAAAAGGTGGTCTGAAAAATCAGGTAAGAAAAGAGTCTGGAACTGGCTCAGTAATATACTCCGAGTGTCCCAAATTAGGAGGAAAAAAAATCAATTTGAATAACTTAGACAGAAATCCCTCTTTGAAAAGCAGAATATTGAGATTGGATGACTTTGGGAATATCTTGGTGTGCATCATTAAGTGAAATATTTTGACCTTACTCCTCCTGAGCAGGATGCTGACTGGTAGCTTCTGATGCAGTGGCATTGTTTTGGAGGAAAAAGGGTGCTGCTCTTGAAAGAGAAACAGAACCGAGCTGGTCTGTAGATCCAGCTGTTGGGACCACATCTGTCCTCTATCTCACACCTTCAATTACACAAATCCAGTTCAGTTCCTGCTCTGCAATAGAAGCAGGTACAGCTGGTCCCACAAAGCAACCAAAGTCCTTTTGGCTTCTATAGGAGGGGAGGAAACATCCAAAGTAAACTTGCAGGAAAGTTTTCTGGCTGGGTTTGGAGATCTAGGTCTTTGCAATCACATGGCTCTTCTGAACAAACATGCTAAAGGTCTGTTTTGAGGGACACTCCTGGATTTAGTGGATGAATTCATGGAAATAATAGAGAGGACGTCAGGCTTTGCAAGTCCCCAGTTCCTGTTTGCTTTTCTCCTGGATTAATTTTTGCTTTATATTGTTGCTGGGTTTCATCATACCCAATGTCCGCAGCCTGGGGCCCACAGTCTGGATCTCACTGCTGTGCACGGGGCTGGAAAGAGGCAGCAGAACTGCTTCCCCAGTCACAGCTGGGATCTCGGAGCTAGGGATCTGGAGAGGTGATGGCGTGCCCTTCTTACAGTCCTCCACTTGTCAAATGGTGGAGAGGTGTCAAGATGAGCAGCGTTTTAACCCTGATGTTTAATCACTAAGCACTGCTGCCAGCCCCAGCACTAAAATTAGCAGCTAGCACAGCACCTGCCTTGCTTCCAGGCCCCAGCTCTTCCACCAGAGCTGCACTCTGCTCCACTGCCCAGCTGCAGGCAGTGCTGCAAATAACCTCCCAGTGCTGGGAGCCTTCCACCTGGCTGGGCAGTGCCAAACGGAGCCGGGTGCTCACAGAACGATGAACCCAAACCCACCAGAAAACATGGACTGAATCTTTAAGGGAAACATAACATCCGACTAGCTCTTTTTTCTTTCAGAATAGGACTTAATACCCAGGTGGGGGGCTCCGTGCTGACCCCGAGCCTGCAGTGTAGCAATGGGAAGTGCTGCTGCATCTCAGCCCGCTCCCCTGCTACCACAGCAGCTCCTTTCCATGTCCCAGGAGCACAAAGCATCCCCTCTCCCTCCCTCTGTGCTTCTGATTGCTGTGTTTCATCGCATCATTTGATCTTGAAGTAAATCCCCATGCCCAGACCTGCTGTCTTGTTCTGCTCGTGGGGTATTCTGTTGTACTTCAGCAGAGCCCACTCGTCCAGCCTTGCAGGAAAGGTACAACTGCTACAAACCAGCAAAAAAGACTCAGAGCAGCGGGTGCAGCCTGCTGGCCTTTCAAAGCAGCGAGCATCCCGTGCTGGAGAGCATGGCAAGCCTTTATCTTTGGAAAAGATCTGTACGTGGATGAGTTGGCGTGCTGGAGCATTGCAGACCTGTTTGATTTCAGAGGGAGTGCCAGGCTCACAGGAAGACGTATATTCTGAGAAAAGAACACTTGTACTGTAAAGCAATAAAAGGATATTTTCTTTGGCTTTCCAAGCTCTGTAATAGAATTGTGCTCCGAAGGAAAACAATGGCCCAACTCATTTGTTTCCTTACAGGCAGGCACGATGCTGATCTGTACCCAGGCTGTGAAAAGCCACTTGAAGCAGGACTCGATCACGAAGGGCCAGGAAATGCAGGCCAAGGGTTTCAAGTGCTGTGTTGCCACGGGACAGCCCGCTCTGCAAATGGCTTTATCGATCCTGGGGTGATAACACCGGCAAGCAACGGGGTGGAGAGATGCACGGGCACAGCCAACTCCACTTGTGAAGCAGAAGCTGTCCACGGTTCAGAATCGGGATGGAGAGCTCAGCAGAGCTGAGGGCTGTGCTGGGGCCTCGCTGTGGCTCGATGCTAACGCGGCTATCGATCCGCTCTCCTGCCTGAGCTCTTAGCGACACGTCGGGCCGACACAAATCGCTGCGGGTGGGCTGAGGAGGAGGAATTAGTCAGCTCAAACTTGAAGCGCTGAGCTCGCTGCCCAGTGCTCCTGCTTTTGTCAGTGGGGGATAAATACGGCGTGTGGTTTATTTCTGCCATTTAACGGCTGTCAGCGCAGAAAGCACCATTTAAGAAATGCCTTTTAGATAGCTTCACTTGACCCAGAGAAGGCTGCCCAGCTCCTTTGCCAGCCATTCTGGCACAGCAGTGTTTCCCTGAAGGAGTTCTCCGTTGGCTTTATTGCCAACAGGGCATTAATGGGCAACGGGGTTAATTAATAGAGAATTATTGATAAAATCTTGGCCCAAGGAGTGGAGGAGCATAGGTACCTCTGGATACCCCTTTGGTCCCAACAACCAAACTCAGCAGCACGTTCCTATTGGATGCAGGGCTGCAGGTGGGAGCACAGCAATGCCAACACACAGAATTTTCCCATATGATGGTGTATGGGAACTGCTGAATCACGGCCTGAACCACTGCTGGATCAGCTGAGGTGAGCACTGAGCCAGCCACAGGAGCACAGGTGAAGGCAGTGCACTGTGTGAGCAGAAGGAGTCTGACCCCACCTCTCCCAGACCCCATGTAAGGGCTGACCACCACTGGGGAAGGATCTCTTTCTGGAGATTGCTCCTTAGAAGTTTTCCATCACGAGCCTAGGCTTAGGGTGAGCATTTTTTTCCTTTACTTCAGTTGTCTCTTTTCCCATCGCAA
The DNA here is from genome assembly GCF_038088225.1 of Cyrtonyx montezumae. NCBI lineage: Eukaryota > Metazoa > Chordata > Aves > Galliformes > Odontophoridae > Cyrtonyx > Cyrtonyx montezumae. Next base: position 2,445,924 of record NW_027071826.1, read on the forward strand.
TACTCTAACTGTACCATCTATAAACTACCTTGGCTGTAATACCATTGGGTATATTCATTCTGTTAACCTCACATCTTGCAGATGGAAATGTAACGATGACTATGAATGACGTATTTCCACCCTAGAAAGATGCTGTGTGACACGCCCCGAGTCCCTCTGAAGGCAGCAGACCCCTACCCCAACCACGTCCTGTTTTCCCCATCCCCCTTTTGAGGCGCCGTACCCCACACTGGCGCTGCGCGGGAGGGGCGGCCCCGCGCCTCGAACCCGGATCGCGGCGTCGGGCTGAGCGGTGACGTAAGAGCGGCGCCAGCCAATAGGAGCGGCGCGGGCGGTATAAAGCGGGCCGCTGCGCTCCGTCGGACCGGAGTGTGGTGGGGGCTGTGGGAGGGGTGCGAGGAAGCGGCTCCGCGTAGCGCGCTCGGCCGGGCCGGCGCCTATGGCGGCAGCACGGAGCTGCAACGGGTACGCGCGGCGGGAGGGGCCGCCCTCCCCCCCGCTGGGCGCCGAGAAGCCGCGCGTACCCGGCGGTAGCGGCGGCAGCGGGGACGGATGGCGGGGCGAGCGGCCCCGCAGCGAGGAGGACAACGAGCTGAGCCTGCCCGGCCTGGCCGCCGCCTACACCACCATCCTGAGGGCGCTGGGCGAGGACCCCGAGCGGCAGGGGCTGCTGAAGACGCCCTGGAGGGCCGCCACCGCCATGCAGTTCTTCACCAAGGGCTACCAGGAGACCATCGCGGGTAGGCGGCCGATGGGCACGTGGGGCGGGGGTTCGCCTCGCCTGCCCTCCTCCCCGCCGTGCCGGGAAGGGCCGAGCGCGGTGCGTGCCGTAAAACTGCGCTTGGGAAACGAGGGAGTTCCCCTCCGGTTCCCCTTCCGCTCCTCCTTACGGTCGTAGTTGAGGTTCGGTTGGAGGATGAGGGACGCGAGCGCTGAGCGCCGGGCAGGGCTGAGCCCCGCAGCGTCCCGCTTCGCTTTCCCGTTTCTCTTCCCCGAAACGCTCGTGCGTTTCACGTCCGGCGCTGAGTCGTGAGCAGCTCCTCCTGTTGCCGTGTCACGGCCGAGCTCTGTCCCAGCAGCACGCCCGCCCCGCTGGGACCTGAGGGATGCTGGTTCACCTGTCCCAGCCTCACATCCAGGGCGTCCCAATCTTGGAGCAGAGAAGTTCTGGGTACCCCCTCCTGGATGCTCACCCTGTGTGACAGCTGTGTTATACGCTGTTTCTATCCTTCTGTTACTGTCCCTGCTAGGTGCTGTGTTCCTGAGCTGCTTTTCTTGCTGCTTTTCTAGGAAATGAGAGGAAGCTGTGATGCAGGCGTCCTTTCCTGCGTTGGGTGGGCAGCCCAGCTCCTCGTCTCTTGTGCTTCTGGTCTTCCTGCTCTTAGTCGTGAAATGGGAGGGGAGAGGCTGTGGTTGAAAGGCAATTCTTTAACAGCTACCAAATGCCTGGTGGTTAAAGGGTTGGCTGTGAGTTGGTGTGGGATTATGTTCTGTGTGGGAGGTCTTCGTTGCACTGTGAAGCTGAAAGCTAGAGACACTGAAGCAGGGAATCAATCCAGCTACAGGTCTGCAAGTCAGCTTTGGTACCTACCTCAGGTAGGGAGGAGAGAAATCAACTTTAATTTTACATTTCCATAAGGTGCAGGAACACAAAATGATAAATGTATTTCCAAGCTGTGAAATCCAATGTGAGCTGGACAAAGTGAAGTTCCTGCTTTATTATTTGTCTTTATCTGTGTTCTGCAGCTGGTCAATATTGCATTTCAGAGCCATTAGTAGAGCTGATTTGCTAAATATCTAAATCTGGCTTTCAGTGTTCTTTCTAGATGTGTTCTCCCATTAATCCTAGTTGTTTCTAAAGGTCCCGGTCCTTTGCTCTCACCTTGACAGACTTTATTCAAATAAATCTCACTTTACCATAAAGATAATCAAAATTTTGTTGGAGGAGCAAGAATGCCCTTGGGGATTTCAAGTAAAATCCATCTGGGGAGCAGATCTGAAGGTGCTAGTGTTTTACACTCAAACATGTGTGTATTAGTAGCCATTGCAAGGTACCAGGAGTTTTATTTCACTCAGTGCTTCTGAGCGCTGAAGACGCACGAGAACATACTTTCTTCCCCTGAGTTGGGGTCAGATTTATTGGCTTCTTCATTCTGGAAGCAGATGACGACAAAACAGAAACGTGCTCTTCTGATTAATCAAGGTGATCTGGGCTGTTAGCTGGCTGACTGCCTTCAGCATTCTTAGAGTTGTTCAGGCAATCATCTGCCAAAGGCACGAAGGCTGAGCCTTGGGAGATGTCTCTCCTTCAGTAAATGCTTAACGTTCATTGCTTGGAACTGCCTTCCTTTGGACTGTGTGCATATGCAGTAAATGAGCAAATACATAGAAATCAAAACTGACCAACTCATAACTGAAGGTGAGGACTTCAGAAACAGCAGATATGAAAGGTGCTAGCCTCAAAACAGCACGCTGTTGCACAACAGGTCCAACTCCTTTACAATCCTGTGTGAAACATCAGACAGAGCTGAACAGACTCCCTGCCTCTGCAGAGGGAAGTTAACTTGCTTAAACTGTATGTAGGCACTTCAAGCTTAGAGGCATGTTTGCTGAGTAGTTGCTGCTCATTGTGGTTGTTGGATGAACAGAAACTGAAAGGCCTTTCCAGCTTTCAGTCAGGTTTGGGGGTTCAGCCATCCCTCAGTGTGTTTAACCTGCTTACATTCACAGTTATAGATTGGGTTGCTGGGGACACAGAAGCTGTCCCACTCCCTGCCCAGCTCAGCTTGGCCTTGTTAAACCTCATCCTCAGAGATACAACAGCCTAATAACTTAAATATCAGCAGTGTTGGCAGTATGGCTGTAGTTTGTTTCTTTGAACTGAAGGGTGGGGGGAAGAGGATTGTTTGGGGTGAGATGTTGGGCTGCTTCTCACCTCACCCCCCAGCCCTGCACAGGGGTTTCAGCCTACCAGGCTGAAAGTGGTGCTGAAAGCAGTGAGACTTCTGTGATCTCCCTGACCATTAATAGTTGAGCAACACCAAATTAGATATGCTTATTTTTTTTCCCCCAGAGTTAACTGTCAACCTCTTAGGTCTTATGCTATCAAAGACTCCTGATCTCTTCACATCACTTTTCCAGAGTGTTGTTACATCTTCTGTGTTCTTCGTTTGTTTCGTTTTCAGAAAGAAGTGTGGATGGGAACTTCCAGAACCTTCTGTGAAATGAGGTGTTGAAATCCAGTTATGTATCAATGAGCATCTCCACAGCCCTGATTTCCTTCTTATTAATAAGTACACTGGCAAAAAAAAAAAAACTTCCAGACCTTATTTGAGCTTTGTCTGAGGGTCTGAGATGGGCTGATCTCATATGAATGGATGTAAATCTCTCACTGTGTTGTGGAGAGTGGCTTTATAAGAGAGTAAATGAACCCACAGAGGTGATGGCTGGAATTAGCAGAACAGCACTGGTGGTTTTCTTCCCTACTTAATTCTTCAGTGTGAGTTGTAAAAGAGCTGGACCAGACGTATAATTTCTGGCAGCTGAAGAATTAAGTTTTGCTTCTGAAGGGAACTTTCCTTTCTGAAGCAGACTGTTTCCAGTCCTCTGCTGTGGCAGTGACGAAACCAGAAACGTTAGTCATAAACTTGTCATCCTTTTTGTGATGCTTTTCTTCCTTCCTGTTGGGAAGGTATACGACGGCAAGGAGTCCACGTGGTGCTAATGCCTATTTAATTATTCTCTGCAGCTTTGGAACTCTTTACTGCCTACTGAAATAGCCTCACTACAGCTTGGGTTGAGTCGAGAGCTCTTCAAGACTTCTTAAAGCAGATGGTCATTCTGTTGGGAATTGGTGTACTCAGTCCACCCTCTGTCTTAGCAACCTGAAGTCGTTAACTTTCTGCAGGAGTACAAAGCCAGACAGATGTGCCTGCTGTTGAGTGTTGGCTGATTCCATCTCAATGAGCAGTTTTCTGTGGTCTCTGGGCTCTTTGGAGCATCCTCCACCTCTACCAGGCGAGCTGTTAGGGCAGTCTGGAGCCTTGCCATGGGAGAGCCTCGTGCTTATGGCTCCCAGCATGGCTGAGCTCAAGGAGCCAGATTGCTAAACCTGAGACTGACTTCATCCTCACAGTGAGCAATCTGTAGTCTGCCTTCCTTCATGGAGTGAAGCAACTCAACTCATAGTGAGAGCATCCTGCAACCATCTCAGGCTCCTGTCTGGAAGTCCTAGCAGAGATCAGGCGTGTGAAATACTGCAGTGCTGCTCTACAGAGGGCTGTCATCCTCCATTCCCTTCACCTACAGAGCCAGCTGCTGGGTGGGCTCCATCTTCTTTGGTTGCCAGAGGTGTGTTTGCTTTCCTGTGTCACATTAAAGCTATGCAAATAGTTTCTATAGCAACAGGTCTTTTTGCTTAGCTCTGACGCAAAGTCCCGAAAGGTCTTTCTCATTCTATCTTCATCTTCATCTGATTTTTTTTCATTTTTATTTTATTTTTGTTTTGTTTTAATTGACTCTTGAGAAGATAAAGGGGGAAATTAATTCTGATCTGCTGCAAGTTAAGTCTGGAAACAGAAGTGACTGCTTAGTCTTTAACAGCCCAATGAAGCTTCTACATCCAGACTTGAAATCTGGGCTGGAGGATATATCAGCTGGAATAATTGTCCACAGCTCTATGTTTGTTCTCATTCACTTCCTTACAGCCGTGTATTTTTATCCAAATCTTTGCATTTCCTTAACGTGATGCACCTGGGCTTAAGCAGCAAGTTCCCTCAGAACAAAGGTAGTGATGTTTGCTGGCTCCTGTGGCACGCAGGGCTTGGTGGCAGCACTTGAGAACAGCTGTGACCAATAAAAGCAGGGTGAGCTGAGGGGAAGTATCATCCCGAGGGGCCAAGAGACTGTGGATGAATGTGCCGCCCTCCTTGCAAGCAGAGGATGAGCAAGGCTAACACTAAGTTGCTTCTTCCTTTCTGGGTTTTGGCCCTCCTTCTCAAGGTGCAGCTGTTCCAGTTGACACAGTGGACACAGCTGCAGAAGTTTTGCAGCTGAGCAGCTCTCATCTGTCACCTGGCTGCAACTTGCTAGTAATATTCTGAAGATCTTGTGTGAAATTGACAAGATCTGTATAAATGAGAGGTTTGAAATACCCTACAGCTCAGTGGTCATATCCTTTACACAAAGATCTACGTGCTTATTTGCTTCTAAAGCATCCTTTGTTGCCCAAGCTGCTGTAACCTGACAGGATATGCAGAAAGGATGGATGAAATTGCTTTGGCTGTCGGAGGGGATGTATTTCTTTTCCTGAAGTTGCCTGTGTGATGCTTGATGGGTCTCTTGGTCTTCTTTGCCCCTGCCCTACAATAGGGTAACAGCAGTCTCCACAACACAGCTCTTCCTCGTGCTGGTGATTGATCTTGTCTCCTTGGATGAAGCCTCAAAGGATCCATTTATAAATATATATTATTAATGAGTTTGTACATGAATACACTCGTGTGTGTATTAGTATGAGACTTTCCCGTGTTGAATTACCTTCTGCTGTGTGGTGCTGTGCTGTCACACGTTACAGAGGCTCATAATGAGAACATGACCACTTCTGATTGTTCTGAACAGTCTGCTCCGTGAGCGTGCTGACGTAAATCCATATCTAACATCGGGCTCCGGTGCAGTGCTGGTGGTCTAATAACAGCAGCAGTCACTCTGGAGATGCTCCTCGGGTCTGTTTGGATTTTGTTTGAACAGTGCTGGGCACAGCAGCAGGTTTTGTGAAACCACTGTTTGCTTTTCTGCTGGGGAAATGGCACATCTGCAGAGTGTTGAGAACCTGCACTGCTGCTCTGGCTCCTTTCTGTTGTCCTCTGCGACTGCTCTCTCCCAAATTTTGGCTCTTTCTGGCTGTGCTCGTAGTAATACGACAGCATGGTGCTTCCCATGTAATCAAAAACCTCTCTGGATGCATCTGGTGTAAATGAGGCTGTAACATTTGAAGCACAAAATCATGTGCCTTCATAGAGTTGTTTCCTGGCCTCTTTCATGCCCTTCTGTCCCTGCTCTCCCACTGGATCAGAAACCTTCTGGGGTCCAGCCCTGCTGTTCTGCAGGTTGCCAGCCCTTCTTGGGGAGGGACGTGTGTGGCAGGCAGAACATCTTGCACACAGTTTCCAGGGTTACCTGTAGTGCTGATAGCAAGCAGGAAATTAAAATGCTCCATGATGATGATACGTATCGACAGCAGATGGTGGCTGTTAGGTGTGCATACGTGTCAGGGGGAGGCAGAAAGGCGAGCAGAGGCAGCTATTAGATCTGTATAATCATCACTGCAGGTGCCAAGCTGCACCTTGGATGAAGTGGGGTGGGCCTGCTGTGGTGGGTCTTACTCTGGAAAGGACTTCCAAGCTAACATCGTGGCACAGCTCCTCGTGCCAGTCAGCCCCTCTGTCCCTTCTCTTGCTGTTTTTCTCTGTTTTCTCTTCTAAAAGGCACTCTTACCTTGGGGCTGTTCTACTTTTAACCTCTCCAAACGCTGTCTGGCTCGCTGTAGCCTTTGTTGGAGACTACAGTAATCTGCTGTAACCTGAACTGATGGATTGCTCAGGGACTTGTGAGGGGACTGCTAAATCTGGAAAACCAACTGAGGGTCTGTTGTGCTGAGCTCTGGGACCAGCAAAGTCTCATGCTACAAGTTCCTTTCCTTACCGAGCTGACTTTTCCTCTTCATGGGTTTCTCCGTATTAATTCTTGATTAAATCTGAGATGCAGGATTCAGATGGAGTACACAGCTGCACGTTAGCTGTCTGCTGTTCTGCACTGAGATCTCCCTGATCTTTGCCTACAGATCTTTCTGACTGCTGTATACACCTGAACAGCTGCTGGCTGGTGTGCTTCAGGGTGAAATGCAAAGGTATCTTGTTTGGGCACGGAGCATCCTGGAGGATAGCAATGCTGGTGTTGAAGTGTTTGCAGACACCATTGTGATAGCTTTCCTCCAACTTAAGGCCCAGCTTTGCCTGGGCTATGTGCAAGCACAGTGGAAGCCAGTGTAGAGATGTAGAGAGAGCTGTGCTCCTCATTGCTGGCTCGATGAGCTTTAGTTTTCATTGATATTAGTTACCAGCAGCTCCACAAAGGCTGGGTTTGTCCTAACCTGGGCACAAACTATTATTCAAATAAAACACTATAGGCTGACTTGTGACGTAGCATATAGGTAGTTGTGATTGTATCCAAACCGAAGTGTGCTTGTGGTGTTACTCCTTGTTTCCCATAGCTTAGCCCTAAAATCTGTAGTCCTGAGCCACAAACCTTCTTAGATACTGTCTGGAAGAACCTTCCATGCTTGTGCATGTATATCTTTTTTAATGCAAGTGTTTAATTTCAGATGTTCTGAACGACGCCATCTTTGATGAAGATCACGATGAGATGGTAATTGTGAAGGACATAGACATGTTCTCATTGTGTGAGCATCACCTCGTTCCATTTGTTGGAAAGGTAACTCCTCCTCATCAAAGGGACGTGGGAATACGTGATAAAAGACATGTAAAAGACTTTGTGGCTATAACTACAAAGCTTTTAAAGCTGTAAGTATTTACTGCTTACGGCTATGATTCTAAAAGTTAATCTCCAGAGAATACAAATAAGAAAGACCTCCTTAATGTGAGTTTTATTTGGATTTAAAGCTCTGTGCTCAACCTTTCCTAGTCTAACTAATCTAATGGTTTCTGACATTTCACATTAAAGCTCTTCTTTGTGAAGCAGCAGCAAGCCTCGAGGGCAGACATCTTGATATTAAACCAGCTCACCCTGCACGCTGCCTCCGTCACGGATTTAGTTCCTGGCTCAGAGCTATCCAGTGCCTCTGTGAATGGAGCAAACTTCTGATAAGCCAAAGTAAGAGAGGGCTGCTAGCAGGGGTCTGCGGAGCTCGGGACTCCCATGGCCAGAGCTGGTGTTTCAAATGGTGGTGCCAACAACTTCATGCTCCCCCCTGATCCACACCACCACCACCAAAAAAAAAAGCCCTCAACAAAACTCAACATCTGTGAACTCGAATAGCTCGGTGTTGGTAATTCTGAAAACCTCAGCCTCTTTGCTCTTGTAAGAATGCAGAAGGATGGAGCTTACTCTAATCCATCCCTTCTACCATTGAGTACTCAGGGGACAGAGGAGCAAGTGTGGTTGTTTCCTGTAAAATTTGATCAGTGCCACGTATGTTCCAAGTAAACCATCCCCCAGAAAATGAAATGCCCAAACAGAAGCCAGCTGTTCAGTGAGTCAGCTCATTGTCTTCTACTTTCTTTTTGTACGGATAGCATTTTCTACCAGAGAACACAGTAACTTCTGTTTCTGTGAAAGCTTTCTATTTCTCCTGTTGGTTACTTGGTCTGTGTGTGTTCTCTTCATTACTTCTGTGGCAGTACATGCATTCATCTAGCTGTTTAGTCTGTGTGGTTTGGATAAATGTTACCAGCACCGAATCAGTCCTGCTCACATAATGGTCTGCTATTGCCTGGGTGCACCTCTGGATGTTCTCAGAACAACCATTCTCCCATTGGGTGCATCAGACAGGCTGCAGATACCCATTGGCAGATCTTGTATTTGCAGTTCTATCTTGAATAAAATCTGGGAATACACACACACACACACACAATTACACTGTGGGGAACAAGATTCAGCACTTATTTCAAAGTTATGTCTCCTCCTTTATCTAAAATGTTTCATGTCTTTTCAGGTGTCAGTGGGTTGATTACCCAACAGAAGTGGTAGGAATGAGCGAGTTAGCCAGGTAATTAGTGGTGCTGCGGTACCTCTAACTGCAGGTACAGCAAAACAGGGTTCTGAGATGGGGCCTCTAGGCAAAGCACTAAGGCAGAGTCTTACACTAATACTCCCCTACCATATCTTGGCTAATTTTTCAAGTCTCAGGTACAGTGACATAAGTGCTGGTTTGTAATCTGTCGCAGGGGTGAGCCCACTTGATGTCAACAGCCTTCTAAAGAACAGGCAGCTGAGTGCCCTTCCTTCTCCCTTCAGATCTGAGAACTTTTTACTCTGTAACTCATTTCAGCCCAGTGCAGCTACATGTTTGTGATGACTGTTCAGTAAATCCATCCTCAAGCAGGATAGAAGATGACTGATTCATGCAGTGATCTGTGGTGCTACTAGCACATAGCATGTGAGTTGGTGTTAAAATAATAATAATAGGAAAACATCAGTAGGCGTAGCCTGATTTTGGTGGCAAAGTACTTTTTGCCATCAGATCCTATATTGGAAATCCAGTCCTTCTCCCTCCCTTTCCCTTAATCTGCTTTAGGACTTGAAAGAAAAGCATGGCTATGTCAGGTAGTGCTATGCTGAGTGGTAAGTACTGCTTTTCATGCCCAAGGGCAGCAGTACTCTGTGGCTTTCCCGAGACTTGGAATATAAGCCTTGACTCTTGAAGAACTCTGATTTTCCTCCCCTTTCTTAGGACCTATTCTGCACCAGGACACTGACCTCACGAGGCATTTACAGCCTTTGTTAGCTCCACAGTAAAGTTTTGAGGCTTGCACGGTGGCAGGTTCTTCCCACGTGCTAAGATTTCTGGGCTGTTCCACATCTCACACTTCTGGGGTGTATGCACATCTCATCCTCTATGCATGAGTTTCACACACGTTTGGAAGTTGGGTTTTCATTCTGCTAATGGCTTGTTCTCCTCTGTCTAGGTACACATTGGCTATCTTCCCAACAAACAAGTGCTTGGCCTCAGCAAGCTTGCTAGGTAAGTGCTAATGTAATGAAAGTGATGCTAATTTGTAAAAAGGATTCCAAGCTGTGCTAACTGTGTTAATCTTTCTAATCTTGTCCCCCTCTGAAGCTCGGCACACTTTGTGCCCTGGATTTGGATTTAGACCAATCCTCAGCATCACACGTTTGTTTTTGTCTGTGTATGTGTGTGGAGAGGGCAGATGAATCTTAGAGCTCTGTGTTAATTAATGTCACAGTTGACTGGAATAGAGCTGTAATGCTTTTGTGTGTCCATCTGAAGCATTGGTGTTGAAAGAGAACGCAGAAGCAGGAATGAGTGGGGGGTCTTGGCTGTGTTCTAAGGCAGATTAGCAGACACACTGAGGATCTCTTGCAGCTAAAGATCTGTGTGTATATAGACTGATAAGGGCAGGAAACTCAAACTGCAAATGAAGACACCATCTTGGCCTGAATCTTAACACTTTCATCTGATAAATCTGACATTTCTTTCTCTCGAGGCCTCCTGAGAGAGCTGTGGGGTGGATTTTATTGCTAAGGCTCAACTTTAGAAAGCAAGTAATTAAGAGACACTTGAGAAATCCATTTGTTATGTAAAATGCTGTTTTCCTCAGCAAGTGCCCTTGGATCAACTGTTGCTGAGTTGTGTTCTAAGGTGACAATTTCAGGTCCTGGTGAGGAAGAGGATGGTAGATCCCTCACATGGGCAGATGATTGGGCATCCGAGTGGATGTCTTGCAGCAGGTGAACCTGAGAACACTGGCTGTAGTTCAGAAAGACCAAGTAGGACACGCTTATACTTTCCCTGATACATCTGTTAATCTTTCTGTAGTTCCAATCACACTAAGGAGAATTAGGCTTGTAAATCTGCACGCCTGCAGGCTTTCATGGTGGTAAGAGATGTGCAGTGTGTGAGACTGAAGTGCTTTAAAATCTGTCATCTCTGTTCTGCACTCTGCTTGTACCACAGGGAGTTGGGTTTGGGAGCAGGAGGACCCTGGGAGGACACGTTTTGAAGGTGACCTCATATTGCAGGGAGACCAGCTTCACATCTTCCAGCAGTGCTTCCAGGGGTGGAATTTCTTCTGATTAGAAGGCTGAAGCAGTTAAACGCTTGGATTTTCTTGCTGGATGTTTACTATGCCCACACTTAACTGCCTCCTGATACTGTAGGATGGGATTCTGCAGTTACCTCTCAACTGCTGGTTTAAAACTGTCTTGAACGGTCCTTAATGTGAGTGGCAACGTGGTGCTGGAAGCCTCCAATTTTCCCACTGTTTATTCTCAGCATAGAAATACGTTTGGATGTCTTCCTGCATTGTGCTTTACAGGTTAAATATTGCCTTTTTTTTTTTTACAAGTTAAGGTAGAACTTCCATGTCCTACAATAATGAAAAGATTAGATTCTTGTATAACAAAACCTTCTCTGTCCTTGCTTGCTTTTGTGTACTTACCACGAAGAGATCGGTAGGCCAAATAGTGCTTCCCTTTCTTGCCCTATATAATGCACCCAGTGTTCACACAAAGATTTGTGAGGCTGTTGGTGCTGTAGACCTAATCTTTCCTAATAGGATTAGTGTAACGTGGTGTGTTTCTGCCGTTGGGATGACCTGCATTCAGCAGACAAACACTTTTCCTTGGATTTTAAACTCAGGTTTGAAAACACCAACTCCATTTTCACACAGACGTGGTTATAGGACTTCTCACATGCGAGACAAAACCCAAGCACCAACTGCTTTTCTAAATATTAATGTTACTTTGTTCAGAATAGCTGTAATACGGCCATTTCATTTCTGGAGGGGACTTTGTGCATGTAATTCTCTCTCCAAAGCAGCAGGCAAGTCTCATTGTCAGAAACATTTCTTGTAACCAATGCCTCAGGCCTGCCAGCCAGGGTCTGGTTTTTGTCTGCTCTGACCAGATGGGTATTGAATCTTTCTGGATTTGCACTTTTATCATGGCCACTTGACGTGTAATTAAGCATTTGTTCTGCGTGCATCAGGTCTGCATGAATAACTTGCTGAGTCACAGAGCTGCTATAAGACTTTTTTTTTCTCAAAATGTGTGGGTTTCAGTCCTGTGCTGATAGATGATCAAATCAGCACTTGAATTGCTCTGCACGTGGCTTACATTTAAACCCTGTTAGAGAAGGGCACCAAGGTGAGCCCCGCACCGAAATGTGGAAGATGGGTGAAGGGTATCTGTTTTAAATAAAAACAGTGATTTCCCATAGCTCTCAGTTAAATCTGTGGTTAAAGGCAGGAATCCAGAACTTCTCTAGGACAAGGCTGGTCCCAGTATCTGACCATCCTTAAAACAGCATTTGGTGGGCAGCCTGTCAATGCAGGGATTGGCTTTCAGGGAGACTTTGGCCACGGATTCCCTTGTGGGTGTGTGATCCAGGTGGGTGGTAGAGCAAATACTTTAAAAGTAACAACCAAAGCAAAGAAGTGGTAGATGTGCCCCTTTAGCAGTCAGTGGAGTGGCAGACAGGGGGTACCAGAAGCTCCTTGAGCCATGCCAACCAGGGGCTGAGCAGAAGCACTGCTCTGTGGATTCCCAGAATGGGCTTTGGTCAATACAGTGCTCTTGTTGTCAGTAGTGGAAAGTTAACTGTGAAGACTGGACAATATTCAGAAAGGAATAACTAAAACAAATTGCCTTTTTTTTCCCCTTTCTCTTCTAGGATTGTGGAGATATACAGTAGAAGACTACAAGGTAAACAACTGGATCTTCTTTTTATTGCTTGTGTAGCCCTTTGCTAGCTAGCTCGGGGTACAAGTAATTATAGGTGGACCAGAGCTGTTCAGATTTTAAAGAGTGAGGAAAAACAATGTGTTCTGGAAGAGGTATTTCTCATCTGTCTTCTTACTTAGTCTCTGCATTTCCCCTGAGGGGTAGAATGTGCCAATGAAAATGAATGTAGGCAGGAACTGATTCGGGGGATAAATGTCATAAGATCCAGCTGTAAGGAATAACTGGAGCTGTTGGATGCTGCTGGAGGTGTGCTGTCCTCCAGGTAGTTGGTCGTGCCTTTGGGAAGTCCTGTATGAAGAGATGAACTGGGAGCTACCGAATTAAGGAGGGTCTCCCTGAATTTGCTCCTTAATATGTATGTTTTTTAATTCTCAATTTCCAAATCTCAATTTCCTTTTCTTAAAAAGGAAAAATTGAGAGTGTAGGCTGTGGGTAGGGTAGCAGTAGAGTCAGTGAATATATATGTTAAAAATAAAGGAATAGAGGAAAGCAAGGAACTCTTAACTGCTTAATTACCATCGCTGCACGTCACAGTAATCCAAACTCCTGCAAACACATAATGGAAAAGGACTCCCAGTATAAACAAGCAAATAAAAGGCCCGTTACAAGGTGCAAAATGTAAGCTAAGGTTTGATGCTAATAAAATTCATCTGGAGAGAGCAGAGCTTGGGCTGGGGCAGGGAGCAGAAGGGGCAGGCACGCTTGGAAGCGAGGACGCAGTGTCTTGCAGCTCTCCTTCCTGTGGCTTGCAGGGAGTGATGATGCTTTTAAGCTTGTCAGTTGTAACAGTGCTTCTGAACACCCTGTTTTCCTTTCAGTCCAGGAGCGCCTTACCAAACAAATTGCAATAGCCATCACAGAAGCCTTACAGCCTGCTGGAGTTGGAGTGGTGATTGAAGCTACGTAAGTTTCTCTGGGCCTCCCTGCAGCAGTGCATGGGCTGGCTGTGACTCCAGCTGTGTGCTGCAGAGTTGCTGTGTGTTGCCTCTTAGCTCTTCAGCTGTGTGTCACGTGTACCCGAGGCAGAGAGGAGGTAGGCAGGAGTGATCTCAGCTGGTTCAGTGCAAGGTGTTGGAGCTATGTAATGCCTTAACCATTGCAGAAATTTGACAGTTGGGTCAGCTGTCCCATTTGCATGTCATCCTCGAGAACAGCAGAGCTCGAGTCTAGCAACAAGCATGTCCTTGTGGTGATCACATTGGAAAGGTGGGATTTTCCTAGGATCTACGGAGGGAAGACAGCACTCAGAAGCTCAGAACTTGACTTTCTTTGTCCCAGAGGACAGCTGATATCCACTGGCCATTCTGACAGTTTGCCATTCTGGATGTGGAAGTTTTGTTTCCGCAGAATGTAACGCGACCCTTTAAGAAACACTTGTCTTCATGGGACTCCTTAGTTCCTTGGAGTACATCTGATTTACTGACTTCCTCTCCTTTCTCCTAGGCATATGTGTATGGTAATGCGTGGGGTACAGAAAATGAACAGTAAAACAGTAACCAGCACAATGTTGGGGGTGTTCCGGGAAGACCCAAAGACCCGTGAGGAGTTCTTGACACTCATCAGGAGCTGAAACTCTTCCTCTCTCATTGCACTCTGGAGATGGTTGTGTCTGCTGTCACCGTCTGTTCTCACTTGTTCCCACGTCACGCTCTTAAACTAAACCGTCGTGAATTGTTGTCATAGTCTCTGTTCAGTAAAAGAACTTCTGATGGCAAATGAAACACGTAACGATGAGGTTGGCTGCTCCTGGATTTCCAGTTATGCTGATATTGCAGAGCTACAGGCTACAGATAGGGGCTGGAGTATGTTTCATTCCACCTAGTGTGCAGAATGTACCGCTCTGAGGAGGAGAGTGAGGTTTGGGAATGAAATGGATATTTATGAAGCAGTTATGTTAGTGGAATAAATAGGGTGCAGCACAGGAAGCAGACAGCTGTGGATCCTTGTAGGACCACTTACGTGCTGCCAGTACTGTACCTCTGGTGAAAGGATAGCTCTGAATGGCTACGTGTTATTCCAAGTCCTGCAGTGGCTGTTTCAGTGTCTGGATATGTCTGTTATACCTCTTTGAGATGTTACCTCTGGTGGTGTTTTATATTCTTGCTGGTATTAACTCTCTTTGTTTGTCGTACTTGAGAATTTAGAACACATTTTTCCTAACCTCTTAACGTGCAGGGAACTAACTTGTAAATGGCTTGGAGCACAGTTTTATCTCAACATGTGAAGGGTATTACACGCCTTCTTCTTGTGCCTCAGGATGTCTCACCACTTCAGCTGTCAATTTCTTACTGTTTTTAAGCAAACTCTAGTGGGGTTGCAGGAGGAAGACCCAGAATTTGTTGGCAAAGAGCTAAGAAACCCAAAGAGGTTTTTAATGATATTTATATCTTTTGATTTTTTTTCTCCTTGGATTTCCATGAGTTAGGCTAAGCTAGATCTAGATTGATCTCAAAATGAAGATTTCTCTTCAAGCATTCCAAGGTTTGCCTCGTGTATGTTGGACCAAAGGTGAGCGCTGCAGTCCTGAACAGAGCACTTTGTGTTTCTGCCTGATGGCAGTTCATTCCAGGGCAAAGTAACCTGAAATTACAGCTTATTTCCTAAGAGCAATTGAGAAAAGCATTTCCAGGGGCGTCAAAGGGAATTAAGCTGCAGTTTTGTCTATGTGGCAACCTCTGTATGTGGCAGCATTGGTACAAGAAGTCTCAGGCAGCTGGACTTGGTTGAACTTCTTACACTTGGTTACAGTTTTAATGGGAGTTGTGCAACTCTTAATGGGGAAAACATGATGTGCAAATGAAAACCACCCTTCTTAAACTAAGTACAGGAGACAAAACTGAACAAAGACAATGCCAGCCGGGGTGTTGGCTGCCTGCAGTGCCTGCAGGTCCTTGTAGTCACTCTGGCTTTGCTGAATATGAATCCCAAGATGTTCAGCATGCTAACCTGAATCATGGTTCCTGGTTGGCAAGCTAGGCCTCACCAGCTCGTGTACATTCCTGCTTGTCACACCAACCCAAACAATAAAATTGAGGTCAAATTTCCATTGGGCATAAAGAACTTTAAAGCCTTTCTTACTGAAGTTGTTTAAAACAAGCAAAATGCTGTAACGTTTTATTACCACAGCTGCCCTCCCTTCTTGCAGATAACCTCAGACTTTTAAAGCACTAGCTTTACCCTGAGCACCTTCACAGTGTTCCTGGAAAAATGTTTCATAATATTCCCTACCTGGGGTCCTGTTGAGCTGTGTGCTGGGGTGAACAGGCTGTTACACACCTTCCAAATACAGTACCTCTATGGCTTTAGTTTTCCTTAATGGCAGACAGTGGATACTGCTGCTCTCAAGTTCAGCATTGGTTTCAAACTTCCAGATGAAAAGCCTTAAGCCTTTCTTGCTTGAAGTTCAATGTAAAACTCTCTCCTTTTTTAGCTCAACAGTTGGAAGGAGAACTTGGGGACCAAAGAGGTGCACGAAGATACATTTGTTTCTCTCTGCTTGCTTTAGTTGTTTGGAGTTAAGGCTTTGTAAAACACAATCTTACTCCTGGGGTAGTGAAATGGTTGTGTTTTAACCACTTATCTCTATTCAGGATAAAGTTCATCTTGCACCACCACTGGTTTTGATTTCCAGGTGACCCATAGTCTTTAAAACATACCTCTATACCTGTGGCCTTGGATTTTGTCCCCGTATTCGATGTAAGACCTGGTGCACTTTTTTTCTGGCACATGGATATTGGTCATAAGAAGAATACATAAGCTTTACCAACAACCAGTGTGTATATATGTATAGTAGTGCTGCTGTACCACATCAGTGACGTCCGTTGTTTTAAGCACATTAAAGCACAGTGTTATCCTTTGGAGTGGTAGAGTCCTTGGTGATGGGCAGGAGGTGGCAGCAAGGATGAAGTGGGTGATGGTATCATAGAGTCACCAAGCTTGGAAAAGACCTCCCAGGATCATCCAGTCCAGCTGTCCATCTGCCACCAGTATTTCCCTGTAGTTTCAGTGCTCACAAGTCCTCCAGCCTCGTAACGGTGGCGTTCAGTTGCTCTTCTGAAGGAGCAGTAGGTTTCTGTCTGTTGAAAGAGCAGCAAAGTAGAACAACCCCAAAATGGTTTCCCATCAAGGTCGGTGCAGCCTTCCTCATTCTTCAGTATCAGAGGATTCAGCAGCACCAGGAAGAGGGG
The DNA here is from genome assembly GCF_038088225.1 of Cyrtonyx montezumae. Lineage (NCBI taxonomy): Eukaryota > Metazoa > Chordata > Aves > Galliformes > Odontophoridae > Cyrtonyx > Cyrtonyx montezumae. The sequence continues at coordinate 2,462,609 of NW_027071826.1, forward strand.
AGCAGTGGCTGCTCTGGAGAATGTGTGCTCTGGGGTTCGTGTGTGCATGGAGTCCTTTTGGGTGCTGAAGGCATCGTTGGAGGTCTCTCCATAGACTGGAGCCTCTGTCCTTGACTCTCCCATCAGGAGCCAAGTGTGTGATGGGGAGAATGCAGTAGTGAGTTCTGCCCCATAGCCATGGCTGTGCATTTGTGGAATGAGCAAGAGCCACTGGGGATGAGGATTTAAATGTTCCTGTGCTCAGTTTGCACAGGAACAAATATATCCCAACAGCAGAAAGGACACAGGTGTGACCAGACCTTGAGGGTGCCTTGCCTTGGCGAGTCACCCCAGCACATACAGTGTGAAGTGATGAGCTCAGCTGTGGCAGCAGCTGCTCCTGCAGAGTGGGAAGGCTGTCTTAAAGGGTCTGGCTCTGGTGTCCTCATAGGATGCACATAGATATCACTGAAATAACCAAGACACTGGAACAGGGACAGTAACCTGGATGAGCAAACGGGAGGAAGAAGGAATTAAATGCTTTTAAGAAAGACACCATCGCTTTATCAATCTCTCACCTGCATCTCTGTGTCAAAGCACAAGGTAAAACAGATCAGGGTGGGAATGGGCACCCGGAGAAGTTTTGGGGCAGCAGGCGATGGGGGTGTGCTGGGTGTAGCCAGCTTGGTGGGTGAGCTTTGTGGCAGTCAGAGTGTGGAATGGAAGGCCCCTCCAGCCTCGTGTGTTTCTTCTGAAGGGCCTGTCCTGTTTGGGAATGGCTCTCGTGGGAAGCCCCGGGAGCGTTTTTAGGAACTGCCTTTGTCGTGTGGTTGTGTGCTGAAGCTGGTGACCGTGGTGGGCAGCGGCCTTCTGGCCAAAGCACACTTCTGCAAGAAGTTTTCTATTCCCTGCATTTAAAGCAGAGCAAAACAAAAACAAAACCAACACTGTGGGATTTGAAAGGATCCTCCCTGGTTTTGTAATCGTGTGAAATTCTGTTTTCTTTGAGATGAAAAAATAGCTTGAAAATGTACGGCTCAGAACCCAGAAGAGAAAGCTGCCTAGGGAGCAGTGGGGTCCCTGGAGAGGTGCTCAAGGAACGTGGAGATGTGACACTGAGGGACACTCAGTAAGGATGGGGATCTTAGAGGTCATTTCCAAACTGAATGATCCTGGAGGTTTCATGTAGCCACTGCAGCCTTCCAGCAGCTCATAGCTGCTTAATGAGCTCAGATTGCTCGTTACACAGCCTCTGCTTTCTGCCCCTGCTGTCTCTATGTGGTTATCAGCATTGGGAAAGACTCTGCAGTCAGCTCTGCCCTTTGAGCCTTGGCTAAGCCCTTCTGCTGAACTCTTGGAAATAACCCTGCTGCTGAGGCTGCCTTCCAGTTGTATTTAAAGCTGTGGTCGTGGTTTGGTAGTCAAGAGGATATCAAACATGAAAGGTCTTTTAAATAAGCTTTGGGCTGTGCTGGTAACAGGGACATCAATTAAATCACCACGCACATCATTTGCTATGATAACCCAAAGGATATCAAAGCAAGGTATGGTGGTTTTTCTTTTTTGATCAGCTTCGCACTGTGATTTTGATGTCGGAATATTTCATAGGAGGCATTAGTGCTCCATTTGCATTACTGCTCTGATGGCAACAGTGGAGCAAAAGCTGAACGTCTGCTGCAAGAGTGGCTGGAATATACAGGTCTGTTTAAACAAGGGTGGTGAGGCACTGCACAGGCTGCCCAGAGGAGAGATGGCGCCCCATCCCTGCACCCACCCGAGGTCAGGGATGGAGGAAGGAAGGAAAAGAGGCCAGGATATGGCTGTTGCAGTAAAGCAACGTGAGCCCGGGTCGCGGAGACCCTGTCCCTTCGGCTCGGCGATACCCTGTGCTGCTGCTGCAGCCCTGCTCGCACTCCCCGACATCCCGAGCTGCAGAGGTCGGGCTGGGAGGAGCAGGCTCGGCGGCAGCGCAGTCTGTGGCTCCCTCTGCTGAGCCCAGCCCCATCTCCGCGTGCTGCACAGCTTCAAAGTAAGCCGTATGTTCTGTACGTGGGAACTGTGGCTGAGCTGGGCGATGCGGTCTTCGCAAAGGCTGCAAACAGTGCCCGTGTGGAGATACAGAGATTTGTGGCACCCGTTCAGGCTGGCACGCGGCAGGTGGTCCTTCTCTATCCGCCTTTCCTTGCAGCATTTAGAGGCTGATAAAGGGCCGTCCCGGGGCTGCAGCCTGTGCCAGCACCCCAGGACATAGGGCATCTAAGGGCAGACCTGATGTCCCCTCCGTGCAGCTTCCACCTCCCGAAGATGCCGGCGCTCGCCTTGTGTTACAGAGCTATTTGCAGCTCCCTTCGCTGCTGGGCAGGCAAAGAAAAACAGCTCCGGGACTGCTGAGCCTGGCGGTGAGCTCACTCCTGGCACTGCTGGACAGCTGCTCCTGCAGCCCCACGTTGGGTGCTCCGTCTCCTGCGGGACTTGGCATCGCTCCTGGCGGCATCGCTGTCCATCACGAGGAGCAGACAGAGGTCACAGCAGCACAGCGTGTCGTGTCCCTGCTGCCAGCCCTGTGCTGGGCTTCCTTATTTCCTCCAGCTCAAGGGCCTCACCTGGGAAAGCGCTCTTCACCCGTATTAAACCCCCAAGCAGTGGGAAATCCCTGCCTGACGCTGGCAAGGGGTTGTAGCCTTGTTGCTTTGCACCTGCACGGGGAGCGTGCGTTTGGGACACGGGAGGACAGGAGCAGGATGCTGGGACTGGATGGTCCCCTCCAACCTCAGCCCTTCTCTGTTCCACAATTCACCTCGAGCAGTTGGGCACGGGCTGCGAAAAGCCACAGCTCGGTGGCCAGGTGGGGCTGGAGCATGGCACAACCGCAGAGCCTCAGCTGCTGGGGCTGATCCACATCACCATCTCCCGACAGCATGGAAATAGCTTTTTTTTCTTCTCCTTTTTTAAGCCCCTTTCCAGCGAGCCCATCAGCGGGACCTGCGGACGCTCCCTGGAGCCCTTTCAGCCCTTTCAGCTCCGATTTTCCATCCGAGAAACCTTTTTCCCCCCGTTTCTTCCCCCTTTCAATCAGTAGTGGCACAACAAACACATGCTCTGAAATGCAGACTGCAGACAGGCCAATGCTGGCACCATGTCTGGGCTCCCGAGGGACATGGAAGTCGTGGGGAGCACTCAGCATGGATTCACCAGGGGATTCATGGCATCACTCAGCTTAGAAGAAACCTCCAAGACCCCCAAGCCCAACCCAACCCCCCACCATGCCCATTGACCACGTCCCTCAGTGCCACATCTCCATCTCTGGGGATGATGTACTGCCATCCTGGGGGACTTCATGGGGCTGTAGGGATGGGCCAAGAAGAACCGCATGAGGCTCAGCAAGGCCATAGCAAGGCCCCATGGACAAAGTGGGGCCAATGGCCTGGCAAGAAGGAGCTGGGAGTTCTAGGGTAGCTCAGCCTTGAGAAGTTGGAGCCCAGGGGGAGCTTCGTGCTGTGTAAGTACCCCATGATGGGTGTGAAAATGGCAGAGCCAGGCTCTCAGAGCTACAAGAGGCAACGGCCACAAGCTGAAGTGAAGGAAATTCCTTTTAAATGTCAGAAATGTTGCAAGGAACAAGGCCCCGAGCACGGACTGTGGGTTGGGTGGGATGATGTGCTCTGAGCTATGCCTCTTACGGCCCCGCTAAGATTGCTGTAGTGCTAAAACAGGAGCTGTGGCTTCTTCCCTTCCTTGGTGCTGCCCAGAGCAGAGCTGTCAGCATCACACAGCTCTTGCAGAACCCACGAAAAGCTGAGAAAATACAGAAAAAATAGGAGTTGTGGCCCTGGCACCAACGCTGCCCACGTCCCAGTGGGACAGATGAAGGCTGTGGAGGGAAGGCTGGTGATCTGTATGTGCCCAACGTGGGATTTATGTCAGGCAAACACAACCACCCCACGGAGCTGAGCACTCCTCCCTCCCGTCCCTCACCCCACCACGGATTTCGTGCTCTTCTTTCAGCTGTCAGCCATCCTGCCAAAAAAGAGAGTAAATGAAGAGGCGACACACCCCAGTGTTACAAAACCTTGTATTAATCATCTCCCTTCACTTTCAATATAACGTCGATATGAAATATAGCCATGACTCCTAGTTACATGGGAGCAAATGAGTAATAAATACATTGGAGCGAGTTGAAATCACGAGGGTGTTTCACTGGTAACAACATTTGAAAACTGTACACTTGCAAAGACCAGCATCTCCAAACATTAGTATTTCTGTATATCAGGAAGCTTTTACATGTAACAAACATGCTATTTCCATATATGACAAAATTTAAAAAATAGGCATTGCTTGGCAACATGAACTAGGCAAAAATATTTCTTTGTGCACTAACTTTGTACAGAAAAAACAGGACTATAGGCATGCATGTACAATAAAGGGCTGCCCGGGAACGGCATGCAACAGAAAAGAGGTCAAAGCTCTTGGAAGTCAGCTTACAATAGGCATAAATACAGAGGGTTATATATTAATTAGGGAGGAAGTGTTCTGTTTAACATTATTAACATTCCTGTTTGGTATTTTTTTTTCCCTTTTTTTTTTCCCCTTTTTTTTTCTTTTTTTTTTCTTTTTTTTTTTTTCTTTTTCTTCCTATTCCTCCCAGAGGAATACACATTCACCTTTAAGTAAAGATAAAGGAATACAAAAAATAAAACTCACTTTGCAAACTCTGATGACTCGTATAAAATCAACTCTTAGTGTTCTCGTAGCTGTGTGCAAATTAGACGTCTGCAGGACCTACTTTCCATCAGGCACATCCAGAAAAGCCGACCCACGGAGGAAGGTGACACCACAAACCCTCAACGCCGAGTGCTGACCGGACCCTGTGACCATGGGATCACAGCACAGTGGGGGCACCGGGGGGACCCCCTCCCCAACGTGGTACTTCATTACGAGCTGAGAAGCGTGGGGTTGCCCCAGTCCTGGCTCAGCAAAGGGCTCGTCCCCAGGGGGACGGCGACACCTCAAAAGAAATGGGGTTATCCTCAGCGTCGCGGCCCCATAGGACTGCCCCAGTGGGGCTGTGGGTCCGGGGCATGGGGCATCAGCACCAGGAGCTGCTGGGGCCACGGGCGTAGGGAACAGTTGCACGTGTTGGGGGGGAAATGGGTGAATACAAAAAAGAAAGGCACTGCCGCGTTATTACTTAATGTTCAACTTCACAGCCTTGATTCATGCAACTGGTTTTGTGTTGGTTTATTTTTTTTTTAATTATTTTTTCCTCTTTTTCCCTTTTTTTTTTCTTTTTTTTTTTTTTTGTGTGTATGCACGTATGTGTGTGTCTTATAAATACTAGGACCTTAATAGTTTCTTTTAACAGAGCTCTGCTGTTACCCGCACTCAGCGCAGGTCTCCGACAGAGCCAGGAGGGGACTCCCAAAAATGGAAACTGAAGCTGCTTTTTTCTCACTTAAAAACAAGAAACAGCAAATGCAACGGAAGAGTCCTTAACCCATACGCTGTCAGTGGAAAATAAGCTTTGAGAAAAAAAGAGAGAGAAAAAAAAAACAGCCACAAAAAAAACCTGAATGATTTGGCGGTTGTTAATAACAGACATCATCATGGTTACCAGCCATAGCACGTTCACATGTAAGATATCCAAAATAATCTCTCTTCACAATCAGATAACCTCTGTTTCTATAGTCAGCAAAGGAATAAATAGGATTTTGGGCCTTCCTCATGCCGTCCTGCCCTGCTCATCCCATAGCACCTCCCACCTCGCTCCTCCCTTCTCCGCTCCCCCACGTAAACATTGCCTCAATGCCTTCCAGTCAACAGCAAACCAAACAGCAAATGGAAAACACTGCATTTGGCACTTCTTCATGTATATATATATATGTGTACGTGTACATATATATATATGGATATATATAAAACTACTTAAAAATGCTGCATCGCCAATGGATCTGCACATCTCCCAGGAGCTGCACAGCCAGCCCTGCTCAGCCCCTGTAGGAGCAGCACTGGTGGCACTGGAGCCCAAGTGGAGCTGCCCCTGGGTTGAGCCAACGCCGGGAACCCAACCGCTTCAGATGTTAGTAGGGACTGAGTCCCACTGCCCACGCACCCCGAGGGCACCGTGACCCTGCACGGAGCACCCACATTTCTTTAGTTGTTATTCATTTCCTCCACCGAGGCCATTAGGAGTGGCTGCCACCATCCACGTCCCCTCCCTGGTGCTTTTTGTGCCCCGTAACAGGGCCGAGTTTTGGTGCTCGCTCACACTTGGTTGGTTCTGCTCTTCCAAAATGTCCCCTTGCCTGGTGGGCAGGACCACGGCCTGGAGAAACCCAGTTTTAATGGGTTTTCAGTAGGAAATGCTTCACCCAGAGGATGGTGGCGGCCAAGGCCGCGGATGGGGCCCACGGCACGGGTGAAACCAGGCGGCCTTCACAGCCCCTTCCAACCCAACCACGGGGCGATGCCACGAGCCACGGCCGGTTTGGGCAGGCTGGGCAGATGTGCACACCCAGGCTGCAGCACCTTCCCGCTCCCACACGCCCAGGACAGACACACAGACACCCACTGCTCACCCATCGCCCCTCAGCGACGTCCCCGGCCCTTCGCCATCCGCCGCCACGAGGGCGGCACCCACAGACGGAGCTCTTTGCAGACCAGAAAGGCAAAGCTTTGTTTTTGCTTATCTTCGTTTCATTTTGGTTCTGACGATTCGGCCGCCGGTCCCACGCATCCCAAAGGGCGTTTGGGTTTTTTGTTTTGTTTTTTTTTTGCATAGGCTACAGCCCGGCCTCGATGGGATGAGGACAAGGGCCGGGCAGGAGGCAGCGCGGGGTTCCCTATGGCAAATCCACCCCGAAGGGCTTCGGTCACACGCAGGTGACATTCACTGTGGCAAAACCTCAACGTCAGCATTTTTCAGCCGCACCCCCCCGCCCTCCCCGGGCGTTTTTTGCTGTTTGTTTTTTCTCAGCATTATTTCTTTCTTTGCCATTTCTCCCCCCCCCCCTCCCCCACACACACACCCCAACCCCCTTTCTGTTTTCTTTCTGTTTTGTTTTTAGCACGGATGTAAGAAAGGACAACACAAATTCCAACTCTAATGGTATGTTCACAAGGACAGTCTACACGTTCACCAAATTAAAACAGGAGAAAAGAGAGAAAAAGAGACAGAAAGGATGCAAGCTGTTGCTGAGGCTCCCGTGCCCGGACCTCGCCGCTGGACCCGCAGCAGTTGTTCTCCCACCAGCACCGCCGCTGCCACGCTGTCCTCCTCTAGATGGTGGAGGTCCGGTCCACACCATCTGCAAGTGGGAAGGCAGAGTTAGGGGCGGCCCTGGGGTCGTGCTGCTCTGCTCCTGACTGCCCCAGGCCATCCCCGGGAGTGGGATGGAAGCGGGGACGTCCCCCACCCATCCTCCTGTAGGGTGGCGATAGGGTTTTGGGGTGCTGATGTAACAGCTCTCCTCCCAAGGTCTCTTTGCGACCCACAGTGGTACCATGGCCAGGATGGCATGTTGCTCCTGCCATAGTTCCCTGTCCCCTTTCCCAGGAGCAGACGGAGCCAGTCCTGCAGTGCTAGTCTTGCAGAGCTGCCTTGCTCCTCCCCAGATCATCCAACCCAGCAATACCAGGGATGGATAAAGCCCCACAGCCCCTGCATCTCAGCACAGCAGGGACATGACCGGCCCACCCCAAACCTGCACAACCCAACCCGGTGCCAGCATCCCTCCACCTCCTCCCAGAGCACTAGGAGGCTGCCACAGGGCACAAAGCACACCCCAACCCTATTTCCAGCCACCCCTTCCCCAGCACCAGATGCTCCCCAGCACAAACCACAGCACACCCCCAATCCTCCTCACTATCCCCCAGCCGAACCCCATCCCAATCCCTGGGGCACAGGGACACATGGGGGGGTGCACGGGGGCAGTGTGGTCTGTGCCTGCCCCAACAGAGTGCTGCCTGTTCCACTGCCCCGAGCTCGGCCAGGTGGGATTTAAGACTTGAAAACAAACAGGTTTGTTACTCTTGTATAGTTTTTTTTTCCCCCAAAGGTTTTTTATTATTATTACTATTACTACTACTACTACTACTATTATGATTATTATTATTAATTTTCTCTGCAGAACTATTTATAGCACAGCTGGTTTGGAGAGGCTTGGGGGACGTGACCTGGAAAAAACAAGTAACTTGGAGGAGCAGTACCCTGCTGAGGAGCAACACAGCTAAGCCTCGCCTGGGCGCGCGCCGCAGGAACGCCTCGGTGACAGCAGTGTCCTTGTGTCCACAGCCAGCGTCCTGCTGCCGTGTCCAGTCCTTGCTCCCACGTCCCTGTCCCTGGGCAGTGCCATCGTTGCAGGGAGCCGTGTCCTCCCCGTGGGCTCCTGTCCTCCACTGTCTGAAAGTCCACGGCTTTTGGGGCTGCTCTGGGTGATGTGGGCTGCTTGGCTCATCCCATTCGGGCGTCCCCATCCCATCCAGGTCCGCTGCGTCACGATGTGTCCAGTGCCTCCCTGGGCTCTCCTCTTGCACTGCTTGCAGCCTGGCCCTCCTCCTCCCTCCCTGCTCCGTGTCCCCACACGTGTCCCAGGATGCCAGCATCACCATGACCCCACAATGGGACGGCTCTGGCCCTGGGGGTCCCCGTGTCCCCCAGCAAAGCAGAGCTTGGGCTGACAGAGGGGTAAAGCACTCTGAAGCCTGCACACCATTTGAGTGCTCGGGTTGCTTTGTCATTAATTAACAGCAGACTAGTGAACTAACACTAATGATGATAAGCAAGCAAACTAGTGGCTGAAAGCACAGTCTGTGCCAGCGCCAGGCACAATCCCTGCGTTCAGTTTGACCCCTCTGTCCCGACAGAGCAGGCTGAGACCCCTCCATGGGAGCAGCAACCACCCCAATCCAGCCCACCCTTCACAGCCACAGCCGATCCCAGGCCTTGGGGGCAGTGGGGCAGCCCCCGGGGGGTTTGGCTGAGGTTGCCTGGACGTGCTGGAAGAGCCCGAGGAGGAGGGAGTGCTCACCGCTGAGCGCGTGCTCCGTCATGCTCAGGCACAGGGACTCCAGCCTGTTGTTGATGTCAGGTTCAGTCACCGGCACCTGGAACTCTGCAAGAGACAGGGACAGGAGAGCTGGGTCAGGGGACAGGCTGGGGTCCTGCAATCAGGGGGTTGCTGCATCAAAGAGGGCTGGGCACGAGGGCTGGAGGTGCTGCTGCTGTCCCCTGGCTTTTCCATCCTCCCTCCTGAAATACCCCTCCTGTAAGTGATCTGCGTCCCCAGCCCGGCGGCATTTCGGCCCCTGGGTCACACGCACAGTGCCAGCTTTAAATAGAGCACACGTGGGAGGCCACGCTTGGTCCCCATCTGTCTGGGGTTGCAATGCCCCACATGAGTCGCCACGGTAAGAAAAGCCACGCTCAAAGGGCGACGGAGGGCTGCCCTGGGAAACAAGGATGAGCATCCCCACGGGAAGGATGGTAACCCTGCAGGAGCCACGGAATGAGAGGATGCTCCTACATCATCACACCACGGGATGAGGAGAAATGGAAAGGCAAGTGCTGCCTTCCTACCTGGCTGCTGGAACATCAGCATGGTCTGCGGGGAGGTGTGCACCGGCAGCGAGCGCGTTCTCTGCACCGAGCTGTGGCTCCGGCTGGGCATGCTGTTGCTGCCCCCAGGGTTGGCAAACCAGAGGTTCTGTGGGATGCAAAGAACCGAGTGAGGTGGGACGGGGTGTGGGATGGGAGGGGGGGGGTGTGGGAAATGGTGGGAGATGGGAACTGGTGGGAGACGGAAGACGGTGTGAGATGGGAAACCGTGATGTGGGAACTGGTGGGAGATGAAAAATGGGGGGGGAAAGGAACTGGTGGGAGAAGGGAACCAGTGTGTGTGGGGACAGTGATGCTCCCATCCCCACCCAGCTGAGCCCCGCCACCCTCCTGCCAGGCACTTATTCATACACCCCCCCAGGTGCAATAAACCCCTGTGTATCAATACCACAGTACCCCCTGGGCTCGATTCTCCCTCTGTGAGCACCCAGCTGCCCTCCCCACGCTGCAGGCCACTCCCTGCAAAGCCAGGAGCACGACCAACCTGTCTGCCTTGCTTGAGGATGGCAGGGCTGGCAGCGGGGCTGCGCTGTGGGGTGCCCAGCAGCCCACTGGGACCCAGCAGCCCCAGGCGGGCGGTGGGGAGGTTGCGGGAGGGGATCTGGAACTGGCGGGGGTTTCGCCTGCCCAGCCCTGCCCCGGCGGATCCGGCTGTTGGCAAGGAGTTGGACTGCCCGAAGCCTCGGCTGTGGAGAGAGAAATGCTGGGGTGAGAGAGTGGAGGTGCACTCCAGATGGGTTTGTGATGGGTGCAGTGAGGTCCTGGGGTCCCGTGCCTTCCCACCCGCCAACCATGGGTTTGTGTCGTCTGGTTTCTTGGGGTGTGACTGAAAGTCATCTTGCTGTTGGGGCACCAAAGATTCCTTAGTGTCCGGTAAAGGCTCAGCTCGTGTTGTTGGAACCTCTTCTTCCAGGAGGTCCATTTTTATGAAGAAAGCCCTCTCTGGGACTGCCCCGATTCAGTAGGATCTGGTCACAATGGCCTTCAGAGCCACGGATTTACTTGGGACAGACTGAGTGAAAGGCAGCCAGGTGGTGGCTCCCAACACCACAGCCCCAGGTCCTCAGCAGAATGGCCCAGACCCAAGATCAGGCAGCCACAAATGGACCTAATGGGAGCAGACACTGACCCGAGGCCACGGACCTGCCCATGGTAGGGCTGGAAGCAGGTGACCTTTAAGGTCCCTTCCAAGCCAGGACACTCTACGATCCCCCAGTACAACTCTATGAAGCACCTAGTGCAAAGCACTGCCACGTCCCCTCTGCCCAGCACCCCCTCTTGCTCTGGCAGCGAGGAATCCTGATTGCAATCACACATATTTAGCAGAACGAAGCAAAAGGCTGACATTATTGTTAAAACTGCTCTAAAAATAGCTTGTTCTTGAAACAACCCAACTGCATGCTAGGATCACCCAAGCTCCAGCATCATCGTGGATGAGCAAACAGTGTGTTCACAGCACTGTGCTCCTTAACAGCGGGCTCCCAATCTATCTGCCAGCTTTCCGATGGCTTTTTGGTGGAACTCCAGCCCTGATCGAATGAGCAGAAGGCAGGAGGGAAGCAGGCAGGCTGAGAAGCAGTGCAGGGATGCCCTCTGCTTGCTCGGCCTCTCGCTGGCTGAGCTTCCCATCTGTGAAATGGGTGCAGTAGCTCTGCCCTCCGGCACCTGGATGGATTTTGGTGCCTGGGATCGGGGCCAGGTTGTGGGGTAGCATCAAGCAGCAGCACGAGCATCCCTACCCAAAACACAGCTCCAGGACTGCTTGCCACCCCTCCAATCTCCCCAGTGCCCACGTACCTCCGTTGCTGCCGATAGCCCGACAGCTCCAGGAGGGATTTCCGAGGGAAAGACCTAAAGAGTTTTTGCACCTGCTGTTTCCATGACAACAGCCGTTTCTTCTGTATCTCTGTAAACGCCTGTCCACCCCAAAAAAAAAAAAAAAAAAAAAGGAAGAGAAAAATAGGAAACGTGAGTTTTTTTCTGGATGGAGTGAGCAGGGATGTGTGCGTGCATGCATGGAAAGCAGCAGGCAGTGGCATGATCCCAGGGCTGCTGTCACAGCCCTGAGCTGCCAGAGTTCAAGGAGCATCTGGACACTGCTCTCAGACATATGGTCTGATTTTTGGGTGGTCCTGTGCGGAGCCAGGAGTTGGATTCGATGATCCTTATGGGTCCCCTCCAACACAGGATATTCTATGATTCTATGACAAAAAGCACCCAGAGATTCCCTGCCCCTGCCAGGGCACAGCTGTACCTCTTGTACCATTGCCAGGGGTCCCCAGGGCTACCAGCTCAGTGGGACTGCTCCTTGGATGCCCACAACTCAGCTTTTCTTTTATATAAGCTGCATGCAAGGCTTGGAGCTTAGCACTGCCAGGCTGGCATGAGGCATTTCCCAGCTCCACATCCATGCCACCATGTAAGCACTGGGGGAGCAGTGTTTCTGTGAACCCCACTGGCTCCAGAACCACTATTAATACTCCCCAAAAGTATTAGTGTTAGAAACCAGAGCATTTACATAAACAGATACTTTGGAAACAGTTTCTTAAGTGATGAGAATAACAAGATCTGTCACAACTCACCTCATGTATTAGACATTTGTCTATAAGCTGTAAATAGGAGCTTATATTCTCCTCATCGGGTCGGGAAACTAAAAGTTGTGTGCACACTGCAAGAAAGAAAGGGAAAATCAATGGGAACTTGGTGCTGAGCTGAGATCTGGGCTTCAGATCCCCCTTTCCCTTCAATCAATGAGTAAAAAAGCCTGTCCCCAACTCCTGTCCTATATTTAGGGCCAGATTTTGCTCTCAGTTACACTGGTGTCCACCCAGACTGACACTTTCTGGGTCCACAGAATTAGGCCCGAGCAAGCCAGGAGCACAGGACCAACCCCCTTCCCCTCTCCCTGATACAGTATGTGAAAGGCAGCAGATGACAGCAAATTTTTAACAGGGCTGCTGTTCCTCATGGCACCCCAGAAAGTTTCTTTCTATTCTTGTTTTTCTGTGCATTCCTGCTGGACGCAGACAGCATGAACACCCCAGATATGGTGGAGGGGAAGCAGGACATGTCTGAGCCCATATACCTGCTGCAGCAGCCCTGTGCATAGCATGTAATGCTGCTCTCTACCTCACACTGCTACTATCCACCTCCCTGGCACATTAATCCCAACACAAACCCTACACCCTGCATGGAACAGCACCTGCATGTTTGGATGCCCTGCATCTAACCTACAGTCTAAAAAAGGGGCTCAGACCCAGCTGGCCTGCTGGGGACACCCACAAAACCTTGCTCACCTTTCCCCATCACCCTTGTGAACTGTCCAGGCAGGTCACCTTCGGGCAAAGGGCCGCCCCCCGACTCGCCCTCGCAGCCCGGCAGGTGATGCTGCTGCATGCCCCCTGCCACAGAGTCCTTGCCATCGGAGCCCTGGCTGTCTGAGCCCAGCATGGGAGGGGGGTGATGCGAGTCCGTGTCCCGGCTGTGCTCCTCCGGGCTGGAGATTTGGGAAGAGTAGGCTTTGATGGGGGTGAGGATCATTTGGTGTAGTTCCTGCAGCGGGACACGCAGGTTGCCACCTTCCAGGATGTCCTGCGGGTTCAAGGGAGGGGAGGATTTGTGGTGACAAAAGGGCACTGCTAACAAACTAGACTGGCACCACTAATCATGGGATGGTTTGGGTTGGAAGAGACCTTGAAGCCCACCCAGCCCCACCCTGTGCCGTGGGCAGCGGCACCTCCCATCAGATCTGGATGCCCTAAGCTCCATCCATGGCCTTGGGCACCTCCAGGGATGGGGCACCCACAGCTCTGTGGGCAGCCTGCAGTTGGACTGAAATCCCTGCAGCAAAAAAATTCAGCCTGGTGACACAGGGGGGCACAATATCAGGCTGCTGGGCAATGTTTTTCTGGGGGGATGCACTGCTCTGCTAACCGGCAGAGAGGGGTGGAGCAGCTCTTTCCAAGAAAGCAGCCATCTTCAGCAGCAAGACAATGCCCCCCAAAAAATCAAGTCACACACACACGCTCTTGCTTATCTTTCCCTGTATTCTGCTGCGTGCATAGCTGGCTGGGCTGGGCTGATGGTCAGCTCCCTACCCCAGAACCTAAGGGGAGAGGTGGGAGTAGAGGCTGTGCCTGGAAAACACATTGCTGAGGTGAGCTCAATCCAGCGGGCTGTCTCTTGGATTTAATAGTAATTATTAATGTATGGGGGTAAATATGGCTTAATTAGCTCCTGCAATACTCCAAGTACAGTCCTGTTTTATAAATAAATAGTGAAGCAGTGAGCTAACGAAAACACCAATAAATAGCAACACACCACAGAGGTATTTAAAGGCCCCTAGCGGGAGGCTGTGCTGGTTGCTGTTGGAGGATGGTGCAATTAAATACAATACAATATCCCAATAACAAATAGCATAGGGTCAGGCGAGCTGCTCCCAGCGGGTCTGTGGGGGAAAGCAGGAAGGAGAAAAGCTGTTGAGATTACTCACCCTTTCTAACGACTTGAGCAGGTTTTGTCTTTCTTTTAGCTTTTGGATGCTGATGACTATTTTGTGTCTTGCGCCTTTGGTAACGTTCTGAAAGAACAGCACACAGCCTGGCATTACCACCTGCACGGGATGGCCTGGCCAACCCAAAGCCCTTCCCTCTGAAATGGAAAGGGCTGCTATAAATTAATCCAATTTCTGATGTGCACAGAAAATCGTTTAGGAAGTTGTTGGAGATTTCTAGCTAACCCACTCCTACCACAGTGTATCTCAAACTGTGAAAGCAAAGGTGTTGATTGGACTTTTTACACCAGGAGTAACATAGATGGGAGCTGAGAAAGGGGACATTTTCAATGGTTTATGCAGAAATCAGCCACCGAAGTCCCACTGACTTTTGGGAGCTAGGGCCTGAAGACTGTGCCCCCAGAATGCCCAAATCCATTAATCCCAACAGGACCGAGCCCCAGGCACAACTCCCAGTGACTTCAAAGAGGATGGGAATTCCAATAAGAAATCAGGGACGTGGCCTTCTCAAGGTACACGGAGTTTTTGCTCTCTCCCAGGGCTCCACGTCCCTGTTTGCTCTCCAACCACCCACGAAGGCACACATCCTGTGTGTCCCGTTGCCCATGGGATGCACTGGGGCTGGCAGCCCTGTGCCTGCCTGCACACCTACTTGTGCCTCAAGCTGGCATTCGGTGAGGGCCATCATCTCTTCGTACGTCATCTGCGAGAAGAGCGCGGCGTATTTGTGCAGCCGGAGACTCTTGAGCCAGGCTGGAACATCTGCAGCACAAGGGCAACGAGATGAGAGCTCCCCGTTAGTTACGATGCTGCTTAACGATGCGTGGTATCATCAGCAGGTGGGTCAACTGAGGAGTCAACAGAGGGGTTTTTAAGGGCTGCTTTCCCTGTGTGCTATCCCATTGATGCTTCAGGTGCCTAACTGAACTTCACAGGAGCCTACAGAAGGTGAGATGCTATGGGGATGATGGAAGGACCAGCCCTGGGATGAGCAGCTTGGGTTCCTGCCACCATGAGCTGGCTCCCTGGCCCTTAAAACCACTCTGATCCAAGCCCTCTTGCCTACATCAGCACTACACCCAAGATAAAACTGCTAAGATCTGTTCCAGCATCTGCTCCAGCCAGCACAAAGCGTCCCACCAAGCTCAGTGGATCCAGACCCACTGCTGAACACTCAGTCCCTATAGAGAGGGCCTTCACAAAATGTCCTGAAGTCTTTTCCTAGGCAAGACCTCCTACCCCATCCCTGGCAGTGCCCAAGGCTGTGCTGGATGGGGCTGTGGGCACCCTGAGCTTGTGAGAGGTGTCCCAGCCCATGGCAGTGGTTGGGACTGGATGGTCCCTTCCAACCCGCACCATCCCATCCTCTGACAGGCTCTGTCCACTGACACACGTCAGGATTTGTTCCAATTAAATTCCTCCAACACTGTGCCTGAAGGAGATGAACCTCACACCAAACAAGGGGTCAAAGCAGGTACCAAGTTCAAGTCTGCCATTTCCCCAAGAGTCCCAGCACGTGACAGTTCTAAAACTCACTACCAAAAGCCTCACACCAATTTTCTGCTTCAAGAAATGAACAGCTATTAACAGCAAGCCCTCTGCTTGAGTTGAATCTCAACTTCGCTTATGGAAAACACAACATTTTAGTGATGGCACATTAGAGATCTTCCTGTGCCCCTGTCCCCTGGGCCACAGGCCAACGTCAATGGGAAAGTCCAACTGGACACAGGCAGAAGAGAGATTCAACTTCACACACATGTAGAACCCTACAGAAATTAAGGATGTGCAAAGCTGTGTAAGGTGATTTCATGGTCCTCGGAAAGTCCAGCTCCCCACCTGGCCCTTCCACACACAGAGCTACTCTTTAATTACCAATCATTGGGACCGAATTGCCAAGTCATGGCACGGCTGCCAAAAACTGTGTCTACTGTGAGCAGTGGGGTGAGGACTTCAATGTGTTCCCTTCAGGAGGAAGATAGATGGAAAACAGACGTAACGTGAGAGGAGACAAACCATGGGTGGGCCCAGTTGTGCCCAGTGTTTCTCTGGATGCCCTGGAGGGTGGAAGAGAGAGCAAGTTTGGGGAAAGCACTTCAGAAGACGTGGCTGCAGTTCAGAATGGACTTGGCAGAGCCAGAACTCGGTCTGGATGAAATAAGACACAATCCAATAAAAATGCATGAAGCTGTGCACGGATGTAGGAACAGAAAATGGCACAGAACGAGGGCAGGGAACGGGCAGTACTTTTTGCAGAGATGATCTGGGGATACGATGCACGCAGCCAGCACTGCTGTTACGTGAGCACGATGAGCTGTACAGCATCAGAACCCTGTGGCAACCAAGTCCTCCCTGCTCAGCTCTGACACAGAGCCTGGTTCCGGGCAACACAACTTCAGAAGGATATGGGCTTTATGAAGAAACCCAGAGGAGAGAGGCGAGCACAGCTCCGAGTTTAGACTGGGGGAAAAAAACCATGAGCCTGAAGGAAATACAGCTGAGGGGACGGCATGACAAACTCTGGGCATGAGACCAGAGGCTGCAGACATCTGGTTTGCATGTCCCCGAGAGCGGGACAGGAGCGGATGAGCTGACTCAGCAGTGGGGGGAACGGAGCAGGGACGTGCACGAAGCATCCCACAGAGAGGGGCCAGGAGGGGAAGCAGGGACAAAGAGACCAGGTTGGGTTAGGGAGGTCCTGATGGGCAACAGCACCTTTGGTTGTTATATCTGGTTCTCCAAAGGACATCAAAGCGGGTTTGGCCATGTGGGTTAGGGGTGGGGGATTCGTTGCTTTTTTTTGGGAAAACTACCACCCAACTCAGGTCCCAGTCATGCAGAGTGAAGCACCAACAGAAACCTGGAGAAATGTCGTGTGAGAAACACCCACCCTGTGCCACCTGCCGTGTTCAAGCTCCCTAATTACAAGCTTGTTAGCAAGCAGAGCCCATTAGAAACTTCTCCTGTCACATCCACAGCCCATGGCCACTATCCCCATGCAACAACCCAGGGATGGGGCTCAGCACTCAGCATCTCAGGGCAAACCACTAGCATTTCCATGCATTTCTTCCATGCCAATCACAGAAAGTCACACCGTGCCACTTCAAATACTGCTCCACATTAGACAGGACTCATCCATACCTAGATCTGTCTGCAATTAGAATAAAATCAGCCCTTGTGACTATTGAAAAACATGTTTCCTTATTCTGGTACGTCATCAGTCTTCACGCGATGGAGCTGCTTTGCATTAATGAGAAGCAACCATCCCTGCTGGCAATGTGTTACGCTGCATGCCTGACAGCAGTTGTTTAAATAAGTCTCTGCTAGCTGGGAGTTCATTTCCAGTCATTTTCTCTGCTCACAGGAACACACAGGCTGTGAGTTTGCCCATTCCACATGGTTACAGCGATTCATTCCCCTACAGCCTGACGTTTGTTCTCCATCTTTGCAGCAGTGAGGTTTCATTTCTGCCTTACTTACTAAAGATCCCTGCGAGAAGCAGGCAAAATGGGAAAAACAACTGAAAGACACAGGATAAATTCAGTGCAAACAAGCATCCTGAGCCCTGGATACTTGCTGGGGTCGTGGTCACACCAACCACCGCAACGATAAATGACCCATGACGTGCTAAACTTAACCTTTTTTTCACTTTAATTAAAAAATAAATAAATGAAAGAGGAAGAGAGCACCACTCGCAGCTAAAAGCCACAGGCTACGGAGAAAATGAGCACTGCTAAAAGAAGAGCTAACCCAACACCCAACGCAACGATGGCGAGACCAACCAAAACCACGACGCAACGATGACACCAACACTGGGGCAACCAAAGCCCACGTTCCCCAAAACGGCCCCAAAACGTCAAAGCCTCTGTCCTGGGAGCAGGAGGGGGCAGAAAGGGGGGGGAGGCATCTCAGTTGTCACTCACCTTTCATACCACTCCCTTCCTCCTGGAATGTGTTACGAGCAGAAGGCTGATCTTCTAAATGTTCACTCCCACCACTTCCCGAAGAGGCTACACTGCTTTGTGGAGACAGGGGGGCATGATCGGAAGGGATGCACTGGGGTCCTCTAGCTCGTAAGTCCTCATGAGACATCCATCCATGTCCTAGAGGCTGGTTTGGCACATTCATGGGTGGGGTAAGGGACACAGAGCGTTTCAAAGGGCTGTGGTGTGTCTGGCCTGAGAGAACTGAAAAAAAAAAAATAAAATCAAACAGGTTATTCCCCCCTCGCGGCCCGGGATGCAGCACAGTCCCCCGAAAAAAAAATAGTATTTATATATATAAAAAAATATATCAAATGGATGGTGGCTTGGCACGGTGCTGGGGGCTTCACGGTGCCCAGGGTGCTTGAATCCTGCCCTGATCCTGCTCTTTGCCTCCCAGTACCTGCAACGAGACCGGGTCACACGAGCTCTGTGGGGGTGCTTTGGGAAGAGTGGGCCACGGGTTTTTCTCCAGCCAAAAAAAGGGGCTGCTGCCTGTCTGGCAAGGAGGATGCTGCTGTTATTTCAAGCAGAATGGGAAATTTCAAGCAGCTATGCTGAGCTCATTAAACACCCTGCTACCATCACATGCTGCCCCAGAACCAACCCTTCCTGGGGAAGGCACGGAAGCCTTTCAGAAGGGGAAGCTTTTCCCTCCGGGTGAGGACTCAGCTCATGCCCTGAAGCACGAGCTTCTGCACATCTGCCTAAGGTAACTGTGGAGGAACTTATTACCCAAATACATTTCTCAGCCTCTTGAAGTCCTACCAAGCTCCTGCCATCAGCCGAGCTATCGTCAGTAATGAGAGCATCCCTGCTCCTCAGCCCAGCAGGCATGCTTTCATCTGCACGCTGCCTTCCCAAATAAAAGCAAAATGCAAAGCAGCAGGAAAAGCACTGCCCCTGACACAGAGGTGAGTCTGAGTCCCCCCGCTGCAGAACTGTTTGCAACTCCTGGCTGAAATTTTAACACCATCAAGCTCAATTTCTTCCTAAGAAATGATTTTAATGACGCTAGGAAAAGAGCAACGGCTGACTCCTGGCACTTGAGAAAGGGTTTACAACAGATGGGTATTTCCTTGCCTCTCAGTCCCGAAGAGCAGCATGTCTTACAGATCATAAACCACCATCAAGCCAAAATCTTGCATTTAGGGTGAGAGGTAATGACCTCGAGTTGCTCCAGGGGAGGATCAGGTTGGAAATTAGGAAGCATTTATTCTCTGAAAGAGCAGTGATGCAGTGGCACAGCTGCCCAGGGAGTGTGGGTGGGGGGGTCACTGTCCCTGGGGGTGTTCAAGAACCATGGAGATGTGGCACTGAGGGACCTGGGCAGTGGGCACAGTGGGGTGGGCTGGGGATCTCAGAGGGCTTTTCCAGCCTTAACAATTCTATGACTCTATGATTTTCTCACACTTATTTGTGGATTTTTTTCTGCTTGAATATATTTTGAAATACAACATTTGCTGAACGGCCTGAGCTCCACACCACTCCATTTTCCCCATCACTCATTTCTAATTATCTCCTCCAAAACATGCACACCCTTTTATTTGGCCTGAACAGTAACAGGGGTGATGCATGCTATTAAAGGAAAGGATATCGAGGAATTACTTGTTTCCTGCAGATGAAGAATACGTGAAAGGTTTGGTCTGTTGGCTTAACAAACTTCAAGCTCCACTGCTGCCAATGTCATTTAACTGATTTATGCTGCTTAAACCATACATGCAGTTAATGTGTTTTGATGAACAGATTTAGGATACGGAACGCTTCTTTAGTGCTTTACTGCCATTCTGTTCAGTGGAATTAGCTGGGCTTCCTGGAGGCTGTTTCCTGATAACTGAGACCAAAAAATCCCTGGATTTGGCCACTGCTCAGCTGAGCTCCACCATGTTGGGTGTGCACCCTGAGCAGAGCTTTCTGAATCCGGGATCACTGGGAAACCCCATGCAGTTAAAAGGGTTAGTGGGATAATCTGTGTTAGCTACAGTCCTTTGATTTGGGAGGAACCTTTAAAGGCCTTCTGGTCCCACTCCCCTGCAATGAACAGGGACACCCACAGCTCCCTCAGGTGCTCAGAGCTCTGTCCAGACTGAGCTTGGCTGTCTCCAGGGGTGGGACATCCAGTGCCAGTGCCTCACAGCCCTTCCAGACCACGATTACCATGTGGGGTAATCAGTGCACATCTATTATCATTCCTATTGCTGTGCCTTCCCTGCTGGCACGTACTGCAAGCACCATGCAAAAGAATTGGCTCATGATGAGGAATATGCTCTCTTCCCATTAAACAACTACAGAGATGGCCTGCAGAAGCCTCTAGGCAGAAAAGGACGTCAGTGGGGACATGGAATTGTTTTCAAAGCAGCGTTTCCTAAAGCTGCAGCACTTCCTGATGGGAAAACAGAAATATTTTGGGTTTTCTTGGATGAGGTATTTAAGCACTGGTGGCTCAGCCAGGAAGGCTGAACCATGCCAAGCCCTGCAACATCCAGGGGGCTGAGGTCACTCTGAACTATCGTAGGGTAAATTCCTTTAAGGAAATATTCATGCAGAGGAGAGGTGCAGGAATGGGGTACGGGCAGCACAGGTGCTTGCAGGGCATGAGCAGACTGCAGGATCATCATAGGACTGCTTGTAGGGAGCACAGGGCTGCTGCTTGCAAGCTGTCCTCTCCCCAGATAAGAGGATGCTTTGGGCTTAAATCCAGCACGGATTCCCTCCTGAGCAGCCATTCCCTTGCAAACTGCTGCTCTTCCATCTTCATTTCACATCCCCTAATTAGAAGCCGGCATCAGCTGGTGGAGAAATAATGGACTCTGCAGGATGGTCAGGAACAATTAGAAATCACCCAGTGCAACACATAAAAATCAGTTCCACTTCTTCTCCCGACACAGCACAAAGCCAGCGTCCAGCAGGCTGCTGGATGAGCCCATTCATGCAGCTCCCGAGCGATGCTGTAGGGAAACTCCTCCAAAAAGGATGCTGCTAACGTGGTGTGCACATTGCAATCTTACTTTATAATTGTGGCAGGAGGCCCTGGAGCTGGCAGGCAGTGCCTGAAGCAGAGCATGAATCATGCTTGTTGCTCCGGACCCATGCAGAGCGCGGCGTTGGTGCCCATTTGTTGGCACACTGATGAGCACTGCTCCTTGGCCTTCTGCTTTCTGCTTCTTGAAATAACAGATGCAGCTAATGACCCTGAAAACATCCTCTCCTTCCCTGCTTTTGGAGCACTTTTTGGGTGGTCTGAGGTGAAGCTGGGGATGCCAATGGCTGGGCTGGGATGATCTGCTCCTTTGGTCTTCTGCTAAAATAAATGTGCTGCACGTGCTCTATCTTGGGCAGCCTCAGCCCGTCACTGCAATAAAGCCCCTAAATCACACCCAAACCACGGACAGCCACAACCTGCCTAAATATAATGCCTCTGAGATCAGCCTGAGACACTTGGCATCCCAGGGAAAAACGTAATAAATAACCCAGAGCCAGTGCCAGAAATGCGCGTGGTGCTGCTGGAGCTCTCTTGGGTTTCAGACCAAGCCTGGCATCGTGTTTCCAGGGGACTAAAATAAAGGGGTAGAGAAGGAGCAGATCTGCACTGGGGCTCCTGGTTATGGGATGCTGCAGGAGGGACTGAGCAATCAGGAGAAAACTTGGGTCACCCCCATGTCTCCCAGGTTCAGCATCATTCATCTCAAAATCTGGCTTTAAGCACCTCTGAGGCAAAGCACAGAGCTGCTGGGGTGCCCTTTAAACCAACCAACCTCACATTCCTTTAACCACTGCATAGGCAAAGCACTGCTCTGCAAAGCGAGCCTTGAGCCAAGAAGTCAGGAAGAAGCACAGACAGCAGAAAAGCCTGTCGTGCAAACTCCAAAGAAAACACACACAAAAAAAACCCCACGACTTTTTAAAATGCTGTTTCCTGTTCAAGAAGAGCACTGGACAAAGCAACAATAACCCATTTGTCAGTGTCACAGCCCTTGTGAGGCCCCATCCAGGCTGGGCTGGGAACGGAGCAGGCGATGGGCACTGGGGCACAGTGGGTCTGCCCTGAGCCAGGTGGGTGTGATGCCCAAGAAATGCAGTTTCTCTCACACCTTCATACACAAATCACCCCCAGGGAATTCTGATCCATTAATAATAATGCTTCTGCACTGAGCTGAGCCTCAGCCATTAGCCTAGAATTATCTCATTTTTGCTAGGAGCTCCAGGATCCCTTTGGCAAAGCCAGGGTGGTACCTGGTGTGGCCAAGTGCAGCCATGCAAGCTGGAAACCACGTTTTAAGCCTGGACATAGACAAAATCCTGTGGGATGCCTCCATCAGCTGTTGTGTTGGTCGCTGGTAAGACCCCCAGACTGAGAAACATCTGAGAAACAACGTAATACTCTCTGGATGGAGAACCCCCTCCATCCTCTACAGAGCAATGTGCAACCTGTAGGACAAGCAAAAGACCTTGAGGAGGTCAAGTGGAGGAGATGGATGCCAGGTTATCTGGTGACAGGGAGAGAGGGAATGACCCTGAGCTGCACCAGGGCAGGTTCAGGTTGGGTATTAGGAACAATTTCTTCTCTGAAAGAGCAGTGATGCAGTGGCACAGCTGCCCAGGGAGTGAGGAGGGCCATCATCCCTGGGGCTCTTCAAGAGCCATGGAGATGTGGCACTGAGGGACGTGGGCACTGAGGGATGGTGGGGTGGGCTGGGCTTGGGGATCTTGGAGGTTTTTTCTGGCCTTAACGATTCTATGATTGCATCTGAAAGGGACATTTGACTCTGAAATAGGACCAGCTGCTGCGCTACGCAGAACTGCAATCTCTTCCATGCTCACTGACTTGACCAAACTGGGATTTTCTCCTGGCTTTTCCTTTTTTTTTAGCTTACTTTTGCTCACTCAGAAAAGCAGTTCAGCCACGTAGGCACCTCTGCAACTCCTCTGCATCTCAGCCTGACCTGCCTCCCCCAGCCCCAGCCAGCTGGGATGCTCGGACAGGATGCAACCACCGTTCCCACCAGGCTCCATCAGCACCACACAAGAGCTCTTAGGACACTGACTTTTTCCCAGTGTCATCCCATATCAACCCACCTCAGCTTTCTGCCTCCTCTGCAAGCTGAGAGCTCGTGTGTGCTACTGTGTGCTACAGATCCGCCCCGATCATCCTGAAACATCTGCATTTCCTCAGACACTTCCTTGCATTCGAGTTAAGCAGGGATTTTTGCACTAGCACAAGGCTGTATTACTCAGCAAACGGCGGGGACTGCAATTAAAAGAAAACACTGAGTGCAGAGCACCCTCTCACAGAATTGCATAATGAATGGGAACAGCAAATTTGAGGAGGGGAAAAAAAAAAGGCTCAGCTCGGCTTCAAGGCTGCCAAAAATGAACCATTGATTACAGCACATTCAATCCATTTGCATTCAGAGAGCTTTGCTTTGGAGCCGAGATGGAAACAGAGTCTTAATATAGCTGGGGAGAAAATATCCTTCTTGCACTCTCCTCGCTGCACTTTGATAGGAAGCAGCCACAGAGCAGATGGTGCCTATATATAATCACTAGACCTATTATCCCAGCCTCTTTTAGTAATTTGAAGGATGTGATAACCACAAGGAGAACGGCAAATATTCCCCCTCCTCCCCTCCTTTCCCCCGGCTAAGAAAAATATCCAAAAAAAGAGCAGGAAGCTATAATTATGGCAACGATTAAAAGAATTTCCAAATGAAGTAAATAACTGTTTTGCACGCCGCTCCTTTAAACCAGAAGTCAGAAGTTAATTAAATAGCTGCACGTTGCGGAGCTGAGATCACACAGCCAGTCCCAGCACAATGCTGCAGTTGGGAAAAAACATTAAACCCAATCCGTGCGTGTGCACTGCTGCCCTCCTGCTGGAAGCAGAGCTGATCTTTCTCTAGTTATTTATTTGCCAGATCCAAGGGGGGGGGAGCTGAGCTCACTGCTGGAGCAGCTACAGCAGCAACAGCCCACTGCAGTCTGTGCTGGTGATGGTGGGCACCAGGTGAAATACAGGCAGCTGTAGGAGGGTCCATCCGTCAGGAAACCCTGAGGGCAGCTGAGGGGGCTGGAAGCATTACTGGGGATGTCTGATTTTGCTCACAGCTCACAGAGCATCTGTCAGCTGCACCAGTGCTCTCTGTGCTGCTCCCAGGTCAGAAGTGTGATTCACCAGCAACAGCAATCCCAAGGACCACAGGATAAAGACAAAACTACTGCTGCTGCTTCCCAGTGTCCCTGAGGCCCCCCAGCAGTTAGAAGAGAGTAGAGGCAGCAAAGGAGCTGCATCCTCCTGCCTGCAGCTATCCATCCCCCAGTGCCAAGGGAGGAGGATGGGAGCACCCCCATGTGCTGCTGGAGAAGTGCTGAGGGACACAGCTAGAGGGCATGGTGGGGACAGAGTGATGGTTGGACGAGATGATCTTAGTGGTCTTTTTCAACCTTAACGATTCTATGTCTCTAAGATGGCTTCCCAACTTGGTGGCCTCCTTCGAGTCCACGAGCCAGGAAGGCCAAGAGCCATTGCATCAGGTAGCTGGAGGATACAGGCAAGGGTCGGACCTCATGCCCCTAAAGCTGAAGGCACAAAGGCACAGCAAGGCTGGTTCATCCCTATCATATGCTTCTGAGATGCCTCAGGTGGGATCTCTCGTCTTCCACCATGCCCCAGCCCCCTCCCTTGCTAAGTGATGCTCTGAAGGTCTACGGGCCACACATCTCAACAGCAGAATGCTCTGAACTTAGGGAAGGGTTGGGAAATCTGTACCTGATGTTTAGTGCCGATGTAGAAGACACTGCCTCCCCCTCTCAGTCCTGTTTGGTGTATTTCTGTGTATTCTGCATGGATTTGGAACAAACAACTCTACTCACACATAGCACTAGTCACACCTTCTCCCTGTACGCCTCCTCCTCCGCTTTTAAGCTACAGAACAAGTGAGACACTGTAGTGAAGGCACTCTGGCAAACAGAAACTCCTACAACTGTTCTCCAACTGTTACGAGCAACACTAGAGGGCATGAGCAAGACAACAGTTGCCCTGCTCAACCACGGCTGAAGGGATCAGCACGACAAAGGCCAACATCCCTTACAGAACCAATCACTAAAAGCGAGAAAAAAGCAAAAACCATCAGAGTCCACCAGAGTTTTACGACCTCCATGTGTTCCCATCCCCAAGCAATGCGGATGACAGGTGTGCCACAACACTGCAGGAGAAAAACTCAAGATATTCACACCCAGCACACAGCAAGCACTTTCTTGGTGCTGTTTTTCCCCAGTGAGATTGGGGGAAACCCCACCACCTTGTTCTCTCATCACTAGGAAGCTCTGAACTGGGGTAAATGGAGGCAGCTAGTGATAGGACAAGAGGTAATGAGTGGCCTTAAGTTGTGACAGGGTAGGTTCAGGTTAGATATTACGAAAAATGTCTTCTCATGAAATGGGACTGATTGGGGATGGGGAATGGGGATGGGAATGGCACATGGTGCAGTGCACAATAGCTCAGGAGCAGAAGCATGGCTGTCAGTGCTGGTCCAAGCTTCGCTTAAATGCAGGGGATTCCAGGCAGAGCAGTGACAATGGAATACCAGGGTGTGTGGCACCTCTTCTGCCTGATGACATCCTCAATGCCCGGGATCTCTGCTCTGTGGGATATTCCGTAATGAGGTCTCTGACCTCATCCATCTATCACTGATCTGTGATGCACACGTTTCATGTGACTTAATTCAAGTATCTGTGGGAAATTCACTGTGAGTGAGCCTTTCTGTAGGTCTGGGGACCTGCTCTCCACAGGGATCTTGTATGCCCTGGCTCTACACCAGGGACGGGAACACAGTGAAATCTCACCACAAATCCACAAAGGAGGTAACGCAGCTATCCTCGGGTGACACACTGGGAGGAGAGGAGGGGAATACATGGGGTTAAGCTGTGCTGGGCTTCTACTTGACAAAGGAAACCCAGCTGGAAGCCAGATCATGCCCAGATGGAACCAATTACATATGGCAGAGAACAGGGTCAGAGCCCAGGAGAAACACCCCTCTACAGCTTGTATTGCGTGCTCCTTGCTGGCTGAGCTTGGAGCACAGAGCCCAAGGCACTGCTGAGTTTAACTGTGCCACCACACCAGACACAGCACCTCCAGACACCACTCTTCTAGGAAGGGCTCTGCCCCGTGCTGGTGCTGGCAGCAGACATCGACAGGCTGAGCCCCCACTCACATCAACACCTCCAGGGGAGAGGAGAACCCAACAAGAATAGCAATAAAACCTAAACAAACAGCGAGTGCTTGAGGGCTTAGCTTTGGAGCAGGAGATTTATGGATGTACTGAGTGACTTGAGGAGCTGGGACAGAGGCTGGCCAGCCACGTTTGTTTTTGAGCATCTATTTGTGGACTCACTGTGCTTGCGTCCAAGCAAATATTGCGTTAAGGAAACTCGGGAGCAAATGCACAGAGCGTGGCCTCCAGCTGCACCCACAGGTTGTCTGAGCTCACTGCAAGCCAAATGAATCAGCAGGAGCTGTGCAGCCCTATGATGTGGCACTGAGGGACACGGTCAGCAGGCATGGTGGGGGTGGGCTGGGGCCGGCCTTGGTTATCTTAGTGGTCTTTTCCAACCGTAATGATCCTATGATTAAATCCCACAGCAGAACAACGTGGGTGGGATGGTGTCACATGAAGTGGTGCCAAGGGACACAAGGGGGACCCGGACCAGGCAGGGGACTCTGTGCTGGGACCGCTGTGGCAAAGGGCCATGGCCATACAGCAAATTCACATCAGGTTGAGCAGCTTATTGAGAAACGTCATTTAAGACCCAGTGCTTCTTGCCCAGCTTGTCAATCATTAACCTGTTGCACCCAAAGCTTTTTTTGTCGCGGGCTCCTTTCCTGCAAGCCTGACCTGGATCAAAGAGGCCATTCCCCTCTTGGCTAAACATCCCAAACCTCCCCGACACCTCGAGGCTCCCTGGAGCACGTCACTGGGACTGCCGCAGGCACAGACGGTGTCACCTTCACCTGTGTCATCCTCAGATTAAGCTCGTACCTCCCTGCTTCCAGCTCACCACGCAAGGACCCAAATCCCTCCCGCAGCCACCTATTCTAATCCCCTCCCTGGCACGCAAAGCTTCCAGCCATGCAAAAACCACGAGGACCCAAAAAAGCCACCCAGGAGGTTTAGTAGCACAGCTGCCAATACACTGATGACTCTTTTCACTCATTCAGCCTTTTCCATGCAACTCGGTCACTCTGACACAGCTCTCCCCTGCCCTGTGCACGGCACTGAAGGAGCCCCGTGTTGTGCAATGGCAAGGTACCAGGAGCCAGGGTGTCAGAGCCGCTGCCAACCCTTGTATCACCGCCCGATGCTGCCTGACTTGGTTCCAAAGCCACACATGCTCCTCCCTGACCTGCTCTAAGCCAAGGGATGTACATGATGGGGATGGGATGGGAATATCAGCCACTGGCTGTGGAGAAGCTGCTAAATCCCTTTCAGCTCAGTCACTGGGTGACAAGGATGGGTGCTGGAGAGGCAGGGGCTGGGCTGCATACATTCAGAACGGCACCTCTCATGGCTGTTCATTTAAAACACAACCTAACGAGGCACTGATTAGAGGAAAAAAACCAAATCAGCAACCTTCAGTGAGCATTTTACAGCTTCCAGCCATTTCATGGTGTATTTTCCATAGGCTGATGGAGAAACCGATGCCTCACTGCAGGCGCTCTCTGCATCCCTTGTGTCTTAGGGCAGTGCCAAGCAGGGAAGGCTGAAGTGGGAGCAAAAGCATACCAAATTTTGGGGAGGAACGGGCATTTATTGCTATTCATCAGCTCCAATAGCATGGATTGAAGCAGGGAAGCAGAAACCAGGTAGAGGACAGGAATAGGTAGGGGCTGTCAGCACTTTGGACAAGATCATCCTAGAAACGGGTGGAGAAGGGTTGAATAGAGCAGGGGAAGGGCAGGGTGAGAGGAGTGTGCTAAAATGGGGACAAAAAGCATGCTTTAGGGGAACATTTCTGTCGTGGGCTCATTAGGCAAGATCCAGTGATAACAGGAGCCAAGAAAGGTCTCCAAGCAGAAGCTACATGTCATCAGGAATAAGGATGCAACAGACACACAGTGGAGGAGCTCACTGAGAAGATGCTCTGCTCCTCTCCCAGGGACAATCTGCAGCCCTTACAGTTGCTCTAGGAAAGCCAGAGCTGCACTATACCTCCATTCACCACCAGTGTCAAAGTCCCAACCTTCGCAGTGCTCAAACCTCAGGCTGGGCTCTCCTCCGTCCCAACCAAAACTTGGCAGGACCTCAGCAGGGCAGAGCTTCCCAACTCTCTCCCAACACAGAGAACATTGCAGCTCAACCTCTCAATAGCCACCAGCTTCACACCTCTCTGCGCTGCAGATTAAAGGGGGTGTTCTCAAAGATTTCAGATCCCAGCCCTGCTTCTCATGTTGTTTGGGGCTCTGATCCCATTCCTTTCCAGGTCCCCAGGTTGCTTTTGGGAACGAAGCATCAGCTGCCCGCTTTGGGAACTTTTGGAGCTGCAAACCTAGCTGAAGCTGCACGAAACAGAAGGGGCTGCCCGCTATGACACACACCATTTTGCCCTTACAGCTTTTTGGCTGCTCTTCCCTCCTCTCCAGCAACCTTTTTCAAAACCCACAGAATTCAAGGGAGAAAACTGGAAAAAGAAAAACAACAAAAAAAGGCAGGTGGGAAAACAACAAGCAGGTAGGGGAAAAACACCAAAACCAGGGAGTTCCCTGTGGCCTGGGTGAAACTATCCCCTCTGCTTAACATGGCAAAGAGGGATGGTGAGACCAGCTCCCCTGTGCTCCCACCAGTGCTGCTGGTACTTACTGGTGCTTGTGCTAGTGCCGATGGTGTTGATGGTGGTGGGGACGGAGGAGGAGGAGTAGAGGGGCAGATGGCCGTTCTCACAAGCCAGGTTTTTGTCCTGCCAGCTGGAAGCGCTGACGCTTATGCCCGAGTCTCGAGAGTTTTGCCACCCGTTGAGTTTATCGTCGGAGTTCTGTCTTTGGTGATAGTAGTGCGTCTGCCCGTAGTCCACCGAGTCCGAGCGGCCCCTGCCCTGGCTGCCAAAGGTCCCCGACGTGCGGTCCTCCAGGTGGTTGAGCCACATGGCCAGAGCGCTGCGGTCCTCCAGCGAGGTGGCCGGGTGGATCAAGGCGTAGGACAAGAGCTGCCGGCTCTCCTCGATGTGCTGGTTGTGCTCGATGGAGTGGGCCAGGATTTTAGGCAAGAGTTTCATGTATTCGACTTTTGCTTCGATGTTTCCGGGCTTCAGTAAAGGCAGGTGGGTTAACAATAGGGAAATCACTTTATCCTTGGATTCCTGTTGCCATTGGTTAATGATTCCTGTTGAAGGAATTGGGGGGGGGGTGGGGGGAGAAGAGAATTGAGAAATCAGCAAACAGATCTAATACATAAATGAACAGACTCAGGCAGGGTAAATACAACATGACAAAGGGATCCCTGCGTGCTGGATGCCACTGCACAGAAGGAGCTTTTCTCTGACAAACTTCCCCTTTCAAGAGAATAGGGAATGAAAAGGAGCTGGCACGAGGCTTGAGCCCTAAAGAAAAGTCAGCATTCCACAGGGACCTGAGGTGTGGGACAAGCGAGCCAAGGTGCAGCCAACCTGCCCTGCAGGAATTTAGGGAAGGGCTCCGTTGTAGCAACTGCAGAGCTGTTGTTAGCTCACAGCAGATAGGAGAGGCTTTGGAAGGGCAGAAAAAAAAAAAGCAAATGTGGGGTCTAGCTCTAAAAATATGCAAAGGGAGAAGGCAGGGAATTATAAACTGGTCACTCAACTCGAACACCAGGAGAACTGATGGAACAAATAATGAAACAAGCTACTTGTAAGTACTCAGAAGATAACAAGATGATAAGTGACTGCTGACACAGATTTGTCAAGAACAATTTAATTTCCCTCTGCGACAGAGTAACTGGCCTGTGAATAGCTGGAGCAGCAGCAAGCACCGTATGTCTTCGTGTTCATTAGATGCTGCTGCACACGGCTTCCAAGCCAGCAGAGCAGGGAGGCACACTCAGGCAGAGCCATGGGGGCACACAGCTCATCAGAAAACCATATGGGAAAAGTCAGGAGTCACGATCCATTGCCAGCACTGAGGTGAGCTCAGCAGGGAGCCCTGGACCCCGTGACATGACTTGGTGTTTTCTTAGCGACAGAGTCATAGAGTCATTCAGGTTGGAAGAGATCTCTAAGGTCCCTAAGCCCAACCATCATCCCACCCCCACCGTGCCCACTGCCTGGGTCACATCCCCACGGATCAGGAACGCCTCCAGGGATGGTGACTCCTCCCGCTCTCTGGGCAGCAGCTGTGCCAGCACATCGTTTCTGAGTTTTCCCTAACATCCATCCTGACTCTCCTGGAGTAACTTGAGGCCATGACCTCTCGTCCTACCAACAGGGTGACGCGATCGACAGGTGTATTTGATGTACACCCCCATGAAATGAAGACTTCGATGTCCACCTGTAGGGTCCCCCACCAGGCTCACCTTCCCAAGCTCAGCAACCAACCTAACCCTTCCAACACCTTATCACACCACGACCCTTTTTAGGCACCATTCAACATCTGGCTAACACAAACCCTAACGCTGGCACAAACACCAGCGAGCAGCAGCAGCAGCAAACAGCACTCCTGCTTCACGCTCCCGTTTCCAGGCGTGCAACTGTTTTAACAGGAAGCCACTAGATGGCTTGCTGGAAGCACTGCTGGCTCTCCCTGGAACTTTCTGCAGTGGCACACATCACCCTGCAGCCCCAGCCTCCTCCCCATCCCTGCTCACCATCGCGTGACGCAGCTTTGGGTGGGACAGAGCCATGGTGTTGGCAGCAGAAGCGAGACGCTGGTGCTTGGTGCACGGAGGGGTGTGCACACTCTGCTGCTTAAGAAGTGGATTTGGAAAAGCAACACTGCACCTAAGTAAAGCTGTAAGGAAGAGACAAGTGGAGCAGGAGTCTGGGTCCGTTCTGCAGTGGATGCACAACTTCGTTTTGGGTCATAATCGTTCTGAGCTCTTCCAGCTGGACACTGTTTGAGGGATCTGAGGACGATCCCTCTGCCAAAAATATCGAGTAATGCAGTATTCTGGACAGGACCACCCTCAAAACAATCTGGTGCAGCTCTGCTGTTTCACACAGAGTCATTAAAGCACAAACAGGAAAGCTAGAAGAGTGCTGAAGACCCTTTGCTTTCAGAAGCCCCTAGCATGCTCTCCTGCATGCTCTCTGACGTGCTCACAGGACGCAGGCGTGGACACTAATGAGATAACAGCCTCATTCACTCCTCTAGACGCTGCATCAAGAATGCTCTCTGTGGCAAAATAACTTTGGCTGCTTGAAGGAATGAGAGGGACGTAAAGGATATTTGGGTATTTGCAACAGCCACGTAAGGTCCCACGCGAAACTGCCGTCTCATTTGTCACTCCAGTGTGGTATGCTTGCTATAGGGCACAGGGTACCAGCACCAGGTATCACTTCTACTAAGGCTGAAGCTCACGCTGCCCTATGAGCAGGTGCAATGCAGGGAGAGTACCCTTGTCCTCCCAGTCTCCCTCCAGCAGAAGCTCCCCCCAAACAACAACCTATTTCTGGTGTTTGGAAACCTTAAAGTATACAATCACCGGTTTGTTTTTTCCATTTTAATTTTTTGCAAGCAGACTTCTAGCTTCAAGTTGGAAACCAGTGACCCTGCACGGAGGGACAGGCTTCCAGCACACACTCAAGGATGCATTTGCATCATCAGCAGTGATGTCTCCAAGGAACAGTGGAAATGCATGATATCTCTCGAGTGCTTAAAATAAAAAACAACCACCCTCGCCAAGATAAACCTTTTCATTTTGAAAGCAGAAGAGAGCTTTGTGGCAGAAATTGGGTTATGCTCCTATTGTCGTACGCAAGTTATCGCATTTCACAAGTGAAGTAGACAAACATGTCAGCCGAGGCTCTGACAAAGTGGGCAAGATGAATGATGTGCGATTTATGAGCCAGACAACAGCCTGTAATGAGTAACAAGGACAGCAATTAAAGATGGCAAGTGTTTTAAGAGCTGCCCAAAGATTTTCTGAATGACAAAGGGTATGTTTAAATAGCAGGCTCAGTATCATCGCTCCACAATGGTAAGTCAGTGCATTCAAGGCCTCCAGTTGTCAGTAAATTACTCCTAAATTACTGTTTTATTATACCCTTGTTTTCAGTTTCACAACATATTCCATAGAAAGTTCTCAACAACACATTCAGATGATCTGCACAAGCAAGAAATGACTAAGAGTTCGTTAGCTCCATGTACCTGAAGGGCACTGACTAAGCAGGACACCTCTAGAAACACCAAACAGATCAGTGCTCCCCGCTCTACCCAAGAACAAAAAATAGCGTTTGTATCAAAAACTGATGCTGAGATCCCTGATTTTGCATGGCATGAGCCCCAGTATTGGGGTCTGGGAGGAGGACCTAAGCCCAACTGGTCGCCTCTCAAACTCTCCTGGGGATGGACTAAGCTGAGGATGGACTACACCACTGTACTACTTGGAAACCACTGCAGCTACTTGGAGTAAGACTGAACTCGGCCGCCCTGGAGCACATATTGGCTATTTCTGGGCATGCAGGAAGGGCAAAAAATGCCCATGTAGAGGAGCTCTTCCTCAGCAGCACTCCCAGAAGAGCTTCCCATTGTTTGCAGCTTCCTGCATCACCAGTGTGCTCGTGGCACTGCTGCAGGGCACAGCTCAGAGGAGGCATCCACTCTTCTTTTTGCATAAAAAATAACACTTGGACTTCTGCTTCACAAAGCTCCAGCAGCACAGGTATTAACAGCCCAACAGCCTCTTTGGCCAACATGCCATCCTCCAGGGAAGTGGCACCACCAAGAGGCAAACATCACCCCCACTTTTACTAGACATTTGTTCCCATGTGTCTCAAACACTTGCCTTGATTTCCATTCGGACTTTGATGAGCTAAGCTTGAATTTATCTTTTCTTCAGCTTCGGGATGAATTGCAGCCTGATGTAACTAGATCTCATGTCCTGCAACTTCACAAGTGAAGACACTTAGGAATCTGTTCGGAAGACTCCTTTCATTCTTGTTTCTCTTAACTTCTGCAGAAGATAAAGTCTGTCTTTCTAGCAAGATGTGGCTCCACGTTCAATAATCCTGACACCATCGTAATGCTCCTGCTGGCTCCACTACTTACAGAGGCCACGTTAATCAGGTGTTAATTGGCTTAGTGTCAAGTTCGAGTGGCAGAGTGACTGTACCCAGCATCACAAAGAGTGGTTTGAAAGCAAGAGCAAAAAAAAAAAGGCCAGATTTGGACCAGAATACATAGCATGTTGTTTCAGTGGATTTACATCACTCTCTCCCTACATAAGGCCCAATCAAAAGAGCAAAACTCAAGCAAATCAAGTGAGAACCCTGCTGGAAACCCTCTCTGTACCCCTTCCAGAACACATCAATACCCCCACCATAAAAAACTGGCAACCTTCCTCTGCATGAGAGGCCAATAGTAAGTATTTCAGTATGTGCCTTCGCTTTACGGCAACTGATGCTAATTAAAAATATATATATCTCGACGACAAAGATTATTGCAGACCTGCCAACTGCAGCAGATAGATGCAAGCTGTGAGCGAGGCTCTTGCTGAAAAGCTGGTGAACCCAAATCCTGCTCCTCGTCCCACCAAAACCAAAGCTCTCGCCCACGTAGGTCTTGGGAAGAAATTTGGGAAGCAGTAGCTAAGCTCTTTTCCTGTAACACGTGTTAAAAATGAGATGGGAAAAGTCAGGAGGACTCAAAACAAGCTGGAAACCAAGGCTTGTGGACTTCTCTTCATGGTCATCAGGACCCATCTGGGACCATTTGCCTCAACAGCTACTAACCCAGCGGCCCGTAGCTGACTGATTCTATAGGATGAGAGGTAACGGACCCTAGTTGTTCCACGGGAGGTTCAGCTTGGATATTAGGAAGAATTTATTCTTCAAAAACCGTTGTCAGGCTCTGGTAGAGGCTGCCCAGGGAGTGGTGGGGTCACCATCCCTGGAGGTGCTCAGGCAATGTGGAGATGTGGCACTGAGGGATGTGGTCAGTGGGTAAGGAGGGATGGGCTGGGCTTCTGGGATCTTGAAGTCTCTTCCAATCTGAATGACTCTGTTGTTCTATAATGCAACACAACAAGGCAATGACTGAACTGCCTCTTCCTCTACCTGGATGACTTCCACGCAGGTGATCTCCTCAAAGGACAAATGGATCTTCTGTCATCAGCACCCATTAGGAGAGGATGGACAGACAGCAACCTGCACCTTCAGCCATGAAAAGCCCATATACAGCATCCCTTCCCCAGCACCAATACCAGTGCACACTTCAGACTCCACGATTCAATGGAAAACGTGCTGGTTATGCTCTGCAACCTATGGGTCCACTTGGTGCTGACACTCCTCTGTTTCCAGCAGCTACCTCACACTCAACAGGAATAAAAATATAATCCAGTACTTTCCAAATGTTTTGTTTTCAGCTGGTAGACACGCTCAGAGCAGGAGGGGTGACGAACAGACCATGGTGGATGTGGGGATCAAAAAGGAGATGCCATAAAAATGGAGCAAAAGCAATGGGCACTGCATGGAGGAGGAAACTCCAGTTCCTTGGAAAAGCAAAGGGAAGAGCCAGAAAACAAGAGCAAATGTTTGTGATTATAGTGCAGGATTCAGTGCTGAGAGAAGCACAGAGGACTTCACAATGGAGGATCTTCTCTGTCTTTAATGAAGGAGATTAAGGACCTCCATGTAAACTAACTACATCATACCCCTTCAACTCGTGAAATGTGACAGCGTCAGTTCTAGCAAATTCTAGCCAAATGATGCAATATTTCAGTAATCAGCCTTAACATCCCTTCATATGCAACTGGCAAACTCCAGCACCCATCTCCAAGGGCAGGGATGGGCTCACTGGCACTGATGGGCTGCAAGCTCCAAAGGGCTCCTTGGTCATCATCAGCTGTACTGTCTGTGCTCAGTGCCAGGTCCCTGAAGCTGTGAAATGAAGGTACCCTGACGCAGAGGTGGGATGCTTTAGATGCTTTATGGTGCTGGTGACCATATGACATGCAGCTTATGGCAAAAAAACCCAACACACCGAACCATAAAAGCCCAATCCTTTGGAAGCTAGGACATGAGCCCCACTTGCCTCTTTGCCCTTTTAAACACAGTCTACCAAAGCAAACCCTCCAAAGCATCATCAGCCCTTTCAATGGTTTGTTTCACAGAGCATGTTCCCTTCCTTGCATGGAAGACATCACTGCAAAGGATGCTCCCAGATAATGCAAAACACTCATTGTTTTGTTCAGCAGCAGAATGAACTGGGAGATCCCTTCACAAAACGTCCCTTAATTCACACAGAGCTACAGGGACAGAAGAGCCTGGCTCCACTGTGCTGCAGGATGAGTAGAAGGAAGGAACATTCTCACTTTTAACACTATTTTCCCCCTAAACTCAGTAACCTTGCCAGAGATCCAGTTCTTGTGAATCCATCTGTACCAACCGAGAAGCAATGTACTTCTTAGCGCTGGAGAATCGGACGGCACAAGCATTATGTGTGTGTGCTTCTGCAGACGACAGCAACAAGAATGGGGATTGCTCCCATCCTAAATTGGCTGCACCACTTCAACCCAAAGCAGACTTTCAGGAAATCCATTGGGAGTGTGAGTCTTTTTCCATAATTTAATTTAATACCATGCTGAAGTTGGCTCTCCATTTTCACACTCTGCATCTGGTGGGAAGTTTTACAGGCCTGTTTTCTAGGCCGTATCTGTCACGCACTTTTGCTAGGGAGCACAATACCACGTATTATCATAGTACTCCCTAGCAACATGACTTTTAATTCAGTGCAGAGCTTTGCAACGTGGAGAGCATCTCACTGAGTCACAGCTAAAACAGCATGCTGGGAAACCTCACCAAAAGCCCCACAGGTGCCACTGGGATCCACGCCATGCTGATCGCAGAATGGCTTGGGTTGGAAGGGATCTCAACGATCTGATGCACAATGGCATTCGGTCTCCATGCAATGAAATAGCTGGGAAGGGTGAATTAGCATCCCCAATTTCATCAGCCGTGATCCAGAAGGCTCAACCTTCGTTGAATCATAGAATCACAAGGTTGGAAAGGACTTACAAGATCATCTAGTCCAACTGTAATGACAGTACAGATGGAAGCGGTGCCGATGGATGTAAAACGGGGCTCAAGAGTGAAAATCCCACAAGTTCTGTCTGGCTTGGACAGAAAAAAACATGCAAAATGATGCAGTGTCAGAAATCAGAGCTCAGAGCCAGCTGAGGTACCACCTCCACACTTCTTACTCAAAGCCCAGCAAGCCAGATGCTCACCAGGGCAGGGGAAGAAGGACATGCTGAGGGGAGTGACCATCAGGCGTGGATTAGAAACTCATGTACTTGGGATTTAAATGGGACAGGAGTCCACAAGAAGCTTCTGGTGGTTTCTGAAGTGTTCCTTGCCTCATCCCTATGCACCGTAGGGTAGCAATGAGCCATGGCCACAAGCACTTGCAGTCTTCAACATTTCTCAGTAGCTCCCAAAACTCTTCCCAACTCGGGCTGGAGGACAAGCAAATCCCAAGTGAAGCTCAAGCAGGCAGCCTGTCACCAGACAAGGACTCACAGTGCCAGTTTCTATTTCTTTGCTTGAGCACATGAACTCCTCCTGGTCACCAGAGGCATCGTGCTCCCAAGCCCAAAGAAATTGTGGATGCCCATCCACAGAGGTGTTCAAAGACAGGTTGAAAAAGGCCCTGGGCACACTCATCTGGTGCCTGACTTAGTGGCTGGCAACCAGCCCACAGCGTTGGGGTTGGAACTGCATGATCCTGAAGGTCCCTTCCATCCCAAGCTATTCTATGACTATCTGCTGGTGGAAGAAAGCAGAAGAAAAAGCAAGGGGACATTCATACATGACCGGGGGAAGGAAGCAAGGACACCAAAATGTGGTTTCCATGCTGTTCTCAGGACGTAAGGGCAGGACAGGAGGGAATCCAGCACATCCTGGATGCCGGGACAAAAATACCGAGGTGGCCTTCCCTGAGGTGGGACAAAGATATCCCTGTGAGCTGCTGGGATGGGTCATTAAAAGCCCAACAGGACAGGGTGCCTCCAGCTGCCCCACTGCCTCCTGCAGCTTGGGACTGTGGCAGTGGCAGAACTTGGAGGGTTTTGCTGCTTTGGGGAGCACAGGATGCAGGCGGTAGATGAGCTCACTGCTTCGACTTGCCTCGGAGTTACACTGCTCGTGTGCCTCTGCACACCCTCCTGTTCAGGCTTTGAGTGGAATCTCTTAGGGTGCAGGAAGCCAAACAAAACAACGCATGTGACCAAGGGCAGAGGTGGCACTGGGGGACCGGGAGCCGATGGGTCAGGGTTGGACGCGGTGATCTTGGAGGTCTTTGCCAACCTGAATGATTTTGTCATTCTATGATTCTGTGACTTCTGTAACTTTTTCTGAGCCCAGTCCATAAAAACACTCAAATCTCCATTACTTCCAGCACGGAGATTACAGGCAAAAGCACAAGCACCGAGGACCTACTCCTCTGACTTCTTCATTTCAATTGCAAAAAGCCTCTTAGCAAAAGCTCAATTGAAATGCAGATAAGTTTCTTCAAAGGCTATAAAAAAAATAATTATCTGGATGTCATAACTGTGTTGCCTAACATGGATAAAGGATTTAGAAGGGGGAAAATACTAAAAATAAGTTATGAAGGGTATGTAAGGTATTGATATACAGCACATGGTTTCAACTGTTAATCATTGAGCAGATTCCAGTGTAAAAATAAAAGAGACTGGAGCTGCACATAATGGAGGAGTTGCTCTATTTATAAAGTTCTCTGTGCAAAGGGCAGTGACGGCCGGGGCGAGCGGGCAGCGAGGCGGAGGGCCGTGCAACCCAGCCCATCTTCTGAGGGAAAATGAAGAGCTTTCTTTTTTTTTTTTTCCCTTTTTTACTTCGGCGTTGTCAACAAAATCAAACCGAGTTGTACGAGGGGCCGTGTGCTCCACGTGACCGTCAGCATTTGCAGCTACCGCATGTGACAGCTCTCCCAATTTAGCCTGCAACTGACTCCCTCTGACCTGCAATAACACCACTCCCAAATTAGAGCCCTCCATTTGGCTTGGCTTCGCGCCGGCCCGGGAAGCGACATAAAGCATCCTTTTTCTCCCTCCCCATCCCCACCCCCCACCAAACATTCATAATCCCATCCTTCGGCTCTGCCAACCCAAACCCCAGCTCGGGGCTCTTTTTCCTCTTTTCTCTTTCTTACTGGGGGTGAGGGAGGGGGTGACAGGGCAGTGACAGAGTCGGGTGGAAAAACACCAAGAGACGAAAACAACAAAATCAGACCAAAATTCCAACTTGGTGACATTCAGCTGGAAAAGCTCAGTGACTCACATGCAAATAAAATCTGCCTGAATTCGCCGCTGCATGACGCAGGCCGCTGGCTCCGACATAAAAAGGCCGCGATGAAATCACCCACCATTCAATTCCAGCTTGGAAAGCGGTGAGAAAAGCGGCCGCATCGGCACGGCTTAATAGGAAACACGAAGGAAGGAAGTGAAGAGGGGTGAGAACATCCCTGTTCTCCCCTCCTTCCCCCAGCACCTCACACCGTCCATCGGCACTGCCCGTCGGTGCTGGGCTCCGGCACGCTGCTCGCCGGCTGCCAGCTTTTAATGGGCTTTCCTGGAAGACTGGCTCAAAAGTGAAATAAAAACAAAATGTGGCGACGTAGGAAGGCTAAAGCCCTACTCCTCCCAGTGACTTCCTGCAGAGGTTTCTGCCCCGGCCAATGCAGAGCGCTGCGATGTTGTGTAATTCATGTTTACAAACGCTGGAGTGGGTCCAGGAGCTGCCAGCATCCCCCTTACACATGGTAAATCTTAGCTCTTGGGTGTTCTCTTGCTTCCAAATGCGATTGCTCTTTGCACGCTGCATGATGCTCCAGCAGTGTCCTGAGGATGGAGTGCGTGGGGCTCCGCAGCACTGCCACATGTGCAGGGCTAGAGCTAACAGTGGGAGAGGGTCAATCGACTCAGAAAGGTAATTTTAATAGAACTGTGGAATCGTTTGAGTTGGAAGGGACCCTTAAAGGTCACCCAGTCCAACCCTCCTGCAGTGCACAGGGACACCCGCAGCTCCACCAGGAGCTCAGAGCCCTGTCCAGTCTGACCTTGGGTGTCTCCAGGGATGGAGCTGAACAAGTATTTAAAGATGAGTACTGGCTCCTCTGTGCCCCAAAATTGTGCTTTGGGGCACAGCCAGTGCGCATCCACTGCAAGCCCCAGCAATCCAGTGTGGCCACACACGGTTTCATTTGGGATAATGGAAGGAGCAGCAGGACACTTGGTGATGTCCTGGGTGCTGGATCCCAACCCGGTCCGGCAGCGAGGAGTGGTGAGATGAAGGTCCATAAAAGGGAACCAGGAGAAGCGAGCCTCCTGCCAGCGAGCCTGCAATTGCTCTGCAGGAGTCTGTACCTCCCCTGGAGGGAGAAAAATATAAATATCCAGAGGTCTGCAAGTGGGGAAAGGCTGGAAACACCCATACAGAGCCATCGGTAGAACCGAGGCCATCTGGTCACCCCCGGGCGAAGGGACACTGCCCTCCCCTCGCCACCAGATGCTAATTCCTTTCATCCTCATCCCATGTAATTTTAGGTTTGGGAATGGGACCATCTGCCGGGGAGATGCTCGGTTATTTCTGTCCATGTCCTGCCTCTCACCACTCCCTCCTTAAAGGAAATCCAAACCGGGCATCGTCGCACACTGCGCTGCTCATCCCGTCCTCTAATCACGGCGCGCTAACGAGCGGCGCGCTCTGCAACGCCGGCACTCCTCAAAGCACAGGCTGTCATTATCTTCAAAGCACTCTACAAACGCTTTTTTTTTCTTGCTCCCCACAGCACCACTGCAAGGCGGTCATTATTCGGCCCTTCTCAATCTGGTGGGCTTTGGTCCACCGTCCTGGAGCCCGGCCAAGACGTGCTCAGCAAAACTCAGCGCGGCCGGAGGAAAGATAAAACAAACTGGTTTCTACCTTTGGATGCTCATGGGCTGCTGGTGCTGCTTCCTGTCACACAGCAGACGTGGAAATGTTAAAAATAAAATGAATGCTGGAACCGCACCGGCCAATAATGTAATTTCCACGTATAAAGAGGAAAGAAGTTTCAAGGAAAGGTTTACTCAGCTACGCATCTCAGCGCTGCTAACCGAATCATACCATGGCAGAACTGTTACGGTTGGAGAAGACCACAAAGTCAAACCACCGATCCATCACCACCGTGCGTTTCAGACCCAGGTTTGGCCTGATTCTCAGCTCCTGAACCCATTTTTATTGCTGGAAACCAGTGCAACACAACACAGGACGACCGTCCATCAGGAGCACCTTGAGTTGACATCCACCCATTGGCAGCACCCCAATGCACTGCAGATCGAGACCCTAAAGACCCTGCTACAGCTTGCTTAGCTGCCGGGCTCCTCAAAGCACAACCTATACACTACTCCCCACAGAAAACACACCTGGGATGTTATAAAAACCTCTGTGCAATGCTCGAGGTGCAGGAATCAAGCCCTGGTCACAGTTCTGCTCTGCAGGAATGTGGGGAATCATAGAATCACCAAGGTTGGGAAAGACCTACAAGATCATGCAGTCCAACCATCCACCTATCACTAACAGTTCTTACTAAACCATGTCCCTCAACACAGCATCTAAATGTTCCTTGAAGACCTCCAGGGTCGGTGACTCCACCACCTCCCTGGCACCTCCCTGGCAAGCCTCGTCTCAGTCTGCTCCAAAAATGAGATGCATAGTTCTGTATGAGCTTTTCCCTTAATGAGCAGCACAATGATGCCCTTGCAATTACATGGCCCCACTGCTCAGCTGCTTGCTTTGGCTTTGTATGGTGCTCAATACCCCAGGACTCCTCTTCCCTACCACCTGCTGCCCATGGAAGTCCACAGAATAGCACTGGGTGTGTTCACAGCATCCTCCTCATCATCCTAGGTCGGAAGGGACCTCAAAGACCACCTCGCTCCAAGCCCCTTGCCACAGGCAAGGGTTGCCAACCACAAGATCAGACTACCCAGGAACCCACTGTTCTCACTGCTGGATGATCACATGCAGTTTTTTTGTCCACCAACAGTCCCAAGAGCTTCTCTCCATTACTTCTATCCACTCCTCACACAGTCCATCTCAGTGCTTGGGATTGCCCTGACCCGGGTGCACGTCATCCTTAGCACTCGCTACAACCACTCAGGTTTCCAGCACAGCAACATTTTTGGTGGTAAAATATCTATTTATAAGCATTTGTTCAGCCCTGGGACTAGACACAGAAAAGTGTCTGCTCTCCCAGCTCCTAGCACACTTCTCAGCGCCTGAAAACTGAACAGTTTCTGAACAGTCAATGAAATCCTTCCTATTCTTCCCTGAAGTTTTTTTTTTTTTCTTTCAAAAACCAGAAAACCACAAGGAGAAGGATTTAAGCTTTCATTCTCTTGACCAAACATCACGGTATTTGGGATAAAACATCCGACTGAATGGAAGATAAGTGTTGTTTTTTTTCCTGCACAGGAAGATCACCTCCCATGCATCCTGTTGCTCTCCCCTGTGCAGCAGCAGCACGTTGCAATCACCCCCATGGAGAGATTCAGCCCACGCTGCTCTGCACCAACGCTCTCTGGGGTTCTGCAATGGGTAAACCCAACCACATATCTCCCATCCATTGCTGTGAGCTGCTTGCTCCTGTGATGCCCAAAGCACTAATTGTGGAAGGAAAGGAGCCGTGCTGATGGATCCATGGGCACAGCACTGGAGGAAAGCAGCGAGATGACAAGAATCCTAAATACTGACAGAGCTGGTGGGAGTGGGAGCTGCAGGGGACCACAGGGAAGGTGCTGCAGCCTCAGGGAGCCACGCACTGGGCTGCAGGAGGATCTGACTGCTGAATACCTGCAGTGTTTCACAATCTGGCCAGAGGGGATAACACTGCACCCCACGGGCATGCAGACAGCTTCACTGTGTCTCTTGATTGCAACAGCATCCTCCTCCCGCAGCATGTGTCTTGGTACAGGTGTGGGAAGGTGAAGCTTCCCAGCTCAGAGGGATCACTGCAGCTGCTCGGGTCCTCCCCATCTCCAGCTTCCCTGGTGTGACGTGCAGGGAAGCTTCAGGACGTGGGGCACACACCTCTGCGTTATCACCCATCTCCTCCCGTTATCAGGAGACGGGCTCTGTGCAATGTTTTCTGATGCTGAAAGCAAAGCAACCTCCCTGCAAAGCCCAGCAGTTTTCTTTAGCTCTCTTCCTTTGAATTTGCTTCTAATCTCGGTTCGCGTAAGAGCAAGCACAGTTACTTTTCATTATGTAAATATATCTATTATGAAGGCAATTTATGGCCTGGCATTATTCACTGAGATTAATGAAGCATCTTTGCTTCTGTAGATAAAACATCTTTCCAAGTGTTTCCTATAGAAACACTGCTTATTCAGACTTTCTGCACTATTCATCTGCAACACAACGGCACCCTCAATTCCATTAGCAGCCTCTTCTGCACACAGGGCAGAGCACCTATGGCAGAGCTGAGGTCCTCTGGGACTCCGCAGGGCTTCACTGGGCCACTTCTCCCCCAAATCTCCCAGCCTTTCACACCTGGGGTGTGATGCTCCTAAATGATTTATGGGGGAAATCTGTGTAGGAGGCCAAACTGGTAAGTGCCATCTAATCAGCTAGTGCATGTCTTGGAGTAGACATGTTTGCCATTTCTTCCTGGCCTGTTTTACAAGATTCGAGGCTATTTCTATGCTCCTGGCACCTTCCCAGCACATGGGGTGAGGACATAAAGGTAAAAGCTTATCCTTTAGGATTGCAATGAACATGGCTCACAGCTCCATCAGTGCTCAGAGCCCGTCCCCTGACCTTGGGTGTCTGTAGGGATGGGGCATCATCACCTCTCTGGGCAACCTGTGCCAGTGCCTCCCTGCCCTTATTATGAAAAACCCTTTTCCTTAAGGATCTCCCCTTGTGAAGTGTCTTCCAGAACAGAAAGTTAACTCTGGCCCTAAGACACACGCTTCTCAGAAGAGGTCCTCATGACCTGAGAAGCAGCACTGCAAAACGTCACCTCTATCAACTAGCATCTAAAGTAGCTAGAATCCTCCCTTACAGCTCCCACATAGTTCCCACAGAATTATCTCCAGTTAAGACACAAATCCACCTCCCCTGGACTCCCACCTGCAGCCACAGGCGTCATTCAAAAACCCAAGTCCCAAAGATCAGCAGTCATTTTGGAAGGGAATGTTAGAAACAGAATCACTAAGGCTGGAAGGACCACTAAGACCACCTACTCTGACCATCTACCCATCACCACCATACCACTAAACCACGTCCCCCAGTGCAACACCTACCCTCTTCCTGAGACCCTCCAAGGACGGTGACACCAGCATTCCCTAGGCTGCCTGTTTCAACACATCACCTCTTTCTGAGAAGAAATGTTTCCCATTATCCAGCCTGAACCTCCCCTGGTGCAACTCCAGGCTGTTACCTCTTGTCCTGCTGAAGACCTATTTCCCTTAGCTTCTGGCAAACCATGGGGACTCACATTGGATGAAAGAAGCATTAGCTTATCCACCAGGGAAAACCTGCTTGCAGTAAGGACAGCAAAGCACTGACACAAGGAGCACGGGCATTCTTTGTTATAGGAAGAGTTTATGAGCAGAGCAGACAAGTGTGTCTAGTGAAGACAGACCATCTCCTGACTCCTTCCACTAGTCTGCACAGACCAACCTCGCAATCAAGTTTATCCACCTCCTTTGCACTTCAACAAGATTGTTTTATACATCTTTTGTCTAGGACGACAGCTATGCTTACTTAGAAATAAATACTTAGAACAAAAAAGTGCTTCTCTTGCACTTACTGAGAGACACAGCTTTGATTAGGGCTGGTGAGGAGGGAAGTCTTGCTGATCAAATACAGTAGGTGATACGACCGAACATCTGAAAGGCTGGAAAAATAGCTTTAGAAAGCATTAGCTCCCACATTTTCGTGTAATCAGACGCAATGCTAGCCAACAAAACCCTGGTTCTAATAGCCAATCCAAGTTTTGCTTGGCTGGCAGACAAGAGTTGCTTTCTGTTTTTTAACTCCGGTGTAAGTCACTCTCGAGAAACAGATTTTGCCTGCATTGTATTTTAAGCAAGTCAATAAAAATGTAATTTAGAGGAGCTGGTATTAAAAGGTTGGGGTGAGGTTTTTCCATTTCTTATTCCTGAGTGAATGTTATACTCCCAGCTATCTGTCTGGCATGTACAAAGCCTGTCTAGAGCAGCTCCT
This sequence comes from Cyrtonyx montezumae, assembly GCF_038088225.1. Lineage (NCBI taxonomy): Eukaryota > Metazoa > Chordata > Aves > Galliformes > Odontophoridae > Cyrtonyx > Cyrtonyx montezumae. The sequence goes on from NW_027071826.1 coordinate 2,507,109, forward strand.
GTGGAGTACGTGCTATCCCCCAGTGATTTGTGAATGATTTTCCATCACTCTGAGTGGACATATTCTGCTTTATAGCTATCCCATCGTGCTGTTTTCCCTTCAGATCTTCGTGCCTGAGTAGGTGAGAGCCCACATGGGGAGCACAGGGCACCCATCCTCACAACTTCCATGTATTCACTCCGGGAAGAAATCTGAGCTGTCACCCTCAGCATCCTTAGAAAGAAAACACCTGTTTCAGGGCGTGGGGAGGAATGGGATTGCTGGTGCCTGCCCATTTTGTTTTTATCTGATAAACAGGTATTTTGAGCAGGCAGTTCTCTGCGAGAACCTAGAGTTAATACACAAGATCTCCACAGCTAAAAGAGGTTAGACAACAAAAACTGTGGTGTGTGCAGTACTGAATATACATACATACACACAAACACATATAGAGATGTACATATATAGAATCACGGAATCATTCTGGTTGCAAGAGACCTCCAAGATCCCCCAGACCAACCCCAGCCCACCGTGCCCACTGCCCACATCCCTCAGTGCCACATCTCCATGGTTCTTGAACACCCCCAGGGATGGTGACCCCCCCCACTCCCTGGGCAGCTGTGCCACTGCATCACTGCTCTTTCAGAGAAGAGATATCTGCCAATATCCAACCTGAACCTCACCTGGTGCAACTTGAGGCCACTGCCTCTCCTCCTACCACGAGCAATACAAGTCTTTGCACAATGAAGCAAGCTTCCTAAGAAAAGATTATTCTAAACACCTAAAAACAGAGCACGCTGGTACTGCAGTGTATTTTTCATTACACCACTACAGGCTGCGTCGCTACCAATGGGATTTTTTGTCTTCTTAGGTCAATCAAAAGCCCAACAGGTTGCTCGGAGCCCCTTAAGGCTTATTTTTTTCTGCAGTTGCTTAGGGTTGGCGACTGGCAGGGCTGCCAGCATCCCTGGGAGGGAGGCACAGCAAACACATGACCGCAGACCTAAAAATATGCTCTTGGTATCACAACAGGCCAAGAATAGAGAGTGGGACGAGCCTGATGCCAATGTGTTTCTTTGTTTTATTTTTCCACTCTGTGCAGCATCAGGTGAGCAACGGGACTGGCTCTTGGCTCTGCTATGTGGGCTTGGGTTGGAAGGTCCTTAAAGATCATCCAGTTCCAACCCACTGCCGTGGGCTGGCTGCCCCCAGCAGCCAGGCTGCCCAGGCCTTGGGCACCTCCAGGGATGAGGCAGCCAGAACTTCTTCGGGCAGCCTGCTCCAGGGCCTCACCAGGCTACACAAAGAAGCTGTGGGTACCCCATCCTTGGAGGTGTTAAAGGCCAGGTCAGATGAGGAAAATCCAGGGAAAAGGCTGAGATAGGTCACAGTCAGCAACAGAGAACCCTCACACCCTTGCAGGAGGGTTCTTCCTTTCGAAGGAGCACTGGGATTTTCAGAACTGGAGGCAAGGCAAGAGCTTTGGCAAGAAAAACATCAGGCGTGGGGAGAGACTTCTCCCACTAAGGCTTAAAGAAAAAACATTAAGAGACTATTGACAGATTCATAAGAGAGCTGGTGTAATGGCTGCAGAGGGCTGGGTGGTGATCCATTACACCAACTTGCTGAATTTGGAGTAATGAGTGCTTTATGCCCGTGGGAAACCTGCTGTTCTATCAGCCCTCATGCATGGATCAAACTGCCTGCATAGGTATTTATATACAGCTGGATCAATTCTTTGTGCCCTCCTGGGTAAACCAGAGTGCTTTCCCTAAGCATCCCCTCTAACACAGCTTGCCATGATCGTTTCTCCCAGGTGCTTTGTGGGCTGACGTGGGGCTGGCACGGATTCATCCTCAGTCAGCACAAACACCTCACATTCATTTCTTCATCCCCAGCAAGGAGGTTCCAGCCTGCTGTGTCACACTGACTGCATTCAGCAGCATCCTGCAAGGAAGCCCCATTAATACACCACCAGGACGCACAGCCAGGATGCCTCAGTTCTCCTCTGAGCCTCACCATCATTTAAACAAGGGCAGGATGCTCTGCAGCCAACCATCTCCAATTGGCACAGAGTGCCCATAGAGGTGGTGGTGCCCCGTCCCTGCGGACACCCACGGTCAGGGGATGGGTTCTGAGCACTGATGGAGCTGGGGGTGTCCCTGCTCACCGCAGGGGAGTGGGACCAGAAGGATTTTAAAGGCCCCTTCCGACTCAAACCACTCTATGACACGGGGTTCCTTATTTTCTTCTCCTTCAAGGGCTGTAAGCGTCTGAAAATAGAACATTCCGTGATGACAGAAGAAAATAAGGAAAAAAACCCACCAAACAAACAACAAAAACCCAACCAAATAAGAACTAGGTCAATCAGATAATAGGCGTGATTTAGGAGAAAAAAGGCAGCGTTCGTAATGGGCTAAAAACGGCGCTGATGTGCTGCCGAGAAAGAATATAATTAAGATTATTTTTAAAGCGGCGCTTCCCCACCCCAGTCACAGAAATCACAGCTCACACTACCAGCACTGCTTCCACCTCATGGAGCAGGAATGTGCTGGCATGCCGCAAGCTGGCCGAAGAATGCGGAGTTTCCGTAGGACGCGAGAAGATCCCAACCGACAGCGGTTAGCTGCATTCTTTCACTGGTGCATCACTGCGACCCATTTATAAAGCACGGCAACGGAAACCGGCTGGGGGGGGTGGGATCTGACATTTCCATTCCTTCGGTGGTTAAATGAGGTGGGGGGGGGGAGAGGTCTGAAAAATGCAGATGTGAAATAGGAACTTGGAGATGATGGGATGGGTGATGGGGTGCTGGAGGCTCTCTGGCCGCCCGTGGGCTGCGAGGATGGACATCGGTGTCTTATATAAGGAGCACACCTTTCAGCAGCATTCATTCAAGACCGAGCTCCTTGGAACAAGGCTCTGCCCTAATTAGGTGCACATGGCCCAATTCAAACACGCCCGGGACATGACTCAGGAATTACCGAGTGGAAAGCTCCAGCCCCGCGTTATGCAAGAGGTCACGCCAGACAAACCCTCTGGCTCCCTTCGGCCCGAAAATACCGAAACCCGAGAGCTGCGTGTGGGAAAAGCGGGCTGCCTCCTTGCTTTTCTGGGGCTACACCACGTGTGGGGCAGCCCCGTGCCGAGCAGCGTTGGCTGGATCCCTGCACAGGGTTGCTGGACAAAGCCATCGCGTCCAAGGATGCCGTCGGACGTGGGAAGCATCTCTGGGGACATTCCCACCCACTTCGCTCTCGGTGCTGCCAGAGAGGAGCAAAGGGGATGAGTCAGGCCCAGGGAGTTCATTCCTTCAACTCCTGCTCCTTGCTATAATTATCCTTTGGGGTAATGAGATAAGCAGCCCTCCCTTTCATCTCACCAAAGTCGAACCGCACTCGGTACCATCCGCCCAGTAGGGTGAGGAGCTGCTGGCAGCTCCCAGGTGGGAGCGGTGCCCCCCGGCCCCCACAGCCTCCCCCGAGCCCTGCACCCACTTGAGATCAGCAAACACACAACAGTGGTGATGAGGGAGAGAGAACCAGGGGCTGCATCAAAAGGAGGTGCGAGGAGATGCTCATCTGCCTGCACGGGGCTGGGTGAAAGCCTACAAACACAACTCAGACCTATCCCACTGCCCCCTCCAGCAGCTCCCTGCTGGAAAATGTGGGCTCAAGCCTCCCCCCTCCCATCCCACACGCACTCGCTCTCCCTCTCCTACAGGCACGCTCATGGAAAGGGAGGGAGAGAAGAGAGAAACCACAAGCAAATGTTCTGCTGCATGATTTCCCCTCAGCAGGCTCATACTCGAGGCTCCAAGTGCCTTCAGGAGGGAAAGAAGAAGGAAAAGTGAAAGCCCGGAGGCAGCTCTGGGGGACATGCAGCTCTCACCCCACTGACATTTGGTGTAAATGTAAACTCTTTCGCCAGAGCTTAAACGAATTGGAAAATAATTAAGCACCACTAGCAACTGTAATTTTTTTTAATATGGTAGAAATTCATCATGGTGCACAGCACGGGTTGGAAAACCTCCAAGCCTTGTGACCTATACGTTAGCAATGAGAAGGACACACTGTGGTTATGTACACATGCAGCACAAGGGAGCTCCAGAGGCTTTCCAAGCAAGCCTACACACCCAGTGTGACAAAAAGAGCAGCCTGTATTCTTGCTGTGAGATGACACGGGGCTGCAGCTGTACCTCTGGGCATCCCATGCTACCCACTGAGGTCTGAATGCTGCTGTCCTGCCCAGCAAACGGAGCACGGCGTTTTCCAGCACTTTGGAAAAACGGTTTCCGAGGCAGCAGAACCTCTCTTGGCACCTCCAGCAAGTTTCCATTAGTTAAATGCTGAGGGATGATTTCACTTCAGAGCCGAAACGTGGAAAGCAGCACAATGAGTAAGACACAGCTAAACACAGACTTGTGCTTCTCCTTAGGGCTGAAGGGCTCCTGTCAGCTCCTCGGGGGACTGCCTCACCCTGTAAGCACATGGAGATGCTCACAGGGAGGCCTTTAAAGGTCTTTTCCAACTCAAACCATTCTATGATGCTATATGCTTACAGAGAAGGCTGAAGCAGCTGCAACCCACTGAAAGCAGTCTCCTCACCAGCCAAGGGCAGCCCCTGTAAGGAGCAGGGCAGGGGGCTGAGCAGGGACAGAGCCAGCCTAGGGGAACACCATGAGGTCCCACAGCATTCCTGCCCACGCCGAGCAGCAGCAGTGCTGCTAGCAAAGCCAAGGTTAGGCATGTGCAAGCCATTCTTCTATAAATAACACCACCTCTCAGACTTCCCGAGCAGAGTGCATCTTTTCCAGAGCTTGGAGTGATGGAAGTAAATGGCAGTAGCCAACAGGTAGCAGGCATTCAGTTATTTAAAGCACTTCCATAAAATTAATTGGCATTTTCTTTGTAGAGGGGAAAAAAGGGAAGAGACAGTGATAGGACAACCCCCGGGGACCCAGACGATCCCATTTCAGGCACCTAATTAAAATTAAATTTCAATTAATTTCCAATTATTTTACTTTAAATTCATTTTCATATTTATACCTCTTTTTTTTTTTTTGGTGAGTTGTCTAAAAATGAGCACGTCCCTCCATCCCTTCCCTCGCTCTACAATCCAGCACCACCTCCCGCACCAGGAGCAGCGCTCACAGCCTTTGCACTTCCACGTCTGGAATAATTCATTATATTATTTTGCTGAAGGCATCACTGGCACATCATGTATTTCTTCTCTGGCTCTGGTCCTTTCCTCCTCCAATCTACCAAGGTCCTGTTTAAATCACAGCTCCATTATTAGTATTCTAACAGACTCTTGGTTGCTTTTTGAAATCACTCCTCCTCCCTTCAGGTCTTACTGTCACCACTCTGGGGTCACGGCGATGGGAGGAGTCGTAGCAAAAACCAAACAGCTGCTAAATAGCAGAACAAACCAACTCTTCTGCGCTGGTGCATTTCACATTCTTCATAACTCTGGTTTCACCCCAGGGAAATACTGCTAGTGGCTGGAGAGGTTTGCAGGGAAGCTGGAAGGCCTCGGTGCCAGGTGACAACCTGCAAGAAGTTAGCACAGCCCTCACATCCCTGACGCACAGCCTAAGGAGGAACACCAGCAGAACTGCAAAGAGAAGGCTATTTTTCTTTTCTTAACCCATGCAAAGCAGCTTTTCTTTACGATTCTATTCCCCCCCTACGTTATGTTTTCGTTCTGAAATCTGTCAGTCTGAACCATTTCTCCAGCCCAGGAAAGGGCTTTACGATCCTGCTCCCTTAAAACCGTCAGCTTCGCTTCTAATGCCTTCAGAAAGGGAGAAAAAAATATCTACGTTCTCTTATTCTACCCTCAAAGAGACCGGTTTGATTCCTGATGCTCTGGCATATTTCTGTCTCTTACTGTACTTCAAGGCTATTTTCTCGCTGCCAAAATATGCAACGAAAAGCAACACGAGCCCTGCAGCTCTGGGGGAAGGGCTGGCCCTGCAGCTCTTGTTATCTTTGGATGGGAAGGCAGAGACAGGCAGACACGGTTAACGCCTCGGATACATCCACATGTAACCACTGTCCTACCAAGGAAAGTTAGAAAACAGAAAATGCTGCTGGAAACATCACACGGGGCATTTCAAGTGACAAGATAAAAGCCTTGTTGGATTTATTACCGGCGTCCTCAGCCTCTCGGGTGCAGCCCACTTGATGACGCCGATCGTACCACACACGGCTTCTTGGACTGAAACGGGAAACCTGGGAGCTGAGGAGCACCAAACCTCCTCCTGGAGGGGCACTGCCTCCAGTGAGCCTGTGCCACTGTGTCATGGAGCCAATGTTTCTGGTTCAGGTTCGGTATTAGGAACTATTTCTTCTCCAAAAGAGCAGTGATGTGCTGGCCCAGCTGCCCAGGGAATGGGGTGGGGGGGTCACCGTCCCTGGGGGCTTCCAGATCCATGGAGATGTGGCACTGAGGAACGTGGGCAGTGGGTGGGGTGCGTGGTGGGGTGGGCTGGGGTTGGGCTTGGAGATGCTGGAGGTCTTTTCCAACCTGAATGATTGTAACGCAGGGGGTTTGTATTAATTGCTGTGCTGAAAACTCAGAGGGAGCGCGCTGAGCTTCAAAGACTCATTTACTTCCCCCAGAACAAGAGACTAAAGTCCTTCTGTCTGTTTTCCATTAGAAGAGAAGTTGCCTGAATAGCTTCCTATTGTTTCTGTTTACGGAGCTTGCCTCCCAAACTTACATCACAGTCCAGTTGGTCTAGATGGAACCCAAGCAATCCCCAGAAATGCTGATTTTGGGAAAAATGAGTTTACACTGGGAAAATCCCACAACACCAGCACCCAAGCACCTCTGCCTCCTCTACAACCAACATCAAATCCAAAATGCAAGCAGAAAACATCTGCCACCCCAGCCATGCTGTCCTGCATCCAGCCACCGATGTGCTTGCAAAGCTCAGACACTTATCAATGGGGCTGGCCTCGCGTTGCATCCCATGGGGGCCAGGCTGAGGACACAGCACCGATGCCAGGACACCAATATAAGACCACTAACATTTAATCATAGAGGTGCACCAAGTTTGATGATGCACGCCCAGGTTTACTTTAACCTCCCAGATTTCTACACAGAAAGCACCAGGATCACGGCACAGGTGAGCCAGGAACAGGACTCACCTTCACAGGTGTACCCTTAAGCACTTTGCTAGTTGAATCGACACCTCCAATGCTCAGTCGAAAGTGTGGCTTTTGTACCAGCACTACTTTTACTTTAACAGGCCCTGCAAAGTGTTTTAAGGACAGGCTGGACAGCTAAACCATCATCAGAGACCCTTTTATGGGAAAAATAGGGTTTATTTTAGCCTCTTTTTCAGTGCCTCTGCATCAGGACAGAGTCTGGGTGTGAGCCCTGGCCCGGATGCCCAGCTCAGGAACATGTCACCCCATGCTTCTGGGGGCACAGCCAGCTGGAAAATAGCCAGAGAGCTCTAATTAATCAAAATGCTCATTTACATTTACAGAGTTGCTTGTTCAGTGGGCTCCAGCAGATGCTGAAGGCAAAGAAGAGTTGCAGTGTCCCGGGGTGCAGAGGGTGCTCAGGGAGATGCTGCCTTAAAGCTGCCCCATCACTCTGCTGGTTGGAGGGGCAGAAGGACAAATGGAAGGGGTGGGAAAAGGTAGCACGAGCGTGAAAGCTGAGAGCCCAGCAGCTGCACCAAATGGCACATCACAGAACCACACAACTGGCACAGTTGGAGGGGACCTCTAGAGATCACAGAGTCCAAACCCTGCTAAAGCAAGTTCCCTACAGGAGGCTGTACAGAAAGCATCCAGGTGGGTCTGTGTACCTGCAGAGGAGACTCCACCACCCCTCTGGGCAGCCTGGTCCCGTGCTCCCCCACAGGAGGGAGAGGGGATAATCACCTCCCTGGCCCTGCTGGCTGCATTCTGTGGGCCTCCTTGCCACCAGGGCACGCTGCTGGCTTGTGGTCACCCTGGTGGCCACCAGAGCACCCAAGTCCTTCTCCACAGAGCAACCCTCTAGCAGCTCAGCCCCAAATTGTACCAACATACATGGATAGGAGGGGAAGTTCTGTGAAAGCGTGGATAAGGGGTGGGCATGGGGCAGAGGGAGTACATTTAATAAAATAAAGAAAAGGCAGCAAGCAGTACCAAAAATGAAAAGCCCAGTAGGAACGATACAGAGCTGGGTTGCAGTGTTTGGGACCTTGCATTTTTTGGCCTTATTTATGAAACACAAATAATCCAGCTTTCTCCGTACACAGCCAGATCCGGTGGAATTACATGTCTGAAGACTCTGTCAACAGAGCAAATGCTGTGGAAACACAGCTCAAGGCAACCCACACTAACAAAGGTGCCTTTATCGTTTAACCTGGCTGCCCAAAGCACACGGGATGGCTATGAGTGAGCTCCATGGGCTGCTGGGGACACTGTAGGGTGGGACCCAGTGCTGTGATCCACTCCCCCTCCCAGGACTTATGAACTTATGACTGGGATGGGGAGAAGCCAGCAAGGTGCTCCTGGAGCAGGAACTGCCTTTCTTTTGGGCTTTCATGTGCTGATAAAGCCTCGTGCACCAGCAGCAAGATGAGGATGAGTGCATCGTGCAGAAAGGAGAACTGCCTGTTCTGGACGGATGGAGAATGCTGAAATGAAACCCAGCTCACCTGAAAGGCAGGCTACCAGAGTGACAGGGCATGACTGTCCAGCATGACGGATGGGGAAGATGACGGGTCCTCCAAGAGCTTGGCCCCAATTAGGGGCCGCAACAAGCACAAACCAAAGGCAAATAAAAGCTTCCACTTCAGAAGCGGAGGTCACGAAGGGCAAAACTTGCCTGATTATTCTTTCTCTATTTGTGCTTCCAACTGCTTAAATGGATTTTTATGGCAACACCGAAAGGCCTCAGCACATTTCTGTGCGTACGTGAGCACACACGCTCCATCCAAGTGCTGCACGGCACTGTGCCTACACCCACGCTTTGTGCTTACTGCAGCATTTCTATCCAGAGACCTCAGCACGTATTCATTTAGCTTCCCAGCACCCTTGCCAGGTAGATTATCTGCCTCTTATGGAGAGGACCATGGAACACAGATGAAGCTGTCCGAAGTCATCTCTCACAAAGCACAGACTTGTTTTTGTTCCTCATTAGGACAAAGGGATAACAGTACAGTGTCCTGTGGGGGGCCCAGCATTTTCATACAAGGCATTCAGGAAACTTCATCTCAGGGCAAGCCCTGGGAGCCACTCTCCCCATCTGAGTTCCTTGGTGGATGCCTACCCAACTTCCTAAGCCAGCGAGGAACATGATTTAAGGCAGGATCACAACTGAAGAACAACATCATACAGCATAGGACACAGGGATGTCAGTGCACAGACCTCAAAATGCTGCAAAGTTCCTCTGGGCACTGCTTCTCTTTCTCCAGTACTAAAAAATAAGCCTTAATTCCTGATGACGGAACTGGAAGCAAGAGCAAGGATGATGTGGAAATACACATCTTGGTGGCAGCAGGCTCAGAAGGAACAGCAGCACCTGCTGTAGCAGCCTCCCCGTCTTGGTCCTGCTCCATGGCACAGGCACTCGCCCCAGACTTGGTTCCTAAATTTAAAACAGCCAAGCAGAAAGCAGCTTTGAAACAAGAGCCAAAGCCCAAAGCTGCACACGTGCCAAGGAGGAGGGAATCCATCCCCACGCAGCCCTCACCCTGCTCTGGTAGTGTGAGATGGAGACAGATGGGAGATGGATGGAGACCCAGCTCAGGGAGCGTGGGTTTTAGGACAGCTTGGTGTTAGGAATCTCCTTCCCCTCTGCTCCCCGTGAGGGGCTGCAGTCACCACAAGGCCTCCCCTCAGCCTCTGCTCCGGGCCCAACAAACCCAGACCTCAGCTGCCCCTCAGCCTCCAGACCCTCCCTCATCCTCACATCCCTCCTTCAGCCTCTCTCTAAAAGAAAGAAATCCTCAACTCCAAAAATCCCATATAGCAAAATTTAGCCAAACACGTCAACAACTGGCGTGCTGCAACCCAGGCACTGTGCTCTCCTTGCTAGAAGGAGATGCATTTTTAGAAACCTTCTGCAGAAGCTGTTGGTGTCGGTGGGCCTTTTGTTTTCCTTCCTAGCACCAAGTACTCACAAGCAGCCTGGAAACCAACCAAAGGCCATTTTTAGACTAAGATGTGAAGAGGAAAAGAGTGTGTCTGAGCTAGATGCAAAACTCTCAGCCATATGCTGGAGGTTGCTGTAACAAAAGAGACAATGACGTTGAAGGGAAGCCTCAGAGCTCAAGCACTGGGTAGATCTGCTAGATTAGAAATCAGCTCACTGTCTATTTCATAGATGGGGTTTAAAAGCATGGAATATCTCTCTAATGTGAAAGCAGAGAACTGATAGGGAGTCAGACTCGATGACCTTTCAGGGTCCCCTCCAACCCAGATGATTCTGTCGCTCTGATTCCACGACAGTTATCAAATTGCTCACTGAGGTTTAAAAGCAGTGCAAATCTTGCTGCCTACTCAATAGTGGCTGTGCAGAGAGCTTTGTGTGTCCGGGAGGTGCCCGAGGCCACAGATGGGGCCCTGGGCAGCCTGAGGTGGTGGGGGGCACCCAGCCCTCAGTAGGGGGTGGAAATGGATGCATCCTATATATATCCACAGCCATATTAAATTCTGCCACGGAGGCAGGAAGCTTCCATCCAGCGCCGAGCCCCCCGATGAAGGAGGTGGCAGCAAGGCATCCCACCAATGCTTCCTCTCCCCAGTACCTCAGAGGCAGTGGGTGACTGCACCGAGGGGCCCCACTCATGCTCAGCCTCCTCTTCCCAACCCGGCTACAATTTCAGACTGCAGTTGTTCCCCAATCACTTCTTGTAGAAGTTTCACCCTCTCTCTCTGCAAACCAAGGCCTGGGGCAGGGTGTCTGCATAAAACAACAGTACGCTTCAGGAGAAGAGCAAAGTTAAAGCAAACTCAGTGCCACATCTCCAAGGCTCTTCAACACGTCTGGGGACAGAGACGTCCCACCTCCCTGCCAACTGACACCATGCTCAACACCGCAGCTCAATCAAGTAACCATGAGATGAGGTTTTGGGGGCAGAAAACGCTCAAAGCAGAACAGAGGAAAGTATTCCAGAGCCCCGAGTGCCACTGTGTGTATCCAAAGTATTTCCACGTGGGTTCTGGAGAGCCGGCCACTGCATTCTGGTGGCCAACAGGCAGCCTGCAAGCAAGTGCTGCAGATTAAGCACTAAGCAACATTCCAAAAACAGCTGTAAACACTCATGCCATCCGAACCCAAGGGCTAGGAGCAAGGCTGAGCCCTGGGGACAGCAGTCCTGATGCTTTACAGCAAACGGGTGCGATGAGAATCAAAGGGACGTGGTTCAGCAGGCAATGCTGGTGGTAGGTGGACGGCTGACTGGATGACCTTAGAGGAAGAAAACCTGTTTCCATAAAACAAGAGCACACGTTGCAGCCTGGATACACTCGCCATTAAAAGCTGCACCGTTATCTGGCTGCGACACCCAGTTCCCCTGAGCAGCAACACATCACAGAGCCATCCCACCCATGCAAAGGCACCGCCTCCGTGGAACAGCCCTCTCACACCAGGAGCAAGCTGTAGGAGGAGGAGGAAAAGAAGAAGAAGAAAAAAAAGCCTCAAAAAGCCCACATTTCCTTGCCAGGTTTTATTTTTAAACGCCGGCCGCCCCAGCCTGCTCGGGGAATCGGGACACGAGGAGCAGCTCCCATGCGAGGGGATGACTGGTGACTCAGCAGGTAAAAGCTGTCAAAAAATGTGTCCAAAATTGGAAGGAAAAAGAAAAAAAAAGTCAGAAAACTAAAAATACAGCAGGCAGCTCTGCTGCGAGTGCTGGCTGGGTGCCTGGGCCCACTGGGGACGCACTGCAGGAGCGGGGATCCCCATCCCTATGGGGGAACTCTGCTCCAGGGCTGGGTGAGGAGGGGTCTCTGTGGAATCAAAGGATCCTTAGAGGTGAGAGGGGCATTTAAAGGCCCTTTGGTCCAAACCCCCTGCAGTGAACACCACAGCTCCATCAGGTTGCCCAGGGCCTGATCCATCCTGACCTTAATGAAGCACCTTATTACCACACCAACGCTAACTGCTGGGCTCCATGCTGTCAAGTCTCATCTTGGGAATATAAAAACAATCAATTAATTCTGTTTAAAACACCTCTCTGGGCAGCCTGTGCCAGCTCTCCATTACCCTGAGTTCTTCCATATGTTAGTACAGAACTTCCTATGCTCAAGTTTTAGGCCAGTACTCCTTGTCTCATCACCGCACACCATCGAGGTGTGCCTGGCTTCATTTATGTGCCTCCCATCTCCTTTTAGATATTTATAAACATTTATCAGATCCCCTCCCAGTCTTCTCCTCCTCGTGCTGAACAGAGCCAGGTCACGCAGCCTTTCCTCATACAGGAGATGCTCCAGAACCTTTATTATCTTTGTGGTCCTCCACTAGACTGCTTCTAGGAGATCCCTGTCTCTTCTGAACTGGGGAGCTCAGAACTGGACACAGTAGACTAAATGTGGCCTCAGCAGGGCAGAGTAGAGGGGGAGGATCACCTCCCCACACTTCTTTTGATGCACTCAAGGATAACACTGACTGGCTTTGCTGGCCACCAGGCCCTTCTCTGCAGAGCTCAGCTTCAGCACCTCATCCCCCGACCAGTACCAATGCATTAGGTTATCCCCCCCCCCACATGCAAGACTCTACACTTACCCTTGTTAAACCTCATCAGCTTTCTCCCTGCCCAAGTCTGCCTAAGTCCTGCTGAATGGTAGCACAGCCTTCAGGTGCATCAGCCACTCCTCTTGGCTTTGTACCATCAGAGAGGCATTCACCAACCATGGTACTGAGAGACAAAGTCAGTGTACACGGTGGGGGTGGGTTAGGGTTGGACATCATCATCTTAGCATTGTTTTCCAGCCGTCACAATTCTGATTCTAAGAAATACCTGCCCTGAAATGCAAGCAGGGCTGCAGCATCCCAAAGGCAAGCTGGTTCGACCCAAGCCAAGCGAGACCCAGGGTTTTGCAGGGATCCACCTTACAAAAAAACCCACCCAAATAATAAAGGGGTGGGACCCCCCCACATATGGATTTGTGGTGACAGAGATTCCAGCGGTCTCATTTCCTGCTAAGTCCTTCTCCAAGATACGCACACAGCTCACTAATTGTAAGTCTATTGAGGAACAGGCTACCCTCTGCTTTCAGACTGGAATTAGTTACGCTCGGTCTGACCCTGCATTATTTCGAAGCACTGCAACATTAAAAGAAAATTAGAGTGACTTGTTAAAGTGTTTAAAAGGTAAAGCAACCCTATTACTCCGGGTTCACATGCAAAAAATTAGGCTCTTAACAAATCATGACTACTGCTTTAATGCGGCAGGATTTAGCCTTTTATTTTAAGTTCATTCATTTCTCGTTTACTTAAGTGGCCAGCTTTAACGAGCTCTCCCTATGAACACTGCAATAACAAAGGATTGGGGCTGCCTGCGTTGCAGGGCTCTGCACACCTAGGATGGGAATCCTCCAACACTCCCAAACGACAGATGATCCATTTGTATAGATGCATCTGGCAGAGAGGATTCATCTCTTAGGGGGTGATAAAGAAATTAGAGTGATTGTACGTGTAAAATGAACCAAAGCATGCAGATTAAAACACATCCACCTTGCCACTCCTGGATCACCTCCTGGCATGCAACCGGAACCCAACACCTGCATACCCTGAGTACTGATCCCAAGCAGCCCACGAACCACAGTTTTGGGCAAGGGGCCCTGAGGGTTATGGATTGACTCAAGCACGTGGGATATTAGGGAAAGGCTCTGCCCCAGAGGGATGTGGGCACAGCCTCGAGCTGCTGGAGCTCAGAGAGCACTGGGACATGGCTCTGACACAGGGTTTGGATTTTGGATGATCTCATTCAAAGCCTGGAGTTGGACCCAGTGATCCTCGTGGATCACACTGGGGCTGATGGGGGGCTCTGCACCCCGGGCATTTGGACCAGAGAGCATCAATTGCTTTGGAGTACAGGGGCAAAAATGTGCTGCTTCTATTTTAAACCCAGAAAGCAACTGAACGTCGGTGCCAGCATGCAGTTTGGCTTTACAAGGGATTTGAAGAACTTGGCTCCTTCATCCCCTAATCCCACACGATGCTTCCCCGCTACCCTCCACTACCAACTTCTAACAATGTAAAAGCATCTGCCCGCATTTTTGCCATTATTCCGAGCCCAGCAAAGAGCACCCTCCCCTTTTGCTGGGGTTCATCTGCAGAGCTGCTGCCAAAGTGCTGAGAACACGACTGAACAATGGCTCCTCTGACGGAATTCCTCCACTCCGTGGGGAAGAACGCAGGATCCCGCTGTGGGCTCACCCAATCCCATGCAAAAAGATGACAAGCTGAAAGATTCAAGTGCACCTCACACAGCCACGACACGATGCCCCGGCCACCTGTCCTCGGGATGGAGCCTTGCTCTTCCGAGCACAGCCTGCTTTTAGCTGCTCCCCTGCTTTAAATACCTCCACAGCCGCTCTCCATGGAATCTCAGATCAGCCCTTTCCAACGGCCGGGCGCTGACGCAGACAGCTGGGCTGCAGCAGCTACCATCCCCATCCGCCCAGCCTTATTTATAAGGGCTCTCCACCTGACCCACGGTTGACATCGACTGCAGAAGGAGCTGAGCATCCAACCGACTGCTCTGGAATAACGTGATGAATGGCTCAATGCAGCCCGAGCACTCTACAACTTCACATCCTCGCTCGTGGCAGGGGAGTGGGACCACATAACCTTTAAGGATCCCTTCCACCTCAACTAATTCAACGATTCATGCTCCCACTTGTTGCCTGACCCCACCTGGAAGCCATAAGGTCAGCTCCAATGAGCACTAGAGAGAATACGGGAGGAGAGAAAAACCAATGGCCCCCAGCTGCAGCTCCACCAAGCCCAGCAGCCAGCAGTGATGGCAGGATGTGACAAAGTTTGCTGGCAAACACTCAAATCATGCTCGAAACAGCAAGCAGGAGCTGTCCTTGCCCCACTGCTTGCAGCCACCAGCAGCATCCTCCCCTCAACCCATCCTTGCTGCCACTCACCCTCAGTTCAATGCAAACAGGGGACATTTGGGGTTGGCACTGGTGCAGGGAGGTCCCCAGCTCTGGGGATCCTTTGGGGACACCCTTGAGATGCCAGCGCTGCGAGCAGCTCCAATTTCAGCCCGTTGTTATGGTTACTGAGCATTGGTTTTTCCCTTCTTTTAAAAAGGATTCTTATCAGTTTAGCATAATTCCACCAGTCAATAACAATTCTTATCTCAAAAGGTCACCCAGGTGGGTATAGCTCGGAGCTGCTGTAACTCAGCACTGTATCTACGCACACGTTATCAGCAGGGAAACAGCCTGGGAACTTCCATTTTTCTTTTTTCTGTCCTTTTAAACATAATCCATCTCTTTGGAACAGAGAGGTCCGAGCTGACCCTATGGGTGATCACAACCAGGGATCACCACCTTTCACAGGTTTAGGCCTCTGCTCCCTGGCAAGTGATAGGATGAGAGGTGATGGCCTCAAGTTGTGTCAGGAGAGGGTCAGGTTGGATAGCAGGAAGGATTTCTCCTCCAAAGAGAGGTGCTGCAGTGACACAGCTGCCCAGGGAGTGGGGTGGGGGGATCACCGTCGCTGGAGGTGTTCCAGACCCATGTGGATGTGGCACTGAGGGACGTGGACAAAACAGGATGACAAAAAGCAGAGAGCAAGAACTGATCTGTGATTATCTGCTTTTTTTTTTCTTGGAAAGAAAAGTCACACAAATTGTAGAGTATTTCAAGCGTTCAAACCGTGTTTTACCACGGCTTGAGCAGCTCCCCTAGCAATCAAAGACTCCAAACCCAACACCAGCCACATACCATGGGACAGCAACGTATGCAAGGAGCAGGTTAGAAGTACAGCAGGTTTGCAGTTTGTCTGGAATAGGTTTTATCCAAAGAAATAAAGATAAAATTAAAGAAGAAAAAAGGCAATCTGGAAGGAATTACTCACAGGGATCAGTAACAGATGAGCTTCCCAACACCCCCAGTGGCCCCTCCAGGGCTGCTTGAGAGCAAAGCTGCCAAACACTGCTCATGGCACTCACAATATCAACGTTGCTTTAAGGAAAGAACATCTTTAGGCCACATCCTGCTCCTGCAGATGCCAGGCCACGCTTGTAGGGACAGCAGCAGAAGCTGCTATTGGTGCCACAGTGGTAATGGAAGCCCTGTGAAACATCCCTTGGTTTGCTCGAGAATGCTGGCAGCAGAACTAAAATCATTAAGTGTAGTAGAAGGAAGATTTTACATTGTACCTCGAGGCTGTGCCCAGGAATGGCTTCAAAGGGCAAAAGAATCAATCACAGCAAACCCCACGGCCGTCACCCAGGTCTCTGTGCAGAGATCACAGGCTCCAGTCCCACGCAGGAGGGCAGAGCAGAGCCACCAGCAACAACCCAGACACCTCTGCCAAAATTTCTAGTGCACCCATCCCACGCCACGCACAAATTGGGCTGCGAGCTGCGAATCCCTGCCTGGCTCTTGCCATAGACACAGAGGTGCTCACCTGCAGCGTGGCAAAGCTGAGAACAGCTCCTGCCAGGGAGGGAGAAGCCAGCCCTGGGCCTCAGCCTGCTCCAGCCCAAACCTCATCCTCCTTCAGCATCACACAGAGCCCTGCGGCAGCCCTCGGGAATGCAAGAGTTAACAGAGGAGCACCGCTCTTGTTTATGCGCTGAATATAGAAGGAGAAAATACAGGGGGCGATGCACGCTCAGAGGCACACAGAGCACACATGATCCACGCAAGGATTCGTCCCCTCCGTGCCAAACCCCGCTCCTGCAGCAGGAAGCCTTCCACAGCCACCAGAGCTCGGCTGCGGGCTGCAGCACAGCACAAGCAAGGGGAACCCCAAACCCATCTGCACCCCAAAACGGACCCAAACCCCACTCCTCTCTCCACCCCACAGCTCAGCGGTGTGAGGTGACCTGCCCTTTCCCTGCAGGTTATCTGCAGTAACATTAGCCCCCAGCACGGAGCCGGAGGGCTGCAGCACTGACGAATGTGTCTTAAAATAAAGCGAGTGTTCATGCTAATTACTATTTCAGTTAGTCACACTGATTGCAAACATTGCTCCCAGCCTGGAAAAATAATGGCATTCATGGGCTGCAGGTTAGGGACGTGGTCACTGGGCACAGCGGGGATGGGTTGGACCTGGGGATCTCAGGGGTCTTCTCTGACATTAACGATTCCACAAGCTCAACCTAAACGAGTGGTAAAGGTGGGGTTTGATGAGGGATTACAAGAAGCTCAACAAGGTGCATCACCAACAGCAGGGGACAGCAGCGAGGGCTCCAACCCACCCCTGCTGCCAAAAGCCTCTTAAAAACAAAACCCTTTTAACTACAGTAGAATACTGCAGGTGCAGTTCATCATCTTTCGGGACTAAAGCCGGCAGCTCTGCTGGCATCCCCTTCAGGCAGAGATCCTCCAGCACATTGCAGTGCTCCCACCTCACGGGCACTTCAACCAGAACTCAGCATCACAGCAAAGCCAAGGACAGAACGCAGGGCACGGTCCTTGAGCCAGGTACGGGGTGCTTGGCCACGGATGGATGGAGGGAACAGCATTTTGCTTCCCAACAAAATGGAGCTGCAGCCACCCCAGGGCACCCGAGGTGAGCTCTGCAGGCACAAGCCATGGCTTTTATTAGGCTGCTGGAAAAAAAAACACGAGCACAAGCCCTCCTTTGAGCCGCTGCACCTTTGCGCTTGGCCATTTTTTCCAGCTGCATCACTTGGTCTAATTAAAGGCACTGCCTCTCCCTGGCTCTTCCTCCGGCCACTCCTTGCCAGGACAGTGGATCTGCGTGCTGTGGATGCTCTCATTGTGGTGCAGGGCTGTGAGGTCCCCGGGTAACACTGCCCAGCACTGAGGGATGCACTTTAAAAGACACAGGTGGTTTCATGGGCAGGGCAGCGTTGATAGGGAGACCAAAAGCTGCTGGGTAGGGTCCCTGCTTCCCTGCTCCACTGTAGGGTCATCATGCTCTTTGGGATACTTGTGGGTACCACGCTCCTCGCCAAGGGAAACATCTCAGGAGAGAAGGGGACTGACGGCACATCCTGGGTTTGCTGCTGCTGCTTTGAGGTAGGGGTGTCAGTGGATGTGTCCTGGCCATGGGGAAACTACTGCAGTGAGGACCACAGGGGCAGTACCAGCTGCCCAAACCAGCCAGGGGATGACATTTCCCATTACCAGGGCAGGTGACCCCATAGCTCAGCTTTACTTCACCATGCTGCCTTCATCACAACCCCACAGCTGGGAGGTAAACATGGACACAGCCCTCCGTTCCCTAGGGACACGGCTGTCACCCACCCAAAACACAACCAGAACTCAGGGGCAGCCACAATGGGATATCAAAAAGACGACCAGAACCGAGGAAGACTCGTAGCAGGACATCCCAAAACACAACCAGACCTCAACCACACAACCCCACCACAGTGGGACATCCCAAAACACAACTGGAACCTAAAGACGCCCACAATGGGGCATCCCAAAACACAACTGACTCCAAGGGACACTCCACACAGGACACCCCAATCCACAACCGAAACCCAGAGTCACCCAGAAGACAACCAGAACCCGGGGATATCCATAGCAAGACACCCCAAATTCCACCTGGAACCCCGGGGGCACCCACAACGGGATGCCAAAACACAACCGGAACCCACGAGCAACCCAAAAGGGAACACTCAAAGCACAATGGGAACGAGAACGGCGACGCAGCCAAGAACCAAACCAAGAACCAAACCGTAGCTGTACCCGCTGCAGGGGATGCACGGCAGCGCAGTGCCGACGCTTCAGCCCTTCAGCTGTTTCTAAAAGCAGCATCGCAGCGCCGAGGCGCACCCCGCAGCATTCCTGCCTCTCATTCCTGCAGCTATAAAAGGAAATGGCCAATTCCAGCCTTTCTCCCTCGGACCATCGCCGATCTTGGGGTGGTTTCCTGCGGGCGGGCGGCTCGGCCCGGCCCTCGTCACCAAATGGCAGCGGGGCCGGCTGCCAAGCGGCCCTAATGGGGAACAGCTGGAGCGGGACCGCGCTCCTCCCGCCCTACAGACACTGGGGCTCTGTTCGGGAGCTGACTGAGGACGGATCGCCATTGGGATCTGTCCGATGCGTTCCGGCCCCGAGCAGAACCACTGGCTCTGAAGCAAAAAGGATGCTTTGCAATAGGGCTTAGTTTTTTTCCTCCCTTCCCCTCCCTTTTTTTTTTTTTTTTTTGGGGGGGGGGGGGGAGGGGAAGATTGGGGATTAAATACCCCCAACAAACAACTACCCAACTTGAAGACTCGCAGCCCACCCTGCACAAACTCCACGGCAACTTCCATCTCCGCCTCTACGCCGCAAGTACACGCACACGGGGACACGGGTGTGTGTAACACCCCCGAAGAGATGCGTGCACACTCCCCCCCCAACGCCATTGACTTCTGCAGAGCTGAGCTATGGGACAGCGGCCCCATAAAGCCCCAACACTACCAGCCCTGCATGCTCCCTGCAGTGCATCCCGTGAATGCAGCAGCAGCAGGATCACAAGGGGGGTACTGAGAGAAGAGAGGGGAAAAAAAAAAAAAAAAAGCATCCAAACGGTGATGAAACAGAAATTGCCACATTTTAGAGAAATTCGGATAACCCAGCTGGCCAGAGCTCGAGAAAATAACAGTTCGTCTAAGGTAGCGACGGGCTCCTGGTTGCAGAGAGCAAAGCGAGCCACGTTGTCCAAAAGAAGCCTGGAAAATCCAGACTCTACGTGACCTGACTTACTTATTGCACAGGAAACTGCATGGAAGGAGGAAGGGGGGGGCGAAGGGGGGGGAATAAAAAAGAAAGCCACCAATCATTCATGCTCCCGTAGTTACACCGTGCAATAGTTGGCTGTGCTGGAAGCCAAGTGCAGCCAGCCATCAGCAGTTTGAAGGTGGCGGGGCTGGTGGGGAGACCCACAGGGTGCTCGGGGTGTTTTAGGTAGGTATATGTGCTTTTGGAAGGGTAAAAAGGGGAAAATGAAGGAAATGGAAGGTGGGGATAAGGAAATAAGCCGAATAATGGGGGAAATAAAAGGAAAACCGGGGGAGAAAAAGGAGTAGGGAAGGAAAAAAAAAAAAAAAAGGAGAAACTAAAAAGGGTCGCAGCAAACTCACCGGGGTTGTTGGCTTCCCCTTCGAGGACGTGCAGCTCGGTGCAGTCCGCCAGCGAGTGCTCCAGGCAGAGCTGTAGGAAGCGCGCCTGGGTCCGGCTCACGCGTTTGAGCAGCGAGAGCAGCGCAACAGTCTGCTCGCACTCGTTCCAGCCCTTGAACCAGCCGGCCAGCACGCCGACCTGGTCGCGAAACATCATGGTGATGGGGGCCGGGGTGCGAGGGGAGGGCTCTGCCCCACAGCCCCGACGTGGGCTGCTCCCCCGCACCCTCCGCCGCCCCCCCCCCCCCGGGTGACGGTGAGGATTTCCTCTGTGATGCGAGGGTGGGTCGGTGGGTGTAGGGTGCAGCTCCGGGTTCGCTCGGTTCTCTTCGGAAATGGGGGGGGGTGGGTGATGGCGACGCGGAGTAAAATGGGAGTGAAGGGGTGGGGGAGGTTAAAAAAATGAAGAAAAATTTAAGAAAGGCAAAATAATACGGAGAAGCCCAGCAGACTGCGTGCACCGAGCCGGCCCTGCGCTGCGAGTGTGGGCAAGGCACGGAGCGGGAGGGATCGGGCCGGGGGGGCACACCTGGAAGAGAGAAGTGGGGAGGGGTCAGCGGGGGGGGTGGGGGGGTAGGAGGAAGAGGAGAAGAGGAAGGCACGCAGCACCGCAGCCCGCTGCCTTCATCATCCTCCTCCAGATCTGAGCTCACGCCACCGCTTCGGGAGGGGGTGGGATGCGGGACCCCCCCCTCCCCAGCCCACCGCAGCCCCCCCCCGAAAATATTTTTCTGGGGGAAAAGGAAAAAAAGGAGGGATCTCCTTCAGCACCCTCCGAAGAGGGGGCACTGCACCAACCCCCCCCCCCCAACCCAGCCGCCACAAAATAAAAGTTCCCCCCCCCACGCCAACCCCAGCGGCCGCCCGGCACTCACCTCATTCGCACCGGCCCCGGGGTGCTGGAAGAGGAGGGAGGGGGGGGAGAGAGGCGTGGGGGGGCCGTGCCATGGCGGGGAATGGGGAGGGGGGGGAATAAGGGGGAGAGAAGGGGGGGGCGCGGGGCGCGAGCGGCGGCGGCGGCTCCGCGGCGCGAGACTGAGCGCAGCGGCGCGCCGAGCCCCCGCTCCCCACATTGCGCTCATTTGCATAGCGGTGACGTCATCGCGGGGGGCGGGGCGCCCGCGCGGGAAAGGAAGGGGATGGGGGGGGGGAGCGGTGCGCGCGCCTCGCGTGCCCCAACCCCGTGCGATTCCCCGCTGCAAATTTAGCACGCCGTTCCCCTCATGCCAAAAAAAGCGCCGCAGTCACACACCTCCCCCCCCCCCCCCCCCAACAACCTCCGGCTCCTGATCCGCAAAGCGTCCCCCCCCACCAACGCCCCCCCCCCCCCCCGAGGCTGCGGGCTTCCCGCTGTCGCGTCCCGCTAGGGGAAGCCACCATCTAGTGGAGAGAGGGGGAACCGCAGCGCTGGATCTGATGATGTTATTCTTTTAAAGTGTATTTATTATATGTATCTGTATTTTTAGGGCCACCCAGCGGTGAGGTTACTGCTGTGCGGGTCGTCAGAGAGCGGGGCTGCGGGGGGGTGATGTTTTAGGCAGCGATAAATCCTCCGGGTTGGAGCTCGGGAGGGATGCGGGCATGGGGAGGAGTGGGAGAGGAGGAGGAAGAAAATAGAGTGGAGAAAGGGGGGAGAAGAAAATGAGGGAAAAAGATGAGCAAAAGGGAAGAGGGGAAGAAAAAAGGATGAGAGAGAAAATGGAAATGTAGGAAAAGGGAAGGAAAAGTGAATGGAAAAAGAAATGGGATAAGGAAGAAAGAAGGGGAAAAAGAAAATGGGTCCAAGTCAAGATGTGCAAGCAGCATGGGCACTAAGGCAGCTTCTGTGCTTAATTACCAATTAAATGTGCCTGGTGCTGGCAAAACAGGGGGATTTAGGTTTTAGATGTAGCCGGGGTGGAGGAAAACCTTCACATCATGAAAGGAATCCACGCACAGAAGGCAAACACGGAGGGAAACTCCTCCCCTTGCATCTCCTTGCCAGCACACGTAGCACTGAGGGCTGATGGCACTTTAGGTCAGGTTGATGGCTTTGGTTTTTCCCACCCAGATGGCCCTGCTCTCAGGACACCCACTTTGCAAGGACACTGCTGTACGGATTCATCCTGCTCAGGGAACTGCCTGGTTCATACAAGAGATGATGAATTATGCTCCAGCGTTAGATAGCTGTGGTTCCAAGTGTGCCAAGTGAAATTACAAAGCCTGCCCACGAGGTGCTCTGGGATGAGCATCGAACATGTTGCTGCAAGTAGATCCACTGGTTGGGCGCTGGGAACAGCAAGGCACAGGTTGCTAAAAATGAAAGACAGAAGCGAGCTCATCGAAACACGTCAGAGCATCTGGAGACCTTTCTATCATGGGTTTTTTCAGACCAGGAGAAAAGCAAACAGTTTGCCAGTGAAGAGCATCGAATGCTGCTGGACTTGATGGAGACTTTCTGGTATTTGTTAAGAAGTTGGGCTGAAAGAAAAGACTGTAGCAGGCGGATTTATTTACACATTATCACATCTCTGGGAAGATAAAAACTGAAAAGCTGGAAAAGCTATAGCTGTTCACATTCTCATAAACACGAGCCCAGCAGCTCTCGGCAGATCTCTCTCTTTGCTTACAGCAAGATGTAAAGGTGTGAGTCAGGCTGGACTTGGAGCAGGTCATCCCTGCAGAGGAGGGTTTGCCAGGGTCTAGAGTTGGCCACCTAGGAAGAAGGCAGCCTTCAAAGGAGCAGCAGCAGCTGGGCTGTCGATCTTGTCTCCGTGTATGGCACTGCCCGGGGGACAGCATCGCTTTCCAAGCTGTCATACGCCATAAAATGCTGGCCTGTTCAGACTTTGATCAATGAAACATGCTGCTATAGAAAGGGGTCTGCTAACCTTGGCAGCCAGAGCAGCTGCGTGAGAAAGGCATTGCCTGGCTCCCTCGGGACTCCCCACTTGCTGGAATCCTCCTCAGCCTGCCAGCAATAGCCCACCCCAGGCTTCCTGCAAGCTGCTGCATTTTGAACTTGCAAGTCACAGCTCTTTCCCTGCAGGGGAAAATGGTGAAATCAAGGACCCTCAGGAAGCAGAGACCGAAACCCCATAGCCTAGAGCAGGGTGCCTGCACTGTGTCTGACCAGCATATCAGCAGCAGAACATCTCCAGTTCTGGTGGCAGGAGACTGATGCATGATGACCATGATTAGCTTCTGGGGTCCCGCTGTCTGGACCTGTAAACTCAGAAGGAAAAAAGAAGAGGACCAACTTCAAAGATAATTCAGAAGTCAGCAATTCCTCCTCTAACTTGTTGAAATAGCACTGCTCACAAGGAGCTGATAGACGTTGAAAGAGCACTATGAGAAATGTAAGTGATGCATGAGATTTCTCACCAGTCCCCTGACTTCAGCTGCTATTGAGAAATCTGTCAAGAAATATCAGATTTGAAGTAGCTATGCAACGGGAGAGTAAAGATTAGGACAGCCCCAAACCCTCATTTCACAGAGGGCAAAAACCTGGAGGAAGCACCTGAAACCTAGAGGAGCTTCCTAGGCACAAACTTGCTGCTGATACCACGGACTGAAGCAATGAAGCAAAGGTAACAACTAATTGTCTAGCTAATGTGCTGCGGGTCCCTCAGAAGTAATTCTGGGATTCATCTGATCCTCGAGAGCACCCAGTCACCCCACCGACCAAAACAAAATGGAAATGCAGTGACTGTGGCAATGACAATGGCAGAAGTCACAGTAACGGTGCTCCCATGGTCGAGGAGTGTGTGTGCAGGGAGGGTGAACTACAACAGGAGGAGAGGATTAACTGATGAACTCCTGTTTATGAGCTGCAACAAAAAGCACTACAAAGTAGTAATGCCCCAGCACTGATCGAAAGAATCGAGTCTTACAGCTAGGAGCCTGCATGTGCTCCTGATGTCACTACGTCCATAAACCCAACCTACAATGAGTAGAAAAGGAGTGTTTTATTACATTTATTACAACAGAATGACAGAGGAGAAAAAACTGGCAGTATACCGCGTTAATGTGGATCACAGGAAGGTTTTATTCCTATGTTACAGTCTTGAATCCCTGTTTTAAGACGATCAAGGGATGCACAAGACAGCTTTAGGGCTGTGCTCCTTTTCCTTCTCACCCCATCCATTTTTTGAGATGGCTTCTTAGAAGAAGGGCAAACCAAATAAGCCAGCTGCTGTACTTTCCAGAACTCTCAGTTGGGTCTTTGATTTGGGCCAGCAAGGAAGCTTGTTACATTTGATAAAGCAACTAAGCATCTCTGGAAAATGCTATTAAAAATAGAACATGAAAGAAATGAAAAGCTGGGAGACTTAATGGTAAGTACATGGCCTGGAAGTTCAGCACAGCTACATCCTGCTTGCCATTATTATTTAATACTGGCATCGATCGGTTGAAGGATAAGACAGACCAGGCAATTCTCTGTGGAGTTTACATGAATACCATTCCACTCTGAGATTAAAAAAAGCCCAAAGCTTGCATCATACTGTCTTGTTGGGAAACTTCAATAAATTGGTGCTGCTGGTAGTTTTACGGTAGTAAAAGAAAGAAACCCCCCACTTTCTCTGATGATCTACAAAGACAAACCAAGTCCCTGCTAACTACAAAGCAGTGCCCAGCTCCAGGTTAGAAGCAGTGCAGCACTAAGTGCACGCAAGGTCTGAAGAGCAATTATTTCCACCATCATCACCTTAGCTGCTCTCATTGCCATGGAACAGTCAGCAACATGCACAGAGAAGCTGATCTCAGCAACCACCTTCCTCCATCCGGTACGAAGCAACCATGAATAGCAAAACTCAGTGCAGGACCACAGAAACAGGGAAGGTGATCTTTATTTTCATAACTGATTTCACCCCTCTCCTTCTTGAGAATTCACATTCTCACTAGCAGCAAGATGTGTGTCCAAATGGTCCAGTCAAAACTGCCTACCATGAAAGACAAGACAAGGAATGTTGTCTATCAAATCCTCATGCCTTTGCAGCTCAGACTGAGTGGTGAAGACACCAGATGGTATTTAGAGTCTTCATAAGCTCTCAATACAGGCAGCTCTGGTTCTTTTGAAGTTGCATTATGCTGTTATTTCTCACATCTGCACCACATTCTCACCTGAAGGATAGCCCTGCTACCACCAGCACTCCAATTGTTCCTTCTGTTATTACACTCTGCATTCCTCTCAGTGTTTTCAGCCTCTCAAATTGCCTCACATACACCATTCATCGCCATGATGATCTCCAAACAGAACCATTTGTCTTTGCAAGTTCTCTGAAAGCACTTTTCAGTCCTCTCAGATACATCTGTATTTAACTCCTGGTTGATACACAGTGCAAACAGCACGCTGCTTTGGCCAGCCATTTATTCCAGAGTTCTCTAGTAAGGAAGGTCACTCTAGGTAGACCAGATAAACAGTCTTACATGCAGCCTACAGATCTTTGGCTGGCAATCCGTGGCCACGTGCATCAATTCCCAACCTCTATCTATCTTCACAAGCAAGCACTACCCTTTTCATGACCACTTCAATCTTTAACTCAGATATAAATGCCGGGAATGTAGAGGAACGAAGGCAAAACCAACACAGAAAACCAGGATGACATAAAGATGAAGATGGAATACCTTGAGCAGGAGAAGCTGCCTTCCCTGTTTTGGAGGTGTGTGACACACACAAATCAGCATGGGGCAGCAGTGATACAGGAGCTGCAGCTGAAGAGCTTGGAGCATGGCTTTTTCTCCAGGGGACCGAGCAGGTGTCCTGAAAATGGATGTGGGGCAAAGGGATAAGGGATCAAGATGAGAGGCAGAGAGCAGCTACTCCCTATTTTTACAGGTTCCAGCAAGCGTCCGCGTTTGTGTCTTATATCAGCAGATTTGAAACCCAGCCTGTCTTTCTTTAGGAGAATGTGGCTCTCAAGCAAAACAACAATTTCTCTTCTCAACAGCCATTATTACTG
The DNA here is from genome assembly GCF_038088225.1 of Cyrtonyx montezumae. Classification (NCBI taxonomy): domain Eukaryota; kingdom Metazoa; phylum Chordata; class Aves; order Galliformes; family Odontophoridae; genus Cyrtonyx; species Cyrtonyx montezumae. The sequence goes on from NW_027071826.1 coordinate 2,533,317, forward strand.
CTTTTGACAACACTGCTGAGAAAAAAAAAAGAAAATAGTTTTCAGCAATTCTTTAGCTTCTTTCTTTATTTGAGTATGCAAATGTCCTGGGACTATTGATCAAAGAAGAAGTAAGGGTCAACTTTTCATCCAATCTGACAGTGCAAGGTAAACAGAATTGGAAATTCTTCAAGAAGGTGGCTCATGTAGGAACAGCACAGCCCAACTGCTCGAGTACCTCCGTGGAGTAATTAACTCCCATTTGTATGGAGAACAAGTTCTTGCAGACAGATTGAAAATCTGCTGCAAGATGACATAGTAGCAGCAGCTCAGGCTTGAAAGTGTCAGCAAGGTTTACTTCAAGGCAACAAACAGCAACAAAAACCTTTCCACTCACCCCAATGGGCTTTGGCTCAGGCCCTTCACACACACACATCCTTTCAACATAGCCCCAAACGCTGTCCTGAGCAACTTCTCCTTCTAGCTCCTGTCACAGAACAGCCTTTGTCTACAAAACAAATACACGTGGGTTTGACTACGAAGAACGTATCCTCTCCTTCATTTGTCACACTCTGTAAAATGCCACGTTTTTAAATTATAGGGAATTAAGATGATATACTGCTCTAATATTTTAAATATAATAAATACAAAATAAGCTGTGTGCACTTCAACTTCACTTGCAAGTTTTGCTTGCACGTAGGTAAGCAAAATTTAGTAATCAAAATAGCCTGCAGTAGTACTCCATGAAAAATTAGTAAGAAGCTGTAAAAATAATCACATCTTTCAAATATATCCTACACACTTCTTCTGTCCACGTTGCACAGAGAAATGTAGTGTTCCTGTGAGCATATGGAGTGCAGACATATAAGGAAGCTGAAAATTGCCTAGCAATGAAAAGCAAAACTGTACAAGTTAATGCTAGATATCCTCCCATAAACAGTCTGTTCTCTACATTTAACCTTGGTGCATACAACCCAGTTCTTTTATTTTTGTCTCTATTAAAAAACTCTTCCAGGACGAACATCTTGCAAGATCTGGGTTGATTCATCTTCATCTTGTTCCTTTTTACTGCAGAGTGGAAAAGATTCTTGAACAAACTGCCTACACATTGGACACTGCTGAAAATACTTAATGCAGCCATCACACAAGCATGTGTGCCTGCATGGAAGGAGTACCCAGTTCACTGTGCCATTCTGGCATACAACACAGTCTTTACTGTTTTCTTCGTGCAGTTCTGGTTCATCTTCAGCCAGCCCAGCCTTTTCCAGCAAGCTTCTGTCAGTGCTTCTCTCATCTGGAGAGGTACCACACGAAGATGATGTAGCACTATTTGCAGACATGAAGAGCTGCTAAAATACACATACATGAACATTGAGCACAAGTCAATAAACTGCCCCCAGTGCCTGGACACACACACGTGCTGTGTAAATCTCCACCATGACAGATTCACTCGGTCCCACTGGGTCAAGCAGGGCCAGACTCATTCCTCACGTGGGGCAGGACAGTTCCTGGCCTTCAATGATACGTACAATTCTATGCTTCTGAAATACAAAACACTGACAAAATAGTAACGACGAGATGTCAGATCTAACCTTAATCAAGTCAGTGTGTGTGTGTGGACTTTACCTGAACTACAGCTCAGGTTTCTGTTTCTGGCTTCTCATTATCATAGAGGGATGCTCCTCCCCTCTCCCACCAAACATACATCCCAGCAAACCTTCAGAAGTACACTCTACCCGATCTGCTCTTTCTCACATTAAAACCCTTTATTCCTTTCTAGGGTATTTTATGGGAAGCACAAAAACAGGCATGACCTGTTAATAAAGCCAGTGAACTAGCACGCAGACAAAGGTGCCCACAGGGAGCACACTGCACAACTGCATGACAAAGTGCAGCTGCACACTTGTTTCTGTTATAGTTTAAGGTGTATTTTTTATAACAGTAACAGAACAAGAAACCTCAAAGGGGATCGACTTGGAAGTTTACCTGGATCAACTATGGCAGTAAAAGATGTCCAAGACAAACATTTCTTGGGAAAAAATTATTTCCAGGTGAATGCTAAGCAAGTCAATAGAATTGACTCAGCACAAATTCTAGCTACCTGATATTATACGTTACTGTTATTACCATGATAACAAAGTGGCATAGGATTACATCGTCAGCTGTTTGACACAGACACAGCTAGTCCCAAACACACAGAGATAAGGGAAACTGCAAAGCAGAGATGGGAACATAGGTTCACCTGATAACAGCCTGCACTAATCTTTGTGCACACAAACAAAATTAGGAAGTCTTCTAAAGCTGGTTGGAGAGAATAGCAAGGAAATGACTGTTTTGTAGAGAAGCATTCAATAGGTAGCTAATTTGTTACTGCTGCTTTAACGAGTGACAGGACCTAGGCCTCCAAGACTAGAAACCACTTCCCTAGTAAATCTTGAATATTTTCAGCTATTCCCGCACAGAACATTGGCTGAAACTACTCAATTGATAAAATAATTGTAACTATTACTGCTTCTGCAAAGAACTTGATAAAAAGTCATGCACCAACTTAAGCTCCTGAAAGCCCACACAAACTAAGCTTAACACAAGTTTCAGTACGTGGCTTACCTTCAGATCATGGTATTGGCCTTGAGCTAGGAGTAGATACTGGTATAATATTCTGCAGGAAAGTCTGTAGCTCTCATCAGGAACATGAATTACAGCCACCATTGAAATCTATCACACAAAAAGAAGAGGTGTGTGTAATATCTTTCCTTTTCATGATATGATTCATATAAAATGGTGTGTCATAGAATGGCTTGGGTTGGAAAGGACCTCAGGCTTTAAAGATTACATACACTGCTATAACCTCTGACTTCACCAATATGGACTTCAAGCACGGGGGGAAACAAAATGCTGGACAAGGTAAAAATGGGAAGTAGCACAAGAGGGCACTTTGTGGAGTCTCAGCTTTCTGCCCAGGTCCTTTATTACTCCCTCCTATAACCAGTTCACAGCAGAGACTTGCTCTGACTGCTCTCAGCTGATGGAAATGGGCCCCATACCAAAAAGGCACCCAAACACATGCCCACCTCCTGAAGCTCAGTGCTTAAGCAATTGAGACAGGGCTTACACACTCCTGTGTGTGCCTCAGAGGCTACTGGCATAAATGATGTGAGCCAGAAGCAGCAGCTCCTACACTGCTCTGAGCACAGACCAACTTGTGATGTTAGGGAGAGAAATCACTAAACTGCAAGGAGTTTACTACAGCACCATTTAGAAGTACCACCAATCGGCTCATAAGCTGAATTAGGTAAAGGGCAAACTTCACTGACAAGAGTTACTGAAGGACCCCATGGGCTGACTTCAGAACCCCTTTTCTGAAAACAAAAGCAACATAAGCTTGCATGCTGTGCCTAATACACCTCACCCTGCCCAAATTACACAAAAGCCTCTAAGAAGTAGGAAAAAATACAACAAAGTGAAACTCAATATTACTGTAGTTTCCAGAAATTGCCGAGAGAGACAGCTGTTTGGTTGGCTCTTTTTAATTAAATGCAAATCAGACTCACACTTCAAAAGCCTTCATGGCTAATTACATACAGAGCTTAAATATATACCTACTGTGCACGTGTATTTATACTAACTGAATTTACTGCCCTTTCACAATAAGGTCTAATCACATTGCATCAAAAAAATTTCACAAAGCTTCGTGCTGGCTTAGTTTTGGAACCTGAAAGTCATCAATTCTCCATGAGAATTACAGAATTACCTTTGATAAGGTTCTGAAAGCTAGCTGTTCTCAGTGTATTCGTGTTACATCATCACACCCTAAGTGCTGTTTCAGTGGCAATGCAGCTCAGACTCCCAGGCAACTTTCTGAACCACAAGTGGGACCTGTTCCTAAATGGAAGTGCCTCAGATCTTTATGCTGTTTCCTCTCTTATGCTCTCCTACAGTACAGAAATCTATACAGTGACACCAGAAACTGGCATAAACTTTGTGCTGTTTGATCACAAATCTCCTTTCCTTCAAATGTTTTCTATCTCTTTAGTTACTTTCTCTCTTTAGTTTCTGTCTCTTTAGTTACCAAGTTACTTCTCAATCCTCTGTTTTACACACTAAGACTTCTACAACTTCAGTTCTGCTATTCTTCAAATAATTTCTGTAACCTTTTTCTATTATCACAAGAACCTTCTGAAACTAGAGGAAAATTCCACAAAACCACATAGACATGATCTGGCCACAGATGCATTAGGATGAAAGTTAGCCCATATTCTTAGCTTTGAAGTCAGCAATCAGCACAAATATCTGTTCCAGACCTACAAAAAAAAAAAAAAAAAAGGGCTTTCTATTTGGCCACCAGCAATCTGAACCACCCTATCAGCAACAGGAGCTTCACCACAGATAAGCATCCCTAAAATGTATTCCTGTGTTACTCACAATATCATATATTTCCCTGTCTTCTTCGTCAGCTAATGTCAACAGCGCTACCAGCGGATAGCAACGTCTGGGCACTGGGCCAAAATCGACAACTTGAGCATCTTCTGGTATCTGACAATATTTTTCTTCCTTGTCATTCTTTTGGATGCTTTGTTTGTGTCAAGGAAAACAATCGGTGTCACTGCGACAGCAGACGAACGTGACGTCTGCATAAGGAATATCTGTCATCATATTTATTCACAATTGCATCGTACCAAGAACTGCTTCATGTTCACAGCTCTCCCTGTGCCAGCAAATTAGCATATTTTGTCACAACAATTCAAATGAAGGATACAAGTACTGCTGTCGATAGAGATATTGGTCGTACAGAGCATCCTCCAACGCCTGAGGAGTATTGATTCTGAAGCAGTAGACGTGTTTTTGCAACGCTTCGTGGAGTTTTTGAACACTGCAGCCCCAGTAGCATGTAAGAACACAGTTTTCCAGACAATCAGGTGTCAGTGTTACACCCTCTTATAGAAAGGAGATAAAGACTTCATTAATTCCATTAACTCATCAACGTGCAGGAGCTCTGGAACTGCTAAGTGTAGGGTTTTAAAAGGAAACAGGCAGAAAACAACTTCAGTGTCCCAGGTTTTTACCATTTTAATCTCATCTTTCAATATTCAGACAAAGTTTAGTGCTTAGGGAAGACAGTGATGAGAAGGAACTGGGTGTGAGGAGACACAACAGCTGACTGAGCTACCAGAAGCAGCACGAGCATATTGCAAAGGGTAAATTTTAACTTCTGGTAACATTTTACAAGCACACTGGAAGACTCGAGAGCATAATCTCTAGACCAAAGTCCATTCCCTCTTTAGACAATGATATTAATTGGATCACTGGCCGACAACACCCACTGTGGCCTACAAGGATAAGGCCCTCTTGGTCACGCAGAGGATATGTGCTGCATTCCCGTTCTAAAAACCAAATATCCAGCATACCAACCTCTGAAAGCTAACAGCACAAACAGGGACACAACTCTTGAGAGGTCCCAGCAAATTCAAGCACTCAAACTTGCTGGAAAATTCATGTTACTTGTTGAGTAAGTTGCAGGGGTTTGTTTTGTGGGTGCTTCTTTTTTGTTTGCTTTGTTGTGTTTGTGCTTTCTTAGTTTTATAGAGAAATGAAGACAAAGAGTGCTGTGCTGCAGCCCCTTTTCTCATCCATTGGAAGGCTTTGCATCTGCTTGAGTGGAAAATGCTCAGCCTTGTTTCATGCTCCCAGCTGTGCAGAAATGCATGAATTTTGCCTCCTGTGTGAGTGATTTCAAGGATCTTAGGGACTATTTGATCCATGCAGATACTTCGTTTCAGTTTCCACTAAGCCACACATACACAATTTTTCTTTTATAACGTAGTGCAGTTTCAAACATCAGTGGAGAAATAATCTGATTTTGAATCAGATGGCAAATATTTTATACTGAATTCTACTTGGAGTTTACAACAAAAAACTGACAGTAATCAGTGATCTGCAAGTTCTTTTTATTCCTTAAATACCTGTTATAGCTGGAAGTGGCTCATTAATAAGATTTACACTGTTCTTAAATATCCAAATATTTGGCTTTAAACACACCCCGCTGATGAATGGTAAAAAGATGATTATTTCTGCTATAATTATAGAAGTATATCTCTGAAAAAGTACTGATAACTGGTGAGAGCTAGAAATGGAAAGTACTATATTTAGGAATGCAAACTAACAACAGTTCAACACATCTGAGATATCTGAAATCCACTGACTTGTTACTGAAGCTGCGTCAGGATGAGAGATTTCCAAACCGAAAGGATTCTTCACTTGTCTCATCTGCTTTTTCAGTACTCTCATGCTGGATTCTGTTTCTTCTGAGTTTCTGAGAATAACAGGAACGCCCAAACCGAACCTGAGAGACACAGCAAAAGAAGAATGAGCAGGTCACGCACAGTTAGCACGTCTGAATTTCTGTTCCCTGCATAACACAGCCTGCCAATTCAGCTCCAGCTTTTTGTGGCAGAAGATAGGAACCTTCAGTGTCATAAATAAATAAATAAATAAATAAATAAATAAATAAATAAATAGAAGGAGAATACTTTGACTGTATTTCCAGAGAGAGTAAAATTAGTGAGGATGCTCAATGCCCTCTAGTGGTAAATAGTCAACCAAAGCTTTCTCAGCATTGACATTCTGCACATCCAGTCACAGGACAAAAAAGCTGTTGTCTACTGAGATGGAACAGATTTAAGGGACTTAGTGCTGTGCAGGAAGACCTGAGAGTGGATCATTCAGCCCTACGGTACACCTAGCTGTATCTGCAGCCAGAAAGATGGCTTTAGTGGAGATCAAGAACCTGATTTTGCATTTTATCCTCAATCACAACAAAACATCACATCTAAAACAGAAGTGTTACAACCTCTGCATCGAGCCAGAAGCCAAACGTAAAACAGTCAAGACTAAATCAAAGGTGCAAATCTCAGAGCTCGTCCAAGGTGAGGAGTCTGGAGCACGAGTCTCATGAAGAGCAGCTGAGGGAGCTGGGATTGTTCAGTATGGAGAAGAGGAGGCTCAGGGGTGACCTCACTGCACCCTCAACTTGCTGAAGGGAGGTTGTGATGAGGAGGAGATTGGCCTCTTCTCCCAGGATACAAACAGGACCTCTTGTAGGTCCTTACCAACCTTGTGATTCTGTGATTCTAAGGTGAAACTAACATTCAAGCCCAAGCTATAGCTTGACTCTAAAAGGACAACTTCTGAACCTTAGCTTCATGTATTAAATATCCCACAGATGAAAACAAATCAAAGAAAATGAGAAGAAACACTTCAGAATGGTTTCTGACATCAACTTAAAAAACCTCAAGGTTTTCATATTGCCCAGGGCTCTCAAGGAACTGCCACAGAAGAAAGGATATTAAAGAAGAGCCCCACGAACACTTCTTTGTTCTTTTGGCTAAAAATAACTCAGTGGTAAGGTGACAGCAATAACTGTCAGTAAGCAAAGGATAACTCGAGAAGCCGTCCCAGATATGCAATCAGAAGACCACTCCAGAGACTGATGGGACTTTTGTAACTGCATTAATCTGCTATTGCCTCATTAGCAAGGCAAGAGGGAGAGGCTGTGGGGGGTCCTTTGCTAAAATATTTGAGAAAAGAGTTATTCCTCATCAGGCTGCATTGTCACGATTTAGTGCTTTTGCTGCCACTGCTGTCTGCTCAATGGCTTCCAGTTCTGCTTTATGAAGCCATTGGCTGGAAAGTTCTGAAAAGCACAAACCGTCAGTTCTGCCCTGAACCAAGCATTTCCATTTCACACACTGAAATAGCAGCTGTTACAGTAAGATGGATCACACGTCAGTAACTCCAGCTGAAAAAAGCTCCAGCAATTTCAGTGTAATCCATTTGAAAATCACTGCAGTGATTCCACGTACAACACAGCTCTGAGCCAAACAATTTTGCAGGTTTACTGCTCCTTTAATCTCACCTTCAAAATCTTTATTTGACACACAGGACTCCAAAAAGAAAGCAAGCAGAGCTTTCACTGACACCGGGCTGCTACAAACTGCCTGTTCATTCACGTTGGAGGGTACCCTTTGTCAGACAAATGGAAAAACATCACTCAGAAATGATTTTCAAGTTGAGGAAACTAAATTCTCACAGCCACCCTCGATAGCAACCATCTGCTCTTGGCAGTCCAATAAATATCTTCCTTTAGCATTTCGTGTCTTGCCTTTCTCAGCATCACAGCTATATCCAAAAAGAAAAAAAAAGGAAGAGGTGGTGGTGGAAAAGTGTCCACATTTACTACTCCATCTCTGATAAAGTCCTTTGGTTTGCCAGACTAATGGAAGCATTCATATTTCTTTGATGACAATGACATAGGTCACTCAGCCATACTTGGTGCACGTGGAGCATCAGATCTCTCATCCGATGCAAGTTATTTACTTACTTGTTTACACACACTTACCTGCCATGCCTGCTTCTCAGAGACTGTAATGAATTATGACAGCTTAACATCTTACTCATAAAGAAATCAGGTGCAGCAGCTGCTTCACTTATTCAGTATCTAAGAGTCAGAGGGAGTAATTTCTCTGCCACACATAACAATGCCTCCTGTTTATACCATCTGGATGATTCCAAAGTAAAAACCCTGTTCTTTGGAAACTTTCAAATCCTCTGGTCAAACACAACAGGATAATCACCATGAAAAGCAGCCACAGTAAGGAAAAAAGGCTCCTGTATGATTTTAGCAGCAGCTGAAGGCAAAAGGCTCTCCCTGCTCAATAAGATACAGTGCTTCTGTCAATGTTAAGGCAGCATTCAGCATGTGAAGAATGAACAAAGCTTTTCTGATTTAACTTAACTAAGTTGACAGCCAGTATAAGGGACAATTCATTTCTTTAGAACTATATTAGTTTAGAAAAGGCAGGTAGTTACAGTGGCTTTGTTCAAGTTAATTTCTTCAGTGGGCAGTATGGACATGGAAGAGGTGCTGAGCTCCCTCTAACACAAGCATTCACTTTCAGTTAGGAGATGACTCACAGTGCCATATGCAGCCTCTAAATTCCACTTTTGCCTCTGTGCCTACCTAATGGGCTGGTTCTAGAAAGCTTCCTGTTCAGTAATTATTCCCTATGGAGGGCCACTGTGCAGGGCTGCCTGTAGAAAATGAGGCTCTTCAAATCAAGGTGTGCTTTTGCAAATTAAAACATTAGCATTCCTTAACAGTTGGTGCCTTTCTGCCTGGCTGCCACCATCACGTGCACGTTCATAAACAGGCTGATGATTGATGCTTAAAGTGATGGGGGTAAAACAAAACACCACTGTAACAGTACAACAGCCAGTACACATTCATATGATACCACATGCATCTACAGTATCCTGTGTAGCACACTGTTCTTGTGAGTTAGGAGATTCAAAAGTACTTCTGCAGAGCTGTAGCTGCAGACACACTGAACTTGCTTGGAGGTTCTGAGATTCAGTGCTGGACATGCTTTCATTGAGACTGAGTATCTTTTTGAAAGAGATTTTCACCTTCACCAGATGCAAGCAAGTCTACAAAAGCTATATCTGAAAGTTAAGTTCATGTATGTGTAGTTAACAGATGAGATTAACGTAGCTTGAGTTTAACATTTAGAGAAGCCAAGTCTATCACTGTGACGTGACAAAGGTACATAATAATCATCAAATAACCCTCATTTATAGAGCACAGGGTTTTCAAAAGATGCAGCCCATCAGACATATACTTCCCTGCTCCTTCAGTTATTTACACAAAAGCTTGCCACAAGAAATATGACCTGGGGAAAATAATGATTAAGATCATAAAGAAGCAGTTTTTGCATATATATACCTACAAGAGAGATCTCTATTGACTGATGAAGTGAAAAAGGGTAACGCAGTGAATGGCAATATAATGCTGCCAGCGTGCAGCAGGACAGAGAATTATGACAAAGATTTCTACCACCTCTTGAAGTGAGCAACGATGTGGAGCCTCAACCAGCAGAAGGCTGAGCCTTGCCTTCACTTCCACCTACCCAGCGCTAGAGGAGGCAATGCAAAACAATAAAAACATTCCACTACATATAGCTGAAAGATCAAAAGAGAACTTAATTCCAACTGATAGCAATAGGTGGCATATCTTTGAGGCAGCAGCAGATAGTGAAGCGATGTAAACAAGAGCAAGACTTTGCACAAAAGGAAAAGCATGGCAGAGTGTTTGTAAGCTGCCAAAAGAGCTACAGTGAAAACATCTTTAATTCAGAGATGAAGAAAACACTGAAACACAGCGCTACAGATATTAATGCTGAGCCAAGAGGATGAAATGCAGCAACTCTTGTTTTATTCCCTCCAGAAACCACACAAGCATCATGCACCCGCAATTCTTACGTGAATTACTGCGATTGCTAATCAATGCTCTCAGCTTGGCATGCATCTGTATTTATATTTACAGGAAAGCAAACACAGCAGCACTACGGACAGACACGTGGGGATCTGTTTCTCAGCGATGCCTTTGCTGACTCCTCAGAGAGCAGCAGGACAGCTCCCGTTCACAGCACACTCTGCACGCTTCCACCGCGCTCAGCTCACCTCCGACGCTCTCTTTTCCAAGGGAGCAGCCTGCAGTCCCACACCTCGCTACCGCTCTTCCTTAAAGCCTGAAGGTTCGCCCTCCTCAACACCTGCGCTATGTAGCACTAAAACGTGCCCCGTCCTTCTGTAGTACAGACGGCGTTGTCCCTCAGGGCAGCCCCCCCCACCTCATCCCCCACCAGCTGCCCTCGGGGTCAGGCCCTGCGCCTACCACCCCCATTTCCTCACACAGAGCAGCCCCCTCCCCACCCACCCGCATCCCACACAGCCTCATTCCTCCCACCACCAGCAGCCCACACCCCGGAGCTCCCTTCCCACAGGGAAGCAGCCCCTCTACGCACCCCATTACCGCAACCCAAGCCCACCGCCCCACAGCGGCCTCCACGGGCAGGACGAGCCCCTCCCCGCCGCACTTACCAGCCCAGCAACAGACCGCTGGTGACGAGGAAGCAGACGAACACCACTGTAATGTAAAAAAGCGGCGAGTACTCGTAGAGCGTGACGAGAAACACAGCAGCCATAGGGCCAACAGGCAGCCGAGCCGCGTCCACCACCCTAACGCACAGCCCGCCGGCCACCTGCTGCTCAGTGCGCATGCGCAAAAACCCAGCGCATGCGCAGCAGCAAAATGAAGCTATTGCCATCAGCTTAGCCCCCCCCCCCCCCCCCCTCTTAGGGAACGACTCGTTGCTATGACGCCAGGCGGAGGGCGGAGGGCGGAGGGCGGAGGGCGGAGCCGCACGGCACTCGCCTTTGTCCTTTCCCTTTCCTTCTCTCTCCCCGCTGCTACTCCGCTCCCCGCGGGCCTTGAACCTTTCCGCTTCCCGTAGGCGGCTGCCGGTTCCCGGCCAGCCGCGGCGACGACGCTGATTGGTCGAGAGGGAGGGGAGGCGGGGTCTTCTCGGCGCACGCGCAGTGGGGGGGGCAGCCCAGTGAGGAGGCGGTGGGGCGGCGGCGCGGACGTTTGTGGTGTTGGCGCGCGCGCGCTCAAGATGGTGAGCGGAGATCGCGTCGCCTCAGGGGGGATGGGCGGGGCGGGACGGGGTCGTGAGGGGGAGTGGGGTCCGCGGCGTCTGTGGGTCGTGGGGACGGGAGGAATCTTTCGGGGTGTGTGTGTGGGGTTGCTCAGGAAGTGGCAGCGGTTGCGTGCGGGAGGGCGACCTGCGCGGCTGCGGTGACACCATCGCTTCCTTCCCCATCTGCAGCACGATGTCTGTCGGGGCAGCTCGGAGCTGCACGCGTTTGGCTGTGTTAGCTCCAGTGCCGCTTGCTTGCCCAGTCTCGAAGCAGCACCTCTTTTCTTCTCCCGCCATGTAGCCCTAAAAGGAGCCCTTGGTGACAATAAAGGAGGATAATCTCACTTCAGAGACGTGACGTTTGCAGTTAACTGTTGGCTTCGAGGAGGGATGGCGGAACGGATGGGTGTGTTTTTGTGCTTAAAACCTGCTTTCATCCGTTGTTATCTCAGTTTGTGTTTTCTGACCAGCAGCTCCTCTTCCTTAGAGCTGAGGGGCAGCGTATGCCTGAGGTGGGAGCATCCCTCTCCTTAAAAACGTTTCCCTCACCTGTCCCTCTCCTCTGCCATTCCCTCTGCAGAGTGAATCTCTGGTGGTTTGTGATGTTGCTGAAGACCTGGTGGAGAAACTGCGGAAATTCCGCTTCCGTAAAGAAACCAACAACGCTGCCATTATAAGTAAGTTTAAAACATGACTGGCGAAGATCCTGAGGTCTTGTGGGATCCCTGCTTTCTCCCCACATAGTTTTGTTGGTGTGACAGGTGGGTGTGATCCAAGAGATTGCATCTGCTGTGAACTTGAGTGCCTCCTGTTCGGTCTGTGACATGAACAGTAGAGACATACAGCTTTAATGACACGAGGCATGACTTTGTCTGCCCCTGGTAGAGCTTTTTGCAGTTAACTGTGCCTCAGAGTCTGTGTCTGGTTTCAAAATGATAGCAAGCACAAGTCACAGCATGGTCACTTCACGTTTGTGAATGTTACAGCTTTTTAAGTAAGATGCTTTGTCAGTCATCTTTGGAATTTGAAGAAGGTGAAGCCTTCTGGTAGGGACTGAAGAATCAGAGTGGAGGGGTGAGAAATGTACTTGCAAGCTGATGTTATAAAGCTTTATGCGTGCACTGCAAATCGTTTGAAAGCTGATCTGTGTTTTATTTTGATTTATAGTGAAAATCGACAAGGATAAGCAGTTGGTGGTACTGGATGAGGAGCATGAGGTTTGTTAAATGCATTGTAAATAAGAGTATCTTCAGCCTGCAATGTATTGTTGTCTCTAAGGTACTGCCTTAGTTTCAAATTGTTATCAAACTCTTAATCTAATTTGGGTCATGAGCTTATTTAAATGCATGGATGCTCTGCATGTAAAGCACAGTGCTAATAATAGTGGAACTATGCAGAAGCAATGGAGGCAACTAATTAATTGCACGAAAGATAAGTTAATTTAAAGCTGTTACGGTACAACTCTGTGTGTAGAAGGCATCTCTGGTGCCTGCTGGCTTCTGGAAGAGATCTCTGCAGCGTTCCCACGTGGATCTGTGTACGTGCCTCTGAACTGATCTGCTGTCAGTTAGAAGCTAGGATTGCTAGTCCTTTGCAGATCATAAATTTGATAGATGGCATAGTAAACCACCTTGTAGGATTTCTTAATGGTACACAGGGCAAAATGAAATCCTTCTGAAGGATTTGAGCACTATCCATAACTCTTATTCCCTAGAATGTAGCAGCCAACATGGTGTTTGAGTGGGATGGGGACTCAAGGAGCTGTTTCTCAAGAGCACCTTTTATGTGGCTGACTTTTAACAGATACTTATTTGGATGTGCTTGCTTACTTCTCTTTAGTGCTGGAGTTATAATAACACAGTAGCTGCCAGCTTATCCAACTGGAGCCAAAATGTTTTCAAAACTCATTGTGCCTAAACTAGGGATGATTATTCACAGTAACATTAACTCAGTGTTTAGTCATAGGAAGCTATTAGCAGACAAGCTTTCCCAAACTGTTCTGGTAATTTGTGTAAGAGATTGTTATCACTTAAACTGAAGATGTGTATCAAACTTGTTTGTGTTTCACCATCCCACTGTTCTGCTTTAGCCTACATAGTATACTTCAAGTGCAAGTCAATTTGCTGTAATATTGCTTGTGTTTAACGTTACCAGGGTATTTCTCCAGATGAGCTAAAAGATGAGCTGCCAGAGAGACAACCTCGATATCCTTTGTGTGCTGCTGGCATTTGTCTTACTCACTTCTGGAAGCTGTTCAAATGTTTAAAGTTCAACTTCACCTTTTTAGGCTTGCCTGCAATGAGACTTCAGTAATATTTGGTTTGTGAGGTGTCTTAGGGATTGGTTCTGAATGATTGTCCCAGTTCATAAAGACTTGAAACAGACTTGATATGGTCAGGCCTTTCTCAGGGCTTGATTTAAGCTATGCTCTGTAATGTTTAGGGAGGTGAAGCCTTGCTGCTGTTAACTCAAGAAGCAAATAAAATGCACCAGTTTTGCATGTTGCAGATACAGAAAGCTGCCCGTGTACCTTGTTGAGGTGCTTTCCTGGTGTGTGCCCCTTGCTGTTTTGCTGCAGTTACCACTGCTGGGAGCACTTTAGGCATGTGATGTAGGGAAGAATCCCCGTGCTGAAAGAGGGAAGGGGTGAAAAAAAGGAAGTGAGTTGGCAGAGGGAAGTAAATTATTTACACAAAATAAGAGGAGTACTTATGCTACAGCTGATGGAAATATCTGATCCCAGTATCCTCTGGAGCTGGCAGTGTTCTAGCTGTCGTTCTGAAGCTTCCATGACTATAGGGATGCTGTAAAGCAGGAGTTCAGATTCCTGAGATCACCTGAAACGAAGTCCTGGGCGTGTGCTGAGGGGATGTGGTTTTCATCAGGCCAGGAGGAAGGGTGTGGGAAGTCTCCTTACGAACCTGGAGGAGGAGTCTTTGCAATGAAAAGACTGTCTGACCCTCAGCAGCTGTGAAGAGACAACCTTTGCCCTCTGGCTGCTGTAGAGGTTGGTAAAAACAGGCAGGCTCGGTTCTGAAAGTCAAATGTGGAAGTGAAAGTAAGAGATGGACTGCTTTGCATTGAGGCATCTCCAAGAACGCATGACTTCTCTGTGTCTGAGTCAGGTTCTGGTAAATGATGATTATATCCTCACAAAATAATTGTTTTTTTCAGTTTCTTTAACCTCAGAAAAAACATTTATCGTGTATAGTTACAAGTATCAGCATGAAGATGGAAGAGTTTCTTATCCGTTGTGCTTTATCTTCTCCAGCCCTGTTGGTGAGTGAACGTGGTGGATGGCAGCTACCATGTGCTGTGAACTCAGGAATGTTCTTTGCAGTAGAGGATAAAATAAGTGCTTAATGTTCAAATATTGGTTCCAGTGTGTAAGGCTGAATTTATTTATGCCAGTGCTGGAATCAGGGCACTATAAAGCTGTGGCACTGTCTGGAGACCTTTTTTGGAAGCGAGGAATCTCTGGTATATTAACTCTGTCCTCACCATCTGCTCATGACAGTTGTCAGCACTTCCATCTGCCCAGATCTCCCTTCTTGCTAGAGATTTTCAGTGCATGTGGGGTTGACATTTAAGACGCTTAGGAGGCAGGGTACAAATATGCTTTGTTTTCCATTTCTGAAGGCTGAAGAGAAATGTGAGTGTCCTGCATAGCTGTCCAGACGGTGTGTTTTTTCTAAACAGGCCCACTGTGATCTCAGTGGTGTGCTCAGTAACATCTTCCTCTAAATTACAGGAGCCTGGAGTCTTTGCATCTGTTTGTGTGGGTTTAGCATAACGTGTTTCCTTGTCAGCCTTTCCAAATCTTTGGGAATCCTTAAAGCCTGACCAGACTGGCTTCAGGAAATGAGTGAGGAGAGGGCTGGAACATGCTGCCTCTGTTCCTGGCTGCCTCTGTACATCTTGCTTTTGGGATGGTAGTGACTAGGCAAGAGGCGGTTCCTGTCCTTCTCAGAAGGCTGTGTCTGGCTGTGAGAGGATCAGGACTGCATAAAAGGGAAAGGATGGAAGTTAAGAGGATTTTCTTGCAGCCCTACATGTGATGGACAGCAGCATTTGCTTCTCAGCAGTGTTGTGATGCGGAAGTGTTGCAGCTGTGGGTAAGAAGAATAAAAAGCTCTGTAACTCAGATCTGGGCAGGTAGAAGTGTGAGTGAACAAAAAGTATTTGAGAAGTAAACTGTAACCTAAGATCATCCCAAGTTTTTATAAGGCAGCAGCTTGCCCCACTTGCTTCACAGCAAGCCACATCATAACCCTACCTGTGCAGGGAAGTGTATAATCCTAATAGTACATTTTAGCTGTCTTGGATTATTCCAAGTTTGATTTTAGCTCAAATGTGTATCTTAGAAAGATTTGAGTAGAACTAGGAGAGACTTGGGAACCTTCCAGAAATAGCAGGGTGGCAAAGACTTGTATGTAGTGTAACCAGCACCCTACTGCAGTGCAGGGATTGCTGCTCTGATGGCTGTTTTGTTCTGGATTCCAGTTCCTGCAGCATTGGGTGTTTCTGAGCAGAAATGCAGGTGCATGTTGAGATGCATGTTCAACCTTTTCATGTGCCAAGTATGAGAGCAGAGATGATACTGAAGAATATAAACATTATATAAAAGTGCATAAGAACCATGTCACTTTTCTGAATTTAAAATGTGGCCTAATTCAGCTGTTAATTTAAATTAAAAAACAAGCAGTTTTGAGGGGTAGCAGCTGAAATAACCAAGCACCACCTTTTTCTGTTCTTCTTCCCACACCACTACAGGATGTAAGCCTGAGCAGCAGATGATGTATGCTGGGAGCAAGAATAAGCTTGTACAGACAGCTGAACTCACTAAGGTATAATTCATCAAGTGAAGTAACTGCCTCTGCATTAAATGTGGTTTGCTGTTTAGTGTCTGGATGTTATGAGACTTTGTAATTACAGTGAAGAGATTCTGTTTCAGGAAGACTGAAGGCAGTGTTTCTGGGGGGAGGGGGATTTCTTCTCTCTTAGAGGTCAGGAAGAACAATGTTCCATACCATTCAGTAGGATGGATATCTTCACTGTGAAGAATTAGTGTACTGAAGAGCAGCACAGTCTGAACTTTTGGTACGGCATGGACTAGTTTTGCTCTATGGTTTTGGGGTTTGTATCCTTACACACCGTACCTTTCAGAGTTGTGACATTTGTACAAAGTGCTGAACAATCCCAAATCTTGCCTGTGTCTGTCTCCTCCCATACTGAGACCAGGAGAAATCACAGTGGTCACTGAAATAGTGCTTAAATAAATAACAATAAAGCACACAGCTGTCATTTTGGAGATCTTTGAAATTCCTTCTTAGCTTTGTCAAAGTTCTAATTCTGACCAGTATAAGTAAATAGAGTGAAGGGTCACTTCAGGGCTTTCATACATTGTGAAATGATTTCCCCGTTCCCCTTTGGTCTTTCTTCAACATCTTGTTAAAACCATGTGTTAGGGCAAACAGGATGGCTGTAAACTTCTGTCTCTTCTGGTAGTGTCTTGTGAAAAAGACCAAGACCTCTCTGCTTCAAGTTACACCAAGTTGACAAGAGTAAGTAGGAGGAAAGCAAAAGCAGCCGTCTGTACAGCCCCCAAGAAGTTGTCTTTTTAAGCCTCTTTTTAACTCCATCTTAGAGGCTTGAGGACTCCAGAATCTTTGACAGAAAGGGAGAAGTGTTCCTAGAGGAGACAGGCAGTTGTTTTCAGCGAGTGAAGACCCTGATGGGAAGGTGAAAGCCTGGAGTTTAGCTGTGTTGGAGTTACTGTCACTTTCCAATCGGGAGAAATTCGGTCTGTAATGCTTTTGAAGGAAAGCCTAGGAGTGGATATAGCAATTCATGGTTCTCTTCCTTCTGAAGCTGATTGTAACCTGTCTCCAGTTGAAGCTGTTTCCTCTCTGTTCAGGTGTGCTTATTCTTGCCCTTTACTAAGCCTTGATTTGTTCTAGCTTGTGTTTTTTCTCCCTGCTGGCTTCTGTATCTGAGCTTGAGTCCTCTTATTTTTCTCAGTGGCTTGCATGTTAGCTTGGCTTCTGGTAAGCTATTTCACACTTAGAACACTGGATTCTTGTTCTGCTCACCCTACATCTTTTACCTAAAAAACTGACTACATAAATAATATTGGTAGTATCACTCCCTGAACACAAGAGGCAGTGTTCAGAGCCCAAATCATCAGAGATGGGAAATTGGGGGGGGGGGGGGAATGAGACACACAGGCAAAATTGTTTAATGAAGGGATTGGAATGGTAAAATGGCTCAGGAGAGGACCAACTGTGGAGCTCATTGTAAGACAGTGGTGTGTTTGCTGTGAAGCTTGCTTTGTGAGCCCTCCAGGAACCCACCTGTGCTGCTGGTCCTATCATGCTGCCTGCAGCTATGCAGTTAGAGGGACAGATGAAGCTTTTTCAGCACTAAATCCGTTATTTTCAGTCCAGTCAAAACAAGAACAGCAGACTGCAGTAAAATACTGGCCTTGTTTCATTGCCTGGGAGGATGTTCATGAAGGCTTGTGGATTGCACTTGCCTGAATCTTTTGAGAAGATGACCTGCTTGTTGACAGTACAGAATTAGCTTTACCCTTGAGATGGTATTAAAAATCAAAACCTAATCACTTGCACATGTGGGATGTGAAGAGTTTCTTGGCTGCTTTGCTCTTGTTTGCTGTTTCAAGGCTTTGTGGAAAGTTGAAGACGTGCACAAAGCTTTAGGTTGGCTCTTTTTTGTGAGCCTTCTGTTCTGAGGTATACCGAGCCCCTTTCTCTAAGGAAAGGGTGTCATGAGGTGCTGTGAACTTACTTCAGAGCAGCTGTACCTGGGGCTTAGGAGCACGCTTCCTGAACTTGTCTTAATTCAGCCTAGAGGTTAAATTCGTGTCTGTAGTTCTAACAGCCAGTCCTCCTGGTTTAAGGAACGCTGTGTATGGGATGGTGTGATTTCAGAGCAACTTTAAAATGTAGCAAATGTGCTGTTCTCACGTATATTTTCTTTTAAGAATAAGAATGAAGTCTAGAAATAGGAATTGGAGAGTTCTTAACTGGTCAAGTTATCATCATCCCTTGCTACTTAGTCTTGTATGCTTTCCACTGATGTTACATTAGAATACTAATTGATACGTCTGAGAGAGCAAAGGAAAATTGTCAGTTACTGTTTATTACACCTCAGACAACTTATGTGGAGAGGTGTTGCTTGCATTGTGTCCTTATCCCTTCCAAGTACCAGCAGCACAAATATTTATGCAATGTGGTTTCTATTTAGGTATTTGAAATAAGAAATACAGAAGATCTAACTGAAGAATGGCTGCGTGAGAAACTGGGCTTCTTCCATTAAGAAATCCTCTGTCATGAGTATTTATGTTCCACCCTGATCATACTGGAACCAGACGTGAATACTTACAGCTAAGAAGTGCACTGTATTTACATCTGCTTCCTGCAGTACGTCTCTTGTGCAAAGTTTGTGCGAAGAATAGCAGGTCTGTCTCCTTCAAGTAACAAATCTTTGCAGGTGTTTCCTTACATGTACCTGTTAAAAGGGAATACTCCTCTGCAGGGAATCCTTTTGCACTCTTGTGACTAATATTTCTACAACTAAAATAGTTCAGTTCTAAATGTATAGCTATATACAGCCGTTTTCAGAAGCTGTTGCTAACTCTTTCTGAGCTACAGATGCATCCTGATGACCTATGCTAGCCATTTATATGCAAAAACTGTACTGTCATTACTGTCAGAGTTTATGATGTCCTCTCAACTTTGAAAACTATTCCCTAGGAGCATTCAGTGTTAAAGAGGCAAAACCCTTGTGCAGCTGATCCACCCATCTATCCCTCCGTGTTATGTCCGTGTGAACCTTCTCAGATTCTTGGAACTAATTTTTGTCATTCCAGTGATTCCTCAGCTGACTGAGTCGGCCTTACTAAATTTCAGGGCAAAGCTGTGACTGTCCAATTCTCATGCTAATGCAGTCTTACAGGGACTAGAAGATCACTAAGGGCTGAATTACGACTCTGGTTCCTCTCATACCAGGTGTCTTGCGTATGTCACTTATACTCTGTTAAGAAGTTTACCTCTTTGCTCCTTTCCTCTGATATGAACACCTGTGAATCCTGTGTGCCTTTAATTCGTTAGCTTTAAAACGACTAGAGAATTTTACACTGCCACTTAGTATAAATTTGGTAAAAAAAACTTTGTTAAAGGATCTGAGTAACATTTTTCCTAGTGCCTGGTGTTGCAGATGACATCTACAAAACAAAAGCTAACCTCCTTTCCTTAGAAATTCCTGTCATCTACTCTGTTCCTAGGAGTCAGGGAGGTTAAAGCTTTTCATGGTACTGAGTGATTTATATCTTTTTGTTATGAGTTGGCCACACGTAGCTTTTTGAGTACTTTCTTGACAGTCTCTAACTTTCTTAACTGCTTGTTAGTCAAAATGACATTCCAGGTAAAAGCTTTTGCATACGGGATTTGATTTTCATTTACTTACGGTTCATCTCTGATGATTCTAATGTGAAAATAGTATTTAACTTTTATAAATGACCAGTCTTTTTACAGAGCTGTTTTATACAGAGTAGAATAGCTGTCTGATATGGGGTGCCGTGCTCAGCCAGCGCAGTGGCAGGAGGAGTGCTCATGTGACAGTATCTCACTATCTTGCTCGTGAGTGTTTGTTGTGCTGCTGAGTAACAGCAGCTTCCTGTTGATAAGTACCTTCACATACAGCTGCCCTAACAAATCTGTTTGGTGAGGAGGAATGTTTGGAGGCCAGTATTTTCATGCTGTGAAACCTTTGCCAAATGAAGGTCTGTTTATTCTTGGTTTTTTGTTTGTAGGCATATGTTGTTAGTGGACTTAACACTAATTCCTTAAAGATCACAAGGAATTGATTTGCAGAGGTCCTCAGTGTTGATTGATCTCTTCTTAGTTTGATGTTACTGCTCATTTATTTGTGTATGGATCTGACTTGAGAGGAGCTCTTCAAAATACATGTTAGAATGATTCAATCAAATTGATCCTTCCGTTCTGGAAGGAAATGCTTGTAATTAAAATACAATTGCTCTGGTGAACTGGAAAAGCAATTTCATTTCCCTGGACAAAAAAAAAAGATGTAGACTATGAAACTGCTCAATCATTTTGTACTAGTGCTTTTTTTTATTTAACGAACGTTGTCTGAGTAAGACTTGGACTCCAGAAGAATGATGTCAGTCATGGCATCAGTGCTGAAGTGGAGGAAGTCTTGTTTCCTTGGTGTTGTGCTGTTCAAGTGCAGCGTGGCCGAAGAACATTTGCCACTTGAAAGATTCAACTTGATATTTTCTTATTGGGAAAACTGGATTAATTTTTATCACTGTATTTTGTACGCTGGTGGGCTGCCAACATCCAACTGCTGCTTGCACAGGGCTCAACAAAAACAGCTGTAGAAGGAAGGAGCTGCTGCAGTCAGATGAGTAAACTAGGTTCTGCATCTCTGGCTGCTCTGCCTTCTGCTAAACAGCCTCTGCTACTGCAGAGTATATCCGTGTAGTGGAACTCATCATTTGGAGTTCATTACTGTTCATTTTGAGTGTTCTTGCTTCTTCCACTTGAGCATTTCTGCCTCAGATGCTGCCCTTTACGTCCTCCAGAAAGCAAACGAGTTCTGTTGAGACTATTAAAGCCCACATTCCTGTGGAAGGTGGTATTGATGCTGCTCAGCCCACCAGTATTACTCCTGTAACAGCCTTGCTTCACAGCTTTTGTTCCTTCCCTTGGAGCTGTGGCAGTGATGAAGCAGCTGCAGGTGCTTGAAGCAAGAGTACACAGAGGATGTTTGCCATTCTAGGCTTGTTTTGTTATTTTCTTGTTTCCAGTGCAGTGTTCTGGCACAATTATCTGCCACATGCTGTCCTAGACCCTTTAGGTATAGATAATGCTAATACTTGCTTAAACAAAGACATCGATTAAATCCAAATTTGATCTGCACAAATGCTTGTTTTCATATTTTCCTACCTTATCTGTGGAACTGTATATCCCTTAGTCCTTCCCCTTAAAGAGCAGTGGGAGGTGGGTGTGTCTGTGATCAGAAGGCCAGTGTATTCTGACTGTGATGTACTGTTACCTGTCATCACGTGCTTGTCTTGTGTTTTCACACCTCTAAAGATGTTCAGACAGGATAAATGATAATGCAGCCTATAGGAGCTTTGTAGCTGTAAGGTCTGAGAGTCAGCATTTTCCATTGTGAGCTCCTATTTTTCAGGAGTTACTGAGTTGGCCGTAAAACCTTTGGCCAAGAGTTAAAGGTCTTTCATAAAGAGAGACTTCTGCCACAGTTAAACTGTTTTGCTTTAAATATTGAAGAGATGGCTGGGATACAGCTCTCGTAATCCTGCTCAGTGATGGTAAGCTGAATTAAAGCATGAATTTGCATGGTAACCCATAAAATGGACTTAGGATGTTCAGATATTTTTTAACAAACTGTAAATGCTGATATTTGATGGTTCGAGTGTGTTTCTAGAATCACGAATGCTTTTTGAGCTACCAGAGGAGGCAATAATGATGGTATTGACACCTTTCCACTTCTCCAAAGGAGCATCGTAGGCATTTGTACCAAGATTCCATTTTTGTATCTTTAACTGTAAAATAAACAGTCCAGACATGACATTCAACCGGTAACGGGGATCTGAGTCAAACACACAGAAGCAAAGGATGCTGGCAGTTCCTCATCCCCGCGCTCAGAAGAACTTTGAAGTCGTGCTTTCTGATCCGTGCAATAGCAGCTCACAGATGGGGCCGTAAAGTGACGTGAGAACCGAGGCTCTTTGCTTTTGCTACGTGATCCAGACTCGGTGTGTGCACTGTGATCTGTCCGGGTTGGCAGCAGTGCTGTGGGTGGTAAGAGGTGGGAGAGGTTTGTGGCCAGTCTTGGGAACTGGGCAGCTCCGTGGAAATACCAGTAACCAGTACAACTTCCATATGCTGTTTAGTCTCTGCTAGTTCACGTCGCATGTTCACTTTAAACCAAATCTTTTTTGCTAAGCATGGTGCTTGTATTGGTTTAAATAAAATGTTTAATTAAGAGGTTCTGTTTCCTTGTTTTAATTGCGAAGTAGCACACGGAGCGTGGGCCAATCTGAGAGGGGGAAGGCGTTAATGTTAGGCACAACCTTCCTCCTCTCAGCATCCTGGGATTTGCTCTGCATTTGTGTGGTGTTATCCTCCGGCGTGCTTCCTGACCACCTCTTTTTGGGGTAATTCCTCTTTCCATCCATTAGGAAGGGCAGCAGTGGGAAGGAGGACAGGGCAGCTCTTTAGAATCTTTCTCCTTTTCCCACCGTGTTGAAAAAGCTGCTGGAAATAATTCTAGTGATTCAGTGTCAGCAGTTGGCATGTCATCCCTTCTGCCAGTGCTGAAGAGCAGAATTAATGGACCACGGCTTAAATGTAATAGGAATAAACAGGAGGTGATGCACAGCAGCTTCAGCACATCTGGCTTTTCAGTGGCTTCTGGGTCACCTAAGTATGTTGCCAACTGCTCTGAGGAAGATCGCTGAGCTGCTGTGGGACAGAAATGGTTCTCAAGAACAGCTATTAAAGACAAAGAAATGGATAGAAATAAAAGGCTCTTGCGTTGGAGGGGTTACCTGGGTGGCCCTGTGCTATTCTCCTGTCCATTGAGGGTACTTAACTACAAGACACAGTAATAGCATACTGCTAATTCTAGCTTATCAAGACAGTAAAATCAAAAGCTGGCTAAAAAGATTTGCAGAAAGATAGAGAGACATGAAGGGCAGCTGCTTTCATTCAGGAAAGGTCACTGGTTTGTAACAGCCACATGGAAAGGTCAGTTGAATGCTCATTAAAGTAAAAGCTAGAGAAGGAATAGGGAGCAAAATGAAAAACCTCTGTGCAGTAGTACTAATTTGCTTGAATGTCACATACAGCTTGTGCTTTCTCTTCCAGGTGTGTCTGCAGATGGCTCCCCCAGGATGTGTTTGCTAAGATCTCTTAGAATCACAGTATCCTTAGAGCTGGAGGGGACCTTTAAGGGCCATCCAGTCCAACTCCCCTGCAGTGAGCAGGGGCAGCACAGCTCCCTCAGGTTGCCCAGGGCCTGACCCAGCCCTGCCTTGAAAGCCTGCATGGACCGGGCATCCACCCCATCTCTGGGTGATGTGTTTCTATGTTCAAACTTCAGATAAGCAATTACCTGCCTCAATTTTTGTCTTTAACGCTCGGTTTTCATGTTGTGAAGGCAAATGCTGAAATAGAAGCGAGGGGACAGCCATCCCCTCGGTTAACCTCGTTCACCTTCGGTGGGAAGTGAGGCATTGCACACGTGCAGTGTGACAGAGCTCTGCAGAAGTGCCTCTGACAGCTCCAGCAGTTCCTCAGCAGGAGGCAGAGGGGAGAGGAGAGCAATTATCAGCCACAAAGACCCTGAGCGCAGAGCAGACGTGAACAATGGGAGAGCAGTGTGACTGTCTTTCCTAACAAATTTACTGCTGCGGTGGGAAGTCCCATCAGGGCTGTCTGAAAGGCACACTGTTAACTGCTCCTGCTGTTACATGCCATGGGGGGCTGCTAGGAGCGCGAATGCAGCTTCTCTTCTGTTTTCTACAGTCTGCAATTAGCGTGGGTGGAGCAGCCGTGAAATCCCCACGCCGTATGGCATCTGTTGTTGTCATCTCTTTTCTGCAAGAAAATGAGAAGATAGAGGAAGAAAGTGGGGCAGAAAATATTCAGTTGTAAGGGAAAGGGGCACCAGCCTTCCTATACGTTCCCTAAATCCCTAGGGGGCAGAAGTAGAGCAGAGTTAGGGGTCAGTGCCCTTGCTGAGCTGAATAAGGAACCGCACAGACTTAGCATTTCTTCAAAATAATGCCTTAAGTTTAAATATCCGCCGCTGGAAAATGCCACTGGATAATTGGAAGGAGTATGTGCCTGCCTTGCCCACAGACGCAGCCTGCTTTGCCATCTGCTCTGACAGCAGCAAATCCTGGATTCATTTGTGAACGTGATTAATTCAGCTGGGACGGCTGGATCAGGGGCTGAGCTAGAGGCAATATTTGTACCCCAGCGTCCGCTCAGCCCTTTTTTCCTCAGATATCCAGGCTTCAAGGATAGTCTGACATCAGCCTCCTGCTGGCTGCAAACTGTATCGCCGTGCCCGTGCCGCAGCGGGGCTCCTTCCTGGAGCTGAATCACAAGACGTTGAAGCTACAGACGCAGATGTGCAGAGTGAGCCAGCCACCCCAGCCTGCTCCTGGTGCGTGAGTGTGCTGCTGGGAGGACCACTGCAGAGCTGCTCTTAGGGACGAGCAGGGGCTTTGAATTTCTAGCACCAGTAGAGCCTTGAGCTCATTTGTTAATACGGATATAGCCGGAGAGATCAAAAGCAAGACTTCTGAGGGACTTGAGACGTAGACGAAAGCTTTTGGAAATCCTTCTTAGCGTGGCTTAAGTGCGTAAATACATTCCGGGCTGAGGGCTCTATCCCAAACGCGACGCCCCGCGCCGCCTCAGCAGTGCCGGCGGCCGCCGCTGGGGGGCGCTATCTGCGGCGGCTGCGCGGTGGCGCTTTCCGGCCCCGCCGGTGAATGATCGCGTCCGGCATCCCCCGCGCCGCGCCCGGCCCGCCGCCATGGCGTTCACGTTCGCCGCCTTCTGCTACATGCTGGCGCTGCTGCTCACCGCCGCGCTCATCTTCTTCGCCATCTGGCACGTGAGTGACGGAGGGGAAGGCGCGGGGGGGGGGGGGTCGGCCGGTGCTTGAGGCCGCTCCACGGCGCGGCGTGGGGGAACCGTGTCAGGCCCCGGCCGGGAGGGTGGGGTGGGGTGGGATGAGGGCAGGGATGAGGGCAGGGGATGTCTTTGGTGCTTGGGAAGGAAGAAAGCGGTGCTCCTGGAGGAGGCCCCGTGCCCATGTGTTGGTTTTTCCGCGGATGAAACGCGTTTGTGGTTCCGGGTTGAAGGATCACGGCCGTTTCGATTTTGTTGCAGATCATAGCGTTTGATGAACTGAAGACAGATTACAAGAATCCCATTGACCAATGCAATACGCTCAATCCGGTAAGCTGCCCGCGGGACGTTTGGGTTGATAAGTCCACGGGAAGTGCCCGCGTGTGCTGTCCCCATGGCTGAGGAGCTGGGCTGCTCCACACCACTGCGGGGGAAACCCTTTGTGCGATCCCTCCGTGCTTTCACGTTGAACGTTGTGACTGTTGTTAATGTGCTGGGGATCCGCCAGCGGTCGTACTAACGTTCTTTCAATCTGCTTTCCACGTTTTCGGCACAAAGACAGTTGAAAGGGTCAAAAAGATTAAAAGAGTCAAAATTGCCTTAAAGGTGTGTACTGCTTCTCCGTTTCGTTTTCAATGCCTCTTCCATCCCGTGAGGAACATCCGTGAGCCCCGGGATGCTCCGCTCCGCCTGGCCGCCCGCTGCTTGTCTGTTGTTCTTGACAGCTTCCTCAGTTCCCATGTGTGGTGCCCAATAATTTTGCTTGCTTTACCCCGTGAAGTGAGGAAAACTGTTATATGCCTGTAGTGTGCGTCCTGCGGGTTCGAGTCAGACAGGGACTTCGGTTGGAGTGGAACCTTAAGGCTCACCATTGTGCAGCCCTGTGCCATGGGGGGCTGTGGGAGTTGGCACGTGGAGCAGATCTCGCTGGCAAAGCACCGTTGGTTGAGCTCTGAGGTTATTGCAGATGAGTTCTTTTTAAGCACTGGGTGAGGAAATTCTGCTTCAGGATTCGGCTGTCCTCCCTTTTTTGTTGTTGCATGACTGGGATGCAACTCTGATACTCTGTGCTTTGTGAGAAGCATTGGAGGCAAATTACCTTTGTCCAAGAGCACGAGGGGAGCTTGGGAAGAGCATGGGCTCTTAAAGCATGCTGTTCTTATCCCATGCCCTGTGGTTTTTCTTCTGTCTTTTGGCATCCTGCACTGTGACGTTCTGTGCTTTGGAGAGTTAGGTAAATTCTGCAGCAGGAAAATGTCTGAGGAGCTGGGGGGGGGGAAGCACGTGTTAGACATGCAGGATGAAGACAGCATTCTGGAACAAGAAGAGGCAGGAGGCTGTGGGCAGAGCTGCTGCCTGGACAGCCATGCATCTAACAGTTTCCCTTGCTTGGCCTGCCACGGTGTGGGGGAAGGCAGACTGGCATTACATCCTGACGTTGTGGCAGCCTTCAAAGTGTTACAGTGCGCATGTTTAACACAAATATTAACCTTCTGCTAACCCACGTGCATGTGGTGTTTGTTCACACGAGAGCTTTGTGGAAAGGAGTAAATTACTTGCCATCTGCTGCTCTCGTGGAGGTGGGTTAGCAACTGAATGAGAAGTGAAGAGCCGAGCTCCTGGAGGGGGGCAGCAGGGGAGGGTCGTTGTGGGAGTGTTGTGAGAGGTGTCCTGGTGGGGTGGGGGGTAGGACCTATCGAGGAAAGGAAAGAGAAACACCTTCTGTGTAGTGAAATAAGCTACAAACATAGCGCTGGTTTTGTTGTCCCACTGTAAATAGCTGCCAAGTTGTTGTATGAGGTGAGTGTGCCCAGGAGGAGCTGCACAGAAACACCTTCCTGAGACACTTCAGTTGTGACAGCTTGTTGACGTTGATGTGCTGTCGCTTTGTTCGCTGTCTGTCACTTCCAGCAGCAGAGTGCAGTAGTGCAGTGGGTGGTGAGAATGTTTCTTGGGAGGTTTTAGGTTCCTGCAGAGATGGTTTTGAGCTTCCAACCAAGAGTTGCAGCACGCTGGCACTGATGTAGTGCACACAAAGGAAGAAGAGCAAGGTGTGTTGTGTCTGTATGCGTGTGCAGGCACTCGCAGCTTAGATCTGAGCTAGAAATGAACTATTCCTCACGAGGAGATGTTTTAGTGCTCCTTAGCTGGGGATACTTCTTTCTGAGTGGTGTAACACAAGAGTAATTGATACCACTTTGGAGTGACTTGGTCTCGTGGTGAGTGCAAGGTTTCACTGGCTCTTTGCATGCACTGACTCTATGTAGCCCTCCATACCACTCCTGTTAATAACACTAACAGCAGCTGGCATTTCATGCTTTCTGTCATGCCATAGTAATGATAGTTAGCTCTGTGGGCTCCTGCTGGAAAGCATGATGCTACCAAGCATGCTTGCCACGTGCAGGGGGAGGAGGCTGAAGCTGTGTGCTCACCCGGTGGGCAGAGCTCAGCCTCAGAGATCCCATCCTGGCACCAGTTTGAATCTGAACTACATCTGTTTGACAGTTTTGTTTCCATGTTCATATGTGAAAACTCAAAACACCTTTTTGCCTACAAACGGTTTTCTAGCACGTGTTTCTTGGTGGTGTTTCTATGTTACGTGAGCAGAAATCTCTCTGTCTCTTCTGTTGCTTCCCATGTAAAGTGTGGATCTGCCCACGCTGCACGTAAGCTAACAGGAGCCATAGAGATCTCTTATTCTGAGCATTTCATCTGAAAAAGTTTTCTTCCCAGTTCACGAATATCATGTGAAAACAGCAAGGCACGTCCTGCTCGTTGCTCTTTTCACTTGCTGCAGTCCTGTTCTTGTTAGTGTTCTTCCAAACAACTTCTAAACAAAGCCTTACCTCCAAAATAGATGAAACAACACACGTTTTGCTTTGAGTAATCCCAACTTCTAACTCCTATTTTTCTTTTCCAGCTTGTACTTCCAGAGTACCTCATCCATGCATTCTTCTGTGTTATGTTTCTCTGTGCAGCAGAGTGGCTTACACTGGGTC
Organism: Cyrtonyx montezumae; assembly: GCF_038088225.1. NCBI lineage: Eukaryota > Metazoa > Chordata > Aves > Galliformes > Odontophoridae > Cyrtonyx > Cyrtonyx montezumae. The sequence continues at coordinate 2,561,547 of NW_027071826.1, forward strand.
TCAATATGCCTTTGTTGGCTTATCATATTTGGAGGTAATAATGACGAGTCTGGTGTCTGTGTCCTCACGTTAACTGTAACTCATTTTCCTGTTGCAGTGCTTCCTGTTAAGTGTTCCGTGTCTGCAGCAAGTAAGGATGCTTTGTGAGGTGGCAGTGAGAGAGCTGACATCCAGGCTATCCAGCAAAAAGCATCGCTTTGCTTCCTTCTTGTTTGTGTCCCCTTGTGCTGTGCAAGCACCCCGTGTTGGGCAGCAGTGGCAGCTGATGTGTAGAGGTGCACTGGAGCTGCGTAGTGACGGCGTGGGCTGCTGGTAGGAGTGGCAGTCCTGCTTCCTTTTGCTGCTGGTGCCCATGCAGGAGCTGCACGAGGTTGAAACGCAGCCTGCATTAAGCTGCAGTGGTGGGATCGTCCTGCATGGAGCTGTGTGAGCACTGCTCTGCTGTGGTACCCAGCACGTGTTGTTGGTAACGACTCGAGGCTGCGTCGGGTCCCACACTCATCTCTTCTGCACCTTTCCCAACCCTTTATAAGGAATCCCACGTAAAACTTGAGAGAATACTTTCATTTCTAAACAAAGGTGTCCCGTTTCCAGCTGGTGTGCCCCAAGTTGGGCCCAGTTTAAGGCTGGGAGCAGCTCCTGGGGCTCCATGTGTCAAACTCTCTTTGGTGCCTGTGGTTATCACGGGGTCTCCTCGTGCAGCTTGAGGTGTCCTGTGAGGAGCTGGGGGCTGTGGCTCAGTGGGTGTGGGGGCACGAACCCGTATTTCCCATTGCTGGTGCCCCAAAACTGATTGTGTGTCGCTTCCAGGTACATGAGTAGACCTGTGATGAGTGGCCCCGGGCTGTATGATCCTACAACCATCATGAATGCAGACATTTTAGCCTATTGCCAGAAGGAAGGATGGTGCAAATTAGCATTCTACCTTCTATCATTTTTTTACTACTTATATGGGTAAGTGTGTTCCTCTGTCCTGACTAACTTTCAGTCTTGCTGTGTTTGGCTGGGCACAGTGCTGAGAAGCTTTGAGCTCAGGAATGTGTATAACACTGATGTTCCCAAAAAAAGGAATTCACGCTTGCCTTACGTTCTGTTTTAAAACACAAGACTTGATTTGGTTGGAGTTATTCATTTCAATCTCCACATTAGCATGAGTGGGGAGCTCCACGTTAAGCACAACAGAATGGCACCTCCCCACCCACAGCTGGATGCTCAGTGAGGGACTGGAACAGTAGCACTTCTCAATTGTATAGCTATTCAAACAGATTTTTCTTCAACTTTAAGGTGGCAGAGTCATTCCAAGAGTCAGAAGGGATGGGAGACACACAAAAGCCATCCTAACTCCCTTGTACCCTGTCCCACTTCCAAGCCAAAAGCCAGCTCTCAGCTGCTCTGGGCAGCGTGCTGACCCCTGACGTGGGTTAAGGGGTGCCCCAGGGCTCCCCATACAGTGCTGCTTCATCTACTTGTTGTGTCAGGTCTTGTCACCCTTTATAGTGCTCCTCCTATGTGTTTGTGTAAAATCTGCCATCCCGGTCCTTGTGCCTCACATGGATTTGTTCCTTTAAGGCTGTGTAATTGAATGTGTAACATGTATCAAAATGGCACACCTGAATATTATTTTTTTTTCTTGTTTTTCAGCATGATTTATGTCCTGGTGAGCTCTTAAGAAGACATTCAGCAAGCTTTGTTCCATTTAAGTGCATGCAAAAGCCACAAAACATGGATTATTTACAGCGACGACGTGGTACCAAGATTAAATATGGAATCAGATGATCACATTTGCTTTACAAAACAATGACTCCCCTCTTTTTAAAAAATTTCCACATTTTATACTTGTGGAAAGACTGTTTTCTTATCTTTTACTGGGACACTGAAGTTACGTGTTCGTTAGCATAAAGATTACTAGGTATTGACTTTGCACTCCATAAGGAACAGCCATAGTCCTCGAGTGGGTGTTTGTTACTGAGCAGCATTTTAGGCCTGGCTTCAGCACTGTGCAGGGCCTCGTATCCCTGACTGCTGTCAGCTGCAGTGCCAAGGGCTGGGGGACCTGTAGGTGGTGTCAGTCTTAAGAGATGAATTCAGGGACACAGAAACAGTAGTTCTTTTTTCTTTTCCTGTCTGGGTAACCTTTTCCTGTTCGTGCATGGTTCAGAAGCTTCTGTATTTTCACCAGGTGCTAGCCTTGCTTTTATCACAGTGTGTCATCGTTGATAGGAAACGTTGCGTTGTCCACAAAGGAGTGAATTTAGATGGTTTTGTTTTACAGTCTGTGCACAGACACCGTGAGCAAAGTTACTCACAAATGGATAGATCCACAGCTATCAAATCCACTGGTGAAAATACTCTTGAGCTTGAGAGTAATACTACAGAGCTTTCCAAAGGAGAGATTGTGAAACTGCCCTGCTGTTCCTTAGTGCAGTAAATAAAGAAGTCTCCAGTTCAGAAATGCTTATTGTCACTTGGTGCACTTTTGTTTTCAGATTGAAGACACCTGCTGCGTTCATCTGTTTTGTGATGGGATAATTGCACTGCCTTTTAGAAACAGAACTCAGCATCAAGTTGTGTCTGGAAAAGGGAAGCTCTGCTTTCCTGTGGCTCTGCAGATAAACACTGGGTGGGGTTGGGAGAGATGTTTCATGTGAAGGGGCAACGTTGTGTTTTAAGTTGTGAACAGCTTAGGTGTGATAATTAAGAATCTTTTCCATTTACCTGATCAGGAAAATGAAGTAACTTTCCATTCTTAGCCAGACATTTTTGTATAAATAGCTTGTTTGTTCCCTTTGAGTCTCTCAGGTGCTTGGTGTAACAGCAAATAGCACTCGTGGCTGCAGAAATCTGTAGTCCAATATTGATGTGCTGTATGGTGGAAGAAAATATGTGGGAGCCCACGTGCTAGAGATTTCCTGAGCTGGGGACGTGGCATCTCGAACAGCCCTCCAACATCTCCCATTAACTTGGTTGCTTTTTGAGTACTTGTGTAGCCAGAATGAAAGCTGAATGAAGAGGCAGCTTCAGTTCTTGTGGTGCTCCACCAGTGAGGTGCCCTGACTGGGCACTGTACTGCTGTTTGAATCATGGGGCTTTGACAGGGCAGAGCCATAACCCATGCATTCTGCTGCACAGAAGGAAGCTGTTTCTCAATAAATAAAACACTAAGGCTTTGCACGTAGGAATCCAAAAATGAAAGCACGAGAGTAACTTCCTAGTGTGGTTGTACTGTGAGCTTCAGCTTACAGCTGCCCCCAGAACAAAATGCTTGGCTTGAGCCTGTCCTGCTGCTGTAGGTAAATGCCAGGAGCAGCTGAAACGTGGGAAAGCAGCAGGGGCAGCAGCTGTGAAACACCTCCAAGAGACAGAGGGATCCCCTCGTGAAGTGGAAGGACTGTCCAGACTCCCCACTTGATTGTATTGCCCCAGGTCCTCTTAAAACTCTGAGGCTGTCTGTTGCTTGCTGAGGTGTCCCTGCATGGAAAGCTGAAGCAGAGGCGTGCAGATACTGTAAGGGAAAGGTAAGCATGTGTTCTGCAGAGCACCTCTTGCTCTGCACAGCACTGCTTTTGCACAGTAACAAGTCCTCCCTGTGAAAACCACTCCAGGAAAAGCCAACCCCGTCACACCAGAGTTAACAGATCTATTGGATCTTTTACCAAAGGCAGCTGGATGTGCCATCTGACTGCTGCACCTTTAGACTGTGCTGTCTCATGGGAACAGATGTCTAAATCAAGTTAGTTAATCAGGCATTGAGAAGGGAGGGAGACAGCTGCTTCCTGAGACGTGAGCATCCGAGGTCACCGTGACAGCTGAAAGAGAATGTTTGGTTATAGCAATCTGCAGTACGCTGCAACACACACAGTTCCCTTGATACAGGAGTGTAAGATACAATCCTTGCCTTAACATAGTCAAGAGCAGCAATGGTACAAGAAAACCTTGTAATTACTTCTAGAAATTCTGAGTATCCTCCATTTATTCTCCAGACCTTCCTTTTTTAACTGTCTTTTAAGAAAATCTGCTGTTCCTCTTCGTTCTCACTAATAGCCCCAAAGGCACAGAGAATCAGCAAAAAGTACGAAGATGACAGATCTTTATTTCCTTAAAATCCTACTCCAGGTTTATTTTTTGATAGCCGTTGTGAGCTAATGGTAGCAGCAGGCTCTGCATCAGTAAGAAGTCCAAGAAGTTCAGTGTCTGTCTGTGCAGGCAGCTGTCAGCATCATCACTCTGCCAGATCTTTGCATCATGTGGTGATGTCAGGAGCATCTCTGTCTGGAATAGGACAGTGGTGCACACAGATCCCACTCTTGCTAGGCATCAGAAGGTTTGGTACTCAGCGTTTTAAGAGCTTTCTTTTGGTACAAACACATCCTGTGTCCCGTAGTTCTTTAGTTCACCTGCCCACAGATTAACCTGCAAATAAACAAAGCCTATCAAGCTGAAGCTTAAAACAGATAAGCTGCTTGGTACTGATTTTCTTGTTTAGTCTTTGAAGTTAAGACAATAGAAGTTAGCAATTTTGCTTTGAGCAGCGTTTTCCTCTATCAAGTCTTGCCTGCATTTGTCTTCAGAGAACCCACTGGAGGAATCCTCAGGTCAGAGTCAGTCCAGAGTCACACCTCACTCAAAATCAGGTCAGCACTGAAAACAGTCCTACTAATCATTACTGCCTGAAGCATGACTGTGCCCCTTCTCCAGCTGTAACTGTCCAAGCACTGCTTTCTTACCATCACTTTCTGCTCTACTAGTCTTTACAGCTGAATGCCAAGCACAGATTTTTCACACTGTTTCATCTTTTCTATCCTCTTCACGTTTTCCCCTGGGAAGGAGAGATAGTGGGTCCATAATTCATCTCAGTCGTAGCTGTTCTGAAGGTGCCCTTGGCCTGTACACAGTGTGTGACTTCACAGAACTCAAGTTACTGGGAGAAATACACAGATACCTGTATTGCTCCAGCCTGGAAATATCCTGTCCAGGTTAGATAAGCAGCAACTCCATCAGGCTCCAGGTTAAGCCAAAATAAGCCCGTAGCAGTAACTTCTGCTTTCATTTTACATGCATGTTGTTCTCACCCATTCCAGAAGACTGATCAGAAGACTCACTGTTATCTTTCTGAAGATTCCTCCTAATGTCCTTAAACCTGCAACATAAAACAAATGATGAATGCTGACTATGACCTCGCATTTGATGAATGCATGCTACAAAAGAAGAACAAGGCAGACAATCTCTCCTCATCACCAAAGCCACATCCCCACAACGGCAGTTCTTAGTTTTGCAAACACATTACTAGTGCAGAATGCAGTATTAAGCAGATGAATGGTGTTCAAACTGCCATGGAATAGGAATTTGAAAGTCAGTTTGGGTTTTAAGCTGTTGTGTAGCTTACAGATGAAAAGTTTGGGATGTTATATATCAGAATACAATTGGAAAACAACAACGGCCAGGACTGTGTGCCTCCTGAAGCATGCCCTGAAAGCACGAGGGCAGAATCCTGCAGAAGAGCTCTGTTGGAAGGTTGATCACCAGGGTTTAGCATCTGAAGGTTAAAAAGCTATTACACGAGCAGCTCACGTAGCTTAATGTGAAAATGCAGCTATTTCTGGCGTGCACATTAGCAAATGTTCAAGTGTTTGTGGAATTCTCATCCGTAGTTCAAGGTATTTAAACATTTAAACACTTTTCAGCATTTGTTTTCTTGTTCTTTAGTATGGAATAAGTCCTAAGCTTCAGGCTTGACTAAAGGAAGTCAAGTAGCTGCTTTTAAGTGGGGAAATTTCACACCGTCACTCTCTCCTTATGCCTCCTTTGTGAGCACGGCAGATTCACCATGACTGCAGTTTGGGTAGTTAAAAATACAGAGGAAGCTTTTTATATTACAGCCATGATGATGCAAACGGTAGCGAAACCCAGACACTGAGGGAGAGCAGTACAGAGGTGTGAGGGCAGCAAACGAGCACAGTTTGGCCCACATACATCACATAAAGGTTTCATTTCACTCGTGCTGCTGCTTGTTACAACAGTCAGTTTAAAAAGCAAATGTTTTAACTGAGAAAGCCTCATCCCCTTATCGCTCTGCTGGATAACGTGGCTTTAAGGTATCCTCCACATTGGTCTTAAATAATTTTTTGCTTTTAAATAATCGTTTCCACTACAACAAGTTCTTGAAGATTGCAGGGAGAACAAGTGATGAAAAAAAAATGAAAGAAAAAAGCTACAGGACCCTTCTTTATTACGCTAGGTATATCTTCTGTGTATTTAACACCAACAGGAAAAAAAAATACATAGGAGAGACTTGCAGCAAATGAAAGGGAGAACAAAAACTAGACACTGTTGTGTGTAAGCAGCCCTACCAGAACAGAGCTGGGAGTACTGGTGGTGGCAGTGGATGTGAGCCAGCAGTGTGCCAACACAGCCCAAAGCCCTGGGCTGCATCCAACACAGCGTGGCCAGCACAGCAAGGGAGGGGATCTGCCCCTCTGCTCTGCTCTGTGAGACCTCATTCACACAGACAGGGAGTCCTCAGTACAGGAGAGATGTGCTGGAGTGTGTACAGAGGAGGGCCCCAAAAGTGATCCCAAGGATGGAATAGCTTCCTATGAGGGCAGGCTGAGAGCTGGGGCTGTGCAGCCTGGGGAAGGGAAGGCTCTGGGGAGACCTGAGAGCAGCCTTTGGGAATCTAAAGGGGGCTGTAAGAAAGGAGACAGACTCCTTAGCAGGGTCTGTTGTAACAGGAAAAGGGGAAATAGTTTCCAACTAAAAGAGGGGAGAGTTAAATTGAATGTAAGGAAAACTACTTTTTTATGACAAGGGTGCTGAAGCACTGGCACAGGTTGTCTGCAGGCTGGACAGGGCTCTGAACACCTGATGGTACTGTGGGTGTCACTGTTCATTGCAGGGGAGTGGGACCAGGTGGACCCAGCGAGATACCCACCCTCCATGGCGAGATACAGGCCATGTTCCTGTCCTGGGTCAACACTCTGGTTGCACTGGGGCATGTCTTGGCCATCTGTGCCATGCCCTGTGGCCTGATATCTGAGGTTGCCTAACTACACTGAGTACCAAGTGGGGGATCCTGTTTGCCATAGGGATGTGGTTATGGTCCCCTTAGCTATGAAAACCAGAGTGTTGACCATGATGTCTGCAGGCCATGTAGCAGGGGGACGACCAATCCTTCAGCTTCCAACAATCTTCCCCAAGGTGCAAGTTGGCCACGCCGCTTTTGTCCTACTTGCATCTTCCAAGACCACTCTATTTCACAGGTACTCAGTTCTAGGTTTTCAGGGGCAGGGAGCAGAAGATAATTTTCAATGCCAGTGTGGGGTCTTACCCAGTTATCCGTGCCTGCCATTTGGATTCTTAGAGGGGAGGCCCACGTTATCTGTAGCATCATCAGAGCACTGGGTCTGCCGTCTCTAGGCCTTTCATTCAGGTCCTGCAGGGTCTTGTAGAATCTATGTCCACCCTTGCAGGACTGAGTCTGTCTTCAGGACAGCCTTAAGAATACCGATATTGCATTCAATAATGTCTGCTCCTGTCGGATTATGTGGCAGGTGGAATTGCCACTCAGTGTTGTTTTCTTCTGCCCAGCATTGTACGATTGCATCAGTGAAATGAGTCCTTTGGTCACTCTAGATGACTGGAGGTGTCCCATAAGCAGCCATCAACATGGTGAGTGCCTTGATGGCATATGCCTGGTTTGCTTTTGGCACTGGGTAGGCCTGCATTAGCCCACTTGCTGAGGCAGTGCAGGTCAGGGCATATCTCACTCCCTCAGACCAAGGGAGAGGCCCAATGTAGTCGATGGTAATCACTGGAGAGGACTGTGTCCTCTAGGCAAGTTGGGCTGTTGTTCTGGGCAATGGTCTTGGTCTCATCTTGCAGCAAAGATTGCAGTCTTGGCGTGCCTGGATGATATCACAGTTTTATGGGCAGCCCCCATGCTCTTCTCTTCAGCTGTGTTGCTTCATGCTGTGACTGCCTTGAGGCTCTTTGCCTGACTTGTGCCAGCCGTGACCAGCCCCAGGGATGTGGGTTCAGACGTTCTCACCACTGGCACGGGATCCTCACCCTTACACATTTTATTTATTCAGCCAGTTCCTGTGCAGGAGGATGGGGCCCAGGGATGCAATGCCAGTGCAGTGCTGGTGATCAGTGTGGGCAGATAGCGGAGTGTTTGGTGAATATTTCTGCTTCTTAGGTACAAATGTCACAAAGCTTTATGTTCCTGATAGAAAATGACACATTGCGCTCCTTGAGCGTAATTAACTCTGATTGTACAACATCACAATTTCTCGCTTTCCTAGCAGAACTGAAATGTGGCATGACGGGGTGTGGGCATTCTTATAAACCTGAAATAAATTCAACTTGCTCTTCCCTCTGCCCTCCTCCTCCTCACATACCAACAATAACAGCAATTAAAGAAGTCATTAAGCTATTGCAGGAGGCATTCAGGTCTAATGGGAGCGAGCTCCTCTCTATCTGTGAAGATGAGGTTCACCAGCCCACTGGTGATTAAGTTGTGTCAGTTTATAGTTTTCCACTTGTCCTAATTTTGCCCTAAATTAATCTGTTTGGACCATGGATCAAAGCTGAAGTGCAATGATGAGGAGAGAGGCAGGAGGTCCAGGGGGAGAACCTTTCTCTGACCCCTGGTGCAGCTCCAGGCTGTTCCCCAGAGGGCAGAGCTCAGTACTGTCCCTCTGCTCCTTGTGAGGAGCTGCAGGCTGCCGTGAGGAGGTGAAGGCTGCCATGAATAAATTATAAATATCTAAAGGGAGGTGGGAGGCAAATGGATGAGGCCAGGCTCTTCTTGATGGTGTGTAGCAATTTGACAAGGAGTAATGGCCTGAAACTCGAGCATAGGAAGTTCCAGACAAATATGAAGAGCTTCTTGCTAGTGAGGGTGATGGAGCAATGGAACAGGCTGCCCGGAGAGGTTGTGGAGACTCCATCTATGGAGATCTTGAGACCTGTGTGGACGCCTACCTGTGTAACCTAGGGTACCTGCTTTAGCAGGGGGATTGGACTCAGTGATCTCTTGAGGTCCCTTCTCTGCCGTTCTGTGATTCTGTGAGGAGCTGCAGGTCGCCATGATGCTTCCCCTCAGCCTCCTCTGCTCTGAGCCCAAGAAAAGCAGGGTCCTCAGCTGCCCCTCACATCCCTTGCCCTCACACCTTTCCCCAGCTTCATAGTCCTACTTGGAACACGATGATGGTTACACTAGCTTACAGTCCAGTAAGCTCTGGGCGGATGCTTTCCCTTTCTTTCTGTCTCTCTTTAAACCAAATCCAAGCTCATTGCATCTCCATCTGTAGATAGATAATGAAAACAAGAAAAGGAGCAGAATTTGAATATTAGACTAACTTCAGAAATCTACTGAACCATTCTCGGGCTTCTTTTTAACAACTAGAAAAAGATATAGCAAGAATTTCTGAAAATTTAGTCCTTTAGATGCTGCAGAACTGAAGGTTTCTATTTTAGCAAGCGATGAGTGATCGTGTCTCTAAGATGCTCTATTCTTTTGAAGTGTCTTTCACAATGAGGAGAAGGCTTTCTTTATCACAGATAATACATACAACTTGCTTGCTGGTGTCCATTCAGGTACTCAAGATTGTCCCTTCAGGCAAAATTAAGGCATGAGCTCTCCTTTGATTGATACAGGTGCTGGCAGATCAAAATCTGTTTGTTTTCCTACTGAGAGGAGAGCTTCCCTTGTAAGATCTCTTTCCTCAGGGTTTATGAGCTAAATTGGTCAAACAACTTCCTCCTTTCACAACTATGAAGGATGTCAGAACATTGCAACTTCATGGTACATGCTCTTTGAAATGATTGCTTTGAAAGCTCTGAAATTTCAATTTCACCTTCTCATGTCCTCACTCAGCTTTCTTGAGCAACATTCCTTTGAAACAGAGGAGATAAACAGTAGAAACAGAGATGAGGAAATAGAAACATGCTCTTTTGTTCCCTTACCAGCCCCAAAACACGGGATGCTGGCAGGAAAGCTTTGCACAGGCAATGCCGGCTGCCACCAGATTTGGTCTATTTTTATCCTATGTCACAGCAGGATTCAACACCGTGGTGAACGTTACCGATCCTCCTAAGGATATCTTCATGGCTGCCAGGTGTTAATTACGTTACAAGCTACAGTTTGCTTTGCTAAACGTTGCTGCTATTTTAGAGCTTTCATAGGGAGGAAGCTGCCAGTAACTGTCCTCTTAACACAGCGTTCCCATGCGAGCTGGTGGCTGGAAGGTGAGGTGCAGCCGTGGGATATCCAACTCACAGACTCAGTTTCTTACTCTGGCAGGACTTGATGTGAGTGTGGGAGGTGTTTTGGGCTGCTCTACGTGTCTGCAATTCTCTAAGGCAGAATTGTAGAATCATTTAAGGTTGGAAAGCACTAGGAATCCTTAATCCAACTGTCAACTTATCATCCCCAGGAGCAGTAACCTAAAGCATGAAAGCAAATGTATTTTGGGTGATTCCTTATTTCTGTGTTAGTCCTCTCTGAAATGAATGCACAAACACTTTCCTTACTCTTGTTTGTTGGCTGTCTTTCTGTGTATCTTTACAGCCTTCAGTGCCACAGAATTCGGAGCTGACTCGTCACTGTGATGACAGTGAACATGTTTTGGAATGAAATGATGATGAGACAAGCTCCTTGTTTCTTGTTTATCCACTCTCACTGCCAGAGTTAAGCTTAGTTTGAACTCGTCTGAACCATTCTGGGCTGTGCACCACTCCTGAAGACACAGAGCCATTTCTTAACAAAACATGAAGGGACTGATTTGAATTTCCACAAGATCTCTTGTCAGCTCTTCCCACTGTTTTCTCAGCAAAGCAAACCAACCTTCACTGCATTGTTTTCCCCTGATGCTGTCACACTAAAGCTGCATAAATGATACCTTTTCTTCCAAGGTCTTCTGTCTGAGCGACATGTGGTATGATAAGGATATTGTTTCCTTCCTAAGTTCTCATCTCAGTGTATACTTGCTCTCCAAATCACTTGGGATTTTTGTAGGAAATCATTAGAACATCCCAAGCATGTTTATTCCTTGAGACATCTTTAAAAAGAGCAGAAAATAGGAGATGTGTGCCTAAGTTGTGAAGAGAGAAAAGCAAGAGGGAGCAATGCAGAAACTCTTCATGCTCACAGCAACAATTGTGCTTTTCTGGACAGAATGTCTCTCCTGTACTGAGGACTCCACATCTGGACACACAAAAAAACCCCTCACATTCTATTACCATAAAGAAAAAGTAGCATTGTTTTACATGTACAGTAGGTTTCCAAATTACTGTATTAAAAAGCAGGAAGATAAATACATACTGTAAAAGTAATCTGATTTGGACTGGCAATAAAATTCATTATAGTACAAGGACCAGAAAGAAGCATAATGAACATAAAAAGAGTGTGATGACACCGAACTGTGAATGGACAGCTGTTGCTGACTCAGTAAGATCTATGCTGCCTGGGAAAATAATGGTATTGGCAATGGCAACACATGACAAATTTATTTTTCAAGAGCTCTGCAATACAGATACCAGAGTCTGAGCAGTATTTACTGTCTGTAATTCATGCACACACTACAGGACTGCCACAAATCCTTTTCTTTTCTGTGTCTATTAGTAAAAGAGACTCAACTAGGGGTACAAGAATAACCACAAAATCATCTACTACACCGGTGGCAGCACGTATTGCTTCCACTCTCCAATATGCCAGGCCACCCTTCTTCCTGTTGTCATTCATTAATTGAGGTTGTCTTCGTTTTCCACTTGTTTGGGAAACTTCACTTTACACCTGAAAACACTGAAATGCTTCTTCTCCTGTCTATTGGAAGGTATGTTGGACATTCCGATTTCACATTCAGTTAAAGGAAAAAAGCAAGCCCGAAGATTGACATTTGCTATTTTCAGGGGGAGATGTTGGGCTAGAGCTGATGTTCCAAAATCCAACAGAGCCTGCCGTCAGTGGGAGATAACCAGGTGTCCTTGCAGGAGCAGGGTAGCTGCTGTGAGTGACTGAGGGAGCCTTGCAGACCCTGCTGCAAACAACAGGAGCCTCCAGGGGAAAAGCAGCTTTGTTTTTCTGCATGTCTGCAGAGTGCCGTTTCCCTGCAGATGTGTGACATTCTCATTGTAGGAACAAGAGTAAGAATTCATGGTTACAGTTTTCTAAGATATGGTAGAGCAGAAAGCCAATGCAAATTCTCCATCCTTTCTGGAGAGCTGATGGAGAAGAGGTTGTGTAAGCTTCCACTGGTGATGTTACTGTGAATCTGCCTGTGGATCGGAACAGTTGCAGTCCTCATTTCCTGAGTATACGTAAGTCAAGAAGAGCCTAGCTTGCAAACTCCAGCCAGTTTGGAGGGCCAGCAGAGAGGGAGGCACTTCTTATGTCTGGAAACTGATAAGGCAGTGGTGTCTTACAGAGTCCAGGGACTCTGAGTTCAAGGAGATAAACCACCAGCAGTGGGTGGATAAGCATCTGTTCAGGGACTGCTTCTATGACAACTTATTTGATGCAAGTCTGAGACAGGATGCATCTGAAAGTGCTGAGAGAATCGGGTGATTCCCTTGTGAGGCTGCTTTAATCCTCTTTGTAAAGTCATGGTAAAAGGAGAGTTACCTTGCAACTGAAGATGGGTGTTGTAACCAGCTTGAAAAAGGCTGAAAGAACAATCCAGTGAAATATCCTTGGGAAAATCATGGAGCAAGTCTCTAGGAGCAAAGCTCCAAGGATCTGCGAAGGAGAAGTGCACATGAAGGAGAAGGTGGTGGTGTTATGCCTGGCCGACCTGTCCATCTTCACAGGTTGCCTGGATGATATAGAGTCTCCACCACTGAAGGCCTGACTGAATAAAGCCCTTAATAACCTGGTCTGACCTCACAGCCCACCCTGCTGCACTGAGCTCCTTTCCAATGAGAGCTATTCTTTGAAATAAACAAAGAAAGGAAATGGAAATGGAAAGCAGCAACCAGCAGAGACAGCAGCCTGAGCTGCATGCTGCCCTCCCAGCTGTGCTCAGACTTCTGAGTGCATGGGCAGAGGGCTGAGCTCAGCCAATGCCCGAAACAGTGAAGCACTGCAAAGATAAGCTGCTGCCTGTGTGTTAACTGAAACTATTTGCCCCTTGCTTGGTCAGCAGTGATTCATTTAATAGTAAAAGCTCTGGGGCATTTAATGGAAAACGGTACCAATAAATAAATGTGAGAGTGGATGCCTAGTAATGGCTGTCAGCAGCTGTTTCCACAGAGCCAGGTTTTGTGTTTCACTCTGTTGATTCGTGCACTTTCATTTGCTGTATTAATACAAATAAATAATAACCCAGTCCAGGTGTAATTCAGCTCAGTTCATGTGTGCTACGTCCTTACTTCCCATTATGCATGTGAGAAAATTGCAGCTCTGCTGTGTTTGGTGCAGTAGCCTTGCTCAGAAGCCCACCTCAGGACAGCACAATGTCCCCATAAGTACTCTTCACATGAACTTTTCAAGGTCATGGACTGCCTGTGCAACTCTTTTATGTAGTTTCCTACCATTAAGTACAGTAGAAGCAAGTCAGCCTTGGTACTTTATTTATGGATCCCGGAGATGCACAGTTCTCGCATTCTATTAACCAGGGCAGAAATGAGATGAATTTTTCATCCATTATGGACCTTGTGCTGCATAAAATATTGTGCATTTTTGCAGGAGGCTCTACTGTTTTAACCTTTGACGTGTAATTAATGATTCAGCTCCCAGTGTTCTACTGATGCCTTGTGTGAGGCTTGTGCAGCACATATGTACTTATCCACTTTGTGTTCATTCACTATATTACACTGACTTTGTTGGTAATAGTAACTCCAAAGCGTTCAGCTTCACTGTATTTACCATGAACTGAGAAACAAGAACATGTGCTGATGTGGCAAATAGTACGAGGTGATGAGGCCAGTACTTCTTGCATTTCATGCTTTCTGTTTGCATTTTGGCCACTACTTTGGGTTGCAAGACTGAAAGTTCTTCCCTGGGCCCCCACTACTGCTGACTCCTTGGGAGCAGCGTTTAGCTGACTGCTCAGTGGGGTTTCAAACACTTTTTCCTTCTACCTTCCATTCTGCCCTGTGCACAGAGCTCTTGAACTGGTGTTGAGGGTGAGACCAAAGTCAGCACTGGTGGTGTGAAACAGCACCATCAGCAGGACTAAGAATGCCAGCATAGAGGATGTGATGATACTCAGAGGGACTCAGCCCCAGGCATGCTCTGATCACCTCTCGTGTACGCTAGAACCATTTCCACTGGAGACAGGAAGAGAAGGAGGTGTCCCTAATGTTTTTCCAGCAGATGTAATTTCCCTTTGGGGTTTCAGCAGGTTCAGCTACTCTACACCTGTCTTATAGGTACATTAGGTTGGAAAGGACCTACAAGATCATCTAGTCCAACCAACCAGAGATCGTCTGGATCTCTGCATCCCACCTGAATGTGATTCCAGCAGTGCTGGGGGAGCATGAGGGCTCAGCATGGCAAGGTCTGCTGAGGAACAGGGGCTGTGGCTCTCAAGCAGCTTGTAGGACTCTTGGAGGAAGGCTTTTTAAAGTAACAGGATGTGTACCGAGACTTGGATCCCCCGAGATTTGAAAGCCATTAATCATGTGAAATTAAGGCAGTTAATCAAGTCTCAGAAATGGACAAAAGATTGTTCCTGAGGCTTTTTACCTTGAATATCTTCAGAAAATGATAGTTTCCACCTGATTCTCTCTGCCGGCTAATTCATTTTTTATCAGAAGCAACCCAAGGTCAGCCCCACGTGGCTGTGTCAGCTGGAGATGATGCTTCATTTCTGTCAGGCTCCAGCTCTGCTCGGTGCTCAGGGTGCCATGGGGGTGCCCCCAGGTTCTGCAGCCGGAGCTCAGCGTGGGGAAAGAGCTGATGCTGCAGACCTCAGTTTGGTGTTGTTTGAAACTCGAAGCATTTCTGTCATCAGATGAGATGCTATGTGCACTAACGGGAGCATTACTTCAGAGCAGGAGCATGCTCAAGGCACAGGCTGTGGCCATCCAGATCCATGGGGATGTGGCACTGAGGGACGTGGGCAGTGGGCACGGTGGGGTGGGCTGGGGTTCAGCTTGGGGATCTTGGAGGTCTTTTCTATTCTGAATGGTTCTATGATTCTGTGATTTTCCAGCTTGGTAATAAGGGCACAGAGTACACATTTATGGAAGGAAGAAGTTAAAAACCCTGAAACTCTCTAACCTTAGGCCAAGAGGCCCAGAGTATCTGAAATCCTCTGCACTTCAGTCACCCTGCGTTCGCATGGGGATATGGTGTGAGTTCTCATCTGAAACTTTCCATGTAGATTACAATCCGGGACTTGTTGAGCTCAACTGGAAGGAACCAGAAGCTGCATTCCTGTGTCATGGGAAGAGGAGATGCAGAAGTGTGTGCAGAGACAGCTGCGTGCCACGATTCAGCAGGGCTTCACTCCCTTCCTGTGCCCAGGCAGGAAGAGCAGGGGTACTTAAATACAAGTGATTGTGTCAGAGTTTCTCCCAGTTTGATGGTAAAGAGAAAAGCAGTCCAGGGCTGAGCAGTGAGTGCTGTAGAGCAAACTCCTACACTGAACCTGCGTTATGCTGGAAAGTTATTTTTGTGTTATGTGGGAGATGGGTGTTCTGGATGTAGGCTGGCCTGCGATCTCAGAGGGATTCAGAATTACAGTGCTGGAGCCTTGATGTCCGTTCAAATCAGTGGGAAGTTTCCAGCCAGCTTTGAGGGGCTTTGAAGTGATTTATTCTGGAGGATAAATAGCATATCTGAACATGAAAGCTGAGTAGGCATCAGTCAGCTGCAGGCTCCTTCCTGCCAGCCCTGCAGATCCAAAGCTCCCACCGCAAGAGTGGGTGTGCTGAGGTAAGCAAGTAGGATGCTCAGCCTCGGGGATGCGTCTGCACCAAGCCCCACACCTCATCTTTGCAAAGAGGATGTGAATGGAGGAAAGAGTCCTCTCTGAAGACTGCATTTCTGCGGTGTTGCTATCGGCACTGATCCTGTTTGGCACCAAACAGGACTCCGGGACTTTCTGCCATCCAGTTCTACTGATGGCAATTACAGTAGCCCGGTTTCATGTGCAACTTCCTTGAGAAGGCAGAGTAAGCACGAGGGGATCTCGCAAGCAATCTCCTGTAATTACCGACAGCAGCACCAGGTGGCGAGAGCAGCCTTTATTTCGTGTCCTGCTCAGGGCTGAGCACCAGCTGGCAGGAATAATGCCAGTAACAGCACTAATGCAGCCTTCGAGAGGAGAGGAAATAATTGCTTCTTCCACATGCATTATCATCGCACAGCGGGCAGGACAAGATGTGCCAGCTCCTCCTGGGGATGCTGGTGCCAGGGCTTTCCCCAGGCCACGTACCACAGCACTATCCTGCAGAGATGGCCCCCTCAGCCATTACCTCCTGGTGAAGAAACACTACTATGTTCATCCTTTGAAAGATCAGGCTGTGAAGTCAACACAGCCGAAACTTGGAGGATGTGACTGTGCATGACCTTGAGTTCCTAGCAAAAATGACAGATGGAAACATTTGGTCAAGGCTAGAGGTGCTGTCGTGTGGGATTTGGGTTGCACTAACATCCAGTGATGCTCTGTGCATCCCTCTCATTTGGATTTCATGGCATCCTTTTCCGTGTGAGGCAGCATGGTGTGTACAGATTGGCTGTCACCAGCCCTGAGGACAGTTCCCTACTCTCTGCAGGAGCTCATGGATATCTGCTGTGTGCATCAGTTATCTGCTTTGCTGTCTTCTGGGCACTATTGGTGCTTCCTGACTGAGGGCAGAGACGTGAAGTGCATTCAGAGTACTCTCCATACATTAGTGCTTCCTGTAGAGCCCTAATTTCTGACAGCATCCTACAACCCCAAGCCCTGGGGCTGTGGGGTGAGAGCTGGGGTTGCTAAGACTATGCCACATCTGTGTGGTCTGAGCCCATCTGCAAATCCAGAGCTGTTCCTCATCCATTATGCACTCTGCTGGCCACAGCCCAGAGCACTGCAGGTTCCTGGAGGGGAAGGCCCTTCGTGCTGAGGGCTGTAGGACAGTCCTGCTTTGCTGCCCATGCCGTCTGCCAGGGGCTGTACCAAACTTCTGGAGCTCTGGAAGTCAAGAACACAATACAGATTATTAAACATTGCTAAATCTTTCCACTCTCATAGGCAATACTATTTGTGAAGTAGTCTACTTGAAGGTCTTTCCAATGCTGTCAAACATCCTAATAGCAATATACTTGGAAACAAGAGTTCTTCAAGAGTTGTGCTATTAAAATATACAGGTCTTTCTTTCCTCACTCAGAGCACATTTGAGATGGAGAACAAAGTTCTGAGTTTTTATCTGCAGCTATATCATATTCTGCAGTTACAGATTGAAATAGGTTTATTAAAAACTTTGGTACTTCCTAGCTGCCCTCATTTACAGTGAGATCTGAGTGTTCTGCAGGTGAGCTCAGCGTGTCACCCGACAGGACAGATCAGCAAGCAGAGTGATGGGACTGATAACAGACTTGGTGCACCTGTTGCCAGGCAGCAGCCTGCCACGTGTATGAGATCCACTTAATGAGTCCCACAAAATCAACGGCCCTTTCCTCTTCTAAATTCATGTGTGTTCCTGCAGTCTGTTGGAGAAGCAGTGTGGAGACCCTCAGTGACAAGATCACACTTCAGATTGGAGGGGACTCTAGAGCTCATTTAGTCTAGCCTCTGCTCAGAACACTTCTAATAGCATCAGACTGCTCAGGGCTGTGTCCAGGTGAGTCTTGAACAAGAAGTGAAATTCAGCAGACTCTCTGGGAAACCTGATCAGTATTAAATCACTCTGACAGCATATTCAATTGTAACTCCCATATTCCAGCTTGTGCCTATTGCCTCTTCGTCCTTTCACTGTGGCTTCCAAGGAAAGTCCATTTTCCCTGTATCTTTTGACCAGGCGCTGGCAGATAGTGACAGTGTCTTCTTGTAGCCCTATCTTCTACAGTGGGACCAGTTTTCAGTTCCTCTTTCCCTCACAGAATATCCTGAGCTGGAAGGGACATGCAAGGATCATTGTGTCCAACTCCCAGCTGCACACAGGTCCATCCAAAATTAAAACTCTACATATGAAAGCATCATCCAACTGCTTCTTGAACTCTCACAGAATTAGTGCCACAATCACAGCCCTGGAGATGCTTTTATTATTTTTTTAAGCTTCTCAGTGCAGATAATACCTGCCCTTTCTCCTCTATATAAAATATTTATGAATGTTTCTGATGCTCCAAAAAGAAGCACACGTGCACTGGCCCAGGCTGCCCAACACAGTCCCAAGATCATGCATGCATCCAAGTGGGGTGCACAGTCTCTGGGTTTCTTCATCTGCAGTGGGAGAAGAATTCTTCTCTCCCATTGACTGCTGGAAGGCTTGGAGACCTGCCGTGTCTGAGACCAAGCCTTACCTGTGAAAACTGAGGCAGAGAAAGCTGAGGCTACAGTGCTCATGAGCACCACCACCCTTATAGCAAATAGGGATGGCTCTGAGTTAGCTTTGCCAGTCCAGAACCAGTCAGGGACAACTTTTACTGACTCTCTTGCAAACTTGCTGCTGTGGGAGAACGCCTGGCACAGTGTGACATAGCTCCTACACCCTTTACCATCCAACATCTCACGGTTAACAGAGCAGCACTTCCCATTGCTGAGTAACAATCCTTTTCCATGGCTCATAGCTGTTAGTGGGAGATGGTCTGAAATAGGCAGCAAACCAAACCTGCTTGTAACGAAGGATAGAGACAAGCTACATTCTCCCAATGGTCTATAGGAAGCACTAAACCCACAGACATATGCTTTGGGTCACAATTCCTGCAGATGTTCTGATAACATATACGTAGGACCGAAGCCTAAAATGATCCTTTTGTGTTAGTACTGAGTGCTCGAATATGAATCCAAATATATATTATCTGCACGCTTTACAGTGGTATGTGAAGAGCCATGCTATCAGTAACCTATAACAAACAGCTGTGTAGAAAAATACAGGGAGCATTTCACATACGTGGTACCAACATGATGTTTTAACACTGCAAGGGGAGAGGAGGATTTCATTTCTAAATGATAAAAAGAAGGATTAAAGTGCTGTAGTACATTAATACTAAAAATAACACATTTATTATCAGTACATGCTTTTCATCAGTAGTGACTGATGTATAAAACGGTGTTTGTGTAGATCATAGGCAGATCCTGTCCATCACACCATAGCATTAAGTGCATAAGTGCAACATCATTAGATGTCTGAAGTGGCTATTAATCTCCCAGCACTGCACATTGATTGCAGCTCTGTCTACAGCCTGGCTAGCAGCGGGCACAGAGACATGGGACATTCCTGCCTCGGGTCCCTGCCACCAGCACTGCTGCTGTCCCAGCCCTGGGGTCTGTATTAGGGGTGCTTTGGAAAGGATATAATAACAGGGATGCCTGTAGTGATGATTTTGCAGAGTACTCTCTTTCCTTCCTGCCCACTGTGGCTTAGGGACCTCCTGAATCAGCCATGATATCTTTGTGTTGTTTTTTTTCTTTATCCTATGGATTTCTCTAATTTCCTTTTTGCAGCCACTTTTTATTCCTGTGGCCTTGTCCCTGGCTTGGTTGCCCTTTCTGCTCCTGTTTTCACTGCCAGGACGAGGCAGCACTATTTGTGCACAGGTTGGTGCCCAGCAGGGTGAGCTGTGTCTGTGCTGATACCTCCCAGCGACAGACTCAGCTCTCCCAAATCCATCCTGGAAAAGTGCTTTCTGTGTGGCTGCAATTCCCAACCCTTTCTTTTGAGGCATGTTGAGATGGCTCAGCAGGGCACTGCAGTGCACACTGGTGCTTTGCTCCCATGGCTGAGCTCCTGCTGCTGCTCCTGAGCTGCTCATCTCAAGCCAGTTCCTCAAGCTACAGGCCTGATAAGTGATAGAGACAGGACAAGAAGAAATGGTTTTAAACTAAAAGGGCAGACATTTAGATCAGCTATAAGGAAGAAAGTCTTTACCCAGAGGCAGTGAGACCCTGGCACTGCTACTAAGAGCTATGGGTGCCCTATCCCTGGAGGTGCCTGAGGCCATGGATAGGATCTTAAGCTGGAGGGCACCCAGCCCATGGCAGGGGTGGGGCTGTGGGGCTACAAAGGCCCTCCCAACTCAACCATGATGGTTCCATCAATCTATGAAAGAGGAGCAGGTGTGGGTAATGTCCCACTAAGGGTGTCCCACGTGCATGAGGATCTGCTCCTGCCTTCAGCTCCTGAAGTTACAGGTGTTGGTGAGTACTGCTGTATTACAAGCAGTGGGCAGTGCTGGGCTTTTGGGGCAGGCTGGGGTGTTGAAATATCTTGTTTCTCACTGTGTGAGGAGCTGTTAACGCAGGGCTTGCTGCTGAACGTGCCAGCATTGCTGCAGCTGGGCTGGGTGCTGCAGGCTCCTCTTGCACCACTGAATGGGACTGTGCATCAGCACTGCATTCCTTCAGGTATCACTTATTGTTTGTGTGTCTTGGAAATCTTTTCTCCTTTGAAGAAAAATGTCATTTGTTGGTTGTAGGGATCCTACCAGAGTTGTTTTGTTGTTGTTATTATTATTATTAATGTTGTTGATCAGGACATATTTTACCCATGAGCAAATCTAGAAGCTGATTTCTGCTGCTATCAGCATAAGCTCAAGCAAGTGGCAGTGCTTCTTCTCATGTTGGGAAGAGGCAGCCCCAGGCAGCCCTGCTTTGCACACAGACCCCCAGAACTGGGAAGGCAATGGGATTGGGACATCTCCCTGCGTGGGCAGGGCTGCTTTCCATGGAAAGATGGGAGTGTTTTGGTGAAAATCCTCTTTGTGTCTGAAAACAGAGACTCTTTGAAGCTTCACCCTCTTGTGTGAGCATCTCAGTTTCTGGATTTAGAAGTTTAAAGTAGCAGCATTACCAAGTTTTGATTAAATGATGTGCAGGGCACGTAGCACTTGTATGAACTCATACCAGATGGTCTCCAACTTAGGAGGCTGAGGTTGTTATCAGTAAACTTCTGTAATTCTACTCCCAAGGACTTGGACATCCCTTTTCAGATTATGCTTCCTTCAAGGTGCACTTGCAAATGGCTTCCAGATCAGTTATTTTCTGCTCTGAAGAGAAATTGCTGTTGAAATGGAAAATGCAGTATGATGACCTGGCTTCCTGCCTCTCCTCTCTTCCATCCTGATCACGCTTCCCTAGCTTGCTCTGAAATGTCATGCAAAAGAGGCTTGGAAGCATCAAAATAAATGGTGCTACTGCCTCCTGTTATCCAAAAACCTATTAAGCAGAAGAAGAGAAAAAAATGAGTGAGTTTGTTTTTGTAGAACCTTACTGTCTTCCCTTTTCCTACAGTTGTTTCTTCCTGGGATAAATTCCCTTTGAATTGTGCTGGAATTAATAGTTGCTGGGTTAATGTAACAGTTACCTGCAGGGCTGAGCCTGATGCCCTGGGGGTCTGTGCACAAAATTCCCAAGAGTGAGTTCTGATGTCTGACACGAGGGTGTTGTCACTGAGTGATGACCAAGACAGGCAGTACGTAGGCTGCTGTGAATGAGGAGCCATGCTCTGTCCGGCTGTAGATGCCTCTAGAGGTCTGGTGTGCGTGGTTCTGTCTTCATCACCAACACCATGTAAGAGAAGCCTGTAGGCTGCTGGCTGCTAAAGACACAGTAAGACAGTAAGATCCTGGCAGAGTGGGGATAACACAGAATACGCGTTTTCCATGATGAGGACTTGACCAGTGCAGCTCCTGCCCCGTGTTTGCTGTGCTCCTGCCCTTTTCAGGACCACTCTTCACCTGAGCCCGTCTTATGAGGGATGAAAAGGATTATTATTCTTATTTTTTAATCTGTATGGCAGTTTCTCAGCACTGCCAATGCAGGACCTTAGATCGTCTCCACTTCACTGTATGCCTCAGTGTTGTGGCATGTGACAAACCATCCTGCAGCATTGGCTGATGATGGAGCACCCGCTTCTCCCCAGCGATCACTGCAACTCCTCAGAGCAGCCCCAGGATTCCTGTGGTTGTGGTGAGTGTTTCCTTGAATATAATTTCCCAAATGCTTTTAGCTTTACTGTGACAGTTTTCATCTAATTGCAGAAATAACAAAAACGCCTTGAGCATATTTATTCACTTGAGTGTTATTTTAGTTACTCATTATGAAAGTGTTAATAACGGCCTGAAGGGAGGGAATAGAATTGCATTTGAGCAATAGAGAGCCAAAGACAAGTTGGTTTAAAATTTTGTGTAATGGACCATTATGCCCTTTATAGAGGTTTTTCTTTCCTGCTGTTGTCGATTCCCCTTCTGCCACTCGGTAGTTCAGAAAGTAGAAAGGGAAAAAAAAAGGCAACGGAGTTATGTGATCCCGTGTGTCTTTGATTAACTGTCACAGAAGTCAGTCCTACAAGTAAATTGACCTCTTTGCCAGTGAGAGGTGGACGCTTTTGTTTGTCTGTGAAGGTGGGGCCTGTCTTTGCAGTGCTCTGGAATGCATCTCTGCTGACTGGAAATGTTGATTTCCATCTGTAAGAATCAGAGTGGCCAAGAAAGCATTGAGAGATGGAAGAGAGATGTTCTGACTGTAGCAAGAAACCGAAGCAGGGGAGACTTGATGCTAAAATCTTCTGCTTTCTGCCAGAAACAATTGTTAGATCCCACAGCCCTTGGAAGCCTGCATGTTCCTTGTGTGCTGCTTAGTGCCTTCTGTTCCTCCAGTTACTGGTCTGTCTTGGGAAGCAGTGCTTTCTTTCAGTTCATCTTACAGATCTGGAGGCCAATTAGGGAGCTGCCATCCTTGCTTTTTTGTTCCTCCCTCATAGCAGAGGCTTTGGCATCAGTGATGCAAAGACAGAGTGGTGACTGGTGGTGGTGTGGCAGTATTTCCCAGGAGAGGTGCCTTGTGAGTCAGTGCTTCCCATCGTGTTGGTGAGCTGATGGTTTTTGACAAGCTGGCTCTGATGTGAGGTTGTGTGGTCCATCCATGCTGTTCTTCTCCTTGGGCTGAAATGCAAAGGCTGTGGCTGGAGGGGCACTACCTGAGATCTTGTGCAGGGACTTGAGGGAGATGGTGAGTCACCACCCCTGAACGTGTTTAAAATCCATTTGGATGTGGTGCTCAGGGACATGCTTTAGCAGTGGGTTGTTAGAGTTAGGGCAGTATGGTTAGGTAGCAGTTGGACTTTATGATCATGAAGGTCTTTTCCAGCCGGAGTGATTCTATGATTCAGTTCTTTGCCTTCTGCTGGAATCTGTGTGCAGACATCTCAGGTTTGTGCTGCACACCTTGGTGGCTGTTGGAAGCCAGCTTGCTTAGCAGAAGGCTGTTGTGCTGCTCCTCAGATTCTGTCTTTCCCTCCTTTGGCAGAATGGTGCTGCATCTCCATTTAAACACAAGTGTCAGGTCTGGTTTGTGAATTATGATTATTAAGCACTTGTTTTATCTTCCTGAAAGACTTCTGAAATTATTTATACCATTACAATTTGTCAGAGGGGAAACTTCAAAGGGATTAAAATAAACATGTAATTTATTTGTAGTAGTACAGATAGCCTGGGACTTTAATTCCCTTGCAGATTAGAGGGTGAAGAAAGCCCATTTATCAGGTCAGATAAGAAATGTAATGCCATACTGGATTAAATATCTTTGGTACACAGCCTTCAGATGACACTGTTTTAAGGTATGTGTTTTGCTCTCTATTAAAGCATCGTTTTGCTTTCTTTCAGACAATATACTTATTACCTTTTGACTTAATCTCAAATTCATGCCTGAAATCATAGAACCACAGCACTGTTGGGTTGGAAGGGACCTCAGCTTCACCCCTGCCATGGGCTGGGTGCTCCAGAGCTCAGGCTGCCCTGGGCCCCATCCATGGGCACCTTGAGGGATGGGATTCCCATGGCTCCAGATAGAGCCAGGGCCTCACCACCTCTGAGAGAGGAATTTCTTCCTTTCTGCTTGGACACGTCCCCCTGCTCACCACGTGAGCTGTTTCTCTGGGGTGATGCTGACCCCTGGATGCTGGCAGTGCCACCAGCTCCACAGTGACATGATGTGTACTGTTTGTATGCCTGGCTGCAAGGAGGAAATGATAAGTTCGAGTCTGCAAATTAATTATCTAGTCCTGGAAATACTTCTTGTGTAAGTCTGCAGCTTATGCTTTGAGCAATGAAGTGCCCTGCAGAAGAGCACTGAATCCAGCAGCACCTCCATCATCCTTTCATTTTCTGTCAGCCTGCATGGACAGACCGTGCTGTGTGGTTCTCACAAGTCTGAGGGTGGATTTCTTGCTGCTGTGTCAGAGCCCACAAACAATACTGAGCAAGGCAACCCCAAGATCCTCTGACATAACATTATTAATGCCAACTTAGGATTGCACACACCAGCAGTGAATACAGGCATGCATACTCACAAGCTGCAGGAGAGCTTTCTTCTTCATTAATGAACTCACCCTTACTGCTGAGAAGGGTTGGAAGGCTCTGTGCTTGATCCCATCAGTGCTGCTCTGTGCACATTCACAAAGAGCCACTGGAGGTGAGGAAGAGATATTACTTCACTCAAACCCTTTCTATCCAGGTCTTTCTGCTTTTGCTGTAAAGTTTTTGAAAAGCAATCAAGACAGCAACAACAAAAACTTTTGTGTCCTTAAAAAATGGTCTTAAAGCTGTTCTGGAAGTGGCTCAGCCCTGCGAGAGTTCTGCAGACCTTTTAGGATCTGACATTGTTGCTGTTAATCAAAGAGACTCAGTGGCATCCTCTCACTCTTACAGGGTCAGACTGGGATAACTTTTCCTCACCACTGATAAATCACCATTCATTAGGATGGCTAATGCTCTTCAAACATAATTGCCTGGTTACATGTGGAAGCAGATTTTCTCAAAGCAGGGGAAAAGACAGCAGTGCAGAATAAAGATTAAGTGCCTGCCAATTTTTTTTTTTTTTGGTCTTCAACATGGTCATTTTTCTAAAAAAAACTTCAGGCAAAGTAAAAGTCAGACTGAATGTCAGTTCTCTCAATTAATTATTCATGTTTTCCTGCAAGCAGCATCAGGGGTCTCAGAAATGAAATGTAGTTTATATCTCAGTGGATTATTATTATTATTATTATTTTTTTGGGCACCTCCTGCTCTGTGTTAGCCTGGGCAGGAGGTGCCCATGTCCTGTCTGGGGAGCTGGGTGCCCTGGAGTCAGGGAACTGTGCAATAAACCTCCCCTTGGTTCACCTTGCTGTGCCTGTTGGCTGCTTGGGACCTAACTTGGTAGGAGCACTCAGCCAAGCACTGCTATGGGAGATGCTCTTGGGATAGCTTATTGCCCTTCTGAATGCCTCTCCTTAGGGACACTCAGCTTGTCAGGAGCATTGCTGCCCTGCTTGTGAAGTCCATTGGAGACTGGTGAGGCAACCAGCCCACAGCAGGGGACTGGGACTTGGTCATAGGATCACCGAATATCCCAAGCTGGAAGGGATGAGTAATAGATCACTGAGTCCAGCTCCTGGCACAGGACAACCCAGAAAGGCCGTATGACCGAGTGTTCAGATGCTTCTTCATCTCTGCCCATGCCCACTGCCCTCTGGGGCAGATCCTTCCCCTAACCCCTTCGACTCTCCCCTGATTCAGCCCCGTGCTGATTCCTTGGGGACATACTGTGTGCTTCAGTGTCACTGAGGTTCCTGCTCACCATTTGCATAATTTTGATTGAAAGAATAGAGGGAACACGGAGGAGACTGTAAGTTCATTACAAAATAATTAAGGCCTCAATCAGAGTAGATGATCATTTTAAGAGTAAATTTGATGGCACACTTGTTATCTTGTATAACCTAGAGTATAAAAAGCCAGAATTCCCCCTTCCATCAAGCTTTTCCTGCTCCCCTGCTGGAGTGTTTAACTGCTTTTTCAGCAAGAACTTATCCGGCCGTGGAAGTGCTGCCCAGATTGCAAAGCTAACAAAATGGAGCAGAACAATGATTTCTGGCAGACCCTTATTTTTAATGTTCTTAGCTTCTATTTGTAATTACAGTGGTGCACAGTTTTCAGGCGCATATGGGAGTTTTCATCTGATAGTATTCAATTATAATGATTGTGTTGCATCTCATATAATAAAATGTTTTCCATATGTTAGATATAATAGAAGTATAATATCCCCTAGTGCTTCCAGCGATGATCTTCATATTAATACAACATTAAGATGGCATGAAATTTGTGTGTTTGGGCTCCAAAGGCACAAAGACAAACATTTAGTTTTATATCCCCAAGAACTGCCATTGATTTCAGTGGGACCATGGTTAAACGTGTGCATGTTTGTAGAATAAGTCTCCTTGACTAAGTGATTCCCTCCAGCACAGGGTTAGCAGAGGAAGCTGCTTTCACTGTGCAGTGTTTCTGCTCTGTGGATGATGGCATTCACACGTTAGCTGGAGCACTCCACATCCATTGGTGGCACAGTGCTCATATTTGCAAGATAAACATCATTAATGAGTTGTAAAGTTCCTTTCCCCCCAGTGCTTTCTGATGCCTTGTACTGTACACAACTTTTCATGCCTGATTCTAACCCAGCACCATGGTTACCTGATGCCGTTGTGCTCTGCCTATGTCTGGGATACTAAAGGTTTCAGGAATGCCATCCTTCACTTCTCTCAGAAATGCAGTGGGATAATTTGCTTTGTTTCTCTGAAATCCCCATGGGTTTCAGTCAAGGCATGCACCCCCTGCTTGGACAGTGCTCTGCTTTTCTCTTACTTTTCCATCCATTCATTTTACCTGCTAGAGTAATAACTAAATCCATTGCAGTTTTAATGTGAAACTGGTGCTGGCAGGATTAGGAGCAGGAAGAACTGCTCCCCTGACTGTGATGCAGGTTCCTTACTCACAGCTCGATGCTATCTGCATAAACCTCCCTGCTGGAGATGGAGATCCTTGGTTTAACGAGGCAAGCAGAGAGTCAGACCCAAAGGTACTCACCCATTTAGGAACCTAGCACTTGTTTTTCAGATACACTTTTGGGGACAAATGCTGATTTTGCACAAGTGGAAACCAAGGAAAAGTGAGTGTGTGCCCACATGTGTTGAGCCATGGGAGAGGGTGATTAGCAAGCCAATGAGAAGGCCTTAGGAATGAAGGTGGAGTTGGTGTTGTGGTTGTTTAACACTGGAGAATGGTCATGTGGATACGAAACAGAACGTGGGAATTATGGAGGCCTTGTATCTGGTCCATCTACTGATGTGCCTCTGGTCCTTGTGCTGCTGCCAGGTTACTTTCTCCTCCTCCCATCCAACGTCTTCTGTTGGTTTTCAACTCACCAACCATAGCACACGTCTCATTACCCCCTTTAAAAGTTTCTAAATAGTCATTTTAAGATGTTAAATTGGCAAAGGAGTGCTCATCTCTTCTTGGATTTTGATTTTTAATGTTCCCCATTGTGGATCAATCTGGAACGCTGCATATGGCAATCCCCACGTTGGGTAATCACGGTTATTATTGTAAGTGTCCCCCAGAGAATCTTAACAACTGAAGTGGGCAATTATCTTATTTTAAATTTAATTTTAAAACGATCCACATAAGGAGAAAAGTTTTAATGTGATCAAAGGATTCATTTCAATAACCGCTCCTGGCGCTTCGGTGTAAGTAGCGATTGATGCTCGCGGCCTGCAGCATCTATCAGAGCTGAGTGTGCATCTGCTATTGACAGCACACCACATTAAGAAATGCTTCAGTCTGTAACAGCAGCCATCAATTTACTTTATTTTTTTCCCTAGAATTTTGTAGCGTCTCCGTAGAATTGGAGCTGTGGTTTTAGTGTCGCGGTGCTGAGGGCTCCTTACACCAAGGACAACTTTGAGAGGAAGCAGCAGCCTCAGGTGGAGCCCTTCTGGCCACGTGGATGCATGACAGACCAGGAGGAGCAGTATGTTGCTCACTGTTTCCTCTTGATCTGTGGGGCTTTATTCTGTTCCCCGTCCCCATCTTCGAGCTCAGAGGCTGAGACTCAATAAATCTCCCCTCATGTGGGTTGGTGAATGGGAGAGCTGAAGGAGAGCAGCACAGCACCAACATGAGGTGCCCAGAAAGAGCCCTTGTGGGAGGTGCAGGCCCTGGGGAGCTCTGAGCAATGTTCAGAGAGGGCCATGAGTGGTTCCCTGCCATTACGGACTGGGCAGCATCCTCTGTCAGATGGTAGGGGCAGAGGAATTCCGGTTTGACTGGTGAAGCCTAAAGCCCTTTTCAAGCTTTACAATTATTTTGTTAAAGAGATGCTATTTTCAGAATTTATTTTGCATCCCATAGAGCAAGTTAATGCTATGAGATTGAGTTTAATTATTGCTGTGGTACATTACAGCTAAGTGAGGGGGTGCCTGCTCTAATATCCCTTCAGCACTGGTTTCGCAGTGCATTTGTGATAGCATACAGGAAAGCCTCTGAATTGCTTCTTTTATGTATGTGTAGCTTAAATGAACCCCAAATTAAAATGATGGACATATCATGGCTTGAAATTAATGGCCTTGGCATTTCAAGTGACAGATCGGTGAGCTCAGTATGATCCAGGCTCTTTTTGCCTCTGTCCTTAGCAGCCTTCTTCTCAAAGACAGATCCTACCAGCCCTTAACGGAGCTGGAAGCAAGAGCACAATAAAACTCTATATGCGAGAGAACACGATAAGTGAAGAAATGGATAATGGGGTGGTTAATGCTGTTAAATACCTTGTGCTTAATGTTGGCAGCTCGGTTGGTTTAGCCAATAAAAAGTTTTAAGTGGCTGCAGGTCTTCACTGTTGGAAGCTTTCTCTGAAAATAATCCACCGAATGCACTGAAGTGTAAACCAAGGTGTTTAACAAATTGGTGTCGTGAATTATTGCCCCTTTTGTGCTGCTCTTTTGGAGGCCTGTATTTTGCAACGTGACGTGAGTTGTCAGGATGAATCTGTTCTGCTGGAGTGAGGGCTGTGGTGCAGAGCAGGAGCAGTGCAGAGTCACAGTTGCTGGTTGCTGGGAGAGGGTTGGAAAAAGGCATGCAAGGGGTGATTCAAGTCTGGCTGCTCCTGCCTTAGGAGGGGAAGTGGGTGAGGGGACCCCTTGCAGACCACTCCCAGCATTATTTTCTATCATGACTGTGCAGTAATGTGAAAAAGATGGACTCGATTTTAGATTCATAATGCTGAGCCCTGCCCAAGCCCGAACAATACCGTGCTGCTGTGTTTATGGGCAGGTTTCTACCCACAAGTGTCCATGAACAGCCTTGTCTCGTTTATCTCAGGGCACTTATGGGCTACCAAAAGAGCCTGGATGCACTGGATTGCTCTGCAAGCCGTGAGGAACAGGAGTCTGCCAAAGGCCACCCAAGATCTGAATCATTTCCAAACAGTTGCTGTCACACTTGTTCTTGAGGGACCCTGGAATGACTGGGTCCCAGCTTAGGCTCTTTGTTTGGAAAGCTGGGAGGGAGCCTTCCCTTAGAAACACAGGACATACGTGGTCATACTTCATCCCATTTTTGTCTTGCTATGAATGTCAAGCGTACAAATGTTCATCCCAGTACTTCACTTACCCATTGTTCTCTGTGTTTGGCCCTTGGGCACAGATCCCTTCAGGTCCTCGAGCAGGAAATGCTTTGTCTCTCAGTGGTTGCACTAGGACTCTTCTGGCTTTGCTGCTTTCCCAGCCCACACAGAGCTCCCTTTCTCAGCATCTCCTGCCACTGGCTTTTCATTGTGTCATTCCTGGATGGCTTGCTGCCTTGAGCTACTGGCTTATGATGGATGCTCTCTTTCACTCCTTCCCTTTCCCCTTGGTTGGAGATGCTTTGTAGATGCCCAGGCAGCTTTGTCTTGGTAAACAAGCTGTGAGATCACAGAATGGCTTAGATTGGAGAGGACCTCAGAGGTAATCTAGTTCTGAGCCCCTGCTGCATGCTGGTGTCCCTGTTCTTTCCCAGTCCTTCATTGTAAGAGTGATGCTTAGAAAAACACGTGACAGTGAGTTGATTGTAACTGGGGATGCTGGTTCCACTGGGTTTTGTGGTGTTTATTCCTGTTCACAATGAGACCCGAAGCTTTATTTGCATTGTACATCCAAACTGTATGAGTGAAGTTTCTGGAGCTTGTAATGGGGATAGCAGAGACTTTCTGAAGTTCGTTGTCTGCAGCAATTAGTGTGTCCCTAGAAAATTCTTGCAAATTCAAACGATGTGCAGCTCTCTTATGCTGAGGGCAGGGTATGTAGGATGCTAATTCAGGAGTAGGTGATTGCAGAACTAGCTTGATAGCATCTTCCAGTTCCCAGGAGGGAACCTGGGAAGCACTGCTGGTCTGCAGCAGGAGCTGTGCCTTACAGAGAGCATGGGGGCTGCAGGGCAGTGGGCTGGGCTCCTCCAGTGGCTCCCAGTAGGCTCCCAGCTGAACACTGGGCCTTTCTGTCTGACTTAATTCATAGTTCACTTAATGGTTATGTTGCCATGCCAATACAGCTACAGAAAAAAAAAAAAAAAAAAGGAGAAATAAAATAAAACTAAATAGAAAGGCTTAAAACAAAGGTATAAATTCCCTTGCTTGTGAAAATTCAGCAGGAAGGAAAACTTAACCCAAGTCTTACAGATAGCTGTGAAAGACCTGATTAGAGGCACACCTTGGGCAAAGTCCAGCGCTTTCCTGTGTGTGCTGATGCTGTTGCTGCTGTTGAGACAGCCTCACAGCTTCAGTCTGTGGGAGCTGGCTGGTGAGAGGGCAGGGAAGGAGGAAATCCTTTACCCAGAGGCCCTGGCAGAACTATGGGGACCCCAGCCCATGGCAGGGGTGGGGCTGAGAGCTGCGAGGTCCCTTTCAACCCAACTGTGCTGTGATTCTGTGGATGTGTGCCCTGGCTCCTGCCATGATGCTCACAGGAAGCCTGGGAAATGCTGCAAGCATGTCTCAAGGTGGGATGAGTTTCAATGATTAATCACACAGTCTTTAAGACCTTTGCCTCCTCTGGCTCACTGAGGTAGTAATTAACCTGAGCCTGCAGCTCTGTAAAGAGCTCTTGACCCAGATAACGGCTGATGGAGTTACAGCCACTCAGCTCATCTGGGGACCTGCCACTGTCACTGGGAGACTATTGGTAAACTCAAGAGGTTCCATCTTGATGGTAGTCTAGATGGCTGGGCACCTTCTCATTTCTCCTCTTGGCCCATACAACATGTTTATGTTGTCTGTCACAGTATACACAGCAAATTCTTCTGGTTTGAACCTAGAGAGAAAGAAGACAGACTAAATGCATGTTGCCCTGAGCTGTAAAGGCTTAGAAAATAACCCACTACCTTAATTTTTGTAAAGTATAAGGAGCTGCTGCTAAGGCAAGTTCGCTGTCAGCACGTTCTTCCTTGCTGGAAGGGATGAAGTGTTTGAGGCCACCTGGTTTTAGGGACATGGGTTTGGGGCTGGCATCAGCCTTCAGGCAAGAATTTGGGCTTCAGGACTTCTGGTCAAGCTGAGGCCTAAGGAACCTCACTTTCTGCAAAGGAAGTGTCTGGTTCTGGAAGGAGTGTTCATTTATCTTTCGGGTTTTAGAGGATAATGTAACTCTTCATGATCTTCACAAGTGGGGGGAAGCTGGGATATTATTGGATAATGGGTTCTCCAGTTGATGTCATTGTATGGGCAAACATGTTTGGTAGGAGCAACCCCAGGTAGCACCTACTGGTCTTGTTTTATTCTACATAACCAGTTTTGCTGCTCATACAGTACCTTTTAATGTCTCCTTATTATACTGAGGCTTGGTTTTAGGTTCCATACCACAACCATACCTCTCATAAACATTGATATTAAGAAATCTACATCCCTGTAAATCAGTGGAAAGATACATCAACTTAGTGGGCTTTGAGTCAAGCATATACAATTAAAAACCTGGAGTGCAGGTTGCTTTCGATGCTTTCTCCATGATCTGGTTCATCTCTTGAGCTCTCCCACACTTTGATCAGGAGTTACCAGACTTGTGCTCACTGCCCGCGCTACCATGAGCTCATGCTGTTGTATGCATGTTGTATGTGCCCTCTTTTGTGGAGCACTCTCTTGAAGCTGAGGATAATTTGAATTTATGCCAGGTTCAATGGGAGGTCCAGAAGAAAACACAACATAAAATTTTCATGCCGTGAATGGTAGAAGTAATTATCATGAATTGATTTTATTAGTATAGTCATTACTAATATTATTCAAAGCAGATAAATATTGTTAGAGGTTTGAAAAGATTTTGGCATCTGTCATTAAAATTATCTTTGCTTTCTCTGAAATCCATTTTTTCATGAAGAATGAAAGTCTGTTTTCAGCACTGCTGATTTGCCAGCAAAAAAAAACCCACTGTGGGTGCCAATCTCAAGACTTATGTGATATGGAATCATAGAATCATTAAGGTTGGAAGAGACCTCTAAGATCTCCGAGTCCAACTGCCAACCCATCCCCACCTAAACCCACACCCACCAAACCAAGCGTGGGAAGGGCCTTCCCTGCAGCACAGCATAACATAGACAGTGCTGGTGGGCTGGTTCCTCCTTCATTCTCCTGCCCAAGCAGATAGCAAGTGGTGAGTCAACTGTTCAGCGTTAGAAGAGGATTGGAGAGAAAAACTTCAAAGTTGTATGTGTTGAAATATTTCATTTTTTAAGAAGACAGGGTGATTCTGTCTTTGTCTTTTTCTTTAGTTCCTTTAGGAAAATATCTGACTGAAGGGCTGGAGAGATTTGGGGAAATAATCCACTTCTCCACAGAAGCTTCCTGCTTCACAACAAATCAACGTGGATTAGAAATCCCTGTCACTTCAGTAAAACTTCTTGCATAGATTGCATTCATCCCACCAGCTTAGCTTGGACAGGATGGATGAGCATGACAGATACATCCCCGAGCTCTGCTGGGCCTCAGTCAGAGCTGTGCTGCTGGGAACCCCCTTAGTGCCTTGTGGCTGTGGGTGAGCCTTCACCAGACATAGCTAACTAGGTTCCCAGGGCCAAGTGCTTAGTAGGAATATTCTGGAAATGCCATATTCCCGCAGCACGCTCTGTCTGAGTCAAGATCAGTGATTAATGGCTTCAGGACTCCTTGCCCCAGGAGTGGGTTAATGGAGGTGGACTTGAGGTCTCATGATGCCCACCTCTCTATAGCGTGAGGGCAGCTCTGCTGCTGGGCTCCCTGTGGTGTTGTGCTTGCCCTGAGCATGCCACCCCACAAGTTCAGGACTTTCTCATGTGCTGCAGTAGGTGAGTGCCAGTGCCTGCCATTGATGACTCCGTAACAAGTCGCTCCCTGCCCCGTGACCTCCTCCAGTCTCTACCTTTTCTGACCACCAGCAGCCCAGGAATTGTACAATCATTCAGGCTGGAAAAGACCTCCAAGATGCCCAAGCCCAACCTACCCCACTGTGCCCACTGATGGTGTCCCTCAGTGCCACACCTGCACAGTTCTTGAAGGAAGGTGCTTCTTCTTCTGGCTACCTGCATCTCTGGACCCCAAATCCCAAAGCAACATCATTACCTGTATAATTTCTGAAGATGTTCATCACTCCCATGTGACAGGCTTGATTGCCAAGGGCCAGGATCTCACTGAGAGGTTGCCACTGTGGTTTGGCTTCAGGCTGACAGACCTAAGGCTGAGAACCTTTTAGATGGATTCAGATATTGCAGAAAAAATGGGTCAGAAGAGTTGGCTTTAATTGTGAGAATCTCAAAATTCTGTGGGA
Source organism: Cyrtonyx montezumae (assembly GCF_038088225.1). Lineage (NCBI taxonomy): Eukaryota > Metazoa > Chordata > Aves > Galliformes > Odontophoridae > Cyrtonyx > Cyrtonyx montezumae. The sequence continues at coordinate 2,595,264 of NW_027071826.1, forward strand.
TTACGTGGTATTGTGCTGTCATGAATCTAGACAAAGCCTAAAAGAGAAGCAATCAGGAGATAATTAAATAGTTCACAAACTCTTTAGTAACATTTCTGTATCGCTCTTATTGCAGTTAATGGGTCATTAAAAAGCAGTAAGATGCAATAGTAATTAAGCCGAGATCCTTTACTTGAAATTAGCGTGATGGTTGCAGAGTTGGGAAGCACGGTGCCAGGCAGGCTGTGGGAGCTCCTTTGGATCCACAGGAGAGTATAAGAGATGGCACTGCCAGATTTGCAGAGAGCCTTGTACTGCAGCCAAGCACTGTGCTGGAGGTGTGAGCTGTGGGCATAAGCTGGGTTTTTTTCCTTCCTTCTATTAGCTATTTTCCTAACAGCACTTGGAGGTCGCCTTGGTGCTGTGGGGCAACTAATGCATCGTTCAGACTGGTGTGGTCTGAAGTCAGGGGAAAATTATTTGACGTGGTCTCTATCATCAGTTGAATTCTACTGTCATGTGTGATGTGAACACTCCGGGCTTTCCCTTCAAGCAGCTGGTTCTTCACTTACTTTTCTTCGTTGAGCTGTAGAGGGTTTAACCACGTGGCAGTTCCATACTGCAGTGGCAGCAATGCCTCCTCACCTTGCAGCCTGCCCTCCATCAGCCCCTGCTTGTTGTACATTTAAAGAAAACTGGCAGAAGTGGTTTCAGAAAACTGCTTTACTCACTGGCAGACGGTGATCTGTCAAAACGGTACTCGTTGGAGGTACTCCATTATTTCAAATCTATTTCTTGTGTCTTTCTGCAGAGTAAGGCTACAAAAAGATTATGGCACCCAGACCAGCACCTCCATCACGGGCTGGAGCACATCCCTCGGTAGTGGCACAAGGACCTGGATTCAATGTACAATGGTATGGAGTTGAGATTTTATCACAGAATCATATATAAAATCACACAATGGATGGGAGGAACCCCCCAGCCCCACCCCTGCATGGGCTGGGTGCCCCCAGCTCAGGCTGCCCAGAGCCCATCCATGGCCTCGGGCACCTCCAGGGATGGGATACCCACAGCTCTGGGCACTGTCAGGGCCTCACCACCCTTAGTGTCAAGAATTTCCTCCTAAATCTCTGTGCTTTTAGTTTAAAGCCATTATCCCCCCTTGTCCTATCACTATCAGTAAAAAGTCAGAATCCCTCCTGTTGATAAGCTCGAGCTGATAAGCTCTCTTACAGCTGCTCCCAGTCAGCTCAATATATGTATGTGCAAGATGGGATTTGAAGGAAACCCACAGCCCTGCCCCTTTGCAGGGCATTTTGCACTACAGGCATTGCCATGTCCCCGAGGTGGCTGTGGTTTGTATGTCTGCAAATGACACACTGCAACGGTGCAGCTTGGCCAGGAGAACAGCAGCACCTTTCCCTTGCAGACACACTGGTGTGCTGCAGTCACTCAGTGATTATTGGCCTGGAACTGGTGCCAGCATCATCTCAAACGCTGACAGGCACTGGGATGCTTCCCAGCTGTAACACTGGCATGAGCTGATCTTGTTAAACTTGGAGATGTTCATCTCTAAGGACAGAATTCTGCAAGGAATTATGGTGCCTGAGTAGGTGCACTGCTGAGAGGCAGTTTCTCTGTTCGGTTCACTTGGAATGGGAAAATGCATTTGTGGGTTCCCAACCCCCCAGGTGGCACTGATGCTGCAGTCACAGAAGCACAGGGTGGTTTGAGTTGAAAGGGCCCCTTCAAGGCCCTCTGGTCCCACAGTGCACAGGGACACCCACAGCTCCATCAGTGCTCAGAGCCCATCCCCTGACCTCGGGTGGGTGCAGGGATGGAGCACCACCACCTCTCTGTGCACCTGTGCAGTGCCTCCCCGCCCTTAGAGTACAGCTCAACTCTCCCCCTCTACTTTGAAAACCTTTCCCCTCGTCCTGTCGCAGCAGCCCCTGCTGCGGAGTCACCGCAGCTCTGTGCTGGGGGCAGGTTCCCTGCTCCCCTCCCGCTGCCTGTGCCGTTCCGGGCCGTGCTGCAGGTGGCACTCGAGGCACTGCGGTTGCATCTCAGCTCGGAGCATCCCCAGGGCCGGCACTGCCGGCCCCACCGCTCACATCGGCTCAGACTGAGCGTTGGGAGACTTTTTTCTCTCCAAGAGCGATGTCCCCATCCCCGGAGGTGCTCCGGATCGTGGTCAGCGAGAGTGGTGGGGGATGTTGGAGCTCTTTCTAACCTGAATGATTTTAAGTGCTGCCCTGCTTCTAGTGCTTTGCGTTCAGATGAAAAGAATGCAAATGACGCGTGAAAGGGAAAGAAAAGTTGTCTCAGGCCCCTTCCAGCACTGTGTTGAAGCCCTGAAGCATCAGATTAATACAACATTGAAGACAAACGTAGCAATTAAAGCACTGCACAACCCGTGTTAGCTCCCTGGATGTGTTGGGCTCTGGAAGACGTGTGCCGCAGGCAGCCTGGTCTCTCTCCAGCACTCGGTGCCAGCTGCAGAGCTGCATGCAGCCACACTCCAGCACTCTGATCCCAGGGCCCTGTGCTGTTTGGAAGCACACAGCTTCCTTCCTGAGAGGCCTGGGGGGTTTCTTGTCATCGCAGGCTAAATTAATTCACGACTCATTTATATCTGCACAAGGTCCGTCCTGATCTTATGCTTCTTTTCCTGGTAGGCACTCCCTCACTCTGACTTCATTCACAAGAAATGCATTAGAATGTTCCTCGATTTCAGACAGCACAGGTCAGAGTGGGATCTGTCCCTGTACAGTTTTTCCCCTCTTCACTGCCCTGTGCTGAGTTGACAGAGAGCCCTCTGCAGCATCCCTGGATTTGTGGAATCGTTTGAGTTGGAAGGGACCCTTGAAGGTCACCAAGTCCCACAGCCCAGCACTGAGCAGGGACAGCTGAGGTCCAGGTGAGCCCCAGTCACCCCCATCCCTGTGCTTACCCTGAGACACAATTAAGTCACTGTGCCATGGCTGAAGAAGCTCAGTTGCCCCATTTCAGAGATGCTCTGGAGGCAGCAAACAAACAAGTGGGTAATGTGGCAGTGCTTCTTTGGCTTCGGAATGTTTATAGCGACTGTTAGGAGATTGTTTTTCTCTGTTAATCTGACTCTAGAACTAATCATATTTTTTATCATGCTCTGATGGAAAAAACTGCCCTAAGTAAGGCCTTTCTTGTTACCACCTTGGGCTGTATACCAACGTCCCATCCCTTCGTTAACTAACAGCCAGCAATGGGACTGTAAACTGAGCCCTTGTTCATACCCTGCGGTGTGCAGGAGTCCTTCTGCTTGGGCTGGGGTGGAAATCAGTTATTCTTCCTGGCACTCTCATCATCACCATAGCTTCCAGCCATCAGCATTCAGGATGTTCTCCTGGCGCGTGATTTATAGTACAGCTTTAGAGAGTGGGAATAGAGTTGGCAGGCAGTATTCTTGGGGACAGCTAGTGCCATATTAATAAATTCTAGGAGCTGGGGCAGCAAGGAAAACAAAATCACTTTGTGTTTGTGTAAATTTACTGGGCCGAGTGATTGCCTCTGTGGCTGCTGGCATCTGTGAGCACCGTGGGAAAGGGGAGGAAACATGCATGCCAGGCTGCAGGGAGCCCACACCCTGCCCTGAGCAGTCGAGAGAGAGATGGGGCTGTGTGTTTTGAACCCTAAAGTCTAGGGTTCTAGCAGTCTATTAGGTGGTTTTCTCCAGAAGTACATAACTTCAGCAGTGTTAGAGGCTCTGTGCTCAGGCCTGATCAGGGAGGATTTCTCAGGACGTTACATTTGAAAGTTTGGATCCAAATTCCCAGTGCAGGAATGTGTAAAGCCAAACTTCTGTCCCCAGCTCACAGCACCAGGATGGATGCAGAAAGCACTGGGAAGAGCAGCAGCCCTCCGAGGCTGGGAGACACCAGTGTCACAAATCTCCCCGGGCTGCAGCTTTATGGGCAGCACTCAGAGAACAGCCGTGCACATCTTATTGTGCCTGAGCCCACTGATGTGTGCACAGTGCCCCGTGGTGACATCTGTGACCTGTGTGTCTGTGAGGTGTGGAAGCACAGTGTCGCAGTGCCAGAATGCAAGTCACAGCAGAGGTGTCAATATGCCAAGCAACAGTTCTGACCTTCAGCATCTTTCTTGTTCTTGGCAGGGTTAATGTGCAATGTGTATCTGAAGAAAAGAGGTCTGATGGAAGGTGAGACCCACCAGGCCTTGATGCTGCATGGTAGTTCTGAAGTATTGCACAAAGACATTGCAAGCAATGATGGGCTGCAGCCAGCAATGTATTGAGATGAGCAGTTTCTTGCTTGCAACCACAGGATTTGCCAAACGTGGCATGAAAGCACACATGCACAAAGTATAATACGGGTATGTGTCAATCTTAAGAATGCACAGTGCAGAGACTTTTACTTTCTAATCTAATTTTAAGTTTTGACATTCATTTGTTGCAGACTCTGCTCTCAGCAGCTTGGGGTCCAGAAGCTCTGCTTGCTTGGGCCGCTGGCAAAATTACCTTGCAGCTAATCGAAGTCACAGAGAGAAGACTGAAGCCAAAGCCCACCTATGTTCTTAGGAGGGTGCTTAGATTAAACCTGATTACATTTTCTGGGATTTGTTTTTGTTGCAGCTCCCTGCAGGATGGAAGGCAGGATGCGTGCTGGAGTGGAGCTGCGCTATCCTACTCTTCTCCTGAAGGTCACTAACACATTAGTAAGCATGCTCTTCTGAAAATAGGCTTTAATTTTCCCCCCTTCAACCTTTTGATTGGTTTGACATTTAAAAGGGCAGAAGGTAATTGGGAGGTTTATTATATATTTCTGTTAAGCACACGATGAGAACGTTTAAATACCTCGGGTGGAAAGTGCCACAGGAAAACAGAAAGCTTGCTAGCGAAGGAGACAGCAACCTTCTTCCTGCCCCAAATAAAGAAAAGCCACGTATGATTGACAGTAAACTGTAGTCAACAAAGGAGAAACTGAATCATAATGTATGAGGACTTTTTTTCTTTTGAGTATAGTTTGCTGTCAATCACTCACTGCTTCTTTTAGGCTGGGAAGGGATGGTGGGCTGTCTTACTGCATCGTCTGTCCATCTCGAGCAGTGTTTTTGTAACCTAAGGAGCAACTGTTCTGTTTTGATCTTGCACTTAAAAGAAACCCATGATAAATGTCTTTCTGTTATATCCTAAACTTCTGAATATCCCTAAGTTAATAAGAATTTGAAAGAGAAATAGGGGAATCTAGGTTTCATAATTCTTGTCTGAGCGCCTCAGTTGTTTCATTTAATTGTAGGAGTTAAGATTTAAGCTGTAATTACAGCTGGATGAGAAAAAAAACTCCTCTAAATATCTTCCCTTGAACCTCAAGGAACAGAGGACCAGCAGTGTGAAAGCTCCTCACCCAACCTGCATGGTGCATGGTCCCAGGTGGTCAGGGTACAAGCCAGATGGACAGGCTGCAGTGCCTGGGCATGAGGGTGGATGACTTGCAAGGACACAGCAGGTCAGGGTAAAAGTACTGAACTGTAACCAAGTTCACAATGCATGTTCTGTTTTCTTGAGCCCCCTCTGTCCCTTGGCAGTGCTCAGGTAGAAAGTGGCTGTTTCTCACATGCTTTTTGATGTAAGCTGCTCCATTTTGGGTCAGCTGTTTTTCTTGCCAGGTTCCCCTATCCTTTTCTGTCCCTCAAAACACCCTCAGGGCCCTCCTGGAGCTTCTTGGGTGACTTAAAAGCAGAAATGCCGTTTACAGCTGAGGCAGGTGATGCACATAGGGCTCTTTGACAAGTTCTTTGCAATGATGGTGCTTTCTCAGAGCTGAACACTCTCATGCTGTTCTTTGCTCTTTTGCATGTGCTGTTCTGTGATGTTTCATTTGTCTTTGCTGTGTTTTTTTTTTTTAAAGACTGATTTTGCTGTGTGTGGAGGGTGATGTGTTAATGCCACCTTAGTGGTGAGCCTTGCCTGTAGAGGTGTCTGAGCAAAGAGATACCCTTACATCTGCACGAGGCAGAAGTACTAGGAATTTAAATGTCATTGACAGAAGATGGTTCTTTTGAAGTGAAGAGAGAGAATATTATGGGAGATGGCATCAGCAGCTTCAGGTAGTTGTTGTTTTGCTTGTATTCACCTTCAGAAGACGATTTGAGAGATTCTTTCTTAATAAATAGGCTTCTTCAGTGGCAAGAAATGTGTAGGAAAGCTATTGCTGTGGTATGCATGCCTTGTGGATTCTGGCCAGGAAAGTGAGAAGAAATAGAGTAGCTATTCCTGCAAGCCCTGCTCAGCCTGCAGGAAAGCCTTCAGGTGCCTTTCACACTGCAGCTCTGTGCATCCCCACAATGTCCCTGCAAAGGCTCTGGCTGCAAGTGGTGGATGTGTGGCAGTGGAGGAGCTCCGTGGGGCTGTGTGTGCCCTGTGGGAAGGCGGAGTGCTGGGGATCACGGTGGGATCATGGTGCCAGTAATTAGCATCACCTCTTCACGCTACCTGCAATTCTGCTCTGCATGCTGGTGGGCTGATAGGAACTGGCAAAATGAATCAAGCAGTCACTGGTTTCATATCTGCTCCCAGTGGAAACAAGGTTAATAAATTAAACATCGCAGTCTGCTAGACTTCTCTCTCACAGTACATTACTTATTGGAGCCATCATGCAAGCAGACCAGGACTTGGACTTCTGTCTGTCTGCTGGCTTTGCACATGGAAGCATGGATAGTGCCAGCAGCACTCTGAAACTCCCAAAGGGGTCACAAGGGTGCTGTAAAAGAAAGCCTGACAGACCAGCTCTGATGCAGGTGGAGGCAGCTTGAGCACACAGTGAGGAGCTGGGAAACTGTGTGCCCTTGGGACTGCTCACTTCCATAGCTTCCTGATGCAGGGACAGACCCCAGGCCTCTCCAGCATGGAGGAATATCCCACATACCATGCAGCAAAGTCTCACCTTTTCCTGCAGCGTGCACCCTGGTGGTTTGCTCTCCGGCCCTTGGTGTCTGAATGTGTTTCCAGATCCTTGTGCCTTCCAGCCCTCTGTGCCAGTGACAGCTCTCTCAAGTGTACTCTGGCATCCTCGAAGCACGTTAGCCATCGCTCAAAGGAATGTGATGGTCCAAACAGTGATGCTGATGGATTAAAGTGAGCGGAGGGACGTGCTTTGGGAACCTCAGTATTGCAGCTGGGTTCCTGACGTTCACACAGTGAATGTGAGCACGGCCACATTTATGTCCCTCACCCAGATGACACAGTGACATGTCTTTCTTCACAACTGATTTGTTTTGGAGTTTTAATCCTTGGTTTTTGCTGGTGCATCAGAAGCTCATTTTTAACCTCTTTGCACTGTACTCCTACTTGCTGCAGCATCTCAGCTCTGCTGGTTTCTTTGCAGGGCTTTTTGGTACTGTTGTACCTGGTTTGTTACAGGCAGCAAATTTTGCTGCCTTGGGTTGGGTTTGTTCCATAGCAGTGGCCATTTTACACTCCAGTCAGCTGTAGAAATGCTCATGGAATCCCTCACATAAGGAAAAATGACAAAGCCATTCCTGGGAACATCTTCAGTCTCAGTGCTAAATCACAAACAAGCTGAGGAAGGAAGAAATGAGTTGGAGCCGATGCTCTGCGTGTTTTCTTTTTTTTCTTTTGGGTTCCTATAGAAACAGCCTTGCAGTTAGCACTCCTGTGCAACCTTTGGTGATGCGTGATGTGAGTTAATTCCAAATACACGTGGATTTGGCATTTTGTTTTTCAAGTCTGTGTACATCTGAGTGGTCAGTTGTTGCTCCTGTCTGTGATTTTGTTGACTAAAAAGTCATTGCATAGAGTTGCCTGGAAGGAGGCATGCCCGACTCACTGTGCATCTTCAGAGATGAAGTCCTGGCAGGACTTTGTGTTTGGTTATTACTGGCAAAATGGAGGCAGCTTTATGCTGCACTCTGTGCCAGAACTAACTTGCTTTGTGTGCCAGACAGGTCCACGGGGGGCTCACAATGAAAATTTGTTCTTTCATTAATAAACAAGTAAAATATCCCAAAGGCTCTCCCTGAACACTTACTGAGGGTAGATACACCCAGGCTCATCACCTGTCCTGTGACTGTGGAAACCACCCAAAGCTTCTTTAGAATTGGATGGGAACAGGGATAGGAAAGGGTTATCGTGCAGCCCGTGCTCTCCAGACTGGGCCTGGCAGATGAATGTTGATGAGTGAATTAGTGAAGGAGCTGACCTCACCCTCGTTTAGGCACTTACTATGAATTCTGATGTCTAATTTCAGTTTCTCCAGTATCAAGTGCTAGTCGCTCAGGGCTCTTTTCGGTGGGTGTTGAATTTCCCAGGGTTTTACTTCGAGAGCTCAATTGGTCATTTTGATTCTTTGTAGTGTTTAATTGATGCCTGAAAACCCCAGGGAATTTGACTTTGTGAAACTAGATTTATTCATTAGATTATTTACTCACATTGAATTAAGAAGCTCAAGTGTCTGCCTGACAGTCATCGTGCAGCTTTTTTTCCCCCCCAAGAGTATTGTAGGGATTTAATGCTCCTGCTGGCCAGCTATCTCCTTTGTTGTTGTTTGTTTGAGTTGTTGAGGGTTTATCAGAGGATTTGCAAACACTTAGGGAGATGTGTGTGAAGGAGCTAATGGTACAGCTGGGGGGAGAATCATCTCTGCAACCTTTGCAAGGACTCCAGCACCCATCTCCTGCGTGGCAGGTGTCTGGATCTATTCTTTTGATTTCATGTTTGTTGGTGGGATTATCTCAGAGCTGCCCCATTAGGAAGAGGTTGGCTTCTGCTTTCTGGGGGTGTGCTCCTGCCCCCCTTGCTCCTTCCTCATTCCCCTGTGCAGCCAAATGTGCCCTGTGCTGGGCTGCAGGGCTGCAGCTGCCTCCTGCAGGCCCTGTGCAGTGCTGGGAAGCATCCGTGGCACACCACATGAGCATCCCCACTGATGGGCACATTGGGGAGCTGGGTCAAAAGGAGTGTGAGGAGCACAGGGTGAGCTGTGTGCAAAATGAGCCCTGCTGGGAGGGCGACGTGGGGAGGGGTCAGGGGGTGTGTGACCCTGCAGCACTCTGCGGAGCACTAATTACATCTGTGTTTGATAGACTCTCTTGTGTGCTTTGACCTGAAAGTGCAACGAGGGAAATCAGCAGCAGCATAATGACGGGAGCACTTGAAACAGCCTAGAGATGGTGGATGGGCTGAGGAGTCTGTGGCAAACTGCAATGCCTCGCTGAACCCTTCTAGGGAGTTCTGTGTTTTAACATGCACAAAAAGTACTGTACTGATACGTGGGTAGAAGTACCAGTGGCTCAGGAGTATCTTTTTAGGTGTCCTCACCTAAGAAATCCAACTACAGTGGACACGCTGGTACAGGCACGGAGCTAAGAGGGATCAGCAGATGATCAACTTAGTGGACTATTCCATTCTCCACAGTGGCACTTCCCTGATCACATCTGCCTTGCACCACCTCTGCTTCCCAGCAGATACTGGATCCGTGTGCTGGGCTCCTGCTCTCAAATCCATCTCATCCATCAGAGATGCACTGGGCAGGCTGCGTCCCTCTCTGATGTGGAAATAGTAACATGTAGCTGAGGATAGGGTTAGGGTCAACCATCAGTGGATAAAGGAAGAGTAACTGACATCCTCTACCTGGACTCTGCAAGGTGTTTGACACTGTCCTTCCTGACATCCTGGTTGTCAAGTTGGGGAAAAATGGATTTGACGGATGGACCACTCACTGGATAAGGAATTGACTGGATGGTCACTCTCAAAGAGTTGTGGTCAGTGGCTCAGTGTCCAGATGGAGACTGGTGGTGAGTGGCATTCCTCAGGGGTCAGTGCTGGGACCCAGTGTTATTTAACATCTTTGTAGGTGACGTGGGCAGTGGGATTGAGAGCACCCTCAGTGAGTTTGCAGACAACACCAAGCTGAGTGGTGTGCTTGGTGTTGTCACTAAAGGGAAGGGATGCTATCCAGAGGGACCTGGATAAGCTTGAGAGGTGGGACAATACCAACCTCATGAGTTTGTTGGGGGAGGTGATTCTGCCCCTCTACTCTGCTCTTGTGAAACCCCACTTGGAGTACTGTGCCCAGTTCTGGAGCCCCCAAAGCAAGAAGGACGTGGAGCTGTTGGAGCAGGTCCAGAGGAGGGCCATGAAGATGATCAGAGGGCTGGAGCACCTTCCTTACAGGGACAGGCTGAGAGGGCTGGAACTCTACAGCCTGGAGAAGAGAAGGCTCCAGAGGGGACCTTGTAGAGTCCTTCCAGTACCTGAAGGGGCCTACAGTAAATCTGGGGAGGGACTTTTTATATGGGCAGGTAGCAAAAGGACAAGGGCAAATGGTATTGAACTGTAAGAGGGTAGGTTTAGGCTACATATTAGGAAGAAATTCTTTACTATAAGGGTGGTGAGACACTGAAACAGGTTACCCAGTGAAGTTGTGGATGCCCCCTGTCAGAAAGCATTGAAGGCCAGGCTGGATGGGGCTGTGAGCCACCTGCTCTAGAGGGAGGTGTCTGTGCCTATAACAGGGGCTTGGAACTGGACGGTCTTAAAGGTCTCTTCCAACCCAAACCATTCTGTGATTCTGTGATTCTATAGAATGGGGTTGGATGTTCTTGGAAACCATTATGTGCTTCCTGTTGTTTTCAGAGGGAGTGAGCTTGTCACCCAAAGCCACGTTTTAACCAGAAGTGCTTTGGTCCATTGCAGAGAGTCCCAATAGAACAACTGCAAACTATAGATGCCAGGTACAATTGCTACCAAAACTGTGCTGTACAATGGCTTGAGTATAGATAGATTTTCAAGAAGTTGGCCAAAACCCTACAAAATTTCCTTTTAGGATTGGCTTACATCAGGAGTAGAGGTACTGTGGTCTATTGAGGAGATCCGTTGCACAGTTCTTGGGTTTATTGCATTTCTCAGCTCAACATAAGCTACTGAACTTGCATCTTATGTTAATTTTCTGCAAATCTACATCATCATGAAATAAATGAGGCAGCATTTGAAATAATTTGTTCAGCTGCTGTGATTTTTAGGTTCCCAGTTTTCTTCAGTGAACAAATTCTTAATTATCTCAGGGTGATTGAAATGCTCTACAAATCTCCGTGCTGTCAGGGTTACTCCTGTGAGTCATGCCCAACCCTGCATCTAAGAAGGTGATCTGTATTTGAGAGGTTTGCTAATTGGCCATCCCTTCCCCTGCACGTATGCAGATTTATGGCTCAGGTGCAGCCTATGGAAGGAGTAGAACCCAGGTTGGTTCTGCAACACCTTGGAGCACTGCTCCCAACATGAAATACTTGTGTGTGCAGGTTATTCTGTCTGTTTCTAGAAGTAGCACCAGAAGATGACTTGTGAAGGGACCACATCTGAGAGATGTCTTTTGGTGCTATTGCTTTCTGATTGCTGGGAGCTGTCAAGATATTTTTCTCAATATATTTCAACAGACCTAAAAGTGGGAACCAGTCTCTTTTCCTTCAGTTAACGTAACTCAGAACTGCTCTTATGCACGTGGGTCCTTCTGACAAAGGCTTGCATTGGGGAATTGCTCCCATGAACACTGCTGTTTTGCACTGATGATTGCATTTGGCAGAGAAGTGCTTACCAGCCATTGCCTCACAGCACTGGGGAAGAACAGTAGGCATGTGAGACACCAAATACAGCACCCCATAAACTGGAGTGTAGGTTTGTTGGCTCTGAGGGCACAAGGCACATTTATAGTGCACCAGGAAAGAGGGACCAAACCCACTCTTCTGCTTTCTTGCTACTTTCACCTCACTGCAGATTTAAGAAGACATTAACAAGTACAGAAGCAGAATGAATCAGCAGACAGAAGGTGCACATTACCTTCTCAGTAGGTTTGCCAGTTTTTCAGCAAGCAAAAACCCTGTGTTTCATCAGTGAAATGAAAACAAGGCTTATAAGACCCCTTGGGGATTCATAGGTGTGCTGGAGGGGTGGATGTGCCTGAGAGGAGATGCTGAGGGGTTTAATTTCTCTTCCCATCTCAGGCTTCTCTCATCAGTTGGTGAACAGGGAAAGCTGTGGCACAAAGCAGCTGTGTGAAAAGGTGAAAGCCTTCCTCAGCTGTAGCTCATCAAGGTGGTTTCCTCCAGCAAAGTCCAGCCATGGCCATTGGGTTTTTGTCTGAGTGTCACTGCTGCTTAGGAGAGAGTCTGAAAGGAGTTAGCAGTCAGCTGGTGCTTGCAGGTCTCCTTCCTGGTCCTTTTGTGAGCAGGTAGGAGGCTGTGTAGGGGTGGGGGTTGTTGGGGTTGTGCCTTCAGTTTCTTTTGGTGCTGTGGGATGTACTGTGAGATAGTGGGATCTGACCTGGCCCACCAACAGCTCCATGCGGGGTAACCTCACCAAATCTGCCTGCTCCAAGAGGCTCTGTGGTCAAGGTGAGCTCAGTGGAGCTTTCTTTTATAAGGAATATGAGTGTAAATGTCTCTTTTTGTAATGCTATCTGCCTTGTCTCTTAAAAGCAGTTGAGCTGTGCCTGACTCTCGGGTGCTTCTTCCATGTTATGGAAGAGGAGCTGGCTGGGTCCCTGTCAATCTCTTTGTGTGGTTCACTTGCTTTTTACAAGTGGTTGGGTGTGTTTTTCTCCTAGAAGTATCCTAGTGTTGTAGCTGTTTTCTTCTTTTAATTAATTCTGAAGCAAGAAGAAAATATAATTGCCTGATTAAGAGTCGAAGCACTTGGATTCATCCTCGTCTCTTTCAGTATCAGGTATGAAGCTCATTATTTCCTGAGAGGGGACTCCTGTTTGGGCTAATCCAATGCAATTAAGCATGGATCTAGGTGCAATTTAGATAATGTAAGACTGACACTGTGTTTTAATGAAGCTCTCCATCAGGTGCAGACCTCCCTTCCAGTATAGATCCTGCTAATAAATAAGGTGTGCCTCGGTGTGTCAGTCAGCTGTTATGGATTGCTCCCTCCAAACTCCATTAATTCCTGGAGCTCAGCGTCCCGTTTCCTGCAGCCAACATCCTGCCATGCGCCGTGAAATACACACTGCTTTCATTAACCAGCTATCTGCACTGTGTTTTACACGAGTTCATTAGATGGGGCTGCTTGTAGTGGATCTGGAAGGATCTGAATACTCTGGAGTGTTTTTAATTGGGCTTAGGGCATTGTAGTGGACCTGTGCAGAAGTGCATTGCAAGTGCATTAATTGCGCTGCAAAACTCATGCTTGGAGGGGCCAGAATTAATCCTACTATGGTTAAATAAATTAAAATAGCCAGAATTAAGCCAGTTCATGTAAAACCATGCTTTAATCCGTAGATTCCTCTGTGAGGTTGTATAATTCTTGTCCTCATAGGGATGCACGGGCTCTGCAGAGGCTGCTGGCATTCTGCTCCTGGCACTGCTGTGTAGATCCAGGGGGCACACAGGTGGGTTCATCTAGGAATGTTATTGTTACTATTATTTGAAATACAGAGCAACTCAGAAACTGCTAATAGCTGTTGGTTAAAATGAACGTGTAACTAAAAGCTGAGGGAGGAGAAGCTCAGCCTCTACAGACACTGTTTAGTGTTGCTACCGCAGTGATAATGATAGCAAGATAAAATCATGACACCAGTGTTAATCAGAGGTGGCTGGGGAAGAGCTCCATGCCTGCTGACCATGTCCCTCACTTAAAGCATTATATTCAGCACGAGAGCTTAAAAGTGGACTCAGAAGGGAAGCGTGCCAGTGAGATCTCTGTTACAGTCCTGTTTTGTCTCTCTTTGTGATTGGGGGCCATGTAAACCTGCACTCTGCTTTTGAAGCTCTTTTGGTAATATAATCAAACGTGATAAAACCATTTAACCCCCAAATTATGTTTCAAATGTTAAGCAGTTAATTACAGAACTATCGTTAGCTTTTAATTAGCCTTTCTGGGCAAAGATGATCTGGAGGAGCCTGTGGCTTCAGCCCCTTGTGCTGTACTTATTAGTGCCCATGATGGAATTTCTGACCTTGTCACTGTAGGTGACCACAGGGCTAATCACAGTCACGAGGAATCGAGGCATTTAATGTGTCCTTGGAGCCCATCTCTGTATGGAGCCACACAAACTGTTCTCCTCCTGCACCTTGCTGTGCCTGTGTGGGTCTGTGTGCCCTGGTTTTGCTGCCTGGTCAGGCTGCTGTTTGCTGTGATTTTCCCATGTGAATCTCATTTGTGAATTTAATTGAACCCGTGCTCACGCTGCCTATTATCTTCCAGTGTTTTATTACTACAGAAATGGCACTTAGCTGTCTGTCACGTTGGCTTGCTGTCAACAAGGCAGTGAATACAGAAGTATACAAAGCAATCCTGTTGAAAAATAGGGTTTGTGGTGTTAGTCTTTCATAGGTACCATGTCCTCTCTTTTGTGCTGGGATTCACGTCCATGTATCAGTCTGTAATGTGTCCTCATTTGCTGTGACTGATGTTAATAATTCACCATTTGTATATGGGCTCTGTCTTGGAGATGGTGAGAATGGGGCAGAAAGAAGGATGACAGGGGTTTGGTGTTGGCTGGGTGGAAGCAGTGCCACAGCTCACCAGGTTCCCCTTATAGACGCTTTGCCAGGTGCAGACCCAGTGGGCAGTGGGGCAGGGCTGTGATACTGGCAGGCACACAGCTTTGAAAAGGTGTGATTACAGGGAGTGGGGAAAAACACTGATTCACACCTATTGTTCATAAGTTCATAAGTTCATAAGTTCATAAGTTCATAAGGTTGGAAAGGACCTATAAGATCATCTAGTCCAACCATCCTCCTATCACTATCTCTACCCAACTACTAAATTAAGTCCTTTATCTCTACCCAACTACTAAATTAAGTCCTTTATTGTGCTGCAATCTGCCCAATGGCTGCAGGTTTAGGAGTAGGGAAAGGCTGTGGATGCCTCATCCCTGGAGGCACTCAAGGCAAGGCTGGATGTGGCTCTGGGCAGCTTGCTGTAGTGGTTGGTGACCCTGCACGTGGCAGGGGGTTGAAACGAGATGATCTTTGGGGTTCTTTTCAACCCAGACTGTTCTGTGATTCTATACTTACACACTTTGCTCAAAACTCTCCTAAGTACTTGTTTCCTGTGTTAAGAGTGATGGTTACCTGCTGACCCAGTGGCAAGACATTTGGTGTCAGGACGACTGAACCAGGCTTAGATTCAACTCCTGCATTCCTGTCCAGCTCTGGTCACATTGCAAACACTCCCTTGGTCTTGCCTGCTCTTGCAGGGCCCTGCAATCCACCACGAGCTTCCTCATCCCAAGTGTTTCTGCTTCAAATGATTTAGGGGATTCTGGTCTCTGAGTGCTCTTTGAGATTGTTTTTTTTCCCTTTGCCACCGTGCTTGGGTACTATTCACCTTTCCTACGGATTATAATGAGCAGGATGACTTTAGGGAGGGACCTTCAGTGTGTGCCACGCTAATACTGTGTCTTATAAATAAGTTTGCTTGAACTGTTACCTGGTGTCTGAGCAAGAATTCAACCCAAACAGGGCAAGATTGACTCTTGAGCCCACAGGGTATTTTGTAAGTGTGCCTACATTTCCACCTTTCCCTACAGGTCTGAGCCTTGCCTGCCACAGCTGTTGGCTTCGCATGGGGCCCCGTAGTGATGCTCTGTGGCTGAACAAAGCCAATCTGTAGTAAAACCAGCATGGAGCTTTCTTCTGCTGCTCAAGTGTTCCTCTGTGACTTCTGCCTTATGTGTGTGGGATTGAGGCTGACCTACATTGAGATGGGATAGCATTGTACTGGCTAACTCATGTCTAAGGATGAAGGAGAGGTATCTGGCTGTCCTGACAGTGACTGGCTCTGCAGATAGGGGCATTTTGTGCTATTATTGAGAGCGACTTGGTTGGCATGTGTTCAGTGGCCTGGTTATACAGTGCTTTATTTAATAATAATGTTTAAATCCTCATATGTAAACATCTCTTTCTGATGAAGAGTACTGAGTCTCATCCTCACTTATCCTGGTGCAGAGAGACATGGTTCCTTGCCCATCTTCTGGGAGCTGGCTGGACCTTGCATGGGGCCTGGGTTTGTTGCCCTGGCTGCATCGCAGGGTGACCGCTTGCATAGGAGCAAAGAAGGGATGGGATTGGTGTGCCATTACCCAGCATCTGGAGCCCACCACGAAGTGTATTGGCCCTTACCTGTGATTTAGGGCCTGACAGCAGCAGGGCAAGGCTCTGTACCTGTTAGGCATGGTGCCACTCCTGGGGAGACAAGTGGCACTTGTCACTGCTGCAGCTGGGGCCATCCCCACGTACGTGGGGCTGCAGAACCCAGATGGAGCTGGAACACCATAGGAATCCAGCCCAGAGATATGGAGCATTGGCTTCAGCAGATGGAAATATGAGCAGATCCACCATCCAGCTCTCCTTTAGCTTCTAAAATTAAGGACAGGAGTAACGTGGTGGAAGACGGGAGTTCTGGCAGCTGGGGGAGCCCAGGGAGCTCCTCTAGTTTCATCTTAAAGCCTCTTTTCTTTTCCCTGTGCTACACGGTATCTGGTTTGCTGGTTGTGGGTTTATACAATCGACTTTGTGATTTCAGGGATTTTCTAAGCAAACAAGCAAACTATCAATATTGCTCTAACAGAGCGTTGGTGTTTATCTGTGCTTTTGTAGGAACACAGGTTGGAATTACTGACTTTAGATGAAACACCACTGGCAGTTGTGGTTTGTGCTGTGGGCTCAGGATGTGCTGCTGCTCTCAGCCCTTTGTGGAGTGGGTTGCCTTTGGCGTAGCAGTGTGCTGAGCTGTCAGCCTGTACAGCACGTCACATAACAACTGCTTGAGCTGCATAAATATGTATACATGTGTCATTTTCTTTCTGAATGTTGATTAAGAGGCAAACCATTTTCCACACGAAATGAACAGACAGTTCAGAAAGCATAGGGCATGTTGTGCCCTAGGACAGATATCCGCTCCAGGGGTGATATTCTGAACCTTATAGTTGGTGGTCAGGCTTCCTACTGTCTGACTGCAAAGCAGAGCCTGTCAATGTACTACTGAGATATGAGCTTTCTTTCTTTCTTTCTTTCTTTTTCTTTCTTTTCTTTTTTTAAATATCAACACTCTTTCATATAAAGGGAGCTTGTAAGCAGGCAGGAGACAGAATCACAGCATCACCAAGGTTGGAAAAGGCCTCCAAGATCATCCAGTCCAACCATCTGCCTACCACCAGTATTTCCCCACTAAACCGTGTCCCTTAGTACCACATCTCCATGGTTTCTGAACACCTTTGGGGATGGTGACTCAAGCACCTCCCTGGGCAGATCATTTCAGCACATGAATGCTCTTTCTGAGAAGAATTTCCTGAACCTCCCCTGGTGCAAGTTGAAAGAGGGGAGTTCTAGGTTGGATGTGAGGAGGAAATTCTTTACCCAGAGGCACTGAGGCCATGGTACTGCCCAGAGCTGTGGGTGCCCAATCTCTGGAGGTACCTGAGACCGTGGATGGGACCCTGGGCTCCCTGAGCTGGAGGATACCCAGCCAATGGCAGAAGAGGGACTGGGACCTGTGAGGGCCCTTCCCACCTAACCATTCTATGGCTCTATGGCACCCTGAGGTGTCCCTACATCCAAGAGGATATGCTGCAGTCTCACACATGCCATGCAGAGTGAATACTGTGTTGGCTGCAGGCCGGGAGGCTGAATTCATTACATCAGTGCATGATTGGGATGGCACAGGAGGAGAGCCAGCTGCATGCAGCATCCCTTAGCTGGAAACCTACTCACTTCCCAAAGGCAGGGGTCACCCACCTGTCTGGGCTCCAAGTGATGTTCTTTCTGTCACCAGACGTCTCTAATTTGATCTCAGATTTTCACTGAGAGCTGGTATCTTGCCAGCAGATTTGAAGTGACTATTCTGGCTTTTCCCTGTTATTTCTGACAGCTTATTACAAGTAGGAGGCAACTAGCAGCTAACAACGGTTTCTGTGGTATGTCATCCCCCTAAACAGAATATCAAAATGCTGGGTGGGATCCTGATATTCCTAACAAAGCACGATGTATGTGTTCCTGGGAGTGAGGAGGTCAGCAGCCATCCCAGGGAGCGGGCACTGGTTCTGTGGGTAGAGACAGCTTCTGACACCAGAAAAATATTCTCAGTTCAGGAAAAGCGTTGATCAGTTGAAAATAATTGAATAATCTGAAATGCTTTACTCCTCCTGGTGGTAGGTGGATGGTTGGACTGGATGATCTTGTAGGGCTTTTCCTACCTTGATGATTCTGTGATGTTGAGCTGTTGGTATCTAAAATACAAGCCAAGCAATATGGTAATAGCAGATAGTGGTGAAGATCAGTTAGTGCTTGCCCTTTGCTTTGCCATTCTGGGTCTGTGTTTTAGTTTTAATTACACTGAATGAAGTGTCACTTTGAACAGGGAAGTGGCATGCTGCAGTTGAAAGCCACAGTGTGAAGCACCAGGATAAACTCCTGGGTTCCCCACTTTCTTCCATTTCCACCAAACAAAATTGCCCTGCTCTAGCAAGCATTTCAGGTGGGAAGGTTCTTCCAGATCGTACAGGTGTAGCAGGGAGTTGCACTAATAACACATGAGGAATGTGTGGGTTATTAGAATCCAAAAATGTGCAATTATGTCTTGATCACAGCTCAGGGATTACATGTTTTTAATGAAGTGAACGTCGTCAGCATGGGAAGCAACAAAAAAAAGTTACAGAAGTGAAAATTTAATATATATGATAATACACGTAAATCTATTAGAAAGAGTAAAGCAGAATTAATTATGTTTCAATACCCAGGAGTAGGGAAAAAAAAAAAAAAGGTAGAGAATTAAGAAATAAAACATTCATACTGTAATCAGAATTTTGCATACCACAATTAGAGAAGGTGCTTTCTGATAACTTGCAGAATTCTTTCTAACAGAGCTGTGATGGTGGAAGGGCATGGTAATTACGTGCCAACGCCTCAAGGTGTGAAACCTATACCTAAGCCTGCAAAGAGGATTAAATATCCAGTTAGGTTTGCATATAAAACTTTTTAATTTTTCAACGTTTCAAATCCAAATTAAAAAAAAAAAATGAAAAAAGGATACAGAGAAGCACAGTGGTGCATTACTTATTTATGCTTGTAATTAATAGCAGAATATAGTTCTCTGCGAGCTGTAAGAAAGAAATACTTTCCCCACAGCCCTGTACATCCATGAACTGATATTTAACAGGGAGAAGTTGCTTGAGTGGTTTGCTATGCTCTGCCCTCCCTGTCCAAGGCATGGGTGGAGAGGGAAGAATTTCAGGCTAGATGTTAGGAAAAACTTGTGAAGGAGTGGTGATGTGCTGGAATGGGCTGCTCAGGGAGGTGGTGGAGTCACCATACCTGGAGGCATCCAGAAACCGTGGAGATGTGGTACTGAGGGATGTGGTTTAGTGGGGAAATATTGGTGGTAGGTGGATGGTTGGACTGGATGACCATGGAGGTCTTTTCCGACCTTGGTGACTCTATGATTCCGCGATTTGATGGGGAAAAAGGAGATAATTTTGTCCTGGACAATTTGTTACTCGTAACAGTAGAGGGCAGTGACTGTTTGTGTTGGAATGTATCATGGTATACAGAGGGCAAGAAGCATCTTCCAGCTGCTCCTCTACACAGTGCGAGGCTGGACAAAGCTGCTGTGGTTCTGACTGCAAAATGGGGAGATGTGGCACTGAGGGACACGATCAATGGGCATGGAGAGGTGGGGTTGGGCGTGGGGAGCTTGGAGGTCCTCCTCTCTTCCCACAAAGCCAGCAGGACCCCCCCCCCCCCCTGCTGTCTTCAGGGGGCAGCTCCACAGCCACCAGCTCCTCTGTGGGTGCTGCTGAAGGAGAGGAGTGCGTGAGACAAGATAAAAGAGAAAAATTAAACCATTTATGAAAGTTGCATCAAAGAGCTGTTTATGATGCTGAGGGGATGCTCTCTTACCTTGACACACACTTCATTCATGAACCACACTTCATTATTTCTCAGCGTTATTTGTGACAGATGTTGTCAGCAGCCAGGCAGCTTACACAGACAAGTTCATGATTTGCTTTCTTCTGTGACTGATCAAAATACTAAATACTTAGTGTTTCTGTGCCTCGTGCCAACCTGAACTTTTACTCATGTGTTTTAAATTTGACCAAGTAAAAAAAAAGTAATAAATAGTAATATTAATCATGTGATTCCTGCCCTGTTCAGACCATGAAGCTTCTCAGTCCTTATGGAATATCAAATACTACTGAATCGTGAACAAAAAGCTCAGGATCAAGTAAGTGCAGCAGAAGCCTTTCG
The DNA here is from genome assembly GCF_038088225.1 of Cyrtonyx montezumae. Classification (NCBI taxonomy): domain Eukaryota; kingdom Metazoa; phylum Chordata; class Aves; order Galliformes; family Odontophoridae; genus Cyrtonyx; species Cyrtonyx montezumae. The sequence goes on from NW_027071826.1 coordinate 2,615,505, forward strand.
AGTGATTATGAAAGCCAAGGCTGACTATTAACATCATTAAATTTAGTCTGGAGTTGATGAATGTCTTACGAACGGGGATGCAGTTTCCATCCTTTCACTCAATTTGGAATGAGAGGGATTACCTTTTGGAGCTGTAAGAATGAGTACTTTCATTTACTCGTGGGGAGTACAACTGCATGACCATACCATGTGGGTATGTTTCTGCTTGCCCTTCTGGAAGGGTCAGTAGGATGTACAAACTCTGCTGCTCTCTGTGGGGATTGCTGTTATCTTTGTTTTATGCTGCAGTAACAATAAAATGCACTGAGTGGGTTAAAAGGAGAATGAGGGAGGTGTGTGATCCTAATGGAAAATATGAATGATGAATTAAAGAGACAAGCCCAACCTGGGGGCTTGAGCATGGGGCCCTGGTGCAGGAGCCAGGCTGAGCAGCTTCAAGCATCCCACGCTCACTGTCTGCTCTGATAACAGCCATTGATGGGGGTCCATTAGCCACAGGGAGTTAATTTCCCTGTAATGAACCTAAGCCTTGGTTTGCAGAGCACTTGGAGTCATGCATCGATGCCTGGATGAGGACTCAAGGCCCAAAGACTGTATGGGAATGTTCATAAGACCCCAAAATGGGCATGGTGGTGATGGATCAGTGGTCGGACTTGGTGACCTCAGTTGTCTTCTCCAACCTTAATGATTCTAATGATGAAAAAGTGTGAAATTTGGGTATGGGTATATATTTGGGTATACCAGATTACAATGCACAGCACAGCACTGAGTAAGTAGGGCGTGACCTGTATCACGTAGGTCTTATTTTGGAGGGTTTGTGCTTCACAGACACACTCGGGCACAGCTCTCACCTGGCTTTTTCTTGGAGGCACTACCCATCCTGCCCCAGTTTATGTCAGCAGGACACCAAGGTTACACAGGCAGGTTTTATTTTGGGATGGGAGAACAAAAGGAGTTCCATGCCCAGATGTCTTGTCTGAACTTGGTGTCTGGATAGCACAAGTAGAGGGATAAAGGTGATTGACTCTCTCATATGATCCTATAAAGATACATCAGAGTCCACTCAGTATGTCTACTGATAGACATACACGTATACAATGTTTACCAACAAAAAGCACTTAAAATTAGCTAGCAGAGAATATATAGCTATTTTCTGATTCCTTCCCTACAGAATCATTGAGGTTGAAGGGGACCCTTTGACATGCTCCAGTCCCATTCCCTGGTCATTTGCCCAAGAGCTGTGAGCAGCCACACCTGGCAGTGTTGGCTTTATTCTTTTTGGTATCCTTAGCCTGTATCTGGTACTGGTTTGCAAATGATGTCCTGTGGAATGTTTATTCTTCCCTGCTCTTCCTGCTAAGGCCAAATTCGTTTTGGTTTCCAGGAGTTGAAGTCAGAACAACCTTCTTATTCAGTTTGATTAAAACTAATACATATGTATATGTTCTGCCCTAAATATTTTATGGGGAAAAAGTCATGTTTTCTTAGTACTTATATTAGTGGCTAATACTGGTGTGACAGTTGCATAACCTGCCTGCCATTTCCCTCTTCAACTTGGGTGTCAACAGTTGGAAGCACTCAAGCAGCCTTTGGGACTGCAGGCTGTGGCAGCAGCCAGCTGAGTGTACTGCTGCAGGGCAATAGCTGTGGTTCACCTGAAAACAAGTCTTAAATAACCCAACTTGGTCCCTGCATTTTTTCTTCCCCTGTCTTAACCCAAGAGTATGCTTTCACCCCAGGTGTTGGGTGACTCTGAAGAGCAGGATGTGACAGCTCATGTTGCTGTGTCTTGGGTTACCTTGTGCTGGTGCTCCCAGGTAGAGGCTGTTGTTGGTTATGGGAGCACCCACTGAGGTCAGGCATCCTGAGTGAGGTTTGAGATTTGTGTGTGGAGAAAAAGTAAAGCCGTGCTTTTGGAATGGGTGCTGAAATTTGAAGATGATGGGGAAAGACTCCTGGGCTGACCCTTCCTCATCAGTGGAGTGCAGTAGGTCACTCTGGAGGATGCCGTGCTCACCACTGGGACGGCGCTGCTGGCACAGCATCTTCTCATTTGTTACAGTGGGATGCTGAGAACATTAGGTTTCTAACTCTGCCTCATTGGGTACCTTCCCAAAGAATGCAGGCCTTGGGATGTCCTTAATGCAGTTCTTGTCTTAGCGTGCCCCTTCTCTGTTTTGTGTGCCTGGAGAAGGCCTTGGGAATCTGAAGGGCCAGATCCCCTTCTCTTGCCTCAATCCTTTTGGCCTGGTTCTGTGCATGGGCTGATGCTGCACCTGGGCTGGCAGCTATGCCTCTCTTGCTGCCCTGCAGACTGTATGGGCACCCAAGTTTCTCAGTGTTTTCTCACTAAAAAATGGGAGCATAATGGCTTGAGTGAACGTTCCAGATTTCTACTCTAAAAACAAGAACTTTTGGAATTTCCCTTTGGGTGTGCTTGGGTCCAGTTTTTACTCTCCAGCAACTGCTTGTCTGTGTGTTCAGCAGCTGTATGGATGACATTTTCTACTACAGACAGTACATCAAGAGTACTCAGCCCTTCTTGGACTGGGCTCAGAGAAACTGAACACAAAACCACTTCTCAATGCATCGACAGTCTGGGAGACTTGAAAAGCAGGCACAAGCTGTTTCTGAATGACTGCAGGCAATTCTGTTGGGCACATCTCACAGTTCTGCAAGGCTGGGTTTTATTCTTTGTGCTTCCAGACTTCTACATAAAGACTAGTTCCAGCAAAAGAAATAGCAAGAAATTGCTCCTTAAAGAAGAAGAGATAAAGCAAGATAACAAACTTCAAAGCAGATACCATTACAATATATCTAGAAAGAAACAAGAAATAACCAGGAGGAATCCTGTATTAAAATTTGGTCATGTTTTCCAGGGAGAACACGTTTATCTTATCGACAAGGGAGCCGGGCAATTTCCCTGTTAATGCAAGTGCAATACCCAACAAAAGACAGGGGCTTTAATAGGCAGACTTGTTGCTTCATAGTTTCAGATCTCTTATTGTAAAACGTATAAAGCTGAAACTTTATGTCACTGCAGGAAACTTTTTACAATACTTTCCTTCTTCAAAGGAAATCTGGAAGTTCAATACGAGTTTAAAGATGACGCAAGGTCTCATTAGGAATGGGCCTTCAAGTCTTTCTTTCATCAACAGTTTAGGAGTCTTTGTCTAATAAGAAACCTTTAATGAATGAATGAATCTCCATGCATTGTAGTTAGAATGGAATGAGGAAATTAATACCTAATCAAAAGCCCTTCAGATGTTGGGAAGGACATTGCAAGTATAGCTGTAATACTCTTTTTCTCTCTCTTTTTCGAACTGTAGTTGTGAATTTCTTAGTCCCAAAGCTGGTACTTGCTTGTGCAGGTGGTTCCCCAGATACTGACCTATGCACTGACCTCCCTAAGAGCAGCACCAGCCTAGTCTAGCTTTTATGGAAATCAGTCATTTCTGAGTTGTCTTTTTTCTTGTTTTTAGCAGCAACACGTGTATGTAAAGGAAGGCTTGGCAAGCACAGCCAGCGTGTTATGCTGCCACTGCAAGGGAAGAGAGATCTTAGTTTAGATCTAATCATACAGCATGTGCTAAAGGCAAACTGTACTGTCAGCTTCCTTTCATCACTAAGTCATCCTGGGGACTGTCCATCTCCTCTGAGAGTGCTGAGGATGAGCTTCACCACCCTGGCTAGAAGAGCTTTGGCTTTGGCTGTGGTGAGGGTTAATTGTGGGTTGGGTAATTAGACATTCTGAGTGTGATGCTTGCAATGACCAGCCATGAAATGTCATGCAGTTTTATCAATATGTGATTCTGTGATGTGTAACAGCAAAGGTTTCCACCAACTTGTGTTGTGTACCAAGTGGAGTGTGATAGAAAAGAAATCTTTACCATCCTGGCGGAGAGGAGAGCTTGGTGGTGGTTTTAGAAATGAAAACCCAACCTTCTTTACAATCTCTTAGAGCTTTGGGTCAGAGTGATCACAGCACGACTCTCTGTAGTTAATTGGCAGATGGAGTTGTTTGAGGAAAAGGCATAGTGTAAAGGCAGATGGAAATGCAACTTGTGTCACAGCAGCAGTTTGCATCTTGCAACCATTACTGCCCTAATGCTTTGTCCTCCTCCAGGCTACAGGTCATGGAGTGCTTGCTTTCTGGCATCTATCAGCACATAATCCTGAGTAATTCAAGCGGTTTGATTTTGTTTGTGTTGATGTTTTTTCTTTAAATTAAAAAAGAGGAATTAGGCTTAATGTGCAGGATGCCTTCCTTGTTCACACTCCACACTGTGATAGGCACCGGAGTGATTCTGGTTGGGTACACCAGCTGTGTGTGAGATGGGGACAGGAGGACACCTGCTCCCAAACTGCATTGCTCCTGTCATTTCATAGCATCTTCCAACCAGACCTGAGTACTGACACCCCCTTGTTCTGCCTTCTTGTAGCACATGGGCATCGTGATGCACCCTCTGGATACGAAGCTGGCTTAGAGTACAGAATACATATCTTTGACAATTAGATGATACAGGTGTAATGCTGAGCCAAAGGATCACTTGTCATTGTCAGCTGCCAAAAGTTTGATTTCAATTATATGCTGGAAAATTCTCCTATACATTTTTTAAAGGGAACCCAAGCCATTCTGTGCTTCTGTGACTGCTTGCCTTGTTTCCAGTTAGCAGAGCAAAGGGCTGTTCTCCATCTGTTCCCAGGCAGGATACACTGCCTCTGCCTGGCTGTCCTCTGCAGGGATGTGGCACTGCTGGTAGCTTGCAGTCCCCCCAGCACTTGTGGCATGCCCCGATACCTGACCTCTGTATGGGTTGCCTTTGCTTTGCTCAGCTCTTGGCCACCTCAGCCCCAGCTCAGACATGGGCAGCCACAAATCAAACCACAAAGTATTAATTAACGCTCTCTTGGTAGATTTGGCATGGGGCATTGCTTGTGGGAACCGTTCTGTCAAGACAAACTATTTACAAGTTGTAATTCCACGTAAGGTTTTGTTTTTCCTTTTCCTTTGTAATTTCTGCCTCCATCACTTGCTGTGCTGAGGGCTGTACTCCCAGTAATGGTGTGCCTTTGGATGTCTGCAGTGCATACAGCATGACGGTGGTCACACCTCACATGCATTAAATTATTGGTGGTGTTGTAGTGCCCTGAGCGACACAGCACATCTCCAACTGGGGCTGCTGCATGAGATGACCTAACACGAGGTTAACATTTATTAGTTTGAAGTCAGAAGAAAAGTTTTCCTCTCTCTTTTTCCTTTTCTTTTTTTTTTTTTTCCCAAGTGGTAGGAGTAGTGGGGACTTTGAGTGTTTTGCTCATGGATTCAGCCCTCAGACAGCACTCATATTGCTTGCACGAGCCTGCCTCCATAGCTCTTAGTGCCTCTTTGCCATGGTAGCTCTGGTAGCCCGTGTATTTTTTGGCATTGCTGATCCCTGCGTCTTTCAGCAGCTGTCCTGCATGTTTCTCAGTTCCCCTGCCTGTCCCAAAGCATGAGCTCATTGCATCTTCCTACTAGCTCAGCCAGCATGGGTTGCTTTTCCATCTAAGCAGGCACCTCTACAACCCTTGTTCTGCACGCAGCTTTCACATCTGCTGTTAAAGGGAATGTGTTTGCTAGCTGGTGACTGGGGAACTGAATTGCAGCTGTTTGGCCTTACAGTTGTCATCTGCAGTCCTTTGGCGACGTCTACATTTGCTTTGCAGCATTACCAATAACATCATGGAAGTGCCAGTGACCTCCTTTACTAAACACTTTCCTTCTTTTCATTAAAGCAATGAATTGCTCTACACGTTTACAATGGCAATAAACAAAATAGTGGTAAAGAGTGGCAAGGAGGCTGAATCTGCCAAGAGGAACTGTGGACTTCACAGTTTCTGCACTTCCACCTCTTCAGGCAAAGTCAGCTTGATCGTGCAGCTGTTTTGAAGGTTTATGGTGCAGTGCTTTTCCATATTTTTGGGTTTGTGTATTTGTATTTCAGTGTGGTTTATGGGGATGGCTTTGTTTCCCACGTCTATTTGCTTTGATTCGTTTTCATTGACGCTGACACAAACCTGCTGGCACTCATGCTAATGAAAAACTGGGGGGGCAGAGGAAGCTCAGATTTCCCAAATTTTGCTGTTATTTTGAAGAAATTCATATCTCTCTGAATTATTCAACCAGCTTGAATAGTGTTGGAAAACTTCAGATGAGACTTCTACAAATGAATTATGAATAAGATTTTTGTTTTCAACTGGCTTCCACAATTTTTTCTCAGATTTTCATTTCTCAGTTGTCCCTATGACCAAGTGTTTCAGCGAAAAAATGGGTAGGATAGGTGTGCTAGGAAAGGTATGTTTCTGCAATCAGCACAGCTGATAAATTCTGCCTTAGCCTGATTTGTTGTCTCCTCATTTCCAGAGGGCATCGCTGGACAGCACCTCCACAAATGGCTTTAGGGCTGGTTGCTGGGAGCCTGTCATTGCGCTGGAAATCACAGAGGGTCAGATGTGACCCTTGTGTTGTGGCAGCTGAGGGTAATTGCTCAGAAAGCACATGTTTTCCTAGCTACAAGAAATGGAGCAAAGCAGTCGATGTTGTCCATAGACCAGTTGCCAGACAGTGGGATTTCCCTCATAGAATCCTAACAGTTGGAAGGGGCCCCTAAAGGCCATCTGGTGCCACTCATGTGCAGTGAACAAGGACACTCCCAGCTCCATTGAGTGCTCAGAGACCCTTCCAGCCTGGCCTTTTGAACGACTCCAAGGATGGGGATCCACGGCATCTCTGAGCAACCTTTGCTGAGGATCTGCTGGCATTGAGGTGCCCAGCACCCAGCTGTGCAGCAAAGGTTTTTCCATGTCAAGTCTGCTTGGAAGGACAAATCCCAGGCAGTGCTCTGCGTGGGATGCTTGGTGTTTTCTGCATAGTTCACCTGATGTGCACAGTGAGAATCCCAGCGTGCTTCTCTGTCGGAGAATCCCCGTGGCTCAGCATCCACCTCCACATCTCTGTAGTTTCTGGGTTTGTCTGATTCATTCCTACATGGTTTCAAGGAGGCAGGACAAGTTAACAGCACCTTTCCCACGGTGCAGGTGGGAGGTTTTCATCAGGAAGGGACACGTTTGCATAGAGACAGAGCTAACAAAGGACTGGGCAAGGTGTGGCGGAGCAGTTCACCACCAGCACCTCAGGATCCCAGTGCTTCCATGGCAGGGAGCCCCCAAGCTGTAATGCAGCTCTGAGGTGCAGTGTTGGACCAGCCTGCAGCCACAGCTCTGTATGTGAGAGAGGAAGAGGATCCCATTGCTTTCAGTGATGTACGGCCACTTCTCCATCTTCCCCGAGTGTACGCCTGCTTTTTGTTTGCAGATTTACAGCTCTTTGGAGCTACAATACAATGTATAATGCTAGGAAATACAACCCTTGTAGCGCACTACACGATGTCAGGTTCTTGCTGCATCAATGAATTTACAAAGCATTTAATAAGCCAACTGTATTTTGAGTTGGAGCTAGAGAAGGATATTTGTTTTGCTCATAATCAGTCATGCACGTTTCCACTGATGTGCATGCAGAGGAGGCCTATGGTAAAATGCAATTCTCCTTGCCAACTGTACACGCATCTCACAAGTTTTATATAACAGGGTTGCTTTGGTGAGTTACATCAGAGTTTCTCAGAACTGCATCTCTTTTATTTTACTGCGTGTATGGAATTTGTGGGGATGACAATGAAGTATTGCAAGGATGCAAAATAAGCCCTGGCTGACAATGTCAGGTGGGCTGTGGTGCTAAAACAAAGAGAAAATGCAGCCGTTGGAGTGGTGGGGGCCAGCACCCAAGGTTTTATTGGAAAGACTGCATGGAAAAAGCAAGTGTGTGCAACTAACGGTTGCCTTACGTGGCTAAATGTGGCATTTCCCAGTGGGAAGCAATCAATAGTGAAACGCTCAGCCCTTTGCAGCCCATCCAGCTGGGATGTTGCTGATTCCTTTGGTAGGTTACCCACAGCCTAACCCACACTGATGCAGACCTCCCAGTGCTCCTGCTCACAGCCAGCAGTGGGACACCGACAGCTATGGGAACGATCTGTCTTACTGTTGTTTCCTCTCTTTAATTTTTTTCTCTGCATAGAGAATAGGGGAGATTCAGATTAGATATTAGAAGGAAATTATTCAGAGAGTGATGAGGCCCTGGCACTGCTGCCCAAAACTATGGGTTCCCATCCCTGGAGGTGCCATGGATGGGGCCCTGGGCAGCCTGAGCTGGAGGGTCACCCAGCCCATGGCAGGGGTGGAGCTGGGGATGCTTTGGGGTTCCTTCCAACCCTGTAATTCTTAGTGAAGGTTCAGAGCTAATGTTTCAGCTGTGCTGTTGCAGTCAAACAGCCTGTTATTCCCCATAAGTTGATGTACAAAGCCATGAATGTGTGTTATCTAATGCTCAGAAGTGATGGGATTTAAGGAAGAGTAGGGGAGGGAGCAATGTGTTGCAGTGTGCGCTCTGAACGCATTCTGGGAACCTCTCGTTTGTCTTTTCCACAAAGAGGCATGTTGTGGGAGAGCCAGGAGTCATTTCCATGCTCCTTTATAATGGCTATGCTGTTGAATTGTTTAATGACACTGGTAAAATGTATTTAATGCACTGCTTCCCAACACAGAGGGCAGGGCAGTGGGATCTCCTAGGGAATGCCTCTGTGCAGATGCATGCAAATGCACCCCATGCACAGAGGGACGCAGATTTACAGGGCTGTCTGCAACCTGATTTGCAGTGTGCGTACTGGACTTAATGAAGGATGGGCTTATAAAATATTCGCTCTTTTCTTGCTGGCAAATTTCTAAGGTGTGATTTGCAAATCCTCATAGCTGCTGAGCTGCTGGCCCTGTGCTGGGGCTGGGAAGGAGTGGGGCAGCTCCAGGCTGCTGGCATTCTGCTAGACCTGTGGGAGAAGTGGTCTCCTGTGCCATAAGTACTGCCCTGGGGGTAATGTGGCCTTTCTAAGGCTCCTGGAGCACTTGCCTGCCCCGTTCAGTCCATGCTAACACTGATGTGGGCAGTCCTGGTATAACCTGGCATCACCTCAATGTAGTGACTGCACGATCCATTTATGCACTTGAGTGTTGGATCAAGCTCTGTTCACAGACAAAGTGCAATTAAAACTGAACATTTAACGAGGTGATGTGAAAACAGAGACTTCACTTAGTGTTTGTCAGCGTAACCCCAGTGCCACGAAACTTCCACAAAAAAAGAAGTGTGAAGGGCTGTACATAGGTGTGTGAAGGAGGGTGTTGGGTCAGCTGTGGGTTAGCAAAGCCCTGAGATACACACTGGATGCTGCTGTTATGGAGCCATAACTCCTGGCTTAGCATAAGGGAGGTTGTTACACACAGGCAACTGGCAGAGCTGAGTTATGGTGGTCGTTACACTTCTGATAAGAGAAATGCTTTCAGCAAATTTAATTAGGGATCTGCAAACTTTTTTAAAATTTAAATTAGCTCACTGACACCAAAACTAGAAATTATATGTGGGTAGATTACAGCTTGTTTTCAAGTATTAATAATTGTTTTACTGATCTGAGAATAACATGGCTTGCATCCTGCAGCCTGGCTCCAAACACCTTCCTAAGGGCAATGCTGATGTGAAGAGCTGATGGGGGGGGGGGGAATGTTATTTTTCCATCTATATCATCATGGGCAGACAAACAGGCAGCAAGGGCAGAATGGATTTGCCCTGTGCTGGTCCTGCATGGTGGTGCAGGGAGGAGCTGATGGAGCTGTGGTTATCTGTTCATTGCAGGGGAGTTGGACCAGATGGACTCTAAGATGTGAAATTAACCATTTATAAAAATGCTTATTTTGTCCTATCAAAATCTTCTCAGAGAGTTTCTTTCTCTTTTTGGGAATGATCGTAGCTGGCAAGCAGCTGGTAGGCAGTGAGCATCACGGGGCAGTGGGGAAAGTGGTGTGCCTGGGGGACTTGCCACAGAGAAAAAATAGATTATTTTTCTCATAGGTTATTTGTCTCTGTATTTTTCTCCCATTCCTCAACGAACTTTGAAACCAATGATCCTGGAAGTGCTGCTGTAATTCATTACATCATATTCTTCATATTTTCAGGCCCTTAATTAGCAGTCAGCTTTTCATGGATCGTTGTAAAAATGGCTAAAGGTCTGTTCATGACTTTTTGTTGCACAAAGAGCAAACAGAAGCATTCAGCTAGAGCTGTATTTATTATAGATTAAGGGCAGAATTGCCTGAAATAGCAATCATAAAATCTCTTCAAGACAGAATACAGGGAAAAAATCTGTACCAAGAGATGGTGTGCTGTGGGCTGTCTTTCACTGACTGCAAAGTGTTGGGTTCCTTTGCCACCTCTGAGTTCAGAAACCTTAAGGCTTTCATTGTCCTCCCAGATGATATCTGCTGCCAGACACTGCCTTATACAAAATGGGGCTTCAGGTTCCTTGAGTCAGTGTGTGTTCAACATGGGCAACATCAACTAGAGACCTGGCGCTATCAATTACATATATTGTTATTTTCTCTGGCAAAGGAAAGTGCAGGTAAAGAGCTTAAACACCGAGCTGGTGATTCATGCTATGTGCTGCTCAATCCTCAGTAAATAGTACTGCAAAGCCTTGTGAAGGTCCCAGCAGTGTGTGTGATTTGTACACAGGTCACCAGAACTCCAACAGTATCTTGACCAGCTGAGATTACACATAAACAAGATGTCTTTAATTAATGGGCATGACCAAGGTTGAACAGCGCTGGGCTGTGGGATCCAGGCTCATATGTAATGCAGTGAGGTCCTTTTAGGACTCTGAATTGATTCACAAGACTTCTCAGATTCAAAAGTCAAAAGCTCTGAAGAAATAGACTCTTGCTTTTGGGTGATTCCTGGTTTTGAAACTGAATAATCATTTCACTGATCAAACACTTTAAGGCATCTCTGTACAAATGTGGAGCAAAACTGGGATTTTGAAATGAATTTTTCTTATGGAAGAAGATGTCATTGTAATTTAATGACATTTAATGACATTGTAATAAATATATGCAGATCTTTCACACTCAAGTTGCAAAACTGGATCAGGGAGAGTTCTGAAATTAATGCAAGACAGAATTTGGCCAGTGATCAGTTAGGGTAGCCCATGCCCAGTGTTCAGAAGCATCATCCACTTCCCATAGGCTGCTCTTGGATTCCAGCTGGGTTTGCAAAGGCTTCTGAGTGTTGAGGAGCAATTCTAATGCAGCTCCCTTGCTGTCTGCTGGGGTGCAAGGTGTGAGCTCAGAGATCGTTGACTAGAACTGCCCTAACCCAGCTCAAAGCACTATGTCCTGTTGGCTGCAGCTGGGGATGAGGCCCTGTGCAGAGCTGGTGCTCACCTTTGTTAAGTTCTGCACTGCATGCACCTGGACAGAAAAACTATTCCATCAGTTAAGTTTGCTGGCTCTTTTCTAGAGGGGTATGTGACGTTCAGGGATTTTCTTGCACGTAATCACTGTTAGCAGAAAACGGAGCATGAAGCAGAAATTGAAAGAGGTTCTTAAAGGTGAAGCTGGGGAAAATGGCTGCATTCCCATGAGTTCATCACATCCCTAGGTATAAAAAAAAAAAAAAAGCATTTGCGCTGTTTCTCTAATAAGGTGGAAAATGTAAATTGCAGAGAAGGAGTTTGGTGGCCTGTCCTGGTCTGGCTAAATTATAGAAAAATGTTTAATTGCTTCACACACTCATTCAGCCTTAAATGTTGTTTTTTTATTTGTTTTTAAAGTTGATTTTAATATTATATTGCAAGCACAAAGCATCTCTGACAGCCTGCCACTGGAACTGTAGCACAAGGGGAGCTAAGGCTCCTGCCCACGATTGCTTCATTTTCTGTTGGTTTTGGCCCAGCTCTCCAAGAAAATGGGACATCTCTCTCTTTCTCTCTAGAATAGAGATTTCTAATGGGTTTTGATTCAGTCACAGAGTTGTAGGGGTTGGAAGGGACCTCCAGAGATCATGGAGTCCAACCCTCTGCCAAAGCAGCTCCCAGCCCAGGTTGTACATGTAGGCATCCAGGTGGGTCCTGAACATCTCCAGAGAAGGAGACTTCACCACCATCACCATTACTGTGAAGAAGAATGGATTGTTTATTATCCTTTCATTTTTTATTTTTATTTTTTCCTTTCTTCAGTGTTCTTTTCTCTGCAGAAAAGGTTTCAGGTCCAGATTAAAGCCTGAGTATAAAATGAAATATTTAGGATTAAGCCCGTTGTGCATAAAACCACAACAAAGGATCAAGAAAAGGGCAAATTTTACTTATTTTCTTTCCTGGATTTCAGCAGAGCCCAAATAAGGTTGTGTGATGGCCGGCATAGGTCTGACACGAAGCACAGCTGCAGTTTTTTGCTTCCACTTATAGTGGAGCTCGATAAAATGAGAGGACTGAGGAATATGACAGGCAGCAGTGACCCCCGTGTCTGGGTGAGGGCCTCCTGCACTGAGCACAGCTCTCTTGGTTGGGATGTGACCCTGCTGGCTCACAGAGACCATTCCTTGCCCAGAGAGGTTGTGGATGCCCTTGAAGTGTTCGAGGCCAGGTTGGATGGGGCCTGGGGCAATCTGATCTGGTAGTTGACCTAGTGGTTGGCAGCCCTGCCTGTGGTAGGAGGGTTGGAGCCTGAAGGTGTCTGAGGTCCCTTCCAACCCAAGCAGAGCCATGCAAGTTGAATACAGCTGCAACAGCAGGAGGGCATCCTACTTTTGAGCTTCCATTGCACTGGCTGCGCTCGAGTGAGAAGCAGATCCTGCTAGTCAGAGAGCAGTGCACTTAGGGCATGGATGCTGGGGGTACAGTCAGAAAGATTTCCCCATTTCAGTGGGTCCTTAGAGGCACTGCATGGCATCACCTCGGCCTCCAGCAGCCCCAGCCTCACCAACCTGCTGACAGGCTCAGGGCAGCCTCCCATGCCTGGAGTTCACTCTCAGCCTTTGCATCTCTGTGAAAGGTGGTGTAACTAAACTCTAGAATAATAAGTTCTTGGTGTTCATGTTATTAGAAGAAATCAAATAAATGGATACCCAGAATCCAGGCAAATTGATTTTCTACTGTAATTTGTATGGACCGAGAGATATTGTTCCAAAAATTTAAAATTCATTGAAATCCCTACAGCAGCAGCAACTCGTTTGCTTTCTTATTAATGAGCGTCGTTCACGCTGTTAGTGTCAGAGCCGTAAGCACACAGCACCAGTTACAAAGAACAGTGTGAAATGGGCGTGAATTAAACGCCGATGCTGCGAGGTAATGGAAACCTTGTCCCCAGCCCTCAGGAGCAGCAGTAGCATCATCCCCCCCTCCCCCCCCCGGCCTCCTGCAGGTGTGGTATCTTTACAAGACTCGTTGCAGTAAACTGAGCAGTACCCAGCTCCCAGCCTGAAGCACTTGTGGGAGTACTCATGGGCCCTTTGTACTGCACAGCTTCAGCCTCAGTACTTTTGGCACAAGACAGGGATGGGGTGGGGTGGCATAAAGGAGACACCAGGTGTAGATTCTTGTCACTTCTGGAGGGTCTTACGGTACATCCAAGAAAACTCCTGTAGCTGGTCCATCACAGAGTCCATCACATGGAGCAGAGGGGGGGGGGGGGGCTCTCATCTCCCAGTGTTATTCCTGTGACAAGTAGTCCTTCATCATGCTTCTTTATATGCATATCAGAAGAGGGAGGGCTCCTGCTGTTGGTTTGCGACAACGCGTTGGTTTCTGGTGGGCACAGGGCTGTGTTCACTCTGGAGTTCATTCATTAAATCTGGGCATCTTGCTGCTGGAGCCGGGTGACCCTGATGCTCTTCCTTTCAGTCTGCTTCAAAACTGGTGCTGAATGTTCATTTTCCATAGCACTCAGGCTGTGCTCTGTACATTAGGTGCAATGGGGCAATAGCACGGATTTCATTCGCACACTTACCACCATTGTGCTTTGCTTCTGCCCTCGTCAGAAGCCTTAGTATAAAGGTACAAAGGCAATAATAGGGCAGAGGGATCTAGGCAGACCTAGGCAATATATTAATATATGATCTAATTTCTGCTAAGCCTTAAGGGGTGTCTTTCATCTGTATGAGGAACATGAGGTCCATGGCAAGGAGAAGAGGAACATAATGTGGTAATTGGATTGTGAAAATTGGATGAGGTAGCTGGTGCCATGGCCAGCCAGCCTACAGCTCATGCAGATCGCACACAAAGGACCCAGACTGAGCCAAGACAAAAGATCAGTCTTCCACTGCTAATGAGTAAGGAGATATAAAAAAGTTTGGTTTCCTAAGTGCATCCATTTAAAAACTTCAAATGAGAGCTGCACAGTTGGATGGAAGTATAAAAGTATTGTAGAGCTTTTGTGTTGACTATGTAAATGGATAACACTAAAAGCTGCAGCTCTTTGGAAAAAGGTTTGGAAGAGCATTATGTTAGAAAATGCGTTACCTGTAAATGAAAATAGTTTTGAGAGTTCTCCAAGACTGATGAAACATCCCAGTGCACTCTGAAAGTGCCCAAATGTTTTGACTTTAAAGGGATTTTTCACCCTGAATGACACTATGAGAGAGATATTAGTGTTCCAGGATTGTCAAAATGTAATGTTTTCCTCAGCCTCAAACAAGTGTCAGCCCCTTTGGTCCTGAAGTCATTGCAGAGGTCTGGGTGTCTGGAGGTTGTGACAAATGGCAAATCTCCATCCTCTGTGCTGCTGATCATCACATTGACTTCCATGTTGCCAACTCTGCTCGCATCCATTCTCTTCCTGCATCAACTGTTTTGTTAATGAGGAGTTCAGGCAAGCAAGGGGCTTGCCCAGGGTAACTCTGCTCACATTTTGAAGGCATCCTCTGCAAATCTAGCAGCCGTCACCTCATTTTTATTTGTCTGCTTGATGTTCAAGGTTGCTTTTTGTTGTTCAAGGTTGCCTTGAGGTTCCATTAGCACAGTTTACGTAGCACCGTGAGCATCAAGACACATCTGTCTGATGTCAGAGAGATGCCATTAAACCAAACAGCCGAGCAGGAAAGGTTGCCTGTGCTTAGGAAAGCAAGCAGGTGTGTATGGGGAGCACTAGTTACTTAGTGCTGCTAATTTACAGCCCGATTCAAGTCAAGGAACAAAAAGGTCACATAAATGAGAAAGCACTCCATCTGCTTTTATTATTCTCCAAGTCCAGGGCTGTGCTTTGCCATGTTAAATTATATCCAGTGAGCCCCTGACAAAGGAGATAAAACAATTCATTTGCCATTTGAGGTAGGCTGTTTTTGTTGTAAACACTTTGATGGGCTGACACTGACGGTTTTCCCAAATTTAAATCTTACTGGCACCCTGAGGTTTTCTCAACAAGACTCCATTACTAAAGCTGAATTTTAAGCAGCATCCCTTTATGTGACAGTTGCCATTGAACGGTGTCATAGGGAGGTGTGGGAGCTCAGAAATGTCAGGGAAAGGGTTTGGGAGATGAAGCAGGACCACATGCCGCCCACAGGAACCGCTGCAGCCAAGAGCTGTCCAGAGCCACTGGTCTGTGCTGCAGATTTGATGCTCTGAAGTTCACATGAGCTATTAATCTTTTGGCAAATTCCAACTAAGCCCTCGCTCAAAGGGATGTGATTGAAGGGTGGTGCTCAGTGATGCGTCAAGCCAACCCCAGCTCACCCCACCATGCCCACTGCCCACGTTCCTCAGTGCCACGTCCCCATGGTTTTGGGACACCTTCAGGGACGGTGGCCCCACCACTCCTGTGCAGCTGTGCCCTTGCATCACTGCTCTTTTCCTGATATCCAGCATGAACAACCCCTGGTTCAACTTGAGGCCATCTTTGAAGCGAGATAACATTCCAGAAGTGCTAGTGTTGTGCATCCTTTCCAACACCCAGCTAGGCAGCAAGATGTAAAAACCAAACGTTTCCTGATGCACACCCCCTGCACGTTAAAGGTTTTGGTGTTGGTGAAAGCTCCTGCAGGGCACGGTGCCTGCCCACCACGTGCTCCTTGCTGCAGCCCCAGGTGCCCCCATGTCCCCTCAGAAAGTCTGGGCAGCCCCAGCTGCTTCACATAGACCCCATTGCCAAGGAACTGGCCTGTGTCCTGCTGACTGGCCTGCTGGCAGCTTCCGATGTAATGAGAGAGCTTTTACTCCGTTCCCTCCATCTGGGCACTGCTTTTGAGCTCTTTCTTCTTCAGTCAGTTCTTTTCACCAAACACACGTGGACTTTGTACCTTTGATTTTCCTATTGCCCCTTTATGTTTTGTCCAAATTATTCAAAAGCAAGGGGATGACAGATGGGCAGAGAGGCAGAATGTGCATCACATTAGCCTCATCCCCTTATAAGCCTACAGCCAGCAAAAGAGCACACGCTGTGAGAGAAGCCTTTCTTAGCACGTGTGTGGATTCTGTGCTCAATTCCCCCTGCTCCTCAGCCCAGGCTGAGGTTTATCTCCTCCCTCTCCCCATCTCACCGATGGCCTGCCATCCTCATTTGGGTTGGAAGCTGTTACCACGACTTTGCAATTTTCTGGTCTGTCCCACACTGACCTAATAAATAGTCCACCTCTGCAAGCTCCAATGTGAGGTATGAGCTTGCTCCGCCGGAGCTTAACACAGTGCCCTTTATCCAATGCTTGTAACCAGTCGTTTAGCCCTGCTCATTTCTGAGATCCAGATGTGTTTTGGTTCAATCCATCATGCTGCAGTCATTCTTGGCTGGGCACTCGGTCTCATTGCCGTGCTCATCTCCTACTGATCCCTTCGCCCTTTAGCATGGCTGTTTTTTTTTCCCTTGTAGCTTGCTCTGGAAGTTTCCCTCCCTGATTGAGGTCTCCATTCCATCCTACTGAGGGCTCTTTTCTATTATTGATTCCCATGGAAATCACAGTGAGCACTCAGTGGCCATCATAACGGCTGCACTGCGTACACCATCCATGTGTGGCGTGCACCTAGTGCAGGAGTCAGAGTAATGGGAAGCTATAACATTTATTTAGGCTACAAGCCATGGCCAGTGCTAAAAGTTCTGCAGAATTTTGTCTCAGTGAAAGCACATTTGGGTCCCTTGCCTACCTTGACTTACAAATCTCTCTGCCCTGTATGAAAGGCCATTCACTCTGCTGCACAGAACACACATTTCAGGCCTCTCCGTGGATTTCCCAGCACCAGCAGCCAAGCCCTCTCTCCTTCTGTTCTCTGACCCATTACTAGGTGTTCTTTCCCAGCTTTTAATTACAGTTCCACCTCTGTACCAATGCAGCTGTTTCTTTCCCAAGTAACTTTGTAGATGATAGATTTTCATATTAAATATTCCTATAGGTCTTCACGTAGCAGATTAGCACCTGTCAAGTCCTTCTGCATGTAACCTGTATTGCAGATAATTGGCAAAATGGTATCTTTAAAGGTGTCTTGGTGCTGATTTGAACACTTTTTGAATTGAGTTCTCAGATAAGAACTGCTCATCCTATTGGGCACTGCTTGGAGAGGAACCCCAGCATCCCCTTAACCAAGGTTAAAGCTCCCTGAAGTCTGCACCCTGTTGGTTTTGACCCAGCCAACATACTTACAGTGAGGCTCTATTTTTGTTTTTATCCAAAGAGATAACAAGTGTCAAAGAATGTTTCAGAATAACAGAAGATAGCAAGTTTAAGGGTTTTTTAATCACTTTCAATTCAGTGTGTGAATATGCATGTACTTCTTTGTCACTGAGTATGTTGTGAAGTTTAAACGTTACAGCTTATTAGGCAGCTTTCTCTTCCTTAGATTATTGCCATAGATAACGGAGGTATATATATATTTTAAATTGACAGGACATTTATTTCTGTTCCCTGTGGCAGAAATCCATTAGAAGTAAACAAATTCTTTCCTCTTATCAGAGTGCTTTTAGTTGTCTGCATTTAGAGATAAAGCTCCCCTCCTTTATCACAGCACATGTGCATGCATTCCTGCAGCATTAAGGGGAGGTCATGCTGTATAATAAAGTTATAGCTGGCCATGGAGGGTGCAGATTCCTCCGAAGCCGTGTTATATCACAGGCTATGGTTTGTGTTTCCTTCTAGACTTTCCCAGAGATGGACAGTAAAGCTGTGAGGGGTCTGGAGAGCATGGCTATTGGGGAGCAGCTGAGAGACCTGAGGTGAGTCAATCTGGAAAAGAGGAGGCTCAGGGGAGACCTCATGGCTCTCTACAGGTCCTTGACAGGTGGGGATGAGGTGGGGGTCTGCCTCTGCTCCCAGGTAACAGCCATAGGATGAGAGGTGATGGTTTTATGTTGTGCCAGGGGAGGATCAGGTTGGGTATTAGGAACAATTTATTCTCAGAAGTAGTGATCATGCACTGGCACAGCTGCCCAGGGAATGGTGGTGTCACTGTCCCTGCTCCAGAGCTGTGGAGATGTGGCATGGAGGGACTCTGCTGACTCCTGCATGAGGGACCTGCAGGTGATCCGAGACAGCCAGCACGCCTTCACCTAGGGCTTGTTAAGCGTGGAGAAGTGAAGGCTGTGAGGAGACCTCATTGCAGCCTTCCAGTATTTAAAAGGGGATCATAAACAGGAGGGGAATCAACTTTTCACTTGGGTAGATAGCGATAGGACAAGAGGGAATGGTTTTAACCTCAAGGAGGGAAGGTTTTGATTGGATGTCAGCAGGAAGCTCTTCACAGAGAGTGGAGAGGTGCTGGCACAAGCTGCCCAGACAGGTTGTGGATGCTCTGTCCTTGGAGGTGTTCAGGACCAGGTTGAATGGGGCACTGGGCAGCCTGGTCCAGTACCAGATCTGGAGGTTGATGGCTTTGCCTGTGACAGGGGCATTGGAACTTGATGACCCTTGGGGTCCCTTCCAACCCAAGCCATTCTATGATTCTATGACATGGGCAGTGGGCATGGTGGGGTGGGATAGAGCTTGGGGATCTCAGAGGTCTTTTCCAACCTGAATGATCCAATGATTCACACATTCCTAAGGCAGACAGTTTCCCAAAAGTTCCAGCTTTGATGCCTCCACCCCTGCAGGCAGTGTCAGGGCTGTGCTCACAAAACACCCCACAGGGCCAGTGCAGTAAAGCTGTGCCTGCTGCCCCTGGAGCTGCTCCAGTTATGTATCTGGGATAAGTCCGCTGAGTAGACCTCCATATCCCTGCAGTTAATTTCTTTTCCTTATTTCACCAAGTGAATGTGATCTTTTCAAACCCACTGAGAGATGCTATCCTCTGCTAAAGTGCTTCCCTCTGTCGGTCTGCTGCTCAGCTGCATCACCACACATCACAGGGTACACCAAAGTGAATTCCACACTGGAATATTTATAAACAGGCTGAGTGCAGTGGTCATGGAGATCGGAAGAGAGAATTGCTGTTTGTAGAGAGGAAGGAACCAGCACAGAATAAGGACTCACTTCTAGCAGCCACTTGACCTGCACATTTATCCAGAGGTCCTGAAGTTAGTGCAGTGTGCACAGTGGTTGTGCATTTATTTCAGCTTAGCTTCTGGCAACATCAAGTGTCATCTTTCACCAGGGATGTAAGTATCCATCAGTCTTGTCATTTTGCATTAGGAAAAAGGTTGAACTGTAAACCAATTCCTCATGCAGTGCTCAACATATGTCCCTTAGAAAAGGGAAAAAAAAGTGCAAACCAAAGCAGGCTGTGAAGTAAACTCTGAGAGCTGCCTTGGCACGCAGGATGGTTGCAGCCCCAGGAGAGGGATGTGCTCCAAGCTGGAGCTGTTTAGTATGGGTGGGACGTCAGGAAGCATGGAGCCGAGCTGCTGCAGGGGCAGCAGGGCTGAGTGGCATCAGCTGGGGTGAAGGAGGTCAGGAGGAAGGGTTGGAGACCTCCAGAACAGGAGGGCACTCCAACTCGAGGAAGTTGGTGTAGTTTGCTGGGTGTCAGCATCACTGAGCTTAGTGGTGCTTCGGGTCCATGTGTGGAGCGCTGAGATGGGGATGCCCTTAGGAACCTCTGGTCCTCACCACAGAGAGCAATTCCTTCCCCTTGGATATCTTGAACTTGAGAAAGAAAGTGGATGAAAAATACTTTAATATTTTCTCTACCGATTTTGAATTTACATTGTTTATTGGTTATGGTCAACATGGATGAGTGTTTTTTAACTCTTAATTACTTGACTACTTCCATTAACAAATATCCTTCTTCCGCTACAAAACCCCAGGAGCTATAAGTACATTCCTCAAAGAGTCCAAACTACAGACTCAGTGAAAGGAGTAATTACACACTGAACTCGTTATTAGCTTTGGTCTGTGTTTGAGAAATGATGTGCAGGCATTATATGAAGGCAGCGGGGGCTTGCAAGATCTCTCAGGTGTGACGTGGCAGTGGGTTTTCTGTCCCATTCTGTCACTTCATGCGACACAAACCCTCCTGTGTGTCGGGATCTCAGCTGTAAGGACGTGGCTGCACTTGGATCCACGTGTGCTGGAGGGAGCAGGGCTGCAGCATTTTCCAGTGAATTGAGCCTTCCCATTTTTCTGCTATGCACTGAGCTTAGTAATGTTGGCCCCCTGAAGGCCTGGGGGTCTGAAGTTTTTGCATGAGTGATAGCATGCAGAAAAAATGAGAAATGATTGATGTTCAGGAGGAAACCTTGCTGCACTTGACCAGCAAGAGTTAGGAAAAGTTCGCATAAAAAACTGCCTCTGTGTTCACAAATAGCTTCAAAGGGGCTTTCTTCAAATAACTACGATCCATAACTCAATTTTCAATCCTCTTTACCACAGGTGATGTACGGAATATGAAAGAAAGGCATCGTGGTATTGGTCTTTTATTTTCAACTGTGTGATAGAAGATTTATGGCATTCATGGTCAATAGGAGGAAGCATCAAGGTCATTTAATTTGTCAGAGCACTAAGGAATGTCAGCAATTGGCTGCATGGGCTCTGGCATAGCAGAGCCCAAGTGCTTACCCACATAATGGGAAGGACGAATGTTAATGTCTGCGTAAAGGGGACCTAACTCAATCCCAATTTATAATTGTGGTTGTATGCAATGTAGCTGAACAGGCAGGTGAGAAATAAATGCTTTAGAGCTCTGTTACTTCATGCATGAAAATCTAGGAAATGGATCTGGTAGAGTTATTGTGAGTTGTCAGCAGCAGAGCGCTGGGAAGACAAAGTGTGTGTGTGGCTGGGGCAGGCAGCGCTGCTTCCGAAGAGATGCTCCGTAATGGAAAATCACAGAATTCCCTCTTCCCCGGTTCAAACAAATGCCATCTTGTTTTACACTCCAGTGCTTTCAATTGCCTTAGAGAACAGCATTTTTTAACATCTAATTTGAATCATCTGACTTACTGTTGTGCTGCTGGATGTAGTTTTACTGAGCAAAAAATTAAGTAATCAGTAATATTTCAAGCTGGTAGCGTGGCACTGCATACTGAAGTTTGGTATGGTAATTTCCCTTTTTTCCCTATACACGACTTCCAATTGAATACTTGATAAAGCCTGCTGAGATATTAAACTGATGGAAAACTCCAATATCTAAAAGCTCTCGTCTCCAAGTACTGAGCACACATCTCTTCAGCCTCCTGTGGAGTGCTATGGGACAAGCACCCTTGTGTTACCTGACTGCAAAGCCTGAAATCCGTGTATGTTCCTCCAATAACTGCAGCAGTCTAAGTGTGACTGCTTTTCTGTGTGAAAACCCTATTGGCATGAGCAAACGGGGCCAGGATTCAGCTCCTTGCAAAGAAACTCTGCAAGCCATGAGTTGGCTGAATTCAGTAACAAGTCAAAGTTTGGCTGCCAAGGGATGACTCTTTCACTGATGCAGGGAAAACAACACTCACAGCCCATGAAAGAGAAAAAAAAAATCAGGTAAAACTTCACGAGGAGAGTAAAACATTCTCTGTTTTCAACTGCAACCTTTTTCTAGAGTGTTTTCATGAATTTCTTTTCATTGCAAAATGTTCTTTAAAAGTGAGAGCAGTCGCTGAAATGGCATGTCACAGAAATGAATGGCTTGTGATGGACTGTGAGCCTAAAGAGGAGGATGGAGGGGGGGGCATTTATAGAAAAAGAACTGAATTGCCCAGTTCAGTAATGACACTTTCTGCTTTTTCCGTGTTCTCAACAGCAGAGAGCTCTGTACAGAAGCACTTGAAGGAGGTCTTCACCTCTCCACAAGAAGCCCAGGCTCTCAGAGGGAGCATTTTCCCTTCCCATCCGTGGTTAATGATGAGTATTTGGAATACAGAGACCAACAGCTTTGTGTAGGTCCTGGTGATGGTTCAGGACTGCAGATTTCTTTCACTAGAATCCCAAGGTACTAGTTTTATTGAAATTGATGAAAAAGCTTTGCTAGGTCTCCATACCTTACAGGACATGTGGCAAAAAGACCCCAAATCTCTCACTGTAGCAATATAAGCATGGTCCGTTTTGAAGTCTAATCCTCATTTTTAGGTTGAAAAGAACTCAGCAGCTCTGTAGTGTGCGAAGGAAAGGGAGAACCCTTACAAAAGCACTGGGAACCTCATGGATTTTCCCTTTGATTCCATTTGGGTGAAAGCAATCAGCTTTTGGTCCCAGCATTAAATGGTCAGGTGCACAGAGAGGTGCAAGAGGTGTGCTTAATCTGGTGGGTTCACAAAGAGCTTCTTTGTGCCTGGTAAGAAAGTGCAGGTACTTTAATCTAGCAGTCCTGGGGCTTTGAGGTTTCTGTTTCCAGCTGCTGGAATTCTCCTGTCACTGGGAAGCACTGATCACTGGGTGGTCACCTTGCCATGGGCTGCACCCTGCCTTTGCCAGGCTGCCCACGAGGGGTCTTGAAGCAACATCAGGAGATCACCCAGGTGCACGTCGATCAGTTCTCGTGCTTTGTTTTGGCTCTGTTGAGTTTGTCCTTCGAATGAACTGAAAAACTCAAAGCAAAATCCATCCTCAGCTTCTGAGCACTGCCTTTGTTCGTCCTGACAGCATGCAAAGCAGCAGGTTTTCCCTTGTGTCTTTTATGCAAAACTCTGGGTCACACATGTTGAGCTGCTCTGCAGTCACCTGTTAGGAGTACTATCTGATTAGCTCACATTGCCTTGCAAGATTTATTTATATTAACAAAGCACTGGGTGAATACAGCCTGACATTTGCTTTGTGACTGTGCTCATTTCCTGTGATTTAGTGTTGCGATTTTGGCTTTCTATTGTTCTGTGCAGTGCCTCCTTCATCAAGAGCCACGAGTTGTGCCAGAGACCTCCCTGCAGCCACCAGGACCACCATCACATGGCATGGGGGAAGTCTCTCTCACTGCAGCTGTGATCAGTGCTGCCCTGACGTGGGGCTGATGGCTGGGACAAATGGAAGCATCGAATCACAGAATCGTTTGAGTTGGAACAGACCTTTAATGGCCATCTGACCCAACTCCCTGCAATGCACAGGGACACCCACAGCTCCATCAGTGCTCAGAGCCCCGTCCTCTGACCTTGGGTGTCTCCAAGGATGGGGCAGCACCACATCTCTGTGCCAGTGCTTGTCCCATAGTGATAACAAGAGTGGAGGACTGAAAATACTTCAGCCCCACTAGAATGCAGCTGCCCTTATTCCCCTTGCCTGTGAATCTCCTTCCCATTAGCAGCATTTCTCTTTGATGGGACCCAGCAAAGGTTCCCACCAGAGTACTTCCAGGGGAGTCCTCTGCCTCAGTGGCAATTCTGCCTTCCTTTCTCATGAAGTAATCAAAGTGCAGTCAGTTGTATAACCATAGAATCATAGGATGGCTTGGGCTGGAAGGGACCTCAAAGACCATCTAGTTTCTGCTGTGGGGACTGTTGCCAACCACTCAATCACCAAATCAGCAGTAGCGTTGCCCTTGCAGAACACTGAGGATGAGGGTGCTGACAGGGTGCCCTGAGGGATGGAGTGAGGATGATGGGCACAGAGCAGACAACAAGTCACCTCCTGCAGTGAAATCTCATATAGGTTGCCTGAATCCTGCACCTTGAAGGCGTCTCAAGCAGCCAGCTGGGAGTGGGTAGATGTGCCCTGGATAGGTGTGTCAAATGCTACGGTTTATTAACTACGTGTAGGGCATTGCATTACGTAGAATCATAACAGTTGGAGAAGACCTCAGAGATCCCCAAGCCCAACCTCAACCCACTGACGACGTTCCCCAGTGCCACACTGCTCCTGGACCCGTCCAGAGATGCTCCCTGGGCAGCTTGTGCCAGTGCCTGAGAAATGTATAACTGTTATTTAATGCCATTATCCTTGCACCAGTGCTGTGGGGGTACACCCACTGTTTGAGACAAATGGGGCCAGTGCTCTGGCAGTATTGAGAATGTGAGCAGTCACCAGGAGCAGGTGCTTTGCTCCCACTTGGGGCTTTGGAGCCATTCTGTAAAATAAAGCCTGCTAAGAGCAGTGAGCTGCTCTGCTGGAGCAGAGCAGCGTGTTATGTTTTGCTGGAGGAGAACCAGAACAGCTGCTAATACAAAGGCAAGCCCTCGTGTAACAGTAAGGTGAAATGGATGCTTGGATAAGTCAGTCCGATGAGCCTAAAAAATTAGAACTGTCTCCTCTGGATTTGGACAGCTGGTCATTTTAACTTGGGCAGTCTTTGCCTGAGTGTTTAATCGTGCTGATGCTACGTGAGTTGTTATCTATTATTAAACCTCCTGGAGCTTTTAAGCAGCAGGCAGTGAAATAGCTCAGCAAAGGCACAACTGGGTCCATGAGATGCACTGCTGGACAAGGACCAGGAGAAGCAGCTGTGCTGTGGTGAAAGCTGCCTTAAACCCGTGGAATAAGTACCATAGAGTATTTACAAATGAGAGGGAACATCTAAAAAACATATGTCTTTGCTAAACGTCTCCCGTTAGAAACACAGGAACTTCCATTAGTCCCGAGGAAACCAATTGTACTTCAGTTGTGAAGTCAATATTGCAGAGCTACCGAGTTGAAATGGCTTTAACTGTGTGGCTTAAGAACTTTTAAACCACATTAGTGTCGTTTAATTCACCTTAAAGGAACACAAAGAGAACTGAGTTCTCTAAACGTGGTTGAGTCTGTTTTCCAAAATGCCCTTTTGAGTGCAATTCATGTTACGCAGTAGATGACAACAGCAAAAGGTAATTGCCCTTAAGTAGGTGTAGGAAGCAAGCAACCCAGATGAGATTTGTGTTGACATTCATGTAGACCAAATGGGGGTCTCCTCTCCTGAGCAGTTTGTTGGACTACAACATTACCTCATTTGGGTCCTTCCAAAGCCTGGACCAGGCACTGAGCCTGGTGGCCCTGCTGGGTGGGATAGGGCATCTCCAGGGCCACCTTCAGGGATTTCAGCCATTCACTGAAGGGCTGCACAAGTGCACTTTGCCACGCACAGCACTGCCCCTTGGCACTGGTATTAGCAGCTACTCTTGTGCCAAGACAACAAGGCATTGGTTGTTCATCTTAAAATAAGGTATTAGCTTTTATTTAAAGGTAGAAAGATTTCTAACTTGAAACGTAAGAAGAAAATTTCTTTGTCACACGAAGCATCTCAACAGCTAATTTTCTTTTTGTAACTTTTAAATTTTCATACCACCATATGGCTTAAATTTTGTGTGAATTAATATTATTCATGAATGCAGGACAGATAGGAATAAGACCAATTACAGCAAAATATTCACCATCTTTTTAATCTCTATGGCTGTGAGAAAGGCTGTTTCTCTTGAAAATTTAATATCTTTAAAAAATCACATGGCATGCAACGTTTGACTTTTGCCCCATGGTATTTGTCAAGTTTGCAATATTTTGCCAACAAATTAACAAGGGGTGTATTTCAGTGAATTTTTATAAGCCAGAGGGAATCTGCCATTTGGCTTCAAAGCGTTTACAACCTGCTACAGGAGTAATTTGGGTCTGGTAGGATTCAGTTCAGAGTTTCTGCTATCTCAGCTGGCACGGTGCTTTCTGGCTTCTATTTCAGGAAGCCGATAATTGCTTTGGGCTGCCTGCAGTGCTGTGCTCTCGAGTCACAGGGGAGTTCTCTTCTGGAGTCAAATGTACTGTTGGGATATTGCTGTGGAGCAAATCACACCGGACTTTTAAGGCCTATTTGGAAATGAATAAATACAGAGCAGACACTCAGCAGTGTTTCAGTGGTGTACCTATTGCAGCGTTTGGTGTGGCTGAGACCACTCATGTTTGCTTCAGCTCCTGTTTCCATCTCTCACAGTGTCTTTGTTGACTTGGAGAAGAAATGGAAACCAATGTGGGTTATATTTCTGCTAAACTAACTCACTACCAGACATCTGCAAGTGAGGAGTTTCCTCAGCCCACGCTCTTCTCTGCCTCGCTAAAACCATGTCTGTTCTGAGTCCTGGATGATTCCTGATGAGAAGTCACAGTGTACCCTTCTCTCACCCAGGTAAAAAAAACAACAATAAATTCAAACTTTTAAAATTAAAATTATGGATTTAGATTAAACCTGCTGAAAAGAGAGTTAACAGGTTTTTTTTTGCTGCTAGAACATCAAATCATTTTTTCTTACAATTTCTCACCTAGATGACTGTTAATCTCCTCACTAATCTCTCACGATATTTACAGTTTGGTTCAATCACACTATTAATTTCCCTTCTTGCTGTTGGTACCCTCACCGTGTTATCCCGTTGCAAGCACAGCACAAGAATATCTTACCATTCTGAAACTGAAGTTGCAAAAATCATCTGCAACTGCACATCGCTGTGCTACCAGGTCACCTCTGACACTCTGAGGCCATGAGCATGGCCCATTGGGGTGCCACGTGTCTGCCATCTGCTGTGGAGGCTCTTTGAAGCCGTCCCACCAATACGCCTCTTTGAGTGTGACCAGGCCAACTCACCTGGGCAGAGCTTTCCCTGTCTAGGTATCAAACCTGAACAACAAAGGCAAAAGTCAGAAGATGCTGCCTGGGAAAAGACAGTGGTCAAAGTGCCTTTTTTCCTCTGCAGGGTGCCCAGCTTCCCATTTTCTTCCTTCATCAAGGATGGTGAGTTCTGCGTGGGACCTGAGGGAGACTGGAAGCAGCCATAGCTTTGCCCAGAGCCGTTTAGGATCATGCAGCAGATGCAGACCACAACTGTGTTCAATAATTTGCTCTTAAAACAAAGCTTCTGAATCGAGGAGTTCATTGATGGGCCCTTGTGTCCAGGGACCGGATTTTAATCCACAGTGCTGATTTAATGAAGCGAACTTGACTGAAGCAGTGAGGGACATCAACAAAGTCTTTCTAGAAAAGAGTTTTGCAATAAATTAATGCCATCTGGTGCCATGTCAGACAGGCTCCGCATCTGTTCCAGCCACAGGAGAGGAGGTGTGAAAGGAAGGAACAAGAAACAAACAAATAATGCTTCTGGATTGTTCTGCCGCCTGGTCTCTGAGTGCCCCTCAGTGAAAAGTGTGCAGTGGTGCTTGACAGTGTATCACCAATTTCTCTCACAAAGAAGCCTCTCGTCTATTCTGTTGTCCTTTCTCCCCCTCATGGAGTTTCATGTACGACTTTGAGGTGGTCTGGTTTTAAATAGGCTGTGCTGAAATTATCCATGGCTGCTTCGATTTGCACTCAATTCCTCGTGGAGAGGATGTGGTTGAATAGGAGCTTTCATCTCCCTTCTATCTCTATCTCTGGTTCTTTGCAGCTGGAGTTTTCATTTGACATCCTGCTCACTCCCAACCATTTGGATCTAATTTTTTCTTACGGTTTGAGTCTGGCTAAATATAAGGGGTTCAGTCTCTTCTGTGCTGACCCACAGCACAGCTCAGAGCCGTTCTGGGGATGCAGGCAGTATCCTGCATCTTCCAGCTCATTCTCAGTCACAACCTCATCTGACATTTATCGGTTGTATTGGCCAGTTGTACCAATGCCAGGTGGATGGCAGCTGGCTGTGACCCAGCACTGTGCCCTCATGGCCCAAAGGCAACTGTACCCTGGGCTGCATCCAATGCAGCATGGCCAGCAGAGCCAGGAAGGGGATCTGCCACTCTACTCTGTGCTGTGAGACCTCATCTGGAGCACCGTGCTTAAATAGAGTCTTAGAATCATTGAGGTTGGAAAAGATCATCTATTCCAACCATGGAGTCCTCGGTGCAGTGAGACCCAGATCTTTTGGAGTGCGCCCAGAGGGAAATGGTTTCAACCTAATGGTTTCAAACCAAGAGAAGTGAGTTTTACATGGGAGATAAGGAAGATTTTTTTTTGCAGTAAGGACAGTGAGACACTGGCACAGGCTGCCCAGAGGGGTGGTGGTGCCCCATCCCTGCACCCACCTGAGGTCAGGAGATGGCCTCTGAGCACTGATGGAGCTGTGGGTGTCCCTATGCATTGCAGGCATGGGACCAGATGTCCTTGAAGGGTCCTTTCCAGCTCGAACCATTCTGTGCTTCTATGAAAATCCCACTGAAGTTAGCTAGCACCTCTCCTAGACAAGTCTGTTGCCGTGTAGCATTTCTGATGTACATTTAATTGCCACAAAGTAATTAGTATAATTGAGGTAAATTGTTATAATAATTGCTCCCACTTTTCTCTTTCATATACATACAAGAACATATGCTTATTATTCCACAAATAATTGAAGCTCTGCAGGTTTATTTCTACTATGCATCAAAATGACTTTCCAGAGTGTCAGCGGAATATCCGTGCCCTCCTCTACCCCCACATCTCTAACACACTCGGTTGTAGAAATTCAGTGGCGTCACACACCAAGATATTCTCATCTCCTTTGTCCACTTTTATTTTCTCTTAGGCACTGACATTTGCACTTAATTATCAATACTGGGTAGAGCATGCCATCTGTCATTATTCAGTAGACTCGAGAGGATTTCTCTGGTATAGGGAACTGGAAAGACATCCACTTTGGAAATTGTGAATCAAATGTTTTTTAATGATTTTCCCCAAAGTTTTGAGAGCTTCAGAAAAAGTTTACGTTAGGGAATATCTAGCAAGTATTTCCAGGACTATCCAGAAGATCTTTTACCAGTGCTGTCTCCATGCTGCATTTAATAATGTGAAAGTTCAGTACAACCCTGACTTAAAATTACATAAAGAGTGAAGCATGTGGATTTCAAGGATTCATTAGGGAGTGGAGCAGCATTAATGGTTTGATGGATAGCTTCACTATCAGCTCTTGAAATAATTATGTTTTGTAAATGGAATGCATAAAGAACACATCAGTGATGCTAGGGGATGGCAAAGCACCAAACAGAGCGAGCGCAATGGAGCTATTGAATGGGGAAGTTATTTTTTTCAGTGTGAACAAGAATGGCATGGTTCAAGTTCTGAAGTGCCACTGGTAATGCCAAGGCTGGTCCTGGGGTGGGCAGGACCCCTGGTTTTGTACTTTGCAGCCACGCTTCTCCAACGAGAACAGAAATTCGTAGTGCAGGGGGAATATCAGCTGAGCCCAGCAATTTCACAGCAGAAGTCTTTTTCTAACGGTGGATTCTGCAGTGGGGGGCAGCTCTCCAGGCTGCCAGCTGGTCAGAGAATCATCGAATCACCAAGCTTGGAAAAGACCTACAACATCACCCAGTCCAACCGTCCACCTGTGTGAACTGTATTTAGTGTGCAGAGCATTCTGTGGGTTCACAGAATCACAAAGCTGTAGGGGTTGGAAGGGACCTCTAGGGATCATCGAGTCCAACCCCCCTGCCACAGCAGCTCCCAGCACAGGTTGCACACGTAGGCATCCAGGTGGGTCCTGAACGTCTCCAGAGAAGGAGACTCCACATCCAAAAACCTTCCACCAAAATCCTTATGGTGCAGCCATTGCAAACACCAGTGGGGGGATTGGAGAATAGATTTTCCAATCTTTTTTTCCCCCTCATCTGGAAAATATATATTAAAAAATATCATCAATGAATTCAGCTCAGCAGCATCACCTGAATGAAGGAGGACCCAGAGGTCCTCTGTTGTAGTCTCACTGGGGCGATAGTGTGCAAATATTCCTCAGTTAGTGTTTAGATATCACTTTATCTTTTTATTCAGTTTTATTTTGCTGCTCTAGCAGAAAACTGTACTGGAAGAAGAGGCCATTATTCACAATACCGCCTGCAGGGAAGTCCTGGATCTCTGCAGAATGCTCCTGTCCAGGGAACAACCAATATTGTTGCACCTGCTTTTTCCCTTAAGGACATGGACTTATTTTCTTCCTGGGGAGTTTGTCCCAATGAAGGGTGAGGACTGTCTCTTTGTTTCCTCTCCTCACACAACCTTGGTGGGGGCTGCAGTCCACCAGCTCTTTTCTTTCCTCCTTGAGTCAGCAGCATGATACAGCCAAGGGGGATAATGGGAATTGGCTGTGAAGCGTTGCTCTGATGACACTACCTATCTGAAGAGGCAACCTCGGGATTCATATGTACATCATCAGCATGGATATGTTCATTACAGCAGAATTGCTGAGGAGCTAATGCATTCTGCTTATAAAACACTACCATTCTGAGCCAGTGTGTAATAGGGACACATAAAACCATTGTTTCTCATCCATGCTCTGCAGTAAGTGTGTGCACTGTTCACATGGAACAGTTATCATACTCTGGTTCTCCTCTCATTCAGTTTTAACCCACTGTAACTGTATTAAGTGGTGCCTGGGTGGCCAGGCTGGCTCCTGGGCAGTGTGTGGGGATGCTGTGGGGTGTGCACAACCTGCCTCTGCTCCCTGCCTGCTGACTGCAGCACAGGGGCTGTGCTGCTGCCCACAGAGACCTTGAAAAGTCTGGATGCCCATTCTGAAGCAGCTGTGAGCTCTGCTCGAGCGGCACTGAGCGCCTTCCTGCTATTTGTTTTCCTTCTCTTTTCAGTGTGTGTCCTTTCTGCTCTCTCTTCTCTCGCCTGGGATGGATTAGAAATGCTCTGTTTGCCATTCAATTAAAGTGGCCTCTCAGACACTGCGAAGTTCAAATACTTTTTATTTTTTCTTTTAAATATATCTTTCCGGATTTAATGGGCTTTGCAGGCTACAGTTTCAAAGCAGTTATTAATGGGATTTGCAGAAGGAGCTCTTGCTTCGTGCTCTTAGAAATAATATAAGATCCTGCCATTGGCATTTCATTTCCCTGATTCAGCCTTGTCAAGACGTAGCTGTCGTGTGTCGCATTAAGGCTTGCTTCGTGCATGATGAGTCTGCAGAGTAAGGGCCACGCTACACTTGGCAAATTGAACAGCAGCCTGCTAATTAACTAAAATGATTGCCTTTTGCTTGCTTTAACTCTGTTACTATTATCATCATTATCCCCTGGAGAATATCTCCACTGCCAAGCTCACAAAGATGTAACAGGTGATAAGGGAATCGGCAGCAGAGCTGCATTCCTCATCGCTGTGTGACAGTGATGTCTGGACAGTGATGCTGTCCCAGGCCTGCCGTGGCCTTCCTGCTCTTTTCCGCTGCACCCATTCCCTCCTCATCTCTGTCAGAGTTCAGGCACCAAGGGGCCTCATCCCTGCCCTAGGAGGTGTTAAGGTATGTTTGTGTATCTGCGGTATGTATATCAACAGCCACTCAGCTCTTGTGTACATCACTGCACTCCTCACCACTTGTCCATACTGTGCCATTAGGTGTGTTTACAGGCTCTTTAATCATCCAGCTAGCAAAATATTGCAGCAAAATATTCCCTTACGGGAAGCAATACTTTCTTTCTACACCCCCTAAACGCAAGTGTGGTTTGGGTGATGCTGGTTCCACGGGCTCATGCCATTGTGCCCACAGATCCCCGTGCTTCACCTGTGGCCCAGGGCTGTGCTTAAAGCAGGGTTCTCCAAGCAGTTGGATGATCAGTTTAAAACAGATGAGTTGGTCCTTGGGATGTTCTGGGGTGAGCTGGGGCCCGGTGTCAGCCAGCAATGCTGTATGCCAAGCATGCTGTAGGTGCAGGCACCCCACCCCAGTCATTGCTTCGTAACCTGTGCTCACCTGTCTGCCCTGCTCTCTGAAACCACGGCAGTGAGTGAAAGCAACCACGGGAAGTGGAGCAGAATCTCTGCGTGCCCTACATACACACCCAGCAACCCCAGGTGACTGGGTCTCTATTAAAAGCACAGGGTGCTGTTAAAATGCAGATGTCCTTTTATTAATGAAGAAAAAGCAGTGACACGCTCTTAAATGATGGGAAAGCAATTATTGTTTACCCAGATGAATCAGCTGGTGTTCCCCCTCTCTGTAGCTAATGAAAATGTAATGCGTGTTGAAGTCATCAGCAACACATTTCTGAATTGCACGTTGTACTGAGCTCAGCTTTAATAGCATCTCCCATGAAATGACAGGCAGAAATAAATGTCCTTCGGGATGATTTATACCCTGGGTCGGGTGCAGGTTGTAAAAATACACCAAGCTTAAATCACTGTCAACCTTGAAAAAACGGCAGAGAAGGTGATGACCCCGGTTAAGAAGGAAACAAAACAATAGCATTTCTCAATAGATTGAACTGCAAGCTGCCTTTAAGAGTAAGATCTGCAGCTTTAATGTTGTCTGCTTTTAAATGAAATAGGAAATGGGGGTGGTGTGTGCATGTCACAATTACAGCTCACAACAGCTGAGTAGGAAACCATAAGGCACAGCAGAAGACAGTGGGGCTCAGCTGCATTAGTGACACGTCCACTAAGGTGCTGTTAGCTGGGAAAAACCCAGTTTGGAAATGTGCTTGTACGTGTGCCCTTTTTCCCAAGCTGATATTGCAAGAAAGGAATAGAGCAGCAAAGAAACCTGCCTCAGCACTGCGTGGCTGGGCTCAGAGTGCCCCAAAGTGATGCGTTCAGCACTCATCCCGAGGACGCCAGGACACAGCCTGGCCATGCTACGGACTAAAATACGTGCCTCTTTCCTTTCCATCTTCTGGGGGCAGAACCCATACCTCTGTGCAAGCCCTCCAGGCTCTCTCCACATCCATTTTTGCTCCCAGGGAACTTCGAGCTGCTACCAAAAGTTTCCATCGCTATTTATATGCAGGAGGTGTAAACGCATCAGTGCTACAGCGTGGAGTCACAAATGAGTTACTATAGAGGATAATTAGCTAATTGTTGTTAATGACTTTGAAAGCATAGCACGCAGACCAAAGTATCATAAAGAAATAATTTTTGTCACTTCTGTGTAACGTGGTTACAAGGACCCCACTGTTTTCCTACAGTGAATTCTGTGTTTTCTTTACAGGCTGATACCTGCTGATAAGATGCTTTACTTTCAAGTGATAAATTATCTTAATTAACTTTAATTGTTTGCAGACAGTTTTATGCAAATTGCGACATTTAAGAAAAAGAAGCAGTCTTTGCCACGGTCTGGGGAGGCGGTGAGGGAGCAGTAAACTCTTCTCCCATTGGGGACCTCTTATTTCTAAAAGTAAATATGGGAGGGGGGTTACATCCCTACACCAGCGTGCAGAAGCAGGCACAGCCCCCGGGTGTTTTCTGCCTTCCCCAGTGGGGTCGGTACTTTCTTAGATAGGAGGAGACGGCCTCAAGTTGCTCCAGGGCAGGATCAGGCTGGATGTTAGGAAAGGTTTCTGATTTAAATGTGGTGCCGTGGCACTGCTGCCCAGGAATTGGAGGTTCACCGTCCCCAGGGGTGTTCCAGAGCAGTGAAGACGTGGCACTGAAGGATATGGACAGCGGGCACGGTGTGGTGAGCTGAGATTTGGGGTTGAGGAGGTCTTTTCCAACCTGAACAACTGTGTACCCCTTACAGCAGTTGTATGCAAAACCATTCAAGTGTTTGCAGCTCTTAAGCAGCACAGCAGCTGTGCTCAGTGTCTGGGGCAGCACCCACAGCTGCAGTGCTCCAAGGCAGTGTGGGGGGGGTGCGTGGCTGCACATTGACCACAGGTGCTCTCAGTTGTGCTTATAGTGCTTCAAGGAGTGCTTATAGTCATGGGGGTGGGGTCAAGGGGCGTGTAACCATCCTGGTCCTGAGGCTGTGGGTGCTGGTAAGTGCTGTGCTGCTTACCTTTTTTATATATATAAATATATATATATATTTAATTATTTCAGGTTTAATTTTCACCTTTTTTTTTCCTGGTGTTTTGGCTTTCCCCATGTGTTTATGTGCTTGGGTAAAGCAATAGCTGGATTTAACGAGGGGAGGCTGAGCTTCCCCAGAACCTGCTTCTTGCTGTTGTGGGTATTACGTGTTGAAGTTTTTAGTGCCAGATGAAATGTCATTTGGGTGTTACAGTTCTCTTTCCCTGATTTAAAGAGAGGCATCCAGAAACATTGTATTCACTGCTTTCTTTTTTTTTTTTTTTATGTAAGATCTCAAAATGTTAATCAGATGAGCCTATAGCATCCAGCAGCCCTGGGACTGACTGCTCACTTCATGAGATAAGTCTCTTTCTAATAATAACTTCAGCAAAGTGAAAATGTATTATCATTTAATAATGCAGGAGGAAAGTGTGGTGTTAGGATGGGGGGGAGGAAAGCCTTTTTTCCTTTCCTGTCTACTAGAAGAAACGATCCTGAGTGCTTGGAAGGAGCAGCAGTCATTTTGTTGTGTGGCTAATTGCCCTGAGCCTACAGCTGGGGGGTTGCTGGGGTTGTGCAGAAGGTGATGTGCCGGCCAACTGCTTGTGTGCTTGAGAGAATACTTTCTTCTTGCAAACCAAGCTGCAGTAGGTGGGGTGTGTTTTGATTTAAATGGAAGTAGCAGTTGTTTGCCTCTCCTCTGAGGAATAACTTGCCTTAAAGGGTCTGTGTGGTCTCAGCAGCAGAGCAGTTCCTTATTCTGTGTGGATGAGGGCCTTTGAGAGCCCTGCCCTTGCAGGTGGGTATGCAGGTGCTGTTCTTGCAGGCAACGTGGAGAGTGCTGGCAGTCTGAGACCCCTAGCTCGTTTCATGCTGGATGGACTGCGTTAGGGTGAGGATCCTGACTAAGCTGTCAGGGCTGAGATGGTAGGAAACTGACAGGGGGAAGTGCTGTGTGTTGCTGTCCGTGCTTCTGCACTGGGTGTCTGCTTCTGGCCACTGCTGGAGCCAGATGGATGCTGGCTGCACCCAGGGGGTCTGTTCCCAGGTCCCTAAAGGTGTCCACATGGCCCAGCATGCCATTGTAACCCTTCGCTGTGGGTACTGTATGGTACTGAGGAGTATTCAGCGATTATCTCTTCATTTTCAGTTGTTCTTAAGCTTAGAGAAGGGCTGACAGTTAAACACTGCATAGCTGGTGACTGCGTGGTGGGTACCAGCTATTTCTAAGTTTGAAATCCTTGCATTAGTTGTATTTCCTCGTGCACCGCTTCTACCTTATGTGCTCAATCACCACCAGAGCACGTACCAAAGATGCACTGTACCTGTCTGCTTTAGCAGTGCTGGTGAGGGGACCTGTATGGGATGCAATATTGCTTTTTGTTGCATGATAAAGTTGTCTAGTTTCCCCAACTCGTGCACAACAGAATGAGACCCACAGAGGTTGGGATGTTTGTCACATCTGAACTTGGGATTTGTGTGTATATAAACAAAATATGATGTCAATTTGAGTGAAAAATAATTGTAGTCTTTAATTCCTACCATGACTAACGGTTTTGCTGATTATTTCCAGTACAAAAATAAATTTCTTTTGAGATGTGATCCTTTCTGGCTGTGGTTACATCTCTGTGGCCTTTCTCTGCTTTAGAGGTTGAAAACAGTAATAGTTTTTCAGTCTTGGCAGCTCCTAATCTTGCTTTCTGATACAAAAAGAACACCAACAAACTGATCCATTTGCTGAGCAGTGCGGTGCTTGTTCGGTCTGTGCTCTCCTATTTTCCAGACCTGACATCTAACAAGAGGTCTGGTACCTTGTTTCAGGTGTCTGGCTCTCTAATGAGCTCAATGACGTTATACATCTCAGCTGAGAAGAGGTGTGATTCTGTTGCAAATAAAATGGGATGTGTTGTAACAACTGGAACGTGGACTGAAACTTGAAAGGATTTACTCTCTTTGGGGTCTGTTTGAGTAGAACAAAAAGCATTACTGGAGAAACTTTTAGCTGGGACAGCAGAGTATGCATGTTGCAGTTGGACCTTAAAAATATTAAAGCGTTACTAGGGCTACTTCAAAAATTGGTTGCAGCTAGTGAAGAAATATCCTCTGGTGTGCAGAGGGAGCTCATCCCCCTTCTACTTTGGGTTGCAGGATGGGAGTGGGGAGCTCAGGACTGGCAGTGGGGGGCTGGATGCCTTCCATCCCCTTGGCAGAAGCAAGGGTGCATCTGGCAGGGATGCACTGTCCCTGCTGTGCATAAAAGTGATTGAAAGATTGTGCCCTGTGTTCCACCCAGCTGATGTGGCCCAGATGTGGCAGCTGCAGAGGTGTGCTGATGTCAGTGGTCAGCTGATGTGAAATAAATGTGAAGTGGTGTTGTAAAGAGGCCAAGGAAGGTTTCCTGGGTTGGGAGGAAGGGTTGAGTGCTGAACATGTGCTTGGGTGGCAGTGACCTCGTGGTGCTGGGCCTTCATCAGTGCACTGTCTTACAAAGTTAGATGCTTTTTTCTCCCTTCCCTTGAAGACTTCAGAAGCATTCATTGAAAATCTGTACAGGGGATTCTCAAAGCATGCTAATTGCTCTTACAAGTTCTGTTGCATGAATATGTGCTTTCTGTTATGCACAGGAAGATGGTTTAAATCTAATGCATTGCTGGAATGATTTCCCTGTGCCAGCGTGGTTTTTGTATCAATTTGGAATCAAAGAACCTCTATATAATTGCTTATCCAAATAAGAAACCAGTTGCATATAAAATACTTACATTAGTTGGGAAATTAATTGCTTATCTAACAATGCTAAAATAAGTTATGTGAATCTCAAAGATGAGAACAGCCTCTCTAAGGATGACTAAAATGAAGAGACTACTTCTTCTTTGAGGTTTGCTTAAGTTTAAAGGCTCTCTTTCAGAATTATTAAAGGAAAAAACAGTACTATTTCAGAGCAAAAAGCCTTTTATGCAGCAAATAGGAGTGTTTGAGCAAATTCAGCTTCTGTTAAAACCTCCTGAAACTCAAAGAAAGCTTTGGAAGAATGAGCTACATGAGAGAGAGCTTATTCCATGCAATGGGGTGCTTTGTTTTATTTAGAACATTGCTGGGTTGAGTCCAGCTTGAAAGTGACTTCTTTAAAGTACTTTAAGTCATGTATTTACCCTTATTGGTTAAGATCACTTCTAGTCTAACACAGAGGCAGTGCGTGGAATGTTTCTGGTGAATCAGACAGGATTAGTGGAATAGATTTCCTTGGCTGGTGTAGTAATTGGTGATAAACTGAGAGAAGAATTGCTAGTCCTTTAGGGATAATGGGGTGAGAGTAAAAAGGGCAAGGAGCTCGATGTGTGCGTTTTGGAGAGCCTGATCACCTCCAAGTGTCTGAACTACCTTGCCTATCAATGAGAAGCTCAGCAGAAGATTCTGGTGTGGTGTTTCAGTGTTTTGACAGAAATGTTGTGTTAGAGCTGTGAAGATGGCATCTTCGTTTAAGGAGGGTATCGGGTTGATGTTAAGCAAGACTTTTTACTGCTCTTGTAGGGAGGTGTAGCTACAGGAGGAGGGAAAATACAATTTTGAACTACCACAGCCACTCTGCTTGCCAGTTCTCTCCAGTAGGCAGGGGAACCAACACCTGCAGAGCTCACATACATGTACAGTTTTGGATGCTTTTTTTTGCATACTGTTCATGTTTCTGCCAGTAGAACAGCTCTCTTTTCAGCTGATTTTTAATTAAGAATGTGCATCAATTGATCTCGAGAAACTGCTTTCTATCTATGCTGACAATAAAAGCCTGTCTAAAGGAGGGACTGTTAACGTTGTCTTCCCTTATGAGGAATGTCTTGCTCATGAATTGAACCAGAAATCAGACTAATAACAATAATTAAGCAGAGTAGAGGCTTAACAGCAGAATAAAGAGCAGGGACACCTGTTAATCTTGGTAGCTGTGGAAGCACAAGTCATGTTATAGGGAAGTGTATCCTTGGACTGGAGGGAGCAGGGGGAAAACAGATGGAGAGGTTATCTTTCTGTGACCATCATGGAAATAACTGATGGGTGGTCCCTCAGCTGTTCAAACCAGAACCTTGTTGTTTTGGGTGGCATTGATGTTTTCACTGCAATGATTCCTGAAAACAAAGTAGGAGAATGGCTGTAAGGTTTCCTTCAGGCAGGGTGGGTTTGCATCAGAGGTGCAGAAGTGATATGTTGTGTTGGTGTGGCTGGTAAATCAGAAAAGCAAGCAGTGCCTCTAAGAAGGAGAGAAGGGAACGGGGCTCATTTGGGGGACTTGTGAGGAAGGCATCTGAGGGGAGCCCTGTCTCTGCCATACTTCTCTTTCTTCTTTGGCTCTCTGCTTTTAGTGCACAGCTCAACTGCAGCCCCACCAGCCGGCGCGTGCTGGCCCCATCACTCACGGCACGCTTCAGCTGGAAAGGCTGTTCCTCACCATGCCTCCGACTTGCTGGGAACAGATGAGTCTGTCAGGGAGAAAACAATCTGCGTTTGTCATTTCTTATCTGCTAGGTCTGCGTTTAGCTGAGTCGGACACAGATCTTGATGCTCTGACAGGGTCAAGGACTCCAGCTCCTGCTGCGCTCCTTGGGCTGATGATGTTTACTTTAGTGCCAGAAGTTTTACTTCTCCCTCCCTCCATTGGTGCTTCCTATAGGATAAGGAGTTGGTGGGTAATACTGAATCTCTTTTAGCACCACATGATGCAGTGAAGTGTTATGAACGCCTGCTCAGTGTGGCTGGCAGGATTGATGCCATCCATCTGGATGAGGCTTCTCTGCATTAGTGGTGCTGGAAAAATCTGGGAACAACTGCAGCAGAGTGAACTTGGGGTATATGGATCTTCTCTCAGTTCAGCTGAGAGAATGATGCCCTGTCTGGTTCCCAGCAGGGCTTGGGGTGTTTGAGCCAAGGGGTGAAGAGAAACATCTCCAGAAAATGTAAGTCAATGAATATGGGGCTTTCTGATTGTTTTCTTTGGTGTCTGTGTCCCTTTCAGCAGCACTTTTGCCATGAAATAGCTGAAGTATGATATAAGCAGAAAAGCTTGGGATAAATAGATACCAAAAGAAGTTTGGAGAGGTTGGTGAGATGATTTGTGCAGCGTGTTTGTGTGTGGCTGCTGGTCTTTGTAGTGTCTTCTGCCTTCTGATCACACCTCTTCAATCTGAAGTGAGTTTAGGTGGAAGAGCTCAAGGCGGTCTGACAGCAGTTCTATTACTTTGCATGTAGTACAACCATCAGCAAACCAGAGGAGGGGAGATGCAGTGAAGACTGCTTCCTTGTGGAAGTGCTGACTCTGTTAGGTGGCAGATTAAGCAGATAGCAAACAATCTCCTTCAGTGCAACATTATCCAAACTGCTTGTGTTTCTGCTCCTCTTGGTTTCTGCTTCTCAAACTGCTTTTTGAGAATGCTGTCTTAGTTGAAAGATGATGAGTAAACTCCAGGAGAGCTTTCAGCCTGAAAAAAGACAACAGAAAGGTGCAAGAGGGCAACTGCTGACCATAGATTCATAGATACATTAGGTTGGAAAGGACCTTCAAGATCATCACCATGGACTTGGGGAGATTGGAGGGGTGTGGAACGAGCCTTATCTAAAACAAATGAAGGAAAATTATAGCTTTTCCCACTTCATTTGGCAGCAAAAAGAAACTTTTTTAACTGATTCCCACTTCTTTTATTATCAAGGAAAAGGGAAAGCAGCCTGCAACAGCTAGATTCCTGTGTAGTAATGAGAATCCAAGAAACTTGGTAAACAAGCAGGAAATGAAAGTGAAAATTAATTCAGTCCAAAATTTGCCATAAAAAGGAGTAGTTGAGGAATCACTGGTGCATTTTAATAACTGCTAAAAGGGAGAGGATAAATACAAAATTAATTTTATGGCTTTTTTTTTACACTTCAGTGAACATACACTTTTGTAATTGTATTTACTGTGTTTGGCTGTGTTGAAAGATAAGGGATAATTACATTCTTGCCTGATGGGAAGAAGCCTTCAAAATTACACCTTTTTTAATATGTTAATAATACTGTAATATTAAGGAATTAAATCAGATAATACTTAACGACAAAAGAAAACATGATTAATGAACGAGTTCCACGAACTTGATCTGTGTTTCGAAAACTGAAAATTCCTCTGTTTTCTCACTGTAAAATATGTACTGCTCTGACCTAAGAGCCTCCAGCTCATCCCAGCCCCATCTGCTGGGTGGCTGTTGCCTGTGTGATGGCTGGTTTGACTGTGTGCTGTCAGCTGGGTGGGGTGTTTGTGTGCTCTTTCCAGTTGTGATTGTTTTTTCCAACTGTTCCCAACCTTAGGTGACCGTTTTGCACCTGCTGTGAAGTTCACATGCTGTTTACACCTTTGCTCAAGTGCTGCTGACTGATGTTGTGGGATGGCCATAGTATCCAGTGCTATATTCAGGAAACCATAAATACTGCAGGATTTGATAATCTGCTTTCAAACCAGGTTCTGATGGCTCTGGTGTGCTTGCATGAGTACGTCTGTATAAATAGATGCACATGACTCTGAATTGTCTGTTGATTTCTGGTGGGACTTTACATAGCACTCAAATTGATCTTCCTTTATCTCAACAAGTATTGGAACCAGGTTCCCTGGCTTTCAATTTTTCTCCTTTTCTATTTCTTGAAGGCTGTATTATTAAGTGTAGTTAACTGCTTGATCCATATGCTGTTTAGAAGCAGCAGTCCATTAGGAAGATTACTGCTGGCTAATGCCTTAATTACCAGGAAGAGCAAGTAATTCAAATATCTCAGTTGCATGAAATCTATTTCCCTGCTCTGTTACAACAGACCACACTGGGAAGCTGTCCTGCCTCTCTGAAAGCCTTTAGCTCTGGGTAGGGGCAATGCAGGCTCAGGAAGGAAAACGATTTCCAGAAGTAGCTGTGGGGTCAGGCTGGAGAGGGAAGATGGAACAGAAGGAGGTATGAAGGAAGCAGCTTTACTGTTCCTTTTTGTGTTAGAGAAACTTTGTTTTGTTTTTATTACCTTGAGAGTTTAAAGGTGAACATTAAAATCTTATGGCTGATTTACCAGGTACTGGGAGAAGGGTTAAAAAGAGTGGCCTTGGGACTTCTACTGACAGACTGCTGCCACCAACAGTAACCGAACTGGGAAGCTGTGATGGGTTCTCATAAAGATACCTGTTTGATCCTGTCTGATATTGCCTGTGGTCCCCAGTAATTTGAATGAATAATTGAAGGAAGTCTTGGTGGAAGTTGTGTTGGAACACTTAGTGTTCAGGTATACTTGGGAAATAGACAATGAAGGAAAGTTGAAGGTGACTGGGGATGACTGTCTCTGGGAAAACCCTGAGTCTCTATGCTTGGAAATTGCTTCAAGAATTGCAGTTGATCTCTCCATCCAAATCATCTCCTTTGGGCTTGGAGGGTAGTTTTCCAGGCCTAGAGATGTGAAACTGCTCCCAGGCTGACTCTGTGGTGAGCATTGCCCACCTCAGTCCTGTGGTGTTAGATTGCTGTGCAGAGGAGACTTGAGTCTGAACCATGCCTATAAACACTTGCTTGATACTGTCATGGCTTTGGTATGGTCCCATTGCTCCTGCTGAAAGCTTCAAATGTATATTCATTTTCCTTTCCTTGAAGAGATGATCAAACAATATCCAAATTAGAGGTTTGTCTTGCAGTGAGGAAAGCAGCCTCTGCCCTAAGTGGCTGTGGTGTGGGTGTGAAATAAAAGGTAAGGCATGCAGCTAATAATGGGGTATAGCAATTCAGTGCACCTCCTTGTTTGGGCAACCATGGGATTCCCATTGCTGTTTTAGGTTGCAGTGACTTATGTAACCTCTAGTATATTGCAAGTCCTTCCTGGATTAAGAAAAATGGTGCACTAAGCCGTTGGCAGGCATGTGGAGGGGTCTCTCTGTGTGTCCTGTCTGCTTCCTCCTTGATTTTGGGAAGGTCTTTTTTCATTCTGGATTCAACCATCAGCAGACAGAGCTGATGTGAGCTTGCAGAAGCTGGTCCTGTTTGCTGGAGACACTGTCTGGAGAGAGGCTTGCAAGATAATGAACAATGGGATGGTAAGAACTGTATGAAATGCACTTGGGAAAGGGCAGTTTCTTCAAACCCAAGAAGAGCTTTTGGAGGACAGTAACTACTTGGACTGGTCTACCTGAATCAGGAGAGTGCTGATTGTTCAAGTCTTATTAAGTAGAGCAGAAATTATGTGTTTAATGCTCCATAAAACTCTTGAAATTGGTGTCTTAAGGTTTAAGCATCTTGAAAGAGCAGCTGTTTCCCATTTGTATCGTCTGGAGAGGGCAAATAAC
This sequence comes from Cyrtonyx montezumae, assembly GCF_038088225.1. Lineage (NCBI taxonomy): Eukaryota > Metazoa > Chordata > Aves > Galliformes > Odontophoridae > Cyrtonyx > Cyrtonyx montezumae. Next base: position 2,657,688 of record NW_027071826.1, read on the forward strand.
ATTGCAGCTTGGTTGTTTAGTGAACTTAAAAGAGTTGAGGACTGGACAGTATTTTTATGTAGCTCACGCTGAAATTACTGAAACATTCAGGATGTAAAACCTGTTGTGGGATTCTGACTTGGTGCACTATTCCTCCTCTGCTGTTGCTTGGGGGTTTGGCTGCATGCAAGTCTATGCTACTTTTCTATCTAAATTGACCTGTTCTAGAGGATAAAAATCTGGATGTTGTACTGGGAACCTACAGCAAGGCACTGCTGCAGGCGTTTGGGGTAGGAGGGGCTAAAACAAGTTAGCTGTAATCTGGCAAAATAAAAAAGGGAGAGGACAGTTCAGTGCAAAAAAATGAGTATTGACATTAGCTAAGAGCATACCATTTTATGTCAGGAAGTCAATGATAAAGTATAAATAGCAGCAAGCTTCAGCAAACTCCTGCATCCTTTTGCTCTTTAGAAAAGGTAGTGAACTTTATTCAACTTCTTCAGGAGGTGCCAAAGCAGCCTTCCTCTGTAGCCTGGCTGAGCAGAAAGTTGTGGTGGCTGTCCAAAAATCAACAGTCTCTCCAGGCTTGACCTTTTAAAATCCAAGCTTTATTCTCACCTTCAAATTCATTTATATGTGAAAGAGGACTTGGAGTTAATCTTCTAGTTTCCCCTCTTCAGATTTATATCTATCTATATAGGTTGCACAGGTAATTAATAATCAATAGCGTTCACAAGAGGTGCATTTCTAAAAGAAGAGCTGCTCTGCAAAGAAAAGTCTGCTCAGTAGATTGTTATCTGATCAGCTAGATGTTGTTAGGTCACTACCAGCAGAGAACAGGGCAGCTATCATGTAAACCTAATGGGTTCTCTGACTTCACAAATGAGTGAAGCTTGCTCTGAAAGGTATTCTGCAACAGTTTCATTTTTAGATAAACTGTACATAACTGATGAAAAACGTAGCTGTTGCCTTTCAGAATCCTTATGCTTTGTGTTGTCAGCAGAAATGTAGGAGCAGCACCTATGATTGAATTCACTTCTGTCATTTTGCAAGTTTGATTTATGGTAGCCACATGGCAGCACCTCCCAGCAGTGCCTTGTTGGACTGTGTGCCATGCTCAGGTTTTGCAGCCCTCTGGCAATTGGAGGGTAACAGCCTCTCTGGAGCAGTAGGGTGTCCTATGACAGGTCAGCATAGCGAGGGGACACAGCTGCCACCAAAACCACTCATGGTGTAAGTGGTGCAGGGTCCTCAGCCTGATGTTAATGGGGAAACATTAATTTCACAATGGTGACTGCTCCTACCAGTGTTAATGGCACTTGTTGGGATGTTGTGTGCTGCCCTTGTCTCCATTCTGAGTGGTCCTTCCCAGTGATGGGTGTACTGCAGAACCACATCCCACAATCTGTTTCAGACTGTGGGACATGTTAATTCATGTCATGCCCTCCTCATGGCACTCAGCTGCTCTTTCTCCCCCATTAGGGTGCAGTTGGGTTTGGCACCAGGTGTGTTGCAGGGAATACAGGTTTGGAATGGAACGGATCATTTCTATCCTATTTAAAAATTGTTTGTAAAATATTAAAGTTTAGCCTGCAGGGATAGAGGTAACATCTTCACCCTGAAGTACCTGCATGAATATTCATCTCTTAAGAAGATATTAAAATGATAATGCAATTTTCCCCCCCCCAGTACCTTTACAGGAAGTTAAAGAATAGAATAGCTATTTATCAGCAGATTGAATCCAGCAGATCATCAGATCCTGTCTCCATGGAAGACAGCAAATTTGCAGATTGCATCTCTTTATACACTTTTATACTATCTTTAGAGCAAATTATTTTGTGGTCTGTTATGTTAAATCAGATTCTTACCTATCAATCGAATCAAAAATATAACTAACAGATCTATAAACAAAGAAAATGACTTGGAAGCTTCCTTCTATTTCTGCCTGGCTCTCCCTCTCTCTTATAAAATGTTCTTAGAAACTTTTTCCCTCTTAAAGAGATTGCACTTCTAAATCCCTTCGAGTTAACTACGAGTATGTTCTGTAATGACATTTCTTTCATCTTGAAAGGTGTTTGGGGCGATGATTTCTTTTACAGGGTGAGAGAGAAGTAGCAAAACAGACTATAGTGCCCTTTAAAAATAGCTTGCTTTTTTATTATTTAATAAAGCTCAATTACTAATTAACCTGAAAATTCAGTAAGAGAAGTAATCACTGATCTGGTAATGCACCTTTGGATGTGGCTTTTCTTTGCTTGGAACTTAACATGTATGTCTTAAGGGTATAGTTTTATTTCTGTTCTGCTACTGCTTTTTACGTGAGTCCTTCTTTAAGTTACATAATAAAGTTTTAAAATTTTATTTTATTAAGCTTTTGGTATCCTAAGTAGAAAGATAGTTACCTGGATGTTCAGTGCAGTGGTGTAGTTGGTTGTAGAGCAGTTTCTAGTTCAAATACTTATTTTACATGAGACTGTAAATGGTATGGTAGTGTGAATCCATGTGTTCCTTGATTCCTGTACGTTGTAGCTCAGGTATGGAATATTTCTGGTGGGACTGGTTTTGCAGAGTAGAAGTGGATGTGGATTAGCATATATGTATTTATATATTTATTTGACAATGTATTGATACTTTTTAGAGCAATATTTCATTAGTGAAGCTTTCATCACAGTGTGATGCAGCCAATGGTGGCTTTGCTGGTGCTCAGGCCCTACTGAAACTAGATGCTCTTTGAGATCATTGAGTCTTTAAGATGAGACTTGCAAACTTGGGTACAGTCCCTCTAATTTACTTATGATAACTGTATATACAGACTTTGAAGGCTTACTTATTTCTCATTTTCTGTATGGAAATATTCTTCATGAACTTACAAACATCTTCCACTGTTGGAATATATTCCTTTAGGCAAGTCAGTTGTTTCAGACAACCATCCAAGCTTTTGCTGCTCCCAACTTCCATGGATACTTCACATGTAATTTGTGAATGGAGAACCCATTTTAGAGTTATAGAAACATTGCCATATGCCTTTGATGGTTATGTTGTCTTGTACTTTCTCTTGGTTGCCTGTATCAGGAGTCTTTGTCAGCTACCAGACCAAATCTCTTTAGTTTGAATTAGGGTACAGGAAGAAGGGAAGAACAATGCAGACAGGAGGATGCCCTTGTCAGCTGCCATGCATAGTCCCCAAGCTGCTGCTGGGTTTTGCTCTCCTACTGAGATCATGCAAGTCAATTAGGACACTTCTGACCTCTAAAAATTAATTCCTGAGCTCCCAAATCCTCAATTTCTCCAGCAGTTACAGCAGTGCTGTGAAATGCTTTCAATTTTGTAACTCTTTATTAGGAAATTGAAAGCAAAGGGTGGCTCCGGGTTGCCCTGATCATTAAAGATCAGCCCTCCAGGCTCTGGTAATCCAGTCTCTCATTGTGTTAGTCTTTAAAGCTGCTAAATGGGGATGTACCAATTACTGCAAAAAAAAATAAAAATACAACACCAACAACAAAAGCCCTTTGCTTTTATGTGCTTCAGGCAGTTTACTGGAGCAGTGCTGGGTGTTTTTAAGGCCCTTCTCAATGGCCTTCGTGTATTTGTCCCACTCAATTTTGAGGGAAGCCAAAACTTTGTTGTTAGTATAACTGAAGTCTTTACAGTATAAGTCAAGAGTCGATAGATATCATCAGATATTTGTTATGGAAAGGGAAATACATCTGTGCAGAAAATGTTTCCATGATAGCATATTTAAATAGCTCTGTGAGTGTTGTCTTTACCCCGTGCTTTATCTCACACCGTTGCTGGCCATGGGGTGTCTGTGTTGGGGGTCCTTTGCCTAGAGGAATGCAGGATCTGTGCTGGTGGCTTCTTCATCCTCACACATCTACCTGGGCTCAGCTCTGTGTGTTTGCTCATGCTTCTGTGCTTTTTCTTCATAGGTTCTCTGCTCCAACACTGCATCTTCATTTACTGTGTATGGCAGCTCTAAGGAAAGTTAATGTGAACAAAGAAATGGTGTATTACGCTGCTAAGGTGTACACTGCTAACATGAGCTTGGGCTTCTGCTGCAGCTGAGCAGCACAGCAGTATTCAAACATGCAACATATTTTTAGCCCTGATGTGAAGGAGCTGGGGAGGAGGCTGAGAGACAAAAACATCTGAAGGCTGTTTAAGCTGTGCTGTGTACAAAGCTGTTGTTAGAAGCTCAGCTTAGCATCCTTGCAAACTTGGTTCCTAGCTGCTGGAGGTAGGGCTATGAAAGCTGTAAATGTGAAACAGCTGAGGATGTGGCTCCATCTTGCACAGGTATAGAATATTTTGCTGTCTCTGCTGGGTGGGCAAACCAGCAAAGCTGCTGTTCTCTCTGCAGTGGGCACTGTCTGTCATGTGAAGGACTGTGATTTCAGGCACAGCCTTCCCTACAGCTTTTGTCAAAGTGATCTGTCTGGGATTCCCTTATCGGCCTTAGGCTGCCAACAGCTAATACCTGGCTTAGGCTTGTCTAATTCCTGTCCTAAGGCTCCTTTTGTGGCTCAAAAGGAAGTCTGTAAGTATGAGGCAATGGGAGATGCTGAATGTAGCTCTGGGCAGCCTGGTGTAGTGGTTGGTGACCCTGCCCACGACAGGGGATTGATTGAAAAGAGATGATGATTGTCCTTTTCAACCCAGGCTGTTCTATGACTCTGTGAAACCTTCCAAAACAGCTCTTCTGGGGCAGTCCCTCTTCAGAGGGCTCAGGCTGTAAAAGGAGCTCAAGGAGAGGATGTCAGTGGAACTTGTAGGACCTCTCCTCTAATTGGAGCTATAGAGGTCCCATCCATTTGCTTTCTAGAATGCCTTGCAGTGGTAATCTGCATGCAGCTCCCACTGAAGGTGGTCTAGCTCAAAGGCATAAATGACATCTGTGCTCTTCCTGACCCAGTGGGTCCTCAAATGTGTAGAAGAGATGAGTTGCTGCTCTGCTCTCATGGAATGTATTGTTCTGTTCAGCTGAGCTGGCTGGAGGAGCAGGGCCTGGGAGATGCTCTACAAGTGCATTAGAGAACAATGCTATTGAACAGAGCTAGGAGCAGGGCCAGTTTTGGTCAACAACTTCAAGATTTATAATAAATGGCTTAATTTTATGTTTTTTTTTAATTCTAAAGTTGATGGCTACTAAGAATGGGGTTTGCATTGTAATAACCAATGAGGTTTCTTGGCCAAACTGACATCTAGTGCAACTTGAATGCCTTCGAGTGGGAATACATGGTACAATGCAGTCAATTTTTGTGCTCTGGGAATCCAACATGATGTGAGTACGGGAGCAGAATGAACAAAGGGAGCTTAGGAAATGTGTTAATATCCATTAACCTGAGGTGTTTTTTTTTCTGATGCTATAGCTGCTGCAATTCTGAGTTCCAGCATGTGCAGTGTCCCTCCTAGACATGCAGATTGATTTGAAGCATAAACCAACTGTTCATAGTACAGCACAGCATCATTTATCACCTGCTGATTTCACTCCAGCTGGCAGTCAACCTTTTTGCACTGTGATTCTGGGAAAGAGCAAAGCTGTGTTTTGCGAAGTTGTTTTGATTTTTGTTTTGTTTCTTTTTTCTTTCAACTAATTGCTTACAGTGCTGCTACAGTTGGTTTATGAAAAATGCTGTGGAAGAAAATTGCTGTAATGATAGAAAACCATTAGGAAATGGCTCTTTAGCTTTCCAAGGGGAATTATCAGGTATATTTAAAGGCACTTGGGTTCTGCATGGCTTAAAAGCTTTCTGAGTGGGGAGCTTTGCAGTCATTAATTTAGTGGCTAGAATCTGGGCTAAGCCTGCAGTGATCCCATTTGTAATCCAAGAGTTTGAGTAGTGTTGGATACCTGCATAAGAGAGAGTTGTCCTTCAGTAGATGCTGAAGGTGACAAGAGCTGGGTCTGCAGGAGAATGAGTTTTTTGGTGACCAGACCAATTTTTGGCACGTTTGATCATCATAAACGAATGCTGAAAGCACAGTAGTGGTTGATGTGGGGCTGAGAATTGTTCTGGGGCCGTGGTTTAACAGCAGAATAAACCAAACTTCAGTGTCTGCACAGTGTGCTGTAGAGGACCTCAGCTGTGTGGAGGAAAGCAGTGGCCCCGTGTAACTTTGCAGCCACTTTGAATCCTTTGGAAAGCTTTTGCCTTTGTATCAATGAGCAGTATGCAGAATTGGATGTTGCCTTTTTTTTAATACAGCTACCACAGAAGCATGAGCTTTGCAAAACCCATCAATTTCTGTGCTCTGGCTGTATGTGCACGTTTGTGACCACACACCCACACCTCACATGGATTGAGTTTGTGTCAATAGATGGTCTGGAAAAATATTTACCAGCCTTGATATGTTCTGTGGCCTCAATCAGAGAGTAGTTCTGTTGACATATAGACAAGATAATGGAGGAAAACATTATTGACCATTGTTGTCCATCGCCTTCAAATTCTGTTTGAGTAACTTGAAGTGACACCTGTAAGAATTAATCCCAACCTTTGTGTGGCAGGGTTGTAGCTGAGTATTTGTGTATCTGCAAGCTTGTCCACCTTCTCCAGCTATGGTACTTGGACTGCTTAGTTTCTGCCTTTTCTAAGCTCATGTGAAATGAATTTGCTGCTTAGCTGAAAAGCAGATTTAGTAGCTTGACAAAGGGAATTTGCAAGCAGAATTCCAGGAACATTTTGCAACTGATCTTGTTGGTCTGAAAAAATCATTCTTACTTAGAAAAGACCAAGTTTATATGTCTGTAGGCTGTTAAGGTTACAATGATGTAAATGCATTTCACTATAACTGTAGAGAGGGTTCCTCACCTTGTGCTCATGTATTTTTTCTCTTGGCACAGTCAGGGTGGATGCCTGCCTCACTGCCTGAGGCTAGAGCAGCTTTGTGCATTCCCTGCTGTGCTCTGTCCTACTGCAGTGAAACCAAAGGAGCAGAATGTTCACAGTATCATCGTGGTTGAACAGAGAGCCAATAGTGTATACCTTCAGAGGCTGTCCTGGGAAGAGTGGAAGAAGGTTGGGCTGGGATGCACAGAACCATTAATGTGTTAAACCCTGTGCAGTGCCATCCATGTTAACTGATGGACATCCAACCTTGGGAGTGTCACTTAAATGTGTGCTGGTGCTGAAAAGGTGTCCAACTCCCTTTGAATTAATTTCATACTCCTGTGCAAATTAAACCATGGAGAATGCAACATTTGTCCTGTTTTCTCTAGTGCTTTTGGGAGATCAACTCATTTTCAAGTAATTCAGTTCTTGGGCTCCCAAAGTACACGTCCAGTCCTTCAACAGAAGTTTGTGGCTTGGACAGTCTTGGATACCTAGTTCTAAATTTTCCTTGGATGAGGTGGGATGTTACCTTTGTGTGTGCTTTCAGCTCCTTATGGGTGCTTGGTTTTTAAAAGCATCAGTTATTTTGAACTTCTTGGATACTCTAACTTTCTTGAAAGCTTCAGCACATCTCTCCCTGGGTTTGATGGTCTGTTCCTTTGAACTGCATCCAAAATGCTTGTGCATTCATGGGACTTGATTTGACCTGAAGTGCTTGTTCTTATGAGATAGTACTTCCCTCATTTTCCCCCTTTCCCCTTATTTTTATTTTTACATTTTTATTTTCATGTTTTTACCTGAAAGCCAACATGTTAACTCAGTGTGACTGCTATCCTTGATAGGCTACTGAGATATAAAATACTAAATTACTTATAATAATTGTATTTTCATTTTTCTAGTCTTCTCTAACCATTTAAAAAACCGACAATCCTTCTATACTGGAATCAGCATCGTCTTTGTGAAATGATATGAGGAAAAAATTATTTAGAACTGGGTGTTAAGCTCAAATGTTGTTTGATAAACTGGAGAGGATAAGGAACCACAAGACAGATGGTCTTATGCTTTTCTTGCCAAGTTCACCCAGCCATCAGGAGACAAAACATTAGGTATCTTTTGCCAAAAAAACATAGATTCTTTATTATTGGCTAATTAAAAGCAAAATAAAAATCAACAACAACAACAAGAAACAGAGCTTGGCACACTATGGTGTGGTAATTATGTATCTATTAATCAGGAAGAAAATGAAAAAACAAGAGTGCTCCTGAGATCCTGTAAAATGCTTTGTGATGGAAAAATAAGTCTAAGCCTGTCCAGTCATGGTAATAAAAGCAATAAAACATACGTGGAAATGAGGACAGTAAAAAGTTTGAATGAATTTAATTTTGGAAATCATTGTACTGTTTAGAGATGTAAATGAGAAATGAATAGCTGTACAGTAAGAGCATAAGGGAAAATGAAAAAGGGAGCTCAGAGGTTGGATGATAAACAAATTCCGTATTAATGATGGCAACAAATGCCTAACTGTCTTTCAAAGCCTATGATGTGCTATTACAGCAATCAAGCATGAACAGTACTTAGCATCCAGCAACTGTTGTCAATTTTTCATATTCCTGAGTATTCCTGACAGCTGTTCTTCCAGAGGCAGGAAACTGTTCTTAGGCGAGCGTTAATTGGGAATGTGTTGTAGATGCTGAACTACCATGCTGGGGCTAGGGGTGCTGGGTGTACTGCTAATGAGCTGCCAGAGATGATGGAGGATGTGGGCTGAAGGCTTTTAGCCCTTTCCTCTGGAGGCTGGTGCTGTTTGATTGGAATAGGGTCACATCAAGCAGGCTTCGGGAGGGAATTCATTGCTCCTGTTGGGTGCTGTGCTTCCACTGAGGCATCCCACTTCTTCATGTCAGCTCTTCTAGTTGGGTGGCTGTTGTTGGGACTGGAGAGCATAAGACTGTGTCCTTGGGGTGACAGTGTCTGAGGAGTTCGGAGCTGTGACTGTAGAGGTGGCCTCAGAGGAAGGTTATGACTGATGCTGTTGTCTTTCCTCAAGTTTTTGAGGAAATCATACACAGTTGGACACTGGGGAAGAAAAGATTTGGACCCTGAGTATGACTTAAGAGCAGGACCTTAAATTTGCTTTTGCGTTTTTGACAGGAATAATTTCTTGGCTTTCCCTCCTGAGAATCTATCCTTGCTCCTTATTTTACACCTCGAGGACTCTAAGCTAGTCAGCGGAGTCCTTCAGCTTCTTCTGTCTCCAAATCCCATGTGCTCCTTCAAGACCTTGTGTGCTGACACCAGGGATGGGAAGGGTTGTCCAGACTTGTCCTTGGACCATGCATAAGCCACTATTACCCACTGGTTAATGATGCAAGGCAGTAATACATCTCTAACTCTTCCCTAAGTTTCCACTTGCTAGGAAATTGGTGCATACCTTTTGCCATTTGTGTCTTCCTGAAGTTCATCAGGGTTTATTCTTCAATGAGCTGGTTTTAACCACGTAACAAAAGCCTGCCAGCATCTTATTCCCGTTGTCCTCCCCACTCTGCTTATGGAGTCTGGCTTTGTGCTCTGACCATTTTTGCCTCACTGAAATGTAGAAACGCTGAAGGTATTAGGATTTTGTGAGCATTATATTTTCTTGTAAATACATATGAAGAAAAAGCAATTGAAGAAATGTGGTTGGAAGTGTTTGAACCTGACCACCTGCAAACTGCAGAGAGTTGTGCTTGTCCATCTAGCAGTGCTTTCCTGGCCTCTTATCTTCTCTTAGCAGGGCATGGCATCTGGTAATCTCCAGCTTGTGAGCAGTGCTTCAGGTCCCAGGTGTGCTAGGGGCTTCTTCAGCTGCTGGAGAATTGATTTCTGCTCATTTAGATTTAGGTCAGATATGAGGGAGGAATTCTTTGCTCAGAGGTGGTGAGGCCCTGGCACTGTCTGGATGTGTGGGTGCCCCATCTCTGAAGGAGCTATAGGGCATGGATAGGTTCCTAGGCAGCCTGAGTTTTGGGGGCACCCAGCCCATGGCAGGGTTGGGGCTGGGGGCTGTGAGGGCCATCCAAACCTGTTTTTTTTTCTTTTTTCCTCCATCTCCCTCGAAGGGACGAGGGTACCCAGCTGCCTCAGCTGGAGTGGAGCAAGGCCAAAGTCTTGCTGCCTGCTAACAACTTTGCTTCTCCATGGGCCCGGCCCTTCACTGGGCTGCTCTCCTCAGTTTCCAGTGATAAACTAGGGAAGCATCCCCTGTAATCCTATCTCATTCCCAAATCCTGCCCCCTTTTACATAAATCATATATCAGTTTTGGGGTTGATGTGATCCAGAGTGTTCTAAACTGCAGCCTCCCAACCGATGGCTAATTAGGCACTGGAGCCACTAATCTAATTTTAGCCAGTTGCTGCATTTAGTCCTAGCGGAATAAAATGCACTTTAAATCTCATTTAAAAGCCACTGAGATCCTCTTGACAAATTAAAATATGAAATTAAGAATATATTTAGTTTGTTTCTGCGTCATTAAAATAATCCTTGCTGCAGATGAATCAAACCCCGTGCCTTTGCATTTTCATTTTGAGGGCTGTGTTTGCTGCTGGAGTTCTGAGCTGTGTCCCATCATGCTTCCATGTCCTGCAACTACATGGGAAGAGCAGAGCCATCTGAGAAACGGGGGGGTAATGCATCTTGGTGAGAGTGGGAGATTAAAATGAGTAGAAATAAAAGAGCGGAAATGGGCAGTGCAAGATGGCAATCTTAATGTTAACTAAGCTTGTAATAGAAGTATAAATAAAAGGAGAATAAATATTGTTGTCAGCTCTATGCTTGATTGGTTCCTAGTAATAATGTACCTCTTGGCTAAGCTAACCTCCTTTGCATGCATTAATATGCAGCATGGATGGAACAAGTAAGATTTTCATCTGGTGAGCAGAGCAGTTGTAGATGTTCTGCATGCAGGAGCAGCGTGGCAGCTGCAGCTAGATGGCACAGTCACCTCACACTGTGCTGGGAACACAGCCACAGCCCATGCCCACACTGCAGTGCCACCCAGATGAGCATCCCGGGATGGTGGGTGCTGCAGAACACAGCAGAACTTGTTGATAAATGCTTTTGCTGGGGAGGAAAAGCCAAGTTATCAGTGCTTTCCTTGGGAAATCATGCTTGCTGGAGGTGGTGGGGAGGCCTCTGGCCTCTAGTACTTGCAGTGACCAAGAGCATTCACTGGGCAGTGCGTGATGCAAGCTGTAGGGGTTGTGCTACCAGTGGTATTACAGTGTCAGAATTGATGTAGGTATTTGAATGATGTCAGATTTGAATGTAGGTATTTTGTATGATGAACATACAAATTATCCACTTGTTGGATGTGCTCGGGGGTCTGCTGATGTCTTGGGAGCCCCTTACTGGTGAGGATAGGGGCCCACAGGTGGAGCCACACCAACACGGGGCAGAAAGTGGCCTTCTGCAAGCACCCTTACCTGCTGCATGGCACATTCTTACAGCAATTGAACCAGAGACTGGGTAGAGAGTTTTCTAATTTTCTTTTTTTTCCTCTGGTTAAAAAAAAAAAAGAGAACAAACCTCTGAATTTCTACAAAAAGCAGAGCTCTGGAAGCACGTGTGCCTACTGCATGTGCTTTTAACTCCCTGACATTTCAGCAGCCGTGCTGATAAGCTGTGGTGTGCCCGGCATCACATCTTCTTAGTGCACCCTTATCACAGGTGGAGGAGCTGTCTGGAAGTGCACGATGGCTGGGGGGGGCACCGAGGGAGATGAGGGGATGGGAAGGGGGTGGAAGCCATTCTGGTGGAGTATCACAAAAATGGTGAATGGTGTTGAGTGTGGGGGGGAATTATGGAGGTATCTGGGGTTGAAAAGTGCTGCTGGATGCATCCTGTCTGCTTTTTTCTCTTCCTTGGAAAGGCAGAGGAGGCAGGTAAGCCTCACCTCTACAGTGAAGGCAATCTTTAGTGGAAGAAACTTGCAAAAACCTCAGGCAAGAGCTGTTACTGTAGTATCTTGGCTATCCTCTAGTGCTGGAGGAATAACAAATTGGCTTTCCTAGTAAATTAAAGGGCTAAGCAGCAACATAAAATCGTGTTGAACGGCTACTTAAAGTATATTAATATTCTTTTTATGTTAGATAATGTATAACTTAAAACAAGTTATATGTTGTATATTTTATTATATATACATGCATATGTGTGCACGTAGGTTGCTCCAAAAGTAATGCCTCCCATTTATTTCCATGTAAAACACAACAAAGCACAATAGCAGTATTTGATAGTGTTCTGTAGGTGAGAGTTGGCTGTTTCTCAGCAGTTTCTCAGCAGTGAGACCATCATTATCTGCACGCTTTCACCAGTGATAAAGCACAGCATGCAGCTCTTGTTCATCAGAACCTGTTCCAGTGGAGGCAGCCCACTGACCACCATTGCTGAAGTGCACCACTCAGCCTTCACAGTGCTCACACCCATTGTTTGGTCTCCATAAAATTTCACCCTGGGGCAGGGAGGGAAGTGGAGCAATCTGAGGGCACTCTGCTGTGATGCTGAGGGTAAGGTGGCTTGGTATGGCTCAGATTTGTCTCAGAACCAAAGGGATAGGGTGCTGGTGGATCTGGATGATTACAAGCAGGGTGGAGATAACCATGGGGAAGCCTGGGCTGCTTAGGGCTAGGGTTGCCGAGCTTTGATCCTGAGGAACACTCCCTGCAAAATGCCCCAGGAAATGTCATAGAGCCTCAGAATGGTTTCAGTTGGAAGAGCCCTTTTTAAAGGCCCTCTGCTCCAACTCCCTGCAGTGAACATGGGCATCCACAGCTCCATCAGGTGCTCAGACCCCACCCAGCCTGAGCTTGGGTGTCCATCTCCTGTTTGTTAGCTTCCAGTGCTCACATCTGGATGCTTGGAGGTTGGTACTGCCCAGCTTTTCTCTCCCAAGTCTCAGCTCCTGATTTTATGGCCATACTGCAAAACCCATTAATGTTAATTAATGTTTCCCAGTGCAGAAAGAATCATATCTCTTATGCAACAGACATGAGGAATGAACTGTCACTTCATCCCAAATATAGCTGCATGACTTCAAATGCTAATTATATATGAATCTGCAACTTGCTGAGCTGTTTGTAGCAAATGGGGTATAAAGGGTGCTACATTAAATGAAGAAACTTCATAAGATTACTCAGGAGACCAGTGAGATCCCTGTCCTGGTGGCTGTACTTTGAGAAATATTTGTATGTGGTGCTGAAGGTGCTCAAAGAGCAGTGTGCAAGGAACTGCCTGCAAAACCCATGTATATGTAGTACAGCCCAGATGCCTTGGCAGTGGCATTTGTCAGTCTGGGTGCAGGTAAAACAGCTGTGCTGCCTTTCAGCTTTACCTTTGCACAGCTGTTAACACAGCAAATGTGTAATTACCAGAGACCAGCCTGTTAGTTTGGATAAATTACAGGGCAAAGTCAGCATCTACTGATGCTCAGAGGAATTTGGAGGACCAAGGCTTTTTAAATATTGATTCTTCCACAGCTACAGTATAGCTGGCTCCAGGTATTAAAAAAAACCCTGAGTCAGATCCAAAAACCCATGAAATTGCTTTCTATTGTGAAATTTAAAAAATTGTTAGTAACTCTGCATTCTGGTTTTATTTGCTTTCTGGGCTCTGAGCCTCCTCCATGTGGTTGGTTTGGGTTTTTAAGGTTTTTGCAGCAGCTCTTTGGCTCCAAGCTGGCCAGGACTGCCCACGGCTCCTGGGTCCCACTCACCAGTGCTGTGGGTGCCAGAAACCCAAGTGGGCATTGACAAGAACCTCTGGTTCAGCTGTGGGTGCCCCCAAGCAGAGGAGGCGCCAAGAAATCACAAATGGATTTTTCACTGTTGAAGTAATATTTCCCTTTAATTCAAGATTGATTTTGGATAGAAACGAGATAGAAACTGCAGTAATTTGGAAGTATTCGCATTTCTGTTTTCAAAAAGATTTGCCATCTTGGTCTTCGAGTCCAGTGAAAGCTATGGGGGAAATGGCATGCTTCACAGCAAAAGCTTGGTACCCTTTTATGAGAACATTGGTTTCAGTGTTAATGCCAGTTTTCCTTGTAAAAACAACAAATAATGATTACAGACCAAAGGGTGCTTCATTATTGCTTTTATTGACCTGAAACAAGACCTTGTTCATGTCCTAAAGGCAGTTTTGTGTTAGGCCATACTTTATGAGCTTTGTAATGTTTCCAGTGGTAAAACTTGAAAATTGTCCTTGCTGGTAATTAAGGGAAAGTCATGAAGATTTGAGGTATGTTTTAGACCTCAAATTTTTATGGACTATCTCTGTGAAATTAATTCACTCTGATTGGAGATGCTATTAGAATAACTTGTATACTTAAAAGCCTTGGAAGATGGAAAATGGCATCTTAATCCTCAAAGGCTTTTCTCTGACCAAGATCCAGCCATAAACAATTAAATGTTGTTGATGAACCATGGGAGTGAAGTCCTGGAACAGGACTCTTCTCAGTAAGAGCACTGGGGAGAAAGTGAAGCCTGTAGTGGCTGTAAGATGGAGTACAGTGAGCTTGTAAATGGGATTTAATGGTACAGGATCCTTTACAAGACAGGATTGGATTTAATGACCCATGTACCGCTAGATGAAACTAATTAAAAGGTTTTTTTTTAAGTGAAGTGTGATAGACATAAGGTGGAAATTGCTACTGTATTGACTTTCATTGCTGGAGTGTAGAGAAGGCTTCATATTCTGCACATGTGTAGAGCAATGTTGTCCCAGGGCAGACTGGTCCCAGCTATGCTGGGTTTGAAGGGCTGAATAAACTCAATCTTTGTAGCATCCCAGACAGCCACTTAGCATCACTCAGAGATTTTTGAAAAGGAGCATGGCTTTTTCCATGTTCTCTTGGTATTCCAGGTACTTAATGGAAGGATATCCCGAGGATCACTGAACCATGTTGTCAACATGCTGCCTAGGTATCGTGTAGCAGAAGCATTGGTTAGTTCACCGAACAACCTCTGGCACAGCCCAGCCAGAACAATGTCCTCTTGCTGAGGCTTAATGGCAGTTGTGCAAAGGCCTGTGGTGCTCTAAGTACCAAGACAAGCTAAAAATCAAAGGAAAAGAATGAAGCTTTTTTTTTTTTTCATAGAGGACTCCCAGCAGACATTGATCTTTGTCTTTGCTTAGGAAGGAAAGCCAGAGTGCTCCATTAAATCCCTGCCCCCAAGGTCTGATGACTCTCGTGATCGCTGAGAGTCCCTGGTGATCTCCGCTGTCAGATACCCAGGCCTTGCTGCCTCTAGATGAGGCACTCCTCGGTAGAGAGAAGTGCTGAACAGTTTTACCTTTTTAACCCGAGTTTATGAACACCATTTTCATCAGCTTCTGATGGCAGTACTGAGTGTATTTATTTTTACTTACTGGAGATTGGGTACTTGCCATGAATTGTTATCTGTGCTTTGTGGATTACTGTGAGATGGCCCCAGTTGGGGAAAAAAAAAAAAAGAATTATTAACCTGTCATGAGATGCTTTATGGAAGAAAATTACATTAATTCTGTAGGTCCAGTGCCTCTTTGAAGTCTTTCATCTGCAGAGGAGGAGTTAAGTTATTGCAAGTTGAACTGTGCAGCAATTAAGTTGTGGGGTGTCACTGAAGACATCCCACTGATGACTATGAGAGCATCTCTCTTTTATCCAAACTGATAATAAGCACAATCTGCTGATGTGCACTTTTGGCAGGTGAATGTCCACCTCCAGACCATTTGGTGATGGGTGAGAAAGTTTTCATTCCCCACCTGGGGAGTTCTTAATCAGCTTGGGTTCTTCTTGTCCATCCGTACCAGAATGTTAACACTGATGCACCTCTTCCCATTAACAAATGATGCTTCTTTTGTTATTCTCTCCACTTCTCTTTCTCTTCAATGAGCATATTTTCCTAATAGCTTGATTAAGACTTAATGTGATCGTCATTAATTCCACACCATGTGGTAGTCTGAATAATTCCTTTCCTTAATTTAATTTCAAGATATTTTGAATTTCTGATCCGTGACTTTCCTTTGACCTTCTTTCTTCTGATAATATTTTAGTTACGGTGTTCGTGCTAGGTTTTTTTCTTCATTTTTTTTTTCTTTTTACCCGAGAATTATTAGTCAATCCAATTGCAGTGCAGGTAGCAACAAAACGAAGGAGGGATGATGTTCTTGCTTTAGCACAGAAGCTAAGAACCCCTGGCTTTTCCCTGGTTGTTACAAACATGCAAGTGGGTCAGCACCAAGAAGCTGAGGGAGAAAAAAAATTAACCAACAAAATGAGTGCCAGACTTCTCTTTGTGATGATAACGTAGTTTTCTCTGCTGGAGCAGAAACCTTGAGCAGTGTTTCTTTCCCTGTTTGTGGCAAGGCTGTGCAGCTATAAGTGATAGTGACTGTAGAAAACAATCTTTTAATTTAATGACAGCTCTAAGCGCTTTTCCTGTAACTCATGTACTGGATGATGCTTTCTGAAGACCGCTCCAATTTGAGCTATAATGTTTAAAATCCAGGAGAGTGTTTCCCGTAATATTCCATTTCATGTAGCTTTCACCTCTTTTCTGTTTGCTGTAAATGATGTCCTGTAACGTTTCACAAACCAGCATTTCAGAACGTGTTTATCACTTTTTCTGTAGTCAAGGATTTTTTAGGAGCATACTTTCAGCAGCTGCTATGCATACATTCATGGGCAGTGCATTTGAAACATTTTATAATCCAATTTATTGGTTTAGCCATGTCACTATTATCTTCATACACAGTCACCAGCTTTTTTTTCCCACATCTGTGTGACAGACTGAGCTGCTGGGGAATATGATATCCATCAAGGGCAGTGGGTAAGGGGCCTTCTTTGGCTGCCCATTGGAAGGGCAGCAAGCAGTAGGGCAAGCACTTTTCATAGACTTGCAAGTCATTTGCAGTAATTGCTACTTTAATTAGCTGCATCTTCCTTCTGCATCTAGCATAGCAGTCAGAGCAGCTCAAATGCTTTCCTACTGTAATAATCCAAGTCTCTAGGAAAGCCTAGGGTTCAGCTGGTGTTTCATGATGTATGTTCTCCAACTGGGTTCGGATTGCTTATTCTGAGAGCAGCCTGCCTCCAGGCAGTACCTTGTCTAGATGCTGATCGTTCAGGAATGGTGCTAATGGGAGGCAATTATTGAAACATCAAAATGCTGGGAAACTTCTGGGAGCTTGTCTGAACACTTATTAAATAGCTTCTTCCTTTGAGGGTGAGAATCTGACACAAAATGCCTCTCTTTATTGCCACGGTGCTGCAGCAGAATCCCCAAAGTTGTGTCTTGATATTTGCTGAAATACTTGTGCAGTTGGAAATGTCAGTAAACTTTGGATACGGTTAATAGATTCCTTGACTCTCCCAAAATGCTCTCTGTGGTTTTCTCATGGATTTAACAGAGCTTTTTTATGCAGGATGGGAAATATCTTGAAGACCAAGGAAAAGATAGATGCTTGCTAAAATATTTATTGCTGTAAGAGAAGGCTTCAGATGTTGTGTTATTTGGTGGCAAAGTCTTATCATGGGCTCCTTGATGACTACCTCAGAGCCATAATTTATAGATTTCTTATGCGTGCTATCAGTTTGCCATTCACAATTATCTTGAAACGTGTTTGATCTATATGCTATAATCTATGCTTTTCCATGAAAGGTCACTGATATAAAATTCATCTCCTACTAGAGGTTGGTTTATGTTGCCAAGAGAGGAAACAAAAACAGGTTCTTTTCACTGGCATTTTGAAAGCTGCACTTGGGCACTGCTAGAGAGGAGTGGAATTCATCACCCACCTCCCATCCGAGTGGCATCACTGCATATAGAGAACTGGAGACTGGATTTCCAAGGGAAAAATCTCTCTTCTTCCTCACTACTTCAGTGGGGCTCCTTAGGTTTCTGCAGGTATTTTCATCTGTACATACCCTGGAAACACCACCATGTCTCACTTGTAGTATGTCCTACTGCTATATCCTTTCCATCTTCTCTAGTTCTTCCTCTGCATTGGGAATGAGAGTAATTAGCACAAGTGTTTATTGTGGCCTGGATTCTTCACCAGCTCTGCTCACGCACAGTTCTACCTATTCCATAAGGGACATCCAATTCTCAGATGCCTGGGATTTTGATTTATCCTTTTGCCTTTTGCACAGCAGCTTGCTTGAAAGGAGAGATGTTCCACCCACAGGAGGTCTTCTGGCTACTTCATGCAATTTGGCTGTTCTGATTAGTAATGAGTGGTTCTGTAGAAACGAGGGTATTTGGCTAGAAATGGGAAAATTATCATAAATATGCATAAAGCACATGGAGGAAAAAAAAAAGCAATTACTTAGGCTTTAAAAGCTAGAAACAGTTTAGCAGAACAGATGGGTTGCATAAATCTGGCAAAATGAGGGCATGAGGGATTCATGTGTGTGTGGCATGCAGGAAAAAAGAAGACCGGTGTCTGCGTGACAAAGAATTTATTGTACTTTGGGAATTGTCCATTTTCCTATCCTTTCAGAGAAAAAGTAGTGGCTGGAATCATTAGGCAGAGCTCACCTGAACAGCATGTGCCAGTTAGCTGTGAAGCTCCCATTGCCAAGTAGTTCTGCTTTAGCACCGTAAAACGCTCTTCATTTTCAGAATTTGTCTGCTCCCAGCAACAGTATGAATACTTTCCATATCTCAGTCTTAGCCAGGTCATATTGATACAGACAGTGATGGAAATGTTGATGATTTAATGCTATTATAATACTTTCTTAGTGTGTTTCTATATTTTAAATTTTACTTCGTTTTGTCTCTGTATATAAGCAAGAGTTATTAATCAGTTTGTATGCAAAAGCATGTCCCAACTTCACTGAGAAGGTGCAGGCTCTGAATACCAAGTGTTAAGCAGAAGCCTCATCTCTGTAGGCTCTGTCAGAGAGAGGAACGAGAACAGATTTGACGTGTGATTGGTAGGTGCCATCTTGTGCTGAGTGAAGAGGACTTGTCTTGGGCTGTACTGAAAGTAATGCCCTCCTAAAAAAAGAAATAAAGAAAAAAAGGTTAACAAACAATAAAACCGTGTGGATATATGACTGTTTTTATGAACCTAACACATCAGGCTGGCTCGATGGCAGCAGCTGCAATTCTTAGCGAGTTCTCATGGTGATTGTCAGAGATTTTTGGTGAGATTTTATTCTTCCTGTGCTTCATCCATGAAAACGTGTACTTACTGCCAGAGAGTGATGATGTGATTGAGGTGTGATTGTGAAGCGAGAGATATCTTAGCCTGGAAAGAGAGGGCTGAGAGAAGTCTGCTAATAAAGAGGCAGGGTCAAATTTTTGAGTTGACTATCTGCCTGCAGCTCTGTGCTTTCCAATTGAAAATTTTCAGGCAATTTATTTATATCAACTGAAAACAGAATTGCAAATATACAAAAATAAATAAATAGATGTTTTTTTCAGCAGTCTTGAGACCTGTTCTCAAATTCTTTTATCAGAATGGAAAGCAAGGCACATATTTTTCTTTGCTCTCAGGACCGTGTTTAGCCCGTGTACCACAGTGCACACAATTTTTGGCCGTCACTTGAGTCAGCACTGCCTTGCACGCTCCCTGTGTCCCAGTTTCAGCCCACGCAGTGCCCACTGCACAGTGCTGTGTGGTTGTTGGGAGTGATGGGTGTGTGCCCAGGGCCAGGCTGGGCCACGCGGGTGGGACATACCTGCAAGAACTGATGTCTCCATTTTACTCAGCTGAAGTGCACAGTAGTAATCTGTGCCAAAGTCTCAAGATCTTGAGGATGGAGAAGACCACTGCTGACCAGAAATCACAGTGGTTGGGTTTTGTGCCTATTACTCCACAGTTTAGTTGATTTATGAATAAGCATGACCTTTTTTGTAAAAGTCAGCAGCCAGTATCAGAGCAGCCTCACGTAGCAGGCTGTATTTGAGAGCTACGTTATGTTTTTGCATTCATTTTAAAACTCTTGCCATCTTGTTTATATCTTTTTTTTTACTGACTATTCATTGGGTTGAGTTGTAGTCTAAGCAAGTTTAAAGGGACTTTAATTTAAACTTAATTCTATATTAAATTGTGTTAAATCCTATTTCTTAGTTAGAAGATGCACGTTCTTTTCCCATGAAGCAGGCTCTGTAAGCAGTGAGTCTTTCTGTGTGACAAAATCTAATTCTACTACTAACAAGCAAATAGGTGGATTTTGTGTCCTATTGATCTCAGAATTACCTGTCTGATGCTGAAAATCAATCTAAGACCTCTTCTGAGCAGTCACAAGACAGGATTCTTTTTATTAAGCCTGTCCATGATTTATAGTTTTGCCATTAGTGTTAATGTAGACTTAAAATATCAATACTTCATTCTAAGACTTTCAAAGTGGCATTGATCCTTCCTTATATAAGCTCTTTCTCTTGCATGGACTACCCAGAATATTTTTTGCAGTCAGGTAGTAGAGAGGTTTGCTTCAGTCAAGTTACAAATGCCTTAAAATAGTCAGTCTGTATTAGGAGTCTAATAATGGGCAGCATTTCCTGTGACTGTAAGAATGGAACGATGGACTCTGTGTTTTTAGGTGATTTCTTTTTGGAAACGGTGAGCAAGGCTTTCTCAAAGCAGCAGTGACATTTGTATGGTGAGTTACTGTAGAACTTAAATGTGGGCTTAGGGTGGAAGATGTTACACGGGCTTGCCATACCAAGCCCATAGAAATGATGGCTTAGTAAAAACCTCTTAAGTGGTCTCTGCTCTGTGATTTTCATCCTTGCGGAGAGTTTGTATCCCTCTGGAGGAAGGGAGGGTGAGCTGAGCTGGGCCAGGCTGTGGCATGGTGCTGCATCTCATGGGTTTCCTCCTACAGAAACCCCCAAACTGAGCCCTCTGCGTTGTCTGTAGTCTGTCTGCTGCCAAGGTGAATTACTCATGTTAGTCACGATTTACAGCATGCAGCAATTATCCCACAATCTGCCTATGTTTTAAAAGTTAATGGAGAAGAAACTCTGGTTTTAAAAACCTATTTGAAAGCTTTCCTGTGACTCTAGATGCCTCAGCTGGTCACAAAGGGCAAATCCACCTACCTTGGTGTTTGACTTGCATTAAGAATGAAGTCTCTGTGCTTGTAAGTAAATGCCAGAGCATTCAGGGCATTCATAGCATCTTGTGGTTTCTCTGGATGAGATTCCCAGACCTACAGTGCAGTCAGTAGCAGTGCCCGGTGTGCAGGGCTGTTACCTTCTGTTAATTATGCTTAAATTTAAACAGCGACAAGTGTCCCTCAAGTGTCCCTCAGTCCTGGACTGTGGCCACGCTTTGGTCTTCATGGTGGCCCCTGGGGACTCTGCAGCCAAGCCAAGCAACTTTTAACTAAAACTTCGAGGAGGAGGGACAGTAGATGCCTTGAGGCTTATGCTGTGCAATGTCATTAGCAAGGACCTGCTGTGAAAATTCTGTGTCAGATTATTTACAATCCAGTTTCTACACAAGGCTGCGTACAGCAGCAAAGCTGGGCTGTGTCTATATTAGATAACGGGGCACTGTGTGGCACTGCGAGGGAGAAGAAATTCTCCTCTAAGAGCCATTAATTGGAAAATGTGAGAGGTATCATTGATGTTGCTTAATGATGCACTGAGGGTTTAAAATATTTAGAATCTGTAAAAGCAAAATGAGATTATTTTTTAGCCATGCAATTTTACATCTCATGCTTCAGGCATAAAAAGTATTTCACGTGTCATTTATTTACAATAAATTAAAAATCTATATTAAGTATTACAGTGCTGGAAAAAATTCTATTATGAATGTAAAATTCTTGCTGTTGCTTCTTTGATGTGTGGCTATTCCTGCTGCATGCCACTCTTGTGCACCAAATAACATCAGCAGTAGTTTCTTGTGGCATGGTCCAATATTTTAGTTTAGAATTATTATATTATTTATAATGGGTTTAAATAAACTCTGTTAATTGCATGATGTCTGTGTCTTGCCATGGCACTTAAAATTAGTGTCTGTGTACCAGTCAGTGAAGTAGCTAATTTTGTCATCTTTTGTCATACAATGGTGAGATGAAAAATGCTGCAGAGGATGAAAGCAAGAACGAATGGAGAGAGAAAAAAAAGAGTATATCCAAGCTGTGGCTTGCTGATTTTTGGAAATTTAAACCGGTTAATGTGTCAATGGGTGTGGAAGTTAAGAATAAAGTTTATAGCCTGTAGATGCTCAAAGCTTACTTTTTTTGCACAGGAAGCTTTACAATTTTGGTAGTTAGGTACGACAGAGCCAATCTGAATATGATTACAGAACTAGAGGTAACAAGAACAGTGCAGAACTTGGTGACTGTAAAAAGAGAAACATTTCTCCTATTTATAAGAAAGAGAGGAAGGAGGGCCAGGGGAACTACAGGCCAGTGAGCCTCATCTCTGCCTTGGAAGATCGTGCAACAGATCCTCCTGAAAGATGTGTTAAGACACATGAGGGATGCGCAGATGATCAGAGACATCAAGCACCCAGTCTGAGGCCCCCAACACAAGGAAGATGTAGAGAGAGGAGAGGTTCCAGAGGAGGAGGGGCATGAGGATGCTCAGAGGGCTAAAGCACCTCTCCTACAAAGACAAGGTGAATGATCTGGGCTTGTTTAGTCTGGAGAAGAGAAGGCTGCGAGGAGAGCTCATTGCAGCCTTCCATTATTTAAAGGGAGATAATAAATATGAGGGAAATCAACTTTTTATGTGGGTAGATAGTGAGAGGTTATTTTTACTGAGAGAGTGGTGAAGTGCTGTAACAGGCTGCCTGGAGAGGCTGGGGATGCCTTGTTGGACACTGGAGGTGTTCAAGGCCATCTTGGATGGGCCGTGGACAATCTGATCTAGTACTTGTTCTAGTAGTTAGCAGCCTGTCTGAGTCAGGGGGTTGAAACATGATGATCCTTAAGGTCCCTTCCAACCCGAGCCATTCTATGAAATAATTAAGTCTCCAATGAGCCAAAGACTGTGATGGAATTAGATGCCTCGTTATCACCGACTTTGAAGGATCCTACCCATTGCTTCAACATAATTTCTCTGAGATATACTTAGACCTTCTGCATTACATAAAACATAGTATCTTTACTGACTTCATAAGTATCTGGTTGCTACCTTTTGCTTAATGAGGAGTGTCATCCTTCAAGCTCGCGTATGAAAATTGATTGATGAAAAGTGATTTGCCATTGTAGGTTGCTTGGCAAGCAATCTGTGGCAACAGTACACGTTAAGCTTTATGTGTGGGAGTGTAAGTGTGCTGTACAGAAGTTCTCTTTGAAGTTGCAGCCTAGTGTGTGAGCTTTAGCATCTCAGGAAATTTTGGGAATGCATACCTGATCTAAGGTACTTCGATGGGAGAGGGTTTGGGCAGCACCAAATGAAGGCTGTGGCCCTGTTTTTTGTTATTAATTTTTGTTCTTTAGTTTTGTTCTGGTATTGTCGTTGATTTGTGAATGCTGCTGGGTTTTGAGCTGATGTTTTTGAACAACTTTCTACAATGCTTCTGCAGTCTCTTTCCTGCAGAAATAGCCAATTTAATGCCTATTGTTGTGTGCGAAAGTTCGACTTTTACTTCTCATATGCATTTTTTTTGTATTGACTGATTCTGAATTTCACCCATTTCACAAACAAGAATAATTTTATTACCTTGAATAAATTCCCTGTAACCTTATAAGCACACAGTCTGTCCTTTCTCCCAAATCTTGTCTGATGATATCTAACAGCATTTGCGGTACCTCATGTAATGGGTTGCTGTGTGCCAATATGCCATGCTCCCCTAGATGGAGAGTACTTCCAATGGAAGTATGAGCTCTGTATTTTGTCTGCATATGGTACAAATTGCATGTCTTCCTCTCTTTAATTTTTTTCCTCTTTACAGTTATGCTGTCTTTTTGGGGAGTGTACAAAATAAAATGTCCATAGTGGACAAAGAAAAAACAAATTAAAAACAAACAAATAAACCACCACAGACAAACATAGAAGCTGTGTGAAGTCTAGGATAAAGAGTCAATACATTTGGAGCATATGGGTCATATTAGAAAACCAAAAGCTGTTTTAGGCTTAAGAGGTTTAAATGCATAATTTAATTACTTGGGATAACTCAGAAATGTATGAGAACTGGATGGTGGAGAAGATGGATGAAATTATTAATACTGGTAATGATGGAGAAAAAAATGCTAAAATGAAGCATAAATAGGTAATTTGCTGAGGCTGGCAAGGACATATAGTAGAACACTGGGGACATTTATACAATAAAAATAATTTCTTGAAGCTTGTAGCCATTTATGTGGTCAGCATTATTTATTTAAAAAATAGCATCATCTGACTGCTGACAGCTCTCTTTTCAGAGGCTCAGCACTGTCCCTCTGTTCTGTGTATCGCTCATCAATGCAGGAAGTATATTGTGTGCTCTGAGGCAGGGGGAATGCTGTGCTGAAAACTGCAATTGAACCTTGGGGGCATCAAAATCCAATATCCCGATCTGTTTGAAATGCTTGCAATTGAAAATACAAAAAGAAGGAGCCACAGGTGTCAGGGCTCCAGGAAAACGAAATGGCCACCAAAACGTTGCCTGCATGATTGGCTTGCCAGGGGAGATAGGCTTGAGAAGAGAGGATTGAGCAGCTCCTTGCAGATGGAATGGAGATATTGGCAGTTTCCCTCTTGCTTAGCTCCAAATTTGAAAGGCAGTGAAAGCTTTGTTATTAGATGGAGGGAAAGGGATCATCACACACAATAAAATCAGTCTTGTGAAGTGTCATCAAACAGTCCAGGAAAATGTCTGTAATCAAAGCCTGTTTGGTACCTTAAATATCTGTTCTGTCTGCTTTAAAAGTAGCGACCCAATGCACTGTTTCTGCAGGTCAAGTCTGGTGCCCTTGGTTTTATTGTGTAGAAACGAGAGTCTGGGTGATAAAAATTTAAGAATAAGGAAACGCTGCTCAGAACATATAGTCTGGTTTCACAATTGCAGGAAGAATTGCAGTGTAGAGTTGTATCCATAATGTCATATGATAATATTGGGTAGAAGTAACTGAAAGCTGGGAGTATGTGATATAACCTATAAAGTTCATGTGACTTTTTCAGGCAAATAACTTTTTCATAAGTTTTCTCCCAGGTTCCAAGTACTAAACTGAAAAACATCTTTCAGAAGTTCACAGCAGACATATAGAGTGAATTGTGCTGTTATGCACAACCATGTATTTCACATCCATTTCCTCGCCCTTTATTTCTAATCTCACTGACACATGCATTTTACCTAACTAGCATTTCAGTACCTTATATATTTTATTCTCTGCTGACCCATAGAAACATTTCGATTATAAGGTACCTCTAGAAGTCTCTACTTCAATGCTCTGCTCTTCAAAGCTAGACTAACTAAGAGAGAATCAGGTTGTTGTCATTTGGTTGTTTGTGTGTATAGGTTTGCTTTCTTGGTAGGACGTTTACACTGATACAAGTTAAAATTTCTGCCTCTTCATCTTTGAGCTCCATGAAGGCCTTGTGGCGGGAATGTAGGAAGGGTTTTCATCTTAGCTCCCTTCTCTCTCAGCAACAAGTTCATGATGAAATGATGTCTTGGTTTGTTAACTGTGTACCTTTCTCTTCAGATCCTTTTCACCGTGTGAAGTTGAGTTAAGCAAAGTCAGGGAGCCATGGAAAAATGTACAGAACAAGTTCAATTTGTGCCAACGTTTCTGATTCTGGATGAGCTTGCCAACAGTTTTAATTAATTCTTCATCACGTGAGTTGTGAGCCAAGTGACAGACAAGCCCAGGCCAGTGAGAAGAGCCTGTATGTGGGTTTGACCCAGAGGCAACTGATGCTTTGTGCACACCAGAACAATGCTGCTCAGCTGCTGATCTTTGGGGCTGTGAATAGAAGGCCAGATTTAACTCTGAGGCAGAGCCAGGCCATAACTTCTTACCTGCATGCTCTTCTTTGCTGCAGTCTTACCACTTAGCACTTTTTGCACCATTTTTAGCTGCACGCACAAGCTTCAAATTGAATGTTTCAGTCCAAGCATTGCCTCCTATTTTAGGAGAGCTCTGTTACGAAGCAGAGCGAGAGCTGCAGGGAATACGGTATTGCCTTGTAGGTTAGAACAAACGTTATTCATTCATGACCAAAGACATAGAGCTCAGTTTCTAATTTAAACCGAAATGTTGAGCAAGCTTTTCTTGCTGTTCAAGCAGTAACATTCTAAAAGAGTTTCCAGATAACGTTTGTGAAACCAAAAACTGACTAGGTTTAAGAAGGATTGTGGTAAATGTATAGAACTGGTTCTATATTATGGCAGCAGCTGAGGACTGCAGTCATTGCTTTACAGGCCTCTTCCCATGTGTTTAAAGGTAGTAGTGCAGTCTACAAGTGATTTAATCAAAAAGATGGCAACATGAATGGCAGTAAAGAAAACCAGGCCAGTGCAGATGTATTATTGCACGGAAATTCCTTTAGGTTCATGTTTAAACAGTATCATAGGTCTAGGCGCTTTTCTGTTCAGCTGCTATTGAAGCTGAGGAGCTATGTAGCTTCTAAGCCTTTCATTGATCCTCAGTGATAGGACTTGTGGGTAAAAAAACACATTAAAACCCTCACATAGCACAGGAAGCAATTATCTTACTGCAGTAGAAAATGCACAGGTTGAATGTTATAGAGAGTGGCTACGTTCTGTGTCCCCAAAGTTCACACATGTGCTCAGTTAGTTCTGACACCTGGAGAGTTGAGGCAGAGCTTGTGAAACGAGTGCATGCATTTCCCCTTGGTAATAAGAACTACTGAGATACTTTTATGACTAAATAGATTCATTATCCTCCTGTCATCTTTGAATTATCCAGCTTTCTTACTGGTACAGGAGCTGCTTCAATATGTTGTGTTAGCTGCTGTTTGCATTGCCTTTCAAACGGAGCTCTCCAAAGATCTTTGTGCTTACCCAGTCCAACTGTACATCTAGATGATGCTTGATAATTCCAATGCAGTTTTGTCTGGACATCAGCATAACTTTTGGTGAAAGAGATTGCTGACAAACTGTTTTGTGATCACAAACAGGGCCAAAATTAATTCTTGATTCCCCAAGACAATGTAGTCTGGCTGTCTTTCATGGTTTAAAGCACCACGGTCAAGGAAAATACTCTCAAAGAAGTCAGGCACCTCCAGAAGGAGGCACCTAATCATGTTTGCTGAGAACCTGTATTGGTACTCTGGGTCACTTTGGTCCCTATCTGGTGTAGTTCTTCATTGGTGTAACCTTGAAGTGAATTGGGTGTCAGCAACATAGGGCTGGTGTGACCTGTTTTATGGTACATCCCTGTCCTACAGGGGATGCTTGAGCTCACTGATAAAGAAATTCTCCAGTGGGAAGCACTCAATGTATTTGGTGCTCCTGTTGGAATTGCATGCCCCAAATCAGTGAAATCTTAGACAGTTTTTGCGTGCTTCGAGTTCCCTGCTGAATTCCGTACAAGTTTCTCGTGCTCCGTTCTTTTGGAGGCAGAGCTTTCAGTCTGTGTTAACTTAGGAAGAGGGATGCCCAGCTGTGTTTTTGCTGGCTGAGCTGCTTCTTTTCTGCAGAACGGGAAGTCTGCTTTAGTGACTTGCTTCTCATTTGCAAAGGCCTGGATCATTGAAATATTCTTTTGAAATAAAACACGACGCTTCTACGACTCACACCTTTGGGGAAGGAACATGAAAATAATCAATCCCATTGTTTAGTGGACTGTTAGAAGGTGAGCAGCTAGTGTAGCACTGAGCTTGATGAAGGAGTGCATCCACTAGTCCTCAGATCAAAATAAATCTCCAATATTGTATTGTTGGTATTAAGCTGTAATGCACAACAAGCAGTTTATCACCCTTAAAGATGCATTGTTTGTGGCTCAGCTATACCTTGAAAGGTTCTTAAAGTATTGAAAAGAGATTAGCAACTGGCTGTCAGAAGGCTGCGTCCAAATCAGAACGTAAAGCTTTTCAAGTTGCACTGGGCACTTCTAACAGTGCTTTATTGTCTCTGCTTACGCAGTAGAGAGTGCTGCACTGCCAGAAACCTGGTTTATTTTCTGGGTGTGCCAGAAAGTATTTCTGAGACGTGAACAGGCTGACAGCATGCTGGAAGATCACTGATTTCCCCCTGCTCACCCATCCTTCAAGTGATTCAAAGGCAGCTCCAAGGGTCGTTACACATTGCTTCTGAATTAACTCCCTTGCCAGTTCCTTCTCACCAAGTTAACAGCAAAGGCGGCCTTTTCAGTAATGAGCTGTATCAAGAGACATTTTGCAGGTGGCTGAGGAAATACTTAGGTTTCCATTTTTTCAAGTTCCTTGATGATGTATAGCCAGCTGGGATACTTGCCTTTCATGGAGGATAGCTGATACGGAAGTCAACAACTCGCAGCCCCTAGAGTGTGCTGTGACCCTGGGAAATCCAAAGTGAACTGGTAGGACTGACACTGTTTGCCCTTACCTAAGAATCACCCAGTACTGGGGGAGGGTCACCATCCCTAGAGATGTCCAAGAGCTGTGGAGATGTGGTGCTGAGGGATGTGGGAGGTGGGCTGGAGTTTGGCTTGGGGATCTTGGGGATTGTTTCCAACCTGAATGATTCTATGGTTCTATGAAGAAGAGCAGTTGAATTTCTCAGAAATGAGCAGTTCAGATTGTTAGGAGCTCGTGGCAAAAGCCACGAGGGAAGGATACCTTGCAAAGTGGTGATGAGGTGCATGATTCCTGCCCTGGGGTGTGTTGGCTCAGCACAGGAGCCCTCCTTTTAAACATCTGGATCTGCTGCTCCTCTTTGAAGCATGAAAAACAAGTGTTTTGCAAGTGAAGTGTTTATTTTGCTGGATTAAAAACAGACATTGAAAGAGGATGTGGAAAGCAATAGAAGAATGCAACGTATTTTAGGGACTCTTTAATCTGGAAGCAGAAGACAGCACACTGCTTTATTGCCGCTCCTCCCAGTCTGTTGTGGGCTGTTATGACAACATTTAGATTACAACCTTGGCAGACTGCATCTCTCTTTGCTATTAGTACTGCCAGAGCAGTCTTCAAAATTGCTCCTTGCGGATGAAGTTTTTATTTAGGTTATTATGTCATTTGCAGCAAGTATAGGATTAAAATATCAGCTGGTTTTCCTGGGCCACCTACTGCTCAGTGTCTGCAACGATTACCAGAAAATTACTTTCCCTCAGAGAGAGGGAAATTCTGGAGATGCACTGTGAAATGCTCTCCTGTAACCAGTCACCCTGCAGATGGCTTCTGCTGTGACCGCTTGCTCGCTGGCAATGCTCTGCTTTCATTTCTAAATGTACCCAACTTAACTACATGTTCATGAACACTACACATTCATTATAATCTCTTGAATGAAATCTTGACGATTTATGATCTCTAACGTTTGGAGACAGCTCAACTTTTGCTTTCCAAATTGTTTTCTTCTGTCTAGCACAATTTTTTTTCAATTTTTAGATAGATGCAATCGAGTCTGAGACTGAATCAGTTTAATCTAGTCTGAGCAGAAAGAAAATCCTTTCCCTTAAGACACAAAAAGTACTCTATTTCAAATCTTTCAAAACAAAGGTTCCATTATGTTAGAATTACATACTATGTATTGTTAGAAAATTCACTTCTTTTCTTTCTGAAGGCACTTTAAGCTCAAATAAAATGAATTGTTTCATTTCATCTAAAATTATTTGTAATAACAATGCTACTGTAACTGTTTTTGTTACTGACTTTGGTTTTCGTCGTATGAAACCTGTGTTTTAGCTGATCTGTTAGAGATTTACTGACCTGTCAGTATAGGGCTCTGCCTCTTGGACTTGGATCTTTTTACTGAATTACAATGAGCTTGTTTTTTCTGCATGAAATTTTCCTATATGTTCTTTCTCACATGTTGAGTTTTCATTCCTCAACTGAAGGGGAGTTGGTAACCATTGGTATTTGTTGCTTTGAAGGCTTTTATTTACCTTAGCCCCCTTATAAACTCCCAGTGAGCTTTTCTTTGATGAGTGTGATGGAGTGAAACCAATTTTGTGTAAAGATGCAAAATGCATGTTCTGTAGTACCTCTATTAAACAGACACTAATCCTGAGCCTTTTTCTTATGAACATATTCAGCTGGGTAACCCAAATGTGGACAGATCTACGGCTGTATTGAGATCTGTGTGTACTTGTGTGGTGTCTATATAACAGAAGGGTACTTTCCTTTAAGTACCACTATCTTGGATTAACCTAAAATGAGATTGTGTTCTTTTGCAAAATTAGACTAATTTATTCATAAGAAAGTCCTGGAGTGTAATTTTGAACTGTTCTTTGTCCCTACAATTGGTTGTCTGTTAATACTAATGAATAGTTTTATTCACTGTGAAAACTTTCATAAAAAGCTTTAGCTTCAGATATTCTATCTTTGTCT
Organism: Cyrtonyx montezumae; assembly: GCF_038088225.1. Classification (NCBI taxonomy): domain Eukaryota; kingdom Metazoa; phylum Chordata; class Aves; order Galliformes; family Odontophoridae; genus Cyrtonyx; species Cyrtonyx montezumae. Next base: position 2,687,894 of record NW_027071826.1, read on the forward strand.
GTTGATAGGGTGTGAGTTCTGTATGAATACTTTTAATTTTTTTCTCCATTTTGATTGGGTTTTATTTTTGTTTGATATTCCTCATTTACTCCTCTGAGTTCCATGATCTTTTCCTAAGCTACTGTCACCTTATATACATAGCAGGATGTGGAACAAATTAGGTGTGAAGTCAGAAGGACTTCAGATCACCCTCTGTGACTTTTGAAAGGTTCATGTTGTGACATTTCATGTATTAAGCCCCGTATTGCAACCAGCAACGTGTTTTTGGCTGAGGTAGAGTGAATAGAGAGACGTGCTCATTTGTACTGGAGATGCTACCACTTGGCACATTGTTCCAGCAATGTACTTGTCTCCTTTCATTCTGGCATGAAGGGTGTGCTGTTTTTAGTTGGACTCTTAAGAAATAACGTATTCCTTTTGTAGCATTAATTTCATTCGTTTTGTGCTCCCGTACACCTCACTTGTATTCAACTTTCCCTCTTGGATTGCAGAGACCCTTAGAACCTAGCATTTCTTCTTCCTCTGGAGATGCTCTCCCACTTAATCAAATGTGTCCATCCTCCTTTTTATATTAGTCTCTCTAAATACCTTACAATAGCTCACCAAGCGCTGCAGAGATACTGGCTTAAATAAACAGCTGATTTATTCTCTGCAGTTGACAATAACAAAGGCATGGAGAAGCTTTTGTGATCCTATACAGAAGTTATCAACAAATAAAATCTGACAAATTCAAGATAATTGTATTTCTCATGTTACTGTATAGACTATTTTCAGCGCTTACAGAAATCAATTAAATTATATTCCTGTAAGATATTTTTCCTTGCGGAACTTCTCGCAGATTTTTTTTCTGTAACTACTCAGTTTGCTTGAGTTTGTCATCAAGAATGTTCTTACAAAGTGTGTTGACTCATCCAGATCTATGAACTCCTTGGCGTAAAACTCTCATTGCTTTGTTACAATTATTTATGCGGAGGTAAAGAAGTTTGTGTCAGCAGGTTTAAGGCCTGATCCATGAGGACTAGAGAACTTATTTAGCCTACTAAAATGTTTGTCAGAATATATATACCAACGTCCAAGAAAACAATACAGAAGTCTGTTGCAAAGACTATGTAAGGCCATAGCTGATTATGGCTCACTGAGTACATCCCCCCTGAATTTTGAGGTGTTGTTGGACTCGGAGGCTAATGATCAGTGATTTAAGTCTAAGCAGAAACCAGTTATGAGTTGTATTTCTCAAAGGTGATAGGAATGCTGGTAGGAACATAGTGGCATATCAGTACATCCTTCCCCATCAGTGACTTGGGTAATGAGGGGCACCCTCCTCTGGTCTGTGGGGGACATCACATTGTTCAGCCATGAGAAAGGGACGTTGAGGAGTTCTGAGCTTTGATTTAAGCCAAGCCCTTCCCAAAGGTGAACGCAAAGATGCAGTGAGGGAGAAATGCCTTCCAGGGGGTTGTGCATGAGGCTGTGCAATTCCTTGAAGATTTTCAAGATGACAGAACAAGATCTGGAGCAACACAGTCTAGCTTTGAGCAGTAGTGGCCTGTAGACCTACAGAGGACCTGGAAATGATTCAAGAACACTTGTCTGTGCTTAAATTATCTATGTGTGCTTGAGGGTACTCAAGTCTATGAATCGTGTCTGACACTTGCTTCCCAGGATGAGCTGAAAAGAAGCTTCATCAGAAGTTCACAGGAATTTGAACTTTCAGATCTCAGCATCATAAATATGACTCGTAGAATTATGTTGATCTAGCAAACTGTTCCATAGCACCCTTTTGTTTGGTGTAAACTAATGAAATGAGCAAGAATTTAGAGAATGAGAAGGCGCTTCAACGTACAGCTGCCATGCTGAGTTGCTCCACTCAGATTTAGCTTATGTATTTGAGTTACATAAAACTATTTACATTTCAGTATGAGAAAAATGTGAACAACTTTATAGTCACATTTACTTAATGCTACGCAACGTATAAAGTAAAGCTTGCAATTTTCCTGCTGAAAACACTGAAAATTAGAAAAAAATATCCTTTGTAGCTTTTCCTTATTTGAGAGAGATGTTGATCTGCAGAATTATCAGACAGCAAGGACCATATATGGAGACTGCAACAGGTTTTGAAGAGAAAGAGCTGAATGGCTCTCTGAAACAGAGTGGGATGCAACGCTTCACTTACAGCCCAATGTAATTTCTGGGAAGTTGTTTCCCTCAGTTCATTTAGGACAAGGTTTGTGAAGACTACATGGATGCAGCATGCCATCCTGCAGAAAATATAGGTGGAATTATATTAAAAAGGAAAAGCTTACTATCTACCGGTGTTAAGAAAATAGCACTCTGTGTTCCCAAACAAATGTCATGTAGGAATGCTTTAAATTGAGAGCCAGATCCGGTGTCAGAAAATTGGAGTGATTACCAGCATCTGTTTTCAAATCCCCTTCATTATGGTGTTAGCAAAATGTCCTGCTTTACTGAAATTAAACCAACAGAAATGTGCGGGTTGAATTCACATGACTGTGGCATCCAAATGTGTTTTGCTCCAGTGGTGAAGAAACTAAGCAAAACAAAAAAAAATAGGAAAGAAAGAGGAAGAGATAAGGAGGACTCATCATTCCTCCACACAGCATGGACATCCAATGTTGTAGAGAGTTTTGGGGACTGAAACACTCACCAGGCATTCCTGAACTTTCCAGCCAGGCTGGCCTATGCCTCATTCCAGGTTGCAAACAGCCATCCTCCAACTGTGCAGCCACAGCTGCTGTGTGTGTGTGCTGTTGACTGATTTCTGAGAGCATCAAACATGCGCTGTATGAGTTCCCTAGCACAGAGTCATGGGAAATTCCCTGGGAGATGGAAGGCATTGGCTCCATGCAGGAACTTCCTGTGCTTCTGAGTGCTCTGCAGAGATTAGCCTATGACCGTCTCCTTTACTGGTGAGATATTCAGATGGAAATCTTTAGATAAATCTAAAACATTGCCACATTACAGAGAGCATATCCAAGGCTCTCCCTGGGAAACTGAGGCATGCAGAAAGGAAAGACCTTCCCAAGGTCAGATTGTAAGGCCTTGCCTGTGTTTATGTTCCCTAGGCATAACCAAGCTTTGTCTTTTACATGATGCATAGCCTCTAGAACACCCATAGGAACAAAAAACTCCTTATCTCCCCTTTCCTCAAAGTCCCCTGTGATAAAACAAGCCAGTGCAATTCCTCCCTGCTCGCCAGGTAGGCTCTAGCTGGAGGACGGAGTTGTCATCTCCTGGAGAACATGGAGAAACCCTACTCTTCCCTGGCTGGGATGCTGACTGTGTAATCAGGCTGGGGTGCTCAGCTCGTGTTAGGATGGAAAAAAACATTCTGGCATACGGTCCAAATGAACTGGTGATGTGAGTGACTAATTTTCTGAAAAGTTTGAGTGGGCTAAGGGTAATTTTGTGTAATAATTTGTATTTGAGAGTTGTCTCAATATTTCACATCTCTATTGAATTGGATGTAATCCATCACTCTAATTGCCTCTCCCCAGTCAGTTGGATTTATATGCTTGTCTCTATCATAGTTAAAAGATTGTAGGTACAACCTTTCTTTCTTATTTAGATTAGACTTTTTTTCCCTACTTTCTGAAAGGTCACCATGTCCCTTTTCCCAAAGATGATACTATGCATCAATTTTAGAGCATTAGACCAGAAACATGAAGCAGTTTTCCTAGATTTAAATGGTGCATTAGTCCTGGTACATGGAGCCCTGCTAATATTAATGCAAAGGGTTTCTGTGGAGCTAGTGTTCTGATGTTACAAAGCAGCTCAGCTCCTTTGGTTTCTGTAGAGTCACTGCAGCTTTGTGTCTGCCCATGTGCTTTGCCACAGAGCCGTGGAAAGTATCCGAGTGGCAGTGGCATGAATTTGATAGGGAAAAGCAGGGAGCATTTGCAAAACTGCTTATTGCTCACCCTGTTGGAAACTGCTCAGTTTGAAAGGTGTTGGACAGGTTTTGGCTGTGTGGCTGCAGCCCTCGCATGGTCACTCCTGAAAGGGATTCAGTTCTGGCTCATTGATACTGCCTTCATTTGCCAGCTGCATTGACGTGAGGCACCCAGTTGTGAATTGATTCAACCATTACAGATGTTGGATTGGTTTGAAAAAACAAAAATCAATTTTAAAGATGATCTCCTTTCAAGAAGTAAAACTTGCTGTGCATGTGGGGTCTGAGCAGGAGTGTGGTGCCCGGCAAGGGGAGTCTTTATGGCAATAAAATGAACTGAATAGTATCTACTCCTGGGAGCCTGCACAGCTCTCATCCATCTTGCAGAAAGAAGCCTCATCATAAAGACAATTCTACGTCATTTCTGCAGATCCAAGGGTACAACCATTGTCCCTGTTGTAACAAAAAAATAGTTCAAATACCAGAGGAATCCTACCAGATATTGTTTGTTGCTATTTTGTTTTAAGCAATGGTTATAGACTCCAAAATCACTGGAGCCTTACATTTGGCTTTATTTTTTTTTTAATGTGTTGGGAAAAAGTACAGATTCTGTTTAACAAACCCTCCGAACAGTTTAGAGTATGCTGACTTACATATGAGTAATTGTATGGGTAAAAATGAAATCTGTGGCAAAAAGGTAATATTATTTTAATTTATTATTGTCAGAAGAGTAAAGAAAACTCAACCTCATAAACACTTCATGTTTCACTGTTATGTTTTAAGTTCAAGAGAGGTACAGGAAAGGCTGTTGTGTAATATGTTTTCCATATACCTGAATTCAATGAATAGGTTTCTCATGTATGTCCAGTTCAAACTGGACAAACAATCCATGCTTTTATTGTTCAGAATTTCATTTATCAAAACTTTTTCTCCAAAGGGTTGACATTTTGCATGTTAGGACTTTTCTTTGAAGTTTTCTAGCTTAAGTGAAACCATTTTTCACTCTACCTGCTTTTCTATTTAAATGGTGTAAGTGCTGTAACCCCCCCGATGTGTGTTTACAAAGCATATTCAGAAGCAGTTTGTTACTGCTGCCTCTTGAACTGGTTCATGATGGGAAAAATACAGCTGTGTAAAAGTTCTACAGTAGGATATTGGGGATTTCAAGTGCAGGCTAGCAATGGAGCACAGGGCTGGGGCAGTGCTGCTGCAGGGTAAGGATGCAGAGGAGCTCTGCCTTTGCTTCCCAGCTTTGCACCTTGGAGGCATGCAGCAGTCTGCAGGCAATGGCTGTCCTCCCTGGCAGCTGCTGCTGGGACACAGAGCCACGCTAAGAGGCAGTAAAACCTGCAAATGAAGAGGAATTGCACCATCCCAAGGTGGCCATTGCTGTGTTTTACTGTCTTTCAGTTAGAAAGTTCTTGCCGTTATTATCTTTAAATCTTGTATTATTATTATTATTTTTTTTTGTAAGTTACCTTTTGTCTGCACGGAGAGGGCTGCAGCCCTCCTTCTCAATGGGGTGAGTTACATGCAGGGAGTCCATCTCCTGTGTACTCCTCCCACCCTCCCTCAGAAACTGCATCACCAAACCTGTCCTTTCTTCATTACCTGACACTTCGCTGTTGCTTTACTTTTTAAAATGAGCCATGCTAAAGTGAGGGCTGCGTTCCCCACACATCACCAAGTCTCTGCAGAGATGTCAGTTTGCCTCCAGTATTAGCTGCCCAACACACCAATTACCCAAATAACGTTCCACATCTTTCCTTCTTCTCTGTCATCTATTTAACCCCTTTCCCCACAATCATTTCTGGCAGTGAGGCTAACCAAGTATTGTCAAACATCTTTCTCCTGCACGTTTGCATTTTGCCTCCATGTTGAGTTCTTACAATTTTCCAGTGGAACTGTCCCCCACAACACCTCTTTTCCTCCTTTTTCCTCCTTTCCTCCTTTTTCCTCCTTTCCTCCTTTTTCCTCCTTTCCTCCTTTTTCCTCCTTTCCTCCTTTTTCCTCCTTTCCTCCTTTTTCCTCCTTTCCTCCTTTTTCCTCCTTTCCTCCTTTTTCCTCCTTTCCTCCTTTTTCCTCCTTTCCTCCTTTTTCCTCCTTTCCTCCTTTTTCCTCCTTTCCTCCTTTTTCCTCCTTTCCTCCTTTTTCCTCCTTTCCTCCTTTTTCCTCCTTTCCTCCTTTTTCCTCCTTTCCTCCTTTTTCCTCCTTTCCTCCTTTTTCCTCCTTTCCTCCTTTTTCCTCCTTTCCTCCTTTTTCCTCCTTTCCTCCTTTTTCCTCCTTTCCTCCTTTTTCCTCCTTTCCTCCTTTTTCCTCCTTTCCTCCTTTTTCCTCCTTTCCTCCTTTTTCCTCCTTTCCTCCTTTTTCCTCCTTTCCTCCTTTTTCCTCCTTTCCTCCTTTTTCCTCCTTTCCTCCTTTTTCCTCCTTTCCTCCTTTTTCCTCCTTTCCTCCTTTTTCCTCCTTTCCTCCTTTTTCCTCCTTTCCTCCTTTTTCCTCCTTTCCTCCTTTTTCCTCCTTTCCTCCTTTTTCCTCCTTTCCTCCTTTTTCCTCCTTTCCTCCTTTTTCCTCCTTTCCTCCTTTTTCCTCCCTCCTTTCCTCCCTTTTACCTTTTCCTCTTTTGGGTGCTCACTATAAATTGCCAACATTACTGAGATTTTTGCTCCTTTCCCACAAAAGTTGTACATCCTGCCTTCTTGTCTTCTGCAGGTTTTGTAAACAGTCCTTTTCACCCTTCCATCTCACTCATTGAGGAAAGCAGCAAACAGAATCACAAAAATCAGGAAAATTCTGTCTCTGCTTCCCTTCCTCTGCCAGTTAAACAGTGCTCAGTCATGTCCCAGAGTGCCCTGGGGAAGGAGGATGTAGTTGCTGTCGTGAGAGGTGCTGCCAAAACTCTCTTTAAAACAAGAATATACTGCATGATCCTTCTCTGACAAGAAGACTCATTGCTGTGTTAGCAAAGGTTAGCAAAGGAAATTGGATCAGTTAGCCTGACTCAGGTTTGGCAAATCCATGCAGCCCGTGTCTTATCACCTCTGTAAAACCTCCAGATATTTCTGTTGACTCTTTGGTGATTTGCTCCACTACTTTGCAGCAACAGATGTATCACTCCTCTTTTCTTTGTACTGCAGTGAGGTTTTGGAGATACCCAGCAGCAAGCAGATACGGGACACCTTGATTCATAAGGTGTTTGTAAAGAACCTTTGAGCATCTCTGAAACACGTACCTGGATGGCAGTATGGAAAGTATTTCTTTTAGCACAGAAAGAGTACTTCTAGGCAAAAAAAATAATAAAGTAATTCATTTTAAAATACAGTTCTCAGTGAAGTACAAGCAAAGCACTGCAGCAGTACAGTTTAGCAGTGAGGAAGAGGTTGGGGTTTAGCATGAGACCTGTGTTGATGTGTCTCTGCTGACCTTGACATTGCAGGTCCCAGCCTGAGCTCTGGTGGCTGTGCCAGGAGGACAGAGGTCTCCTGTCAGTCCTGTGCTGAGGATTCTGGTAGACCAAGGTGCCTCAGATAGCATGGAGCACCTTCATGGGAGCAATGGAGTCAGGCTCTCAGGTTGTTGGAATTTAATGAATTTTACCTCCAAGAGTAATTCTGGGAAGCCATTGACTGCAGGCAGAGTCATTATTGTAACTAATTTGCTATTCTTCTGTCTCTTCCATTTGTTTTACTGTAGCCTGCAGATTTCTGAAGCAAGCCTGGGATGTGCTGAGGATAGGCTGTGTGCAAAGCTGTAATGAATATACTCTCAAGAAGGGTTTAGTTCAAAGGGTACAGTGCCTCTGGCTGAAAAAGTCTGATCTAATGATGTGCCTTTAGGAGAGGTGCCTGCTGTTTGAGGAGCAAAGGAAACTTTTAAACAGAAACCACTTCACGCTGTATTCTACTTAAAGGAAGAAGCTGATAAGGAATGAGGGATGTTTTTCTAGGCTGCAGACCGAGTGCTGGTTTGAGTCACTCAGTATGGCACCCTGGGAACCATCCGCAGATCTCTTTCCTGAGCAAGGAGGAATCTGTGCATTTCTCTTGCTGAGCCTGGACAGTAACTTATTTTACTGCTGTTTGTATAGGCCATACCTGTTGGCATACACATGATCCGTGGTTTGCAGCTTTATGTGGGTGCTCTGATCTGCAGTGCAATGGGAGTTATGTTCGGGTGGTGTGGCACAAGACCCGGTGTCTGTGTCGAGCTGATTTCAAGTAACCCTTTCTGATGGATGATGAGTCAAGTTGAAATGGACCACCTCTTTATGAGCAGTGATACAGGGTGGATGAAGGGCTTTCCACCCATGTTGTCAGGTGCAGGTTGTATTTTGGGGGCTCCTCCTGGTGGAAAAGGAGGGGAGAGGAGAAAGCAACTGGAAGAAATCTCTGTGGCGTGTTTCATGTGTCATTTCAGCTCTCACTGAAGGACTGAAATGACATCTGCTGTGTCACCCGTGGTTTTGGCAGGCAGAGGTCCTGTGTAATTGGACCGTGTGGGTGTTTGTTGCCAGAAAGCCCAGACTGCAGCAGGATGCGTGCTGCTGTCTGCAACCTCTGCTTCTGAAAATTACGTTCTGCTCCAAGCTCTTTGCCCGGTTGTGCTCTCTGCAGCATTATCATCTGTCTGTAATTGCTTATTGCATGCAAATTTGATGCAGCTGACCACTGCCATATAAATTATTCCACGGATTTCTCCCTCCCAGCCTGCTTGCTGCTCTCCTTTCCTGTCTGCTCCGTACCCATCTCTGGAGAAAGTAACCAAAACGTGGTAAAGGAGTGCTAATGAACACAGCTGCAACTGCTGCTTTTTCACACCTTGGGGAATCATATAATTTTGGACTCATTAGGGACATCACAAAGCGTTTCAACCCCCTGCAGGTTTGCTGGATGTCAGCAGTGGTTGTGAGGAGAAAGAACCAGCCAAGGAGAGAAGCAAATGATTATTCCATTCCACCTATTCCATTCCTGTAGGAGGGATTGTATCTCAGGACTCCCTCCGATGGAGTAGAGGTGCCTCAGGGACCTGGGCACATGGGAGAAATGGGGTTCAGCAAAGGGAAAGGCAACGTCTTGTCCCTGGCAGTGATAACCCAGGCAGAGGTGATGTAAAGCAGCTCTACCGAGAGGGACTGGGACATCTGGGTGGACAGATCCTCAAAGGTGCATGTGGATATGGTGAGATGTAGTAGGAACAGGTTTTAAGAAGTGCCAGCTAGTTTTTGAGAGAATCAAATCCTCAGTGGCAGTGAATGGACTTAAATGGGCTGGGAGGTGATGTTTGATCTCCGTCTTTAGAGATCAGAAGTCAGCTGGACCAGCCCTGCACAACCTGACCTAATTCTCCGATTAGATCTGACTTCAAAGTGGGCCCTGCTTCAAGTGGGAGCTGAACCTGAGGTGCCCACAGGTCCTTCTGACCCAGATTTCATGGGTCTGTGGTTGTATATGGAAACCCAAAGGGCGGAAGTGTTTATGGTATATGTGAGTGTTCCCTTTCACTGTAAGATGGCTCAGTATTTCCTTATAGCTGGGGTGTGCTGGAGGCACCCATGCTACTTCTGCTGCAGTTTTCCTGGGTAGATGTTTAATTATGGAAACATTTATTTGTGCAGTTACATTTTTAACAGCCTGGCTGATCATTGTTTAGAAACAACAACAAAAGAAAGCTCCCTGAAAACTCAGTGGTTATGCAGGCAGCATAGCCATCTCATCAGGTCAGTCGCCTAATTAAGCAGGGACTTTGAGGATAGGATGAATTCAAAGGCTACTTTTAAATACATTACTCATCCAATGGGGTATTTGGCCTGCTGTTATTTGACTACAAATAATACGTCTTTGTACTTGTACTTGTTTCAATTTGCTTTTGTGCTTTCTGCAAGATTGTGCTTTTGAAAGATTGGCTCAAGTGTGCTGGGAATTCATCACTGCATGCCATGCTGAGAAGAACAGGGCAGTATCAGACAGTTCTCTACATACATCCATGGGATTTGTGTGTGCGTGTGTCTGTGTGTATATGAAGCTTTGTCCCTCCCTGTGATTAGTGGAATACTTCCAGAATCCCAGACAAAAAATAAAATGAAGCAGAGTACTTATTAGGTGTTGTGATTTATGTAACTGATCTAAAAATGAAGAAGTGAACACATATGAACACGTACTATCTCATAGATGATATCACGAGAGGATATCTTAGTGCTTAAGTACAGTGATAGACAAGGCTGTGGATGCATGGATCTGGTCTCCAGTATTTTTTTCCAAAGCTTCATTTCATGGACTCTTGTCCTGAGTGGAATTAGCATTCCTTGGATTTACTGCCTAAGCATGTTTAGATAGACCTGTAGGCATACAGTTTACTATACGTGGAGATTTTTTACAGTGAGACTGGCTGTGGACAAATGGGGGTGGCTGATTCCCAGCAAAACTTTTTATTTCCTCCCTGGTATCATAGAAGCTGAAGTAGGAAGGGACCTCTGAGGGGCACCTAGTCCAACTCCCCTGCAATGAACAGGGACACCACAGCTAGATCAGGGTGCCCAGGGCTTGATCCAGCTTTGCCTTGAATGTCTCCGGGGATGGGACATGAACCACATCTCTGGGCAACGTGCTACGTGGTTATCCAAATCATCTCTTGAACACTAAAACGTCCGAGGAAGTTTACACGCTGTGGTCGTGGCACAGCAGCTGGAGGAGATGTGGGTGTGAGAGAGGACATCCTCATCCAGCCCAGCAGTACTTACCTTTGAAGGATGAAGGAACTGGCCAAGGTCATCTGCTGTAACATAGACTGGAAGTTATGCACAGTGCTGCAGATCCACAAAAGCAGTTCTGTCTGCATCTTTCACAAAAGACAAACCAACTTAGCTCCGAGCAGTGCAGAACTTACTGTGCTGATGTTCTAGGTGTTCTGGTTGTTCTGGCATTCAAAGGTGTACTGGGTTAGGCTTTTGATTGCTATGGGGATTAATCTGTGTTTACACTGTGATGACCAACTGCTGCCTTTTAAACTGGAGATAAAAGTGGAAGAAATTCAGTATCTGCAGCTTGGGAACAGAACAGAATATAATCACAGCTATGTTTCCTGCTCTCTTTTTCTTCAACGCTGCCTCAAGGCTTGTATTTGCATGTATTCTAATGATTTCTGAAGTGTTTATATTTTTTATAAAATAATGACAATGAAGAATTAACTTAATAGGCAATTCTAAAAAACCCTCAGCTGATTAAGCTCAAGTTGTAAACTCTGTTAAACCTTTGCTTAATTTCAAAGTTTTATTTTCCTAGGAGGTTCCATAACCCTAATGCATTTACCAGAGAGAAAATCCTGAGAAACTTTGCATGAAATGATGTTCATTACTATTAAACTGATTACATAACATGCTACTTTATGAAAGATGAAACGTTCCCTTTCGTTCCTTTAAGAAGCCTGTGTTGATTTGACTCAGATCTGTTTGCTTTGAAGAGAAATTAAGAGATGCTGTTGCAGCTTCCATGCATTGAGTCTGCCAGAGAGAATGCATGGCTTCTGCAACACAGTGGGATGGTTGGAAGGAGAGTAAAGTTTGTTTGTAATTTTGCAGAAGGCAAATAGAAGCTTTGGGGATATACCTGTGGTTATGGCTTCAGGTAATGCTGCAAGATCTGTTTAAATAAAAAGGTGCAGGGGAAGGCATTGGTTGTTTGAAGCAATGGGATGAGAAGGTGCTGGGTGTGCTAAGAAGTGCTGCAGCTCCCCATGAAAGAACACAGATGTGGAGTTATGCTGTGGGGAAGTGCTCATAAAGAAATATGAGGAAGAAAATGCTTGGGAGGATGGCAGCTTTCCATGCCACTATCCCGTCTCATTTCTTTTGCTACACTTCTTTTTTTTTCCCCTCCAGTTATCCACAATCTAATCCTAGTTTCTATGGGTTCCAAAAATTTGGACTTCTTTTTGACTAAATAAACCACTTTTACAGAGTAAAATGCTTTTACTCAGTATAACCCGATTACAAATTTAATTAGAAAATGGACTAATGGGATTTTCTGCTTTCACTATTGCAGATGCTATTTTACCTTTTCCAGATGAAGGATGAATTGGTCAAACTTTCTCATTGCCTAGAGAAAGGATTGATTTTAACTTCATTCTTAATCAGAGGAGAGGCTCATGCTGGATCTTGGGTCAAATAGAACCATTCCCACATTTATTTTTAAGTAATTGTGCACAAGGCACCTCCCTGGGTTTCAAGCAGGCAACTTGCTTCATATGAATTGAGAAGTTGGTAACAGTATTTATCTTGCATCTCCTGGAAGCAGAAGCAGGAATGGCATCTGCTGATGAGGGCAGTGGTGATGGCAAAGCCATGGTACAGTGAGGGTTGGTGATTTCGGGGAAAGTTTGTCCAGTTAAATGACTTAAACCTCTGTAAGCTCTTCACTTAAAAGTCTGGAGAATAAATTATCTTCTTGCTGGAGGTTGTGGGATTTCTTCCAACGTAAATCTGTGCAGAATTTGTATCTAGCATCTTACTGGCTTTCTACGACTACCTGAAGAGAGGTTGTGGTAAGGTAAGGGTCGGCCTCTTCTCCCATGTAACTAACAATAGGACTAGAGGGAATGACCTCGAGTTGAGCATGGGGAGATTCAGATTGGACTTTAGGAAATATTTATTTGAGAGAGTGATCAGGTGGTGGAACAGGCTGCCCAGGGAGATGGTGGAGTCACTATCCCTGGAGCTGTTCAAGAAACATTTGGATGTTGTACTGAGGGACACGGTTTAGTTGAAAAGATTGGTGATGGGTGGATGGTTGGACTCGATAATCTTAGAGGTCTTTGCCAACCTTGGTGATTCTATGACTCTACAATTCTGTATGGAAATAAAGTTTACCCTGATTCATCTTCCCACAATTCTGCTTCTTACCTTTAAGAGTCACTGTCACCTGCAATTCTTTAGAGAGGAACTGAGAGGTAGTTTGCTTGTTAAGTGTCTCTTTTCATGTTTGTGTAAAGAATAAAGGAGTCAGGAGTCAGCCTGGGCTTGGAAAATCTTTGCTTGCTCTTTCTTTAAGTAAAATGGAAATATCTCTAGCAAACCTAGGGAAGGCAGAGGCAGCATGGGCTGGTAGGATGGGATGTGATCCATGCATTTGCATGCTGTGACTCATCTTTTGGGGAGCACATTGAATTCTTCGGAGAGATCGCATCTCCCAGAGAGCCTTTTTGTGACAGCTTGCCTGCTGAAAGGTGATCATTGTTGCCTCTTCCAGTTCCTTTGAGGGCACCACCCTGGTGTGGTCAGTGAGCATCCTTCCATACAAGCAGGCAGAATTGGCATTCTCATTCTCATTTAAGAGAAGAGAATTGTCCACAGGGGTTGTCTATATGTCGGTATTTCTTTCACAAAGCCAACAAAGGTTTTCCAACTCTGCCTGTGTTGGAGCACAGCCTCCCATTCCCTGCTGACATCCACCACCTGCACATTGCTCAGCTCTTCTCACATTGGTATCTGTTGCAATGAGCACAGCCCATCTTCACCTCCCAGAGCTCCATTTTTTCCCCCAGCTCAGAGCGGCCTGAGGAGGTCTGTGAGCAGTCCTTGAGTCATGGCTGAGCCAGAGCTGCCTACCGGTGGTGCAGAGAGAGCCTGAAATGTTAGCACCATTCCTGGAGGTGCCCAAGAGCTGTGTGGATGTGGCTCTGAGGGACATAGTGCGTGGATGTGGTGTGGGTGGGCTGACAGTTGGGTTAGATGATCTTAGTGGTCTTTTGCAACCTTCATGATCCTGTGATCCTATGTTTTCTTGCTGTTTTGCACTAATTAGTTTTAGCCCACAGATGAAGCAGGGCAGAGGCAGAAAAACTCTTCTTGGTGATAGCTGGAATAGCTTGCTAGTATTTCTTAGATGGATAAACTGACAGCAGGCGTGAACGATCAGATTAAGCTCAGACTTTCTTACGATGACAGACGCTCCTCTCGTGTTGTTATTGTCATTGAAAAGTTAGAAATGATTTGTATGCTGCAGTAACCCCAGCATCGTATGCAAGAATGACGATGGCCCCACTGTGTGTTACAAATGCAGGAGCACCCAGAACTAAGCTATGAAAAGTATGCCTTTCGTAAAGGAATGCAGCTTAGTTGTTTGGGGCAAGTTTTTTGATGTTTGCAAACAATAAAAATTACATATTGCATACGTACACAGCGTTGAGCCAAGAATTCCTGATGCCTGTAAATGTTTATTTCTGCTGCGTGCATGCCACAGAACAGACCAGGTTTCTCACTTACTAAATTCTATGGCACAGAGATACAAAGAAGGTACATGAATCACTGGTGACTGCTCAGGATTTCTGCAACAAAGACAGTGAAATTAAGCCTCCCAGTTCCTTGGCCCCCATGCCTTGTAAACCAAACTCTCTGTGTATATTAGTAAGCAAGCAAAGCCAATGTGAGAGGAAAGCATGGCACCTGTGATGTACAGAGTATTGTCATTCCTAACACCATAGAAGGGGTGCACACTATTTTATGTGAGCAATGATCTGCTGGAACAGTATGAACACAGCACTCCAGTTTTGAGCCTTTGCTGTGAAAGGTGTTTGGTATTCATATGTGTTTGCATGTCTGCTCATCTTTGTAGGGATGTGCAAGGTGTCAGTGCCTCCATGTCCCTTTGGGGACTGTCAAAAGGAACAGGGTCTCTCCTGTCAGAGGAGTGTGCTGCTCTCTGTAAATTCAGATGGCCAATGCCTTTCCTCCAGGTCTATCCTTTGCTGTGGAGGACTGGCATAGCACAGGAGTTAAGCTGCCAGATTTCCTTCCCAAAAGCCCTTCTTCCTCCTGTCAAGATCTCTGCTGAGCTGGGGGAAGCTCAGGCCCATCTCCTCTTTTTCCCATCTGCCCAAGGAGAGGTAGGGCTGCCCAGAGGCAGAGCAGGTCTTAGAAGGAGGATTTATTGAAATCCTTCACTGTGTAATCCAAAACTGCATTTTTATTCTGGTCTTTACGGTGTAAACTCAGTTTGTTGCTTATTGATAGGAGACTCCTCTCGAGTGAATATTAATCTGTTTATAATTGTGGTGTCTAAAATGATTTAATGTCTGCCAGTGATTTCTAAGACATAGAATTTCTATGTTAAAAATGAGATTCTTGTGAAATGGAAAAGGTTTCAGTGTTTCAAAACATCTCAGTAATTCTGGCGTCCTGCCCAGTACTAACGCCTATCTACTAAAAACAAATGGAAGGAGAACTTTAATTCTGGTTTTCTTAGGAAACAGAGGTCTTTCCAAGTCGGGTTTGGCATAATTTTCTCATCTCTTTTTCCATTTTTTTTAATTATTATTATTGTTTTTTTAACTTAGTTTGAAGGTGTTTATGATTATGAAGGGAGAGAAAATAACTCCAGGTGCACAGAAGCAGCCTTGCCCCTGCAGAATTCAGAGGGTGCTGGTGAAGGTGTGATGACCAGCCACACAGCTGAGAAGTGCTCAAGGGAAATGGAGGAATAGGGTCGGGAGCAGAGCCAGAGAAAGGCTTGCAGAGCCCCAGGTTCAGCCTCCTTGCTGTAGGCAGCCAAAGCAGGGAGCAATCCCTGAATGACTCAGCCCTGAACTCAGGCAGCAGTGGACCTCGGCTGTCTGATCCACAAGTGCTTCCTCAAGCCAGAGAAAGGGAATGTGTTTGTAGGATGTACTTTGTATTAAGGTGAAACTGCCAACGCAACGATGTTCTTCACGCAAAATCTGTTTCCTGTCCTCTGTCCACACATTTTCTCACCATGGTTATTTCCATTTTGATGGTTCCCAGCATGGCTGCCACCATTTCCCTCTCCATCCCTTTCCTCTCCATCTCCCCCTGTTGCTTTCCTCTCCTTGCCACCACAGCCATGCACAGTCCCTCTCAGATCCAGGAAGTGCCTTTGATCTCACACTCATATCATGGAACAGCCTGGGTTGAAAAGGACCACAAAGATCATCTTGTTTCAACCCCCTGCCACGTGCAGGATCACCAACCACTGGAGTAGGCTGCCCGAAGCCACATCCAGCCTGACCTTGAATGCCTCCAGGGATGGGGCATCCACAGCCTCTCTGGGCACCCTGTTCAGTGCATCACCACCCTCTGAGTGAAAAACTCATCTCCTGCTTTCTATTTCTATGGCTTTTTCTCAATTCTTGGCTTCTTCACTTTAGAGTACCTGGGCATTTTCCTCCTCATTTCATGCTCCCACACCACTCCCTCTCTTCCCCTCTCCTCCCATTGGCTTCTCTTGCTGCTTTAACAAAGCTCCCGGTGCTCACAGGCAGCCTCAGTCATAGCATAGACTTTTCCTGGACATTTTCTTCATCTTCCTTTCATCAAACACTACCCATTGCTCTTGTCCTTGGAAATGCTTTAGTTTTACCCTCTACTCGTATCTTGAAATGTAATGCTATACCCAGAAAACAACAGATAAGCGTTGAGCAAAACTGGGAGCCAAGTGTCTCTTGTTATTTCCTTACTATCAGGAAAAACGTACGCCTGCTCTGAAAAGCAGGACTGCAATTTGGCAGCAGGCGCTCTGCACCTCTGCTGTTGTACTGACTATCAATTCCTCTCCTACAAAGCTGTCTGACATTTGGTTTCATGTTTCAGCTGAATTCATGATGGCTTCTTCTGCAGTGACTATTTTTTCCTTGTTCTATAAAATATGGAAGAATGCTGTGCTTGTGTATTATCTTTGTGCTCATAATAGACATTAATAAATAAATCCCTGTAAGATGGCAGGGATATTTAGAAGATAAAAAGTGCTGCCTGGCAGTGTTTTCTGTGTTTAGAATATGTGCTGCATCAAGGCATTTTAGTTGCTCTGGGAAGTTGTTTCCTGTTTCATGACTTTATGTACGACTGCAGTGTGTTACGGAATTCTCTAGTGCTAAGGAATAAAAGCCAGAACTACATTTTCACTCAGGAATTCAGAAGTTTGACAGCCAAAAAAGTTAGTTAAGATTCAAAAAAAATATATTGTTCTGTAGCATGGAAGGAGGTTAGTAAAGCCCAGATATCTGACATCACAGAGAGCATGCCGATCTGCAGCGTTGTCTGCAGCATATATTTTTGCTGGAGAACAGCTTCCCCATTCCCTGCTCTGCTAAGAATGATACAGCAGCACATTGCCAGTACTGCATGGCAGAAGATCCTGGAGGGTCCTTCCCAATGAAATGCAGAAGTTGGACCTGCAGCTGCTCCATGGACCTTCACATGGTACATGCCTAACGTGGCCCTGTAACATTTTCTTCCCCTCTGGTGACAGGAGGTTGGCTGAACATGCATCTTAAACTGCAGAATTATTTGGAAAAGAGTTCCAAGATCCCCAAGCCCAACCCCAGCCCACCCCCACCATGCACAGTGCCACGTCCCTCAGTGCCACATCTCCATGCTTCTGAAACACCTCTGGGATGGTGACCACTCCCTGGGCAGCTGTGCCAGATTTTGTTGTTGCTGTCAATTAGAAAATGATGTGAATCTGTCCAGAAACAGCCCATCACCCAGTTTGATCACTCATGGCCCATCTTCCCTGTGCCACCATCACACATGCTCTGTCCTGCCATACTCCAGTGATTGCCAGTCCATCCCACCACAGGAGGTTGCAGCCTTGCAAGAGGAATGTTCACTACCCAGGACACCACTCCTCCTTTTCTGCCAATACCAGCTTTCTATAATCATTTATTAAAAGTCATTCTCATTGCCATTCTCTTTTCAGGTTTAAGGCTCTGAATTTAGTACCTTTGGCCAGATTAATAACTTGGAGTTTCAGGAGACATGCATTTTCATGTCACATTGAGTATTTGGTTTCCTGTAGAGACAATTTTCTAGACATGCATTATGTTTGCTTAAATATGTTTTTATCTCTGGAAAACCTTTAAGGAGCTTATCAGAGCAAGGGAAGTAGATGTGTTCTGTCTGCAAATGCTGCAGGTGACTGAGTTTTCTGGTCCCTCTCCCTTTCTGGGGAAACCAGCAGGGCTCAGGCTGGCTCAGCGCTGCGCTCTCACCCCATTTTGGGGAGCCACAGAGCGGCGATCTGATAAATGCTTTTTCAGCAGGCATATATATTAATATCTCCTGGAGACATTAGAGGTGGAATCATAGAATCATAAAATCACCAAGGTTGGAAAAAGATCTCCAAGATCATCCAGTCCAATCGTCCACCTACCATCAGAATTTCCTCACTAAACCATATCCCTCAGTGCCACATCTCCATGGCCCTGGAACACCTCCAGGGATGGTGACCTTGCCAGCTCCTGGGCAGCATGTGCTGGCACCTGACCTCTTTTAGAGAAGAAATTACTTCTAATATCCAAAGAAGACTTCCTCTTTCATGCCTTTTTTTTTCCATGCCACAACAGAGGTGCTGCTGCATTTCATGAGCTGAATTCTTGCCCCTTGTGATAGAGAAGGACCAGGAGTGTCCTGTGACTACCTCTACATTTTCCTACATAGTCCTCAAACAACTCTACATGTTTATCTTTTTTCTTCTTCAAAGTTTCATTTTTCTGGCAGGGTGGATATACTTGAGCTGTTTACCGCAATCTATTTTTTGTGATTTTTTTTTTCCTAGAGCTGCAGCCATTTCAGAGAATAAACAATGAAAAATTAACCTCTTAAATGCAAGCAGCGAGTTAAACATTTCTTCCCAAAGTGCAAAACTTGGCTTGAAATGGTGCAGCAATTAACTAAAATTCATTGGAATAAGGGAGATCCTTCACTCTCCCTTTCTGATTAGTGCCTCTGCTTTAAACCGTTACCCATTTATCCCTCTATATTGTTCTCCCCATAGGGGCTTCATACAAACACCATGTTAATTACTTTTATAATTAGTCAGCAACTAAATCTTTGATGAAATGTCTCTTATGGAGATCTTTGCTGCTTTTTTTCATGTATTATACACAGCTTCTCATTAACATTCTCAAGTCTAATTAAACCTCTCTCATCGCTCTTACATTCACCTCTCCAGTGTCACTCTTTGCTGATTCATTTTGTGGCATTACAGTATGGATGGCATCACAAAATGTGCTGATTTGAGATCAGCAGAAGATCTAGTGGATGCCTTTGACCCTCCACGCCTGCTGTCTACTTTGTGCAGAGCATCAGTGCCAATTTTCGTGTCATTAAACACTAATTGATCACTTTATCAGTGCCATGTGACTGGCACGTGAGCAGCACCATCCATCCTCATGGCTGAGGTCCAGCAGCACAGAAACACACTTAACCTGCAAAGATGCTTCTCAGCCTCTTCATCTCTCTCAGATACATCTCAGTTTATCTTTCAGAATTTGTTGTTTATCCTTTTTGTCCCTTATCTGTGTCTGTGAGTGGATCTGTATCATCTACTGTTGCTGCAGATACACCGTTTTGCACATGCCTCCGTATCTTCTTATTTTCAGTTGCTGGATCACCTCCCTGTTCTTCAGCCTCTCAGCACATGGTTTCCAACCGAAACTGGGGTGGAATGCTAACAGAAGGCCGGCATGGAAATGAATATTCCCAGCCATGGGCGAAACATAACCTGTTTTCCCCTGACTCTCAGCTTGGCACGAAGTCCTGCCATAAATTTGTGTTGTTTCAGAGAAACTGCACAGAACTCGGATTGCAGGGCGTGGGGGTCAGCACTTGCCTTCCCATCCCATCCTATGTCCCCTCTTGGGAGCCATCAGCCAGCTGTGCAGATGCCTTAGTGCCAGGAAAGGCTGCTAACAAACAGGGAACGCTACATTCTTGTGCATGGTGGTGAGGCTCATCCACAGTGCCACATTGAGGTGGCAATATGCTGCAAAGATCTCAATCTGTTAAGAGACTTTCTCTGCCTCTCTTCTATGCTATTGTTTTTCCCAGAGTATGTTGGGGTCTATGAATCCTTCTGTAGCCATTTCCATGTCCTTGCAGCTGGAAGCACACTAGGAATTTGTAGAGGGATACCACAAAGCAACAATATTAGCAAATCTGCTTCTTGAGCTGTTTCCCTACAGCATGCATTTTGTATCCCAAGCGATTATGGCACTTCCCCTTGTAAGGAACATCCCTTCCTGCTCTCATGGGTGCACTCCTCCCTTTTCCAGTTCTAATTTTCCAGCCTTCAGCTTCCAACCATTGCCATGTACTGCACCTTCCTTCAGGAGATTCAAGAGGTTTTCTAGACTTATCTCACCCCACACGTTTACTTCCACAATGCCAGCATTCCCTCTTCTTCTCCAGTTTCTTCCCCACTTTAAAAAGTTCTGCCCACACCCACCAACCCATACATCAACACGAATTTCACCAAAGCGGTGTTTATAAGTTAAAGGTTTCCATTTAATCCTCCTCTGTTGGCCCAGCCACATGTTTTTTGGGCGTGCTGTTGCTCTGGGCGCTGATGTTACTCACCGTGACACATAAGACCTTGTAGCACCACTGCTGTATAAAACTAGGATTCAGTGACAGGTATATTTATTTAGTGTTCTGTAGTTCAGACCCTCTTAAATCACCAGGACATTTGCTGGTTGCTCTCCAGTGCCGTTCCTTTCACCATCAGTCACATCAGCAGTGGGAAGGCTGCTGGTGCTGGCAGTGCTGCGTGCATTGGCTCTGCTCTGCAGCTGGAGCCTTGCTTGGCCTGGTGCAAATGCCCTCCCACTGGATCAGCTTCATTTTGTTTGCTGTGCCTGGTTTGTGAGGAGGGAGGGATGAGGCAGGCACTCGTTGCAAGCTGACACTGCTCCTGCATTAGCTGTGGTGTTGGGATCTTCTGCTGAGCTCAAGTGATGGCTTTCTGCTAGTGGAAGTGTGCTATTGATGGAGTTATTGATGGATAAGTGAGCCAATGATGGAGTTACAGGTTACTACTAGTAAATATCAGCCCATTATAGGAAGACTTCTAAACCAACCTGTCTCTGATGTGCTGATTTTACTGTGGGAAGTTATCTGCAGAACATTCAGCAACCATGAAATCTTGTTTCTGGTTGGACTGCATCTTCCCTGTTTTTCCAGCTGGCCCATGCAGTACATCTGACAGCAGTTTCTGTCATAGGGATTTTGGTGCCCAGTGCCCTGCCTGCAGCTGTGGGTCAGCTCAGCTGCCAAGTGGTGTTTGAGTAAGGAAAAGAACCCATGATCAGTTCTTTTAGTTCTTGATACCCTGCTCCCTTCCTTGAAACCAGAGGTCTACAGCATGCTTTGTTACTAAACACACAACATGTGCTTGCTCCTCCCCATCTGAGGTTATTTTCAGTGATAAGAGATCACCACCAATACTTCGGGCGCCTTCTGTTCCCTGCTGACCTTGCTGCTCTGGGCAGTAAGCAATCCATATTTTTCTCTCTGTGTAATGGAGGTAGCAACTGTTTTTCTTATTACAGTTGAGTCTGTACTGTGAGCTCGTGCTGGGAGATATCAAAAGACAATAAACAAGGAAACAACCTATGCAAATACAGTCTCCCGCTACTTTCTGTATATTCTATTTCTGTTTGCATTCCGTCTGCACGCTTCAGATGTGGCACAGAGGACATTAATGTTTTTATGATGCGGATATGCCAGTTCTTTTCTTCATATCTGCTCTTGGAGACTTGACTCTGAAGAGATTTCTGAGACAGCTTGTAAAGGGGAGGAAGGGAATGTCCTGAACAGCACTGCGACCGATAAGCAAAGATAGCAGGTGCAGTATGCATATTCTTGAGCGTTCACCTTCAGGAGGAAGCAGGACTTGGATTGTGGATGAGTGGCAGAGGAGACCTTGAACACTAGCTCTGTGAAACACATTTACTTAGTTATCTGTGCAGTCTTTTGGAAAGATTAATTATTGGGTGGAAAAGCCTTGAGGGGTCATTTTAGTTCTCATTTTGCAAGTTTTGGACAAATAAAATTTGTCTCTTTTTTTAGTACTGCTGCTGAGCTGTACGACAGGCTGGTAGGACACACGAGTGAGCAGCATTTCTCAACGTGGGTATGCAAATAAGAATGTATTACAGTTCTCGCTGGCTTCTACGACCTTCATTAAGCACAAGGGAACAGTTGAGCATGCATTCATTGATTCACACCCAGCCAAGATCACAAACTGCAGTGCAGTGCAACTCCTTCCACTAAGGGCATGTGGAGTGCAGCAAAATGCTGTGCCAAGCTTCTACAGCTCCGTGCAGAGCTGATTGTAATATTCATGAAGCTCAGATAACGAGAACTCTGAAGAAATTAGCACACAAGAAATGGGCAGATTTAGACAAGAAGGGTTTATGAGCTGTGTGTGTGCTGGAATGGCTACCAGTAAATATTTATCTGCCTTCCCTCCTCACTAGCATGGGCAGTAGTTGCAAGTAGTTGTAGGGGTTTAAGGTGTCCATACTTTGTCTCTTTTAGCATTCTCTCACAGATAAACCTGGGATGGGGGCAAACAGCCTGCAGATTCTCTCTTGATGGCCAGTGTCTCTCAACATCTGACCTTTGCTGCCATGCTGGGCAGTGCTGGAAACAAAGCATAAGGTTTACTGAGAGAGTCTCGAAGTTTGCCTCTTTCCCAGCTTACATCTAGGTTTTGCACACTGATGATGTTGGTAGGCCCCTGGGATGTGCCAGGTTAGGAAATCCCTGGAGTCGTGTTTTACCAGTGTGCAACAGCAGTAACTGTGACCAGCCTGTGGCAGCCCCTCTTTGGATACACACACCCCTGGGGCTGCTGCTTCAGGCTGTGCCAGTGCTTCAAAGCACATGGGGACAGAACCAACTTCCACCATAACTGCAACCACCAGGAGCAACAGGAGGAAGCAAACAGTGCGGAAGTTCTCCCAAAGCTGAAAGTTTGCCTCTAGTTTGAAAAAGTTCTGTAAAAGTAGGCCAGGTGGTGTAGAAGGGGACCATCTCTATTCCTGCCATCACAGTTTTAGTCACTTGTGGTAACATGTGAGCTGCAACCAGCGGATTCCCCTTGGAATCTGATGCCATGGTAACAAAGGCACTATGGCTCTTAGGAAAGATGTGGTCTTTTCTGTAAAGTGCTGTGGTCTTGTAGATATGAGTACACTAAACAAATTATCTTCTGGGACAGGAACGAATCCAAAGTTGGAATCTAGTTCTTCCATGCTGCTGGAAACTGGTACAGGGGAATTGATTTTCCTGTATGGTCAAACAGAATTCTGTGGTTCCTTAGGAAGAAATGCTTTTCATCTTATTCTCTCTGATGAAATAGGATGGAAGTTGGTTATCAGTAGATATATCATAGGAAGGCTGAGGCTGGAAGGGACACCCAGAGGTCATCTTGTCCCACCTGCTGCTCAAGCAGGGCATCCTCAACAACTAGTTAAAAAGAGCACCACCTTCATAAGCTAGAATTCTGCAACAATTCTGAAAAGAAATCAGGATTTTCTGACACTTACCTAATAACCAGCACCCACAGCCCATCATAGAATTACAGAACTGTAGGGGCTGGAAGGGACCTCTAGAGACCATCGAATCCAACCCCCTGCCAAAGCAGCTCCCAGCCCAGGTTGCACAGGTAGGCTTCCAGGAGGGTCTTGAATGTCCTCACAGGAGGAGACTCTACCACCTCTCTGGGCAATTAACCTCTCTTCCCAATTAACCAGGCATGCTCCTCTATGAAAGAATGGAGTTTTGAGTTAATGCTGTATTTTGGTCAGAGAAGGGAAGCTGTAAAGGTCAAGCTGCATGACACCTTCCATGTGCAGCATTTGAGTGGGGGTTACAAGGATGAATAGCAAAATGTGTAGAGAAAGCTTTTGAAGAACACTTGTAATTCAAAGAGCATGCCAGGTTCTCTTCTGAGCCCTGTAAGCACTGCCAGCTGCAGCTTGGGAAGGAGTGGTAACTAAGAGGAAGGGATCAATCCATCAATAGGAAGGAGAAGTTTAGCCCCCCTGAGTTTCCTGTTCAAAGCACAAGAGAGGGATGGGTGCCTTGAGGTCAGAGATGGGTAATTTTCTGGATTTCTCAATCCAGAAAGAAGCAGAGAAAAATGTTTATCATCTCTGTTAACACAGCTCTGCAGTCAGGCTCTTGGAAGTGAAGCAATCCCAAGTCAGTAGGGCTGGAAACCTTATATGCTTATCAGAAATTTTCTCAACTTAGCTTGTTAAATATAGTTGTTTTCTCTCCTGTCTCCCAGTGTTATGCAGTGTAAGGCTGGTACTTCTCTCTGTATATTTATAGTCTAGGGATCTTAGGTGAGGAAGTACTGGTGGTGCAGTAGATCACTGCATTCAGATATAAAATATAGCTTCTTCACTGGAAAGATATGGTGCTGCAAGATAGATGGCGTACTACGTCTCTACACATTTTATTGTTAACCAATGGATTAATAATGAATAAAGATTTACAGTCTGGATGAAAAGGGCACATTTGTCTTTACCGTAACATGTCAAGAACCACAAGTTAATAAGTAGCACCAATTAGCTCAGAGTCCTGAAGTCTCCTGCCAAGCATCCTGGAGTGCACTCCTGGCTCCTGGACACCAGTGGTCTTCTCACACTGATCCCTCCAGTCCAGGGATGTGCTCATGAATTTTTCTGAGCCCCTGTGTTGTTTGTCTAACCCTCCTTTTTCCTCCTTTTGCTGCCTTTTCCAGCTCTCTGTCCTCTCCACTGCCCATCAATCCTCATCTTTTCTGTGGCTAGCAATCAATTGAAGATAAATGTTACAGAGATGCTCACTAAAGCCATGGGTCATGGAGCATGGCGTGCCCTGCAGCATGCAGAAAGGTTGAGCATAGCAGTAGCTGATGGACAGGCAGATCAGTGTGTTGCAGATGAATAATAATCAGCCAGACCCATGCTGGTGCCATCAGTTGCTAGCAGTGATGTGCTTCTTGTTCCTGCCTCCTTCTTCAGCTGTGCACGCAGCAATTGGGCTGTGCCAGCTTATGAGACCTACACTGACAATTCATACGTATTTTGCCTCTTGACTTCCTTTTTCTTACCTCCTGGGTAGGAGATGGCCTGGGCTGGAGCACAGAGCCTCTCACATTTGTACCTGTGGCTGACTGTGAACTGTTCTGTGTGCTGTATGGACACCTGCTGCAGGGAAGCTGTATGCTAGAAGGGAAGAGCATAGCTTGATCCAAATACGCTACCAACCTAACACATGAGCCAGATCCCCTGGACTGGGAGGGACAGGATTAGGGCAGCCTGTGTGTATGTTTACAAGGTGTTTGGCTCGGGCAGGACTTGTGTCTGACTCCTAAACACAGCACGCGGTGTAGGTCTTAACCCTTAGGGAAACTCCCATTGCTCAGGCTGGGCAATGTCCAGCAACAAGTTGTCATGGACTTGCCTTACATATATTAGTATTACCATGATTATCATAATAAATATATTAAAAAAAAATCTCTACTTCGTATGGGCAGTATGATTCTCACCATTAGCTTTGAGCCTCCCCTGCAGCTTGCAGGGATGTGAACAGAAGTGAGAGAGCTGGAGGGACCAGGCAGAGACATTCTTTAATGGGTGTAGAGCACCAAGAGCAAGAGGGAAAGGGCAGCAGTAATGTCACGGAGGAACTCTGTGTAAAAGGTGAGATCTGGAACAGATGGAGAAGGAGCAATGATCAGAACCATTGTCCAAAGATTTCAGAAAGACCTAGTGACTCCGTAGGTAAGGAATCCTACTTGAAATAGAATTTTATGCTTCTTGAACATGCTTTTGGTTCTTCTTAAGAATAAATCAAACAGAACATCAAGAAGTGCATTTTGGCTGTGAAGATGATGGCATTGGCACAAGGACCAGAGAGGCTGTGGGGTCTCCCCCTTAGGATCTCCAAAACCCTTGGCACAGGGCTGAGCACAGATCTGGGTATCCCTGCTGGGGCAGGGCTTGGGCCAGCTGTCCTTCAACCTCAATGTTCTGCTCTTGAATGGACACTTCCATGTCTCCTATTCCCTGGTCTTGTAGGATCCCAGGCAATGGCAGAGTGCTGGAGGAACAGAGGGGCTCACTGATGTATGAGTTGATGAGTGCTGTTGTGGATAAGTAGCTTTTCAGAAATGGAAAAGCAAAATGGTTCTGCAGGCCCATGCAGAGTAAGTGTGCACCAGATGGCAGCCTGAGTGAGGCAAGACTTGATGGCATGGGGCAATTTTCCAGGGCTGTGGGTCTCACTAGGCTGTTGGATACAACTCATGGGGAAAGCACTGGAAAAGTGACATCACCTGGGCTGCTGCTGCTGAGCTGCACTGGTTCACCTTACACGAGAAGTGTAATGTAGAAAATACCCAAAAACTTAAATATTTTGTGCCTGGCAAAGGGAAGGTGGTCTGTGCGTGGCGTGTGTTACGAGGTATCTGCTTCAGGAGCGACTTAGAGGGACTAAAAGAAAAAATGGTGATGTTTAAACCCAGTTTCTGAAGGCTTATGAACCCCTGGTACCAGGATTAGAAAGAAACTGCCTCTGAATGGTAAGATTATTGAAGATGGCTGTAGAGATCCATTGCCAGAAGCCCTGATTTTTACCTTATCGAGTTGCTTACATGGACATGTTTTTAGTAAGATCCACTCTTTGAAAGCTTTACTCAAAGATCTCTCATCAAAACCACAAAATTATGCAGAACTACACCGTGGGAATTCAAATCCTTTAGACGTTTTTGTAGGAGATGCAGGAAGTCATGATATGCAATTTCTCTATTAAAAGTTTTTGTACATTCCAGAGAACCACAACTCTCATGATGGGAACTAAATGAGAAAGGCAAATTAGAGAATTATTTTTCCCTTGACAAATTAATAGGTTTTGCAAACATTTAAGGGACTGCTGCGCACAGATGGAAAAATTGCACCAATTAAAAGAAAGCCCTGAGGCTGAGACATAAGAACTCAATTGTCAAACCACAAAAATATTTCTAATGAATCAATTTTCTAAAGAGGTGTAAAAAGAGTCACCTCTGTAGCAGAGTTTTCCTGACGGTAGCGAGAGATGGGCCACAATGCTGGAAAGCATCTGAGTTATGATGTGACATTAAGGTAGCTGTGGGAGATGGCTGGAGAGGCAGTTGGGTAAGAGTCTTCCAAGGAGAAGACTCCACATTTAATACAACCCCACATTTAATGTTTGAGCAGATGTAAAGGGAAGGAAGTGAAGGGGAAGGTCTGCTCAGCACTGGCCTCCACTGGCAGAAGCTGAAGGCAACAGCAGCTTGCATTTGTGAGCCTAAAATTGGGCTCTCCATGCTTTGTAATCTCTTACAGCAATCTCCATGGAAAATCTCTTGGTGGTGATGGCTGTCTGTGGCCTTAACCTTGGGATGGAGTGATGCTTCTGCACTGCTGGGGTAGGTCAGCCCTCACTGCCAGCCCCACTTGGCCCCCTTTTCTCCCCCTGCAGCATAGCAGCTAGAAGCAAAACTTCATGCGTATGTGGCATGTACCGTGGAACTTACTTTATAATGCCAATGAAATCCTTCCATGATGAATTGTGTACAATTAGAGCTGTGGTTCCCTGGTGTGAAGGGAACACTCACAGCAGGCCTCACCAAACAGCTGAGTGTCCTACAGCAGGGCTCCCTGGGGGCTCAGTGGGGACAGCATGAGATGACACAGGTGGCACTGCCAGGGGTCCCCTTGCCAGCATGGCTCTTATAGGATCACAGAATGGCTTGGGATGGAAGAGACACGGAGATCATCAAGTTTCAACCCCCAGCAACGGGCAGGGCTGCCAGCTGCTAGGTCAAGTACCAGATCAGATGGTGCGAAATTGTGTAGGTGTTTGTGTGTGGAATTAGCAGTCAGCTCACATTTGTTCAGGGCCTTTACCCACCTGCACAGAGTCAACTGCTGAGTGCCACCAAAAGTTCAGCGCAGGAGTCACCTTGGGCACGGCAGTTTGCTGCTGTGAGCAGGAGGAGCCGTTCAGGGATGAGCCAGGAGAGCTGGTGAGCTTCAGGCAGGGACTGCTGTCCTCTCACCTTGAGGTTTTTAAGAGCAGAAATGCAGGGGTGTGAGGCAAAAAGTAATAAAAATAAGTAGGAAAGGTGCTTGCCACGGCTGATCGGCACAGAAGACTTCATCACTACAATCTGTGGTGAGAAATGAATGGGTGAGTGTATAATGAACCTGTCTGCCGTGGCCCAGAATCTTGATTTGCTTAAGGTGATTTGGACTGCTGCCTGGGACAGTAGTGGAGCAAAGTTAGATGCAGAGAAGAGGCAGAAGTGTTGGGTGGGTGCCCTGAGGTGTGCTGCTGCCTACTGTGGGCTGTCCTCTGTCCCTGACTGTGGGACACATCACCCATCTGAGTCCAGGGGCCACAGCTGAAATGAGTCTGAACGTATTCCATAGAGTTTTAGCATTAATGTCAGTGCTGCAGAAAGAAAAGCACGGATGACATGTGACCATCAGTGAGCGTTTTGCAGCTCCCGAGCGCAGGGAGCTGTGTCAGTGCCGGGCTGAGCTTCCAGCTTGCTGCTGCAGCTGTGGCATTCCTTGCTGACACTTTTCCTTCTGATCGGTGGCTGCTGTAAGCAGAGAGGGTCCAAGAAATGACACAGCCTTCACGGTGCAACTGTCATTCTCCTCCTAACTCTTGCAGCTCTGAATTCACGGGCTGTGTGGGACAGGAGATGAAGATCAGGGCGTAATTCCATGCGGAGATGGCTGAGCTCAGCTCCCAGCAGCACCATTTCTTCTCGCTGGGATAAATCAGCACAGGCAAAGCTCTGCTCTCACTGCACAGCTCCTGCTGCCTGCAGCACCAGCCCGCGCACAGCCCTGCAAGGAGGCGTGGAGCCCACTGCTCCTGCTAAGATTGTGCTCTACTAAATCGTCCAGGCTGGCTTCCCATTTTAATTTGCCTGCTCTGCCTCCCTCTGGATGGCGAGGAGCCCTGCTGTAGCAGTCATTTTTCTCCCCTTAGAGGTGCTTATCCCGAGTAATCACATTTCCTCTCCAATCGAGCTCTCAGCACATGGCATTTTTCCCAGTCCTTGAGTAATTTCTTTAGTTCTTCTCCGCTCCTATTTTTCAGCTCCCTTTTAGAAATGAAAGAACGAGACCAATAGTCAGTATTGAATTCTCAGCTTCACCACTGCCAGGAATATTGAGAGAAAATGATTTCTTCCCTCACCATTTTAAGTTATCCGGGAAAACTGGTCTCTGTCTCCAGTTTCTGTTTCGTGTGTTTCATGTGCTTTTGTCTGTCTTCTGCCACTAGTCATTGGTATATGTCACTCATCAGGTTTTATTGACTGTTAATGAAAA
Organism: Cyrtonyx montezumae; assembly: GCF_038088225.1. Lineage (NCBI taxonomy): Eukaryota > Metazoa > Chordata > Aves > Galliformes > Odontophoridae > Cyrtonyx > Cyrtonyx montezumae. The sequence goes on from NW_027071826.1 coordinate 2,716,959, forward strand.
GCAAAGATGCAGGCATGGCCTCTGGCTGGGGGCATGCCCACCTGTAGCTGTCCTCTGCCTGAAGCAGTGTGGGGCAAGGTGGGTCTTCTGGCCGCCTCACTTGGGCCATTTGCACATTTCCCATCTCCTCTGCACCTAGCACACTGTAATACCAGTGGTTTGGAGTTTTCTGCTGGAGAACAGCGAGGAAACAATACATCCTTCTGCCAGCATCTGCCCAGAACTGTCAGCAGTCCCTCTAGAAGCGGCATAATGAAATCCACGCGCTGTTGCTGAAGGAAAATTACAATTCTGAAGTTTCTTCTGGTTCTGTTTTCTAAGAAGCAGATGGAAATCCCTCTTCCTCAGGAGACAATCAGGCATCCTGCATGCGTTCTATGCAGGCACTGCAGGCTTGTGTGGGAGGCATGCTGCATGGCAGTGTGCTTTTACATCCACACACTGTCACTCTGTTGTCACTCAGTGCTCTGACCCGTGGCTATAAAGGTGATGCTTCTGCTTCAGATTGCTTATTTCTTCAGTTTCCCCTGTGCTGAGAGCCCAAAGGCAGATGTAGTGTGACATCTGCCGTGGTGTGACATCTGACACAGCATGCCATCTGACATGGTATGCCATCTGACCCCGCCACATGTTGCCACACCAGCTGAGGATGTGCTGCTTGCCATGTCGGTGTCTGTTACTCCTCAGAGACCCCGAGCATGTGGTCTCCTCGAGACAAAGCACCCTGCATGCAGGTACCCCATGTGCCCAGCTGAAGCCAGGCTTAGTTGTGGCATACTGATTTCTACAGTGTCTTGGCAGCCCGGGGTCAGTGAAGTGGCGCTGGCCAAGCAGTCAATGAGTTGAGAAGCACAGATGGAGAAGTGTGTATTGTGTCATGGAGCTGCGAGGAGATGCACAGCACTGCTGGTGCCTGGTGTGTGCTGAAAGCAAGCAGCTGGCAGCTCTCCTCTGAAGCATTTTGATTCTGTCTGGCATCACCTCTTTCCTTGCTGATGAAAACACGCTCTAACTTAACATGAAAAGGGTGAAAGAAGTTGGCAGAGCCAACAAAAGACAGCAAAACTGCAGTTTGCTGAGTTTACAGTAGCCTTATTTATTTCTTTGGGAGCATCCTCCCGAGGTGTCAACAGCGATCTGTCACAGACTGTGAGCTGTTATCACCTTTTAAGACGCAGGTATGGATTTGCAGACAACCTGCCTGCAGAGAGCTGGAGCAGAGGCAGAAGCTGTCATGCCTGGTCCCCAGCAGCACCTGTCCTTTCCAGACCTGCTACAGGACCCCAGCCCCACTGTGGGAGTGATGCACTGTGCTCCTAGGGCACCAGCAGTTGTCTAAGGTGATGCAAGCAAGGTGAGGCAGGCTCAGGTTCCAGCCTCTTTTAAATACCTCCTGCAAACGAATTTGGAGATGGATGTGTAATGAGCAGCCCCTCTCTTTGCCACTGTGCCTGTAGATGCTGCATCCTGTGTCCCTGTGCTGCTATGATCAGTCATGATAGGTATGGATGATTTCCTTTGAGTTGCTGAGAACACATAAACATATGTTTGCAGTTCATGCAAACCCTTCAGCGTGTCCCAGGGTGGTGAATCACCTCGTTTCCAAGCAGTGCTGTCAGTGCAAATTCACAGCCCAGTTCACCCTCCTGGCACAGGCTGTGCCACGACGTGCGGTGGCACCTGTGAACACCAGCAGCTTCAGACCTTGTGGTGGTAAATTCATCTGCAGTTCATTCATCAGTAAGGCGGTGTTGCTGCGTTTATAAAACCCCATGTGTGTGGTGTACCCATGTGTTGGCTTCTAAAGTCTGAAGGCAAAATCCTGTGCTTGTTGAAGCCAGTGCCCAAAGCTCCCATTGCCTATACTGGGAGAGAATTTTGTGTCAAATAGTTGGAAGTGCTTTCACCCATTTTTTTGGTGGCTGTCCTGGCAATTTGCTGGGGAGCTGCTCCCTTCCAAGGTATGTGCTGGGCCTTGTCACCACAGAAGCTCCAAAAACCGGTACAACAGTCTTAAAGAAAAGGAAAAAATAGGCTGGAAAAAGACAAACAGAATGGATGTCAAACAGGGACAACACTGTTAAGGCACCATTTCGGATACAAAGCTATGTGGTGGGTGTTTTCCATAAGAGAAGGGAAAAGCCTTTCCCTCCAGCTGGAAATAACAATACTTTTGTGGAAACCCTTTTGTGGAAGCAGCTCGTTTCCCTTGTAACAAGGCCTTGGCAGTGCCATGTTTGCATCTGCACTGAGAAGCTCTGCCAGCACCTGGGATTGTCCCTGGGGGTGTTCAAGAACTGTTAGATGTGGTACTGAGGGACGTGGCTTAGTGGGAAGTATTGGTCGTACATGGATGGTTAGGCTGGATGATCTTGGAGGTCTTTTCCAACCTTGGTGATCCTATGATCCTCTGACAAGGACTCAGGGTGCTGAGCTGTACTGCAGTGAATGGAGAGGCTTGGGATGGTTGCTTGGCCAAAAAGATGAGGAAGAGGCTGAATTATGGCACATGCTGCATGCAGTGTTTGGAGGAAAGGAGCAAAGCGCAAGCTTTTAGTAAATAGTGTTTACAAGGGAGGTGGAGAGGTGAGGCTGAAATATGGGCTGTTTTTTCACGGAACAGCTGTGTAATGAGTCTCCAGGGTTCAAGCTGCTCTGAGGAGCAGGCTGGAGCATCATTTTCTGTCCTGCTCTCCGTAGCTTGAGACGAAGTACAGAGTTTCAGTCTCTGCAGATTTAGTTTGCTTTGTTCACTAGGTGGAGCATTGATGGCCAAATCGATGGCAGAATGGACCCCACGATACACTCACTTCCTTTCTGAGGCAGTGTTGGGTGAATCACTTTGTCTGAGGCCCATTTTGGTGGCTGACTGGAAGCACCTGGTCAGGAATGTGGGCACCAGCTCATCTGTGTGGCTGTCCTGGAGCATGCACAAATGGATTTGGCTGAGTGTGGAGGGGTCTGGGAGCCAAAGCAAGTGCTGGGGATAATGTGAATGTGATGTCATCCACAGGCTAGGTAGGGTGGAGGCAGGGTCCAGCCTGGAGCACTCTGAACAAGACCTGATTTTGGGTGGTGGGTGCTGCTCTGGTGACTTCTACCCACTGTGCAGAGCACTCTCATGGTCAAAGGATGCTCCCGCTGCAGATTTATCTTGAAGCAAACAATGTTTTAATGTAGAGATGCTGTTCCTCTGTGTGTATTTGGACATGTTGGAGAACATGTTGGAACAGCTGTCTCAGTATTTGTTTTTTCCCCTGAAATTCCACAAGCCAAAACAAATTCTGTCCCCTTCCCTTCCATCCGTGCTCTCTCTTCCTCTGTCCCTTATGCATCCCTGTGCACGTGTCTCCTGTCATTATCACAAACATCATGGAGATGACCCTCAGCCAGGCAAGTAGAGCAGCCAGGACATCTAGTGCAGATGGGGACTGTCAGCAGGTGTTTTTTGTTAGCCAGAAACAGAGGAAGATGCAACAAGCTTTTTTCTCTGATGCCTCCTGTGGGTGAAGCAGTGCCAGACTCATCTCACCAGGGATGGAGCCGAGCTTAAAAGCCCTTAAAGCCATGGTTCTGACAGTGCTGTGGGCTCTCCTGCCTGCTGGCCAGTGCCAGCGACTTTGCATTGAAGATGTCCTTCCCTCTGGCAGGCTCTTTTGTTTATAAGAAAGAAATGGGAGCAATTTTCCATTTGCTATAGTATGGATAGGCTGCACAGCTTTGGACTGGCAGGGAGGAAGGGGGTGGAACAGATGTACCGCTTCAGCTCCTTCTTGTGCACCATCCTTGCTAAAAACTGGCAAGTCAAAAGCTGTGCTTGTTTCTAAAACTGTCCTCATGGCCTGATTTCAGGGATCTGCAGAGCAAGTGCAGGTGACAATAACGTGACATCTGATGGCAGAGTGCGCAAAGAGCAACTCAAAAGGCAGAGCCTGCGAGCTGTTTTTAGGTCAGTGTGTTTCCTGCGTAGATAACAGTGCAGTCAGGAGAGAATTTCATGCACGAGGGCCTCGGTCTTTGTCTCTGGAAAACACTTCACTGAGACAACTGCAGAAGCAAAAGTGACACCAAGATGGGTTTGCAAACCTCCAATACAAGGTGGCGAGTAGAAAGGAATTCGTAAGACATACAGACTATTGCCAACAAACAGCAGTTGATTGGTTTCTATGGAGTTTTTGGTCTGTTTTAAGCAAGTCCCCTTAGCAGCACAGCTGAGTTTGAGGAGGGCTGGGCATCATTCCCATCCTGCCCAGCTTCCCCTGGAAGCCTGAGGTGGTGGGAAGGAGCAGCACGCTGCTGCTGTAGTGCTGCCAAGTCAGCCTTGTGGGGCTAGGGGGGCAACCCCACAAGGACAAGCTGGCTTTCCTGCTTGGTGCAGTCACATCTTGCCTTCTCAGAAGGGTGAGGAGGTCACCAGGCTTCCTATGCTTATAGGATGATGGCTTCTGGAAAGTCTAGTGCACTGCAAGTCCTGTGAAGCTGCCCCTCCTGAAAACTCTTCTGCAAGATGGGGAGGAAGGCTCTTCAGCCCACATTTGGCTGCACAGCAGTGGTCTTATTGCCACTGCTCTGAAGCACAGCTGTGAGCTCCCCTGATGGGTGATGCCTTGGGCTCTTTGGTGGCCAACTCTTGTGCTTGTGCTCAGGACCAGAGGTGCTGTCTAAGCCTAAGTCAGAAAGGAAACTGAAATCTATTTCCTGGTTGCAAATCCTGGAGGTGTCTTTTTTAGGACCTAAACTTTAATGTTTACAGTCAGAAAATGTAAACTTTCTCCTGGGATGGCTTTTTAAACTTCTTCTCTTTTAACTGAGGATCTTAAAAACTGCATGAAAATCAGTGGATGGGGAAATAGTGGTGTGTTTATAAGAGATTGGAGAGAAAGGTACAGAAAACAGAGCACGTCTGAGTCTGGGGATGCAGAAGCGCAGATGAAGTTCCTTTTGTTCTCTAATGACAGAGAAGTCTGCCAGTCTTGGCTTCTCTGCAAGCTTCACTCTCTCTAATTAAAAATCAATTAGTATGTTTAGCAATTATCTAATTAATGTACTAAAGCTATCATGTTAGATTCATATCCAAACATGCCTCTTAAATTGTATGTTAGTAATAATGCAAATGATGCATTTATTGCTCATGTAAGTTTGAATTAATTGGAGCGCGTGACATTTCTGTTAATTTTGCACACACCTAGTGCACTGTGCTTGGGGATTTTTGTATAACCAATCTTGCAGCTATTTCTTGAACGGAAGATGGGAACAGCTTTTCTGAGAGTTTCCAGCTAGCAGCCATTTCCTGGGAACACTGTGGTCCAGTGCATTAACCAACAGGATGCTGGGGAAGGTAAAGTAGCCCTGCAATATGCAGCAGTGGGTTTGCAGAGCCAAGCATCTATTTAGCCAAGCAAATGTAGTGTCTTGAATTTTTGCTAATGGGAATTTGTGAAAATCCAGAGTAAATTGCATGACCATATCAAAAGAAGCCATTTCAAAAGATGGTTTTGGATTATCGTTCTGGGTTACAGGGAAGGCTTCCTGCAGCAGAGGTGTATTCAGGCAGAGTGATGAAGAGCTGACAGATACCGTAGGTGACAATGTGTGGAGTTCATCCCTTCCTGCAGCTTTGGGGCAATTGTAACTGTAGAGATTGCTGGACAATATGGACAGAAAGTGATGCCCTTGAAATGCCTCCACCATCTCAGAAATAATGGGTGAAGCTCAAGATATTTTGCAGACCTTAAACCAGTTCTCTTTTCTCCCCATGATAACAAAAGCAGCTCCCACATCAGATTTTGTGGATTCAGTGGCTTCAGCACTGCTGGGCAGGATTTATGAACCAGTGCTTGCTTCAAAGCTGGTCACTTCCATCACTTCCATCTTAGTGATAGCAAGAAACATGGCCAGAGAGAGAGAGCACATAGCCACTAAGTGGCAGTGATAAAGCCAGCCTGTTGGCTTCTTAAACTCCCTGAGAAACATTTGTCCTTGGAGGGAGCAGTCTGGGGCTGTTGGGTGATAGGGAGGCAGGAGCTGCCTGAGGTGCAGAGGCATGTGTCAGATGCCTGGGTTCATTATGCAGCCTGAGCTGGACATTGGATGTCATAGATCCTTTAGCTGGTTAAAGACTTCAAAGGTGAAGAAATGCAATAGGAAGGGCTCCCTGCTGGGAAATACAATCATAAGGCAACTGTGGGCCAGGTTTATGCAGGTCGTTAGGTGTCTAAGGGCGCAGCTAGTTTGCTCCCAGTGACTCTTCTGGGCAACACTGCAGCTGGCACAGCTCAGTGTGCTGGTGAAAAGAGGACAGACAAATAAGAATGTGTTTAGAGTATGAATGAGGGGCTCTGAGGTAGCGGGATTATGGAGAGATGGGAGGCAGATGTGGAGGCAAAGGTCCCCATTCATAAGGGCAGGACCAGTGTGTAAACATGCTTAGAGCCAGGGATCTCTGTTCAATGGGAGTGTGACTCCAGTGTTCTAGAGGCAATCGCCCCACTGTGGGGTGGTGTGGGGACAGAGATGGTCTTGGGGGAGCAGGAAAAGGAACATCAGTGGAAAGGAGGCCAAGAGGAAGGCAGATTAGGAAGCAGCACAAACCAAAGAGGGGTCTGCAGATCCAACTGAAACTTCAAATTAAAATTGCACATAATAATGAAAGAAGGAAGTTATCATCCTGGCTGAGATTCCTGTGTTTGCTCATTATAGAGCTGTAAAGCTGTGGCTCTGAGGACTTCCCATACAAGTGTTTCTTTATCAGTAATTATGGGACAATAAACTTGATGGAACAATAAATGCTGTTCTTTAAAGCAAGCATGGGTTTCTGGTTTTTGCCACTGTAAGCAAGAGATGCTACTCTACAAGTAAATACTCCCTTCTCTCCTTAGATCCCAGCATCTAAAAGGGGATTTAATGTTATAATTGTTATTGAGATGGAAACCAAACATTTCTTTCAATATACCTGACCTCTTATGGCACATAAAGCTCTTGGAGTTAACAGCAGGCACTAAAAAGGTGCCTGATTTTATCATCCTTAGCATCTCGCTGACATTCGTAGGCTTCTGCCAAATGCACTTTCCATGTTTGGTGTTTCGTAGCTCCATGAGATGCTCTTAAAAATTTATTAGCATGCTACAAAAGACGCAATCTTCCACGAGCAGAAAGCTGCTAACTTGCTTTTGTGTTCTAGTGCCAGGAGGAGAAATGCACTGAGGTTTGTTGTAAGTTTTTATTCTTTTATTTGTGCTTGTTTTACAGCAGATAAGAGCCATTGCATTTTGTCCTAAGTTTGAAATAATTTAAAGGCTGTCTCCAAGAGGTGAGCAATTAGCCCAGTTACAGCTGCCTGTTTGCAGCGTGATGCGAGCTAGAGTGGTTGGAGAATGGTTTTTGGAGAGTGGAGTTTCATTTGTAGCTCTGGAAAGACATTAAACCCTCAAATACTTCTCAAATTTTCAAAAGGGACAGTGGAAGTATCCCTTTCCCCTCCCTCCAGTCACTCCTATTGGCAGTGTTTCTCTAGCGGGACCCTCTGCTTAAGGTTTCATTGCCACATCCAGCTGTCTCCTATTGAATGTGGTTCTCATGGGAGCTATGGAGCACCTTTGTAGAGAGTTCTGGATCATGTACAGCTAGAGTGCATGTGTCCTCTCTGCTCCTCTGCGGAGAGCAGGCATTTTCTTTCACAGGTTGGCACAGCATTTGGAAAGAGAGACAAAATAATTCAACCAAAGCTATCTGTCAGGGCAGTAGCACAGCTCTGCACCATCTGACAGTGTTCTTCCACTGCTTTGTTCCTCCTTGAATGCTTCATTTTTTTTTAGTGTAATAGAAAAGGGATTAAAGCTATAGATGGTTGGGGTAAAAAAGGATTTTCTTGCTCCCTTTTGTCCCTTTAGCCACAAAACCACTATTTATTCTACAAGTTCAACATAGAAGCAATGCAAATAAAATGAGCTGACTTTAAAAGGAATGAATTTCCCACTCATACACCTGAGGAGGTGCTGAACAATTCTGAAAGCTGCCCTGGGCTGTGGTACCAAGCACCCAGCAGGCTGGCCATGGGCTGATGCTCCTGTGCTGTTTTGCCCTGGCTATTAGTGAACTGGCTGTGAGCCATCTGGAAAAAGTGTTAGAGCTGATGTTCGGTTGCCTAAGATGGATAAGGAAATGGGATCTTCCAGTTCTGACCCTGAGCAGCAGGATGAGCTGACTGAGGGCATGACAGTGGAAGGTAACCTTGCCCAGGAAATAAGGAGGTCATGAATCCTTCAGAAGGCCGTGGATGAACAAAAAGTGCAGAAAATGGAAAAAAAAGTTCCCCCAAAACCTTTTTAAAACCAATAACAAAAGCAATGACCTTCAACAGGACAAAGTCCAACCAATTTGGAACTGGCTGGTAAGATCCTTTGGGGAACAAGACCAAATGAAGAAAGAGTTCACAAAAGTTGGCAGTTGCTTAAGAAATGCTATTAAGGGCTCTTGTGCAATCCATCCCAATGCAGAGGAGCAATAAGAGGACAGTAAGAGACCAGAGTGGCTAAACCAAGAGCTCTTTTATTGACTCGGAGCAAAAAGGAATGGTACAGAAAGTAAAAAGTAAATTAGAGCTTGGAAGAAAAGGGCATAGGAGAGCACTACAGACATAGAGGAAAAAGCAAAAGGACAAAAGCACAAAGCATTGGTCAAGTGAAAGGGCACTCGAGTGCATCTGCATTAGCTGCAGGAGGGGCCAGGACACTTTTCTGCATGGATGCTGTTTGTCTTGAGACATGCCAGAGCAGGTTTGGATTGGATATTAGCGATGGGTTGGGGTTGGACTAGGTGATCTGATACACCATTTACAACCTTAATGATTGTAAGATTCCGTGATTCTATGACCTAAGTATTCAGTATAAAAAAGGCAAAAGACTTTTTATGATGTATTTACATAAGGTAAATACCTCAGGGAGCACGTGGAGCAGGGCTGGCAGGGCTGCACCGAAGGGGACATAGGTGCAAATGCCCTGTTTACAGCTGCTGAAGGTCTAGGGATCTCCAGGAGCTCAACAGAAGCTGCTGGTAAATGTAAATCAATATGTAGAGACAAGCTTTCCATTTGCTTGTCCCTATCTCAGCTTTGCTAGATAAAAATTCTGTTTTGAAAGGTCAGTGCTTGTATGTTAACTGTAAACTGAAAATACCCACCTGGACAAATGTTAGAGATGTAGTTTACTGTTGCAGAGACTTCACATGGGAGTTATGTCCAGAGTCTCTCTGGAAATTGTACATAGTCATCTCACTAAGAGTGTTCCAGTGAAATGGTGTTAGCAGCCAGCCCCTGCAGTGCTAGGTACTAAATGGCAGCAGAAACACTTATCTGCTGACCAGCCCGTGATGTGATGTGTATGTGGAGAAAAGATATTGTCCCAGAGCTTTGCTGGAAGGCACTCTAAATCCCACAGCTGACATCATGGCCATGGAAATGCAGCCACCCAGGAGTGCAGTGGGCTGCACCATGCTGACATGTGGGGCAGAGACTTGTTTACACTGAGTAACCCTATGAGATCCACAGTCTTCTTAGCAAAGCCATGTGTACTATCCAAAGCTCCTTTGGGGATGCTCTCCTTCATTGTGGGGAGGGAAAGGAGCCTGGGAGCAGTGATCCTAGCTTGAATAAATTACAGCCAATAGCAGGAGCTATTTTGGGAGCAGGGAAGATGACAACCCCAGGTCTCTGTGGCATGCCCTGGTGTTTGTTTCTGCTTGCATATGAGCTGGTGGTGAGCAGGTATTGTGCATGCACAGCTATAGGCCGGTGTCTTTGGCTCACCAAGTTTGGGTTCAGGACACATTTTCTCATAATAACCCCCACTGTTTTCCCTTGGAGAACACAACTAGATGTCGTGGCTGGTATTTTCACACTGGAGAGTTGTGTAGAGCTCTGTCTCAGTAAATGGATGAAGATTTCAGTTGTGTCTATGCTTGGTAAAGTATCATGCACTTACGGTGGTGTCAGACTGAGACACACCATAAGTGTGCATCTGCTCAGTGCTGTGCTGAAACAAATGCAGTCAGCAAAAATACCCGGACAGTTATAGCCACTCGTGTTGATGAAGGATGGTTAGGAAGAGAAACAGAGAAATGGCCGGAGAGCCAAATCAATTCTGCAAAGCACCATGTTTCTACAGGGAGACTGCAGAACAGCTATGACCACTGGCACAGAGGGTTTTTTTCTCCCAGGGCTTTGCCTTCAGTGTTACCTGGATGACCTCTTGCATGGGCTGACACATCAGGAGAGGGTTATTCTGGGAGGATGGGAGAGGCAGTGGACAAACAAATGGGGTTGAATTACAGCCCTGATGTTGCTCTTCTCATCCAGGGATAGCAAGGTTTCGGATGCCTCATCCCTGGAGTTGTTCAACGCCAGGCTGGGTGGGGCCCAGGGCATCCTGATCGGATGCTTGATTTAGTGGTGGGCAGCTCTGCCCACAGCAAGGGTACTGGAACTTCGAGGTCCTTTCCAACCCAAGCCACTCTGTGAGTCTGTGATCTGCAGTGCCCCACTCCGGGGGAGCAGGGAGCTCCAGCTGGCCAGGGTTTTCTGCAGCCGTGGAGCCATTATTGTGTGTCCATCCCCAGAGCTAGAGACACTCAGTGGCACCTTGCAGCCAGAACAGAAAGAAAATGTCTCCTACTTCTTGCCCTCTCATTGCCAGCCATGCTTCACTCAGGTAATAGAAGATCTACGCTGCAGGACACACACGGGTCTGGTGCGTTGCAGTTGTAGCAGTAACTTGCCCAAGGGATTTCATTCTCCTCAAATCTTCCAGTGTCTTTCTGGCCCAAGCACACAAATAAGATGCTGAACAACACTGCTGAGGGAGTAAATACCTCATAACTGAGCAGGTGCCTCACTTTTCATTCGTGCCCGTGTGAACATTTTACGATTTTATTTCATAATGGCATTGTAGCGAGCTGTGCTTTTACAAATAGGAAATTAAATCAGATGGTGATGTAAACCTGTAGAGGAGAACAGGCAGCTGTAATGGTTCTTTATTGCTTATTTCATCTGCTGTTGCATTTTGCCATTGCCTGGTGCTTAGTGAAGTGTATGATTTATTCATAGAAGACACTGTCACAGCCAAAGGGTTGTACAATAAACCACTGACAAGGCCTGTGCCAAAAGCCATTAGAAAAAGAGAACAATAATCTAGACACAAAGTATTTACAGACCAAGTTGTCTTTAATTTAAAATCCTTTACTAAGGCTGGATGATAATTACATCACATTTCAGATCAGCCAATGCTGACGGGCTTCTGTGTTTTCCCCAGTGGTATTAAAAATCTGTAATAATTGAAATCTACTTTAAGAAGCCACAACAAATTAATGTCATCTAAAGGTCGTTGATGCACTCATCCATGCTGCTAAGGGCCAGATTTTTGTCTTAATGGTAGCACCAGGATGGTGGAAGAGTTGGCAGACAGGAACATGTTTGATATGGCTGTTGGGCTGCATCTGTGGTTGGTCCTTCTCCTGTTCCTTCTGCTTCCCTATCCCTTTATATCTATACATTTGAATCTGTTTTTCTGGGAGGGAATGAGTTGTTGCACTAGCAGAGGGATGTAGAGTTGCTTTAAAGCCTGCAGATCCAGAGGGAATGTGCCTCAGATAGTGGCTGCTCCCCTTGTGTCTCCCTGCTTGCTCCTGCTTGGCTCTTATCACTCCGTCCCTGTATCACACACAGGTTATTTTGGGGGACTCGGTGTGCTGGGGGTGACTCTGGATTCAGGTTGTTTCAGGAGGATGGAATGCTGATGTTAAAATCACAAGGATAACCAGAGGAAGTGTAGGTTGGTCATCATTCCCATTGCTTACCTGCACGTGAATGCTCATTTGGAAATGGAGCTATGCAGATCCAGCTTTTCCATAGCAGGAAGGTGCAGACAAAACCCCTGCAGCTCCCATCCCAGTGCCACAGCTTGCTTGGGGCAGCCAGAGTGCCATTTGCATTTCTCATTTTTGGGAGCTTGTCCTCTGGAACAACTTTAACAGGCAGAAGTCACCTGGCATCTATATATGGCAAGCGTAGGGAAGCCCCCAGGAAGATGCTGTCAGCATGGGGCATGTCTTAGAAATGGGCAGTTCTAGAGATGCTGCAGGCAGGGCTGTGGCTGGTCAGCTCTCTGAGCTTGGATGAAGTCTGTGCACTGTGTGTGTCCATCTGGAAACAGACTCGTTTGCTATTTTGAAGGACAGCTGCCAGACAAGGATGTCAGTGGCAGCATGTCAGGCATGGGAAACAGAATATCTTTGGTGCCTGTGTTATGTTAGTGACATCTCGCTGGGATAAAGCAGGGTTTTAGGAATCACTTTGTGAAATATAAATACCTATGTTCTCCACAAATTGTATTCCTTTCTGACAGTGACCCTTAATTTCACTATTTCTCTAAGACACAGGGACAGTTTCTCTTACTGAGAGTCTGCCTGCGCTGTCAGTGCTCAGAGGCTGAGACATGTCCTGTCCTGTGCTTGTCCTGTCTGATTCCTCTTAACATTTCCATCAGCCTGGAGATGACTGGGTGCTCCAGTGTCCATGGCACAATGAAAGATCCCACGCTGCGAAAACACATCAAGCATTTAAAGGCTCGTGTAATATCACATGGGCTGAAAAAGGCTAAGCCCAAATACAGTGAGCTGATGGCAAAGAAGAGCATCTAAGTCATCCCAAAGGCATCAGTGTTGCTTTAAAATAAAACCCAAGCAATTAATTTGCTCTTCAGTTCACTATAGCTGTAGTTCCGCTGCACCAAACGCGCCATTGCAACAGAATAAATCAGTGGAATACAGAGTGCAGATTGCCTGTCCATAAAATCATGGCAGAGTGGCTGATAAAGGGTTAATGCCATCAGATGTCCCTTTGCTGCTCCCTACCAACACACATTTCATCACATTTTTATGGTGACTTTTTGGAGACAACAGGAGAAGAATTAGAATGAGTGCAGTGTGTCTCCCTCGTCAGCGTGAGTGCGGTGATGCAGTGCAGCACGCAGGTAATTGCCATGCAGGTGTGTGCAGTTGCAGGGTCCTGACGATTGAGAGCAGTATGTCCATGGCTCTGCTCTCCAGAGCTTCAGGACAAAGATGAAGCACGGTCTCTCTCTAATATTTACATTCACTGTAACTTTGTTCTTGCTTTATTTCCCTGTGATCTCGGATGTTGCAGAGCTGTAAGGGATTCTGAAGGACTGTGAAAGAATGCGTTCTGGTTTCTCTGTGATGTGCAGTGAAAACAGTGGGAGTAAGAAATTGGTTTGTAGATCAGCAAAGTGAAAAAAAACCCCTTAATTAGCAGCCAACCTAATGAAAGTGGTCCTCTTTGGGAACAGAATACATCTAGGGGTCTAGCTTTCAAAGGGAAGGCATATATTTTATGGTCCCTTCTTGAAAGATTTGAGGATACATTTTTGTAAATTATAACACTGTTTTCCAAAGAGTTTTCCAAGTTTTTATTATTCCCAGTTCTGCAGGGAAACTCATATCTTCTGAGCAGGCCATGTGCTTGTCACAGCTCCTGCTCTGCAGATCTCCCTGGCAGAAGCTGAGGTGGGCACAGCTGCACTTAGGGAGCCCAGAAAGACCTTGGGTCTGACCCAGGATGGGTCATTCTTGGGTTTTAAGCACCTTTGTTAATATTTCTTAAGTGTTTTCAGCATCTGACATGAGCAGGATGAGGGGGAGATGGAGTGGTGACACTGGAGTGACGGTGCTACCTCCAGTTCTGGCGTGGAAACGATTCTGAGTGTTTGAGCTCCTGGAAAATCAGAAGGATGCTCCTGACGTGCCCAAATCTTTACATCAGTAAAAAAGCCCAGTTAGAATTTTTATTATTACTATTGTTTTTAATTTAGGCAATCAGACATCTCCACCTTCTCCTGCTCACTGAAACCATTAAGCCATATTCTTCCACTGGGGGCAGTTGCTGTAGGAGTAATGCCAGCAGGCAGCTCTGCTCTGGCCCAGGCTGTTATTTACTGTAAGGCTGTGGATGTGAGCCTTGCAGCCAGCATGCCCCAGGGGCAGGCACTCTGCTGCCTCCCCTCCCTGCTCATTTCTGAAGTTCCCTATCTGTAAACAAATCCCTGCTTCACTGCCTTCCATGCTTGTTATTGGCATGGAATTCTGCCTGACCTACCGGAGCTTCACTCAATTTCTTCAAAAATTGCATTCAACAACCTACTGTTTTTCATCTGCGAGCGTCGCACACTTTAAAGGACTTTTCTGAGAAGAGTTCTTTCTTGCCACTGTTTTCAACAATGTGAGCTGCTGATAACTTCAAAAATCCTACTTGGAGTACAGCATTAATATTTGATCTTCATCGAAGCCAAAGAGTTGTCTGACTTCTGCAGACAATGCAGAGAATAATAAAGCTTTTGTTTGTTCTTCCTACAAGAGAAAGAAATAAAAGGAGCTTGGTTTCTGCTGATGAAAAGTGAATGCTAATGAAAGCACTTGTTAGAGGAGAGCCCCTGGCATGGCATACATGGTCCCCACCTTCCCAGCCTTCCAGGGCTTTGCATGAAGAGAAGGTGAGGGAGGAAAGGCACAGCAGCAGGAGCCTCCATCCCAACTGCTTTGTCTTCACTGCACATGAGTGCTTCAAAACTTCTCTAAGGGAGGGAAAATGCCACCAGTTCGAGGTAATACTTCAGCAAGGATGTGTTGCTGCACCAAAAGGCAGGTTTTCAGGTAAGTCAATAACCCATTTTCACAGGAAATTGTTGGTTGAGGGGCGGTGAGGGGTGAGGGTTTTCCCTGAGTATGAACAACAACAGTTCTCCTGGACGTCGTGATGCCTCAGTTTAGAAAAAGAAATACAATAAGCGAAACTGGTGAAAAGAAAAAAAGAATAAAGAAAAAAGAAAAAAAGAAAAAAGAAAAAAGAAAAAAGAAAAAAGAAAAAAGAAAAAAGAAAAAAGAAAAAAGAAAAAAGAAAAAAGAAAAAAGAAAAAAGAAAAAGAAAAAAGAAAAAAGAAAAAAAGAAGAAACTAGAACACATTCACTGTGAAGGCAGAGTGGCTCCATATCTGCATGCCATCTGAGAACCGAGTCTTCCATCAGTCTGCTCTCACTGTCATTTCAGTCCAGCTGATCCATTCGAAGGAATAAGCTCTTATCAGGAGGAAGGGGCTGTGCTGCACCTCATACTGCTCTGGGGTCACTGGGCTGTGGCACTGCCTCTGCCCATGCCTGGTTGCTGGGGAGAAGTAGCTCTGTGTAAGTCACAAGAGCAACAGTAGCTTTGGAAGTTCTTGATGCTGTATTCTTGATCGATATCCTTGATGTTGTGCTAATGCTAGAAATGTTTGTTTTTAATTACTTCCTCACTATAATAAAAGGGGTGCTGAGGGAAATTAGCTGTAAAGACAGGAGTGGGATGGCTTTTGGCAGGAGGAAAGGAAGGAGAAAGAGAAATACTGCCTCATAGAAAGTAACAATATCAGCAATTACCACTTGGGTGGAATTGAGGTGCTCTGAAATGAGAAAGTCACTTCAGAGCTATCTCTAGCAAATGCATCTTTCAGGGTTGGGACCTTCTCCAAAAAACATTTTAACAATTTATTTATGATGGGAATTGCTTTATCATTGAACTGGGAGGAAAACATGCCATTTGTTCAGCTTCCAAGCAGAAACATTTATAGTGTTAAAATAATGCTGAGCCAATTTTCTGGAAATACCAATTATTTTCCCTTTGTAGATTATAAAGTCAGTGGAGGGGTCTGCTCTAATGCCTGTAAAAGTCCAGGGGAGATTTTGCATTAACTCTCAGGGGAGCTGGATCAGCTTGGTGCTCAACTGCAAAGCCTTTAAGGTTTGCTGGTTTTGAACTATGTGAAAGTAACATCTACATATTGGTAAATTTTTCTTGTCCTGTGAGTTACAGAAGATGGGTGCTCATTTTCTACCAGTATTAGACCTAAAATCAAATATAAACCACCCAAGCATATTACTTGCTGTTGTACTAAATTAATGCCAATTGAGTGCTTTGCTTCATTGCAGTTTTGCATTTGAGGCTAGAAGCAGCTTAGGACAAAAAGCTTGTCCAGGTGAGCAGAGCTGTCCTCACATCAGTTAGTGGAATTTCAGGACTGAGTGGTCAGGTTTTTTTCACTAACTATTGAGGGGGAGTTTTCTCCATTCTTTATCTATTTTGAGAATACTGTAGGATGTTTTTGCCCTTTATGAAGATTTTTTGTGTATTTGTACTGGGGCAGATTCCAGGGGTTCAGTGTAGAGTCTCTGTGCAAGACTACATTCAGAGCCCACATACTGTGATGTTTTAGCACATCTCAGGCTTTGGAAGCTCAGAACATCACCCAGAAATCACCTCCTGCACTGGGAAAGCAAGGATGTGGAAAACCAAGAGCTTCTGATAGCAGCAGTGAATCTGATCCATTATTTTTACCATGTTCTGAAATGTGCCACCATCTTTTAGGCAGTAATATTTGCTTCCCAGCTCCTTGCTTGCAGCCTTTTCATGCTCTGACAGAAGACACCAGCCTGCATGTAAGTTTGTTCCCCTCCATGTCTGCCAAGCTGGCTCCCACGTGCTGTAAGCGTGGCCTGTTCTGCTGCCACAGCAGGAATAAGAGAAAAAATCTGCAACCTGGGTATAGTGGCCATGAGAAAACTCATTGTCTTCCACTTTGATTCTGTCTGGATTCATCGAGAGGCAGTCTGACCAAAAGCATGCAGCATGAACGAGGTGTTGTCCTCACTGTGCTGAGTGCTGCTCAGCAATCCTTTCCCTAGGTTAAATGCTTTAACCTGCACTTCTCCCGTGTTCAGTGGAAAACTGGGAATTAAAAGGAAGTCCCAGCTGCTCCCCAGATTCCCAGCCCTGGGAGCTGTGACAGGAGCCATCACTACTGCCTTCTGGATGCCCATCACAGAGCCCTGAGCACCCACCTCAGTTTTCTTCCCGTTTCTGCCATCCTCTGCACAATGTACTGGCATCCTAAAAGACTCCCCTGCTCCTAGCAATTCTATGTTAATAGCAATTCTCTTTTAATAGCATAAAACACACCCTTCTTGGGCATTTCTGGGAAAGAGTTGACTAAAAAATCAATCTTGGTTATACTTTTTATTTGTCACATACCTAGAGTGGTTTTGACAGGTAATATCAAGGAAAATGAAATAGTAATAAAAAAAGAAAGAAAGAAAGAAAAAAAAAAAGATGGTTTTCAATGCAGCCAAACCTGCACCTGAGGGATTTGCCTTCCTGAGATGGGGTAGCTTTGAGTGTGGCTCAGCTGCAGAAGCAAGCTCCATCTCTTTATGTCATGGGGAGCCAGGAGGAGGTTCCAGGTACCCCTTGTCCCTATTCCTCTGCAGACACGTGGTGAGCAACCAGGTGCTGAGATGCACACCAACAGGGTCTCATGGCTAGCATCTCAAAATGGGATAACAACTGCACCATTTGAAATGGCATCTGTTGAAGTAAACATTGTCTCCATGAGCTTAGGTAGAAGCAAAATGTTTGAAGACACTTAGAAGGCAGCGGGCTGGACAGAACAAAATTGTTTGTGTTCTTCTGTGTTGTTTGCTTCTAGCATGCTGCATATGCTGGTGCAGGAAGGCACATTGCAGACACACTGTGTGTGGGCAGCAGGGTTGTGAAGAGAGTCTCAGTGATGTCTGGTAGGGAGAAAATAATTCAGTATCAAAGGGCTTCATCAATGAAATATCATATAAGAGCACAGCCAGTCACGGGAGCATGCTTTGAGATTATTCCTATGATGCTTGGATCATTTATGTTTCTGTCTTCTTGTAGCAGGTTGGATGGGATAGGTTCTGATGTGGGGTTACTGCTCTGCACATGGACAGCTCTTCGTGGCTAATAGTAACATCGCTCTGCCCGACTCTTTCCATTGTTCCATTTTTAAGAGAATGACCCCATTAGAAAATCTCCAGGAGTAATAGCTGGATCATAGTTGTGGGGTATGGAGTGGCAGTTTAAGTACCTATCTGTAAATTATGGTGAAGCTGTATATTTTAAAGGTTGAATTTTTTAAGTACGGGTAAGACAAACACTAACTGTTCGTGCTGCAAAGCCCATTAAAATTACATCTGATGCATGACATTTTTTCTATTCCTGTTTGAAGAAAATTGTCTCTTGGTACCATGCATGCCTAGTGGGAACAGTCACTTTCACTGTTCGATTTCCATCTCAAAGGATTCTCTACATCAAAGGTCAAAACCATCAATAGTTAACCAAGGTAATTAATAGATCTTAGTATCCTTATTAAGCATAATATTTAACATCATTTTTGTTTAATTCCTCTCATGTCCACCAACTTGCTAAACTTTTTATACAAGTTCTGTGCTTTAGAAATTTAATTGCACTTTTATTTTTGTGTTCTGAGTTAATTATACAGCAAACCAGGTTTATCTCTTATATATTAAATCTGGTAAGTGCTCTTTTAACAATCAATTGATATTTAATTACAACTGAGAAGCTGCCCTATTAAATCTAAATTAAATGCTCATTCAAGACTATTAAAGTGTTACCAGACCATCAAATAGCAAATGCAGTACAATGCAGCACAAACCATTAAGCACTTGGTTTTCCAGCTCTGCTTTGCAAACCTGAGTAGACTAGCTGCACTCAAACGACATTTTCCCCAATTTTGGGTGAATTCCTTAGCAAAATTACCTTTACAGAGTCAATTTTACTTGACGTGTGGTAGCTGAGACACTGCCTTTTTTTTTTATCTTTTAGCCTAATGGTTCAGAGGGGAAGGCTTTGGGAGTATTTGAGAAGGCTGGGTGTAAAATTGACATGGCTCCTTCTCTGTGTTGTTTCTGCATGCAGGGGAGACCCTGGAGCTGCTGGCATATGTCCAGAGTGGCTCAGATGGCTCCAAACCTTCCTGCTCCAAGCCTTTCTTTCTCCCTATCCCATCCCATGCTCGGGCATTGCCAGCTGCTACATCCAAAAAGTCATCACTAAGACCCACAGTTCTCCAGCTGTGAGCCCAGAAGCACAGAGTGTAGTGAAGACAGGAGACAGCCCTGCTCCCTGCCTGTTCTCCTCCTGCTCTGACAGCCCACAAGCAGTGTGAAACCTTCGACCACTGGTAGTGGTGAATGGTAGAGAGACACGATGGCATGGATTTCTTTGTCTAAAGTTAATGCGCAAAGAGAAAGGTAGACAAATGAAATTGCCAAAACTTGAATTGTTTAGGAAAACTGTGTGGAACAGAGTCATCACTTTGCAGAGCAAGCACTGGAAGTGCAGCACATTGCATTTAAGTTTTTGCGTGGACAAGATTCCTACATACTTCTTGATCTGAAAAAACAAATGTGCATTTGGCCAGTTACCAGCGCTGAACCATCTGCTCTATTAGCTGCCTGACCCAGGCTGCTGTTTTACAGAGATGCTCAGCGTGACCAGTGCTGTTCTCATTTTGCTGCTATTAGCTCCGCCACAGCAGAAAGACAAAACTTTTGTGTGGTTGTTTATGGGCAGAAAAGGATGCCACTTCCTAAAAGCCTAAAAATGAGTAGTGATGCTGTTCCTCATTCATCTTTGTGTCCATAAGCATCCAGACCATCTGACTCACCAAAGCTGTATCACTTGGGGCATTAGGTAGGTTGTAGCAGTGTCACAGAGGCTCAGGCTGAGAGTACTCAAGTTCCTTTGGCTGAGACCATTCTTCAGCTCTCCCCACAACTGGGACCCTTCTCTGTTCTGATCTCTGTCCTTGTCAATGGAGAGTGAGACCCTTTGAACTGATAACTGCCAGCTGTTGACAGAGTGGTGTCAGCAAAGCCATAGATGCAGGGAAATGGACTTTGTGGTATTTATTTTAACCAACAGGACACCATATTTCAATTGAGAATGATTTTTTTATAATTTCTAATAAAAAAAAACCCAAAAAAACAACACAGTAGTTAAGTCAATAGTCACAGCATCTTTTTTAGTGCATTGTGAAAGGCATTTAAGTGACTAATGCTTCATCTCGAAAGAGGAACCTCCATTACTCAGTGTGAGCTGTTGCTTCTGATGAGTTATGGGTCATTCATCAGTCAAACATGTAACGTATCATACATATTCATGCGAGTATCTTCTTAGAAGACTGATGTTAATTTTGGTTTCCCTTGACTTGTTTTCTATCTTCATTTAGCTGCACTCTGTGAGCTTCCAGTTAAAAGAAAAAAAGTGGAAATTTCAATTTGCTAATTTTTATTAGGTCAATTAGCAGCTGAGCAACCTTGTGAGCAGTTAGGAATGTACTGATGCCCGTGCCCATGAGAAGGTTGTGTTCATTGGTCTGCATCCGCTCACAGAGTTAAGGTGAGGTTGGACACCAGCACTTGCCAACCTCAGTCCTTTGGGCCTAATAAGCACCGCAGGGATCAACAGATGTAAATTTCTAGTTTAAGATGCATTTGCATTGAAAACAGAGAATATCCCAAGTTGGAAGGGATTCACGAAGATCGTTGAGTCCAACTGCTGACCCCATGCAGCACGACCCAAACCCTATGTCAGAGCAGTGTCCCAGTGCTCCCTGAGCTGTGGGAGCTCGGGGCCATGCCCGCTGCCCTCTGGGGCAGAGCCTTGCAAAAGTGTGTTTGCTCACAGCAGCGCTTCAGTGGCACTTCAGGGCTTACAGTCCCACCACCAGCCAGCATTTTCTGAGGTATAACAACAAAGGCTTCCAAAAACCCAGAAGTGTCCTCCTGGGCTCTTGATCTGGCCCAGTGAGCAAGGTACAGTGTCACAGAGGCTGTGCTCCCCAACTGGACAGAGTTCAAAGAACCACTTTCTTTCTCTGTGCCGACGCTTCCCTTTGGTTTGTTCAGATCAATAGACAGCCAGGGCAGAGGGACTGGTTTGGAAAACGTGGTTTGCTGTAAGTTTGGACCCTGAGGCACTAAACAGTTTCGCTTTTAAGTAGCGGGTTTGTCTATTATTCATTCTTTTTTTTTCCAGTGTAAGAACAGAATTGACTCTTTCTTTTGCAAGGTGAGACAAAAATCTGCTCTTTTTACACAGCAGGATGAGGAGAGTGAAATATTCTTTTTCCAGGCAGTGTTTGTACTGCTAGTTTAGGAGCCAGATCTTTTACAAAAATATATCCCTTAAGCAATGTGAAGGTGCTTCCACATTAAGAAGAGAAGAAGAAATGGATTTAGCTGGTGATCCCGTTTCTTTTAATCAGCTTAGCATTATGCTCCCAGCTTTCACCGAGTAACAGGAGACAACAATCCATCTGTCAATATTTGAAGACATTAAATGCCAGAGGTGTGCCAAAGCAGGCTGAAATACCGTTATGTGGGTAATTAGCAAATGGAGGTATGTAAAATGACAGATTTTCAAGTGCACAATCCAGCAAAAAACTCTCAGCAGTGAGGCTGCATGGGCTGTGCTTATTGAGCTGGGCAAATGGTTCACACTCCTCCTTCATCACCTTCAGGGTTGGTTTTCTGCAGATTAAAGGAATGTGCAGCTGGGTTTCCACCTTGTGGCTGAGAACCTGGGTCATGCTGGGTAAGGACTTCCAGAAGACCTAAGTATTCTTTGAGCTCAGAGAAAGAGAAATGGCAATCCTCTCTTCCCCTTTCCTTCCTCCTTTTTTTTTTTTTTTTTTTTTTTTTCCCTGAGAAATAGCATTCCTGTTTTCAAGCAGAGCTAGCACATTATAATCTTCCATCAAATGCCTGACCTCAGCTGTATGAGTAAGGTCTAGCACTTTTTCCTTGACTGATCTAGGAAGATTTCTGGATGGGATTGGATTTTGTGCTCCTTGGGTCCTTCTTTCTGTGGTCAGCATCGCCTGGACACCATGGTATGGACCATACCATGACAAATACTAAGGTTTTGGGCTGCTGAATGCAGACCTGAGATTACCCATAAAAAAGCCAAACAGATTTACAGTGGAATTTTGTTATCATCTGTCTTATAGAAATAAAATGTTTGTGTACCCTCCAGATCCTCCAGGCTTTGATTTTCAACTGTTTTACATAGTTATCTCTGAGGGATGAATGTTTCTGTTCTTGTGTGCACTGACCTGTGGGTTTCTAATGCAGAATAGTAAAATGGAACTTCATACCACAATTTATGAATGTCCTGTCATTCATTCAAAGGAAATTTACATAGTGGATGGGACAATAAGGACGTAAATAACCGAGATAAAAACTTTGAGCTATGTACTGACTATAGCAACTGTCATGTAGAACACATATTTGCATGCACGTTAATCATTTTTCCTTTTGAATCCAGGTGCGTCACACTGAAAGAAAAGTCAAACGAGGAGAAGCAGCAGCAGCTCCAACCCTCTGCAGTGTGTTGCATCTCCATTTGCTGACTGAAGGTTTGTCAGGCATTGGCACAGTTGCAGGGTGGACGTGGCACCCACGGGTTGCACAGGACCTTGCCCAAGTCCTTCTCACCAGCTCTGTCCTCATCTGTGTGAGCTCCATATCGACACACGTGAAGGAGAGACCTCGAGGGGCAGTTGGTGTACTGACTGATCATCTACTGCTGTGCCCTGGCTGCTCATGGTAACTATAGCCCTTTTTACTTGAAAAGATCACATTTCTGTTGAGTGTGTTCATCTCCAAGCCAGGTGTGTATTAACCTAATTTTTTTCTTAATTGAAATCACATAGGTTTTAACCTCTTTTTGTAATATTTCCTTGCCCACCGTGATAAAGATCTCACCCTACTAGATATGGCCACCAATTCGGTGCATTAATATTCATCATTACCTTTTGCATGCTGCCTTTCAATTAATTTCCAGCCCACATGAAAGAGCTTCTATCTAAGCCTGTTTAATTAGTTTTCAAGGTAGAATTTCTCCGAGACAGTATTTGCCACTTCACTCCAGATATAATACAGATTCCTTGAGTCTGCTTTGATAAGTCTATTGAAAAAAAACAAGGAGGTTTGGCTAGCAAGATAAGATTTTTGATACATTCTACTGTCCACGCTTTTCTGAACCACTTGAGAATGAAAAGATTTCAGTCATTCCTGGTGTGGAAATTTGAGACTGCCCCTCAAACCGTGTTGTGGCCAGTAAAAAAAGATCCTGAGTCTGTATCACCTCTCTGTGCCATCTCCCATTGCAGCAGGAGGATTAAGCACTGCCTGAGCTGCCTGCTTGCCATCAGACATCATCTTAGATCACAATCCAAGTTTCAAAAGAGAGCAAGGAGTGAGCAGCTAATATTTTCATTTTCAAACAAGTGATCAGTGAATGATGGAAAGATTATAGCTCTGCTGTGTGCTTAGCTAATAGATGCCTGTTTAGTATATTGGGCTCATAGATGAGATTGTTTGTTTTCTAAGCAGAAGCAGCTCACAATAATATGCATCAATTTGGGAAGATGCAGCATGTAATGTATCTCATTATTGGGTGTTGCTGATGGAAGAGGAGCGTTTGGATTTGAATACCAAGCCTGCATGATGGAGATGGTGCGTGTGGGCTGGATGCAGCCTTCCCACCTGCTTCTGTAGCCACAGTTATGGTGGTCTTGTGCATAGAGATTGTCACATTAATTCTCTCTCATTGTCTGTACCTTGTTTGAACCAATCACCTCTGTCATAAGAGAATATGTCAATCCATGACCACTATAGAGTCCATCCTTCTGACATATCTCAGATAAAAAATAAGAATTCAATGCCACTTCAGCTGGCTTTCAGAAAGATTTATGTTTCCTGTTGTTGAGCTGGATATCATAACTAATGACTTTACTTAAGTAAAAAATTATTGGACAGATGCTGCCTTCATGTCAAGTTTGATTGAGTAAATGCCAGTGAAAAGTAGTTCTTCATAGCAAATTCATCTTCTGATGTAGAGAATATCGCTGTATCCTTGACAACAAAGCTTAAAAGAACAGCAAAACAAATGCACTCATTATGTTGACTGAAAATTAAATGGGCCAAATCTGGATTGATCACTTCCTTATTGCACAGTTCAGTAGCTGACTGTGTCCTTTGCTCACCTTTCCTTTCAATGTTCTTGTTAATGTGTTTCAAAAATAATAAGCATTGCAATGAGATGGCTGAAAAGAAATTTGGAGACAGAACCTATGCCAAGTGTATAAGAAAAAAACATGATATAAGCATTATTCCAGCGAGCTTGCCTATAAAACCCATCTTCTGGACAAGCTCAGTATTTGCATTTACAGTACAGTTATTGGCAATGGATCTCCATGTAAAAGGTATATTAGCACCGAAATCCTTTCTTGATTTAATTTTATGTATGCACATTATCTTTGTTTTTGTGGAGGAACAGGCATATTGTTCAGACTGTAAGCTTGATGGGCTCTACTGATACTCAGATTCAGAGGCAAGGAATGTTTGTAGTTAACAAAAATATATAAAACAAACTATATATGTTTGATAAAGCAAGGCTCACACTTTATCTGAGACACAGGGTACGTTGAAGCCCCTCCTTATCTATCTACCTTTATATGTACATATATATAAGGGGAAAAAGCAGAGGTGGGGTACAAGTAAATGATGCATGTACTCTTAAAGGATACATAAGCGTGGCTAGCTGGACAGGCAGTGGAGAACTTGTGTGATAGTTGTTGGTAGAGAAAATATCATCCATTACAGAGGGTGATTTGTAAAACAACATATTTACAGAGAGTGTACTGTATTTTTTAGCCTCGCTATTGCTAATACAACTAGGCAACGTGAGCTACATTTTTTTGAGTAGACCCTATGTAAGATACTATACGAACACACAATTCTTCTTAGGAAGCCACTTAAAAACAAATAGACTGAAGAGGACTGCAAGGAGTTGAGGATTTTGAAAATTTAAAGATATTTTTGTCAAAGAAGAGATGGGTGAGGGCCACACGTGGCTGGAGGGGCCTGGGGACCTCCATACCTCATCTTGGTATGGCTGACACAGGACGTTTGTGTTTCCTGGCCTGTCTCTGTATCAGTGAGGAAACGAGTATGATACTCCCTTGTCCTCAGATGAGTCTGATTTTCACATAGAACTTGTCATATTATAATCCAAATTTGGGGACAAAGGGTTGGTATGTTTTGTTTGACTCTTTTGCATGGTCGCATTTCAGCTTATCCTCTTGCAAGAAGTTACTTTTTACTCTGGGAATGGAGGTCGAGGAGAAGGCAAAAGGGAGAATAGAAAGGGACAGAAGTTTCAATTCTTGAAGTGTAAAATCGGAGACTGAAGAGTATTCTCCAGGGAAAAAAAGGTATTGTTCTTTCCTCTCTCACTTGTATCATCAGCATCTTGAATCTCTTGCCATTTCCATGGACATTTATTTATAAAGTCAGGAGGCTATGACTGTTTCAGATAAACATAATGAAGACAGAGGAACTCCAGTAAACCCCTTGAAAAACAACTTATTTTTCCTAGCTGCCAGATGCTGGCTGTGTGAGATTTACTGCCAGGAAATGTTTTAGGGGAAAAAAAAATAATGAGTTCTTTGCGAAGTCAGAATCATTATCAAACTGCATAGCTGACAGATTGTGCTCTAAGTTCTATTTGTATTAATAAAAATCTGCTTGTTACATGGCTCATCGTGTCAAGTCATCCATGCAGGTGATGTAGTGGTCTGAATTTCCACCTGATGAAGCTTAGGGGTCAGTTCTGGGTCAAAAAGAAATCAGAGCTGTGGAAAAGACCATTTATGAAACATGCAGCTTGTAAACATGTAGGGAACATCCTGGTCTCCATACAAGTTTTCTAGTTTGTGAACTACGCTGTCACCCTCCAGGCTGTTCCCATTGTTTCATAGGAGCTTTCTTGACTGTAAAAAGTGTGAAAGGAGGTCCTGAAATATTTATTGCTGACTCTGTTCTGCAATAAATGCAAATCAGAAATCGTGGGTATTATGTTGCATTTCTGAGAGTAGGAGTATGTTGTGCTCATGAGAAGAGAGGTACTTCCTAAGGATTCTGTTGAGGTGTGGCAGGTCTGCACGATCCTTAAGGACACCTGAACATATTTACCTGCCTTTGATGCTTTGCACAGTTATGGAAATGAAAATTCAGCTTTAGATGCCTAGGTTCTCATTTGTGCTGCGTTCAGTGTGAAAAGGACTGAGGTCTTCCACGTGGAAGGCTGCACACTTTCTTTGAGTGGGTGTTACAGCTCATCAACAAGGAGATGTGGAGGTGAGAGGCAGCAGCCTGGCAGAGGTGGGCTCAGAAGGAAATGTGGGGAGCACAGAAGGAAGGAAATAGGAGACAGTCCAGAGTTTTAAGAAAGAGGGAACGTAGACAACAGCATCTGGGTGAAATATGTGACTGAGAGGAAGAGGCTAAGGGTGCCCACCTAGAATTGAATAGGGGAACACACTGGCAACTCTGGAAGCTGAAGTGAAAACATAATAAGATGAGTGGTGAAGAAGGGAAAAGCAGCCAAGGAAGCTCCCAAGGAAGAGAGGAAGCAATAGTGAAAGTAAAACTGGGAACCAGAACCACAGGAGAGAGCACAGGCAGCAGGAGGGATTCGTGGTCGGTCACCTCTGGAGCATTCTGCAGGGGCACAGAGAGCTGCTTTGTTCTTTTCATTTAACAGAACTGTCACAGCACTGTCTTGGTTTGTGTGTAGTTAATGAAAATCAAGGTAAAGGCTAATGAGGCAGTAATAAGCAAGAGCGTAAGCTCATTCCCAAAATTAAACAAAGGACTTAAGGAGATTTACAGCATCCATCTGAAAAATTATTTACATTTCCTGTGGTGACTTGCTATTAACATAGCTTAAATCAATAACAAATTAACTCCCAGCTGTTCCAAGATGTTATGAATTAAAAAAAAAAGTCATAGGACTCAATTAATAGATTGACAACTGGTACAAACACGTGGTTAGTGCTAACTGCAGCTTTCCAAGGGCTGTGTTAGCCATTGCCTTGCCCATTTCCCAGAGCAGGCAAAAAGATGCAGATCTTTAGGGGTTGGACTCGATGACCTCTTGAGGTCCCTTCCAACCCCTATGATTCTATGATCTTATGGTGCTTGCTAGGATGTGACTGCGTGCATCCCAGTGCACACAGCTACACTGCTGTGTCCAGCAAGGGCCCACACTTATCCTCCCTCCTCCTTCACTTCCTCCGTGGTCCTCCTCCCTTTTCAAAACACAGCCCAGTTTGTGCAGACCTAATGCAATCCTGTACAGCTAATGGAAAGTCCCATTAACTCCAATATGCTATAGAGTAGACCCTGCAGGCACAATCTCTCTCAGCATTGCTGTAAGAAAAGGTCATTCTTGTAGCACTATTAATGTACACTATGTTAGCATCACACATACGCGTTTACTTTTAGTCACAGAGACATTTCCCATTGTTATTCTCAGATGCCAAGTCTCTCAAATACATCCTGTGCTCCTGGTGGGTGGCTGGGGAGTGAGAGCCATCATGCAGTAGTGGCTGTTATCTTCCTGATCATTTTCCTTATTTCCTCAGATGTTTGGTGACTCCTTGTGCACTCTGAGCTCACAGCACTGGGGTGATCAAATGTAAAGCCTCATGAAACACATACAGGGAATGATGGTGCATCTATGGAAAGGCAAAGGGAGCTGCTGCTGCATTCACTGTGCTAGTGAGCGTGGTAGGCAGTCAGGTAGTAGTAAAATAAGCTGTTCCTTCAAAGTGAACTACAACCTGACAGCTTACAGCCTGCCAAACCTTTTAGGAACATGGCTTCTCATTAGCACAAACATAGTTCCTGTCCCAGCAGTGCTGAGCAGAAAGCTGGTGGAGTTAGGATTTAGGTAAAGCTTGAAATGCAAGGTTTTATCTCTTTGTCAGTCCTGCTTCCTGTTCCTCCTTCTTGCTGTTAACTGTTTAGCCTCCCTGCTGACACTTTGGTGTGTGCTGCATTGCCACACAGATGGACATATCTGCCTCCAGGATGAGAAGAGCCCCTTGCAAAGCAACATTTACATATCAGTACCAACCTGCTTTATCCACATCTATCTCCAAATGTCTCTTTGAACCTGACTTTTACCAGGGTGCAGCTCCTTCAATGCATGATCCAGGTTTGGTGTCCCAGGAATCCTGCCTTGGATGGGGAGCATGGCTGGCTGATCTGCTGAAGTGCTGCTGTGATTGTAAGTTTTGGAAAATCTGATAATGACTTAGCTTAAAATGCATCAAATGTTCTCAGAGCTTGCTAACTGATTGTTGCAAAAATAATCATTATGGTGCATTATGCTGAAGTGTTTGTTTTATACTAATTGTTCTGACCTCCTTCATCTGTATTTGATGAGATTTCTATGCATAATTAAACGGCCCTCCAGGAAAAAAAAAAAAAAAAGTAGTCAGCAAACTAATCTATAGGACAAGTAAATGCAGATCATTGCTATCACCTTAAGTCATTTAAAATTCAGTCCTATTTTTTTCTTAAAGATTCTTCTTTCATCAGTGCTTAGCGTGAGCTAATTATAAGCCACATTCACCAGTTAAGATGCATGCTGACTTTTTTTTGTATACTCAAGATTTCCATTTGCTTGTACTGTAAGGCAGCCAGCTGCTTCCTTAGGAGCCCCAGGGCAGTGTGTGAAAGCCACGTCCTTCATGGCCTGCAGAACCCTGAGGAGCTGCCAGGCAGTGCCTCACTTCTGGGACATGCCAATGGGCCCATAGAAAAACAACATTTAGTTTTGATTAAAATAACAATAGCGCTTGAGGGGAAGTTTAATTTGAAGTAAGCTAACTATCTTATGAATTCAGTATGGGAGTTAGTTTTGGCTGGTCATCTCTTAGGGATTTTTCTTCTTGGTCTCCTGCAGTGACCAATGGGTTATGTCTTTGGAATTAAAAAAGTGCTCTTCACATCTTGTGTGTGGGGCTTGCTCTGTCTCTGAAAGATGATTGACTGCTGGGGATGCCCTCTCAGCTATGACGTTTAACTGGATGCTGATTTTTTTCTTAACTGCAGTTAAAAAAGTGGAGCTATATGTAGTGGTGATTCCTGAATGTGGATATTGCTCTTTACAATAGGAAGAAGAGTTTGGGTGCTTCTGGGCCAACTAAACCCAGGAGCCAACACAAACACAGGGAACAGTCACAGAATCATGAAATTGTTGAATTATTAAGATTGGAAAAGACCTCCAGGGTCATCAAGTCCAAGGGCCAGCCCATCCCCACCATGCCCACTGACCAAGTCCCTTAGTGCCACATCTACATGTTTCTCGAGCACCTCCAGGAGCTCCATCACTTCCCTGGGCAACCTTTCCAATGCCTGACAGCTCTTTTGGAGAAGAAATGTTTCTCAGTATCCAGCTTGACCCTCCCCTGGCACTACTTGAAACCATCACCTCTGGTCCTGTCACTGTTACCTGGGAGTAGAGGCTGACCCCCACCTCGCCTCCACCTCCTGTCAGGGACCTGTAGAGTGCCATGAGGTTTCCCTTGTGCCTTCTCTTCCCCAGACTGACCCACTCCGTCTCCCTCAGCCATTCCCCATAAGATGTGTGCTCCAGACCCCTCACAGCTCCCTTCCCCTCTCTGGACACTCTCTGTCTGGGAGTGATGGGCCCACCCCTCGAGGTGCAGCCTCACCAAGCTGAAAGCTCCCAGCTTCACTGAGAATTTCAGTCCGTCCTTTGTACTTTCAGTGAAGCAAACCACCACTGATGTGAGCAGCAGATTAGCTAATTTAGCTAGTTTGAAATCTTAAACAAGGCTATTTGCTGGCATCGAATCTACATGGATAGATGCTTCTAACCTTAAGTAATCTAGGTATTTTGGATGTGCCATTCTGTCTAAATGGTTAAAACCCAAGCTGACTTGTCCCATGTTAATCAGCAGATAATTCAATGAGCTGTTTGGCATCCTCGGCGAAGGGACCTTCAGTGTACAGGAACTACAGGTTGTTAAGGAAAGAAAAAGAAAAAAAAAAAAAAAACAGCCTTTTCTCTTACATTCAGATATCTTTAGGGTGAGTAGTGCTTTATCTTTCTCTGTAAAGTTCTTGTTTTATTCTAGAAACTAAAAGGAAAAGGGCAGGAAAATTCTGGTACACCATTAGCATGTGGCTGGGGAATAAAAAGTTGGCTCAAGATGGAGGTTTGGGTACAGGCTGAATCCTGGTAGGACTTTGAGCTTGATGAGGGCTTGTAGAGTTCAGCCCTAAATAGCTGTGCTCATATCCCTGGATGAAAGCTAAGTGCTGAGCCCCTACTTAAATAATAAATGCTGTGTGTGACAGTTTTCATTTCCATGACTGGAAATGCACATATGCACACACATTTCTAAATAAGGCCATGATGTTTTCCAAGGTGTTATAAATGTGTGTGACATCTACTAAGTTCACAGAAGAAAATGAAAGGAGATAAAAAGACAAGAACCAAAGCTGAGAACAGAGTCCTCAGTGTCCAACTGAGTGCCCATGAACTTGCGTAACAGGATTTGCATCTCTTTAGCGTTCCCTCCTGCTACAACCTTGACATTTTAAATTGTTCAATAGCTGTAAAATTGCATCGATTCATTAATTTTTAAAAGCAAACTTTGAAAAGCAACAGAGATGCATTTTAAAGGAAGACGCGTAGTTAGAAAGGTTAATTGTTGTTTCAAGTCACTTGGTGAAATCAATAAGACTGGGAACTCTCGTGTGTTCTGTGTCAGGATTCTGTGAAGATGTGAGCTAATGGCTGAAACTGCTGCAGCACAGAGGCTCATACTCATGAAAATGGAGCAGTGGCTGTCACGGGATCCAGGGCACTGTCCCTGCACAGGATCACTGGTGCAAGCTCCTTGCAAGTGATGGAAAACAGGGGAAATGTTGGTTCTGCGGAGGACAGGCTAGATTACTAGTAGTCTGTGTCTATTTGAGCATGTTTACTAGCCAAAATCTATTTTAAAAGCCACCAGTGTTGTTTATATTCAGTTCCCCAGGAAGCACGGGGCAGAGTGAAGTGTTTTTACTTGTTCTTCCTATGGGTGATGCGCTGTTATATGGCATTTAAGAACAACATTTCTTTTCCCCAGGAGCAGACCCTGTGAAGGGGACAGAGGTAGTGATGGTCACTCAGCATCCCTCCTCTGCTTTACTGTATGCTGCTTACACCATCCATGGCTTTGATGATTGTCTGCTGTGCAGAATTCATACCTGGCTCCTGATGCATCACAGCTCTTGAGAGTGTTACAGCAGGTTCTTGGGAGCAGAATTCAATGTCTTGCTGCAGGATTAAAGTGTTTTGTCAGCGTGCTTTTTGAATAAGCTCCAAGGCAAGAAAGCAGACCTTTCCTCTCTGCTTTGCAGACATAAAAATGAAGGACTAAAGAGATAAAATGAGAAATATCTCCTGACTTTGGGTGCTGTGGTTGGGATGCCATGGCCCTGGTTTCACAGAGTTTAGCTCCCATGTTCCTAGCACAGCTCTTGCTGGTCCCCTCTGCCCCAGCTGTGTGCTGAGTGCCATTTCCAGCTGCCAACAGCAGCTAAGTGACATAACAGCCCTCTGGTTGAGTTAATGAATTTAAGTGATAAAACACAATGGGGCCTTTGTTAAGAACATGATGCGCAGCTCTGAAAACACAAAGCTATATGAAACTAATAGCAAATGGGAAGCCAAGATTTGGAGATGGTTGTGGTACTTCCAGCAGGCAGAACCTCAGAGTACCATCACCACTTATGTTCTTTTGTTGCTGCCCCCACCATACATCTGTCTTGCAAGTGTCCAGTTCCAGAGCTTGTCATCCCAGGATTCCTTCCTGAGTATCACAATAACCACACATCCCATCTATTTTTCCCCCTGTGCTGATCTTATTTACATAGAAAAATACAAAACCAAAAGCTCTGTTGGCAGACCTAATGCAGTTGGTCAGAATTATTTTCTGTCCTTGTGTTTTTCCTCTTTACTGAGTGCACAGAGCACATCCTGTAAATTTATATATGCATATGCAACTGTGCATATGCAAAAGGTTGCATTGATGAATGCTCAGGAATGCCAGACTGAATTCAGATCTTTACTAACACCCATTGGAGCATTACATATGAGTTTTAATTAGATACTGCTGATCAGGTCTATTTCTAGTGCTCCTGGTCTTATCTCTTTTTACTTGGGATTTAACTAATTTGTATTTTAATAGCCCAATACCATACTTTTGTGCAGTTCTTTAAGTCTACTATCAGATTTTATCTTTCTCCGCGTTGATAATGAGAAAAGATTTGCAGAATTTCCAGACATTTCTATAGATTTTCAACTCACTGTCCAGGATCTAAGCTCCCCTCACACGTGCTTTTGGTGAAGATGGAGCCACAAGACTAACAGCAAATGTTACCTGTGTGAGCTTATGGGCTGGTGCAGTAGGGATGAACCTGTGGCCTGACAGCCTAACTTCATCATCTCAGATCTCCTCCAGCTGCAGATGATGAGCACTAGGTTGCTTTGGATGCCACTGGTCCTGAATGCAGGCTCACAATGTGCTTGGGGTTAGATTCCATCAGCAACTGGAAAATTAATATTAGACTTCATAGGGGTAAGTGAGGAACTGTGTAAATGGATGCAGGCTAGTTCTGAACTTTTGTATAAATGGTAATTGAGTTTTCACTAATTGATGTTGTGCTACTTTTTGAGTGCCCCTGGTGGTCAGATAGAGCCAAAGGAGACTTACAATTGTACATCCTTTACTAAGCTATATACAGCTAAGAAGAAAGATTTCTTTGGTTTGGGGATAGGGAATTGTTCAGCTTGCCTTCCCAGCCATCTTTTGGTAATTAGTGTGCAACCCAAAATGACAATGGCTCCTGCCCTGCTGTCCAGGTGTCCCTGGCACCCCAGGTGTATGGGAACTGCTGAGTCACAGCCTGCACCACTAATTGAGCACCTGAAAGAAAGATCTGGTCAGCCCTGGGAGCACAGGTGAAGGCAGTTCACCTGCATGACCTCATTTAAGGGCTGACTGCCACAGAGGAAGGATCTCTTGTTAAAGAGCTGTCCTTCTTGGAGTTCCTTCTTTGTGAGCCTAGCTCTCTGGAGACAGGTGAGCATTCGTT
Organism: Cyrtonyx montezumae; assembly: GCF_038088225.1. Classification (NCBI taxonomy): domain Eukaryota; kingdom Metazoa; phylum Chordata; class Aves; order Galliformes; family Odontophoridae; genus Cyrtonyx; species Cyrtonyx montezumae. Next base: position 2,749,923 of record NW_027071826.1, read on the forward strand.
TTCCTTCTTTTGTAATGCCTCTTTGTTTGTGTTGGTCTTTTACAACCTTTACACCAGGTTATCCTGAGCTGGAAGGGGGTGGCAGAGCTGTACAAGCTCCTGTCTCCAAGCTGATACTGTGGTGCTGGCTTTTTTGTTTTGTTTTGTTTTGTTTTTAGCCTGTGCTTCTGCTCTTGCATTTCCTGGATGATGGTATCTCCAAATAAGTTATTTCTGGGTACCAAACATGATAGGGTTTGGCCAAAACCCATACCACCTCCTCTGACATTTCAGGAGTGTCAGTTCAGGGGCTGTGGTCAAAGAGATGAAAGAGCCATTTTTATAAAATAGAGGGGAAAAAAAGAGTGGTGCCCCTGCTGATGAGGATGGAGCACGTTTCTCTCTGTGACCCCTTCATGCCATATTGTTCTTTTTGTTTCTTTTTAAGTATTCAATAAGTAAAGCATGAGTTTTTGAAAAATGGTAATTAAAGAAAAACAGCAACAAAAAAAAACTTTAGAAAAAGACAGAGGGCTCCAGGGATCAGAGAAAATAGGAAAACAGCCTGAAAATCAAAGGCTGTGTTTTATCTCTCTCATTTCACAGCGGAAGCCAATGAATTTTAAGTGTGTGAATTGATGTTCAAAAGTCATGGTGTCAGTCTCAGCAATGGAGAAGCTATGTTTTCAGAGAGCAAGCTCATTTAGTTCATAAGTGCATGTTTTGTACCTATGAGCAATGATTAATCGCTTCCTAGATTAGCTGGGTTTCTCTTTCAGACTCTGTAGGGACTTGCCCAACTTCCTTCGACTCCTCAAGTTTAGGGTTTCTATGTCGCAGACTTTTTACAGGTTCTGCTGGAGAAGAAGGTATTGCTTCAACACTTATTCTAGTGTCACTATTTTGTGTTGCTGCTTATAGAGATGCAAAGGAGAGTTTCCATCCTGGGAGGAATTTTTATCCAGGCTGCTTCAACTTAAAAGAAAGCAGCTCTACGTAGCTGTTGTGATACAAAGTCATAGCTTGGAATGAGATTTCTGAGCACAGACCATGTATATACATTGACTAATTTAGCTAGGAGTCATCTTCTAGAGAGTTCTGAACTGCGAATTAGAGGAGATGTAACTGGAAGATTGAAGAGACTTGTAGCCAAAAACACTAAGACCCTCAGTGGTTTTTAGATCTGAGATGGGTGGTAGGCCCATTTTGTCATTGTGATAGGGGAATGTGTCCACTGCGTGATATCTTTAAGGGCTGGTTTTGATGCTTAACTCCAGGAGATGTGGTTTTATATTCCATTTTCTACTGATTTGTTTCAGTCCAGGTTTATGACTCATATTAGCACTGTCATTTGCTATAAGAGAGGAAGGAAAAGTGGAGTGAAACGGATTTGATTGTTGTTTCAGATCCCAAATTCAAGTGGAAGGTGAGTGGTTCCAAAACCATTCTTATGCCAGTGTAAGGGAGCAGTGTAAGCTGGCTGCTCACTAAAGGATGAGGAACCAGGCATGGTACAACCAGTAGTGTGCAGGGTCCTTTCCCACAGCACCTGAACAGAATGGCGACAGCTCCTCCTGAGAATCCAGTGACCTTCAGGAAAAGACAAGGGAAGTTTAACCAAGAGTTCAGACCATCAGACAACTTTGTGGTGAAGGGGCAGGACCAAGGTCAAGATGGGAAGTGAATCTGCAGGCCAGGGTCTGGAACAGCATTGTCTGAAGGTGTGGGAGCAGCAACATCTCCAGTTGAACTGGAAAACCTGAACCCCCTCTAGCTTACCTCAGGCAGGGGATGATGGCCCTGGGCCGAAATGGACTGCTGGGCCATGGGTGGTGGAGGCTCCAGCTGAGGCTGGTTATGGCCATTAAGGCATTAAGCCAGGACCCTGACTAGAACAAAAATGTATCAGGGATCCAATGTACCATGGCCATGTGATCTGTGCTTCATCTTTCTGGCTTCTCATCCTTTAAAATAAAAGCAGGGCATATCCTTTAGGTTTTCCTCATTCCTTTTCTTTGGGGTTGCTATCTATTTCTGCCTAGTCTATTTTCATGCCACGGTTTGCTCTTGCTGCCAGAACAGATTTGCTCTGCTCCTGGTTATGCCCTCCGTAGCTTGTCTTCCTGCTGATTTTCTGCCTCTCTCTCTGCATCCCCAGCTTTCATTCTCTCTTTGCTGGTCCCTCTGGTTTGTGTGTTTCCAGCACACTGCATTTTGTTTTCTCACTCCTTTCACTCCTGCTCACATGAAATTCTGTTGAGTTTCAGCACGCTCCTGCCTTTCAAGTTTCAAGAGAAAGGTGGGGCTTGCAGTGGGCAGGTTGGGTGGTTTGTCTGCTAAAATGGCTTAAATGGGACACAGGGTCCTCCTGCTACCTCAGACTGAAGTTGGTACAGATCCCCCTCTAAGGAATTCAAAGTAATCCAGGTGAGGAAACTAACTTTGAAACACAGGTGAGGGCTGTCCTCAGAAAAACCCTTCTTCTTTAGGTCCCTCTTTGGCTCCCAGGCTGTTATTCACTTCAGTGCCAAACTGAGCTGAGCAGTAATACTGTGAGAATTTAAGTTTGGCTGAAGGGAGAGCAGAGGAGAATTTTAAAAGTTGCTCCAGGCAATGTCACTGTAAAGTAAATGTAGTTGATAGTGGAGCAGAAAACAAGATGGGACTTTGCCACTGCACATGTCTGCTATCATTTTTCTCCTGGCATACTCAGCCTGGGCATAGTGTGGGCTTGCTTACAGCTCATTAAAGAAGCACCTGAACACTCTCCCTGTGTGAATCCTCCTGTGTATCAATCCAAAATGCACAGCTGTAAGTGAGGTATTTGTTTCCATCCGTAATTCTAATGAGTTTTATAAAGCAGCCTGAAATAGCAGTCTTACAGGAATACTCTGAATTTTGGCAGTCTTAATAGCAGTCAGGAAAGAAAAATCAGAACATTATGCTGTCTCCTTCTTTAAAACAAGGGGACGTATTCACTGGAGTGCCTGACACATCTCCAGGTGCAAGAAGTTGAGTTTTTGGGTTCTTTACAGTTGTGTTTATTTGAAAGATGGGTTGGGAAGAAGAGTAAATTCATTAGATGCCACTGAGGTTTGTAATGTGCATCTTTTTAGCAAGGCGTGTGTTGCTGAAAGAAGAACAAAGTAAAGGTAGGGAGATGTAATAGTCCACTTCCAGATAAGTATTTCTAGAGAAAGTATATTTCTGTAGTTGTGTCCTATTATCAAACAGTTAGCTCTGGTCAACATGACATCTTGCTAAAAAAAACAACTGTTCCAAACTAACTTCTTGCAAGCATTATAGGATGTGGCACCAAATCAGGAAGCTGGTGAAGCAGGCACAACAGGATTTTCAGCAAGAAAAAATTAGAAATTGGTTTGTTTCACAGACAGACCGTCTCCAGAGCAGCTCTATCCAGTCTAATTCATGAACATTTCAGTTAAATTGGTCTGTTAAGTAATAACAGCTGATGCATTTTTATTTTCTGTCGTTTTTCTGTCATTTTTGTGCATTTGAAGTACCAGTGGTTATGCTACCCTGGGAATGAAGAATGTGCCTTTTTTACTGTACTATTAATCATCTTGCAATTATATGTCTGGAGACAGTAGAGAAAAGAATCACTGAATCTGTCTTACTGAAATGGTAATGTTATGGTCTCTATTTTGGTGAGCAGAACTTCCAGCTGTATATCTGGGATTGTACAATACTGGAAAAAAGCTTTCTGTAGATCTCAGTGAAGAAATTTTCGAATTCAAGTTTTGATGAGATATAGGTGGCAGTATCTTTTATATACCTGCATTAGAATGAAATGGGATTTTTTTTTTTTGTGTGTGTGAGAGAGATGTGAATAAGCTGTTTCACTTTGCCTACAGTCATGTGGAGAAAAGCTGATCACATTTGGCTCTGAGATTTGGGTAATGCTGTCCAGAATGCAAAGCCCTTGGAAAGCTGTAAAGTGAAGTTTTGCAGCACCATGCCTCCTTCTTCTGCTCTTGTGCATTGCCCTTCAGAAGGCTCTTGGCTGTCTGCACTACTAGATAGGTGGTGAGGATGGCCTGCAGAGCTGTTCCACGATGTCACCAAGAGCTGTAGGAGAAGTGCTGCAGCTGCATCTCATGGGTAGGGCCATCCCCACTACCTCTCCTTTCTCTGATCTGTGGAGTTGTGGTAGGAGGGGGCTGTGTCAGCATCCTCACCTGATCTGGGCTACTTGGTCACCCTCTGCTGCTGGGAAAGTGTGTGTGTGTGGTGAACATGCAGTTTTGCAAAGGGAGAAGTGGCTTTCACTGATTAATACACAGGCTACTCTAGCACTTGTCTTGGCTCTGGGACCTGATGCAACATTAGGATCCCTTTGTAACTATGTGAACATGTAATGATTATAAAGACAATAAAACTGTTTAAATCTGTAATTCATTCTTCAGTGGTCCCGCAGTTGTAGTCAAATTCTTGTAAAGCATCTTTGGTGTGTCTTCTAAGGATCCTGTTTGAATTCTTGAGGCTGAGTGTATAACACACTAGCTGAGCCTTGGGAGATGCTCGAGGCTGTGCCTTTCACCACGGAGTCACTTGGCTTGTTTAAGCTTTCTTCACTGCATCCTGAGCAAGGTTGAATTGGTGTGTTTGTTGCAGGCAAAATGCGCACACACAGGCAACTATTCTGGCTCAGCTGATGTGTGGCATCATGTGGGAACTGACTCTATGGCTGAACTCCAAGAATGATTAACACCATATCCAAGCTGGCTATCACAGTGAGGTTAATATGTGGAGCCTTCTTCTCTGAGCAATTCAGTCATTAGCTGCTTATTTCCATAGCCACATACACTGAAAAAATAGTTTATGGCAGTGTTTTAGGAAGGGAATGTGGAGAAAGGCCACCACAATAAACACCCTTCAACACCCATTATTGTGAAGAGTACCAAAGCCTAAGTGACAGCCTAAAAAGGAGGAAGTGTCATCTTTGATTCATGCTGCTGTTGAATTAAGCAATATAATCACTGACAAATCAATCATTACCAGCCATAAACAGCTGGTTCGTTAGTCGGCCTTCCTAAGGCAAAGCTATGGACCATTAACATGTTACGCATTGGGCTGTTAGCAGCAGTAAGAGTCAACTCAACAGTCAGGGGAATTACCAATAATAAAGACCAATTTCGAACATTACGAGATGTAAAGCAGGATCAGAATCAATCAGAGTAAATCAAGAGTAATTCTTCTAAGCACAGAGAAATCGCTGTATTGTCAGTATTGTTTGGGGCAATACAAGTTGCTGGTGGAACAATTCAAATTGCTTGAACAGAAGTTTCAGGGGCGTTCCCAAGGTAAACAGAAGTGTCAACTATTAAAAAAAAAATCACTGGTGAGAATGCAGTCCTTTTCTGAAGGGCTGGAAACCAGTGTCTTAGTAGCAATGGGAACTTTCTCTAAGAAGTAGGGGAATTTTAGGATTATTTGTTCTCTCAGTTGATTCAAATTCTTTATAAGGGATTTTAAATTAAAGAGACATCTCTACAGCTTTTTTTTTTTTGATAGAGAGCTTTCTTTGTCACTGAGATCAGAGTAGCATTACATAGGACAAGATAGGGCCCCTCTTGCTTTAACAAAAATAATCTTGTGGAAGCACTGAAGACATCCAACAATCTGATTATTATTGCTGAGCTTCTAGGCTACAGACAGCCACACGCTGACAAGAGAGGCATGCTCTGCCCTTCAGAATAGCCAAACGCAGTACCAAAGCTTTCCCTCTTCTGTTGTAAATAATTTTAAATCCTTGATGGATGTGCTTGTGTCTTGGCATCCCAGCATGCTCTTCTTCTAAGAGCTCTTCACATATTATGTGTAGAAAGAACTGATAAAAAAAAACTTGTAAAAAGTGGATGAATAACAGAGCAACGTGTCCTCAGTCTTCCTCCTACATGTCCTCAGTCTTCCTCCTACATCTGCTTTAATTCCACCCTGAGCACTTCCATTGCTTTCATTCCCTTACAAATCTACAGGAATCAATAAATCTTTCCCACTGCTTGTACTTATGAGAGCCATTTCCCACTTAAAATAAAAGAATAAGGTAGTAAAAAAAACCCACAATTTTCACATATGCCAGCAACCTTGAGAAGATTATTAAAGATAGAATACAATATTCAAGGAGACCTTAGGCAAATTCTCTTCATTCAGTTTCTTGCCTTAACTTTCCTAAATTACAGGAGCGTTAACGTGGAATGCTCAATTACAGTCATAACCCATATGACACGAGGACACAGGCAAGTTAGCTGTAGCTGCATGAGATAGATCTAAAGGGCAAATTCAGATTGCTTCTGGAAAGTAGTTCGAAAGCCTCTGCAGACGTGGGGTGTGTGTATACTGTTTACCCTTCAGGGATATTGAAGCTGACCTGTACCATCTACAGGTGTGCACTTTGAATTTCTTGAAGACCACTCTTGGGTCACTTGGGAGTATGGGAGTATTGCACCTCGTGAAGATTCAAGTGAATGTCTGAAGAGGAATTGCTGAAGAAAGGCTCAGCTCTTCTGCTGTTCCTGGGTTGCAGACAGAGGGCTGCTTAAGCATTCGTTAGGGACTAGAAACTGCAAGAGGGGAGTGAAAGCTGGAAGACAGCAAAGCAAAAGTGAATGAAAGCTTATTCAAAACATGACCCTCTGCCTGGACGGTTTGTAAATATGACTCCGGAGTGTAGGAGCTGTTTTCATTAAAATGTCTGAAGTAAATAAAAACCCTGTGCTGATGATTAGACGTAATCTTTGCTGTCTGAGTGGCAGTGCTGCTTCAGATTAGTGTGTAACTAGCAGGATATCCAGGTCTCCAGAGAAGATCAACAAAAACAGGCTGAAAACCAAGGAACCCTCAGACTGAAGACTGTTTCTGGAGGGTATTTGCAGCTCGATTTCTTACATGGTTTTGCTTTTCTTTAGTATTTGCATTATTTACCTGTTTATAGTGTAATCTACTCAGGTCTTTTCCTCCTTCGCTTATGTGTGTGCAGAGCCCAGCACAATGCAAATGTGACTTGAGTCTAGCAACACTAACGTGTTGCAAATAATATATAAGCCTTTTTAAAATCTAAAACTGTACATCTCCCAGATATGAAATCTGTCATATCTTTACTCCTTGTTTCTCTACATGCACTTTATGAATACTTTATATCTTTCTTGAATCACTTTACTTACTCTAATCAAATGGTTTTGGTATGAGGGAGGCTGTGAACAGAGTAGTCCTGGAAACTAGATGCAAAATTAATTTTCTATTTTGGAATAAGCAGGTTTGTCATGCCCTGATGCAAATGCAAAATGCATCATATTAATGAAGATTCCAGATCAGGGCCTTGCACGGTGATTATGTTTTATGCATGAGATCTCTGCTCCTCCAAAGAACATCAAAGGTTCATCACTGACCACTGATAAACACATTCATTCTCATTTGAAAGCTTTGTAGTGAGCTGTGTTTTTTTTCCCCATCTTTCCTAACTGTCTCTCAAGCAAACACCTCTCTTGCAGGAGACGCTGCAGTCCAGAACCAGTTTTCAGGGAAGCTGTCAGCTCTGTCAAGGATGTAGCCTGCAGCCTGTATGGGATTCAGGGTGCATCGCTTTTCAGGACTTCTGAGAATTCACATGTTCTTTGTCACATGTTTTTCTTTCAGCCTGAAAGCGTGAGGGATTCGCATTAGTGCGCTGCACTGAGCTGCAGATGTGGCCACTAGTTTGCCTGAGATCTGACCCGTAACGAAGCCCAGTGCTAAGGCATTGTTCAAAGCCATCCAGAGAGGTCCAGCTTGCAGACTTCAGTGCTCCCACAGCAATGTTTTGGAGGTGAGAGCGAAATAGTGTATTTATGTAACTGCCTCCCCTCTGTGTCCTCTCATTAATGTGGGTCTTTGTGGAGCACATCAGCATGGCTGTGCTCTTGCCCTCTTCTTCCTTGATTCCTTCTTCTGCCTGATTTTGGGGGCCATTGACATGAAGGAGCATCTCCATTCATAAACATCTGCTAGTGGGTCACAACTTGTCTTCTACCCTGTTCAGTAGCTCGATCTCCTAGTCCTCTTGACTGACTGAAGTACGTTTGGCTGATACATGATGAGAGGAGCAGGTCTGTGACATGTGAGATAAACCAGATCGTGCCTCTGCATAAAGGCTGGGGAAGGCAGAAACAGTTGGATTATTGAAACTCCAAGGTGTAAAGGTGTGAGTGTGTTGCTTTTTTGTTGTTGTGTTGTTGTTTTTTTAAAGAAGGAAATGTTGGAGAATTGAGAGATCATGGGATTAATGGAGACCATCCTTATTAAACGGGTACTTACCTCTCATGATAATAAAAGAATTTATGGTAGACCACAGCAGTTCAGCATGTAACAGCTTAAAATGCATTGAGAGGCTAATCGTACAGCTGCCTGAGAGCTATGCAGACAGTGCTGAATTAATCAGGTGCTTTGGACTATGAAACATTGCAAAAAGGATGAAAAAAGAAACCGAATCAAAAGGAAAAAAGCAAAGCATGCCTGCTTGCTGAACTGCCTGTAACTGAAATGGCACCCAGGGACCCTGCTAACAGGAGTCAGCAAAAGACATGCCCTTCATTAGCCATGTGCTGACAGGGCACTTTCCGTGGTCCGCTTTCCAGCACTACAGGGAAAGAAATATTGGGGAGAAAGTGTGCTTGGAATAAACAGCAAATCTCGGTCTGCAAATGGACTGGTTTCAAAGGAGGATCTGGCAGCCTCCCATTTGGGGCCTGTAAATGACAGAAGGATTTGAGCCTTATTGCTGAGTGCCTGGCATGTTATTTGGTCTATTTAGTCTTCAATTCTAAAAGGGAATAATGGGTATAATAATTCTTCTTTTCTCTCAGCTTCTGTCATAACTACTGAGATTGAAAGCACTTCAGTGCTGGAACAACCTTTTTGCTATAAATACACCTGTACTGGGCAGGTGGTATGTGCTGAAATACTGTGCTGTATGTGTCACGTAATATATAACTGATAGGTGTGTGGTTTTGCGCCAGGCCACTCGTGTAAAACCAGTACAGAGTGCCATCTACAGCTCCTCAGGGCATTAGCGAGTCCCTGCCAGTTATGAAGTAATTACATCCTTCAAGGTTTCAAGAGCTCCTGATTTTCCTATGCCCGTGTACAAGAGGAGGCCACTAGTGGGGACAGATCCTGGACAAATCATCTGCAATCACGAGAGGCAATGTGTTTACTTCCTTTTTTCTTGTTCTCTTATCCACAAGGGTTTGTGTGGTGCTGGTGGGACTGTGCATCTGCACAGTGTGTCCCAGTCGTAACTCAAGACCACTGCACCCACATCCTGTTTCCTCAAAAGGAGGTTGAAGTTGAACTCTGCAGTTCCAGGGAGGCCAAGGTGAAGTTATTAATCCATGTTGATTTTTTTTTTTTTTGAGAGCAAGTAGTAGGATTCATATTGCAGGACTTTGTTTGAGGAATGTAGTTTACAAGTTGTTTCCCACTGTACTCACCAGTACAAGAAAGATGCTCCTGCAGAAAAAGTCTTTCCATCTGTCTTAGATGTGTTCCTTAGGACAAGATGTATCACAGCCACTTTTCAGTTGTTTCATGGAGAATTATGGTCAGTGCAGACCTCATCCACTGAGAGGGATACTCACTCTGAAGACTTTGCAGCTTAGGCAGCAAAAAATTTTGGCGGAAAGTAGTGGAGGTAAACACAATCATTGCCAAAGAAGAGGAAATTTAAACCCTCTTCCTCAAAGACATTAGGCTTGTAGCTCTCACAGCAAATGGGAATCCTAAGGGGCTTGGCAGAAGCTCATAGATTTACAAAAGCACCGAGATTAGGCAGAGCTATGTTTGCTTTCCTTTGCACTCTAGTTCTCTCCTGATTTATAAGAATAAAGCAGAGTGCCAGGGTGCCTCTCCTTGCCTCTTCTCTGTACTGCTTGCAGGCAGCAGCAATTGGAGCTTCCCCTTCAGGCAGGCTCCGTGGGGATGCTCAAAGAGGGGTATTGAGGCTGTAACAGAGACAGGGAGTTCAGTTCACAGCTTCAAGGAGCTGCACTGTGCAGTGCCACCCCTTCCAAGGGGTGTCAGGGAAAAGCAGCGCTTCCCCCAGATTGCCAAAATGCAAGCCGAAGCTGTGCTGAGTCTTAAAGATGTTTTGTGCAAAAGTATTAATAAGCAATTCCAAGTTTTGATTTTGCCTGTTTCTGTTTCTTCTACAAGAGCTGATCACAGAATCACGGAATTGTAGGGGGCAGAAAGAACCTCTAGAGGTCATCTAGTGCAACCCCCCTGCCAAAGCAGCTCCCTAGGCCATTTTAGAAGCAACCAAAATGAAAGAAAAAGATGAATGAAACAACGCTGTATTGGTTACCAAACACATCTCTGACAGTGGTCATGATTTATCCATTATATAGAGCTTTCTTTCATGGACTCATTCCTCAGATTCATCCTCCAGATGACAGTGAAGACAAAATGCTGATACAGTTACGGTTACAACATTATGGATGAATCCTGAATTTATCGTCTGAATAAGGATTAACTCTTTAATCCATTCTGGTTTTGATTTTGACTGTTACTGATCTTGTAGTTTTGTTTGACTTCTAGTTTGTTACCAAAAAACCAAAAACAAAAAAACAAAAGCAAAAAAACTTGTGGCCAAAGCCCAAATTAGTGTGTACAAGAATGTGGGGAGAAAGGAAATAGTAAGGTCAACTGTGAAGGAATCTGGACTTGCCTCTTGGCATCTTCTGGAAGGATCAGATTTGCTTTGTTGATAATGCTTCAGCAGTTGCAGTGTGTGGATGCACGTGTTCTTACTAGTTAGCAGCTAAAGAATCTGCTAGAACATTTTCTGTTGATGGAAATTAAAACCTGGTCTTGATAACTTTCCACAGTTTTAATCAGCCCTCCTAACAGGATATAATTTCAAGAAATCTTGAGGAAAGAATGAAAGATGTAACAAGAAAAAATGGGAAGCCACTGAAATCCAAATTTTCTTGCCTGCAAGCACTGGCAGATTTTGTAGCAATACAGTACTAATTTACAAGCATTGTGAGCTGCACAAAGCCACAAGATTCTCTTTATCCCACAGGTTTGCTCTCCAGCTTTGTACCTTAAGTAATTTTGATTGGTGTTACAGAATACCTTGCTTAGAGAACAAATGGCATTGAGAAGAAGAGGTTTCTTCTATGTCCATACCAGAATGTAACGACTATGTTTATTTCTGATTTCTCCTTTATTTTATTTTACCATGGAAAAAGTAGATATTTCTGCAGTTAACACACCATAAAGGAAGAGTAATTCAGAGAGCCAGTTGGCCAGCACTGAGGCTATCCTTACAGCAATGATGCTGTAACAACTACCAGTTTAAAAGGTACAGAACTACCTTGCCATAAACATAGATATATGCTCCCATTCAAAACCAGAGTGGTGCTGGCAAGACACTACCTTGCTGGAGGTGTTAGTCACAAGCTGCTCTTCAGGTGTCAAAGAATTACACATGCTGGAATATCTTTGTTTCAACATGCTGATCTTTTAGAAAGACACAGCTACTGAGGTTGCAAAATGAATATTTAAGAGCCTCCTTCTTTGGAAATTAGCATTCCAAGCCTGTCTTATACAAAGACGATGCCAGCCATCTTGTCCCGAGATGAGGGAGAGAAAAGGAGCAAGGCAGACTAATGAGGGCTTTCTGCTAGGTCAAGGCACAACAGTGAGCTGATGAACTGAAAATTACCGAGGAAATAAAATTGCCTAAAAAAATTACTGGCATTCTCCTCAGGGAAATTAATGTGAGACCCCTCCTTCAGGAGAGGCAGCAATTACTGCAGCACGGAGGGAGGGCAGAGCTGCTCCTCAAGTGTGGGAGGTCCTGGAGATGGAATGCATGACTTGTCCTTGGGAACTAGTACAGGATGAGAGTGGAAAAGCCAAGCTAAGCTACGTATTGAACTACAGAGAAGACCACATATGATGTTTGTTTGTTTTTCAAGAGAGAATAAGGTCTATGGCAATATCCTGGATGAACTGGGAGTCTTATTCTTAAAATATGCCTGTACTATTTTAGACAGAGCCAGTCCTCTCCCACACACTGAATGAGTGAGGGATCTGCAGTGGGACAAAGCCTAGCAGGAGCTCTTTGTCTTCTGGTCTAAAGCACAAATGTAGTGTGTGATAGTATTAGTGGCATGATGGTATCGTGGGATAAGAGAGATAATCAAGCACTTCATATGTTGCAAGGATCTGATGCTGAAGGCTGGGGATATAACTGTGTCCAAATGTTGTGCTGCTCCATTGTTGTCACTTTGGCATTATATCCACCTTGAAACCTCTCAGCACCCCCAAGGTCTCCCCAGCCTGTGCCTTTGCCAGCTTTGGTGAAGCAGCATCAGAACACCCATTGCCAAGACATAGAAACTGTTATGAGTAGCTGGGGGAAAGGGAAAACCACAAGGTAGGATATCAGCAGTCAACAGATTGCAGATCAATAGCTGCTGGTTTCTCAAGGATGCAAAGTGAATGCTTCAAAACTAATTGCTGGAATATGATATTAATACATAGGGAGGAAAATCAAAACATGAGGACAGTTAAAAGAAACAGCAATGAAAGCAACCCACAGTGATTTCTCCATGCAGAACACTGGGTAACTCATCACCATCTTTCCTCAGTACCAATGAATTAGCATCATTCAGTTCTTCAGGCAAACATGTATGGCTTTTCTTTGTTGGCTCCTATTTAAGAAGTGTCATCTGCAAGAGTTGCCTTGGCCCTTGGGAGATCATTTTTCTGTGCCCACTTAGTCACTCTTCTTTGTACAAAACCTCTGCAGAGAACCTTTGGCCATTGAGCTGTGTTTCTAACAGCCCTTTTGGAGATCGAAGGGAACTGAGCTGAATCCTTGAACAAGTCTGAACATTAATAGCTCAGGATTTGGTCCCCATCTTTACTTAGGAAGAAAATGTTCCTGTTCAGGCCATGTGGTTGGGAGCTAATCCTCCTGGCAGTTGGGAAAGTTACTGCAAAAGCAGCTTGTGATATCCAACCCTTACTATACAGAAATACACTGATTTCAGGGTTTTTTTTTTAGTGGAATACAAGTATGTGTATAATGTCCACTTTGACGTGCTGCAGATTTGAGACAAGTGAGTTTTGAATGATGGGAATTGGGGGAACTAAATTGCTGATGAAGTGCTTGATCTGAAAAAATTGCATGTGCTGTAGTTTGTCTTTTTCAGCAGTCCTGAAGAGAAAGATCTTTTCTTTTTCCTAAAGAAGTTCCTTAGCCCACACGCTCATAAAACTGTTTAAAAACCCTCTTCTTTTACTGCTTTCTCTTTGACAATAAGAAAAAAAAAAAAAACCAACAAAAAAACCCCACATAAAATCAATTTTCATTTAAAATTTTACAATTTTCATCCCCAGGATTTTTAGAGCAAATCAATGTCTCTTAATTAGCTTCATCTCACCTTGTGGTTTCCGTTTCATTGGTGTAGAACTTTAATCTGCAATGCGGAGAGGTTCCCCACAGCAGATCTTGGACCTGCTCAAGAGTGTGTGACCCATTTGTGTTTAGGGGGTTTCAGAGGGCAATACAGGAGAAATACAACTGTAATTTAATGCTGTGGGATACAGAGCACAAAGCAGAGTGGCAAGTTGCCCTAATTCTGCCTGTGTGGGTCCACTGTGTATTGCCTGCTAAGCAGCGACCTCCTGAGGTTCACCAACCCAGAAGATAATGGCTATGGGTTGTGTATCCACAATTAAGGCACACAAGATAGAGGCCAAGATGGAAACCTTTGCATTTTGCTGCCTCTCAGTAATATTTTTTGCATCAGAATTAAGGCTCATGTCACATAGCATCTTTTTTCCCCACATGAAAAGAAAGCACTGCCACATTTGGAAGAGTAAAAACAGTACATTATGCAAGACACCTCTTGAACTGCCTACATATCTTTTGCCTTCATTACTACTTATTAAGATATTTGTGGGTAAACAGAAGCTATTCCATTTGTGCTCTGCCTGTGATCCTGCCCCTGCAGTATCGTTACAATCCACTTCTTGTGACGTTACTCATTTGTCACCATGGGAGCAATTTTGAGATCACAAATCTGGGTTGAGGTACTAATGAATTAATAAGGAGAAAAGAGTGCTGATTGCAAAGATTTTTAATGCCTTCTTTGCAATCAGCAGGAATAAGAATAGGAAAAAAAAGTTTGGCAGATGAGAAATGAGGAAATTCTCGGCATTACAGTTGGAAAACTCCACCTGGGTCCTGCACTGTTTCCATGCACCAGGGCAGGATGAATCTTCATGAGGCTGCTGCCCGCCTTGGAGAAAAATAGCTGCTCATCAGAGCTTCATTTTAAAGGATGAATTTTCATTCCGAGAATAACATTTAAACAGTATCAGTTTCCAGAAACTTGTGAAGAAAAATATAAACCTGGAAATGACAGTGAGCAAAAATATTTTCTTTCCACGTTTCATTTTTAAATACTTAATACTGATGAGTTTTATTGTATTTTTTTTATGAACTATAAAGATGCCAAGTAAAAGCCTGGGGCTAAAACAGCTTCTCATCTTAGTAAAAGAGTTTCATTATGACCAGGTTTCTATTCTGTCTGCTCACAGGATATAATGATTCTCCATCAGTGGTTGACCACATAGTGAAAGCTGCCACATCTCTATGGAGGTTCCTTTATCTCATAGGAAGTTCTGCACAAATATGAGTGGGAACTTCTTCACAGTGCAGTGATGCAGCACTGGAGCTGCACAGAGGTGGTGTGGTCTCCTTCTCTGGAGATGTCCAAGACACACCTGGATGCCTACCTGTACAACCTGGGCTGGGAGCTGCTCTGGCAGGGGGTTGGACTCAATGATCTCTGGAGGTCCCTCCCAACCCCTACAATTCTGTGATTCTGTGACTGTTGCTCCTGGAGTGGACCAGACCTGCTTCTTAGATCGGCTGGGGTTGAACTTGGGGATGTTAGTGATCTTTTCACACCTGAATGATTCTGTGGTTTCTAAACACATCTTTCCCTTCCACCTGAGGAACAAAGGGTTTGGTATCCTATGATGCTATTGCTGATGTTCTGTCCCTCCAGTGGAAAAAGATGGTTCATTTATTTTGTTTTGCTGAACAAATTGTTAAAACCAGCTGTCCTGGTCCTGCTGGGGAGCCGACTACTGGCAGCACAGTGCAATGCTGGGACCGTTGGGAAGCATTTTGGACAGCAGCAGCCAGAGCTTAGCAGTGGCTGAGCCCCAGGAGCTGGCTGGTATTCAGCTTTCAGACAGGGCACGGAAAGCTGTTGTGTATTTAGCAAGCTTCCTTCCTTCCATAGGGAAGGGAAAGAATCACCACTCTGTCCAGATCTATCAGGGTAAAGACTTTCGATCATCAGATTTTAATCAAGAAGGCAGGATAATCCATGTAGCTAATACATTAGGCTGTCATGGCAAACCTCAGATAATGTCTGTGGAGGAGGGTAGAGGCCAGGAAAACATTAATATTGACAACTGTAAAAGTAAATTATGCCAAAGCATGGAAGAACAATGAAGCAAAAGCGGCTTCTGAGGCTCATATGGGATCATAAGCACTAACAGTACAATGGTGTTATGTCTTCTCTGCATTTCATTAGCAGTTGGCATTAATAATAATAGCACAGGTGTCACACAAACCCTTTAATCATTATTAGTTTTGCTACTTAGAGTGGTTCATGAATGTACTAAACTCAAAGTAAGCACAGTCTATTCTATCACAGGAAGAAATACGAAGCAGAACCAGCATGTATCCTGGGTCTGTGGCCAGGGTGGAACACAGGACCTGCTCACTGCCTCTGCTGGAGCCAAGGAGACTGCAAACCAGCCAGCTCCAGGCTTTTTGTAAGTACCAGTGCAAACTGTCCATCACGCTCCTGACATCACTTCCATCCTCATTATTCCACAAATGCTCAAGAAGATTTTGCAATGAGCCAAATCACTTTCTCACAAGCATTTTTCTTGGCTACTCCCACAAGCTTTGGTAGCTATTCATACAAGGTTTGTCCTTTCTTTCCTGAATTAGTCCACCCAGCCAAGTAGCCAATGGGACTTTATCCCCATCTCCATTTGTAAGTGCACAGTTGCAATTATCATCTTTCCTGGTAAATTCAGGGGGAAAAAAAATCCAACTCTTCAAGTGCTTCACGTGTTGATTACATTAACTCAGTTCCCACTGGAGTGGTACCAAATCTTGCATCAGTACAGAGGAGCTGTGCTCATTATATTGGAATTCTTATTATACTTTTTTTGTGTGTGTGTGTGACATGTTCTCTGGACGCTCTTCTTCAAAATCTCTCTTTATGACAAAAAAAATGAAGAAAATTTTCAAGAAGTTATGAAATCAACTCTTCAGTTTCTTCATACATGATTTTATATTACAAGTGCTCTTAAGCACTTATACACAACGATATTACATGATGCATTTTACTGTTTAGTTCCACAAGTTGCTAAACATATATTTAAATATACTCAGATCTAGAAATCTTATTTGGAAAAATCCATCAATATTGCAGAGAAGTAGTGACCTGCTCTGGGATTTTGTGTTCCTCACATTTTTTTCATAGAAGGAAAGGAACATAAACGACATTTAGATCTAACAGGATAGATTCCATAACTATGAATTTTCTCAAGTGTTGAAACAGTCAGTGTACGTAGAGTTATCTGTGCTGGACAGAGATAATTCTGCAATCTTCATTCAGTGATATTAGTGTAATACACTAATGTTTGTAACATATTTCATGTTATTTTTTAAAGAACTTAGCACTGTAGTTCTCTGGTGTATCATACTTCACCAGAGCGAAGAAATGTGTCTTTATTTACAATTATCCCCTTTATGTTATAGTTTATTTCTTTCAAAACCCTTAACATTCCTACTCCTGTGGCTTTGCTGCTCTTGAGCTTACGTTTTGTTTATAGATTCTTTTTATAGATATAGTCTTCAGTCTAAGCTTCCTTGTCAAGTGTTCTTGGATGAAGAAATTTTGCATTGTATTTTCAATGGAAATGCTATTCCAAACACTGTAACTTCACTTTCCAACTGCTTCATCATGCTTCTTTCAATTAATCAGTTGTTTTCCCCTCACTTGTTTAGAGGTCCCACAGTCGTCCTGTTAACTTCCTTGTTGCTAGAAAATGTTAACAACTTTATTTTTATACCAAACCAAGATGTAAATCAAGGTTTTAAATTGTCAACGTGTTTTCGTGACATGTGTGTTACCATCTACCAGTCAGCCTGGCATGCTGGGTGCTGTGTGGTCCTACTCTCCAGCCAAAAACGTCACGCACAGTGACCTGCTGTCTCTCTGCAATCTCTGTTGAGTTTTCTCAAACCTCCTGGCTAAGACTGTACATACGAGAGACTAGAAGGGATCAACTGAAGCAGTGTGCCCACTTTTCTCACATTTGAAGGCAGAATCTGGCTCTTTATTTATTTATTTATTTATCCTGACAAGGCAATTATGAAATGCAACAATCGCATTTATAAAAGCTCTCGTCCAGTCTGATGAGCTATTATTAGGTGGCCATTTTTCCTTCCTGATCTTTTTTTTTTTTGTTTTGTTTTATTCTTTTTGTCCATTCAGGCTTATTTTTTGTGACTCCAGTGTCTTGGAAGAGGTCATCATGGCTCGAGCTTCTGTGTACTGCCTTGACCTCTCTCAGAGGGCCATACAGTCAACCTCACCTTCTCTTGCTTAGGCAGAAGCCCTCATTGCACATATCTCTTATCAGATGCCAAGTGCTCACAACTGGTCCCAACCTTGGGTAGCACTCTGGGAATAAAAATGGCAGAGTTACGCTTACACTGTATGGGAAGAAATAAAAACTTTACCCCGCTCATAAGAATGCATTCATATAAATTAAATTTATGTTCCACATAAAGCAAAAAATTCTGATAAAAATAATACTGAAATCATATGCTTTTAAGTAGAAACCTTGATGCCAAAGATATTTAAAGCTCTGAAATGATTTACTTTTATAACCTAAGGTTGAACAACCTGAACTATGAGTTGCATAAATTTTCCACAAATATTAGTTTGTATAATAATCTGTAATATCCATCATATCAGAAAAGATATAATCAACCCATTTGACCATTATTAAAATGTGAATTATATGCAATCTCCCCTCTCTTTTTTTATTACAGTTCTTTTGTATTTCTTAAGCCATACGAAATTTAATAAATCTTTGCAGGACTTAATAAAGAGCAGAAGATTTATATATGTACTAAGACATTCATTTAGTCTTCATAGTTGTATTGAATTTATTTTCATCGGATTCCTCATCACCTGCTAGTTACCATATTTATTGCATTCTCTCCATTGCTTCTCAAAGCACGTACTCATGAAATGTTCTTGGAAGAATATCTGTGCATATGTTGTGTTCATTAGGTGAATGCACCAAAACCATCAGATCAGCCAACACACTTGACTTAGAATAATTGAGAGGTATGGGTTCAAATAGCTGCTATCCATCAGGTGAGGTCCCAGAAAGCTCAGGGGCTTGCTCTTTTTCCCCGATAGGGCCCTCCTATTTCAAGCTCTAACAGTAAAACTGCTTAAATGTTATTGAGGAGCAGTGCTGCATTTGCATATTAAATAGATGATTTGTGACAATTCAGACCTAATTTGTTACCCTGTAACTCCACAACGATTCTAATGTGTAGGATTTTCAAGAAAAATTTCCATCTGAAGCCATTGAGCAGCAGCATCACTTCTTGCATTGATCCCAGATGGACTCTGCTCCAGCCTGGGACATCCCCTGGAAGTTAATAAGTACATCCACAGATTAATAGGCATGAAATTGCTTGAGATTGTAGGCTGATGAGGATCTGAGAGATCCACTCCGCTTTTGCAATTCTAATAGCTCTTCTCAAAACAGGGAACTTCAGGGACAATTTGTGGGACTATTCGTGTGTTCTTCTGTCCCTACATAAAGTGGCCTGAGAGTCTGTGAACAATATGGAGCATGTTTGTAGTAGAGACTGTAAGAGTACCAGCTGCCAGCTATTTTATCTCTCTGGACCACCATTCTTGAAAAATGTTCCTAATGATGAGCAAAATATACTACATCTGATCAGGTGAAAGTTGAATTTAAGATGCCGTAGGGTTCCCCTCTTCATCAGCTGTAGGAACAGCAATGGGCTCTACATGCAAGAGAGAACTCTCCAGCTTCAACTCTGGTACCTTCTTTGCCAAGTCTTGTTTCCACCCTGAAGTAGAGGGCTAGACCAAAAACCCAATCTTTGTGCAACTTCTTCCTCTCTGTGCCAACAGTGAGTTGATGTCATGGGGGCTCTTCTGCATCTAACAGCATTGGCTTTCAAAGGAATAGAATTGTGGGCTGCAAGATTGTTTGGTGTGTACCACACATATGGATAAAATATATATTCTGCCATCACAGTATCATTAAGAGAGATGGAAGGAATTACCAATGCCCATTTCTGCCTGGTGTGGGTTGCACTCTGCATACAACAATTGAATCATAAACTAGAAAATGTGTTGTTTGCTCATAATCTGGTTTCTAATTAGCAGTAGAGAAGGGCATCTGATTATGTATGTAAAACTGTCCTTGGCTGAGTCAGTTCAGACCACTGTCTCACCAGCCTCAGCATCCTACCCTTGAGCACAGCCACCATAAATGGTTTGGTAAGAGCAGAACATGGTGCAAATACGTAGCAAAACTTGCTGGGAAACATCTGTTCCCTTATCAGAGAGTACTAAAACCATCTTCTTGGATGAAGTTTGGCACATACCAAATTCTGAATGTCGTTAAGTTACATCTGTATTAGAAAAGACCTCAACATCGTAACTGCATTTTAATTAGCTGCTGTCCCACACAAATTTTCAGTTATGTGCTACCCTGCTCCTATAGAAGTCCTTGTTGTCTTAATGTTAACATCATTTGAAGAGATAACTCCAAAAAGAAATGCATACCATACAAACAGAATGCTACCAGGAGTGGAAATGCTTTGAACTATGTACATTTTTTTCTTTAAAACACTGAATTTGTTTACGAGTTTTATCCAAATGTTTTGCTTGAAATTATTTTAAGGATTTTTTTTTTCTATTTTTCAACACTGCCTATCTATATTTAAAAAAACAAGAACAAAAACACAACCAATTTATTTCCTCAGTTCTATTGCTGCCTATCTGCAAAGCTACCATCCCAACTCACGGAAAAAAAAAATCAAAATATTGACTGAAACCCTACCAACAAGAATCCAGCAGAATATTGCTTGTGGTCGTAAAAAGGCCATTTTATTTGGAGAAAATGCAACTTTACTAACACTGTGGAACTACACATCTGTCTAAGCACATATAAAGCTGTTCCCGTAGCTCAGAGAAATATTGCAGCATGCCTTACTCACTGAAATAGAACAAATATGTCCTGGAAAATTGTATTAGAATAACCCAGATGGAGACTGTCAGAATATAAATCTTTGTAAGTAACTGATATATATCTCAGGGACAAAAAGAAACAAACAGCACATGTAGGCCACTGCTAATGAATTACATTATTCATAATGCTGTTAATGACTCAGGCATGGATACCTTGTGTAATTAGATTATAAGTAAGCATAGCTTAAGCAGATGGAGCTTGTCGAAATTTCAATATGCTGCAAACTGCATTTCATACTAGAAACACAACTAATTGCTTTGTCATGATTTATATTTTGGACCTATTTTCCACACTAGAATCCAGCATTTCAGATTTTGTCCTGTCACATCAGCCCGTGATTTCAAGTGACTTTTTTTTTCTTCCTGATTTTTTAACTTCAGTGACATCTGCTCAATCCTTAGCTTAGTCATCATTTCTGCACTCATACCACAGGTAGGAAGTACACTGCAGAAAAAAAGTGAATTCAAATGAGTTGCACCAGATTTTGAAGCAGGAATTAGCATGTTGGATACATGGAGAGGAAAGCACTTAAAGCAGCAACGTAAGGCAGGCAAATGTAACTGAGAAAACAGCAGTGACATTCCAGCATCCCCTGTGCACTGGTGCCCACAACCTGTGGTCAGTGCTGGGGGGGTCATAGAATCATAGAACGGCCTGGGTTGAAAGGGACCTCAAAGATCATCTAGTTTTAACTCCCCTGCCGTGGGCAGGGTCACCAGCCACTAGAGCAGGCTGCCCAGAGCTGCATCCATCCTTGCCTTGAGTGCCTCCAGGGATGGGGCATCCACAGCCTCTCTGGGCAACCTGTTCTGGTGTGGTCCTGGAGTGAGCTCCAGGTGAGACCCTCTAGGTGCCTTCCACATGGATGCCAAAGGACAGGACAGTGACTTTCCTATTTGAGGAGTAAGGGAGAAAAACAGCTGCCAGCACAAGGAAGCAGAACAGCAATAAAGGGAATTGTTGTATAGAAAAAGAAATAACATTTGATGAAACTGTATCCTTTCAGGCGTCCTGTTTGTTCCATGTCCCATTTTCAACTGGTAGTCTTACAGTACATGAAAGCAGACGTCCATGTTATGTTTTTGCTCTGGGACTGAGATGTGTTTTGTGAGGTGTCTGATGCTGCCTTTATGCGGTGCTTTCAGAAACTGAAAAAGAAGGGTTATAAGAAACCACTGTATGGTAACCACAGAACTGGTCTGAGTGTTTTATCAGTGTCTTGCTGTCAAGCTCAGAGGACATCTGAAAGGAACTCCCCCATGACTTAGTCAGGGGTTCAGTTCTATTCAATACTTAAGAACTTGCACAATGGAATAAAGGGTTTACCTATCCCACGTGTGGATTGCAGCTGTGAAGAACTGCAAACACTTTGAAGTCAGGACTGAGATTCTGAACTGGAGAAATGGTCCAAGAGTCACAGTGAAGCAGTCCAGTCAAGACAAGGGCTCTGGAGTTCTTTTAGAGAGGAACAGTGGTTGGGTCATGTAGTAACGTGTTATTTCCCGATGCAGAGCACAAAGTTAGTCTGATCACTGTGGTTAGCAAGAGGGATATTGCAGGATACACACAGATCAGCACAATTGTTGGTGGAAGTGCTATATGCAGGGACTTGGAAAAGGATCCCAAGGGAGAGGAAAGAGTTCTCCCCTTCCCAAAGCCAGCGTTGACCTGGAGATTAAAGACCACTCATTAATACAGACTACCACTATGCAATTAATTCTTCTTCTTCTCTCCCTTAAGTTAAAATCACTGTATAGGAATCTAACAAAGTCAGAAATGACTTGCCCATTTGTGATCTCTGAGATAATGTCAGGAAATCTTTCTTCCTCTGACCACCCAATGGCCAAAGATGATCCAGCTGGAAAACCTCAGTCCTAAGGCACATCACTGTGGTGTGTGTGTCCCAGGTACACTGGGAGCTTTCTCTCTATGAGACCACACACCCCTCAAGCTGTTCTCCTCCCAGAACATGGTTTTTCAGGTCTTCAGAGGTAATTTTGGTTGCTGAACCACAGATTGCTAAGGCATGTCTATGCCAGGAGATGCACACAGATCATCTTTGCTTGGAGGGGTGGATGTGCATATCTTGTTCTGCCATATTGCTGTTTTTTTTTTTATTTTTTTTCTCTCCTCCTTCCACATCTCTTAATTAAATCATAAATTTACATTAATAAAGTCTTACAGTCCGAGGCATAATCACCTCACTGCACTGAACAAGTCACAGCCTACACTTAGATTATTACATAGCTACTCTATATTAAATTATATTCATGGCTATTAAAGGTGAAAGGAAAAGGAGCATTGAGAGCACGTGGCTGCTGCAGGATGGCAATAGCCTTCCAGAAGGCATTACAAGATCCACAAGGTCGTTTGAATTCACCGTGCCTAATTAAGTTGTTCTCAGTGTTAACAGCTGAAAAGCCATTCAAAGTAGTTTATGTATCAGCTTTGTTAAGTAGAGTATTAGCTGCATGGGAGTAAAGGGAAATAATGTGTAAGGGAAAATTCATCAGTCTTAAACAATCAGAACAAGGTCTAAAGAAAGGCTCATTATAATGACTTCTATTTATGCTAGTTAACAGATTTCCTGCAGGGAAAAAAAACAACCACTTTTCTGTGCCAACGTAGGGGGCCCAACAAAACCCAAACAACTTCTACCCTGTTACACCTTTGAAGAGAACAGAGAAAGGTCTTATGCTGTTCTTCCTGACTCTCATTATGGCTTGGGAGGCTGCATGGGACCACAGTCCAGTGCTGGGGGAAAAGAGCAAAATCCAGGATTTTAATGTTGGTTGTATGAACACACACAGTACCATTTCCATCACTGCATCCTTCTTCCTTTGAATGTACCATTATACTTTGAAAAAAAATGTAGAGGGAACTCCAAAACAAGACTGTGCAGTGCTGGAGAGGCCAAGCTGTACATTTGATCTACTAAATGAGCACCCATCAAGATTAATTCCTTTCAGATGTTCTGCTCATGATACTGTGCTCATGACACTGATCCTGTGCACCCCGGCAGCCCTGCAGCCTGTACTCCACTTTCCATCTAGGTGACCTCCATAAATGTATGCAGTGAGCTGCAGCTACAATTAATTGAGTCAGTTAAAACCAAGACAGAGAGAAATCTTGGTAGACAGTATTGGGACATTCAGCTCGAAAATGCTAACATTCTGTAAGTTTGCTTTGCTTTACACTATGTGTAGTGTAGGAAATTAAATGTGTCTCTGTCAGCTTGTCCATACTATTTCCTATTTTAATACGAGTCACTGTAACACAGGGGAAAAAAAATGTGGCAAAGAAGCCCAAATCCAATTGCTCGCTGAAGTTAGTGTGTATTATGACTAATATAAGTAATCCATTTGAACTGTCCATTTGAGTTTATTAAATGAATGGAAAATAGAGGTTACAAATAATCTAATAAGTGGTTACAGATCAAATTCTGACCAACCTGCCGTCTGTAGTTTTACCTCTGGTTTCTGGAATCAGCATTTCATCCAATAAGTAAGAAAAATGTGCCACAAATGAACCACTGGTTTTTTGTTTTGTTTTGGTTTGGGTTTTTTTTTTGTTCTTCTCTGTGAGTATGAATTCATTCTATTTTACCCTCAGCAGTAGGATTTCAGGAGGTTTCATTCAAAATCCATTTCTGACCTTGGCAGCTGCAGCAGCGAGCTCCTGGCTTGGCTGAGGTTCCCTGTGCTCACCCTGGGACAAAAACAGCACACGAAGATGTCCCATATAGCTGAACTTCATTCAGCTATACAGTTTTATATGCACAGAGGCTCTGAGCTGTTTCTGTGGACCAGTACGAGCAAACTCACACATCTCCTTTTTCTTCCTATAAGCCACAAATCCAGTCTATTTTTCTCTAAATTACATGCTAGACAGGCTGGTTTTCAACCAATCTCTGCATTTACAATACAACTCCATTTCCCATCCTTGTGCTCTGGCTACTTCTGGAATGAGTGGAGTGAGTTCATGCAAGGAACTCACTGGAATTTGATAATGGACACTGCTGTGGCAGAAGGACAAACTCTTCCCAACCATGGCCCATGGTTAGCTCACCTAGTGGCTTTGCAGAACCTTGTCCAGGACCCTGTAGCCACTGGGATGAGACCCTGCGTTGTTCTCATGCCCCCAGTGCAGGCCAAGCATCCCACAGGGCTGGCTGCAGAGCCCATCATCATTCCCCTGAGCCTCTGGCTGCAAACTGACAGAGCTGGCTTGCACGTGCTGCACCTGCCATGAAAAATGAACTTTCAAATAAAGAAGAAATGCAGTCCAATAAATCTGTGGAGGAAAGGGAGAGGAATATACTCCACACGTGCTTTGATTGTAGAGTAAGCAATTCAGGCAGAAAGCCTTTCTTCTAAGAAAAAAGGACTCCGAGGCGAGGAGCAGCAAACGAGAAGCCTGCAAAGCCACAAGTGGTGCTTTTTGGGCTCACTGATGAGGGGCAGCAACTCGAGGCCTCTGCTCCCATGCATGGCAGCTCAGGCACACTGAGAAGGTGGCTCAGACCCTGGTTGAGTGCTCTGCATGGAGCACCCTTAAATCCAGCTTGTGACGTTCTGCAGCTTGTTTGGAGGAATGAAGCAGTCCTAATTTCAGTTCTGTTTGATTTTGTTCATTATGTTTATTGTTTCTTGCTGTGCTTGCTTATTACAAGTGCATGCAGAGCCTTGAAGTCGCTTTTCCAAGCAATCCATCACTCCTGGAGCCACTTTGTTCTGCTTCTCTCACGTACAGCCCAAAGCCTTGCTCATTTGAATTGCTTCTCTCTGTTATTGACTTCACTTCTAGCCCAACTTTCCAGCTGGGCTCCAAGCATATCTGAGCACCTTGGCACATAGCTGTGCTGCAGGGCAGAGCAGAGTTTTGGGCTCTGACCCCTTGTTCAGCACCAGGCTGAAAATCCTTTATTATGTCTTTGCAAAAGTCTCATTTTCTCTCTGTATGCTTTGAGTGCAACAGCTTTTCCCTTCCTTCCTCTCTCCCTTCTCTCTCACTCTGTCTCTCCCTTTCTCATTCTCTTTCTCTCTCTCTTCCCCTCTTTCTTCCCTTCTTTTCAGGTGGTCAGGCAAGGATTACAATTTCTTGCTTTACTTGACTGCTGTCTTTGTAATTCTCTCTGTTTATTTCTTCCCTTTGAGGATGGCTGGAGCAGACATTCATCCTGTAAGACACTTGCCATAGCAAACCCTGATGTTAACCTAGGATCCTACAGCTTTCTGCATTCATCTCAGGCAGTGCCTTCCTCTGCAAGTGGCAGATCTCCCCTCACTATTGCAGACAGTACATCGATTTGCAAGAAGCTTCCAGGAGAAACTGAGCTCTTCCTGTCCAAATCTGTGATTCTGAAAATGTTTTGACTGTTACTGAGTTGTGAACGTGCATAAAATCCATCAATCTGTTTTTTTTGTTTTGTTTTATTTTGTTCATAAAGCGGGAGGAGCTGCCATTATGGTGTCAGTCCACTAAAAGTTTGGTGGAAAGGAGCTTAGGGTTTTGGATCTTTCTTTGCATACCCCACTAAGTTGTTCTTCTTTGACACGATTCAAGTGAAAATAAGGACACCCACAGTCATGTCACCTTGTGGCTGGATCTCTTTGTGCCAGCTCTGTTTTAATCTCAAATGAAAGCTCTGCTTGCTCACCCAAAGCTGTCCAGTTTTTCCTTCAGGTCTCCTGCACACCAGTGTGTTTTCTGATTGGTCCCTGGCAAGCCTTGTACATGTGGGAATTACTACGAAATAGAAATAGGCTTGGACTTGTTCACATACACTTGCTGTTTTCAAGATGAAAACACATAGAAAAGTGATTTAGAGTGACAGAACACTTTTTAATTTAAAAAAACAAAAGGTTTTCTGGAAGCCTAGAACTTCATCCAAACCATGAATCAGAGCAGAGACGTTGTATTGTAGACTTGCTGACATCTCCTGTGTGGCACAGTACTGTTAAATCCTTTGTGTGTCTGCTAGGAATCTAAAATTCTCCAAGCAATTAAAGCAAATTAGTTCAAGGCAGCAGTATACATCAGACATTTTCTATAAATGTATTCATGATTTAGAGCTCTTTATGCATCATATCTAAATTGTCAGATATTTCAAAGAACTATTTTCTTTCCTTTTGCGATTTCCTCCCCTCCATGGACTTGCTGAGATTTCTCCTGCAACTAGAAAAGGATGGTTTGGACTTCCCCTACTCTTTTGTCTTTCCATGCCTCGGTGTTTCTTTCACGTGTTTAAAAAAACCCTTTGGGATGGACAGGTGCCTCTGCTGACCCACAGCAGCTCCTCCCTGGCTGCAGCAAGGCGTACACAGTGCTCCCAGTCCCATTAACAGCTCCACCTCAATAAGCAGTGGTTCTCCATGGTCATTTCTGACTTTTTCCTAACTCTGGCAAGTACACTTAAATGAAGTCAATCCTATGAAAAAGAATAGAAGGGTCATTCTCTCCCAAGCCCTATTTGTTATCCCCTCCTTTCCAGGTGCTGGCACTCTCTTCCAGGTGGCTGCAGGCTGCCCATGACCCTACATAACTCCTTTCAGACCCTTCCCCCTATCCCTTTGCTTGCCCAGCAGGTCTTGCTGTTGTTAATCATCAGATTTGCTGCCCCCAAATAGGTCAGCCCTGGGCTCAGCTGCCTCTACAGTCTGCCTGCCCTTACAGCTCAGCCTGATCCATGAAGTGGGTGGTCCTGCTTAGGGTGCAGCCCTGCCCTGATGTCACCGTGAGTTTGGGTACCTGCCTGCGCTTCTCCACCAGGAAGGATATAAAAAAAACCAGGTAAGAGTGAAATGTTTTGAAATACAGGGAATCTTCTAGTTGTACAGCTGCTATATGTGAGCCTGTGCTTGTGCTACATCCGACACCCTTCCCCAAGCATGCCCTGGGACCTCTTTTGTTTTCTCCCCAGCCTCCCCAAGTCCTTGTCACCACATGTCAGCTTCCATCTTTCTGAAGTCAACCTCTGAGCCTAAAAGCACGCAGTACTTAATGCTGGGTGGAAGCACTGGCAGTACTGCTGCATTCACAGCCACACACCACTGTGAAATTTGCTCTAGAGCTTCCCAGTCTGAGTGGCTTAAGAATGAATACAAAACATTTCCAACCTCAGCTGTGGATGAGGCAAGGCTGACAAAATATGCTTGCCTCAGTAATCTCGCGTAGGTTGTTTTCCTCCTATGGGGTAATAGAAATTGAAGTAATTCATGAAGATATGTTGATTTTTATTCTTCTTTCTCCACTGGGAGACAAACTGGCTAACAAATGTGAATAAATGTTCTTTGTACCTTGTTTCAACTGACTGCCCTGGCTTGTCGTTACGTGAAACAGGAAGAAAAATTGTCTTTCCATTTATTTGAATATCTTCAGTATCTGTGTCCGTAGTCAGATTGAAACCAGGCCATTCTTAAATTCCTGAGCTACACAGCTCCTGCCCACGCTGCTCAGCTCTCTTATTGTCACGTGCTGCACAGTGGAGTGCATCCCTTCCGAAGGCAAAATAGTAAAGCAGAAGAAAGATTGCCAGCTGAAATTCTGTGCAAAAGCTCAGGCTGGCAAGGTTTCTGAGGCATGGACAGCCACCTGACTTGGGCACCTCTGGGCTGTGAGAACTAGGGGCCATCAGTCTCTAAGCTGTAGGGAGTCCCATTTGCACCGAAGCTGCTTTGACTCAGAAGGATCAATAACACTTATTTGCAAGTGTTTATAGTACATTATTTGCATTTGTGAAGGTAATGAAAAAACTATTGAATTTTAATTAGCATTTTCTGGCTCGCCTGGGAGACTTCTGATTCAATCCACAGATACTTTCAGTGTATTTTGAGGCAGCGCAGTGCACTAAATGTAAAATAATTTCTGATGTTCTGACGCCATTATACTAAAAAAAAACCAACCACCCTCCTCTAAAGCACAGCTTTCCATGATCTGCCCGCTGCCAGGAGTTATTACAGAAGCATAATAATGGGTCTATTGTGCTAGAAATTGTTTTGTCATTTTACATTTTTGGTAACTGCTGAGAAGAAAATTAAATAAATAAAATGGCCAGTTTTCCTCTACAAAACCAACCTTCAGCTGTGAAAGTATATATATATATATATATATATATATATATTGTACACAATAACGTTTAGATAAATAGATCAGCTTTTTCTCTGCTACATGCTCCAGGATAAATAATTGTGCTACGTCTGTGTGTTTTAGATAGAAAAACCCATACTGAGAAGTGACAAATGCAGTAAATCAGAATGGTTGTGTAATGTAGGATTGGTGCTCGTCTGATGAGAATAAGTGCATCTTGAGGAGTCTTCTCAGATGAGGATGATAGAATAATGCTCATCCTTAAAGGAAGTTTTGTTTCTCAACAGTAATAGAAGTTACTAGTGTACAGACAGTGACAAGACATTCAGATTCCTTTATCGTTAGTTTCCATATTTCAACCCATCACTAGCTTTAACTGGATTTAGATCTACACCCCAAGTGATTTTTAATTTTAAGAGTATGGTTCCAGACTAGGAGTGAGTAAGACAATTGTCTTTTATTGATCTTAACTATCTCTTCAGTGAGAGTGAAGCAAAGATTGGATTCCTAAAGGCTGTCTTTGCTTCTGACAGGAGGAAGAGTATGCCAACGTTGGTATGTTCAAAAGAGCCTGGGGCGGAAGGTCTCTAAGAAGGGAGTGCTTCAACAAGGCTCATGTGCTCCTGTCTGGGTCCTTAGATTAACAGAGCTAATGTCTTTTAGTGTCACCTTGATGGTGGTGAAGAAGCTGACAACACTAACTCACGCTCTGTATGAGTGTGTATGTTTCTATAGGACTAATGAATAGATTCCTATGTAGGAGCTTCACTAAGAAGAAATAGTGGTTGGAGTTTAATGGCCACAAGTTGTACCAGAGGAGGCTTAGATTGGATGTAAGGAATGGTATAGCAGCTTGTGGGAGCAATGGCAATGGGTGGACAGTTGGACTGGATGATCTTGTAGGTCCTTTCCAACCTTGTGATTCTGTGATTCCATTTGAATCACTTGTGCAGTGCCTGTTCCCTGCGTGGCCAATAAACCATACTGGGACATGATTTAGGTAGTATGTTTTATTGTTAGGGTAGTATGGTTTGGTTGCAGTTGGACTCGATGATCTTGCAGGTCTTTTCCAACCTAAACAATTCTGTGATTTTACGATTCTCTGTGTGGCTCTAGGGCAAGCACTGCAGGAAGGTGTAGTAAGAGACATGAAAGCAGGTGCAAAGTGAGGTGAGTGTGACTGGTGTCTGCCAAGCATTTCTCATGTCAGTGAAATCCAGTGGCTTCTCCTGTAGTAGGTCAACAGAAACAGAGTAGGAGGAATTTGTTGGTATTTTGTTATAATATTTGCTGCAGTGGTGCATTACTAGGCAATTTGTAGATTGCAGGGTGAATTCAAGAAGGGATTAATTAAAAGAATGTGGCTTTGTGCTGTCCATTTTCATGGCAGAAGACCCAGTAGCCTTGTGTATAGCCACAGCCTCATTTCCTGTGGTCCTCACAAGAGCTCCATGGAGCAGGGATGCCTTCAGGCTCACCTGGTTTGCTCTGAAACGTGGTCCCTGATGAAAAACAGAGCCTGCAGGAGAGTGTCTGTGATAGGCAGCATCTGAGTACTCCTTTTTTTTTTTTTTTTTTTTTACCTCTACATCTCCACAATGAGGCTCTGAATGGACCATGTGCCTATGCTACGTGTCACTTGGTCCCAAAGATGAGCACAGATTACCATCAGAAGTACTGCACGGCTCCTTTAAACCAAAGAGAAATTTGTTGTAATGATATTGGAGGCAGTGTTTGTTTTTTGGTCTTGAAGATGGTGCTTGTGTCCCTTTGGTAGCAAGGTGCTATGGAACATGTTGCATGTGGAGTAAAAAGCATGTTGTCCAGATAGAGCTGTGGGATGGGTATCCTTGGAGTTGAGGGGAAGAATTGCAGTGCAGAAGCTTGTGTGGGTAGAATAGGAAAGAAAAACAACAAGAACAAAATATCCTTATGTTGCCCATCTTCCATAATTTGCATGAGGTCTTGGTATTGCCTGTGTTTTACACACTCTGTGTGCATCACAGGTAAACATGATCAACCTGTCCCAAACCAAATTAAATTCTGCTGACTTTGGCCCATGGTTGGAAACTATCAGCAGTCTGTAGTAAGAAGCCTCGATCAGCGTGCTTGGGAGATAATTTTGAATCATCTCTGCTACCTGCATAGAATGGGTAGTGTGGTTTTTAATTCCTCCATTGAAATTCTGCCCCAGCCCTGGTCCCCCCGATGCAAGCATCCCATTCATCAGCTCTCTCACGCTGCTTCAATTAAATCCTATTGCGCTCTGAGGCAATGTAGCAGCCGCTCTGGAGAGGAATTTCAATTTGGTAAACAGGCCAGTAAATACGCTGCTGTGGATAAATTGGCCATCAGTGTGATAGAGAGAAGTAAAGGAAAATGTGTGATTACAGCTAGTCTTTACGTGCTGGGAAGCTGCTGTGACATTACTAAGAGAAGGAACAATGTTTTTGCACCCCGTGCTTATCCGACACTTTTGTGCCTATTTTATATTAGCTATTTTCAGGCAAATGTTCTATGTCTGATACTTCTCACTTGGAAAGCTACTTTTAAAATAAGCTTGACCTAGATTTTTGTCATGGAAAAGTGGCAGACGGTGCCAGGAAATGTTGTGCTGTTAGTGCCGTATCGTCTCCGTGCCTTAAACGTCGCTCATTTAAAAGATAGAGGTTTAATCCAAAGCAGAAGGCTGATGGACAGGCACTCAGATTTCAGGCTTGCGTGGATTTCGAGCTGAGCACTCAGCTGAAATGTGTTCCTGCTGCTGGAAGAGGGCTCTGCATCGTGGAGGCTGCTCCTGGCTGGCTGCACATGGCTGGGTACCAAGGTCCCACTGGGGGCTGTGGCATTGCAGAGTGCTTTTTGGCAGCCTTAACCCCACAGCTCCGGGCTGTGCTCCTTCCAGGCTCCCTCCCTCTCTAGTTGACCCCAGAGCCTCTGCAGCAGGGAGTGATAATCGCCTTATTCCAGCTCGCTGCCCAGGAGGACCTTTGGGCCAGTGATCAGCGATTGCTGCCTTAATTCTGGCACCCCGGGCAGTGAGTGAGGGCAGGCTGGTGCCTTATGCCAAAGCACTGGGGACTGCCTGAAGCCCTTCTCCGTCTCCCTGGCATCCATATGCCACACGAATTACATACATCTTATTCCAGATAACATCCTTATAATCCTTTTTATTTTATAGCAGGAATGAGGATAGAGCACTTAGGAGCAAAAACGCTTCTACCTTTTAACAGGCAAACTGAGTCCCAAGCCCAGGCTCTCACCCCTAAGCACAAAAACCTCTGATGTGCTAAATGGCAAGCAGAGCAAAACTGCACAAGGATGGAAGGAAGCAGTGGTGCTCCCAGGCTGGAGATCTCTGCTTGGTGCCCAGCTCTGTCACTGTGCTGGGTTCAACTAAACTGCTCCTGAGGTTGGGGAAATGTGCAGTAAATGATGAACTTACAACCTCATTGTCAAAGCCAGTGGCCCAGAGTAGAGGTGTTTTCAGAGCAGATTAGGCGTGCTTATGGGGTAGGTTCTTGGGAGTGTGTTAACAGTACTGCTTTGGGAGGAACTTCAGCTGTTTATTGCTGGCAGCACAGAGAATGTATTGGGGTGGGGGGGAGATCACTCAGGACTTCTTCCTGAGCACCTCCTGATCTCCATGCTGCGATCAGGGCACAGCACCTTCCCCGGGGATGGTTCCCTTTAAGGCTGTGAGCTTGGAGCATGCACAGCATGCTATGGCAGCATTCATTCAGCCTATGGAGCATTGATTTGGTTTGCTTGTCCCTCACTATCTGTCATGGTGCATTTCTCTGGAAGAAGAAAGGATGGGGAATCCACTATCTGGATGTTTTTCCTGTAAATTCCTGCATTCACTCTGAAATCATCTTTGGTCCCATAATGTACTAATGTAACATATATTTCTCAGAAAGGAAATGGGACTCTAAATGCTTGGTTTAGTGTGTGCTGGCAGTGAGTCAGCTGAAGTCTCACTGCTGTGTACTGGTTATATTTGAGCATGAATGTTCTTGTCTCCAAGTTATCCTCAGAGCACCTAGGGCTCGTGGACCTCATGCCCATGAAGAGATAAAACACACACACACAAACAAAATATTAGTCTTTTATGCTGTGCTTTTCTTAGTGGAGCCCAGTGATGCCCCATTGCAGATTGAGAGAACCTGCAATAGTGAAGCTGTATTACTGAACTGAATTAAATTGTTACAAACTGCTGCTATGCAATCCTCTGAAGATCAAAGAATCCAAGTTACAGTATCTATATAGATATAATAATAGATATGATTATGTTATTGTATATGAGGGGTGCTATAAG
Source organism: Cyrtonyx montezumae (assembly GCF_038088225.1). Lineage (NCBI taxonomy): Eukaryota > Metazoa > Chordata > Aves > Galliformes > Odontophoridae > Cyrtonyx > Cyrtonyx montezumae. The sequence goes on from NW_027071826.1 coordinate 2,782,735, forward strand.
AAAGAAGGATGCAGTCTTTAGCTGGGGCTGCTGTGACAGGACAAGGACAAATGATTTCTAACTTAAAAAGGGGAGATGTAGTAGAAAAATTCTTCCTCTTCTCCATTCTGCAAGGGTGGTGAGGCACTGGCCCATCAGGGGTTGTGCTCTGAGTGCCTGGTGGAGTTGTGGGTGTCTCTGTTCACTGTAGGGGTTGGGATCCAATGGCCTTTAGAGGTCCCTTACAACTACATGGACCTAAAGCAGAGCTTAGAGCTGTGGATATGCTCTTCCAGGGCTCTTCTTTGGATCTATGGAGTAACTACTCCATTAGCTCCCAGCAATCTTGATCAGCAGGATGGGCTGCAGCCTCCAGGCTAATTTTCTCAGTCTGATTTTCTTGCAGTTTGGAATGCTGTCATTCCTTTCCTTTGCCACTGCAGCAGGACATTCAAAGATTTTGCTGCCATATGAAAAAACACTGCCCTGTCTGTTTGTGTCTGTGCACAAATCCCACAGGTCAGATGTGTATATTTTGTGCGTTAGATTCTAAGTGCATTAAAACATTAATTTCCAGCTCTGCCTGAAAGCTCTTCTACCAAACTCCCATAAGCATCTGCATATTACAGTCTCTCAGGTATTCACACCCTTCTCATGCAGATTAAGTTCCAAATTAAAATAACTTGATGGAGTACAGTAGTGTAACTATGTCTATTTTTTCCTACTTGCTGTTCTCTCTTTAATGAGTACCGGTTGGGATAAACTGACCAGAGGATGTGCTGTCCATGAATTGGTCATCAGTCAGACCTTACACATCATGCTCACCTCTGCTGATGTTTTAGATGTGCTTAAGCACATTGACAGGAGTCTGGGGAGTGCTTTGCTCAAAGGCTCAGCTTAGGAGGAAGCTGTAAAGTTTGCAGCCTCCAGCACCCTGAATGAAAATGAGCTGGCAAGGTGGGAAGGGAGGAAGCTCTCCTGCAATTTGTCGAGATGATCCTGATTCCAAATGCCACTTGAGGGATACAGACTGTGATGCTGCTTAGCAACACTTCTGCAACAGCCCTTTGTGGATGTATTCACTGTGATCTTCAGCCATTGTACTTCTGTAATACAGGAGCACAGCGCGTGTTATTTTTACAGCTATTTTCTTCTTCTGATCTTTTTCCTTAAATTCTTTATCTTATTTGTACCCTAAAATAGACTTCTCCACTACGCTTTGTGTTCCACTTGAAACATCACAAGACGCTCTTCTTCAGTTCTTTCCCCGTCACTGAAAGGTCACGGGCAGTAAGAGATGTCATGTTGGCAGCATCCAGCAGTCCCACTGGCACACAACACTACTGATGACCTGGATTCAGTCTCCTTTTCCCTCACCTGAGCCTGAAGATTTTCCCCTCGGGTGCCTGGAGCAGCACTGCTTGCCTAACAGAGCTGGCAGTGCTCCATTCTTCATTGTGCATCGCTGTGAGTTCCTCTCTCTGACCTGTGTTGTTTCTGTTGTTGGAGGTCCTGCTTTGCAGGGCATAGAATCTTTCTGAGGGTGGTCTGTGTGTGTGTACATTTTATATATATATACATGTATATATATATACAAATACAGATGATGAATTTAAACCATATACCTGCTCAAAGCATTCATCATCAGTATTGAAATCTGATTTTTTGATACCAAATCCAAATATTCCTTCTATTTATCTATCTATCTATTTATTTATTTTGCTGTTCAGACCTTTTGTGCTGCAATGTCTGTCCTTTCCTGCTCCTGCCTTGTTTGCAGCCACCTGTCCTCCAGCAAAACACTCATCCTGAGGTAGGGCCTGACTGCTCAGTAAGTGATGCAGATGGTTTATTGTTGCAGTTGTCCAGAAGCTGCCCTTTGCTCAACAGGTGGGAGAGTCAATATTCTTGACTCTTGCTGCGAACTGCGTTGTGTTCTCTGGGGTATGAGAAGAGCTGGGAAGAAAATAAACTACCCATAATGAGTTACCATAGAAAATTAAAATTTCAAAACCCGTTTTCTTTATTGCACTGAAAAAGAAATCTAAGAGTTCTGTTTCTGTGTTATTGTGAAGTGTTTCATGAATACTTTATTAACACTTCCTTCTTATTTTCCCCTCTTTTCTCCCATTTGTCCCTTTATTCCAATGACACTGTAAGGAATGGGAGCCCAAAACAAAAAGCAAAACGTTTTTAGCGTGTCGTTAATTTTATACAATACCCAATAAATTGTTAAATCCTCCCTCCTGTAAGATCTTAAGCGGTGTAAGTGCTTAGAGTGTTTACTCCAGCCCATTTCCTTTCTTTCTTTGCCACTTTTAGGGCCTGCTGTTTCAGAGGGCTCTCAGTGTGTTAGGATTACACGATGGGGACAATGGCTTCTTGCTGGGCTGTACTGCCCTGAATTGCAGCTCTGCTTTCTAAGCACTGCAGTTTGCAGCTAGCCCAGTAATGTGTTAAACTGTTATGCCACATTTTGCTTGTTTAGAGGAGCTGCATTTCTAATTAAGATTACAAATAAGTTATGACTCAGAGTCCAATAAAAACACAATGTGAATTACATACCTTTAAATTTAATTTACTCCCCCATAGGCTGAAAATCCTTATGAATTCAGCAAGTGCAGGAAAAAACAATTATTCCAATTAAAAGGAAAGATTTGATTAAGCTAATTTACATTTTAGTCCGGTCTCAGATACCTCACGGTCTTTTACCAGCCTGTCCATTGAGAAAGGAAATCAAAGTGGTTTAATTGAATTATAGATTAGGATCTTGTTGACAAATGCTTGAGAGCAAGGCACCGACAGGAATAAGCAGAAAAGAAGCTGTGATGGACTCGGGGTAAAAGCTGAAGAATTCTGTAGGCCCCTGGCCCTTGTTTTGATGTGCAAAGATAGAAGGGACCTGATGGGTTTGATAGTTTGTTCTTCCACCTAGCACAGTCTGCTGGAGCTCATCCGAATCTGTGCTCGCTTGAATGAACAGAGGTGGAGTGAGAGAGGGATGAGAAACCAGTGGCGTGGAGAATGCACTGGTGCCTTGTGAAGTTGCTCCAGTGATTTGTTAGCAGCCAGGGACGAGGCAAGCAAACAGCTGGGCTCGGGATCAACTTGAGAAGAGCCCTGGGCTTCAAGCTGGTGGAGTTTGGGCGTGAGAACCAGTGGGAGTGGACAGGCAAACCCTGCCTAGTGTTGGTAAACCGAGAGCCATCATCACGTGCTGCTGAAGTGACACGACAGCATGAAACACACTGCCAGCAGCAGAGCTGTGTTTTCCAAAGTCATCCACCATAAATTGCTGGGACTGCAGACACCTGAAACTTGCTGGTGATGCATTGCCCCCTCTCCAGCACGTATCATTTGTCTGTCGGTGATTTATATGGTGCCACCAGACTGAACAGCAAGAGTGTCTTTTACATGCGGAGAAAGTGCTCCACAAAGCATACCTGACTGCTCCAGACCTATGTGCCTTTTGAATAATTACCACTGCTGTGCTGGTGATGACTGTAGCAGCTGAATTTATGTCCGTACTTCCACATCTGAGCATATCCACGTAAATATATATGACCTGGTAAGTGTATACATAACTCAGGGAGGCACAAGGATGGCATTGTCTTCTCAATAGTGTGGAGTCCATCATCTGCTGTCCTGATTTTTTGTGATGGTGCCATTATCCACAGTGTTAGATAACCAATGGAGAAAGATATTTTTTCAACAGGCAATAAACACACGGTCCATAAATATAGAAGAACCTCTCATAGGAAAGTATGATGGTGTGTTGGTTGGTGCCTCATGGGTGATGAGCAAGCCCCTGCACTCTGCTTCTAGTTTCTTTGTGCTTCTGTTGCCTGTAATGCAACAACCAGCCCGCAGTGATGATGATTGGTTTCAAAGGTACATAGGTGGAAAATGCGAAGCTAGGTGGCTTTATTATTATATATATTATTATATTATTTTGGTGAAAAGCAGAAAATAATTCTGGTCACACATTTGTTGTAGGGCTGAGACCCAATCAAGTGCAGCAATTAAGAATGTTTTCCTATCACTTCCTCACTGCACTCGTTCCTATGTGATGATGTTAAACTCAAGTATCTATTTCCATGGAAATCTGTGAGGCAACTCTCTTTTCAACAGCTTAGATCTTTTCCTTCAATATTTTATTAGAGAAAATATTGCAAAACTTAACACCCAGGAACCTTGGCTTTATGTTGCTCTTACAATTCTAGCAGCTTTTTATAGCAACGTTGCAGAGGAGAGCTCCTGGCTATTCCAAGGAGAGCCACTTAAATGTTGATAGCCTTAGATTTCACGGTTATTTTAAGACTGAATCATTTAAAACTGAATTTAGAGAAGTGCAAACTTTGAAAAGAAATTTCTAAAGGTTTGTTTAAGTTCTGAAGCTAACTTTCTACATACAGCTGAATGACTAATAACAGATCAGAAACTCTCAGCTGTAGTTCTTGTAATTTTGGGGGGTTTCTGGGGGCCTCTCTTCATTCATCCACACTGAAGATTCCTTCCCAGTTTCTGAGAAAGGAAATACAGTTTGCTGAAACTGAAAAATATGATCATTCAGCAACAGCATGAGGAAGTTACAGGCCTGGAACAGCTGCCAACTTGGTCTGGAAATCCCGAATCCTGGTAATGCTCACTGAGATATTTCCTCTAGGAAATATTTATTGTCCTTTAAGTAGAGAGAGCTCACAATAAGAGAGAGAAGCACTGGTGCTCAGCAGTGGGGAGGCTCCATCCATGTCAGGCAGGCCAAACTCCAGTCCTCTTGGAGGAGTGAGGCCATGGGTATGCACTGTAGCTACCTGATGCAAAAAGAAAGAGAAGTCAGTATTAAAAATCATTCTATTCTAGACATCCTTGCAGCTGGCATAGCTGGAGGGGAAGACTTTTCTCCATCTGATTTATAACAGAATAGTATGCACAGTGGAGAGCTTGTGTTTTGCTTTGTATTCAATTTCTAAGGGATTGAAAGAAAATAGAGGAGACCTGCCTGTGTGTCACGAACACAGTGATGAGAATGGATGAACCCTGTGCCCCCTTGTCTGATGGCAGCAGGGGGCTGGATTTGATTTGTTTAAAGCGCCTGTTTTCTTTGTGCCCAGGCATGTCAGGGAGGCTGGGGGCTCACGGGTTCAGTCACTTCCCTGCACACCGGGATGACAATGGACAAAGACAGCACTGATATGAAGAGCTGCAAACATTGTGCTCTTGGAAAATCATGCAGAGGAGTGGAGGTGAAGCAGGGAAACGTCAGCCAGAATGGCTCCTGCCAGAAGGTGAAGAGCGAATCTGCATTTATAGGGAACCTGAAGACAGCAGGAGGATTGGATGCATTGGCACAGCATCTCCCAGGGCAATGTTGCATCAGGAATGCGTGCTTTGGAGTGCTGCCTCACTTTGTGTGCTGTGTCTACTAGCTTGGACCAAACTTGCTATGAAATCTGTAGCCCTGTGAGACCTGATGCTCTGGTCAAGACAAAGGAAAAGCAGAATTTACTCACAGCTCTGAAACCATTTGGTAATGTCACAAAAATAAGGACCTGTCAACTTTAGTTTGATTTGACTTAAATGTGAATATACCTCACCATTAGGGCCAGGCTGCACAGAGATGGTGGAGGTGCACAAGGCCAGGGCAGCTGGGGGGGGCTCCCAGTCCAGGGATTAATAAATCTGCATAATCTTTAAGGTGTCTTCCAACCCAAGCCATCCTATGATTTTGGATAAGTGATATTTTTTCAGTCATCTTGAAACATATTCTTAAATTCCTTCATTTGCAACTCCGTTTTCAGTCAACCTAAATATCTTAGCTGTGAATTTTCAAATTGAATGTATAGAGGTGCAATCAGACATTCAACTCCTAAGTCTGATCATGTCTCTCTACTGGGCTTTCACAAGCCCTCTTTTACCAGAGAGAGTTATCCCTTCTCCACTCTTTGACTGCACGTACATATGTGAAGAATTGTTTTGAAGAATGAAGCACAGGAAAAGTAAAATTTCAGTGTAAGTCTCTACTAGGGCAGATTGCCCTAAGGACAGCATACAGGCTCTTGTTCACTGCTAGCAAAAGTGAACAGCTAATGTTAGTGACTGTGTTTAGCCAGTGTCTTGTAGCAGAGAATTTGCTCTATCAGAGTTGTTGAGCTCATTGTAGCTGTTGCAGTTTCCATGGAAATAAATAGGAGATATTACTTTTGGAGTGACCCATGAGGAGTTGTCTTGGGCCACATACACTTCACTCAGTGTAGCCCAGGCAAGCCAAAATGTTAGACAGCCATGGTGTAAGTGAAGGAAACAAATCAATGAAAGGAAGCATAGGTGCAGAGAGATAAAGGGCTGCTATATTACCAGCACAGACTGTGATAGCCTGAGTGAAACAAAATGGTCACACTGCTGTTGTGGTTAGAGCCATAGACTCATATAGAACCCGTCTGGTTGGAGAAGACCTCTGAGATCAACCATCAGCCCATTCCCACCATGCTCACTGACCCTGTGAGCGTGACCTTTGCCATCGCTCTGACCAGCAAAAGAAATGTTTAAAATATATCTGTGGGAATTGTTTTCAATTGCGGATATCACCAATTCCTTTCAAAAATATGGCTTAATTAGGAAGTGAATAAAGTTGTTCCAGTCATTATCCAAGAAAGTAAACTGCTGCGTGTTTGAAAAACCAGAGGAGCTCCTTATCGTTGATGCACAGTGCCTGGGAGCATGGGATAATTTGATGACAATAGTAATTCTTTTCCAATTGCTGTTGTAAAGGAAAGCAATCCCCTGTTATCTAGATAGAAAAATTCAGGAATATGAAATCTTTTTTTTCTTCTTTTTCTATCAAGTTGCACATTTAAGGCTTTTTGTGAACAAACATGCAGGTGCCTTCAGAGAACTGTCATTGTGCACTTTTTCAGCTTTTCTAAGAGGTGGCATAATCTAGGGGAAAAAAGCATTCAGTTGAGGATAACAGGGACTAAATGCTGGTGCTATTTTTAATAAACATCCATTAAATTCATGTGATATTGTATTATGTTGCAGTGTATGCTTGTAAAAAGCCTCATACAACCGTGTTTCATACTCGGTGATTTGCAAGTGCTTCTGCAATAAAGAGAACAAAATGCTGCCTTTCGTAATACAGCAGGAAAATGATCACCTTTTTGATCTTTTTTCTTGCATTATTTGAATGCACATTTTACTTAAAGTGCTCCTAGAATGGTTGCCAGCATTTTCAATTATTCAAAAACCAATTCCATAAATATTTCACAACTACTATAGTGATTTTCCTAAACATATAGATTGAAGGTTTTTGTTTTTTTTTTTACTGTTTATAGAAATATAAAATGAATGATTTGGTCTGTTTCAATTTTACAAAATCAAGCCAACTTTGCTCTCTCAAAAAAAAATACCTTTGAACCTTTGAAAAAAAAAAACCTTTCTAACCTCAGAAAAATACCTTTTCTTTTTCTATTTTACTTCTTTTTTCATTTTCCTCTCTCTTTCTCTGTCCCTCTTTTCTCTCTCTCTCTCTCTTTCTCCCCCTCTCTCCGTGTGAGTCCAGGAATTGGAAAAGTAAGGATGTGGACCAAATATTCTGGTATTTTCAATGTCCTGTGACATGCCTTAAAAGTCACCAGAAAATTGAAACAGATCATTCAGGAGATTTCTTTTTTCCCTCAATTCCTAAACTGGTGGCACTTTAGTTATTTCCCACTTTGGTCAGATGCATTTCTGATGAATATGTAGTGCAATGGCATTGTAAGCCACAGGATTGTATTATTTATTTTCTGTTATTTGTGAATACCTTAGCTGATAGTCATAATTCACTGTCATTTCCTTTCATTCTTGCTGATGTTGATGAGACAAGTAAGTTAACATTTCCTGCTGACATCTTGAAGCATTCAGCTTCCTGAAATACAACCAAAGCTGCTCCTTTGGCCAGAATTTACAGCTAGTTTCTTTTTGGTCAAAGCTGGAACTGATCACCTCTGTTATATTTTATTAGCAGGATCTGGAACAGGTGACAAGATCAACTTATTCCAGAAGAATCATATTTTGACTCTTCTTTTTGTAACAAGAAAAAAGGTAATCAGGCACAATTTCATCCTTGCCTATTATAATGAAAATATGGAAAGCTAAAAAAAAAAAAAGACATATTGGTACTTTGTGATGTGTACCTGCTTCAGGGCTGAAGGCACCACATTCTCTCCAGGAGATGATCTACTGGCTTTTTTTTTAACTGATTCCTACTGGTTGCATCCTTCTCACTTATTCTTTTCTTTGCTATATCCAACAAGACTCCAAAGATATACTACTGGTGTTCGTTGTGTCTGAGTACAGTCATGGCTGGGAAAACTTCAGCATACATTAAAGAGCAAACAATCCATCAAATATGAAACCTGTCCTGACCTCCTGGAACATGAAAAGGGCCACCTGTAGGAACTGTTGTTAAAATAGAAGTGAATGCTCCACAGATTAACTAAAATGATGCTGATATCTTTGTCCTTCTGTACCACCAGACAAAATCACAGTGAAATCTATTTTGTCACATTTTACATGTGAACCTCTGATAAACAATGAATGCTTCACCAGTTTTTTTTTCCTCTTGTACAATATTCTCCCTGTACCATCTTCCTTCATGAGATCACTTCCAGTTTCTTTGACCTTATCTTGTCGTGCAGTGTAAAAAGGATGTAAAGTTTGAGCATGTCATGCTTTCCATCCTGAAACACAGAAACGTTATGGTGTTTGTTGTTGTTTTTCTTCTGTTATTTCAAATGATAATCTAGTCTTATCAGTTGTTTGTCAGATGTCTTTCTTTTGAAGGAAACTAACTCAAACAGCTGTTGGAATCAGAAGTGAAAGTCATAGTAGAATTAGAAAGATTTTTTAAAGCATATTATTTTATATGTAATCAGCTGGCTGAATCAATCTGCAAGGTTGATTCCTGATTGCATAAGGTACTTAAAACACAAAGTGAGAATATTGCGACTGTTTACTTTTTCTGGCTGAATTATGCTGGTATTTTCATGGAAATACATAAGCTGTCACTGTTTGATTGACATGAAGATTTCTACAACTTATTTTTATGCTTTTTGTAAAGGTTTCAGTACGTCACATCATTACCATCTCCTTAAAGAAATTATCTAGTTGTTTTTTTGTTTGTTTGTTTGCTTGTAAAGCAAGATTAGCTGCTCTTCAGTTTTACCAGGCAAAGATAACCTAGTGTAGAAAGTACAACCTAGTAGAAATACAATAATTATATCTGAATGGAGACCTGGATCACACATAAGAAGTTATGGGCAGATGTACCCATATAGCCACACCTCAGTCAGGTAGTGGAGCATCTGAGCAGAGTCCATGTAGCCTTGGTGACATGGCTGACCTCACTGCCAACTTCATCTCACCGTGTGCTGATGTGTGACCAGGGCTACTGCAGCATGCCTGAAATGTCAAGCAGCAGAAACAAGGAGTAATGTGAGCTGTGGCCCATGGCAGGACAGGAGCGTTATCTTTTGCTCTCTTGATAACACATTAACATACACCCATCCCTGGAGGTGTTTAAGGCTAAGTTGGTGATGGGGTGGGGGTGGCCTAGGCAAGCTGATCTAGTTCTTGATCTAGTGGTTGGCTGCCCTGTCTGTGGCAGGGGGTTGGAACGTGATCCTTGAAGATTCTTCCAACCCAAACCATTCTGTGATTTTGTGATTCTGTGATAGGACTCTCCTCCTGCCCTCTCCTACTACCTGTTGACATGTGATGAATTGAGACACTCAAAGGGACTTTTATCAGTGCTTTTTAACTTCTTTTATTTCTGCTTTGTCCCTTATTTATGGAGTGCTCTGGTCATTGATGTGCTGGATGGAGAAATTTGGGTGCCTTCAGGCAGCAACATGAAATATCAAGAATTTTCCATCTATTTTCTATTTGCACCAGCTGTTTATTTGTTCAAATTCTAACGTAGGTAAGGAGAAGCAACAAGAAATGACAACAGCTTTAGAGCATCACGAGCCGAACACAGAAGGAAAAGAATAAGGAAAAGAATGAGGAAACTCACAATGTGTAAATGAAATAGCACATTTTTTGCGGTTGGGGATCTCAGAGTCCCTTTTAAACACCTCTATTAAAGCCACCTTTCTTCCTAAATTATCAAAATTTTTTTTTTTGTCCTTTTGATTAAAAAAATAAATCTAAAAAGTTAAGTAATATATCTGTATATATATTTTTTAAATCCCATTAATTACCATTTTGGTGATGTGCTGTGCAGTTCCTGCTGATAGATGTGCGTGCATGCCTCCAGCCTCACGCACTTTCACTCTCTCCAGCACACGTGTAAGCAGAAGCTAGTCATTAAAACAGTTTTGCTGAGCCCCACTGAAAGTTGTTCCAAATAATCAGCATTTAATGTCAGCAGTTTTATTAGGAAATCAGAAGTAGACCAGGAAAGATGTGGAATGTCTGAAGCATGCGAGTGTTAGCCTGCAGTAAGGCCTTTGAAAGCATTAACCCTCCACTGACTGATCTGTTTATTGAGCATTGCTCCACGGATTTAATATTCAGAAGCTGAGGAGCTCGGGATGCGCCTTGGGTTTCTTTGTGCTCATGGCTGAATTTCTCCCTGAAGAAAATCTCAGTGGCATTACATCACTAAAAGCTTCTCTTCAGCTCTCCTGAGTGCCTCAGAGATCTAATTGGTACAGCATTTGTCCAACACATCCCCTACATTCCTTGGGGTTTTCTACGTAATGGTGATTTTCTCCTGTTTTTGGGTTTTTTTTTTTAAGTCTTAAAGACAATGGAAGAAAACAGTTAACTGTTGTGAGTTAACCCAGCTTGGCAACAAAGTACAACAGTGATACGCAAGCCTCAACACTTTCCTTGGGGATACTCATAGCCTTTCATCTGTGGTGTTTGATTCTACCAGATACTATCACATCTGTCTTGCTGCCAAAGATAAAACTCTAATTCCACCTACAACAGCAAAGAGATACCTGCAGGATATGTCTGCATTAGCCACGTGATCTACCTCTAGCAAAAGCCTCGTATTTGATTTTTAAGAAATGCTAACGTTGCCCACTGGGCATTGCTTCCTCCTTGCTTTATTTGACTTCCCTTATCGGTTATCTGGCCTCATTCCCGTATTCCTGTAAGGTCAGATTGGCCTTTTAGTGTATCTGTGGGGTTTTATTTTGTGTACGTGTGTCCTTGAACGCTTCCTATGCTCCCTGAATATTCCCCACGTTAGAGCAGCGGGGCTCATCATTCCAAAGACCGCTCCAAGCTCTGGAAGAGAAGCTTTGATGATCCAGACTCCCCGGTGTCCATTCTGTCACACATGTCCCAAGTATCACTGCAAACACCTGAGCCCACAGGCAATAAAACTCTGCTGAGGTCTGTGCTGTCTCTGTCAGAATGACAGCACAAGAGTTAATGCACTTTTATAGACTTGTAGCTCCTCGAGCATCTCACGGCACGCCGTTCTCCTTGCTTTTAGACACCTTATAGAGAGCCATAAGGTTTCATCGCCTGGTGTCAGCCATGACAGATGTGCTGGCTGAATGGAGCACTCACACTGTAAATGAGAAATGATTACTCCAGGAGCACTTTGATGAATTTGGAAAAAATCAGACATCACTTTCGGTCCAGATAGTCGGCAAAACGAATTAATGGAAAGGTTGCTGGAATGATAATAATCTATAGGAGCATATGTTATGAGCAGTTAATAATGTCCCTTCCTTGTTTGAAGCCATTATTTTTCATTTAGCAGATCTGAATGACTAAATAACTTATATCTTTACTCATTCCATTCCCCAGCACCGAATTATATTACAGCGTAAAGTCTGAAGTTATCCGAAGGGTAAAAAGAAAATAGAACAATACATTAAAGTTGAGTTTTAAATAATCATGAATTTTCTTAAGTAGTCCTTTATAAAATTACATTCTCTCAACTCCTTGAATTACACAGTGCATTCAAAACGTGAAAGCGGTGACATCTCGCATGCTCTGAATGAATATCTGCTATTTTAGTGACAGTCTGTATATCAGTGGGGCAAAACAGGCAATTACAGACATTTCAGAGTAAAAAATTACAGGAATGAGGACAAATGAGGAGGGTATAATCAGTTATGGGAACTGTGAGTTTTTCATAGAATTACATCTTTTAGCAATTACTTCTGACGGATTTGTGGCATTGCAGTTCTCATTATATGGTTGTTTTTACCAGTTTTTTTCTTTGGTTCCCACTAAAGAAGAGCAGCTTCTCGAGTCACCTCACCATGTAACCAAAGCCTGTCTGGGAAGTACTCAGATATGTTGGCTGAGCTAATGCCAAGGTTAGATCTAACATGTACCCACTGCTTCTTGCTGACCGTCAGTCTCTAATATTGATACTACATGTTAATTGACATTTCATTTTTCCATTAAATTTATTATCCCCATCTCTGTCTGTTTCAGAAGGGATGGCATCAGCTTGAACTTTGGGCCAATGTGTTAGAGGTTTGAAGAACTTGAACTTAGAGAGCGAAATGGTACAGGTGACAAGTGAAGGGTTTTTTTTTATTAGACTATTATGTTCTTCTTTCCTTAAGATATTTCCTGATCAAGGTCTGCACTACAACATTGATTAGCAACCACGGTTTCTCTGAATTCTGTCTACATCTCCATGCTTTATTTCCTTGATAGTTTTTAGTGCTCATTATGAATTCTATATAGCCGTGTTCATCTATGGGATAGAAATGTCATCAATGGGAGGTGAAAATCTGGGTGACAGAGCACTGTCACAGTAGGAGAAGGTGTGTGCCCAGAAGGAGTGTGGTCTAGAGATAACCAACATCACAGCAGAAGTAAAACAATGACAGTTAGAAGATCAAAAAGGAAGGAAGAAGAGTGCTAAAGAGAAAGTGCTACACAGTTTTCTTTAATTTTCGAGGAATGATGATTTGAAAACTTATCCTATTTATCCTGTTACATCACTGAATAAGGTTGTTATTAATAGCAAAAAAAAAATACCTCAATGGTTTGGAGACAAGGGATATGTATTACCTATGCTTTTTTTTTTTCCCCTGAAATGGAAGGTATCTCTGTCTATATTAGGAATGGCTCACTTGCCATTACAGAAACGTGATAGATCAGTGCCATCTCCACTTATTAGCCAGGTTGATGCTCCAAGTTAACATGAAGCAGAGAAAACTGCATTTTTTACAGACAAAATTTAACTGTAAACAATATGAAAAGCTGTCTAAAGATTATGGGAGCATATGTGTATATATATATATATATATATTTCCCCATGAAGGTCTATAAATTCTCTACAGTCAACATTTAAGCCTTCTTTTATCTTGGAGAAAAGCACAGTAATCGGTCACCTGCAGGGGGGATGTTTTTTGTCTCTGTGTTCCAGAAGAATTCGTATCTTCTTTCCTAAATTACCAGCTGCCTTAAATGCACGGTGAGACAAAAAAATACAATAATTTCTCCTGCTGCAGAGCATGATAAATTTCACTTAACTGTAACAAAGCCAAATCTTAGGTATCAATTCCCATTTTCTGTTCTGGATGATCCATCATATTCAGGAAAGGACAATCTTACTCGCTGGAAAAAAAGGAAAGATTTCCTATTCTTCTCACTGCCAAAGCTTTCAGATCCATTACGCTGGCATTTTAATAGATGAATGCCTCCAGGGTATGAATCAGATTCATCCTTTGACTGTTCAAACATACAAAACAAGGTGTATTATACATAATAACTCCTCCAACTTCTCCTGAGCGTTAAAATGTAGAGATTTATGCAAAAAATGTCACTGCTGATATTACTGGAACTACTAAAGAACAGTCAAATTCTTGGTTGAATTATATATTAATGTCATCCAGTTTTAATACAAGAGACATGACAGCTCTGTCCTAAGTCTTAGGAGGCGTGAATTTTAAAATCTGGCAATGGAAAGAGTATTACTTAAGTTAACTTATTTAATAGGACTTTGGTAACTATGAGGCTTTCATATGATTTTCAAGTATGTTTGGCTGGAGAGTTTTTTTCACATTCAAATAAAAATGCATGTTGCACAGTGCTGGTAGCCAGATTCATGCTAGTTGAAAAGCAGCTGCCTCTGGAATTCAGTCAGGATGAGCCAAATGAAGTTCTGAGGCCAAATTCAATGAATATATGGAATGGAGCAGTGATATCCTAAGGAAATGTTTTCTATTGGATTGCTATAATGAAGTTATTTATTTTAATTAATTAATCCAGGAAAGAAAAGAGAGAAAAAGGGAAAAAAACAAATGCTAAGAACATTGTACAAAATCCTTTTCATTTAGAGGATTTACACAATCTTACTAAATAAAATGTCCCGAGGAGAAGGAGAAAATGAAACAAAAGTCACTGTTTAATTTGCCAGTCAAATGACAGTTTCTTGACAAATTGGGCAAAGAGAATATCAGCAAGGAATGTGATTTCAGTGCCCAGGAAAAACATAATTACTACATCCGAGTCCCCATTCTGAAGGAGCCTGCTCCCATGTGAAGGCTGATCTTACCCCAGGTATGTCCTTGGTGGGAAAGTGGAGATGGATGCCCACGCTGCGTGAGACGTAGAACCATGCAATTATTCACATTGGAAAAGCTATCTAAGATCCCCAACCCCAGCCCACCCCACCATGCCCACTGCCCACATCTCCATGGCTCTTGAGTGCTCCCAGGGATGGTGACCCCACCACCTCCCTTAAGAGTCAGAGCTGTACTTACAGCTTCTGCACTCCTGAAGACAGATGGGTCCCTGGCCACACTCCTAGCTCTGACTTTTCTGCCACTGTAGGAGGTCTGGAAAATGTGTGGCTGTACAAGTAGTCCTCTCATCCCCAGGGCAAGAAGAAAGCAATGAAAGAAAAACAAAAGGCGAAGAAATGGGAGGAATAAAGATCAAAAGTAATTATAGCTAGAAGGAACACAAGAGAAAGTAGCAGTAAGACGCTAAGAATAATGACAGGAAAATGCAGTTTTGTTATTTCATGGGCAAGAAGAAAAAAAGCAAGAAACCTTGAATGCTTAAAAGAGCTTTTGTCTCAGTTTTCATTGAAAAAAAATAAAAATAAAAATACTAGTAAGTTGTTCCTGAGAATTAATATTAATGTAGCAATCAAGTACGCCATGCAGGACTGGTGCAACAATATTTATCTCAGTTATATTTATTCAACTCCTCACGACCCGGTGAAATCCACCTGAGAGCTTAGGGAATTGAACATACCAATTTCTGAGCCATTAATGTCTACTGTGGAAAACTTAGACAGGGAGGGTGAAGTCCCCAGAGTACAGGAAGGAACAAACACACGACCTCTCTTTAAAAAGACTACAGATATGGAGACAGAACTGTAGACCTACCAGCATAACGTCTGCAAAGAAAGACACTGAAACATCATTTAGCAATCTATTTATAAGTGCTAGGTGAAGAGTGAGATGTTATAACATCCAGTGTGTTTTTCTCAGTGTCAAGTCAACACATTTTCTGTTATCAAGAGAGTAATTGGAGAGGGAAGGGTCGCTGCTTTGGCCCTGGTTGCTCTTTCTACATACTCACACCTGCTATTGCTGTGAATGAAATCTGATGAATATCTGAATATTCATCATGTTATTGATGGGCCTTCAACTCACGCACTCAGAGACTGGTTATCAGTGGGCACATGAAACGTGTCTTGCAAAGGGCAGTCCTGGATTTAGCATTCTTAAATGTTTTTCTTATCATGTGGACAATGAAACAATCCGAGACGTTCTAATGTGTGGCTGTGAAATCCTTTTTAGTGGTGTTACTAAAGAATTTCTTTATGTTTGATGAAAACATCCTTAGAAGCTTTTGGTTATGTCTCAGAGTGGGGAGATGGAAATACTGGCCTCCCTCCTGAGGTCCTTTGGAGATTCATTTTCCAATGACTGTAGCATTCTTGCACTATGGTAATTTAGTAAAGCTGCTGGAAAAATGTCATTACATTGGTGGGGATTATCTGCCTTTGGGAAGATTGTTGTTGGTATTTATAGAAATGATGATATTAAGGAGACAGATACCTTCCAATAGCCATATTGCTCTAAGGTGGGAACAGGATTATAAACCCAGAGCCACCAGTTTGTGTGATTACCCTGATAGATGTGATAAGTACTTATCACATTACATATTAAATGCAAGGGAGTGCAAAACATGGCAATACAGAACTGTTAAAATCAAAATTGAGTGGTTATAGGAAGGAAACATCCACATTGCTTTAAGACTCTCTGTTATGAATATTAACTTCAGTTACCTGCTTTCTCATGCCACTTGTTAGTCAAATGGAAAGAGTTTTGTACTCCATTGTGTGCTGTCAGTGACTGCACGTGCTGCTGCTGTCTGGCTGTAGAAGAGCAGACATTATGGATATGAAAAAGTGGTCATAACAGAAGGGAAACACAGCACCCCACTGCCCATGGGTGAGCTTTTTGGGATGACTGATGGAAGGGAACACACATCCATCAGAGCACCAGCTCCTTCTGCTCTCTCTCTGCATTGGTAGGCCTGGGTCCATAGAAACACAGAACGGTTTGAGCTGGAAGAGACACTGAAAGCCCTTCTGGTCCCTCTCCCCTGCAATGCACAGGGATACACACGGCTCCATCAGTGCTCAGAGCCCATCCAGCCTGATCCTGGGTGTCTGCAGGGATGGACCACCACCAGCTCTCCGGGCAACCTGTGCAGTGCCTCACTGCCTTTAGTGCAAAAAACTTCTCCCTTCATAGTCCAGAGTATCCCTGGCTCCCAGTCAGCAAGAAAAAGCCTGAGGAAAAGAAAAGACAGAGGAAAACAGGTGGGAAAAACACTGGCAGGACAGAGGGAGAAGTGCTGCCTCTCATAGATGTCTGAGGAGTGAGGTGGCTGTGGTTTACAGGTGGAAAAAGGAATAAACTCCTTGACAGACTCAGTATTTGGTGTCAATGGAGTAATTTACCAGGGACTAATAAGAGTTCGCAGCCTTTTTATAAATTAACTTTATGGAATATTACCTGTTTCTTCCAGTTCTCAGACAGCAATCCTGATGATTTACGACACTTAATGACACTGGATGGCATAGCACACTTATTTATTCTAAAATCTCTGCCATGCAAAGCACTGCGCAATGAAAAATGTCATGTTTTTACAGTGCCTAAGAGATTCAGAAAGAAAATGTAGAAAACTGAACTCTATTTCCATTCTAGCAGTCACATTCATTAAAGAAATTAAATTAAATTGAAAATAACTTTAGAAGATCCTCCACATGCTTAAAACAGCGTATCTCCCTGCAGTCTTTTGTTGTTACTATTCTTTTGACTTTTCTGCCTGATCAGTTAAGAAATGACAATTAATGTCACTTAAGAAATGAGCTTGATTTCCCTGAGTGTGGAAGCCAATTTCTTTCTGAAAATATTGGAGCACTGAGCATGGGTATTGATTCTGTTCCAGGGTGCAGTAGACCTCACACTCGTCCTCGTTCACTGCATTTGTGGCTTTGTTGCTGTGATAAATACAATCCCTTTCAGTTTCCCTTTCAGCTTCTCACATCCCTCTCCTAAAGAGACTGTGCTATTCCAGTGGATCTCCTTGAATTACTAAAGCATGCTGAGGAAAAACAGGAGTGTTTGCACTCCACTCTTGCATCAGACCTGATATTGCAGCTATGATGTAGTGCTGCTCAGTGTGTGAGGCAAGTGGAAATCCCTACATACGCTGCATAGCCTCAGCACTGCCCTCTGTGAGTCAAGAACACTTACTGGGAAAACGTTATCTTTTGATCACTGAAGGGCTGAAAAATTAACAGTTGTCGACGTATAACATTCTGGGGTCATGGAAATGAGTGGTGGAACACCTTCTGCCACGTGTGTAACACAGAGCACCGATTTAAACATCAAGCTGAGCGCCCATGCAAGTGAGAATTAGCAGCAAGAGGGTCTTCATGAGCACTTTGGTTGCTGAAGTATTTTTGGTACATGAGACAAATGTTACCAACATTTGAAGTAATGAAAGGGGATGGTAACAGCTGGTGAGATTTTAACAATTCTCTTGGTACAAATATTAATTAAATGCAGGATACTGATTTCCTTTTTTATTGCAGTTGGCTGCAGACTGCAATTCTAGTTACACGATCCTTCTCTGTGTTCATAAAGATAACGGTGTGAAAAGTTTCCAGGCACAGTGCAGTGTACCAGCAGCTGAAGGGAGGAATGTTTGTGGATATAAGAGCTGTCAGGCTGCTTAGCAGCAACCCAGCAGCAATAGAAAGATGTCAAACACACATGGATATTTTGGCTCTAATACTGTAGGAGTGTTTAAGCGTTGCTCCTCAATGTGGTATCTCTAAGACTGCTTTAACTCAGGGATTGGGAAGGCAGTTCTGATTTGTGATATGAAGGGCCAGGAGCGTGCAGAGCTTTCCACGGGGCTCGGTATAAATGCAATTACTATTAATTATTGCACAACCTATCCCATTAGGGTGAGTGGCCCACTTCCAAAAGCCAGGTTTGGAAGTCAGGGAGACGAAAGGTACGAGCTGCCTTTACCCTCTGTCGGAGCAATGGCCCATGCTTTCCCTCCTGCACGTTTCCAGAGCAACAGTAAATAGTACCCCTGTTGAGACAACAGCATATTGCACTCCTGCTGAGAGGAATTTGCATTTCATTTGCAGATTATTATACCCCAGGCTTAGTCTAAACTGCTTTCAAATTTCCTTTGTTGCTATTGGGTATTCATGTCGGCGTCTAGATGGAATTTCAAACTTGAAATTATTCTCACTTCATGTACGTGACCATATGTTTCTCTATAACAAGTTTCAAATACGAAATGCCTATCATTTTGCCCAGATAGCTAATGTAAAATGGACAGATTAATAAACCCTGCATCTCTTTCATCTACAGGAATATGCTTCCCATGGACCAAAATGAAGCTACGGAATGTAACAAGCCACCAGATTTAAGTTGTGCAAGATAAACCCCACTATCATTTCTGGAAAAACAAAGATTATAGAATCATTACTGAAACATAAAATAAATGCACTGAGTCTGGAAGCAGCTCTGGAAGCATCTGGTCCAAACAGAGAAGGGCTGGCTGATGCTGAAGCAGGTTGTCCAGACTGGCCATTTGTAGGGACAGAGACTCCTCCACCTCACTGTGCAACTGCTCCCGTGTTCAAACAAGCTGGCAGTTCTAAAAAGGATGTTCTTCTGTTTAAATGTTGTTTTCTGATTGATTTTGCTTGTTTGTTTGCTGTAGGATTTTTGGATGTCTTTTGTTTTATTATTTTCATCTTTGCCCATTGCCTCCTGTCCTGTTGCCCCAATGGGGGAACACTGAGAAGAGCCTGGCTCCATCTTATTGCTCCCATCAGGTATTTATACATGTGGATAGGACCCCCCCGAGCCTTTACAGGCTGAGCAGTGCCAACTCTCTCAGCCTTTCCTTCCATGAGAGATCATAGAATCACAGAATCGCTCAGATTAGAAAAAACCTTCAAGATCCCTAAGTCCAACCCCACCATGCCTACAGCCCATGTCCCTCAGTGCCACATCTCCATGGTACTTGGACACCTCCAGGGGTGGTGACCCCACCACTCCTTGAGCAGCTGTGCCACTGCATCACCGCTCTTTTGGAGAAGAAATAGTTTCCTGATATCCATCCCCCCTGGGCTGCCTGTTCCAATGCATCACCAGTGCATGAGATGCCTCAGTCCTTTTACAATCTTTGTGACAGTGATGTGTACCTACACATAAATATGAAAATTCTATCTATCAGTAGAGGAAATGTGCTGGTTGTATGGCACCGCAGGTCCCTCCAAGGCATTCAGATGTGGCCATAGTGCTGCTCCTCCAATCTTCCCACAAATGAACTAGTGCTGCAGTTTTCTGTTTTCCCTAAGCTACAAACTGTTTGGACAGCGACATTAATAGCGGTCGTGTTATAAAACTGCAGCAGATTTAGCTACAGGCTTCTTTTCAAATTGAGAGCAGTCGGGGCTTTGCATAGATGAGCTGTTGTCCTGTTAGCGTTGTATTCCTTAGGGGAAATAACCATAGAGGTATTTGCTCCTTAAGATGCCCAGGACTTACAGCAGGTTCAGCAACCAAATTACTTTCGTGATGTTTCTAATTACCCTTAGACCCTCAGCTCTATACATTTGATGTGGACACTGCTGTCCCCTGACACCACCCTCCTGGGAGCGAGGGACATCTGAGGAAGATGAAAACATTTTTCTTCCACATGACCTATTTCATCTATTTCACAATAACTATTTTTTTTTTAATTTTTGTTGTTGTTTAATGCAGATAAGAACAATTCTCTGCTCCGTGAAGACACAGATTCACTGCTGTCATGTTTCTGAAACAGAGAGCTGGTCTGTGCTATCCAATTATGGACCTTAATTTAAATTAAAACCACAACAAAACAAAATGCTGTTTACCTTCAAAATAACACGGAAGTTTAATAATAGCTGTATATTGGCTATTAACCCCAGGCATAGCCTGAATCATTTATTGACTCAGTCAATCTTTTGGGGAAGTGTAAGCAGGTTTTGGCACAGCTTCTGTGAAAGGAACAACCAATGCTTCTATGGTTTTCTGGAGCAGCCTGAATCTTGGTGATTATGGTGTGCCCACCAGCATCTCCCTGAGAGGGCAGTAATGACAGAGATGTCCCCAGTGATTGTGTGCAGGCAATAGTGCCTGGTGACAGTGGTGTGCTCTGTGCATGGCAATCACAGAAACACAGAATTGTTCTGGTTGGAAAAGACATCCAAGATCTCCAGCTTACCCCTACCATGCCCACTGACCAGTGCCATATCTCCACAGCTCTGGAAACTTTTCCAGGGATGTAGACCCTTCTACTCCCTGGGCAGCTGTGCCAGTGCATCACCACTTTTTAAGAGAATAAATGTTTCCTAGTATCCAACGTGAAATCTCCCAAGCCACCAGCCTAAGGGCTGAGCATCTCCATTTGTATCTTCTCCCCTGGCTTAAAGCTGGGCCTCACCATCCCTCTTAGGAAAACCAGAGCTGCTGGACTCCAATCCAAGCTCAGAGCAGAGCTCTTGCACCACAGCATTACAGCATGTGTGTACACATTCAGCATGTAGGTACAGACTGTGAGTTCTGTCCCAGCTTCCCCTGTGCCCTGTGCTCCCAGTACTCGTCTCACCTGCTCACAGCCTGTGTGATGCTGCTATGTCAGACAGATGTAGAAGGATCCCCAACCTTCCCATCCTGGAGAAGAGCCCATTCTGGAGAAGAGCTGCAGCATGGGGGTGCTGAGGAAAACATGGGAAGCCCTGCAATAAATAAGTAGGCAATACAATAAGAAAAATGTATTTTCTCATTCCTCTCCATCAGCTATTGACTTTCTACCTAAGGAAGGTGGATTTAATTCCGTTCTCAAAATAACCATAGACTATATAAGCCCATTAGATCATTGAAGGACCATTGAAAATCTTTCAAAGGAAATACAGATATCTAAATAAATTTGGAAGCGCATTATTCTAGCGTCCTTCAGACTTGTGTCAAATACTCTGCCTTACTGCCTATTACATTACAGAGCCATTAAACACGTATTATCTTTTGAAGGAAAAGCAGAGATTAATGACCCGAACCAACATGATGAATACACTGTACACGAAGAGCCAGGCTTCTGCAGCAACCCAGCACGCAGGGGGAAGAAACAATAAAACTAGATAAATAATGGGACAAGAAGGTCAAAGAAGGAGAAATTAAGAGGCTGTGATTGAAAATTATTTGAACTCCATTCTCTACACTTTGGAAAAAAATATAATAACCAGCTACAAATATATTTTCTCCCCGCTGCCTTTCTGCTACCAGGAAATGTCTCCCCAGTGCAGCATTATGTTGCATTTACAAAGATCTATTTTGGAGTACAAAGAGTGGCCGTGTTTTGGATGAGACCTGGGAACGGAGCAGCTTTCCTATTGAACCTGCCAGTGGCTGAGGTCGTGCTGCTTCAGGCACTGGCATCTTCCAGTCCAGCATCGGTCCCACCACGGTCCCAGTGGGAAATGCGGCAGAGTGGCTGCTGTTGAAAAGCCACACTTTGCTTTTCGTGTTTAATCATCTTCTTTGTATGCTGCTCAGGAATTACCACAGCTGAAATTGAAATTTGTTTCATAAAGGATATTAATGTGGTTAATAAGACAAGCAATCGCCCACCGGTGGCCCTAGACATATCCAATAAGATTTTAATGATTTTTTTATTGTTACGATTTGCTACTATGAAACCACTAGGCCAATTTATGTCTGTTTCATCTTGAACAGGAGAATTTCTGATGTGAGTAGCTTTAAATACGAGCACTTTCCCCCGGTGTATGGCTGTGCTCTTTCCTTGGCAGCATTCACAAGTTGTGGGGTCAGCTGGCTCCAGCACTCGCTTAGCTCCGCTTGGAGGAACCTGTTTGCATTTATGGAGGAGCAAGCACAAGGTGGACAGGAAGGCTACCAGGAGCACAGAGCCAAAGCAGTTAGCTCAGCTTCGTGTCAGAGCAGCAGCGACATGCAGATGGCACAGCAACGTGCAAAGCCACCGCTGTGTCCTGATGTGCAGGGGATGGCCCTGCTCATCGGGGCTGTGAGAAGACCTCCTGTCCTCTGAAACCACTGGAGTGGCTCCTGCTGTGGGGACACACGTTGCTTCAGGACAAATTGCAGAATCATAGAACCACAGCATGGATGGGTGAGAAATGACCTCAAAGCCCCAGGCTCACCCCCTCCATGGGCTGGGCGCCCCTGGCTCAGGCTGCCTAGGGCCCAACCACGGCCTTGGGCACCTCCAGGGATGGGTCACCCACAGTCCTGGGCAGTGCCAGGGCCTCAGTGCCTCTGAGTGGAGAATTTCCTGCTCACTATCAGCAATCCGTGCTGGGGACTGCGGTGAGGAAGAACACACATCGCTGTACAAACATCAGGAGAATGAAAAGAAGTGCCTACAAACAAGGCATTCGTCGGTGCTGTGACAGAGAAAGACACAAAAAGGAGCAGGAGATTGGAGGGGTTATGGAAACAGGCAGTGCTGCAGAAGGCTGCTGCTGTCCTGTGGATTTGAGAAGGGCTCCCAGCCTGAGCAGCCTTCAGGGCAGAGCAGCTGGAGCCCATGTGGAGAGCATGAATGCTGGTGGAGGCTGAACCCACTGTATAAGAAAACAAAATAGAAAAATATCACTGTGAACCCAAAGGGAAATGACATCCTGAAGGTCAGAGTGCTACGTGCATGAATAATGCTAATTCACTGAGCTGCTGCAGCGTTCCTGGTGCTGCCTTTGGGGTATTCGTACTGGTTTTGTAAACCAGCACCATTTGCAGGTGAGCCAGGCCATGACATCCCAGTTTTCCAGGAAGCAATTAGTCATGCTGGTCTGTGAGAAGTGCACTTATTCATTCCTTGAGTGCAGGACGCTGTAGGAGCACAGAGTACACTCTGTCACATTCCCTCACCTTGCTCTGAGTCACCTCTCCTTAAGAGCACCCTCGGGATGCCCAGAGATGGTGCTAAGGCAATGGGTGTGTTGGGGCATCCCATCCTCACAGCACCCAGCAGCTGCTGGCAGGTTGCTGCCTGCAGGACCATGTGTGCCAGGCTGAGTTGTGCAAGGGAGACAGAGATCCCAACATGGGCTGCAGCAAGGCAGAATACAGCACGGAGTGATAGGGCTGCAAATGTGGGACTCCTATCACTGAGATCCTTAGCAGAGTTTCTCTGGAAGCTGAGGGCCAAGGATGCACAATGCCACAGCTCATCACACAACCTCAGGCAGTGTCAGCTGGAAACAGTGGCACAAAAGATGCCCTCAGCAGGTTGTGAGACATTAGCTAAGGGTCCAGACCTAACCTGAGGTACAGGAGTGTGAAGGTTAGAGAAGGGAACCTGCTCTTGGGTACTCACATTTGTGGATCAGATCTGAATGCTGCAGCTCTTGTTTCTTTGCTGTGATTGGTTTATCACCCACCCCAGTAAATACAAATCCAGGTGAAGGCACGGATTTCTCAGTGTTCTTGGCAGGATCACCCAGCTGTCCTCTAGCTTCATGTTTTAACTGAAAGACTTGTCTTGAATGGACACTTGTAGCAGGGTAGTGTTAGTGGTGCTTCTTTCATTCCTGGGGCTCCCCTCGTCCTGCCAAATAAAATGGGGAAGTGATATGACCTCATTCTGTTTCTCCTCTCATCGATGACTGTAAGACTACTTCCACTCTTCCTGATGTTTCTCCTCTATTTTCCCTCACAGTCCCTTCTACAACCATCCTCATCCCCACTGATCTCTTCATTACTCCTTACCTCTCACTGTCCTCTAGCTATTTGTTTGCAAGACAAAAGAATGCTTCGTCCTTCACTTCTTAAAGAAAACTAAAGGCTCTACTGATCTTTTCCACACTAAACTCAAAGAACAGTTTTGTCCTCTGTAACCTCACAGTTGCCTTTAAAAGAAACCAACAACCCACAACCCAGTGTAAACCTTTTTGCCATTGCATCCTCACTTGTCTCTGCTCTCAGTGGTCTTTCCCTATGGTCCTCATTCACAGCTCTCCCACTTTCCTGGGTAGGTACAGCAGGACTGCAGACTGTAGGGCTCCTTTCCACCTTAACCATGATGATGTCAAGTTCAAGCCTATGTTTAGTGACTTCCAAGAACTATTCAGACCATAGCCCATGTATCCTTGTCCCAAGTAAATCAGTGATCATCTCAGATCTTCTTGGCTGTTGAACCAGCAGCTCAAGTTTTACGTGACTTTGGCCCTGCCCAGGACAGCAGTGCAGTTCCTAGAACTGCTTACAGTAAAAGCAGTTAGTCCCTATGGAAGTGAGGTGAGGAAGATTTAAGACTGAAATAAATAGAATAAATAGAAATATTCCCTTAGTGCAATCTGAGGCTGTAACAAAATCCTCCTGGCTCATCTGTTCCCCAGGAGGAAACAATTCCACCAGAGGAAAGTTCACCTGGCAGAGACCCAGAAGGTTGTTAAAGGGGGAAAAGCAGTTCAGGAGTGTCTTGGTCTTCATAAAATTAACTGCAGATGTGTAGAAAGCACACTAAATTAGAATTCTGACACACTATGAAGAGCTTTTAAACTCTGGGAAGATCTATCCTGTGGGAGCCACGACGATAAAACCTGTGATGTGCAAACTTTATCTTTGAATGAATGGTAGACCAGGGGACATGGGGAGCAAATAGAAAAATAATTTCATAGGGCATGTCAAAGAGAAACGAGGTCTGCATTGCCTTTCTTTTCCCCATCAGTAGCTCTGCCCTATGACTCTCATCCTTCTTTTCTTGCAAGAGTGAAACAAGTACTGTAAAGAAACATCTGACAAAGCAGTGAATACATCTCTTCACAATAATATGCAAAGATTACTAAGGAAGGATGTACTAGTACAGGCATTGTTTGTCTTTAAAATCTTTATCTGAGTAGGTTTTGGGGAAGCTTACAGCATACCCCCCTTTGCCCAGTAACTTCTGTGTGAAAGGCTCCCCAGCTGGCACTAACAGTTCCTCCTCCCTACCTTTCTCTTTCATTGGAGGCTGAGGAGGAGGATGCTTTCAGCACAGCAGATAGCACTGAATAGCCTGGCAAGATTTTATGAATGGGCAGTGAAATGAGTAATGATCAAGCACAGCTCACAGGAAGGAAATAAGAAAATCGGTGCATCTGAGAATCTACTCTCAGCTATGGCTCCAAACAAGTTTTGTTTTAGCTGGTTTAAATGTTTGGCTTCAGTAAATCCAATCGGATAGCGATTTATTACAACTTTCTATTTGGTGTCATTTCCTCTCCTGTAATAATATTCAGTGATTCATTTTCTTGTTGAGAAAGAAAGTCAATATTGCAAATCCATCTGACTTTCACACGGCAGCTTCTCTGAGACCTTCCATGGTCTAACAAACGTGCTTTCCTTGGTGCTCACACTACATCTCCCTTTCGTGGACTCGTTTAGGTTGAAAACAACCTCCAACATCCCCCAAGCCCAAGGCCACCCCGCCGTGCCCACTGCCCACATCCCTCAGTGCCACATCTCCATGGCTCCGGAACACCTCCAGGGATGGTGACCTCACCACCTCAGTCCAGTGACATACAAAGTATTCAGCTACCTATGTTGCCTAACATTTACAGCAGGTTCGGTGCAGACAAATATTTGATCTGCTCTTTCCTGATCTTTCACCCCGAATCTCTCCTTTGAACTCCTCTCTTGAACAAGTCCTGCTCAACACCTTATCGTCTCTGATGTAATTTCACGGGCTTGTATTCAGGGGAATAGAAAACTCACTGGGTCTTTGTTTCCCTTCTCTCAGTATGTTCTTTTTCATTCAGTTTCTGTGGCTGTTGTTTCTGACCTTTCCAAAGCTAAAAACTGTCTTCTTTGATGCCTACTGCAAAATCATTAAGCTAAGTGGGCTCAGAAAACAAGAGAAGGACAGGCATCAATGTGTCAATGCTTACAAGTTTCTGATTGTGTCTGCAAGTACTCCAAGAGACGTGGAGATGCTGTGCTTAAAGATGGTGATAAATCTAGTGCTAAAATCCCAGTTTTAATACAGATAACATCAGAGCTGGCCCTTGTTCCCTTCCCTATCTTCATAGGTATTTATAGCATAAAAAAATAATTTAGATTCCTAACTCTCTTCCTCTATGAATTTAAGAAAGTGGACAATACTATTTCTTAAAAAATGGTTAATTTCCAAATTCAGACAGCCATGTAATACATTTCATAACCATATCCAAATACCATCTTCTACTGACGGCTTGATCCAAGTAGAAAAATTTCATAACCTTTAAGTGCAGGGATCACAGGTGCAAATTGAGGACAATTGGTAAGTAAGCGTCGATAAGAATATATTTCTCAGATACATCAGCAACAACAACTATTTTTTCTCTGCTCTAACAAGCAGGCTGGTGCTTTAGACTACCCATGTGTTAAGCAGGTTGACCTTCTGATTCTGATGAAACTAACAGGAGCTGCAGGAAATGCAGTGCTCTATGGCTGTGGCACACAGGCTGTGGTTGCTGAGGTCAGGGAGGCCGCTATCAGCACCATCCTGTGTAAGGCTAGGACATAAGCAACTACAAAGGAAAAACTGTATGCCACAGGATAAGGAAAAGGCCAACTGAAAATGTGTACAGGGCAGTTCAATGCCAGCACAGGAATCTTGTTGATGCAGAAGTCTCAGACTTCTATGTAAGTCTCAGTAGACTTGTAATGTCTTATGTATCTGTTATAACAGATCTCTCTCCTTGGGATGAGCAACTGGTAAAGACCACAGCGAAGGAGTCTGTAACCTTCGTTCCTGAAAAAGATTACAAAGAACAGGGAGTGGAACGGGCGAAGCAGTGACGGCTGCACTGGGACTGTCAGGCAACAAGAGGAGCTGTGCTGATGAACTGATGGCTCCTGCAGCAGTTTATCTCCTCAAGGCTGTTACTTTGATGACTTCTTTCAGCCCGTGACAAGATCTTCATCTTGAAGGAGCGAGCTGATAAAGATGCGGATGCAGTGATTGCACCAGGGCTCTCCACGATATCTGCTTGAGCGCTCACACAGAAGAGTTCTCTCTGGTTAACAGAAGTGCAGCTGTGCTTACACGGACTGCCTGTCACGGGCAGAGCTACTGCCAAAGGGATGAAGCGGAGGAGGTGGATCCTCGTGGCTCCTCCACGCAACGCAGCCTTCGCATGACCAGCAGTCTGCATACAACACAACAAGGGCACGGCCCTCAACCTCAGGAACCAAAGGATCTCTACGCCCCAGAACAAAGGCTACGCAAAAGTCAAAACTGCATTTGACAGCAAATGGAGCATACCAATTTTCATATGAACTCTCCCCATCTCTGGTCTGCCTCTGCAGATCATGCAGAAAGCTATTAGTTCATTTATTCCCCGAATCGTTACTACCAACTGCGCTAACGAACATAAAAAAGACTAATGGATTCCTTGAGGGAAAATTTATGTGCAGGGTCAACTATTTTTTTTTTAAGAGAGGCAGACAATTACCACTACTTTTATTTAATGATGCCTTCTCTGAATATACATCATATTTCTTGGAATTAAAGACTACAAACGCGAGCGTTTGCTTGAAACAGAATTATTGATTCACCCAGCTACTGTCTGATAATTACAGACAATGAAAAGCTCCTCTCTCTCTCCTAACAGTGTCAAGCTGTTAATGCCAATCAGAAATGCTGAAGAGCATAATAAAAATTGAGCGATGCAAGGCAAGTGCTGAGCCTGTCTGTTCAGCCCAGTCCCATGAGAGCTGAATGTCGTCAGGGCACGTGGCGAAATGTCACTGTTATTTCCTTGCACCGTGTAAAGAAGAATAGCACAGTTGTTGTGCTGTAAGATTAGCAGATATTTCGAGTGTAATTACAGTGTTGACTATGTATTTTGAGCTAACATCACAAGAAATCCCTTGGCTGAAATTGTAAGACATTTCTGAATGAGAACGCTCTACATTAAATTGCTTTAAAAAGTTGCACAAAATCTTCATTCCATTTAAAATGCCCCGCTTTACACTGAAACACACAAAAAGCAAACAGATTTTGTAGCTAACCATTAAAAATAATAGATTTGATTTTCTCGTTGGCTCAGAGGAGGACTTAGGACAGGCCATGCTTCCTTTTGAAGCATGAGTGATGGCACATGGCACCCATTGGGAACAGCTCACCTCTCTGACCCCCTTCTCCCTAGGTCACCATGACTCAGGGCACTTGTCCCACACAAGGCTCAGGTTTAAGTATCACAAGAGTTCTTTATTTAAACTCTTGGGATATTATAAGGAAAAGTGGAGTTGCTGCAACCCACCAAGTGGGTTGGTGGTGTTGGCTTGACGGATGGATGATCATAGAAAGATCTGAATGACTACATAGCTGGGCACACAAGGAATTACCAAGCCTTGCAGAGGGGTTAAATCCATGGATTCTCTCTGTGGTAGAAGGAAGAACACAGCTTTTCTGGAAACAGTTCACAGTTTTAAGACATTAACCCTTGGTTTCACCCAAAATATTGGCAGTGAAGCATGAAAAGCCAGGCAAAAAGACACAGGGGCTCAGAGAAAGTTGTTTTGCCTGAGCAACTGTTTATTACAGAAACAAAACCACTGATTGACACCTGAGGTGAGCACTGAGTCAGCCACAGAAGCACAGGTGAAGGCAATGCACCTGTGTAACTGGAAGGGGTGGAGTCTGGCTCCACCTCTCCCAGACCCCATTTAAGGGCTGACCACCAGTGGAGAAGGATCTCTTGTTGAAGATCCCTCTTGTGTGGAGTTTCAGGTGAGCCTTGACCTTCAGTGATAGGTAAGCTCTTTCTAGTTATTGTCTTTATACTACTTGGATAATCCATCTGAAGATATAGTGCTCATTTTCATTATATTGTGAGTACTATTCATTCAGAGTACCCACCCTACAATTGGTGAGCCAGGCAGGCTTGGGGGGAAAGCAAAAAAAAAAAGTCTTCAACTGGTGTCTTCCATTTTGAATATCTTCAGATGGGGTAGGGGGGAGAATGTTTCTCCCCTAGAACAAATGCTCTGGGGTCAGATCTTGGGCTTTATGGGGTCACCTTATTATGGCTTAGTCACCACCGTTGAAAAATGGGAACCCCTGTAGGCTATGGGGGCTGTTTCTCCTTCTCTGGCCCATTTAGCAGATTGTTTCCAAGGTTTAGATAAAGGTGTACTTATTACAAAGGAGCACTGGCTAGCTGCATCTGTTGTGGCTTGGCCCCTGGTAATGGTGCTATACCAACAAACAACAACATAGATTGGGAGAACCAACTATTAAGAGACTGTATGGAGAAATTAGAATAGCAATTGGGCACGTTAACAACCAAAAATCCAGGACTAAAAGCCCCAGCAAAACAAATAGGTAGCATTTCAGTTGAGGACACTCACGTCCCTGAGATAATGGACCTGGGTACCTCAGGGGGTGAGGTTTCTAAATCAGATCTTGAAGCTCCATCTACGATGGATCCCTTTGAGATCTGCCCAATTATAATGCAGAAAACAAAAAAAAAAAGTACAAGATTGACCAGTGGGGGTACCTCCTGACCAATGGCCCCCTACTGAAATGTACTTGCATGTAACAGCTTGCTCATATATGGTGAATGAATTGATGGACCTAGTACAACAGTTCCATCAAAAGCTTAGGGAAAGCATACCATCATGGCTACTAAGACTATGGGATGCAGGAGCTCAAAGTGTATTCATTAATGGGACAGGAATGTCCAAGCTAGCATCTATAACATTTCCCAGTCCCTACAACACCAAAGCAGCTACAAGAATTTCTAGGTATACTGGGATATTGGTGTTCCTCTGTACCTCATTTAGTGCAGCTGCTGAGAACTTTGTATAGACTCACAAAAAAAAGGGCAGTCATGGGATTGGGGGAGCAAAACAGGTGGTAAAACAAGCCCAGGCATTGGGTATATTTGATCCTACCCTCCCAGCTGAGTTGGATGTTTATGTGACTCAGGATGGCTTTGGCTGGGGCCTGTGGCAACATCAGAATTCTGTTTGGAGCCCCATAGGTTTCTGGTCTCAGGTCTGGCATGGAGCAGAAGAGAGTTATAGTATGATTGAAAAACAGCTATTGGCTGCCTATTCTGCATTACAAGCGGTAGAGCCCATAACCCAGACAGCTGAAGTCATAGTTAAGACCACTCTTCTAATTCAGGGGTGGTAACAGATCTGACCAACCTTTCTAAGACAGGGGTGGTCCAGGCACAGACAGTTGCCTATCTCAGTCAGAGGAGTAGCCTGTCTTCATGAAAGAAGAGCTTCAAAAGATTCTAGGCCCAGTGACGTATCACAGTGATGCACTGAAAGAAACCTTGGTCTCTCTGCCACAGAAGAGTCCCATCCAGGAAGGAAAATATCCCATTCCTGAAGATGCCTGGTACACAGATGGGTCCAGCAAGGGCAACCCAAGCAAGAGGAGAGCAGTAGCATTCCATCCTGCCACAGACAATATCGTTTGAAGAGAAGGATGGTCAGAGTAGCCAGTGGGCAGAGCTGTAGGCTGTGTGGATGGCTATAACCAAAGAACCTGGTGATAGTGTCCTGAAGCTGACACCTTGGCCCGAGTTAGATGGGTCAAGGATTCACCATCTGAGAACGTTGCCTGCTGGTTACACCAAAAGCTGTGGCATGCTAGACAGAAGACAATGTGGGCAGCTGCTAAAGCATGGGGACTGCTTATATAATTATCCAACATTACTTAGGCATGCCAAGACTGTGATGCTTGCTCTAGGATAAGACTGAGGTCATTGCCTGAAACAACAGCCCATCTTGCTAGAGGACACAATACTCTACAGAGATGGCAGGTTGATTATATTGGACTGCTTCTTCGGTCTGACGGGGTGAGATGTGGTGTCAGCAGAGGTTAGGGCATAAGTGGGCTAATGCAGGCCTACCCAGTACTGAAAGTGAACCAGACACGTACCATAAAAGCACTGACAAGATTGATGGCTGCCTATGGGACAGCACAAGTCATTGAGAGCCACCAAGGAACTCACTTTATGGGTGCAATGATGCAATGCTGGGCATAAGACAACAGCATCAAATGGAGATTCCACCTGCCATACAATCCAATGGGGGCAGGCCTTATTGAGTGTTATAATGGTATTCTCAAGGCTGCCCTGAAGACAGACTCTCAGTCTCTGCAGGGGTGGACAAAGAGACTCCATGAAGCCCTGTGAGACCTAGATATGGCAGACTCAGTGCCTTGAAAATGTTACAAATGATGTGGGCCTCTCTGCTTAGGATTCAACTTATGGGCACCGATAACCAGGTAAGACCTCAGACTGGCAATGAGAATAATCTTCTGCACCCTGCCTCTGGGAACCTAAAACCAGGCACCAACAGAGTAAGACAGCCTTGGAAGGTGCAGGTAGGACCACGGTGCTATGGCCTAATTGCACTTTGGAGGAGATTATTGGAGGTGGGGGGGGGTTCGGTAGTCCCTCTGGTAATTGGTACACGGCCTGCTGATATTGTGGTCAACACTCCAGTCTTTATTGGTAGAGGGACCCCTATCACGTCCCTGTGGCAGATCAGGACACCCCCTTTGGTGCCTGATATAGTTGTGCAGCCACAGACATCTGACCAAAAAGGTTTGGTACAGGCGACCAAGGCATGCCCCTGTACAAGCTGAAGTGTTGCTCTAAGATAGGAATATGGCCTGTATCTTGCCCTGATGGGTGGGCCTTCCCCTCTTGGTACTCCTGAAACACCCATCTTACTCCCTGTGAGTCTAAGTTTTCAGAATCGCCAGGAGGAGCAAAACACTGCTGGAGTGTTCCAGAGTTGCTGTAAGATCACATGCAACATCCAGTGATGGTCTGCCTGGGACTGATGGAGTGCAGGATGGGTCTGCACCACGTGACTGCATGCTTCCAGTAAACACCACCGAGCACTGGCCCAAGGAAGAACATGAGCCATACACTGACCATCACTCATCCCAGATTATATTGATATAATGGCAACAAGCAATTATATAAACATTGCAGTGTATTGGATCTCTGTATTAAGACCCCATTTAAAGGGCTGACCACTACTGGGGGAACATCTTTTGATGAAGATTCCTCTTGTGTGGAGATCCAGGTGAGCCTCAACCTTCAGTGACAGGTGAGCCCTTTCTAATTTGAGTGTCTTCATACTATTTGGATAATCCATCCAAAAATGTACTGTCCATCTTCATGATATTGTGTGAGTACTATTCAGGGTATTCACCCTATAACCATCTTTTGGATTTCCATTGCCTATCTCCAAGCTCCTGTATGATGCTCATACTCAAGCAAGATGAGTATGGCAATGTATGAGATGATGTGTAGGTGCCCGGATTCAAACTGTCCCTTCTGAAGAGTGCATTCTGTGGAGACTAATTTGGAGCATGCAGCTCAGGTACAAGGATGGTAAGGCACTCATCTTGCAGGAAAGGATGGCCAGGAGCTCCAGCAGAGGCTGGGGAGAGCCCATTCATCCTGAGCACGTATTCTCACCGAAAGCACTGGGTACTTTCCTCTGTGCATAATCACTTTGCACAGTTGCATGCTTGTCACCAGTGTGAAAATCCCAGCACCACTGTGCTCCCTGGCTGCATAGAGTCTGAGCATCAAACTGCATTCCTCAAAAAGAAAGTGAGAGCTGGAGAACTAGGCCATAGTTCTGGAGTGGAAATAGCCATCAATGAGCATCTGTGAGAAGCTAAGGGTATGCTTAAGATTCAGGAACTTGTCATTCAAGAAAAGGGGAGATGTCCATCAGAACAGTGGGGACCCAGGAAGGGGCTTTGAGGCTGGCAGTTGTCACATCTCTCCTGTGCCTGGGTGCAGCAGCTACGACCTGGAAGCAACAAGAAGCTGTACAACCCTGCAAGGCTGCCAGTACAAACTGGAGCACAGCTTCCCACTTGCAAGCAGCATACCTCACCCTCTCAAGTCACTGTTCAGGGGAAGACTGTAATGAGGACTAATGATCCCCACTGATGGGTGTCAGAATCTTTCCAGCAGTGGCCTGAAGGGCTGGGTCCAGCAGCCTTGCCTTTCTTTTACTGCACAGACTGGGTTGGCTGGCTCCAACTCTCCACTTGCTATTGTTATGTTATTATTGTAAATACTGTATTTGGGAACATTTTTTTGGTACTATAACATCTATATGTTTTGGATATTTCCCTTGAAAGCTTAAGCAGCTCTAGCTGGTACCCAGCCACACCTCCCTTAATCCCAACATCAGTCCTGCTGCTGTTTTCAGGAGCTCTGTTTCAACCCTGCTCCTGGTCCCAGTACCTAGCAGGGCTATTCCAGAGGGACTGGGAGGCATGGGTTGGAGGTTCCAGTCCGTTCCTCCCACAATGCATATAACTCACAGTAAATTCCACTGGCTCAGAGTGATTTTCAGCACGTTTGTATTTTTTCCCCATGTGATGGATTGCTCATTTCCCTCCCACCCCTGTAAAATCATCTCCTATTGACTTTAAAAGTAAGCTGCCCAAGCCCACAGAAATGGCTTGTGCTATTTGATCACAAAGTGAGTTCCAGGGTTTTGAGACCCGTTAATCACACACTCCCCCATCTTTTGCAGTGCTCTGTAACACCTTGCTTTGCAGCAGCATCCAGCAGCTCAGCCTTTTGCTTGCTTGCTGAATTATGAGACATTGTGGGATGATTTTGCCAATGCCAGCTTTCTCTGAAGTCCAGTGTTTACTGTGACAGGCATGTTTTGGGATGAGTACACTGTAGGTTATTCCTAATATGCAGCTATTCATTTGTTTCTCATTAGTTGGAAAGAAATGAGGCACATCTTCTAACCTGCAGCTTCCCAGACAGAATACAGAAAGACTTCAAATGATGTGGGCATGTATAAATGCTAACTTGTAAGCACAAGAGGTTGAAGGAATGGAATTAAATGGAGGAAAGAGAAATAACTGCCAGTCTGAAGGAGTTTATGGAGAAACATTTTTACCTCTACTCCTGCAGAGTTTGTCTCAAGCCTCCAAAGCAAAATGAAGGGCAGAAAAAAGGAAATTGCTGCAAAAAAGGAATAAGTGCGTTGTGGATGGGACTGTCAGAAAAGCACTAAATACTGATTCCCTCTGCACTTTGTGGACTACAGATTAAAACACCCATAACCACTGTTAAGCACAAGCAACTAACCTCACTACAAAGAAACCACACACTGACTGCTCAGGGGTGATGTACACCCATGGGTGCCTGGGCAAGAGATGGGAGCTGACTCTCCTGCATCACATCATCAAATCACTTGCCTTAAGAGAATAGCTTGGCCCAGCCAACACCACAGCTCTCTGGAATTACTTACAAGCCCCAGGAAGCGACCGGGGTCTCACGTGAAGGTCCTAGACAGTCTCAGCAATGGGACCAGGAGAACCTTAAGCAGTTCAGTAAATCCAAGTTCAACACCTTGCACCTCAGTCACAGCAACCCACACTGGCAGTACAAACTGGGGGATGATAGGATGGAAAGACACCTGATGCTCATACCCCATCATCACATTGCTTTGAGGCTGGCTAGAAATCACAGTATAATAATGAGGCACAGAGGAGTTTAGGGGCTGCTTCCTGAGGTGGATTACTACTTTAGGAACTCCGATTAAAATACATTAATTACATCAGAGAAAGCAAAATTGCACAACAGCCGCCAGACTTCCGTTCCAAAATAAACTGCTTTCTCTAGAACACTTTCAGAGCCTTTTAAAACATTAAATATTATGCAGTTACATTTCAAGAGACACAGATATGGAACCAATGTGTAGCACTGCAGAGTGTATATGATGGATAGCTGGGTGTTATGGACACCTGGGAGAAAAACAAGTGAACAGCCCTGTTTATTGAGGAAGTGATCTTCAAAGGCTGAGTGCACCTTACAGCCACCGAAGTGGCACATGGCATTGTAGGACAGGAGAGAAAAGAAGCCACAGCTGTGCATTAGGTGCCAATAACCCATTGGGATGAGTTGTTCAGCTGTTAGTGGCTGGAGGCAGGGCTGCTGGAATGCAACCAGTGATAGGAATAACAACAACACAACTAACTTGAATAAGGCTGACGTCCTCACTGCAGGGCTTGTGCCAATAGGTGTTGATTTAGCAAAGAAAACAAGCCTAAACACTGAAGTTTGAAAGGGGAGAAAGCAGAGTCTTTGCTCATTCATCTGGTCTGAGGCTGTTAGCTGAATCATAAGAGACTACAACAGAGATTTGCTGAACAGACTATAAATTACATAAATGGAGTTAGTATTGCACAAATATTTGTAAAACCTGTGATACAGAATGCTTCAGGTAATTAACACAACACTGGACCAAATTACTTCCCCATCTCTTTTAGTTTGGGAGGAAAACAGGAGGAAAAAGTCATGCACTGACTGTGGGCCCTCCTGCTGCCTAGTGTTTGCTAACATGCATAAATAATACATCTTCAGAAGGAAAATAAAAGCTATTAAAATGCAGCACACAGTACAGAAGAACATGGCCCTCCACCCCCTCCCCTAAAGCAGAAAAAGGCAAGGTCATGCTGCAGAGTATCTGCTCCCTACTGCATGGCTGTGTATGCTAATTCTGTGGGTTGCTAATGTAGGTGGACACATGTCAGCATTCCACACACATGGAAAGGTGGTGTGTGATTAATTGGTGTTGCACTCTGTGCTGAGAATCCTCAATGTGGGAGAAAACACACCTCAAACACCATGCACAGACACTTGGAAGTTCCGTGTTTTGTGGTCCTCCTGTTAGTATTTCATTGGGTTTGGTTTTGGTTTTCTATTGAGGCCAAGATTTTTCTCTTTAAAGCCTTGTAAGAGTTTTGCTCCAGCAGCAAACAGAAAACAAGTTACCCTGGCTGTACTACACAGAGTTTTCATTCACCAGCTACTTCTCATCTGAAGCTAGTACCATAAAGAAAATGGCTGGATATCCATGTAAACTTTGAAGAAAGCACGGCAAGGTGAAGAAAGCAGCAAGAAAGCAGATGACCTGGTAACAGCAGCCCATGAAACATGAACGTGGGTGCCAACCACATCACTGTGGGACAAGCAGGCACAAAGCTGGGCAATGGGGAACCATCACCCAGATTAAACAGTGGGTAGGAGACCACAGAAACACTTTCCAATCCTAGAAGCTCAAAAAGAAGAATGAATGTTCACAACATCAGGAAGGGACCTGAAGGTGGAAGTAGCAAAAAGCTACTTGGATGGAGCCAGAGGCAGCTCTGATGCAACCACAACCTCTCCAAGCTCATGCAGAGCAGCCTTCCCATTGGATGCCATTTAATGCTTTGTGTGTACTCGCACACACATTGGACATGCAATTAAAACTTGCTCAGATTGTATGTGTCGAGAAATTCATAGTTTATCACATTTTGTGAGCTTCTTGCACCGTGGCTTACCTGTAGCATTGCTGATATCGATCTTGAATGTGCAGTCCACCGATTGCCAGTTAATTAAGTGTTGTTAATGAGTCAATAAACCACTTGAGCCCTGATTTGGTTTCAGCTAGGCGAGCCACAAAGATTTTTCCCCGCAACAGATGAGCAATGGCAGTAATTCCCCTGCAGGGAACCAGTTATTTCAAGTGAGCACAGAAATGGGTATTGAGGTGAAGCTGGGCTGCCTGCTGACAGCTGCACACGTTGGCCTATGAAGCCTCAGCTTAGGCAAAGAGCCTTAGAATCATTCAAGTTGAAAAAGCTACCCAAGATCCCCAAGCTGAGGTCCAACCCCAGCCTACAACATCTTCACAGCTCTGGAACACCTCCAGGGATGCTGACCCCACCACTCCCTGGGCAGCTGTGCCAGTGCCTGACCACTCTCTTTGAGAAAACAATTTTCATTATTAATACCCAACCTGAAATCTGCTGTGGAACAGCAGAGAACACATCTTGCCCCTCCCAAATGTAGTTGTGATGGGGATTCCCAGCCTGCCCTTTTTTCCTGCTGCACAAGCAGAATGAGGAAAGTGGTTAATCTTCCTACAGATGTCAGCATGGATGGGACCTTCTCCAGCCTTCCTGGTGGTACCTTGGGGGATGCTTTGTCTCTCAGCACCAGCAGGGGACAGCCCTGCCCTCACCCTGGGGAGCTGTTCCATGTCCCAAACACTTCTAGGACAGTCTGCTTATCAAACAAAGGATTAAAAAGCTAATGATAAACAATAATCAGTCTTTTTTTCCCCCCCCTCTATTATTTTGGAGGATGGGAGGATGGAAAGTGAATCTGAGAGTTGTGCAAGGAGAGATGAGGATGGGCACCAGAATGGAGATGAAGAAGACAGGTTAGGAAGCAATGGGAATGGTCCATCCTGTCTCCCTCCTGGCCCTGTGGTACAAAGTTCACATCAGGAAGGCATCATAAGAAGCCACTGGTACCTACACACGGTGAAGGGCATCCATTTATCTTGCAAAGCTTGGAGAAAGCCTGGAAAATGCCCTGTGTAGTTTGTTTCTGGACACATCTTACAGCCCTTGCTTAGTGCAAAGAGGTGGCTGGTGAGGGTGTGAGCAAGGAGGAGGTCTGCCAATGGACCAACTGTTTTTTCCAGGAGAAAAGAGGAAAAAAAATCCAAAACAAAGTAGAAAGCAGCTGTTACCACAGCAACCAGCAGCACTTTTGGAAAAAAAAAAGTGAAGAAAGAATCAACAATAAGAAAGAAGTAATCAAACCAGCTTAAGGAACATAAAATATATATATATTTCATAAACAAATTCTGTATGTCTACTAAAAATAACACCTTATGAATCAATTTGAAGTAAAATAGATATATTGAATGAATTTAACGAAAAGGAAGAGATATCATTCACATGCTAACACTGCACAATAAATTATGAATCTATTTTGTTTGGAACTGCTGCTTTGCTTGGGAAACAACTCAGAAAGGCAAAGGAAACTTACGAAAATCCAAATACTGAAACATTATTCAGACTCTGTGATGGTTGTAAGGAATAAAACACCCCCAAAGTGGACAAACACTAGCTTGGGTGAGGAGGCAAAACTCCAGTGTGGCCCCTTGGTTTGTGATTACCTAACAAAGACTTGTACAGACTGAAGAAGATTGTACTAGAAGGAAAACATTTGCTTACCCAGTGCATGCTTGTCCTAAGAGATTCATTGTAAGGATGGACTTAATGGAATAAACTAAACACACACACAAATACAGTTGGAAAGAACAAGATTTCAGGTTGCAAGAATGAAAACAGGATCTGAGCAGGATCTCCACTACAGAAGTTTGCAAGGCTTATGAAATCGTGCCAGCTATAGGAAGAACACTGAAATCCATAGTGAGCGTAGGAAACAAAGTTGAGGATTAACTGCAAACCTAACTTCTCCTTCCACATTCCTGCTCAGTGAGCCCTGTTACTGCCAGCAGGAGAACCAAGGATGTCAGAACTAGGGGGCTGACAGAGCTACATTTTCAGATGAAGGTGTTTTTTACTTGCTTCCCCCTCAGGAGCCCTGGCTGAGGGCAGTTCTTAAAAGTAACTGCACAGAGAAGGTGGCTTTATTAACACACATACCTACTGAAGTGCCATTTGTGGCAAAGACATACAGTTCTTAATAAGCACACAACCAGACAGTACTAAACAGGAGAAGGGAGCAAATCATGTGCACTGAAGGCTTCAAAACCCACTACTGGTGCAGAATGGCAGAACCATAGAATGGATTGGGTTGACGTGCACCTTATAAAGCCCACCCAGTCCCAACCCTCAGCCATGGGGAGGGGCTCCTCTCACTAGATGAGGCTGCTCCAAGCCCCAGTCTCCTCATCAGTTGGCGGAGGCTCAGCCACAGCACCAAGAGACATCTGCTCACCATGGTTTCACCCTTTAGGCATGAAGAGCCCCACTGCACTTCAGCAATCTGGGCTCAATGCAAGGGAACCCCATGACAGCAGGTCAGGTGCAGGCTTCTCCCACGTTTCCTCTGTATTCTCACCATGAGCAACCACAAGTGCAAGGGCAAAGTTCCTCACATCCATATATGCTAGGAAACTCAGCCATGGAAAGGTATAGGCAGATCTGACAGCATCCACAGAAGGTGGAGTGTTGTTCTGTTAGAAATATTACAGATGTCCAGGCCTTACGGGGCACAAGGGCTTGATCCAGTTGGGTTTCAAAGTCTCAGTAATCAGTAGTGAAGGGAGGGAGATCCCTTCCTGCCTATTACATCTTGAGACAGCACCTGCCTTTGGAAATGTGGTGCTGGGGGGGCCAAAAAATTGGAGACTGACATCAACAGACATAAGATGCCTAAGTACTCCATACAACCTATTTCTGTGTTCCAGTCCCTTTCAGAAAACGGGATTATTTCAACATAATGTAATAATAAACAATATGTTGCAGGTTCATAATAAACATATGCATTACTAACTATATTGATACCAACCCCATGAAGGTGTATTAGAACATAGCAAGTATGCAGGGTGCTCAGACAAGTGTGAAAATTTTTATG
This sequence comes from Cyrtonyx montezumae, assembly GCF_038088225.1. NCBI lineage: Eukaryota > Metazoa > Chordata > Aves > Galliformes > Odontophoridae > Cyrtonyx > Cyrtonyx montezumae. The sequence goes on from NW_027071826.1 coordinate 2,822,687, forward strand.
AATCCAGATGTGGAACAGTAACTATTAACAGAAATAAAACAGTTGGAGAGGGCTGATATTTGGTGTTCCCTAATAGCATACATTTTGTCATGAGCCTGTACTAGGTCCTTCCCAAAACTGGGAGAAATGAACAGGTTTGTGCCCTTTACACCCCAGTGCTGTCACACTGCTGTTCTCACACAATGCATGAATTTATTCTTAAAGTGAATCATCTTTAAAAAAAAAAAATGCATTTTCCACTGAGGTCAGCCACAGTGTAGATATACCCTTGATAAATATCTAAATATAACTCACCTCTGCTCTAGAGGCTTTCTCCTGCATACTGGAGGGCAGGTGAACAATGCTGCCCCACTGAACAGGTGGATGAACACAGCCCACATCCATTGGAAAATGTGTTAAAGGCTGCTCTGAGTGCAGACAAGAGGGAGAGCAAAGCCAGCAGCAGGAAAGGTGACCACAAATAGTGCTCAGCATGTACAAGAAATGCAGCATGGCATTTCCAGGGGCTCAAAACTCAGGGGGACCTGAAGGCACTACCTGTGTCACTGCAGACACACTGCTGCCTCCACAAGGCTCTCTCCTATTGAAGTCAAACAGAAGCCAATGTCAATATCTGGAGCTCTAATTAATACTTTTCTGCTGTCTCCAGGGCATTGTAAGGACATTTTTCAAGAAATACAGAAGGACATCGTGGTATACAAAGTTCCTTCAGTTCTTCTAATCTATTTTAATTAAAGCACTGAACCATCTTCGCAGGGATGACCAAAGTTTGCCACTCATGCAGTCTGTGAGACAAACTCAATCTCCAGATTTCAATCTAGGGATTGGGATGGTGCACGTATTACCATCTGTGTGGGAGGCACATGGGAAGAGGTGGTATCAGTTTGCATCATAGTGTTAAAATAGGAGTTAGTTTGGATCACCAAGGGAGGTTGTAGCTCCTCCTTCTCTGGAGATATTCTAGTCCCTTCCAACCCCTACAATTCTGTCATTCTGTGATTAGCATCACTTTTATAAATACAAGATTTCAAATCACAAAAATCCACATTTATTTTTACTGGTCTACCAAGATTCAAGTTGACTGAATAAACATCAGCTAATTAAATTGCTTAACTGACTGAAAGTTCATGTGGAAATAAGGTAAATAGTTTTTCAATCACAAAGCGGAGCCAGACAGGTCCCAAGCACTGAGAAGAACAGCTCTGAGTACAAATTGCCCCATCAGCCTCACTGTGAGGATCAGTACATCACTTCCAATGTCTGCTTCCCCAACTGAGCCATCAATCCAAACACGTGCAGAGGGAGATGGTCACCTCTGGTTAGGTCGTGAAAGGGATAATCTCTTGGGGACATTTAACCCACCACCTCTACCTGCCTGACAGAAGCCCATATAATCAAGGATGCCCTAAAGACACTGCACAGGAAATAACTGCTGCAACCACTTCCAGCAAAACAGCAAAGCTGTGTCAGACAAAAACAGCACAGCCAGCACAGTGTATGTTAACCATGAAATCCATTCCTTGTAGATGCTAATAGTGACACGGGCTCAAAAGGCAATTGCATAAATGTATGAGAGAGCATTGAGAACTGCAGTGCAGAGAGATACCTGACTCAAAGCTTCTTAGTGGCAGCTCTCCAGGGACGGCTGTAAGGCAGTTGGAGTATGTGTGATCCCTGTTTTCATTTCTTTCTTTGTCATTTCCTACTGACGCTGCCGGGGACAAGATGTTAGGCCCAAAAAACCTTTATTGTGGTCTTGTAAAGCAGGTCTTGTGGTTTTAGGCTTGAGGATCTGTTGTTGAGTGAAGCTTTTTCTTTCCACAAAATCTATTAGGGGGATGAGAATTCATATTTCCCCCTTGCTCCTGGTTTTCTGCCAGAAAAAAAACAAAAAAACAAAGCAGAGCTGCTACCTCTGAATGGCACTATACCCCACTGCTGTTCCCACAGGACACAGCAGCTGCTTTACCACTGCCCGCCAAGAGGGCGAGACTGGAGAGGCTACTCTAAGCAGGTCAAAGCATCACTCTTGCTTCCGCACGTGAGCTAGGCGATACTGAAAGTGATGCTGGCCAAACCAACACAGCCACACCAGCAGGAGCCACCCACAGCTCCATCAGTGTTCAGAGCCCAACCCCTACCCTTGGGTGCCTGCAGGGATGGGGCACCACCACCTCTGGGCAACCTGTATCTCACTAGTTAATTTCCACAAGCTCCAGAATATCTTTAGTTTTTGCAGACACTTCTACTAACTCCTTTTCCTGCTCCTTAGCTGCAGATTATTAAATACATTACAAGGGAAGTAATTTATACCTGTTACGACAATGAGTTGTCCATCTTACAGAGGAAAACAAAGCCACAAAAAGCTGATGCAGATGTCATTCTGCTCTTGCACTGAGCAGTGGCCTGGAAATGGAGCTTCAGTCACCAATGTGGCATTACTTCACTGGCAGCAGTGCAGAGCTAAGCCCGAAGGCTTTTGTACAGCGGCATCTTAAAACTTCAGCATAAAAACAAACTTTTACGCTCAGTGAATCTAATTCATGAATACAATGAATTGGATTCCATGAATAAAGTCCTGCCTCTGAGCCATGCTGCCTGAAGGCAAAAATTGCTGTCCCAGAGATGTGGCAAACAATCCCAGGATCGCATTATTTTGCTACAGGAAAACTATGTTGCTCTAAGGGTGGATACTGAAGAACACAGCTACCTCAAAGCACATCACTTGGGGATTTCACTTTGTTCTCATTCATTTAACGTTAATTTCACACCTTTCATATACAGTCACTTCACTTCAAAAATACATGGGGGGGAGGAAGATTCCTCAAGTACACATCACGCTCCATAATTTCTTTGCAGGAAAGCTTGTTGCACTTCCACAAAACCTCCCAAGCTCAGTAGATGTAACCACACACCCTCATTTTAAAGGAGGGCAACAAACAGCAATTTTCATGGGTTTTTACATATGTGCAACACAGCTATAAATAAAGACTGCACCTAGGTCCAGCAGTCACGTGTGCATCGTTTAATAGCAAAGAGACAATTCAATAGTCAAGACATGGTCTCCTGGCAAGCTGTTCCTAGGAAACATTACAGAATATGCAAATACTTCAACAGCACGAATCCGACTTGCCAGGAAGACTGTCCACGATGACATGATTTCAGTCCAGAGCAATTTAAAGTAGTTAATTATAAATGACACAGCTTCCTTCCCAATCCAACCCATACTGAAAAGTAGGAAAACAGTTCATACAGCCATGTAATTGGAAATCACATTTTTCAGAGGTTAAAGACAAGGAACTTTGTTTTCCTGTAGTTAGGCTGAGTAACAGTCAGCTCTACTAAAGAGGCAGCAACATCAGCTTGCACTACAGCATAGAAGATCTGAACATTCCAATTTATTAAACACATAAGAGAAAGTGAGAAGGGGATAAGCTTCAAGAACAAATAGAAAAAGTATCCCCAAACAGTATCACATCAACACAGGCAACAGCAACCTTAACAAATGTCAAAGATGCCCAAAGCAGTCAGCAACCAGCTCCCAGGTGGTACAGCACAGACAGGGAAGGCTGCTTGGCAAAGCACAGTCTCCAGGAGAGCCCAGTTTTCACACAGGGTACTCAGTGCACATCTATTTCATGCTTCACAGGCACTGTTACAAGCTCAGTAAGGAGTTGGGATTTGCCTACTTGCAGCAGCACAGTTTGCAGGAAAGTCCCTTTTGGGTGAGGATAGCTAGATCCTGATCCTCAGGCAGGCTGCATTGGGTGCCCCTTTCCCTTCCCTGCAGTTTGTTCCCCTTTTGCTACCACAGTCATAGCAACAATCAAGTTAATTCAGTCTACACATACTATTTAGCCAGGAGGAGATAAAAATGCAAGTTACCACCTTTCCAGATTTGGAGAGTGCTAGGTTACTAATTTCAAGCTCAATTCTTTTTTAGGTCAAATTTACCTCGGATTAAAAAAACCCGAAAAACTATTAGATATCTTCTATTCTTAAGCAATCCAACAGGAAACCTAGAACTAAGTTACCGAGGAGGAAACATCTTTGAAATAATTAATTTCAAGGGGCAAGGAGCCCTCTGTTTTAGGGCACTTGGAGAACTGACTGTGTCATTCAAGTGGATAGAAGGGACACACTGAAATGCTGTCTGTCCTATGAGTTACTCTCACGAGATTGCCACTCAACCCACAGCCACAGCACAATTTGAAAGAAAGACAAAACAAACAAGCAAAGACTCACAAACTTAGACCTTCTCATTTGAGGAGCAGTAATCGTATGGGGTCAGGTGCCTCAAAAGTTTAAATGAGCAACAGCACAAAGCTGGGATACAGCTGAGATAGCTGTCCCTGATTACAGACAGGCTATAGCTTCTACTCACAGAGCTCAGGGATAAGACAATGGGAACCACTCTGGATTATTTTTCTAAGCTCAGAATTGTGAATAATTTACATTCCTCTCATTCATAATACAAACAGGAAGAACTGTGTTGGCTCCAGCTGCACATAGATAGAGGTGGATAAACAACCTGCCTTGCTGGGAGGTAGCACACAAAGCTCTGACCATATTCTTCACTTATTCCTCAATATGTCATAATCACCAAATCATTTGCCTGCCTGGAGACCAGAAGGATTCCTCATTGTACAGAAACTGCCTTAAAGTGGTAGATTTAAGCATCATGGCTTACATATTTGTCCAACAAATAAATACATCTAAATATGGAAGAGGCTTACTGCAGTAAGTGAGAATGTGGCACAGTGATGAGCTTTTTAATATAACAGAAAAAAAATTGAGAAATATTCCTTCCTGAACATAACAAAACAGAACCAGAATAAATCAGAATATTTTAACAGTCATAGTTGTTAACACCAAAGATCAACCATCAAGGAAACATGTTTGTTATTAATCCCTTAAAGCTTTTAAAGCCAAATGCCCTTCTGGAAAGCATATATCTTAATTAAGCACAAATTAAAAGGCAGAACCCCAAAGGTAACGAGACCTCAAGCACACCAGTTAACCAAATTAGACCGCTTTGAATTTCTGCTTACCTTATTTTTTGTTAGAACATACACTGCTTTTGTTAAAGCACTGCACCCAGGGCACTTGCTCTTCATGGAATAGCCCCAATGAAACTGAAGCACACCCGTAGGGAAGGCTTGCTCTTGTTTGCTACTTAAATTAAAGCCAGGTGATCCCAGGCCAGATTTGGAACAGCTGAGAGCAATCAATGAGCAGGTGGAGGAGCCCAGGGGTGTGTGAGCCAGGTTTCTAGAGAAGGGGACAAAATATGGAGGGACAAAAGGAAGAGCAGATCTGTGAGTTCTGTGAATAGCTGTTGTTCATCTGCTGGCTGGTTCTCGATGTCTTTAGAACAGCACAAATATTCAGATGCCTTTTGTGAACTGCTGTGCCTGCCTGTCTCTCTGAGTGGCTTACTGACCTTGGGAACTCATCCTACCCATCAGTTCGGACAGTGAAACACAGAGGATGCTCAGAAACAACAAGATTCACAGGCTCATGGGAAGGATGAGCTCACCTCTGTTCTGTGGGGACAACAGATCACCTTTCTCATCTGTGGTTCACAGCAATGTCTGGGGATACCTCCTCATCAAAATCTTGTCCAAAATCTTATCCTGTTCTGTGCATTCTCTCCTCCAGGCAAGACAAAGCGAGTTCTCACTTCTTTCCTATGGAGAAAGGCCAACTTGATCAAAGTCCTTTTCATTCTTGGCAGTGCCCTATAGGATATCCAGATTGTAATGTCCTGAACTGGACACCATTTTCCAGACTACTGTTAATCAGTGCTCAGCAGCCTGCAGTAATTACATCCCTGCCCTTACGCACCATACACCTATTCATCCATCTTGTGTTGACACAGCGTTTCCTAACAATCCCAGAGCAGTTTTAGGAGATAAATCACGGTCTGTTTGTGCACTAACAAAGTCGATGCATTCTGCACTGTGCTGCTCTGCTTTGCTGGAAATATATTTTACTGGTAAGTGGAACAAGCACCTCTTCCTCTCCCAGTTCCCAGCATCCCTTTGTACACCTCCAGCTCAGCAAAGTGCACCGTGGTGATGGAGGAGGGTATACTGACTTCTCTCCTCCGAATCAAACCCATTGGTTTGGGTTTTTTTTTGGTCTTTGATTGATTGATGTTCTAAAGGAGAAGGGAACGCATGCATTTTCAGTAAGATGCTGGGGCACAGCCTAAATCCAATGTGTCAGTCCAGGAATTCTGCTCCCTGGAGCATTTTGAATGCTTTCATTTCCCCTGTTGGGCTGCATCTCCACGAGGAGCCCCAACTCGTACTGACTGTGGGGTTGGAGCCAGGTGTGATTTTCACTACGAGCTGATCTTACTATTTCTTGTGTGTGACACAGAGCTCTCAATTCTAATCCAGCTGGATGAATTTCTAAGTAACCAGAAAGTAATTTTTGCCGTTATGCAAAGGAACATGCAGTAACTTCGGGCTTAAAAAGAAAGAAAGAAAACCCACAACAAAGTGAAGCTGACCACTGGCCATAAATATATAGAAAAGGAAAGCCAAGAAAATGGTGGATAGCCTGAAATGTGGCTTGTGATGTCTTTGGAAAAGGCAGTGTAGCTGGGGCAGGCACTGGTTATGATAGCTCTCACAGGGGCTGACAGATGGATATACCTTTAAGCTCACATATCCCAAAGATTGAGGAACATGAATTTTATGAATATGATCAATTCCAGGGATTTATTCACTTGAGCAAAACTGAGCATACGCAGAAGTTGGTCAGGATTAGGAAAAGTGGTATTTCTAAAGCTGGTTCAAAGCAGAGCATGCTGGGTGTATCAAGGCCAGGAGTTGGTTCGAATCTGGAATAGTCAGCACTGATTAAATGAACCAAGATGAAGAGAAGCCTGAACAATTCAGGTGACACAAAGAGCTGAGCCCACAGAACTGGATATCATACACCAAAACAATACAGTTTCCAGAGGCGGTTACTTGAGGTCTTGTTTCCTTTGAGGTTAATCAAAAGAACCAATACATCTAATACATTCTCACTAAAGTCTTAAATTCAAAGGGAAATGCAGGATTTAGTCTGGCTCTCAGTACAGTCATGTTCCTTAAGGGTCTAAAATTAAAGTTCATTAGAAAAAGAAATACGACATTTAAAAAGTGAAATGGAACATGTACTTTTAGTAATGAAATTGAATTTCAATACTTACAGCAACTGTAGAAACAGGACAATCTGTTGTTTAATTAATTTTTCACCTTAAATAAAAATTAATCCATATAATAGAAGAAAACCATCTCAGACAGTAGCTGGGCATATTATACACATCCCAGATGTGAGAGGCTTTCATTAGTAATGGCAAAGCTGGAAAATACTGTCTTCTGCACATCAGCAAAGGGGATATGGGACACGTCTGAGGATTGTTCTGCTGAACAAGCTCAATCCTGTGCTTCTCTGGTCCTGGGAACAGGGCTGGGAGGAGCACTGGAAGAGGTGTATGGTCCCCAAGTGCTTGCCTGCAGTGAAGCACACACCGTGCCTTGTTGGCAGCACCCGGAGCTGCAGGAGGGCAGGAGCAGCTGCAGCTGCAGCACTGGGTGACACAGCCAGGCTGCCCATCAGGTTAGCAACCCTCGTTGGTTGTGATTTTCACTGAAAGGGCTAAAATAAATCAGGGGAGATAGCTCTGGTTCAGGGGTGTTCTTCCCTGCAGAGCCCACGGTGGGAAGTGATTCAGAACGAGACAAGAGCATTCATTAGGAGGAAATGTTTCTGGCTGCGTTGCAGGGATCACGGTCCTGCTGACATGGGCTATGGCTGCACACTGCAGTTCACCTGAGGAGGACTGGGTTGGATCCCTTCAGGGCCCAACATACACCAAGTCCAGCTGCTTCCAGCCCACATCCTCACCCCTGCTGCACCAGATCTCTCCCTTGTACCCTTCCTTGGCTCTTTACGCTGCCTTGATCCTCCTGAAAAGCTTGGCCCCAACAAGGCAGAGGTGGCAACTCCATCCCATCCATCCAGCTGCCCCAGGTCACAACCAGTCTCACCAGTGGGCAGTGGGAGCTATGCTGGGGGGGCAATGGGAGAGAAACAGAGGTCTTGCAGGGAGAGAGCAGGGGGAGGGGAAAGGGGGGGAGCACAGTGGTGGGGCTGGTGCCAATACAGCTGACAGCCACTTTATGAAGAGTGCTAACACATTCAGCTCAGACTATGCAATGGATATGCAAGATTTGCATTAGGTACACATGGAAGACATAAGTAAGTCCTCCTTTCCCGTGTCTGCAGAAGACAGGCTCCTGTCAGGAAGGGAGCATGTGCTCCCTGACATCATTTCTGCCTTTAACCACATAGCAAATGTAAAATCCTGCCTGATTACTCCTTCGGAGAACCGTATCTCTGCTAGCGTCTCCACCAAGAAAAAATTCATACGTTTTTAAGTGCTGATTCAATTCTTAGTTCACCTGGATCACAACCTGAATGTCACAGACCATTAAGCTGCATCAGAAGCCCCAGCGTTCACTCTCCTGGCAGTCAGTAAATGGAAATCTGTCAATCCGTAGCAGAGGGCAAGTCATTCAGTGACACAGGAGACCAACACGCTGTGGATGCCTTGGCAGGGAATGGGATAGATGAAAGAGGAAGGCAGGAGATAACGAAACAATCTGTTAGTTCCACCCAGTCATAAACTCAGGCATGACCTATCCCTGTGTCAACTTCTCCCATGCGTGCCAACAAGAACCAGCCAGCCTCCAGATGGAGCACTCATAGCCAATGGGACACACAGCCACCCTTTGTATCCTATCTCCAGTTGTCACGAATCCCTTCTGCTTTGAGTGAAAGCAAGAAAATACCGCTGGAATGAGGGTGAGCAGCTCTGCCTGGAGGTGAATTCCTTCCTGGCACCTGCAGGCATTTGCCTGCAGCCACAGGGCACGAGGATTGATTGCAGTCACAGACTTAGTGTGTTGGGAGCATGCTTGGGGCAAGGCAGGCTCTCCTCCTTCCTCTGACCCTGGTGAAGGTTGTGTGGATGGGAGGTGATGGTTGCAGACATCAGCCCCTGCCACGTCCAGCCACCATGGGCCCACGTTGTGGGAAGGGGCTGCTTTTGGGTTCCTCTCCCCTGGAACACCTGCATGGCAATGCTCCAACCACGTCCGTGTTTCCAGGATGGTGTAAAAGAGCAGTAGCCACAGTTTGACTGCCAAACTCTAGTTCGCTTCCCAAGAACTCTTCCGAAGGAAGCAAGGAAGCCAGTCCTGCTGCTGTCATGCACTATTCCTCTTATACTGAAAATACATTTAATCCATTTCTTGTAACTTAGAAAAAAATATATTTCTGGAATATATTCTCTTTTCTGTTTTCTTTTTCTTCCCTCTGTGTCCCCAGCATAAGAAATATAACCGAATACACTCCTTTTTGACAGACACCAAATCCATGCATCCTAAACTGGGCACATCTCTATTTGTTTTGTATGGGTAAAGCAGACCTCATAAAGTTGTAGAGTCATAGAATGGTTTGTGAGTTGGAAGGAACCTCTAAAGGTCTTGTCCAGCTCCCCACAAACTGCTCTGAATTTCCACAAACTGGTGTGAATGGACTCATTATTCATGCACAGACGAATGCAGCCATTGGCTTCCACACTTCCCAAATCAGGCCTCCATTGACGTGAGGCAGTAGCAAATTTTGACACAAAGATGGCTTGGGAGTTGGCCCATAAAGCAGAGCCTGGAAATGTATCACTGCAAATCTGTCACTGGTCCCTATGAGCTATTCCCCCCATCAATGTACCAAAGAGAACATGAAAGGCTGCAGCCTTTTGATGGACTGATTCCATCATCTGTGTCAATGAGTGAGTCTTTTTAAACTGGACAGCATCTCGAGCACTAACACTCAGACCCTTAAATGTTCACTGAATGGCTTGGGTTGGAAAGGACCTCGCAGATCCTCCAGCTCCAACCCTCCTGCTGTGAGCTGGGTTGCTGACTGTTAGATCAGGCACTGGCACAGGCTGTCAGGGAGTGGTGGGGATGTCATCCCCATTCCTGGGGATGTCCCAGAACTGTGGAGATGTGGCACTGAGGGACGTGGGCAGTGGGCACAGTGGGGTGGGCTGGGGTTGGGCTTGGGGATCTTGGAGGTCCTTTCCAACGTGAATGACACGACTCAGCAGCAGGTAAAAATCACAGCCCCTTCCTATCTTCCTTCATTTTGTGAGAAGTGATTAAGGGTTTGTAGTCCAGAGACAAACAGAGAGCAGCTGCCTCGCCCCCTGATGGCTCCCATGCCCCATAGAGCATCATTATCATTATTATAATGGTGCTGCTCCTGGTAGCAGCAACATCAGCCTCTCTTCCAGAGCTCCTCTCAGGCAGCCTCATTATATCCAAATCATGCAAATACCCAGAGACTCACACTGCCCACCACATGAAGGGAAGATGTCCCAGATGTTCCCTACACTGAATCAAAGAGAAAATGTCAGACTGCACTTTCAGACAGTTATTCTGTTAAATAAGTCTCTTTAATTAAAAAGAGCTCTTGAATTTTTTTTAATCAAATCAAATGCTTTCTTTTCTTTCAAGTGGTCAGTCTCTCCTGCATTAGCTCTGCAATAGTGTTTGTTTGTGTTCCAGCCAGCAGGGAATGGGGCTTGCCCTGGGATGCCCCTTGCTGAGTGTGCAGCTGGGCCCACAATAGCAATTATGGGATGTTGGGGGCTATTTAAGCCTCAGTCAGCCTCCCTTGGTGCCTTCACCCAGGATGCAATTACCACCTATTAGCACTGAAGACAATTTATTACTAAGTTTTATCTTTTAAAGCAAAACAGAATATCTATTTGTTATATTTCTCAGTTTCTGTAAGGAAAGGTGAGTCTGAGGGTGTTATGAACCCCACCCCTTGGAACAGTCTCTCCAAAGCTACTGAGATGAGGCAAAGGCAGAGAGAGCACCGCTGGTGTTTCAAGGGAATTGGAAAAATAGCATCAAAGAAGAGTTGGCAACGATCAACTTCACCAGAGAAAATGAGGAGGGCAGGAGTAGATTAGCTGTAATAATAACAGAGCCAAATATTTATACCAGGTAGTGCCTGATCTTGGCCTCAGAGTCTAGTCTTCATCCCCACCCAACACACTCTGTCGAAGAAGTGACTTGTTAGTGTGAGCTCAGCTATCCTTCAAGCTCGTTTGAAGCAGGACTAGAACTGTCAGTACTCAAAATGAAAGCACAGTACACAAAAGGACTCACAGAAGATGTGTGAGTCCATCTCCTACACCCATGGACCTTTCTCTTCCCTTTGAGTTTACGCATGAGCTCCTTGCTCATCCACACAGGTCTCCTACCACCTTTTCCCGATTTCTTACTCACAGGGATGCACCAACCCTGAGCTTGTAAGAAGAGCTGTTTAAATGCTGCCCAGCTCTCACAGGTCCCCTTACCTTCTAACACCCTAGCCCACGGGATAGCTCCAAGAAGGTCCTGGAAGACATAGAAGTCAGCTCTCCTGAAGTCCAGGGTAGTAATCCTACTTTTTGTCAGCTTCTTCCACTCAAGATCTTGAACTCCACCATCTTCATGATCATGAGCAGTCACAAAGGTGACAGAGAAACGATGGAGGCAACCACTACACCTGGAAAAGTCCAAGAAATACCAGTATTTTCAGAATATAACAAGAAACAAAGTATGCTTTTCTTTCTGTGGGTTGTGCAGGAGTTTCACCTACTCATTTCACCCACAATAAAAATAGGCTTTCAGTTCTGAAGAGATGTACAAAAAGAACCAACACAACAAGGCTGCAGAAGGAACTGCAAGTGAGGGCTTTTCTTAATAGCTCTTCTGGTTCTTCACCTTACAGTTCACTGGAAAACTCCAGGTGATTAAAAGGGTGTCTAATTGCTCTTTGCAAGCCCAGAGCTTTGGATAGTTCCTAGCACTTGTCTGTAGCCTCACTATAAAAGCTGAACAAGAAACGGGAGTAGTGAGGTCATGCCTGCAGCAGAGAAGAGACATCAGCCCTGTGACTGCAGAGGTTCACATTGGCACCCTCCAAAGTGCACTGCAATGTCAATCACCTCAACACGTGTGGGTTCATCCCACTGCTGTGGGATGCTGTGCCATACCACGCTATTACACAAAGGCAGGGATATCGTGTCCCATCTTTCGAGTCCTTACATGCACCATCCACATCTATACCATATGGTCAGCTCTGGGAGGAGTGCTCCTACAGTGGCTCAGCTCTGAGCAGCACGGTCTGGCATGGCACCCACACACCTCTCCATGAAGGTTTCTCCTGGTTGGCTTCCCAGAGATTGCCTATGGATATCACCGAAAGTCAAAGAAATGAACTCAACTCTCAACTGTCCATGCATCTGGACAAAACAGCAAGCAAGGGCCCCGGTAGTGAAGAGGTCTCTGCGCTTCTCTGTGGTCTCTTCAAAGCCTTTAATTGCTAAGAAGGGGGTGGAGGGGATGGGTTGGGGACAAACCTCTTTCAGGAAGGCAGGGGCACGTTGAGCTAAAAGCACTGCCCCCCAACCCCGGTCCCTCCCAGCTGCCCTCCACTCTTCCCTGGGAAGGCAAGGACAGAAAATACTGCTGGCAACGGAAGAGGTAATCAAATGTATGGAGTGATTTCTTTTCTTTCTTCTTTTCTTTTTCCTTTTTATAAAATGTACATAAAGAACATATATCCTTTGAGGTAAAAGTAAGACCAGTTTGTAATTTAACCAGATACATTAACAACAATGACAAAAAATAAATCTACAGTGGGTGTTCTAGTAAAATAAGAGACCAAGTTTGGCTATATACAATACTTGAGATAGTTAAAATGTAATAATCATTATATATACATTAAATACATACAATTACAGTTATTTATATGCTATTTACACAAACAAACACACAGATTTCAACCCCTTGCAGTTGGTAATGTGCAAGCAGAAGCACATCTGATCTTTCCTGAGAAGGTGCCGAGGCTGCTAATTCCTACTCGTAGAAATGCATGTTTCTTCAATCCCTTTTGTGGTCATCTCTGTCACAAACCACCCGGTAAGTTTTAGTCATGGTTGTGGTGGAGTTCCTGTTTCTTCCTCATGGGTGGAGGAGTGCAAACCTCCAGCCTGCAGAAGGTGAAGAGTTGTGGCATGCAAAGATCCTGGGTCCCAAGGCATCAGCGGTGGCATTTCTCCACTTGTCGGCTCTGACCTTAACCGTGAGCAAAGCTGCATTAATATTCACTTGTACAAGCACCTGCCAGCATTCAAGTCTCTTTCTCAACGAAAAAGAAAAATAAACAGCAAATAAACAAACACAACATATGGAGAATAGAAATGGGAGGCAATTGGCTGCAATTCACCTGTCCTAGGTCCTCAGTGGTTCCGATAAGGCCGTGTTCAGCAGGGGTAAACCTGACCATGTCACAGAGGGCCAGCTAAGAGAGGCTGCGTTCGGTGTGGCTGCCAGGATGCACGGACACATCTACAGAGGAGCAGGGATGCAACCTTCCTATTGATGTACCAGCCACCTGTCAGGTGTCCCACACATAATTAACACACCAGGGTTGTTCTCAGTGAGTGGATCAGGAGCTCACTTGTATGCTCGTGGGTGGGGAGGAGGAAAGTATCCCCCCATGCACGACGTCCCTTCTGTCTCTGATGACTTGGCCAGTTTACTCTCTCCTGAGAAGCATCATTATATCACAGCCACTCCTCTGAGAAGTATAAGAGGCTGTTTTATGAAAGCAAAATCTTTGTGCCATCACTGAAGCCTCGGGAACACTTTCAGTCCAGAAACACCCGTGTAAGTTGGATGCTATCTACACGCACTGTAGATGTATTCTGGGGAAAAAGAAAAATACAGCATCCTTCCCTTAATATAAAACTCAGCACACAGACTCCCCAGGCTGACAGATACAATGGTGAACTGTCATATTTTAGTACATCACACAGGATGTACTATCCCAAGCGCCCTGTATTCGGGTTAATGATAGCTCCTGGTTATTATTACACATCTTTTCTAAACAAGAGATAATAGTGTTGTAGCTCAGCCAAAAACAGCCAAAAGGGGATTTGAAAGTGGTCTGGGAGCACAGAGGAGTTCTACACCAGACACATAATGCTTCTGGCACAGATCAAGTGACACCAAAATGGCCGTGAACACCTCCATGCTGGCAACAAGAGGTGGGGGTGAGAAATCTCCCAACAGCTAGGCTTTGCAACGGCCTTATGAGCAGCACAGAAGGCAAAACACAAACAAACCATTCCCCTTCCACCTTTTCATTGCTTTTAAGACGGATGAGGTGTGCCCTGCATGGCCTTCCCTGCTCCAAGTCCCATCCCAGCCCATGTGTGGGATCTACTGGGGGCAGGGCTCAGGCAAAAGGTGTCCCCAGACTTCCAAAGACCAAATGTCCCGCAACTGAACAATTGCATGAGCTGTGGGGCAGCAAGCTCCTTGGCACAAAGGAACACAATGGGCAGTGCCTGTGTGTTTAATTCCTCTCTGCTGGGACTGATCCTTCCATTATGGTGGGGCAGCTGTAAACGACAGAGCACACTCTCATTAAAAAAATACCAAAATATAAGTCTTTTTGCATAGGTTTTTATAGGAAAATGTAGGAATTAATCCTGATGGCCTCCAACCTTTTTATTGGCCTATACAGGCAAAGAAGCTTACAATATGAGACTACTATTATTACTGCTAAATAGAGCCATTCTTCTGATGGACAGCAGCTCTTTTTGGGCATGAAGAGCATTTCGATCAACCTCAGATATATATAAAAACAATGCCAGTGAGTAAACCCTCCAAAAATGAAGCAGCACAGCCTCTTCTTCTGGGGGTGAAGAAAATCCCATTGTTCTGAGTATCTGGCTCGCTGCAACGGGATGCCACCACCTTTGAAGGCAGTGAAAAAGAAACCAGATGTGAACAAAGAGCTGATGCTATCACTCCTCTGCTCTGTTCTAAGATTTGGGGCCTCTGACTGCCCCAAGAGCTGCTCACAATAAATGGTGCCATTTACATCAGTGTATGCAGTGAAGATTCAAGCGCTTGGTGCCAAGGAGGGAACTGCGTTGGCATCCCTGGAGGTCAGCAATCTTCCAAAGCCAACGATTTCAGCAAGAAATTTCACATTTCCAAGGGTTTATGTGGGCCTGACAGCAGCACCCACTTAAGACGATCGTTTCCAAAAACTGGCTGATACGATGTGAGCTCAGAGTAAAGAACCTATCCTCTGCAATATCCAGGAGCAAATGCTTTTATGTTTATCACACAAAGCATCAGCACTCTGACAGGCTCTCCAGGAGCTGCTCCTTGCCTTCAAGTCTTAATTGTGCATTTGTAATGTGTTTTGTGATGTGTCTGTCCCCTTTAAGTCTCTGCTCTTTTATCCCCTCATGTCCCATCTGGGATCAATGCCTGGCTGGAGCTAGCTGGGGAAGCACTGGATGACAGTACAGTGAGATCAGAGTTCTTGGCAATTCCACGTGGGATTTCCCATTCAAACTGCATGCTTTGTGAACAAAAAGGACTAGCACTTCTTTGCTACAAAAGGAGAATGCCCCTGTAATGCCCTTGCTCTCCCAGACCACCCTGGGAATCATAGGAAACTTCATGGTGGGGTCAATTTACCTTTGCCATGGGCTGGCTCCCAGAGCTGGCTCCCTAAAAGGAGTTGCTGTTGCTGCTCTAAGTCCACTTTTGTACAGTTACATATTGAGGAACTTTACAAACAAGTCAGGAATGTCACTAGATGGGGTACTCAAGAAATGAATAGCTGCTCTCTGTCTGGTTGCCACCCAAAACTTTTACAAATACTTAATTCATTTTCATACTGAAATGAAATCTATATATATATATAGACTAGGAAATACGTATCTTTTATCTATTTGCTCATAGCCCAAGACAAAATCCCACTGCCTTTTCAGCGCCTTAGATTAGGAATGTAAAGGAAGACAACACTATCATTATCTGAAAGAGAAAAAATGCCTTTCTTAGCAGCTGCTTCTGCACCCATGTAAACGTAACAGAAGTGAAACGGGCAGGGCAAATAGGTTCCCTTCCACACAACCACCTCCCTTCAGCTCATCCTGCCCCGAGCAAGATGACTACGGTCATTGGCCATCAACTGAAAACTTTCACTGAATATTCATCCCAGTCCTCCACCCAGGAAAGAAGACTCAAAATACGAGGAGGGAAGGGGGCTTTCAGTTTTCAGCCTTAGCCTGTGGTCCTAACAAACGCATGACCTCCAGTTCAGCGACTGCAGCGTGCTTCCCAACCCGCAGCCGTGGCTGCTTCGGGGTCACTTGTCCTGGCTCGGGCTGACCAACATGTGTCCGAATCTCTAGACCTCGAGTCCACCTTTTGATTTTGAGGGACAGCATTTTCAAGGGAATGGAATGGTTCCCACGTCACGTCAGGATGACTGATGGCTGGCCGCTATTTCCACATTTCCCCGTTTCATCTGACCTGCTCTGATGATGGGCAAGGGTGTAATAGGAAATGCAACAGGGGACACGCTGCAAAGTTTGCTGTTCCTCTGGGCAGGGCTCCAGAAGCCACAGCAGCAAGCAGAGTGGCACCCAGCAGTGCCCCAGGGGCGGTCCTTTGGCTTTCAGGAGGATGCGTGTGGAGGTCCCATTTCCACAGACCCTAAATTCTGAGGCACACCAAGCTCCTACACAAAGCTCTGTGTCATGGTCTCGCCGTGCCCGACTCGGCTCTCCGCTCCACAATTAAAACCCAATGCTTCCAGTGGGAAATTTCCTTTTATTTACAAACACTCACGATGCCAAACCCCACAGTCCATCCAGGCTCTGGGCTCCCACTGTCCTCCGAGCAGCCTTTTTTTGCTGCAGCCCGGGCACCACAAAGCACCTCCAAAGCGTCCTCGGCCAGCTCCACCAGCACCAGCTCCATCTGCAGACAGCAGCACCAGTGCCTCAGCCCAGTGGCACCCCTCACGGTGCCCACGCACCGTGCCCAACAAACACACGCACCACGTGGCATACCTTACCTGGAAAGAGGCTTTATTGAACATAGCTGTAAAATTATCTCTTCAGTTGAATTACTGAATTTGCACAAACATTTCTCTACAGAATAAAAAAAAAAAAAAAAAATCAAGCCTTGTCATTGTGGTACTGCATCTCGTTGTGCTTTTTATACTCATGTTTGCAAATACGATGCTGTTTGTTTGTTTGTTTTCATGTTGGTACTCCAATTTCTTGCATATCAGGTTTTTTTAATCCTAGGGTGTCGAGAGAACAAGTAGTAATAATAATAATAATAATAATAATTATAATAATAATACTCCTCTTTAGACAAAAGTTTTTGTTGTTGTGTTCTTTTTTTTTTAAATGAAGTTAAAAGCTTGAGATAATTTAAGGAAAAAGGTCTTCAAATTGTCATAACCAACTGTCAGGGAAATGTACAATGCAGTGGAAAACCTGCTGGCTAACGGTACGCGTCGGGGCAGCTCCAAACCCGCGTGTATTTTGTTGCACAAGTGGAACTTTGCCTTCCCTGCACCAGCAGTGCCCCGTGCCCAGCTGTGCCCGCAGAGCTCAGCGCCGTACCCCCTAATGCACCTCCGCCACCTCTTCCTCTGGTTGACCCACCTGATAACCTGAAAGGAACAAATCAAAAGCGCTGCTCCCATTTCCAGGACCAACGGAAGCTATTTTTCTAATGGGTAATAAGCTGAAAGGCCATGGCTGTCTGGAAGGTTAAACAACAGAGAGCTCGTCCGTGAGGGCTTACGCAGCAGCTCAGGTCCGTCCTCCTCCAGGAGCGGCTTCGCTTCCTCGCCTGCAGTCTGCACACCCGGGCTCCGTAGTTGGTTTAGAAAATAGTTTGCACAAACCACATTTTAGCAGTGCAAGCTTCTGTGTTGAAATCATTATTATTCTACATATACTTTTAAATCAGGCTTGTTTCATTGAAGGCACTTGGTTTCCATGGCAATTTATAAAAGATGGTGGTTTGGTTTCTTCACTTCATTAGAACGGATGACTCAGTTGGGGAGGGGAGAGGGGTGTTCGAGTGGCCGCAAGCAAGCTCCGATAAGCCTGTGTCATATGTAAGCCCAGGTCTCACATCCTGGATCGTAATGCATGCAAAAGGAGACAGCATACAGTTATCGAGCATAGCCATGAGAAATGAAACAGAAATGTCTTAAAACAGCTCTGATTTGGGGTTACTCTCTAGGGGAGGTGACAGCCAAAGGCAAAAGGGCCTACATGTATTTAACTCTACACTAAAAACCTTCTCGAAGGGAAGATGAATGCCAGCTCTTCACATACCCTGTTTACAGTGAGGTGTTTCTCTCTCTGTTTTAATTTTATTATTTCCTCTCTCTCCTCTCTTTTTTTTTGTTTTTGTTTTTTTTGTTTTTTGGCAGGCCATTAGGTTTCCATGGTAACAAGCAAACTATTCATTTGAAACAAAACCAGCCATGACTTTGTGCTTTGACAAGGGTTTCTATCGCTCTGTTCCAAGAGTTCAACCAGATGATGCTGTATTCGTTACTGACCACAAAAGCACCTGAAGGTCTCTTCCTCACTTAGGCCAGATCTCGTTCTCACGCGTGGTTCATAGCGAGACACACTCCCATGATGCCTTTTATGTCCCCAGTGCTTTTTTAATTGTTTGTTTGTTTTTAATTAATTCATTAATTAATTATTTGAACTTTTGAGTCAGTCAGTGGAGGAATCTTTGGTAGTTTGTTTTTAAATGTCCATTTTACAAAGACTCTTTCTTCATGCCAGTGCCTGGTGAATCTTTTTGTAGCCTCTGCCAGGATAAGGTCACCTCTGATGACTTAAGACAAACATGAGGATGGTAACTGGGATAAGTCGTATATGTGCTAATGTCCCAACAGCACCTGATCGTAAATCTACAAGAAGGGGGAAAAAGGCAGAATTAAAGCTCTGTGTTATATGGTGTTGTAACACCAACGTGGGGATGGAGGGATGAAAAGAGGTTCAATTGTGACACGTTCATTACTCATTTCACACTGTTTTGATCCCCAAAACAATTTTTCACATTGCTTCGTCCCTCCTGGATCCCTGAGGAGGGCATGGGTGTAAGGGCTGCTGCTGCACCCAGAGAGCCCCGCTGCCTCCAGCATTTGCTGCACAGACAGAAAGCAAAACTCTTCTCTTGAAGCCTCTCTGATTAACCATGCAATACTCTGCTCTCTTGCAGAACACCCATTTCAGCAGATGCCACAATTTTACAGCACAAGAAGCAATTTGCTCTCCCCAGAGTGTGGAAGAGCCACTTACTGTTGGCTGGCTGGTCGGATTTCATACACTCTCCTTCCACAATTGATACATCATCAATAGCAATGTCTCCTTCGATGCCTGGGCCCCGGATCCCTTCAAATATAAGCTGCAAAAAATAAAAGGAACAGCAGTTCATAGGACGGCCAATGGGAAGCACGTAGCAGTAAACTCTCCTGAGGGGTTTGGAATACCATGCAAACACTTCCTAAGGGGCAGAACGTGGCCTCCGAGCTTAGCTCAAGCAAAGTGCTCCATTCTCTACATTCAGTTTTTGGACAGACATTTGCAGATTGCAAAAAAAAGCAGCTTTTGAATTGCCTTCTGCCTTCAGCCTCCAAATCAAGGCTCACCGTTCCATTGGCTTTAACCTTTGCCAAAAGGGTACAGGTGGTCTCAAGGCACTGTCAGTCATACTCTGTCGAATATTCTCATCTCGAGCCCTATCTACACACCCAAGAAGGGAACTAATGCCTGTATGGACACAAGTGCCTTGTAGCAAGGTGAGCAGCATTACTTCACTCAGTGGGTGGTGATGCACTGAACAGGTTGCCCAGAGGGGCTGTGGATACCCCATCCCTGGAGACACTCAAGGCAAGGCTGGATGTGGCTCTGGGCAGCCTGCTCCAGAGGTTGGTGACCCTGACCATGGCAGGGGGTTGAAACAGAATGATCTCTGAGGTCCTTTTCAACCCAGGCCATTCATTGATTCTATGATTTACTGTAAAACTTGTTATCAGCTGGGCACTACTGTTGTACAGAAGAAACCAAGTTATCTGCTTTCCTCTCCCAACGCAACACGATGCTGTCCTGTCTCACTGCTGCCTAATTAGCTCTGCAGAGGAGTGGACTCACTCTGTGTAGAAAGAAATGTATTCCCTAGCAAACTTCAAAGCCCTTCTAACAAGATGAAGAAATTATGCGAGGAATACATTTCGCGAGCAGCACCAATTGCACAGCTATCTTTCTTCTCCTTTTTTGCTCCCCCAACTCAGATCTTTGAGATACTTTTGGTTAACTTAGATGAAAAGTTCCTAACCTTTAATCTGTGACAATATTTGCATCAAAACCAATGAATTTTATAAGGGTATGCCGTGGGACTAATGGAGAAATTAACTCTTGGAGGTAGAGCCAATTTGACAAAAAACATTAATACCATCTGGAGCAAAATGCTTAAATTGCACCTCATAACGAGCTCACTGCGTTAGGGAGGTGTCCGTAGCACTCCCTCTGTATCCACTCATTTCAGCAGCATACAAGTCCAAGCCTATTCTAGCAGCTTCCAACATTTCTTTGCTCATCACTATGGTTCAGAGCTGCTCATGTGAAATGAATAGCCTTCATTATAAACAATGAGTAAACACCAAGGGCAGTGGAAGACACCCTTGCAGATGACAAGAGGGCATGGATATCACCCAAGGACCAGGCTGGGCCACCTCATCTGGTGCCTGATTTAGTGGTTGGCAAAGCATTTCTGTTCCATCACTGCCTCTTATGCAATGGGGATAAGATCAAAGGTTGGGATTGGAATCTACATGTGAAGTGAATCCAAACCACGTGTTCAGGATGACTGTTTTGGTTCATGCCCAATGACTGTTCCCAAAGTCACAGTCTCATTAGGGAACCCCAGGTATGAACTGCTCCTAAAAGTTTATCAGCATCTCACTGTCAAACCAAAACTGAAATGTATGAAGCCCAACACGATGTGTGGTGAATGAAG
The DNA here is from genome assembly GCF_038088225.1 of Cyrtonyx montezumae. NCBI lineage: Eukaryota > Metazoa > Chordata > Aves > Galliformes > Odontophoridae > Cyrtonyx > Cyrtonyx montezumae. The sequence goes on from NW_027071826.1 coordinate 2,843,689, forward strand.
CAGACAGAATGCCACAGTTCTGAGAGGAAGCACTGCTGCAAAGACAGATCCTTCATTTTTTCTTCATGAAAAACCCAAGTGTTCCCTCAGACATCTAACGAAGAAATTACACCACAGACCCTAAACATTTTTTCATAGGAAATAATTTCATATTCCAGTTGGTAGTCTAAAATGATATATATATAGATATAATATCAGCTAACAGCGTTGTCTAAGAACTGAAAAGCACTTCCTCTTGGAGGAAATAGCTTCTGTTCTGCCGCTGATGTGTGCATGATTAAGCTCTGTGGTGCTCACCTATTTGCTGCAAGGAAAGCAATTACCTGTCCATAAAGCAGCTTTCAGGGCTGAAATGATGCTGTGAAATCCTGTGTCAGAAGCAAGGGTCAGTGAACACGTGCCCCAGGCCTGATGTCCCCACCTGCAATGCCTGCTGCTCGAACACAAGGTACGCACAGCCCAGTGCTGTCCCTTACCTGGAATGAAGTCGGGGGGTTGATATTGACACGGGCTTGGTTCCAGTGCTGCCCCTTATTTCCACTTGAAGACCACAAGGGGTTCTCTATCGCGGTCTGGCCTTTCAGCCTCAGGTAAACATTCAAGCTTCCTGGAAGGGAGGGCAAGAAGGTGAGCTGGTGAGCTGTGAACCGAGCTGGGGAGGTGAGGGCCTGAGCTGGTCAGGCTGTGCTGGGGCTGAGTGCTGGATCACTAGCAGTGCTGGGACAATGCACTCCTGCACTGCATATCTGGAACAAATCTCTGCTACGCAGTGCAGGTGGATATGAGGGTTTCTTAGCCCATATTGAAAAACTTTTACTTGGGAGAACTGTGCCTTGGTGAAGTGAACTCTCTGTGGCTCAGCAGCAAATTGGGCCCAGAGGCAGGGAGCTGTGCCCCTTGCTCCCAGCAGCTTGGGAAGGAAATGTGGCTTTCCGAGGGGACAGCAAGGAGTTTTTCTGTGCATTAGTGTAAATGGGGCATCTTCAGCCACCTTACCCAAAGGCAAATAAGCAATGCAGTTTCCTAGCTCGCACTTATATGTCCAACTTGTTTACTCTGCACATGGTTTAACTAATAGAGTGCCACAAAACACATCTGAAGGAGGTACGATGCCTTTAATCCTGGTAAGAAGCATTTTGCAAGGACATGCCAATCCTCATTTGAACCTCAGGAAAAAAAAAAAGCCTTCAAACCACAACTCCAGCTGTGTCTCCACTGCTGGCCATGAAGGTGCTGGTTCTAGCACAGATGTTCTTTGCAGTGGGTATCAGACCCCAGCATTCAGCTCCCTTCTGCACAGTGCTCCTCCCTCTGTGATGGGCTGCGAGCAAAAACCAGGCAGAGGCAGTACTGCCTTCATCGAGCAGAGTTCAGCAATTCCCTGTTTGGAGATTTTGGGAGATTTTGTTCCGGTTGCTCACTGTTCTGATTGCAGATGTGTGGGGCAGTGTCTCTGCGCTATGGGAATCACTGCATCTGCCTTTGTTTGAGAATGTTCAGACAGTCGGGTTCACACAAAACCACGATGCTTAGAGAGCTAGGAGTGGCATCTGGGAGGCTGACACAAATCACATTTGCAAGGAGACCTCTCAGATCTGAGGCAGCTGCAGAGTGACTCAGCTCCTGCTAATAAAAAGTTCTTATTTCGAGCAATGGTAAAACTCAGTGCCTTGGAAAACACGAGCTAAATGGGGAATGGAGTGGTGAGCATTCTCATCACGGCTGCTTCAGCAGGGTGCCCATCTCCTGGGAAGCAGTGGGGAGGTGGTGCTGCCAGAGCAGCTGGGCAGCACTGGTCCCTCCTACAGCATTTATTTTCAAATGCATGGGAGGTGAACAAGCCACACAAAGGAGGAATGGACTGTAGCAGTGACAATCCATCTCTGCCTGCAGGCACGCTGTGGGTACACCAGAAAGACCTCATCCTGCCACGTGCAGGAGCGAAACACTTGGTTCTCCCATTCTCTTCTACCCAAACAACCTGAGCACCTGGTGGAGCTGTGGGTTTCCCTGTTCACTGTGGGACCAGAGGGCCTTTTAGGGTCCCTTCCAACCCAAAGCAATCTGATTTTTTAACAACCGTGCTGGCTCCAAGGCAGGAGAACAGGCAGGACTACCTTAGGCAGCACTACCTGAAGTTACAGCATTACACAGAAAGTTGCTTTTCATGAAGACAAAAAGCAATGCCAATACCAAAGAAGGGAAGGAGAGCTGGTTATTAGTTCACCCATTTGTGCAGGCTGCCATGCTGCAGGACTGCATGGGACCACTAAATAATTTAGGTAAGCAAAGCATGTAAATCCAGCACTGCTGAGGTTACAGTGGACAGGGGCACCCACAGCTCCATCAGTGCTCAGAGCCCATCCCCTGACCTCGGGGGTGTGCAGGGATGGGGCACCACCACCTCTCTGGGAAAACTGCCAGTGCCTCACCGCCCTTACTGTAAAAAACTTCTTCCTTACAGTGTACATTGAAGTCCTGATGAGCAGTGCTCATCCCTTTTGCATGCTTCATTGGCTGCAAATTCCAGTATAGCAGTGAAGGGTCCTACCCCACCTGTGTCCCTGCCCTGGACTCCCCAGTAAACCCCCCCATTCTGCTCTGGGCAGCCCAGCAGGGCCCAGCTCGCTAGCTGTGTCCCACCAGTGTGGTAGTCACACTCCTGGCCACGGGCAGTTTTCTCATAGGCCAAACTTCTGTCAGAATCAAAAGATAACTTTAGCTGCATAACTTTCAGCAGCAGAAATATGGAAAGAGAGACTTGAAACAATGTGCTGCAATGGAAAATATATCTTCTAAACCACAGTTTTGGAGTATACATCATGTGAAATGCTGATTAGGACTGATGTACCTGGGCAAATTGTTGTACTGTAATAACCTCTTTCCTAAAAACGAACCAATTTATAAGACTGCAAACCTTCCAAACCTCATTCAAGTGGTTACCTCATCAGTGCAACCATTCCTAACATAACCATGTGCACGAATCACTGAAATCTTAGAACATCACCATTCCTGAGGTTCTTCTTTTCTCTTCCCTTTTTTTACTATCCTTACATGAGCAATACAGGTGATAAGAGTTCACACCTGCAGAAGCAAACGATGTACATTTGCTGATTTCGTAATTCATTCCTTGGATGCATTCTGCATTCTCATGTGCTTTGTAACACTTTGTCAGGATCACAGATCCACAGAGTTGTAGGGGTTGGAAGGGACCTCTAGAGATCACGGAGTCCAAACCCCTGCCAAAGCAGCTCCCAGCCCAGGTTGCACAGGTAGGCATCCAGGTGGGTCCTGAACATGAAGGAGACTCCACCATTCTCTGGGCAGCCTGTGCCAGAGCTCTGTTGACCTCAGAATATGGCAACGTTGAATTTAGTAAAGATGTAGGTGCCTGGGTTCAGGCATGTGGCTGACACTATTAATTTAGTATCTTTCTGTCTTTGGAGACAGAACAATTTTGTATAAAGATCATGTTAAACAGTGGCTAAAATGACATCATCTATATTTTTTAACAATATTAGAGGAGTGACATTGAGGGATTTCATTTTTTGACAGCCAAGTGTTCACATCACTGTAAAAAAAAACACCTGTGCAATCGTACACCCCATCACTAACTGTCACCATCATCACCTGTGGGTCCTTTGTCAGGTGGCACACTGTGTCAGCTCAAGCAATGACACAGTGAAAACAGAGAAGGAGATGGAAGGGCAGCCCAGCAGAAAGGCCAGAACTGCAAAAATTAGCAGTCACTATTTTGTGGGCAGTTGTTAACCTCAACAGCTGTTTTTCTTATATTTATCCCAACTTTAAGGTATTTCAGAAGAACTCTTTGACCCTTAATGGTCCTAACTCTGCTCTTCACTGTCCTACAGCAGAAGTAGGCTCACAGAGCACTCCATACTTGGTTTCACTCAGCATGGCATGGCTCCAGTGCTTCCTTCCAACACGCAGGCAAATTCCTCCTGCAAAGTGGAGTGAGCAGAACTTACACTGGGGGCTGCGTTTGAGCGCTCAGCAGTGCAGACAGCTAACAGAACAGAGTGAGCTGTCTGCTCTATTTATAACCCGAGCTCTGCCTGCAGCAAGCTGAAAGCTTCCCAAAGCGACCACCAGAATGCACTACGAGGATGTGCTTGCCCTTGAAAATTATCTATAAAAATACACCGAGTCAGGGCAGCGTGGCACTGGAAAGCCTCCCAACGCACTGGTAAGCACCAAGAACCCATGGGGATTTACAGGATTTAGAAAAATTGGCTAGGGCTTATACTTCTACATTTTCCCACACTGTTTTTTATTTATTTTTTAACACTATGCAAAGTAATTAAACACCTATCTTGAAAGAGCTACCACTAAAAATAGACCTGAAGATTCACCTTGGAAAGACCTGTTCCCACAGGTTTTGAGTGAATTGTTTAAAGCATTTCCTTTAGGACCAGTGTGCTGCTAATTGCTTCATCCCCTAACTTGCAAGGAATGATTCCAGACACCGTGACCAGGCAAAATGCTCAAAACCACGCAAAGCCCTTGCAAATCTTCACACTGTCAAGAGCCTCTGCTCAAAACGCCATGCGTACACAACATGCTCCTGTCAACTGCTAGAGGATTCCTGCTAGCATACTGATTGTGGGGAAGTTTTATGGCCAAAAGAATGCTCTTAGGAGCCTCTCTTGTCAAACTTGGTTGTAGCTGGTTTTGGAAGTGCTCCTGTGCTTCCTTTCCATACAACTAGACATTTCTCCTGCTAATTCTCTCAGAGTGAAAAGACAAGGTCGATGGCTGTCTCCTACCTATGTGCTGTCCATACATGTGATAGTAGAAGCTAAAACAGTAGGCTGTGTTCGTAGCTCCATAGGGGTTTTTTGGAGCGACGCTGAACACAGGACTGACGAGCCGGGCCTTCTCCCCTTCCAGCCTGGGCCGTGATGTCTCAATGTACATGTAGAAACCTAGGGAAAGGACAAATGAAAATTGTTATGTTGTGCTCTTAAAAACCCAACACATACACACGCAGGGCAATACCGGGCTATCTTGGTTAATTTTTTCACGTTCCTCTGAGAACACCACGGTTTCTGCATCATATTTGTTTTGCACTAAGCCCACATGTTTTCCACAGCTGCTTCAAAGATGTTTTCTACCAGGAGTAAAATCAGGGCTTGCAGGTCAGCGTTCATAAACAACTTCATATTGATATAACGTCGTATACGCTCAAAAAAAAAGAAAAAATCTTTACGATGGGGTGCAGACTCCAGACTCAAGGTTGCAATTTGTTCCTATAAACAATGAGAGGTGAGAATTTTGAAAATAAGGTAAAAAAATCCGGATGGAATCCTTGCAATGAACATTTTAAACTGTCCACGTCAATCCCAGTTCAACAGCTCACAAGGAGTGCACCGACAATGGCGTATTTACTTAATCCAGCCAAGCAAATATGATGCAGTATGATTTTTTCCCTCTTGGTAATAGAGGGCATGGGGCACACAATAAAATAGCACAAGTTACTGCAGTACTTGATAAATTCAACACAGTATGTCTGACTTTTCAAATGAAAATAAATACTGCAGTCAAGACGGCACACTTCTGTTAACAGGAGCAGCAGATTGAAAATTACACAATTTAGCAACACCCAAAGTAAAAAGGGGGCAAAAAAACCTCACTGTGATAGTCTGAGAGTCCAAGTTAGAATTTAAATGACATAAAACAGAAGAAAAGTTCAAGATGTGCTAGAATATTTCCCTACCAGGCTGTAACGTGAAAGAGATCGCCTGGAAATAGCACCATGGAAATAATACAAGATGGTTAATGGTGCCATTAGTGGGCTCTGCTTAGGGACTGGCTGCATGCCTCAGCTCTGGCAGTTCCTTTCTGAAGTCCTTGAGGTATGCTCATCTTGGTGTGCTTAGGAAGGACACAGCTGGCTGAAGCTTCCTGACCCCAGAGCAGCTGCAGAGCTCCCAGTACCGGAGGAACGAGCACACCCTGTTGCTTACCTTCCTTGGAGCCAGTCCGGTCTGCGTTTGGCCCTGTGTTGGGGGTGTATTTTGTGTCTCTAGTGGCAGTGCTTTGCTTTGTCCAGTCAAAATTGTCCGTATCATCTTGAGTGAAGAGGCAAATATTACCATCCTCAAACCCACAGTGGAACTCGCCTGCCAACACAGCAAAAGAGAGGAGATTTAGTGCCTGAAAACATTCAGTGCTTGCTTACTTCTCCATTAGAACGGATGTATTGTAGGATGGTGCTCATTAACAGCACTGGAAATAGATATACATTTATTTTACATCCTTCTCTAGTGTTGATTGTATGTTTTCTTTTAAGTGACCTCGATGAAAAAAAGGCACCGTCATCAACCTGTGCTAATGCTACTTGAAATTAATTATACTCAAATCTTGTCTAGATTCTCCTCACATATTTGGATATAAGCAACAGCCCTTAGAGACACTATCTCTTCTCTAAGGTTTCTAAGGAGCTGAGAAGAAGGGATAGCATGTCTATAAAATATGAACTGTGGGGTAAAAGGAAGAGGTAGGTTATTTTGAGTGAGAGATAAGAACATTTAGGAGAGGTTTACAGCACCTCTTCAAAAGGAAAACATGGTCTACAATGTGATATCTCTTAAATTACTCCTAGTTCTCAGTAGGGATGGGGAAGCAAATAATGGCTAGACTAAGAGGAAATATTATTTAGAGTAGACACGACGAAAATCTTTCTACATAAAAGTAAAATGAAGCACAGGAGTGGATTGCTCTGGAAGAACGTTGAGTCCCTATCACTGGATTATAACAGTCAGTTAGAAAAACATCTGGGAGGAAGGTTTAGGTCTACCTGAACCTATCTGGGCAGCATGGGTGACTGCATCATGTCCTAAGGACATCTCTTAGCGTGTTCATGAAGACCTTGGCTGTCTTGAGGCCAAGAGCTAAGAGCTTCTAAGGAAGGAAAGGAAGGAAAAAGAACCCCTGTCAGGATTACTGGGATCCTCTCTTCTGCAAAGCAGGTCTGTCAGACACCATCCCAATGATCCTACCTCTGGGTTATGATGGGATGGGGAAGTCCTATAATCAGGCATTTAGGAACCAAAGAAATCATAACTTTGAGGTTCAGTTTTTGTCTCAGAACAGAATGAGGCCCCGTGAAGTATAATGTGCAAAAGCTTAATTTTATACACATGAACAGTTCCTGCTGAGTTTACTCTTCCAGCAAAGTCGATTGATTTATCTGAGAAAACAAGCAAATCTCTCTTCTCCTGGGAGAATGCAACTGTCTGCATACTGTGTAAGCTACAGCATTCGTTATAGGGGTGCGATTTATATTCATTGTTAGGAGGAACTCTAACACCAGGTGCCATGGGATTATTCATCTGTGTTAAATTGAGAAGGTGTATAAATGTTTGCAGGTTTGGGGCTTCAGTAAACTATAAATCCACTTCAGCCACTGGAGCTTCACTGCAAATCAGTAAAGACAGAGGGACCTGGAGATTAGCTTGGATATGTACTGCAAAGAAAGTATGCTGCTCTGCAGCTTATTTAAAATCATATAATGCTGCAAACTGAAAAAGCAGGCTTGACAATTCCTCCCAATCCACTAGGTGCATTAGGAGTGCTTTCCAAGCCTTCTTCATTCTGGCTCTGCTCGTGCAGAGCAACACAAACTTCCCGCTGCATAGCAGTCAGCACAAAGCACTGCTCCAAATGCCAGGTTACCACAAAAACCCAGTCCACAGAAACCTCCGTGCTCACTAGCATCTCAGGCAGGTTGACTCGATTTCTCAATCTACCTACTGCCTTCATGAGATCCTCCAGGAGAATTAACTCGGAAACGTGGCTGGAAGCCAGCAACGCGATGAGGAGCCCATTTCAGGACTTCAGTTTGATCCTGGAATTAATGCTTTTTGAATGCTGAATTTGGAACGATGGGGAAGAGGCAATGCATGAAACCATTCGGCACAGGAGCAACTGCCTATCAGATCCAGTCCTGCAGCAAAGTGATTTCAGACAAAGCATTTCCAGCTATTCAGTGGTTCCTACCACTGCCCCTCCAGTTCATTAAAAGCTTCATTTCTGCGTCACACCTTCAGAGCTTTGCTAAGAAATTCCACCACATCAGCAGAACGAAATCCACATCAGCCCTTTCTTCAAGTGAAACAAATTAATGCATTCAGGCTAGATGAAGAAAGGCAAGTAGAAGTTTGCCATTTATCTAATATGAAAATACCAGTTTCACGTGGAACCCTGCCATTTGGAAAGCACTGGAAAAGGTTAGTGCTAAGTACTCTTGGCACTAAACACCTTGTGAAAAATAACAGATGAATACAAGTGGCAAATAGTTCTCTGGGATTTGCTCTGTATTTTCCCTGTGCAGGAAGTGGAGCTGCAAGAAGGAAGAAGACAGACTCTTCAGTGGTGTTTCTTGGATCAGGATAAGGTGAAATGGCTTCAAACTAGAAGAGGGGAGAGTTAGACAGGAGATAAGGAAGATTTTTCTTATACTTAGGGCAGTAAGGCACTGCACAGGCTGCCCAGAGAGGTGGTGGTGCCCCGTCCCTGCAGACACCCAAGAGGACAGGGCTCTGAGCACTGATGGAGCTGTGGGTACCAAAAATGGTACCAGACACCATTAAGGACAGAGGTGAATTTTTGGTTCAAGCCCACAGTAGTGCAAGTTATTAAATAAATTTATTGCCAGACATGGCAGAATATCAAATTCTTTTAAAGGTGAAAGGCTCTTCATTGTAATAAGAATTCTTGTTCTATAAAATTCAAGTTGAATACGACTTTTTCACATCTTACATCTTTCATTATTCAAGTGTAACATATAATTGCACTCACTGGTATGAAATTCTTAAATGCTTACACTGAACAGTTTACTTTATATGTCAACCATCACACACACACACAAAAGCAGTTCTAAGGCAAAATCTCATTTTTTTTAGTCATCTGATGCTACTTCCTTATCTACTGCAGAAATCTCATGAGAATGAATGTTCTCTGCCACGTGATTATTCAAGAATTGGAATGGGAAGGTGTGGCTTCAGTTTTCAGACATCTTTTCCCAGTTGAATGGGGCACTTACTCTTCATTCACAGTGGTGTAAAGAAAGTTAGAACTCAGCCCAATGGGTTTAGAAAGAATCAGAAGCTGGTTGGTGCTGTATAACAAACAACATCAGCATTGATTCTGCATTTTCAGTGAAATAAAATGAGTTTGTAGAAAACATGGATAAAGATGAGATTGAATTTGTTTTGGGAGGTAGAACTTCTCTTTTCCAGCAGATTTCTCTCCTGTCAAAGGGTTTCACTCAAGAAGTCATTGGGGAAAAAAAAAAGCAAGCCTTCAAGATTTAAACTTTTCTTTGGTCGCCTGAAAGAAGTGCCACCAGGTGCCCTATAGCTCCCACTGGGCAAACTCTCCCATTAGCAGACGTGCACAGAAAGGCAGACTGGGAGGCAGAGGAAGGACATGGTGGTCAGGTTGCCAGAAGTCTCCCTCCATCAAGCCAGCAGGGTTTCCACCTGAAGGGCGATTTGGGTGCCACCTGCACCATGCCACGTGCCTGGTAGAGCTGCTGCTTTGAGCTGTGCGATGGAGACGTTTTGAAAATGAGACAATTTCAGATCTTAAGATCATAGAAGATTATAGTGGGAAGCGCATGGGATTGCAATGCTTTTTTTTTTCTTAACATCAGAGAGTGTATGTTTAATACATTAATTAGCAAGGGCCTCATCTACTGCTCACTTAAGTCAATGAGATTGGTTCCTTCAGCTCCCACGAGCTTTAAACGGAGCCCTGATTAATTATTAATGCATCTCACAAGACCTTCAGCAAATAAGTTTAAAATTTACAGAAAAGTTTGGCCATCATCTGAGAGACAGACAGAGGCTGCTCACACAGCCTGCTGCTGCTTCTCTGCCTGCCTATGGCTGCACTATGGCAGTAATAATGGAAGAGCCCTACTCCCTTTACAGGAGCATTTGCAGTCACGTGCAGCTGCCTCTGGTGAATCTGTCTCAGCAGTTTCACAGCCCAGTTACACCTCTGATCTCCACGTTTCTCTGTGCAAATGAAGTCCATGGTTTGTGTATACACTGCATGAAAACACACTCTGTGCTTTAAAGCTGCTGATGAGCTCTGACTGCAATGGGAAGTACTGCGTAACTCACTCAGAATCACAGAATCACAAAATGACAGAATCACAGAATGGGTAAAGTGGGAAGGGACCTCTGCAAGTCCCCTGGTCCAATCCTTGCCCGTGTAGATGTACTTCAAGAGATGCACACGTAGTTCTCACGCAAGGAGAAATTACTTTGGAAAATGCTGTAAATGTACTTTTTCTCTGAGATGTTGCCTGCTAAGGCTCAGACACAGATCCTGCTCAGTCACAGAACCATAGAATTGCTCAGATTGGAAAAAGCCTTCAAGATCGCTGAGTCCAGCTGTAACCTAGCCATAATACACTGCTAAATCATGTCCCTGAGCACCACATCCAGACAGCCTGGGGAGCCTGTTCCTTAAATATTGAGGTCTTTTGCTTCTCCCATGAGGTTCTGGCAAGGTGTGGGGGGGTGGCCTCTTCTCTTGTGTAATAGGTCTAGGAATAATATTGTGCAATAATATTGTAGCAATAGGTCTAGGAAGAATGGCCTCAAGTTGTGCCACAGAAAGCTCAGGCTGGATGTTAGGAAACATTTCTTCTCTGAAAGAGTGCTCAGTCACTGGAATGGGCTGCCCAGGGAGTGGTAGGGTCACCGTCCCTGGAGGTGACCAAGAACCATTCAGATGTGGCACTGAGGGATGTGGTTTATGTGGTAGGCAGCCAGTTGGACTGGATGATCTCGGAGGTCTTTTTTAACCTTGGTGATTCTACCACTCTATGACTAAACTACAGCTTTGCCCTTTCATACTGATCTGCTATGACCCAAAAACTGAACTTATTTTTAGTGCATCAGGTTTTTCCTTTGATGGACTGCTTGGGATGGGGAGAAGGAAAGATGGGCTGGAGCTACAATATGTCCTTCCTCCACTGACTGTTGCTCTAGCACTTTGCAGAACAAGAGGAATGACACTGTCAGGCACCAGCTCAGCTTGTGTACAAAATTAAGGGGCATGACAACTGAAAGTAGAATAATTGTCAGTCACTTTTTAACCATGAACAACAACAAGTGCAAGGACAGCTCTTCATTTGGATAAAAGACAAACAAAGGTAAAGAAATACTTACGTAGGTGTGGATTTACTGGAGCTGAAAGGCAGAGCAAAAATAAAATTAGCATAAAGGGAAAAAATTAATTAACCAACACAGAAGTGATCCTAAATTGCCCACTGATCATTCCTCCCTCTCCCGAGGTCCCTGATTATGGGTCCCATGCTAAGACAGTCATCAAAACTGATGCTGTCCATTCTGAGCAAATTTTTCAGCTCCCTGACTAGCCAAAGGCAATGGCTTCCATGAGAAAAGCCTCTTCCACTCATTACACATGTGCTCCAGCACTAGCACATGCAACCTAGGGAATAAGATGCTGTAATTAAGCATCAAAGCTAGATTATCAGCAGACACTGTATGGGAGAGGACAGCTGCACATCAAAACTTTAGGGTGAGGCCTTTGTGTAGGAATCCAACATAAAACACAGGCTGCATTCATCCAGAACAGAGGTTCTGCATCATGCCTCACTCAACTGTCAGTCTTATCGATGTTCATGGATATTTAATGTAACAAACTATTCTTCTATTACATAAACAGCATTATTCTTCAGTTTGACAATGGATAGCACTTGCATTCTTCCCAGAAATCCCGATTTTCTTCTTAGGAAGCAGGAAACAAAAGCGCGAGTTTGAGTAGAGAATTTATCAGACCAAGAGACGCAACCAAGCAAATAAATAAATAAATAAATAAATAACAACAAAAACCAGCAAAACGTGCAGGCCTGCTGCATAAATCCTCCACTAGGGGGAAATATTTTAAAGATGTTCTAGATGACAAAGGAAGGTGAGGTGGGCTGCCCCCAAGTCTGCCAGCACTGCAGCACCTATGCCCATTGGATGTTGCTTTCCAGGGCTGGAAATAGAGAAGTGTTGGAGCAGTTCTGCCCTCCCCTATGCATCCACCTCTGCCCATACCCTGTCCCATGGCAGGAACAGTCCATGACCACTTCTCCTCTTGGGAGGCATCAAAAACAATTTTCCACCATTGCAAAGAGGTCTTAAGATTAGTTTGCCAAAAAATATTCTTTCTGTCTGTTCTTCTTTGGATCTATGCAATGCCCTTTGTGACTGAGCATGGTGACTGGTGCTGGGCAGCCTTGGCACAGTTGATAAAATATGGACTCTTGTTTAACAGAACCTCAGCAAAACCACCAAAAGCTCTATATTCCTTATTCTGTAATACTGAGGTTCACCTATCAGCCAGAGGATGGAACAGGATGAAAGCCAAGCCTTAGTCATGCTTACAGATATCTTAACCATGGAATGGGTTATCCAAGTTTGTGCCCAGACTGACCTGAACAATGCTAAACATTGGAAATTGGGTCTGAGGGAGAAGTAAAAGTCTTCATTTCTGTGCTGCCTGTTTGTAGAAGGGTATATTTGAGGATGGGAGATTTAGGAAACAGAGCTCTTCTGCTATAAGCCCTTATGCATATGAGAAATGGAAAGATGCTAAGCCCACGATTAGAGCTGTGTGTTATCATTAGGACATTTGAAATAAAACTCTATCTCCAGACGATGCGTCCAACTGGTAACCCCTGATTTCCGTGTAAGTGTTGCTCCATGTCTCACTGCCATCCTCAAGCTGTGTGTTCAGACACATGAACTCTCAGTTTCTGACCCCAGCCATGGTTTCTACTTAGCTCCAAACTCGACCTGAAGTTTTAAAACAGGTCTAAATCAGTGACTCTGCCACCTAATCTTTCTTCACTGAAACAAATGAACAGTAACTTGCCTCTGTGCAATTTTCAGAAACTTAGTCATTACATTATATTAGACAACCTCACAGCTTTTAGCAACAAATTACCTCTCATTCACCAGGAAACATTCACTTTTTGAGCTTCTTGAGTGACTGAACTTGGAATTAGCTGAAATTGCTGGAAACTATGTTTAGTGATGCTTGCTTTGTAACTAAACGCACAGGCTTTTATGGAAACTATCATCAGTGTGTAACCTTGAGTCATGCTACTCAGATTGCTCACAGCAGAGTGAAAAAGGCTTCTTGCCAAGCTAGCTGCAGTTCAAACTGATTGACAAAAGCAGAAAAACAAATTGAAGAAGTTAGGCTGAACTTATCTAACAAAACGAACTAGAAAAATAAAAGAAAACGGAAAATAAAACAACCCAGAAAGCTCAGTCTCCTAAATGGTGGACAAAGCTGCCCTGCAATTAAGTGTGACAGCTCTGGGTCTCACTGCTGAAAGGTAAGGTTGCTTGTGCACAACACGTGGGCAGCACGTTAAATTAGCCATGGAGATAAACCAATGGATGACTGATGGAGCATTTCCCAAGCCTGGGAACATCTGGAAAGGCATTGTGCCTCCGAGGGCTCTTGCTGCTCTGCTCTGCTGGCCTGGCTTGTGCTGGGGAATCTCAGGAGGAGAACCAATCGTCAGGAAAGATGTGAGCTTGGGTAGAGCAGAGGCAGATGATCCCTTAATCTCTCTGCCTTTTCTCCAGCGTGGAATAAAGCCCACTAGAATTTCAGCTTGTTGGATGACTTCAACTTGTCAGTGATCTATACGTGTGCAGGTGATAGCAGAAAAATGTGGGCATTATGGTTTGTTCTTAATGCCTGCCCTTGTGTTGCATGTAACTGCATATAAACAGCAACGTGTCCCAGAGATCCTTCCCGGCACAGACACTTGTTCAGGAATTTGCACAGACACTGAGACATTGTGCCCCCCTTTAAAAACATAGCTGCAAGCCGTGCTAACTATGAGAAACATAAAGCTAGAGGTTAATATGCTATATGGTCAGCTGCTGTGTTTTCCACTACTGGAAACTGCTGCCTACTTGCAGTAATTACAACCAGATCTAAAAGCTTTAATGAGGATCAGGAGTCCATACCTCTATACCTCTAAAATAGCTTGGTTTGCATAGAGGAAAGCAGTCTTCATTGTAAATATTGATTCTCTATGCAGACAAGGCTTTCTTCCTGCCATGATGGTAAGTGACTCTGCATACTACTTATAAAACAGCCTCATACTTACATCTGTGTACGCCCATAAATTTTTTAATTTATGCTCTATTTGATGGTTGTTTTTTTTTTTTTGTTTCTTGGGGCCCAGAAATATAATAATAAAAACAATAATAAATGGAGCAACTACATATACTTCTTCTATCCACGGTCTTGGCAGTTTCTAAACCTGTATAAGAATAGACAGGCAGGGCTGCAAAGTGATTGGCAGCCATCATCTACCTGCCAAGTCACGGAGGGCTGATTCTACATACAATAGTAGCAATGCTGGGGTTTGGGCTCCTTTCACAGAAATGAGATTAACTTGCTTGTTTACCACTGGTTAGAAATATTTAACCATGAGTGCATATCTCAAATAGTGTTAATTGGAATAGCTGGAGGACTTTATTGCTTGTTTGCATCACGGAGGCTGACACAGATTTATGTAAAGTGATGGAGATTATATTGAACCTGTTACTAGAAGACTTATCTGTTTTGTACTAGCCTTCAAAACACTCATTAGTGCTACTTAAACTGCCCTGTTAGTATTTACTTGCCAGACTGTGATCACAAGCAGAGTAACATATGCACCTCCCAAAGAATCTGTCAAGTGATGTTTGGCTGTAATTATCAATGTCACTCCTACTGTGATGATTGTTCCTTTCTCCCACTCCTCCTCTGCATGGAGGAGAAAATAACTCATGGCAGGCAAGGGATTACCCTATGAAATGCTTCTGCTGTATGTGAGATTTTGATTCGTGGGCTTGGATAACAGGGAGTTTTTGTATGTATAGCTCCAGCTTGGCAGGGCATACTGTAAAGAGCTCATTAATAAGGCCTTTCCTACTTTAGTAGTACTTTGGAAGTCTCCTAATTTTGGACAATGAGATGGCTACCAGCAGGCTAGCACACTGGAAGCTGTTGTTTGTATATATGAGCATTTTCCCCCTAACATTCCAGTTGTGGATTGTAATTTAAAATGTGATGCGCTCTGCAGCACAGCCCAATAAAAATGACTGCACAGGCAGGAGTAATGTGACTTAACTTCAGCTATTTGTACGTTAAGACACCTCATCTAAGAGTGTCCCTAAAGTCACAGGGAGACATGGGCATGTCTAAAGGGTGATTCATCCACCAGGAGAAATCCGGGGAAATCTCATTCTCTCTGGTAAGGCAGCAAACACAACCAGTGTGCTAGAAATGTCACGTTGATTCTCACACACTTTAAGACTAGTTTGAAAAATCGTTTTCGAGCAGCACCAACCCGTGGTTGTCATACTACACATGACAAGTTTCAGCTGTCAAAATAACTCCTATAGGCCACGGTCTGTCTATCCCCTATCTGCACTGAGCTGATACTCAAGTGTAAAGGGGAATGCATTCATTAAAGGCAAAAGACGCTGCTGCCATTTTTAGCAGCTCTAATTATCATCCGTCTGATCTGCTTTTCACACTGGCTGCGTTTCTTTAAAATGGGGTGAAATCTTGTTAATCTGCTTACAATGCTGAAAAACATGCATTTGGTGGGAATCCTTACCAGCAATACAAATGCATACGATTTGAACTTAAGAAAAAAGCTTTTCTACACTAAAGATGGTCAAACTCTGGTGCAGGGTGCCCAGAGAGGTTGTGGAGTCTCCATCCATGAAGACAATCAGGACCCATGGCCCTGGACAGCCTGCTATGAGTAGATTGGATGAGATGATCTCCAGCAGAACAAGATATTGCAACTTACTGCAATACTGCAAGATATTCAACTGCTGCATGCTCCCAAAAAAGTATTTCTGAAGCAGTGGGGTGAGAAACCAGAAGGGATGTGGTTGAAGTCCAGTGTGTCTGCAGGGCACTGATCAAAACTGCACACACGTACAGGATGAAACTATATTGAAAATATGAAGATTCTACTGTGGTTGGGTTATTTGTGTGTGCGTGTGCTTAAGGTCTTAGCAAAGGTAATGGGCAGAAATCTGTCAAAACTTATCTTCTCCATTTAAGAAAGATTCACATTATGTCTTCTATTTTCTGGGTAATGTTTATTATTATTTCTATTTCAATTCTGGTCTGCTGCTGTGCGTGCTGCTAGCCCATTAGCTGCTTTTCTAAGATTCTAGCATTTCAGACTGTAGCTATTGGATTCGCACCACAGTAATGTATGCAGTATCATTATTTTATAGCTGGAGTTATAACATGCTTAAAATTAGTCTGGTAATAGCTAGCTGACACTACAGTGCTTGGGCAAATGATGAGATAAAATGTGTATTTGAAACACATAAAGCCTCAGCGACTCTGGAACCCCTCTTCAAAGAGAAGTCACTCTAGGTTTGTCCTATTAGCACCTGGCTTATGATTAAACTGCATTTGTTGACATTGGTGTTGACATTGGAGTGATGGCACTGAGCACCACTGCAGGAGCATCCCTCCACCTGGAGCACAACGTGGGCTCCATGTCTCCTGGGCAGCTGGATTCTACTTGGCTCCCAATCAGCATGTTTGAAACAGAATGTCATTCACATCTGTGCTGATTGTAGTAGAAGAAATTTGCTGTAGACCAAATATGTATTTTACGTTGCATGGGAATGAGGATCAGGAGTCCATACCTGGGCTAGAAATGGAAATTACACAACGTTTCAATAACAGCTCAAACTCAGTGCTGTTGTGAGCCACAGCCGAGACCTCAGTCCATGTCCTGAGCCCTGACAGAGCACAACCACCACTGAAGTGCAGCAGTTGTGACCACGTGCTGAACACGGCTGTTTTTTCCCCCTGGTCCAGTGGTTGGAGTACTGGTCAGTATTTACATCATGGGAGAAAATTCAAGGTAAACAGGAAGGGCAAGTGACACAAACCCACCTATCACAACCAGCACAGACATCAAGCCAGCTACAGAGAAACGACAAATGTCCACAAAACGTCTGCTCTTGATCACCTTTCAGAAGACCCTGGGTCATCTGCAAGCCTCAAGAAAATGTCTACCCACCACTAACAATGGAACACAGACACTTCCTTGGTAGAGACCCAATGAGGAGCAAATGTCCAACAGGAATTGCAGCAGAATGACTAATCTCTCCTCATTTGTGTGTCCCCAGATTGAGTAAACAATTTTTCTAACTGAGTGTTTACCAAGGTGAGCTCTGAGAAACACATACTTGCAAACACTTTGTTATAAGAAGCAGAATTTAAGATTCATCCATCACCATTGATCTGGCACCGAGTGAAATGTGCAACTATGTTACTTGGAATTTCTCTTGAGGTTGTTTAATGTCCTGTTGCTATTAATAGAGTGCTAAAAATAATTTATGATGAGGTTGAGTTGGGCGTTCTACAAATGACATACAAGACATTTACTTTTTTCCCCACATTTGTTCACTATTTCAAGTTATTTGATAATGATTTTGGAAAGTAACTCTTGGCTTGCAGGTTTCTTTTGGCTCTTCTGCTGTACATGATTTCCAGCTTCGGGCTCTCTTAGGTATCAGCACAGCAGGATCCAGCTGCTGGAACCACCAGACCTACGTAGCTGGCTGTGACATGACCCATGTGTCACAGGGCTTCTGTCACACTGGATTAACAAGGTTCCATGGAAAACTCACACTTCCATGGCTCCATGCTTAAGAATATCTTCCCCTGGCACACACACTTCCCTTTTTCAACTATAAAAACTTCCTACTCAGCACATTTGGTAAACTGGGCATGGATGTCTTCAGTAGAGCTGCCTTCTCTCTGAGGCGTGTCATGTCCACTCATTATATTTTCAGACAAAAAAAAAGAAGTAATTCAGTTATTCATTATATTAATACCCTCAGGAAGGTATTCTGAGTTGTATTCAGAGCTCTATGAATTAATTCCTGGTAAAGCTGTGGGACTGAATGAAAGGCTGTAGAAATACTCTCTATTTCCTGGCCAAGTGGACAAACCCTAGTCATGGCAAACTTTAGGAGGAATATACAGAAACATCCTTTCCCACTTGCACAGGACTAGGAAGAGTCAGGATTATTGTAAGCACTCATAATTAAACAGAAACTTCCCAAAACATGCTGATTCTGACCAAAAGAAAAAAAAAAAAGATGACATCAAAATACTGATTTGACACCTTCAGAATGTTACTTGTTTTGAAGAAAAGCTTTGCAAAACTTGCTGCCCTAACAAGTGTTTAAGATAAGAATTAACTCCTGAAAATGAAGATGCCATTGATTTGTGAAGATCAATTCACGAAGATAACATTAGTTTGTTGTATTTTTATCCTGGCATCACAGAAGCTGCTCTGATCTGGGGTTTGGGCAGCTGACTGCTGGACTGGCAGTTAGTTCATAGCATGCAACAGAAAACAACCACACCCATACAGAAGACCCAACTGTGCAGAAGGTGCCACGATGCATTTCCTTGTACTGGAAGATCTTACCACTATACTTGATGACCCGAATAGTGGAGTCCCCTTCTCCAAATCTGGTGATGGGTGTCAGACGGACTTCGTAGGCCTCTGGCTTGATCAGCTCAGTTAGATTGTAGGTGATTAATTCTCCCTTTTGAATATTTCCATTCACTGTAATTTCCTGTTCCCACCAACGCTGTTGTCCAGCCTAAAAGAAAAAAAAAAAGAATGCAAATGTCAGAACTTTTGAGGCAGATGCTATCTTCACCTTAGGACTGAAGGGAAGTAGACACAAACCTGTGCTGACCCACAAGTTCCCTTAAAAAAAAAAGTTTGATTTCAGGTCATTCCATCACTTCCTGGAGCCTGACCTCCCTGGCTCAGAGTCCATGCTATCCCCTCCCATCTAACAATCCAGGTAAATTAGCTCCCCACATCCAGCAGCCCTCTTCCCTCCATTATCTTCCTTCCTACAGGTGCCTAGCCCCTCCCTCTTTCAGGCAATGAAGTTTCACAGCTGTCATTTGGGGTGTCATTTGGAGCTAATGAGATCATCCTGGAGAACTGAGATGCAGTTTGGTTTCCGGGCACTTACTATCTTTGTTGATGAGTAAGAAAGAAGTAGGCTGGCTGTTAATGGCCTTAGTGCACAATTAACAGTAGCCCTTGCAGTGTCCAAGATGGATGGATTGCAGAGAACAATGAAAGTCAACAGGAGCAAACAAGAGGGTGTTTTATTAAATAAAAAAAAAGCATAGATTTTTGTGCTTTATAGACTGCAGTGTTTTCAACATCAAAATCTATAGTTTCTGTTATTTATATGCTTTACCAAGAAAAAAAAATCCAATTAAGAAGAAGGCATCACAAGTAGAGAGTGCCACATTCTCTCTATAATGTCTGGTAATTTAGAGACATGCAGAAATTACATACATTTTGGGCAGCACAGTGACTTGACACTGCAATATTACTCGTAGGTGCCTGGGCTTATTACAGATGCTATCTCCAGGAAACAAAGGAAAAATCATTAAATATTTACCACGCATCCCAAGATAACTGCACAGGTGCACTGCTGCTAAGATGAGACTTTCCAGTAAGCACACCTCAGCTGTGAGTGCACTGAAATTCTCAGTTATTCCACGCAGAGCTTCATGGTTATTAAAAAAAGAGAATCTTTCATTCTAAAAGTTTAGCTTGCTGATGTAAAAAAAAAAAAGAAAGAAATCCACTGACATCACTAAAATCTTGCACATTTCACTCAGATGAATGATATTCGTAGTAAAACGAGGAGACTCCAGGCTTTTAGTGTATAGCAGTGGGCAGATGTCACGTCCTGGATTATTAAACTACATAACAGGACAACAATTACATGCAAATAGCAAGAGCAATTCTTGAGCAAGTCAAATGAAATGATTTATGTGTTACCTCTGCCTTTTATTTTTTTTACGTTTATATATATTTTTTAGATTCCCTAAACTCTGCAAGACTTTTTTTAACAGCTGACCACATGACTTGTACACCACTAAATATTATTTCATGACTGGGGGGAGGGGGGGTGGAACTGAAATCTCCTTCTCTGGAGACATCCAAGACCCACCTGGACACCTACCCGTGCAACCTGGGCTGGGAGCTGCTTTGGCAGGGGGTTGGACTGGATGATCTCTAGAGGTCCCTTCCAACCCCTACAACTCAGTGATTCTGTGAACTGGATGATCTTTAAGGCTCCTTTGAACCGAAGCCATTCTGCTAAGAACCAAAGAGACATTCAACTCTGCAGAACTTTATCTAAACATATTACAAAATACAAATATATTTCTGGGGAGCAAACACAATCAGTGGTTTCCCCACTGCATGCTTCATGCCAGCAGGTTGGCTGCCAATTGCATTTGCGAATATGGCATTGTGCAATGGGTTGTGTGAGCTAACGCTGCCTTCCTGCACTGCCTGAAGCTGGCCAGATGATGCTCAAAGGTATTTCTGACTCCTTACAGAGGTCTACTGAAAAACATGCTCCCATTACACCCAAATTTTGGATGAGGAATACTGAAACACTTTGGCAAATATTTTTCATAATTAATCATTCATATTTACAGTTTTCATTACTGTAACTAGTCATGAATGTCTATCATGTTCAGCCTCAGCTTTGGATTATCACCCTTTTCTCCAACAACCCACGAAAGCAAATAAAGCAACTCCAATATATTACTTATTCTGAAAGAAATACAGTTTCATTTTCATTTCAGTATTATGCATCCGAAGCTAGTCCTGGATATTGGTGTTTCTCCATAGGAAGCAACACAAATCTTTTTGCCTTGCAATCAACAACAGCTCTATTCTAATTCCTATTTTTACCATGGAAACCATAAAAAAACAATCCACAAACATCTCAAAATTGTGGCTAGTTGTGACACGAAACATCCCCTCACCTTATTTTTCGGCTCTGCTGCTGAACAAATGAAGCACAGAGGTACCCCCACTGCCTGTGCAATGCTCAGCTCACATCCTGCCCATCCTCTGGGCAGAGGGAGCTGTCAGGGTGGCTGCAGCCCCTTCCCAAGTCCCAGGGGAAAGAGCAATAGTGTTCAGAGCTGGGCAGTAATAAAATATTAACACCCAACACTGTTGAAATTGAGCACGAAGCTCATCAGCTTGCCAATGCGAGCAGCTAGAACTAACATGAAGCAGAGCTCCTTTCCACTTGAGATATGAAGGGACTATTGATATGGAGCTGGAGAGCTATGCGAACAGCTAGAGAAACACAGACTTTCTAGCACAATATTTCTAAAGATCTCTACGATGCCGAGGCACCTAGCAGCAATGCTGAAACAGACAAGACCCTCTCAATACTGGAGATTCATTCACAGCCATTCAAACTCTTTGCACAACATTGGGCAGCCCTGCAAAGCCAGACCCCTGCAGGAAGAACCCACACTCTTAGTCTCAGCCATAAAACACAAAGAACAACTGCATTTTACACCCTGTCCTCTAGCTCCCACTAAGGGCAGGAGCCAGCTGGGCATTGCCCAGGTCATCGAAGCTATCTACCCAACATTCACTGACTGATGAGTCTCCTTATTGTACAGACTGTGTGTTTTCTACTCAGAAATAGGAAATGGCATGGTTGGATGGAAGGGTCCACACATGAGCTGTGTGCCTCCAATCCGAACAGGTAGCCCAGGATCCCAGCCACCCTGGCCTCGAGCATCCCCAAAATCAAGATTCATGCTTCAGAGGGAGAATGCAGAAGTAAACATCATCATAAAGCTTCAGCCCACACGCCAATCTGTGTGTTTGCAGCTTTACAATTAGGGAGAACCACGGTTTGGTGGATAGGAACTCCTGAGGAAGTTCTTAGAACCAAAGCTGTTTTCTTACAAAGACAAGGATGGATTGCACGCTTGGAAATCTGTTGACCAGACTGAAAGGAAAACTTTCCAAAGGTCCGTGAATGACTGTGAAAGAACTGAGGAAAATATACTTAGGGTCCCAGAGCATTTTTTAACAGCTTGTGATTAATTCAACAGAGCATACCCACGTTCAGTCTATCTGGAGCACAGCAGGCTTCAAAGGGACTCTTCACTTCTCTTGGTTACCTTAGAATATTTAGAAATATCTGTCCCCTAACGCTAACAGAAAAGTAAAATGCCTTTCCCTGTCATCAGAGGAAGGGGACTGTAGAAGTGCGACAGCATTTTACTGCAACAGGCTGAAACCATCTCCTCTGAGCTGTCAGTGAAGGCGCATTTATTCCTCATCTCCTGTTGTGAAATCAGCCAACACGATGTGAGCTACGAGACTTGAACGTATAGATTTCCTGAGAAATTAATCCAATGGGATGATTAAATATTGACTGCCCAGACGCACAGTTATGCTTATAAAAAATAAACACATTTGTAGTCCATTGTACTTGGCCTATTGATTTCAGCCATAAATTTCTTCACTGACTCAAAAAGTCAGACAAGAATCTCTTTAATTAATGACAACAGAATGCCATGTATATTAATTTACTGTACAGTCCTATAAAAACAAACAAACAAAAAAACCTGCAGTGGTCTTTAAAGTGATTTCTTTACAATTTATAACAACGATGACAATCGATTTTCCTTAACTAAAAAAAAAAAAAGTATTCTTTAGCAGTTATGTCTATAAAACAGCATTGGGAAATACTTGGGCCATGGGCAAATGCTTTTCCACTGTGCACAGCACAGAGGGAGCGCATCTGTGCAGTGCCGCCTCATCACTGCTGCACAACTGCAGTGGTTGCTCTTCCCTAACAAATTTACCCAGCAACGTGATTGGAGCTCTCTTGTTTTCAACACAAGCCTTATCAGGTAGGTGGCAACTGTGTCAGCTTCATTTCAAAGGCTAGTTATGGCCCTGAAATGATTCGCAGTGACAAATACCTGTAATTCGGGCAAGAATAACAAGGCCAGCTGCAATGCACGCTCTGCCACGCTCATCATCAGTTTGTTTTGCACAGTGCCTCATGTAATGTCACTATTGATGACACTGCTTTTCTCCTTTCATATTTTCACACGCAGTCGCTGGAAGTCTCAAGGCACCAAGTTTGTTCCCGTGCTCAGCCTGGGTTTGCTCTCTGCTCCCTGCACATATGGACACAGCAAGGGCCTGGGGCTCTGCTACCCCACAAGAACCAACCAGAAGCTTTCTTTACCTGACCTTCCATTACCACTCTATATACCTCACAGAATCACAGAGCTGTAGGGGTCAGAAGGGACCTCCCAGGGATCATCAAGTCCAACCCCCTGCCAAAGCAGCTCCCAGCCCAGGTTGCACAGGTAGGCATCCAGGCGGGTCCTAAACATCTCTAGAGAAGGACCACCACCTCTCTGTGCAGCTGTGCCATTCATTTTATTTACTTGGTGTTTACAGCTTTGTGTAATTGGTTTTACGTGGTACACAGAAAATTATCACCCTCCTTTTCCTTCTTTTAAGAAACTAAAAGTCTCCAGGTTGCCATTAATTAGGAACTCAGCATCCAAAATGCAGAACGCTTTTATGGGCTACAAAACTGATGGATGAGTGGTTGGGATGCCAGAAACAGCTGTCCACAATCCAAAACCATTGGCTGATATTTGCTGGAGAAACAAATGGGAGCAATTTAAGGAGAGATGGGCACAAGAGATCTGGAAGCTACATGAAGCAACAATTAAGTTCTCTTTAATTGTGTACCATGTTTGAAGTTTCAAAGACAAGTTAACCTGGGAAATGGGAGACGCCGTTTTGTCAGAGTAAAAGCAAAACACAGCACACACACCTCTGAAACCTATGTTAACTACACTGCCTTCTGTTTCAATATTTTTTTTTCTATACAAATGAATGGTCATGAAAACATCTTTTAAAATTTGAATTAGGATGCTTCAGTCCACTGGCTACAGAGATCGCAGTGTAGGCTGTTCATTGCTTAAAGGCCTTTTTCAGCATTTCTTTGCTTCTGATAACCTTATATGAAGGGATAAAGAGAAACCTCTGTATGTGCAATAGGTACACCCTTCTTTAGTAAGAAAGGTGATAAAATTAATTTCTATTCATGTTTTCCTTTATGGCAAACTGGATCTGTACCAGTACATGGGTGGGTATAGGAATTTGCTAGGGCATGGACACAAAATTATGTGCTTCTTTTTGCAGCTACTGCCCATGTAGCCTTCAATAGAACCCTGTTTTCCAAGCACACAATGCATATTTGAGTGTGCCTGAATCTGCATGCTGCTCAATGAAAACTGAAGTCAAAGCTACAAAGAAGCCAAGGTGTGACCAAAGGAAAGGCAGAAGGCAGAGGAGCAAACTGCTTGGAGGTGCCAAAGAGACCTGCTCATACCAACCACCTGGGACTGGAGATGTCTGCACTGGAAATAAAAGGAGAAAGCTTCATCTCTAACCCCAACATGTTTGTTGCCACCCCCATCCCACTGCTGCTTATTGCCATGAAAAAGCACGGCAGCATTTACAGGCACCCAGGCAGAGGGGAACATTTGCTGAGCAAAGCTGGAGCTTTAAGGTAAGCTCTGGAAGTTCTCTCTGCAGGACGTGGGTTTGTTCCAGGCAGATGATACTCTCTGGTGTGTAGAAACGGAGTTGATTTCAGAGTTAGTTTTGAATGCACAGAACACACGAGAAAACAGAGAGGAAATTCAACATATAGGGCTTCATGGCCTTTTAGTGTAAAATTCTGAATTTCTCACTGTTCCTAACATGACATGAGCAGTGCTCTATGATTGCTGATTTATTCCATGACCTTCAGATTCACCCTGTGACTGAACTCCACATTTAATGGAAGCAACTACCAGAGCGCTGATGGGAGACAGGCACGGGGTGCCTTGAGATATGAACACCAAAATCTAGGTCACTCATTGCAAATCCAAATCCAAAGCTGAAACACACAAATGTCAGAATATTCACCCAAGAGCTAGTAATGAGATGCAAAAATGCTCCTTGTGTGCAGACAATGTCTTGGCAGTCCTCAGCACCTTCAGAAGCAAGTGAAGGGTGACCAAAACTGTGTAGTCAGCATGTGAAAGACACCCAAGGTTATACTTGTCCTTTGGTTTGAGTGCTGAGTGGGACAGTTACAAATGATGGGCTCTGCAACAGTGACTGAGAAGTGGAAATTCCTTCTATTTTACACTGACTTTCCATAAGGACTTATAGATTCCCAAGTTACCTAGAAACACAAAATAGCTATTCTGACTGCAGCATGTATTTCAGTATTACTATTCCCAAATCTGAGTGCATCCTCACTCCATGAATTAAACCAAAAAGGCATCCACCAGTCTGCATTAAGACTGTATGCATCCAGTCACAGTGACAAAAGGGCCTCGTGGGCTGCACCTGACACTGGCTGTATTCTCCACTGATGCAGCAGGGCTAGAAATGGTTGGCTATCAGACCACAGCACTCCAGTGCCACCCTTCCTTCCCTGCAGATGAACGGTTCTGCTCCAGCCATGGGCAGGCTCAAAGCTCATGGACAGGATCTAAGCAGTGCAGTAAATCTGATGTCTTCTGGGTGTGTATAAGGCAACAAAACTGGTAACAGAGCTAGAAGGTATGCTAACATTGGGTTGGCCATTCTCTCTCTTCTTCTCCTTCTCCTTCTCCTTCTCCTTCTCCTTCTCCTTCTCCTCTCCTTCTTCTTCACCTCCCCTCTCCTCTCCCACTCCCCTTCCCCCTTCTTTCCTTCCCCCTTCTCCCCCTTCCCCTCCACTTTTTACACTTCATTCCATTCCTATTCTAGGAAGGGAATGGCAGTGTTACATGACTCTGAACAGGTTAAAGACTCTCCTGGGGATGTCAGTAAATGCACCGTGCCTTTCTCATGTACAGGATCTATCCCTCCATGCCCTTTGAGTAAAGGCAGAATTTCACAGTTTATTGGAAAGAGCTGAGGCACCCGTAGACTGGGAGCAGGCTGCATCATTTTGTTCTCAGTAAAGGTCACAATGCAGACTTCTCTACTGTTTGGGCTCAGATCAGACATAACCCTGAATGCAATGCACTGCATTCAAATATATCTTTCTCTTAAAGACTAAAATGTGATGTAAGCCAGCAGAATCTGTGTTAAGACATCAGAATTGTCTAAGTCCTAGATGAATGCACACAACTCTTCAGGATTAAACATGAGCTGCCCTGTTCCTCACCCCGGTGGCACAGGCTTCCCTGTTCCTTTGCTACTGTCAGATGTCTCCTAAACAAAGCTTTCCACTTTTAATCTCTATTTTGGTATGCATTCACAACAGGTGGGTCCATTACAAAGCCTTGGTAAGGATGGTTTTAGGAGAAAGTTTACTCATTTCAGCGACATAGCAAATCTTAGGTTCATATGCTGCTGCCCACACAGCAAAGAGCATGGCACAGTGAAATGGGCACCACCAGCAGCACTGCCGTGTATCTGCATGCAAGGTACTGCCATGGGTCTGCATGCAAAGCATTGCTGTGGTTCTGTGTACAGGAAACATTGAATCACAGCCTGAACCACTGATAGATCAGCTGAGGTGAGCACTGAGTCAGCCATGGGAGCACAGGTGAAGGCAGTGCACTGTGTGAGCAGAAGGAGTCTGACCCCACCTCTCCCAGCCCCCATGTAAAGGCTGGCCACCACTAGGGAAGGTTTTTGTTGGTTTTTTTTTGGAGATTGCTCCTTTGGAGTTTCCTATCGTGAGCCTAGGACGTAGGTGAGCATTTTTCCCTTTTTCCCATC
Organism: Cyrtonyx montezumae; assembly: GCF_038088225.1. Classification (NCBI taxonomy): domain Eukaryota; kingdom Metazoa; phylum Chordata; class Aves; order Galliformes; family Odontophoridae; genus Cyrtonyx; species Cyrtonyx montezumae. The sequence continues at coordinate 2,870,423 of NW_027071826.1, forward strand.
GCAATAATCTGTCTAACTATACCACCTACAAAATATCTTGGCTATAACACCACTTGGTATTACTCATTCTGCTGACCTCACACCTTATAGTCTGCATGCAAAGCACTGCCGTGGGTCACCATGTTTGTTAAACACAGACGTGACTCTGCGTGTCAGACAGCAGCTTCATCTGCAGGAGATAACGCACTGCTTTCATCAGGGCAACAAGAGGTACAGCTATCAATGTGTCATCAACCTAGGGTTGAATTAAACACTTTAGACTTCTCTAACAATGACATTTTCATGCTCAGCAAAGTATCCAAAAATACAAAGTGCACGTTTCAGTGCAGATGTTTGAGTTGAGCTCAGCCAATGCTACAACCTGCCCTGAGCGCACCTCGAACAGCACACAGGGAACTCCTGTCACCACTGAACTAATTCATTTCTTGTGATTTCTGAAAGGTATTTACAAACTACCATTTATTATGATGCTTTTAAAATGAAAATACGCAGTCACAAATCAATGAATGAGGCTGCAATTGGGACAATAAACTCAACTGCTTTGCTGTGCAGCGGATGCAGAGAACAAGCTCCGTTGTCTGGGTAAATGAATTGGAAAACCAAGACTGCATGTTAAGCAACCTACGTGAGACTCTGCACAAACAGATCAAGGGGTAATAATGCAAGGAGATAAGCACATGCTGCCAATGTGCATTTCTGAGGAGAGTGAACATGCTGATGCTGCTTAAGTTTTTAAGTAAGAGCGTTTGTGGGTTGTTTTTGTGTTTTTTTTTGCCAAAAAATAACAGCTCAACTGTCAGATGGGAGTGTTTCAACAAAGCATTTCTTAAATACTTAAGACAATCGCTGCATGAGAGGAAGGGAAATAGTCTCTAGATTTTTAATGAAGTTCGTGAAATGTAACTTTGATGTTTTAAATCAGATCCAAAACGCAGATGCATTGCAGCAGGGTGCTGATCTGCTTATGGAATAGCAATGTAGCTTGTATTCAATTTAAATATGTGTATGTTTCAGAGGAAAATAAAAGCTTCTCCAGCAGCAAAAGAATGGATGAAGCAGTTGTCTCCAGGGATGGATCGCGCATCCCAGCAGCTGAAAATTTCTGTAACACACATTCTTTGAGGAGAGCATGCACTCAGTATAAACACAGCTAACATGCTGTGCTTTGACTACTCTTTTAGGGGCAAGCACAGTCTAAAGAACTGCCCATTTAATCACTGTCTTTTAACATCTCTTTTCTCCAAGTGGTAAATGAAATTTGCACAGGGCTTTTATAAATCAATCCTTCCTGGCCTCGGTTGTACCAACAGATGCAGTACATCACAGCCAATGGGTTTGAGTTCGGTGCTGGGGCCACTCCTGTACCAGCAGCAGCAGACAGGGTGAAGCCTCAGCTGACTCACTCTCAGATGACTGGGAAACAGGACAGTTAATCTCATTGTGAGCTCTGTGGTGCTCATTTTGTAAACGTGCTCGTTAACAGTGCCTGGGAAAATGCAGACAGACCTCAATCTAATGGTTCCTGCTTGTATGCTGTCTTGATGTGTGGATATATATGCAACCTGAGAGGACTTAGAAGCCTGCCAGTGAGGTCAGAAGACAGACATTCTTCTCAGATCACCAGAATAGTGCAGAAGGAGATGTTAATGGATGCTCAGCTTTCTTAGTCAGACATAGAATCATAGAACCATAGGATCACAAGGTTGGGAAAGACCTACAAGATCATCTAGTCCAGCCGTCCACCCATTACCATTGCTACCACAAGCACTAAACCATATCTTGTAGCTCCTCATCCAGAAACCATGCAAGAGCACTTCCATTTCTTACTGAAGACCAGAAATGAAGCAAATACTTGGTACTTGGCCAACTGGAAAAAAACAGTAGGTGTTCTTTTCTTCACTGCAAAGTGGAAGCAGGAGGACAGAGGGGGGGATGCTGTAAAGGAAAGCCCAGCATGAGGTTTGATAACCTGCTGGTAGTGACATGGGATGCCCAGGTCTCAGGCTGCCCATGCAGATCTGGGGAGGCACCTCTAAGAGTGAATCATGATGCTGCCCTAAATACGCAGAGGTGAAAACACCTTTCTCAAAGCAAGGTCTACAAGCAGTATTCCTGTCCCTTATCTGTGTTTCTTTCCTAGACTCATGTCACAGAAGCTGTGCCAATAAGCTTGTGGCATGAAGTCTATTCAGTGAAACATAGACTTTCGAGATGTGTCTCACAGGCACGGGAAGAATGCAGCTCATCTGTCTTTGAAACAGGTCTTGGATGTGGAAGAGAAAGAAGACATAACACATAATGAGCAGCTAAGAGAGCTGGTCTGGGTCAGTCTGGAGAAGAAGAGACTCAGGAGAGACTCTATAACTCTCTGACAGGAGGTAGTGGTGAGATGGGGGCTGGCCTCTGCTCCCAGGTGATAGGATGAGAGGTGATGGCCTCAAGTTGCACCGGGGGATGTTCAAGTTGGATATTAGGAAACATTTCTTCTCCAAAAGAGTGGTAATGAACCAGGGAGTGGTGGGGTCACTATCCCTGGGGGTGTTCAACAATGTGGAAATGCGGCACTGAGGGGCGTGGGCAGTGGGGATGGGTAGGGTTGGGCTTGGGGATCTTTGAGGAGAACATTCTCTAACACCCACAGGCCTTTTCATTTATGTTAGAACTGCAGTTATTTATGCTATCATTTACTATGTTGAAAAGTATGTCACATGTCAGACACAACTCCCACTTGTCTAGCATTTGTCTTATGACATATGCTGTAGATTTTACATAGATTTTCCATTTTCAAGGTTTCGCTGTGCTATTCTGCTGTTGGTTTTAAGTTTTTGAAATCCTTTAATATTTTGAACAACTGGATGACATTATATGAAGTTGAAACTAACAGGAAAACCATTGGTGCCATTTACAGATAGAGGTTTTGAAACAGTTTTGACTTATTGCAACGTACAGCCTTCACTTTGGCCAGCAACTTCCATGCAACACAACCCCTGCAGCCCGACTGCACCACTCAGCTGTGCTGGGCTGTGTGCATGAGTACCACAGCGAAGGGAGCCTCAGCCCTACCACATGTTTAAATTTAGTTGAAAACAACTAAGCTGTTTGCAAAAATAAATTCCTCTAGCTTCAGTAATTTCTCTCACTAAATTGCTCTTCAATTCACTCCATTTTCTTCTGAACTTTTCCTAAAGTTTGACTGATACACCGCATTTGCGGGAGTAATCAATTCATCTTGCAGATTTTTCTGCTGAGAAAGAGCAAGTGAGAATGGAGTGTGATAACCATGCACCAGCCCAAGTGCCACTGACTGCGTTACCATCACCCCGTCAAGCTCAAGAGCATGGTGACCTCCTCCTCCTTCTCCCCATGCAAGATTAGTCCTTTAGGAACTGACGGCTTGTACATTGCTGGTGAACGTCAAGAAGGAGACTTGGTCACAGTGACCTCTGGTTTTTGCTGTGTGAAATATACATGGAGGATAGCATGGGTATGCCTGAGTCATCACCTCCCTTATGAGGAAAGGCTGAGAGACCTGGGTCTGTTTAGCCTTAGGAAAAGAAGACTCAGAGGGGATCTGATCCATGTCTATAAGTATCTAAGAAGCAGGAGGCAAAGGGATGAGGCCAGACTCTTCTCAGCAGTGTGTGGTGATAGGACGAGGGGAAATGGCCACAAACTGAAGCATTGGAAGATCTGCACCAATGTGTGTGGGAACTTCTTCACAGTGCAGTGATGCAGCACTGGAGCTGCACAGAGGTGGTGGGGTCTCCTTCTCTGGAGACATTCAGGACCCTCCTGGTCGCCTACCTGTGCAACCTGGGCTGGAGCTGCTCTGGCAGGGGGTTGGACTCATTGATCTTTGGAGGTCCCTTCCAACTCCTACAATTCTGTGATTCTGAAGGCAAAGAATAGAGACTGGCCAAGAACACAAGGTATCCACAGAACTTGCTGCAAAGTCAGAGAATTCACACAATCTAACCCACATCCAAGCTTTTTTTTTTTTTTTTTTAATTAATGCAATGCCCTTCAGTGTTTTCTGTAACTGCATGTCCTCATCCACGACACCTCCATCCCCACAGATGTGACCAACAGGATGAGCTGTGCTCAGACACTGGAAGTACCTGCAGCAAAGACAGGCAGCATGGTGTCCTGATCCTTGTTTCATTAAGAAGGTTAAGCCAAAAGATAATTTAAAACAGGAATTAAAATTGGTAATGAAGTAGAGCTCATTTCATTTGATTTTTTTTTTATCCCCCAAAATGAACATAAATATTTGCTTTCTCTATCAGAAAAACAGAGGATGTAAAACATGTTTTAAACGTCAATTCAAAGAATTTGGTGCAAATGTCAAGCAGCTCTGGCTTGCTGCTCAGAAATGCAGGCCTCTATCTTGTGAAGAATGAGCAGTCAGTCCTGCCAGCTGAAAACTGTCAAACACAGCCACCCCTACTCTAATTCAGTTCACCAATCCCAACAAAAAGCAATGAGAGCCATGCCTCTGCTTTTCCTTCCCTGCTAAATTCTCTGTCTCCCCTTTCATGAGCACAGATGTAAGAGAAGAAGCCTTGCTTGAATGTCCTACAGGAAATGAGGGCTGTGAAGAAACTTTCAGGACAGTTTATATTCCTCTGAAATGGAGAATGTTTCAAATCTTTCACAAAAACAACACCAGAAATATTCCAATGTACATTTCAATTCGCCTTTTCAGCTCTCCCACATCCTCCCTTAAAATTAATTACCACAGATTTGGTTGCATATTTTTGACAGGCTCTGAATCACATTTTTGTATACATTTTGATGTACAGCTCCTGTAAATTTTTTGTAGCAAAACAAAAGAGAATGCCATGCTTCAAAATGTCTTACTCTTCGCAGTAGGTTGACTCGTGTGATGACAGCACCACTATCTTGACAGAGTGAACATCTGCAAATTGATTGCCCGTCAGGTGGGGGCCTGGAGTGTGCTAACACACATACATTTCTCCTGAGTAGCTTTCATTCTACAAGTGTGTGACTTTAGTAAATACGTTATTTCCATTCATCTGCTGCCATTTTCACACTCTTGGCAGAAAAATGATACTTTTCTCTCCTCCCACTGCCTCTTCATCACAGCATCTTTGCTCTCCCATTTGCACTTGGTTTCCCTGGCCTGGCACTAAGCGAAGCTCTGTAGTTCTTCACAGTGCAGTGATGGAGCACTGGAGCTGCACAGAGGTGGTGGGGTCTCCTTCTCTGGAGATGTTCAGGACCCACCTGGATGCCTACCTGTGCAACCTGGGCTGGGAGCTGCTTTGTAGGGGGTTGGACTCCATGATCTCTGGAGGTCCCGTCTGACCCCTACAATTATGGATTCGGATTCTCTCAGAGAACATTCCCAGTGTTTACAGTGCTGGTTTCTCTCAACTTGCCTTTAACCTTTGTGGAAAATCAAAGAACCACAGAATCAAAACATCACCGGATGGGTCGGATGGGACCCCAAATCCCCCAGCCCCACCTCTGCCATGGGCTGGGTGCCCCCCCACCAGCTCAGGCTGCCCATGGCCCCATCCATAGCCTGGGTCACCTGCAGAGTGTGGGCTTCAGACTGACGGGTCTGGGGACCCACTGGACCCACTCTGCCGGACTAAAGGCTGCATGTTCCTGCATGGACACAGTCCTATAGAAGCAGCTGTAGAGCAGGTAGCAGTAAAAAACAGAACAAAAACAGCTTCTGGAGACTTCTTCAGAAGAAGCAGACTTCCTAGACCTGCTGGCTTCACAATCAAAGGGGTGGTTTGTTTATGGCCCCATCCCTCTCTGACTGTAATTTACTCAGAGTGAATTTGACTCAGGAACAGAGGGAAATCTGCAGTCCCTTCCCCCTAGCAGTCTGAAGTAAGTTTGAATTCCTTTGGGATTTTTCACAATTGTAAAGTGAGATCAATTTCCCAAACTCTCGACCTCTCCTTCTTCCAGTGCCAAAAGCGTTGCACTGGCATAAAGCAGAGGGAGCAGAGATTCTGATGCAAAGGAGCTTGGTCATGCTGAGGTCAGAAGGGTTTGCAATGAGATTCATTTGTTCTCTCTGCCTGTGAGCAGAAGGGCAGCTGGGTGGACCTGAGGCATCTCATGTCTCCCCTGAGGAGAATTTCCCAGGTCACACCATGCCATCACTGAAGCTACACACTCCACGCAGCAGCAGGATGGCAGCAGCAGGTTTCCAGCTGAGCACGTCTGGACAGCACAGCAGTGTGCACAGGTGCTCCTGGGAGCACTGGGAAGCAGCAGGAATTATTTTAGAGCGCTCTGATTGCTCCTTAACCCCAGATCCTTCTGTTGTTGCCTTCTGAGAATTCACTCCGTGCTTAGCACCACTTCTTAAGAAGCACAGCCCCTGTCTTCACTTCCAGGTGATGCAATGCAGGAACAGCAGCTCCTTGGTGCTGGCATTCTTTGGCTCTGAGGACATTGACTGAGCAGCGTGCACACTTCTGTTGCTCCTCCTTGAACAGCAACAAGGAACCGGCCACTAACCTAGGGCTCCAATCAAATACCCACAGAGGTACTTGGTGAGTGCATGTAAGACCTGCTGCTCTTGTGTTTTTACAGGGCAGAGAGTCCTCAAGTAGCTCTGGCTCTGCAGACCAGGTGGTCACACAGCTCTGCAACCCGCATCCAGTCCCAGGCCCTCCAAAATCCCACATATATTCCCAGCTTCCTGCCTGGATTCTTCACCTAAACAGCAATGTACAGGTCAAGTAAAGAGGAACAGGCACTGGGACTCAGATCTCAGCACTCCAATTGCAAAACCAGTTTACCAATCAGACAAAGGTAATGCTGTCCATCTAACCACAAGCAGACACCAAAACACTGACCCAACCCACTGGCAGTGTTTTGCAATGCATTATAAAAATGCACTGCTGAGTAAATGATCCAAACACCATCATTTCAGAGGGCAGTGTGCTAGCAACAGGTAGTTGTGGGTGCCAAGGGAAGGAAGGATGCTAATTACTGCCTGTGTTTCAGGGAAACTACTGCAGTAATGGGTGAGTGTGTTTGGATGGCTTGCTAGTTTCTAAATCACTCACGTTTTAGACATGTCTTCAGACAGAGGAACAAAACTTGTTTTGATTAACCCAATAGAAGGGTTGTCGAGGTAATTAAGGTAAAGTAACTACTAATTTTAAACACACAAAATTGATAATTAAAAGTAAATTAAAACAGAATGAGGAGGAAAAAAAGAAGCAGCGGAAACACCTAATGCCACTGATTTCATTATGTATTATTTTTCTTCAGCAAATTCTTAAATTTAGTAAATTCCTCTTGGGAAGCAGGAGTAACACAAGTGATCTGTGCTGAATGGCACAAACATTTATTAAAAGTCACTGATTTTCATTTCTGGTGGTTCATTTCTGAACCATCCAACCCTGGACCTCCCAGCAAGCCCTGCCCAGGAGCTGCCCAGCACCACCAGCTCAGCTGGGTGCTTGTTCTGCAGCTCGCCAAGCTCATCCCAGCAGGAGATCTGTGAGGCCACAAAATACCTCCAGCCCTCAAATTTGCACTATCTATCTATGCCTTCAGGAATTGGACTTTATCCCTGCTTCCAAGTCTCCCTGCACAGACTTATTTCAGGCACTGAATAACTGAACCTACCTCCTTGCACAATCAATTCAGATACAACTTAAGGAAGGCCAGTTCAACAGGAGAGTGCAAAACAAGGCCCCAGACTACTGCAGGTGGATTCTCCCACATTGGCAATGGAACATCTTAACTTAATGGCAGCAGGTCCAGGCTGAGAGCCTGGACATTCAACACCTTAGGTTGGCAGCCAGCAAGTCCAGTATGACTCAGAAGTGACCACGGTGGCCAAGGAGGAGCTCATAGAAAGAAGCATCATTTCCAAACCAGGCATTTTTCCCTTGAGAAAGCCCGAGACTGCCAAAAATCAAGTTGTCAGTATCAGCCTTTGGTACATCTGTAACATTCGGCAAGGATAATAGATTCTGGACAGGACCACAGGCAAATGGTGTGGCACAAACATTTTCTGCCTTCAGAAGACATACTTGTGATTTTTTGCATTGACTTAGCTGGTGGAGGGTGCAAGAGCAAACTAACCATTTTGCCCCATGCAGTGGAGTAAAGAGGGGTGTTTTCATTTAATGAATTTAAGCAATGCCCAAATTGGTTCTCTAATTGGCTATTAGAACTCAAGCTTTGTAGTGATCACATCAAAAGAAGACAGATGATGCTTCTAACACTGTGAAGGGGTGAATGAATGGTGATAGCTGTCAATTCCTCTGCAAGAGAGCCAAGCCCCATTGAAAAGTCCTTGGAGAATCTCCTAAGACCCACACAAGCTCAACTTCACCATGGTCAGAAAAGATGGCTCTGTTCCCAAGGGTAACTAAATGTTTCTGAAGGAAAGCTACAGCTGCTCCTACAGTTATCTATTTATGTAGAAGATCACTATAAAAGATATATAGATACATAAAGAGTTTAATTTCATTGCAAGCTTCTTTTATGTAATCTTCCTAATGTGTCTTGAGATGCAGCCTCTGCAAACCCTCTGAGAAGCAGCTCTTTAATCTCTGCCTTTCACACTGGAAATGTGCAAATTAGCTTCCAGGATCTGCACACAGCAGAGGACCACATCTGCAAGTTGACAGCAAAACTTCTGTAACGGGGAGAGAGCGTTCTGATTCACAGAAGGAGGAAAGAGGGAGGAAAATAAAAAACACAGAGTGAAATAAAGTAAAATAACATAAAAGAATAAAACAAATAACATAAAGGCAGGCAGCCTGGGCAGAGGTAAGCACACCAATGGGCACCTCCTGAATGAAGGAGCTTCTTGCCTCACCTGCCTAATCCCCAGGCGGTAGGCGAGGATGCGGTCCACAGCGTTGGGGTTCATCTGGGTCCACTGCAGGCTGTAGGAGTACACACGGGGCCGGTTCTGCCACAGCGGGTTGTAAGTGTCATAGTAAAACTCTGGGGCATAAGCCTTGCCTGCAGAAGACAGCAACAAAAAAGGGAAAACAAAGCAAGATGGTCAGAGAGGTGGTTGTGCAGCTACATGCTGCAGACTGCGACCACCCCCCACCTCTGTCTTTTGAGTCATTTTGTTATGCATCATCCAGGGGCAATAGTTTGCCACTGATTCACTCCTCAGTGGCATCACGGGCCCAGGTGTGGGCAGGGAAGGGGAAAAATTCCCTGAGCTCCTGACAAAGCCAAGCTGGAGCAATGCAATGCATCTCGGTGCTCATTCCTCATGGCTCAGCTAACTGGAATAGAGAAATCAAAACAAACCACGCAGCACTGAGCGGGGAAAGGCTCAGCGACAGCTGCTGGACCTGGCACAAATAATACGGAAAGACATCCGTACAAACAATGGATATATCCAGCGACTGCTGCCTTCATTGCATCTTCTTTCCCACTTCCCAAGTGAAAATGTACACAAGCAGTCTTTTGCAACATGGCAGATGCGTAGATTTACAGCGTTGTGTACGTTATTTAGCTGAACACACCAATCTGCACAGGAGATACACGAGCGGAAACACCATTTCACAGCACATCCTGATTCACAAGCAAGTCACCAGAAAGGTATTACAGCCTTCTTAATAAACGTGAAAAACGTGGGAAACAAGGGAAATGTGTATTATGGAGAGGGAAGGGCACCTATCAGGGTGGGTATTTGTTATTCTAACAAAAGAATGCATCTGAATTTCCAGCATGGAGCTTGCCTTTCTCATGGAAGCTTCCTAGCCACCACCGTCCATCGCGGTGACATGCCTGTGAGTATCACTTATCACCCTACTGACATCTTTAAAAATGAAAGGAACACCACCAATGGAAAGCACACATTTTGTCTGAGTAGCCATTAGTACTGCTAATACGAAAATACACGTAGCTGTGTTAGATTGGAAAAAGAAAAGGGAAGAATGTTCTTCCAGTTTTCACTTGTCGTTAGTGGGAGACAGGGCCCCAGCGCAGGCCTCAGCCTCGCAAGGCTCACTGCGAGCATCAGGGGGATGTCCAGAGAAAGAAGTAGAGAATCACAGTGCTGTGGTTTTGTGGTTTAGCTGGTGGAGGAGCTGATGAATGACCTCCTGGAGATCTTTGCATTTCTCTGCTCGGACAGAATATTCCCAGTGCTGCTGCCTGCCATTGGGGTGGGCACTGCCTTTGAAGGCTGGAGTCCACCAGAGAAGGACACTGTCTACCGCCTGCTCGTGCCCATGCAGGCCCCAAGAGGGCACGTCTTCATCCCAGAGATGTGCTTCCTCCACAACCCTGTTGGCAAGCTGTGCAGAATCCAGCAACCCAGCCTCCTCCACACGCTCTGCACTGGCTCCTACCTGGATGTGCAGAAAACTGTCACCTGGTTCAACGTACAGGTGCCAACAGTCTGGACGGCCACCCCCCATGCGCACGCCTACGAGCTGCAGGTGCTGCCCTCCTGCCGCTCCTGCAAGCTCCAGCTGAAAGACACCTCCAGCGGAGAGAAGCTCCTCGTTGAGTTGCTGTTCGGGGTGCAGCAAGGACACTCGGACATCTTCCTGAGCAGCCAGAACTCAGAGGCAGTGTGCCCTCGTGGCCAAGAAGGCCAATGGCATTCTGGGGTGCATTAAAAAGAGCGTGGCCAGCAGGTCAGGGGAGGTGATCCTCCCCCTCTACTCTGCCCTGGTAAGGCCTCATCTGGAGTACTGTGTCCAGTATATATTTTTTATACAGGGAACTCTTGGAAAGAGAGCAGCAGAGGGCCACAAAGACGGTGAAGGGCCTGAAGGATCTCCCCTGTGAAGAAAGGCTAAGTGAACTGGGTTTCTTTAGCCTTGAGAAAAGAAGACTGAGAGGAGACCTGATCCAGGTTTATAAATACCTGAGGTGTGGGGGGCAAAGTAGTGATGCCAGACTCTTTTCAGCAGTGTGTGGAGACAGGAAAAGGGGGAACAGACAGAAACTGCAGCACAGGAGTTCCGCACAAATGCGTGCAAGAACTTCTTTACGGTGAGGGTGACGGAGCACTGGCACAGGCTGCACAGGGGAGTTGTGGAATCTTCTTCTCTGGAGATATTCAAGACCTGCCTGGATGCCTACCTGTGCGACCTGGTGTAGGGAACCTGCAGACTCGATGATCTCTGGAGGTCCCTTCCAACCCCTATGATTCTGTGATTCTGTGAATTCCAGGAAATCCGTTGACTTTGTATGATGTTGACCTATATATGTATAGAGCTTTTGCTTGTCATGAGCAAGTTAGGTGGAGATTTGGACATTTTATTTGATTTATTAGCTTCAATTCAGATTATATTGTGTTTTTTTGCATTCTGATATCTTATTTAATAAATCAGTTTTCCGCTGCTGTTTTGTTCTGATGAACAAAATCTGGTTGGGATGAGCAAAGCGCAGGACCTGGCACTTGGTCTTAGTGAACCTCATCCCCTTGGCCTCAGCCCATTGAATCAGCCTGTCCTGGTCCCTCTGTAGGGCTTTCCTACCCTCAGGCAGATCGACGCTTCCTAACAACTTATTTTCATGTGAGAAGTCACTGAGAGTGGAAAATAGATCCATAAAACAATATTGCATCTTGTGCTAGGTGCACCTAGGATACAGCTGCATTGATGCTTTTATCTGTCTATAAATCACCGTCAGCTGTTCAATCAATTTGCAACAGCTGCACAAGTACATGCTGGCCAAACCATAAGCAGACATGAATGTTATGCCGATGTGCAGATGAGGCGTCAGGAGCTTACTAGTACGAAAGCAGATAAAGTAGCAGACACTGTTAAAACATCATTATTTTCTGAAGGATAACAGCCATCAAGTTATACACATAGCTTCAGTCACTGCTTATTTCACATTGATCTAAGAGGGGTCGGGGAGGGGCAAGCATCACCTGTGTCACCAGTCCCAGTGCTGCAGAGCACATGCAAAGGCCTATCCCTGCAGCAGCCCTCACTTGGAGCCCCCTGCACCCACTGTGCAGCTTGCTGCACACAGCATCCCAGCTCCTCTAGGCACTACATCTAAAATATTAGCTACTGACTCCCTGCTAGCATGTGCCCAGAAACAGCATGAAAGGCAGTAGGGAACTGATTCATAGAAAGCAAGTAAAAAGAAAAGCCCTGTGGATGGCTTGCTGCTGATTTGTGCCTCCTCTCTGCATCTCTGAGATCTCAGCGAAAGCCTAAGTGCTATCCTGAGCAGAAGGGAATGGATGCACTCACTCCTGGGCTGGCACCTTGACCAGGCACGCTTCTTTTTCACCTCACTCAGTCATTTCTCCCTTAGAAAAAATGAAATAATCTCCAAAATAATCGTTTTACTTCAGCTGCCAGTGGACGCGTTCCAACGTAATGTAAGAAATGGAGAACATGCACTGTAAATCTGAACGGTAATGAGTGCAAACACAACCCACTGATTTCCAGCAACGGCAATAAACTGAACAACGCCGTTCTCTCCCTAATTATAGCAGCTGACTGCAAACCCAGATGGAGCCTGCGAGTGCCGGGTGAGTGTTGATGCTGCTTGTCATGCAGAAACAAACAGGAGTAACCACGCAGGCAAAGCACCAGGAAGTGACAGCTTTGGTAGACACACAGACACAGCACGGAAGGATCCATTTCCCTGCGCTGTCTGTTTATGTTTCCCCTATCTTCAGATCTATTTCTGCTAATTCGCTCGGCGTTAGGATGTTTGCAAAGGCAGCATCTTTGCTGTCTCAGATCCATATTGGTAGCACATATGCACTTTAACTTAACGTGACAAGGAGTTCAGCGTAAGCAATGAGCGGGGCGTCTCGCGCTCTGTAACAGCAGCTATAAACGTTGAAGGAAAGATAAAATAAAATCAGAGATTTACAAATGCTTCCCCTTCTGGCAAACCCAGCTCCAGACCTTTCTATCTTTAAAATTCACGGAGATTATAAATCCTAAACAAAGCGATATTTTTAACGGTGTAAAATAGTGGGAGACACAAAGTTTATGAAAAATTCTGCCCATTACTGTGCTCTGCTTTATTGCTGCATATATATTTTACGAAGGATTTTCAATAAGGAAGCGGAGATGCTTTGTTCTGTATCTGCATGTGGGAAAGTGAACATCCAGCTCTGCACAGGCTGCCCACAGAGGTGGTGGTGCCCCGTCCCTGCAGACACACAAGGTCAGGGGATGGGCTGCGAGTGTCCCTGCTCGTTGTGGGGCGGCTGGACCAGAAAACCATTAAGAGTCCCAACTCAAAATATTCTGTGGTTCTACGACTCTATGATCTCCTTGACCCACTTTGGGCTTCCCACCACCAGCCCATTCCCACCAGTGCCAGACAACTGCACAAGCAGTTTGGGATGCACGGCCTTCAGCTCTCATAGGATGTATGTCCTCCTTCCTGCGGGCTCACTCTGCTGCACAGCCCCATCCCTGGGTGCTGCTCTGCTATACCACATGCAGGCCCCATCTGCAGCCTTCTCCTGCCTTCTGGATCTCATGCACGACCTGCTCCACACCAAAGCCACACTGCTCACACTGCTCTCCTCCATGGTAATCTGTCTCTCAAAAAACTACAGTCTGAAACTAAGGCTAAAAATGAAAGGTTTGGTTTATTTCTTTCTCCAGCAATGCAGCTACAGATATCCTCATCGCTGCTTGCAATCATCGTCACCCCTCGCACCACTTCCTTGCAGGCAATATTCTACAACTGAGACAATCTGTAAAACCTTAAACCTTTCCAGGTGCAGCACTACGCTGTGGGTTTTGTCTGTGCAACATCTCTAAGATACTGTCTGGCCAAGACTCGAGGATGGGTGGCAAAGAGCACAGACGTGGCCCTACCTCAGCCCTCCTGAAAAGCCACTCCCAGAATGGGTATTGCTTGGAGTCAAATACAGAGCCTGAGAATCTCAGCACCACAGTCTGACCCTGCAGCCCCAGCTGTCAGACCGAGACGGATGCTGACGTGGGAATCTGTCAGGGGTGGGTCGAGGGGGTCAGGCCTGGAGCTGCCAGAGCTCAGGGACACCGCTCTGACATAGGGTTTGGGTGGTGCTGCGTGAAGCCAGGAGTTGGACTCGGTAATCCCTGGGATACCATCCTACATCCAACTCCATCCCTAACCCCAACCCCATTCGCAGCCCAGCCGCCACCTGCTGGCTGAGACTGGCTGCTCACAGCCCCGCTGGTTCTATGGGGAAATCCCTCTGCCAGCTCCCGGGGACGTCTGCACGCTTGCTAAAATTGTAGGTTATTATTTTTACACACGCACACGCTTATGTATGCCCTGTACATACATGTGCACATACACATCCATGCATGCACACATCTGTGCCTGAGCTCCTAGAGCGAGGTGGAACGTGGCTGAACACAGCAAAGCGAAGCCTCCGTTCATGGTGCAGGCTGCAATTTGTCTGACACCGATGTGAGCTCGGCAAGAAACCCACCCATGGAAGGGGAAACGGTGTCACGTGCCAGTAAGTGCTAAAGACTTGATAAAGGAAGGAGCAGCATGAGAATGTGGCTGCTGCTGGACCTGCACCATCCTGCAGCCATGGCATCACCCCACAGCCACTCTGTGCTGGTGCCAAAAACATCCTCCAAGCATCCCATGCTGCTGGGTCCCACAGCTGCCCCTTGGACAAGTCCACTGACTCCAGCTCCAGTCCTGTCCCTGGTTCAGGCTCCTCCAGTAGCTTTTCAGGTTGCTGTCAGCTCTCTTCTCTTGGTGTGCAGAGTTGTACGTTCATGTTCCCCTTATCTCCTCTGTACCTCCCCAGTTGCTGCTGAATATAAGTACCTGTGGCTGCTCTGATCACTCCAGAGACAACGCCATGCCCTCACATCACACAAGCAAACATGCTTCTCAGTGCAATCAAAGCTCTTCAACCCAAATGTTGCTCCACTCTCCTGAATTATCCTCACTGCACAAAGCATCTTGTGGTCAATGTTTGGGATTCTTTGGTTTCCTCTTATCAGCTTCACTGCACAGCACAGCACAAAGCAGGTCAGGCTCCTGCATGGCTCCTTTTGTAGTCTTCAGGGCACGGCCCGCAGGAACACTGCTAAACCCAAAGCAGCATGTGCCAGCAGAGGTATTGCACTGGTGCTTGGCACAGTCACAGTCCCCATCCTTGCTTTTCCTGAGTGACTCAGTTTTCTCTACTACGTCACAAAGGTTCACAAATAAATCAATCTGCACCGCTGTGAAAACCTCAGATAGAATCACAGAATCATTCCAATTGGAAAAGACCTCTGAAAACTCCAAGCTCAACCCCAGCTCAGCCCACCATACCCACTGCCCACATCCCTCAGTGCCACACCTCCACTGCTCCAGGTTTGGAGACTGCAGTGCCACTGCATCGCCGCTATTTGGAAGGGAATTTTTCCCTAATCCATTCCTGCACTCTCCAAATGAAATGCTTTGGCCTTAAGCTGTAATCAATTTACTTCATCTTTCTCCTCTTCCTTGTTGACAGGAAAGGCATGGCTGGGATCTGGTAACAGCACCTGGAAACCTTTGGTCACATTGGGCACTGCTGGCCACACTGATTCCCTGTGAGAAATAAATACCCCAAGCTGTCAGGCAGACAGCTGCTGGCTCAGCTCCTTCTGGAGCATGTCCTGCAGCAGTGGGAAGCACAGCACGGACCTTCTGTGAGCTCTGGAGATTGCCTTTCCTGTTGGATGTTTTTAGGAGACTCTCTGGGCTCATGAGCACTTATCCTCTCCACGGTCTCCAAGGTCTTTAATTAAAGTCAAATACCTGCTGTGCCCAGCTGATGAATGAGAAATAATTTTCTGTAACAGTAGTGATGCTTCAGGAGGAATTTCAAGACCACACAGGCGAGAATATACAGTGACACATGGTCTTCAGCTGTCTCCTGAAGCTCCCAGCCACCCATGACTGTTCCTATGTGGGAGAACAGACAAGGGGAAATGTAGACTGGATAGGAACAGAAATAAAAATCCTGACTATTAGAATGAGAAGTGGAACTGGAATACAAGACTACTGCAGCCAGTGGCACAGGAAAAAATTTTCTACCATCCTTGAGAAAGATATAAATGCTACTGCAACCATCATTAGGCTTTACATGAAAGATTATAACTTATATAGTGAGTTTATAGCCTGTAACATTCATTTAGACTTACTGGAAAGCTAGGAACTTATAGTCAGCTTGTAATCAAATCTTCCTGAGAGAAACAGTGCTGCAGACAGTGAAGATTTAGAGGTAGTTTGTATGGATGTCTTCACAACAGAATAAATTAATTTAGCAGGAAGCCAACCCACTCACTCTGCTGACACATAACAGCTGATGGAGCTCAGGTGGTCTGACCTCGACCTCAGCCTCATGTTTGCTCACCGAACCTCACAGCCTTTCCAACCAGCTGGAAGGATCCTGCCTGTGACACAGATCTGCGCTGAGAAAAGGGAAAACTGATGCTTGCCTGCGGAGATGGAGGCTGCTCCCTGCTTCTGAGCTGCTGAAATATGTGCCTCTGACCTTCCTCACTGCTGCCCTGCACATCTCTGCTGTATCCAGGCATCTGCAGCATTCCTGCAAGCAGTCCTGGTAAATGATGAGCCATTTGCATGCAGGAAAAAACCTCCGTACAACAGCAGTCACGATTAAGTCTGCACACAGTGGAAGCACAAAAGGATGTAAATACAAATAATGCAGTGGCTCTCACACACGATTTGGCATCAGCTAACAAACATACCTCTCTTGGCTAGTGATACAACCACGGCAGACCTGTCTGACACTGAGAAGCAAAGGGGAGTTGGGTGAGGTGGATTAAGTTAGCTCCAGACATGTTTTCAGACAGCGATGTCTGAATTCCTTCTACAAAGGGCCAGACTAAAAGGGAAGCTGGAGCCATGTCTGCCACAGCCAAAGGAAAAACGTGGCTGTGGGGATGTGCACCCAGGGCAGCCCTCACCTTGAGTGTTACAGCCTGGTAATTACACTTTAATTACACTCACATGAAGTTCTGTCCACTTGTCATGAGAAATTCAACTGACAGATTGGGCACACATACAGCTGACTTCAGAAACGAGACTGCATGCTGCTAACATGCTTTCAAAACATGCAGCTTCAACAAACTGCATCCAGTTTTAAACACTGCATCGTTTTCAAAGAGCTTTAAAGGAATTCTTGCCAAGAACTGAATTCCACCACACCACTGGAAAATGGTAGGACCAGTCAACTTGAAAAGTGAATTATAGGGTCAACCTGGAGATTGAAACAGAGTGAGTACTTCCCAATGAACCTGAGTGAGAATGAGTCAAATGCAGATGTGATGCTGCACTGGGGCTCCACCAAAGCAAAAAGAGGCAAATGAAAGTGACAGGACAAAGGGGAACGGTTTTAAAACTAAAGGAAGGGAAATGAAGTTAGACATCAAGAGGACAGCCAGCCTTCCAGCACAGATCCTCAGATATGGCTTTTGTTCAGCCAATGACATGGCTCCTGCCTGAGAACAAAGGAAAGCCTGTGCCTGGTGCCAGGAAGCCCTGTGCTGAGGGAGCCGGGCTCCAAAAGAAGGTGGTGTATGCTCCAATCATAGAATCACAAGGTTGAAAAGGACCTACAGGATCATCCGGTCCAACCATCCACCCATTCCCATTGCTACCACAAGCACTAACCCATATCTCGTAGCTCCTCATCCAGACATCTCTTGAACACTGCCAGGGACAGCGACTCCAGCACCTTCCTGGGCAGGCCATCCCAGTGCCTGAGCACTCAGAGAGAAAAAGTTTTACCCAAGAAAATGGACCCAAAGGTGAAATTTAGCTTCAGACACAACTCCAGGCTATGACTCCTCCTCTCAGATTTTGCTATTGTATCCCTCCTCCTTGCCATGTTTTTGTATCACAAAACCATAGAATGCTTTGAGTTGGAAGGGACCCTTCAAGGCTCTCTGTTATCACTCCTTGCAGTGCACAGGGGCACCCACAGCTCCATCAGTGCTCAGAGCCCATCCCCTGACGTTGGGTGTCTGCAGGCATGGGGCACCACACCTCTCTGGGCAGCCTATGTCACTTGGAGCCATTCCCGTTTCCAGCGTGTGAAACTGTGTTTGAACTGCTCGGGTGTGTGAAGCCATTTAATCATTTTTGGCAATGTTTTGAGCACCAGCACTGCTCCTTCAGCCAACTCTGCTGGGTTTTTGTCTGGTAACCAGAAGGACAAAAGTTCAGCTTTGGTCTTTTGAACAACCCTGTTTCCTTTTTGGTCCAGTTGTGTAATGAGCCGGGCCGGGACCCACCACGACCCTGCTGAAAGAAAGCCAACAGGAGCCAAAGCACAGGAAAAGATGCTACAAGGAAATAGGTTTATGTAACAGAGATGCACGTAATTATAAAGGTTAAGTGAATATCTGACTGTTGATTCTAATTTTAATAGAAAATGGAAAACAAGTTTTGATTGGCATCAAACAAAAACTGATTATTCTTCAGCTTTTGCTCTTAAACAAAAATGAGTAATGATAGAACTAATCCAGTGCCAGCTTGGGGCTGGTGCTAGGAAGAGAGTGATTGTATTTTCTCCTCTGTAGCGGTGTGCTTCACCTCTGTCTGTCACTGGTTTGCTTCCTGCAGCAGGAATCACATCCACGGCCATGTCACCCCTACCTGGCAGTGGTCAGCTTGCTGACTGCCCTGGATGTGGCCCGTATTTTATTCAGCTTTCTTTTTTTATCCTTTAGCACATTTCAGGCTAAACTAACAAGTTGAGCCACTCCAGGAAATGCACTCCAGTGCCCAGAAAACACGTGTACTCTCACTGGTCTCAAAACTGATTGAAAGAAAAATATAAACACGTTAGAAGATATAAAGGGATGTAATTTCTGGATATACATAAATTATTTAGATTAGCGCAGACATGGATTTTGCAGCTGAGGTAAAAAGCCTCAAGTGTTTCCCTGGTTGAGTCACCATTCCTGGATGTTTGGATGTGATGCTCAGGGACATGATTTGGTGGAGGGCTGTTAGAGTTAGGGTAGTATGTTTAGGTCGTGGTTGGACTCAATGATCTTTAAGGTCTTTTCCAACTTGCAGGATTCTATGACTGATTCTACTAAAGAAGCCCTTACGATGTTTGAATAGGTTTTCTTTGAACTAAGCCATTTCTCAAAAAAACATCTTCCATTTTACTGGGCTTAACCTCTTTTTGACTTCATCTTTGAAGGCTCCCATTTCATCCTCATCCTGTCACGAAGCCCTTTTGGCTGCGTGCCACGCGGCCATTTGCTCACTTCATACCAAAGCAGGTTTCTCCTTTGGCAGCATCTTCACTTTTTCAGGACAGAAATACTCGTCCTTCGGTGAATACTCAATGCTCTTCACTTCCTTGTAAAACTCAGGGGGCCAGATGCACTCAGGTCCACGCAGATAATCAGAAATGTTGGCTGCAGTGGGAGCCTCACCTGAACACAAGGCTTGGGCAGTGACGCAGTCGCTACCCAACGTGCTCACCTGGTGCCAAGCACGGAACAGCCCGTGGGCATCTCCAGCCCAGTGTTACTGTTTCTCCCAGGGAGTCCCACAGTAGCAGCAGCAAGCTCCTGGTGCTCCCGCTGAAGTCAATGGGCTCTGCTGACTGCCAGGGAAATAAGACAGCTGTCATGCTGGCATTGAAACATAGGAAAAGAAAAAAAAGAAAAAAAGAAGAGAGAAAAAGTGCTGTTCTCTACTTTTGCGTGGTTTAAAAGCAATTTTCAGAAACAGACATCACCACGATAGCATCTTTGTTCGGGCTGTAAATCAGCAGTGAGGAGATGAAAATTCAGACTGAGGCTTTCAATAACACCACCGAAGAGAAGAAGATAAAGAGCAAAGGGAATCAGACCTCAGCCTCAGCCCTGCACTCCGGCAGATTTCAAAAGGATAACCATCAGAAAATTGCCCATTAAAGCAAAGTATCTGAGTGCCTCCTGACAGACGGGAACGCGTCGCTGAGCGACCCAGGGCCAAACTACCAGAAGTATCTCCATGGTTCGGGAAAATGTCACGGCTAATCTCGTGGCAGATGAAGTATCTAAAAGCAGTATGTTGGCACCCCACGCTCCCCAGCCAGGCAGAATCCGACATGAGCATACGAGGGAACAGGAGTCCAAGGAGTGCTTTGTTTTCAGAGATGCCCCCCGGTAACATGTGCAAGCTCCAAGATGGTCTGGATTTCAATGATATGAAAATGTCTTGTTTAAATTGATCTCTAGAAAAGTGAAATAAGTAACTTGTCTAGCAGACCAATATGACAAAACTTTGGGGTAGGGAGCAGACAGAGCACAGAACTACAAAGGAATACAGGAAGGATAGGACCATCCACAGGCCTGACAGCCTAAGTGGGCTGCTGTAAAAGAGATTTCTGAGTTTCTTGGTTCATTCACCTGGACATCCCTGACCTCATGTGCCTTGTTTTCTCTGCTCTAGAGTGAGGCTGGGCTGTGTGGTGGGCAGTGAGGTGGGGGCTGAGGCTGAGTCCCCACAGCCCTTCTGTTCCCCCCCACTTGGTGTCTCTGACAGCTTGAGAGCTGCACTCAGCGTAAGCTGGAAGAGGCTATGAAGTGCAGAACAATTGCTCTAAGGGTGAGAAAAGGCTGAAGTGCAGCTGCTGGTGCTGACTGGCGAGCAGTGAGCTGTCTCCATAGGGATGCCCTGTGCTGCAGTGGGGAGAGGTCATGACAAAATCTTAGACTTAGAAACAAAGAAGCAAACAAACGAAGGGAAATAAACCAACAGAAATAACAATGATGGGAGGATCTTTAGATTAAAAATCAATGGCAGATCGCTAACAGGCACTCACACACTGCTTCAGGGCTCCTGTGTTCCCATGTGGGGATTCCTCAAGCAGAGAGGACACAGAGGACTGATGCAAGAAGGCATTAGGGAATATGACAGTATTGGAGCAGCATAGAGTGATTCAGGTTTAAAAATCCAACAACCTTCTGGCTCTCTGGCGCTAAGTCTGCATGATGAATTCACAGTTCACCAAACTGGATTGGTTTTCTTCGCACTGCGGTCACACCAGGGTTACACCCTGCCAACACGAGCAGCGCTGAATGGGCTGAGGAGCGACGTCCCACGTTAAAGGAAAGATCAATATTTCAAAGAACAAAGCAAATGTAATTCCTCCATTCTCACTGAGGGAAATGTGTATTATGGAGAGGGAAGGGCACCTATCGGGGTGGGTATTTGTTATTCTAACAAAAGAATGCGTCTGAATTTCCAGCATGGAGCTTGCCTTTCTCATGGAAGCTTCCTAGCCACCACCGTCCATCCCGGTGACATGCCTGTGAGTATCACTTATCACCCTACTGACATCTTTAAAAATGAAAGGAACACCACCAATGGAAAGCACACATTTTGTCTGAGTAGCCATTAGTACTGCTAATACGAAAATACACGTAGCTGTGTTAGATTGGAAAAAGAAAAGGGAAGAATGTTCTTCCAGTTTTCACTTGTCGTTAGTGGGAGACAGGGCCCCAGCGCAGGCCTCAGCCTCGCAAGGCTCACTGCGAGCATCAGGGGGATGTCCAGAGAAAGAAGTAGAGAATCACAGTGCTGTGGTTTTGTGGTTTAGATGCTGGTATTCCACATCAGAACGTCACGCAGGCGGTTAAGGAGGTAATGCTGTGCTGTGGAGCAGCAGAGGGTTGTAGCAGGTTAAATCTGCTTCAGGTTGGCCCAGCTGACATAAATCAACCCTCTTTTCCACGTGATTTATTTCACTTGCACCTTCTCAAACCTGGCTTAGAACCCAAGATCAGTAAGGTTTCAAATGACCACCAAGATGCCCAAGCCCAATCCCAGCCTAACCCCAACCATGCCCACTGACCGTGTACCTCAATGCCACATCTCCACGCTTCTGGAGCACTTGAGGGATGGTGTCCCACCACTCCCTGGGCAGCTGTGCCTGTGCTCTTTCTGTAAACAAATCTTTCTGAATATCCAGTGTGAACTTTCCCTGCCAATACTTGAGGCCATGACCTCTTGTTCTATCACTAGACAGGCTATGGATGCTCCATCCCTGGAGGTGTTCAGGACCAGGTTGGATGGTGCCCTGGGGAAGCTAGTCTAGTACTGGATCTGAAGGTTGGTAACCCTGCCTGGGGCAGTGGGCTGGAACTTGGTGATATTTGGGGTTCCTTCTGACCCAAACCATTCTGTTGACAGTTACATGATAGCAGAGGCCAATCCTCACTCACCACAACCTGGGGGGCTACTGCCTGCTTTGTGAAGGCCGTGCCCATGAGCTCAGTCCGGACACATGCCTCCCAACTGCGGCAACGCCATGGCCGCGGCCGCCCAGGACAGCTGAGAGGGTGGGTCAAAGGGTGCGGCCGGGCTGCCCACTGTGACATCAGCAGTGTCACAATGCAGGGGCTGGCTTTAAAGCCGTGGGCAGCCTCACTTTGGCCTGGGCCGTTGGTGAGTGCAGCTGCAGGGGAAGGTTGGGCTGGACGAGGGACGCGGTGCCAACGCCGGCCCCTGTGGCAGTGCTTGGAAGCGTTGCTGCCAGCGCTGGCCTCGGTCCCTGGGCTTCCCAGCTCCCTGGTACCCGCTCCTCCCTGAGCTAAGGGCCCCATGTCTCTTGGAGCCAATCCTTCCCAGTCCCACTTGAGCCCCCCTCTCCCTTCTCTTGCAGATCATGGCTTGGATGTTTCTCTTCGCCTTGTTGGAGCATGTGTTTTCAAGAGTCGGTATTGATGACGATGCCGTGATGCTCGAGCGCATGCAACAGCATCGGATCAAGTGATATATATGCAAGTGATGATGTTGCAGGTGCTGCAGAAGACAGAAAAGAGGGGAGAAGTGGGGAGGAGTTGGATGGATATTCCCACCCTGCCCTTTCCTCTTCTGTATTACTGGAAGATCTGGTTCTGGTTTGGAATGCTTTTCTTGTTGCTTTTGAACATGTGGCAGTCCATAAAAATGAACCAGCGTAATCAGCGTAAGGAGGAGGTAGAACATGAGCAAGAGGTAGAACAGGAGCAAGAGGTGGAACAAGAGCAAGAGGTGGAACAAGAGCAAGAAGTGGAACAAGAGCAAGAGGTGGAACAAGAGCAAGAGGTGGAACAAGAGCAAGAGGTGGAACAAGAGCAAGAGGACAAGGCTTGGGGAGCTGTGTTTAGACCTGGTTTTAGCAGGAACCAGGTCAATAAGCACAGATAAAATACTAACTGAGATGGGATATCTCTTCAAGGAGAGCTCTCCTTTACATGTTCTGAAGTCACTGTTTGCTGGTTTCTTTTCATACATTTCCTTCTAAGAAGCTAACAGGAGAGATTTTAAGCTGCAACAGAGGTGAGGGCTGCCTGTGATGACCTCCAGAGAGTGCCCATGTAGGACACTTGCCTGGCAATGAACAAGAAGTCTCTGGTACACGTCAGACCTTGGTTAGAGATGGATCACTTCACAGAGATGTTTCATTTCCCCCTGTGATGATGTCAGACAAAGTCTGAAGCAGCACAAAGGGATGGGGAACCTAAAGCTGACATGACAGGACCTCAGCTTGAGCACAGTGTCTGCAGCATGCAGGAGTGCTTGCAGTATCAGGCAGCTGACTTGGCAACTCATAGTAACTAACAGCCCATAGAAGAAGAACCAAGACCTGTGTCTCTAAAATCCCCATTCAACATTTAGATCCAATAGGGGATGCTGAAGATAAATGACATATAAAGTATGTCTAAATCCACAGGGGCTGCCCATCTGCCCTGAGTTGGTGATCTTGTGTATTAGGTGACCTTAATACCTTTTGCCTCTTGAGAAAATGAACACGTTTCCACACTGCTCTATACCTACGCTGCTTGCAGTTGCTTAAGACAGCAGTCTCCCTGCTCTGGTTTCCAAGCTTGCTGAGCATACCAATAGAGAAAAGGAGATTCAAGCCTTACTGTAAACTTGTAAAGGATGAAATTTGCTACCTGATGGCTCTCCCAAAACTCTTTCAAAAGCATATGGACAGCTCTCCATGGAGGCAGGCCATTTGCATTTTGCACCTAACAAACGTTACCCTTGAGCCACTGAAAGAAGCTGAACCTCCCGTCTTGTCACCAGCCTCCCCAGAACCCAAACCTTTTAAGCCTGAAGCCATAAACCTGCTTCGAAAGACAAATCTTGGGCAACGCTCCGGATGAGGCAGCAGGAGCATCACCCGACGGCACCGAAAGCTGTGCCCTCCACCACATCCCCGCACAGCCAGATGCAGCCAGCCCTACCTGTGACGAGGAAGCTGCAGCGGCCGGCCCCCGCTTCATTGATGATGTTGCAGTTGTAGACGCCGTAGCTGTCGCGGGAGAGGCTGCTGACCGTGTACTCGGTGGAGTCCTGCAGGTCGAACTGGCCCGTGCGCAGCAGCTTGCTGCCCAGCCGCCACTCGTAGGTCAGCACCCGCGTCGGGTAGGCCCGCAGTACCCGGCAGCTCATGGTGACGCTCCGGCCTTGGCCCTGCCGGATCTCCAGGAAGGTCGGCTCCACGGCGGGGGGGTCTGGGAGGGGCAGAGAAAGAGAGCAAGGGATGCGTTAGCGTGAGGAGCATCCGCAGGGGAGCTTGGGAAGGACGCATGGTGCAGCTTAATTGCTGTTGGGGACAGGAATGTGAGCACCCAAGTGAAGGCGTTCTGCTCGCTGGTGTTTTTTACTGAAGAGAAACCAAAGCCAGCTCACAGACGCTGCTGCTTCCCTCAGGACAGACATGTGCAGCCCTCTGCCTCACAGAGGACCCCCAAACTCCAAGTCGTGGGGCCTTCTGCAAGAGGAAGGATAGAAGGGAAAAAACCTTCACATGGTGGAGATGAGGTACATAAGGTAACAACAACCCTGGTGTGGGGACCAGGGCAGCAGTTCTGTGCTCAGTGATGAATCCAACTTTGCCATTGGGTCCATGGAGAAGCTCAGTACTCCAGCAGCTGCTCACAGGCTCCAGCAGAGCCATATAATCATATTTTCTACCTGTTCAGGTGGTAGGTTGGTATTCCAGTAAGTATAGAATAGGTCAGTTTCTCATGACTGGAATTAAACTGCATTTTAAATAATTTAGATAGTCTGTTACAAACTTTAAACTGCAGCCAAATACACAGATATGGCCAAAACACAGTGTAGGAAAGAGCCTAACTTCACTCTCTCATTTACCTCTTGATAACTTAATCACTGCAAAAGAGAAAGGGCGAGCTGCACAGACTGATGTTGGCACAACCATTTGGAACAGGTAACACGCATAAGAATTGTGCTCATGTTTGCAACTGGATGCCAAACACTGACAAGATACTCTGCCTCTTTAAAAAACACAGCCCATTTTCAGTGCTTGAGAAAGAAGAAACCCTGAAAGCTTCTCATGCCAGTAAAATACATGCAATCCTCTCACTGTTCTCTCTCCAAGAGCACCGAGATACCAATAACCTTCAGCCTCTTGATATTTAATTCTCTGCCTAATGGAAGCCATAAACAGATTCTCTCAGCTCACGTAATTGAGAAACCACACTTGCACGTGCACTGCTGCTCACTGTCTCCTGCTTAGAGAAGCTACCCAGATAAACACAGAAATGGAGAAATTAAGCTGAAATTTGGAGACTGTCATTTCAAACAGCATTGCTTATAGTTCGTGGCCTCCCACTATCGTGCTTGTAGCTCATCATACCAATTATGGGACTACTGAGATTTGGGAGCACAGCAAGCAGAGCGGCACAAGTGGTGACATCAGCCAGGAGATTGTCCCTGATGGCACGGGGAGAAAAAGTGGCACATTAACCTCTCTGAGGACAAATACCCCTGACAGAGACTGCAAAAACCGACAAAGAAGATAGCAATGTGGAAACCAATTCACAATCTCATCAACCCCAGCTGACCCTTCCTCTTCATTCATCTAATACCGTGTGGCTTTGTATACTATCCAGGACAGAACCTTACCTGCTACATGGACTGCAGAACAGCTACAGATAGCAGCAAATAAAAGACCAGAAATTGCAAATCTTTGGTACTGCAAGCCTTCTTTCCATTGATAATATACCCCAATTTTGTGTAATCAGAAAATTTCATCAGAGAGTGACTATTCTTTGTGCTCAGATACAGAACGAAGAATGCGAAAGAAGATCAGTTTGTAAGAAATGGCAGTACTCTCTCTCCAGCCTGACACCTGCCATTCCAGCACGACCCAATAGTGCCTTCATCTGCTCCCACTATACAATTCCTCCACCTTATCCAGCTCCTCTAATAACCTCCCATGGCAGTAGCTTTGCAGGGAACTGTTGGCTTAAAGATAAGAGCTATTTTAGAAGCAGAGGATGCGACAGATCTCAACTTTCTTGTAAGGGAGAGCTATTTGGCTACTCAAGCTTCATCTGCCTCCCACGGCTCTCCTTTTATTTTCCTCTGACTGATCTGTCTTACAATTGGTCCTTCTTTCCAGACTTCTTCTAAGTCCTGATATATTACAGATCTCAGAGAGGCTGCTACTCAAATTTGCTAATATTTACTACTGTCTAATCATTTTTCCTCATGGAGAATTACACTCTCCAAGTTTTCTTCCTAATTAGCAGTAATAATACCAATTTCCAAATCCATAACCTCTTCCGACCTATTAACTTTACACCCACAGCCAACACCACGATGTTCTCTTATAAGCAGGTACAATTTTCACCAATTTCAAGCCAGACACAAATTAGGCTATAAAAATTTGCAACATAAGGGTGGTGAAAGAGGCTCTGAACAAAGACCTCCACCATCCTTGGCATCCCTGGCTGAGTCTGGGGAGAGGGAGAAGAGAGCTGAAGGCACAGGAGAGTTTGAGGCAGGAACTTTCTGAAAGCCACGTGCAAGTCACGTGCGTAACAGATTTTAACAGGTGATTTTGCTACCATTTTCAACTTCTGGTTTTGGAACTTCTGTCATGTCTGAACATTCAAACTTTGTCCACAGCTCTTCATAATGTCATCTCCTATCATTTTGCTATTTCCAGTGGATGCATCTTATTCAATGAACAGTTACTCCGTTCGCCTGTCCGTGGCAGCTCTGCTCTAATGACTTTCATCACATTGACATTCAGCTCTCTCCTTCTCTTCCCTCTTGTTTATTTACTCATAAGAAACTTTACCCTTATAAAAAGCTTTTAAATAAAGTTTCCCCTGCCTTTAAGGTCAAAACAGTCTTTAAAATACAGATTCTCCATCTATTCCGGAATAGATGACACCCAGCGACAGAAAAAGAAAATTAACCTTGGTTGTTCATTTCAGAGTTACATTTTTACAGGTAATAACTTTAATGGAAAAGGAAAGGAATGGTAAAAACTATGATATACGACAGTAGCCTGTGCTCACAGTTTATTTTTATGTTGTTTGGCTTTATAAGATGGTGACTTCGAAGCTGTGGAAGGTAAGAGCAACCTGGGCATCTCCCAATAATAATGATGCTCAGAGAGAAACTTATTCTGTCACTGTTCTGAGCTTGTATGCGTTCAATTCATTTGCATTAGCTCTTCCCCAAGGCTTCAGCATTTTGATTTAATTTACTTTGCTGTACTTATTCCTATCTTCCACAATTTTAGTATTAGTTTTTGAAAAATATACAGAAAAGCCGCATGGGGAGTACACTTCATTCTCTAAAACAATTATCTTTGGGAAGCAAACGGTCTGAAGTTAAAACAGGCTTTATATTAAAGTTTAATGAATTTTTTAGCCTAAGTACTTTCAAGTCTTGAGGATTACAAAATGGAAAGCGAAGGCTCCCTAGCTATCAAGAGACGTGGCAGCAAAGATGCTCTTTGCTTTTAACTGGACTACTGCTCTCACAGCATGGGCTGTACTATGGTCTGTACAGCAAGACTTGTTCAGGAGAAAATGTGCCATCCCATTTCTCGTATTACCAGATCAGCAAGTTTGAGTATTTAGTTGGATCAGAGTAAAAAGTAAATGCTTTGCTGTAAAGACCCAGCCAGCACGTGTTCATAGAATCACAGAAGTTGGAAGGGACCTTTAAAAGCCATCTAGATCACCTCCCCTGCAACGACCACAGATATCACATCCATGAAAAAGCTCAGACTCTGCCTGGCTCATGTCCCTCATTGCCAGGCAGCCCAGCCAGGGCTCAGGGCTGAGGCCCACGCCTCCACCTATCCCATGCCTGAAATGCCAGCAGAGCTGAGATGATTTAAGCTAGTGCCATTTCCAATATCTGATTGAAACCTACTGTTGTCTTACTTTACTCCCTGGGGGATGTGCGGCACAAACTCAGAGCCACTGTGGCCTAGAAAGGCCCTTTCCTTTCCTTCTTCTCTTTGGTTATTGACAGCATCCTGCCCCGTAAGGACAGCTGAGCTAAGTAGTAAATTTCTTTTTATTTATTTCTATTTTGTGTCTGTCCCTGCTTGTGCCTTTGACATATTATTCCCAGGCTCTGAAGATTACTCTTAGGAAAAGTCTGTGGCATTTCTTTGACTTCCACCAGAGGCAGTGTTCTGTCTTCCAGGACACGTCAGCAAGTATTTTGTAGATTACAAAATAGATGTTACACATTGTGCTGTTGGCAATGGGGCTTTTATACCAAAGAAATGATTCATTAATACATGCGTATAAATGTATCAGCACAAGACACGTGGAAGTCTGCTGACTGAAACCTGCTTACATAGACAAAGAGTTGATATGTCATAGATAATGGCTAGCCAGATGGTTTAATGGCTTTTAACTTTCTGCAATTGCATTTGTTCTGAAGCTAAGCATAGAGGGAGCCTGTGCACTCGTGCTACATTTACAGACCAGAGCCACACTCCACCTGCAGGCTCTGTAGGCTTGCTGCTGAGGCTCGAAGGCACGGGGAAATCGGACCATGTCCTGTTTTGTTAAGTGTGTAATAGGGAATCACATCTCTTGAAAAAAGGGATGCTTTCCAAAGAAAGCCTGCTCGGGAAAATACTGCCACGTGGAGTACATTGGTGATACAAAACATGTAATGGAAAACCCATTGTTCACAAAGGAAAAGCCAGTTTCTAATGAAGTTCAACCTAACGGAGACTCAGGAAGGAGATTCTGGATCTGTTTCTGTGCAAACAGCTCAGGGTTTGTTAGGACTCCAAATGGACAGCAGCTTTAGGAGCCAACAGAAAGAGGCCCAGCAAGGCGATGGAGCTTTAGGATAAGTAACATGAGCTATTCCTCCAGACATGACCCTTGAGCACCGCAGCCACTTGGGCAACCTGCTGTCACGTTCAGCACCAGAGGGCAGAGGCACAAGCAGAGTCAGTGCAGCAGCAGAGCCAGCAGGGCCCAGCCACAGCCTCCAGCACATCGCTGGATGCAGAGACATGCTGGGGAAAGATCACTCTATTCATCTGCACTGCAGGGCTCATTTCGATGCTGGCACAGCCTTACACAATTCCCTCCCCCCCACACAGTCGTTATTCCCACATCTCTCCATCCTCCAGCTGTTCTTTATGGGCGCCTCTAGCTGTTCCGAGGATTATTTTCATATGCAATTGAAAGCTAAAATGAAATGGTGCTTTAAGCTTTCCAGGTCCCAGCTTGGTTTTATTTAACACGGTAGAAAACAAAACAATACCAAAAAATAAATTCAACTCAGTCTCATGGCAGCCATGAAGAAGCAGCCAGTCTGGTGGCAAGGGCAGGAGAGCAAACCTGCTCCAGCACTGCTGTCTTATATGTACTCAGCTGGGACTATTACGCTCTTCTTGACACAGCTCTGCTAAAACTAACTGCCCCTGAACTCCTGGATGGCAGGGCATGTGTTGAGCAGCACGGTTGCAAGGCTTCTCCCATAGTGAAGCCACCCAACCCCAATTGGAGGAGCCATCAAAACCTAAAGGTGAAGTTACCAAACCCCATAGGTGAAACCACCAAATTCTATCCACAAAACCCCATCTGCAAAACCCTCAGAGTCCCCAGGCCTGGTTTTATAGAAGTGGAGGAAGAAGCAGCACCACCACTTGCCCACCAGCTCCGTTAGCAGCCTTGCAGCACTGCCTTTGCCTCAGGTCCTGCAAAGCTCACACAAGGCAATGCACTTGAATCCTTTTCCAGCCTTCAGACCTTTCAGTCTGTACTTGGTGGCGTGCAGAAACACTCTCAGATATGAGAATGGTGGAAGCACTATGCAGGACTAGACCGGTAAATTATTCAGCCCTTATAACTTGTAAGTGATTTACTGCTGCTGTTATCCCTTTAAACAGGCAGGACATCATCTCCATGAAAATGCCTCCAACAACTTCAGGAAGTAGCTGAATAATGGAGCATTATCAACCCGGTGTGTAACTTTTATAAGCTAAACCAACACTGTATTTTTCTGGGTAGATACAAATCAAATACGAACCCAGGTGAAAAAAAGATAATACCTATAAACAACAAATAGCTTCACAGTTTACAGCAAACCAGTGCAGAGCAGAACTGAGATTATGTGACATAACATTCCCTTTGTTTCCACACAGGCCTGCGGGAAGCGAGTGCACATATACCCAGATAAATGAAGAAATAAAACGTGGGCCGTATTTTGTGAAGATGAGAGATCCTAAAAATGCTGACAGGATGAATGAAAAAACGAAAACACCTCACTGATGCGATGGAAAACTTCTTACAGCACGGGTCTGACAGTTCTCAGTCTGCCCATTAATCAGGCAGAGCATGCCAATGAATTTGGTCAGAAATAATCTATTTCTGGAATATATCCTGTAGTCAGCCCTGTGGTTTTACTTAGCTATGGAGTTAGATGTGGAGGTGTCGGAGTGAAACCTGATGGCCCAGACACTGAGATGGCCAGACTGGAGGGTCAGAGAGCTCTAGGGCACACAGGTACATCATTTGCACTCCTACATGTAAAAGGAAGGAGAACTGCAAAGCCAACCTGGAGCTGTGCATTCACCAACCAGCCCTGTGCACGGGCTGAGGGAAGCACCATTTGCCCAGAAATTTGCTTTCCAGATGTGGCACCATCTAAGTTTTCCAAACCACTTGGCCCAAGGGACAGAGGCAGCCCTGATTTTGGAACGGAGGACATGACTGCACCCAGCACAGCCAACACAGTACGTGCCGGCACCAAGCGTGGCACTCGGGAAGGACCAGGAGGCAATCACATTTCTGATAATCAGAGCTAATTAAGATAGGCAGCACCTTTCCCACACCAGCAAATCTCCAGAAAAAAAAAAAACAACCTCCTCTTTATCAATCATTTATTTACAGTATATTATTGGCATCTGAAAAAGAAACCCACCCTCACCTTATTAGCAGATTCTTAAGAGTCTACATCTATTGCAGTCGCTGTATTAAAATAGGCCCCCAGAAGACATTCCTTCTGTAGGAAGCACCTCCAGCTTCTGACATCAGCTAAGGATCTGCCCAGGGCTCCTGCTGAACTTCTGTTACTTGTCCCAGAAATCTGTCTGAAGTTGCATTCAGAAATCCCTTCCTTGTTGTGAGACTACCCGAAAAATACCAAGGATATTCATTTGAAAGCAAAACAGACCAAAAAAAAAGGAACAACCATCATCTGTGGCAGAATGACTTCAGGGTTATTATTCCCCTGCTCACTGAACAGGGAGTTGGACCCGATGACCTTTACATTTTCCTCTGAGACTAGCAATACCACGCGTTGCCAAATTCAGTTCATAAGTAGAAATTACTTTGGAAATGGGAGAACAAGGGAAGCCCATCTCCTTCCCACGTGCACATCCACATGTGTCCACGATACTACAGTCCCTGAGTAAACCAGACCTATTTGTTTTAGGTTATACTGCTAAATTTATCAGCCCTACCATTGTGCAAAGGGTCAGACCAATGAAATCTGCTCCAAGAAGCTATGCTCTAGCTTTTTACAAGCTATTAGCTAGCTTTATGTCCTAATGCAGCTGAATTTCTGCAGAGGGCACTTTCAGTGGCAAACAGGTCATGCCTTTGAGCCTTGCTAGCAGTGCTGGAGGCAGAGAGGGCTCCCACACCAAAAGCAAAGGGAGCACCTCCACCCCTATGGGAGGGCAGGGGTGGGCAGTGCTCTGCCCCAGCTGCAACCTGAGGCAGTGCACCCGTATAAGTACAAAATGATGGCAACTCATTAAAGAGGTGAAACATTTCAAGCAGGAGAGCCATTACTGTGGGAAGTAATACGTTGAAATGGGGAAACTCTTGAACCATCCTCCTTCCAGAGAAATGAGCTGGAGCACATCTCTCTGGCCGCCTTCTTCTGTTGTAGGATTAAGGTCACACAGCAGTTTCGATCGACAGCGGTCAACAAAGCTGAACAGAAAACTGATTTTCCTTAAAGAAAGCCAAAGCTCATCAGTTTTTAAACAGTTTTCAGCTGATTTTGGTTAAAAACAACTGTGGTTTTCTTTGGAAAAAAAAAATGCTTGAACATTTGTGTGGAAGGCCTAACAACAGATCCTCACAGCAAAAAACCTGCAATTTTTCCTGCTCCAGGACACCTAGCAGCATACATCAGATGATGCACACTGAGCTGGCATTCGGTGAGAGCTGCAGAGGTGGCAGGAGGCACAGAACACGTGCAGGCACTGTTCCTTTCAGCATACTAAAACTGAGCCTGGTGGAGAAGCTGCCCTGATACCACAGTGTCACAAGAAACCTGACCTGACATGCTACAGGACGTACCAGGGTAAAATCAGCATGGAAACTGACTTCTCAGATCTCCCACGCTCAGCCTGTATTGCAGCCAGAGGTCCAGAGGATGCATCTCATCAGGGACACACAGCACAACTGAGCTCGGGGTTTTGGTGAGCCATGACTCCCCCAAGGCATCAGGAACACAAAGCAATTGCTGAGGAGATGCTGGATGGAAAGGAATCGGGTCAATGGCACTTCTCTGTTGGAGGAGGAACACCGTCAAGACTCGATAGACGTGGGAACATGATTTGTTGCAGTGCTCTAGAGAGCTGGGAGGCTGAAACTGCACTCTGTGCCTGGGGACAGGAACAGATGGGGTGGAAAATTCAGCAGAGGGCTGAGGTCTTCCACTGGCTTGTAACAGAGGTTGGAGCCAGTGCCATATGCTGCATTCAGCACCATCCTTATAGAATCATAGAACCAAGGGATGGCATTAGTTTCAAAGGGACCATAAAGATAGATGATTCGGCACTTCTTGGTGTAAACTTTACCTTCCTTCTTTTTTTCTCTTTTTGCACTGGATGCAGCAGTACATGTGAGTGAGTAGCTTGGCATGATTTACATCTGTGGAAGCCCAGCATTCACTCACTCTGATGAATCTGGTTTTGCACTTCAAATCGCATGCTGGCTGCAGACAGTCGCTGGGATTTTCCCAGCTGATGCCTCTGTCCTGGTTTGGCTCCTTGACAGCACAATAAATTTTTGGAGCAAGCAGCAAATACTGCATGGCAGCTCTACGAGATTCAATATTTGTGCTAAAACACGTGGCACTTTTGCAAGTGAAAAATATTCAAATGAGTAAACAAACAAGAAATAACTTAGGAGTTAAGCTGCAACATTAATCTGCCCACATATCTGCAAGTCATTTTTTTGCTTTAATTGACTAGCTCTAGCAAGAACGGGAAAGTTGAATAACGATGAGTTTCTTGAAAAAGCCCAGAAGCTGGTATAATGCACAACCTTTCAACAGAATCCACTCTGCCGATGATCTTTTATGGGCTGTGCCGCCATTCCTTATATCTTAGGGAATAAAAATGGTAATAGGTTCGCAAAAATAAATCTTGAAATATGCCACGGCAACCTTTTTACATTTTATAAGACTACATAAAGGAAGCACCCAGCACGGGGCCTGCACCCTCACCAAAAGGCACAGGCTCCACGATTTCCTTGGCAGCTCCTCTACTTGTCTCTTCTACATGCGTGTAAGGTTAGGTCACAGGAGGTCACTACATCTCATTTGCCAACCAGCTCCAAACGCAGATCTTCCTTAAGGAGGACTGGCAGGTGACAGGAGATGGAGGGAGAACAGCCCAGTGCTTACTGCATTTTTAAGCTGAGGAGTATTGTTCAGATATAGTGGAGAGGTTCCCCTGCCTGCCATCAGTCTCAGAGCAGCTACCAAAGGATTACTGTGCATGGAGACCACCCCAAAGCCGGACCTGACAGCAGCCTGATCAGAACAGCAAAACGTGGCATTTCACTGCAGTCGCCACATCCCATTCCACCAGATCAACCCTACCCGAACTGCTGTTGATAAAATCCCTTTCCCTGCTGCTAAAACTACGCTGTTTCCCAGCTCAAACCTCTTCATGGTCTCCTGGATATGTAATCAGCAAACACAAGCTCCTCGACTGGGGAGAAACTTGAGATTCCAAGTGACTTTACAGAAATTGGAAACATAACTACCTGATTAAATGCTGGAACAGTTATTGTTTCAGCACTGGCCTCAGTCTCTGTTTCCTGTGCTATTTGCTTATTTTGTTTGTTTTCTGTCCAACTCCCACTGCATCCTAAGGACTAGAACCTGGATCACCTTGCAGGAGGCTGCAGAGCCACTGGTGGGGCCAGGCCACAGCCGTACCCATGTCCCAAGACATATTATCCTCATTAGCAGAGCACAACAAGAAGCTTACGCTTTCCAAAAGGAAAATAACTCACTGCAACACCCACAGTAGGATGATCAGTCTGCACTGCAATCAGCCTAGCCAAAAACACTGCTTTCAAATGCAACACCTGAGGGAGTTTCTGCTCGTGCACTTAGTTCTCACTCTTTCACTGGGAGGACTGCAGAATGAATTTCTCTCGGCGCAGAAAACTTCACCAGCCTCGTGACAGAAGCAAAACTGAAGTAAAAATAAAAAGCCATTCTACTAGCAGAACAGATTGCCTTGGGTTAAGTAAAGGAAAAAGCTGGTAGTACACAGCAACACTAACAAACTCTCCGAAAAACCTTGGTATGGCAAAGCAGCAGTCCTGCTGCAAGCCTGCAGCTTGCTAGTGAGCCCTGAACCTTGCTGCCTGCGTACACGGAGGGACTGAATTTGGGGCAAGGAACATCCAACTCCAGCTGATGCCAACAGCATGCCACTGTCCAAGATGTCTATGGTAGGGAAAAACTTAGGGAAGCTTCTGTCACAGTGAGAGAATTGGACTTTGGGATGATACAGCACTGCAAGGAAACCAGTCCAGGCAAGGGACAGCACAGCACTGGGTTATTTCTGCTGTGCCTCTGTGATCAAATACCTCCGACAGATTGGAGCAGGGAGGTGATGCTGGGTCTAGACCAGGCTACAGAGTTGGAAAAATGACTCCTGAGGGTTGGATAAGTCCCAGAAATACGAAGTTGCCCCTAAGAGGTACCTGGAGCAATTCTGCCCTCAGACATCAGAAGGATGGATGCAGCTCACTGAGGTTAGCACAGCGAGCAAAGCCTCCACGTTTCAGTGCCATTCACCTGCCAGATTCATTTGATGGTGCACAGTGGAATAGTTTTTAAAACAAGATCTGTCAAGTGAACTTTTATGCAGATGGTGATGAAGGTTTTTTTCCAGCCTTAACAATCCATGAATATAAATTCTTCCCGTTGGAATTATCACCACATTTCAGAACTTGCTCTCACAGGAGCTGCATTTAGCACAGGTATTGCTCTGTTAAAGCTGGTAGTGCTGCAGTGCTTTACAGCAGCTGAGGAAAAGCTCTGTGAATTTAACTTTGCTTTGAGTTTACTGGGAACACTTTACAGCTTTAATACAAGACCTTCATGTATGTCAACAAGTGTCTTCAGGAAAGCGCCTCGTGTTTGGCTGTCAGATAAAAGGAAAAGAACATCTGAAAGCTCAAGAAGACAACTACGTAGATTTTTGTGACTTTAAGGGAAAGCTAAGTTCTGCCATTGTCCCTCAAGCACCACCCTACAAACAGAAGTTTGGAACTAAAGCAGCAATTCCTTCACAGCAACACGTACTTCGTAATGAAAACTTACAGAGCAACTTGCTGGTAGTTTACATCATGAAGAAGCCAGAATCAACCTCTTCTGTTCAACTTCCAACAGATTACAACTGTCTGGGGCAGTAATTCTGCCTACGAAGTAATCCCTTTTAATACCATACACATATGTGGGCACTGGAACCCGGTTCCCACAGAAACCCTGTGGCAGCTGTGGGGTTTTTGTTTGTGCTTTGGCTGACAGATCCTCCCCAGTGAATGAAGATACGCAAATTTTTATCATTGTGAAGATACGTTACAAAAATTAAAATGCAGTGTCTGCATGAAAATTAAATGGGATTTAAAAATAGCTGCAATGGGATCTTTCTAATGACTTCCATGACAGATGTAGGCGTGATTAATGACAACGCAATAATGCCTTAGCTGAACTGAATCACTAACACATCAGTTAATATTGACAAAGAGGAAATGAATGATACAGAGGCATCTACACCCAAGAACAGAGTGTGTGTTAACTACTCCGTGAGGCTTAGCACAGGGAGAGGTGAAAAGTCATCTGTAAAGATAGATCCAAGTCACCTGCACAAGAGCTCAGTGGAAGACCTGAATTCTACAAGGCAGGAGGCCTTGAGTTATCAGAGGCCTGACTCTATACAGTCAGAATTCAGTTACCCATGTGACTAAAAGAAAAAAATCCATTTCTAGATCTTCTACTTGGTTTTGGAAATTAACTCCTCAAAAGACGTCCTCAGTGTGAAAATGCCACATCCTGTAAGGGTGCTCAAGTACACAGGGAAGGAAGGGAAAGTGGGAACGAACAGGTGAGATCTGCACGCGGGCAAATATAAGGTGGGTGGAAGACAGGTTTTAAGAGGACTAGTCAAAATAAATATACGCCTGCTACAGAAAGGAGGCAATGGATTCACTGTTTCTTGTTAGCATCCGACTGAATTATTGACACAAGTCATTGACACAAACAGTCAGTGACACTGAGGGCAGCAGTGCACAGGAACCCTGGCTGAATGATTTAACTGTGCATTTAAACACTGTGCCTCATCTCTCCAGCTGCTCCCAGAGCTCTCTGCAGTTTTCCCAGCTTGAGGCATGGGAGCCAGAGCCCCTAAGAGCTAGCCAGCCACTGACATGGTGGTCCCAGGGCTACAGCCATGCCACCAGGAACACCCATGCTGAGGCAGCTCAGCCACCCCAAGGCCACCTCCATCCCCTGAGAGTATGGGATCATGAGCTCCTTGGCAATGCTGCCACCTGCCCAGCACTGCCATCCCACATCTCTAGGGCTGGGGAGGGTTCCCCAGGAAGCACAGAGGATGAGACTGCTGCCCCAGATACAAAGCAGAATGGGGATAAATTTGAAACACACACAAGGCGAAGAGGCAGAGAGCAGACACACCAAGTGATGAGCAGAGTACATCCAGAAACACCTGGGGGAAGATTTCTGCACAATGTCTTGCAATAAAAAGTATTTTTCACCTGGACAGGGGAGGTAAATAGATGTACTGGGAAGAGCAGAAAATATAGAAATGTGAACATAAAACAAGTGTATGGACTTAAAATAACCCAGAGAAAAATTTTTACTGCTGCTCTGGACAGTGCTTGCAACAACCTTTATTTGGCCTGAAACAGATATCAGTTTTTCCACCCATGTATTTTATTTCTCTTGTGAACAAGGTCGCTATAATAGTCAAACAGGGTTTTCTATGGTTGATCTGTAGCAAAGAATTACCAGTAAGAATACAAATTTCTGCATCACGACTGACTCCTTGGGAGCCTTTGGGCCAACCCATAGGGAACTGTCCCAGCACTCAGCCACTGTACACAGGTACCTCGGGGCTTTCATCTCCTCCTGCAGAGGATGGGACACATGAAACAAACCACAGCTGTGCTGAGGCTGTCTGAACCAGCCCCATTTCTTAAACAGCCAAGGTCAACGCTGTAAATTCAGAGGTCAGGGATTTAAGCCCTAGAGCCTGCTCAGCCTGGGACTCTGTGGCAGCCATGGAAAATGAGAGGGAACAGGCTCTGAACTGGAGGGCACGTGCCTTGCAGGTTGCAAAGAAATTCTGGCAAGCTTTAAAAAAAGCATAAGAAAATAAGTAGGCGAAATGCTAGTGCCAGAAGCTCAGAGACAGCCCTGCAGGATCGGCTCAAGAAGGGAATTTATTAGAGCAGAGCTTGCTCACTAAAGGAAGCCCATCCTCAGCCAAGAGCCACCCATCCCTCAGACCATTCTTCAGGGCCAATAAGGAACACAAGAGCAGGAGAAGATGCCCTCCACCAACATGAGCACCACTCAGCAACCAGCTGTTTCAGGATGCTTTGGTGATCCCTTCACCTCCTGCCATGTTAAGAGCATCTGGGCTGTGTTAAGTCACTTCACTTTGCATTCAACAACAAATGAGTCCCCTCTACAGACTAATTCTGGCCTGATACTTAAGATGCTGCCCAAGATGTACCATACCTGGGTCTCAGCAGTTATATAGAGCTTATTTCTATAGTGAAAGACTTATGAAGAAGAAAACATCTTTCACACCTGCCAAAGGACCCAGATGCCATCTGCTGTGCTAATTGTACCTGGAGGCACACAATGGGCAAAAAACCTTGGATAGAAGAGAAAATGGCACTGCAAAATGAAGGTTTCTGACATGGTTTCATAAGATGAAAGAGAGAAATCTCTCCCTCCCACAGGCACGCTGATTTAGTCCAAACTTCAGTTTTTAATTTTATTTCCTACTGAGGCAAAGCTGTTTGGTACCTTTGCTGGAAATTCAGGATTCATTTCTACTTCCATCCTCAGGGGATTACCAATACTTTCAATTTTTATTCTGCCAGGTGTAACCAAATCTCTGCCTACCCATCCAAACCACTTCACGCACTTCTGAATTCCATGAACACATGTTATAGTGAAACAGATGGCTGCACCAGGATGGGCTGCAATCAGTAACTGCAGAAAATACAAGAGAGACAAAGCACAGTGTCAAAACACTCAGGACAGAAAGGAAGATACTAAACTTACCCTATGCTAATGGAGAAAAAAAAAAGAATCAACATCCTATTGCTGTTTCCCACGGATGAAAGACTGACGAGAGTTGGTTTTATTCATTGTGAGAGGATGTAGGTGGCTCAGCAGTGGACTCAGCACCCTGGAAGCACAGCTACAGCCACAACACAAGTTTACTACATGCTGGAGGCAGGCTCAATGGGAGCTGTGCTGGTTTCCCTCCTCAGGAACCGTCTCATACTTTTAGCTTGGCTGCGTGCCACTCTCTTGCTTTCCTTTCTACCTGCTTGCACCTTGGTAGTTCTTCCACTTGGTCCAGAGCCAGTGATTTTTCTCACATGGGCCAGTAACAGCTCGGCCTCTGCTGACAAAACCAAATGTTCAAGTCCAAGCTCAGCCAGACAGACCAGAGCTACAGCTCCTGCTCTGCACACAGCCCAGCTTCTTTCTCTCCTGCTCTCCCAAACCTCTGTTCCCCAACTGCAGCTCTTTAGTCCATTCATCTGTGGTGACACAAAGCAGACTCAGCCCATCAGCATCCTGCCCCAGCTCCCCTCCCCAAGGTTAGATTAGGTTCGCATGGAATAGTTCAATTATCTCCATACTCCTGGAATGTCCCCGCTAATTAATTCTTACCACCGTGGCATTTACAGAAAGGAAATAAATCATCACCTCGAGATTTCACTGCTGTTTAACTCCTCAAAGCAATTTCTTAATGTAATTGCATTTTCTTAAGGACAAAGCAAACTTTGTGACGCCACTTAGCTGGCTTTCTGAGAGGCTGCAGTGAGGGCTGCTGTAACTCGGAGATAGCACCTAATTAATGGGCCTGCCCAGAAGACAACAGCTCCCATCCAAGAAAATGCCACGCTTTGAGACCAGTCTTTGCTATATGTCAGAATGAAAAACGACAGAGAACAGTGGCCTTTTAATATTTTAAGGATTATAATGGAAAGAAACAAATAAAAACAACCTTGACCCCCCCCCCCACCCCGCACCCAAAGCTTTAAGGACATTATAATACCCTCACGTTGAGTCAGAAAAAAAATGTAGGCATCTATTTCCAAAAGTCTGGTTTAGATGTCAATTGGTTTCCATTTCCAGTAAATGGAGTTTGAACAGCTCTTTTCTGTTAGAAAGAATCTTATCTAAACGAGCACTTTGGCTCAGGCACTGCCTGGATATATGACTGGGATAGTGAAGCCCAGGCTCAGCGTGCTGCTGGGCTTACATACCAACCTGGGAGCTGCTCCTCTTGCTTTGTGTAAGCACACACATCCAAGTGTATAAGCTGTATAAACATCACCCAGGAAAAGCATCCCAGTAACAAGGATTTCAGCACAGGACCAAATGCTCTCTCTAAACCAAGTAAAACGTGGACTGATCAGTATTAATCTCTACCATTAGCCCATGGCTTGGCATGGGTCTTTCTGGAACACTCTTAAAAAAAAAAAATCAACAGAACATAATAAAGCAAAACAAAGCCAGCACAGAAATCAGTTTCTAAAGATTCTGTGACACTTTAATTCACAGACAGTCTCTGCTTTGATAAGATAGCCCGCTGAAAACATCACATTAGATCATCTAATGAGCTGGGGGCTATGACAGCTCCGCTTGTGATTTTGAACATACCATAATTCAATTGAGAAACAAAACACAACATGCACTGCAGAAAATGTTTCTGCTGCCCTCTCTAATGAAATGTGAGGCTCTCTAAAAATAAAACAAAGCAAATGCAGTCATAATACATACCCTGGGTAGTCCTAAAAACTGCAGTATCCATTAAAGATCACTACCACCAAGAGGAAAATAAGTCAGCCCTGAGCGGTGTATACAACAGGTCTGCCCAACAAAGAGCCATTTGTTGGATTTGAGTCATTGCTTTTGACCTGTGGACAAATTCTGGAACGCACAGACACCAGAGAAAGCAACAATACAACAAAACCCCCAAAGTGCTCCTCCTCATCATTCAACTCACACCACCAAGGGGGGGAGCAAACCATTTCCAAGTGAGAAACATTGCCTGAGAGTCCCAGCACCAGAGGGAGCAGCAGCCTCAGCCATGAGGTACTGGTGATGCTGGGCAGCACAGTGTCACCAGAGCTGGTGTGTGCAGCACCTGCCTTCCCAACACGTTCAGGGCAAGCACCTGCAGCCCCTCCCGTGCAAGTTGGGTTGTGCCAGGTCTGTCCTGCATCTGAAAGAAACCAAGTGGAAAAAATTCTGTGGGCTAAAGCCTGTGTCAGTGCCCACTGTATCCCTGATCCAAAGACTGATTCATAGACTTGCAACAGTTCTGCACGCTGGTCCACGTTTGCTGCAGCCCGCTCTCTGAACGAGGTGGAGCTGTTAGCAGCAATCAGTCTCACCGTGGCTCTGCCTTCCCTCCTGTGTGAGACAAGGGAGCCCTTTTGGGTTGGCTTCTTTTGTTGTTTCTGATTACAAATGCTCTTGTGCAGAGCCAAGGTTTGCTGGAGTTATCTCCAGCCTGGCCAGCAAATGTGACCCGAGAAGAAAGGAGATTCAATCCACCTCTGAGCTGCGAAGAGACAAGGACAGATCAGATGCCCAGGAGAAACAACACCACAACCACCATGCAAACCCAAACACCGCAGAGCACAGCTTGCTCATGAGTCACCCACCCTCCTCCATCAGCACCTGCCCACCACTGCTTCACTCCTTCTGTGGGGACCCCTGGAAGGACCCAGTGGCTGCAATGCTACAAGGGCAGAGCAGGAGCACTCCAACCACAGAACCAAACATGAGATGCAGCAGAAGGGTTAAGCCCTCTCCGCCAGAGGCCTCCAAGTGAGCAACGTGTCCAAGAGCTCCTACAGAGCAGAGGGCACCGTGCACCCCACATCCCAGCCAGGCCAAGTGACTCTGAGCTCAAAACGCCAGCAGTAAAACAGCCACATGCTCCAAAGTGCAACCAGGGAGAGATCTGCACTAACACAGCAGCATGAGACCCTGTGCGTAACAGCTCGTTTGTATTTTCCCAAGGGATGATTGCTGCAAATAATTTAATCCTCATCAGGAAGACTGCTAATAAGACAGAGCCTATTGAATGAAATGAGCTCTGCTTGTGAAGCTTGGGCCAGAATTTGTATTCGGATTCAATTGAAAATAAACAAACAAATGCACAAATGTTCCTGAGGTTGTGTTTTGGACAGCCAGATTTGTTTTTACATCCAGCAGTCTGACACAGAAGGGAGTAAAGCCCAACATTTAATTGTTTTCTTCCTTCCCTAGGGTTCCATAACATTTTATGTTATTTCTTCCAAGATATTTTTTTTGCCTGCATTTTATACATAATTGCCTTTTTGTTTTCAGTAAATCTATATATTGCTATTCCCCTTCTTCCAGCTGTTTCTTCTACTGTTCTAGTTCATCTAGCCTTTCACCCAATTTTATCAAGCTCTGTTTTATCTCCAAAATTGAATTTTCAAGGTTATTGAAGAAATATGTTTTTCCCCTCTATTTCCATTTCCTTTCTGAAGAGCACCACAGGTTGTGTCAGATTGTAGTCTGGAGCTCAGCATAGTTGGGAGTACTCTGGGTTTATTCCACCTCATCACTGTGAAAAACGTAGTCCAACTTCATTCCTGAATACTCCGTGGTTTCCCCCTTTTCTACCACTCTACTCCTCTGACCTTGTCACTCTTTTCCACCACGTGTGCCCTACCCAAACCACAAGTCCATCATAC
This sequence comes from Cyrtonyx montezumae, assembly GCF_038088225.1. Classification (NCBI taxonomy): domain Eukaryota; kingdom Metazoa; phylum Chordata; class Aves; order Galliformes; family Odontophoridae; genus Cyrtonyx; species Cyrtonyx montezumae. Next base: position 2,912,947 of record NW_027071826.1, read on the forward strand.
AGATACAAACTGCCCTCCATGATTTGTAACCCACACGTCACATCTCATTTTATTCTGTGCTATCACACCCAGCTGATACACACGTTCCTATTTTAAAGGATCCAGGTACTGAGTTCAGTGAATTGAGAAGTGTAGCAGATATTAATTAACTCAATCATTTCATTTGCCCTGGGATACCTTTTTCGAAGCCTCGCCTGCCTCAATCATAAGACGAGAGCTGACTTTTATCAAACATCTTTATCATATTTAAATAATTTGAACAACATTTACTAATAAACTGAGACCTATTATGGTAGTCCAGTGCTTGATTCCCCATGACTGGGACCATAAGTGTGACAGGGCCCAGGGAAGGGAACCAAGAACAGCCTGTATGACTGATCCATTGACTAGCTATCCTCTTGGCATGAGCCTCCTGATAAATCTCACTGCAGTAATCATTAAAAATCTACATGCATTTACAATTAATATGCAGATACCTACATATTCTTGCACCTACATTATTTTTCAGAGGTTCTCCCCTCTATGACAGCCCCTCTATGTTCAGAAAGCAATTGCATCTCTTGGTACTTCCTCACAAATTCTCATCTTGTCCTGTACCATCAAGCCTTACTTTACATGTGTTCCATTTCAAGTCCAATCACCATGAACATGCACTCAAATGCACAGATGAGGTCTCAACTCTGTCTTGTGAAAAGGTTCAGAGAGATAGTTGTCTCTCCATTGGGCATACAATCAGCATTCCGTGCCAGCAATACATTGGTGACATCTGTTACCTACCACAGCCCAGCAGACCCTTCTCTGTATGCATTACAATTGCCAGCAGTGGTTCTTCACTGCTGTTTGCATCTACCTCCTTCTCCAACCACAGCAGCTTTCATTTTAACATACAAGACTTTCTGGCATTTCTAAAACCAAGGAGGTCCTTTCTGTATGATAACTCTATTTCCCTCTACACAAACAATACCTCCCAGGCAGACTTCTGCTGAAGCAGAATGATGCACATTTGGCATTTGCCTGCTGCTGGGCTTTGATTAAATTTACTTTTGAAAATGAGAAGCAAAAGCCTGGGCAAGGTGCAAGAGCAGTGCAAGTGAATTGTTCCTAGCATCCACAGGACATCTTCACGGAGTACCTTTAACTGTCCTGTGGCACATGGATCTTAGCAAACAGCACCAGGAATGTCCACCAACACGTGCCCAACTTTTGTGTCACCCCAGACACTGAGACACTGAACGCAGCTGTTCCCTGCTCTGCCTTTTGAGGAGCTCCTCTCTTCAGAGTAACACTTCTCTTTCAAACTCTGCTGTTTCTTTCTGAGGCAGTCACTTTAGTTGCTCGCTCAACATGCCTGAACAAACTGGTTCTGAGACATAAAACATGTTTTTGCAGAGCAAATACAAATGGAGATTGCACATCTCCCTTACCCAAAAATTTATACTATTTTATTGCTGTGCTTTTTTTCCCCTACCAACTCTTCTAACACCATTGGTATTCATCAAGCCAATGATGCAGTTTGCCCTACAATCTCTATCTTCTCCACTTAAGTTAGATTTTTCTTTGAAAGCATTGCTGGAACTTGAGGTCAGGCACGTTCTTGTCTGGAGTGTACCTATTCTTCTTCATCTTTAACACTGTGACTACCTTCTTCTGCTCCACACCCCCTGAGAATCAGCACAATAATAACCCCCCAGTGAAGCAAGTCACAGCAGGAGCAGCAGAACTTGTTGTAACACAATGAAAACCACAGCAACAACAGCTTCAATAAGTGAGGATTTGCTCAAATGCAACAGCCATGGGCGCAGAAAAGCTGCTTACCTCCCCCCAAAGCCTCAGGTATGCAGGGATCTCTAGCAAAATACCACTGCCTCCACTGCCAACCCATAAATGAGGTCTGGGAAGGGGTGGAGCCAGGATCCGTCCCTTCCATTCACTCAGGTGCACTGCATTCACCTGAGCTCCCCTGGGTTGGCTCTGCCTTCCCAGCATGTGCTCCACTGCTGCTTCAAGCTGTGACTTAGCATTTCTGCTGCACTAATGAATGGCTGTTGTGTGCTCCTCGCTCCTTATTTTCTGCATAGATTCTCTAATGTTTAAGTGGCTTCCACACAGGTTTTGAAATGGGGAAAGTGATAAAGTCTCTGTACTCTATACAACCATTACAGCCATTTATTTTAATACAATATGTACGCATGAGCTCCTTAGTGCTCTGTTGTTAGCAATAATTAGCTAAAATTATTGACCAGAGTTAGAAAATCTTTTGTAGAGAAAGAAAAGTGAGCATAACTATAGTATGGAGATGCACACTTCCTTTTGTGCCTGGTTGCTCTGTATAAAAATACATATATGCACGTGTATTTACTTTTTTAATGAGAAAGAAGGAATCAGACTGCATATATGGCATTCCTAAGTGAATTACAGGAAGGCTTCCTTTAAAATGTGAAGGGGCAGAGGTAGTTGGGCGTTTTCCTACCTCCTATAATGCCAGCAACATCACCTTCCTGTGCATGCTCAGCATGCCAACCACACTCATCCTGGACGTGGCACAGTGCTGACACGGCCTTGGGAACATCAGCTGATAAGGATGATATTACCATGCATGTACGTGCTGCAAGAACATATATGCACTGGCACACAAAGACCTCAGAGCTGACTGGGAGCAGGGCACATTTTTTCGTTAGATGTAATCAGCAAGTATGTGCTGTTGAATTCCAGTCTGACAGAAACTGATTACATATCAGACATAGATAATTTTTTTTTTTTCCTGAGAAACCCTTCTTGATTTGAAAAGAAAATCAAGAAGGCCCTTAGAGTAGCCATAAACTGCTAATTTCCTCCTTCAGCAAAAGGAAGAAAAAAAATGCAACTATTAAAATTCCTTTTCAAGGAGGCACTAAGAAGCACCAGCCCCAGACTAAGTGATATCACAAGAACCACAAAGTTTTGAGATGGGTTGTGGCAATCATCCTCGATAATATGTCGAAAAGGAATAAGCTGCTAATTACCAATTTTCAGAAACAAAGCTGTCTGAGCTTCTGGGAAACGGCGTGAATAGAGGATTAGCAAAATGTGGCTGTAGATGTACAGACTCTGTGTGGCTATCTCACATGGCAAAAATGCCATAACCAGGGAGGATGTTTCTCATTCATTTCCCTATGTGACCTGACGTGAATGTTCCTATTTTAGTTGGTGTCTTCACAGTCAGGATGTCTGTGTGCTGTCAACACAGCCTTGTTTTGATCCAGTGTAAAATTCCAATGGGTTAGACGGAATGTGTCAAATGTTTGAGCAATGCAAAGGTCTCATAGACTCAAAGCTCCATAAGGTTCACAAATTACGAGGTGTACACAAGGAGAATCACTGCACAGGAGAGGCCAACAGTCTTTCTAGAGACTCTCCATCTTCTAACCACCGTGTCCTGATGACAAAGGAGTAGAGCAAAGAGAAGCTGAAACTCACTTGTTTTTAGTTCTTTGTCTTCAGGTTTTTGACCAACAAATTGAAATACAACAGCAAACTGGATGTTTTGAATAGATCCAAAATTATGACATCAGGAATTATTAAACCAAGGAACACTTTTAAAAGAATCACGGATCTGATAATACGTTGCTTCATTAACACTCGAGGCAGAAGTGCAACACAAACACACATGAATTTAAACGAGGCAAATACTAACTTTACTTCTGGCATTTGAGACTAAATTCCCTTCTGCCTTAACCCTAATGAACCAAATACCACCATCACTGAAGCTATCACTGTGCTCATCACTAGGAAATACTGGTTTTGTATCTTCAAGGTACACATCAATGTAGCAGAAAATGGCTTAAAATAAACCAATCCTAGGTTGATTATTTTAAATTAAATAGGATTTTTTTTTAAATAAAGGCAGGATTTATTTTGCTTTCCTCTTCTGATACATACATTTTCTGGTCCAAAGAAAACATGAGTACAATTGTGGACGTGTGAAATAATGGCTAAATAAATAAAATGGCTCAATAAAGTCAGGGACAACGTTAGAATTGTATGTCCAGAATCCAGGAGACCTCTGTGGAGGCAGAAGTCACAAACATGCAGCCTTTAGGCTTCGTGAAAAGTCTGAATGAATTTTAATCTCTTTATAATAATCTCTGTTATCAAAAAGATACGATACCCTCAAATCAGGGTGAGGCAATGAGCAGGACAGAGAGAATCCAATCTCCAGCTTGAGAATGAGGGATGGGAGGAGGAGCTAGAAAGATATGGCCCAGACAGCTTAATTTCCCAGAAAGACTTTGCAATAAGCAGTGTACTAATTCGTGAGTGCCTGGATGATAACTCTGAGATAAGTAACTGTCACTACGGATCTGACAACGGCAAACCACGTCAAAAATAATCTAATTTCCTTCTTTGAGAATGTAAGAGATGGGTTGCTGGGGAGAAACAGCTGATGTCTGGCATTGTGGCCAAAGCTTGACACCTGATGCCTTTTAAGATAACATTGCCACACTCCAGCCAGAGAAACGTCACTCGTGGTGGGGAAACATGAGCACAGGGTGATGTGAAACTCATCACATGTTCACCAGTCCTCATCAGTGACTCATGATCACACATGAAGGTCACGTTGCAGGAGTGTGCATCTGGCTGTATCCAGGCTGGATGCTCAGACAAGGAAAAAGAGCTGGACAAAGACAGCACAGATGACTGAGGGGTACGAAGGAGCTTGGCTTTGCAACAGATTACAGCTTGAACAGGAATCTGTGGCATCGTGCTGATGTGCAGTGTTCTGCTGGGGGCACAGGGCTGGCTCCACAGCAAAGCTATACCCGTCAGAAATAGGCAGAAAGGAGCATAGGTGTGCCCAGGCTTCAAGAAAGTTTCATCCATCGAGGAGAAGGGATGAAAAATCCAACGGTGTTCCCATCTAAGCGGATCCAGCGTGTAAGGAAAACCTGTAGGAAACGTGTCCAGATAGTAACTAGGTAAGGAGCAACCAAAAGAGGGTAAAGTGCTCTTAGTGCCTGCTACAGATGGGACAAAAATTAATGAGCTTAAACGGTGAGAAAAGAAATCTGAATGAGAAATTGCTTGAGGGTAGGGATGGGAGTGTGTGGAGGCTGTGTGGGCTCAGCTGCTTCCAGGAGCCAGGCATAGCTGCTTCAAGGCAGTGGCATCTTCCAGAGCATCCCTGCCTTGAGGCTGGTACCTGCAGAAAGCACTAGGCCTGCATATATTGAATATTTTTTTGCTAGTGTAACTTTACAAGGTCGGCTCCTTCCGACAGAGCACGATGTTTGGTTTTCTGAGTTCAGGGTTACAGAACTTCGCTTGAAAAGGACAACGAAAAGTAACAGCTGCTCTTGTCATTCCACCTGAAAAGGCTTAAAATAGGGAAGATATGCAGAGATACATGTTCTCCTGCAGCTCTCAAAGCACAATAGCTTGTGTTGAGGGTACGCCATACAATACAGGGAAAACATGTCCAACGAGATCATTCAATAAATAATGAGCTTCTTCACAGTCTGAACTGCAAGCCAAAATGCATCGTAATTAGCATTACAGTATAGGTGAGAAAAGAAACTGCATCTGTTGGCCTTTCCAGTGCTGAACAGGACCTCCAAGAGGACAACCAACTGTCCTTTGCTGCAGGCTCCAGTCCCAGTGCATCACTTCAACCACGATCAATGTTCCTTGTGCCCCTGCCCTCTGTGTACCCATCCTGCTGCAGATGGGGAAATGAGGACAGGCACAGCGCACTCATTGTTGCAGAGTGAAAAAGAGAAACTCTACCAATAATGTGTATGAATGATGAAATAAATCTGAATAAGCTGCCTCACCTTGGGGGAAACTGTCAGTTAAAACAAGGAGGTATAAAAATGGCTTTATTGATGAGAGAGTCTATTAATGGACTGAGAAACTACAAAGGACTCTGGAAAAGTGAGGAATGTGTATCAATTGTGAACGGTCTGAGTACCTTCTCAAGGTCCCAGAATACTCAGAAATGATAACTCCTCTAAAAATAGGTAGGTTGTGCCTCCTTTTTGTTTATTCGACAGACTTTTTATTTACTAGCTCAATAGCACACGAAAGGTGTGAAATTTCCCTTTTATTATGTGGAAAGCTTCTGAATATAAGAAGGGGAGCATGAGAAATCCCGTTACCAGGAATTTTCTGCCATAAACTTCCCTCAACCCGTGCAGCTTACTGATGCCTGCCAGTGCAGCTGAAACCTGCCTGCACTGAACAGAATGGGGCTCCCCAGGAAGGTAGCAGAGCAGGGAAGTGCAGGGCAAAGCCCACATCCTACTGAGACCTAGAGGTCTGCCATGCTCTTTGGCAAAACTCCCATTAATCTCAGTGATTATTTGATTCATCATATGTATTGGGTTGGGGTTTTTTTGTTTGTTTGTTGATGGGAGGAGAAGAGGGAAGGTCTCATGCAAAATGGTCAACATGGGCTTATCCAAAGCTTGATGGGAATGACCCAAAGAAAGAAGGCTCTCTGAAAAAGCATCACTGTCCCACAGCAACAAAGAGCCTGTTGGCTTTCACAGCATCACAGTGACTGCTGTAATGAGTCCAGCATCCCTTGGATTGATTCCATCAGAAAAAAAAAACCCAAAACGATTATGTACCAGCACAATCGAGGTCTAATTTTGCTCCTGCTGCTGAGTGAAAGGAATGTGCCTGCTGAAACCATTTTTTTTCTCCGCAGGCAAAATGATTTGCAGAAGTTCAACTTAGCAGCAGTGGACAAAATGTCTGAATAATAATAATTAAAAATATCTGCTAGAAAATAGCAGTCGTTCCCTAAACACACAGATTCCCTTAGAAGATTTTACTTCATGAGAGTGTTAAAGCCAGAAACACTCAAAAGTTAAGATAGAGGATAGTTGTTTACTCAGCAAAAGAGATGATCGTGCACTCAAACACTTGATATACTAATTGTGGAGATGGTTTCTCTTTCATTATATTACAACATGGCTTATTCTAAACAGGACCTGGCCAGCTTTTCTCCCCATCCTATTACCTACAATCAGGTCTCCACATAGTGAGCACCTACAGCAGGAACCAACTGCTTGCCTGCAAGCTGAAGAACCACCACTCACCTCATTGGGCACGCTGCCTGGCTAGGCAGCATCTGCTCTGGGAAGGGAGTTTCTGTTTTGTGTGTCCTCATAAGAATCGTGAAAGCAACACCCTCCAAATCAGAGCAGTGAGGGCAGCACTGTAGCAACACCACGCAGTGGGAGGGAGCATCACTTTGACCCTAAAGCTCTTCACTATTGCACTAGAGAAGCCCTGTACGTGAGTCAGCAGCCAGATACCCTGAGCATCCCAGATCTGCAGGGATGCCAAAGCTGCAAAATGCCAGGGAGCTTCTTATCGGGGTTTGCAGATGCTCTCCCCTGTAGCTTCTCTTGCACTGGCTCCATCCTCCTCACCATGAATTTAAACAATCTTTCCCACCCAGCAGCTGGGATTGATGGATTTATCCCCTCATATCTGCCACCAAATTATTTGAAAAGGCAGCACCCAGGGGCTGCTTAGCCAGTCCTAAAGCCCATACTGGTGAGCAGGAGGGTGAAACATCACAGAAGGATATCTGCCTCACTTGATGTACAACAGGGAAAAGGCACACATACAAGAGAGAGTGATTTTCTGTGGACAAACATGGAAGAATCACTGTGCACTGATGGATTACATCCTCTCAAGGCTATCACTTTGACTACTCAGATCCTGGAAGCCATACCCATCAGATGTAAAGCACTGGAAGGCACCCTGTTCTGATTCTGCACGTGGTAAATTCAGGTGTGCAAGACTTAGATCTACTCCTGCTCCTCTTCTCATTTCTTGAAATGAAAAACCAATGCCACCAAAAGAAGGCCCCCACAACTTCTGTCTAGAAGAGCACCTTTGGTGCTTTGCTCCTCAAACACTGCAGTGAAGTTCTCTGTGGTTTAAGGCCAACCTCCACACCATCAATTGTCAAAAAGAAACCTCTGTGAATAATTCAGTATTTACCACATGTGTTCATGCTCTAGGTTCTGGGCTATTTGCTGCTACGCTCTCCTTTGGAATTCCTAAGAAGAAAAGATACATCTCAGGAAGCTCTCTCAGCAACTATAGCTTTAATATCGAATAAGAAAAAAAGTCCAAGTGATCTCATCTGCAATTATGATTTCGACGTTGCCAGTTTTTGCATATTCATTATCACTCCAGGTCACTAGACATGCACTGCCTTTGACCTTGTGAAATGTCAAAAAGCTCCCAGTATTTCACTTTGCTGCTCAAACCATCTGTTATTTCCCTATATTTTTCTTCCCTTGCTACGTTCAGATAAATTACATACAAAGCCCTAATTGCTCACGTGCTGTGCTGAAATGGCTCTTTATCTAAACTTGCATGGAGAAGCTGCTTGCAAGAGTTGCTGACCATTGTTTTTTTATATAACAGTTTTATGTAAGAGAGTTTTCTGGAAACGAAGAACCGAGGACCTGGAAAATCTACCCACAAAGACAGTGACAGCAATACCTGGACATTTGTCACTGCAGGAGAGGGAATCTTTAGGCTCACTCAGGCACTGTGCATCTTGTGCTCTGTGAGAGACAGCCACTTCAGAGACCAAGCTAATGCCATAAAGGCAAATGGCAGCAACGTCGATTTGGAAGTTTTGAAGTTGTTTAGGTCGGTTATTAATTCCCATGCTCAAAAATAAAATTCAAAATAGCACAGAAATATAGAAGTAGTAAAATCCAATTCTAGCTCTCCTTTTGCATGACCTCTCTCCATCAAAACCAAACCGCACCTACAGAGAACAGTGACCTATAAAAGGAGGTACTTCAGAAAGTAATAAACCAAACAGTCTGGGGATGTATTGGATTACATAAAACTTGCTCTGAATATTAATCAGCTTCTTCTACTAAAATGAACACTTATTACATAAGGGGAAAAAAAAGAACGCTAATAGCATCAATCTAGAGAATATGATTCAGATTGCCTTTATCATTTCAACATGCATAAACACAGGAGTCAATGGTTAACTAAAAATAAAGACATTTTCCCCACTCAGCTGCTCATCTCCCTACAAAGATTCACTGACAAACCCTTTTATAATACACTATCACAGTTAACAATTTTTAGGCTGATGAAAAAATCCATTTCACCTGAAGTTTTGCTTGTGGCGCTGATTCTCCCTCGTCACACACCTCGCCTGCTCCTGCCCAGCAGTAGGGATGAAGAAGTCAAGAGCAAAACTCCTGTGAAGCAATGAGCTGCTGCTGTGCTCCTGGTAACGCAGGGCACAGCGAGAGCTCAAGGTGAACACCTCCCATCAGAGCTTCCCCAGCCCTGCCCAGCCCGTGGGGCTTTGCCCATCCAGTTGTAGGTCTGAAAAGCACCAAGGACTCAGAGCCCATGAGGCAGCAGCCTTCTGTTTCTCATCATTCCTTTCCTAAATCTCCATTTCCCTCCATGAGATTTCAGCTTGTTGTTTCTAGTTCAGTTTAGGATGGAGAACACTTCATCCTTATTCTTTTTTGCATGAAAACTTTTACTCTATTAACATAAGATATATTTACATATAAAAAGTTCATCAGGCACATATTTAGACAGTCACAGATATGGCAAATTTTGAGCTGCCAAATTGCTCCTAAGGCATAAAAGATTATTATGTTTCCCATCTTCACCTGCAAATGACATCTACAGTCACAACAAAGGGGACCCGATTCTGAGCTGTCTTCTGCTGATGTAAAACCAGAACAACTAATTTATGCCCCACTGATTCACTCCAGCTTTGGAATGATGCACCTGAGATCATAATTCAGGCTCATATTTCTTGCTAATTAGCTCCGTTCCAGTTCAGATTTAATTCCTGAAGGACATCCCCTTTCAGCATGATTTCATTCGTTGTTTACAATCTATTACTGAGTAGGACTGACATACATAGACCAGAACCCACACTGAAAGGAAAATTCACCACAGTGTGGCTGAGTGCCCTGCCAGCCAGGTTACTGTGAAATATGTTTGATGTTTTAAGAGGCTTTACAAGTACTTGGAGAGCAATGCATTTGGAAAACAGTTTATATTATAAACAATATTTTATATGGCACCAAAGTAAAACTACAATATATGAAAGGCAAGCCCAAGATGCAGCAGTGTCCACTGTGACAAATGACTGTGTCCTTCCCACTATCATCACTTGATAAGGTACACGATGTAAACATTTGATTATATTGTACTTGATGGCATTTTTATTTCCAGAGTGTTCTCTTCCAGCAGTAGAAATGGTGCATTTAAATGACGACTGGACAGCACCCTGTCTGCCAACAGCGGGCGTTTACTGATTTTATTTATCAAAATTTGCACACAAGATGAGGGTCAGTGCTGCAGGCAGTGCCTCCTGCTTGAGTTCCTCAGTGCTCTTCTCCTGGGAGCAGCTTCCTTCAGGAGCACATGTGTAGCCCAGTCCACCTGCTCATGCCATTTAAACCTGTTTAAATATGGCGAGAAGATAAAGAAGAGCAGCAAGAAATGACAGGAGGTGGACACGACAGCAATACTAAAAAATCAAATCCTGCCCTTTGGGCTTTAGCAACTTCTTGATGCTGTTGCAGTATTTCCACGTTCCTAACAGATCTCTCAGAGAAACACTAGCAGGACTCACCAGATCTATCAAACACTGAAGATCAAAATCAGTAAACACCACAGCCTGAGGCCAGTGCCAACATACAAAAAAGGAACCAGCCTGGGATGGCAATAAAAGCAATAACTAATGGTGTAATAATATATAGCAATAACCAAAGGAGACAAGATTTATTGATCAAATCGGGTACTTCACATCTTCTTTTATTGTAGCATCCTCAGGATCTCATCTCGAAAACCTCCAGGGTAGAAAAACGTTATCTACATTTCATGGGTAGAGAGGTTGGGACAAAGGAAAACCATCGAGGACACTTTCCTTGGGACAGGCTGTGCTGCCTTCTTCAGGTGTTTCGCTCTCCAAAGCCACACAGGGAGCACCAGTACCTTACAGCTGGATCATTCAGATTCTCAAATACATTCCTCTCATGAACCTACTCTACTAGTCCTCAAATATCTTCTTCTCTTCATTTTACCACTGAACAATCACTTTGTGACAAACAACACATGGCTTCTGAAGCGTGCTGCAAAGCACAGTGACCACAGCCTACATCAACGCCTTGCCTAACAGTCTTGGGCCTAGGGTGCCCAGTCTTCCTTCACTTCTTGTTTCCCATAATGCTTTTGCTTTTCTCTAATACAATTTTTAGCATCTGAGGGAAAATGGGAAACAGCTGAAGTTCTAAGCAGGACTTGAAGCTGAACTACAGAAAAGCAGAGAAAGCAGCTATTTTTCTAGAGAAATCACAGGCTGGGAATCCGACGTTATTGAGCGTGGGGATAAAGGGAAGGTGGGGAAAGAGTGAGGAGCAAAACAGGAGAGAGGAAAGGCTCTGAAACTGATAGGATGAACTGAGGGTAGGGCAGATTAAGAAAATGTCTTTACTTCTGTGTTTATTCTTACCAACAGTCCTGAAATTTGAATTGAGGAATACTGAAAGATTCGCCCTCTGGTACAGAACAGAGCAGCACACACCACTGTGGTGAGGCAAAGTCCTCCTCCCACTGCACAAACTCTTACAGGACTGTATGCAGCTGCAGTGTTCCACAAGCTATCACACATCCACGCACCATATATGAACCAAAAGGAATGAGCTAATACCTGAATGTTTCAATAAATCTCTTTTCCTTTCATAACCAATAGAAGGATATACAATAAATACTACAAAATTACTGAAAAGAACTGGTTTTTATGACAATTGAATAAATGCTATGCTGAACGTGGAAACAATGCTGAAGCCATTGTGGACAGACACACTTTCCTCCCACTGGAAAAATAATCAAGGCATTACAGAGCATCTGCTTTGTCCATTCAGCTCCAAACTGTCACTCACTGGGATCTGAATAAAGTATATAGAAATCTAAATCAGGACAGATTAAAGAAAATTCTTCTGTAAATGCCTGTTATATTCCTGTTCATTACAACCATTTTCAAGTTGTCTCTCTCATCTCCATCAGAATACATGAATTGCTGCATCTAATGTGGTGCTAAAAATACATAAGAAAGAGCTTTTTCCTCCATAAAATGCAGTAATACAACAGCAGTGCAAGCACTGCACCCACCAGGTAATGGATGCTGTTGGAAGTCGGCAGGAGTCCCCCCACTGGGTCCACTGAGGACTGATTCAGTGCAATATTCCCCAGGACATACAGTCACTCAGTACTATGAGCAACTCTGTCCTGAGCTGTGCCAGCCCATAGTTTCAGGAACAACGGGCTGGTGAGCATCACAGCAAATTTTCCCAGCTCTGATTTTCTTTAACGCAGAACTATAGCGAGGAATCTTTTCTTGTGTTTTTAATGTTTGCAATGAATCGCAGAGAAACGTCCCAGCAAAACTGTGGTAACTCAGATGTAACACATCCAGCCCCAGGCACACACCTGATTAAATTCAGACACAGAGAAGCCCTCCAGTGCTCCTGCACTGCTGCTCACTGCATTCCCCCAGCACTGACTGCAATTCTCTCAGGCCATCCATGCCATGGAGATGCAGGGCATGCCACTGCCACCTCTGTCATCAAACCAATTGTGCCCAGGGGACACGTCCATTCACAGCACAGCCTTCATATCCAATCCTCTGCTCTTTCTTACTTGTTCTACTGTTTCGTTCTGTTTACTTTTTGTTAATCACCTTTTTTTTTTTTTTGTAATAAATTAATGAAATAATAATTGAAACAAAAAGCTGTGCCACTGCACCAGGAAGCAGAACTGATAGAAGCACAGCAGATACCACAACGTGTCATCAAGGGCAGAAATGATTTGCTACACAATAGACCTTGGAAAAATCAGACTATTAGTAATCACTACATACATTGCCTGTCTCATCAGTGAAGGTCTCAAATGAGGTCAGTTGGTCTGTGCACAGAATGCTGCTAAAAAGCAAATCTGCCCTTACACTTGGACATTGGAAACTGGAAAGGATGCAAGTTGCATAGCTCGCTTTATAAGCAGGTGAAAATAAGCACCAAGAATTCAACAAACAGAAGTGCACATCTTTATGGGACACATCTTTATAAAGAACAGCTCCTTGTTCCCCACAAACATCATCAAACCCAACTTTTCATCAAACCCAACTTTTCATTTTCCAACAGGAAACACTAAGCATTGCCAAATTTACTGATTTCCCCTTCGGTCTTGTTTCCCATTCCTGATGCTGACTGTGAGAAGTAGATTGTGTTTTTGTAGTAGAACAATACAGACTGGCACTCAGATAACTGAGATGGAGCAGCTCTTGCTCTCAATTTTTCTTTCTGGTTTTACATTCTCAACAAATGAAATCAGATATGCATTTATAAAAGTAGGTCCTCCTACCTCATATGCTCGTTTCTGTGTCAAGAAATTCAGATTTCTTGTCTCTATGCATGTTCATATGCAGTGCCATGAACATGCCAGCAGTGCAATTGCAATAAACTTGCAATAAACTTGCACTGGGAAAATAATCATGGCCCTGTAGATTTTTTTTTAAACACAGATGGGACTTCCATGGCATTTTTATTTCTGTATTTACACTGAAGCCATGAATTCAAGGAGCTGCAGAGCCCAACAACACAGCATCCAAACCGTAACAACTGTTAAGACTCTCACTGCAGCTTATTTAAGGGAGAAATAGATCCACTTCTTTTTCTCAGAAAAACTGCAAGAAAAGAAGCTAAGAAATTACTCACACTGTACGATGAGCTGCACCAAAGCTTCTCTGGGCTTCACGTTGAACCCGTTGTACTGGCTGGTCTGGCACCTGTAGGTCCCTGTCATCTCCCGGGACACGTTCACTATCCTCAGGATGCCATCGTAGCTCTCCATCTGCATCGTGCCATCTGGCATTGCGACTTCTTTGTCAGCACGGGACCACAGGATGATGGGTTTGGGCTTTCCTGTCACCTGGCACTGCAGCTCGATTGTGTCTCCTTCCCGTGTGACCAGGGGGGACTTCTCTTGAGGAACAGTCAGATTGGGTGGGACTTCAAAAAACAAGAGTTTGACAATCAGCATTACAGAAAAATTAGCTGGCTTTCTTGTTTATACGGTTCCAATTATGTATCAAGAAATAACGTATACCCATAGAGCAATACCTATTATGTGTACCAGAAGACTGTGAGATGCTACTTTATTTACAAGGCAGAGGGCTCATCTGCTTGAGGTAGTTAAAGTGAGATTTAACAGCCTCAGCTATAGAACTTGCTCACCACCGTGCAGGCACCCAGTGTGCCAAAATGCCATACCAGTGTCTATCAGCACACTGGGAACAACTGCTGCAGCTAGACCTTTATCACCACGAATCACAGCTTTCCTTTGTAAAGGTATTTGCAACTAGGGACATTTTTCTTTTACAACAAACTAGCTGCTGATTTTATCCAGCTCCAAATGGCCACATAGAGGAAGGACAGGGCCAGTTAGAAAGCAGCTCAGAACCAACAGCCTGGAAGCAAAAGGCAGTTGGCATGTCCTTAGCACAGCAGGCTCATTCAAGTTGTACTTTTTCAGAGATATTTGCCTTAACAAATCTGGAAGGAATAGGCGAAGAACTGTGACCAACAAACTGAAGGTAAAACCTGTGGGCTGGAATACTTGGCACGGCCACGCTTATCCCTCCTGCTCTGTGTAGTAAGGGGCAAGAACATGATTCACATAATGGCAGGGAATGGAAGGGACCTCGAGAGATAAAACTGAGTCCAACCCCCAATTGCCACCAACTCTGAATTAGAATCATAGACTAACCCAAGTTAGAAGGCACCCTTGAGGATCACTGCGTCCAACTCCTAGCAATGCTCATCACAGCAGAGATGCTGCAGGGTCCTTGGTCAGAAAATCATGTGTCAATGCTTGCAAAGTCAACAGAGCTCATGTGCCAGGTAACCCACTGAGCACCCATGACCATCCTCCTGGTGGAGGCAGCCCCCTGCTGTGGTGGCCATGTTCAATAATTACAAACTGCTGCAACCCTTGCAGGCCTGATGAAAACTGTTTCGCCAGGTGCAATTATTGCCACCATCTCCTCATATCTATATTGGTTATATATCCAATTTGCAACTTCTTCCTTAGCACAAGGCAAATAAATGCATCATCTCTGCAGTCACTCATCATCTCCAGATCACACACATTGCCTTTGGCTCTGAGGAAGCTGGGATGGGGTGGGCAGGGCTGCAATGTTGCACGAGAAGATATGAAAAGCCTGATATAAATATGCAGTTTCCATTTGTGCCTTACAAAACGGTGGCATCACTTGTAGGTGTAACCCAAACAGAGTCACAGAACCCCTTATTTTAACTTCATTCACTTGCAGACCTGCCCTGCAAAAACAAACAAACAAAAACAACAAAAAAAGAACATCCAAATGCCAGGGCAGATGAAACAGAGCTCCAGTAATTTTATTTAGGCCCCAACATCTTTCCTGGGGCACTAATTTTTTACCCTTTCCTATTTTAACAGAACCTTTATCAGCAGGGGTAGGCATATGAGTTCAGAGGAAAATCAAAGAAGAAATAATGATAATAAAGATAATAAAGATAATAAAAAGAAGAAGTGAGGGGAGAGCATAAGGAAGAGGAAGAACAGGAACAACAAAGCAGGCTTCCACGTGCTTTGTGAAGGCCGTGCCCATGAGCTCAGTCCGGACACATGCCTCCCAACTGCGGCAACGCCATGGCCACGGCTGCCCAGGACAGCTGAGAGGGTGGGTCAAAGGGTGCGGCCGGGCTGCCCACTGTGACATCAGCAGTGTCACAATACAAGGGCTGGCTTTAGAACCGTGGGCAGCCTCACTTTGGCCTGGACCGTTGGTGAGTGCAGCTGCAGGGGAAGGTTGGGCTGGACGAGGGACGCGGTGCCAACGCCGGCCCCTGTGGGAGCGCCACGGGCAGTGCTTGGAAGCGTCGCTGCCAGCGATGGCCTCGGTCCCTGGGCCGCCCAGCTCCCTGGTACCCGCTCCTCCCTGAGCCAAGGGCCCCGTGGCTCTTGGAGCCAATCCTTCCCAGTCCCACTGAGCCCCTCTCTCCCTTCTCTTGCAGATCATGGCTTGGGTGCTTCTCTTAGCCTTGCTGGCGCAGCAGTTTTCAAGTGCCAGTGTTGATGACGATGCCGCAACGCTCGAGCGGATGCATCAGTATGAGGTCTATCTGCGAGAGCAGATGGCGCAGCTGATCGACATGGAGCTGGGGAATGTGGGCAGGAGTTGGATGGACATACCCACCCTGCTCTTTCCTCTGCTGCATTACTGGAAGATCTGGTTCTGGATTGGAATGCTTTTCTTGTCGCTGTGGATCATGTGGCAGCTACACAAAAGGAACCAGTGTGATCAGCATAAGGAGGAGGTGGAGAGTGAGCAGGAGGAAGAGGAATGGGTGGAACAGGAAGAAGAGGAGACAGAGGAGGAAGAGGAGGGTGAGAGAGATGAATTCTGTAAGTTTGTAGACACCAGACGGATCACAGAGCGTGCCCTGGCAAAGGTGCAAGCAAGAGACAACAGGTGCCAGCTGGTGGAGGAGCTGATAAGCAACCTCCTGGATGCCTTCACCAATCTCTGCTCAGACACTTTCTTCCCGGTGCTGCTGCCTGCCATTGGGGTGGGCAGTGCCTTTGAAGGCTGGAGTCTGCAAGAGGAGGACACTGTCTACCGCCTGCTCGTGCCCATGCAGGCCCCAAGAGGGCACGTCTTCATCCCAGAGGTGGACATCCCAGAAGGGATGGTGCTGGCAAGTAACTCCTGCATCCGTGTGGAGCTGCTGTGCATGTGCAAAGTGAGGCTGCTGCTGGGGAACGTGCTGTGCTTCCTCCGCAACCTTGTTGGCAAGCTGCGCAGAATCCAGCAACCCAGCCTCCTCCACACGCTCTGCACTGGCTCCTACCTGGATGTGCAGAAAACTGTCACCTGGTTCAACGTACAGGTGCCAACAGTCTGGACGGTCACCCCCCATGCGCACACCTACAAGCTGCAGGTGCTGCCCTCCTGCCGCTCCTGCAAGCTCCAGCTGAAAGACACCTCCAGCGGAGAGAAGCTCCTCGTTGAGTTGCTGTTTGGGGTGCAGCAAGGACACTCGGACATCTTCCTGAGCAGCCAGAACTCAGAGGCCGGCTTTACGCCCAGCACAGTGTGGCTGCAGAGCTTCGCTGTGGCGGAAAAGAAATTCTTCCAGTATGTGGCCAGGAAAGCCGGACCGAAGAGCTGCCACCTGAGCTGCCTGAGGTTCTTTGCCCACATTCAGGTGGGAACTGGCTTTTCCATCCACACCATAAAGACGGTTTTCTTCCACTTCCTCACCACCTACAGTCTGAAGAGCTGGCACAGGAGGGATTTCCTAATCCGGCTGCAGAATATCCTGTACCACCTGCAGTCCTGCCTGAAGGAGAAACGCCTCGACCACTTCTTCCTTGGCAACCGGAAGGTGCCCAAGGAGATTGTCCTGCCGCACAACTTCCGTGCAGCCAGGCCGCTCAACCTCTTCCAACACCTGGAGACTGACATTAGTGCCAACTGCCAGGCATTGCATGACTTCAGGGTGCTGAGAGATATCTTCAGGCTGCAGTTCCATGAATGCTGAAGGAGGCCTTCACGTGCAGAGCTCTGCTTGCCGGGAGCACCGCACACAGCAGCCGTTCCCTGCTAGCACACCGTGGGGAGGCCTTTTCTGGTGATTAGACTGACTGATAACTACTGATTATCGAGATGAGTGTCATGGTGCCTCAGTGTCTCTGCTTATGGTTGTAAAGAGAAGTGGAAATAGGGGCAAATAGTTGTCATGGTTTTATAATTTTTGGTACTGGTATTCCACATCATAACATCATGTAGTGCATTTAGATGTTAGGTGCAAGTTTAGATGAGGTGCTAAGGGATTTGATTTAGTAGTTGGGTAGGGATAGTGATAGGAGGATGGTTGGACTAGATGATCTTGTAGGTCCTTTCCAACCTTATGAACCTATGAACCTCTTCTCCAGACTGAACAATCCCAGCTCCCTCAGCCGCTCCTCATAAGACTTGTGCTCCAGACCCATCACCAGTTTTGTTGCCCTTCTCTGAACACGCTCCAGGGCCTCAATGTCCTTCTTGTAGTGAGGGGCCCAAAACTGAACACAGTACTCGAGGTGCGGCCGTACCAGAGCTGAGTACAGGGGGATGATCACCTCCCTGCTCCTGCTGGCTACACTATTTCTAATACAGGCCAGGATGCTGTTGGCCTTCTTGGCCACCTGGGCACACTGCCGGCTCATGTTAAGCTGAGCATCAACCAACACCCCCAGGTCCTTTTCCTCTCTACATTCTTCAAGCCATTCTGCCCCAAGCCTATAGCATTGCATGGGGTTATTGTGGCCAAAGTGCAGGACCCGGCACTTGGCCTTATTGAACCTCATCCCATTGAGCTCAGCCCAGCTGTTCAGCCTATCCAAATCCCTCTGAAGGGCCTCCCTACCCTCAGGCAGTTTGACACATCCTCCCAACTTGGTGTCATCTGCAAACTTACTGAGGGTACACTCAATTCCCTCATCTAGGTCATCAATAAAGATATTAAACAAGATGGGCCCCAAAACTGACCCTTGGGGGACACCACTCGTAACAGGACGCCAGCTGGACTTAACTCCATTAACCACTACCCTCTGGGCACGGCCCTCCAGCCAGTTCTCCACCCAGAGAAGAGTGAACCTGTCCACACCACGGGCTGCCAGTTTCCTTAGGAGAATACTGTGGGAGACCGTGTCAAAGGCCTTGCTGAAGTCCAGGTAGACTACATCAACAGCCTTTCCCTCATCTACCTGTCTGGTCACCCAGTCATAGAAGGAGATGAGGTTGGACAAGCACGACCTGCCCTTTGTGAACCCGTGCTGGCTGGGTCTGATCCTTTGGTTGCCATGGATGTGCTGTGTGATCTCCCTCAAGATCATCTGCTCCATAACTTTCCCTGATACCGAGGTCAGGCTGACAGGCCTGTAGTTCCCCAGGTTTTCCTTACGGCCTTTCTTGTAGATGGGAGCCACATCGGCAAGCCTCCAATCTTGTGGGACCTCTCCAGATAACCAGGAATGCTGACAGATGGCAGAATTTGGCTTGGCAATCACCTCTGCCAGCTCCCTCAGCACCCTTGGGTGGATCCCATCTGGCCCCATGGATCTGTGGCAGTTTAGATGGAGGAGTACATCTGTAAACGATGTCGACCTCACTTTTTGTTTTGCTGCTATTAATGTATCATCCATGTAACAATAATTAAGGATCTGAGGCCTAGCCTTTCGTACTGGTTGTAATGCATTTGTCACAGTAAATTGGCATATTGTTGGGCTATCAAGCATTCCTTGTGGTAAAACAGTCCAATGATACCTCAGAGCAAGGCTTTGTCGGTCAATATCAGCATCTGCAACTCCCAGTAAAAGAAATGTCCCATCTGTGTACTGAAGAACAAGAGGGCTCTGCACCCATTCCTGAGGGGGTCCATGACAGCTGCTGGGATAAGAGTCACGTTGGTATAGGTTAGCATCACTGACTGGCATGGGGACACCGACAGAGGCAGGCAGGCTGCAGGCACACAGCCAGCCCTGCTGCAAGCAGTGCAGAGGGAAGGGACGGCCGTTCCCAGCCATAAAATTAAAAAGAAAAATCCCTGCACATTAAGTGCTCTAAAATCAAGCTATAAAAGGAAAGCTTTTTTTAACAAAATATGGCATTTATCTGTCCCTTCTGTTCACCTATTCCCTTCAAAGATAAACTCTGAAGATAATGGCCCACAAAAAATCATCAATTTGCTGCAATAATGAAAAGTCTGCCTGTTTTCTGGTAGTACCCCTGGAGTGTCTCAGGGCTGCCCATGAATGATCACTCTGGACAGTGCTTAAGGTTTACAAACAGTGTTATTAGATCACTAATTATCTCATGGAAAGCATTTTTTCATTATGCTAAGAGGCTGTGATGTGATTTTAATAAACATTTAGAACTAACTCTTTTCTGTATCATCAAAGGAGGAGAAAGATGACCAAAGGACACATATTTCACAAACAGATCCCAGCCATGCATTCTAATACATCAGTCTGAACATTTAATTAATTCATGATTTAATAGCTGATTAGTTTAACACGGAAGCCCTCCCATCACACTGCAGGGCAGACATGTGGCCTCACATAGGTTCATAGGTTCATAAGGTTGGAAAGGACCTACAAGATCATCTAGTCCAACCATCCTCCTATCACTATCCCTACCCAACTACTAAATCAAATCCCTCACAGAAGCATTCAGGTTGGAAAAGACCTCCGAGATCCCCAAGCCCAACCCCAACTACTCCCACTGCACCCACTGCCCACGTCCCTCAGTCCACATCTCCATGGTTCTGCACCACCTCCAGGGACGGTGACCCCACCACTCCATGAGCAGCCTGTGCCAATGCCTGACCACTCTTTCACAGAAGAAATGTTTCCTAACATCCACCCTGAACCTCTCCTGATGCAGCTTGAGGCCATGATCCCTCATCATACACAGTAGTTCTTCAGGAATTACTCTGCCTGTCTCCGGAAACACTCATGCGAAACAAAATCAATTTATTGGCATGGCTACCCGGGTGGTACACGCTCAGCACAGCTTCAGGTTCACCCAGAGATGGAGAACTGAGATGATGTATTTACCACGTGGAGTATCTAATTGTACCCAGTCTGGGTAGGAATGGAACAGTTGAAAGAACTCAGTTAAAGAAAGGTCACTGCTACCTGCTGCCTGAAGCATCAGCCACTCCACCCGGCCCTTCTGACAGCAATTCAGGGCAGTGCATCCCGAGAGTACAGTTAAGATAACCCCCTTGAAAGTGCCAATCATTTCAGTGCACAACGTGTTGTTCACGAGGAAGATAAGAGAAAAAGCCAGAAGTGACAGGTATTACGTCTCCTGCAGTACTGATACTGATTTTAGGGGGATAGGGACAGAGAAAGAACCCACGCTGAGCACAGCAGAATATACGTGACCTAAAGCCTTACTTTTCCTTCTTTGTATAATATTATTTAGGCACAGAAAATGATCACAAAGGAAGACAAACACACTCCTCTGATTCACCTCTTTGTGGGTTACCTTGAGCCTGTTTCGCTGTTCGTTTTTTTTTTTTGCAGTATTAACTTCTCTTGCCCTCAGACCCCCCACAACACATACACACACAGAAAAGCCATCCTGTCATTCAACATTTGCCCAGGCTTGGTTTTATGGCTGGCAGGGCTTTTAGAGGACAAAGATGCAAGCTTTGAGTCTCTATTTCCACTATTCGGTGACCTACTTTACAGACATGCAGTGGGGAAACTGCAAGGGGATTACTTCAGGTCCATTTAGACAAGGTACACACGCGCCTTCCCTGCTGAAAGTACAAAAGAGAAAGGGAAAAAACACTCCTGCTGGAGCATGACACCGAGCATGCCAGGAGGCTGGCACACCAGCACATCATCACTCGGTGTCCCTGCCCAGCCTGCTGCTGCCAGAGACCCAGCCATCCCAGGCAACTCCCTCTGCCTGGCTTTGTGGCTCCAGGAGGAACCTGGTGGACGTCAGGAACAGGGAGTCCTCCCCGAGCCCACAAAGCAGCACCTGGCACAGCACAGGGTGCCTCCAATGCCAGCCCTGGCATTTGGAAAAACGTGCCTGCACTCAGGCCTTATGTTCACAATTACCACGGCAGTCATGATTCTCGATGAATCAGTTATGACCTTCAGATGTGCACTGAAACTATTACAGCTTCAGCTTAATCAGGTAATGAAGTCACACAAATAGGCAGAACTTCTTTTAAGATGCTAAACGAGGCCGATTCCGAGTGCTGGGTTTTTCTTCCCCGAGTATTGCAGGGCAGTGTCTGTAAGGGCTGACATCATCCATCACTGCCAGTGGGAACTGTGACCAGGTTACAAGTACAGCCATCTAACTATTTCAAAAAAGAAGCAAACATGTTCAAAGCAATAACAGAACTAAATGAAATGTGTGGAGTTTTCCTCCTGTCTTGCAAGGTTTATATGTATGTGTTATGTTTCAGGGTGGAAATACTGCAGAGGTGAACAGCGTGCAAAATTTGGCTTTGCATCAAGTGACCACAGTTCCTTGCGTCTCATTTTTACAACACAAGTTCTAGCTCTCTCCACACTAGACTTCAGTTATCCACAAAGAAGCTACAAAATCTACTTTCAAGATTTTGCTGAAGCCAAGGTGAACGGCTTCCCCTCCCTTCCCTTGCCCACAGATGCAGGTTTCTATCCCAGCAGGCAGCCAGGTTGGGCCAGGCACAATTTGCTCCCTGACTTTTGCAGGGACTGAGGGGGGGCTGGGCTGCTTGAGCTTCCACACATCTCCTTCTTACCTTTTTAGAAGAAATGCTTGAGTTTGAATGTTTCCAGTCTTCACTGGACATCATTTTAAAAGATGATGAAGTGTCCCTGAAGGGACACTGCTCAGCTCCCTTAGAAGCTTCCAGTCCAGACCCACGGACTTACCTGAGTTCATTTGGTTTATTTGATCCCTATGTCTATCAGAACATCTCCATATTCATCTCTCATCTCAGCCATGTCACTGATAAAGCTGAGTGTGCAATACACTCGAAACCTATGAACCTATGAACCTACAGGTCAGCTTGGGAAACCTCTTTTCCTCAGTTTCTCCTAAGCTGTCTGCTCAGGACCAAACCAGAACAGTTTGCCAGTGTGTACCTACATTGGCCCAAGGAAGTCCTGCATGCTGCAGCTCTTCGTTGGAGTGCAATATCAGCAAGCAAAACGATTCTCCTATTGGCACCGCTGTCTTACTGAGGATGGACAGCAGGTTCCAAGATTACAATCTAAGCAATAATTTATCAAGTTGTAAGAGATACTGTTCAGATACTATATGTACTTGTGAAACAAAAACAATATTAGAAGAGTTGAATAATAAAAATATGACATATTTGATGCAAAAGAGCGCAAATAATCTCTCTGAAAAAGTAGAAACTGATTACTTGAATGTGTTTGGTAAAAAAAAGGGGTCAGAAGATGTCTCTCTAACATTTTCTTTCCACGATACAAAAATGGTTTTCAGTTTTGTTTTTTCTTGTGTCACATCTAAACAACGTGCACTGCATGCCTTACCCCAGCAAGTAACATGCACAGTCAGAGGGAAGCACCGCAGTGCTTCACAGAAAAGCCAACACAGACAGCAGTTGTGATACCTACACTCTTTGTCTCTGCATTTTAACATTAAATAGCGTTCTGAAAACAAAAGCGTTTGTTGGCTTGTTTCTGTTTGCTGTTTTATTTCTGTAGAAATCAACTGCCAACCCTTGTTTCTGGCTTTAACTAACTTCTCAGGAGGAAAAGCTCCTGCATTCAGAATGCTCCCCGGTTTATGATACTAACATGGGCTACCTCAGTTATTAAACTCAACTACTGGGGGAAAAAGCTTGAGAAATGTGTTGGTTATAAGCAAGCTATTAGCAAAGAGATAAGGAAAAGCAGAGAATTAATGTTGTGTTACATAGTCCTACTCCACAGCCACAACAAGGCATTTATTATCAGTCAAGGTATAGCCAAGGTTTTAGCTCATCCAAAAGAGAGCCATTTCAGTCACTGATCTGGAAATATGCATAGTAGGTACATTATATTTTTTGCCTGTTGGGAGTAGCATGATTCACCAACAAGCAGTGGATAATCTTAAAGAAAGAGAGAGCTCCTTCCGCTGTTCTTGGCACTCGCTGTTCAATGAGAGCAGCTGGATGGTTTCAGTCTGGTTAACACAACACCCACCTACTTCTCTGTGTAATTCCCTACCAGCTATTTTTTTCATGACTCCGGGTGCCTGGAAGTCCAAAATAAAGGCCTAAATCTTTTTTCAGAAGCAATAACTTTCCTGACAATAAGAGCACACATACCACTTTATGTTTTAATCAAAGCAACTCAGCCCCTGTTTTATGTCCATTTGGATATCCCTGTGGTGAGAAGCACCCTGTGTATTCACCTCCTTTTCCCAGGAGTCAAGGAAAGCTATAACTTGGCTACACAGATGTAAAACCAAAACCAGAGAAAGCCTCCTTACCTGTACTGCTGGATATGTTGACATCAATGCTGATATCGGATATGCCGCCTCCTTTCAGAGATGCAACACACGTGTACGTCCCAAAGTCTGTGAATTTCAAGTCAATGATGTCCAGGTTGGTGGTGCCAGGTGACACGTCAGGGTCGGTCTGTGTGATGACCATCCTTTCAGAGCTTCGCAAAGGGCGCCCATTTTTAAACCAGCTGAACGTGAGCTCCTCCGAAGGGACAGCTTCCACCTGGCAGGAGATTTTCACCTCTCGCCCAATCTGGATATTGTCATCTTTGTGATATGGGTCAGGAGTGATCCAAAACCGTCCTTTTTTTAAGGCTGAAATATGCAGAAAAAAACAAACAGAAAAAGCCAACTGTTTAGTCTAAAAAAGCACCAACTTAGCTTCATGCTTCACTTTATCTCTCATATGATGCACTGGGAACGCTGAAACTTCCCACGCAGACCCTTGGCACATCTTTGTAGGATGAGATCTTATTCAAATATCATCAGAGAGCATTCACTGATAAAACATTTGTTATTTCCAAAACGAAAAATAGGGATTCCTAGTGCCTGAATTATGCTAAGCTCCTGACAACTGAAGAGTAACCAGAGCAATTCACCAATTTTTGTTATCCGTTTCTGGAGGTCCTTACAATCCCTTCCTCACTCCTGTGCGATCAGAGCAATGAGAGAAAACGGAGATATCAACCTTAATATCACTAATAGAACCAGTAGCATCACCTCCAATCTACCTGGAAACAAACAAAGCCATGCAGAACAGCTTTGTGCCGGCTAGTTCAATGGGAAGAGATAACACATGCCCAGGGCTACAGCCTGCCCTGGTTTATGGCTGTTTCCTGTTTATGGCTCTTCCCTGTGGCAGCCTGGAGGGCTCTCTTGTCCCTGCTCTGCCCAGGCTGCCTGCTGCCACCTCCTGAAGGCAGCAGGGCTGAAAGGATATCATTATTAGGTCCTAGCTACCAGTCTGTAGTAAAAGGCAAAAAGCTGCTCTTCTGAGATATAACCCCACGAGAGAGCCCATCGCGAGTACCATGGTTGTACTTCCACAGTAAGCGTCCCAAGGATCTCTATCTCCATCCAAGATGACTCAAGCTAGCAGTACACAATTAATTCTCTAGCCTCCAGTAAGGCAGACATAAGGCAGTCTGAGCGTTTCAGATGGGAACTATAAAGCAGATAAGTTTCTGGTGGCCACCCCAGGGGCAGGCTTAGTGCTCAGGAGGGCTCCCTGCCAACCCAGGGAACACCATTCCTCACCATCTTCCTGGAAAGACAAGCATCTGTAACTCACATTTCCTCATCAGTCTAACATACAAGAGCAAGATAATATGCCAAGTCACTTATTTGAATTTTCTTGTCACTCTTTTAATGAGCATGAAGCAATCCAGAACTGCAACCATTTACGACAGCAAATTGGTTGCTATAAAACAGTCTTGGTTCAATAGTTATTTTTAGACAAGTGCTTCAGAATCAGCCATTAAGATCTTCAAATACAAATATATTCTCATGTACCGAATACAAAATACCACTTACATAATCTCAAGATCTCTATCCCCCTATATATGTCTGCTTAAGTACATACACATGCATATAGCTTATATATGCTATCTCCATCTAGAAAGCCTCACAAGGAGAACACCAGCTAGGAAATACCAGTTAGAAGCAAATAGCGAGGTTGAACGCAAGCACTGAAAGACAGCCATTTACATCTCACATTTCTCTTCATCATGTTGACTTCCTGGTCAACTGAAATGTTTTCCAGGTTGCCCTGGGTTGCTTCCTGCTCTCTCTGCCTTCCCAGTCCATGATCAGCACCCAGGTAAGAAACATCTGAGTGAGAACAGGATGTATTAGCAGCACTCTCCTGCCTGGCCTCCTGTATTTATACACGTACAGTCCGTGAAGTGCAATGCTGTTACAAAAAAGCAAAGGCTGTGAGCTGGAAATTCCTGTGTGTGCATCCCATACTTTGGGTAACCCATGGTCTGCACTTGCTGCATACAGAGAGCATAAAAACATTAAATACAAAGTCATGCACGAGGCACCAAGGATGGGAAGAGAGCCCAGCAGGTTGGATCCTCACATCTCTGCCAGTGGTGAAAATGCCACATTCAGACTCAATGTTGTTAGCTCGGTAGCTCCTTGAACAAAACAACAATTTGGACAAACAACCACTTTGCTGAATTTGCACTTCCGTGACTCTGAGGATAATTAACATTTAATGAATTAGTTGTCAGCTGGTTGTTTTTCCTTCATTCCTCAGTGCAGGAAAGAAGCACATGGCATGAGAAACCCCTCCTGTGAGGACGCTGGTCCTCTTGAACAGCAAATGAAGCCTTGGTGTTCGCTGTGCTGCTCAGCTCTGGCATACACGGTGTCAGCCCAAGTGCTGTCACTTAGCTGCAACTACGCACTGAAAAATCCAAGTGGTTGATATGCTGGTAAGAACTGGTGGGGTTTGAAAATGTCATGAATTTTATCAAGACTACGTTGGCACGACAACGCTCTGGCCCTTATTCAGCATCTATCATTCCCTTCTAAAAGCCGCAGCCAGTTCCCAGGGAAGCAGAATTAACACATGCTTTGACTCCACAGGATGAGCCATACATCGTGCAACAGTTAGGAACTATCAGAGTAAATAACTCTGAAATGCAAGCTGAACTTTTTTGTTTGAAAACAGAAGAACAAAGAATGCTTGCATCTACCAAAAAAAAAAAATATCAGCAAATATATTATGCACATAATTTGCAGACGAGGAAAAAAAAAACAACAAACCCATTTCAACAAGAAATATTTGCTAATAACTTCAATCAGCTATTTTTATTTCTGACTTTTTTTTTTCTTGGAAGCTTTGAGTGCTCATGCACTAATTACAGCAGTTTCTCCTTGCTGTAAAGGAATAACGAGGTCTGATAGAGAAGTCACATTAATGCTTGCCATCTTTCACTTACACAAACTCTAAACACCAAGGAGTGTGCACCTAACCTGGATATTTTTCTCCTCTCTACAAGAAGTTCGGAGCATGGTCATGTCTCAGTGTACCATGCAGGTAAAGAGAAGGGAACTTTGAGAAATTCTGAGGTAAAGGAACAGGCTCAGAAGCAGTGTCAGCAGACACCCTACATCCATCACTAATAGCAGCCACGAACTCCCTGCATTAAACTTCCAACAGCTGTTTAACGACCATCTGTAGCTGAAAGTCAGCGTCTCCTGTTTCTCTAAGCATTCTCCAAGGCTTCACAACCTGCACAGCCATCAGCATTGTCTTCTTTGGCCATCAAAATCAGCAGAAAATTTGACTTTACAATGCAGTGCCTTTACGGTAGCATCACTAACAACCTAAATCCATGAACTCTCCATCACCAGAACAAACACCCTGACATAATAAACACTATTAATTCGTGTTCCTGGGAGCTCCTAATGAGGCATCAAAGGATGTGAGAATCACCATCTGTAACTGGAAGATGTCCTTGGGAAACCAACAGCAGGTGCCCAGCAGCCTCTGACAGCTGTACTCACGTGGAGCTGGAGGGCAGGGAGGAGCACAGGGCAGACATGCTTCTCCAACCCTCCCCATCTCCAGAACTCTTTTTTAGGAAGGGGAAATTGAACTCAGATGTCCTTTTCTAGACTGATGAAACTCCAAATCAAACACTGGAAGCTTCATGACTTAAGTGTCAGAGAACCTCCTGAATGGATGAACCACTGTCAGTCATGCTCATGAAGAAGAGGGCTGTATGAGTCAGAGTGTAGGGCACTCTTGGTTGGCAGAGACAGGAGGGGCTGGGATGACCCTGCTCAGCCCCTTGAAAGAAAAGTTGTCGTAGCATCGAAGGGCCCCATTAAGCTAGATTCAGACCCAGAGCAAACAGGGTTGCCTTTGGAAAAAGGACATAGGGTCAGCAGACCTCTCCAGCAGTCTTGAATGTGATTTCCAAGAAGACTTCAAACC
Organism: Cyrtonyx montezumae; assembly: GCF_038088225.1. Classification (NCBI taxonomy): domain Eukaryota; kingdom Metazoa; phylum Chordata; class Aves; order Galliformes; family Odontophoridae; genus Cyrtonyx; species Cyrtonyx montezumae. Next base: position 2,941,023 of record NW_027071826.1, read on the forward strand.
TCACTGATTTATGGGATGTATTCTACGCAGACCTCTTGGGAACACCTGGACTGAGCCTGGTACAAACCCACCAGCTATGGATTCTGAACATACAATGGATTCTGTTTTTTCACTGCACTGTTGGTTACGTGTGAAGCATTGCTGGAAGGCTTCCATCACAGAGACGGGCTGAGATACATTAAATGAGATATAGGGCTACCCATCAAAATGTGAGAGGTGGTACTGCAGCCATGCTAACCACAGCTGCATCCCAGCAGAGATTTCAGAACATAATCAGCTCACAGGGCTGGAAAATATTAGCCAATGTGCAAATAGGTCTGTAACTGTATTTTGAGACTCAGAACACGCCCAGAAAGTGCCAGTCTTTCTCAAAGAGGCCCCGAAGAACTATGATGTGATCAAATATAAAAAAGATGAAACCATTTTCATCCTCAAACTCTTCACAAAACTCTTCAATGTCTGCTCTCCCTCATTAATTACATTTCAAAGTAATAAAGAGCATTTCAGTATCTAAATGAGGGCCGATTTGCATTCATCAGGTTAAGTCACAGCTTCCCACCCCCACTTGGATCAACCCAGGATGCTCCTTTCATCCATCAAAATGTTCGTATCTCAGAAACGCACATTTCGTGATATATGAACAGCATCAAACACCGTAATTGAATTCATTAGCTGCTGCACTACTTGTGAGCTTTGACATAATAGTTACTGGCCACTGACTGCTTCCTAAGCTGGCACGGGGTGCCAGGGAGTGCTCAGCTTTGTGTTTGCTGATGTCTGTGGCTGTGTGCTGCCTGCGGCAGGAGCAATACTGAGCAGGACAACTGTGGAAATTACTGATTTTAACCTTGACTGAGCAGCTGGGTTCCACATGAGCTTCAATCTCGATGCACCGACCAGAAGTGGCTTTGTCTAATTTTCATTGTTCCCCTTTGTGTTTCATTTAGGCTGGCGAGCAATTTTGTTTTGAATTCTTCCCAGTGAACAAGATGGGTGTGATACCTGATAATGTACCAAGCAGATGTGAGGACCTGCGTGTGACCTGGAGCTCTAGGGGTGCATTTTGGATGCTTACTGAGCTCAGTACTGGGAATGCCACTTGTTTCTGAGCACCCTGATGAACCTGCGTTTTGTCAAGTGCCAATACCTCCATCTCCAGATCCAGCTCACTTCCAAGATGCTCTGCAGCTGATGCAGGTTCTGCATTTCACCTGCATCCCTGGGTCAGGCAATGCAGTCATCCTTTCCTAATGCTCAGACGTTACTGACCCTTCTACATTCCCCTCTCACACGCACAAAAAGGATTCCTGGCTTTATTTTTAAGGCTAGCAATGTCACCCAAAGTTCCCCATCGTGAATGGTGGTCACTTCCAAGACTGCTGTGTGTACTGGGTGAAGTCATTTGCCTTGACTTCTGCTTCCCAGCAAAGGTTAAGAAAACACAAAGAGCACCATGGGAACAGCTTGTTTGGAAAGCGAGCTGCAAACCCAGCATCATTCTCCCAAAACCCCAGTCTCTTAATCCAGACACTGGCTGTCTGCTTTACAAGGCTGAGCTGTATCTCTCCAAGCTACTGCTGTGATCTTTGTACCAAAGGATGATTACTGGGATGATTCATTGGTCCTTGAAAAAAAGACGTGAGGCCGACAGCGGGTAAAGAAAGCCAACCCTTATCATCAGCTCTTGCTTCAATCACACCGGGCTCCTCATCTCCTTAGAGCCCTATAGATGGGAAAAGCAATCCTGCTTTCACACGGCCGCAATTCAAAAGATTCACAACCTTATGACAGAGATTTTAGATAGTCCCTAAAAGACTTGTGAAGCGCATTGGTAAACTTAAACCTTTTTCCAAATCTGTCAAGACATCCCGAGAAGCCAACTTTTCTCATTGCATTATGTTTTCAGTCCCTGCTGGCTTCCAGATTTTGTGGAGGAAAATGAAAAACTCAGCTCCTTCCCTCTCAAACAGAAACTCAGTTTGATTTTGATTGCAGCTGTGGCAGTGTCAGACACAGCTCACCTGAACCTGCCTAACTCTATGGCAATGGCGTTGCGATACAGCAACATACATATAAAATAAAATAAAATAAAATAAAATAAAATAAAATAAAATAAAATAAAATAAAATAAAATAAAATAAAATAAAATAAAATAAAATAAAATAAAATAAAATAAAATAAAATAAAATAAAATAAAATAGTTAAATAAAATAGTTCAGCTTTCAAAACGAATGCATTTCATATGTACGGTGTAGGCATATGTATCTGTATTGAGGCATTTGACATTTAAAGTTACCTGACATGAATTCAAATCTGTTAAATTCAAATCTGGACCAGGTCTACCTCTGGAAACCACAGCACAGTTTGGAAGCCCTTTTCTAAGGGGGATGCCTGGCGTAAAAAAGCCATTCCCACAGAAGAATAGAAATCCTTCTCTGATGGTTCTTCCTTCATTAACAAGTCTACCTCCACCAAATCGTCTGAAGGAAAAGACAGATGCTTCCAAAACCTCTGAAGAAGCACAAAGTCCTTCTGTTATTCTGGCCATGGGCAGCACGGCTGTGCATTCTTCATTATTCTACAGCATGCTGTTGCCTTCAGTGGCATTTTAAAAACCCTAAGCTGAGCAGAGGCAGTTCAGCAACTGTCCAACAGCTGTTTCTCACTGGTGAATATCACGGTGCAATCTGCTGAACTTCCTTCTGTCACAGTAGAATATATTTCCAAATTATATTGCGTGCAAGCAACACCAAAAGCACAAATTTGTTGTGCTTTTTTTTTTGTTTTTGTTCAAACAACATTTTTGAAAGCAATCTCAAGTCCTGCCTCAAAGCATAGGAAGGAAAGCATTCATAACTGTGGTCTTGTAATGCTAAGGTACTGTAATATTCTAGAAAAAAACCACTACATTCCTTGTAACCACGTTTGCAGATATCTGCTCTCCTTAATGAAAGTTTATCTGGTTTGCAACATCAGTACAGTCTGCACATCAGATCTGGACGCAGAGGAGCCTGCTCTGAAGTGCCTCATAGGTAATCACTTCCACTTCTTTCTGATGAATGGCCACCATCCATCACAGTCAGCACCGTGCTGGGATGCAGCTCTGTACAACAAATTTCAATAACAGAGAAGATGACACTTGCAAACTGAACCATCTTAAAGACCACCCTATGCTGCTGTGGTCATCACAGCCACACCAAAGCACTGCCTCAGCACAGCCTGAAATCCAAAGAAACCTGAGACTTAAGCTAAGCAAGTGCTTCATGCCACGCTGCAAGGATGGCCTCGAGCAAGCAGCTGGGCCAGGGGCTGAAAAATCTGGTCTGCTGAAATGGACCTCATGATGGGGTGGTGTTTCTGCTTTTGGAACAGAATATGAGTTTTGGACAATAAAGAACTGGAACTTTTACCAGCAGGCTTCAGTTATTGAAATTGTAAGCTTGTTGGACAAAACCTGGGTGTCCAGCCAGTGCTTTAAGAAGTCAATTTTCCAAAAAGCAAAGAGAATAAGATTAATGGATTTGAGGCGATAATATAAGCAGACAAATACCTAAGTCCAAATTTTGAGTTATGTAAAGAAGAATTGTATAATGTGGTTAAGAAACCACAATTCTGAAAACAAAAAGCAATGGGAGTCAGCTTCTTTGGTGAGCGATAAAAGATTCCGGGACCACAGGATGGCTGTGGCTGGGAGCACCCTGTGTCCATCTGGTCCCACATCCAGGCAGCTTTTGGGGTTCTCCAAGCAAGAACACCCCACAGCCTAAAATTTTAAAAACTCGAGCTGTAACAAACGGGCGAGGTGGCAGTAATGAACAATTCATGGCTCTCTATATATGGGTAAATCCTCAGGTGTGTGCTGGTAACTAAATATAGTGGGTTCACAGGCCCAGCTGCAGTTCCTCACTGTCACTGTGCACTGAGCACTTCATGAGCTCAGGGAGCAGCTTTGGGCGCTGTACCGGAGCCCTTCTCTCTGCTTATGCCAAAGTTTCTGCCATTCTTGTTTCCTCTTTCTACTTTCCACCTTAAGTTTCTTGTGCTACTCCAACACTCAGCCACTGTAATCAGTCTTTTGTGTTTGTTGTTTGTTTTAAAATCAAAGCATGATCGCATGCAACAGCCACTTCTTCCCCACACCTTTTGCTTCATGTCTCTGAACCACCTTGTACATAGGAGGAGAACTGAAGAGCCCCTCTCTCGCCAGGGGATTTAAGGTGGGTCTCAAATAAGCCATGGCAGACGTGGCCTGGCCTTGCAAGAGCTGTAAGACCCCTCCTCACATAAATGACCATCAGGAAGAACTGTCACCCTCCCTGGCCATTCTTGAAACCAAACCAAACACTAACACCTACCCCCCAAGAAAGTAGAAATCTATGAACACGTGCTTTGTCTTTTGCCATTTTGCAGGACCTTAATATTTTAAGATTCAGCACCTCGCATCCAGCCATGGGCTACACCTTTTTCTCTTACAGAGATACTGAACTGGCTGGAAAGAAAGGGGATGGGCCAGATCCCTCAGCATCTTCTGCAGAGCACCAGCCTGCAGCATTTTTAGCAATAACATGCTCAAAGCCTTGCCAGCTTGCCTCCACAGCAGTTGTATCTGTTTTGTACTCCATTATTCATATTCATTCTTGGCTGATGGGGGACCAGCAGGTCTGCCAAGGTCAGCATTGTGCTGCTGGCTTATTTTTCCTCTAGCAGAGAAAGCTGTCTTACTCACACGGTTCATCTGCACAGCTCTGCTACTGCCTGGATCATTGCTGAGACATGGAAACTTTCTTAATCTGAACAGAGATCTGTGCATTTTGCTCAGAATTTTAAAAAATCAGTCTAATACCAAATAATATCAGACATTAGCACTGCACAGTGCCTGCCTCCTGCATTAGCAGCAAGGAATGCTGCTGGATGGTTTCACACAAGAGAGCTCTCTCCAGGTGAAACCAGTCCTGTTTGAGTGAGCAGGCAGGGTGCATCTTGCTTGGCTCATAAGGAGACCATTAAAAATAACACAAAAGGAGCTCTTACAGAGAAGCACGTGTTAATGTTGACCTCTCTTCTCAAAATTCAAGTTTCTTAAATAGGATATTTTGGACTGCAAGATCTTCCAGATGAAATTACGCTGCCTCAATGTTCACTATACTCACCTTCCTATACTACGGAGAACTTAAGTAGAGACTTGCCTAAACAAAAACCAACAACCCATATATTCTCAGCATTTTGCCAAGAGAGGATCATTTTGCCTCTGTCAACATGGTCTAAGCTTAAAGAGTTTTTAAAGTGCTAACTTTCAGTCGTTATCAGAACAATTAAGCTGTCAAGCATCTTCTCCTAGAGCATCTCCAAACTTTTTAATATCAAGTAATTATTTGGCACTTACAAAAACAGATGCATTCACATTTTCAATTTAAATGCAAATACTGTGGAGAGATTTCAGGTTTTGTCTTTATTTTTATAAATGCTTCTAATATTTAAAAGAAAAGGACTGATTATTTTGGAGATGCCACGTGGCACGTGTCTGTTTTTACCTGTGGTCTGGTTAATTAGCTCTTTCTTTCACTACTTTTCCTTCCTGAAGGGAGGGGACATGCACACCTCTCTGTAACGAAGGAGATTCCACTTACCAGTCAGAATCATAGAATGCTCAAGGTTGGAAAAGACCTCCAAGACCATTCAGTCCGACCATCCAACTACCACCAATACTTCACACTAAACTGTGTCCCTCAGTACCACATGCAAACGTTTCTTGCACACCTCCATAGATGGTGATCCCCCCACTCTCTGGGCAGCCCTTTCCAGAACCTGACTGCTCTTTCAGAGAAGATATTTTTCCTAACATCCAAGCTGAACCTCCTCTGGTGTCACTTGAGGCCATTAAGGCCTGATGTTACTCAATGTATGATCCTTTAAATGAGGAAGCCAAGATCAAAGTATGTGAAACACAGCATGGATTCTCTTTTAACTGCTTTCAGAAGGAAATATTCAAGAAAAAATGAGCCCCATCAGAGAAGAAAAGCCATACAGGTCCACAGGTGAGGAGGCAGCTCTGGAGGTCTCCCTCCCAGCTCCTGCTCGAAGCACGGCCAGAGGCAAGCTCAGACCTCGAAGATATCCAAGCAGTGGTGACAAACTGGCATTTGCCCTGCTCTGAAACCCCAAGCAGAAGAAAGAGAGATAAAGCCAAAACGCTGCCATGATGTGAAAGCCATCGCTGTTGCAGCTGGTTGAGTGGCAGCCCCATAGCCAGAGCCGTCCCATCACCGACCGCCCAGCTCACACACACGGGAACATCACAGGACTCCTCGTAAGCCAGCCAAGAACTGGGATAGAAATTAAACAGCTCAGAGAGAGGCTGACACAATCCCCAGTGGGCTGCGCACTTGCCAAACAAATTATAAACCCTCTGAACATTACAGCTGGGTGTTTTCCAGGGCCTTGCTGAGCCTTCCTGAATGCCAAAAAGCCAAACAGTGTGATTCTTTGCTCTTCTCTTTGCCCACACCGCACGTGGAGCTCAGCACACAGGACCTGCCTTTCCCATACAGCCTAAGCAGACTTGTGCTTTCCAAGGTTTCCCCACCAGATTGCCCCCAGCTCCAGCTCCCTTCGTGGCTCCAGGGTGTCACTATCCAGGAGGATTTCGTGAGAGCCTGGATTTGTTCCAAGGTGGGATGCATTTCCTTTAAACGTTTTCCTTTTATTTCACAACTCAATGTCTCAAAAATGAATCAGGATCCTATAAAACTTTCCAGAATGATTTGTCAGAGTGGGCTGAGACCTAGCAGTGTCACTCACAGATGCCTGATGCCATACAAGTAAATACATCAAAGAACATTTCCAGGTCATCAGTGCCAAACCAAACAAAAGTTTGTGTCATTTTTTTTTCCTGTTTCCCTTCTCCTGTAAGGATGAGACAAAATCTTGAAAGACTCAGTTCCTTCTGACAAACAAAATGCTGATGCTGTTAAGACTCCGTCACGTATTCATCAGACAAGATCTAAGACAGTATTAAACTACAGCAATGCACCGGTGCCAAAAAATGGCCATGTATCAGGAGTTCATATTGCCAGCCAAGCCAGAGTGAGGATAACGTTTTTCCTTGCCCTCTATAAAAGAAAGAATGTCGGCACCCAAAGTAGCCACACAGCAACAGTCAGATGGAGAGAGACCCAATGAGTAACACCTCCAGGCCTTCATAGAGATGTGGAGCCCATCTGGCATGTGGCATAGCAAACTTATTTAAAAAATGAGATTTTTGTACACAAAAGCTCTGCAAAGTCCTAATGAAAGGGGAGAAGAATCAATAAACCATCTCCATTTTTATATGGAACCGTTTTATGAACTCGTGTGCAGCATAGCCCAGCCTGGGAGAGCACACATGCCTGAGAGTACTATGGCAGATAATAAAAATAAATGGACTTATTAAACTCTGAAGCTCTACTTTTTCACACATCCATTCTCAGAGCTGTAAACTTTAAGGTAGCGCACTGGGAACTTATGACTGTAGCAATGTGCTGGTTGTGCCATGAGATCAGCTTTTCTAGGCAGAATCTTATCTCAATCCAAGCCCAGACACGGGGACACCTCTTGGTGGGACAACCAGAATCAGCTGGAAGAAACTTTTCTTCTGCCTAAAATGCTGGAGGAGCTCCCAGTGAGATGCCTGCAGTGCTGGCTCCTGTGGGCAAGCTGGAGGAAAGCGTGGAGGAGCACAAAACAAAGGACTGCTCCTTATCCTCACCCAGCACGGGGGGCTCTCCCCAAACCCTTCTACAGACAGCTCTGCAAAATAAGTATGACAATAAGTAAACATAGAATGGTGCAAGAGATGAAATGAGACAAGACGGGTGTCTGGGATAAAGATATCTGGATTCTAAGATCCAGGAGGGCTCATAGTCTCGATTACGAATTTCAAACCTTGGCACCAAAAGATCACTCTTGCTTTTAGTCAGCTTCAAGTAAGCACAAATATTAATGGATGCTGAAAGCCAGGACAGGGGTTGCTCTATTTCCAACTGACTGAAGAAGCCAGGAGAGAGAGCCCTCCATCAACCTCCTAGGTGATTCTCCTCCTATACTTGGCGTTGGCATGGCTCCATCTTGAATATGGCATGCAGTTCTGGGCTCCGCTCCACAACATAAAAAGAATGTTAAGAACCTGGTAAGTGTCCAGAGGAGGCAACAAAGCTGTTAACAGGGCTGGAAGGCATGGCTGTGAGGAGAGGTGGGGACACTTTGGTTTGAAGATTACGAGGTCAATATAACCTTTTCACTACTCCAATACCTTGTGGTACCTTCTCCAGACAAACACAGAAGAATCTTTCAGGAATGAAATACCTCCAAGAGCAAAGTCTAAGAGACTCCCAGGTCAGAAGAGCTTCCTGGGGCATAGGAGAAGCTCAGTGTTCAACATCCCATGCCCGAGCAGGGAGAGGAACTGAGCATGGGGCCACAAGACAGACAAGGCCTTGAACTGCTGAGCTCCTGACAATAATGCAAAGCTTTTCTGCAGTGCCACGCAGACATGGGACATCAGGAAGTATCTGTCACCATGTGTCCAAGGGTCGTGAGATGAAAAAGCATGTTTGCTGTTTATCTGATTTAAAAAAACATGCGTAAGAAGACTAAGCATAACTTACTTTGAATTGCAACTAATAGAGGTACAAAGTGACAGATTTGTGATGAATGTGATCCAGTACAAGTACTTAGAGTTAGAAAGCACTATGAAAGACGTACATTAGACATCCCCCTTCCTGGTCTTCATGATGAATGACCTCCCCTACATCGGAAAAATACCATTAAAGAAGTCAGAAAAACATCACCCAAGCAGGAGGAGCAACAGATCTGTACATCAGGCTGCAAGAGTGATGGGAGCTCTGTTTCTCTGGAAGAGGTGGTGTTTGATTTGCTACCTGACATATTGATTTATTTTTTTTTAAGAGGAGGAGAAAAATGTCCAGTCTTAATCAAGGGAGAGGAATCGAGATTCTCTTAGAGCTTCCTCTGCTTTTGAATGGTTTTGCCTAGAAATACATTACAGGAAGCTACTCTGTTCATCAGCCTGAGAGCAGGAAGTGGAGATGCCACTGATGAGAGCACCCAACAGCACTCAAATGCTAGATTTAAACAACTCAATAATCTAAAGAAAATACTCAGAAAGAGACTTTCAAAATCTGACTTGGTGAGCAGCAGCTCTGCTGAAATGAGAAAGCATTCCCTCTATCTCTGTTTTAACCTGGACACCTTGACAGATGACAATTTCTTTGATTCAACAAAGCATTTTGCAATAATTTTGGATAAACTGATAATGACATTCACAGAAGCACAGAATCACAGAACTGTAGGAGTTGGAAGGGATCATGTAGAGATCATGGAGTCCAACCCCCTGCAAAGCAGCTCCCAGCCCAGGGTGCACAGGTAGGTGTCCAGGCACGTCTTGAATGTCTCCAGAGGAGACTCCACCACCTCTCTGGGCAGCCTGTGCCAGTGCTCTGTCACCATCCTTCTTCACAACAACTGCATTTCACTGAAGAAAAAACAACACCCGAAGATGGCTATGACTAAATGGGTTCGTCGTTGCAATGACAGCTTTGGTCCAACCACTTTGATTTTAGAAAATTCTTCCATGCCATGTTCACTGGGAGACTAGCCAAAAAGCAGAGAACACACTAAATGCTTATGCACACTAGAGGGCTGTCCTGGGAGCTAACAGACAGTAATGCACCAAAACCATGAGTGGCACCTGCTACCCCTCGCTGCTTGAGCAGCTCACAGCAGTCCCAGCAGCCAATTACTTACACCCTGGACATTTAAGCACTTATTCTTTCTCATTGAAAGATTATCTCTGATTTTAGGGTGTTTTTTTATTTTTTTAATTAAATGTGTGGCACTCACGTGGCATCATTCATAATGGATTCAAAAGAAGGTGTGATGGGCTTTTATGAATTTGGGCAGTCAGCCACAGAGACAGGAAAATGCCCAGAGCTTCCTGAAGATAAGGTAGCCTCAACGGGATGAAGCACACACACAAATACACAAAAAAGACATGTTCAGATAAAAGCACGGTGAAATTTAGTGAATTTTAACAGGAGCAAATTTAATCCAAGCCCTGATGGCACTTTTTACATCTTTCCTATCTGTGTAAGACAGGGGGATTATTGTCTATTTCCTGGGCTTGGTAGTCCAACCTGAGAGAAGCTGTGAACTCCAATTACCAAATGCTTCTCCTGCAAGGCTTAGTTGCCATTTCAAGTAAATACTCTTTTCTCCTCAGCTGCAGTGTGAAAATTCTGATAAAAAACAACAACAACCACAACAAAAAAGAGATGAAAGAGAGAGAAGCAATGAGCTGTGGGCAAAGTGCTAAGAAGCACACACGAAAAGCAAAATCCAGAGCTGGATACAAATTCCTCCCGTATTTCTCTGCTTTGCTTGACATTCCTTTTAGTAAATATAAATCTAAGTCCAGAATAAAAAAGAGGGTTTTCTTTCTTTAAAGACAGTCCTTCCCTTTATCAGAAAGAATAGTCTAGGGGAGAAATCATAGCAGCAGCAGTGTACTGGGAGGCTGCACTGCAGGATTTGATGGGGCGGTGCTCTTTGTGGTGCTTCCTTCTCAGAATTAACAGCCACGCAGCAGAGAAGGAATAAAAGAAAAAAAACACTTCCTTGAATGTTTCAATGATATTTTGTTCAACATCTTGCAGCTCCTAGGCATCTCATAGGCATGGGCTTCTATAAATAAAAATGTGAGGGCACGTCATTATTATGCTATGACTCATGAAATTTGTATCTGCAGGGAGCTGGGGACTTGGTTTTTCCTCTGGGCTCCCCAGTGCTGTCTGCTGGGTCAATTAAAATGCTCAGATTTCTTTTCACACAAAGCCTCTCCTTTCCCTTTGCTTATTCCGAGTGAGTGCTTCACTCCCATCTTCCCTTCTCAACCTCATCACTGTTGTAAATCACAGCAAATTAATGTCGATGCTGCGTTCTTGAAACAACACTGCTTTTGCCTCTTGACGACAAACCCCCTAAGCCAAATGTCAAAACATTCAAATGGAAATACCATATTACAAATAAATCTGTGGACTTCCCCTGATAAACTCCTGCGGACCTAGGCTGATGTGACGCTCTCTTCCTGACCCCCTGAACAGAAATAGCTTCCAATTCATCATCCTGCTGAAGAGTGTAATATGTTGGGCAACACGAAGAGAACGGGGGTTATGGCTCTTGTAAAATACTCACACCACTGGCTCCTTACATAGCAGCTTCTCCTGAGTATGATTAATCACATGGCATTATTTAAAGTTCCCACAGTGTGTTTCAGTAGCTTTCATAGATTAGGTTATAGAAAATTAGTTTCAGATGAACTGTTTGCTTCAGGTAGATTAATCCACTCAGATGATGCCTACCAGCCAAGTGAACTCTTCCTCCAAACCAACTTGCCACGTCCCTCGTGTTATCCGAAAAGCAGTAAACAAGTGGGGAGAGTTTCTCTCTCCACCTGGCAGTAATTGCTCTGCAAGCACTCTTCTCTTCCTTTTATCTAAGACAGACGTTTATCCTACTATTTTGCATAATTAAAGCACAGATACTAATCTAAAGCTCCCACCCAGGGAGCAGTCATCTGATGGCAGCAGGCTCACAGCGTGCACAACGGCCTTCATTTCAGTAACACACTCAGCTGATGAGGAGGAAGTTAAGAGCACCTCCTAAATGACACCTCCTGCAGCTCAGGACCACTTGGAGGGATACTCTGTGTGGCCCCTGCCTGGAGGGCACTGCCAGAAGGGGGTGTGCAGAGGATGGCCAAGTCTTCCCACCACAGAAAGGCCCGTGGTGGCCTTTGGCAAGCGTTCGTCTCCCACTCAAAACTGAATGGGAGACCTGCTGCATCTTTGTGGTGCAGAGGGGCACCACTGCTCCCTTGGTTCAACTATGAGCTTCAGACTCACCACCAGAACCTTTGGCTCTGAAGCACTGATTCATCTCATGCCTCATTAGAAATGACCAGAAATGTGTTGGGAAAAGTAGGCCACCCCTTTGCGCAGATAGCTGTCCTGCCAGATTAGGGTTCTCTTTATCCTCCAAAGTAAAGGCTGCCGGTTTTTCCCAGCTCAGCTTACCTCTTACGATGATGTTGGTGGATTTTTTTGCAGGATTTCCAACATTGTTATTGGCGACGCAGCTGTAGGTGCCAGCATCCTCCGACACGATGGCGGGTATGGTCAAGGTGCCGCCGTTGAGGACGGTCTTCTCGGGCAGGCCGCCAGCAGACCTCACCCACGTCAGGCTGGGGGCTGGCTCCCCTCCTGTCGTCACACAGACCAGGGTGACTGCTTCCCCAGGGTTCACCACTATCGGGTCATCCACCAGGAGCTTAATTGAAGGGGATGCTGCAAGACACAAGGGGAAGGGGAAGCTGTAGCGGAGCGATGTCCGTGCAGTCGCTCAGTCCTGCCAAGCACGCTCAGATTCACTGAGCTCTTAGCAAGTGTGGGAAGGCTCGTTCCCCACCTTCCTGCTCACGTGACTCTGCTTCTCACCCTGCCCTGCATCCTGCTGTGTAGGCATCTCCCTTCCCTGGCTGTCAAGCTGTGGGTGGGGATTTTTGTTAAGGATAACCCTGTGGCTGTGCTTGGGAAGGAATGTATATTGCATGGGACATGTGCCAGCACACCGGATTTCCAACCTTGGAAGAAAAGCATTAGGAACAATCTCCTCTGGCACAGAAACCATGTTGCTCTCTTCAATCCTCCCCGTTGAAAACCAGCCCTCTTAATCCTCCCACCTCCCTGACGAACACCCTGGGACTTGGCTGAAAACAGAGAGGAATTTGTAGAGTTTGAGCTGTGTCTGCTGAGTCAAGAGGAGCCACCTCTGTTGGGACAACATCCTGCATGCTTGGAAGTGGCAGAACACAGTGCAGACCCTTTTCTCCTTTATTCTTGCCATATGAGCTGTATCTTTTTATTGAGGAATCCACCCTTACTGGATTAGGACTTCTCTTGAAGGCATTCTCTAAAGGGATAAAGGATGAGGCAATATCTAAATCCATACTGCTAGCACAGAAAAAGCAGCAGCACTAAATAAACATGGGCATACATTTCCATAGGTTGGAAATTCTGAGCACAATTGGGATAGAAAACCAAAAAAGGTGAGACTAAAAACGAAAGGAAATAAAAACGCTCCATCCAAAAATGACATTTCAATGTCACCATTACTAGAGATATATCCTTGTGTGCTCTGCTTTATATATGAATCTTATTTTGATATTAAAAGAATATGATAAAGGCAAGTATGAGACTCAGCTTATGAACTAAGGGTTTTCTTTGGTGCTCGCCCACCAGGATCCAGGATCTGCGTTCAGAGGCTGCAGCACACGGTGGGGAAGCAGAGAACAGGCATTGGCCTGGCCAGGGAAACCCCTAAGAGCACAGAGGCTCACAAGCAGCCTCCTGCTCTACTCCTGCACGCTTGAGGCCCTGCAGGCACTCCCTGGAGTAGATGACTGAGCTCAGGAAAATGTGTGAAGGTGGCAAGGCTGGGTGCTTGGCTAGACGTACAGGGCAGAAACAAGCAGCACTGAGCACTGTGTCTCCTTGCTAAGTCCCCTGATGTCAGTTTCTTTCAGGGATGGACTTCTGTTTTGGGATTAGAGGTATGAAACAGGGAGGCGTGTCATGTTTAATTCTTAAGTACCATTTTTGGGGGCAAAAGGAGCAGAAGTAGGGACCCAGGCACCCTCCCTGCAGCCAGAACTGAGCTCCAGACCTGTAGGGCCACCCCCAGCCTTGGGGCTATGGAAGCTCTCAGCTGGCCCCTTTCTTCCTCCTTCCCCACCCACATTGATGACTTCTGCTGAACAACTCCAGCAAGAAGCTGCTCTTCCCTGCTCCCTCTAAACATCAAGTCATGAAGCAGGGAACAACAGAACCACGAAGAACGCTTCAAAACTTCGAATGAAAGATGAAAGCTCCAACAATGTCAACCCAACCAGGTGCTGCTGTTTCCCATAATGGCCTCATAATCCTCCAGATGAAAGGGGCCCTTTGCCCCCCTTCAGGTAGTGAGACAGAAAGAGCAGTCAATGTGATAGAAATGCTGTGTATCCCTTTCGTCAGCGCTCCAAACAGTAAGTACATGAAAATTATGGTTTGCATACAGCAATTTCTCTTTGCTTACACCACGCATTTCACTTAACTACAACCTATCCAACCAGGCAAACACAAACAAAAATCCAGCATAGCGTTCTCTGACTCCCATTAAAAGCTTGATTTAAACCAAAGAATAATCATTTAGAAGAGATATGAAGGTTTCTAGCAAATGAAGCTCAGCGTGGCACATGAAGGGTCAAATATCTATTGTGAACAGAAAACAAAACCACGGGAGCTCTCATCTATTACTTTGGTATTTCCTTGCTATAGGCAGTCAGCACCGTGTGGCAACACTCCTGTAACACAGAACCTCTTTCTTTCAGCTTTTTAGGGAACACCTCTAAGTGCTCCTCAGTGATACTGCAGCAGTGTAGCATCCCAAAGATTAGCACGGAAAGCAGTAATGAGAACACAGCAAAAGAAACTCCAGGTAACAGCAGGGATAGGAAGAGATGAATTGGACTTTCTTCTAAATGGTCCAAGACAAAAGCTGTTAGAAGGTTTAGCACCAGCTCAGGTTTGATATGGGAACATGGAACTCAATATCATATGAGATCTCTCCATGTTCTGGTTTCAAATTGCCAAAAGAGATGGGACTCTCCAAAAGATGTGGGACTGCTCTGTCTCTGCTGACTGTGGGCAGAGTCCAGGGATGTGTTCCATCTGCACAGGTAATATTCAGGTGATGGAGAAGTGCAAGCCTCATCCACCTTTAAGAGAAGGTTTTACAAATCCTTCAGGAGCCCATGGATGTGAAAGGGTAGAAAATGCCATTTTTAACACTGTACCTGTGCCAACCTCCCATTGATCCCAGCGTTCCATAATACCTGTCAGATCCTCTCACTTCAGGAAGCTGAAATTTTGGCCTAATCCTCTCTCTAAAGTGGATTTTTCATCTCTTATTTACTGGTAAACTTCCAGGGCTAAGCACTCATACAGCACAAAACAGACTTGTGCAGTTCACTGCCACACTATATTTTTAGTCCAACATGATGAAAAAATAAAGATGACAAGATGATCCAGAGCAATTTTAGTAGTTGCTGATTATATCAAAGTATTGTTGAAGGAATATTTAAACCCCTCACTTCAGGGTATAAATTAATATATATTTTTTGTCAAACAGGTGGACAGAGTCTACTGCACTGCTTTTTTATACCCTCCTGCTGTTTTTTGCTAGGGATGGACATGAGATTTGATCCTAAAGGATTACACAGGTGGTTATGCACTGTTTGCAATTGTAAAGCATCTCCTGGGATTGCACTCCAACCAGGAGTGCACGGTGCAGCCCCAGCCTGAGCTGTGGTATTTGGTTAAGGGCAGAAAATCACGTAACTGAGTCAGAACAGAGAGGAGAGAAAGACTTCTCCAGATCTGACTCATATGAAAATGACACTACTAAAAAAGCCATCACTTTTCCAATAGAATGCAGTCTGTATGTCTCCATGTATTCCTGGCACGAGTCTGCAGGGTGCTGTGTGTGCAGGATCAGTCTCTGAGCCCCAAGAGGTTTCACTCAGAGGCACCCACACTGCACGTGACAGCAAGCACTATGTAAGCCAAGCTCCCTTCCTCTATACAACCCAGCTTGCTTTCCCAAAACAAGACAGGAACCAGTCCTCACTCTCTCCCTCTTCACTTTTTGATGGGCACACAGAGGTGGAGCGTTTCGAGGCTCGTGAAGACCCTCACATCCTCACCAAAAAGCTTGATCTCCCAGCTGAGATCACTTGAAAAGAAGCGTACTGCAGTGACAGTGAGCCAGTGATTTATGGCTCCAATCTTGATTTCATTATTACAGTTCTACAATGAGTTGGGTTCAGCATGCAGGCTGCTTGGCTGGCTGCTGCGTTTGCACAGGGCTTTCCCTACATGAGAGGCACTTTCAGGCCCGGGTGCTTCAAAGCCCCAGAGCTCAGCAGGTAGCTGTGAAACCAAAAGGGAACATGTGCAACTCCACCAATGCACAAGATTCCCCTGCAAAAAGCAGCTGCCTCCTGCCACAGGGACAAGGTCCTCAGTTCCAGCTTAAATCTTGCTGAGATCCCCCCAAAATTCCACGGAAAGGTTTAATTTTGGGATGTGTTTCACTGTTTTCCACTGCTGTACATCTCTGCATTTGGTTCAATACTGCATTGGGACATTTATTTCATTCTGTTATCTTCCTTCTCATTCATCTTTTCAAGCCAGTTTGTCTGAAACTTTTCTCCTCTTTCCTCCTACCCCCGCGCTATATCCATCCATACCACACAGACACTTTTGGAGACACCCAGACACGCAGAGCCAGGGCTGACCTCCTCGGTTTTATACAGAAGTCTGATGGGTTTCACAGCTCTAGAATCACAGAATCATTCAGGTTGGAAATGACCACGGAGATCTCCAACCCCAGCCCACCCCAGCGTGCCCACTGCCCACATCCCTCAGTGCCATTCTCCACGGCTCTGAAACACCTCCAGGGATGGTGACCCCACCACTCCCTGTGCAACCTGCTCCACTGCTGGCTCACATCCATCCACCTGCCTGCCACCACCCCCAGGGCCTTTAAGCAGCATTCCACACTAGTTTGGAAAGTTCAGTATCAGAGAAAAAAACAATTTTCCACCAGCTTTGGTGGAGAGAGAGACAGTGCTCGTGTGTCGTACGACACGACAGATTTCTGGAGAATCCCTAATGCAGCAGAGCTGTCTCTTTCAGCAGGAGTCCCTACAGTCTGAGAGATTATCGCCCAGCCACAATCCCAGAGCTTGGCTCTGGCTCATGCCCCCCTCGGATGCGATTCTCAGCCATCCATACCAATGAGACCAGCACGGGCCGTGCAGGTTGAGTAGGCAAAGCATCCCCACCAAGCAGCCTTCCCCCTGGCAGCAGTGGGCTCAGGCAGGCAACCTGCCCAGCGGAAACCTTTCAACTCTCTGATGGGAAAAATAGACTTTGTTAGAAAACAAAACCAAGCTTTGGTAAATATTTCCCTGGGTGAGCGCTTGGAACAAGCTTTCCAAACATCCTTTTTGGACATCGTAATGAGAACGGCTCCATTTTCAAAGGAGCTCTGCATCTTTGCTGCCCTTTAGCAGCAGGGGTTTCCGCGTGCCAGCCCCACGTTTCGGAGCCCTGGTTGGGTCACTGAGGCACAAAGGGAACTGCAGAGCCCGCTGCGAGCCCTGCCCCGTGTGAAACAAGGCCCTACTCATGGAGAGGGAAGCCGGCCGGGCTCCCATTCAGATTGCAGCTGCATCCTTTTTAAAGGGACCTCAGTTTGGAGGTTTTTGAGTGCAAGTATCACTCCTGCACCAGTGTGTTCCAGAGGGCTGCAGGGCCCGGCTGCGAGCGCCCGGCGGAGCTGTGACAGCACTGAGTGCAGCGGGGCAGAGTGCAGGCACATCCAGCCACCATGGAGAAATTAAATCAGAACGGAACAGTTTGTCCCCAGTTCTCACAACAGCACTGCCTCTGATTAATGATTTGAGCATAAGTTTGTCAGATCCAGCACCAAGTCACGAGGTGATCGTGAGCACCACCAGTGCCACCTCCAACGTGACAACCCGGCTCTGCAAGAGAATGGCTCCAATTCAGACAGAGCTGCCATGGGGTCACTGGCAGAGGGACTGGGAGCGTCTCCCAATCAAAGGCCCAACGCTGATGTTCAGTGAATGCAAAAGCAGCAGTCTTTCTGCTGTCTGGGATGGGTATCTGAGGCCAGCACTGCACTGGGAGGAGATCGATATTTGAACGTGGTGATGTAGGATACAGAAAAAAATTCTGATGCCGAAGTGTATTATAATTACGGGACAAATAAATTTATTTAGAGTTGGTATTGAGAAAATGTCACAATTGGCTTTAGGGATTACAGGCAAGGCAAGAGAAATCTAGTGCTTTAATAGACATATCAAAGCAGAGCAAAAGTCATATCCTTGACAACTCATTCTTCTATGATGAATAAAAGTGAAAAGACAATTTCCTCCAGTTTTGTGAATTACTTTATATGTAGAACTGAATAGAACATAATTGGATTATATACATACATATGTGTGTGAGCACGCATCCATTTGATTTAGTGGGATGATTTCCTGCAGGAATACAATGCATACACTCCTAACTACACCCATTATGAACAGTCCCTTTCAAGTCAGAGTAAAAAGAGACAACACTCAAGGTCCCTGCTGGGCTAGGAGCATCAATACCCACTCAGAAAAAAAACAACCTAAACTGCTTTTATGCCCCCGTCCTCCCTGCTTTTATCCTCCCTGCTGCTTACTGACAGAGCCGTAATCTTCTGACTGCTGTCTGACAGTCCGATAGCTGGTCTCCCCAAAGAGAGAAATCTTCTGGGCACAAAGTGCCAGTGTGTATTGAAGCAGCCAAAATAAGATCCTCCAGTGGGCAAAACTGTCAAGCAAGAGCCCACTTATGTGTGCCAGCAGCTCATGTGCCCCCTCGGGAGGTGCAAACTTTGCTGCAGGATGCTGGGAAGAGGCAAGGCTTCCCGGGCAGGTTTCCCTTTGGTTTGGCAATATGGGATCTCCAACAAAGCCAAGGGGAAAAAACAATAGGCAGAGATGCTTAAATCCGAGCTCTCTGCAGATGGATGTTATTTGCTGTTTTCCCCATTTCGTCGCTCCCCTTAAATTTCTAGCACTTGCAAGAGAAGAGAAAATAAAGCTAAAGGGGGGTTTAAGCCCAATGATTGCAGGTATGTGTTCATTTTTCTTTGACTTGGTACGTCCAATTGCAGACATACAGTCGAGAACAGAAAATGACAGTGTTTTTGGGGGAAGCAGGATGCAGAGTTACAGGAGAGAAACAGAGCAAGCAATGGGATTAAACTCAGCCAGGTCCATTTTCCACGAGGCTCAGCCTTTGTGCCGTGTCACACCACTGCTCACCCAGACCTGTGCACACCAGCCAGGCAGGCAGTAGGTAACCCTACCCTCTCCCTCCATCCTAAATAGCCTTATTTTTCCCCCTCCAACTTTTTTTTTGGGGGGGGAAATCCTGTTTTTCAGCCAATGGGGACGCAGCTTTGATGAGTCATCTTCTTTATGCCATGTGCCTGGCTGCCTTTCATCCCGCAGCAGCAGCACTTTGATGACTCGAGCTCTGCTCGTGCTGCCATTCACACACAGATGTGGCATTGATAGCTGCAACGGGAGGAAGGGAGGCGGATCCGTTTGCTATTCAGAGCACTTCCTCGGTGGTTACGCTCTGGAGACAACTACAATAGCTCACAGCTCCCACACTGTATGAACCATTCATTCTGTGGACGTTTTATCAGGAGGGTATGAAGGGAAGGCAGGATTCTCCCGTTAGCAGCAGAGCAGTGTTAAATCAGCTTAACTCACTCGTGCAACTGTCCCCTGCATCACTATATTTAGATGCAAAGCCTACCTTTAAGCAATGTAGGGTTTAAATTCATCTCTGCTAATTTCAACCGCCGGAAAGTCAGGTGTGTAATCCGAGGTCATGGATCTTGATGGGATGTAAGCATCCACAAAGCCCAATTCCTGCTCTCCGAAAATAGATGGCATGAACTGCTCTTTGGAGATCGTCTCTCTGCTGAGAACAGTGCTCCCTGAACAACCACTGCACTACAGAGTAAAGCTTTCAGTGAGTTAAACAAGACAAATCCTCTCTTTCAACGGTGACCATCACCCACACAATTAGTGGATTAGGAATGACTGCCTAACGCTGAGACGCAGACAAAAGACCCTCGGGGTTATGGTAGATGGCAGTCTGAACCCAAGTAAAATACAACATGCGTTTGCAAAAGTGCAGCAGAGAATTCAGCACGCCCTGAAGCACTGAATTCCTCCAAGGAGGTGCACAGAGACCAAAGGGAACTGTTTGAGGTACAGAGGATGTGATTCAAGGGGGAAAGAATTAAGGAGCCAGGTTCACTATGCAAGAGAAGTGATGGGACAAGATGAACACCTTCAACATACAGACCATTGCTACAGAGAGGAAATGGATCACCTCTTCTCCACATCACAGTGGAAAGGACCAGAGCAAAGGGCTCTATAGTTACAGAAAGGCAGATTTGGGTGGGTCATCAGATTGCACTGCCAGAAGTTGGGACAGATAAGCATGGGGACAGGTCATGGCAGGACAAGGTTTGGATTCAGGGCATTCTGCCTAGAGGAATGAGACTATGTGACCTCCTGGAGTCCTTACAAGCTTTATTTTCTATTATTCCTTCTTACTGTACCATTAGCCTCATCTACCTTCAATACTCAGCTCTGAGTATACAGCTGGCTATATCTCTTATCCTAGCACTTCAGGCCTCGGTAGTGCAGGACTGTCTGCTGCTGCCATGCTCTTCAAAACGCCAGGGGACACCGATTCTCTTACAGATGTTTATCCAAATGAAGAGAAACAAAACAGGTTTGTCACGACAGACTGCTGTTTAAAGGAGGGATTAGAACCAAGCCTGTCTCAATTTAATTCCCATGACATCCCCAGACAGAGTGTGATATGAATGAACTATGTCACACAGCTGAAAAATCACATACTGAAATACTCATCTTTCTTGGTAATAAGTTACTCTTTGGGATTATTTCTGTGTTAAGAACTACCAGAAATCAACCTCAGTATTATGCATTAATGATATCACCTGCACTAAGCAGCCTTAACTGGCTAATTCAAACTAATGCATGGTTTCAAATGAATCAGTGCCACTGAAAGTGCTTTGCAGATGGAGACTGCTTTACTTGCTTTTATACAATCATATTAGAAGAAATATAAAAGGAAGCCCAGAATTTCAATACTGCATGCTGCCTACTTATTTCAACTCTTTTTGAATCCTAATGATGTTTGAAATAAACCTTTCAAAATGGAAGACGTTTGGTTTGATGGGTAAGCATCATGCTTTGTCTCCGACACTTGGAAACAGCAACATCTTTAAAGGATCCATTCATATTTACTATATACATCTGATCATCAAGATGTGAGACTCAGCATTAGCTGTATTTGAAGTCACCTTTCCCCACTCTAAATATTAAACAGTGAGTCACACGCTAGCTGGAGTCAGATTTTAATATCATCTGTCAATAATTCATGCTTGGTACAGAGCACAATTGCAGCCTGGAATAATATAAGCCCTGTATTTCCACAGGAGTCTGTGCTCGCTCCTGCTGGGCATCTTCAGAAGATGTGAAGTCCAGATGCCCAGGAGAGTAGAAAGAAAGGGACAGATCCCTTCCCTGGGCCTGCTAGATGCACAGCACAGCCTGTTGTGGGCCTTACTGGCACAGTCCATTGCTGGCACAGCCCTTTGCTGGCTCATGTTCAACTTGCATGCCAGGCACCCAGTTCTCTTCCAGCAGAGCTGCTTTCCACCCAGTTGGGCCCAATGGACTTATGCACTGGGCCTATTTCTCCTATTTCTCATGCTACGGACAGGACATGGCATTTCCCTCATGAGGATTCGGCCTGCCTTCCCAAATGTGGCCCCAAGTGCACCAGCTCCCATTGTTTTTGTCATTAGGAAAGATGTTGCTTGGCATTTTTTCTGGTTTAGATCTCTGAGGGATGCCTCAAGTAAATGGCCAACTGTTGGACTTCAAGCACAAAGAGTCAGCCACATGTCACCAGTCTGGCCATAAGGACAAGATGGGGATCATGGCCAGGTTTTATGCAAACAAAAGGCAAGAGGAGGAAAAGACAGACAAAGGAGTGCTTCCAAAACTCTTGTAAGTAAGAGCAGATAGGAATCACTCCTATGAGAAGAAGGAACTCGAAATACGTGCCTCCCTCACCCCGGAAACATCTGCAGCTAGTGAAGTCTTTTGTGCATCTGCTACTTCCAACTGTGAGGATTGTTTGGAGGGGAAATGCCCCCAGGTTGAGGAACACAAATACATCAAGAGCTCTAAGAGGCTGAAAAACGTGAATGGGGGAGAAGAACATGAGAATACCATGCATGAACTCTCCAGGGCCTCAGAAAAGAGATGGGGCAGTAGCATCCCTAAGAAAAACCTGAAGGGTAAAGTAGGAGCCAGCATCTGAGCAACCAGCTTGTCATCCTGAGTACAGCATGTACATGGAGATACAACTGGCAGCATGAAGTACGGAGGTCGTGACTCAGCGTGACACCCACTCGCAGCTGCTCCTCTTCCAACAGCCGGGATTCAAGCACATATACTGAGAAAACTGTCAGGGTTCCTCCTCCTTGTCAGAATAACCCCTTGCTTTTCTCTCAAAGCAGCTGCCTTTGGTTTATTGCGACTCCCGCCTGCATTAACTTACCCAAATTCACCTCTGTGCGCTGATTTTAAAGGGAGTTAGTCTACTAAAAACAAATGAGAGTTGCAAAATTAGTCCCTTTGCTGTTCTTCTTCACATCTTGACTTCTATTTCTGCTCCTGCCACTCAAGAGCAATCTGACAGCAGGTGAATCGTTTCACAGTGTTTCTGCTTCCCTTCTGATTTCTCATTTAGGTACTACATTTGCAGAGTAATAGCTGTCTTGAGGTACGAAGTGGGTCTGGGCCTGACAAGTACCCATATACATAATGCTGTACAATATTAGTGCTAATTGTTGTCTTTGGCTTCAGCACAAGCACAGTCATGCTTCTGAGATGATCTCCGTTTCTATCATTACAATATCTTCTTTTATTTTTGTGCTTTAAACTAAGCTGCACTGGACCAAAGAAATACACGTGTCTGGAAAGTGATGCCAGTGCACTGCAGCTCCTGCAGTACCTGCAGACATATGACAGTAGGTCTAAGGCTTCACATGCATTGTGAACCAACGTAATGGTGCAGAACCAATGTAATGAAGACACTGCAGATGAATGAAGGAGGTGTGAGTGTCCCTAATTGTACCTATGTGTAACACTTTAAACTTACATCTTGTCCAAAGAATACTGATAAATAAATGTTCAGTTGATGACATAATTAAGCTGATGACATCAGCTTAATTACTCCCCTAGTTATTCACAAAATAGGCAGGACGTTTTCTTGGGATTGCTTTTATCATTGTAATGGATGGTTCTGGTGATGCCATGGCACACAGTCAAATAATGGGCACGACGGAGTGAGCACAGAGAACAGAAAGGGGACAGGGACGGGTCGCACTGAGCAGAAGCCTGATCTGCTCACCTGGAGACGTGTCAGGTGCTCCTCAAATTAGTCTTCACTCTGGTGTGTGCATAGGAACATAGAGAGGTAGGAAAGACCCCGTGGCACAAACAGCAACAGGAGAGCACTTTGGATTGCACGCTTTCCTTGAAATGAATGCCTGTGCTCATGCCTGTGCCACCTACAGCTCTTGACAGGGGAAAGTGGGAGACTTGAGTGCTTCCAAGAAAGAAACAGGAAAAAAACTAGTGATGCGTCTCTGACACTGTACTCTCTTACAATAATGGGAGATGATGGAGCAGCAGGCTTAACAGGTGTCCCAACTGTCACTGTGGAAACCTCAGTGCCTGCGAAGCACTGAGGGCAGGGCAGCAGCAGGATGCCACAGAGCATTACCAGTTCCATGGGATACAGCAATTGCTGCACTAGTTTGGTTTCACACCTGCTGAGCACCGCTTCCTCCCGCACAACCTGTCCCCTCTCACCATGGGTGACAAATGCTCCTGGCAGCGTGCTGGCGTCCTGCTGAGCATAAGCATGCCATGCAGATGGTCCACAAACCCTCACAGAGCCCATATGGCTGCTGGGACAGCTCACGGCCCTGAGCTGCCTGAGCTGGAGTGCACGTCTGTGGCAAGGAAAAGCATTCCCAGCATCACCCTCAAGACAATCCATCAGAGGAAGCCTGGCAAACCACACAACGCTGTCTCAGGCAATAGAAGCCTGAAGCCACAGACTTCTGTTTGTCCCTCTACTGTTTCCATCACACAGACATTGCAGTAATGCGCATTCAGCCTTAAATTAAAAGCAGGTGGACAGGCTGGGATTGCTCTTTAATAGTACATCAAGTTCAGGTTCTGATTTCCAGCAAGCTGGATTTCTCCTGGATTCATTTGCAATGATGATTTATGTAATTTCTATGAAGTTACACCAGGTGAAGTTCTACCAAATAGCTCCATCAGATGTCAGATTAAATGAGAAAAGTTTTGTCCCGGAGTCATCAACACATCAGTCACCATCTTTAATGAGTTACTGTAGTAATTACTATACCCACTTAATCTTGCCCTTGATGACAGCTATCACCAGGTTCTCCACGAGACAGTGTGAATCTTTATACATTTCCAGACTTGTTTACCTCGGCAGCTATTCCTGAAGAGCTATTCCTGTTAATGTACCAACACAACCTCCTGGAGAAGACAGCTTTCCCCCCAAATAAACATGACATTAGTAAGGTGGAAATAGTTCATTCTTGTTGCAGAATTCGATCATGATCACCGATGCTTAGATCAGAATAATCATGCTAATTCAAGTAGCACAACAGAAACAAACTGCTGGGTTTTGTTTTAGTATAAAGGAAAGCCAAATGTCACATTTTGACCTTTTTTTTTTTTTTAATTACTATTTTCTTGGTAAATCAGTAAGAGAATAAAGCAACTACTTCCAATTCATGTTGATGGATACCTCTGGAGCTGACTGTGACCCTCCTGCTATCAGTGGCTGCTCCAACGCTGAGCTGGCCACTTGCTTGGCAGCAGGCTGCACCATGAAATGAGACACACCACGGTTTTGGAGTCTCTGCTTTCCAATTAGAAATTCAGAAAAAGCTGAAGGCAACTCCTTGAAATTAAGCCAGGAGGGCAGAAATTACATGAAATGCACCAGTTTAGATAAAACCCATAGTTCATCTTAGACACACTCAGCATAGAATCACAGATTGGTTTGGGTTGGAAGGAACTTGTAACACCATCCAGCTGCAACCTCCCTGCTATAGGCAGGGACACCTCTCACTAGAGCTCATTGCTCAAAGTCCCATCCAGCCTGGCCTTGAAATGTTAAATGTTCAGCTATTTTGTTCATCTGCTACCCATTTAGTGCCCCAAGGCATATGTTTTTAAGGCATAACCCCTATAACTTGAAGCATTCAAAGGTTATATTTCCTGCAGAACATTTCTCCAGAAAACATTTCTATAGCCCTAAGCCAAGGACTTTGCTCTTTGACCATAAACCATGTCAGACACATCTGCCACTGATCTGGACATCGAAGCTGTAAGGGAATCACAACCTATGATTTCCATCCTCCTGGAAACCAACACACGTCCACGTGTTTGCACACCCTGAGATTAGGATGCCCTCCAGATCCACAATCTCTTAAGGGGGAGATGCACAAGTGATATTTGCACAGGGACAAGTCCAAAGAAAAGAGCAAAGGCACAAGAAACACCACAACGTGTACAGAGCTTGGTCAAAGATAGACAAAAGCCTGTTGCAAAGCACTTGGACCTGACTTTTTTGCACATTTCCTTTTAAAGCAAGGAAAATCCCTCCCAAAAAAGTGGTGTTTTTTTTAATTCAAGTAAAAAATCTACGTTTAACTGACCATGAGAATCTCTCAAATCCATCAATATAGAAAATCATTTAAATTGATGTAAGAATACAAAAAAGTTGATTCTTTTCCTACAATACTTTGTTGATTTAAAATAACTAGTTTCCAGCAAAGCGTTGTGAGAAGTATTTGAGAGTGTTTGGAGAGGACTGGAAAGGGATATTCTCCTCTGTGCCCAGCCCTGGCTCAGGTGTGCTTTTTCCTTCTACCTCACTGCAATGCCTTCTTTAAAATCAAGTCTATTCAGACCAACAAAATACCCCTGCGTGGGAGGAAAAGGTGAACTGTGCTTCAGTTATAAAGTGTTATATATGTGTTATATATGTGTTATATATGTGTTATAAAGCCCAGTGAGTAATAAACATTGCTAGCAATATTAGAATAACAGAATGGCTTGGGTTGGAAGGCATCTCAAGGGTCAGCTCTTCTTCAAATCCTACCTCTGGTGAGAAAAGGTACAAGAACTGAAATAACTGCCTGTACAGCTTGCTCCTAAATACCTCACAGCACTGCGTGGCTGCACACACATGTGCATCTGTCTTCAAGAACCACGGATGTGTGGCACTGAGGGGCATAATGGGGATGGGCTGGCATAGGAAAGACCACTGAGATCACCAAGTGGTCTTTCCCAACCTGAATGATCTTATCATTCTATAAGTTAACTGGGAGAAAAATGCTGTGTAGCACAACAGAACTCAACGGGGCATCCAATGAGCTGCTGAAGGCCCACCTGTTTTGTTGGAGAGTCTGAAGGACACCATCTTATCAGGGATGCTGCAGACATTCCTCACTGAGGCGATGCAGCTGTAGTTGGCATAGTCCTGAGGTCGGAGGTTCTTCAGCTTCAGGATCTTCGTTTCGCCCTGCGTGAGCAAGTAAGAGCGTTAGGAAAAGCCCATGGAGGAGGAGCCAGGAGGATTTATTATTTTAATAATCCTTTTAGACCTCGTTTTAGCAGAAAGAACAATGGCTGGCATAGCCTGGCACCATAGCCCACCTTATAAATATTGAATGCTAGAAAAAAAGAGAGTGACAAGGGGGGAAATTGTGTTGGCAGCCTTTGAAGTCCCAGCATTATTCTGGATATCATATCGCAGGGTACAATCTGCTTGATGAAAAAAATCATACACTACAGAAATCTTGCTGGTTTTTCCTTTGAAAACGAGCTCCTGATGGATTTTATTTTTAGCCAGTTTAAGTGATGGAAATGATGATCTAGGGGCCTGAGTGGGGTATGGAATGAAGGAGTTCCTTCTGATACAATCAAGAGAAAGCTGCAGTTTTCTGCGATATTTCCACTGCCATCTCCTCCTCCTGCTGCCCACTTCCAAGTCTTTGCCTCTTTTTATCCCTAGAAGCATCATGCCTGGGACAGGCAGAGCACTCAGGGAGGCCAACAGTGATGCAGAGCCCACAGAGCAGCTACAGAGCAAACTGAAAAACATCCATCGCCCCGTGTCTTGCTAAAGCTACTACCACTTTTGATTTCAATACACCTTGAGAAACACCTTAAATGTTTTTAGTAACTTCATGTGCATCAACTGCCTGGGCAAATCTAGGAAAAAATGTGATGGTTTGCAAATGAATGTAAATAAATAGCAAAAAAAACCCCAACAAAACAGTACAAGAGAAGATACAGATAGTGAGAAAAGACTGTCATTAAATCAAGCTCAGCTGACATTTGGAGCATGGGAACTCAAGTGCTTTGTATGTACAATCAGTCCCACAAAAATGATGTGATTAAAATCAGGCTCACGCTGATTCAGTGTTCACACGATCCAAGCCTGCAATGGCTGACCCTGAAGATAAAGATCCTGCTTGAAAAGAGGTTTATCTGGACTAGAGAAGGACCTGATCCAGGGCAGTGGGAACAACATTACCAAGTCATTAAGTTCTGGGTTGGACCCAAACGCAGAGCAGCAGCTCAGTCCTTAGCTGCAGACTTTAAGTTGAACTGATGGGTTGTAGTCACGATGGTATTCTGGATCATATCCCTGGATTGCAGAGATTGGTAAAAATATATATATTTTCTCCACTGGTTTGTATAATTAGTCTAATTATGTCTAATTGCGTAATTATTGTAAATACAGCAAATTCAATCTTCTACTGAGGCTGTGCAATTACAATGTGCAATGAGGATGATGCAAACTCTTTGGATACAAATCTGCATCGAGATTTCCATTTTGAGAAGTTCAGTATTCCAAACATTACCACAGATGAGAATATGCACATCTGCTTTTTTTGTTTTTATTGTATTTGGGTTGGTTCGTTTTTTGTTGTTCTTTTTTTTTCCCATGGCAGCTAAAGGAAGTATTACCTGACTCATCAAAAAATCTGCTCTTAAAGTTCAAGAATTCCCTTTTATTTGCCTGGTTTTTAAGGGGTCTTCTGTGGTTTCATCCAGCAAGGAATCTATCAAAGAAAAAAATGGCCTTTTTGGGTACAGTATCTCTGAAAATTTAACTGCATCACTGTTTGCTTCCCTTTGCCTCTCCTTGGATTTTCAGATTGATAACCCAGCCTCAGAGCAATCAAAACTCCACCTCCAGTTCACATCTCACATCCCTCCACCTCTCTTCTCACCAGCTCTTACCTTACCATATGCAGAACCAATTACACAGAGATGTATAGTGGACACTGATCTCTTAAACCTTTAATTACGTCCTTTCCTTTTATAAACATAGATCAGATCTTGTAGGCATACAGACAAAGTACACTAGCTCAACTAGACCTCCAGTAAATGTAAAAATCTTATGGATAAGCTTTGGACTATCAACACAATGATCTGAACAGGCTGCCCAGAGAGGTGGTGGAGTGTCAACTGGAGTCATTCAAGACCCGCCTGAACACCTACCTCTGCAGCCTGGACTAGGGAGCTGCTTTGGCAGGGGGGTTGGACTTGATGATCTCGAGAGGTCCCTTCCAGCCCCTACAATACTGTGATTTATCCATTAACTCAGCCCAGATAGAAGTTCCAGGGAGAATACCTCCACTAACCTAACAACCTTTCTTTTTTTCTTCTTTAAATATTGAATCTAATTTCATGTGACACATTTTAATGGATCTGTTCTTACAAGACAATAGGAAAGGTGTTCACTGGCATTTCCATATTGAGATATTATAAGGCAAAAAGAAACCCCTCGAGGGACTCTCTCACTTTTTAATTGAATCGTAAAAATACACTCATTTACACACTTGAGTCCAAGGAAACAAGCCACACATTTGCTAAACCGAATCTGTACGCATTAAATTAAAAATAATTTCATCACTTTTAGGAGACCAATAACTTGACTGTGTAATCTAATTCTCATCTCTGCAAGGTTCCAGGCTACACATTTCTCAGTAGAATACCAAGGCATGGTAGCAATATAAAGCTGTCAAGCATAATAGGAAGAAAAAATGAAGGTGCTCTCAAATCATTAGCTGAAAATTATTTATGAAATTTGCAGCTTGCTTTCTGCTCTGAAGACCAAATTACTGGGCAGTTTTCACTTGTCTTCACTCGTTGTTGCTTCAGACTTTTCAAAACAACATTCTCTCTTTTTTTTTTTCTTTTTGCAAGCACCATTGCACACAGATCTCCCCAGACACTGGGATGTGGCACCTTTTTGTTCTGAGACTCTGTAAGTGTGCTAACAATAAATTAATCTGATCTAACCTGACAGACCCTTTCGTTGGCCCAGTCTGCTTTTGTGGCTCTGAGCGATGGTATGAAGATGTACAAAAAGCACTGCCTTCTATTTTTGCCATGTCACCTTTAAAGTGTGCAAGTCTGGAACAAAAGGACTCGTAGTCAAAGCAGAGAAAGGTAGAATAAGAATATTAAAAATAAAATAATTAAAAAAATAAAAAAAAATTGGAGTTACCACAGAGTTCAGCCTACTGGAAATGCTCTTTAGGCTGCAGATTCAGTAGCACAGAATTGTATTGAAAAAGATCAGGAAAAAGCAGTCAAGACAGAGGACTGGGCTTGCGAGCCCAAGCAAAATGACATAGGGACTCCTGCAGATCACACTCATTGTGCGTCCTCCCGCAGCCTCCTACCTCCTCATTTCCTTATCAACAATTAAAAGACACCTACCTGTGTGAAGAAGGGCTCGTAGATCTCAACTCCTTTATCGGAGCCCTGCAGCAGCACCTCCTGGCCACGTCTCCAGCTGTACCGGACGGGTGGGTTGGAGTTGGCCACGCACCTGAGGAACACAGTTCTCTCATAGTAAAACTGCTCTTTTGCTTCACCGATGCTCTGGTGGACTGTCACTATCGGGTCATCCAGATCTGGAAAGGCAGAACAGAGAAACAAGGTCAAGTCAGGCTGCAGCCAGCACGGCAATGCTTCCTGGGAAGTGTGAGCACTGCCCTGTGCACAAAGTATGCAAAGGAGAGGCAATCCAGCTCTAAAACCCACAGATGTATGCTTGAAGACTTCTGCAGCAAAATCTAGTTTGCCTGCATCTTTGCTCACCACTTTTGGATATCACAACATGCATCATACGATGATAGCATCCATCATTTCTCATACGTCTCCAGCAATATTTAGGTTTCACTTGGTTTTCATCTTCACTACTTATTTCATATGTATGATTTCAAATTAAACATTTCTTAGACAAAATAGTTTATCAAGCTTCAGTAATAAATAGTCAGACTCATTTGCATCCTAATGGCAGGATCCACTACAAGGCTGATCATGCTCTTGCATCCATTTTCCTTTAAAGCAGCAATTTAATACAGCAATTTAATGCATATTCCCTTATTTTGGTTATACGCACTGAACTTCAAGCAGGTAAATTCATCCAGGCTTTACAACACGCTTCTCTTGATTAAAACACAGATATCATATAATTACTGCCACCAAATCATCGCAGAGAAAATTAATTCCCCACAACAGAATTTGTTCATTTTAAATTCAGAAGAAAGAGAGATAGCCATTGGAACGTAGATACACTTAATGAATTACATTTGGGCTTTATTCCACCAGGAACAAGTAGACTCCTGTTTGTGGGGGTTTGCTATAGTTTACTATGAGTGAGGACAGCAGTGGTTGTTGTTACTCATTCCTGGCTAAAAACATTCAACCTCCAAGCAGTGTGGTCTCCACTGAGCTTTAGGGAAGAGCTCAGCTGCCCAACGAGGTGACAGCCAACACGGGTCGCTGCCCAAAGCTCAGAGGTTACAGCACATACACCACAGGGTGTTGGAGCAATTGGCTCCATTATACCCACACAGATCCTGTTTGTGAGCACACAACTACAGCATGTTTCCACGTGCATCCCAGCCCTGCCTGGAATAACTGCAGAATGTTGTTAGCAGCACTTTTTTTTTCCTCTTAAAATAAAATATAAATAACACATCAGGTAGTGCTTAATTATTTACCCACAAACTCAACCCTGTCATTGCAAAGGCTTATTACACACGAATGCCTATCCAGATAGAATGCTTAACATCCGAGGCTGTGATTCAGCAGAACACAGAACACTGAGCTCAAACCTCACCCCAACCATCAGCACTAAAGGGAACAGTGCTGTGTGCAAAGGCACCCACACCTCCGTCCCTCTTCAAGACCAGCTCTCTTCAAGACCCTCCTCAGTCACTTTGGTGGAAGCATCACTTGCATTTTGCTCCCACATCCTTCCCCCAGCTGAGTGCCACCGTAGAGGATTCTATAAGATGGACAGACCATCAGAGCAGCAGTTCTTAAAACGTTTCCATTTTGGATCATTTGGAAAATTAGAGACTTAAAAGATTAATAAGTGAAGCCCATCATTAACAGTCTGAACAGATTACCATGCTGTCATGGTATGTCATGTCACTGTCCATACTGAGAAACAGACTGCACTTATTCTGTAGAAGCTGACAACTTGGATCTGTGTAGCAAGAAAAAAGCTCAAGAATCTCTTGATTAATTATAAACAAAACATGTTCCCAAATTGGGAATAATTCAAGCAATAATACCTTGCAATGGCGTATGGATTTTAAATAAATGTTATCTTCTCCCTACCCTACAAAACATTTTAGTGAATATCACAGAAACAAATTATGAAACTGTTGTTCCAGATTAGGATGGCATTTTCTAATGAGGTCTCATTTTTGTTTTAAAGGTTATTTTAAATCACATTGCATTTGAAAAGGAATGGGATTGCGGAAACGTCATCTTCTACTCATGCAAAAGGAAATAAAAAAAGAAAATTGAGACTGCTTCAATTTCCAGGCCTGTACACCTGCATTACTTGGCTCTACCAAGAGGTGATGCCCTCCCTTGCTCATGCTGCTCTGGGTGTGCACTAACCTCCTCCAACAACCAGCTCTCCTCTCCAACAGAGAGAAGCACAAGCCCTTCATCCACATGGCCCTGAATTCTGATAAGAATATAAAGAAACCTCAAAGAAATCAAAGTTGGGAATAGAAATGCAGCAAGCCTTCTGCCAAAGCATTTCATAATGCTTAATTAATAAAAAATTGGTGCTGCAGAACATGGCTGATTTTTCAATCAGCAGTGCTGGGAAGATCTCGACAGCTGCATCACAGCAAAAGAAGAAGCGCTAATAGGAGACAAAATAATGCTTGCAATTGTTGTCAGATTTCAACAAACAACTGCCTGCCCTGCTGCTGTGCAGGGTTAGACAAATGTTTTACTGCCTTGTTATGTAAGACTGTATTTTGCTCAGACAGTGTGAGAGCTGCAAACATAATACAAAACATGTTTCTTATAATGCTGCCAAGGTATTCTGCAGAGCTATTACAGTGGAGATGGGCCAGAGTGATGCCCACTTATCAGACCCCTCCAGAACTCCAGTTTTGATGTTTAATTGAATTGTCACCGACACTTAAATTTCACAATAGACTTTAAAAAAATAAAAGAAGGACATTTAAAGCTTTGTGCATATGTGTAAGTATCTGTGGGTGACTGTCCTCCCCTAGCTGCACGTGAACAGCTATGGGTTGGGCCATGGGAGGAAGCCATTGATTTCAGGTATTGCACACCATTAAACTGGGAAAGAGAAGCAAGCATTGAGGAGATGGAGATCTCACTGCAACTGAGACAGACTCCACACTGAGGAGCTTGACAAGATGCATTTTTGACATGATGAGGAGGAAAAAAAAAAGACATTCTGAAAGTTTCATTTCAGGTTGATCAATATGAAGAGTTAACAGAATAAACAGCCTCCATATTAAACTGAAGTCATGGGTGTTGCTGTGTAGTTGAAGTCTACTAATTAAGATGAAAATAATTACAGAAGTGTGTTTTCCACTGAGGTTTACGCCATCATTAGGTTCAATTTTTCAGTCTTTAATCTTTGAATTGAACCAACCACTTTCCAAAGCCCAGATGGCACAGGCATGTTCAACACTGTACTGGAAAAATTCCCTCCATACATCCCCACACTCTCAGGCAATCCCAGCACGAACTGTTCAAAACAGGTCTAATCTCAACAGGTTGGGAACTGCAGTGCTGTGGTTGGGGATGCTGGTGTAGGAGGTGTACTGAAGAGGGACAGTTACCATGAATATCCCCTCTGTCTGCTGAATGGCAAAGCAGTGGAGAACCATCCTGGCTGTGGGTAGGGAACACGGACTGCATCCTGCAGCCCTCACCTGAGCCCCAGGGAGGTCCATGTGGGCACTGCAAGAGTGGGACCACAGACTGCATTTGCTGTATCATTTCTTTCCAGCTGCTGGGACTACACAGCTTGCTGATTTCATTTGTTAATTAGCTGCCTTTGTCTTCAGATGCTCAAAGCAAACAACGTTTGGAAGTCAAGATAATAATAAATAAAGCACGCATCTGGTAGACGGATTGAAACTGCCTCATCAAGACACCCACAGAGGAGGCAACAGTGATGCACGCATTCAGCCTGCCTAACTTAATTCTTAAATCGAAAAATACAAAGTTCTTCCCACAGTTTTCCTCACTTTAGCCTCCTTGGCCTAACATAAGCTATCAATATGTAGGCAGCTTTTGGGTGCTCGTGATACGATACGATGTAAAGCGGTTGCACTTGATTCAGAAAACAGGTAAAAATCCAATAAATGTATATTTCTGCATACCTACAGAAAGGATAACGAGCTGTGTGCCACCCATTAGCACACAGCAGAGCTCCAAACAAGCTGGCTGGAGGCCAGAAACAGCAGAGCCAAGTTTCTTGCAGCTCAACAAACAGCAGAAAATGGCAACCCTTCCTAGAGTACTGAACTTCTATATGCACGCACGAACACAAAACAAGGACAAAAAAAAAAAATCCACAAAAAAAGGTGGATTTTGCAAATAATGGGAGTGAGGTGCTCACACGAAACCACACAAACACGTGAACCCATTATGGAGGCTAACAGTGCAAAAACTGCACCCTGCAATGGTCTGAGAGAGGAATCCCACTGGCTGAAGGCACACGCAGCACGGTGCTGAAACACGGCCGGGCTCACTGCTGGCAGTAAGATGGAGTAACACAATTTTCTTCTGTATATAGAACTGCTGACCTGAGTACAGGATCCTAATGGGGTGTCAGCCACTGCTTTGGAAACATTCAGCAATAAATAGGCAGATAGGAAAGCAACAGAAAAGTACCTATGTACTGGAGAAAGTACTTATGACTTTACTTGCAGGAAAAGATACAAAGAGACAAATGCATTTCTCAGAACCAAGACTGAACTGCAATTTCATGACAGGATGTAAGCATCTCT
Organism: Cyrtonyx montezumae; assembly: GCF_038088225.1. Classification (NCBI taxonomy): domain Eukaryota; kingdom Metazoa; phylum Chordata; class Aves; order Galliformes; family Odontophoridae; genus Cyrtonyx; species Cyrtonyx montezumae. Next base: position 2,975,313 of record NW_027071826.1, read on the forward strand.
TGGTGGGAAAACAGGGAAAGAGGAGCTCTTTTGGCTCCTGGTAAGATATACAGCAAGCAGCAATAGCTGTAAACTGAAAGGAAGCCCAAGGACCCTGATGGCTATATCCACATACAAAGCATGTAAGAAACAAGAGTGAAATCCACTCTGCAAGGATGGGCAGATAACAGGAGAGCAGTTAGGAAAGCAGCCCTAAGGTATGGCTCTGCCACGAAGTTCTCACTTGCCAGAGATTTATCCTCCTTTTCTGAACTGGGGTTCCTCTGCACACATATGGGAGACAGACACTTCAGTACAAGAGACAGAAATTCTTCCCCCAATACAATTTCTCAAGGAAGAAAACTGCAATAACATGTTGTTGTTATCGTTTTTGTTTGTTTTTATAGAGGTAACCCTGATTTTAATTTTCTCTGCACCTACAGAGAAACAGAAGATTAGGGAAGAAAAAGGAATTTACCACCCAGGCCAGGAGCAACAGGCACTCACCCTAAGGGCCATCTGATGTGCACATCCCATTATCAGGAATAACTGTCACAAACCCGACTTTGTAATGTGATTAGTAAGTAGTTCTTGGTTGCACAATCTCAAAACTAACTGGCAGCTGTGTTCTCACTTTTAAAATAAAATAAACTCAACGCTGCTTAAGTCATGAATAACAAACTGGGTTAGGAAGGCCTGGTTGTAGACCACATCCACCTCGAGCTATTGGCGTTGGTCAAACTCTTCCCAAGGCAGCTCACGGAGTGTAACCCTCTGTTAAAAGACCCCATCCTGAATGCACTGAGTGCAATCAGCAGTCCCTTGGACAGCATGGGCTCCTGCCAATACCCCACTGCATTTTTTCTGCCTTCCTGAGGATGTCATACTTTCCAAAATGAACACGGAAGCATTTTGCTACGGCAACAAATACAAACATCTGACAGCTCACACGTATATAACAGAAAGTACTCTATTCTTTTCCCCACTCTCTCTATATTTCTTGTCTTTATTTCCCACCACTAAACTCTGCATCATCAAAAATGTCAGTACAGAATCTCAGCAGTGTTCTGCGTATATTCTCACCATCTCTTCTCTTAAAGATGACACTGCTTTTTTATCCATGATGCCTACAAGTGCACACAAAGCACACATTTTATGAGAAATGAAAAAGGAAAGCAACACTGGAGTAAACAGAGCGGAAAGTGGATGAAAGGACCCAAAAAGGATGCAGGAAGGTATCCATGGCAGATGTGTAGTAAAGAAGAGGGAAATGAATTCTCTTTCCTGCACCCCATCCCAGACAAGCAGTCTTTCTACTGACTTGAAGGCCACTTTGCAATGGGAGTGCATGCTAAAATCCCACTCACCTTGAAACAGACCTGGGAGACCACCCAGTTCCCATCTTGCTTCTCTCCATCCTGTTGATGTCGTTAATTTTGCATCATCAGCAAAAAATGAATACCAGCAAAGTATTACAGCACGGAAACACAGCTGAATCCCAAAGAGGGGCTAATATCTGTTTCCTTGAATGATTGCATTTGCCTGCCCAACTGCCACATCCCCATTCCCCAATACCTTCTGTGGTTTTTTTTAGCAGCTCTCAGCAAAATTTCAAGTGGGGACTGAGATTCCAAAGACATTTAACCTCCACCATGTTTTATGATATCAGTGCCTATGCGTGGGGAGAAGCCAGCACTGGAGCAAGGCTTGGGCCGGCTGAGGAGCACCTCCCCATGTACTGCCTGGTCTCCTTCTGCAGCTCCTGGTCACACAAGCTGACTCCCAGGCATGAGTCCTCCTGCACATCTTCTGCTTCTTAAAGAAAGACAACAAAGCAAAGGAGCCCATCTCTGGTTGTAAAGCAGCAGCCCATACACTGCTTCTCCAGAACAGCAGCAAAACCTCACTTTCTAGAGGAGCTTACAGCAAAGCCCACACATCAGGGAAGCTTCCAGACACACACAGCTGGTGGAAAGGGGATGCTTCCAGATAGCAATAGTAAATTTGAACGATGTTGTAAGCATTAAACTCAATGCTTTGTATAATCTCGGCCTATTTCTATTAAGTCTCCAATCAGATTCCTGCAAACAGTCTGAATGCTCAAGCCATTAACGTGGTCTATCTTTCCACTCCGGGGATATTTACAGCATCAATTATCTCAAACCTCATCTGACATGTACTTATCTCAGACTGATCTAACTACAGCTATTACCATGTGTTAGAGACAGTTTTAATTTAGAAAAGGAATAGCATAAAAGGCATTCAAATAACCTTACAGTGCTCACCAGATCTTTCCAAGGATGAAAATAAAACAAAATCTGCATACACAGCCAGGTAATGCTAGGGAATTAATACTCTAATTAACTGTAAGATTTTTTTTCCATGATTCAAAAATACCAATGCCAGAATTATTATATTGAACAAATTCTGCAAGGTACTTCCTCAGCAGCCATTCAGGGCTAATTAAACATCATTGAAATGAGCTCAACGTGAAAATATAAATCTTTCTTGGCTGATCCTAATATAAATTTTGCATTTCCACTCCTGCATGCGTGACTATTTAATCTCCACTTCTTAATTTTCACAAGCAAGGCTGTCAGTGTGCATCAGTCGTCTTAATGGTGTGTTTACTGTAAGAAGTCAGTGTCTGCAGGCACACAGGCATTGCAGTGCAGCCACTCCTGTTCCCACTCGTCCTGCTCTGCTCCCAGGATTCACTCTTTTCCATTTGCCTCCTATCAATTATCCCTCCCTTAATGAGAGCTGTCAGCGCGCTGTGTTAACACGTGCCCTAACCCAAAAGCTGCAGTACTGCAACAGAAGGAAAATTTATTATTCCCATGACAACATTCACCAATAACTGGCACAACTGTATGCACACACACATTTAACCTAACTGAAAAATAGCAAGCCAGCACCATTCCTGGCTGGGTGGCACGAGGTGACAGTCCCAGGGCTCACCATGACGTGTGAGACTCAAGTCATTCAGTCAATGTCTCTCAAGCTCCCATTCCCCACTCCAGCCCACTTTTACTAATGCCATAAACAATGCTTTTACCCCAAACCAGCCCCAGTGTCTTCCACACCCCTTGTAAGCACCAGTTGTTAATGCTTCCTGAGAAACTCCAAATCCTTTTGGGCTCCAACACGGCCAATCCCAATGGTCTGACATTTTGTGACTGCAACATCACGTAGTGTGTTGTTTCCCCTTTAGAGGCGGCTGCACTGCCATGCTCGTGCTTGGGTCTCTGCTAAAGCCCCAGAGAAAGCTTTTGTTCTGCCACTGAACCACTGTAACCTTTTCATTTGGTCAGGCTTGTCTGAATTTCTATAGAAAACATGCACTGACCCCACGCTTACGGACACATAAACAACCCATGATCAATTTGCTGTTTTCTTCAGAGAAAAAAAGTATCAGGGACACACTGGGATGTAATCAGGCTAATAAAAAAGCATTAATACAAGAGTTTGAGACTCTTGGTGGAGCCAAAGGCTCCGTCCTGCATTTTCTTCATGCTAGACTTGATTTCATTAAAATTGCTGCAATCTTAATACAATTTCTGGATCATTTTGAATGTCTGTTCTTACTGCTTCTTGGCTTGTGCCTTCAGATATCCTTCGCTTTGGAAGAAACAAGCAGACACAAAAGAGATGCCTTACAATTCTGAATAGCAAGCACACTGTGCTCAGGTGACACTGCAAGACCACAAACAAAATGGATGCAAAAAGCGACCCATGAAAATAAGTAGAGTGACTACAGATGAAAGCATTTCATGGCAGAGCAAACCCTAGCATGCAGAAGAGCAGTGTGGTGCAGGTGCTCTGTGAACTGCACAATGCATCTGTATGGGAACTGTTGAATCACGGCCTGAACCACTGCTGGATCAGCTGAGGTGAGCACTGAGTCAGCCACAGGAGCACAGGTGAAGGCAGTGCACTGTGTGAGCAGAAGGAGTCTGACCCCACCTCTCCCAGACCCCATGTAAGGGCTGACCACCACCACTGGGGAAGGATCTCTTACTGCAGATTGCTCCTTTGGAGTTTTTCTATTGTGAGCTTGGGACACAGGTGAGCATTTCATTTATTTTTGATTATTCCTTTCTACCATGATAATCTTTCTAGTTATACATCATGACGACAATACTACTTTGAACTGTTTATCCTGTTATCCATGCATCTGTTACCTGTACAGCCTCTCTTTGTGTGGTCCTGGGAAGCAACTCCAAAACTCACTTGATGAATAGGGAGTATTAAAAATAAAAATCTGAGCCTCGGTATACCTGATACACTGCACAATGCTTTTGTTACAGTACATAAAGGGTCCCTTCCTTACACTGTGATCCTCTTCCCTGGAGCAGGAGAAAAGGGAAACAAGTGGGAAGGCTCCTGCAGTGTAATTGATTTAGCTCAGCTGCTCCAATTAATCTGAACACTTCCAGTTATCCATGGGCTTTGGCAGGGAGGTTGGACTAGGTGAGTCCAACTAGAGGCCCCTTCCAGCTCCTCCACATCCTCCTGTGATTTCTGGAAGGGTTTTTCAGGGGTGCCATTCTCAACTCATACTAGTCCAAGAGAAGATCACTTTAGAGCTCTTCAGTTGCTCTCTACATACCCTCTGGCCCTTTATCCTGATTATTCTAGAAGTTCAACTAAGTTAAACTAAGGAGAAAAAACAACTTACATTCCCATTTGTACCTACCTAGGTCCTTATTCTGATGAATCTGACTGGTCATAAGTTGACAAATTTTAGGTTTAACCGCTCTTTCTTAGTTCACAATAACTAGCAATGTCTACTGAAGCTTCCCAGAAAAGATAATCCTTTCTAAGTGCATTTACAGCTCAGTGAAAGAGGGGGAAAATGGGATAAGTCCACAATGGGACATTACCAGCTCCAGCTACACTGGGCTGTTAATGTAGAGTTACTCAATCAAAATTAATCAAAGATCCTGTGCAAAATGAGTTTTTCCCTGCAAGAGCTGAGAAACCGAAGGGAATGGTCTCGTAGTTGACAAATGACTCCACTGAAGTTGAAGAAAAAAGATTTATTTTTAATGCTCTCCTTATGGGTATTACTGTAAATAACAACACCATTTGACATCAGACTGTACGTGCAGAACTCAGACACTCGTTTCCCATCAGTGCTCTACCAGTCTCATAATTAGCATTCACTACAGGGACTTTTCTCCTTTCCCAACAACTGCCCCAAGACACAACTTGCCCACTGTACTCTCAGTTTTACAACCTCTGCCCTAACAGCTTTCCAAACCACAAGGACGGGTGCAGCTGTACATTGAGAGACCTGTAAGGAGTCCAAGGCCATGGATGGGCCCTGGGCAGCCTCAGCTTGGGGGCACCAGCCCACAGTAAGGGGGGGGGGTGGGTTGGGGTAGGCTGCAAGGTCCCTTCCAACCCAACCGTGCTGTGATACTATGGTTCTCTGAAGACAACTGTGTTGCTGAAGGCTCCTGGATGAATTTCCCCACCTGTAGCAATGGCTCAGGCAGCTGGGTCAGCCCATGCATGGGCCAGGAGCCCCTGAGTGTCAGGAAACAGGCACATCAACGCAACCAAAGGGTTGAATTGGTAAGTTCAATGAACAGAATCTGACTCCTGCCACTGAACACACTCACCAACATTTTTCACAGAGCAAGAGCTCTCTTTAATGTTAAGATCTGCAGAATTAGCCTCGTTACCTTGAAAAACACGTGCTGCCCTCATTTGTCTTACTCTGTGCCATCCCCCTAGCAGGGATACGATGCTAACTGCAGCAACCTCAGCTCTTTTCTACTTTGCTTGGGATAGCAAATTGCATGCGTATTAGGGCTTGAGTTCAGCCAGGCTTACAGGAAGGAGTGTCTGCTTCACGTGGTGGCTCTCAGAAGGAACTACGGTAAAAAAAAAGAGGTTCAGAGTAGAGTTTATCGACCTCCCTCTATTTACTCTCCAATCAATGAAAAAATTCATCTGCATGCCCAGTATCTGCCTGTCCAGGACATGAGGGACACATGAATTTAAGTTATTTTTCCCACCCATTCCATTTACAAGATGAGGAGCCACCACAGACAACAGACACACTGCACGTTTACATGTGCGGGAAGAGGCAGTAGTGCAGGTTCCTCTCACCTCCATGAATGACTCAGAGACAGACCTTCTCTCTCTGAAGAGTTTACATCAGGATTTCACCAGCCCTGCAGGTTCCAAGTCTGATTCCCTTTGATGCTGTGCAAAAAAATGAGGGAATCTAGTCCACCAGCCGCTTAGTAGATGATCAGCTGATGTTACTATATGCAAGACATGTGAGATAGGAGGTTATGTATAACTTCTTTGATCTGTTGCGATTAATTTATTTTTTTTTTAAATATAATTCACAGGTTGTGAGCTGAGCTTGGATTTCATTGTTCTTCTCTGCTATTCCATTTTCCCATTCAAGGAAATCAAAGAGATCGGAGTAAACGGTGAAGATAAAGACCTAGGCAAGGTTTTTGATCCAGCATAAAAGCAGCAATAAGATCTTTGCATCGTGTGGCATCATTTTAAATCTCTGAAGATAGCTCACGTTCTTTTCCACCTACAGTTTAGTCTAGTTTATAGTGTGAGATGGCAGTACAAGCTTTGCATTGGGACTGCACTAACAGCAGAGGATGAAGGCAGCTCTGGTGGTCACCCTGTTCAACCCCCTACCTAGAGATGGCTTCCTGGGCTGCAAGAGAGCCTTGAAAATCACAAAAAATCCACATATGCTTTTTGAGGAACGGATCACCTAATGACAGAATTAATCAAGTCGTTAGTAATTTTCATCCCTTGAGAAGGAAAAATTGCTCAGCAGGCAGCACTCGGACCCGTTAGTGTTAAAACCTGCACGTTAAAACTGGGTTAATTCACATGCACAGCTCCAAAGTTTACTTTCAAGATCCCTACAACCAGCGTTACAAAAGCAGCTCTATGAAAACAGAGTGCTTTTGACTAGTATCGACTTTCCTCAAGGTGACTTTGCTTGCACTGAGTTCCTCCGTAATTAAGTTATGGAAATAAATACAATTATAGTACAAGCATGTGGCTAGTATTTTTCATATATGCCATTTAACAAAATCAGAATTGTTGATAAAATGCTAATACTGTTCCTTTTTTTTATCTTTCAAGCAAAGCCAGAGAGTAAGTGGTCATGCAAACAAAGCTAATGTTTCCTGCAGAATACTCACAGTGTAACATCTTTAATATTCTAGACCAGTCTATCAAAGAAGGGAAGTTATATTAAGGAGCCTTCTGTATTTTGCCTACATTCCCCATCCCCAAAACCCATAGAAAAGCAAGAGGGAAGGTCGCTGCGTGGTTCCAGAAGATCCCAGTTAACTGATTAACCCTGAACACATCATCAATTTCTGCTTCTGTTATCATCTGTGCTGCCCATATCTAATGCATAATGGCTCATTTCGAAAGCTAAATTCAATGATGGACTAGCCCAGGAAATAATGACTGTACTTGTAGAAATCAGGTCATCGCCAAATCACCCATATCACTAGCAGATGTGAATTAGGTGTGGTTGAATGCTTCTGATTGGACTCCAAGCCCCTCTCTGATCAACACAGCAAGGGCAGCATCAAGTAGGTCATTAACGCTCTCACATTTGCCATCCTGCGATGAGCGGTGTGCTGGAGGAGCTCCTCAAGTAAGGAAGAAGATAATGTGGATAACAGCACAGACTGCAGGGGAGAGGCGTGGGGGGATGCAGACTGAATTTCAGATGGTACCCACTGTAGAATTATTAGGATGTATTTTGCAATTTCCATATTTAAAAGGGATGGTATTCTCACATCCCCAGAGCTGTCCTTTCAGAAAAGGAATAAAAATACCCCAACTCCTCCGTCTTTCCTTGAGATGCTGACGTGTCAGTGCTGCCCTCTATATGCACTCCATGTCTGTAAAACACCCGTTTTAAGCAAAGGTTTCAGTAAGGAACTGAGGGAACACACAGAGCTACATAAGGGGAGGGCAGGGGGGCACACTGCTGTCTCTCTGATGTCACACCAGTGATGCTGCAGTGACTCTGCTCCACTAAACCCATGGGAGGGCACGAGCCACGCCATGTAGAAGCACTATGCAGACTGCCCACAAACAGCTGTTTTGCTTCAGAATACTCCACGCAAGCATAAGCACCACAAATTACTCCTCTTCTTACACCCAGGGGTCTAATTGTTAAGCATTAAGAGTGACTGCAGACTTACTAAAAAAAGCAGGGAAATGGCATTTTCTGCATGCTTCGGGGGGGTGGAATACTGACTACTGTTGCAGAAAAAGGAGGGACAAGAACAAGGGGGAATGGTTTCAAATTAAGACCGGGGAGATTGAGGTTAGATGTGAGGAGGAAGTGTTTCACTCAGAGGGTGGGGACGCACTGGATCAGGTTGCCCAGAGAGGCTGTGGATGCCCCATCCCTGGAGGCACTCAAGGCAAGGTGGATGTGGCTCTGGGCAGCCTGCTCCAGTGGTTGGAGACCACCCACCCATGCCTCCTCCTGCTCTGGGATTTTCCCACTGAACTCTTCAGCACAGCAACCACCCCCTGGCCTGGGGGAGACGAGGGTATTGCCTAGAAGCCATCCCAAACCACTCCATCTGTTCCTACACAACAGCTCAAAGCATGGACACAGTTTTGTTTATGAAAGTAAATGACGGCCTAAGCTTATTTTAAAATTGTCAGTTCCTCAGATGGGATAAAAGGAGGATAAAATGAGTGCATGAAGCTAGCTTATACTGATACTTCAGTTCAGCCAAGGGTACAGACTGGATGTGTTATCACGAGGGTGGTAAGCAAGGCTCCTTTTTTAAACCCAACCTGCTTTGCTATTGTCCGTGTCGTTGATTCAAATGTTTCTGCTTCAATGTCCCTTAATTAAAACGTTAGTGGTCAATATTTCCTTGAAAGCATCTCAAGAAGTTCTTTATTTGTGTGTAATTGCTTTGCAGATGATGCCAGAGGAAAACAATCAAACAGCTGGCAAATCAGCCCTCTGTCGGCATCTTTTAACACATTTCATCTTCATCTGTGCCATTTCAAATCAGCCCATGCCACTCAGAGCAGTGCAGCTGGGCTGGGCTGCTTCAGAGACACAGAGGGCCCAATTCTGGCATAACTTATTTCAGTAGGTCTCCCAGATCCAGAAGGAACATTATCAGCTCCGTAAGTGATGGGAACTCAAGCCCAAGCTTCAGTAACATGCACAGATTCCTCTCAGCATTGGTGCATTTATGCAAAGATGAACAGTGACCACAATCTAGTTTCTGCTTTGAAAAGCAACTACTTTGTCAGCAAAAATGAAGAGCACTAACAGCCTATTGACAACTCTCTTAAGATATATTCTTTGAAGCACAATAACTCAACACAATGCAGTATGGTGGGCAATTCCTTAATGAAGCTCTGCACTTTCTACTGGACTTGCTGAGCTTCTCCTGCCTGCACAGATGCATCGTCTCACACTGTGAAGGTCTCATAAGGAAATTGCATCATAGCTCTGATCAGGACTGATGATGGGAACAGAATCATGGGGCAAAAGGGCCAGAAAACAGCTCCTCAGCACCTGCTCCTCCTATCCTGCAGCTGGGGAAGGACCAGCACTGCCACATGTTCCTCCAGGGAGCTGTGTTCAAGAGATGCTCCTCATCCCCTCCCGCCCCGTGTCTATATCTGCTCATCTCTGCCACCACACAGCTTTTCTTGCTGTCTAACCTAGATCTCTCACTGCAATTTAAGCCCATCACTGTCAGTCCTTTCCTCTAAGGAGCTTTAAAAAGAAAAAAAACTCCCCTTTTCTAGTTGTCCATCTAAAGAGTCCCACTTAAATGCACTCTCTCTGCCCCTCATTCTTCTCTCCTTCACTCTGAGTAATCCTCGTGAATTATTTCACAGCTGCATCAGAAACCTTTCCTTCCCCCCCATCTGCCCTTTCCCACTGGTTCCTCCTTGCTTCCCTCAAGTGATGTTTCCCCACCTCCTGCAACATCGCTGCTTTGTGGAACAGCGTAGCACAGTCACATCCAGACCCACTGCAGCTCACAGCCCCCTCTGCTAAGCTCTGCTGTGGTCTACTTTCCTCTGCAAAAGCTATGGACGTAGATCCTGCTGCCTCCTTACTAAATGGCAACCTGCATTTTTCACATCTCCTTTCAGATCTGCCGGAGCATTTTCAGAGTGCAGAGCTGCCTCCCACAGCTGCAGTCCCTCCTTCTGGTGGCACCCAGTGCCCTACAGCACAGCCAAGGAGCTGGGAGGCAGCACCACAAAGAACCACCTGCTATTCCAACCCCACATGGGGGGCTGGATCTCCACGTCCTTTAAGGTCCATTCCAACCTCAGCCATCCTATGATTCGTGTTCCCCTTCGACAAATAACCTCTGTCAGTGACAGCCACGAGGGAGCACAACGCAGCAGACAGACCAGCAGGCAAAGCAGGGCTGCAGAACCAGCTCCTCCTCCCAGCTGGTTGCTGGAGACCTCTCGTTAGAGCAAAAGGAAGGGGTCATACCTGCATTCAACTAATGACATGGTCATCACAGGTTGCTTGCCATGTCAAAATCCTGCCCTGTAATACCAGGCTGCCTTGGTTCTGCTTGCAGCTGCATGTCTCCCAGGGCCTCACTGCCATGAGATGTTTGTTGTCAATGTGTTACAAACCATACATCCACCTAGAGAATAGCCAAAAAAATGGCAAAAGATGGCTTTACAGCATGGAAACTTACAGAAAGGCAATACTGCAAGGGTAGGTGGCAGTATCCAGGCCACCGCAGGAGGCAATGAGAAGCCATTTGAGGCTGGCTGTTATGCAAAGTTTCAGCTTTTCCCTAATTACTGGCAGTTTAATGAGAAGTGCCTCCAGCACAATGGAGTGAGATAAAACAGAACGCATTAAATTTGGACAAATGCTCTTACTACCCGTGTTCCTACTTCCCATTGTAAGTCCTGGGTCGCTCCTACTTCCCATCTACAGTATTAGGGCATGACAGCAGGGCATGGCACAGCCTGAGGTACATGCAGGCAATGTGGACTATTCTAACAAAAGGAAAATAAATGCAATTTTTTCCTGGAAATTCACATGCAACAGAATTATCTATACATTGTAACCCAGCAACCAAACCAAGACTTGATTGTGGAAACTGAAAATGGTTAGAGGAGAAAAAGCATCTCCCCTAGGTCCTGTGAGCAAGCCACTAAGCACATAGAACCTGGGACATATGCTTACATACAGCTGCTCCCTGGCCTTGTTCAGCTTCATTTCCAGGAGAGGGTTAATTAAAGACATTTCTTCTAAGAACAGTTACTTTGACAGGGGCCACTGTCAGTACAGGCTGCAGTGGAGCTCAATGAAGTAATGAAGGCAGAAAATAGGGGAGAGTGAAAAGGAAGAGGCATGAATAGATATCCGGCAGATCAGGGGGTGACCAGGCTCCTGTGTTACTGCAAAATGCAGATTACAGGAAAGCCTGCCTTAGTGCTGGAAGGCTATTTAAAAATCCATCAGAACTCTAAAATATGCTATTAGGGACTCTGCAGTCCCAACACCTACTGCATAAAAATCCCGAGCTATTAGGCAAACCAACATCACTTCAGGTCAGCCATCAGCAGGCAGCCAAGCCTTAAAATAGCAGCAGCATTGAGAATGCTTTTCAAACAAGGGAATCGAGAAGTTCAGCTGTGCAAAGCCCTCATCAGCCTGCAAAAGGTGTGCACCAAGGGACTGCAGGGCAGGGTAAGGGGACAGCCCTCTGCAAACCTTGCTGTGCTCATTTGGGTGCAGTCAGAACCTGAAGCAGCTCATCCCCCAAGTGCAGCAGACACAAGTACTGCTCTTGCTTGCTCTGTGTTACCCACAAAACTCTGTCTTCTGTTACTGACATGAGATGCAGACACTGATTGCCACACTGCTGCTGCTTCTGACTCCCAGCTCCTGCTCCTTCGTTGGACTCCCTCGCTCCTATAAAGCAGGCAAGGGCAGCAAGCAGGAGATTGATGGATGCCTCTGTTCTTGAGCTGTCCCAGCTCAGAAACTGGAGGAGCCGTCTTCCCTGCAGAGCAGCACACAGACACTGGCCTCGGTAGGATCAGAAAGAGCAGAACAGGGCAATGAGACATCAAATGCAAGCAGCCCGTACAAAGTGCACAAGCCTGCTGTGCCAGCATGAGGTGGTCACAGCAAATCCCAGCCCTCGGGAGCATCCAGGCAGCATCCACATCAGCATCCTATGGGAAATCTCCATTTCAACCTGCAGTGTCTGAGGTATCCGACTGCCTATTTGATCCAGGAAAGTGAAGATATGCAAACATTGTAGAAAGCAACATACCAACCAGCCTAAATGATGCCTCATTCTGGATAACGAGGTCTTCTTACAGCTTTCTATCGAGGAACCCGAAGGAAATCACTCGTAGAAAACAAGCACCAATTGAGGAAGGGTGAAAGGCACCACGTGGGCCAAACACCTCCCCCGTTTCCTCCCTGGGACCCCAAATGTCTGTTGGGCCAGACTAAGAAAAAGCCAACCAGCACTTCCCTACAGCAAAGGGGAATCCAAGTCCCACTCCCCCCCTACCACAAGGTGCAGGTGGAGCTGCTCCAGCCCCAGCAGCTCCCCAGGGCACCTTCCTGAGCTGAACCAAAGCAGGGAGGCTCACCAGGACAAGCTTGATCAAAACTGTACTGAGTCCTGAACCAGGACTCCTGCAGAACTGTGAAGCACGCAGAGCACTGTATCATCCTAGCTCAGTTCTGAACATGCCAGTGTTTTGTTGGCATTTTACAAGCATTAAATACAACCTTTCATCAGCGTGAACATTAGGCTTTTTTTTTTTCTCTTTCCTTTTGCTTGTACAAAGCTTTTCATAGCAGAAAATAAAAATGCACAGAAGCTAGTAAGGCGCCGATAACATTTAACAGCCACCGCAAAGCTATTTAATGCTGTCTGAATAGTGTGACAGCTGGGGGTGCAAAAAGGCATTGAAGTTACTGTAAGTGCTCACATTTGCATTAATATTTTATGGCACGGCTGCCTCTCCTGTTCCACGATACACAATTATGTCCTTCCTTCCTTCCCCATGGTGCTGCCATGGACCACCGTGGTCAATCCCGTCCATGCACGCTGTGCTAAGGTTTGCTTAACCTTTGTGAATCATAGAATCACAGCATCACCAAGGTTGGAAAAGACCACCAAGATCACCCAGTCCAACCGTCCACCTACCACCAGTGTTCCCCCACTAGACCACGTCCCTCAGTGCCACATCTCAACGGGACACCAGGAACACAGCACACCGCTATTCGGGAGGAGCAGAAACCTCTGCACTCAAATGGGTAAAAAAGGGGGGGAAAGTTTACAGAAAGCTTCCTAAAATCAACACGAGCACTGAAATTAAGAGACAAATCTTTACAAAAGGCATTTTGGCTTGTACACCTCAGGCAAACCTCTCTTTGGATAACAAAGGTCGGCTCAGTGTTTTCTGTCTTCTCTCAGAAGCTGTGCAACATTTCCCAATGCTGCCTGTCCTTACCCCCATGGAAACTGATTTCAGCCAAGTACCCCTCAGCAGGCCCTGACACCACCACCTGGCCTCTCACACTGCCCCTCACTACAGCAAGGAAGCAGCTCTGCTCCATGCTCCAGCCCTCCATTGGGAAGACCCATCTGCCACATCGAGAGGGACAGGAGAGTTCTGCCAGTGGAAAATACAGGCACACATACCAGCCAAAGCAACGACAGCAAGAACTCCACCCCACTTCCATTTGTTTAAGGTAAGCCCCAGGGCAGACAGAGGTCTGCATCTCGTTTCAGAGCAACTTCTTTATTGTATCATAAAAGAAGAAGTGATGAAAGATTAATACATTTGCTTTTCTTGATATGCTGTTACCTATGCTTTTGTTTTATATTAATTTTCCACTTTTTATTTTCTTTTAAAATTTGCACTGGTCTTTCATCCTATCATGTGTATGAGGATTTAGGCTTCTAATAAGTGAAAGGCCAGAAAGGAAGATCATTTAAAATATCAATGAATATTGCTAGGTAATAGAGATGGACATTAAAAGTATCATTGCAGTAAGAATGTATGATTCAGTGCAGCCAGAGTAAAGCAAACACAAGTCAGAGAGGTGACACAAAAACTAATGAAGCATATTTTCATTCCCCACATTTTATCCTAATTGCCATGGAGATGGCAGGGGCCTGGAGCACTTCCCAATGGGGACAGGCTGAGAGCCCCCGGGCTCTCCTGGAGAACAGAAGGCTGAGGGGATCTGAACAGTGCTTACGAACACACTGTGTACAGCTGCTCGGGGAAATGCTTTAACAGGAGATCTCCAGAGGCAACCTCACCACAGCCACACACAGACCACAGCAGCCACATCTTAAAGCCCCCAAAACAGCTGAGACAACTGCAGATTTTTTTGCAAAGTCTTTGAGAGTTGTACGCATGACTGTTATTTCACAGGAGGTGGGATCTCTTCCCTGTGTGACGTTTCTGCACACTATGAGCACAGTTCTGACCATTTCATAGACTCACAGAATGGCCTGGGTTGAAAAGGACCTCAAAGATCATTTCATTTCAACCTCCTGCCGTGGGCAGGGTCTCCAACCACTGGAGCAGGCTGCCCAGAGCCACATCCACCTTGCTTTGAGTGCCTCCAGGGATGGGGCATCCACAGCCTCTCTGGGCAACCTGTTCCAGTGCATCACAACACACTGAGTGAAAACATTTAAAGCGTTCCAGCAGCAACAGTGACATGAGAACTGGTGCTGTTGTCTAAAATCTGGAGGTTAACCAGGATGGAAAAAGCAGAGGGGCTCTAGTTTTTGAAAGCAACTCTTAACAAATTCATGCAATAGAAAGTGGAGAATGTGGGATGCTGAACGACAAACGTGGCAATTATCTAAGGACATCAAGACTCACCAGAAAGCACTATCTTCACTTTTACCCCAGATGACGTTGTGCTACACATCCTCTCTGTGAACTGATGCACTCCCAGCTTCAGCAGAATAACTGTCAGAGCTCCCTGCTCAATATCCTTCCTCACCACTTTCCCCAGGTTCTCTCCTTCCTGATGCCAAGTGGACTTAAGACACGTACCAGCACTGTAGCAAGAGGGAATCACAGGGCAGCCTCCTTATAATTCAACGAGAGCACATCATTATCTCATCCAGAGCAAAAATAGCACTCCGGCAGAAATCATCGCCTCCTCCTCGTCTCATCTAATTTAAATCCAGTTTCTCTGTCTTCTTAAGGTGGTGATCTGGGAAGGGAGAGGAGGACAGAGCACACTGAGGAGCAGCCAGCAGTGCCAGCTCAGCCCCTTCCCCATTCCCAGCCCCGTGTCTTCATTAGCTTCTCGTGACCTCCTTCAGCTCAGTTACCTTCATCACACCCACTCCTTTGACACCCACAGCGCTGCAGCCAACCTCACAAGAATAAACTGGACTTTAACATCTCTTCTGCCCTACACAAATGAGCACACCCTATGAGCTGTGTGCGTGCCTGCCTACGTGCCGTTAAGGAAGAGACAAAACAAAGCTACGCCTTCCCAGCAGCACATGAAACACTATGTAACTGAAGCACTGCAACCAAGTTTCCCTGCACAGTGCTCAGTATTACCCTGCAACATCTTTTCCCTGGCTGAGACGGAAATCAGCAGCACCATCTCTGAATTGCAGACCCAGCGCTGCCTCTGAACAACACTTCTCTCGCAGACTCGTGATGGCACATGCCACAAGCAGACACACTCGAAGGCTGAAGATTAGCAGTTTGATATCTCTGTCATTTGACACATTTTATCAGCAGCATTCTGTGTCATCCCAAGTCGGGAAAGCTGTGATGCTCTCTGTTTGCTGAAATAATGTGTCAACACCGAGCACGTTTCAGGCTCTCCTGCATCCTGCTGCCGGAGCACAGAGATACCACTCCTCCTGACCTCAGGGCTGAGGGGCAGCACAAAGCCATGGGGACAGGTACAGACGTGGGAGGTGCTCTGCATGGCAGAGCTCTGCTCTGAGACAACCACTGCTGAGGGCATCTCTGCCATAAGCACTCTTCAGACTAAAATCCCTATTAAGAGGGGCATCCAAACTGGGTCTGGAGTTGGGTCCAAAGCTGGGTCTTGCTTTCATCTCTTTCCTACTGGATTAGGAAATAATCCTGAGCATCCTCAGGCCTTGCTAACAACAGCCTTGCAGTTTCCCAGTGATGGTGCTAGGGCTACTGCCCATCATAAAAACTCCATCAGGGCAATGGAGACAATGGACAACTAATGCACCTTGAAAACCACCAGGGAAGCACATACCATGTAAGCAAACCATAAAAGAGTGAAATGAAAGATTTGAACCTGGAAGGGAATGAGTTGGGCAAACCCCTGAGAAGGTACCTGCATGCATATTTAGCATGCTGAGCATAAACACAGGTATAAACACATATTTAGGAGCAGGTTGGAGCTTTACAAGCACACTGCTCCTTTCTGTCAGTACACTGGTGTTGCATAGAGGGCTGGGACTGGTGTAGGGAAGGTTCCCCCATAGGGAAACTGCACCAGGCTGCACCAAAACCCAAAACACACAGAGTCAGCTGATGTTGGATAAGTTAACTGAATGCTTCGTGTAAACAGAATACCCTCAGGTGGATCTAACTAATCTTGTGTAAAGGGGTGGGTTCCGGAAAGAGAGCTGCGAGCCAAGATTTACAGGGATCTCTGAACAAAAGACAGGGTTGTTCCCCCTACAGCCTCAGCTCAACCTCTTAATCCTAGAATTACACAACTTTGCCAACAAGCAATAGCTACTGCACACTGTATGGCTCTTAGATGCCACACAACGCAATCTTAACAGATCTGTGCATTTAATCTGTCTGATAAGCGTTTTTCATCCTGACTTCAAATTCATTTCAGAAATCTTTTAACCACTTACAATTCACTCTGATTTATTTCCCTTGGGCCGTGTAGCCTGGCCTGGCATCCATAAGAATCCATGATATAGGGGGATTAAAAACTTATTTTCAACAATTTATTTTTCAACTTATTTGCAACAATTAGCACTTCTTGTTGTTGTTGTTGTTAAAACATTGTCCTTCAGGAACAAGATAGTGCTCTGCTTCTTTCAACCAAAAGATTTAATTTATACAATAAGCTTCCCTCCTTAGGAAAGGGGAAGGTGTCCTCCAAAACTCGAGAAAAATATTTCCTAGGAGTCAAGTACAAAAGCTTTTTCTTCAAAGCGGAAAGATGTGATGTACTTCAAAGGGATGCTTCCAAAGGAAAAGGAAAGAGTTCAAGAGCAGGGTGAGCACAGCTCGGATGCATGTGGCAGTTCTCCTCCTGGTGGCTAAGCAGAAGGCAACCCCCCCACCCCGAGAGCAGGCTGCAGAGGGGATTGTGTGCCCTTGTTTCAGCCTGAGGTGAGAGAAGATGATCTCCAGCCAAAGACAGCACAGCTGCCCAGGAGCCCATCAAACCTGAACACCTCCAGCAGAAGAAAGATCTTCACAGAAGGAGCTAGCAAACAAACACAGGGAGATGAGGAGCTGGGAAGCATTTGAAGGATGCTCTGTGCCTTCTCAAGGAATGGGCACCAGCTCCTCTCTCTTTCCAAGAGCAGCTGCAGATGAAAGAAACTTTGGCATCACTGGCTTACCACTGTACTTCATCCACTGTTAAATATCCGAGCATTTTGACACCAGACCATCATGATGGATATTTCTGAAGGTTTAGATCTGCGTAATGTTAAAGGAATGGAAGGAGTCGTGGCCTTGTTTAGCATTACCTTTGGTAGCTGTAAATAAAGTAGATATAGTTCCAGCACTATTGCTTGCAGAATTGCCAGGAGAAATCTCTCCTCTCCTCTGTACATCACTAAAAGCAGCGTGTCAACCAAGTGCACCCTGATGGCAATGCTGCATCCGAGGGATTATCCTGGAGCTCCAAGATTCAGTAATCTAGCCAGCATGTCTGATGTGAACCATGTAAACTAGCCCATGGGGTACACAGTCACCTGCCCAGCCATAAACAGCACTGTTTCCCTTCGGTCCAGTGGAGGACTTTTACCCCTGGTTACTTTCTGAATGATCACACATGTTTATTTCAACTCCTGAGCTGTGCTCCTTGCTTGCATATGTAGTTAGCAAATGTCTGGGGGTTTTGTTTCTTGTTTTTAACTACTTGGCAGAAAAAAAAAAGTATGTCCTCAAGCAATGTTTAATTCAGAGCGATAGCTAGATAGTTTTTTGAAAGCGGTAAATCAGAATTATGGAGTTCACTGAAATAAAACCAATTAACCACCAAAGAACTTCCTTCTAAATTCTGACCTAAATCCCCCCTTCTTTAGTTTAAAGCCATCCCCACTTGTCCTATCACCACCTGCCCACGTGGAAGCTGCTCTTACCCTGTTAAGGCACTCCCTTTAGGTACTGGGAGGCCGTGATGAGGTCTCCTGCAGCCACACTCTCCACCTGCACTCCCACCTTCTGCACAGCCAACCAAGCACTCCCAAGATTCAGTCAGAGTCATCTGAGATCGTGGGAAACAGATCGTATTTGAGGCTCTCTAAGTGGATAAACCATCTGACATTTGCAGATCTGTGCATCTGGCAGTAACCTTTCACTCATATGCACAGACCCAAGCCAGGCTTTGCCACCTCTTCCATAACCAGCTCCACCAACGGAGGTCCCAAGTGCTGCAGAACACCCGAGCTAAGTGGAAAATGAAGAACAAGATATTATCAGAGAGTGGTATTTTCCTTCCCTTTGCCGATGTTAACATCTCGCATCCAGCCAGCAAGATGGCAACGGAGATGAATGAGGAGGCAAAGAATTTCTGTGGGATATTTTGTTCATTTTCAAGCTATACAGTGCCTTTTCAGATTTTACATCAGAGGCTGAGGACCTAAATCACCTCTTCAAAAATGTTCTTGGATGCAAAACCAATATGGAATGCAACTTCAATATTGTTTTCTCTCTTCAGCTTTATAGGCCAAGATGTTTCTGAAGTAATATTTCATCGAAGCATTTTTTCAGAAATACATATATTCCAGCTGTTTATTTAAAGAGACTTTGGGGTTTCATCACAAAATTAAAAACATCTTTTATTGCAGTGCTTCACTTTCTTACGAGCTTTAACTTGCCTGACCTCTGTGGGGTACAGGCTTTTCTCTCCTATCTTCTTCACAGCTAGATCCAATCTACAGTGGCACTGAGCTTGGCACACCAGTGTGCCCACATGTAGTTGACCAATAACAGATGACAATACCCAGTGAAATATCTGCCTGCATACGATGGGAAATCACCTGGGATTAAATCACAGCTGGAACCTGAAGTTTGTTATGTTCCAGAAATACATCTGTATTCGAGGCATATTGAGAAGCAGCATATGATGTTAAATAAATAAGTAAATAAAATTAAACTGCAATAAATCCCAGACAACAAATCCGAGAACACAGGCAGATAGCTAAATTAACCACGATGGGAGGGAAAGGCTGTCTGCCAGAAGGATCTCACTATAGAAGTTGAAAAAGAAACTCTATGTCAAAGCAACCTTTCAAAAGTCTCCCTGCTCAGACCATGCAGCATCACAGCCACCAGACAACGCTTCCTGCCAGCAGCAGTCTCACAACCACACTTTAAATGAAGAATTAAGGAGAATCTACCATGTGGGTGCTAGGGCAAGAGAGATGTGCTTCAGTACCATCCAGAAGCGACTTAAAGGCTCGCTTAAATGTGCCAACCTCATAGCTGAACGTTGTCTATGTATTCACTGGACTTCAACAAATTAATGAGCAATTACTTCCTAATTCAATTATTGTTTATAAAGGAGGTAGAAATTTGGCACTGGTATAAGCTATGGCTAGTTAAGCAAATCATGAAGGTAAGTGCACTCACTGGGAACATGCTGAAATCTGCGAGGCAAGAAAATCCCCCAGGAAGGGAATTCCACCATCCCATAAGGGAACCACAGAAATCACCACCTCTCGGGTCCCTGAAGCAGAAAACATCTTGAAGTTCATCTGACAGAGAAAGGGTATTTTTGGGGAAACACAGGCTCGGTGCTTATATAGTCACAAGACAGGATTCTTTCTGAAGGGCTCAGTTTAACTATGTATGTGCATGTTAACATACTTGTTTACACAACACTGCTTGCACCAGAAGAATCCCCAAATGCGTACCGCAAAGATTTTCCATCTTTGAAGTACTTCTGAGAGATTTCTGACTGTTCTCCTTAACCTGAAGTGTGCACAAAACCACAGCTGTGTGAGGCGCTCAGATCTCTTTGCAACAGCTGAACCCAATCACAGTTAAATGTGAAGTTTGCTGTTAAACCTAGAGCGATAAGTGAACGAGCTTCATGCCTCATCTGACCCTGCAGTACGTACAAGTCAGATGAGGATTTGTGTCATTTTTATTCCCTTTTGTGCTAGCATATTGGATACATCTTTTCTGCCAGCCCTGGTGACCAGCTGCACTACAATCTCCACACTTTGTCACTTTTCCTGCCCAACATTTCAAGGGTAGCTTTTACAACTGTTTCACAGGAACATGAAGAGAGTGCCATTGAAAACAAACAAAAAAAAAACCCCCGACCACGCAGATCTGAGCAGCAATTAAAGCAAAATAAGACAAAAGCACCCGCATTTCCTCTTGAATCAGGTTTGACAGAAACAGCAGTCAAAATGCATGAAATTAAGGGCTGCGTACTAGAAATGCGCACTAGAAATGCAAAATGACAAATCACGCTGAGGTGGGCTATAGTATTGTAAATTTTTAATTGTTTTTATCCTTTTTTTAAGATATGTCCATAGAGGAGCAGCCCCATCTGACCTCAGTGGGAGCAACCAAAGGACTGCTGAGCAAAACTACTCCTAAAGCTGCAGTATGTGCCCTGAACTCTGATGGTTTCCTGGTGGGACTTCACAAAACCTCTGAGGTTTATTGGGCAGCACAGTAACAAGCCCTGAGAACCAGGGCCTTCTTTCTAGGAGATTGTGGTGAGAACATGCCCACTGTTACTTACAGTACACGTCCACTCGTATGGATTTGATGGCCGGTGAGCCCAGGCCGTTCTCGGCCTTGCAGTAGTAGCGACCTCCTTGGTGACGCTGGATGTTGGCTATCCGCAGCGTTTCATTGAAGACACTCGAGTCTTGAAATCTGTCAGAGGCACTTCCCGCTGTTTTGGTCCACCTGATCTGAGCAAGCATCAGAAAAAGATTGTTACTTGAAGCCTGTGGTCTGGAGATCTCACCACTGGCTGGAGAGCCACGTGCATAGCAGCCAGGACTTCACATGGGGTGACTGAACAGCTCGCACTTACAATCAAACCCTTCATCCAAGAGCCCCGCAGCTGGCATCTTGTGTTTTACACCCTCTCTTAGAAACAGCTGATTACTTTTGATGGAAACACCTCACAGAAAGTAAATGCCACTAGCAGAGATGTGGGAATTCAAGCCAACATTTGGTGACACCGAGCTGGAATGGCTGCACAACTCCCCGTTAACAGCCACCTCACCACGTGCTGTGCTCTTCCACTGAACACAAACCATTCTTTCTGAAACCACTTTTGTCAAAGACAAGGGCACACTGGGAAGTACTTTCAGAACAGCTACCACAAAATCCGACTTTAAGCACCTGCTTGAACCCACAAATGATGAACAACCATTCCTTCTTTGTTTGTTTAGATGTCTTTTATAGCAATTATGAATCCTTTTACTCTAGCGATTATTTTCCCAATGTGCAGACTTCTTAAAGTGAACTTTTCAATTTTAGAGTCATCAAATTGCCCATATCAGCCCACTTCACTTAACAGATGCCAGGAGCAGGATACTGGGGTCCAGCAGGAAAACAACACTCCTATGGTGCTGACTCAATAAAACTCACATAGCACACTGAATAAAGCAAAACTCATCCATTCCAGAAAGTTGCAAGAGACACAATGTGCCATGAAGAAACTCCAGGCAATGGGCAGCGTTCATCACCACCATCCAGTGTGGTGAATCCACTGCTCCCAGCAGTGATGTGGACTGACCAGTGGTCACTGCAAAAGGCTTTTGCATTTTATACCCAATGGGAATGCAAACCCTGCATGAAAATAAGGCATTGGTAACTTGTGAAATTAACTAGCCAACAGGCCCCAGGGTAAAGGCCTTGGAATTAAGAGGGTCATTCCTCCTCCTCTGCTCTCTGAGGCTCAAATAACCACCACCCTACAGCTGCAGAAGGGACTTCCTTTAAGGAAACTAGAATAGAAGAAAAGCCACAGGGAAAAGCAATTGAATCACAGAATCATTAAGGCTGGAAAAGATCATCAAGTCCAACCATCAACCCATCCCCACTGACTAACCATGTCCCTAAATGCTACATGCTGCTTGTCCCTCAAGCACGATGGGAACAAGGAGTCAATCAGGCAGCCATGAGGTCATCAGACCCCAGATATCTCCCAACAGGGCTCCCATTCATCAGGCTACCTGTGCTCCCTGCATGAAAGGAGGGAACACCAGCTGGAATTGAAGGTGGGGAGAAAAAAAAGAAATTATACAGAAGAAACATAGCAAGCAAGCAAAGTTACAGATATCACATCAGCACATGATACAGCACCAGCAGTTTACACACAAATTGAGGGCTTCATTTTGAAGACCTCTATGCAAATTGTGCATGGCTTTGGTACCCATGTTTTGCTAAAGGATTCTCACCCTTGTGTGCATTTGTTAGGTTCACAAATCTGATGGGAGATATACCCAAGTGAGATGTCCTGAGCCCCTACCTGCTCAACCTAGTGGACTGAGCTACAACATGTAGTGCACCAGTCCTCCAAGGAGTCCCCAGGTACCTCCTTTTCTTTTGGGTCACACTGATTCAGTGGCCAGGACAAACAACATTCAATTCCAGACCAAAAAGACTCTTTAAATATTAGGTTTTTCTTCCATTTATAGGGTCCACATTATCACAGAATCGTAGGGGTTGGAAGGGACCTCTGGAGATCAAGTCCAACCCTCCTGCTAAAGCAGGCACCCTACAGTGGGTTGCACATTACAGGCTACCTCCACCCTCATCCCTTCCTTCACACCTCATCACCATTACTGAATGGTATTCTTTCAGCTAGTAACGAGGCTTAAATTCTTTCATGGTCACCTCTTCCGAAGCTTCTCAAAGCTGTATCTTGTCATCCCCATGCACTAATTCTGTCCTGGGATGAAGGCCAAATCATTAATATAAATGAGACTGACACAAGAGAAGACAATAACTATTTCGCTGCTGGTTCTCAAACTATGATCCCCAGAGATCATCCGAAGAACCAGTGAAACCATGCTGCAAACCTTGCACACAGATCAGACACCAGCACACAGCTGGACACTCCAAGCATGCAGGAAGTTCAGTGGCCCAAGGTGATACCCAGGTGGTCCAGACTGACTGGGCCACCCTGGCGGGCACTGGCCCTTGGTAGTCTGGGCTGGCAGAAAGCCATTTGACTTGCATCATGTCTGGTTCTGACGCAGGGCTGGGGTCTGGGTCCCAGCACAAGAGCATCAAGTGGAAGGGGTCCACCTTCCTCCCATCAGCTCATCTTCTCTTTTCTACTAAAAATCATCAGACTGAAGAATTCATGACCAGGCGCAGCCTATGTAAATTCTTTTTCCCTTGAAATAAGTGCAGGTGTGGGCTTCAGAGACTGAAATCATAGCTAGAAATATCTCCAAACATTTTTCACCTCTTTCTGGCTTGTTAAATTCATAAGGCTGAGTGGCTTTGCCCTCTTACCGGGTGACCTGTATAACTCTCGCATGGTTTTGCTGCTCTGGAATAAAGCAAATATGCCAAACTCCACATCTACAACATTCAGACACTATTAGTGCTGCTATATTTACCAGCCTCAATCTGTCTGTACTTCTATTATAAACTCTTGGCTCTCAGGCTTTTAAATCATCCATGTAAATGTGCTGCAGGATAATTTTGGAACACACAGCGTTCACGTGCTGCAGAATACAATTTCATCATATACATATATTTCAAATGCTTAAGAATGATCACAAAACAGTATTTTAGGTACTCACTGAACCTCTTGTACGTTTTATTTCTCTCTGTGTAATCGTAATTACCAAAACAGTTCTGTTTTTGATAATTTTTTAGATGGAAAAAAGGAGATGGTTTCCTCTTCCTCCTATTCCTCTCACTCAAAGTATTCCAAGTGGTGGAATGAAGCCTGTCCTGGCAAAGAACATATAATCTAAATAATGTGTTGGAAGTATTAACAGCATCTAGGTAACTGGTAATGTTATGTAATTTATATTAAGAAATACAGAAGCGTTTATTTAGAAGATGTCACTTTTGTCTTTCATATAGTTGCAAAAGCCTTCCTATCCTGAGTCTTAACCTTGACATACTGATCTTGTCCTCATTATAAAGCACTTCAGCAAGAACGTGTTTGGTTGTAAACAGAAGTAGACAGCTTTAGATATACAGATATATGTATGCTTCAAGGCCATGAGGCATGATTTCAACTAAGTAAATAATTTTGTAGCATACAGAGACACCCCTGAAGAATGAAAGGAGTAGTTGATTATCTCCTAAAAGATGTTCCCCAGCAATGTCAGCAGACTGATTTCACTTCAGGTCATTATTTACCTTAGCTTTAACTCAACATACACAAGAAAACACGCTGATCAATACTGCTCTGTAATTTATTGAATGAACTCTGAAGAATGGCGATTCTCAGACACTATGCGGATGCATTAATCAAGAAACTGAGCACCACAATGTCAGATGTCTGAGCCTCAACACGAGAGGTCCCCCATGGCCTCACACACTGCAAGCTGCAGGCTTGGCCTCTTTCAGGAGGTCATTTAATCCATCCTTGGAGGTGGAGCACCGGGGTTCCAAGCCCTCCTCGCTGCTCAATGCAACAACCTTCGTGGCACTGCTGTCCCAGAACTGACATCACGCTGCTCTCAGGGCGAGGAGAGGTGGCAAAATGGGGATCATGGGCTCAAAGGATATATGGCAGGTGCTGGCCTCAAAACCCAAACAAGCATCTGTGCTTCTTTACCACAGGGGATTCAGAAAGCCTCTTTGTTACTGTAATCATACATATAAATATATATTAAATAAATAGATATATTATTATATTATAATAAATAATCTATTTTTAAAGAAGATTAAGTGAGTATCTACGTAGTTCAGATACTGCATTTTTCCCATTACTTGGCACAAAGCAATCCCTCAGCCAGATGTACGTTACCGACATTGGCTGCACGTAACCTACTTTCTCACTTAGAACCCCCTGTTTCTAGAGCAGAAGTAACACTGCACGCCCTGCGTGCTGTCCACATAGTGTGGATAATGCAGGAAGGAAATAAATTCTGTTTCACCAAGAGGTCAAAGCCATCTCTAGTCATAATGCAAACTTTTTTAGTTAAGAAGTTACATCTGCACATCACGGCATACACAAATTGAACTAATAGATGTTAATCCATTGCACAGATACACGCTTGCTTGTTTCTGAGGGCACAGTTTCTGAAATACTCACTATTACCACTGCGTACTTGGGAATCCCACCCATGACATTGCTCTGCCATAATTCTGGTCTTTAGTTAACAAATCCCTCTTTCCTTTTCTTTTTTTTTTCTTGTAAAACGTGTATAAATCAAAGGCAACTTATGAACAATTCATTCAAAACAATTCAGCCTTTACAAATGACTGCATTCTAACCCATCTACCCATAGCATGACCTACATGGTCACTTCTACTTGTGGTTGGCCTCTTCTCCCTCCTAATTAATGACAGCATGAGAAGGAATGGCCTCCCGTTGTACCAGGGGAGATTCAGGTTGGACATTAGGAAAAATTTCTTCTCAAAAGGATAGGTAATACAATGGTACAGGGACAGTGGAGTCACCATCCCTGGAGATGTTCAAGGAATGTTTAGACATGATACATGAGGGATTGGTTTAGAGTATGGGGGGACATGGTTTAGAGTAAAATCATGGTGGTAGATGGATGGTTGGACCAGATGATCTTGGAGGTCCAACCTTGGAGATTCTGTGATCCTACATCATTGTCTGATTTGTGTATGCATTAATGTTCCCTGTGAACCATCAACATCTTTGACAGCATTGTATTGGCTGATGTGGATGCTCTGGGCCACACAGCCATATTTCACTCCACAGCTTCAGTGCTCTCAGGGAGCATTCTTTCAACTGACTTTTTTCTGACTAAAAATGTACGTCTGAAGAACTCCAAGAATTCTTTGTCTGATTTTTCTCAGCTTCTACAAACTAATCTTGCCCAGAACAAAAAGCAGCAGATAAGAAAACTACAAGGGGGAATGGTTTTAAACTAAGACAGGGGAGATTTAGGTTGGATGTTAGGAGGAAGTTTTTCACTCAGAGAGTGGTGATGCACTGGAACAGGATGCCCTGAGAGGCTGTGGATGCCCCATCCCTGGAGGCATTCAAGGCAAGGCTGGATGTGGCTCTGGGCAGCCTGCTCCAGTGGTTGGTGACCCTGCCCATGGCAGGGGGTTGAAACAAGATGAAGTGTGAGGTCCTTTTCAACCCAGGCTGTTCTACGATTCTGTGAAAATATTATGACATTTTAAAAATGAAACACTTAAGTTTCAAATACCATGTCAAAGACAATATTATTGTCTATAGATATTAAAATTAGGAAAATTTATCAGCAACCTTTAAAATATCTTTAGAATTATACACTCTGAAACAAAACATTTTCCTTTGTTCAGAAACCAAACTCATTCAACAATGAAACCAAACCATTCCAGGCATGGATTTCCTGAAAAATGCATTGATATAGAGTTTGGGTTGCAACGCACTTTGGGACAGTGCTTTCATTCGCAAGAGGTAAGAGCTGAGAGGGGAGCAGCAGCTCCAAGGAAATATTCCAACAAGTAGTTTGGACAGTAGGAAGTATTTCTTCTCTGAAAGAGTGGTCTAGCACTAGCACAGGCTGCCCAGGGAGTGGTGGGGTCACCACTCAATATTTTCAATAGATTTAGCACAGAACATTTTCATTCTTCCCTGGAAACAGTTGATAGAGAACAGCCTTTTTCGTACACTGCAGCACTGATATCTAACACAGCAAACAAATGCCTTAAAATAAATATGCCTCATGCTGGGCTGGGATCGTAAGGCATCTCACTGCCACTGATTACAGCTGCTGTCCTCTGACATCTCTAAGGAAACAAGGATGTGGAGGCTCTCCCGCTCACTGCTAAAATCCCCAAATCCCCGTCTGAGATTAAAGTCTTCCTTTGCATGTCAGCAGCTGCAGCAGAGCTCTTTGCACAACTTCATTGGGATGTGCTGCAATATTACGCACACAGACACGAGCCTTTGGAAAAATC
Source organism: Cyrtonyx montezumae (assembly GCF_038088225.1). Taxonomy (NCBI): domain Eukaryota; kingdom Metazoa; phylum Chordata; class Aves; order Galliformes; family Odontophoridae; genus Cyrtonyx; species Cyrtonyx montezumae. The sequence continues at coordinate 3,002,643 of NW_027071826.1, forward strand.
TGTCTCATAAAGTGACCCCAGAAGAGGGAAAAAAAAACCACCTTTTTTATTTGTTCTTCCTCCAGGTTAGTTTTATTCTCATGAAAGCAATGACCAGGGCAGCAGATACCAAAAGCAAAAAGCCCTCATGACAAACGTAGAGGACACTGCAAAATACTGAAGTGTGAAGGGGCTCAGAGTGATCATTGAGCCCAGCTCCTAAGAGCTGGATTATTTTGGATGGGGATGGAAAGCTGTTAGCAGTGAGCAACTAAACGTAGAACCTGGGAGTCTCTGATTTCCAAATATATCTCTTCTATCTCCTGAGAGCTGGACTCTTGATAATCAGGAATTTTTTGAAGCATTTAATGTTGTTTTTTTCCCCTCTATTCCACCCTGTGTCTTAAATAATGGACTGCACATTGTGGTCATTGTGCACAAACAACTCTAGTTTATGCTTTATGTGCTTACACCAATGTAGAGTGGAAGAGCAAGCACTTCTGAGCTGTCCAACCCTGAGGTTTCTGCACACTGCTGGCTCAACATCCTTGGCATGGAGATCTCCACCAGGCTCCTCCAGCTGCACCGTGTCTGAATGGGCACTGACCCATCCATGTCCCCCACTTCTGCAGGGAAATACACCACTGATCTACAGCCCAGCACAACTCTGCACTACACTTACTCTGCAAGCTCACATTTACTCTAGCAATTCTTCCAGATGTTCTTCCAGCTTCACCATATGTGAAAGGAAAACATTTGTGTGTCAAAGTTACAGGATTAGTTACACGTATGGATTAAAAAGGGCAGAAGATGTTGAGTTTTGATGGCTTTTATAGTAAAGCAGGGCTGCAGGATGCAGCACGCCCAATGACACAGAGGGTACAAGACATCTGGATTTATTTGACTAGATATTGCTTTGGGCTATCAGAATGCAGTGGTATAAAAAATACTCTTCCTATTTAATACTTACTGCTGTATTGAATAAAAAAAGCTTTCAGCAAAAAGTGGTGCTGATTGTCCACAATTTCTTATGAGGAATATCAAGACTGGCATAGCAGCCAATCCCAAGCAAGCCCTCCTTACTGCCAGAAATGACAATCCTCCATCTTCCACAGGGAAAGCTGTTATCAGTGAGAAACCAAATGCAGATCAGGAGACTCCTCCACTTCCAAATCCATTTCCTCAGATGTGCAGCAGCTGAGATGCCACCCTGGAACACAAAGTACCAGCCCTGCTCAAACTTCATGGCAACACAGCGAGAAAGCTGAGCACTGTCCACAGAAAAAAGACACGCAGCCAATGCCACTGACTTTTATGGGACAGCTCAGGTGCTCATGTTTACATGCATACTAATGCTTCAGTGGGTTGATGGAGAAAAGCACAGGTTTTTTTACTTATTTTTACTTATTTTTTTTTACCACAACAGCAACTGTTAACATGCAGTGCACGATCAGTTCTGATTCAGTGCCAGAAATCACAGAACAACCTAGGGAGCTGCTTTGGCAGGGGGCTGGACTAGATGATCTCTAGGGGTCCCTTCCAACCCCTGTAATTTTGTGATTCTGTGAAGAATTTACTTTCAACTGCTGTAAGGGGAAAAAAAAGGAAAAATAAGTTCTCAGTTCTTTCTAATCTGCAGTAAATCAAGGGGCAAGAAGAATAACTGAAGACCTTGACATCTGATAAAGTGTGAAAAAAAACTATACCTGAGCTACCTGTCTCTTCACCTCTGAATCTTCTACAAGACAGACATTTCCATTCTCAACCTAAAGCCAAGTTACCCAAGAGCAAACCAAGCCCCAGCAGCACAACGTGACACCCTGAAGCCAGGGGTTGTGTATGAACTGACCTTCTGCACGCACAAATCTCACAGATGCACTGAGCAAAATGCAGCTCCTCCCCACAGCACAGCAACTCTCCTCATTGCACTGAGAAACACTTAGAGCACTCCTTGAAACATCACCTCTTCCCATCCCCTCAGCCAAGCAACTCACTGTCTTCCAGCAGGGCACCAACTACCCCAGACTGATACTGCAGAAAATGATGGGTGGAATGCCACTACTAGGAAGAAAGAAGGATTTCTTTCATTCAAAGGCTGAAAATCTGAAGATAACTATGCACAAGTGAAGAAATTTTAAGTGAACTGAACAATTTAGGAAGAAATTAACGAGCAGGTCATCACAACTATTAGGTGAACAGTTGCAGCAGGAGAGATTCAGGTTGAATATTAGGAAAAATTTAATCTCTCAAAGAGAGAACAGGTAATGAAATGGGCTGCCCAGGGAGATGGCGGTTCACCATCCCTGGAGGTGTCCAAGAAATGTTCAGATGTGGTATTAAGGGGTTTAGGGGGAAGTATTGTTGGTAGGCAGACAGCTGAACCAGGTGATCATGAAGGTCCTCTCCAACCTTGGTGATTCTCTATGAGAATCTCTCTGATTCTAAATCGGTAAAACAACTTGCTTTCAATAGCAAAAAGATGCTGTTAGATAAGTGAGATCTTGCATTAGATAACAACCTGGGGTTCTTTATCAAAAGGTGGTGTCTGTCCATAGGTACCTTCTCAAAACACTTTTGTGTAACCTGCTAAATAATTAACTGCAGTAATTGATCCTAGTTTGACCATAATGCTCTTCCTTATGACTTTAAGAAGCTTCACTGCTTCAAAAAATTTGCACTTGCCTAACGATTAATCAATACACATTTTACTATCAATATCTCACTGAAGGATGGAGTCTTTTTCCATCTTGAATAGCAGCTGAACTTCTCAGCATCAACTGAATATGGACTGAGTTCCATTAATTTCACGAAGCCCTATTTCTACCCATGTCAATATAATCTCAACAATGTCAACAGTTGTGAGACATACAGTACCTTGCACAGTTAGGCATTCCTGATGGGAAATTATTCACTGACCATCAAATAAATTATTCAATGAGCTTGGTGAAATGATCCAAAGACCTGTGAACGATATGGTTTTTATTATTCCCTGAGGATTTGAATTCAGCTGCATTAACTTGCTTCAAAATGAAATATAACTTCACCTTCATAATAAAGAACATAATCTAAGGGCAGAATGAGGGAGGCACAGCACCATTTGAATTCTCAGTTATTAATTTTTATGCTGTCCTTCCAATGCTGGTATACTGTGTCAAATCACTGGAGTCATAAATATATCCTCATAACTTAAAGTGCATGGAAATGCATTCACTATAGTTCTTAAATGGTTTGAAGGCAAATAAATATAAGACACTTTTTAAAATTTTCACCGTTGCAAGCAGACTCTTGTATGACCAAAGTCACATGAGTTATAAGAATGATGCTGTGATGAGAAAGCTGATAATCTGGTGGCCACTGGAAGGTGTCTGCATTGAGGATCTGCAGAGGTGAGCTGCTGGGAAGGCCCCATCCTGACTCAGAAGCTGTGACTGTAAGGTCTGAGGATGGAGCTGGAACCACAGCTAGCCACGTGCTCCATGCCAGCTCCACCACTGCTCTGGGCTGCTGGATCAAAACACTGAAAGGTTTTCTGGATGTATAAAGCAGAAAATAATCAGATGGAATAAAGCCTAAGGCTACGGTCCCACTCTGCTGGTTATACAAGTCACTGAAGAGTGGTAAGGGTATGGAGAAAGCCACCACACTCATTAAAATCACAGAAACGTACATAGCATATAAACTCTGCAAATTTGGAATAGTGAATGAAAAATCAGGGTACAGCAATAACACCTTTAGAATGAGGGACTAGAGTTGATAGCAGAGCATTTTTCAACAGAAGAGGCAAATGAAAGGCAATGACAGAATGGATTAGACATGGCCTCCCCCACCCGCTCCAACCCAAGTTGCTTACACTAAGGATCCTTCATCCACAGTGCTTCTCTAAATCAAAGTCAGCAGTGCCACAGGATTGCTCCAGGAGCACTGGGGGTCAACGAAGAGCCACGGATGTGAACAGTGTGTCCTCCTGTGCAAGAACCAGCTCTACAGCCCCAAAGCAGCCACGTCCCCTGCACTGGGCTTCCATCACCCAGCACCTCTGCACAACTGCAGCCTGCTGGAACTCACACACCATCCTTACGAGACTCAAAGACATCAACATATCCCCTTACCCTAAACAGCTCTTTGAGCCCCACTTTTTAAGCGAGGAACCCCAAACATTAAGTGGCTGTGGAACCTTCTGAAGCCCAGTGACTGCCTTCCCCAGGGCTGACATGGGCACAAGGCCACCCCAGCAGCTCCTGGTAGCTCCATCCATTCTGGGGACAGGAATGTGCCAGGACAGAGCTCTGGGAAGTGGCAGTGCAACCACAGCACAAGGAGAGGTGGGAAGCCAAAAGCCCTCAGCTCCTCTGTTCCCAGAGCTGCTTGTTTCCCTCGAGAGCAGAAAGGCATAAAAACATGCTTCTGTTGTTAAACTCAGAAGACTCAAGTCTAAACAGAGAAAGGAAAAGCTGTCTGCTAAACAGCTTTTTTTTTTTTCTGCTTTAAAGTCAGTTTTCATAATAGAATTGCATTTCAAAGTGACAAAGGCATCTCGAAATGTAGGCAGAGTAAAATTGATGCTTTTATTTTATTTTTTTTTCCTTTTTTTAGCCTTCTTTCAAGCAGCAGAACTTCTGCTCTTGAGCTCTGCCCAGTTTTGCTTCCACACAAGACCCCTGGGAAAAGCCAAGCACTCGGGAGGGCCAGAGCACACCCAGAGACTCACACTGAGAAAGACAGAAGGAAGCTTTCCTCATCCCATCTTTCCTCATACAAACCCTGACTGCTGCCGGGAACCAGGGGGGATATTTCTGAGCAGACATGCAGCCTCCCAACTGAATGGCAAGTGTCACAAATAAACACGCCTGTAAATAAGGGGAAAAAAAAAAAGCAGCAGCTGCTGACGCCAGCACAGCGTGGCAAAAATAGGATTGCAATGGAAAGCTATTTCAGTGCAGATGGTGAATGCTACGAGAGAGCTGAGCAGTGCAGGGGCTGCAGGGCCAAAGTGCCACCGCCCACAAGGGGCCAGCACACCTCTGCTCGAGCAAATTAAATCCACTTAACCGAGCATCAGGAACAGCCAGCTTTAAATGGCTCTTTTTCCACTACACTGTCTTCTGCAAATAGCACCAGGCTTATCGATTTCCTGCGATGCAATATCAGTCTGTTTATTTAAACTAGTTCCCATTTTAAAAACTTCATAAATTGTAATCCAGGAGAATCGTGCTTTATTTCAAACAGCACTGGTAAGCAGCCCTGGCACACACAGGCACTCTGAGGAAAATCCTTTCCAAACAGCGAGCTCTGGTGACCACTGGCTGCTGCCTTCACATCTTTGCTGGACATTACCAGCACCTCCTGAGCCCTTCCTGCACAGCATCCTGCAGAGTGAAGGTGAGCACCCACCTCATCCCCAGACCTCCTTCTGAATTAAAGCACAGCCTCTGGAATCCATTAACGTTAACCATGCTGCATTCTCCTTCCAGGCAGGCTGAAGTACACCTCGTAAACTGATATGAGCTAAAAATGAGAGTGCGATGCTGAGATTTACCTCATTTAGTTGTGGTGGCAAAGGAAGGAAAGGACATTAATTTTTGCTTGAAAGGTGGGAGAATTGGGCAGGCAGGAAGCAGAGGGAAAGGGATCCAGAAGCAATCTTGCAAAAAGAAAGCTGGCGGCTCAGTATGAAATCCTATCAGCAGAGTTCAAGCCAGAAAAGATCAGCAGCTACAGAGCACAAACACACAGATTCTGCACCAACCCCACGATTTTTCATAAGAAATCAGAGGGAACAACTGGAATGATCACACAGTAATTTTGTTATTATTTAAAAAAACAAAACAAAACAACATATTTTTCTTCCCACATTCAACATATAACTTTGCTGCATGCCTAGCAGTCACAAACTACTTATTGTCACGATGATAGGAACGCCAGGGGTGCAAAGTGATTCAAATAGCATGATCTTGGCTTAAGGAAAACAAATGGAGCATGTGTTTGAATCGTACCGACGTTGAGATTAGAGCTTATTTTCAAATGAGAACCCAACAAGAAGACAACACATCTGAAATTCAATAATCACAAATTGCATCGTTCATGTCTTGTTGAGCTCTCCTGGCATACCTTTAAATGACTCCCACCAGCACCAAGGAAAGGGAGCAGGGAACAGATGCCACATATCAGGAGAATTATGAACAGACATTAATTAAGAAAAGAATTTGGTTCAGTACGCAATGAAAAATAAAGGATGGGGTTAAGGGAGCAGAACTGTAGAGCAAAGGCTGTGGAAAACATCCCATCATCAGACAACATGAGCAGAGATTTCAAAAGGGAAGACGTCAACTCATCTGCTAATGTTTAAAGCTTGAGAAGTTGATAACCACTGCAGCCCTTTATCTGGCATTGCTCAGCACACAGTAACGATCCACCCCAAAGGCTCTTCTGCACCAGGGAGATTACTGAGGCTCTGGGCATCTCCATTTCTATTGTCAGAGCTGAAGGGTCACTACTTGCTGTTTATTGTGATTTTCCCTTCCTTGGACGGCGTACAAATCTCCTCGATTTTACCAGAGATGTTTAGTTAATTACGTATTTACCTATTTAGAATAATTGTCTTCAATTATGTAATTAGTGTTCATATGTGTAATCATTTGAACATGTAATTATATCTAATTACACCATTAAAATGTGCAAGTCATAAATATCTTTATCATTTTGATTGATAGATGTACAGGGAGAAAAGAAAATCGCGCTTGTTATTTTTATCCCCTGGATCCCAAAATATGCAAGAGTAAGAGGACTCAGCCTGTAACACTGCTGTAATTACTCACAGGGACCTACCAGGGCCACACCAGGGTGATACCTTTCAAGCAGAGGCAGAAAGAGTCAGACCAATGAAGGAGCAGTCCCACAGCACAGTTCTTCTGCAATAAAACTGCTGTCAAGAATAATCCGAGTAATACTTTTTTTGCTGCCTAATTATGAACTTACAGTTATGCAAAACAATCACAGCCCACACAGAAAAAGACAACGTGGAACAAAACATGCGGATGTTGTTCCTGCCTGCTTGGATGGGAGATGCTTTTGAATCCTAGAAAGGAATTTCAAAGCTCTCATCCTTTAGACAACCTCTACAGTCATGCTTAGCAGATCGACGACGTTTTGAGCTCTTTTTTTTTTCACTGTGGCTGCCACTTTCTATGGAGTACAGTAATAGTGCATACCAAATGAACTGGGACAGACAGCTGAGTCTTCTTTGCAATCGCTTTTGGCTGAAAAGGCAAACATTTACATGCAGATTAAACAGTTCAGCTTATTTACAGTTCAGCTTCTCCTCTTCAGATTCAGATTTCTTTCCTTTGCTAACATACAGAGCAATCTATTAAAAAAACAAAACAAAGCAAAACAGCAAAGACTGCACGTGCCTAAGCTGACTACAAAGCCTCTAGGAAGGAAAATAAGCCTAAAACACTCTGATAACTGTTCAGCTCAGCACCACATGGGAGCAGGCCTCAGTTACAGAGCACTCTCCAGATGATCTACCAGAATAGCCTGGTAGCTGCACAGAGAATTAAGCAGCACAGAAGGATCACAGAGAGATAGTGTAATGGTCACAACCAATCCACCCATGAGTGTGAGCCATTCACTCACACACAAGTTAATAACTCTGGGGGGTAAAAAAAAATTCAACAGCAGCCCAATCACCACACTGTGTGGGAATCCAAATACTGATCATGAGCAGATGCTGTAGGAGGATTCTACATACAAAGCAATGCTGTGGTCTGCAGAAAGGAAGTTGAGTGGTGAATAAATGTGCTGTGACACAAGGGTGGTCAAAAGTCAAGTCCAGAGGGGAAACCAAAGACTTGCAGGAGCTGGGAAATGATGGGACAGCATTATTAAGGTTAGAAAAGACCTCTAAGATCATCAAGTCCAACCATCAGCCATTACCATCACATAACATGCAGAGGGTCTTTATACTCTGAACTTTTTCCCCCTGAATTTGGGGAAGGGAACTGCTAGTCAGGGAACTGCCAGTCATGGAAATACACACTTAAATAAATCTCTGCCCCAAGGGAAGGCATCACCTCTACAGCCAAATGGAGTCAAGCAGAGAAGGCATCAGCATCAAACTTGGAGTCATTCTACTCCTTCACAAAGGCACTACTACATGTCTGGACTTTCTGATCTATCAGATTTAGTTATTGGAAACTAACAGCCTCCATCCACAGACACTTCTTGCTGCTATGAGAAAAGATACCAGAAGCTCACTGGTTTTATTCTCAGATTCAGAACAAATCTTACACAATACCCAAATAAATGGGAATTATGACTCCTTCTGCTCCAGAAAAATCATCTTCAAGCATTTCCTTAGGAATTACCCACTCACAAACCAGAGAATGTGTTTCTGCTTCAGCCACATCAGATCTACATGCTCTGCTGGACTCCCTGGGTTACTAAATTCTCTCTTTATTCATCAAATTCTTTCTCTGCTTTACAGTGAGCAGGACCTGACAGAAACAGACCTCATTACAAAACCACCTGTCTCATCTTCGACAATGAAACCAGAATGCTCAATGGCCACGGAAAAACAGTCACTTCTGCAGCTCCCCAGAGCCAGTGGTCCATCCTGTCAGCCAACTTCCTACCTTGGTTTTAGACCCATTAAGAACAAGGAAAACAAAAGCTGACAACAAGTGGTAGGTTGACAGATAGACTGGGTGATCTTGGAGGTCCTTTCCAACCCTGGGGATTCTATGATTCTATCCTGTCGGGGGGGGGGAGATCCAAGGGATGGTGAAAAGAAAGAGGAGATCCATCCAAATGAGAAACGTCCACATTTCAGGAAGCTGAAAAATATCATTCTTATTCTGATGATGGGAAATTTCTGCTCTCTGTTTTTCAGAAACTTTCTGTAGGGGATTTTTGGCAGCTTTTAAGCTTCCTCAAGGGTCAACGTGAAGCTGGTATGGTAAAAATCACCCACCTGGATATCATTTCCAACTCTGCGTGATCCTCTGACAGTCTCATTTCAGTGACTGCTGATGCTTTAGCAGCTGTAAGCTCAATATTCTCATCTGAAAGTGTGACTAAAATTTATCCTTCACTTGCCCTGATGCATTTGTCTTGATTTAAAGCATGGGTGTCCAACCTTTGGGCTTGCCTGGGTTGCACTGAAGAAAAATTGTCCTGGGTTGCATATATAATATAATGCGCTTAATGTACACGGGTAAATATATATATACATACATATTTTTCATTACCACATAAAAAGAGAGCAACAAAAATATACAAAAAAGTGGGATATGTGACCTTGTTTTTATGAAACTGATGCATCAGTCTGGTTCGATGGCAGTGGCTGCAATTCTTACTGAGTTCTCATGGTTTTTGATCAGTGATTTTTGATGAAACTTCTTGTGCTTCATCCTTGACAATACTTTGTAATGACATGAATAAGTGTGATTGTGAAGCAAGGGATATTTTACTCTGGTAAAGAGAGGTCTTCACAGAATCACAGAACGGCCTGGGTTGAAAAGGACCTCAAAGATGATCCCGTTTCAACCCTCTGCCATGGGCAGGGTCTCCAACCACTGGAGCAGGCTGCCCAGAGCCACATCCACCTTGCCTTGAGTGCCTCCAGGGATGGGGCATCCACTGCCTCTCTGGGCAACCTGTCCCAGTGCATCTCCACCCTTAAAAAAGTCTGATAAAGAGACAGGATCAAACTTTGAGTACCTGACTGCAGCTCTATGCATTCCATTTGAAAATTCACAGCTAATGTATTTAAGCTGACTGAAAACACAGTTGCAAACATACAAAAATGGATGGTTTCTTCAACAATCTTGAAGCTTGTTTTCAAATTCCTTTATCAGAATGGAAAGCAAGGTGCTCCGCCCCAAAATATATTTCACTCCATGATACAGTGGAGAAGAGGAACAGTTCACACAACTAAGACAACTCCAACCAATCCCATTTCTGTACAATTCCCCAGCAAATATTTGAAAATGTTTCAGAGTGGTGAGGCACTGCAACAGGCTGCCCAAAGAAGGTGTGGATGCCCCATTCTTGAGGGTGTCCAAGGCCAGGTTAGATGGGATCCTGAGCAGGCAGCCCATGGCAGGGAGTGGGAATGAGATGATCTTTAAGGCCACTTCCAAAGTAAGTCATTCATGATTCTATGAAAACATATTTGGGGGGAACTATCTTCTGCAGTGGGTTGAATTTTCTCCCAGACTGCTCATTAGGAAGGCTAAACCTGCACCACCAATGCCACGATTAACAGGAATGGTTGGGTCAGCAGCTCTGAGTCTCCTTTTCTCAATTCTGTCAATGCCTGCTCTTAGTTCAAGGTTTTCATCTTCGAGAAAGACTTCCCTCCCACTGCTGAGGCTTTGTAAGATTTGCCACTGAGACAACATCTGAGTATCAGTAAACGAGGCTTAGAAGCAGCCAAAGGCAACACTCAAAACTTCCCCTTGTGCATGGGGAGAACGCTGTACATTGACAGGCAGAGGATGCACCACACAGTGCTTCCAGCTCCAGCAAAGAGCTTCCCACCGAGCAGCACAGCAGCCAGCACACCACTGCAGCACATCACAGAAACACCTTCATCATTTAAAACGCGTGCCGAATTAAATACTTGGTGCGATTAGCGTCGGCTTCATCAGGAACCCCACCTTCACCTTATTAGTGTGCTAAGAAAGAATTAACATCTTCTGGTGCTCCATCCATTAAGATGTAAAGAGCAGCATTTCAGAAAACAAACAAACAAGGGGGGAAAAAAAAGAGAGCACGTGGTGTTGGCTTTGATCAGCTGCAAGCGAAACATAAAAGGCTCCTTTGAAGCAAACTGGGTGTTACACTTTCTGTTTTAATTGGAAGGAATTCTTATTAACTGCTGATGTGGCCAAATAAAGTAATCTATGGGGAGGGGGCTACTTGCTGTGGAACAGCTGCTTTCCTATTGCCCTCTTCATATTGTTATTACAATAATTGTACTCTTGTTAGGGAAATGGATGATGATTTCGTGCGACACTCCTCAGTTCACGGAAAGATTTTACAAATGTTCAGTGAACACCTGACAAAATCCAGCCTGACTCATGACTACATTAGCCTGCTTTTTATGCTGAAAACCCCTTTGTAAATGTTTGACTCAATAAAGCTCACATTTATCGGTGAAGGGCAAGTATTTCTTTCATTCTTTAGCAGTAAAAGAAACCTGATTAAAATTTACAGGCCATTTCTGTTGTTGATGGTATAGCAGTTAATTTGACATTTTCTTGCTCGAGTATTGCACCTGAATTCACACCTCTGTACAGCACTACACATGCAATCACTGCTCGCTACAGCATTTCCCTGCCCTGACAAGAGAAATAAGCATTCAGGACAGAAATCACAGCATCCCCCCACAGGGACTACAGCAGAGGACGAGCAAGCAGGACACCCTTGGAGGTGCACCAGGCTTCCTGGGACAGGGATGCTCATGCATGTGAGTGCATTGCTAACCGAGTGCACAACACACTCCGACTGCAGCTGACAGCACTGCTCTGTGTAAAGAAGTGCAGTGACCCACTCTGCAGAGATGCTGGGAACAACTGTCAAGCTTTTCTTTCTCTTTTTTATTTCAGGATCAAACATTCAAGGAACGATTTAGATTCTGCAAGGAAAATATTCATCCTTCGGAGTGGGGGATAAATACAAGATAATTGTAAAAACTTGGCTTAATCCTAGTGCTCAATTAAAAGGGAACAATTTTTCCTCCTAAATGTGAGTAAGGCCCTCATATCTCCTTGTCTTTTGCAACTTTTGTTTCTGCACCGTTGCTTCTAAGTGCTATGTCACACGGGCTGCCCAGAACAGGCAGAATCCCAGAGCTCTCTGGGGGCAGAGCATGCACTCCTGTCTTGCAGAGCCAGACTAGGTGTGCCACGTGAGGTGCTAGGCTGAATCTCTCCCCAAGCCATGAGTGGTTTCTGCCCATTTCCAAGCTTACCCCTCCTCTCGGGGCAGGACTGCACCAGCCAATGCAGGCAGAGAGAAGGTCAGGACAGGCAGAAGCACTGGTGGCTAAAGGATCACCTCACTTAGGGCACCACTAGTAAGAATTTCAATCCCAGCAGAGCAGACACAACAGATCCCACAAAGCAGGGGTCCCCCTCACCCACCAGGAGCTGCTGCTGCCTTCGCCCACACCCAGAAGCCTGGTGCAAGGCAAGGGAACAGATATGGGGGCTGATGGGCTCCACAAAGCATGTTTTGCATCTCAGAAGGCGACAGGATGATGTAAGCTGAGGTTTGACAGCAAGGAAAAGGTGGGTCCAGAGGGTAAAACTGCAGCTGGGCACCTTGTGGGACACCCAACAAGCCCACAGACATGCAGCAGCATTACCTGCCATGCCCTCATTCCCACGTAGATGCCCATCATTGGGCAATGTCTGGAAAACAGTCATTTATGAGCAATGGCTGCATCTGCCCACCCACCGTTAGCCTCACCTGAGCATGGAGGCTGGCATTTTAAGAAACTTCATCAAGAAAAATTAGTCTCTATGGCAACTAATGGTGCATTTAATAGATCGAGCTGTGTATCAGAATTTTGCACATTCTGAATAGCAGTAACAGATTCAGTGCTACACAGTCACTGCACAGCTGTGCTGAGGTGCTCTGAGCTCTCTGTACAATTAGGAGCCATGCTATGTTTTGGGGAAGCACGCTGTACAAGCAATGTTTCCATCTCTCTGCCCGCCTTTAAGTACCTGTACAGAGAGCCCTGCAGGTGGCAAAATAGTGTAAAGCCAAAGATGTATTTTCCAAAGAGAGGCCCCTACAGAGCAGCATCAGTGCAGCACGACTCAGAGCGGATCACAGACTGAGGCACACGCACGACGTCGGTCTGTGACAGAACTACATCAATTGATCAAGAAGTTAAATGCAATGCCTGGAAAGACAAAAAGGAGCAAGTGTGTACTTTGGTAAAGCACACTGGAGCACTGACACGAAGGAGAACAAAAGTGTTCCTTCTCCCAGAGCTCCAGCTTCGGTACATCCTTTGGAGAGTGGCCCATGAGTGGCACTTTCTCACTGCTTTTTGGAGGAAAAACACAGTCCTACCTGTTTTGTTTGTTTCTGGGAGAGATGGGGTCTCATTCCCTTGCTGCAATCCCTCTTGCCCATGGGCAGGGGGTGCAGATGGCTCTGGGAACAGTCAGAAGGGCCAGCTCCCATGCAGCAGTGGCACCATCACCACCAGAGGCACTGTGGGTCCCTGGGCCTTGTTCCTGCCCCAGGGAGAGCATCCAGAGCTGCAAGCACTCACTCTCAGGCACTAATGCACTCTCTAGACATGTGTCCTGCATACATAGCCAGGATACCGAGCAGCCAACTTGCAAAACTAAGACAGACACACCTACAACCCTCTGAGTGAGGCTCTTTTTCTCTCTTTATGTACCCCGAGGGAATGGTAAAATGATGGAAAGGAAAACCAGGCAGACACTGCATAAGTAACAGCAATCCCACAGTGCAGGAGGCTGGAACACAGCATCAGCAAGGTCTGCTGCCCTTGGGGATGGTCCATGCAATGGAGCAGGTTGACAGTGGTGGTCAGCACTGGGGACAGCAAAGCACACAGCCTCTCAAGACTCCCTGAGGGTTACCAGCAGCTTGCAGCAGTGGTCTGAGGCTCACTCATGCCCTCTCTAACCACCACGCACCATCATCATGCTACATTCAGCCCAAGAAGAAGGCAACAAGCAGACAAACATCAGAGAAGATGACCTGATGCCTCCTCAGCCAAGCAGAGGGCACAGCTGGCTCCTGCTGACCTTCCCCAAGGCTCAGTGCCTTGACATGATCCAGCCAGCAGTGCCAGTATTCTCTCCAGTCCATCTCCAGCTCTGGTACCTGCCTGCCTGCCATCCGACTGAGACCTTGAGGGGACCCACAAGAAATTTCACGCATTTCCCTCTACTGCTTCCCTTTTTGTGTCCTCTGCCATTAGCTACTTGGCTTCTAATCTGCCTCTCAACAGCTGGAGAGACCCACTGTGAGCTCAGGATTGGGAAAGCAGGTGAATGCTGCTAATTGGCCCCAGTAACAAGAAAAGAAGTCTTTTTAAAGCAGAGTGCATGATTTTAAAGTCTCTTCTTTTGCAGGTGCTATTAACTGTAGCACCAAACCTCTGGTTATTAAGATGCTCAATTACAAACTCAGCTTGCTCATCAGGACCAGAACTTCATTTCAGACAAGTCCTCACAGTCCTTATCCCACCACCTCTGATACATGTTGATCATCCTCCCAGCATCACGTCGTCCACCTCAGCACCTCCATCTGCTGCGTGCGACTCGCTGTGTTCCCTCTTGCACTGATCCTGTGCAGCATCCTTTCATTTACTGCCCGTAGGAACCATCTAAACTCAATGGAGAGCATCTCTTCTAAGATGCTTCCTTTCTCAGTTCAGATTTCCCCCATTAAACATTTGACTTTGCTCCCTTCACTGACACTGCTACGATGCACTCTCCCACTTTGAGTGGGGTGAGTGGCAAGGGTGGGCGACGGATCCAGACATCAGCTTCAGAAATGCTCCAGGCAGCTCTGTAATTTTTGTAGATTATTATTTACTATTCACACTACACGCATCCTGATCTCCTGTCTGAGCTCAGTGCCTGCTTTTCCCCACTGTCAAAAGCAACACAAACGCTGCTGAGATTCATGGCAGCCTCGCTTAAGAGAAGACAGATTTTATGGGCATGGAGTCCAAGGGAACTCAGGGGGCTGCAGCTCCCAGAGACACACATGCTGAAGTTTAAACCCAGAGATGCAAAACAAAACAATAAATAAATAAATGTCTCAGCCTCATTTTTGGGAGTGGGGAAGGGGTTGCCTTCTGGGGCTGTAAAACTGAATGGAAATTTAATAGGAAGGGGATAAAAGGGTGAACACTTAAACACAGCCCTGCCAATCCTCCTGTGTTCTGCTGCACAGTCACCCATCTGGGGTGATCACAAATATCCCCCTGCTCTCGGGCAATTAATCTGAAGAAAAACATGGCAAGTCTTTGAGAGCTGTAACATGAAAGTGAGTGCAAGGGAGCAGACGGAGGTGCAGAATGACAAAGAAAATCTATAAACAGGTAAAACCAAGAGAAATCAATTTTCTATCTTGAATCTCAGATGAGAAAATAAGAGAATTTTGTGAAGAGGGAGCCATGTGGCTGCTTTCTTGATAAGAAGCTTTGGTTATAAAGTGGCTTTTTTTTTTTAATTTTTTTCAATTTTTGATTCAGTGACACCATAAGCTTTGTGACTGCTTAAGACGACACCTTTCATTGCTGGCCCAAAGCATTTACAGGCAGATACCAGCGTGCTCACTGTGCTGCTGCCCTGTGGGTGGGGAGGGCTCTTTGATTCCTGCAGCTCCGCACCGAGCATAGGTGGGCCTTGTTGGAGGAGGTGGGCTGGGAAGCATCCTCCAAGGGAGCACGCTCGAAATACCAACCTATCCTCATTCTTTCCAGCTTGCACATGAATGTGTTATTTATCTTCATCAAAAAGCAGATGCTTTGCATCTAAAAGAGATGCAAAAAAAAGCCAGGCTAAGGAAACATGAATCGGTTTCAGAGAGGTGGCCAGAGCCCTTACTTATCCTGGGACAGATCCCACCCTGGCCAAGTTGCTCTGTACCTCACTCCTGGAAAGAGTAATTTCCATCAGTAGTAGTTCAGGTAATTCAGTGTTTGCATTGTCATAGAGTGGTTCTGAAGGGAGCTAGAAGAGAGCCAAAAGCTCTGAAGAAAAAAAAAGTATGAACGTGAATCAATTGCATACCTGGGTAGGTGTACAGGTGATGGTCTCAAGTTGCACCAGGGGAGGATGATGAAGGACATAATGGAACATTTCTTGTCCAAAAGAGCAATCAGGCACTGCACAGCTGCCAAGGGAGTGTGTGTGTGGGGGGGTCACCATTCCTGGAGGTGTTCCAGGGCCATGGAGATGTGGCACTGAGGGACGTTGGCAGTGGGCACGGTGAGGTGGAGTTGGGTTTGGGATCTTTTGGAAAAGAGATCTTTTCCAACCTGAATGATTCTGTGATTCCATGTAAAACGACTTCACAAGGTGCCCAGGGAGAAGGGGTGGTGAAGGGGAAAACCAGGCAGCCCTGGCACAGACTGACCAGATTCTCTTTGACTAAATGCTATAATAGAGCCAAGCCTGGTAAAGGACAGTTTCCTTCAGTTTAACCTCTGTTTCCCGCAGGAGCTCAATGCTGTGGCTCGTGGCATGCTCATGGCCTGGACATGGGACTACAGCAAGACCTCCCCACTCAGCCCATTTCTTCCAGTGTGCACCATCCCCGCTCAGTGCTCCCTTGTCTTTACATTTGTATTTCCTTCTGCCAACCTCTGCAACCCCACGTCCCAGCCCACCACACACTTGCTGGTTTTCCTAACACGTTCCCATACAATCATTCCCTCAAAAAACCATCATTTTTTCTGCTCCTTCCACAGCACTCCAACACCAAACCCACAAGCCCAGACCAATCCCGCAGCGGATCCTGCTGCCTCAACATCTATCCCCCTCACTTCAGAGCAGAAGATGAAGCTGAAACTGTCCCAAAGAAGTGGATGGGGGCTCACCTGTGGTCGGGGATGGCCGGTGACCAGGCAGGTCAGCTCCAGCGTCTCGCCCTCGCGGATGGTGTAGACCCTCTCCGAGTAGCGCTCCTCCTCAATGTTGCACGCCAGGCCCGAGTGCACGATGCGCACGGTGGGGGGGGCTGCAAGGTGCAGACAGACAGCAGTGAGCACAGCACCCGACGTCCCTGCCCTCCCCAGCAGCAATCCCACCTCCTGTGCCAGCAGACGGCCGCGGGGCTCGCTCACACCTCGCAGTCCCCCACCTCGCAGTCGTCGTCCCCCCCCCCATGTACGGCCTTCACGAGCTCCTCTGCTTTCCAGTGATTTTGGGTTCCCTTTCCAAATGAGCCCTCCCTTATTGTTCTCTTCATTATATATCTTTCTAAACTTATTATCGCGTGCATTATGCAAATGAGGCGCCTTAATTAAACCATTAAAATTAAGCAGGAGAAACGGCGGGGCTGATGCTGCCGCTTCTCAACATTAATACTGGAATCCTGTTGCTGTCAAAGGGATCAGGGCTTGGAGCTGAACAAACCCTTAGTTTAATTTTCTTGTAAATTCAGCCCGAGCTGCAGAACGTGGCCGTGTTTTACACACTGTACATGTAGCAACGTTGTTCCTGATAGCACATGTACAAATTACAGCTCTGTTTTAGCAATTCTCCCACAGACGGTCCTGGCTGTATCTTCATTTCTGCAGCATGAAATTCACAACTATTAAAATTTTCAGACAGTGAATCGATAGGAGAAGAAAGTGGAGCTCCAGCTACAACCCTGCTGCCAAATGAAATAACAAAGGCTGAGCAGCAGAAGAGAGAAATGGTAATTCTGGTAAGGTTTCAACACCCAGCAGTTTGCCCTCCTCTGCTCGCCAGTGTGCTGCTCCAATGGTGGACAAATGCTAAGTCCTAACTGAAGCCTTACGTGACCAAAAAAGCCAGAAAGTGGAAGAAAAACAGAGCCCAGAAGGACTTGATGGATGCTCTCGCCATAAAGCCTGCATGCTTTTACAGCACTACTCACTGCCTTGCTCAGTGCACCTACAGAATCCCTGCAGCAGCTCTGCACGCAGCTCCGGGCACCACCTGCTGCACAGTGCCTGGATCTGATACACTGCCTGTGATTTCAATTCTGGCCCTCGTTCTCTGGAGGCTGAAGAAAACGAGGCTCAAGGAGAGGACGTGAGCAGGACAGTGCCAGGTCAGGTACAGGAAAAGGAGGAGAATAATTATGTCAGGCTGCAGTGGCTAAGCGTGATACTCCTCACTACCATGCACTGCTCCCATCCATCTCAGTCTACTATATTTAGATCATTTCTCAATGTGCTCGGCTTAGATTAATCCCTTCAGCAAGCATTTCAGAAACCTGTGCTCCCTGCAGAGACTGGCGTGGGTGGAAGAGCTTTTGCAAGCAATGGATGCTTCCCACATTGCAGCGTGCCCTGAGCCTGACAGCATGAGGTGACCAGTTCCAGGAGGTGCCAGAGCAGCACGGAGCAGCTTGCTGGCACTGCTCAAACCCAACAGCACAGCAGAAAGCTTCCCCACCAGGCTGCAGGCAGCCAAGTGTGCCTGCTTGGTCTGTTCTGCCCTCCTCCTGCTCAGAACTGCTTTGCACTCTTCTCACACCCCTATAGAGTTTCTCCTTGTAGGGATGAAGATGCTGTTTGCGGCTCAGAAGAAACAAGTCAGACCTCTAGACCACCAGGCTGCTCTCCACTGTCCCTCTCCTGTGACAGAAACGTCGTGGCAAGCACCAGCTGTGTTCTGTGCCCCAGCACGTGGGCATCAGTGCTCCTTGTTCTGCCACACACAGCCACCATACGATGGGCTCCACCCCACAGCTGGGTACCATCTCCCACAACACAAAGCATAAAATGCTGACATGCAAAAGGAGTTCAGCACAGATCAGGAGACTTCTGATAAAATTAGGAGAGTCAGCAACATTACGCCAACATCCTGCTGCTTCCACATTCATATTATATTAATATGACATTTTAATTCATATTATATTCAAATTATTTCAAATTACGCTTGAAGCATCCTTTGATTTAGTGTCTGTGCCACTGCTCCGTATCTATTAAGCTTGGAATGGCAACACAGAAAGAAGAAACAACTCCCTCTGTATTAGTATATGCTGCTTTAAGAAGAGATTAAAATGAATGCAGAAAAATTAAAAATATTCTTCCTTCTTTAATTTTAATGTTCCATGGTTCAGAAGACATTGTGTAATTACAAAATGTCACCTCCTTCCCTTCCCCAGGAATATTCATTACAGCCACTTCTGAAATATGCCTCCAAGGATTTAATACCAGACAAGACACGAAAGTAATATACACTTGGCATTTATTTTGTTTGTGGCACTTCAGAAGTATTTGTCTTGAGATTACGCCCAGGAAATGCCACACGCAGGAATCCATCACCCGCTGTCCCAGCATCACGCACACACAATACTCAGCGTGAGGTCAGACAGAGCTGTGACAACAAAGCTGGGAACAAACCTCCCCATGCTCTGTGTGGCACCGAGAGAATGGTGCCGAGCTGACCTTTCTTCCGTGTCTCATTATATATTGATGTGAGATAGGTTCCCTTCGTTGGCTGCTCTTTTCCAGCAATTTCAATTCATTTCCCCTCTCTGCACACAAATACATACCTACACAAGCAAATAGGCTTCAACTTGCAGCAAGTTCCCCAGATGGAATGGATCCAGGGGGGGAAAAAGTGGCATAAAATTTCCATGAAGGCAAAATTAGAAATGCCCAAAGTTGAATATGGATGCAGGTATACAGACGCATTTAATAACAGAGACAAAGGACAAAGCAGATGCCATAATAAATGTGAGCTCAGCCACCTTCTGTGGGAAACATGCAGAAGAAAATTTGTTTTCTGAACAAGTGTCAGAGTAGAAATAGCTTTTCTAAGTAAGCTGGCCGCTCAGAGAAAGTAAACAAACCAGTGAGAGTCCCTGCTTTTCACATCCCCAGCACCTCTGTGTCTTAGAATCACAGAATCATAGAATCACTCAGGTTGGAAAAGACCTTAAAGATCATCAAGTCCAACCATACTACCCTAACTCTAACAGCCCTCCACTAAATCACGTCCCTGAGCACCACGTCCAAACATCTTCTAAACATGTCCAGGGATGGTGACACGGATGTCATTTGCGTTCTTGGCCACCTGGGCACACTGCTGGCTCGTATTCAGCCCGCTGTCCATCAGCACACCGAGGTCCCTTTCCATCAGGCAGCTTTCCAGACACTCCTCCCCATGCCTGTAGGGTTGCCTGGGGTTGTTGTGGCCAAAATGCAGGACCCGACACTGCGGCCCTTTTGAAACTCTTACACTTGACCTTGGTGAGCTCTGGCTTCACGCTGCCTCTGTACATAGCAATGGTATGCAACCTTTGCAAGAGTTTTCCCTTGTCCTTCACCAGCCCAAAGCTGGATCACTGCAAGCATCAGGTGGCCTCAAGCTGCCCGCTGCCACCAGCAGTGCAACTGAGCATACCTGCTCATGGCATTTAACACATTATTATCTGATCTGCTGTCTGATTCAGTGCTTGGCAACCCAGCTCACAGCAAAGGGTTGGAGCGAGATGATCTTTGAGTTTCCTTCCAACCCAACTCATTCTCTAATTCTATGGTTGACTCTGCTATTATTATTCCAAAACGAGTAAAATGAGAAAAGAAATCTTCAAGAGAAACAGGGATCTTCATGTCTGGGGAACTACCATGGCCTTTTTCCCATCCAGAACATACCTACTGTTCCAGAAACAGATACCAACAGACAGGGACCATATGTCACGGATCGTAACTTTTTAATACTTGCCCAGCAGGAGGGACAATAAACAGCAGCGTAACGAGTTCTAAGGGGGGAAAGAAATCTGCCTGATCCTAGAAACAGCATTACGGTTCCTGTAACTCAATAGATACTCTGCTGATGAGCTTTGTAGTGTCAAAATTAGGTCAGCCTGTGACAGTAGCGTTGGGAAGCGGCAATGTGATTTAATTGGCACAGTGGCTCCTCGTGTTGGTGCTATCGATCAAGAAGACTTCCTGAGCTCTGGAAATGCAGTTTAAGCCACAGAGGCAAGCAAGATAGAGGCAAGCATCAAGCAACGTGGCAAAAACAGTCCAATCAATGCAAGGAAAAAAAATGTTCTTTGTCTTTCTCTTGCAAGACTGGGAGGCAAGGACAGACCATGGACTCAACAACAGAAGGAGGATGATAGATGCTACCAGGAGTACAGAGCGAGAGCAGGTAGGAAGTATTTCATGCTGATAGATCTTTTTAAACTACAGAACTCTCCCTGCTATCGCTCTTCAGCTAAGGCTACTGAAGGTAATATATAGTCATAAAGCTTTGAAAACAAAACAAAATACTCAAGAAGAGATATGTGGAGTTTTAACTACACATTAACTAATAATCTCGGCCATTTCTGTGGGAAGAGCAGCACCAGGCACAGAGCAGAGCACTGCACAAACGTCACCCACCTGTTCCCAAAGGCCTTTCCTAGGGCCAAGCCCTGGCACGGAGCAGCAGCACACACACAGCATTGGATGGCTGGCTTTTGTCCCACATGGGACACAAAATGAAGACACTAATTGATATTCTCAATGTTTACTTTATGGAATGTCCTTGTGTAATGTTCCCCATCCTTACTTCCCACCATGAGCGCTACCTTTTCTAAAAATAGAAATAAACTGTCCTAATAATCATTTATCAGCCTCCTGAACGTCAGCTAATCTGCAGTTGGTGTCAAACCACACATTACCCACACTGTAAAGCTCTAAACTCTCTACAGATGAGAGCTGTTGTCATAGGGCAGCACATTCATCATGGTAATACCACTGAGATCCCCGGTCACTTCATATGCAATTAGCAGAATTAAGAGCTGATAGAAGTATGGGAAAACTCATTTCTGAGAGCTGCAAACACATATGCAATTACTTTAAATCTTCTCTTTCTAAAAAAAAAAAAAAGATTATTTCCTCCTTATTTTGCTGCAGAATTGCACTAGACCCATTGGGGACTTCACTCTTGCTAATTGGTTTTACATGGAGAAGCTCACGATGTAAAGCACCACTGTGAAATGAAGGGAAGGATAACAAAACTACATGTGGGCACAGCCAGGGCCGATGCCCTGCAGTGGGAAGGCAGCTCATGCTCTAATGCTGGGGGGCAGTGCTGGCCCCGATGCTTCCATTAGGGGCACATGGTTCTCCAGTAAGTTCTGCACACACACACACACACAAGGATCTGTCTGCATGGATCCTGCTGAGGGATTGGGATGAATGTTTTCCTGCAGGAGGTAAAGCATATTACTCATAATAAATACACACTTCTAGCAGAATCATTATGGGTTTCCTATTTCACATATATCATTTGTAATTACATTTTAAGTAATCCTGCAAGGTCCACAAATCATGAAGATCTTCTCATGGCTCAGTCTGAAGTAAATAACTAAGAGTAACTGATTAATGAAGATGAGTTCTGACACTGCTCAGAGTTGAATTCTCATACCATTGCTCTCCAGCAAGGCCCCAACCAAAGCTCCGTGGAGTGGAATTCTCCCCAGTAAATAAGTGCAACTGGAGAGAAGTGCATTTGAGAGGAATCGTAGCACTGAGTCTCTCCTTGCCTGGCAGCAGCCCCACAGCAGATGGTTTCCAGTCTCATCAGTGCTGCTTTGGCCTTCAGTTAACTATGGGAACACAAATACAATACACAATATGTCACATTTGACTCTCTCCGTGTTCAAGTTGTGGCCCCCCTCAATGGGCACCTCTGGTTTCCCACTCTGCTATTCCATATTCCTACATATTAGAGGACAATGTCTCAACACAACAGGTGGACATGTCCTTATGGCATCTTCCCAAGGTCACACAGAGCTGGGGGAACTGAGAAGACATGTGTATAGGGAAACCTTCCTACACTGCTCCTTCGTCCCCGAATTGCTCCTACGGCCATCTGCAACCTATGGATTTCAAGCAGTGGCTTCCACGAATCTTCCAAAAGAAGATTAATTGAGGCTTAATTGAAGCAACACCTTGTTGTTCCTGGCATCACAAAACAGAGATCTCGCCAGACCTGCTTCAGCAGTAAACACATCTCACTTACTACCATAGGCTCCGAGCAGACAATATGTTGACTTTCCCCAACCTGAATAGCACAGACACATGAAAACCAAAAGTATTAGAAATCACTCCTTGAAAACAAACCCTGAATTCTTAACCATTGCCTCTATTTGCACACTCTGACAAAACACCTTTCAGAAATGTATTTTGAAAGAAGAAAACTCTGGTAGTGCAGCTGGTGACAAAGAGCACCATAGAGACAGATTCAGTCCTAAAGAAACTGCACACAGATATAATGCTACAGAAGCTAACCACAGGTCCCATGGAATGACAAAATCTAGGAAACCTCAAGGTTTGTTAAACTGAAATTGTGATAATTACAGATCTCCTTGCAGGCTGAGGGGATTGAGATCTGAGGCTGGAGCCCTGGGCAGGCACTAGAGCCCTACACACACACACAGCTCCTCCAGTTTCATGGTTTGGTTGCTTTCGTGGCTTTCTTTTTTTTTTTTTTTTAATGTTCTAATTTAAAATATTTTAAAAAATAAAAGTTTTTACTCATATACATCAAGCATATTATATATTTTATATGCAACTCTCTTTATTCCACACAGCTCAGGAAATCCAGAGGTTGGACACCCATGTTAGATCTTGCCCAGGACCAAGAGTGCTCTGAGCAGGTCCACTCTGCATCTCTTTCCATCCTGCTCCAACAGCCCAAGCATCATGTGCTCCTGGCACAAGCTGGCCTCCACCTCCCAGCCCCTCTGCAGCCAAGCAGAGCAGCAAGCAAAGTGAGATCCAGGCACTCTGGGGCACGGAGATGCCCAGACCTATTAATCTTAGTGCCACACATACACAACATGTTGCTCAAAGCCATGTCAAGGTCCATAACGTGGCACGTCTGTAATAGGGCACTCACTGATGAACTGATGGAGCGCAACCATGCAGAACACAGTTGGGGCTTGCATCCAGTAAGAACATTTAAGTGCTTTTCTCTGGGTTTGTACTTTCCCTTAATGCTAGGACTTGAATTTAGCAAACCAAAATTCACTGGCTCCTCTACAGACCTACCTGGATCCTAGGATGAGGTCTGCAGAATGTTGGTGGAGGAGCTACTGGGTGCCTGAACCACCAGGTGTGGGAGGAGAGACTTCTCCTCTAAAAGCCAGATGCAGTGTTTGACTTCTCATCAAGCTAGGCCAAAGGAATGCAAATACAGCTTATGAAGATATTCCACTGAAGGTGCCACCGAATCCACGAGACTGCCAAGAGCAGAGGTCACACTGTCCCAGAAAGAGTCTCTGCTGGTTCAGCTCAGCTCTGCGCTCAGGCTGAAGGCTTTCCTAAACACAGTGCATCTCAGCAAGGCTGTCACTGACTGAAGACAGACAGTTTAATATTAAAGAGGAATTCCACAATACGCTACCTTACATGAATGCAAACAACAACAACAAAAAATGCTGCTCTATAGTGTTAAGCAAGAATAAACAGCTTTTTAAACAACAATTCGCATTTCTTGTGAGATAGCACAAATCTGTCCCGGAGAGCAGCAAATACCAAGAAAACAAACCTCCTTTCAGGAGGAAAATATGATTTCTTGAATTAAAATAGTGTTTTTCTCATACTTCAATGTCTCACACCTAGCTTTCACATCTTTGTTTTGAAACGTTGGGTGTAGGAGTAACCGTAACCACCGAACGACTGGAATATGTTCCATTATATAAAGCAAGGAAATCATTACACCACATTTTATACATTCTAGGCACTATCAAACCTTGTGTCGCTCCTTTTAGCTTCAGCAGGAAAAGAATAATGCAGCTTAAAGAAGAAGAAAAAAACAGATGGTAGAAGTGCCAAGAAAATGACTCACTTTCCCATTCTTTCTGTATTCAGTTCTTCCCCCAGCCCTGGGCACACTGGATGGGAGGAAGTCTGCACATCCTACACACACTTCCAGCAGTCACCAAGTCTCCAGTGCTCAAGTGCAGGGTGCCCAACAGCTTCAGCGTGCGCCAGATCCACCACCAAACACACCCATCTAACAAAACATCCTGGAGGGAACCTCATAAATAGTACTTCTTACTGGTGTGCCTTTTAAAGATATTTATTGTTGAGAAATTTCAGCGGGCAGACAGCACCCATCTCTACCCGAGTACTTTAACACTGGCAAAGACAGTGATCACCCTGTACTTCTGCACACAGAAATAAGTACGACCTCAGGGTGAGGGGCCACGTAGGGTGTGGAAATACCATCCTTAAGAGGCTGAAGCCCAATTCCAACAGATCTATGATGTACTTCTCACCCAAATCCTGAACTGCATCACTAAGAAGAGTTAGGTGGATTGTTTCCATCTTTATCCTAAAAGGTGAGCACAAACAAAGCAGAGATGGTTTCTTTCTCTCTCTGATGTAACTTCATACTAGGCAAAAATATATGCATTTTTATACTGATAGTGATTTTCAGGAAAGATGCATACGTAGAACTCCCCAGTTCCTGGTTCACCTTTTGGACTGCCTGTATGCATCTAGTTTTTTGGTGCCTGTGACCTGATTCACATCCATAGAGCAGCAGGAGCAGGTGTCAGAGAGCAGGCTGATCCCAAGGGGCCGTGAGCACCAGCAGTGAGTTAGCCTGGAGGGAACAAAGCATAACCTCATTCTGGACTGACCTACTCTTTCATCTTCACTGGGAGACAGAGGCAGAGTACCTCCAGGGTAACTCATTCAGTAACAACCACATATACCACTCAAAGGCTGGTAACAGCCATTTCCATCACTTCATGATGGACGCTGTGGTTTTCCATAAGCACTGTTGTGGGGAGCAGAACTGGGGCACTGTCAGCCCTCAGTCTTTCCTTCCTTGGAAGAAAATCCAGGGCCCAAAGCTGTGACTGCTCAGAAGCCCTTCCAGGCAGCCCAGGGAAAATCCTGGAAAATCAACACATCTCCTAATTTCAGCTAAAGCACGATGCCATCCCAGACAAGCAGCAGCACAAGAGCATCCTGCTGTCTTTCCCCTTAGTAAGCCATGGGCTGTGCCGGTGCAAACTGGCCCAACGCTGGGACTTGGATTTAAAGACAGAGCAGCAGAACCAGAAATCACCTCCTCAGAGTTCTCCTTCCCTTGGGAAACCCAACTAATAGCTCACGACTAATGTGCCTCTGAACACGTCATTTGTCTTCAGAATTAAGTCAGTCCTTCGGTGTTGACATTTTGATTTATTTCAATAAATGTCAATGAAGGATCAACAGATCGATAAAAATTAATGAAGAAAATTATTAGACTCCCACCTTGGTACTCACACAACATTAGGCTGTGTATTATTGTTTATATGATTTACCAGTCCTTTTTCAGTGGCTGATGACATCTCCAATTTTATTAACAGAGTGCAATTAGCCATTAAGTTTCATTATGGAGCTGCTCCATTCGTGCAAAATTTGCGTAAGCCTGTTAAAGCAGTTAAGAGTGGGAAATGTATCTCATTTCTCCCAGCCAAAATTAATCACCAGTGCTAAGCTTCTCAGAGAGCTACAGAGCCCTGCAGTTCAGCAGCAGCACTCGCACAGCCATGTCCAATCCCCACGACAGCCAACTCGCAGTGACTTGCAGGGGGCTGCCATCAGCCCTGAGCCCCCCAGTCACTCACACAAGCAAAATGTTATCAGGCAGGAGAACTCAGCTTATTTTAGTCCTCACATGCTTGCTTCAGTAACGACAGCATCAGGGCTCAGGCTGTAAGAATAGAAGCAGGCAGATAAGGGAAAAGATGAGTATTTCCTTGCAGCCTCTATATTGTCAGTAATACCTTCCACCACACTGGATATGTGGCTTTCCTGCATCTAACATGCTCAAATGTAATCTCTCAGGTTTTTTTTCAACCATATATTCTACTGCAAACCCATTATCCATATATTCTACTGCAGAGGTTCCCTGCCTAGAGCATTCCAGTCAGGCATACCAACTTCACTGTGACCACAGTTGTGTGTTGTGCTCCACAACTCCAACTTCTACAATTGAGAAGGTCGCTCCTGCCCAGAGCTGTGGGTGCCCCATCCCCTGAGGTGCCTGAGGCCATAGATGGGGCCCTGGGCAGCCTGAGCTGGAGGGGTGTGGGGGGGACCAAGCTCATGGCTGAAAGGATTGTGAGATCCCTTCCAACCCAACCACGCTGCAATCCTCTGATTCTATGATTCTTCAAAATAATCATCTCAAGATGGAAAGGAGTTTGTTGTGGGTTTTTTTTCTTCCTACTCTGGTTTGAGCACTTTATAATGTGGAGGACAATGAGAGTTGAGAGCCACAAAGCCTCCTACTTCGAGTGACTGAACAGTCACCAGTGCAATGCCTAAGAGCATGACACCTATTCCTCATTACGAGACTGCAAGAACAAGATTTTCCCATAGCATCGGAAGTAAAAGCTCTTTTAGATGCACTTGTTTATATAGGTGGCATAAATCCGACCTGGTGCTGGTGCAGGAGACACTACAACTAAAGAGAACAGCTTTGATTATTTGCAAAAGGCATTTGAAGAAGAAAAAAATCTTAAAGTTAGCAGCGAGAGTTGCTTTTGAACTCTTTACCGTTATTTATTAAAACATCACAACAAACTCAAACACCTACTCCTGCAGCAAAATCCGCATTTACGGCTTTGCTCATTCCTGCCCTCTAACAGAACAAAAGCAGAAAAAGTTTCTACAAACTCTTCCAGCTGAGCTCTGCTAAGCAGGATGAGGCAGAGCCGTTGTTCTTTATGAGCGCAGCGAGCCAGCGCCAGCCATCAGCACAGAGTTAATCTGCAAATCCTGCGAGCGGTCTGCTCCCCATCCTCATTTCAATTCCCATGAAAAAAGAGGGCATTTTTTAATTCCTTTCATGAGGTTGTCTACTCGCAGCACCAGATGTCCGATAGACGCAGCCCAAGCAGAGTGACAGATCCTATAAAGGGTGAAGCCGAGTAACTTATCCATGCCTCCCGGGGGCAGGTTTCTTAAGAGAAAAAGATATCTGCTCCATATGCTCAGCCAGTCAGCGTGCAGCCGCGTTTATTCTGCTTTAAAAATCTTCCCAGCATTTGCTCTGATGACAAGTTCAGAAGCAGAAAGCGAGAAGACAAACTGAGATGCAGGACTTGGGGATTCTGAGGACAGGAATCGCATTTCAGCTGCTCCCAATGAAGAGAATGGAGCTGAGGATGGAGATAGGTCCACCGGGCTGGCTGCCTGCAGACCCCCATTCCTCCTCCTCCGAGCAAATAATCACTGAAAAGCACATCAAACAGCGATGGCAGAGAAAAGCAAAAAGCTTTGTAGATTTTTCTTCATCAAAAGAAAATCATTGGATTTGCTTTGAAATCCAAAGCACCGATTAACCTTATATTTTGATAGCTGACCGATGCACATTTCTTCCCTCCTGCAATTCCATCAAAAATGTTTTCTGCTTTTTAATCAGAACTGAAAACTTCAGCGACAAATAAGTTATGGGCATCAGCTGCACCATCTTGCTAGGATTTCTGTGCAGGTGAAGGTGGGAGATAACAGTGAGGGAGGAAGTCCAGCTGGGGACACCAGCACTGCAACAGCTGCAGTGAAAACCTGAAGACCTTTCCAGACCTCTAGCCCAGTCCCTTCCGTTTCCAACAAAACACAGAAGGCATCCCATTGCAGTCTGATACCAGCGAGGATCTTACCATCTTCAAATAATTTCCAGAGTAAAGTAGGAATTGGTATTTCCACGTGAAAGTTGCCAAAGGAAATAGATTCAGGCAATACTCAAAGTGTTTTCAACCTTGTTTCTTTCCTTCTATCACAAAGCGTATTCTCACGTGAACAAAATGTTGGTTAAAACATGTTTGTTCTTTTTTTCACATTCTCCAAGCCAACTTCTGGTGGCAGAAGTGGCTCCCATGAGCAGGTGGTAGCAAAACATCATGGGAGGACGAAGCCACAGCGGATGAGCTGTTGAGGGCTTTGGGTGCTGTACTCTCAGCTGCAGAAATTCAGCAGCACTGAAGCACTGTCACTTGAGAGTACTTTGATTTACAGCAGCTGACAGTCTTGCCCTTAGACTGCTGCTGAAATCTCAGAAAACAAAATGCTTGTGAAATAAGGGATGAAAATGGGGGAAAAGAAGTGTAAGTGGATTTCTTCAAAACTATTAGATTATTGGCTCTTTAGATGCAGTCCTAATTAGTGTATCATAAGCTGTCCTTAATACATTTCTCAGTACAGCAAACTGTCAGATTATATGGACTCCCAGAATCTGAAATTAATTGGAAGAGCTGAAGATAGCAGCACTCAGTAATGGAAGTGTTCACATATGCTTTAAGAATGTTTGTAATAACGATAATGATTGCATACGTTCTCCTAACTTAAAATATACATACACATGGCAACCTAATATCCTCCTCATTACCTAGTCTCTCACAAGTCATAAAACTGTGAAACACCTTCATATCTTAAATTACAGCTGATTTCAAACGGGTTCTTAATACTGACTGTGCATGATCCAAAAGGCTTAACACCTCCCAGCACAAAACACACGAGCACCAAACCCACACAGATGGAAGGAGGCACGGAAAGGTTGAAGGCTTTGATCAAGTGATAATAAACTGCATGAGTAATAATACATCTAAGGAGGATGCAACTGCTCACTGTGGAAATGGCACTGTAGGGACATCCCAATCCCCAGGCCATCACCAGCACAGGGACCCTGCTTATGGGGCAGGAAAGTTTGAGCAGGGCAGGAGATCTTGCTGGGACAAAGGTCTGGGATACCACCGCAACACACTCACTGCAATCACTTGAGTAAGAGAATTAAAAGGACATCACCCAATCAAGATCCATGGAGGATACAATCCATAATTGCTCCTACACCTCCTCTCTCCCATTGCCTTCCCTCAATAGTCACCATTGGTGACTATTTTATTCCTCATAAAACCAAGGGAACCTTAGGAAACCAAATACATACCTACCTGGATGCCTTGGCTCAAGACCCATGGAAACATAAGAGAAACTGAAAGCAGCATACCTTCCCCTTTTCTTCTGCTAGAGCTTTGAGGGACACGGTCAGTGGGCATGGTGGGGGTGGGCTGGGGTTGGACTTCATCTCAGAGCTCTTTCCCAATGTGAAAGATCCCATGAGTCTGTGAACTTAGCAGAACCAACCTCAGGACAGTGCAGCTCTGAGACCTGAGTCCCCAACAAATGGTTCTTCAGTAACTGAACCTAGAATGCAAACAAAGCAGCAGGGAAGCACAAAGTGAGGCTGCCCTGTCTGCACTGCCTGCACATCCCTGACATGCACACACCGACTGTGCTCAGCTATGGTGACTTCCCATTTACCAAAATTTTCTACCAATATTAATGCCAAAATATCAAGACTCCTATGTTTTTTTCGTTTGTTTGGTTTTTTGTTGTTGGTCGTTTCTTTTTTCTGTTTGATTTCTTTTCTTTTTTAAATGGAAAAACCACCTCCTGAACATTTTAATTGTAGATACACCCACAGCAGGGGATGAAGCAACAGTTTAGAATTACTGTAAGGGACAGACAATACAACTGCCTGTATTTTAAATTATCTATTAATAGAGGACTTGCTCTTTCATAATTTACAACAGGAATAAATGTCAGTGAAGTAAAACTGACATAAACAGGAAGAAAATACAGCCTTGGACATGCAAGTATGGATATCAGAAAAAAGTCCCCATTCCCCACACCACAAGTATGCTGCAGTATGTTCTCAGCTCTCAGGAATAGGAAACAGTCTTTTCCCCTTCTGCTCTCTCCCTGGGACCTCACAAGTTGATCTAGGCTGTAAATTATACAAATGAATGCTTTGTGCTGGTATTCGGGTGAAAGGAAGGAGAAGGTAAGGGAGGAGGTGGCAACTTCTGAGCTGTTTCAAGCAGCTATGGGGCGATAACTATGCTTCAGCAGTTTATCTGAAGTCCACTCTATCAATTAAGGTAGGCAAAATAAAGTTATTCTTAAAATGAAGAGAGGGAAAAAAAATAAAAATAAAGGTTGCCCAGACTGACATCTGCTGTTTAGAAAAGCAACTCAAATTCAGAAAGATGCATTCTGGAGGCAGAAACTTCCTGCATCCCATAATACTGTTACATAAGAGAGATTTCCCAGCTCAAACAAGCAATACCAAGTCAGCTCAGACAACAATCATCATCCATTGAGCTATTAATGCTCCAGCACTTGGGGCTGACAGGCACATTGTCCCAGCACAGTGCAGGGACGACCTCCCATAACAGGAAAGTTGCTGGAAGCATGGGCAGCTACCCACCAAGCAGCACATTCAGCATCATGTCCTGGCTCCATCAGGATGCTTATCCACACACCAAGACAGTGGTGGACTTGAGAAAATGCTCAGCAGCACTGAGAGAGACTTTCCATCCTTCCAGCAGTCACAGGATCCAATCTTCACAACAGAGAAAAGTCGCATCTCTATGGGTTTCTCAGACTGAGTTTTTCATCTGTATTTTTTTTTCTATTTTTCCAAGCATTACAGCATCTTTCAGAGCTGCACCCTGCTCCGCGGGGAATATGCCTCATGACTTCAACCCTAGCAAGACAGATTTTCAAGGCACAAAAGTGCAAACATGGCATCAACCTGTTCCTAAGTTGTGATCAGCTCCTGCTCCTGCCTTTCCTCTTTTTAGCTCTCTAGCTTTATTGAGGTCAACGAACAATTCTCAATACACGATGTAAGACACAAACACAGATCCCCCAAGTACTGGAATCACAAATAGTAGGTGGTACTACAGAGAACCCTTGAGATGCTCAGACCATTGTTTCTGCTTGGACAGCAGAAATTTGTACTTCCTGTTTGTGTTAAAATATCGTTGGCCATTTCAGCCCCTTCCCTTTCTCACATTTCAGCCACGTCTCACCCTTTCACCTCTCGCCCTGCAGTGCTTGCTCTCTGCTTGACCCTATTTTGCACTCCTCGCTCTGCTGCAGTCATCCATGCACATGCTGCTGGGTCTCTCAGCAGCATTTCAGCCTCTGTAGCTGCAACTGAACATTGTGCGTTGCAGGGTTCTCTTCTGACAACCTACAAGACCTACATATGAAACAATTCTGCATATCCAGAACCTGTGTTCCCCACCAGCTCAGATATCTAAATGCTTAAAAAGTCACTGCTGATATATAGAGGTGTCAATAGTGAGTAAGAATGTTATAAGATGATGCAGAAGGATATATGCCTTTGTATCGGCAGGATCAATCTAGAGGACTTCTACTCAGATTCTTTGGCATAACCTGAAGCCAGATGGCATAAAACCCCACAGGGCTGTGTAACTTGAGTCCATTACTGTCTGAAAGTGTGTTAAAGAAATGCACAGGAGTGCAGCTTTCTGTGCCCACCGAGAGCTGCCCAATGGCTGTTACCTACAATGGCCACCAGCCTCGACTACAAAGTCAATGGCAGAGCTTCCCACGTCCCAGCGCTGCAGCACAGCACTCTCCCAGATCAGTCACACCTCCCATCAGCATGGCATCAATATCTGACTGCTTGCCTGCCTTCAAATGCCTGTGGCCCACAAAATATTTACTCAAATAGGATTAAACAGAATCCTCAGTGTCACTTGTTTGCTCCGCATCACTTTGAACTTGAAAACAGGAAGCCAAAAAACATGGTTTGATATCAGAATAATGTTACATTAACGCAGACATGCATATCAATTAATATTCTTTACTAAGTTTAAAAAAAAAAAAAAGCCTTGAACTAGATTGTGTGCTCCTCACTCCCATTACAGGGACCAGGAGCCTCACTCTGTGCTCCACAATGCTCAGTGCTGTAAGATAACTGTCAGTGGTTGGTAATGTTGCAGCTTCTTATGAAAACAGAACTTACAATTGCTCTGCATTCTCACTGCTTACACTCCCACAGACAACCACTACCAAGAGATACATGGGGCAGGACTGAGCTTTGAACGCACGCAGTGGGTCAAGATTTCCCATGAACATGGCCACAAACACAAGGAAAAAATAAAAGAAATGATTGAACAACGATGCCCACAGCAGCTCCAGTCAGTCGGGATCCCAGTGCAGAGCACAGGTGCCAGCTACACATGTGAACGACTGAAATTGTCTGCTTCAATACTGAACACCCTGCATGCTCGAGGAGAAATGAATTACCAAAATTAATCTGCAGATAATTCCAAATAAACAAACTTGTGATGACCGAAAGCTGTTTACACACAATTAGCAATCGGAAAAAAGAAGAGCAAGCACAACAGCTCTCATTAACTTCAACAGGCTCTAGACCATGCCTCGTGAATGAGCTGGCTATTATGAAGTTAAGGGAAGAGTTATTCACCCAAGCTCTATTCACACCATCAGACAATGTGCTGATAACCCTCTCTTAGCATCATTAGAAGTGGGGGAGCTACCATGGGGACTCAGGAACACCTCCAGCAGCTCCACAGCCCTATCTCTGCCCCCCCTGAGCACCTCCCACTGGGAAGGCAGCACTGAAACCTCACTGTTAGACCCAGAGAGGTTCCACCAGACAGCTTCAGTTGCTCCATTGAAACCAAGGCTTGTGCTGTATCTGCTGTGACTTTCATCCAGAAAGCCAGGGGATACTCAAGGAGGAGAAGCAATCAGCTGCGTGTGAAAGAGTGTAAGATTTATGAATGGAAGCCCTCAGCCTGTTCTATTGAAGCTGTCACAAATGAAGTGTGCTCCACAGTCCTATCACCTGCCACCGTGAACAAAAGGTGACATCTGTGAGAGCTCAGCTGGAGCTCATTAGACAAGAACACCAAAAATGAGGCCGAGGAATACAAATTTGACTCACCTTTCTTAATTTATTTCCACAGAAGATAACCACGATCAGAAAATGGAGGCAGAAAGCTTCCAACCACCCTTGCTCCCTGAAGAGAGCAACGTTAAGTCCCTACGTCCCCATCATCTGCTGCATGCAGGAAAGGTAACTTTGCTAAGCCCTCAGTAAGGGAAGCCAACCAACAAAGCAGCATGCAAAATTTATTCCTTCAGATGAGCAACATTCCTCCAACACAAAGATTATTCCACAAAAAAAGGGAGCAAGAAATTACAGATAATGATTCTTCTAAAAAAAGGAACATTCCCTTTAAGCAACTAAGAATGTGTTGACTTAGAAAAAATTGAAGCTTTTTTTTTTCTGGCAAAAAATGATTAACTTTTTGATCACCAAATAATAGAACTAGAGTAAGCTCATCTTATTAAATTTAATTGAATAATATTATCAATTCCCTGTATAGCTGCACATTGATACAGATACCACAGAAACTGGCATGGGATGGGGAGGATGCCATCATACCATGCAGAATTACTGATACATCTCAGTCTTTTACTTGTGGCAGCCTAGTTTGATGAAGACCGAAGTGCTGAACACTTTGAAATACCATCACATGCATGGTTATTTGATTCACCACCATTACATCTTACAAAGGAAGACAGCCATACTAAACTCAGATCACCATCCCCAGTCAGTAACACCATATTCTGCTGGTTTCCACAAGTACCCTGAAACATGTTTCACTTTGGATCAAATTCTTCGATGCTTGGTTTCAACAATCCTGAAGTTAAAACAACTGTCATGATACAGTGATGGAGAGAGGGATTATAACCCAATTGCTGTGAATTGTTCACGTTCCTTCAGCAAAATAATGACTGAGCAAGGTAGGAGTCACTAGAGACTGTAGAAAATACAAACCTTGACCTTGCCTTTATCCTTCAAGATAAACAACTTAGAAGTCAGAATGAGCAAATTAAAGGTTAAAAAGTAAGTACTGAATACACACTAGATGATACAATCGAGGTGGATGATCAAGAAAAGGGCTTCAGCTAGCTGAGTCACCAAAGCAAGAGTTGAGCATGGATGGAATTTCTGCCTACTACCACTACAAGAGATGAATATTGAAAACAATCTCCTTATTGTGTAAGAGTAAGCTACATCAATTGGTTGGAAATTAGCTCAGGATGTAAATGGGAAGTTTTCCATTCACCACAGAAGGCCCAAAGAAAATAACGGGAATGGGCGTAACAGATAGGAGGGTAACAGCAATAAGTAACTTCTAAAAGGTTGAAGTTCAGCCCATTCAGGAACTCAACTAACTGCTTGCAATAGCAAGACAATACATGTGGTAGTTCAGAAGAACCCTGTCACGCCACGATCCTCCCTGAGTTATAAATTGTTGACCATGGCACAGCTGTCAGAGCTGCTTCCCAGGCTCCCTGTGCTCCCACCAGCACAATGAGGCCTGCCAGCACTGCCTTCCCCCACTGCTCAGTCCCCTGCATGGCACTGACTCCAGCAGCTTGGCTCGCACACCTTTGGAGTCTCTCCCAGCCTGCCTCCAGGTTACCCTAAATCAGATTTGCTGTTGTTGCTCTAATGGTCTTATTATCCATCATGGCAAGCTGAGATGTATTTTGTCGCCCTTCCAAAGGTAATTCTTATTCAGCAGCAAAATTTACATCTCTTTAAAGAAGTAAAGGAATAAAAGGGAAAAAAAAAACCAACCAAACATCTAAGATGGCTGATTACATTCGGTTGGCAGCATGGAAGAGAAACACCGATTTGACTTTTATAAGCTGTCATTCCAGATTTTTTTTTCCTTCCTCATACATAAAACTTTCATTTCCAAAGTATAGCACAGCTCTTACTTATCCTAAAGGAAATTTTCACTCCAATACCAAACCTGGACCCCGCTGTGCAATTACTTAACAGAGTTTAATCCCACTTCTTGTCATAATCCAAACAAAATTTATCTGCACACATACATAAACCTCAGAGATAATTTATCCTGGTGATCCGTCATGAGAAAAGATGAGAACACTCTGAATATATTACTGAAGCATAAATTCAAATTAATCACCAGGATGTTTGCTTGTATGCTTAAACACAATGCATACAATTAATTTATCTTTAAGAATTACTGAGCTGGGTTCTCTCAGAGTAGATCAGGAGTAATTCCACTGGCTTGCTGCCTGCTCTTGGTAGCATGATGCTATCTTGCAGTTTCACACGGGTATAAGACAATCTTACCTCAAATCTAAGAACTGAGGTTGCAGCATCCACTTTTAATGTAATACTTCAGTTGTTTACAACAAATACATCCAGTGGATACAGAAGCATAAAAACCCAATGCTGAGCATCATGCTTCTGCCTCAGACAAGCTAAGCATTAGCCAGCAGGACAACAGTGTGCCAGCTCCTGCCCGGCAGTACATGCAGAAGTGCTCTGCTCGCAGCTCAGCCCGGCAGCGCTGACTTCCAGCTCACAGGGATCCAACCTCCATTTACTACCCAGCCTGAGAGGGACAACTGTCAGCACATATTTAGAAGAAAACCTCACACTGCTTCTCTCTGGACATTCTGCATTGCTCTGCCAGCAGCCTCAGAAGGGGGCACTGCTCCCATTTAAATGGGGCTTGCACCAGAAAGGTGCCACTGCTAATGGGATTATCCATCTCAGCCCATTTCAAATAGCAAGAAGCAATTATTAACAACTGAGCAACTTCCAGAGCATCAGCTTAGCCTAAGAACATTTCTCAAGCTGAACATGTTTAAATTAAACACGACTGAAAAGCTGAGTATTTTGCTTATTTTTAAACAGCTCCCCCAATATCTGCACAGGTACTTAAATATCTGAGCTTTATCAGCAACGGTCGGCTTTGCTTTTTCCATGAGAGATTATTTAGTGGAAATACAAGTTCATTAAGCATTTCAGGCTTGAAGTTAACGGGAGTATGTCTAATTTAATTAAGCAATGGCTCAGATTTTTCTATTATTATTTTATTTTTCAAAGCAATTCCAGAGTCTGGAGCTCTTCCTGCAGGACACGCCACGCTAACAGCTTCTCCATGCTTCACAGTACACCCGTGGGTGACCAATCCTGCACA
Source organism: Cyrtonyx montezumae (assembly GCF_038088225.1). Classification (NCBI taxonomy): domain Eukaryota; kingdom Metazoa; phylum Chordata; class Aves; order Galliformes; family Odontophoridae; genus Cyrtonyx; species Cyrtonyx montezumae. The sequence continues at coordinate 3,039,216 of NW_027071826.1, forward strand.
GCAGCATTTGCGTACTCCCCATCCTTTTCCTCCAAAGTCTTTTTAATGCACTGAGGTCTGAACTGAAGACCTTGGCAGAAGCAACATTGTGTGAGGCCTTTACTCCTTTTCCAGTATTGTAAGATCCTTATTGCTAAGACTGAAAACGTGCAGAGCCAGAGGAATTGCAGCATTCTGCAGGGCCAGGAGGGCACACAGGTGGCAGGACTTGCTCTGCTCTCCATGGTCATATCCTGTCAAAGCCAGCACTGCTGCTCCCTTCCCTTGCCAAAGCAATTCTGCTCTAACCCCTCAGTGATGCTTTATCAATGGCCAGCTCCAGACAAGCAGACGTTTTCCACCTCTCATGAACTGAAACAGGCTCTAAGAGCACACTGCCTTTGCCCTATCCCAAGCACAGCAGTGGCTACAAGGGGTCGTACTTTCAGCCCCTTCTGCTATGAATACACCAGAAGAAGCCTAAGATCCTCCCTCCTCCTAATTTAAATGCTGATGATAACCCATTTATTTTACAGACACCATTGCACACCACGGCAGAGGAGATTAAAAAAAAAAGAGAAAACAGGGATTAAAAGGACTGCCCCAAGATGCACCCTGAACTCCAGTAACTGCTGACAAATGTGGGAATACTATCTGACATGCCACTGTTACAAAACCACCTAAAATTGGCACAGTGTGTGTCAGAATGTCCTGCAAGAAACAGCTACATGCAATGAACATCAGGTTTATTACAAATATGTAAGAGTTTCTATATAAGTATATTTATAAGTATATATATATAATAAGTATATTATATATATATATACTAAATTCAAAAGATAACCCTTATTACTCTAATGATTGACTAACCACTGGGCAAGACAAACTTGTGACAAAAATAACCTTCATTTCAGTTCCTGCTGAGCCAAACCAGAGTGGCTTAGGAGGGAAGGGAGCTCAGGAGGTCCCCTGGTCCAACCAAAGCAGCCACCCTGGCTCTGGCAGGACACAAAGCTGGCACTCTGCACTGTCTGGATCTGCCTTTGAAGTGCTGCTGGCCCAACTGGATCCAATGCTGAGCTGCATAGCTCACGGTCACACTGTGCGTTCACCCACTCAGCATCAAGGGGAGGTGGCAAACATGGCGTCATGTTCCCTTCCCCACCTGGTGCCAGGCCTCTCAAGGCTTCACCAAGGCCTGCTCGCAGCAGGGAACAACAGGTGCCGCCGCAGAGGAAGGAAGGAAGGAAGGGCTTCACTTTTGTGAGGCCACAATGAGCAAATTATCTGCGCTACCTCCTGAGGAGCTCATTGATGTTGGCTGGAGAGGCAGCTGCTCACCCATCTCCACGCATTAAGAAAGGCCTTGGGCTGGAGCCATGAAAACGTGTGACGCAGTGGGAAAAATCCAGCGAAGGAATAAAGGCAGGACTGTTTCCAACCATCCACAAGAAATAGCTTAACAAGGAGGGCCCTGTTCCTCTGAGAAGCCCAACCACCACTTCAGCAATCCACAGTGAGGGTCTGATGATGGCAAGGTGAAAGCAGGCTCAGGGGATGCTTCTGTTCCTCATTGACATGAGGGCTCCACTCAGACCCCACAGGCAGCAAAGGAAGGGCAGCCTCGAGGAACAGACATCTTCGGTCCCTATTCCTTCCATTTCTTTTGCTGGGTCTGAAGAAAACCCTCTCGTGTAGAACTACCCTTGTTTACCATACCTTAAATAAATACTTTGGTCAGTTCCTTCACGGGGGAATCAAGATAACAGAGCAGGCAAGCAGCTCTCGCGAGAGCATTGCCTGGGCAATGGCTCTGCATCCACACTCCCTTGCCTAGTAAAAGCCTCCAGGAGGGATCAGTAACACCCCATTAAGGCTACCTGAATAGTGCTACTGAGTCTGCTGGTTTGCCATGCCTTCACCCCAGCAGAAGGCTACTGACAGGAAAAATGTGCAGACCCATATAGAGGCCCCATGTTCACATAAAAGAAAGGCTGCAGTGAACCCCTCAGTCCTCTCCTCCGCCTAGCAGCAACAGTGAAGAATTGGGAGGTGTGGGGCAGTAGCAAAAGGCCCATGCTTGGAGATGCAGGCGTGGTTGAACTCAATGATCTTGCCAACAGGCAAGGAGGTTGGACTGGCTGAACAGAGACCTCTATCTGGAACTCAAGAGCAAAAGGAAAGTTTATGGTCTCTGGAAGAGTGGGCAAGCTATTTATGGTGACTGCAGGTATCACAGAATCACAGAATCATAGGGGTTGGAAGGGACCTCTAGAGATGATCGAGTCCAACCGCCTGCCAAAGCAGGTTCCCTACACCAGGTCGCACAGGTAGGCGTCCAGGCAAGTCTTGAATGTCTCCAGAGAAGGAGACTCCACAACCCCAGCTAACCACTAACACTCTTTGAATCTCTAAATCCTGCATATACAGAGCATTTGCTACGCTCAACAAACGACTTATGACTTCATCAATACCCATTTAATATACAAACCAAATCCACGTGTAAACAGCCAGACTGGTTCAGGTCGCACCATCAAAGCACCAGGTCACCATCACCTCACTCCTTTCATACTACTGCAGCATTGCCTTGGAAATTCAGCACAGGTATGGACCTGGGATGTGGTGGGGAACTTCATCGTCTACAGCCTTTGTCACTGCATTGGTCATCCTAAAGAAAAGGCTTCATGAAGACCTCATTATGGCTTTCTAATACTTGAGGGGAGCTTATAAACAGGGGGTAGAGTGACTTTTTGCAGTCTGATAGTGACAGAACAAGAGGGAAAGATTTTAAACAAAATGAGTGTAGATTTAGATTAGATGTGAGGAGGAAATTCTTTCCTTGGAGGGCAGTGAGGCCCTGGCACTGCCCAGAGCTGTAGGTGCCCCGTGCCTGGAGGTGCCCAAGGCCATGGATGGAGCCTTGGGCAGCCTGAGCTGAGACAGCACCCAGCCCACATCAGGGTGGGGCTGGAGCTGCAAGATCCTTTCCGATCCAACCATGATGTGATGAGCGCATTTCCCATCAGCAACCATCCCCCATGAAGCAGCACTGCTAGTGAGAGCTGCCAGTCCTTAAGCCCTTTAGTATGTCAGATTTTGATAGGCTGCAGGGATCACTTTTAATTAGAGTGATATTTAGTTCTGGGTCAAATGACTCCTGATAATCTGAGTTCGGCGTCTCAGTGAATTTAGCTTTGCCAGTTAAACTTACAACCCCGTGTAAGAAGGAAATTAGGTCTGCGTGACAGGACTCTGTGGCCAGAGAAGTGCTATGGATAATGCTCCCAACCCGTACAGCTGCACAGAGTGAAGTTCACACTGGACCTACAGGCACAAACTTCCATTTAATCTTCCAAAATCAGTATTTTCCAAGAAACACAGAATTTTGTCACAAAACTACTCCTAGTGTTTCATAAGAAACACTGAAACCAAACTGAGAAAATGCGTTTTTAAGAGAAAACAGAGTCATTATTATGCTGTTGCAAACTGATGGATTTACAGAACTACTTCTGCTCCGTGCAACACTATGCAAAGACGTTCATCTCTGCACAGCCCTGTCCATAGCCGTGGCCTTGCAGCAGGGAGAGCTCATTCAATTCAAAATGTGTCCGTGTTAGAAAATTCACCTTGAGATAAATTTTTCCTGGTTTATTAATGCCTAGGTTAAAACCACATGCCCTGCTTCCACCCCCCCTGTTGTCAGCATGGCCTGAGCTGAGCACTTTGCTGATGCAGCAGAGGGCCGTGCTCATAGGCTGCTCTTCTGATGAACAAGGCAGAGGAAGATGGTGGCATACTTTGTGATGTTGGAGGGTAAGCTGGGACGTGGGGTGCTTGTATGGATTCAAATAGTCTGACAGAGAAGCCAGAGCACAGATTTAAAGAAAAAAAAGGACACCTAATTTATCTGAAAACAGCTAACTGAATAAAGCCCATAAAATCAGAGCACGGTTGGGATTTATGTTGAGTACGCAAGTGGCACAGCGTGACAAATAACTGGGCAGCAGCAAAACAGCTCGTGCATCTAAAGGCAAAGCAATATGTTCCACATGAGGCACAGAAAGAAAGGAAAGTAAAGAAATAAAATAAAATAAAAAGATATAAACTAACTCAAAATAAAATTGCCCCTTCCTGTCAGCACTTGTACATCTACAACACCATCAGTTGTACACAGCAGGAGAAAGCTGCCCCGTGCTTGCTCTGCTGGCACTCTGAGCTGCAGGTATTGCTTTTTGGAGCTCAGAGGCATTCCACTGAGACTAAAAAACTCTTCAGGATCTTATCTGCCCACTTGGAAGAGCTAAGAAAGCAGTGGTTTTGTAACCAGTGGCTCAGAACCAGAGATATTTTTGTATTTGTGCACCACATATGAGTTCATGCGCTATTTTATGCATAAATAATGCGTGAGTATTTATAGACACACTCACAGCCAAGAGCCCAGACTGCTTTCAATAGTTATGCACCATCAGAAAATGGTATTTCAGAAGTATGCAATTTTCAAGGAAACCTGTGGGCCAGGCTCAAACCTTCGGACCTTCATGGCAAAGCCTCAGGCACTGACTACTCATACTCACTCCAGAGAGGAGTTGGACCGATACCACAAATTGTTGTTTTCTTAAACTGAATCATTTTCTTAGATAATAATCATACTGCAATAAATTATCTTACGGAGAAACTGTGTGTGTATGGTATGTATGTGGTGGTGATGGGCTGGAAGTTGGACTAATTGGTCTGAGTGGACTTTTCCAACCTTAGTGATCCTATGATTTCTTTCTAATACACCTGAAATCATTCTGGCCATAAAGATCCTCTAGTCTTACAGGAAAAAAATACTGCCCCAAAACAGCTTCTCAGTGGGTTGTATGGGATTGTATCTTGAGTATGTCACTCTTAGCAGTGCAGCAAGTTACTACTGAGATCGTTTGCTGAGGGATGAGATATTAAACATTGACTTATAGGCACTTTTTGAGAGCATTTACCTAGAATAGCGTGTTTGGTTTCCAAAACTAGGAATGAAATTAAAAAAAATAATAAACTTATTTTTGCTAAGCTATTTTCTTTATTCAACTCCTGATGATAGGGCAATATAACAGACCAGGAAAGTTTTTCTTACAGTTTTCTTCTCACTGCTTCTGAGTGCCTTCTAGAGCTAAAACTCAGGTCAGACTCCTTTCTTTTACTCTGCCATCAAAATCCATTCAACGTTTCCCATGCATTTCCCATAATATATATATATATATACCAACATATATAGTGCTTATAGGCTGTGTATGTCCTATAAAGAGCACGCTGCCTATAAATTCATGCCTAGCAGGCGCCTGTGCCTGAAAACACCTTGACAGTTGGAGGCAGAGGAAGGTCTACTGAACAGTTTTAACACTGAACCCATGGCCAGTGTCACTGTATGCCACATGCACCACGTCACATCAGTTGCACTGCTGTAGACATGCACCTGTTTAAGGTGGCAGCAGAAGGAAGAACCTGCCCTCCTCACTAATCTCTTAATTCGAGAAAGGCAAAACTCTCCAGCAGGGAAAAAAAATAAATGTATACACATATTTTCAGCTCTTCCACCCCATGCATCTGTCACATAATTGCAAATAATCCCCCAAGGATTTAAAGCACAGTACAATAGAGGAAGGACTTTAGATGATAAATACCTGAGGTGAAATCATGACATAGAGAGAAGTGGGTCACATTTAATCTCTGGATTAAATTATCAGCACTGGAAAATGATTTTCTCCCAAGCATCCAAAAGACCATCTTTTCTATATCCAGCATCCATGAGAAACTGAAGGGTAAACAAGTCATTCAGACATTTCAACTATTAACGCCCTTCCTCAGTAGATTAATTGCAGAAAATTACTATCCTCCTATTTTGGATAATCTTAGAGACTTGGGCTTCAAGAGGAAAAAAATAATTCATTTCACAGCTTGTTTTCAGCTTCTAAAGCACCAAGGTTAGCACTCCTGCACAGGAGAGGGGCACAGGCTGCCAGGAGAGAACAACAAGCAGTCACGCTGCATTTCATAACCTCTCCTCTGCAAACCTGGGATATCCCTATTCATTAAATCCTATATAACCACACCAGAGCTGTGCAGACCGTCCCAGATGTGCAAGACAGAGTACACGCAGATACAAGAAAAGGCTCAATTCTGTGCTAATTAAATGCCCTACGTGCCTCGACAGTGAATTGCCAGAGGCTTCCTGCCATCAATCTCTGCTCTTTGGAGTGAGGTATTCCTGGGGTACCTGCCTCACCACAGCTGGTTTTGGGGAGGGCACCGAGCCTCAATGCTGCACAAAGTGATGCAGTTCAGCTCCTCAGCTGCCCTTAGGAGGTGACAAATCTGCACGGTGTCCCTGCTCCATCCCACCCTGGCTGGTGCAGTCACTCAAGGGGCTTCTCAGCACCTCTGCTGCTTGCTGCCGTGACAGCCGTTGCCTTTAGGTTCATCTCAATACTCTCACGTCCTGAACAGCATCGTTAGCTGTTGTGTGATCATTCAGTGGCTTCAAAGAAACAAACAGAAAAAATGAAAGCTTTGAGAAACATTTGAGAAACTCTCTTCTCCACGGAAGCACGCCCCAGAGTAACAATCCTCTGCACAGGCACTGCCTACACCTGCTCCTCACAAAAAAAGAAAAGGCTATGGCTCCTGCTGCCCCCAGCACTGATATTCAGCAAGTGGAAAACTCCAAAGGGAAACACAGATAGGGTGCATGGTCAGCAGCTAGAAACCTCTGAGTTGGCACCACTATCAGAAAGGTATCTCACTGTGAAAATTTTATGATAAAGCTGCCATGCTAGAGGAAAAAAATATCTAAGTCTTTATCTCCTGAATAGCACTTGCTAAGCTAACAGTGACTGGAAGTCTTTAGCATCAACTCATCAGCATCATGGTTTGTCTTCAGTGGGAGTCTGACACATGGCCCAGGATCACTGTTTCCACTCAGTGATGAGGGCTCTTTGAGCACACTTGAACCCTAAGCACAGATCACTTATTTCCCTGGAGGCACTCAAGGCAAGGTGGATGTGGCTCTGGGCAGCCTGTGCTAGTGGTTGGTGACCCTGCCCAAGACAGGGGGGATGAATTGAGATGATCTTTGAGGTCCTTTTCAACCCAGGCTGTTCCATGACCCTACAATTTCAAGAAAATTTGGGATTCGGGTGAGTAGGTGGAGAGAGAAGGAAGAAATCAACAGCAAAAGAATCATGATGTAACAGTCAGCTTATTGCACGGGGCAGTGCCCAGCTTCCCATCAGCTACTGTACCACTGCCAAGTCTGATTTTACTTTTTTGGGGGATACTTTTCTCATTAGATCAGGCAGAGACATCTGCTCATGATTTCCCTTTTATTTCTGCACTTCCTCCAAGCCCTGAATAAGGTACAAACTCTCTTGCCTCATCAGCACACCTGAATTTCCTTCTGTGTCCGCATTCCCCTTCACTATTCTCCAAACACCAAAACTCCCCCCCTAAGATTTTTTTTTTCTGTCTTTTCAATTTTGGATAAACAGAACTAGAACGGCTCAGACCTGTGTGAATAACACACAACAACGAGGAGAAGTCAGTGCTGATTTTCCACGCTCATCCCCTGGAGGAGTCACGGAAGGCAGGATGCTCCCACCCCTATTTTTAGCCCTGCTCCTCAGGTACGGTTTCCAGGAGGACTAATGCACCGTGACACCCCAAAGGGGCTGCAGGGCACTCATCTCACAACTTATTTCACTTCAAACATCTCGGGTGAGGAGAAGCACATATGAAAAACAGGCCCTGCTTCCCTCTGAGGAGGTGTTGGAGCAGACGGGTAGCACAGGCCTAGCTGAGGGCAGGAGGACAGCAGAGATTTTACCACTCAAATCCCCCTTTCATAGGATTTAAATACAGGTCTCTGAGAAGACATTAATTAATTCCAAACATAGGAAAGCATTGTTATCTAACAGCATTTCAGCAAGGATCTTCAGTGCTTGTAGGAGAGATTTAATGATGCAGCTACGCTCGTGCCACTGCATTTTTTTGTTTTATATATATTTTAAGCATTAGTTCTCTGCATTAGTGTTTGGGTATCAGCTCAGCACCTGGTTCACCTCTGGCTTTGAGTTCCTGGTGTAACAATTAATGCCCACGTTTGGCTCCAGATGCAGGCAGCCCATCGGGCTCTGATGGGGACAAGTCAGGGTCTATCCACTCTTAGCAGCACTCGGCAGACCAATTTGGGGCCCAACTTTTATACGTCAAGACCAAGCAGAAATAGTCATTAATTACAAGAGTATTTCCGATCCTGAACCTGTTGCAAAAGCAAATGGAAGCTACAGGATTAAAGCATGGCAATAATTCATTTCTTTATCAAGAAGCTCAGCAGCTCCACACATCAGGATGAGCGTTTTAAGAGGACTGGGCTATCGTTTCTGCAGAGCACCCTTGATCAGAAGGTAACTAGGAGCCCTCACCCTGCACTCTCAAAGCCAGACCTGCTGTAACAAACAGTACCAAACCCTGAAAAAAAAAAATGTGCTTTTCTACATTGGTAGAAAAGAAGTGAAAAGAGAAATAACTAAGGAATAAAATGAACACTCGATTAACAGCTGTTTGGAAAGTCACCGCGCCATGTGGAGCTCTCCCACATTTCAGAAGAGATTTTTAATTAATTCACTCGAGCCGTGAGTAATTGTGCCTTTCACACATGTGACTTCAAACATTTGGCTGTTATTATGGTTTATAAAGTTCAGCCCTGACTTAAATTCACACGGACATATAAAAACCCAGCAGCACCACAGATGCTGAATAAAGCCAAAGGTAAGCGAGAAGGAGAACATCACTGAAGCTTACGTAACCCTTTATTTATGCATGTTCTCCTCCAAAGACTTTTAATTACGCTGCACATCAAATAGCCAAAACTTCTCTGTGCACATGTCCTTGTGGCAACGATGCTGGGTTTTGCATGGTGTTATGAGAACTCCCCCAGAACACGCTCTGGGTGCAGCCCCCCAATTTCCATTAAAACCACCGTGGGGTTGGCACTCCCTGAGTACTTACAAGATGATCAAGCACACGAAGTCACAAAGTCATTTGATTTTACAAGCTCATGAAGACTAGTGACTGAGGGGTTTATTTTCTCACGTGGATGGCTGATATTTCTGACATAACCCCCAAAAAACTTACAGCACACTTTTTGGGAAAGGGGACAGGGTTATTTAGCACTACTGTAGAGGAATCCAGATATGGAGAACAGGAGAACAATTCTACCTACGTGCTGGTCTACAGGATTCTCTTGATAAGACAACCCTTAAATAAGTCAAACCATCCCAATCCTTCAAAAGAATAAAATAAAGAAAATGAACAAATAAGCCTAAAAAGCAGCCAAGCCCTGCCCCAGCAGCACCCAGAAACAGCCTGTGAGGGAAGAGAAGCAATTCTTTCTCCTGGAGCATTCACCAGGGCAGGCCACAGAAGGCAGCCCCTGGCCCTGGAGGAGCCTCCTTGCGTGCACAGCTCAGCCTGCCTGGTAGATCTGGGGCAAACTCTGGGCAAAGCTCTGCACTCCTGCTGAGGGCTCTCAGATTAGCAGGACACAGCTAATGTGTAAGATGTGTAATGGTCTTACACCACTCTAAAGGAGCTATGAGATATGGTTTAGCAGCTTGTGCTAGCAATGGGAACAGGTGGATGGTTGGACTAAATGATCTTGTAGGTCCTTTCCAACCTTGTGATTCTATGTCCAATCCCAAACACAGGAGGGAATACAGACAAATCCTAGGGAGCAAGAAGAGGCTTGGCAAAAGAAAGAGAAAAGCAGAAGTACAGTGACTAAAAGAAGGACAAAGAAGGACAATAAACTGAAAGAAGCAAAGCAGTGAATGATGCAGCATTAAGATTATATATAAATATTAAGTAAAGCACGCATGAATATTTTAACTGCATCATGATCCAACACATCCAAAACAAAACTTATTGCAAAAACTGGTCCACAAGTTTCCAGCAGCGTGTATTCTGCAGCAGCTTCCTCTTTAGAAACTTCTTGCAAGTGCTTTTTCCAAAAAAGCCCAATCTATTTTGAGTCCTTTCTCTATGAATTAGTGCACATGACCATGAAACAGCACAAAGTTAACATGTTTGTTTATTGTGCTCCACTCCTCTTTCCTCCTTACATCTCGGCTTCTTCCGTAGTGCCAAATAATTTCTTTCTGGCTGGGCACGCTGCAGCCAACTGTTAGCATTGCTTCCAAATGTAAATGTCTTCAGAAGAGTCAGTTCTGCCAAGCAGGAAAACAGAAGCTTTAGGGCTCAGAGACTGAGTCAAACCAGAAATTATCACTGAGCAGAACTCACTGCAAACTGAGGTTTGCTTTAGCTGTGCTTAGCAGAGGAAAGCGAGGAGATGACGATGAAAGGAGACTGAACTAACACAAAATTAGACAGTGTCGGAGTTTTCTTCAGCTAGATTTTAAAGGGCTGATATCTGGCACAGACTGCCAGTTGCCTTTAATTGGTTCACACCCAACTCCAAAGCGGGGTGGTGTTACACCTGCAATTGCGTGGGAGACGCAGTGAGAGCCACACAAAGATCATACAATATTTGGGACTTCAGGACATGCTTTCAACCTGCACTCAGAAGCAGAGAGATGCAATCAGAGTTTTAACACCACTGTGCCCCAAGCTGAAAGAAGGCTTTGGTCCTCTGCTCCAGGAAAAAAAAACCTCAGTGTGAGTGCAGAGCTCCACAGGAACACTGCAGACCCACAGCCACTATCACCCCAGCACCGATGATTTTAATACAGTGGTGAAAGTGTAAAAGCTGTAGCTTGGCTGCCTCTCATCCCGTTCTCTTTTTACAAGCAAAACCAAATGATCAGCTACCCAAAAACCTAACACTTTCACACTTTCCAAGGGGCTTGAATTCACACGGCACTTTTTCCTGACATAGTATTGTGCTTGCTGGCATGCTGTATGTGTTTTCATCCACATTTAATTGCTTATTTTTGTCTCCTAATTTATATTGCACGACTAAAAGAAAAATTGGATAAAGCCACTCATTTTTTGTGTTCATGCAGCCTTGGCAACCCACTTGGCACGAGCACACGCTTTGTTTCTTTATGCTGGTATCTTTTTTGTGTCAATTACTCCAATAGCGTCTCTCGGTGGGACCTCTTCCAGCATGTAATGAAAGTGCTTCCCAGCTTGGGTGGCAGTGATGTACTAGGATGGAAGGAGGCCAAGAAGGTAGATGGAAACTTAGGAGACTACATAGCTTTAGTCCTTCCCTTTCCTTTCCACTGCAGTATAAGCCACTGAGCCACAAAGTGGGTGAGGCTGGAAGCATCTCTGAAGGTCATCTTGTCCACCCCCCAGCTCCGACGCAGGCTAGCTGCAGCAGCTTGCACCACACTGGGTCTGGACAGCTTCTGACCAGCTGCCAAATCGGTAATGACTGCAACCTCTGTGCAAGCTACTCCATGAGAACACAAGAAGGTTTCTTGTGTCCCAGTTAGTAATGGTCTTCTCACCCCAAAGTTCACGTGCTCACAGCTCGCACGCACCAGCTTGGCTACGTGTGGTCCCTTCATCCACACAACCACCTAATGCAGCCGACCTTCTGGATCCACACACGAGCACTCAGCAAATCCTGCTCTCATTAAGAGATCTGAGAAGCCCTGCAGAAAAACAAGGGACCAACTTCACCAGCCATTATCTTCCCATATGGAAACACTACCTCAGAAAGTTCTCAGAGAGAGCATAACCATCTCTGTTTTCCTGGAAACCTTCCTTTAGCTTTAAGCCATCATCCAAGTACCATATGCCTGAGATTTTTTTCCTCTCATTTTTCTTCTTAAGATTCACTTATCCCATTTCTGCCTTCAAAACACATCCTGCCTCACACAGTTCAGTTCAGATTCAATTTACACGTATGTCGAAATGCCACCCACACGTGGCTGAGACATTTGGTCTGTTCCTGCTTCCTCACCCTAAGGGCCTCAGATGACTGGCACAGTAGCCTCAAAACCAGGCAATGACAACGCACCCAACAAAAGGCACAATCTATAGTCACTCAGTTCACTGTGACATCCTCAAAAACATAAATCAGCCATAGAGAGTGGGCAGGTAGACAGCAGCAAGACTGCCTTGCTAAGCAGGCAGAGCTACAGTAAGGTGAAAGGTGAGAAACTCATCCATCACACAGGAGTTGCTCCATCTGTTCTGCACCTTCACACTTAAACTGACTGACATTCTTCTGCTGCTAATTGCCATTTCCAGCTGGGGTCCGTGCCATCCCAGTCATGTCCCACAAAATGTAGGAGGAAGATGGCAAAGTACAGCTCTCAGGGGGCAGTTGATCTGTTCCCTGGGAATTCACAGGCTTTGGCCCAGGAACAGACTGGGAACTCTGGAAGAGCTGATGTACATCAGCTCTGGAGCACTGGCAGGTGATGTACCTGCTCAAGCACAGGTCCTTTAGGAGAACTGCTGCTGGGTACAGGTTTAAGAGCCTCTGGACAAAGTTGTAGCACTCTGTCCAGGTTGTTCTTTGCAATCCTACAACCTCATCAAGCATTCTGCAAAAAGATAACAGTGGCAGAGCGAGAAGTCGAATGAGACAGATGAGAGATGTAAGAGCATATGCATCTCACATACAGCTCCCACTGACTTTAGTCAGGGCTTCTCTGAGAACCAGTGTCCTCATTTTCATCCCACTTCAGAGGAAAAAGGAGCACGGGGGAGGGAGGATTCACAAGGATTGCAGACTCTGCCTGGAAGACAGAATCACAGCATACAAACAACCACATTCAGCTATATAGGGGAACTCAAGACCTGTCCTTAGCTCCAGAGACTTCACAGATGCTGCAAATATTCCACATTCAATCACTGTAACCTCAGGTTCTCCAAATATATTAAGCAAACAAGCTTTAAATTCCAACTCATCTTCACTCAATTAAAGACAACGTATAGACTTCCAAAAGTACAAAACCTTTGCAGCTCCTTTTTGACAGCCACGCACAAATAGCCAAGTCACATTCCAGCACAGGGAACTGCCTCCTGCCCTTCACAGCCAGCAAACTCCCATGCGTGCAAGTGTGTAAACTCATTTTCTCTATGCTGCTCCTAAGTTGGCCCTCTCAGCACTTTCTCGATGCAATAAATGATAGACCACATACTTTTCTGTATGAGAAAAACCTCTACAACAGAAATGGGAACACCAAGGCTGCTGTTGACCTTCCTGGATAGGAAGCGTAGACCAGATAGCTTGTATTCTTTTAAACAGAGCTCCAATAAGCAAAGTAGTGTGAGAAATTAGACCACCCCCCACGAGGCTCTACTAGCACGCCCTCAAAACCTCTAGGCAATGAAAGCCAAAATGACCTCTACTGCAAATAAAGCAGGAGCCTCAAGAACGTTTGGAACGGTGATGTCAAAGAGAAGCAGCAGCCTGGAAATCGCTGAGAGCAAAGGAGCAGCACAGTAGGGAGCAACTGGAGTTTGAGGGGAAATATCTGCAGTACTTTCTGGTTTGCTAAGCAAACCCTGAGCTAGCACCTGTGGGCTGCAGCCTGCCAGCCAGCACACCGCCCTGCTGCACACTCGTGATGTTTTTGGCAGCACATGCTGCTCAGTGGCTTCGTCAGAGACGTCAACAGATGCCACTCTGGGAAGCAGCAGGGTTACAGCTACTTTCCGGTGCAGCAAAAAGCAGGTGATTACAAGCCTGTTGCTAAGGCCAGCTAATGACACAGGAGGCAAAATACCCAGTGTTTTTCTCAGCCTCTTCAGCCCATCTCCTAACTTTAAGATCCCACTCTCTCAGGGAAAGGAGAATGAGACTAATTTAGGGACTCATTCGAGTAGAGAAACAGGCAGGAGGCTGCGTAAGATGTACAAACAAAAGTAAATCTACCCTACAGCAGAGATTAAAGCTAATGCCAGGAGATGCTATTTGGAATGTAATGGACTCTGAGATGCGCATTAGCAGCGGGAAACCAGGAGGTACAGATGTACCTCCCAGAGGTCAGGTTTTCATGACCTGATTTGCACAGGAAGCTCTTGAAATGCAGTCTGATTTGTGTTTGCCTCTTGGTCAGGTAAACCCTTTCCTCCCAGGAATAAGCCAGTTCTCATTAAAAGCAGCACACTCATCCTCCTGCACTGCTGCACCAGTTTCATTTCACATCAGCAGTGCTTTATAGATTCCCACTGGAAGACTTGGGATAATAGAACTAGTCACACAGCAACCAGTGGGAACCCAGACAAGTTTTTGTTTTTTTTTACTGAGGGTATGTAATAGGGATAGGGTTTGCCTTTAAACCTATGAACAGTACCACAGCATCCCTTTCCTGGGGAACAGAAGAGCTCAAAGCCAGTGCAAGCAGGCTCGGTGCATTCAGGCTGGAAAACGAGATGGAAGATTTCATGAGGAATATTTTAGGTCGGTAATAGGAAATTACTCACAGGGCCTAGGACTTCACCAGTGACTGGTCAGTACCAATGCAGGAAAAAAAAATCATGAACAGGGAGTTAGCAGTGTTTCAGCTGTGATGTGTGAGCACACAAAGATGAAAGCCTATGCATGCATATAGAAATCTTTTATAAAGAGACAGGGTTATCATCTCGCTAAGAGATAAGCTGACCCAAAGGAACTGGGGTGTACATCCAGCCCTAACAGTGCTTGCTGTGCCTGCACCCAGCAGCACCTGCACAGGGCTGAGGGAGCAAACAGCAGCTTCCATCTCTGCAGGCTGTACAGTAGGTACCAGAGTTCAGAAGGCAGTGAGCAAACACCATGAACAAAAAGGCAGAATTGGGACTCAGTAAGAGCGTGCTAAAGATCATACTTAGCCAAATCAGACACAAATACATCTGGGTCATTTGATCACAGACATCAAAACAACAGAGATAATAGCACTTGGAGACACAACTAGGAAAGCTAGGCCCACCCCTTCCAACACTTTGGCCTACGGGTGTCACCAAAAGCCATGCAGCCCCGAGTTCCCCCAGCAGCAAGGCTGCATGCTAACAGCAGCAGGAGCAGCACCTGCATCCAAAGATGCAGCTCTTAGCCAGCTGCCTGCATCCCACCCATCCCAGCAGACAGCTCCCATCCAAAGCTCCCTTCGGGAAGGCTGCCAGCAGGGGGAGGTAGCAGGACAACCAGAGGTATCTGCGATAATAGCACCATTTCCCACATTAACAAACTTTAATAATGACTGATAAGCTTTTCATTGAGTGTGTCCTTCTTCATGCTGTTAGGAGCTTCAGCATATTTCTACATTAGCACATGCATTAGCTTGCTCCACAGAACAAGTGACTTAAATAAGCAGAGAAAGCTCCAACCCTGCTATGAATAACAAAGAGATGGTTTCACTTCTCCCTCCAGTGCTTGCCATGCAAGACGAAAGCTGTGTTCACTTTTCAGAGGACGAGAATGTAAATGATAGTGTCACCTCCAAACCTCAGCCCTGAATGCTAAACCTCTCTGCAGCTCTCACTCCCCAGGTGTCAAGAGAGCCAGCAAAGGGTTGCAGCCCTTCCTCTCTGTGTCACTGAGCAGCTACTCTTCAAAAGACAAAAGCACTCTTTATGGAGAAACAGCAATGCAAGCCTGAGATTTCTGTCTCTAATACAGAAATACTCTCTCACTCCTGTAAGGAAGCAGCAGAAGAGGATTCACACTGAATATTACTGACACAATCCATTAAAGTGTTGTTTTCTCTGAAGTAGTATCTAATTTAGATAGGAGCAAAAGAAAGATGCTGCTATTTTTTACCAAAGCAACAACAAATTCAGACATCTCACAGGCATCTGGGCAGTTGTGCCACAGAATAAAATTCCATCCAAAAAACTGATAGCACTACATAGATCAAGGCATGATCCTGCCTTCATCATTTGTAGCCAAGTGCTCATGGACAGAAGGGATCCACACATCACCCAGCACCTATGGGTGTCTCTCAAACTCAAACTGGGGCCAGCAGGTCAGGCCTGAGAGCTTCTCTCCATACCCTCCTCTCAGTGCTGCATTTCTGGGGCCCTCATCACACCTCCCACAGCTCTTAGCTCTATGCTCTATGACAACACATCCCCCACCACCATGCTGAAGTACTAAGGCCTGAACAGTTGGCTTCAAACCAAAGATGACCTTTAGATGAATCTCACAACTGAACATTACATATCATCAGTATCCAATTGTTAGCTAAATACGCATCTTGGACAAAACGTCTCATTAGCAATGGCGTGGGATGAAAAGGACCTCAAAGATCATCTGGTTCCAACCCCCTGCCGTGGGCAGGGTCACCAACCACTGGAGCAGGCTGCCCAGAGCCACATCCACCTTGCCTTGAGTGCCTCCATGGATGGGGCATCCACAGTCTCTCTGGGCAACCTGATCCAGCACATCAGCACTCTGAGTGAAACACTTCCTCCTAACATCCAACCTAAATCTCTCCTACAGATGTAGCTTAAAAAAACTGTTATGAAAGTATGTTAACCTTTCCTTGTTTAGAAGCACAGCGTCAAGGCCAACAAGTACACAAACATCATTGACTCCTCCTTGAGCCCTGGACAAGTTTGAGGTGGAATCCAAATCAGATGTTTCTACCTAATCATCACATGAACTTATTTATTCAACAACATAAAAGCTGGATCTCCTCACAACTAGGTTGGAGACCTTACCTAGGAGTGGACACACTGTGGAGAACCTCCCAATTGCCAGGAAAGGCTCTCCATATCCTCACTACAACCAGAGCTCCCCAGCGTCTGCAGATCTGGATGACGGTGCAGTATCTTTCTTAATCACCACCACTAACCTCATGAAGTAATGGTTCAATGCACTGCCTTGTTCTGTTTTATTCTTGCCGTATCTTTTCACTTATTATCTCATTGGAACATTAGCAAAGACAAACACACTTCAAGTTGGTGTCTGAGCTTTGTGCTGACTCAGTCCAGTGGTAAAACATAAGCACTCAGCCAGAGAGACGTGGGCTGCTACCTTCAGAGAGCTCTGAAGCACCAGTCCTCATGCCCACGTGTCCCATGGTTCACACAGCAGCTCGCATAGAAGACCTGCTTTCTCGAGTAACTTACCTGTTCTCCAGATCACCCAGAGTGCAACACCTCTGCTAACACAGCCTGAGAGTGGCATAGGTCATGTTTTGATTATTCCTTTTCTTTCTCAAAGATACATCACGGCAATGAGCGACAGCCAACAACATCTGACAGCGACTGCATTGCTCTGGGGATAACAGCCTGCAGACAGACATCCCACACAGCTTCCAGCAGAGATGCTGTGTCACCCTGGCCATCTCATAGGTCTTGCAGGAATTTGAACTCAGCTGTGCTTTCATGCTGTCACTCCTAAAATAACAGCATCTGTCACTGCTTTGAGAATTTACCTGTCTTCTTCCCTAACAGGGACTCATTCATCATCCAGACTTCCCTTCATCCCCATACTGCCTCATGCAACTGCATCTCAGCACCACCCTGCACTGAAAGGCCGAGGCAGGCAGGTAACTCTGACACCTGATGGTTCCTCTATTTACAGGTATCCACAAGTTGCTAGATCTAAAAGCTGACCTACTTCAGTGGCTGTTTCAGCTGTTTCATATGCAATTTTTTTCCCCTCAGGACAACAATAAGTATTCTGCTTTTTCTCTTCCCAAACCCTTCTTTTGCCATTTAAAATAAATTTAAGTAAGAGAAAACAGACATGCCACTCCAATTAAAGCAGTTTTCTTAGTGAGATAAGTGCAAACAATTATATCTGCAGCATTACAAGTATTATAACTATTTACTGTGGATAAATACAATTGCCTTAAATTGAAAACTAACTTCTATATGCCATTTTGCAATAAGATAGAAAGAAGCTTTAAGAACTGTTGCATCTGTTTCTCCCTGAGACCTATCCAGATACAGCTACTGCTTGACTGAGCATATCTCACTGCTATATAAGCATGCAGATTTCAAGCAGTTGTACACATTGCAACCCTGCCATATTTTATTGCACAAAGTTCCTTCTTTCTCTGAGCAGAAGACATCAGTCCAACACAGTACCTCAGTGCTGAGCACAACAGGACACCAGGCAGGCAGCCCCAGCCCTCACCGTGCTTTGAGTAAATGCAGATTGACATCTTACCAAGCACTCCTCCACTGTTTGGTATCAGATTGTCCAAGACACTTGGAAATGCATCTTCTCTATGTCCATGAGATTAGTAATGTAATTGCTACCTCTGCTCTATGTGCACTAAGACAAACTGCAGCCCAGGGCATGTGCACCTGCAGTGCTGACTCCACACGCACTAGCAATTACCCCAGAAGAGTTTGCTCTGTTCAGCTGATTGCTTTGTGAGAAGAAAGTGGTTTAACAAAAGGTTTCCAGCTATGGCCCAAAGCCTGACAGTATATTCTCCACGGGCAGCTGCACTTGATGAGAAGGCAGAATAAACACCAAGAACTTGTGGAACCAAATTCCTGACTCGTCTCCTCTAGATAACACCGGCTGAGTCTTTATCAGATATCCCAGCAGCCATACGAAGCTCATGGCTAACAGCCTGTGTCTGCAACAGGCAGCGAAGCAGGTTGGTGTGCTATCATGAGTCAAGATTCAGCTTAATTAAAACCGAAAGGGACGTCAATCACATTGATTTTTGGGGAAGCGTTGCCTTAAAAGATATGACTGCACTTTTGTATTAACAAAACTTATCCAAGTTTTGCACCTTCTTCAAATTAAACCACAGGTTGCCCTGCTGAGCATGTCTGGAATGCACACGGCTGCATGCAGCTAGTCCCCTAGCCAGGTGTGGGCAGGGAACCAAGCTGAAAGGCTGATGCTGCAAGAGAAAAGCACAGTGCTCAATGGGCTTTCTTTTGTTCAGACTTATTTTCTCGTTATTAGCTGTGGGGAGCACTCAGCCTAAGGCAGCACGCTGTGTCTGCACAACTGCTCTGTGCTTCAAGGCAGCACTGCACCCGTCCTGCCCTGAGGTCATCCAAACACCCGCTCAGATCATCAATTACCATTGCAAGAGAGAAAAAGGTGCAAATGAAAAAGAACAACTATGAGAGAGAGGGGGGAGAGGAGGAACAAACAGATCTGTAAAGGTCTTCCAGATCCGTTAATTAACGAATGAATGTTCCTGCAGGTAAGCAGCAGCTATATTGCAGTTTTCATGGTGTTTAAAGTGCAGGAGTGTTAGTTAATGGGCTGCTATGTAATTAGTCTTAGGTGTAGGTACTTGAAGTCTTGGTAGAAATAGTAATTAAAAGAAAAGTATCTGGAATGTGTAATTAAACAAATTTGATATAGGCAGTGTGGGCACCAGGCAGGCAAACTGCATGCAGAGCCCTCTGCTGCTCCAGCACGTGGTCTTGATGCCCCATGCTTTACTCATCTCTCCTACAGTAGCATCACCTCCACATCCAACACCTGGCACTTAAGCAGCCCTAGTCCTTCACGAGGGACATCAGCAGAACATAAACTACCAACAAGAAGTGCTGGAGCAGACAACACACCAACTGCAGTGACCTCAGCAGTCTCAAGGAGCAGCTGATACATTACTGTTCCCACTGTGTCAGCTCCTCGGTCTGCTCCTTTTGGTGTTCTGTTGACCAACACCAAGAGAGATAAATCATCTGAAGAAGGTCAGCCCAGTCCAAGCAGCTTGGGGACACCCCAGACCCAAACACAGCCCAGTGTTGTTCAGAGGGAGCTGGCACCCAGGCAGCGTGCCTCCTCTTCTGACCTTGTTAACACCACCGTGTTGTTTTTCTTGTTTCTCATGATGTTATCCCAAGGTTTGTTTCCCCTCAGATTGGATTCATACCTGGGTTTTGGTCATTCATTTCTCAGACTCATCCCACAGAAGCAGGCAAAAATAGCACCTATCTATTTTAAGAAAAAATCCTATTCCAAAATGAGCTCATGATGAGCACTACACATTATAGTTCCCCCCATTGCTGGGGATGACTGTGACAAGAACCTCCGATTACATGCACACATGCTGCTCTTCCACAAGTGCTCATTCAGACAAGGAAAACTTAGTGCACGTTGCTCCATATTCCCTTCACGCTCTTGTGCCCTAGCTGGTGTTGCCACTCCATGCCCACATTTTCCACTACACAGAGGTTATTTATATCCCCTGTGTTTTTCTGAGATAGTCTCATTGTGATAGATTAAAGCTGAACTTCTAAAGGCGTATAAAGGCACAGATGCTTATCTAGATGTATCCAAGTAACTGATTTTCCACTGAAATCAATAAAGATTAGACAGCTAAGTGCTACTGAAAATCCCATCTGCACATCTCCTTTGGGCCCAAGTCCAGGAAGAAAGCCATGTTTGGCAGTACCCAATTCACAGATAGCAGGAGTCTTGCTCCAAACGTCCTCAGTTCTGAAAAACAGACAGGAAACCACAAAGGCCTCAGTGTAGTGCTACAAACCCAGCACCCCCAGCAATTAGCTGCCCAAGACAGGGCTGTGCCTTATCTACCACTGCTCATCCTCTGTCCCCCTTCTCAGTTTCCTCTCAGGTCCTCCTACCCTACCTCTTATCCTCAGTGGGCTCAGAGTGGCTCTTACAACACTTGTTCTCTCTAGTTTTGAGCAAGAAAAAGCTCTCGTGAGTCTTCACTGATCACACACAGATTTTCAGACACTTGTAACACAGTCGAATACGAGCATCCTGTACAAGAAAAGCATATTCCTCATGCATCTCCATTAACCACCAAGGCACCGCTCTGAAGTCTGAGGGTAAAAGAACTGTCTCGGGAAAATATCTTTGAAGATGACATCATTTTCCTCTCCCTCATTTTATTGAATGGCTGAAACATATTAGCTGAAATATTACTGAAAACTTGAGTCCTTGGAGGACTCTCTAAAAGGGAAAAGGGAAGCCTGAAGAGTTGAAAATGTCACTCAGTTACATGCTGCCAAAACTCAGATGCTGTAAAGGGATGTATCAGGCAAACTCGACCACCTGAGCCATTATGAAACAGTCTGGAGCACACACTGCATCAGTCCAGCGTTGTTTCAGGGGGACCACCTGGACTTAGCCCAGCAGAGCAGTCAGGAACAGAAAATCATAGAACCACAGCATGGCTGGCTTAGAAGGGACCTCAGAGCTGAAAACTGTGAGGTCAAAAAACAACTGAAACCTCCCAGAATATGAGTTGATGAAGGGATGCTACACTGCACTTCAGCAATTGCCTGGGCTCTGTAAATGCCTTGCTCTTCCCAAGGATTCACTCATCTTACTACATCAGTGGACACTTGGCACCTTCAGCTCCTCAACCGTTAGAGCAGAAGAATAACCTGGAGTTCAAATAAGTTGCTCACATTGAGAAGTGTGAGGTTTCAGTTCTTACCAAAGCCCTCGCAGTACTTGTGCCCCTTTTCCAAGAAAATATACCCACTCCACATATGCCAACCAAATCTTTCTAGATGACTAATTTTCACGTTGAATTGTCTTGATAAATAGACTGACTCACTGCAGAATTTAGCTATGCATTAGGTCCTATTAGTGAATTAGGCCTTTTTGTTTTGCTCCAGTGTGCTGTCAAGAGCTGTAACAGCTTTCCTGATTAATGAAGAGAGGAGAAAAGTTATTTCAAAGACAAGGGCAGACTGGATTTCTTTCCTTTTTTTTTGTAACTTCGGAAAGATGGAGTATTAAATCAGTCAAAGCATCAGAAGGTGCCACAGGCTTTGGCATTAGCCTCAGATGCAGGAAGGAGGCGGATGAGCCCTCTGCTGCTTGCTCCCCACCCACCCTAGTCCTTGAGCAGTGAGCCAAATGATGGGAGCTCTGCCACAGGACCTCCAGTGCCTTTTAACAGAAGACTGCTGCCTCCACCTGCCCCGCAGGCTATTTCACAACGAAGCCAGCCATGCTGTGAAATTACTGAAAACCATTTATCAGTGTCACACGAATGACACAGGTCAGGTTTCCCTGGAGGCACCAGCTCCCAAGGACATGGAAACTAGTGTTGATGCACTTCTGCTTTGTAACACCAGGTAGTTGTGCTGTCTGCTTGCAAACCTGCACTGTCACGTATAGTGCCTTAAGCAAAGAGTATTTATTTACTTCTGGACACCATTAAGAAGTGACAGCACATCTAAGAGATTGCCCAAAATGAACGTCACATTGATCTACAGGGCTCTCTGTATTGGAGGAACTTCGTCAGCTTTGTCAATGGTATCTTTACCTTGGTTCTTAATGTTTCCTTAATTGACGCAATACCAACCCAATGAAGGTTACATTCTCTGGGACTTATCTTTGAGAAAGGAAGAGATCTCGAACTTGAATCTTGAAATAAACCTCAGAACATGACCGTATCTGAAGTGGTTATTTCCCCAGGCATCCATCCCCACCTGCTGTTCACTGGTCGTACGCTCAAGAAGAAAGTAACGAAACTCAAAACCATGACACGTGGCCAAAGCTAACCCACACAGCAGCTATGCAGTACTGAGGCTTTATGGCCCCATGAAACCCACTGGGGTATCTTCCCAAAGCCCATCAGGCAGCAGTTCAGAAGGTCTCAGCACAAATCTACCTATGGTCTAGATGGTCCATTTGTATATGCACCAATGCTGCTCTCCATTGCCTGAATTGCTCTTCCTCCTGCCACACGCTGACAGTGATATACTTACAGACATCAGACACATCCTTCCATGCCTAATGGTCGAAGGCTAATTCAGAAAACCCTCATCTCTCACCATACAAAACCTAATCTAAAGGTCCACAGACCAAATCAAGGCCTTTAATAACAATCTTCTGACAAGTCTTGCTTAAAAGCAAAGAGTCTCAAAGAGCGTGTCCACATTCCCCTTCTCTGCTCCAGGAAAAACAGCACCTCTGTTTTTCCCTTGTATATACTGCTGCCTGTCTGCACTCTCCCTGCTTATTTTGTGTTAGATCTAACCTGTCCTTTCATTCGTACACGAAGTGCCAGGCACAGCTCTGGAGCTACATAAATAATAAATAACAGTGTGACACCAAGGAAAGCAGTTTAGGAAAAGCAGCTGACAGATTTTTCTCCCTTGGCATTTTTATTATGATTTTCTTCGCCTTTGTCATATGACTTAATGGCATTGCAAAACTACAAAACTATGATTATTCTTTAGTTTCCATTAAGATACAAGCCTGATGCTTCACCCAAAATAACACTGAAGGGAGGAGGAGGTGAGTCAGGAAAGTGAGAGGAAAAGCATTCAGAGTCAGGGTGGTTCCTTGTAGGTGGCTCTAACAGCATGCAGACAGGAGCAGCAGAGATGGGAAAGGAATTCAATTTCTTGATCCTGCAATAGGAAGGTGCATGATAAACAGAAGGGAAAAGATCACACAAACAGGCTGCTGGTGTGCTCTGAGGATGCAATACAGACAATCTGTTATGCTTTAGGTGAAATAAAGGTAAATTCATACTTGGTTCAAGCATAATCAAGTATAAGTTATTCCTCATTCACCTCAAGACTGAGAAGTGATCTTTTCTCTTTCAGGACTTAACGTGAAACTGCATACTTTGACCTACACAATTTGCACAGCTCTGGTTTCCACATTCCCATTTGCCATCCTCTTCTTTTTGTGGACCAAACTGACTTATTCCACAGTAACTTGGATCCCAAGATAACCCACGGTAAGTAACATCCCACAGATGGGTCCCTCTGGTCCCATCTCTGCCCCAGCCAGGACCCCCCACAGCTGTGCCCAGATGGGTTTGGAGACTCCAAATGAGGAGATCCCACTCCCACCAAAAAACGTGACAGAATGCTTCTTCTCTCATTTATGAGCAAACTTCTACTCACTTAACTCCACTAAGGGTGAAACCCACTGACCTTGCAGCTTTCGTTCACCTTTGTCTTGAAGGACAAGTGACAATGACTGAACATTTGTTCAGCAGTGCTGTTATTTGCTCTTCTCCAATTTACAAGATACAGAATAACCAATCAATAAATCAGCCACCAACTGATCACTCACTTTCCAAGTTCTCAAGTACCCAGATACATGCTGAGCTCTCCTTATCTGTGCCCTGAAACTATACAGTGTGTTCTCTGTAATCTGATCTTATTGTCAAGGCTTTACCCTTTGTATCTGGACAAACACACAACTGGAGGTAGGGGAAATCTTACCAGAATACAAGAGAGGACTCAAGGCAGACCCATGCACCACTAAACAGAATGAGAGGACTGAACTATTGCAACAGAAGTGACACAGGAAAAATACAACACGGTCTGCAGAAGAACCACATCTGGCTCTTTCCCTTTGTCCAGGTGGCACTGATGGCCCACGGGGCACAAAAGTGCCCATTCAGTCACTCCGTGCTAACTGGCATTTCCCCACACATCTCTGTGATTTCTGATAACACAGATATGGCACAAAGGGGCTGATACAGTGCACTGTGATCCCAACCTCCTTCAGTTTAATTTGCATCCCACGTCCTGCTGGTTCTGAATCCCTTTCCAAGTCTTACTTGTTGTAGAGAAACAGCTCACAACTTCCTTCTGACCTCATAAATTGTTTTCTAAGGGAACAGGCAATAAGTGAGCTCACAGATCAGGGAGCAGGCCGTCCGTCCCGCACATCAGGCAGATCTTTCCTGGCTTCCTTTTGTAATTACTTGATTCCAACTGTCCTAAGTAAGCTGCAATCACAGAGCAGGTCACTAAGTACAGAACACCAGTGTCAGCATCAAGCCTGGCTTTTCATCACCTTTTAAAGATACAACTTCCTCTGTCTCCTGCAGAGCCACGCTCAATTATTCTCTGGGGAAGAAAAAAAGAGGAACTATTTTGTCTGCACCCAGATATACACATATATTTCTTTTTTTCTGCTGCTGCTTCTTATAGTTGCATCTGCATCCCCATGAGTTCCTCGCTTCCTTCCTTTGATGCAGAGCTCTATCAGAAAACTGCTATAAGGTAAAGCAGGGGTGGTCGCTCAGGAACACTTCATATCTATTTACCTACACTGAGATACCCTATGCAGTTTTCAGAGCTTGAAAAAGGTCTCATGGGTGGAGCTCAATACAGTGTCCTTACACTGCTGGGTTTTCTTGGATCTGTTAAAATTTGTTGCCCCTACAGCACAAGCTGTTTGCTCCTTGAAGATCTTAGCATCACTTACTAAAACCTGTTACCCATTTACCGAGCACTACCTGCAAGAAAGCTGTTAACAAATGCATTTTTTCTTCCTTCCCCTCCATCTTAGTCCTGACACGTATCAGATGCTTCATGATTTCTTTTATTTATTGCAAGCAGGAGCATAATTTTTACACTCGTGTTTCCCAAATAATTTGACTTCTAAATCTGAGTGCAGCACGTTATACTGAGGGATTCACAGATATCTATTGCCAAAACTCTTTTTACTTAAGTTTCAGTGTGATCTCACTTATCTTCCACTGTAGATTTCCTGTTTTCTGGCTTATCTCCTGGAGCATCTGAAGATATAATGCCAACAAGCAGCATGCCAAGACAACTGCAGTCCTCTGGGATAACCCAGTGCTTAAGAGCCAGAGCATTATTAGCTGTGCTGGGAATGACCTTCTAGCTTGACAGGTCTTGTCTCAGCATCCTCAAAGGAACGAGCAGAACTGTCCTCTCTGATCAAGCTCCTCAAATTCCTTCAGAACCTAAGCAGACCACGAGAATTTGGTCCATTTCTAAGGCAGAGCACTCTTCAGTGTGCTCACGTCTAGCTGAGGCATGTCTCATGCCCTCTAACATCAGTAACATCAGCTCTTATTGCGAGAAGCAAGAACAAGAATTGCTCTCTGCGCAGAAAATTTGTTTTGCAATCCACAGCTTCTGCAATGTTACTTAGGGTACCTGCAGCTCATGTTTTACATTTCCTTTATTTCTTGGAGCTCGTGAGCGAGCTCCCCCATCCTTTTGCATTTGGTCTAGAGTTTAAATTGTAAATGCTTGTTTTGTTTACTGGAAGCAAGTTTCCTGCTCTCCACATCTATTAGAAGTAAAATGCTCAGCACATGCGTAATGCCTTGTACATGTTATAAGATAGCAAAACCACAGGGATACTACCATGATTTTAATTGACATCAGGCTAAGCAGGGAGAAAACATGATTTATACCACTTACAGCTCATTAATCCAGGAGGGGAGAACACTCAGCAAAAGACAGAAGGACTGCGGGGAGGATAAGCCTCAGTGGGACCTGGCTCATTGGGCACGGTGGTAATGGGTTGATGTTGGACTTAGTGATCTTCTCCTACGTTAAGGATCTTATGATAACATCCTTTGGGGTGTTCCCCTTCAACAGACTGGGCAGAGCAATGGCAAAACACTGCTGGTAGCTGGGAGAGAAGTGTAGCTGCTGGATGTGCTCTGGCCCAGCTCCAGGGCAGCGAGTGGCAGTGCAAACAGCACAGGAAAACAGGGTTCTGTTCTGCTGGAGGGAACGAGAACACAGATTGGGATTACTCACAGAGATCTAACTGCTCATTACGGGTGGACTTTCCCAGTCCCACATTTTGCAGGGAAGGGACAGCTGCAGCTAACGGGTGGTACTGAGGACACCTCTGCAACAAGTGTTGCTCCTGCCCCACAGCCCCCACATGGGGGCCTGGTAGGGCTGGGAGCCCCACTGCATAGGAGAAGAGCAATTGGCCTGCTCAGATAGCAGGGGGCATCTTTAATTAACAACCACATCCTGAATGGCAAAGCAGAGAGCAAAGAGGTCAGGTATCAGTCTGAACAGCTGAAGATCAATAAGAGATTTGAACGCTTCTTTAAGAGAGGAAACTGGAACCCCAAAATAACACAGAAGAGTTTAAGTAAGCCCTGCAATCAGAATGCAACTAGGAGAAATTGCTGCAAAGTAAATCCTTGGAGGTATGAGCTGTCCCAAGGGAAGTGGCCTCTGGCTGTGCTCTGCAAAAACCTCCAGGTCCAGGGAACATCCACAAAGAGCGAGTGCAGGTTCCAGCACAGTAAGCAGCAAAGCAAGCTGACAGCCTCAACATGCAAAATAGAGACCTCAGCACCGCACAGTAGCTGTAGCACGCTCCTGCACACGCAGCTGAAATGGCATCACTGCCTTTCAAAGCCAGCAATTTTGTCAGACAGTGTTTTCTTGGCGATTGCTACAGAGGTGGGTAATAGTCCCGCACCAATAATACCACCGGAGAAGCGACTGTGCTTGAACAGAGCTGGTTTTTACAGTTTGGGGAGCTCTAAAAATAGCAGCACCTCAGACGCTGTGTACGATGGATGCTGCAGTCTGCTGCCTCACTGGCACTGCTGGCTTCAGCCACAAGCACCTGAGGGGAGGACCTGCCCCAAGACCCTGTCTGGTGCAGTGCTGGAGCAAAGCAGGGATGTGAAAGCTGAAACTGGGGGACTGCAGCGGTGCAGAAAGAAGCAGAGCAACAGTTGTGCCAGGATCTGATGGATCGGATTCATGATTTGATAGCAAGTGAGCTGAAAACACAGCAGTGCAGTCTCAAACGGGGAGAGCAGAACTGCCCATAGAAGGAGCAGCAACCACAGGCTCTGCACACAGAGCACGTGCAGCTATTTCACATAACAGCCTGGGAAATACAGAGTGAATGCAGCACAGAAAAGGTTCCAGGGAGCACCTCAAGGGATGGTGGCTGCATCACTTCCCATGGCAGCCCATTCCAGTGCCTGACTGTTCTAGGCTGCAATGCTCCTCTTACATCCACATTCTGCTGCCACTCATTCCTCAGCACCAACAGAACCCTTTATTACACAGTACATCAGGAAACCTTTCTTCTCAGAAACAGTGGTGATGCACTGGAACATGGAGATGGCAGAGTGACCATCCTTGTGTTCAAGAACTACAGATGTGGCACTGAGGGCCATAGTCCATGGGCACAGCAGGGTCCCGAGATGGCTTTTCCAACTTTAATGACTTTACAAATCACTTCTGTCCCGGCCTCCTTAATTACTACAGCCCTTCCTGAAGCCCTCTGCACCACGAAGATGCTCAGCATGTTCTGGCTGTGCTGGCAGCAGCATCCCAGCACCCTGCCCAGTTTCATGCCACCCCTCGTGCCAGCAGGGGCCTTCAGGTGCCTTCCCTCACTCTCCTCACCACTCCCACCTACAAAACACAGCATGGAGCTTTCAGAAGGCGATCTCTGTTGTGCCAGCTCCCTCTGCAGAAGTGTTGTGGCTCCAATTGCTGAGGCACTGCAGTTGCTAAGGTAACTATTTTTTTTTTTTGCAAACATCTCGCACCCCTGTGATAAATTCGGGTTTTGTAAGATTGCTCCAGGAAAGAAGCAATTTTTCAGTGGAAATAGAGGGTTCCAAGCTTTACGGAGCAAATTGCTGTATGTATAATATACTTCCAAAATCAATCACTTTCAAGAAGCGGATCACAAAGGTCAAGCAGTACCATCTCCATGCATAATTAATATTTGTTTTGATGTAGTCACAACTGGCTGTTTGGTTCATAAAGTTTGGGACTAACTATTAACCCCAACATCTAGCTCCTTTACCTCGCGACTAGCAGCGGCTGCTTTAATTTAATAACTGTGTTAAAATAGAAACTGTGTCAGCCACAGATCAACTTGGAAAGTCTCGAGGGGCTAAAAATAATGAACTAATCTACATTTACTGAGAGAGTACATTTGAGATTATTATACCCTTTTTCAGGATGCGGGACGAGAAAAGAGATCTGAGCCTCAAATTCTGCCTTCCCATGTGATGGGTTTGCATTTGATCCAAGGACTGCAATGAGACAAAGCAAAGCATCCCACCTCTGGCTGGGAGAGCTGCATGTGATGGCACAGCAGGACCAGCAGCAGCCCTGGACCACCTGCCACAGAGGTGGAGAAATTCACCCAATTCAGGCTGCCAGCTCCACATGTGGCTTTTGAAAAGCTGAAGCTGCAAGCTTGCTGAAGAGATGCCTGCACAATGATTTACACCCTCGCACCCGATTTATACCCAGTTAAGTCATTCCAACTATTTTTTCCTCTTACAATCAATCCCACCATTACATCAACCAAAAGCAAGCCACTGGGGGTGGAGTGCTTGTAGAAAACATGGAGATCCACCTCTGTCTCAGCACAGAAACTGCAGACACAAACTGTTGGTTAAGGGGTGCTGTCAACCTACAACGCTCCAGAACAGAAACAAGCTCTGCAGAGAAGGGGCTGCCATCAGATGTCTTCAGCTTACCCTGTGCTGCACTTCAACTCATCTTCCTAAGCAAGAAACAACCCTGGGATAGTGGCTTCACTGGATGGCAGCACAATGGATGCGTGGCAGGGAACATCGTTGCAGATGTTTCTTCTCATGGTCCACCACACAAGGAGGGCCAGCAAGGAAAAGCACAGAGATGTCACAAAGATCCCTTTGCTGAGCAGTAACTCTTCAGTAGGCAAAATAAGTTTAAAAGAAGCCTTCAAGAGGACGCTAGGTTCTGCAGGCAGGAACACACAGCACAGCTCTGGCTGCCAAGAGGTAGCTGGTGAGCAGTCAGTGGGACAGCAGACAGACTGCTGGAAATCCCTGCTGAATCAGGCACTTACAAATAAAGGGCCGTCTCTGGTGCCTGTCCAGAATCCAAACCTGCAGGACATGTCGCTGCTGCTTCGGCCAACTGATGCCACTCTTTGGCTTCTGCCAGCACTTCTCCCCTTTCCCAGGGAGATCTAGCTGAAGGATGGGCAGGCACATGCTGCACCCACAGCACACATCCACTTAGGAACCTGAGCTGCTGAAACTGCAGAATCACAGCACAGTTGAGTTAGAAGGGATCTCCCAGCTCCCCAGCCCCATCCCTGCCATGAGCTGGCTGCTCCCATCAGCTCAGACTGTCTGGGGCCCCATCCATGGCCTCAGGCACCTCCAGGGAGCAGAGCACAATGTTAAGGAGAAAGGCAATGGCTGGCCTTCTCCAGAGTCACCAGGGCTTGGAATCTTTCTATATTTCTACTGAAATACACAAGAAAAGCAGTACAAAACTTACTACCTGCTGTCTTTCTCAGATTATTAAAAGAAACAGATAAAATCTTCAGCTCTTCGCTGGGAGGATAATTAAGCCACCTCAAGGCCACCCTGGTTGCTTCCTGAGATGCAGTGTCCCAATCAAACATTCAAGCTGTACCAGCAGCTGGAGTCGTCCCTGTGGTTTCTCAGGACCAGGAGCACTTGGTGACACACCGCATTTCAGAGGGCAGAGGAGACTGCCCAATGCCTCAGCTATTGGAATTCAAACAGACATCTCTGCAATTACCTCATTTTAGTGCAATGTCTGCTACCACTCAGAGGAAGGTGCTTTGATCTTTTAATACTTTATATTGCATTTTTATTTTTGGTTAAGAACTGCCGCCTCTCTTGTGGTTTCAGCAAACTGTGGTCAGCACAGAAGTGCTTTTGGCCAGATTCTGGACACTGCTCATCACCAGGACCCCTAAACTGGGACATGAGGTTGATCACAGCTGAATTGGAACACAGCAAAACCTTTCCAAGAGTATTCCTCTTGCACATCAGTCTCCATTGTACCACAGCCATCAGTGATAAGTGGCAACTGGCAACAAATTACTAACTCCTGAAAGCCAGGGCAAGCAAAGCCCTAGGATGTGAAACTCTGCTTTCCTACATTAACAGCTATGGCAGCAGTAGCTGTGATGTGATGGAGCATCTGGTGCTTCATTTCTGCTGTTAATATCCACTAATCCCACATCTTGTACTGGTTTAGGGCCTTATCTGGAGACAGGTTGTGCCCAGGGTGTTGGTGATGGCACCGTCTCTGGAGGTGTTCAAGAACCATTTAGATGTGGTACTGAGGGACACAGTTTAGTGGGCAAGTATTAGTGATAGGTGGATAGTCGGACTGGATGGTCTTGGAGGGACTCTGTGATTCAACAAAGAACATTTAGGCTCTACAGCATCCTGCTCATGGCCAAAGCTGATTCATGTGCCTTTCATGACAACCAACCATTTCATTATGGTTTCCCATAGTCTTAGAAGGAAAGTTTTAATCTAGTCTGCCCACCATTACTGCATTACACGATCCCCCTCCCCATCAGAGATGGGTTGTGGGGGAATCCAGGCAGTCTGTTCTAAAAAGCTGATCCAAGTGTACAAAGATAAGACATTTTTAAGTAGTCAGTAGAAATTACTGTTCCTGCAGATGCATAAAGCATCACACAAGACTGTGTTTTTGTATGAAGACAGTTGGGAGACATCTTGCAGTTTACAATAGTACTAGATGATGTGTGCTGAGTGGTCACATCATAGGTGGGGTAAATTTGCCTGGGGGAGGCTCACCTATCCGTTGCTACAGAGCCTGCTACCACCACCAGGACAGCAGCTGCCCATCCTGTGCAGGCTACCATGCTCCAGATGCACTGCCTGCTCACGCAGTACAGTACCATGTTTCCAGAAGCTTTGTAGAGTCTCAAGTTTGAGGCCCACTGAAAAAAACTCTATTTTGTTTGTTTTAAGAGGCATAGCATATCAGAGGGAATTGTCACCTGCCACTTTCAGGTTAACAGAGCTTTCCAACATTATTTTGCTCCTACCCACAAGACCAAGAGCCTCCAGGGCTCCTCTATGCTTGCCAGGAAGATAAGCCATCAGCATGCTGCAGATGCTGATGCCCAGCATTTACTTGTCACTGTAATGCTAAAGTTCTCCTTTTTCTTCAAAGAAGAGAAAGCACAAAAAACACAATTGGAGCAGACTGCCAGGACCTGTTACACCTCTCCAAACCATGAGATGAATGAAACCATGAAAAGTTGTTCAGAAAGCAGCAAAGCTACCAAAGCTGTGTGCCACTGCAGCCCTGAGATGCTCACCCATCATCTGGCTGCTGATGGCACTTCCCCAGCTGGCACGGGTATCATGGTTGCTCTAGATACAACAGTGGATTGTCCCAGAAGTCTTTGTTAACCTTGAAATAACTTTTTCTTTTGGTTACAACTGGCCTTTGGGTTCAAAAGGCTTCTGCGTGGGATGGCAAGATGACAGATGGACACATGGAGTGCAGGCCAACTGCCTCGCCGCCTCTGAGCCAGGCAACAGCGAGACTGTGGCTTAATATAGGCCCCATCTGCCAGTGTGTGGCTCTGGAAAAAGCCACGGGTAAGAAGGCATGTCAGCAAGCTCCTCATGGGACATACATGGCCATATTCCCTCACAGCACAGACAGCACACTCTACAAAATAGCACTAGGTCAGGCTCCCTGCAGCCATAGGCTGAGGCCTCAGTCACCAAGAGAGCAGTTGCTGCAACCCTCAGCACTCACTGGAGAGGTGGATGCTCTGCTCTTCCCTCAGAGGACAGTGAGCCCCTGGCACTGCTGCCCAGAGCTGTGGGTGCCCTGCCCCTGGAGGTGCCCAAGACCGTGATGGATAGGGCTCCAAAGTGGTGTTAAGTCCAACATTTTACACAGGTTAAAAACAGTGCTTTAAGCACTTACAAGAGACTATTTCAGACTCTTCTTCCCTTGGAGCAACTCTATTTTTAGGTGTCTTAACCAAACTCTACTATTTCAAACTCATTTCTGCTGTGTCTGTTTACAAAACATCGATTTGGATGGAATTAAGTGCTGGATTGGCAAAGGCCTTGAGAAAGGCTCATGACTAATGTAGGCAATCAGGCTGGTGTCACCTACTTGTCATCACTTTAAGGTAATTTAGCAAATCAGTGGTCTTTGAGTGAAGAAATAATGGCATTATTTTAATCTAAAAAGATCAAGCACAGGAAAATAAGCTTTTGGCATCTCACTAAAGAATACACTTAACGTACAAGCCCAGTATGATGCCACTGCTGAACTGAAGCAGTCTGTTTTGGATGCACACATTTAAATAATCAAGTATTACTAACAAAATTGGCAATTGGTAGCGAAATGGCATTTCCATTTTTCTATGCTAGAGGCATTCACAGCACTGCACACAAAGTTCACTGGGGCCAACCCAAACGTAGGGGAGATGTATATACCGTAGCAGGCCCCTGTCACTCTGCAATACACTGCAAGGGTGATAAATTCAACACAAACAAGTCCCCAGGACCCTTCTTCGTGAGCCTGCCCATACCTGCCGCCCAAAGCATCCCACCAAGAGAGACTGCTACGAGCACACAGGGGAGTTCCAGCCAGCTTGCACCGAGCCAATCCTGGCACTTGTGATCCCAGGGAAAAAGCTTTAAAAGAAGAATACACACCACAGACCTCACATTCCAAAAATCATACTGAAAAAAAGAAGTCTCAGGAGAGAGTGAATGAATTATCCTCTCTGCAGGGTAGTTAACAGTTCAAGGATTTCTTGGTGAAACAAGTACTACCATATCTGAAGCCAAACAATAGGTAGAAGGGCAGAATTTCTACCTGTCACACTTGCACATCCTCCTCAGTGCAGCATTCCAGCTCACAGCACATTCCTACAGCAACCTGGTGGCCATCAGTACTGTCAGCCTATCACAGAGCTGCTCTGCAGAGGGATTGAACTGAATAATCTCTGGAGGTCCCTTCCAACCCCTACAATTCTGTGATTTATATTAAGTGAGAATTATTAACAAACTGCATCTTGTCTTTTTATATATTGAAGAAAGTGTTTAAATGATTTTTTTTTAATTAATACAAAAATGCTTCACAAACCAAAGCTGTTTCCAGCAGGCCACATTCTGAAGGCACATCTGTTTCACACAGACCAAAAGAAAAGCATTATCAATAAACCAATAAAGATGTGTTTAAATTTAAATGGATGTGATTTAGCATGATGAAAAGTCCAATGCAATGAAGCAAAATTTCATCTGAGATTACAAGAAAACAAGTTATCATGTATTACAAGTAATGGAGAACATGCATTGAACTGCTCAGATCGGTGCTGGCTGACCCAGCACCAGAGCAGTACAGGACCAGACTACTAATCACTGGAACAAAGTAGTTGGGTGACTTTACATCCCCAAGTATTCCAGAACAAGACTTGTTTTTGGATGCCCTTCTTGGCTTAGTCTCAAACTGGCCACAACCCCACATAGAACTACCCGAGCTCCAACTCCACCAACAAAAACAGCCAGAAATGCAGCAAGGTATTCCCACCTGGCTCTTGGACCAGTCTCTCAGGGCTACAAAAGCATCTCCTGTGTTCAGACAACACACTGTGGGACCCTGGAGCAAATGCAGAGATTAAACACAATAAATGGAAGTGTGCAAGGCTTCCTCTTGCTAAAGAAGAGAGGGATTGTCAGGTATGTGAAAACAGGAAGAATTAAAAGGAGAAAACAAATAGTCCTTGAGGGCAAAGGAGAAAGCAGCAAGAGAGAAGATGTCCTTTGATAGCAAGCTTCATCACTTGCTGCTACAAAATGCTACCAGGACAGCTGGGGCTTGCTGTTGTGCATTAACCAGAGACACAGTAATCACAGAACTGTAGGGGTCAGAAGGGACCTCCAGAGATCATGGAGTCCAACCCCCTACAAAGCAGCTCCCAGCCCAGGTTGCACAGGTAGGCATCCAGGTGGGTCCTGAACGTCTCCAGAGAAGGAGACTCCACCACCTCTGTGCAGCTCCAGTGCTCCATCACTGCACTGTGAAGAAGTTCCCAAGCACATCCGTGCAAGATGTGATGGGCTGCTCTGGTCTTCTCAGCAAAAGAGAAAAACTGTGGTAAAAACAGGGTGGCAAAATGAAATGTTAAGACAGTCCCAGACAAACTGTTTTATTTTTGGTCCTGGGAACTCTTTGCTTCTTTATAAATAAGAGCTCATTCTGACATGAAAAATGAATGCGTTCCCCTTTGAAACAGAAACAAAATTTCACTTTTAATTGCTATGCTATTAATTTCCTCTTGCTATTTGCTGAAAGTAGCTTGAATTTATGAGTAATTTGTTTTGCACCTCATACTGAAAGTTCCTCGTGGGAAATGGTTCAGTTCAAAGAATTACTCAGTTATCATTAAACACACAGGATCTGTATCAGAAAGGTGTAAGAAAGAATTTGCCTGTGTCTTGGAAAGATATTAGAACAAACTCATTTGATATTCTAGGGTCAAACAACATAGAACTTCAGTTAGTTGAAGACTGCCTTGTTCAGCAGAAGGTTGGGATCCATCTCCCAGTCCATATCCTACATAATTGGCCTTGCTGACACAGGACCCCTCTGGTCCCGAGAGGCATGACACACCCAGAGCAATTCTGTCCCAAAATGACAGGCAGCCTTTCTCTTCCCAGATCACTTCCTAGCCACCAAGGTCAGCCAGCACAGAGGATGGGCACACATCAGCAGGTATTTAGTGGTTCTCAGTGTTCAGAGCAGACCCTTCCACTGCCAGAGCGTGGAAAACAAAATGCTAGGAATCTGTGCCAGGCTGATCAAGAACCCAATGCCAAGAGAGCAGATTTCCATGCTGTTCCACAAGCAGAGAACCTGTCTTTGGAAAGTACTTGATTATTCTTGCATCCCACAGCAAAGTCAATTTTCAAAGTCCATAGATGCTCAGTGCTACATTAGCTCAAGGAATAGTTTTTGAGCATCCCTTCCCAACACTCCAGCATGGAAGGAAAAAAAAAAGTCAAAGTCAAAGCTACTGATATACAGAATTACCAGGAGCCAGATGAGGGATACCACAGCCTTCCCATCAGCTGCCACCCTGCCCAGTATTTCAGGGCTTCAGTACACACATGCTGCAGAGTGGGGTGCACAAGAGCAGCAGTTTCCTTGGCTATCAGAGAGTGCCACTGTTTATTAACACTGACTTATTCAACTCCACATGTACAAAGCAGCATACAATAAATCCCCCTTTGACATCTGCAATTTTTGGTGATTTGCAGCTGCTTCGCATCCAGCCGGGCCCCAGAAGGGCTGCTGTCACACAGACTGATAGCTGTCTCCAGTGAGAAAAGGAAATAAAATAAAAAGCCTGTTAGATCCTTGTTAAGGCTTTAACTGCATCTGACAAAAACAAGGCAGCTGAGGTTCAAAGATGCTCTTCTGTCCTTCAGTCTGCTGCTCAGCATCACATGGCACCCAGCATCCAAATGCATCTCCAGCGCTACCCGGAGGTGGAGGCTGAGAAGAGAAGCACAGTTCCTTTGGGATTTCTCACCTCCTGCCCACTTTGGTCACATTGCAACCCATGAGGGCACAACTCAAAAGAGGAACTGTGGAATCATTAACAATGCTGCAGGGTTTGGTACAACACCTCACACCCCTCAAGAAAATCACTGCACCCTGCACAGCTCCTTTTGCCTTGGCATTTGATGCAGCCCTCCCCTCCCAGCTGAGGAGGGCTCTGCCTAAAACCCTCCATATTCCCTTTTTTTCTTAAATGCAGGTACAGCTCTGTGAAGCCCATATCACCAATACCTTCAACACTGTTCCTCCCAAAAAGCTCTTTTCCAACATTTTACATCTGAAGTATTCCCATTTGACCACGGCTGACCTTATTTCTCATCTTCTATCTACACAAGCCTTTCTTCCCTGATGAGAAAAAAAGCACACCCGAAAACCAAACCAACAGATTTTTTCTCTGGGCAGCCATCGGAAGAGCTGTGAGGGGAGCGAGGCATATCAAGTGTTTTCTCTCCAGCACTCAGTAGCACTTTTGTCAAAGTGACAACCCTGACCCCAATTGCAGTTGTCACCGCTCCTCCGCCAAACCGAGACTCGGTGTGAGGAGGGGGTGGGGATATGTCCTCATGCTCTCCTACAGAGAAGCAAATCTCAGACCCACACTAACTTTATTTGCTTGTGAAGGCCCCGAGTGAAGTGCAGCCTTCCAAAATCACAGCGGAGCATACAGCACAACCAGCAAGAGGAGCACGAAGAAATGCTGGAGGGAGAATCATCAATGCAAAGAGAAAAAGCTATAGCATTTCTGGGGGGGGGGGAATGGGCTGGAAAAGGAGACTTTATGTGCAAACCTACTGGGTTTTCTTCTTTTTCAGTATCTAAACAGTGTCAGGTTCTGAAGTAAAATCTCTTTCTGGAGTGGCAAAGTCAAAATGTTTCCATTAGGAAATGTCAGAATGGAATAATCCATTAAAAACAGGTTTCCTTTTTCAGAGCTATTTTTTAAATTCAGCTGAGGAGTTGGGGATGAATGTTTAAATAATTCAAAGCACGTCATTGATTGAAATACTCTATTTCACCCTCCTGACACACCTAGGATTACAGGTGTAAATGCTGAGCTCGAGCCAGACTCTGATCTGATTTCACAGAGCACCACACCTGCAAGGTGAAGGGGGACATGGAGCTCAACCTTGGAAAGACAAGAGCCCCAAGCATGGGGACAGCACCAGGAGAGAGCATCAAGGACGCATCAAAACAGCCCCCTATTAAGTAACCTGAAGATGAAGGGGATCAAAACCAGTGTTCACAAAAACACAAACCCCATCTTCCCTGTTACAGCTTATATCATTGTGTGGAGCACACGAGTGGAGATGCATCTGGCACCATAGACAACTGAGTTCAGACACAGTAAAAGATATCCACTGTCCTCTGAAAGCCACCACCAGCTTCCCCTGCTGCCATCCCACCACAGCCCCAGCTAAATACTTGCTCATTTCCAGGCCAAAGCACCATATCCCTGATGTAGCCACAACCTGCACTCATCTGCCTCTCAGCTCACTGTCTGGCTTCAAACAATCTCAAATGTCTCTTCATGCAGGACAGGGAGATGGCCCTATGCCTGAATTCAGTGCCTGTTGCCCTCGGCAGTAAGTCATGGAAAGGACACAGCACGGTTTGGGCAGGCCAGTAAGCACAGACCTTGCTAACTGGTACAGGTGAAGAACACCACATGTGGCCATGTACAGCTAATTTCTAGATTATTTTGTCAGTATATAAATTCAATCAACAGCTTTACTTGCCAAAATGATCTATACCTTTCAAGAGCCAAATGGACAAGCCAACTTAAGAATTGAGTTGCTCTGTGGACTCAGCAAACCTGTCTCCATCCACATGGAGGCCTGGTTTCAACTGAGGATGCCTATTCAAGTCCACAGCTCAATGGGTCCCTCAAAAAGTGGCAGCTGAAACCAGATTCTGTCACTGATACAGGAGATTCCCCACCACCTGCACAACGCACCATCTCACCAAATGCAAAGGAATCTGCCATCTTCAAGCTGGTCAAAGAAATGAAGAAGTGGAATGAGTTTCATCACACTTTTCAAACATGCTCTGATTTCCCTCATCCCACACTGTGCACGTATGCAGATTTTTAAGTCAAGACTTGAAAGGGCAATCATTCTGCCAGCAAAGCCAATGAAAAATGCTAACAGTTAACTTACATTTAGGATGACTAAAGTGGAGCTATTTAAGGGTAACTTGGGAACATAATCAGGGATGAATGAGTCCCAGGCTGTCTGAAGTAGAAGGCATTTAGTGAAGAAAACAGCTCTAAAAGAGCTGTATGTGGAAGTGCTTTCCTTCATTTGAATCAGCAAAGCCTCCCTTGCTCACCATGCTCCAGGTGCACGCTACCCAGCTCACAACACAGTACAGAACAGCTTCAGCACCAGCTTACAGTTACTGCCCCATGGATGGAGCACCCACAGTTCTGACCAGACAGCATAACTAAGGCATTTGACACAGTACCCTACAACATCCATCTCTCCAGATTGGAAACATACCAATTTAATGGGTATTTAATACAGGATCGCGTCCATGGAGCTGTGGTCAAGGGCTCAACATCTGGATGGAGATCTGTGATGAGTGGTGTCCCCCAGGGCTTGGTGCATCAATGACATCGACAGTGGGGTTGAATGCAGCCCTCAGCAAGTTTGTGTGTGGTGTAGTGGACAAGCCTGAGGGACAGGATGGCAACTAGAGGGACACAGGCCGAGCAGTGTGCCCCAGTGAACCTCATGAGGTTCAACAAATCCAAATGCAAGGTCTTACACCTGGGTCACAGCAACCCTCACTACCAATACAAGCTGGGGGATGAAAGAATTGAGCAGAGCTGTGCCAAAAAAGGACCTGGGAGTACTGATGGATGGAAAGGTGTATACGAGCCAGCAATGTGCCCTCACAGCCTAGAAAGCCAACCACAACTGGACTGAATTCAACACAACACGGCCAGCAGGGTGAGGGAGGTGATCCTAACACTGCTCTGCACTGAGACCTCACCTTGAAGGACTCTATGATTAACATCCTCATTTCATCCATATAATTCTGTGAGTATTCCCCTCAATTCAAACCTCTGCGACAGATGTCCCCTCAGTGTCTCTCTTCATTCCCATATAGGGCAGAGGAACTTTTTGGAGCGCTTTGACTTTATTTCATATCTCAAGTTCTACTTATCTGACACTATATCCTCCACTTCTGTGAGCAAAAGGATCCTGATGTCATCCACCATAAGGGAAAATCATCGAGAGGACCCAGAGCACGTTCACAACCAAAGCGCTCACGATCTATCAGCACAGCTCAGATATCAACAGATAATCTTCAAACAACAAATATTTCCCTAGCGCAATGTCTGTTGACTACTTGTCAGACCAAGGAAACATCAAAGCTCAATTGCAATTCATTTGGAACAGGACTTAGAGTACATTGTGAGAACAGTCTAGAAAGGGTGGCTGTATGTGTGTGCCTGTGTTTATATAATAAGAGCTATATATAAAAAAAGCATGCTGCTGAAAGCATGCCTGCAGCTGCATTTTACAGATAACAGAATGTGACTGGGATGTGGGAGTCAAACAGTCATCAAAGTGAAGAAACCACCTGGCAGATGCATAAGGAAATTACAACACGGAAACATCCCTTAGAGGAGGGCGATGGGTGAAATTGTTGAAGGTAAAGATGCAGGCATTCATCTCGTGGGGTTTTAAGCCCTGTGTATAATACTGAAGCACAAGAGAAGCAGTGAGAGCACCTCCAGATAGCAAAGGAGATGTAATGGAGATGTAATGGAGAAGCTCAGGGGACAACTGCAGTTATTTGGGGCCGACTTTATTCTATCAGCTCCACAAATGAGACGCATTACGACTGCAATTAAACCACTTTCCTATACTTCACCCATATCAATTTTCCACAAAACATCTGTTGCAAGGGGATGTTTTAGCACACACAAAAATAACCACACTCCCCCTGATTATTGCTGACGGTGGCTATCTGCTCCTCTGACTCTGACAGCAATGTGCTGGCTGCCACTTAAACTTAAGGCAGGTTTATGGTTTTAAAGTACAAGAGTCTAAAACTGCTTTTCTGATGAGTTCAATGGGTGTAGGGCACTTACATCCCCCAGTCAGCGATTCTGAAGCATTCAGCATCCAGCAGCTGCTGGAACATGACCCTTGTTCAGGTTCCTACAGGAGCTGCTCACCGCTTTCACCAACGCTTCTTGGGAAATGCTCTTCATTTTCCTTGACCCACTGTGTCAGAAATAGAACTAAAAATAACTGGGCTGGACTCCTTGCTAATTTTGTAGGGTACATTTGTGGAGATGTAATAAGAAAAGATCGGCAAGCAGAACAAACGTGTTTCACGCATGCTAATAACCAAGTAGAAAACTACAGAGAATGACAGCCATGAAATCATCCAACCAACCTTCCTGCACCAAGCACGCAGCCTGCTCTGTAGATAACATACCCATTTACAGCTCACAACATCCACTGCTACGTGTGGTCCTTGCAAGAAATTGAAAGTCTTAATTTGTCAGCATTACAGGAATTTCTCATGACTGGATCCAACTGTACATCCCAGTGCTCCCAGTGTCCAGAGCCAGTTGCAGAATGCTGTACAGATACTACAGTTGCTGGACAACCAATGGTCTTTTTTTCTTCTTGAAGCACTCAATGCTTTACTGAAAAAAGTAACGTAAGATTTCCTATGATCTTTCATGCAGCTCATCTCCAAGACCAATGGCTCACCAAGTACAAGCAGGGCAGCAACTGTGAAGCCCATGGACAAAGCTGGCTCCTCTTCAGCCAAGACCTACCCCTCACCCCATTGCTTCTAGCTCAGAGCTGACTCTCCTTCAGTCTCTGCTCGGACATCACAAAGTGACATTGGTAGCCCTACAGACAGACACTTGTTAGGAAGCACCTCAACATCTTCTTTGTTCCATAGCAGAAGCTGCCCTGCCCTTGAGGTTTTAACACATGCTGTACTTGGGCAGAATAGCCTGTCCTGTTTCATTTTAATAGGATTTAAGGAAGGATGAATGAGCCAATACACACTAAGCAAGCACACTTCCAAACTAACTCGACAGGCCAGATTGATGACCCAATCCTGGTCATAAGCAAGATAAAACAACAAGTTTAAATAGCTCTAAATGATCAAATTAACACAACGCAAACTGAGTTATGAAGTTGAAGATGAAAAGAAATATCTTAGCACTGGTCTCACTGTGGTGGCATGCAAGAGGAAACAGATGTGCTCAGACCTGGTCCTAATATCCAACTTGAATCTCCCCTGCACAACTTGAGGCTGTTCCCCTCTCATCCTATTGCTAGTTATGAGAGATTAAGTTCAGCATGTACTTCCTGCAGGAAAGCAGTGAAGAAGTCATTCAACTACTGCAACCACACTAAGAAAACCTCACAGAATAGGAAAAAAAATTATAAAAGAAAAAATAGTAGAAGCTAAAAATAAATAATAAAAATAGACCAACTTCCTGAGAAGCTGCAGATCCTAATTCAGGTAAGACATCTACACCAGGCTGAGGTCTAACCCACTTTGATATCCTTCAGAGGGATGACCTTGGCTAGGAGCAAAGCAAACTCATTCCCAGCCCCATCCTCGCCCTGACCTGCTGTTAGCCCTGGGCACGCCTCCACCTCAATCTCTCCTCCAGTCAATTGGGAGAAGTGACTGATTTTCTTCTCTAAAACAGAGACACGCAAACAGAAGGTGCTGCAGTACCACAATACTGCTATATTTATCACCACGCTGGCTGCATGCCACTCCTGAAATACTTCACCTTTCCTAAGACAGCACTTCAGATGTCAGACAGACCTGAGCTTCAGCTCCTGCACCCAGAAATACAGCCTGGCCTCTAAACCCAGCACGTTCAGCTTTGCTCACTCCAAGCACCAAGCTGCCCTGCCAAGAGGCAGCCCCCACATCTGCCACCTTCAGCATCCTCAGTTCAGGACTGTAGCTCAGTGCAGCCTGATCTACCTGCAGTGCTGTTAAACCTATCAAAGGTTGCTTGCAGAAAACTTCCCTATGAGATGGCCCACAGCAGTGCTCGAGAGGTTTAAACAATGAAAGAAAGGGGAAAAAACTGATTCTTGTGCTTCAAATATAATATTACAGGTTGAAATAAAGCTAATGGAAAGTTAAAAACATTAAAATAACCACAACGTTGCCTACAGTGCTGTGGAGGAATGACTGCCCTAGTACAGCAGCATGGGGCTGCACAAGCTCTACTAGGGGCAAAAACATTTCATATCATTTTGTACCTGGAAAGAAATACCAGATACCAACTGCCTCTTGGAGATTCAGTTCAGCAACACAGACAAGAATGGAAATGGATCAAGGGCTGTGACTATAACTGCCCCAGAGCAGCTCCCCTTCTTCCCTTCCTGCTGCCCCATCACCCTCAATGAAATGGATTCCCCAGGCTCAGGGCAGCATCCTGAAGATAGAGCCCATAAGCAGTCACACTGTGCTTCAGGCATGAGGGATGCACCCAAACAGCACTATTTGCTCTTTATGCATAGCAATTTTTGCTCCTATCCTATCTTCCCACCCTCACACATAGGCATAAAAAAAACACAGCACTGTACATTACAAGTATCACAGACAAGCTTGGGAAGCAACCAGGCAACGTGAATGGCACTCCCAAGTACCTTGCAATCTCTGCCAGCTGCCAGGAGGTAAGTACAACAGCATCAGCTCCTGCCTTGGTAGTGCTACCTGGATGCAATCAAATGGACATCAGCTACAAGGGATACTGGGGACGTAATTAAAAATAACTCTTTGGATTAAATTTATTGCAAGATGCAATAAGAGCAGTTTCAGAGCACACTGTGTACCCACTCTGAGCCAAAGCTGACTTCACCAACAAGCCCAGCATTATTTGCTCAAGCAGATCAGGACTAGGGCATCCACAGGCTTAGAACAACATCTTTGCTACACACATGCCCTTGTG
The DNA here is from genome assembly GCF_038088225.1 of Cyrtonyx montezumae. Taxonomy (NCBI): domain Eukaryota; kingdom Metazoa; phylum Chordata; class Aves; order Galliformes; family Odontophoridae; genus Cyrtonyx; species Cyrtonyx montezumae. Next base: position 3,082,207 of record NW_027071826.1, read on the forward strand.
AATTATGATTGATGAGCACCATCAAATTAAAAGCAAAACCCCAAGAGAAACCTGGATCATTCAGTGATTTGCTGTTCAGGTTGTGCTACATCATCCTGCTGCCTTAGTGGAGAACAGGGGGCTTTAAAGAAGCAGCCCCACAAAGACACAGAGCCTGCATGTTCACCCCATCAGCCCACTGGCCTTTGCTTTATCCTCTTGCTAAAAAGCAGCAAATCCCAGCTCAGTTCTCAGACATCCATTCATCTTCTAGTGACAATTAAAACTCAAGCACCACTCCTTCAGATACCAAAGTATCCCTTTCACCTGCCAAGGGTGAACAGTTTAACTGCCAGCTCAAGTCAAACCAAGCAACAGGAAGATTCAAGGGAGGCAGAATAGAATGATCCAGACTGAAACACGGCCAAGTTACCAGAAGTGACCCCACTGGATTTGTGAAGCATCATCTAGTCCACAGGACAGCCCTGATCTTCCAGGCTGCAGCAAAGCAGATGACGCACAGCCTGCACTTCCACTTAGATTCCCGGGGGCTGGTGAAGCACTGCTCCAGGTGTGAACACCCACACTTCTCATCTAGGCACCAAAAATAGGGAGAAGGTACTCCTAACAGGGTCCCATTGGAGGGATGACCTTCAGAGACACCCTTCAACTGGGTAGGGTTGGCAGCTTCTCCAGCTGGAGGTGAGGAGAGTGGCTGCCAGTTGGGTTGGACCACTGTTATGTCCACTGCCCAGAGAGCTCTTCACTGTGATGGGATCCCAGATGGAAGGCTCCCAGGCAGCAGGTCTCACCTGAGCACAGGGAAGGTGCAGATTCAGGTGACAGGAACAAAGTCACTGGATGTCCTGAGCTGGAAGGGACCCACAAGGATCTCATCATCATACTAGATATCATTTTTTTTGTCAGCTAGCAGCGCCAGTGAAGTCACAAGCTGACCAGACAGCAGGTGTGAAAAGCCCTCTGGGTCTGCATTTCACACTCGGTGGTGCCGACGTGCTGGGCTGAGCATTCAGCAAAGCTTTGTTCTGCTCATACCAGCGCTGCAGCCACAAATCATCCCGGCTTCAGTACCCGACCGGAGCACAGAGCCGTCCCCATCCTCCTAACAGCCCATCCCATTAGGAGCAGCTTTGTTTCATTTCCACGCCCAAGCAAAGCGTGCCCATTTCTTCCTTCAGCAGTTTACAAACTGAGAGGTGTATCAAATGGGAACATAATGCTGTCACCAAAATGTTTATTTCCCTGAAAACAATCTTCACACAGTGGAATTGACAATGTTTTTCAGTAACGCTGAAGAGGACAAGTCAAGGACAGATTAAAAAAAAAAAGATGAAGCAGTTTAATTTTCGTTCCTTCGCCTCCAGTACAAAATAGTACTTTCAAATGTAAAATATCTCCTTCACTAACTTCGTTACACGGAGCATATTTGGGAAGAAGCATGTTATTATCATTTCAAACCAGGGAGGAGTGCAAAGCTCTAAGCTTGGGCTATTAGAAGATGCAATTGGAGGTTTGCAAACCCTACAGCACAGGAAAACATTTTTACAGCAATTACATAAGCTGAGAACGGCAAAGACACTGAATGGTTAACACAATGAATATATATACACACCAGCTAAACAAGAAGCACAAATCCTCATGACCCTCTGCCCAAAGGTAGGCACCTTCTTGTGGTTCATATTCTCACCTGCTTGTAGAGCTGCCTGCTGCTGCCAGCCAAGAGGATGAGCACCTACTGTGGATGCTTCCAGTTGCAATTCCACATTTAGAGATGACCAAAGACATTTGCATCCTGTGTCTGTGGTGGTCAGTGTGCTGGTAAAAGGCCTGAAAGACCAGCCACTGCATTTTGGGGCTACTGCATGCAGAGGGAAACAGGTTCAGCTTGCCAACAGTACAAAAAGGTCCTAAAATGCTCTCTGCAAGCCCAACATTATTTCCCCCCTCAGGGCCAGCCTGCACCAACAGCAGCACACCCACCTGTGGGCTCCAAAAGCAGCCCAGTGCCCCTCCCAAGGGAGGGAACAAATCTTAACAGGGAAAAGAACCATAGGACTAGGAGCAGCTTCTGATGGCAATAAAACACTACAGAAGGCTGCAGCTCTTGCTCCAGGCATGCAGGTTCTCTCCAGCCCTTCCTCCGCCAGCACACAAATAAGCATTCAATGCAATTTGCAGCCAGAGGGTCAGAGCAGGACCCAGGCTCACCTAAGCCACGTGGAGGATCAGCAGGACTCCTCAACAGCAACCAGGCTCCTTGTCCAGCAACAGCCCCACTAATGATCTCACCTTTCCACACACACCACTGCTGGCTGAACCAATGCCACCACCAATGAGATGCCACCAGGCAGCCTGCACTCACACCGCACTGACCCGACATCAAGTGAGAGAATGAAAGTGGCCGTGATGGAAAAAGTTCCCAAAGCACAGGGAAGGCTTTATTTGGACGAAGATGTCCTGCCTGCAGACTTCTCAGATCCAGAAAGCTGAGCCATTGTACAGCAGCTTGCCACACTGGTGCATAAATTCAGCATGGGCAGATGGCTGATTTGACTAAACCAGCCTTAGTTTACACTGGAGCTAATCCATCCGTCCCGTGCCAGAGTTTTATGGCTCACGTCTAACTCAGCTTCACTACTCCATAAATTTCAAGAGGCTGAATCTCTGGAGGGTAACCTTTGCTTTTCAGCACGCTCCCTGTGCATGAGCAATGGCCAGGAGCATAGCATAGGGCCAGAAAGCAGTTGGGCAAAGGACAGCATTCAGAAGGCCATCACGGGTGGCAGGCCAAGGAGCTGCAGGCAACCAGAGTGCAATGCAACAGGGCAGGATCGTGATTCACCTGGTGCTGTTGAGACGTATGCTCACCAATCTCAGGTTTTGCTTCTGCATCTGCTGCTTGCAACTTAAATCACAACACTCAGCTATGCAAATCCATCCTTAAAATAGGCAAGAGATAAACAAGCATTATGGAGACTCATTGAGCATCTTGAAGCCTTGATAGTATGTTTTAAGTGTATGCAAATATGCAATGAGATGTGGTAAGTTTGGAAAGATAGCTGTGCATGATGCATGCCTCGTTCACACCTTTATTTTCACACTGCTTCACTGCTCAGCCCCTCCATAACAGCTGTATAAAGGCATGGGTATATGGATGCGTGCAAAAGAGCTTTTCATGAACAGAGGGTTTTGGTTTCCCTGCAGTTTTGTTTCCTCATTTCTTTTGTTTTACAATTACCACTGCAGTGCATGATTCCAATGACACGGACCCAAACAAGTCATTTCTACCTGAAGAGAAGAAGGGAAGATTGCACTTGCAGGTTTTCTTGGGTTTTATATTTTTATTTTTGCTTGGCATCATCTGAAGTTCTGCAGATAACACTGCAACTTGAGTTAGCCCAAGGAAGATGAGGAAGCAGCCTCCCGCTTGCGTCTGAGTTACAGCATAGGCACCATTTTTTTGGTTCCTGTTTTATTCTGTGACTGAGCTGCTACTAATCCCAGCTGTAAGCAACATCTGGACTGGCAAACAAGTCTGCAGGTTCAGTGCATTCACATGGATAGAGGGGCAAAATGACATTATCCCTGCATTTAGAATTATGGAGCCCACTTGTTAATCCAACAAGGTCAGCATTAACAGGAATGATAAGCAAGACTGCACCTGCTTTCCACAGAACACCACCACCACCACAACCACTTCTGCCTTGGAGAATGCAAGAAGGGCTCCCAGCTTCTCAGGGAACATCAGTGTCACTGTGCTGGACCACACCACGCAGTGAAGCCACTTCTGATGGCATTTCATGTCCAAAACCTGCCTAGGAGAAAGATTCCAGAAAGCTGATTTCGGAGCTTTAAAATGCATTTCTGGCACCAATGTCACGGGCTGGAGCCAGCATCAACTGCAAACCATAGAAATCCATACAAATTAATTTTCATTTCCAGAGGAAATCCCAACTCGGTGGCAGGCAGGGCAATCATTTCAATTCCTAGCATTCTGTACACGCAGAGATTAGATGAGATTACAGGGAGCGGCTGCGGATGTGCCGACAGATAACCTCGGGGGACGTGGGAGCATTCACTCATTCAGACATCAGAACAGCACTTCTTGCTCAGACTGCAACCACCAAAGCACACGTTTACGTACAGCCTGCTGTTGGCTTATATATCAGGTCTGTGCCCTCTGGAAGTGACAAAAAAGCCTTTCGCTGCATGTGTGGTTTGCCACATATACTGAGAACTCTGTCTCACAGAAGTATAAGACGAAGGGATAATATTTAGCAACTGTTATCACAGCCAAAAATAAAACAGAAACCTTGAAATCCCAGTATCTCTACATGCAAGGACTCCAACTGCTAATTGTATACTGAATGCTAATCAAGCATTCCCATCACCGGGCTCTGCCGAGTCAATGTGAGAGAGAAGAGCAGCCTCAGGAGCCACAAAAAGCATTTTAGGGCTCCAAACCACTTGCACAAGGTCCATCCCAACACACTGCAGTCAACAGGTCCTGCAAAGCCCTCATGCTTATGGCACATGGGGTATTGAAGCACACACCAGCACCTTACAATCATGCTCAACCCTGGGAACACATGAGAGGGCCCTGCACAGCCACCCAAAGGGCCACAGAATCATTGAGATTGGAGAAAAGATCCCCAAGCCCAACCCCAGCCCACACTCACATCCCACAATGTCACATCTCCACAGCTTCTAAGCACCTCCAGGGACAGTGACCCCACCACCTCTTAGCCTTTCTACCACCATTTATCCAAGCACTAAAAGAAAAGAAAAATACAGGGCGTACCAGCTGCTTCTGCTGAATATTCACCATAAAACAACAGCTATTTGTCTGGTATTTTTTAATTTCCTGCCCTGGGGATAAACCATCACCAACCATTAACCAAACCATTACCAGTGCTGTGCCTGCTGACAGCTGGGCTTATGGCCATCACCAGCAGCAGTGTCAGCAAAAAGGCTCCAAAACCCTTCTCAGGATAAGGTGTGAGGAGAACCAGAAGTGAAGGTACAGGTGATGTGCTTCTGCTTTTTGCTTGTTTTAGGATCTGGCTGCTTGCTACTACAGAGGTGAGGGCTGCAGACATTAGCAGCCACATTTGGGGAAGCATCATGATCCTGCAGCACCTGAGCAATAAGGAACACCCAGTGTGTTCTGCCCCAGCAAACCCCTCCTGGGCCATCATTTATTCATTGGGCTGTTAATGACACGATGGAGCACACAGCTTGAACAACCACCTCCAGCATCCTGTTTAGGTTTAAATTAATAAGGGAGAAAATAGAATGAAGAGAATATACTGAGTGATATCTCCACTCTGTTCTAAAGAGTGAGATCTTGAGAAAATTTCTGCTTATTTAAGTGAAGGCCACAGTGATGCTAATTAGAGGGACTGCTCCTACTTCCAGCTCCTGAGCCTTGTGCTACAGAGATAGCTGAGGAAGCACAGGATAGAGGGGCACACACACACACCCCTACGTACCACCCTACAGAACAGTGGGTTTTGTCACATGAAGGCACCCCAGTAATTGCAGCCTTCATCAAGCACAAATAGGTGCTGCCTGCACTGAGATCCTGCAGGGCACAGCCACACCCTGGTCTTCACCTCCTTTATCATAACCAAGCCACCAGCAGAAAGGGTCGTCATTCTTTTTGGTTTATTTCTTCCAAGCACAGGAGCCTCCAGTCTTCAAAGAGGAGAGATGTGTGCTCAAGCACAGAAGAGGGAAGCGGGTTTTCTTTTCCCCTCCATCTTGAAACCATCAACCCACTGCACTGACCCATAATCACTGTAAGAGATGCCAAAGCAGCACATTCTGGGCACAAGTGCATAACCCCTGACCCACCTCTGCCACATAAACTGCCAGCCCAGCAGCACCCAGGACACAAGGGTGCACACTCCCAGGCTGCCTATGCAGTAAGATGCCAAGGCACAAAGTTATTCAGAGCCCTGCACTTCAGCAGGGCAGTGCAGCTTTGGCAGCAAGCTGGTGAGGTTATGGGGGGGGGTAAGAGTGAGGATGCAACCATGCCTCGGAGGCACTCAGTGGCACAGCTCAGGGATGAAGCTGCTTACTGTGACCATCACCTCACACCAGTCCCAGCATCTCCCACAAATGTGCTGCATATCCACATTATTTAATATAACCATTAAAAAAAAACCAAAATACATGTCCATTACTGCAACCTTCAATCCTAGAGATATTAAGAAGTCAAATAAACATTTGCTTCGCAGGAGATGGGTGTGCTCAGCGTGTGCGTTCAGCTCCTGGCACTGCTGTATGTCTGAGAAATATTTAATCTCTCTGACCCAGTTCTAGAGCTGGGCAAACATTGGTTTTCTGGTTCACCTGCCAAGCCAGGGCGGGAGGGGGGGGAATAAAAATGATTGGAGCTGAGCTGAAGCACTCTTTGATGCTACCACCGATTCTCAGTTCAGTTGAAACTTCACCACTACAATTTCAGGTTGCTCTCCTCAGACCCAGAAGTATTCATGTTACCGTGCTCCACTTTAAATATAAGGAAACCAAATAATGTTTTTTTGTTGTTGCATCTCAATATTTTTAATAAGATATCTACAGAAGGGACCATTTGCACTACTCCAGATTTCTCTCCCATTCCCCAGCTGCAGCTATATCCAAAAGCACTTTTCATGTGAAAGTTATTCATGTAGAATAAAACAAAGTGAGAGCTCAACTCTGCTCTGATGCCCGGCTCCAAACCAAGGCAGAGTTTCCTGAATTCTTATATTTCACCCACAATTGCTTTAGTTCCTTCAGGTTTATGAACTATGTCATAGAATGGTTTGGGTTGGAAAGGACCTTTAAGACCATCCAGTTCCAACCCGCTGCTATAGATAGGGACACCTCCCTCTGGAGCAGGTTGCTCACAGCCCCATCCAGCCTGGCTTGAATGCCTCTAGGGAGGGGGCATCCACAACCTCTCTGAGCAGCCTGTTCCAGTCTCACCATCTTCACAGTAATAATATAATCAAAGTAATAAAAATCCTTCCTAATATCTAGTGTAATCTGCCCTCTGCTAGTTTTAAACAGTTTTCCCTCATCCTGTCCTTTAGTATATAAACTACATAAATACATAAAATGAGAGCTGCCATCAGTCACCAGTCGGTGGACCAACTGCTATGACCACCATACAGCAGCACCATGACAACTCCAGTTGACCACTGAAGCAACCACCAACACTCCATCAATCCACAGAGCATTTGTTTCAATTTCCAGCAGTGCAAGACTCAAACCAACCAACAGGAACCTGCTGGTAACAGCTCATTACTGAGGCACCCATCTTCAAGGACAACTGCAGAATAATTAGCAAACCTTGCGTGCAAGCTCAGGACATCAAGCAAGATGTGCAATTAAAGCAATGCCATTGCACTCAAGAGGGGTTTAATGAGTTTATTTGGTCAAACATTTGTTATTTTCTGAAGCAGATGTCAACACTTCTATTTCAAGAAAATAATCCCCTACGTGATCATCAGTACATCTCCACTTACTGCGTATGCCAGGAGGCAGGCCAGCATCCTTCTGAAAGATGGAAGGGATTTTAAAAGTGAAAACAATGTGCTGGAAAATGGCATCAGAGCTCCACTACGCTGACATATTCAGAAGAGCAGCTTCGGAAAACCACAGAAGCTTGAGGGTGGGAAAGCAAGTTCTGTCACCGGTCATTTAATGTCATAATTACTTTTCTGTATTGATTAATTGCTCTTCAGCACCAGCATTAGAGGAGCTGTGCAAAGTTGCCAGAGCATTCATAGCTCTTATTGCATAATCATTTCCACATAAAAAAAACATACAAAAGCCTAAAAGTACATTTTCTTGCTAAGGCCTCTAAAGCAAAACCATTTTGAGCCTCAAGGGCCCAGCCACAGCACAGCTGGGGTCCTCAAGTAGGGCCTCCATTACAGCTCTGCATAGCTAACAGCTGACATGAGTGCACCATCAGGGGCTCTCCCTTGATCTTCATCTGTACAGATGGGTTGTTACCCACTCTGCCCTGTGCCAGCACAACTGCTGGGCACACCTGATCTAGCTGGAGATGGAGACTGGAAATCAGAAGCAGCTGTGGGATCCAAATGCTGTTATGAAGGATCTGAACACCTGAGCTGGAGTAATGCACTTGTGCAAGCCATCTTGGCTTCAAAAGAAGTTGACCAGAGAAGGATGCACCCTACCAGGAAGCATTTCAAGCCCGGCTGGATGGGGCTGTGAGCAACCTGCTCTAGAAGGAGGTGTCCCTGCCCATAGCAGGGGGTTAGATATGGATGGTCTTAAAGGTCCCTTCTGACCCAACCCCTTCTGTGGTTCCATCATCTTCCTTCACCCTGAGCATTCTCTCTGCACTGTCCTCAGAAGCTTCCTCATGGTTCCTCATGCATGCTACCCTTTCCAAGCACTGTTTATCCCCAAGGAAGAGTCCAGCAACCCTTCTGGCCTGAGCAGAGTCTCCACTGTGCCTGCTTCTGCACTCTTCTGATTTGGCTCCTGCAATCATCACATCCAGCTTTCCACCCTCAGCTATTTCCTTTGACCTCGTGCTCTCACCAGCTCCATCAAACCCAAGATGACAGGTTTGGGTGGGGGGAAGGGCATAAGACACACCACACTTCCAGCACAATATTCAACCCACAGGAAGAAGCAGTACATCAAGAGTTTTAAGAGGAAATTTAAAGCTATTGCTTCTCAAACCCATGAGAGTCACATTGTTGAGCTCTTCTACGCTATCAGGAGGACCATAAATTTCCTCTAAAAGCAACTGAAAGCTCAGATGCTATCTGTGCCACACCATGGTGAGCCTTTCGAATGGAGCTGACAGGGTCTTGGGGAGAACAGAGAAATACTGCTGCTCCTTCAATAAATCCCTACAAGTTATCAGCAGCTATAACTACTCGTGTGTTTTTGTTTTTGGGGTTTTTTTTTCTGCCTGGGCTTGAAAGCACTTGGCAAAACTTCAGAACTTGCGTTGAAGAGCTGGAACACACAGACACCAAGCCTGGGAGCAGATGGGGGTCTCCATCCATCCCTTCATTTGAAGGAATTGTAGCAACGAATAGGAAAGGCAATAGAATCTTTGTGATCATTCAAAACCTGAAAGTAGCAAAAAAAACAAACTCCCAACAACTTCGTATCACAATGAAATATCAGAATTTCAGTTTGCTTTCACCTTAGCACCCACAAGTGCATTTTTTCTACCAGAAAATGGCAATGTGCTGAAGTATATAGTGCTATACAAATGGGACTGCTACTGCATGCCACCCAGCATCTTTGGTGGTCACAAAGAAATACCAGCAGCAGCAAGAGAAGCAGCTCTTTCATTCAGCTTCATCTGATGCAGCAGCCTTGTAAAGTCATTCATATCATGAGAACCTGACTGGGAGAACTTGCACTGCTCTCCAGGACACAAGAACAAGGAGGCAGCAACCAAGTCAGGTGGCTGCAATTCCACAACACAATGAAACCACACTGCTCGCTCTCAGAGAATATCTTAGACCCAAAACAGTTTCAGAAGTAGTGAGAAGAACTGAAGGGAAAAAAAAAGCACATTTAAGGCTCTTTAAGACTGTTGTGCATGCAACATCGATTCCAGGAGATCCTCCGGAGGTGGCAAAGAGGAAAGCAGAGCTCCAACCAACTCATGCACTGCCTGGTGACCTGAACCATTGTCCTGTGAAGTCTTCATTATATTCTTTATTTAGTGCTTACATAACAGGATGGGAATTTGAATGTTTGGTCTCCTGAGCTTCACAGCACAGCACTCCGTGCTGAGAAACAACGTGCCTTAAAATAATCTTCAATTTGACTTCTCTCCTCGCTCCCTTCTCCATGGAGACTTGAGAAAGGGCTTCTCGGACCAGATCTACCTGAAATGTGTGTGGTTAAGAAACCTTTGTTTCACAGCTGCTCTAGTGGGTGATCCCATTCGTGGGCTACAAAAAGCCAACACGCTGAACTCGTCCAACTTTCCATTGCTGCCATTTGCTTAAGCAGCATGATGTCACTGAGCACACTTTTATTCAGTTCACAAGACTGGAAGCTAGATAGAGATAAAGATAGAAGATAAAGGAGCATGTCACAGACAACTCCACAAGCCCTACCCACCACAGCCAGAAACATAGGGGGAAGGAAACTGATGTAGGTCTTACTTCTTCCACAGCACACTTCAGCAACTACTGTTGCACCCTAAGAGCAGATCAAAGCTCTCCAGATCCCAAAGCAGGAGATAAAAGACATGGTATAAAACTGCTGGCAGCACTGGATCAGTAGCCATCCCTGCGGGGAAAGCTACCCCACACAGCTATCTCTGCAGGGGAACCCATCCTCCAGCACAAAGCAGGCACACAGACCTGATACACCTTCTCCAATCTGACATTCAGCATCACAACCCCATGAACCATCATCACCTTGGAAAGGAGGAGTTTCCCAGGCACGCACCTAGCTGAGCAAACCGTGCAGGACAGCAGCACCCCTCCCAGCAATATCACTACTCCACAACAGACACATGGCTTTGCTTCAGTTCCTGAAGGAGAAGGCTGTCTAAGCCCAAATCTGAAGGCTGAGAGTGAACAAAACATGTTTTTCAGTGTCACTGGATTAAGTGAAGCCTTTCCAAGAGAGCCCACTGCTGCTGCAGGGCTACACGCCGTCCGCACAGTGCTCTGCCCTGATGGTACAGACAGCACAGCATGTAAAGCTTCCACCTGCTTGCCACTTAATTTAATGTGCTGCTTCTGTAAGGTATAAAAGGCTGCTTTACCTTCAGGCAAGCGTTCAGGTTGGTGAAATGGAAGTCTGAATCTAAATCCCATTAGCAAATAAGAGGATCTACATACAAAGGGCCCCACACGGCAGCACATCACGCAGCTCTCCCTGCTCCAGGTCTTCAAGGACTTGTGCTGCACCACTGGAAGGAACTACAGCACTCCCTATAGCACTGCAGTCAGTTGTACCTGCTGGGATCCCTTTAAAAAAAAAAACATGCAGGGCACATGGGAACAGGAGCTCCTGGGCTCTAAAGATGCCTCTGCAGGAAGTGATGGTCCACAGGAGGTTTTCAAGGTCCCTGGAGGTGCACAGCAACTGTGGAGATGTAGCACTGAGGGACACAGTCAGTGGGCATGGTGGGGGTGGGCTGGGCTTGGCAACCTTTACAAGCCTTAATGATTCTATGACTAATTAAGAGTCACCTCTGTCATACAGACTACCAAAAACCACACCTTTTCCCATTCCACTTCTCTCAAGGCCTTTTTTTATTAAGATTTTAATACAAAGTGCTCGGATCAGATTTTAAGTTCATGGTGGTTCCTTTTAAGATGTGGTGCCAGGTAGGCATGAAGGCTCTGAGATGCGACTCCTGGTGGCTGGAACAAACAACAGGGGCTTGAAAAACCACACAGTGCTTTGCTGTGAGGGGACAGGAGGTGACAGCCAGGCACTCAAGGCAACTACAGCCTGCAGCCAACTCTGTCCTCCAGAAGTCACTGCTTAGGAGCCCTGCATTCCCCCAGGGCAGATGTGAGCCCTAAGCACAGCCCAGGCACACTGCAAGGCTCAGTCAAGGTGAGTTTCTGGGTGACCCAGATGAGAGCAGGAACAAGGCACATTTGGCACTGGAGCCATAGACAGCAAAGATGAAGCACTGATTCTCACACACTGCTCCTGGGAGACTTCTGCCATCACCACATAACAGCTCTGCACCGATCAGACACCCACACCTCACCCAAATGCCTCTGTACCCCAAGGGTAAAGCACCCAGATCGTTTCCTCCATAGCCTGAGGCTCTTCACAGGAGCAGTCCTAGTTAATAATCATCCTCAGCAACACAGAGTTCTCAGTGCTCTCCAAAAAGAGGTGAACACCCTTATTTCTGCTATCACAAGAGTACTTGGCCACATCCTTCCAATCAGAACCACACTTAAAACTCCTCCAACATGCAAAAACCTTTCTCCCCTTTCACCAGCAGTAGCCACAAACCAGTGCTTGTAAGGCAGAATTAACATCACCAGCTTCTCTCAGGTCTGGCTGCTGCTTTACTGCACTGGATCTTGTACATGTGGGCATCTGATACATCCCCACACTGGGCTCAGCACAAAGAGCAACACCTACCCCAATGCTCAACTGCACAGACTGCACTGTTCCCCAGGTGGTAAGGAAACTACTCAGGGTGCCACTACATAACACACTGTGCAGAAAATTAAGGTAGGGGACCCATTTTGGGATGCTCATTTCCCAGCTGCATTTTCACAGCTGTGGTCATTCAGATCTCCTCAGCTCAGCCAAAACAGCTCTTTGTGAGCACACACTGTAAATCAGGTCCCTAGAGAACACCCAGGTTAAAGACAGTCAAGAGATTCCAGCTCAATTGACAAGGCAGAAAACAGGGTTGGGTCATGAGAAACCCTCACCAGCAATATGAAAGCATGGGGATTGCTGGCAACATTCCTTATAATGAAGCATCTATAAATACCCTATTTTTCCTTCATTAAAAATCCTTCTGGCATCTTAAGAGCTTTCATACAAAATGTAGCATCTCTTGCTGGAAGTATAATCTAGCTTCTAAAAATACTGTGAGCCAAGAGGAGCCTGCTGGCCATCCCTTTATCCAGGTGGGGATAATTTAAGAGCAGACTGAGCTTCAGCACAGCTTTTTGCAAAATCAGGTCTAATGGGAACTATTGCAAAACCACTGCAGCTTGAGGCATTCAGTGGGCTGCTCCCATAGCTCTACGTTTCCCATAAATGGTGATGGACAGATGCAAGTGTTTGGTTTAAGGTCTGCTACTGCAATAACTGAGCCAGCCACATCCGCACATACGTGTGCAGCAAGGAAGGCACTGAGCATGTTGGGTCATGTCCTTCCTTGGAGGAAGCCTCCAGATGAAGCAGAGCTCCCCACAGAGCAGCAGTGAGGAGCACACAGCATGCCCAAGCCCAGTTTTCCTAGTCACTAATCACCTGGCTCCAGGTGTGCTCAACCCAGACTGCTGCCTCTCATCCCAGTGCCAGCACTGGGCTGTGCTCCTCTGCACTCTCCCAGGGAGATGCTCTGCAGGCCCCACACTTGCTACCAGCTGGCAGGCTAGGAGAGATTTCTGCCTCACAATCTTACTGGCACTGCTATACAGCAAGAGAAGAAAAATTGCATCATCTTCTCTTAGAAGTCAGTGAGCTAAACATGAAGTTCCCAGGTCCTTGTGAGCACCACAGCACCCAAATCCAAAAGGACCTCCCAGGAACCTCCACCAGCCCCTGCTGAATGCAGACATTTTCCATTGCATATTCTGCATTGTGACCCCAACCTGCGGCTGGGCTGGACACCTCATCTCCTGCTTTTTGCCAGGAGATGTTCTGGTTGGTGCTCTGGAAGGGGTTGCCCAGGGAGTAGGAGTCACCATCCCTGGAGATGTTACAGGAAGGGAAGCCTGGATGCATCACATGAGGCTGGGCTCCCCATTCCTAAAGGGGACAGACACAAGGCAGCAGTCCTGGAGCACTTACAGAAGAGCTGACACATACAGCAGCTGGGCTCAGAATGAAGCAGGGAGATGAACTTGAGAATTCAACTTGAATCCGAAGCATCAGCAAACTCAGAAAGTGGTTATTTTCTGAACTGATCCCCTGGACCCATGTTAACTGCAACCGTTGCAAGGATAAGGAAAGAGATATGTATTCTCTCCTGACAAACACACAAGCAGTAACTGGAAACGTGCAACACGACAGCTTTACATTTCAGTTTATTTGGGTTTCATCATTTCATAACTCTTCCAATATCTGCAAGCTTAGCACCGCTGTTACTGGGCTGCTCTCCTTATCCCACATAATGCCCTGACCATACTGTACTGATTTATTACATTACTTCACTGCTAAGGCACAGGATTGCCCTGCTCACATACTGCATTTTCACAGAGGTGCTCCGAACAAGAAGCTGAAAGGACTTTCACAATGCAAAGGACAACGGATTCTGTTGAATTACTGCATTGGCACATGTCAATACCAATTTTTCCTTGGAAGAGCATGAGAAAGTCTTTATCGATAAGCTAATTAGCACACACTTAGCACTAACCACTCATCTGAGCCAGATGTCCAGACTGCTTGCTCACTTCCCACCTCACCCTGCTGAACATTTGCAGATTTGCTCCATGTTTCTCTGATGACTCCAGGACAATCCAGAAAGCCAACACCATCCTTCCTTTGATTCCCACTTCTGTAAGCCTCATTTTCACCTTCCTCTTTAAAAACACAAGCTGATAAGCCTTTCAGAGCCTGACACATCTCTCAGCCTTCCACTTCTTCTGTTGTTTTTTTCTTTTTAATTGATAACCAGTGGGAAATGTCTTTTGGGACCTCCTGAAAAGCACCTCGAGGCTGCTCAGAGGTCACAGCTCACCCTTCACAGGACTCCACCAGCTAGAGGGCTGCTGATGTCAGATCACCTGTATTGTGAAGGCTGAATCATCATCTAGCGCTTCCTACACTAACAAACACTGCTTTTGTTTCCCCCCTTCCCCCCCAATCCAAACACTGCCATGACTGTTCCATAAGGACACACTAATTATTATTATTTATATTGCAATGAAGGCTTGGAAACCCTGCCAGGAGCAATCCCACTGTGACAGGTGATGCACAAACAGCACACTCCCACCCCCAGGGCTTTGCAGACCAAGAACACTTGTCTCTTAAAGACCAACACAGCTCCGTTCTCTGCCCACTGCTAAATCTCACTGCTTCCTTGGCAGACACATCCACATCCATCTCTCCCCAGCTCTTCCCATCCTACACAGCCCCAAAGACCTTTGCAGCACATCTTCCAAATGGCTCTTAGAGTGGTAAGCACCACCTTTGGATGGCCAGACTAGACGATCCTGGTCTTTTTCAACCTTAACAAATTCAGTTCTTTCCAGACACTGAAACACCCCGGGACCTCTCACCTCCCCCTGCACAGACCCTGTGGGAGCACCCACCAGAAGCCCCACGCTGAAGTCCAGGCACAAACAGGAGCCAATACCATCTGCCCCATTACAGATCTTCAGCATCTTGCTTTGATGCCCAGTGCCAGGAGCCATCTTAGATCTGCACTTGGTTTTGTTCTTCCGAGCGTGATCTCATACTAGGTAAAACTTCTCTATCCCCAAAGGCAACACAACAGCCCACAGCACCCCAGCTGCATGCTGTGCTGGTGGTACAGTGAAGAGCCAACTCCAGTCTGCAGGGGTCAGTTTGACAGTATGAGTCCCCAAGTAGTTCATCAGCAATGGGCTTTGAGAAAGACATGGCCAAGACAGGAGGCAGACAAAAGAGCCAATAAAAACCAGGGAACCAGGGCTGCAAGTTTAAGACCTTAACAAATTGCCTGTGAGAACCCCACAAGGTCATCCACAACATCTATCACATCTCATTTGCTCCACACCAGCACAACCACATGCTTTTAGCATGACCAAACCCTGGAAGGCAGAAGGTCCAGCTCTACCTTCTGGACTCCTAGGTCAGAGAGCCACACAAGTGCCATGACCAAGAGGACTACCATAATCAGCTAACACCACTTCAAAGGAGCCAGTGCTTTATTTAACGTCCTTCTATGTAGTGCTTTATAAGCTAATATCTGCAGAATAAGCTGGCAAGTGCAGTACATTTGCTATTTACTGGGAAGAAAGGAGCACAGATTAATTCCTGCAAGAGCAGAACTGCTAAAGCATTACAGGTGTATGAAATAAAGACAACCTCAGCTAAGAAACCAAAGGTGCAAGCAGAACACCTGGTGGGTTTTTGTCACACGAGGATTCCTTAAGGCAAAGCCATTGGTTATGCAAACCACCTTAGGCTTTGTGGGAACACGAAGGCAAAGCCCCACATAATAAGGTGACCATCAGCTCAACCCACTGCACATCTGACCCCACGTGACATTACCCATATTTGCCATCATCTGAAGAAACAAACATTAAAATGGATAAACACACAGCAGTGGCTGGCTGCATTAACTCACCTCCCCGAAACTGCCCACCTGTACTTCCACCCCATATCAGGGACATGCAGAGGAGAAAGGCCCACTCTGCTCCAAGTACACTGCAACCAAGCAATGGCACTGAGGGACAGCCACCATTAGGGGCTCAATGCAGGTGGACCATTTAAAGATCACAGAGCAATGAGACATCATGATGTGGATGCACAGGGTGGAAAAATGCTTCCACAATGAAATCATGAAGATAGGAAGTCCTACTCACCCACTGCCTTGGCAGGGAGAGACTCTGTGGTCAGAAAAGTATTTTCTACCATGCACTAGACACCGAGCTGCATTTCCAGCTAGCAGCTACCAGAAGTTTCCATCAGCCCTGCAAGGAGCAACACCCAGGCCAGTGCATAAGTCTGCACTTAACCTCAAGGCTCAGTCCAGCACATACACCTACAGCTGAATTGAAAAGACTCATTTCTAACACTCAACCTCAGTCTCCGCATCACTTCTACAGAACATTATAACCCTTAAAGCAAAAATACTCAGAAACCACACGCCCTTCTCTGACTCATCTTCTGCACCAAGGAGAGGGCTCTGGTGGGGCTTCCATCAAGCACCAGATGGAGGGAAGGTCCTTTGGTAAAAATAGAGATTAGTTGCAGGGTATTGGTTTTCCATATGAAGAGCCCCTGAAGTTTAAGGACTCTACTTGTTTGAGTATGGAGTAGCCATGGGCAGCAAAACGTTCTCTTTATGAGAATATTTAATCTTAGTAGAAAAATATCTCTTTCTGTTCAGGTGCCTGAGGTAAAGTTAAGCTATCCTATAAGGCAAAATATATGCATAATTAAACTAATTAAATTGTAAGAGCTTCTCCCCACCACAGGAAGGAGAGCATTAATGGCTTGCAAGTGAGAAGCCCTTGGACCTACCTGCCCACAAAGCAGATCTCTGGTGTGCATATGAAGACACACTTGGCCGAAAGCAGTTTGGCACTACCTAAGTTCAACTGGAAAATCTATTCCTCACCCTTCCACACAATCTTCCCCCACTCTCCCCCCATTAAACTAAAAGTTAATTTGGAAGTCTGACACATTCCACAGTTTCCTGATAGCTCCACTGAATAACCAGAAAACATATAAGCATTATGATATCTTTAGGTTGAAACAGCCTAGTTTTTACTTACTTCAAAGCACCTGTTTTAAAGCTCCTTTCTACTTCATATGAAAGCATACAGGGAGGCTAAAAAAAAAGCAGCCACAAGCCACAACAAGCCCCAGCACTTTTCCACTTTGTCAAAACACCATGCTCACCTGGGATAGCAACTACAGCTCCTGAAGTTGCAGAACATATGTACTTCTCCATGCCCCTAGGTGCAGCCCCAGTGAACTGAGCCCAGGCACACCCCGGAGAGCTCTCTTCTTAAAACATCACCTTATTCCTCCTTGCTGGATTCAGTCAAACCAGGCCCAGAGGCACTGACACAGCGCTGGGAGCAGAGCATCCCTACAGCCCACCACAAAGCCTGTCCCATGAGACAACAGAGGAACCAAGCAACATGACACAGCCACCTCCTCAACCATGCTTTAATCCATTTACACAGCACAGCTAAGAAAGTACTGGCTTCCCAACACCCTTACCTTCCTCTGTAGGAACAGGAATCATTTCAATGAAAGAAAGACTCACGTTTGGAAGAGAAGAGCAACCTGAGCACTCCAGCTTCACCAGCTCACTCCAAGCCTGCTCACAGCCTTGTGGGAACTAAAGCCAGGTGCTAGCCTGGCCCTGCTTTAAATAATGATCACAATTTATTGCAGCTGTGGGGCTGCAGACCTGCCCCTTGGAGGCAGCTCCTCGAGTGGCTTCGTACTGACAGCCCTGTTTGTGTGCAGAGTAGAAAGGAAGGTGCTGCTACACAGGCAGCAGGAAAGTGGCTGATTTACAAAGTTCTACCAAAAGGTACTGTGTCATTTGGCAGCGATTTGGGGAGGGGGAAAAAATGGGGAGTGTGGAACAGCTTGGGTTAGCAACTGAAATAATGAGCTGAAAATGGCAGCTGGATGTTGGGGATGCATCAGCTGCATCACGTTGTGGAGTTCTCCCATGTCTGCATCCGGTGCCTCTGCTGGAGGAGGCACAGAGGGGACACTCTGCCCCATCACCTGGGGGCAAAACTTTTGCTGAAACAGCTACTGTGGCAGCTCCAACCCTTGCAGTGCCATGCTGCCAAGACTGCCTCATTGCTTTATATTCCGTCAGTACAGTGCAAAAGAAAAAGGGGGAAAAAAAAGCAATCCAACAGCCAGGAGAGCTGAGTAACTCCGCCTTTGGAAAAACAGCTGTTAATCAGGAAGGCAGCCTGATGCAGCATCAAGTTCCTTTACCTCCTTCCACCTGGACATACTCATTTAATTGCCAATTCACAGTCCCTGAGCAGTAATGATGGGCAGGACGTGATGGAGGTGGTGGTGTGGTGTTGTCCTTCCACTGGAATGATTCTATGATTCTAGCATTGGTGTTTTCAAAGAGTTGGAGCAAACTAGTGTGCAAGAGATTGAGCAACTGAAAACTCTGATTGCCAAATCATTGCAATTGTGCTCGGCAAACATGCAGTCTTAAGTAAGAAAGATGGTGACCACACATGGCTGAGGAAGGAGCACCTGAGCAGAAATTTTATCCCCCAGAACTGGGTTATGGGGCAACCGTGTGAAGGTAGCTCCACAGATCATCGTCGGTGCAATGGGAAAGGGCAGAAAACACACGTGAGCACAAATCCATACAGATCTCTTCACAGTCACTTAGAAACACGAGACAGTGGCAGGAGGGACCTGGAAGTCTGTCATGCTCCCATCACACCTAGAAGATTTCAAGAAAGAAGAGATGGACCAGGAAGAAAGTCACTCCGTGCGGGCGTCCAGCTCCCCATCCCAGCAGGGTCACGGTCTTCTGCTGCCCTAATAGGACAGAGCAGGCACTGCCCATGGAGACATGGAGTAGAAGCAGCTTCTCGAGAAACTGCACGAAGGAGAGAGACCTAAAATCAGTATCATTTCTAAAACCCTCCTCCCAGACTGCTCGTGAAGGGCTGCAGCCCATTATAGCTCCACTAACATCTTTTAATGTCGTGCCGTCTCTCCAGTGGGTAAAAACACTTTCAAGCTTAGCATTCAACTTCCCTAGGCTTAAATATTCATAAAGCAAGAACCACACCAGAAAGGTTTAACTCCAGTTTGAGAAATGAGATGGGAAATGGGAATATCGATCCAGGTGCTAACAGCCAGAGCTGTTGTGTGTATGCCAGGAAACCATCAGGAACAAGCTGCCCACCACCTGAGTGGGGTGGACACAGCTCCCATCCATTTCCAGGTCTGAAGCAAGCATGGCAGCACACTTGCTAAAACAACAGGATGAGTTCTTGTCTTGCTGTGAAGCTTCTATCTCCCCACTGCTTGCAAATCTGTAGTCCTCAAGCCAGCATCAGCCTGTGAAGCAATTGCAAGGAATGAGGGACATGGCTTAGTGGGCGTGGTGGTGATGGGCCAGCAGTTGGACTAGATGGTCTTAGTGGTCTTTTCCAACCTTAATGATTCTATGGTTCTATGATTCTATGAATACAAGTCTCAGAAGCTTTACATTCTACAGGATGTCACCTCACAGGAGGCCAAACACAGGCAGGCCAGAGGCCATGAGGCTCCTCCTCATATCCAATGGGTGGTTTTATTCCATCCCACAACCCTGCAGCTGGCTGTGCCCCCCGCCCAGGGACATGCTGGCATGCAGGTGCCAGGCAGAGCCAAGGCACCTTGGGATTGTGGGAAGGATGTTCTTTATCACGAGCTCTTTGGAGATCACAGCAGGGATCGGAGGAGATAGAAGCAGCACAGTGAGGACTGTGGCTGTTCCATTTGCCCAAAATTACAGCTGCCTTCTCTAACGCTCCCTCCCTGACACACTGCCCACCATCACTCAGGTGCCTGGGAGCAGTGCAGGGCCTGCAGGACCGTGCCATGCCACATCCTTCCATCCCAGCTGGCAGCCTCCCCCAGCACTCGGTGCTCCTGCTGCATGGTGTGCAGCACTCCTGCCAGCACGCATGTGTACAGCTAACAGCTACAGTGAGAAGCACGCGCTGAAACCCAACTCCTTGCCTAGCAATCCTGCCTTGACGTGTATTTAATAATCTTCCTGCGCTCCAGCGGGACAAAGCAGGGCAGCCCTCGTCCTCAGTGCCTCTGCAGCCCTGCTGCAGGCAACTCCAAACACCTCTGCCCCTTTGCTGCCAGCAGGGCCAGGACACAGAGGTGTCACCAACAGACACAGACCTTCCAGCCGTCCCCTCTCTCCCTACGCTGATCTATCCACCAGCATATTTCATGCACTGCACTTTAAAGGGTGCACAGTGTTTTAATCATGTAATGTAGTAATAACATAATTAAAGTCCACACCATTTCCTAAGTAACATATATTACTCCAGTCGTTGCTTTGATATATTAAAAATAGATTAACTTCGTTCCTAGAGCTTGGAGCCAGGCGAGACAGTGGGTCTCATGCTGACCTCCTGCACATCACCAGCCACGCTGCCCCCAGCAATCCCACCTCTGCTAAACTCACCGATGGAAGAAACATTTGTATGTTAAAGATGCATCCAGCACATCTCCTGCTGAGCTGCTGCAACAACATATCCAGCCCCAGATGTAACACAAAGAAGGACGGAGAATGATAAACCAGGGCTTCTCAACTCGTGGGGACACGAGTGTGGCTTTGTGTGAGGAGCAGCTCTGCAAATGCTGAATGCCCATCATCAGAGACCAAGGGAGCTGTCCTGCCTTGGACATCCACCCTCAGAAACCTATTTTTCCCCCAAAAGAGTCTTTTCCAGCTTTATGAAAAGACAGGAATGCATGGATGCTGCCCCAAGGAAAGGGATGTGCTGCAGAAGAGACGGTGCCCTATAGGAGCACACGTATGTCTGTGTGCCTACAGAGGCAGGCACTGCAATGCATGCAGACAGCAGACCATTCCTTCTCCAGAGCAGGTACCCAAAATGCTGAAGAGACTGAGCAACACAGCGCCGAGCTTTAATCATTCATCTGCTTCCTTCCTCCCCAGCACTTCATCTGACTGATTCTAATTAAACTGGATTTTGCTCTTCCGAGCCAGGAGAGCTTTTGTTTTATTTGTTCAAAGACTGTTTCCTTGCCACCCGATTTCCTCCAAATCTCCCTCACAGGGACTCAAAGGCGGCGATTTCATCACCTCTGCCAAGAGCATCAGCTGCTGCTGGGTGGGAGAGAGGCAGCATGGAGACAGCTCCCTGCATGCCAGGGGATCGCTGGGAGCCACCTCATGCCCGATGGAAGGGATGTGCCCCCCCCAGCAGAAGGGTCTCCATCAGGTCTGCAGAGCTGGAGTCGAGCCTGCTGTGGTTTAATCACCGCTGCTCATCACGCTTTTTCTACAGAGAGTTTTCAGTCTTTTAAAGGACCGGGGCAGGCTGCCCAGAGAGGTGGTGGTGCTCCATCCCTGCGCACACCCGATGTCAGGGGATGGGCTCTGAGCACTGATGGAGCTGTGGGTGTCCCTGTGCATTGCAAGGAGCGGGACCAGGGGGCCTTTAAGGGTCCCTTCCAACTCAAAGCACTCTGCGATTCTGTTTCCATGCACCCGTTCCCCTCAGCCCCAATTTATTGCCTCCCAATGCCCCAAATCACAGCCCCGCGCTGCAGGATGCTGCCCAGCCCCTTACCTGCAGGTGCAGCACCGCTCCCAACACCTTGGCTGTGAGCAGGAGAAGCAACAGCCACTTCCATACCTCCGTGTGCCCTGAGCTTTGGCTGCCAGAGCTGCCATCAAGGAGACGCCTCTCTGGGTTTTGGTTCAAGAGTTAAAGCTCTCCCCAAGCTGTGGGCTCCTGCAGAAGCTCCCGGAGCAGGCACACAGCTGCGGGGCAGCACCAAGCCCCTGCGGCACCGCATAATTCCTGCCCTGTTCCCGGGGCCGCTGTGCTCCGTGCGCACAATCCCGGCACTGTGCGGGGCCGGCCCAGCCCACACAACGCCCGCATTCACAGCCGCGGAAATGCCCTCCGTCCCCGCGCTGCTGGTGACATCTGGGGCTGCTGGCCCTTGCTGGCCAACTGGCCTTTCTAACAGGGAAAACGTTCCTGGTTTAAGTGGTTTTTTTTTGTTTTTTTTTTAATTTGTTTCCCTTCTTTCACCCTTCTAATTTAATCCACTTGTGGGAACAGGCAAGCAGCAGGGAAAAGAAAAGCATGCCGGCACTGCCAGCCCAAAGCCAGCAGTGATGAATCCCCTCTGGGTGGGGAGTGGGATGTCCCACATCCCGACTGGCACCCAGTGACCCGGAACACAGCACAGCTGCACCCACCAGGCTGGAAGGGGCACCGCTGGGCTTTGGTTTCCTCATTCCCAAAGCTGCTCCCTTCTAAAAGCCAGCTCTCCTCGGTAACATTTCCATGCCCCGGCATGAGGAAGCAGGACAATCTCTCTGACATTCAGTACCCATGTATCCAGAAACCAGCAATGAGAAGCCAGCTCGCTCCCACAGCCATGTCCAATGCCCTGCACATTCACCCCGCACCCCAAGCTGGCTCAGAGAGCTCCTCACATGGCCCAGCACTGGAGCTCCTCAAGGCACTTGGGACCTGGAAGCACCGACTGCTGCCCTAATAGCATCCGCACCAGCAGGTGGGATGGGGTGGGCAGCACCTCTGGGGTTTTTATGGGGAGGGGTATGGCCCACACTGTGCCACTGTGTTTTACATACACTGAAAACTCATTTCAGTGTGGTGACTGTGCCTGGGAACGCCAGGGACATGGTTTGCCCCATCCAGGGCAGCTCAGCAGCAGGGAGATCTGCTCCCCAGGCTCACAAACTCTCCCAGGTTTGATGTGATGCCATTTATCTGCTTACAAATGCTCCGTGCGCATCTCGGCCTTCCCAATGAGCCGTTCTTGTAACTCTAAGTTTGTCAGGAGGATAACCATCATGTTCTGAATACTTACGTTTTCTGCTTTATTAACCGTGCAAGTCATGCATAATTTAAACAGGAGGAGAACTGCATGCAGCACTTGGGTTCCTCTAAAGATTATTTTGCCAAGAAGACAAGCTGGGCAAAGCAGAGCAGGGAGCTGGCCATCCTGATGGGGGGCAGCAGCTCTGCTCTCCCCACATCCCCTACAGCACAGAGAAGGGGACGCCAGCCCCATCGCTCTGAAACCTGCTCCCAGCTCCATTCCCTCTATTCCCTGCTGTAAAGGCAGCCGACTTCCTAAGCACAGCTTTGCTATTCAGAAGCAACAGAGGAAAGTTCAGGGGCGGAAGCATAGCCAGACATCACGGGATCTTAATTCTATTTCTCATACAAACTGGAGATAGAAATGCAGAGCGTTGGTTTGCCAACCAAACTGGAACCACGCAGCTCTCAGGAGGACATGCACACAGGTTTCCCTTCCCGGACCAGGGCTCGCCCTGCTAATTGAACTCGGAGCATCACCTCCCAAATATCCGTTACCAAAATGGTGCACACAGCAGGATTTCCGAGGCTCTGGCCGTGCCCCGGCTCTGGCAGCTTTCGGCAAAGCACTGCCTGCTGCACAGACCTTGGGGGAGCCGACGGAGAGCCACGAATTCACACAAAATGGGTTTCCAACGCAGCGCAGCCACACACGGCCGCACTCACCCAACCCCGATACAACGTTATGTGTGACAGAAATAAAAGCCACCGCGGCCAAACCGAAGTCCTGAGACAAACCCGCCCGTGACTTTGCCTGCCCACGGACGGGCTCAGCCTGGGGCAGGAGCTGCCTTTCCCGCAGCCTCAGCCCGAGCTCTGCCCGAAGCCCTCTCCCATCCTCTCGAGCACCGCTGTTTCAGCGCATCCACCGCTCCGCGCTGCGCGCCGGGAGAGCAGAGCTCGGCCACCGCACGTTGGCAAAGCTCCTCCATCCTCGGACATCGTCGGTTACACCGCAAATTCATCGAAATCAAGAAACCGGAGCGGAAAGGGGAGCGGGCGCAAAGGAAGAAAAGTACATCTAGACCTAAGGATGCCGAATCAGGCGTTCGGGGTGGAAGGAGCGTTTGCTGCCGAATTCACCGAGTCCCCCCCCCCCCAACCCGACACCCATCGCCGGAGCGCAGCTCGCAGCAGCTCCGCGCGGCCGCCGCTTACATAACCCCGCCGCCGGGACCGGGGACCGCGCACCGGGCGGCGGCCGCCTCCCCTTCCCCGTTCCGCTCCCCTCCTCCGGCTTCCCCCGACGCTCCGCCGAAACGGGGCCAGCCCGACCCGAGGGAAGGTTGGCTGGGAGGGTGTGGGGGGGGGGGGGGGTGAACCACCGGAGCTCTCCGCTCCACGCGGTGATGGCAGCGGGGCAGGGAGACTAGCAGCCCCGCGATCTGCAAGTCACTGCCCGGAGCTGGAGATGGGTGGTGGGATGGAGGTTCCGAGGGGATCGTTCCCCCCCTCCTCCTCCGCTCCGCTCGGTCGCGGGCACCGCGCGCCCCCGGCGGAGCGCGGCGAACTTTACGCTTCGCCCCCGCCCCTCGCAGCGCGGCCGCGGGCGGCCCGGAGCTCCGCCGCTAACAAGTGCGTCGGGGGCCGGAACGCGCCGGTGGTGCCCCCCACAGCCCCCCCCCCCCCCACCCCCAAACCCCCGGTCCGCATCCCGCTCTGCCCGCGCGGTGTCAGCGTCTCATGGCAACGGCGCTGCCTCCGCCGGCGCTCAGCGGGGGGCCCCGCCGCCTCCGCGGCCGCGCGGGGATCACCCCGCACCCCCTCCACCCCGCATCCCTCCCCGGCCACAGGCGCGACAAGGTCACGGCGCGCCCCGCACTCACCGTACACCCCTTGCCCGGAGCTGCCCTCCAGCAGAACCGTCAGCAGCCCCAGCAGCCCGATCGCTACATCCATCTTCACGTGAGCATCCACATATCCAGCCCGGCGGTTGGGGGGCCGCGGGGAGGGGGCAGAGGCAGCGCAAAGCCCTCCGGAGCCCCGCGCTCCGCTGCGGCCGAGCCGCGCACGCCCGCGCAGGCAGGGCGGCGGGGGGCAGGCGGCGGGCACCGCTCCGCTCTTCCTTCCTCCTCCTCCTCCTCCTCCTCCTCCGCCTTCTCCTCTTCCTTCTCCTCTTCCTCCTCCTCCCTGCGCAGCGGGCGGCGCGGAGAGGCGCGGAGAGGCGCGGAGCGGAGCGGAGCGGAGCGGGCCGAGCCCCGCTCACAGCCCCCTCAGGGCTCCGGCCGCCGCCGCCGCCGCCTCCCGGGGCCGCCGAGAGCCTCCCGGGGCCGCCGCAGCCTCCCGCGCCCCGCGGCCATCAGATGCCATCGCAGCGCCGCGGCCCCCGCATGATGCGCGGGGCCCCCCGCGCGGCGCGGATGGAGGGGAGCGGGGGGGGGGGGGGGGGGGGGGGTCCGGGGGTGGGCGCGGGGCCGCGGAGGTGGGGCCGCGGAGCTGGGGGCCGGCCGGGCGGGCAGCGGGCAGTCCTCGGCGCTCAGCGCGCGTGCGGAGCGGCGGCCGGGCCCATGGCGGGGGCTGCGGGGGTCCCTCTGCCGCGCGGCGGTTGCGCGAGCGCGAGTGTGAAGCGAGGGCGGCCGTGTGCCGTCACGTTGTGCTATACGTGCCGGCAGCCGGAGCCGGGGAGCCGCAGCCCGGCGACGTCAAAGCTGCGTGGCTGGCTGCCGCGCGCCTTCCTCCGCCTCCTCCTCCTCCTCCGCCGCCGCCTCCCGGGTCCCCGCGGCTCCGCCACCGCCGCCGGGTGCGCAGGGACGCGGGCGGTGCCGAACCGGAGCGCCGCGCTGCGCCCGGAGGTGGGATGCGCGGGGCCGTGCGGGCAGCACGATGCGCGGGGCGGAGCGCTGCCCACCGCGGGACGCGAGGCGCGGCCGGGGCTGCGCGGGGCCGACGGTGCGGGGCGCGCCGCGCTCGCTCTGCCCGCGGGCTGCTGGGCACGGGCGGCACGACGGCGGCTCCCGAGCACCCCCCATCGGCCTCGGGCAAAGCTCCGGGCTGTGCTCCCCCAGGGCCGTGCCGGGAAGCGCGCTGTGAAGGTTTTTCTTGCCTCCGTTTACCGCTGAAGGCTTGTTGGGAAGTAGCTGGCCCTGTTCTTGCTCCTTCTGGCTTGATTCCTGCGGTGGTCGCGCTAAAACCTTGGGCACCTTGAGATAATTCGGACTTAATGCGGGCAGGATGGGTTAGGATCTGCCCCATCACGTTAATGCAGTGGCAAAAATAGGGCTTGGCCTGCAGTCCTAAGTGTGGCAATCTGGGCATGTATGGTTGTACTCGATTTCTTCCTCTGCCTGCATAAGTTAAGGATTAGCACTCAAGGCCAAGGCCAAGTGACATGCTCTGGAGCAATTGCACTGTCAGGGTTTCTTGTGACCCCTCTGGCACGAGATGGGACAGTGCTAACAAGGCTGGGACTTCTCGTGCACCATCCAGTGCTCTCTCGCACACTGATGGGAGGGGCAGAGCTCCCCAGTGCTGTCCTCCTGAGATGATTCTGGCACCCATCCAGGCAACACTGCGACTTCACTGTGATTGAGCCCAGAATATTGTCCCCCTGGAGACACATTGTCCTGTGCCATTCCAGCACCTCTCCCTGCCTGATGTGTTCACAAAGCAAGCCTGGCTGGCTCCAGTATCCAGAGAACTGACCCTGTGTCCAACCATTTCTTCTTCCCATAGGAAGCAAAGTTTCCAAAGGATTCAGGGATGTTTTCTGCTCTGGCTGAAGGCTGGGAAGGCTTGCAGAGATCCAACCTGGTGTGTAGACACACACTAAAATCCACATGGTTGTTGCTTTGCTGGTAAGACTGGCAAATGCAGGCTGGTGCCTCCAGCAGCACCCATACCCCCACTTGGTGTGTGTGCAGCCCCACTTTGCATCCCTGAGTGGGCATCAGCAAAGGTTGCTCTGTTGGGTACCACACCAGCACGCTTCCTTGCTGTAGACATGTACTGGAGAAAAGAGCAGACCCTCACCAACGAGCTTCTTACTTGACCATAGGATGTGCCAGCACAGTGTAGTTTTCCTCCTGCTTCGTATGCAAAAAGACTTGTGGGTGTGAGGGAGCCCCGTGTCCAGAGGTGAAAGACTTCCAGGCTGTGCCATGGCTCATTCAGCATTGAGGCAGGTGGGGCCAGGGGAGACAGGGAGGGTCAGCTTGGTAGATCTGACTACCCCAAAGTGTAGACACTGCTGGAGGATGCAAAGTGCTCCTCTTTGCCTGAATTTCTCTTGCAAGGAGAATTTGGGGGCATCTGCCTCAGTAGATCTCAGGTTGCAATGTGGCCTTCAGTAGATTGCATTCAATTGTCTGTTGCCTTTTGTCCTTTCTCTGCCTGAAACCAACTTCAAACCATCTCTGTGCTGCCACACACCTTCAGATCTGACCCCGATGTGACAGCTTTGCCACATCTTCTGGGCTTTGGTCAACCCAACCCAGGCAGGACATTCACCCAAGACTCTGCCCCCAGTTTGCTGCTTGTGCCCTCAGTCTCCTTAATCCCACTGTGTTGCGCTTGGACCTTCTCCAGAAGCCCTTTTGACCTTGTAAGGATGCTGTGTGTTTTCTTCACCCATAAGGCCCGTCCGTGGCAGGCCCTGTCCTGCAGGGGACCCTTCTCTGGAGGTGGACACAAGGATAAGACTTCCTTATGTACCATCTGCTCTGCATTGTACATTGAACATCAGTAACTCCCCAAGGAGTTGTCCTTTCTAATCTGGTTTCTGGACCTTACATGGTTAACTTCAGGATCATCGCAGCACAGACACACATTGTTTGGAGGACTGAAACCATTAACTGGCTGCTGCTGCACCCCATGGAGCAGCCATGAGAAGGGACACGGCATTGTTAGCACTTCGTTGGTGTACGTTCTTGGAAGTTGGGGCTGCGGTGCTGCAGAGGCCAAGGCAACAGTAAACCTTCCCACAAAAGCACTGTAGCTGAAATTCGTGGAAATCACCCAGAGGTTGAAATTAAACACTGTGGGTTAAGTGCTCAAATGATGTTGCCTGAATAGTGCTGTCTGACGTGGCTTTTTGAGAAGTACCTGATTCATTTAAGAACGTTTAAACGTTACCACTGTTGCAAAGATCTGCTTGGTGGTGGCAAGCTGTGCACCTAATCCTGACCATGGTGCTGGACAGTAGATCATCAAAGGAAAAAGGAGGAATATGCTCCCATGGGCCTGGTGTGCCAGCTGCAGGCCCTAGTGCTGTGTGCAGGCAGCTCCTCGTGGGGCCTGGCAGCACATCCCTGGCACCTGGTCCTGCTGGGAACCTTGTGTTCCCCGTGGGGGCTGACACAAGCACTGTGCCAGCTCACTCGTGGTGCTGTTGTGGTCAGGATTTGTGTCTGGGTTCCATCAGCACCAGCACTTGATTTGCTCTGGGATGGGAGAGGTAGAATCATAGGATCATAGAATCATTAAGGATGGAAAAGACTTCCAAGGTCATCAAGTCAACCCACCCCACCGTGCCCACTGCCCACATCCCTCAGCGCTTCACCCCCATGGCTCTGGAACACCTCCAGGGATGGTGACCTCCCCAGTCCTTGAGCAGCCCATGCCAGTGCATCACTGCTCTTCTGGGGAAGAAATCTGGCCTTCAAATCCCTTACAGCTTTCATTTATCACCAAAAAAGGCTCACCTGTCAATTCTAACCCTGAAATAATGCTCTCTTTGGATGTTGCCCTTATCACCCTTGATGCACAGCCCCTGTGTGTGCACCCAGAGCTCCACTGACCTGAACAGGCATTTTGGTCAGAGCCATGCTAGAGGTGTTGCTGTGCTGGATGACCCAAACCCAGCTGTATGGAGCACCAAGTGCATGTTGTAAGTCCTTCCTTTCAAGCTGAATTGGGCTACCTGAATAGCAAAGGATCTGGGAATGTACTGCTTCCAACACCCCAACAGTGAGATATTCCAGGGACAAGAAGGGTTTTGGCTCTTTTCTTGGCAGTGTTTTCACTTCATCCAGCAGCAGTCAGAAACACATTATTTTCTTTCTCATTTGTGAGAGCAAGTCTACAAACAATTGAGATTTGACTAAAGGAGACCATTAAGTAGCGTTAAGATTCAGAGTAATTTGGCAGTGTCAGTGACTTGTGCATCTTACTCTTCTCCCTCCTCATCAACACGCTGCCTTGAGATTCCCAGCATCCAACAAAACTGAGGCTAAACTAAACTACCTTTGTTAAAGCTGCAGTTGCAGAGTACAGAGAGCTCCTCTGCTTTCACATTCTTTCTACCTTTCTCTTTGACACATGTACTAAATCCCCACCCCCCCCCATACCTGCAGAAGAACAAGTGAAGAGTGCAAATGCTAAATGCTCATCATTTGGGCAGCACAGGCTCTGCCCAACTTAATTCTTAGCCCATGGGCTTCAGCTGCCACAGCAGCAAGGCTTTCCCTTCCATGGGCCGGGTGCCAGAGACCAGTTCAGAGTGGTAGCCCCAGTTCCTCTGCAGATTTCTGCTGTGGGGCCGCTCACACTCTCTTCATAAGATGGAGTTTGTTTTGAAAATTGGAACGGGCTCATTTAACAATGTTTAGGGCCAAACCTCCAAGGGATGGAGTTATTAGATATATAACTAAGCGTGACGGACCCTTTAGACACACCTGTTATCTTCACTGGTGCAGTTTAAGTCTCAGAACTATTATAAATTACAGCAAACTACCTAATTTCAGGCTATGTCTGCTCTCCAGGACTGGTGTGAATTTAGAAGAATCCTCCTGGCGTTGAAGAATTTACATGGGTGAAATGATTTGTGCCTGTGGTGGGAGATACACAGGTCCAAGGCCAAATTAAATGTAACTGTGTGCCTTGGGCTTGCTCTCCCCAGTATGTTTCCCTTTCTTTCAGTTCGAACGCTGTTGCTTTTGGTCCCCTTGCACCCCATACTACTTCATAGCGTGGGTAATGCTCCATGGCTGAAAGATGCATTCTGAGTTATTGCTCTGGATCCAGAGAGGCATCTTCATGGATAGTGTCACGCAGCCTTTTTCTCCTTCAGCCTTACCTGGCCACGAACGACTGCCCAGTAAAATCTAGGTTAAGGTCCATCTTCCCTTGAGCTGCAGCCCAGCCCCAGCCACCCAAGCAAGATGTTGCTTTCCACCGATTTTCAGTAAAAGACCTCATCCCATCGAAAGAGTGGAAAGAAGCAGACTGCCCAACTGTTCCCATGCTGTTTGGTTTGCTGCTAGGGAGCTCCCCGGCAGTTTCACTTACCTGCCTTAGTGACCAGAGTGGTCTCTGCACACATTCATGCACCGTATTTCTCACCACTCTGAGAAGAATGCATTGGGTTCACCCTCCTGGGACAAAGAGTTCAAATCCACGTAATGCCTCTCTGGTTTTTCATCCCTTCTCTCAAGCATCTCTTGCCCTTTTTCACTCTCAATAACAAAGCCACAGAGGCTGCAAATGAAAGCCGTTAATACTTGCTGTGAGATTAGGGTTTTGCCATGTTCTCCAAACTTTGATGCACACTTGAAGCTTTCATGTGCATCGAGCTGTAGTGGTGTACAAACGTGATAATAACATCTAAACCATACATGATCCTCCCTGGGCTCAGTGAGTCAGAGGGCACGTGACAACAAGTAGAACAGCAATCATATGCAATTAAAATATGGCTTTTTTATGCACTGAATAACTCAGTTTGCTGCATACCCACGAGGCCTTCATCATTTTAGGGAAGAGAAGAAGGTCTCTGAGACTCCAAGGCCCAGCAGTTGTTTCTTCCAGAGATGGCAGCAGACTGGTGATAGGAATACTCCATGACGTATCTCAAGGTAGGTAGAGGTAGTCTTCTTCACAGTGCAGTGATGCAGCACTGGAGCTGCACAGGGAGGTGGTGGAGTCTCCTTCTCTGGAGACATTCAGGACCCTCCTGGATGCCGAGCTGTGCAACCTGGGCTGGGAGCTGCTCTGGCAGGGGGTTGGACTTGGTGATCTCTAGAGGTCCCTTCCAACCCCTACAGTTCTGTGATTGTGTGAATGAATGAGTGCCTATTGACCCATGATCCACTGAGTGAGGAACAGGCTGCTAGATGGAGCCACAGCCCTTCTTCCCCCTTCTTAGGAAAGCCACGCGTGGGTGCTTGTGAGGTCTTTTGGCCATCAGTAGGAAGTTCCCATGCTCACAACTACCTGTGCTCAGCAAAAGAGACCCTTTTAATCAGCCCCTGCCCTGATGTGCTGGTCTCACCTGCATTTTACCTCCACCCTCACCTTAAATTTGGTACCCTGGCACGGCACCAGGGCTGTGCTCTGCAGTGGGCACCAGACACACCATGGAAAGAAGTATTGTGAGCAGCTGAAACAAACCTTGCATGTATCCACTGGCTTTCTTCAGACCCCTACAGGGCAGAGAAACAGAAGCTGGCCTGTGAGATGCTGTGCATCTCAGCCCTCTCATCTGCTCCATCCGCCTTCGGGGAGGAGCAGCCACAGGGACAGAACCAGCAGCAGCTCTGCCAGAAGCAGGGCTGGGAGAGCCCCCGGCTGAGGTGGCCATAAGGAGCATTTATGTTTAGAAGGAACAGACGTAGGGATGCACACAACTCACTGCCTCTGTACCACTGCTTGCTTTTAATTAATCTATGCGGGACGCAACCACCTCAAGGTCCTCATCTCCTGACTCAGGAGGAAAGGAGGAGGTCCTCTTAGATCCTTATAAACACAGCTGTCCTACCCACTGCCCCAGTCCCCCACGTCCTGCAGGATGGGCTAGCTGGATGAATGTAAACCCGCTGCACTCATGCATAGCCTGCTGTCTGCTTTGGTCTTCCTACAACAGCGGTATTGTTGCACCGGCAAGACGAGCGTGTTCTTGTTTGTGCCTAAGCACACACACAGTTTTGGCTGCAAAATGCAGCACTATTGTATCAAATAATCAAAATAATATTCTGCCCTGCTGCGCTAACACTGACTGGCATGTGAACAGCAATTCCCCGGAGTGGAAGGGAAGGGCAGTATGAAAGAAGTGGGTCACGTTTAATTAAGCGGTGACAAATGGGGCTGCTCACTGTATTGGCTGCATTGTGACCACAAGCTTCAAATTATAGGCAATGGAAGGAGCTGGACATCCTGTCAATAGCAAACAAAATACAGAAAACGCAGTCCTTCCTGTGGGCTGGCTATTACACAAACAAGCAGTGCACAAAGATAACTCCAGTAAGGCTGACATTCACAAAATAACGAGTGTCTTGTGCATTATCAGCAGGAAAAAGAAGTGAATTTTTGCTAAGTTAAAGGGAAATATTAATGCACAACGCTCCTGCTGGTGAAGTTGCCCCTGTTGCACTATGGAAATGAATCCTGGGAATTATTTAAAGTAACACAATCAGGATGAGTTTATTTCCCTGAATTAAATACAATCCCATTGGAGCATCACCATTCTTCTTCATAATGCAGAGAGAAACAAGTTTCAGTAGCTCCTGTCTACAGCCACAACATATTAAACGCAGGATGGGTTTCAGCAATGGAAGAGGTCTGCATGAGCTCAGGGTGTCTTGGAGTGCACTCTGCTGGTCACGGGCTGAGGGAGGAAGCACTGCCCTCTGTGCAGAAACCCACTGAAGAGCTTAGCTTGCTGTGGCTAAGGATCAAAATGAATACACTTTTAATTTAATTGTCGTCTCTTTGGTGTTGTGATGGGATGCTGGCCCTGTCCCCAGGATGCATGCAGATTTCCTCCATCCCTTCCTGGGATGGAACCTTCCAGGAAGGTGCTGCAGGGATGAGCTCTGCAAGTCTCACACTTTCCAGGAGCCGAGAGATGAGCAAATTAATTCTTCGCTGGGCTGTGGCACTGTGAGTGTCACTGGTGATGCGTGGCCAGGGCCAGGGAGCTTAGAGGTGTCTGCTAGAAGCATTAATACAATTTCAGCACGGTGTGCACCCTGTGACTTCATTAGAGTTAGGAAGCTTGTTGACTGAGGGGACCAGCTGGTGCAAATCACTTACACCTGCAAAGTAGCTCTCACACAGTCTTGTATTGCTGGCAAGAGCATGGTGAGGTGTGTGTGGCTGAGTGCAGTCCCAGCTGGGCAAAGCCACGTGGCGTCTGCTTCTTTCATGCTTTTCTTAAGAAGGACGTTGAGTTACACATGGTAGAGAGTTGGGTTACAGAGTTGACAGGTGCTCTACATTTTTTGCTATCTCTATAAAGAGTTAGTTGGATGGTCGTAGCCAGAGGGCAAGAGCTCAATGTCTGAGTGGACAGGTGGTGATGAGTGGTGTCCCCCAGGGGTCTGTCTTGGGACTAGTGATCTTCAACATCTTTATCAATGACACAAAGAGCAAGACCAAGTGCACCCTCGGCAGGTTTGCTGATGCCACCCAGCTGAGTGGTGCAGCTGGTATGACAGAAGGAAGGGATGCCATCCAAGAGGGCCAGGACGGGCTGAAAAAGTGGGCCCACGTGAACCAAATGAGGTTCAACAAGGCCAAATGCCTTCAACAAGGCCTTGGGCAGGCTGATCAAGTGGTTGGCAACCCTGCCCATGGCAGGGGGGTTGGAACTAGATGATCTTTAAGGTCCCTTACAGCTCAAGCTATTCTATGTTTCTATACGGGAGGTACCCAAGGGCCATGCACCATACCCAGCACTTGTTTCTGGAGCTCCAGCCTGAAGCTATGCCTTGCAGTGGGGCTGGAAACATGGATGCTGCACTACAATCTGGCAGCCAAACTGTTCCAGCAGTCTCCTTGCCAGCCACCATGTAAGATGGCAATACAAAACTGCAGTATTGCCCAGTCCCAGGGATAGCAGGTTTGGTGTGGTCTCTGGGTTGGGTGCTTCCCACCTTCTCTTGCAGGATCTTCCACAAAAAACATCATCCTTTTTTTCATGCTATTGTGTTTCTCCATCTCTTTAAGCAGCAAGAGCATTGTGGCTGCCCTCTGCTTTCAACCAGACCTAAAGAAGCCCGTTGAAATGTCTCACGCCAAATAGAGCATTATTAAAGGGGGGGAAAAATACTTTCCAGAAGTATGGACACCCAAGCTGGTTATCATCCTCTTTAAATGATAGCTCCCATCAGGCAGCCATGCAGCAGTGTAATAACAGGAGATACTTCACAGATCTCTGGCCCAGTAATTGCTATTCATTGAAAAGAGCAGCAATCAAACCAAGACCTCCTCTTAAAGGGTTATATTGATTTGTTTAAAGTATTCCTGCTGTGGACCTCGCTTTGTGTCTTTCTGATTACCAACCCTTCTGGAACCTCTGTCTTCTTGTGGTTTTTGTTTGTTTTACTCAAACTGAACACCAGAGCCCGCTTTGATTAGCTTGAAGAACCCCAGAGAAACAGACTCTCAACAGCTGTGCAATGTGCTTTCTTGCCTCAGAGTTCTCCTTCTGGTAGCAAACAAGGCTCTCCTGAGTAAGTCTGCATGGAAATGCATTAATTTTAAGGAAAGATTCATGGCCGGCAAGGGGTGGGCACACAAGGCTAGAAATTAGCGTGACAAGCTTGAAAGGAGAAAAAAAAATATAAGCCTTGGAGATGCACTGAATTTAAGTAGCTTTATTTCCCAGCTGTATGTTTATGCCAGCTGAGGATGGCTGGGAGAGATGGAGAGCAAGAGGTCATGTTCACTCCTAACCAGGAGCTCTTTCTGAACTTGTGCTCCCGTGTGCTCAAGGCTGTACAAACGCAGGGGAAAAGATGATTTCTCATCTTAAAGGAAATCATGTGAGAACCAGGATGCCTTCTCATTCTCTGCTTCTTGAAATGAACTTGCTTGCATCCCCACTCAATAAAGAGAGATGTTAACTTATTTTAAACGGTGATAAATGGAGATAATGCCTTTCTGCGAAGTCATTCTCATGAACTGACAAAGACTTCACCATTCATATCTTGCCTCAGTCTCTCCCTAACTGCCACAAACACTTTCACAGGCCATCAAGTGATGTGTTCAGGGTTCAACCTCGTCATCATAGAATCTTAAAATGGTTTGTGTTGGAAGGGACCTTTAAGACCATCCAGTTCCAACCCCCTATTATAGACAGGGACGCTTCCCTTTAGACCAGGTTGCTCACAGCCCCATGCAGCCTGGCCTGGAAAACCTCCAGGGTGAGGGAGTAGGAAACCAGGTCTTGACTTCTCTTCAGAGTACTTGACCCTGGGTTTGCCAGGTGAGGACAATGAGCTTCAGTGTGTGGTGTCTGGAGTAGCAGGGTTTGTGCAAAGGTTAATATGGCAACGGTCTGTGCCAACCTGGGAGCAGAGTATGCAGCTGTACCTTCTTAGAAACACCTGCTTTGGGCTATGTTGCATATCCTAAAACACAGCAAATGCAGCTGGCTGTGATTTGGTGCCCAATGGGCTTAGGAAAGCACAGCATACCTGAGCCTACAGACATTTTGGTATATGCACAGGAAATACCACGTGGGTCGGTGTGATGCACAGCTTCCAGCTCTTGTGAGACAGGAACTTAGGTCAAATGCTTCAAAACTCCAATTATTTTTTCTGATTCAGGCTAATGAAAGGAATTTCAAACAGAAAAGTGATTGTGACCGGTTGCTTTTAGGGGCTGAGACTAGGTGAAATCAATAGAAATGGCTCCTTGCTTTTAAAAGGTTTCTAATTATTGCCTAACATGCCATAAGTTTCTGAAAAAATATGGCCTTTAATTTACATGCAGTTTATTAGGTACTTCACACACCTGTCAAGTAATTTTTAACAGTAGAAAGCTGTTCACCTCAATAGTGGCTCATGGCAATGAGTTTTGCAGGTGAATTCCAGACAAAAACGACTCCTTTCTGTTCTTAGAAAAGATGCTTTTCTCTTCCTGTTTCAGGTGAGTCAGGCTTTTCATCCCTTTCTATTATTTTCCCTACTTTCCTTTTCATTGTTGCAAACAAGATGGGCTGAAAAATGGAACTGCTGTTCCACATTAGTGGTTCTGGGCTGAACAATAAACCTACTTCCCTTCATCTCAGGTAGAAGGGACATGAAGTTGATCCTTTCTGGAAGGGTTCTGTCCCTTTCTCTGACCTGTTCTACTGCTTCTCCAATGGGAAGAACAGAAAGGCAGCAACGGGAATGGGGAGACATCCTCTGCACAAACCCTGGTGGCTGCTGCTTATCTTCTGCTCGAGTCAAATTCATTTTGTTGATAAATCAGAATGTTATGGCTGGGAGAAAAATGAGCAACATTCTTAATATGATGGAGAAATTAAATAACATTTCCGGCAACCCAAGAGCATTTGCCCATTTAATTTCTGCCCACATGCTTGTTTCCCTTGTGTCTTTAATCATTGCTGTGGGGTTCCCAGGGCTTGTTCTGCTTTCTTTCTGGTCCTTAGGTATACAGGAGTAAGACCAAAGGGGGAATTTAAAGTTAACCTGAGCCTTTGGGTCATACAGCAGCATGCAGCACAGCTTGTGTCCCTGTCCTGCAGATCACAAGCCCCATTAGCTGCAGCTGAGCAGGGAGAGAGTTGGGACCAGGGCTCTGCCAGTCCCCTACCCATGCTGAGATCTGGCCTGCAGTGCCCACATCTTGTGAGTGGTAGGCTTCAGCCTGCACGAAAGCTTGGCTTTCCATGGATGAGACTATAGCTGCATGTTTTGGAGCTTTGCTGGTCCCTTGTTTTAGTTCCCAGGCTGGGAGCACTGGTAGCTTGTCTTTGGCTTTTCTTCACCACTGTGAAGCAAAGGAAAAAGACAATGACAGCAGCCCAGGAAAGGAAAGCCAAGTGTTCAGGTTGACTTTGGCATGCCAAAAGCAGGGCAAAAGACAAGTTATTTGGCGTCAGATCTGTGACAGCACAATGCAAAAGATATGTCTTTATCGTCCAACAAGAAGAGACTTCAAGGCTTAGGCCAGGCTGGAGTATCCCAAATGTTGTGGTGTATGCTGAGGGATGGCCCATGGCAGATGGTCACAGTGTCAGTTTAAAGGCAGATTTTGATTGTTCTTGCAACTACAGATCTTTCTTGAGAGGCAGCTTCATAGAAGTGGAAGGAACGTGGCATAGATTGGTGGAGGACGTGTTGCGGGACGAGGAGTATGAAGTCTAATGGAGACTTCAGCTATTCTTGTAAGAAATTACCCAATAAATTAAAATATCAAATATTCATCCAGGCATCTGTTTGACATTCTGTTCAAACTCATGCATTTTGAGGGGAATGCATATTTGGCCATTTTATTAATAACACATCTATTATTTATGTTTTTCTGTATTATTCATAAAACAGAAAAATAAAGAGTGTTTTTCTACTGAAGTGCACACATGGGAGTAGAAAGAAGAAAGAAAGTCAGCCACACAATAATTATATGAGGATTACTGGAACTTTTAACGATATGCACTGTAGTTCAGATTTTAGTTGGGTCTAAACTCTCCATTCCTCGGGAGGTGTTTTTGACTATTTTCAGTTTGAACTAGGAGTTTCAAACCAGTTGCTGGGATGAAAGGGATTAATTTAGGATTTCAGCCAACTTTCAGAGGAAAAGAACTCATAGCTTGCAATCCTCATTTCATTATTCAACCTTCACTGTCATTTCAGAATATCTTGAGTTCTTTCTCAGACTTCGCAAGCATTAGTGAGGCAGCCTGCACAGAGAGGTAGCATTTTTAATTGGTTAGACTGGCACAGGTAGAAAACACATGCAAGTCTTCAATATGAGCCCATTTTTAAGCTTGAAACATTACCTTACTCCTTTAGACCAGCAGATTTTTTGAAATTTGTCATCATCAGCAAAGCAGGTTAGCTGAGGTGCCACATTTAGTGCCACACTGTGTAGGAAGGCTCCAACAAGAGTCACTTTAAAAGATTCTAGCTTGACTCTCACAGCAATTAATTCAAATTTCTCCGTTTCTCTCTTACTAAATATAGTGCAGGTCTCCAGCACGTAGTATGGCAGCGTTGTGCCAAAGCATCTTCCACTGAAACCAAAATATCAGATGGCTATTGCAAAGAGATGAAGGGAAGAATTTGTATGGCCTGTGTGTGCACTCTCGTGTTGCTGTTTGTGAGGTTCTTCTTAGTGAAGAAAAAAGGCAATGAAAATAGTTTTCTGTACGCAGCAATACCCAGAATTGGAAGATGCAGCCCCCATCTGATTACTCAATGTCGTTTCACCATCAGCATCCAACTGTGGCTGCCACAGTTTCAGCTTTGTGAGCGGAGCTGAGTGCCCTCCTTCATACCCAAGTCCAAACTCTTGGAAGAAAACCAACCAAACAAAAAGCTAGCGTTGCCCAGAAAACTGATCACAAAATGTTAGTGAAAATACATATGAGGATAAAGCAGTAAAAGAGGTATTGAAGGACAGAATGACTTAGCCATAGGATTGTTTCGCCTTGTCTGTCTTCAATTGAAAGGATAATAAAGGATGTTCATAAAAGCTATTCTCAGGCTAGGGCTGATAAATAACTGTATTTGACTGCATTCTACTCTCATGAATTCCCACTTGTGGCTGAGAGCTGAGGTTGTGATTTTCATTTTTGCTTTAATTATACAAATATGATAAGAGGTTCTTGTGCTCCTTTTTCCCAACAGAGAGAAGGAAGCTCAGAACATTAAACAGTTTACAAAAGGGTGCACCTTTGATTGGCCTCAGGCAATCTACATGACTGCTTCTAGGATTAAACTACCATGTTAGAAAACTGTCCATGACTTCAATAGACCCAACCCAGACTTTACTTTCAAGTCACAGCTTTAAAGAAACCTGGAGTACCCAAGCATATATGTCAGTGTGAAACCAGAGGCTGGCGTAGAAGTGGGGTGCAAATGTCATCATTTGAGGAGATTTTACTGAGTATAATTTCAAATTACAGAATCATGTGGCTTTCCTAATTGCTATGGATAGTATGCTCATAAACCAAGATGATATTTATCATCAGGTATGAAATCATCTCTGTGGAATCTGATTCTACCAGAGTTAATGTTTAATAATTAGGACGAACCCAATTCTAATGACTATAACACATAACTCACCAGTAGGGTGGTAAGTTCTGAGGAAGCTTCATAGTACTGCTCGGCCTTCAGGAAAACAGATGAGGCTGTGAAACAGCAGTTGAGCTGTTGCTTTCCCTTGCCTTCTAGTCCCATTTTTTAAAGTCCTGATTAATGTGTAATTGTTTTTCTTAGGCTTTTTCTGTCTTACATGTACCATAAGCCCTTTCAATAGGAACAGTGTACCAAGGAGTTTCACCTCTGTGCCCAAAGGATGAGAGGTGATGGCCTCAAGTTGCAGCAGAGGAAGTTCAGGCTGAATACTAGGAAAAAAAAAATTCTGAAAGAGTGGTGATCCACTGTCACAGCTGTCCAGGGAAGTAGTGGGTTCGCCATCCCTAGAGGTGTCCAAGAGCCATGGAGATGTGGCATGGTGGGAGTGGGTGGGGCTGGGCTTGGGGATCTTGGAGGGCTTTTCCAACCTGAATGATTCTGTGATTCAAGCTATCCTATCTCCACAAAATGGCCC
The DNA here is from genome assembly GCF_038088225.1 of Cyrtonyx montezumae. Lineage (NCBI taxonomy): Eukaryota > Metazoa > Chordata > Aves > Galliformes > Odontophoridae > Cyrtonyx > Cyrtonyx montezumae. Next base: position 3,121,650 of record NW_027071826.1, read on the forward strand.
TGGTGCAAGCTTATCTAGCATTTGTAAGGCAGAGAAATTCATTGCAGGGCTGATGTTGGAGGCAAATACCTTATGTGCCAATGGCCTCACATTCACAAATGGGAAACGGCAGATCTGGCAGAGCCTCTGAATTAGTGCATGAAAAGCTGAGTGTTTGGGCATTACAGCTCCTAAAGGTCACATCTTTTCCTTATGGAAGAGGAAGAAAGGGAACAAGCCTTCATCTCCATGACAGCAAGTCTGCAGCACTGTGGTATTTGTTGAAAGCCAGACACGTCTCATTCCTTTGATGTTCCCAGTCATCATTCCCTTGCAGATAGCTGTGGTTACCTGCTTTGCACAATGGAACCAAAGCTTCCTGTGGGCACAGCAGTCAAAGGTCTTCCTGATTAGTAAGCTTTCACACCCCTCAATGGGTGCTGGATAGAAAGTCAATTGCTTTTTAAAGCCGTTTGTGCTTTTGAGGTCGTAGAATCAAAGGATATCCCAACTTGGAAAGGACCCATCATGATCATCAAGTTCACCTCCATTTTGTCCAACAAGTAGGACGATCTGGAGTGGTAACAGCAGCCAACAGGCAGGAGCAGCCCCTGTTTGAGCCACATTTTGCAGCTTGCATTTGTGTCTCCTTCAGTTTGCACATCTGGGGAAGAAGAGAATCTAAATGCCAACCAGAGAGCAGTTCTGTGCTAGCCCAAGGTCATTCATAAATATTCAAAAACTATCCCCTTGATGCTCCATTTCTGTATGTATTCATATGCATATATCTATTCATATATTTAGGTCAACAAAGCAGAGTTGCATGTATCTGTGTATGTATATAAACACATATATTTACACAAGGTACACATACATACACAGAAACGCCTACAGACGTTCATGAATATGACTTAATTGTTCTCAGCTGTCATAATATTTCTGTCAGCTTCCAGTCCTTTCTCAAATCCTGTTAATTCTCTTAGTTTCTATAATGCTTATCAACCATTAATTAGACAGCTTAATTCTGTGTTAAGTTCTTGCATTACCATAGCCTTTTCTACCTGTTAATTTCTTATCCTGCAGCCAGGACAGGGAGAGGAGTGCTCCCAGCACTGCCTTCTGCGGACTGCTCATTAGTTTGCACAGACTTATTATGCTCCTTGCTGTTCGTCTCCAGTGTAAGGAAAACGAACCTAATTGTGAACAGGGGAGGTCTGCAATGTCTTCATTCTTCCTTTGTAACTTTTCTTGCTGCACTCTCTAATTCTTTCTTTACATAACATCATCAATACTGCATGCAGATTAGTCCCACGCAGTAGCTGGCAATTTTTGCCTGCCTTATTTTCTCTGCACAGTCAGTGTTTTCCTTGCTCTTTCTGCCATGTTAAGCAGATTCTGTTAGCTCTGTATTAGCCCTGATGATGGCATAAATAGAGAAGCTTGTTTGGGGAGGGGGATAGAAATGCTCCATCATGGGGATATGGAAGAGGAAAGAACTACTGCAAGCTTCATGTGCCCCCTAGGAGGCAAAGCAAGGGTTTCAACACTAAGGGGGTAAAGCCGTGCCTGTTAGAGCAGAAATAGTGAGGCTGAGCAGAGATTCCCCAGGAAATGGAGAAGGAGATGTCTGGAAGGGCAAATTCTGCCACAGAGGTCATAAAGTAGAGAAGAAAAATTGGAACGGCCAACTGCCAGTTACAGCAAGTTATTTGATTGTCCACACTAAAAGGACTAAGTAGAGAGAACAGTAGGTTTAATTGAGAAGAGGCCATACACTGGATGAATCTGCTTGTTTTTCAGCAGAATGTCCAGGGGACTGAAGCCTCCATCTACTTACTGGAAATGAAAACGTGATGAAAACTGCAAAACACAAGAGGCAAGACAACTTCCAGTGGCTGTGTGTGAGCAAGTGGAGGGACTGTCCTCTCTTCCCTCAGTAATGCCAAAAAAGAAAAAACAGATAATAAAAATTAAGTATCAGTATATCAGGATCAATAGCAATGCTAGCCAAGAAACTGAGAGCTTGAGTGTCAGTGCTTTGGATTATTGGCAGAAGGCATATGCTATAAAAAAGTGTACGTGGGGTTTGGGCAACTCCAGTCTTGGTGGTTTGTGCTCAATATTCTGCTCAATCTTCAAAGGTTTCCTGAAGGAAAGAGTAATTAAGGATGTGGAAGCTAAAGGTAGACAGGATAAATTACATGATGGTCTTATCACTGGTAGATTACAGCGGAGACATTTTATATCTTTTTTGATATGAAAACAGTTTCTTAGATAAGGAAAATGCAGCAGATCCAGGCTATCTGATTGAAGTAAAACATTTGACTTTGTTTCCCACAGGAAATTATTACGAAAGGTTGAGCAGCTGGCGATTAAAACGTATACTGCTGGCCAGTTAGGGAGCTGAATGAAGGAAGAAATTCCTCCATGAGAGGGCAGTGAGGTCCTGGCACTGCCCAGAGCTGTGGGTGCCCATCCCTGGTGGTGCCCGAGGCCATGGATGAGGCCCTGGGTGGCCCAAGCTGACGAGGAGTGTCCCTGCCTATGGCAGAGGTTGGAAACACATGTGTCTTATGGTCTGTCCCGAGCCAAGACATGCTGTGATTCTGTTCATCAATGTCCATGGGTGAACACAGTGTGAAATACTGGAGAAGCTCATGGTGTCTGGATGCACTTTGCCCAGCTGGACTGACCTGTGCTTTTTGCCACAGTACACTCAGACAAACCATGACACTGTGCTCAGTGCCTGGTCAGGGAGAGATTGCTGTTGGAGTGTATATTCCAATAGTTAAAACTGTCAGTTGTGAAGGTACAGATGCTCCAGGGTGATAAAATGAAAACATGTTATTTACTGCATTGGAAATGCCATGGTGACAGTTCATTCATAAAAGCTGCAGTGCAGGTGTTAAATTCTGGGTGCAATAATCATCCCAGGGCAGAGAACTACCATTGGTTGTGTCTATCAGTTGTGTTTGTCATGAGTCCTTGAAAGAGGATATTTGTGCAGGGTGTCCCTCACGCCAGGGTTCCCCAGGACTCACTTCTTGCAGACACTCCCCTGTGACCCTGTATGCATCCCATTACTTAATGCCTTGGTCCTTTTAGCAAACCAGGGTCAGTATTTCTTCCCCTCCCAGGGTAAAAGCGCTAAGCACATTACTGTTAATGAATTCGTTAGTGATAGCACTCAGGTAACTATGGAGATGAAGGCCATGTAAGTACCTAAATAAATTAGAGGGGCTGTGCCAGAACATGGCCCTTCTACCACCATTTGTAACAGCATTCAGAAGTATTACACTCCTGCAGGACTGATGAATTGTGCTTTGCAACCTTAAATCTACTGCAGAATACAAGGAGGTTAAATAATAAAAGTGATGTTCATTATAATGAAATTAAATAGGCATCAAAGCCACAAAATTCCTGAACTGGTAGCAACTGAATCCAACCAGGACTGTGCTGAGGAGCTGCCTTGCTCCTGTGGCTTGCGAAGCCAAGCTTACCTAGGTGAGAGCTTCCTAGCTGGCCATGCACCATTTCAGGAGCTCGAAGACATGGCACAAGTGGCTGGAAGTGTGAGAGCTTGGCTCCTGCCCTATTTTGGAGCCCATGCCCTCTGCTTATTCCTCCCCTCACTGGGGAATGGGCAGCGATGCAACCATGTGTAATAACCTGTTACAGTCTGTGAAGTTCCACAATACCAACGTGCATGAGCAGCCATGGAAAGGGCTATTTAAATCATTGACAGTGACCTAAAGCTGCCACCGATTTCAGGTCCCTGTGTTTTCCTCTTCATTTCTGTGTCGCTGATGCTGCTGCCAAAATGCTATGATTTAGGAACCTGGTTGAAGTATTGGCTCACATTTCTTCCCCGGTTGCCTTGAATGCTTTCAGCGTGCTATTCCTCAGCAAGGCTTGTCAGGAGGATGTCTTTCACTGTATTATATCTCTCTGGAAACGAATGCAGCAACAGATTGCTATTGCCATTCTGAAACCTTCCCTCTCCGTGGTTATGGATGAGAAAACTCAGACACCTTCCTGAAATGAAGCTCCTTTGAAATCTAAAATAATTTTCTGCTCTACTGGTACCCTTTAGTAGAAAGAAGGAGTAAAGTGGTGAGTGGGACTGTCTTTGTTAAACAATCCCCTTAGAGGGGAAAGGCTAAGGAGCTTTAATTCTTAGCACTGCAGACCTGCCATATTGCGGTTACTATTTTATAGCTTTACATCTGCACCGCTTGAAAGCAGCAGAAAGCAACAGCTTTGCTCAGCACAGAGTGGCTCGGCTTGGATAGAGCAGTCGCTGGTAAAAGAGCTGTGTGACACAGCGTGGGAGGCTTTGCATCGTTCACTGGGGGTAGTGATGCTCTCTGCTGGGACTATGCCCAGTCCCTGGGTTCCTTCGAGTGCATCCATTGCCGTGTTCCTCCAGCTCAGCTTGGCCTCTGTGCCTCCTTATCAGCCAGGTGCTGCAGTGAAGATGGGTTGTATGCCCCATGGATGGGAATGTCCCCAGCTCCCATGACCCAGCCTGCATCCAGAAGCCACTGAGCAATGTGAGCAGGACATGAGCAAGCTCTAAGCCTTTGGATGGAGCACGAAGTGGAGCTGGTGTAGAGCTGCTGGAAAAGGGAGGTTAGTTGGGATTGGGATTCTGTGGCATCCAGGAAGGACTCCAGCGGAGTGCCCAGGTGCTGCTGCGAGAGGTGATGTTGCTGTGCTCTGCTCCCCAAGGGAAGTTGAGAGGGGTTAGCACGTGGCATGTTGCATCCACACTCACATGACTTCACCAGTTTTGGGAGCGTGAAGGAGAGCAGCATCCCCGCAAAGAGCTGGAGCTATGGCAGAGCCAGTGGGAGGAGATGCCACAGCGATGAAGGAGGATCTGGCATGGATTTGAGTTTAAATGGCATGTTGAAGTATTTGATTTGCTGCACATAATGCTGAGCTCTTGCAAAAGAGGCAGTGCCCCTTCCTGCAGCTTGCTTTATGTGGGAATACAAATACAACTGGTGTGGTGCAGACACAAAGCCCAGGTGAGGCCCTCTGTCTAGATGTGTACACTGGTATATGGGGCATTTGGGTCTTCCTGCATTCAGAGCCAACTTGGCAATTGGTCTGGGGAACTGGGAGCTGTGTGCCTGCCAGGGAAGAGCACAGAAGGTAACCACCAATGGAGGGGAGTATTTCCCTGGGTAGTATGCCAAAACTGTTGTTTGATGGTCTGTTGTAGTGGGCATTGCTGAGCTGTTCAAATCCCACAGAAGGAGTTATGCAAGAGCTGCCATAAATGCCATCATTCTCCTCTTTCAACTCCTCCAGCTGAGACATCCCAACCCTCTCTGCTATCCCCTTGTGCCAACACAGTCAAAGCTCCCCGTGAAATTAACTCGAGTCATCCAAGCCCAAAGCAAGATGGGCACTACCTTGCATGGCCCAAGGAAATGAAAATAACACAGCAAAGGGCACTTCTGGCTTCAGTAGTTAAAGCCTTGCCATGGACAATGTACTCAGCTAATGAAGAGAGACACTTGATAGGTTCTGGGTGAATTAATATCCAAATGGCATTATTGCTGAAGCAAGGCAGGCTTCACAGAGAGCAGCTGGCAGTGGAAATGCAAAGCTCATTACAGAGGAAACCAGTCCCACTACTACAAGTGCCATGTGCTGGGGGATGCTTGGGGACCTGTGGGTGGGAGCACTCCCTCACTGCTGGGGGCATCTTGGGGGAATTTCCTCAAAATGAGCATGATTTAAATGCAAACTGGGATTTACCTTTCTGGGAGTTGCTCTGCTCACTTGTTTATTAGCTTCATTCTCTGTGGGTTTGTGGCTGTTAAAGGGCAACTTGTGGTCTGAAGCAGTGGTTTAATTGCTGGTTGCATTGGGGCCGGACTGGACGTCACCTGCACAGGCCAGGGTGGTGACATGGAGGGTGCAGATGGATGCAGCTTCATTTTTAAATAGAAATGATTCCAGCCATGGTTGGGTCCATAACAGAATGCAACTGCTCAGGAACTTTGCAGCAAGCTTGATCCTCTTTCAAGCTCCTCTTTTCCCAGACTCCCTGCTTATTAATCACCAGAGAAATGACTTCCTTTGGTAGTGACTACAGAAATTTTCAATTAGCCAGTGTGATTGGCTGCGTGTAAGAGAATTAATGTAACATATGCTAAGTGTATGCATGACCTATTTAAAGTGATGGATAATCTTTCCCGGTGAAACTCTTTTAATGGTATGTGCCTGCTACACATCAGTGAGTGTAAGATTTTGATTCTAAATAGCATTGCAGTTTGTTCTTTGTAGAGAAGCAAAGTGAAAATAGGAACTGGGTCTTTCCAGGATGCAAATCGACACTAGTTATTTTTATTAGGAAATGGTAGAAATGACCCAAAGTAGCATGGGTTGAAAGACAAAGCATCTCAAGCCTTGAATGCAGCCAGCTGGGCATGACCCCTAGGAAATCTACCAGTGCAGTACATCCAATGAGAAGCTGAACTCCTCAACAAAACTATTGCCCTGTTCTTGGATGTTGATATAGAGCTGAAACTCCCAAGTGAGGTTTTTTCCCCAAAACTCAAGCCCCTTTGATGCATTGCAGGTTATAGCAATTAATATCAGGTTGAAGTGAATAAAATATTTATTGCATTATGTAAAATCTCCTCCCTATTGCTCAAAATCACTGAAAATGTGCCATTTGAGGGATCAGAGGAGTCACTACTTGTAACAGCTTGAATTGTGCTGGCTTGTGATGTGGGTTATAAAAACAGCAAACCTCTGCCCCCTTCCTCTGGCAGAGCTCCTTGCCCCAAACGCCTCCATGGAGCCCATAACTTCTGCTGATGTCAGAGCTCTCACAGTCGTTTTCAACCTTAATCCAGGGCCTTGAAGTGGTGTCAGAGTTGCTATTGGCTTCAGTATGTTGTTTGAGTGGCTAACTACTCATCTTGTTAAAAATGTCACCTCATCTCGAGTCTGAATTTTTCCAGGACCTGGTGCTACATATTATCCCTCATTATTCCTTTTCCTGTTGGATGTCAGAACCCTCTCTCATCAGAAAATGTCTCGGATTCAGGTACTTGTAAATGATGAGCAAGTCACCTCTGGGCCTTTTCTAAATGCACCCATCTTGAGCCTCATTACAAGCAGGATTTCCAGGTCTGATGCACTCCCAATACCAGTGAGTTTTTCAGTGTAAGCACCAAAATTGCACCTAATACCAGTAATGGGTTCACAGATCTTTTGCAATGTGACACCAGTGCTGATCAGTGCCCGTCTCCCTGGGCATCCATCAGTGGCATCCTTTCAGCTTTGCTGAATGTGGTCTTTCCTTTTGCTCTGCTACCCTCCCAGGCCACCTGTGGCACCAAGTGGACACCTCTCATGGTCATTCTTCCTCCCATTTATCAGATGTTTCCACACTGGTTATCCCCCTTCCTTATGGATCAGGACCCATCATGGCCTTGTTTCCTTCATGCAGCTTTTGGGGATGGGCAAAGTAGGGGAGAGGTGGAAAGAGAAGGCCCCGAGGTGCACAAACCTGCATATACAGGACAGAGATGATCCAAGGGCAAATCCTTGGCAGGAGGCTGCCCTGCCCAAGTGCTCACTGTCACCACACACATGAGCAAAGGTGAGGGAGGGAGAGAAAGGCTTCCCACAGCCAACACTGGAGCCCCAGTCTTTGTTCTGTTCTTTCCCATTGGGACATCTAAACTCTCAGGACGTTTTTCTTTGAGGCAGAAGGCACAATTTGTTTCTGCCACCTTTGCAGCTCCAAAAGGGGGTTACACAGCTTCACAGGGAGATTGGACATATAAATGGAGCAGAAATTCATTGAGGGTCACTAGATATTTCCTCGGTTGCAAGTGCCTGGAGAATGGAGTACCCACGCAAGGATAACACATATCCTTGCATTTTCTGCATTCAGGGGCACCCACTTTTGGTGACCCTGAGGGACAGGACACTGCATTAGCTGGACACCTAGACAGAGCAGCAGCTGACTTGTTTCCTCGGGCATGTGCATCTTGCAGACAGTATCAGACCAATGATTTGTAGGGACCTGGGGTGCTCAGGGAAGAAAGCTCTGTTTCACCCCTACTTGGGGCCCTTTGTCCTACAGGAGGAACAGTGGCATCCTGTGCCTGGTTCTTGGTTTGTAACTGAATGACAACACTGCACATAGGACAATTTTCCCATAACAGTCTTTTTTTTTTTTTGCTTCATTTAAGTAGTGTTTGCGAGATGAGGTGAGTAGAGCTCTTCAGGATCTGTGCTGAGTGCAGGAGAGCAGGGGCTGTTGACCATCTATTTAAGAAGGGAAGATTTACGTTCTCCTGATATTGGACAGAACTACTCCGTTTCCTCCCAGTTTCTTTCCTGAAGGACAAAGTTAACTTTAAAACGAGCAACTAAATAGTTCTAGTGGGATATTAAATTTCTACCAATATGAGAGAAATGAAACAGCTGTAACTGTAGCAATTTATTTTTGTGTTATTGTTATTTCCCTTTACTGTGTTAAGGCTTGTGTTCTGGGAACTGGTTTTGCCAATTTCCAATTGGTGCTGTGAGTAACATGTAACAAGCAGATGATGAAGGACTTGTCTTAACTATTAATATAATGGATGTGCTCTTGACTTTTCTCCAGGTAAGACTGGAGTATAGTCAAGGCAGTTTTTAGCTGTTGTACCTCTTCCCAAAGGCACTTTTACACAGCCCAGAAGAGCCATTGCCTTCTCTGTCAGGTACTGAGGAGCGATAGCTATCCTGAGTGAAACATGGGCAAGATGTGGCTCTGTATTTAGCCACATGGCTAGCCAATGTGATGGCTTGGTGTTTGGCGTTGACTTCATTTGAAAATACAATACATCATGCTAATGGAAGTGCCTTACTTCACGGAAGTGTTAACAAAAAGTGAGCCACAGTGCTGGCTCATGGCTGAACCTCACTGGGTTTGGTGGCATAAGATGGTACAGGCCCTGGAGAGCTGTTCAAGGGACTCATTTTATCTCTCCTTTAGGGAAGGTTAAGTTGGCAGAGCCCCTTTAAGCCGAGTGCTTTTGCATTGTCCTTCTGTAAAAAGAAAATTATTCAAAACTTGTCCACAGTTTCAAAGCAACTGTAGTCTGCTCCTGCACTTGGCAGCTTCCTCTGAACAGCTTTTTTTTCAACTGTGTCTTATTTGGGGTTAATTAACTTAGTTTAATAACATGTGTTCAACAGGGTGAAATCAACAATGTGCACATGGAAACTACAGAGTCAGAGTGTTACACCAAACCCCTAGGAAGGCGAGAAAGCAGATGATTTTGTATGTAAGAGAAGATTGCTTTTGGATTTGATACAAAAAGAGAGATAAAATGGGGAGTAAGAGTTCTGTGGGATCTCAGGATTATGTGCTCCTTTTCCTTGCTTTTTCCATACACCAAGAGCCTCCTCATGCCAACAGAGCTGTGGCAGAGGATGGAGGCACCCTCAGGGCTCTGACCAACATGGAGGCCCAGCATCTTTCTCACTTCAGCTTTTCTCCTTATCACAACCTGACTCGGTGCTGGTTGTCTCTCTGAGGCACATGAATGCTGGCCTGGGGGCTCCCCATTTTTGCTAGAGTGATGTTTGATATGGCAGAAAAGGAAGAGCCATGAGCATGGGTGGGAGGCTGAGCCAAACTGCAGGGCCTCACCCTGAGGGAAGGAGTCCTGTGGGGCAGATCACCTTGATGTGGACAGTGGCATCATTTCTATCTCATGTCTGTGCTGCTGAGAGGGGCTGTGGGCAAGCTGGTGGTCACAGTGGGAGGGCAGCTGAGAATGATTTGTGTGTCGTATGGAAGGAGAGAGACGGTGATTAAACATCATCTTTATTGGCCATTTCCTCATGTGAAGTAAATCAGCGAGGCTTTGCTGACTCCATAGATTTATGTTAGTTCAAGGAAATCGATCTGGTATATTTATGTTACTTTCTTCTGGAGGTTGTAAGTTCTCCATGGCAGGGACTGAAGGGATATGTCCTAACAGAGCTGCATGCTCTGCTCTCAGCACAATTCATCCTCAGCTGGTAGCTCTGGGTGGATGGTGCTGGCTCCATCATCAAGGCTCTGCTACTCTCCTGAGCCACAGCTCACCAAGGGACACCTCTCATGGTCATTCTTCCTCCTATTTATCAGATGTTTCTTCCCTGATTGGGGAACTGAGCAATGCCAAGTGACATTAACACCAGTGGGACACTCAGCAGCTTGGCTACTCAAGATTACAGATCCTCTGCCCCAAGACACACTGCCAGGCATGTGCAGCCAAGTTCAGTGCCAGCTTTGCTGTGGAGTACACAGAAAAGCAGATTTACAGAAAAAAAAGCATGAAGAGCAGGCCAAAGCATGAAGAGTAACCCAGTGTGTGAAGAACAACCCAAAGCACGAAGACTAAACCCATTATCTCCCCATGTGGATGCTCTCTTTTTTTTCTTTAAAAAAGAAATTCCTTAGGACACAAGCTGCCCGTTACTGTGTATTAGAGTACCTGTCTCAATCTCTTATAAAACCATGTGTTTTAATAGAATCAATGATATTAATTGCTATTTGGAGCTATTTCATGTGAAGTATTTACACAAGTGCTACTGAACACAGGCAAGTGTGTTGTTTTTTTTTTCCTTAATTTTGAAGAAGAGTGGATCAATTTTTATGACCCAGGAATGAAATCAGACAACTATACAGTGGTCTTTAATTCTATTTCATGTAAGAAATGTATTGATTTCAAATTAAGTAACGCTAATTTGAAAGCATTTCTTTACAATTGTTGCTCTTCCACATCAAACTTTGTACTGAGGTGTTCTATTAGATTAACTGCGGAATTACAGAGAGGTTCTTGGATTATTCCTCTGTCACGTGCCTTCTTATGTTTCTGGGAATATACCTGCTGTAGCCCAAGTCTTTCAGCAGTAAGAACTCTGGGGCAACACCTAGAAAATCAGCATCATAGGCAGCACCATCTGCCCTTGCTGTGAGTATGGAGCCAGTATATGATGTGTTTAGTGGCTGGGAACAACCAAGGAGAAGCAGCCTTCAAGCACAGCCAAGTCTCCAGACTGTCATGCAGTGTGTCCTAGGTGTCAGAAGACAACTAAAGATACTGATCATCTTCACTTCTGGTGAGGCTGAAGCACATGGTCTTTTAGCAGAATCCTAAAGCTTTCCATCTCTGGGATCTTCATGCCACAGAAGAGGATCTCCATGGAATCGAGGAATCACCAAGGTTGGAAAAGACCTACAAGATCATCCAGCCCAGCTGTCCACATATCACCAATAGTTCTCACTAAACCATATCCCTCAACACAATGTCAAAACATTCCTTGAACACCTCCAGGGTTGTCGACTCCACCACCTCCCTGGGCAGCACAATCCAGCACCTGACCACTCTCCCAGATAAGTATTATTTCCTGATGTTCAGTGTGAATCTCCGCTGGCACAACTTGAGGCCATAAGGCAATTTGAGTTCCATGAGCTGTTGGAAAATGATCTCAGAGCTCCCTGTCTTGGCTTCAGCAAGCAGCAACATTTTCATCCAGTCTATGGCTGCCTTTTGCTCCTCAGCCCTCATTAAAAGCAGTTGAATAATCATGTCATTCCTGCGGAGAACTCCTCCTCCATTAATGTTATTTTCCTTAAACAGATGATGCTCCCAACGCTGGCAGCATGCCTAGTCTCTCGCTGCAGAAATTAGGGCTGTGCTGAGAAGGTGCCACTTCAGACCCTCCATACGCCTCCTGCCCACCCTTAGTCCCAAACGAGCCACTTCGTTACAGAAAGCATCAAAACAATCATGTCCTAAAGCTTCATTGCAAACAGCCTTTCAGGGAGAGTCTAGTCCTCTGCAGCTGCATCTGCTCAGCTTAACAAAAGGAAGGTGAGGGGTTGGTTTGAACACAGTCCAAAGATTCCTGAGTGGGAAGACTATTGTGTCTTAAATTCTACAGAAAAAAGAAGGGGTAAAAACAGCAAAGTCTGACAGAGAAATTCACACTAGAAACAGAGCACAGATGATGTTCATTTCCTTTTATACATTTTTTTTTTTAAGAGGAAATCAGCTCTTGAAAGAGCTTTCCTAGAATCAAGGTAAATTCTGAAGTTTTACAGTTTTCCCCTGAAGTTCAGGTGCCCCTCACTTACAGGCATCTTACTGCTGAACCACAGGTTAGGATTTGAGCAGTGCAAGTGCATGGCAGATGTGGTTGATGTAGATAATAGGTGAGGCTCTCTGATCGCAATCACTTCTACTGACCTTAAAAATCAAATCCCTGTGACAGCAGGGGGATCTGCAGCAGGGTTTTGCAAAGCCTTTGCACCAGAGGCCTCACCAGAAGCCCAGGACGGGGCCATATTATGCCAGCCCAGGAGCCAAGGCTGGTGAGCCTGTAATGGCTCACTGTGTCCTGAAAGGATATCGAGGGGAGGGATACAGAGAGCTTATGCTAATTTTTCATCATCTGCTAAGCAAATAAATTGATATCTGCCTGTGAGAAAACACCGTGGTTGCAGATCTCAGCACCACCCGTTGACTGTGCACTGGGCATGGCTGTTAATTGAGAGCTGCTTATGAATAGCACTCCCATGGCCCTATTAAAAGAGCCTCTCTGCTGTTACATTAGCAGAAAAATATCCAAGCTGCTTTGTAGTGTTGGCAAACCTTACACGTTCCTTTGAGGCATGTGCATCCCTCTCCTGTTGAGCACCAGGAAAATCTTGATCTTTCAGACCTGTGGCCATTAAATATGGAAGAGTGTCACAGGACAAGGAGGTTCTTTTGGTGCGAGACAACAAAGCGGGAGTGAACCAAATGCCAAGTTTCATCGCAGCAGTGAGAACCTTAATTGCACAAACATCTATTTCTATGCGAGATAAAAATGATTTAGACACAAGCAAAATGCAAACAATTCAAACAGGAGTGTACTAAATGAAATGCAAAGAGGTTAAATGCCAGAGTGTTGGTTGTTGGTTCAACTCCGCATTGGCCATGCTGGGAGGATATTTTGTGCAGCCAGAGCTGGGTTTCATTAAGAAGGGCAGGTAGGAGGTTCATGATGAACACTATCCCTGAAGCCAACTCAAGGAGATCCTTAGAAATTACCCCAAGTAAGGCTTAGGGTCCAACCCCTGAGGTCTGCCTTTCAGCTTTTATCCTTCCCACGTGGCTCAGACCACAGAGCAGTTGGGTTCAGCCTGACCATTTGATGCCCAGTGAGAAGCCCTGCCTTGGTTCAGGTCTCTCTGTCCAGTCCTTTCACTTCCTTGGGATCACAGAACATCTCAAGTGAAAAGGGACCGACAAGGATCATCAAGTCCACAGCTCCTGGCTCCACACAGTACCACCCAAGGACTGTTTCTTGAGGAGTCTACAAAAACTTGTTCCAAAACCGTTTTTAACTTTCCAGGACACCTGAAAAAGCTCTTGAGCCTCACAGAAAAGACTGTTAAGTTGTGTACCTTTCCCAGGTGAAGATTTTTGTACTGATGGCAATCTGTTTCATTTGCTGTACATCATTAAGAAACTACACCATGGTGGCTGAGTACTTCGTGCTGAAAATCAGCTGAAACAGTCACTTTTTCAGACATGGTTGTATTTCCTCAGTGAGAATCAGTCTAATCTGAGGAAAATGAGAAAATCAAGAAGATTTTCAGGTTGCTTTGTCAGCATCATTCAGTCTTTTCCAGAGCCCATGGGCAGATTCAGAAGATTCATAAGAGCCCTGGAGCTCTACAGAACCCTCTTCTGATACTCTTCTTCAGTGGTTGGTCCTCCAAAGAGCAGTTGGCCACAGACAGAGGTGTACTGAGCACGACTTTGAACGGCACACAGGGAAAGGGCAGTCCCTTCTCAACAGAGCCACAATCCAGCAGTAGGTTGGGAGTTGTTAGTATTTGCTGTTTGCTTCACCTTGGTGCCCTGAGATGATTCTCAGCTCGGTGATCTACAAGGAGATAATGCAAGACAAACTGCCTGTGGAGTTTCTCAGCTTGCTTAAGTTGTGATACAACAAACAGTTGGGGCAGTAAGGAGAGGAAGCACTTCAGGTGCTGGCAGTTGCTGGTAGCAACTGTGCTGCAGAGAACTAACTCTCCTCGATGTAGTCTGAAGAGGGGGGCCATAAAAAGGAGTTGCTAATACTTTCCATGCTCATAAACATGTAAGTTGTAATGAAGCCATGAAAATTGTAGTGGTGCAAGGCACGCTTTCCGGGAAGGATGAAATCAGATAAAATGGCAATTCAATTAACTCCCCAGATGAGGAACGAGCCTAGCAAGGAAAATCAACATATCATCAGACTGGTGCATTTCAAAAGGCAAGACAGGCGTAAACAGTCTACAGCAATGCTTTATTTACATTCTCACAAATCTCTGAAAGAAGCAATTTGTTTCACTGAAATTAATGAGTAAGGTGAAAAGAAGGCGAGAGCTCATTAAATTAATTGGTTCACTGGAATGAGTGTTGGGTCTCAAGCTTTGCTTTGAAGACCTTCTGGTATAAAGCATGGGATGGGGAAGACCTGAAAACTAGGACTCCTGTGGAAGGCTGTGTCTACAATAGGACTTACATCTGAGCCACTTGATAGCTTTTTGTGATTAAGAGACTGCCCCAAGACTACATTTTGTGACTTTTAAAGCTAAGTTGTCAGGAACAGTTTAAGTTTGCAGTCATTCCTTTCTCTACTTTCTTGGGGTAAAGCCATTTCTAGTTCTGTATTCCAAAACTTGTCCATTTTACATCAAGAAATGACATCTTTGAAATTACATAGTTTTTTTAGGCTGTTTGAGTGAAGATAATAGGGAGAGAAGGAGGATGCTTTTTTCTGAATCCATATGCCCAAACCTAGTTATAAACCTTCTGCAACCTAACAGCAAAGTGTGGTCCAGGAGCAAATTTGGGCTGATACTGCTGAGCACCAAGAATAGGGAAAGAAATCTTCCCCCACAGCTTTCCAGTGCCTCTTTGGGTGGCGAGTTTATCCACAACTGCAGGATTAAAGCCCTGGGGACAGCTATGAAGGAGAAAATGGGATGTGAGCAAAAGATTTTAACAACCAGTTGATGGCCTGTGAGCACGTGCCAGTTTGGTGACACTGCTGTGACTTAAAGCACATGGACTTGATCCAGCACAATATCATCTATGCTAACCGAGGAAGCAAGCTTTGAACATTTTTTCTTCTGGAAATACACTGTTTCTGACCTGCGTTTTGGGGGGTCCCAGATAAAGTCCTTTTGTGAGGCAATCTGCAGAGCAGAATGTGTCCTTTTTTATGCTCCTGGGGCGCCTTCCTCCTCACCCTGCCCTGCTCTCCTCCTCCTCTCTCAGTATCTGCTGCCAGCATAGGGGCTCAGCAGGCTCCTTCACTATTTAAGCTCCATGTGCTCTTCTGAAGAGAAGCATCAGCTTGAATAGAAAGCTAATAAGTGCTTATTATATTGATTATCACAGTGGGATTAAGCTAATCCTCCGAGAGATCAATTCATCATTGTTAACTTCTCAGTTCCTGACAAACTGAAATTGTCTAATGCCAGGTAAAGTGGTAATTCAACTCAGGAGGCCTAGGTATTTCCCCAGGAAGGTTTTCACTTCTTCCTTCCCTCTAATCTGTTCTTCTCCACCAGAAGCTGGCTGCAGGGCTGACTTCAAGGCGTCATGCCATAGTGGTGCACCAAGGAGAAGCATTGCCTCTGAAAGTGTCCAAAATGTCGTAACTGCAGCTGGAGTCACCTGCTGCTCGTACAACACAGGCAAGGAACTGCAGCATCAGAGCTACAATTCTAAGCAAGGATGTGCAAATCTTGTATGTAACATAGGCCAGTCATGGTACATGAGAAAGGACTGAAGAGATTCCTTTATTCAAGAGTGGTAATGAAAGTTTTGATGAAGCAAGCGTGTTAAGTCCAGCACATTCTGCACAGCTGTGTTTTCCTTTCCCTCTGTTGTGTAAATATGGACTCCTTTGAAGTATTTCTGTGCAATAACAGCTGCCCTTCAGATGGTGCACTGACATGTGCAACCTCTGCAATGTGGCTCACTCCAACATGGCTGGAGCAAAGCATCACAAGAAAACTGCAAAGTGCCAGGACCTAGGAACCAACTGTTGCATTATCTGGAAGGGGACTGATGACTCCTATGGAAAGCTGTTTGAGGCATATCCCTCCAAATAGCAGCAATCCCCCCATGATAGCTGCAGTCAGGAAAGAGGGGACATCATGTGTCTGTCACGGAGCGTTCCCATATTCCTGTCCCTTTCACTGGCTCACAGGATGAGGGAGACATAATGCCTAGATGAAAATTCATTAGGGTCTTCCAGAAATTAATGAATTAAAGGGATTAATTAATCTCATTGTTCTGTAAAGTAGATTATTTAAAGCAATGATAAGTGTAATGACAAAATTACTCGCTATAGATTGCATTATGAAATCCTAGTAATATCAAGTGATTAAACAGCTCTTTTCCTGAAATTCATCATTATATCTTCTCACTGTATTCTGTTTGAGTTCATCTTTTTGCTTTCTTTTGAAATCTTTCCATTCTGCAAAGTTTGATTAGAGAACTGCAACGAGCTATTGTTCCATGCCTCAGTGTGCCATAGCCAAGTCCTCTAGTCCTTGGGAGCTCATGGGCAGTGAGCATCACACAGCTATAGAATTCAGATTGGTAAAGACTTCCAAGCCCAATCCTACAGCTTCCATAAGGATTCTGTGATTCTGATTCTAACCCCAACCCATTCCAATGTTACCCATGGACTGTGTCGCTCAGTACCACATCTTCAAGGTTCCTGCACACCTCCAGAGACAGTGACTCCACCACCTCTACTCAGCCCATGCAATGAAGGTGCTGTGACTCTCTCTGTTAATGATAATGACAAAGCTAATGAGTGGGCTCACATTCTTCAAGTCTTTTTTTAAAGGCTAACCAACTTTCGTCTCAGCCTATCTGCAGAAGAGACTAAGACTTCCCCATGCCATGTACTGCCTTACTGTGATGACTAAAGGCATCTCAGCCTGCTCTGGTTGCTCTTCCTGGATGTGAAGAAGCTCTGTATGATGTCCACTAAGTGCATCTAGAGTGGTGTTACCTTCTAAGAAGACAAAAGTCATTCATACCCTTCTCTGAGCAGGGTCAGACAGAACAGGCACTGCAGTGAATATCCAAATGTGTCCTGGAAT
The DNA here is from genome assembly GCF_038088225.1 of Cyrtonyx montezumae. Lineage (NCBI taxonomy): Eukaryota > Metazoa > Chordata > Aves > Galliformes > Odontophoridae > Cyrtonyx > Cyrtonyx montezumae. Next base: position 3,138,811 of record NW_027071826.1, read on the forward strand.
TCCTTTGTCATCTGCTCAGCAGAAGCTGTACGGGCTGGTGTGACAGTGTTATATTGAACACTGCTGTCTGTGGCCCTGTGGAAGTGAACTGGCTATGGGCCTTGGAGATTTGCCTAGAGTAAGGGCAAGAGTTCCTGGAGTGGTAATAGTAATTAATTTTTGGGCTTTGAGGTGGTGGACAAGAAGGGAGTGAAAGCTGAATGGAGGGCTGAGAGAGGATCAGGTGAGCTTGCTGCTCCTAGGCAAGTTAGGAAGGTGGGGAAGCCATAGCCGAGCTCAACCTGCTCTCAGGTCATGAACACTGTGGTGATGGTGGACAGCAAGCACTTTGCTTAGCACTGTGAGATAGGGGCTCTGGATTTGTGCCTCGAGTACTGTGTTCAGTTTGGAGCCCGCCACCTCTAGCCACACCAGGAGAGGTTCGGATTGGATATTAGGAACAATTTCTTCTTCCAGAGAGTGCTGAGGCACTGAAACAGGCTGCCAAGGGTGTGGTGGAGTCATCATCTCTGGTTGTGTTCCAGAATCATGGAGATGTGGCACTGAGGGACACGGTTTAGTGGGCATGGTGGTGGGACCAGATGATCTTGGAGGTATTTTCCAACCCTCATGATTCTATAATTCTATAATTCTATGATAGAGAGATGCCACCCAGCCATGGGGGAACAGAAGTGGGAAGATGAGTTGCACTGGGATCACACTTCTCCATGAGCATGAGAGTGACCAAGGCTGGTACACGTGGCTGTTGGAGACCACATTAGTGTGACTGAAGATAGACATAAGATAGACATGACCTAAGCTAAAAGTTTATCAAACTTGGCTGAACTGGAACATCCCACACATTTGCTTAGGAAGCTCATGAAATTCAAGCAACCAATTAGTATCACAGCTATGCAGCAGGAGCTGACAGGCCATTCGATAAACAAGTGATCCTTGCCGTACATGAAGTCAAAGGCAAAAACACTTCATGCAAGCAAAGCTAGGGCTTGAGGCAGTCCCTCAGCAAGAGAGGAATTTTCAAGTTTTGCATTAATTGGATTTTTAATGGTTTTCAAAACTGACTTGTGAAGTACTCAATAATTACAGAAGATTAAGGTGACACTTTGAAAAATGGGTGCAAGAAATTACATGAATGAAGCAAACTTTGCTTTGGCCTAATTACAGATAAACAAGAGATAATGCAGATTTAATAATCTTCTAGAAAAAAAAATAAACAGGAGAAACGGGCTCTACGATTCATTTTCTGTGTCAGTAAATAAACTTTTGACAGTGGTATTTGCTCACACTTATCTCAGTGCAATGGCAACTGTCAGAGATTGACCTGTGCTGTCTGCCATTGAATAAACATAACTGACTCCAAGAAGACAATATTTCTGGCCTTCCAGACCTTTGTATGGTGGAAATGTAGCAAAACACGTTCCTTAATTTGCTGATAGAGGAATATATACACAGCATTTGCCTCCTACATAACGGTGTCATGAAGGACTCTTGCACTCTCCCAACAGCCAAGCCTAGAAAAACTTCTGTGCAAAATATTTACACTACTGCCACAGATAAATGTGCAAGCTATCAGATTGTATCCACACACATGCCTAATTATCCATTATGCATGCAATTACATGATTTTAATGTGCTCTCATCATAATTACAGCAGCAAATTAGAGGGCATAATTGCACATGCAAATGTGCACGCCTGGCTTTTATCTTTCTTTTCTAGCCTAAGTGCAATGATCACAAACAGATAAAGAATAGTTGGGGCTCAATTTCATTAGGTACGTTTTCAGGAGCATTTCAAATCTTCAATGTTGGAAGGAGTAGCTCCAGATCCTGGCTGAGAACAAGACCACCATAGAGCAGATGTCTGCAGATGGGGAGGGTTATCCCAGAAGGGCCATCCCAGACAATGGCTTATTTTGTGTGCCTGCTTTCCTCTTTGTTTTTGTTTTTGTTTTTGCTGCTGTTTTCTTTTACAGCATTTGTTTCCTTTTGGATGTTACCTGTACTCGAAATGTGATTACGTGCACTGCTGGGACATTTCCCTCAGTGCTCCTGGCAGCTGGATCTGGGGGATGACCTTTTGCAGTCCTCCTGTCCGATGGTTCCTGTGCTTTCCTTCAATTCTGTTTGCAGCCCAGAACAGTCTTTTTGCAGATTAAACTCAGGTTACTGCACAAATCATCTGCTTAAAATTTCTTTGCTTCATTTTGCTTTCCTAAGGGTGAATGGTAAGGATGAAGCAGATTATAATGTGGGATATTTTTATTCTGAGAAGGAGATTATGACATGCATTTCTGCTGTGCTGCAGCTGACAGAGGCCGGGACGCTGTGCATTGCAGTTGCAGATCCCAAGGCAGCTCCTCTCCCTTCCCACAGTGCAGTGAGCTCTGTGCTCTTCTGGAAGGAGGAAATTATTTACTCAGAGGGTGGTGAGGCCCTGCACTGCTGCCCAGAGCTGGAGGTGTCCATCCCTGGAGGTGCCCCAGGCCATGGATGGGGCCCTGGGCAGCCCATGGTGTGGGGAGGGCTGGGGGCTGGGAGCTGCCTTCCCACCCAAGTGCTGTGATCCTGTGATTCTGAGATTCTGTGATGCATCCTGCATTCACCCCACGCCAGCTGGAGCTTGGCTTTCCAGAATGAAACACAGAAGTGACTTTTTGCTTTGTAGATGCTCCTGGTGAACCCTGATACAATCCCTAATGAAAGGAAATATATGTATTTCTTAAACCCTAAGACAGCCCCTTTGTTTTTCCTTAGGCAGCTGATAGAGTCAAGCTGCTCTGACAGCAATGATGCTCTCGTGCTTTAATCTCCCCACCACAGCTTAAAAGCAGCAGATCATCATTGCACTTTAGAAATCAGTTGCTATCCTGGGATTTTGGAGCGAAGCTACAAGAAATAAAGGGAACGTTTAATAGTACTTTTCCTACCCTGGGTGCATCTTGGGATCAGCCAAAAATGTTGTCTCACAGTTCAAACAGAACAAAGAAGAGTTTTAAAACTGCCAGCTCTCCCCTGGAGAACTCAATGATCAGGGCTTCCTTTCACATACACCCCATTAACCCAGACTGCATTTGGCTTGTACCATGAGTTATATCATGGTGCTCCAACAGCATCTCCCTGCTCCTGGCACCACAAGCTATGAGATGCCTTGGTCCCATCACTCCATGGCAGCTGATCTTTGTAAAGGAGCTGTCTAGAGGGGGCTGCTCCTTGCTGCTGTCGGTGTCCCAGGAGTGAATTCACTGTATTTTCCAAACTAGGACGTGCTGCACTGAAGCCTGAAATTGGCTGTTGAGTGCAAGGTGAGTTTGAGCTCCTGAAGCCACATCTCCATGATTCTGGAGCACCTCCAGGGATGGTTGGCTGTTACTGTGTTCCTGAGCTGTGCAATAAAGGCTGGATGGAGTTCCTGGCATTTCTTTGTGTGTACATCTATGTTTCTCTCTTGTAGCTAATGTTAGGACAAGAGGTCGTGGCCTCAGGTTGCACCAGGAGAGGTTGAGGTTGGATATTAGAAAACATTTCCTCTCTGAAAGAGTCGTGATGCAGTAGCACAGCTGCTCAGGAGTGCTGGGGACACTGTCCCTGGGGGTGTCCCTGTGGAAATGTGGCACTGAGGGACGTGGGCAGTGGGCATGGTAGGGTGGGCTGAGCTTTGGCCTGGGGATCTTGGAGGTCTTTTCCAACCTTAATGATTCTATGTTTCTACACACACACACACACATATATATACATACCTATATAGTACTAGTAATAAGTCAGTAGTGGCATTTGTAACTAAACATTGCTGCTCAGGTGGATACAGCCAGTTTTGCCTAAATAACTGAATTTACTCAGTTACTCGGATCGTTTGTGGTGTGCATGAGGGTTAGTGTGCTCTGTGAAAGGTTTCTGAAGCCCACACAGCACAATGCCTGTCACAGAGGTGCTATTAGTGCAGCTTGGTGAGCCACTTTGGGAAGGACAGAGGCAGTTTTTGCCCTCTGTCCCTGGGAGGGCAAGTTCACACTCAAACAAAAAAAGTAAATAAGCTTTAAGAGATGTGTGTTTGATAGTAGAAATTGTATTTAAATCCATCTATTCACTCCATTCAAATATAAATAAGAGAGATAAAAACAGGCATTGTAAATATAGTGCTTTTTGTCATGTTTTCAGTGCTAAAAATGCTGTTTTGCTGCAGAACTTCATGGGATGCTTGCTGCAAGCTGCTGGGGAATTGCTAGTAATTATTTCTCTGGTATTTGCTTAAGTAGCTCTGAGATTTGATGTTGCCTGATGCCTTCTGAAAAGCCCTGAGAAGGCAGAGCTCAGATCTGCTCCCCTGCCCAGAGATAAATCATATTTACTGGATGACAGGAAAATAATGCCATGTCATTCACTGCCACCAGCAGAGACCTTCTCCAGCAGCCACGTCACCCATGTAGGAATCACTTTGCAGATGATACATTTTTGTACCATTGATTTTGCTTAACAGTGAGACTAACAGAGTTGGAAACATTGCGTATATATGTCAGAATGGACCTCTTTTATTCTCTACACTTAGGAGGGTTTTCAATGATTGTTAAATAAGTCTAATCTGTAAAACTAGAATAGTTAGAAGTTTTCTGGATGATTTTAAATGGGTGATTTAATTTAGACCTAGTGTATTTAAACATTTGGATTAATCAAGCTATGCCAACAAGTGTGCAGGGTTATAGGGGTCTGGGTACCCACCATGTTGGAGCCAACCATCAGGTTTGGAATAGATAATAAATACAATCACCAGGTTTGGAAAAGATCTCCAAGGTCATCTAGTCCAACCATTCATCTACCACCAATACCACCCACTAAATCATGTCCCTAAGCACTACATCTGCCCTTTCATTGAGCACTTCAGGGACAGTGACCCCATCACTCCCTGGGCACCCTGTCTCAATGCATCACTGCTCTTTCTGAGGTCTCTCCTAACATCCAACTTGAACCTCTCCTGGCCCTACTTGGGGACATTCCCTTTCATCCTACTGCTGTTACCTGGGAGCAGAGGATGACCCCCACCTCCTGTCAGGGAGCTGTAGAGAGCCATGAGGTCACCCCTGAGCCTTCTCTTCTCCAGACTGACCCACCCCAGATCCCTCAGCTGCTCCCCATAAGATGTGTGCTCCAGAGCCCTCACAGCTCCGTTCCCCTCTTTGGACAAAGAATGAATACAGCTGGACTTTGAATTACATTCAAGTAATAATAGCTGAATTTGATTATATTTCACATTTTAAAATTATAGTTTTAGATGTGATTGAACAGAAACCCATCCCTACAACCTTCACCTGCCCACATTAATACATTTGAGTTCTAATATTGAAACACATATATATCTTTGCATAGAACTGAGATTTTGTTGGTGTCTTGAGGTTTACACTTTCTGCAATAAATTAGAGCCAATCCAGAAGGCATTTATTTATCACTGTCCTAAAAATTGTGAGCAGTGCTTCAGTCAATAAAAGATTATAACTCTTAGCCCAGGAAGTGCTTAAAGCACAACAGATGATTTACTGGGTAAGGAGGGAGGGAAACAGCATCTGGGAGGGCAAAACTCAGTGAGACACTCTCACCAGAGTCTGTTCTACCGGGAATAATGTGTATGAGGAGGTTCAGGCTTTATAATTCAAACACATTATTGGTATTTTGCAGCGTGAACCTCGTCATGAATAAATGAGCTCTGAAAATGGATTCTGTTCAGCACATTTCCAAAAGCCAATCACACATGAAATTGGTGGTGCTCACCAAGAGCTCAGGAAAGCACAGCCTTGTGTTTGCTGTGTCGTACTCCCACACGACATGCTGCAGCTAGTGCTCAGTTTGCAGGTTTTTAGCTTCGGGTGCAAGGCTGAAGTTAAACCCATGTTTCTGGTTGGTCTCCCTAGCACACACCTCTGTCTGCGTTGGCTCTCAGAGATTTGGCAGTGAACTTGGTGTTGTCAGGTTCCCCTGTAGTGTCCTTGGCTCCTGCTGCGTTGGAAGAAGCTGGCTGTAAGCCTACCAAAAAGCATCGTTGCTTCATCCCCTAAAAAGTGAAAGAAAACACCCCAACCAACCCTTGAAGTTTTAATCTTTGCAACAAAATGGAAAAATATGCATTAAAGAAGTGAACCTGAATACCTAAGCAACCACGATGGAGATGCAAATTGCAAAGCCAAATCTGGTACCTTGCACCCAGAGGCAACCCACCAAAACAATCTCACTGGTGATCCTCCTCAAAACTGCTCTGATTGTGTTCTCCCATTGGTGGGCTAGGAGTTATTTTGGTGCAAGCACCAAAGAGCAGCTCTAAGTTATACAGATGAGAGCCAAGACCTCCGCCTCCACAGCGTGACGTGCCCTAAATGTCCTAACTGCAGCAGGAGCAGATGTTCCATGCCAGCAAGCAAAGCCCCAGCTACGTTTCAGCATGTCATAGCAACCAGAACACAGATACAGATATAGATCTGTAGCCATAACCAATATAGATATAACATATATTGGCCCTCAACCAGCGTGTACTTTGTCCCATAGAGTTATAGAATGACAGAATGGGTTGGAAGGGACTTTAAAGATCATCCAGTTCCAACCCTCTGCTGTGGGCTGGGTGCCCCCCACCACACACATTGCCAAAACCACCACACTTCTCATGTGTCCTTCCCCATGGCACAGCCCCTGCTTTGCCTCCCCAAGATGCTGCACTCAGCCCCCCTGCTCAGCCCTTTCTAATCCTCTCTGCTCCGTCAGGACAGTGGAAAAAATTGGAGTTTTCAATTAAAAAGAAAAAAACAACAAACACTAAGGATCTATATGTTCAAATCCTAATGAGTCAGTCACTTAACTCCCTTGGATTTCTGCAATAAATGGCAGTGCAAATGGCTGTGGCTCAGCATAATTGGGCATCTCATTAAAGAGGTGAATATTAAGGCCACTGAGCAGCTCCAACTCACTCTGAACTCAGCAGGAAATGTCACCAATGGGGCGTGGGAAAAACAGGTTATTACACAGACACCCAAAAAACAGATTTAAAAAGGGACTGGGGATTTAGCTTGTTTTTGTTTGTTTGTTTGGTTGGTTGGTTTGTTTTTCCAGGTTAAATTCAATAATTGAAGATGTCTTGAGCTTTAGCACGAGCTTTGTGTCCATATGTTGTGGAAAATTTGTGTGCTGAGAATCATAGAATCATGAAATCAAATCACAGAATGGTTGGGTAGGAAGGGACCTCAAAGTCCCTCAGCTCCAACCCCTGTTGTGGGCTGAGTGCCCCTCACCAATCAGGTTGCCTGGAGCATCCTAGAAGACACAGCTGACCCCCACCTCACTACCACCTCCTTTCAGGGCACAGCAGAGAGCAATGGGGTCTCCCCTGAACTGGTGGGAAACACACACCCCAGGGCAGAACTGGATGGGCTTTAAGGTCCTTTCCAACCCAACCAATTTGGTTACGTTATGGTTCTATGCATTCCTGCAGTCACAGAGAGGAGTGCTCATCACAGCTTATTGCAGAAGGGACAGGGAGGACAGTCCTGATGGATCAGTGGAGAAAGCCCTCTGGTTATAGATGATGCAAAGAGAACTAGGCTATGGATCTGTGGCAATTTGAGTAATAAGGCTAATCAAAAGACCACGGCACAAACGATTTGCCACAATTCTGAATGTAATGGTATTTAACTTCTTAACTAATCTTGTTACCTTCCACAAGTAATGTCTTGCTGCTTTCAGGGAAAGTATGTATTGATCTATAGCTGCCATCAAACTGCAAATTCAATCCCATTACAAAAAGGCACAGATTGAGATATTTGCTTCCAAAATGAAAACTGCTCAGGAAACAAAATGGAAAGGTGGAAACAGTCCCTCCTTTGCAGGAGCCATCTGATGGTGGGACAGCCCCATGTCTCAATGGAGCAATCAGCTGTCCTGTATCATGCTCCTGCACCGTGTGCCATGGGATCAGCTTCCCTGCATGGCCTGGGTGAAGATGTTTCTGCTGCCACTGGACGTGCTGTTGTGATGGTTGCAAGAGGCATGGCAGGAACCACTGAGTACTGCAGAAACTTTTGCAGGAACTATTGCAGAAGCTACTGAGAAACACTTGTGCCTCGTGGTAGAGATGAGTCTTTGGTCCACTGGGTGCTTTAGACATTTTTTTTTTTACCAAGGGTGCTTACATCCTTACTTTCCTCAAGAAAGGCCAATAGCATTGTGGGCTGCATCACCAGAGGGGTGGCAGTGGGCAGGGATGGGACTGTCCCCATCTGCTTTGCCCTCGTGAGGCCCCACCTGCAGTGCTGCATCCAGGCCTGGGGCTCCAGTGCAGAGAGATGTGAGGCTGCTGGAGTAAGTCTCCAGAGAAGGGCTTGAGGATGCTCAGAGGATGGAGCACTTCTCCCATGGAGACAGACTGAGAGCTGGGGGTGTTCAGCCTGGGGAGGAGAAGGCTCTGGGGAGACCTGTTTATGGCCCTCAGTACTTGAAGACAGCTAATTAACAGGAGGTGTGTGACTTTTTACACAGCACTGGTAGTGATAGGACAAGGGAGAGTGACAAAAAAGAGAGTCAACTTAGGTCAGATGTGAAGGAGAAGTTCTTCAGAGGGAGTGAGGCCCTGTCACTGTCTGGAGCTGTAGGTGCCCCATCCCTGGAGGTTCCTGAGGCCATGGATGAGCCCAGGGCAGTCTGAGCTGGGGGGCACTCAGCCCGTAGCAGGGGTTGGAGACAGATGGTCTTTAAGGCCCCTTCCAACCCAAACCATTCTATGATTCTACACTTGACGAAAGCCTTCCCAGGCATCACTGGTGCCATTACAAGCTGGTAGATGACCAAAGGCTGCTGCTGTTTTGATGACAGTATGCAGTGGTCACACATTCTGCCCACCCTCCTGTTCCAGTAGGTGCATGACACTGCCTCAGGGTCTGCAATGGTGCCTTGCATGGACCAGACTGCAGCAGGATCCTGTCTCTGTCCCCTGGCTCCAGCACTGTGGTTCCTCATGCCGTCATGCTGCAGAGCCACACTCAGTCCCCATCTGGAGCTGTGCTGCCCCGAGCATTCCTGTAACAGCTTCTAGGGGTGTCAGAGAGAGGCAGTGCTTCAGTAAGGAGTGTCTGTGTGCAGTTAAGCAGTTCCCATGATGACAGTGAAACTGTTGAAAGGCTGCGAACAAAAATATATAATTACCGTAACTCCCCTTCAAACAATCTCACAGCAATCATCTGTGTTCCTATTTTGGGCAGAGTGTTTGTGCAAGGCTCCAGCCCAGTGTGCAGTAACAGGGAACGGAGAGGCCAGAACCCCCAACCCTTGTGGGCTGGCCCCCACAACAAATTTGCCCAGTGAGGTTTTTTCTCATGATGTTTTGTTGCTGCAGGGGATCAGGTACTCTGTGATGGCAGCTTGGTCCACGTGGACCATTGCTCCTGGCCTCCAGCACGTGCTCTGCTCTAATTGCTAACAAAGTGTCTCTACTGGTCCCGTGGTGTCAGGGATGCTCGGTGACCTGCAGCTCTCATCAGCATGTGCCAAGCATAGCTGAGTCCCTGGAGATGGTCTTTAGAGGAGTTTGCAGCTGACTGAAGGACCTGCATCATTACGGTGCTCCCTGTTTCAAACTAACTCAGTGTTAGCAGCCTTGGATTAGCAGATGCATTGAGCTGTGCATGAAGGAAAAAAAGAAAAAATAAATAAATAGAAGAGATAGCATTGATTTGTTGAGGGGTTCTGGAGAAGACTTTGAAGGAGGAAAAAAGGAAAAAAATATAATGAGCATTTATCGAAATAAATGCCAAACTTCCCATTATGTTTTCAGTGCTGTGAGAGTCGAAGTGCAGTGCAGGGATTATCAAGGGTTTGATGATCATTCATCAAAGAAACCAAACACATGTGATAATCCAGGTTTAGTTTAGGATCAACTTTGCCATCCTCCTATAGACTACATTCCTGAAAAAACATCTCTGCAGAATGCAGTCAGAGGTTTTGTCCATTTTGATGAGATTCTGATGAAGAGAAACGGAGCATTTCAGCCCCACTTTGCCTCACAGAGATGGCACTAAGATGCACTAAGAAGACACTGGGCTTCAGCAGCTCACTGTGCTGTCCCATCCACCCGCCCCGTGGACAGGAGTGGGGTGGTAGCAGTGATGTGCTCACCTGGGTGCCCCTGGGAGTGACTGGCTGCTGCTGTGTAGTCCTGTAGTGATGCTGGATCTGACCTTGGCTGGTGCACACCAGGGTCTGTCTGCACACAGCCTGCACCTGGAGGCAAAGATCCAAGCCTGTGCTCAGTGTGTCTGCAGGACCTGCTGTGTTTGTGTCACACAGAGTAAGTCTACAGCCTCATCCACCCCAGTGAAATTTCATGTTCTTTGACCTCTTTGGAGCGGTGGATTGAACAAGCCACATTAAATAAACATGCTCTTGTCCCTCCATGCCAACTGCATCTCCCACTTGCTCTTGTCCACTCCCTTTAGTGCTCCCCGGGAGACTTCAGCTGTGGCTCAGTGAAGCTGGCAAACATTTTTTCTAACAGTGGAGTCAAAGCTCATGCTCAAGTTAAGCTTTTAGGAACAATAAATACAAAATGTCACTAACACTCCCAGAGGGACAGGAGGTTCACTCCTCTAAGCAACAAAAAAGGCACCACATAGGGTGACCCAAGGTGAGGCGTGGGGTGAACTTCCACCAGCCTCACTCGTCTGCACGATCTCAGCCCCTGTAACATCACGTGTCTGGTTACCAATTCCCTTTGATTTTCTGCAGTACAAAAATGGATGGTTAATCAAATGAATCCTACTGGATTTCTTACTTGGTTTGGGGAAATAAATATTTACGAAGGCAAAAATCATAGCTGGGTAGAAGAAACCAGAGACTGCAGCTTGTCTTTGCTGGAGGCTGGTGGCAGTTTGCTTTCAAATAGGAAAATCTGCCTTAGGCTTGACCACAAAAAGCAATAAAAATTTCATTTTCAGGGAGAGGAAAATAGAAATAGTATTTTCTTAAAGTTTTATTTTTTTTCTCTTTATGAATAATCTCTCATTAAACAGAAGAATTTTTTTTTTTCTCCTTTTCTCATTCAGAGCTTCATCCATAAGTGCCTCATAACACCATTAGATCTCCCTTGCTAGGGGTACGTTGATTACAGGCTGCTAAACCTGCTGGTAACAGGGATAACAGCTGCCAAATGACATCAATGACTCAATTGCTTAGAAACTGAGAACCAGTAAATCAGGATTCACCGTGTCCCTGCACCTGTTACTGCTTCAGAGGTGCATCTCCTCTTAGAAGAAGAAGGCAGCCTAACGGCCTGTGTTTCTCAAAGAAAATCCTTGTTTGTACAGCGATCATAAGAGGCACTGAGGGCATTGGGTACCTGGGGAAGGGAGCCTGGAGCAGCATGGGGTGGGCAATTTCACACTGTCACACCTGGGTTTGCATGTGTGCGATGCCCAGAGCTGTCCTGCTCCTGGCTGACCCCTGTCCTGCCCAGCCCTGCTTCAGCACCAGTCAGGCAGCGATGAGAAGCTTCTTTTTTATTAACAAGGAAGAAGCATGGGCAGAATGCTGAGCAGTGGATTACAGACAGTCATCCTGAAATTTCTCTTTGACTCTTTTTAGTTTGCTAATGCTAAAAGAATGAGAAAGATTTCTGGAGGCTTTGCAGATCACAAGTGTGGGGTGAAACCTGGGATTCCCTCAGTAGGTGGCATCTCAGCTTTCAGCACTCAGGAAACAGTCAAAGCTCAGACAAAACTGAATATTCATAGTGCTGAATGTTTGCATGCTCAGAAGCTTGCACAGTTTGCTTTGAATTATTCTGAAAGATTTCAGCTCTGTTCCAAAATGAAAAAAGAAAACCAAACAACAAATCTGGATGTGAACTCTATTTGCAAAATATGCCGTTTCTCCAGCATTTCAACAAACATCTTTGTAATGGCTTTCCCCTACCCCTAACAAGGAGTGGACCCAAGGACTGCTTCCAGTCCTGTTTGACATCCTCATTAACCATCTGAATGATGATGGAGTGTTTTGCACCTTCGATACATTCACGGATGTCATGAAGCTGGAGGCGTTTCGTTACTGGTTTTGTCCAGAGAATTTGTGGATGCCCCATCCTTGGAAGTGTTCAAGGTTGGATGGGCCCTGTTCAGCCTCATCTGGTGCTGGATCTAGTGGTTGGCAACCCTGCTCAGGACAGGGAGTGAGAACCTAATGCTCTTTGAGGTCCCTTCTAACCAAAGCCATTCTAAGCTTCCACGGTTCTACGATTGCTAGAGAGGCTCCTCCAGTTTTTCTCTGGGCCTCACCTGGGCAACTGTTCTCACTTTCAATTTTTGACACTGATGAAGGATTGGAGCTTTCCAAGCAGGCCAATGGGATGATCAAGAGAAGCTCCAAGTCTGAGCCCAGGTACAACATGTCCGTTCACCAGTCATTTGGTTTTGCTGTCCTTCAATTCTACGTTTAAGCAAGAATGGGATAATCAATTTATTATGAAGTTTGTGCTGTCCAATATTCTCAGTAATCTGTTTTGCCAGATGGAAGTATGCAAGTCATTAATCACCCGATTTGTACTTGCTACTCTTTTAATATTTAACAACAAAAGAATCCTTTGTTTGTTTGCCTACACTGGGGACAAACAAACTGCGATATCAGCTCAGTTTAGGCAAGAAAGATTGAAACAGTGCTTTAAAAAGGGCTCTGTTTTTCTAAATGTGCTCAGCCACATGGTAGCCAGAATAAATCACATCAGGCTGAAGCTTCAGAAATGAGAAGCACAAGTAAGAGAACGATGCTTTTCACTTTACACTGCTAAAGCCTACAAGAATTTTCTCTAAGCATGAAAGCACTGTATTTCTTTATAACTGCACTGAGCTGTGATTGCCTGCTTGGGCTGGGCTCACTGCAAGAGCTTGGCAGCAGCTCTGATTGTGTAAATGGTGGCAGTGGGGAGAGGCTCAATAGATGCCCCTGCATCCAGCACCTGCATCCTTTGTCCAGACAAGTAACATTGGTCTGTGAAAAATGCTGATGTATAAATCCCTGGCACGTGTAGTAGGGCTGCAGCCCCCACGGGTCCGTGTGTGCACACGCAGTGGGATCTGCAGGGCATGTAGTTGGGTGTTGTGCTGAAGATGGGCCTTCACCAAGGTTCACCCAAGGACAACCTGTGACCAGATTTGAAATGAAACCACAGCTCTTGTTTAATTAGCTCAGCTCCAGACTTCATTATGGATTTGAGATTGAAGCCAAGCCCATCAAGAAGTGTTTGAGGGAACACAGGCTAGCAGTAAAATTAGTAACACCTTCTGAATCTGATAGCAGACCTGGGAAGGCATGAAGGACACCAGCAGATTATGCTGTTGATTAGTGACTGCATAGCCACGGCCCTATTTCTCCTCATCCTTCAGATGATATCCACTGCTGGATCAAGGATGCATGTCAACATGCAAAGAGCAGGTCCTGCAGGTGCCAAAACACTGTCCCAGTAGTGCAATGCCATTGGGATTATACCATCAAACCGATCTCCCGCATCTCCAATCCTTCTGCAAATCTATCCTCCCACTGTCCAGAGAGGAGGGAGAGGAGGGGTACGTGTGCCAGGCTGGCCCAACCTTACTTTAACAGTGGGCCGTAAATGTGTGCATCATAAACTGATGCATATACAAATGTACATAATTATATGTTCAGAGCCATGCTGCGACAGGAGCTCTGCAGAGAGGGCATCTGATTTCTCAGAAGGAGCCATTTAATTTGCCCTGGAGGGGGGAAATGTAATAAAAATGTGAGAATACAATTACCATGATAGGTTGTACTGCAGGGAACATGTCCAGAAAACAAGTGAGCCCACCCAGAGCTGCATTAAATGAGGCAGGGAACAGGGGCATTTAGTGTTCCTTGCTTCAAATTAAAATCCCCAGGAAGAACAATGGTAATTCCTTAATTCATCATTAAACTATCCTAAATATTCCTGGTCCTTGTATTTTGTTCTTTATCTAGCAGATTTACATATATATATATGTATATGGTCATACTCTCAGCCACGTGAGCTATTATATACTATTTGGAAGTTTTGATTTTAAAATCTCTATTTAATTAGTCCTTGAAAGTTCCATTCCCCCCCGCCCCCCATTTCTATAGATGGAGTAAATGACTCGTCTCAGCTCTCTCTTTAAAAATATTCACTGTGGTTGCTCATCTTGAAATCAGTACAAAGGCAGGAAAATGACAAGAGGTGCAGGGAAAACAGTTATAATTTAAACTCAGTTTGGAAAAAACAAACAATCTAACAGATCTTAAACCAATTTTTCAAAACACAGGAATTAAGGGCAGTATCTATGGGTTGATTAAGACACAGACAAATGAATTGAACTTATTGGGCTACTGTGTAAATCCTCTTGATTCATGTGAAAAGATAGATTTGCCCATTCTTTCCATTAGGAGAAAAGCTTCTCCTAATGAAATAGGCCACCTGCTGCCACAATACTAATCCCAAACGTGGGTTAAAAATTGCAATTGCAGCAAAAATTGCACATCCTTGGAGAGATCCCTATAGAGGGTCATAGGATTATAGAATCACTGAGGTTGGAAAAGACCTCCCCAAGCCCAACTCCAACCACCCCACTATGCTCACTGCCCATGTCCCTCTGTGCTACATCTCCACTGAACACCTCCAGAGACAATGACCTCACAACTCCCTGGGCTGCCTATGCCAATGCATCACTGCTCTTTCAGAGAAGCAGTGTTTCCTAACATCCAACCTAAACCTCCCGTGGCACGACTTAAAGCCATGTCATATCGACAAGAGGTTCGTGGGGAATCTGCTTGTCGGGATGGATTTATTGTGTCCCAAGCCCTGGGAGTTATGGCTGAGCTGGGATCCGCTGAGCTTGGCACATTTTCTTTGAGGAGAGAGAAAAACAATAAGAAAAAAATGAGAAATTTCTGAAAATCTAGACATTTCAAATGCTAACACACAGGTGTGCAGTACGAGTAAATGCCATCTTCACCATCACCCCTTTTGTGTTTCACCTCCCAGGGCTGGAGAACAGATTACACTTTCCATGTCACTTCCTTCGTTTCAGTAGGAAACCAATGACCAGTCATCCTGTCACTACCTGCACATCCCATTATGGTAACGAACAGAAGTCATCAAATTATAATACTCTTAATCACACTAAATCACGCCTCGCACTACAAGTTGCCCCATTAAAATCAATGGCCTATTTGTAGAGCAGAGAACTTCTCAGTGTGAGTAATGACATTAAAATCCCTCCCTGCCTGGGAATAAAATTTAAAACTCCCCGGTGTCTCCCAATCTACCTAACAAACAACAGGGGAATGGTATTGACTGTTAATGTCTCCATGCATACGATGTGTGTTTGTAAGACAGAGTTGTGACTCAAATTCAACCGATGAGGAGTGTTTAATAAGAAGGGATGTTCACCTGTGTCAGCTTTATTGATTGGGGGCACAATGGTGTCTCCTGCTGACAAAATAAATTATTTATCCTGCCACAGCAGCTAGAAGGAAGCTCAAACATCCTGTTTGATTTCAACTGGTTTTTAATTTTCCCTGGGGAAGATGGAAAGCACAGTGCTACCAGTCAAGGGAGGTGGTCCTACCCCTCTGCTCTGTGCTGTGAGATGTCACCTGGAGTGCTGCATCCAGATGTGGAGTCCTCAGTGCAGGAGGGATGTGGATCTGTTGGAGCACTTCCAGAGGAGGGCCACAGAAATGATCACAGGGATGGAGCACCTCTCTATGAGGACAGGCTGAGACAGCAGGGGCTGTGTAGCCTGGAGAAGAGAAGGCTTCAGGGAGACTTGAGAGCAGCCTTTGGGTATCTAAAAGGACTGTGAGAAGGAAGGGGACGGACACTTTAGCAGGGGCTGTTTTGATGGGAAATGGGGACGTGGTTTCAAAACGAAAGAGGGAAGAGTTAGACTGGAGATAAGGAAGATTTTTACACTAAGGATGGTGAGGCACTGGTACAAGCTGTTCAGAGAGGTGGTGGTGCCCCATCCCTGCACCCACCCGAGGTCAGGGGATGGGCTCTGAGCACTGATGGAGCTGTGGGTGTCCCTGTGCATTGCAAGGAGTGGGACCAGATAGTCTTGAAGGGTCTCTTCCAACTCAAACCATTCTGCAAGTCTGTGATACACACATGCACGCACATCTACGCACACTCGTGTATACTTTCTCACCCTGCTTGAGCAAAATAGACACATGAGAGCTGCTCTGGTGAAGACTAAAGAACTGTGAATACCAGAAAATGACTGTTGAATGGGAGATCTTCCAAACTCCAGTGTTTTGTTGTTGTTGCTCATTTGTTTGCTTTGTTATGGCTTGATTTATTTTGTTTGTTTTCACAGGATCTAATTGTAAGCCACCAAAGGTCATAGCAGTGATGGAAGCGGCAGCTCAGAGGTCGAGATGCTGGCAGCTTGGCAGGGGATGCTCGGCAGCACCGCAGGTCTCCAGGCGTGGGGGATGAGAGGCGGTAAGGAGGGAAGGAAGTAGTGCCAGATGACACTAATGCCTTTTCATTATCCTAAAAGCTTAGGAAACTAATTCAAAAGCCAAAGAGGGTTAAACAGGATTAGAAGCATTCTTCTCTTCTCAAAGCAGTTAAGAATAATCAAATTGTTATTCAAAACAGGGAGTGGATAGTACTTAATACATCAAGCGTGCTGTTCATGAGGGGTTTTGCCTCCCACTTGTGCTAATCTCTGGGCTATCAGGCTCCGTGCCGCCTCTACGGGACAGCTGCTGAGATGGGACGGGACATCCAGCTTACCAGGCACTGCTTATGGACTCACACTTTAAGCGGAACTGGCTAAGTCTCCAACTGAAAGCCAGACTGATGTTCCCTCTTCCCTTTTCCCTGCCTACATCTTTTACTGAAGGACTCACTGCTGTGACCTGAGGCATGGACAAGGCGTTCAGACAAATACACGTTGGAGGGCAGGTGGCAATGTATGTGTCTACACAAACGCTAAAGCACAGCAGAAGCTCCTGCAGGGTGCCTGCTCCTATGTGTGCCAGGACACTTCAGTGTCATTTATAGCTCATACTTTCTGGCTTTGCCCACAGCAGAAGGGGAATCCTGTGGCTCCTGGTCAATAAGAGAATGAGTCAAGTCTTTCTGAGGTCTATGATGTAATGTAATTCCATCATTTCCCTTGACTCCGCAGGTGTCACTGAATCTCTCCACATCTCTGTGCTCCCAGTGGTGAAAGACTGGTAACACTTTCTGCAAACTGAGTACTGAAAAAAGAAAGATGCTCTCACAAAGCACTGGAGTAGATTTGTGCTGCAGACAGGCGGGCAATGGTGCTAGTGGTTGGGACCTGGCTTTGCAAGATACCTTGGGTTCTGCAAAACGTGTTTTTAAATGCTGCTTTCAAAATGTACATTCAATTTAATGATACAAAAGAAAGCGAATCTCCCCATATCTGGGCCACGTACCCAAGACAGGGATGGGGAAAATGAACAAGTGTCAGCCACACTAATTCCTTTGTTGCCCTGTTCGTGTAGTCATTAACTCCATCAGCATGAGCTGTATGGGCCTTTCTTCACAACACTGTGTGAGCATGTGGCTGGAGGGTGACCTGGGTCTTCAAGCCTGTCCAGCAGCTCATGGGTCAGGTGGGTTTCTCCGAGGAATCCTACTCCTTTGTCCCATCCAGTGACCCAAATAATCATATAAACGAATGACCCTTCACAGAACCAAGCAGAAACATCAAGCTCTGACTATACTATCTTGAAGCCAGCACCAGGAGTCGTCCTTAATTTCAAAAAGAGGACTGAGTTTGTTGTAGGAAATGGATTGGGTACTACGCCTGAAAGAAACAGAATAAGATCCCTCTTGGACTTTACTGAACTTTTTAATGGAAGTGTGACTTTGACTTTGGCCTGGCTGCATTGGTTCCTTTGCTCTCAAAACACCAACTCAGCGTGTCATTTCACAGCTCTGTGAATGGGTAGCCAAAGAGAACTTTCTGAATTCTGAACTTGGAGGTTTTGGAGATTGGCTGCAAAACTACATGCTGATCTCTGCAGGGCATTTTTCTGAGGGAAAAAAAGGGGAAAATAAAACAACCAGTGAGGTGCCAGGCAGACTTTCTGCAAGTGTAATTCCTTTTGGCCCGTGCCCATGGGTTAATCAGAAGTCACAGAAAAAAGCATCCCCCAAATGCTGTTGGCATTAGCTGTACAAGCATGTAAATAATGTTTCTTGTTAAAATTTTATAGTGAAAAAATGTTTGTCTTTGGCTTTTCTTATTCACAGCATGGAGTCCCTGAGTTCTTAGTTGAAGCCTCAAAACCTTTGGCGGAGTCAAGTTCTCACTTTCACATTTGTTTTATTGGTGAAATGAGCTCAGACTACAATATTCAGACTCAAAGAACAAACAGAGCTGTCATCTCCCTCCTCCTCTCCCATGCTCTATTCCCTCTCCAGTGCCTCTGGAGAACCACTTGGGTGGTTGAGGACCATCTCTGGGTCACCCACACTTCTTGCTGCTCCCTTCTACCTTGCTCTGCTCCTTGGCCAAGGCAGTCCCCTGGGTGTGGGGTAGACTTGGCTCCCTCCAGGGCAATGATTTTAGGTCTCTGGAGCCAGGGAATATTCTGGGTGCTTAATGCTGTTCATGATGTGCTAGCTGTGTCCTGTCCTTGCTCTTCTAAATGAAGAAAACATCTCCTGTAATTCATAACCCAAGTCATGTCTCCTGGGTTCCAAGAAGCTAACTCACTGCTGCTGTGGGAAGTGGGAATCTGCTGAGCATTTTGGCACATCCTTCCTCATTTCATTGAAAACAGCAAATAATGAGACAGGTCTTAGTCAATGGACATGCACTAATTGACATCAGTAGTGTTGTAATTGCTAGAGGAGAAAGTTTATAGTTATTAACACTACAAGCAAAAAAGAGGCCTGGATTTTTCTGTCCTTTTCTAAATAATAGAGCTCTCATCCTCTTTGAACCTGTAAAATGTGAGCTGGAGAAGTGCTTTGTGAGATAGAAAGCAATACAGCTCTAAATGTTAACCTGGTGTTTTTCCATTTGAATCCATGCATTATCAGTAGAGCTCAACCCTAACACAAGCAGGTCTGGATTTTAAATAGGGCTCAGTGGGAGTTTTCAAAAGCATCTTTTTCAGTGGATAGTATCTGCCAAAACCAGAGGCTTTTCCAGGAACAGATGAGTTTTGACAAGTTCCAGGTGTGAAGCGAGAGCAGACGTTAGCCTGGCAGCTGACACATCACCAGTATAGGGGAAATGCATTTTCAAGTATCTGCTCAACCTGGGTCATGCTGAGAACTTGGACTGGTCTTGCTCTTGTCATGAGGAGACCGAGCTGTTGCCTGCTCAGGTTCTTCACCCTGTAAATATATTTTAGAGTTTCCATGGGTTATCTCATTGAAGAGCAGGGAAGGCTTTGCACTGAACTCACTCCATTAAACCCCATTTCCTCTCCATTCCTTCCACCCAGAAAAACGGTGGCAACAATTTCTTTGCACCTCTCACTGAATACATCACATTTGACTTGAGAACATAAACAGCCTTTTATATATATATCAAAAAAGCAACTGGATAGCTGTAGTGTCAACCCCATTTCAAGGATATAAAATTGCACATAAATCAATGGGCTCTTCCTCCTCAACTCATCGAGGCTTCAGAGATAATCTTCTTAAGAACTCAGGGTCAGATGAAGGCTGGAAAACAGCTGGCCAAAAAGAAGGAAAAAATGCAGTAATAAAATATTCTTAACTTCTGTCCCAGTTCTGCAGAAGTTTTTAAAGAGCTGCATATGCCTGATAATGCGGATGGCTTAAGAGTGACACACAAAAAAAGGGATTTTCTTTTTTTTCCCCAGTCCGGAGGGACGTGCAGTTGCTCCTTGCTTATGCAGGCAGGTCGTTCTCAATGACTGGAAGCATCTTTTTAATTCGTACCCTAAAAGGGAACTGATGAATGAGTTTGTTTCTTTCCTTGTTTTAAAGAGAGAGGCTTCAAAAGAAAGCGCATCCAGCACTTTTACATGGAATTCAGGTCAGGCATGCACAGAAATTCATCAGATGATGGATTTCTCTGTCTGACATCAGAGAAATTGGGCAGGCTTTTTGACTGGATCATGTTAGACCTTTGTTTTTTGGGGGAGCAAAGGAGAAGCCTTATTATTTTCTGCTACATGTGCTTTCCCCTGTTCCCTTTGGTCTCATTCACATAAAATGGAGATAATTGCATCTTGCTGCTGCAGGATACCAAGGAAGTCAGCAAAAATAAGGGCTAGGAATGGGAATGTGACAAATGGGCTTCAGGATTCCACTCCTCTTTTGTGCATGCTTTCCACTCGTGTTGCTGTGTATAGGAGTTGTGGGCTGCTGTACATGTCCAGGAGGAGAAGGTCCTCACAGCTGCAATGCTGGAGGGAGCTCAGAGGAAGGCAGTGAGCATCCCTCATGTGTACATCTCTGGAGCAAGACATGCTGCAGACTATTTTTTAAGCTTACTGCATCTCTTAACACCACATTTTTTTTATTTTTTTGGTGGAGAAACATCCCCAAGAGACTCCTGGACAGAGATGAACACAGCTGTTCCTGACTTGATGATTGCGTCTCAGACAGCTTAATAGTTCCCCCTTGAGGAGGAAATTCACTTTGCTCCTCAAAACGTTGCTCGTGTGTTGAAGAGCTTCCTTTGGGAAGGAACCTGGGAGTATCCGAAGTGAGAAAAGCAGCAGTTTGGGCTCCACAGGGCTGTCTGGGTCGTGGCTGTGCTCCAGAGCAGTGCCAACACTTTCACATAGCCATGGGCACACCCAACACTTCTCCTCTCTGTTCCATTCTTCACCCTGCTTTATTGGGAGCTCCTCTGGGGACAAAAATTAACACTGCAAGTCCATCTATTACTACAAGAAACCACCAGGATTTGATCAAAATATGATGACTGGGTCATTAAATAAGCAGAGACCCTCTCAGAAGTCATCAAGAGGGTCACACTTCTCCAGAAAACAAGTCTTGTTTGGGATCATCCTTTGACTTTGATCAAACTTTGACCTTCAGCACTGAAACCCAGTGGGATGGAGCTGTGTATGCTGTGGGCTCAAAGCAATGTCAACCCCTGCTCTTGCAGTTCTTCCTGTTGCCACAGAGGATGGGTAATAAGGGCAACATCAGCATGGTGCTGGGAGTTGTCCGTGGATGTGTTCAAGAACAGTTTTGATGTTGTACCAAGGGGACATGGTTTAGTGGGGAAATACTGGTGGTGGGTGAACGATTGGACCAGATGATCCTGAAGGTCTTTTCCGACGATTCTATGACTCTATCTGACTACCACATTGCTTAGCTTGGATGGGGTGGCATTAACCCAGGCAACCCACTGCTTTTGTGCAGCTGTATTGTCTGGGAGACAGGAGGCAGAGTACTCCTGGACCGTGTTTTGTTGTACTAAAGGGACATCCAGCCATTGTACTTCTGCTTCCAGATCCTTCTGTTTGAAAGGAACAGCCCAAAGCATGGGTGCAGAGAGGGCAAGGCTGCAATATTTGCATCTCAAGGGAAAAGCAAACAAACTCTTACCCTGAGAGCTTTTGTAGCTTAACTCAGTATATTGTTCAGTGGAGATCAAAATGTTTTGCGGGAATATGTCAGTTCTGACACCATTTTCTAAAGAGAGAAGTTGAAATGCATCATTTCAGATCCCTCATTTTGATAAAGCAAAAATATGTCAATAACAGTGAAATGTTTTGATAATTTCCAAAACATCCCTTTGAATAAAACTGAAAATGTTTTGACTCTCCTAGTGAGAGTAAATGCAGATGTTACTCTTGCATGCCATTTACCTATTAAGTTTTACCAACCACCAATGCACTCTTCTCACTTACTGAGCCTCACACCACTGAATTCCACGTGTTACTCAAGAAATGCAAATATATACAGAAAATCCACCCTCTCCCACCCCCCCCCCACCAAAAAACAAAACAGAACAAAACAAAAAACCTACTGTGTTCGAAGGTATTTTACTATGTATTCCCTTTTGGTGATTGTTCAGTGTCCCTGAGTTCACACCATGCAGTGAGTGGGAGCCAGGAGTGGCAAGCTATTGAGAAATTGAGATATTTTTCAGACCATGGCTGAATATGGCCAACACAGAATGGGTTAGATGTCATTTCTTCTCAGGAATTTCATCTGCAGAAAGCCCGGTGGAGGATTAAAAAGTATTCTCTCTTTCTTTCCTTACCTCCTGCTTGCTCTAACAGGGGCCTTGCCTGGGTATCTGTGTAGACTCAGCTAAACGAGAAGATTTTTTCGTTTATTGAATCCAATCTAAGCTCTCTCTGTCCTAAAAATATATGTTTAATAAAATACTGTGATTTTTTTTGCCCCTATATTCAGAACTTAGTAGTTTTCTTTCACTCTTCTGTAGCAAACATCCTGCTGCTTGCCATCTCTCTGGCAAAGCAGTCTGATGTTGAGCTCCAGTGCTCCCTCAGCCGTACCAAGCTTTTCTCTTCTCTTTAGAGAGGAAGCTGAAGGGTTGTCAGTGGCAACAAGAGCAAAGAAAGATGACAGTCTTTAGGTTTAATCTAGAGACTAATTTGAAAGAAATTCCCTTAATTTAAGCATAGGCTTGAGTCAATAAAGCCATTACTTCCAGTACATCCATAACTGGAGTTTAGATGCCTCCGAAATATGCGCATGTACATGCACACATGCACACAAAGCACTGTTAGATAACAAGCTGTGAAGTACTTAAACATACACTAGGTTAAAAAAAAAAAGCTATAATAAGCATATAATATGCTTATGCAAGATGAACTCGTGCATTTGCTTGGGATTGGGCCCATGGGTGACATGTCCTTAATCATTTACAAACCTGAAATAATCACCCAGGCCCATGAGGTCTGGGCCACACCAGCCCCTTTGTGCCCACTGGTTTTGTAGCTGCCACGTTGGCAGTTTTTGAGTCTGCAGCATCAGGAAGCCCAAAGCTTAGCATATGGTTCAAGCTTTGGGAACTGTAGAAAGACCCAATGCAAAGAGGTTTCAGCATCAGACTGTTTTTCAGTATTTTATGAGACCCAGTTTATGCAGGGCAGCAATTTGATCATCTTTTTTTTCCCCCATGACACAAAGATAAGTTAGTTGAAGAGGTTTTTTTCCCTTCTATTTGACCTAGAAAAATCAGGAATGCTTTACAGAATTAGCATTAATAAGTGCCACAGGAAAAAGGCAATAGGCCATTTAATTGATTGTGGCATTTGTTCTCTGATCACTCCATTGGTTTTTAGATGTTGTACAAAAGAACTTGTGCTCAGATAAACAAGTGGTTTGCTGGTACCCAGATTACATTCCCCTTAGGCTCATTGGTAAAGAGGGATTGTTTGCATGAGTGTGGCTTTAATTAATATTTTGTAACATGCTGAGATGCAATTGCACATCACTAGTTTTGAAGACATTGCTTCCCAAAGAAAGAATGGAAAAGCCGTCACCATAGGACTTTTTTTTTAAACAACTTCTCTAATTAAGAAACCTGCTGAGCAAAGCGTTCCAACACATGATTAAGTCCATCTGTAGTCAGCCAGGCACGTAAGCACTAAAGTTTGGCACGTGCTTTACTCAAGAGAAACTGTCTGATGAATTGGGACCTAAAAGAAGGCAGGGGAGACACGCTGTGCTTTTCTCCTAATAGTACAGTATTTCACATTCTAGCAACCAGATTTTTTTCCCTTCCTTTTTCCCTCAACAATAATATTTCTCAGCATATTTTTGTCAAACGTAGTTTTGATTTTGAGTGACTTGGTGAATAAAGGAGCTACACATTTCAAACTGCCCTGAGCTCTGAGCACCCAGAGTTCAGCCCTCCGTTCCTGACAGCGATGACAAAGAGGTGCCCTAAGCATCTCATACATTTCCATCTAATAAGAGATTTCATATTCAGCATCAAAGTGGGAATTTTGCAAGGGAAGGTATCCCAGTGACAACACAACGCCCTTCACAAGCTAAGTCAATTTTAATTTTTTAAGCCATTATTATTATCATGCTGCAGAATGTGCAGTGCATAAATCTCATCCATTACTGACGGCTTTTGTTTCACAAATAATCAAGTCTATTCAATTCAGAAACAGGCAAAATAAGATAACAAAGTTAATGCTCTTTGCAACTGGCCACACATGAACACAATGAGCTGTGCTGAGCCCACTGCAGCCACTTGGGTTTGTACCCGCAGAGGATTTGCCCCCCCCTGGATATCCCAAAGGGGCACTGAGGGATCCACCTGGGGTTAGATGACTTTTCATTGCCTTGGCTTTTTGAAAGACCTTTGCTTGGGGTGCGTGGTTCAGCAGTGTGTCCCAGTGGGAACCGACAGCCATGGACAGTGATGGGTTGAAGGAGGAAATCTGAGGCTACACCGGCTCGGCCAGCAGCACGGCCTCCCCCCAACCACCTGACATTTGCACTTCTCGTTCCCCGTTTCCTTTTGGACATCCCAATTTCCATCGGCCTGAGTGATTATTTCAGTTTTGCTAAATTAAACCATCGCCTTCCCGATTTTAATTCCCATAATTTATTTTTATGAGGTGATGCTGAAAAGGGCAAAAATGAATAATTTGAATGATGTGGAAGCCAGACCCGTGCCTGAAAACTGAGCAGGGGGTGCCTGGAAGAAGTGCAGAAATAATTATTATTTTTTAAAAAGAGGTGTGAACACTTAAATACGTTTCTATTAGTCCTGTAAATCCTAATGAACGTGTTTTATGATTCAGCAGTGTAGATAACTGCTCTGTCTTCTTGCTTTCCCATGAAGAAGATCCTATTGGATAGCAGAAACCTTCCCATTCCAGAGAGCTACAGCTCTCAGTGTGACACAGTGATGAGAAAAGACTGCTGTAAGAAAGTTGATCTGGATTTCCTGGGAAAGCCCGCTGTCATTAAATGACATTATAAAGAAGTGAAATGCAGATAGCTAAAGGGAAAGGTAGTTGCAGAGGATCATTCATCCTTCCTCGCTCTAGGAGCTGTCACTTCAAATGGCCACAGCAAACAATGCTCGTATAAAACCAGATAACGCTGTGTGAGGGGGGAGAAAGGAGAAGGGGCTGCATGGTCTTTGTGTGCATGTGTAGGGGAATAGGAATGTGGGAAACAATATCCACTCTGTGCCTAGCATTACTGAGGCCATTACTGTAACAGTGGGTCCGCTTTTGGCATCTGGACTCTGAAAGGAGATTGATAAATTGAAATGTCTGCACAGAGCTGCCATCAGAGGGTTCTTTACAGGCAGACACTAAATGCATTCAGAGGCTTAAAAAAAAGAAAGTTAGTAGATAACTTGAGCACAGTGTATAAGGGATCCAAGAAATGGCAAAAAACATTCCTCTTCCTGAGCAGCTCTTTAATTCAGTATTCCAAATTCAATAACTAAAAAACAGCCAACACAGCTGCTTTGGTAGGAAAGGTATGAGCTGGGGTTTGGGTTGGGTTTTTTGGTGACATTTTTTTAATGAGGTTTAAGGAATAGGCAGGAGGGGATGCACCCAAACCTTCCCATATTCCAGGCTAAGTCTGGAGAACTCCCCCGTGCCGTGCTATAAAATAAAATATCAACATGAGCTGATTTTCTGTCTCATCATTTATGCTATAAATATTTTATAAACTTGCTTGCTGGCCAGAACACGAGAGACATGGAAACAAGCAACTTTCATTCCCATGAAGCTTCTTTAGACAATATAATACAGTTCAAAAGCCTCCACATCAGATACAAGTATGAATTTGACTTTTAATTATGACAAAAACATAAAACTGGCAACTAGTTTGGATGGTATCTCAAGATCAAACCCAAGCACGGCCATAGGACACTCAGTCAGGGTCTGCCTACTGCCACCCACATTGGGTAGGGGTCACCTGCTGGCCCATCCATGGTTGGAGGCAGTTTCTAATAATCCTCCTGGAACTGAGCTCAAATTCACCCAGAAACATATATTCCCCCACCCCTTGAAAAAAAATAAAATAAAAAAAATAGGGGAATGGCTTGAAGAGAAATTTGCAAGGGCTACTTTGGCTTGGGGAAGTGGTTTCTGAAGTTGTAGGGCTCTTGTGACCATGGTCAGTCTGGGAAAAGTTGTCCTGCTTCTCCCTAATATAATTTTCCAAGATCCATTTTGGAGCGTTGATTGGTGACAGATTTTGCTTTATTTTTAGAAAACATTTTTCACACCTGGGTTTTGAAGGACCTGCAGATCCAGAGCGGTGTGAGCCAGGCTGCCTTACGCACAGCAAGAATTGAAATGGCTTGATTAATGTTGTGAAAGTTGTTAGAGGGAACAGGAGCCCAGCAGGTTACTGCTGACAGCTTTAAAGATGCCTGTTAAAGTTCTTAAGCAAAAAGAAACCCCAGACCCACAGCATTAACAGCACAGAGGGATTTACTTGTGCTTACCCACAGGTCATTAACTCCTCTGAGTCCTACGTTGTCCCTGAACTTTAAAGCCCTTTGTACCTTCACAGGGGTGTGGTGGGGTGTTGGAGGTACTCTTCAAAATTAGATATATCTTTTCCTGAAACATATTTCTGCTCACAAATCAGCAGTTTTCTGCTGCCAGCCAGGGACTCTTGTTGCTATTGAAATAGAAATTCACACATAACAAAATGTAGGGCCAATTTTTTGAAAAACAAATGATTTCAGGGGTTAGAAACAAACTTCTTTAAAATAACTGTTCTGCAATCTACAGCACGGAGCATTGGCAGGTCGTATGCCAGTGGAGAATTAGATAAACTTTGCACTTTTTCTATTTCACAGAACTGTGTGGCTCCTAGCACATAATGGTCTATGGATTGCCAGCATTTTAACCAAGGAATCTAGAACCCATCTAGTTCACAAGAAGGCTGTTACGGTTTTGACAGTCAGGATGAGGCTCATTGTACCCACCAGTAGCTCTCTGTAGAACAAATGTGTGAAGCAGCTGCTGTGCATGGGAACTTCTCCACAGTGATACAGAGCAGTGGAGCTGCACAGAGGTGGTGGGGTCTCCTTCTCTGGAGACATTCAGGACCCACCTGGATGCCTACCTGTGCAACTTGGGCTGGGAGCTGCTTTGGCAGGGGGTTGGACTCCATGATCTCTAGAGGTCCCTTCCAACCCCTACAGTTCTGTGATGGTGGGATATGAAAGGAATTTGATGCTGTGGTGAGTCTGTAGAATTCCCACTGACTACTCCAGTCCTGGGCTCCAGGTTTTAGCTAATAATCCCCCTGTCTCTGTCTGCTCATGATTTGCATGCCTGCTGCCTTCAATTTGCTCAGGAAGGCAGAAGCTGGACAAGATAAACAATATATACCTGATCTCATCTCAAGGAAGGAAATGAACCCCAGTAGAAAGATCCAAATGTTAACAAGGTGGTTGAGAAAAGCTCCTCAGCTTTGCAGGAGTAGCTCTCATGTAGGAAATGTATCAGAAAAAATAAAATAAAATACAGAAACCTGATTAAAAAGTCAGTGAGAAAGCAGGATGAGTATTGGGATGAAAGACCTCTGCTCCCATGTGGAGAGAACATGCCCAGTATTTGACACAGCTTGCTACACAACAAGGCCAGTAGCAAAGAAATGTCCTCCTCAATCACAGCAGGGACAAAAGGTGTCTGGAAAAGTCTGTGTCAAAATGCTTTTTGTTCTTGGTGGTCAAAGACCAAGCAGGATTTTGTTACAGTACTTCAGCCTGTACCAATTTCACACTGACTTAACACTCTTACTTTCCAGATTTTTCTCTCCACTTTGTCCTCCTCTAAGGGGGAATCTTCATGTCTCTTTGAGAGACAAAGACTTATATTCTGTGCAAATATACGTTTGTGGTTTACTGTATTCACTTGTGTATTTGTGCTGAACTCAAAAGAAAAATAAATGGCAAAAAAATCAGATCATAATGAAATGCTTCTTGAGGTGTAAAAATATTTGCTGGAATATGTGCTTAAAGTATCTTTGCATTGTCTGCCAAATAATACTTTATTTTTATATCCTCATTTAACAGAATTAGATAATATATTTAAAGGCATAATATACCCTGAACACAACAGAGGAATTTACTATAGGAAGTGCTGTATGACATTACAAAGAGGAGAAGGACAGCCTGACCAAGCAATTCTCACCAAACTATGAGTGGCTCTCCTGGGATTTTAGCAGTGTTACTTAGCAATAGACAAAAAAGGAGAATATTCTCTTTCAAATTTTTGGGAACACTTTTTCAATGACAGTGACAGGACAAGGGCTAACTGTTTTAAACTAAAAGAGAGGAGATTTGGACTCGACGCTGGGAAGAAATTCTTCACTCAGAAGGTGGTGAGGCCCTGGCACTGCCCAGAGCTGTGGATGTCCCATCCCCGGAGGTCCCCAAGGTCATGGATGGGCCCTGAGCAGCCTGAGCTGGGGGGCACCCAGCCCATGGCAGGGGTGGGGCTGGGTGGGCTTTAAGGTCCCTTCCAAACCAACCATGCTGTGATTATACATATGTATAGTTTTTCAAAAGAATGCTCGTTTTACTAGCTTCATTTTTAATTACAGAACAAAGTCCTATTTCATAAGTTCATAAGTTCATAAGGTTGGAAAGGACCTATAAGATCATCTAGTCCAACCATCCTCCTATCACTATCTCTACCCAACTACTAAATTAAGTCCTTTAGCACCTCATCTAAACGCTTCTTGAACAGCGCTAGGGATGGTGCCTCAACCACCTCCCTAGGCAGGCCATTCCAGTGCCTGACCACTCTTTCAGAAAAGAAATGCTTCCTGAGGTCTAATCTAAATCTTCCCTGGCGCAACTTGTGGCCATTCCCTCTCGTCCTGTCATTACTTATCAGGGAGAAGAGGCCTACCCCCTCCTCACCACAACCCCCCTTCAGGAAGTGGTAGAGTGCAATAAGGTCTCCTCTGAGCCTCCTCTTCTCCAGACTGAACAATCCCAGCTCCCTCAGCCGCTCCTCATAAGAGGAGGCTATTTCTTTTTCCAATAATAATTTCATGAATTCCCTACATTTAAGCAAGATGCTACAACTCCTCCATGTTTCTATTCTCTGTCAATAAGCCAACATCTCATCATTTTCCATCACTATCACACTCAAAAATTCAGCTAGCAGGCCCTGCCTCTTGTCCATACATTGCTGTTAATCTAATTCTGAAGGTGACATGCTCAGCATCATGTAAGCTTCCCAAAATATTGATCTGTTGGGGTTTCTTTCATTATCCATATGTCATTCATTAGGTTGTAAAGAAAACACTTGTAAAACTCAATTGGACATCAAGAATAAGTACTGAAAGTCACAACATCTATTCACCCTTTTTTTAGCTGCACATTTTTTGCCAAGTGAGACCTTTTCTGTGAAGTCCTGAAAGGAAGGCTACAAAAGTATGTGGTTGGAAAATGCAGTCTGACTAATGTACCAAGAAGCAAAGTCTTTAGGTCAACAGAGAGACCACTCATGAAGGGGATCACAAATGAAATCGGAGACAAGATGGAACACAAAGTGAGAAATTTCAGAACCATTGCTGAGGAAAGAAAGTAGCTGATGAATCGCATTGTCTGTTTTTTAATCTGACCATATTTCTGTTAGTCAGTTCATTTCTATTTTAGGGATGGACCTCAGGGTAAATCAGAAATGGGTCCATCAATCTCACTGGAGTCACATCACTGTAAAATTGGCTTGAAATCTGAATCATATTCAATATCTGCTGGGTAAGCATTAATCAGCTCTTACCACTAATTCCTTGTGCAAAACAACACATCATTTGCCATTTCTGTTAACATAATTGCTAAGGGAATGGGGAGAGATGATGAGAAGGGCAGAAGGTCTTTCCAGAAATACCTGATTTAAGTTTCTGAAATATTGCTCCAAAGAACTCATGAATTCAAACCTGAAGATAAGGCAGAAGGAGAATTATGAATAGATTTGATAAGAGGGATGATTTGTTGTTTGTTTGTTTGTTTAAACGCCATTAAAAATTTACAGAAGTGGAGTAAACAGCCCTTTCACTACTTCAAAATAACATATCATTATTGCTGACCTTGTGGAAGCTTCAGAGCTCCTAAGGAGATAATGGGAACCTATAACTGGTTTATCAAATGCTATATCATGGCTTTAATACACTGCTCACTATAAGTGGAGTTAGAACTGTAAAAGCACTTAGGAACAGACACACACACAGAGGCACAATCTGTTTTATAGATCAGTTTAAACTTAATCTCCTGCATTTGTAATTTTGAAGCCTAATTCCCATTTCCATCTGAAGTCCAGCAGATGTTTTTAGTCCCACCAGCTTTTAACACTTTGCTGCTTAAGTCAGTTTCATGCGTGGACTCATTCACCTCCGTTGTAGCAGCTCTTGAGCTTTTACTTACCCTTTGAACATCCAGCTATAAAATGCACTGAGAGCCAGCTGCTCAACTGAGTATGGTCCTTTCCAAAACCTCAGTGTCCAGAACCCTCACATCCCCTGTACTGCTCTCTGCAAAAGCATCTTCCCAGCAACGCCATCCCCTCTGTGAGTCATTCTAATGGAGATTGAAAGATTGTTTGTGTCTCAAAAGCAGACAGCTCTGACCTGCAGGGAGCAGTGACATGGTTAGCAGGTGATTTCCCAAAGCCCTTAGGTTTCCAGTAATTTCTGTCTGCCCATGCTATTAAATTCAGAAGGGTAAAAAAACTAACTTCAAGGGGTTTAAATTGTTTTTAATGACTAAGTGTGCTGATTTCATAATGAATTAGGCTATTGAAAGAATGTAAATGGTTAAAAGAAAAGATTACAGGGCTTAAGCAAAGGCACATACTTCCAGTTCCACCAGTATTTCCAAACGAGCTGTTTGCTCTCCCTGTTCCTTCATGTGGATTATAAATAAAAACTGCAGAGCTGAAAAGCTGTCACTAGAGGCAATGGGAGTTTGCAAACACAACAGCTTTTTGGCTAATCTTGTCTCACATCAGTGGCTCACATACTAATTTGATTTGATTCTGGATAAAGGTCCAGGAGGTGAAATTCTCCTGCTGCTAGCACAGCTCTCCTGTCCTGGAATAACACACCTGTAGCAGAACTGAAATGAAAATACACTCAGTTGGGTTGGAGGACCCAGACTGAAATGACATTCAAAATCTTTACAGTAACAGAAATTTGATGACCAATGCTTAACCCTTGTTTCTACTAGGATTTCCCACTCAGTATTTCATTAAATCCTCTTTCATTTGATGTTCTTGCTTCTAGTTCTACCACGAGGTACCAACAGGAACAATCCTTGTGGTGTCACTTGAGTGACATCTCAGCCTGTTAGCCCTCCCTGTGGAAGACTCAAACTATTCAACCTAAGCTGCATCAATCTTTTTCATTTCACCCAGCAGTGTCTTCTTTATTTCTGCTGCTCTTCTCCTGATTTTTGTTATCTGCTGCTTTCAAACGTAGATGTTAAATCTCTCAGATAATACATTGTACAGAAGTGGAAACCTGACGCTTTCAGCCATGAAATCAGAGCTGTATGGAGGTTCATGTCTGGATTTAAATTATGCTAGAGGGATGCTAAATGTTTTTATGCCATATCATATTGAAAACTTCCATTTAAGAATAAAGTGTAGAAGAATGACCATGTTACTCCAAACAGTCTGCTACCTGCTTTATGGCAATGGTCAATCTTAATGCCAGGATTGTCAGCTGCAGTCAGACAGCCAAGTGGTGCATGATCGTATAACCATACAGCTCTGGTCCAGGCTCCAGAAACAATGCCTCCCTTCCCTTACAGAACTGTTTATTAGATTATTCCCTTACAGAACTATTTATTAGATTTAGACATAAAGTGCTCTTAATTTTCACGGGCTGGTTATTCCTTATTAGTGGTGTTCAGAATCAGCGTGTTTTCTGTAGCCATGACCTACCATGGTTCTCATGGCCCAAAATCACAACACTAACATCTATAGCCATTTGTGTCTACGTGCCTCAGTGTGTCACATCCCTTCTCCAGGATCAACCCCAGGGAAGCTTCAGGAAATGCAAAACTGAATTTTCCATCCATAGCAACAGCGCTCTCCTTGCTGGCCGTGCAGAATCACTGACAGCCTCCATGAGTTAATGAACAGTGATAAATAAGAGGTTTTGTGTAAACGGAAGATAAGGTACCATGTGAAATTGATTCAGATACTCTTCCCTCTGCACAGGAGGAAAGAAGAACATGCTTAAGCTTTTTACTGTCCTACGTAACAAGCCTAATTGCTATAACTCATTATTTTGCTTCAATTTGTTGTAAAACAGGCAAGTCAACAGATGGCTCTCGGTGTGTCCAGGCAAGAGAAGAAGGAAAACCTGATATTATTCTGCTATTTTTCATTTCCTGTCTGTAAAACCATTTCATCTCATCAAGGGCTCAAAGCATTTTCCACTGAGATGGATTTATGAAATGTATTTTAGCATGCGTTTTGTCCCTTTTTCTTTGACTGATACACGACAAAGACTGGAGAAATTCACATTATCCACCTGCCATACTGGAAGGGCTCTGAGATCCTCTGTAAGAATCAGTTCACAGATCTTTACAGTACTATTCTGCACTGTGACCTGTGCTATAAAAGCGGCAGAAAATTCTATGGGAAAATGGAGAAATACAGAGTGCCCTGAACGTTTCTATTTTGTAAATCCATTTTGTGCATATGTTTACAATATTTGTCATATATTTGGGAAGCTGGACTGTTTTTGGAAGAGCTCTGTGACTGCTACTCTAGAGGTACACTGTAGGCCATTTAAAGCTGGGGAAAAAACAAATCCAAAATACAAAACCTCAGCAATTATACTTTGGGATGCAGGCTCAGTTTCAGAGCCTCGTTGTCTCTAATGTCCAGGGGTCTTCTCCAGGAAATGTTTTCCTTTTTCCCCATGTGGAGAAGGGGGATATTAGGTGGGAATCACCTGGGGATGATGCGGATGTTATAGCACAGCATTACAGGCAGAAAGCAAAAAATTACTCCTTGGGGTGCTCTGAAAGAGCAGCTTTTGTGCAGCTGGGCAGAATTTGATTGAGTCCAGCTTACACAGCACTAATTACAGTGGTTTTTTTCTGCATTTCACCAGAGGTGGAACATTTCTGGCTTTGCTGAGCCCACTTTTCCATACAATAATGAAGCCTAAAAAAAAATAAAAACCACAAGAAGACAATCTAAAAGCTCCTCTTAGTTCCTTAAGCTCCCTTCTTGTTTTCTAAGTTGGATCCTCACGCATGTGCAGCAACAATGTGAAAGCAGCACTTTCTCTTTTCTGTAGATCCACTTTACTTTTCTATACCTCTCCCAAACTGCACAGACAAGATCATACGTTTTTGTTTTGTTGGACTGTGCAATGACTCAGGAGACAGGATGCAGAATGGCAGGGTGATTAATAAATAGCTCAGGAATGAGAAATAAACCACTGGACAGAATTGTTTAGGGTGATGTATGGCAAAGATGATTTATCATTATTAATTCGTACTGGGGAAACAAAACAAGAAAAAAAGGAAAAGTTTTAGGGTCTAATTTGGGGTGTTGTAAATAGTTACAGCTGAACTGGGTTACCTGAGTTTTGAATTTGACTCACTGGGCCATTCCAGCAGTAGTGATAGCATACGAGCCCCCATGTGTGGATCTGTTTTCAGGGATTTCTTTAGTTCTTGAGAAAATAAGGCCGCCTTCTGTCTCCAAAACAGTTGATTTCATGGAATCACAGAACTGTAGGGGTTGGAAGGGACCTCTAGAGATCACTGGCTCCAACCTCCCTGCCAAAGCAGCTCCCTAGCCCGGGTTGCACAGGTAGGTGTCCAGGAACAAGGAATCCATTTTTTACTATGACTGCTCACTCATGGGAGTTCTGTACTGCAGAACTGGGCCAGCAAGGACATTGCACAGAGCAGGATGTGGCTCTTTTGTGCCCAGGGGCTGCACCATGCCCAGGGTAAAAGTCCTTCCCCTCTGGACACTCCTGTGTGGTGATGACACAGCAGAGATTTCCAGGGTTTTTCCATGTTGCAGTAAACTCTTGCTCAGCAGGCAGACCTGCACAGCAAGCATAAAGATGTCCAAAGACCAAATAAACAAACAAACAAAAAAAAACAAAACCCAGCAACTCCGAAACCTAGCATAAAAAATAGAAATAAAAATGATTATGAACTGATAAAATGGGTACATCTGCTGAGTCCCTTTGAAAAAGGAGACAGTTATACCCTTAGGGAAAGCTGCTCATGTTTCAATGGACATGGCGATCATTTATAACTTCTTGCCTTTAAGTAAAAAGTGTTTTATGGTGTCTTCCTCTTCCCACCTATTACCTCATAGCGGGAATTGGGCAACGGCTGTTATTTACAGATATTAACTAGATCACAAAAGCAACAGTTCTTTATGACTCCCTTTGAAATCTGGTGGGATTCACAGAAAGTTAATTAGAAACATGGAGAAATAAGATCAGAAGAGACAGCTGACCTACAAAACATGTTGTGATAAAAGAGGCTGTTTTATTAAATATTGTAAAAAGAAAGACTGTTTTTGAAAAGGGGCAATACTGAGATTTAGGAGATGTGTTTCTGCTCCTGGTTCTGCTGTAACTCTCTGACACCAGAGTATAGACATAAAGACCACGTTCCTTACAGACAGCTAATGATCTGCTCACTCCTCTACAATGCCTGTCCTCACCCAGTGCCCCCACACCCAGCACATTTCCTTGCCTCCCTTCAGACAGCTTTCATAAAGCAGCAGGTCCCTGATCAGAGGTGTTGACTACAGGGCTCCAAACACTAGCCTTAAGGATTTACACCCTCAAAACACCTTACACCCTTTAAACCCTCCTTCCTTTTAAGGAGGGTTTCCCCTAAGGGCTTTTCAAAAAGAGGACCCTCAAGTAGGAATTAAAAGCCCTGAAGGTTTCGATAAATCCTGGGAGGAAAAAAAGATCAAAATAATAATGTTTTAAGGAATATTTAGAATGGCTCCAGGTGCAGACTGAAATTATTGCTCTAAATTAAATCCATGGGCAAATAGGAAGGCAGTTCCAAGGGATGCTCCCTGCTCCCTGATGAAGGTGGGGTCTGGAGAACTGCACTGTATTTCCTACTGCAGGTTGTTCAAGTAAACTCTTGAAGAAACAAACATTATATCCTTACATGTACCACATCACGGTGTGTCAGTAGTACTTGGGTTAGGATTTTGCAGTGTCCTGGTAGGTTATGGGATTGCTCACAGCCTGGTGCCTTTTAGGAACTCCTTGATTTTAATCAGAAGTGAAAATATTGGATGAAAACATGGTCTGAGCTTTGCAAAGAATGTTTCAAAGAGAGCCATACAACTGCTACAGCCTGGTTCTCCTTTTAAATCCTCCTTTTTCATAGAGATTATAGCATTTTGCTTGGGAAAAAAATAACTTAATTGCTAGATATACTCCTCAGGTTTGTATCAGTTGGGTGAATTATTGTAGCAAGCTGCCATTTGTTTCCTGGGTTTATTTTTCATGATAAATGTAAATTACTGCTTAGATTGATGGTGCCTTCCTGTCACCCTGTTCTTCAGTGTCAACCTTAGGGCAGCCCTGGGAATATTGCTGCTGGTTACTGGTGCATTTCCTGATGTTCAGATGATTTGAGAACGACACTAATCAGAACCGTGGCTCCCTTCCGTCAGACTCTTTCATTTTTCAGGAGGTGATCACAAAACGTGCAGCATGATTGCTTTTGCCCCAGTGATGCTATGTATTAGAATTCTTTGTCTTCCCGTTTCATGAATACTCTTTTTTTCCCCAACGGTGTTCATAAAATAAAATGTGCCTCTGCAAGTGGGACTTTTGACTATTTTCAAATGGCAGCTCCTGCCAGAAGCTGTGATTTTGGGGCAATACTTTTGTGTGTACCCAGAATTCAGAAGCCACGTGTACTGCTGGGGTGCCTTGTCTGGATGGCCCATCTCAACTCTGTGTGGGAGAAGGCTTGGCTGCTCACTCTGACTTTCCCCTGCCATCTCCTGCTTCACATAGAACGGCGATGTTCTCTGTAGGAGTATGATAGGACTTCCACCAGCCATGGATCGATCCTTTGGGGTCTGAAAAACACATTGGAAAACTCAGAGTGGTGCTGTCGTGGACTAATTAAGGGCTCTGTAGTAGATACAGTAGAAACCTACCGGTCAAATTAATTCACATTTGGGTCATTAACTTGACTGACGTCACAGCTCTGTGAGACCAATTTGAAACACATGACAAAGCTTTCAATTGTTGGGATGCTGTGAAAAATGAGCTGAGAAACAGTGAGCCACTGTCTGCCTGCAGAGGAAACCCTACTGCCAGAGGCCATGAAGAAAGATCTAAACAACAGTGCACTGTTTTGATAAGACATTTCTTCCTTATCTCTAATTTGAGATATATCAGTGCACACAATTCATAGGTCTGCAAAACCTCACCTGGAGTGCTGCACATGTTAATATAGAAGAGGGAAAGCATGATGTCTCCTCTTCTCGGGGCAGGGGTGCAGAACTTTAACGTGCATGGAGCACTGATCACAAATTTGGAGAGAGGATGGGGTGAGCAGCAGCAACGTGAAGTACTTGAAGTATCTTACAGTATCTAAAGAAGAGCTATAAGAAGGAAGGGGATGGACTCTTCAGTAGGGGCTGTTGTGGTGGGACAAGGGCAAATGGTTTCAAACTAAAAGAGGGGAAGAGTTTGACTGGATATAAGGGAAAAGCTTTTTACACTAAGAGTGGTGAGGCACTGCACAGGCTGCCCAGAGAGGTGGTGGTGCCCTGTGTCTGCACACACCCAAGGCAGGGGATGGGCTCTGAGCACTGATGGAGCTGTGGCTGTCCCTGTGCACTGTGGGAAGTGGGATCAGACAGCCCTGAAGTGTCCCTTACAACTCAAACAATTCCGTGGTTCTATGATTCAAGGCAGTGCCCTTCTGTGAATGCAGAGCAGGGGCTGGGGAGTGATCTCAGTGCAGAAACCAAAAGGGTGGACCTGGGCTGTGCACGCACACACACTGTTGAGGCATTTCCTGATATCCAACTTGGCAGCATGCAGGCAGAATCTGGGGACTGATACCTCTCTGTGCAGCTCTGCCCTCAGCAGGCACTCGTGGGATGGGAGCTTCCCTCACCAGGAACATCACGGCCAAATCTGGGCCACTGTTATTTCCTAGCAAAATGCCTTGCATGAATCAGCTGGTATTTAATTAATAGAAAAGACCAGTCTGATTACTTTTCAATTAAGCACTTGTTTAAAGTGGTGACATTCTGGATGCTGTTGGACAACCCTGCTGACCACACAGATGGCAGGCGATGAAAACATTAGCCAAATATTTTTTACCATGACTGGTTGAACAAAATCAAGTACATCCATTATAATGAGCCACGTTATCACACAACCCTCGGTGGTACAGCAAGCAGTGGAATTACCACCATAACAGATTGCCACTCACTCTAACATATGCTGACTCTCCAACTTATTCTGTATTTCTGTGCACAAACAAGGATCTACGGATGAATTAAGTTCTTTGATCTGTAATGAGTGCCATGAATCCACAGGTTCCCAAACAACAGCACAGAGAATCCAGTAGCTATTATATTATTCGTATATGATGTTTTTCCCCTTCTCTTTGTCTTCGTGAATTCTTATTAAAATACCTTAAGGAAAGTTATTAAGGAGCCTGTTTGGATAATTTGTCAATAAGAAAACAGTCACCAAAGAAAAGTCACCCTCGGTACTTGGGCACAAAGACATTCATTCCAGTGACAAAACTCGAACATAATTACTTAGCTGTGTGATGTGATGACTTTATTATATGAATCTGAATTAATCTGACTTTGAAATGACAAATTTCACAGCAGTTTATTAGGATGTGACTGCTAAATGACTGATATGACAACGACACGTGTAGTAATCATAACCTACTAATACAGTTGTGCTTTTTATCCCCCAGATGTAGCCCTGACAATGGTGCTTCAGCTGATTCCAGGAATCTAGGGAAACTGTACTGTACTGCATTATAAAAATACCTAAAAGCTCTTATTTTAACACAATAGACCCACACTACACTGTACTGTGAAACTGCACTAGTGGGTATTGATGTTGAAAGGATTGCCATAGGGCTTTACAGTGTAATTAAGCAAGAACATTAGCAGAATAAGAGCCTGCACCAGCTGGACCACTGATAGGCACACACAGAGCAAAGCCATTTACCCCTGAAGAGAGCCAGAAAATTGCTGCAGAAGGTTTTCCTGCTCCATTCCCACCATGCCACACTCAGCAAACCTGAGCTCTGCTTCTGGTCGGGATTTTCTTCCGAAAGGACTCACTGAACTTTCCCCATCCTTATGTTATGCCCAACTTTATTGGGAAGAGGGAAGGTTCATTGCTTGTGAGGAGACAAAAATAATGAAAATGAAAAGTTGGTCTATTGTCCTCCAGTAGGGACTGGAGGAGTCAGCAAACCTGGAGCCTCCAAATTACTCCCTTCAAGCTCCTTGTGCATGCTGAAGAGCTGCTTTAAAACAGAGCCTGAAGGTGGGACAGGGGCAGTGCTCAGCCTCATCCAGCAGCACATAAGTGCCCCTCTCTTTCTTCCCTTGATCTGTATGCCCCCCATTCAAGGATGCAGTTAGCTGAGGAGTGCCTCTGAGTACCAGTGATGGCTTCAGAGGTGGAACATGGAGACATCTGCCTTGGAGTATGGAGACATCCACCCTGCCTTAGGTTACACCCTGTTCTTCAACTTGGCCAGCATTGCCTCCTGCTTCACTTCTTTCAAGCACCATATTTTGGAAGTATCGTGGTGTTGGGCTGCAGCCTGATGGAGTAGGGTGCAGCCCACTGGGCATCACTAGAGCTCTGAGATAAGCAAAAGAAAGCTTCTGGATACAGCAGATGCAAAACCTCCTAAAAACCAGGTCTACTTCAGGGGAATTAGGTCTATATTTAGGTGAAATTTCCACTGCTGCTGTATCTGTAAAAGAGTGTCAGTATCCTCATTATTCAATTAGACAGATACACTGGCAATAAAATATTCTTTTTTTGTTTTTGTTGCAGAAGCTGAATGATATTTCCTTGAATACCTGCAGACATATTCCCTAATTGTTGGCTCATATATCTTAACTATTATTTTTTATTTCCAAGTGTAAATAAATGTACTGCTTGGGATGATCATATTTCACACCAATTTATTTGAATGACATTAATGAGTTCTCTCTACCAGTGAGACCTTGGAGAGCTAGGCTGTGTTTTGCTACCCACCATCATATATTAAAACTAAGTAAATAAATAAAAATTGGCTATGGGAATGCCTGAAAGGATTCATTTTTATTTAGTTATTTATTTATTTTTGTGAGCTATTTGTATTCCTCGGTTATGAGCCCATGGTAACACTAACAAAACAACAATAACAATAATTTCATTAAAATCCTCAAGACTTTGAAGTCCTCCTGATGAATGTGAAGGTCACAATTGCTAACAGGCCATACTTTGCAGTTGGAAGTATTCCACGGGTATGGTAAATTTAACAATGTAATCCTGGAAGGCACAAACATTGGCTTTTGGTTAGTTTCAAAAAAGGAACTATGTTGAAATGAGGAAGATATGTTTGCTATACTTAATATTAAAAATACAAATTTATTCCTTGCCTGAAGACCTAAATCATGTTCATGTTAACTGTAGCTTCTTAATAGACATATCTCAGCAGAGTTCCTGTCACATTTGCCTCCCAGTTTACACCATTCCCTCAAAAATACATCTGGAAATCACCACCTTTTAGCCCCTCCACAATTAATGGTATTTTCTCCATGCTGGGAAAATCCATTTCCAGGGCTACGTGCACTTTCTTATCTTCCTTCTGCTGATGCTTTAGCTCCCACCTCAATCCTGGAGCAGGAGCATGACTCCAAGCAAAACAAGGGTTGTGCAAATAACAGCATCAAGCCGTTGTATGGTAACAGGAGTTTGAACATAAAGAAAAAGTCTGAATATAGAGAAAGGATTTTCACAGTAAGGGTAGTGAAGCATTGGCAAAGGTTGCCCAGAGATGTGGTGGTGTCCCATCCCTGCAGGCTCTGAGCACCTGATGGAGCTGTGGGTGTCCCTGATCACTGCAGGGGAGTGGACCAGGTGGCCTTTAAGGGTCCCTTCCAGCTTCTAGGAGTCTGTTCTGACCTGGCAAAGTGTTTCTCTGTGGTTACTCCAGATAAGAGTGACCTAGGAGCTGCCTGGACCATTAATGGAGTTGTACAACGGGGTTCAGTTTCTGTGTTGCTATCAGTGGTATTGGTGCTGTTATTGCAGATTCGTGCATTTTTAGGTGCATGAATAGACATGCTTGAAGGCCAGATCTCAAGGGTCCCTGTTGGAGAGACTAAGACAGGAAGG
Organism: Cyrtonyx montezumae; assembly: GCF_038088225.1. Lineage (NCBI taxonomy): Eukaryota > Metazoa > Chordata > Aves > Galliformes > Odontophoridae > Cyrtonyx > Cyrtonyx montezumae. Next base: position 3,179,180 of record NW_027071826.1, read on the forward strand.
GTGAACTGACACCTGAAAGGGCCTTTTCTTCCATTTTACATAGGCATAAAAACACAGTTGGTCACAGCTGCAAGTGAAGCATGGTCACCTTCCTTTTTCTGCCAGCTGCACTGTCCTTTCTCGAAGGAGTGTCAGGATAAGAGCATAAGGAATGTGTCTATACATGCTACTAATGAAAGCCTGTAATGACCACTGATGAGATGTTGGCACAGACCACATAGGGAACATTGGCACTGAAGCCTGGAGATCTTGCTCGCCCACATGAACAGTACCATCAGCCTTGTGTTGCTCACCAGGATCTCTCAGCAGAAGCACAAATACATTCGCCCAAATTACTCCTTCATTTAGGGACGTGAAAGGCTTTTCCTCTAATGCTATTTATCAGCAGCATTTCCACAGGGTGTCTGCATCAACATTCCTGTGCCACCAGCCTGCCTGCCGAAGCATAGTACATTCTGCTCTTTATATTCACAGCAGCCGAGTGATTCTCCTTACTTTGAGTGGCATACTGCCACCCATACATTACAGAGAGAGCAAAACTCTGCAGAATCATTGAAGCTAACCATACATTACATGCATGATGGGCTTACCAGATGTCATTCCTTACATTGTTATGGTTTCATAAACTACACTGACATTGTCATTATGCTCAAAAATTTGATCCCTCTCTTCTGTTCTTGAAATGGATGATTCTGAAAGTTGTTGCATTAACAAATAGGAGTTTGCAGGAAGGTAGATTCGCAACAGGAGTTTGTGAGTGACTGGGTTACAGCATTTGCTGGAAAACGGCATGACAATTGATTCATTGCTGGAGACAGTAACAAAAAAGGCAATGCAAATTGAAAGGTTAGAGGAGCCATAAAGCTTCAAGAAAAGATTTATTACAGTAGGTGGACATATTTTGCTCAGCAACTAAAATTGCAGCTGTCTTCCTCATATTTATGAGGCATTTAATTAATCAGTCATAATAAGTATGTTAGAAACTAAATCTCTCCTATTAAGATCTACATTCATCTTGATGCCTCCTCCATTATGACTTGTTTGTGATAGTGGGCGAATTTGCCTCGTGTACGTGAAGAGGGATGAGTCCTCTTCAGCAGAGCTTGCAACCAAGAGCACCCAGAACTTGGGCAAAGGGGAAAACGCACAACAAAAAGGGATACACTTCAAACACACAGGAAAAGGCTGTGCTTGCTTCCCCGACCTCTGTGCAAACCCAAGCGAGTCAGCATCTCTAAAATAAAATTGGAATGCCTGCAGGCAATGGGCAAATGCAAAACTAGGGACAGCCTTGTCTTTAAAATGTGCATTGATTTCTGCAGGCCCATCTTCCATTTACACAACTGGGGGATTTGGCTTTCTGCCTTTCCAGGAGGACAAGCGCTGAGTATTTCAGGTTATTTTCTTTCTCCCTCAACAGGCTTCCTCCATCTCTTGCCTCACAATGAACACACAGAGGACTGCGACAAGAAACGCAGAGACAATAGAGGACCCCAACAGCATACATTATTAACAATGTCTGCATTCCTTAGTGTCCTTGCTGCTAAAATTAACACAGCCCATGTGGCACCCTGCCAGAGTGAGCACCGTGTGCGTCATAAACAATACAGGTGGGTGCGATGTCGAGCCATTTGTCTGCTCCTGTGAATGTCCCATCACGTCCTCCTCAGCTTAATAATGCCTTAGCTAACTAAACTGAGTGATAGTTTTCACAGGCTAATAATGACTCATTTGTCACAAAGTCTGACTTTCATTTGCAATAGCATCGTAAATTTTCTGCACTATATGCCATGCCTGAAAAGCAAATGATTTTTTTTTACCTCCACTTGGAGCCAAAGTACCATGTAAGTTTTTTTCTGTAGGTATCTAAAAAAAGGATCTGGAAAAATCCCACTTCAGTGAGAGCACAGAAGCAAGCTCCATGGGGGTGGAGGACCCAGCATTGCCTCCAGCTCAGGTACAGGGTCCTGCTGTGTCCTGCCTCCAAGGCCGAGCAACATCCCAGCATACTCCTTTCTCAGATGTCTCAGTTTAATGTAAAGGAAAACTGGGTACCCAGGCCACCAAGGAGTGAAATCTTCTTTGAGGAGGCCCCCACACTAGCTGATGCATAATGCAGGACCTCTATCATGGCTTGCAATTCAACTTGGAGAAAATTTTTTCTACTGAGAGGGTGGTGAGGCCCCAGCACCACTGTCCAAGAGAGCTGTGAGTGCCCCACCCCTAGAGGTGCCCAAGGCCAGGTTGGATGGGGTTCTGGGAAGCATAATCTTGTGCCTGATTTAGTGGTTGGCACCCCCAGATCACAGCAGGGTGGTTGAAACACTAGACAGCCCCTTCAGTCAAGCCATCCTGTGACACTATGTCTTGTATCTGTAGATTTTAGACAGTGTCCAGGAAGAAACGGCAGACAAGAGAGTTTTCATGAAACCTATAAGCCAATGCTATTCATTTCTATATATGCATGCACACCAAATGCAGAGGAATGATCTATAACTGACACCATGAAAAGCTGAATGAGGTACGTGCATACTTGCACAGAGAACAGAAAATGTTATCAGGAAATAATGCAGAGGGACAAGTATCCTTGTAACACTCGGATGTCTACCCACTATCAGATCTTTCCCTGGGTCATGGGTGCTGATGCATCTGTATGAAAGGAAATGGTGGTTGGTGTCCCGTGCCTGGCCGTGTTTAAGAGGACAATGCTCTCATTGATCTTTTAACCTTTGCTTAGCCCTGAAGAGGTCTGGCATTTTGACAAGATCATCTTTGTAGCTTCCTTTCAACTGAACCTCACTGTTTATTTTCTTGCATATCCTGCAGTCTGTGTAATACAAAGAATAACAAATCGTGTACAACTGCATTACATTTATAGGTACATGAACTCTGAATTATCTTAAGAAAACAGAATATTCCACAAGTGTACTCAGGCATTTATTTGTGTTATAATGCAGCAACATGGAATATAAAGAAGGTGAAAGTTATGCATGATGGCACTCCTTTAAACAGTAACACACCTTGACTGTTTCCAAAATAAGCCTTGTAGTAACAAAAGACTGCGTCATTTTTAGCAACAGAAGCAAAGCAGAACATGCATAAAACACCCCTGAAGTCTGTGATGTCTCTTGAGTTCCTTCCAGCACAGGATCCAAACTATATTTTATCAAAGATAGGATAATACTCATTAGCTTTTACTGTGTTGTATAATTCAATTCCCAACATTCTCATTCTCCCACCTAATATCTCTCTCAAAAAAAGTCTTGTATAATTCTTAGACCCAGCACAGTGCCACCAAAGACCATCTGAGCAGTAACTCTTCCCCTCTTTTCAGAAGACGGAGAAGAGATTCAGTGTGGCTGTTCACACCGCGGCTCATATTAGAAAGCAAGAGGGACTCCTGCATTTAATTTGTTGTATCTCACTTGCAAAGCATCTACCAGTCCGCAGGGAAGCAGGAAAAAATAAAACATGCACTGCAAAAAATCTGCCATCAAGACAGCACTCTTATTTTGTTGCGAGGAATAAAGGAGAAAGGGAACATCTGAGATTCAAAACTATGTTTGGCCTGGGAACAAGCAAAGCAGAATAATGCAATATTCTGCTTTGTTTAGGCATGGTTAAGCCTTCAGTAAAGACAGTTTGCCACTTTCTTCTCTGGAGCAGTGGGAAAGAAGTTATACTATCCATGGGAAGGAGTTACAAATTTTTTTCTGGGATCTTATGGAAGGCATTTGCTGATGTCACAGCATTATGGCAAGATGCTAGACAAATTATCTGTAAAACTCACTGATCACGGATCAGGGTAAATGGCTACGGTGTTTGGTAAAGCTCCACTGCCTGCTTCCAGACAACTACCAACCTGCAAAGGATTTCAACCTCTGTGTAATTTTGGACTGGCAAGACTATTTTACTCTCTTGAGTTTCTCAAGTTATTTCAGCAAAATTGCACTAAATGTGACATTGGCCAATCTTGTCTTCTAAATATTCTTCTCAGAGAGATTAGCAAGACCTTGGCTTTATCCTCCCGTCACGAGATTGCTCCAGTTCCATCTTCTCCAGTAATTATGGGAAATAATTTTCTGGCAGTTGACCTCTTTGCTCTTAATCTCTTTGCCTGATCATCACATTAGCCATTTTCTTCTCTAACACGAATGGCCAGTTCATTTTCATTCCTCTGCAGCTGATACCTAACTTTATTTCTTATTCCGCATCACATTGCTCCGCAGAGTTCTCCATGAACTTCCATGGCCTTATACCACTGGTAATTGAATATCTCTAAATTTTGTAATATTCTTCCCCTTTGTACTGCACAAGTGAGATGACCCTCACTTTCTGCTGGAGTGCTTTCCATACATGATTTGCACTTGCTCTGAACAAGAGGCTTTGTCTCTTGCAACAAAAATATATGCAATCTGGGATGCATTCAATCATTGAGTGAGAAAGATTTGGCAGGTCATCTCATGTAGCCTTCGCAACATTGCCCTGATTAGAAATTGCCCAAATTGGAAAGATTTTAATTCAGTTCATTTCAGTTTATTATTTGGAGATTAAGGGTATCCATAAGCGTGGTAAGCCTGGTATTTACAGGCATCAGATGACAGTATTTTTTTGTCTTGAAAGCTTGGTAGCCAATAAGCAGAAACACAAAAAAAGGCAACTCTTCAGCCTTTGAGAAAAAACATTACTACAGAGTGAGGTGAAATAATTACTTGGCTTGTACACCTTGGGGAAAACAGACCCTGCAAAGGCACTTAATGAACTATGAGTGGAAAGGAAAGAAGATATCAATCACCATGCATCAGCTCAGCTGGATGATTAAATCCACTGAAAACAACCACCATGTGTGGATGGGAGTTCCCGTCATGTAAATAGGGTACAAATACTGGGGTGTGTCTCAAGTGAGATGTGTCTAATCTCAAGTATCTGCTGATGGTTGTGTTTTTCTTTTCTGATCCTGAAAGAGCTCCCTTTCATCTGTAGTATTTACCAGTTCAGGCTATCTTAACTATTTATTTTACCACTACGTGAAAAACTTGGAATCAACTTTGCCTTATGGCAAAAACAATCAAACAAACAAACAAAAAACCCAAGCAATTATTTGGTTTTAAAGAGTCATCTCTGCCAATCTTGATTCAAATTAGCATTCAGTTAACTCTTCTAAAGCGCAGGCTGGGGCAAAAATAGGCAACACAGGAAAAGATAATATTCTAAGGATATCTTAATCTGAAACAAAAGGTAATGTTTGTATGCATGCATTTGAGGGATATTTGTGCCACTAGCTGTGCAAAACTTTTGCTTTCACTCTAAGATTGTAAAGGTTCTTGGATAAATGTTACTATTCACTCACAGTATATATGCACTTTTGCTTAGGAACACTTGAACCTTTCAGTGATAGGCTAACCTCTGGCTGCTTGCCATATATTTTTAATAAAGCCTGGACAAAGCAACAGCTGAATTTTGATATTGAAAAAGGCTGGTCAGAATGATATAACACGAGGTATTTAGTAAATCAAGCCCTGGGAAACAGTGGAAAGAACTGAAGAGCTGAGCCAAGGTTGATTTCCACATCAGAGTGCTACGCAATGAAAAATGATAAGGCAGAGTTTAATTTAGTAATGAACAGAAGTTATCAATAACCTACTGGTTTTACACCAGCGATAACAATATAATTAGATTTGAAATCAAAAGATGGAGATGAAAAAACTCAATTAGTAAGATAAAAAAATGTAAATGGTGGAAAATGCAGCTTGCTGGATTAAAGGAAATATGAAAGGTTAATTGGGAGCAAGAACTGAAGGAAAACTAATAGCAGAAATCTGGAAGTGTTCAAAACAGTGCTGGGAAAATTACATGATAAAGCTGGGCACAGCACACGTAGGAGAGATAAGGAAATTATATACACCCTCCCTATCTGCACACACTAAGGAGGAAAATTACTAGACAGCAAAAATTCTGTGATGAGAGGAGGCCAGCCAGCCATCCAGCCTGATGAAAGCCCCCAGGGATGCCATGGCTTTGCTGGGGTGGGGACAGCTGACCAGTCTCTTCTGAGCTGAAGTCTTTCACAGTACTAAAGACCATTGTGATGATGATTTTCCAGCCTGTGGGAAACACCTTTCACTTAATGTGAGAAATTTCAAGACTGAACTGAACAAGCTGAACTGAAGTTTCTGGTTCTCAGCCGATGGGAATGGTAAGCCATTAAATGAGTCTAATCAGACTTTTCTGAGAGAGAGATTAATCTTACTGTGGTTGCTTTCTGGCATAGAAATGAATCCTCTTGTATAACTTAAAGAGGACATGCAGAGATTACAATAAAATGAATTTTTGACCTGGCCATGTAGCTCCAAATACAGTTATGGTTTGAATTTGTGGACTGTAGCTTTAGCAGATACTGCAGAACTGCAAACTTCTTGTTTCATAAGGCTTGGCTAAGCAAAAAATTACAGATAAATATAAGGTGCAGTTTTACTTCAGTCATGAAAAGAAATGAAAAAGTAAATGTTCCCTATAACTCATACATTGAGTTACTTTTTCCAGTACTTTTCATGCTCAGGTGAATTTTCAAAGCTTAAAAAACACAGGCTTGCAAAACTATGCTCAGTGCTCTCATAAAGCACGAGAGGTTTGAGAAACTGACTCATGTGAACCTCATGATGTTCAGCAAGGCCAAGTGCAAGATGATGCACTTGGGCCAGGGCAGTCTCAGCTGTGTGTATGGACCAGGTGAAGAATTCATGAAGAGCTGCCCTGCCAAGAAGGACTGGGGGGTTCTGGTGGGCAAGAAGCTGGGCATGAGCCAGCAGTATGCTCTTGCAGCCTGGAAGGTCAACTGCATCCTGGGCAACACCAAGAGAGGGCAGGGAGAGGACTGTCCCCTTCTGATCTTCCCTTGTGAGACCCCACCAGCATTGCTGCATCCAGGCCTGGGCCCCAACACACAGAGATGTGGGGCTGCAGGAGTGGGTCCAGAGGAGGGCACAAGGATACTCAGAGGTTGGAGCAGCTGTCCTGTGCAGACAGACTGAGAGCTGGGGGTGTTCAGCCTGGAGAGAAGGCGGCTCCAGGGAGACCTCACTGCAGCCTTCCAGTACCTAAAGGGAGCTCAAAAGGAAGCTGGGAACGGACTCTTAATCAAGGAGTGTAGCAACAGGAACAAGGTTTAACAGCTTTAAACTAATAGAGAATAGGTTTAGATTACATATAAAGAAATTCTTCACACAGAGGTGGTGAGGCCCTGGCACTGCCCAGAGCTGTGAGTGCCCTGTCCCTGGAGATGCCGGAGGCCATGGGTGGGCTGTGGGCAGCCTGAGCTGGGGGGCACCCAGTTCACAGTAAGGGTGGGGCTGAATGGGTTTTAAAGTCCCTTCCAACACAACCATTTTCTGGTTCTGTGATTCTATGAAATTGGTAAGAATTTATAAAAGATGCCTCAAAGGAAAGCTAGATTCTGAAATAAACAGGTGAGGAGCAACCTGCTCTGCAAATGAGATTTTACCTTTATAGCTTGGGTTTGCTTTGGGTCGTAGAACAGGAATTTTCATCTTTTACACAGCGCTTTTGTTACAACTAATTGCAGTCGCTTTGGATATTCCTAATATACATCCTAGCCACTAATTCTCAGTTTTGCCATTTTCTTAACTTCATTGACTCACTTAAGTGGTGAGTTCTACAGGGAAATCACTGTTTTGCATATAAAACATTTTTCTTTCTAATTCTTTTGTATATTTTTATGCCCCAGTGTTGAGACAGAAGTAAGAATTTCCCACACTGCCTTCTCCAGGCCATTTGTTATCTGCTAAATGCTAATATTCCCATGCCATGGTCTTCTTCTGAGTAATTCCTCGTCATCTCCTTGCTCACTAAATCTGTTCTTTTCAAGTCAGAAGAAAAAAAAACCCCAAAAGCATTATTATTATGCCTTTCCTTGAATTCCTGCTCCTTTTGCATTTCCCTTGTGCAGTGAGATTGGCCAGGGACATTCCAGGCACCCCAGTTAAAAGCCTTCAATATTTTGCCTGGTCCATCCTCCTGATCATTGCACGTTTCCACATATCTATTTTATGGATCACAGACAAGTATCAGCCAGAGTTTTTGATTATACCACCACAGAGCAGATTACTCTATATTTATTATTATTATTATTATTATTATTATTATTATTGTTATTATTTCTCCAGTAATATAGAGATGCCATTTTTTAAGAGCTTTTTAAATGAGTGGAATATGATTTCCCCGATTCTTCTATGGTCCACACTGCATGAAGAAACTGTAGTCATCCTTCAAAAGAGTTGTCTATATTGTAGCAACACATTTTTTCAAGTTACAGGGCTCGTGGAGAAGTGGAGAGTGGTCTTTGGGCATAAATAACCATGTTCAAACATAACAGCTACATTAAATATTCTCAATACTTTCTTCTTCCAAATTATTATTTATCCTGCAGCGACAGGACAAGGGGAAGTGGCCACAAGCTGGAGCTTAGGAAGTTCCACACAAATGTCCATGGGAACTTCTTCACAGTGCAGTGATGGAGCACTGGAGCTGCACAGAGTGGTGATGGAGTCTCCTCTGGAGATATTGAAGACCCACTTGGATGCCTACCTGTGCTACCTGGGCTGGGAGCTGCTTCGGCAGGGGGATTTGGACTCAATGATCTCTAGAGGTCCCTTCCAATCACTACAACTCTGTGGTTCTATGATTATTAAGCTCTTTGAGAAGTCCTTCTGACACCACAGTAAAATGCTGTAAAGAACAATTATTGTTAGGTCTTTCCTTCTCATCAGTAAACTTTATTTTGAAAAGTTTTGTCTCAGAATATTTCAGGCAGAACTATGTTGGATGTTAACTGTTATTTCTTTTCGTACTGATATTCACATTCCTCTTTATTGAATTTAAAAGGACAGAATGAAAGCTGGAAGTTAAAATCAAGAGAGTGCTGGTTTTTTAAGCAAATAAATGAGGGCATCTGTGTCTCTAGGGATCGAGTAGCTCTCAGTATGCCCTCAGAGGTTTTCACTTGCAGCTCAGTGCTAGAAGCAGGCTAGAGGACATATTAAAACCAGATGAGAAAGTTCCTAAGGAAAAATGGGAGGACAGGGTTAGCAATGTTTTGGAGCATAGCATTTGCTTACAGGGATGCAGATAAAGTATCACTCTTCATCTGCCTACTCACTTAATGAAGAAGACAAACAGTAGAGACATAAACCCACCAACTGACCCACTGATCACCAACACAACTCCTCTGTGAGTGCAGCTTCACACACCCTCCAGCAAGGAGCACCCACCCCACATGTTGGTGGCTGTGGCACCTCCAGGGAGAGAGGACAGTTCCTGCTCCTCGCTGACAGCAACCACAGATGCTTCCCCCAGTCATCATTAGTTTGGATTACAGCAAGATAAATACAAATCTGGGCTTAGTTGTTTAGAAAAAACTGCATCTTAATTCCTCTGTAGACATAGTAAATGTATTTAAAGAAGAGAAAAAAATTAATGATGTCGTAATTCTCAAACAAACTAACATGAAATGCAAAACTCAGCATGTGATGCAAGAGACAATTCTTTCATTAGTTAGTTGGACCTGTTGGCTATTTACATTTAATGTGTTCTTTTTTCTGGTAAAGAGTAATTAACCCCAGCAGCCTTGCCAACCAAGTAGTGAGGACTTTGTACTGGAGCAGAGCAAATTAAACTTTGATGTGACAATGATGACTGCCAGCTACTTAAAGGTGAATCAAAAAGACTTCTAAATCCTGCTTGCAAGATTCTCAAATGTGAACAGAAGCCTTTGGCTTTAAATGGTAATTAGCACTGTAGTTAAACAGAATCTGAAATTATAATGAGGACCCACACATTTTCCTGGAAGTTGATCTTCACTTCTACAGCCAAGACATCTATTTTTATAATAAACCTGTTGGAGTTTGAAACAACAGTTAATTTCCAACCCAACGCTTTGTGCATCTGGGGATTAAACTCTTTGGCGTCATTCGTCTTTGGTCTTTTAGGACAGGTGCTCACTTTGTTCAAGTGGCTCCTTCCTTCATATTAACAGGCCCTACAGAACTGGTCCCAGCCTGGTGGCATTTCAGGAGGAATCCAAGAGCCATGTCTGCACTGCCAAGCATCCCACAAGCCCACAGCCTACAACTCTGAGAATGTGGCCTTTCATAGCAAAACACATATTGCACAGAAATGACATTTCACTGGGAAGATTGATGGCCTTATGTCTGTGCTTCAGTCCCTGTAGATGCCCTCAAATAGGTGATCACCAGTGAGCGTGTATTGGGACTCCTGCTGCAACAAAGAGGCCATCAATTTTCATGGAGTTGCCACAGTTAAAATTTTTTTCTACCTGGAATGTTCCCATTTTTGCTCTTTGGAGAGCATCACCGCAATTAGGCCACACTGCTGGTGCCAGGCAGACTGTGTGTCCATCCCTACCCAAGGCTTGCTTGTGGATTTCTGGGTGGAAACCTTACCTCTTGCTCACACAGCCTGACTGAGCAGCCAAGCAGGTAATCCAAGGAGACATTCTCACCCATAGTGCTATGCATCAAGTGACAGTTTGCACACTCTGCGAGTCTTGTATGAATACTGCTGCCTTTGCTATACAGCAAATATATACTTCATAGTTTAATGAGTGATAGCTGAGCATGGTGGAGCAGACAGCACCATCAGCTGGGAGATAGCTTGCTTAATCTCCAGTGTGTGCTGTAATTTCCTTTGGGCTTTGCAGTCGGTAGCATCATCTGGGACAGTGATAGCACTGGAGTATGTTTTTAGTATTCCTCTTGTTATTCTTCTAGCATTAGGACTACATTGCTTTTTCTCATTCACCTCTCCTAGTCAAAACCTGCACAACTGAGTATTAATGTTGTGTTTATTCCTTGAAATTTTTCACTAGGACTGTGCCAGAATCTGCTCAAGTTCTTCCAGTGCATTTATCAACCTAGTCCTGAAAGCACTTCTGCATTCACTGAGATGTGCTTTGGGACTTGGAGACCAAACACTAAAACTCCAGCCCTAAGTTTGAAAGCAGTGATGCCCTAAGGTGGAGTCTCAGATCCAAAGGGAACTCAATAATCAAAGTATCTTCCAAAGCAATTTGGAGTCAGTAAAGGAAACTAAATCTGGGCTCTCAGATTAAAAAGGAAAAATGATTAGATCCTATAAGAAATGTTTAGACATTTAGACGTTGAGACATAGACATGAGACATGGTTTGGTGGGGAGCAATTGGTGGTAACTCCTTCACCAGAGCTTTCCAGAACTTCGGGCAGGTGAGATCAGGCTGCACCACAAACCTTTCCACTCAGTTTGCAAGTGCAGCTCTGCAGAAGCAACTCCTGATTTGAAGTCAGAAACAAAGAATTTCAGGGTTAGGTCTCTAAAGGGTAGCAAGAAGGAATAGAAAAGGTCTGGATGCCTCTTTGAAATAGTGCAGTTTACCGGTGCTAGTCGGGCAGATCTAGATTTCTGCAGGAAGTCCTGTCGTGCATCACATTTGCATTTTGATCTGCTCCTCAGCTCCCTCAGGTCCTGCAGTGCTACACTACAGCTCTGAGACTCAGCTGAAGGAATCTCTGCTGTGTGTCAGGGCTGCCTGTTCATCTATGTCAAGTGTTTCACACGAACCCCTTTGCTTTTTTTTTCTTTCAGTATACTTGGTAGAGGAGACTTACAGAAGTTAATCCTCAGAATTTTTCTCCAGCTTTCCAAAAACAGACTCTAAATCTGACAGGTGAAATATGCTTAGAGTTACATACTATAATTTTCAGTGATTTACAACTTGTGCTCTAAGCTGGATGGGCTCCAAGTATATGTGAAGAAGATTAAGGAATAGAGAAGAATTAACAGCATTAGAAGACATAATAGCTTACTTTTCCCTTGAAGCTGAGGTTTGACACACATCACTACTGGGTGTTTTTCTTCTTCTTTGCAGTTCTTGACAGCCAGCAGGGATCCTACATAATTTAAATTTCCAGAAGCAGCACTAGCAGGAGCAACCCAAACCGCAGTATTTAAGAGCGCCCAGGTTTTCTTTGGTGTTTGCTTCACTCAGGGCTCAACCTCAGATGAAGTCCTCTTCTCTGCAGCTTTGGCTGTGGAACAAAACTTTTAGTTCCCTTATTCTTCACTGGGTGATAGAATGCTCACACCGGAGCACTGCTATGGGAAGTAAGCATTAGTTCCCCTGATAATGACTTTTTTTTTTTACCTTTGAAAGAGCTGAGCTTATTAGTAGGTAGGAGGGAGACTGCTGCAAGCTGAGAGCTTTTCTAGATGTTGAGTGTTTTAGAGAGATGCTTTCACGGGGCAACATCTGTGGGATCTGCTCTGCAGAGGCTGTAAAAGAAAAGGTATGCTAATCCAGGAGAAAATATCACAGTACTAAGTTGCTGTCACATTCTTTAGTTGTTATGGTATTAGCTGTATAAATTTAACCTAAACAACTGAGGTGAAAGCTTCAACAATCATGCCACCAAGGAAGATGCTAAGGAATGTGCTCTGTTACAGAATCACAGCGTCACAGAACTGTAGGGGTTGGAAAGGACCTGTAGAGATCATCGAGTCCAACCCCCTGCAAAGCAGCTCCCAGCCCAGGGTGCACAGGTAGGCGTCCAGGTGGGTCTTGAATATCTCCAGAGGAGACTCCACCACCTCTCTGTGCAGTCTGTGCCAGTGCTCCACCATCCTCACTGTGAAGAAGTTCCCACACACATTGGTGCAGAACTTCCTATGCTTCATTTTGTGGGCATTTCCCCTCGTCCTATCACCACACACTGCTGAGAAGAGTCCGGCCTCAACCCTTTGCCTCCGACTCCCTAGATATTTATAGACATGGATCAGATCCCCTCTGAGTCCTCTTCTTTCAAGGCCCAGGTCTCTCAGCCTTTCCTCATAAGAGAGGTGTTCCACACCATTTATTATTTTTGTAGTGCTCTGCTGGACTCTTTCAAGGAGATCCCCGTCTTTTTTTGTACTGGGGAGCCCAGAACTGGACACAATAATCCTGGTGAGGCCTCAGCACCCATGCCTGTGTCACTTGCCCAGATACTGTCTGCTAATGCATGCCAATGGCTCCTTACCAAGGCAGAGCGCCCTTCAGCATCAAACATCCATCAACACATTCCTCTGAAGACAAGGGAAAACCTTGTTCAGTAGCAACTAGACTGCAACCAGAAGTTTTTCCGAGGTTATCCACTACCCATGAGTACTTCAGCTGAATGCTTTGATAATGTGAACTGTGGCTAGAGACTCAGACATTAGAAATAAAACTCTCTCCCTTTACCAGCTCCCCTGAGCTAACATCTTATGATGTCTGCTCTAAGGTCACTGTTTAGTGTTCATCGCTGTAGTCCAGCGATATCCTCAATTATCTTTTATTTTCACACTAACGATCTTTGGAACTGGCTCTCGGGAAATAAAATACCAATTTAAATACTTTATTTTTGTCAGTGGCTTTCAGAAAAAAAAAGCTGCCTTGCTGTTTTCTTGTCCTGTCCTCTCCTCTTGCCACATGACTCATTTTATAGATTATAATTTTTTTTTTTATATCTCAAGAGCTCATGACATATATAGTTCTTGCTTTTAAATACAGATTTCCTTACAGAAGATAATTTTAAATGTCTGTTTGAGGTCTGTGGTGTGAAATTACTTGCAAACAAGCAAGAAGTGAGAATTGAATGTATCTCAGGATATCTGACAGCAGTGATTACCTCTCATACACATGGCTTCTCTGCTGTCTCAAGAGTCACTGTTGATTGGGAAAAATAGCACTGCAGTTTTAATTACTCATTGATCCATTTTTGTCCTCATCTTTTGCTGTAAGTATAACAGCTTAACTAAGAAATTCCTTTAGGTGTATTTCAAAGCTCTTTCTCATGTTTTCAGGAGTTAAATCTTCCTACCAAAAAGTAAACTGGAATGTTATTTTATAGTTTTGATCCTATTTCACTTGAACAACTGGACTCAGTAATGCAATGATTAATTTATTACAATATTTTTTTTGGTGGTAAATCGAAGAGTGTTTCCCCACTTTGACAGTAATTTTATCTGGTCTAATTGTTGCTCATTGCATTTTTTTTTTAAATAGAGCAGGAACATAAAATAAGAAATAAAAATGTTTTATTAACTACCCATTCTAATAGGAGCAGCGTTCACTATTCATGGCAATATTCATAAAATTACTTATCTTCAATCCTCAATCATCCCCTGTGCAAACACTTGGAAAATGAATGAGCTAATTAGAGTAGATGTTAGTGAAGCAAGGACATTGGGGCTCACTTTGAACGCAGGAAGGCTTCATGCAGCTTGTTAAAGCTCTGAGGTTTAAACATGACTGCTAGGGCTACCTGCTCCCTTAGAGCTTCTGCAGTGCCCATTCCTCAGGTATTTTCTCCATATTGGGATCACATCAGTGGCATCTGCAACAGCTGAGTCGCTCAGAGTGACAGAGAGCTGCCTTGCATCCCCTGGGCTGCCTGCCTGGAATAGAGGCTTGATCCCAATGACAATCCCAGGCCATTTTGCAACCAGCCTCGTAGATCAAGCTAAAGATAGCACTAGCAGCACTGGGAAAACTCAAGGATCAAGCTGGAGACAAGGAGATTTAAAACTCAGAAGAACAGTGGGCTACCTAGGCTCGCTTTCTACATTTCTGGAATTAAACAGACCCTAGGGAAAAGAAGCATGGCAGCTGCTGGGTTGGCACATGTCACACCCACTTCTTTTTGCAGATTACATATGAAAGGTTACCTACCCCTATGCCAGCACTGCACCCATCACAGAGCTGGTCTGATCCCCCTGCAGGCCCACCTCTAGGATACCACAGGCTGCAAGGGCAGGGGGAGGCTCCTAGAAGCAACCTAGGGACAAACTGAAACCTAGCTCACTTTCACAGTCAGAAATCTCCCTAGGTAATACCTCACCAACAGCTCTTGCACAATCAATTAGAACTTAGAGAGTTAAAATAAACTCCCAGAATTACTGTAACACTTGCAATGCAGTTATTTTGCTTACTGGGACTACACACTCCTATCAAGAAGAAGCAACATCCATTTTTGCAAGCCTGCAGAACTTCTCCCTCCACCCTGCAATGGGATTTACAGCTTCCCAAGCCCCACCGTCTGTGGCTTTTAGCCAATAGCTAAGCAGAGGATGGTTTTAACACTGATTGCTAATAAGCACTTTGTGAAGGTGGTTTCTTGTCTTCCTCTTGTAATGGAGGGTGTTACAAGTCAATACTTAAATCCAGTGTAACTGGCCTCAAAGATTCATCTTCACAAGCACTGTAGGCAGCTCACTGTTAGAGGAAACTAAAACTGTAAAGCTTAGGAATATGCCATGAAAATCAAGAAGTATCTTTAAAATTTATAGTTATGCTCTGTCTGTGTGGTAAGTACCAACCTACTGTTACATGCTCTGTTGTTGATAAATACCAATAATATATTATTTATATTTAAACATAATAACTGCTGTTGATACTGAGCCTCAGGTGAGGCTCTGTAATGTGATAGGAAACTTGAGTGGAACCTGGGTCTTCTTGGATTTGTTTATAAAGTGTTCTCTGAGCCCTGCTTGCTCATATATTAAAGGGAATAGCCCAGATCTGCCTTTGCGGAAGAAATTGTAGGTAGTATATTTTCCTTAAGGACAAAATATTGCTGACAGGAAGGCATGTAAATTTCACAGTGGTATTCAAATAGTATTACAAGCAACAGCAGTATTCAAGAGCCAAGGTTCATTCAATTAACAATTTCACAACCTCAGTTGTGGTTTGTTTGAGCTCAGCATGCAGCAAACACGACAGGATAACGATTTTTGGGAAGTCTCACCACGTGCGTCAATGTTTTTGAAGGGTCAGCCACTTCTTAAAGGTTGTGCTCTACGCCTCATGGAGATGTGGTGTTTTGTCTATGCAATGTGCCATGGTGCTCACTGCCCACCAGCAGCTTTGGACAGGAATGCCACCAGGCCAGAACCTTCTGTAGGATCTGTGTCACTTCATTTTAGACAACTTGGTGGAGAAGCTCCTATTTGATCCAGTCAGCCTCAATTCTCTCCTTAGTGGAGAGAAAGCGTGTTTAAGGCGCTCTTTGATTTCCAGTGTCTGCACTGGAACGAGAAATAGCTTCTGATGGGATTCCTCAGCCTACCATTTCTGAGGGAAATGTAGATCACAGGGTATGATATATATATATCAAATACATATATACTTGATACCATATATGCATATATGTAGGCATCTGCTTTTGATCAGATGAATCCCACATCATCTGTTTGATAGTGGTACTTTAGTAACATAAGTCTTTAGAAAATAGACCTTGATGGGGATACAGTTTAATAGAGGATCAGGAGATCTTTAGAGGTAAAAGCATCTCTGAAAATTGAGCGTGAAGAGACTGGTAGCTCACCATAACCGTAACATAATAACTCTGTGGCGTAACTCACTTACTTGTACTCAGCATTAATACAAACAAAGATGAGTTCTTATTTCTTTCCAGCCTATAGATCACAATGAAGAAAATAAGAGTAGATATTGGAAGGTAGTAAAGCAGACATTAAAGCAACCTTGAGATATAGTGCTGTTAAGGCAAGTCAAAGCAAAGAGTGACCTTCATATAGCTGCTACTCTTTGAAGTGCCTGGGTAACACAGGCTGGAGGGGATGGCTTCCAGCATCCTTCCGATAGATGGTTCAGCTCCTGCCAGGGGATGCTGTCACAGCAGAGAGGAAAGAGTGAGTTGAATGATAAAATATTCAAAATGCCATTGATAATTGAATAGTTAATTTGCTCATTTACTCAAGTTCTGTAAACCTCAAAATAGCATTTTCAAGTGTTTTAATTTTTTCTTCATCAGTTCTACATGAACTCCTCCTGGGCTCAAATAGCTGTCAAAATGAGAGAATTTAAGGGGAACAAGTGGGCTGGTGTGACCTGCAGCCCTTATACATGGAGCTGTGATGGCAGGAAGCTCTGACCTGCTGCTCTTCAGCCAAGGTCCACGGGGTGTGGTGCTCTGCTCAGAGCATCAAAGGGATTTGCACTGCACATCGCACTGCACACAGCATTTCAGAGTGAAATTCAGTTATCAGTGGTATGAATAGGTTTCCCAAACTATTTCGCTTCAGTTCCTACATATTAAATCACCACTTGCACACGAAGGAAGTAACCATGCATTGATGTAGTGCTTCCATGTGCAGACACTGTTTAAGAATGCCCCTACCTGGCTGCTCCACATCAGCAAGTGTGCTTCCTTTATCTCAAATGCATATTTATGGCAATACAAAGTACAAATGGAATATATTGAGCCCTTTGTCATATACAATGATTCTCTTAAGCTATCTGAGCTGCTGGTTTACTTCTGGCAGAAGCTATACCAGAACAGTCAGAAGCATGGTGGTGGCACATGAGAAGGACTATGTGGAGAAGGAAGAAATGAGTGTTACTTCGGCTTACAGATTGACACTGTCTTTGATCTTGAGAGAGAGAGAAATAAAAGCATGGGAACCATTACTGTCTTTGGCCTAGCTGGCGATTTTTAGTTGCTTTGCATTTGCTTACGTGCTACAGAGCTTTTGGTAAATGAAAAGAGTGGACTGCAATGAGATGGGCTTACCCTGCCCTAAGTCAGATTAATGTATTTGTGTTACTTTTCTTCCTCACTGATGTCAGACGCAGAAAAGAGAGACCTGACCATGCCTTTGCCATGAACCCAAGTTACAAAGCCTTCAGATAATGTCTGACAGCTGGAGTCAAGCTTATAGTTGGTTTCTGCCATTGTTAGTCTCAGTGTGGACTGGCAATCTTCACAAAGCCTGTCCACTTCCAGCTCTCCTGTTTGCTAGAAAACACAATTCAAGCTGAATGGGAAGAGCAGTTTCTGTCTCCGATTTCTTCCACTGCTGAAGTCACTACCTGCCTCACTTTTCAAGTTCGGTTTGTAGAGATCAGCGTTAGAATACTCAGCATCAACGTGAGCAGGGGCAGCATAGCTGATAAAAGCATTTTTTTATCCTCATCATCAGTTTTTCATATAATTGCCCTACTATACTGTCTGCTTCTGTATTTTTCTCAGCCTCCTTCCTCAGTCTGACTAGAAGAGCGTGGCTACATGGTACTCAGCTGCCTACTACTTTTACCACAATAGCTAAGAAAATCATAGAAGTACAGAATAATAGGTTGTGTTTTTTTAATTTGGGTAATAATGGAATTTTTTTAATTTGGGTAATAATTGAATAATAATGGAAGATCAGTGGTGGCACAACTTTGTAAAGTTGCCTGTCAGACAGAATCAACATCAGTGGGCAAGCCTTCTGGAGCATCACTAGAGGTATTGCTTTCCTTTGCCAGCTAACATCCTAACTTGGTGAGCGTGGCTAAAGCTTGAGCGGTGCTGTTTCGGGGTATGTTTGGATCTGAAAGACAGGATGTCTCAGGAGCAGAGGCAAAGCAAACTATGCATTCAGAGCAACAAAGAGGGTTAGAGTTTTAGTCAACATACACTCACACACACAGAGACATCCAATTTAGGTAAGTGTAAGCACAAACCACAAACTCCCTAAGCTATTGCTTTATTAGCTACTGACCCTTGAGAAATGGCAACTCAACAGAGAGGAGAGACAGAAGGAACATGCTGGTGGTGGATGAGATAGGCAGTGCTAGCAGGGTGTCCCCTGCTTCAACGTGCACTTTTCCTCTCTCACCCATCACAGATTCTCTCCTACATTTACTCTTCTCAGGGTCTGCAGAACTTTTACTGAGATTTTTTTTTTTTTGAGATGGCCAAATTCGTGAACAGGAATGACATCTATTTGCCAGAGTTGAAGAGGTGCTGTGCCGTGGCTCCATCATCCCAGGAGGTGTTCCAGAACCACGGAGGTGTGGCACTGAGGGATGTGGTCAGTGTGCATGATGGCAGTGGGTTGGGGTTGAACTTGGTGATCTTGGAGGTCTTTTGAACCCAAATGATTCTGTGATTCTGTGAAAAGCAGAGGCTCGGCTGATAATGTGCCTCCTGATGCTGGAGCTCTGAGGAAGAAAACCAACCCTCTCAATCCTAGGAGCCTCCCATCTACATGAGCACACGTGGAGTGGCTCTTGTACTCATTCTTGGACAAGGGAATACACTTGGAAATTATTGGCAAGGCAGGCTGAGAGCTGCTAGCTTCCTCTTGCACAGATTCAAAGTGGATTTAAGGCTTTATATCAGAGAGAGTTGATAAATTACCCTCACCTGGACCCTTCACATGGGGAGTATTTTCTATTCCAAACCCAATTCCTCTGAAGTTAAGTTTAGATTAATTACTCATCTGAAGCACATTAATGTTTCCTGTTCTGACTTTCTGGTTCAAGGGGAAGGAGATGTTTTCCATCAGATATCTATAAGTGATTTCTTTCTACCCTGGAAACACAAAGATCTGTAGAGGGCCATTAACGGGAATGGGTGTGCTTGAGCAGAAGGTAAGTGCAGCAGAAGGCTATCTGCAACCCATGCTCTCTGTGCCCCTCTGTCTTCCTCTTACATCGACTCCTGACGATTGCTGACTACAGTTTAATGCCCTGTTAAGATCTTAAGAACATTGATTCTGCAGGCAGCGGTCCCCTCCTGGGCTTTGAATTCCTGAAACAGTTCAGTGCAAGAGAATTTTCTGTGTGCAAATATTTACCTGTCTATTCGCCTGGTTGGCAGGTGAAAATTAAACCAGCAGCCTGGGTGTATGCCATGGGTCTCATGGGGCTTTTACTGCTCGTACAAGGCTTGTCTGTGAAACAAGTGGCTTGTGTAAAGGCATTATACCCCCAGCATGAATGAAAGATGTGTTAACCAGGCAGAAAAGCCTCTCAGAAGCTAGGGAAGTACCACAGACGTGGTGAATCTCCCCTGCAGTAAATACTGTGGGCAGTCTGGGATAAATAGGGGCCCTCAGAAACCACCTCACTCCTCTGTGCAAGTAATGTTTTGTAAAATGCGTATTGGTTCTGTGCTTGGAAAAGGGTATCACTTTGCAGGTGGAACGAGACCAGATCTTTGTCACTCAAATATGTGTATAGAGGCAATAATCTCCTTGCTACAGCTTCCCTGTCTCTATTTGTGTGCTTGTATGAGACACCAGATGCAACTGGAGAAGCTTGTGCATCTTGCTCAGGGTAAGACAAGCCATGCTCCCTCACTAAAGACAAGTGGGAATAATTTGAAGAAAGAAACTTAAATCTGGCAGGAATTGATTTTTTTTTTCTTTGCATTGCTAGCTGCTGGGGTATGAAGGAGGAACTCTTCTGCTGTGTAATGAATTATGCCAAAATGATAGCACAAAGAACTGTAAAATAATGAAAATATTTAATCCTAGCAATGACAAACTGAGCTACATTCTCGCATCTGGGATTCATGTTCATGTTTTGCATGGCTGAACATGTTTCCTGAATTTAGCTTGAATTCGCAAGTAGCTGAGGCCACTCTGTGATTGCATTCTTCTCAAGAGATTAAGTGATAAATGAGGATATAAAAAATATCCAACCACATAAGGAGTGAGGTTTGTGCTCCAGGTTTGAGCACAGAGCTACTCTGTGGCTCCTCTGTAGCGACAATTAGAAATGGCCTCAAGCTGCACCCAAAGAGGTCTAGGTTGGGTATTAGGAAACATTTCTTCTCTGAAAGAGCAGGTAGACATGGGAATGGGATGCCCAGGGAGTGGTGGAGTCACTGTCCCTGCAAGTGTTGAAGTAGATGTGATACTGAGGGACTTGGGAAATATTCATGGTAGGTGGATGGCTGGACTAGATGATTTGGAAGTTTTTTCCAGCCTCGGTGATTCTACGATTCCTCAGAGTCAGAGCCCTCCTGTTAGAGTGCCTCTCTGCTGCCATCTGTCACAGGGAATACAAGACTGCGGATGGCCACGGCTGCGTGGGACTGAGTGAACGAGTCATACAGGTGTACAGTTACCCTCAGAGCATGCGCGGGTTGCCCCCCCCCCCGGCTCCCTTCCTTTTGGCGCGCAAGTGTTCGAGCGGGGGGGGGGGGGGGGGGGGGGGGGGGGGGGGGGGGGGGGGGGGGGGGCGGCCGCATTCCTTAACTAAACGGTCGCCGGGAGGGCTGAGTTCATTCCCCTTATCTCTAATATCTCTTTCTGTAGCGCCTCTACCTCAAATAAAGGCTCTGTCACCGCCTTTGCTTGCTTTACAGTAGGAAATCAACCTTTGCAAATTCCTGTCACAGATGATGATGATTGTGATTGGTGATCATGGTCTTGTTTTGCTTTTATTCCTCTAAGAGCTGGAAAAATACCGCTTTTGTCCTGTGTTTCTTACCATCTTGGGTGTACAATGAAAAAAAGAAAAGTTGGTAAAGACAGGTCATTAGCTACACTAATAAGCTGGGACTAGGTGTGTGTTCCAAAGCATGTGCTGATGTACTACAGTGCTTCCTTTTGACTTCAGTGGTATTTTCTTCAGAGCCTTATATCCCTAGGTGGACCCAAGCACGTATCTGAGTATCTGAATGATAATAGCTATTAATAGCCAAAAAGAACGTCTACAAAAGAAGGAAAAGCAGTTCATTGTGTACACCCCCTCATCAGGTATTATTAGAATATGCCATTGATAATGCATGAAAAGATCTTCAACTATAGAGGAGATAAAAAAAAAAAAACAAAAAAACCTCTGGATGTGAAGAGGACAAGCATAATAGCAATGTGCTGGAGCCTGGTACCAAAACCACAGCAGCACCTGGAAACTGGCACTGCTGTAAGACTAAAGAGAGCAGCAGTGGTGCCACCTCTGGTGCACTGATAGGATTCACTTGTGCCTTGACCTTGTAAGACTTGCTTGGTCATTTTCTTTTCCTGAAAATAAGTACTAGCTGTGGCAGGACCAAGAGTTTGGAAGCAGGTATTTCTGGAGCCTTAACCAGCCACCTCCAGCAATGATTTGTGGAGCAGCAGCTGTACTGATCTTTGTTGAGCAGAAGGAGAGGAGGCTGTTGGCAGATCACTTGGTCACCAGCAGTTAGAATCCAACAGCACCAAGTAGGCAACCACTGGGCAGACACATCACAGAATAATTATATTTGGAAAAGACCACAAAAATCATCTAGTCCAACCATCAACCCATCACCACTATGCCCACTAAACTATGTCCCTCACCATAAATGCACCCAGTCTCAAGAAATAGATAGTTCTTAACATCTTCCATCAGATTAGGGTCACTGGGGCCATACATAACAGGGATTTGCAGTCAGTAAGTGCTCACCCTTCATTCCAAAACATAGAGTCCTGATATTTCCTCAGTCCCTGTGGTTTTTATCCAGATCCTGGGAAGCCACCCTTCAGATTGTTGTGCTACATGCTGATGAGTCAATCTGTTGCACTGAATGTCTTCAGAGAAGGACAGAAATAATGATCCTACTGTCCTGTGAAGAGTTGGGGAGGAAATGTCAGCCAACAGCATATGCAAGGTATGGAGCATGTGGGCACTGCAGCCACGTAGGGATCAGATGAGCCCAGCATCTGCTTACAAAGATGAGGCCAAGCAGAAATGAAGGCTGACAGATGGCTGGATGGGGTGCTCCATCCTTGCCAGCCATGCCAGCAAAGCAGGAGCCAGTCTCTGGGAGATCAAGAAATGAAGCAGCTCAGTACTGGGACATATTGCTCCTGCCACTGGCAGAATGGGTCAGTAATTTATTGTTCATGTTCTAAGGCTGAGCACAAACCTGTACTACAGCTTTCTTTAGCTCACAAAAAATAATTTTTATGAGTGACACATTGAAGATTGTGGTTTATCAATCATGAAAAAGGTAGAGACATTACAGCTTCCTCCTGTAGAATACATTCCAGGGGGAAATGACAAAGATCGCTCTGCTGCTTTGAGTTGTGCTTTTAGTTCCTCAGTCTCTTCTCAAGTTCAACTCATGTTTTCTGTGTCTGGAGCTCTTGTGTGTAAAGCAGCATGCTGTAAACATTTGAAAATATTTACCCAGGTACTCATCTGCCTTTTTAAAATCTTTTTAGTGACTTGCCTAGCAGCAATCTACTGTGACTGTGAAGACCTCTCTCTCTCACAGCAGTTCACCAAGGGCAACCTCTCTGGAGCAGTCAGTAGTGGAGATGGAGAAAACATGAAGCTTGAAAAGAGAAGTCTCTCTGAATAATTAACACATATGTTGAGGATAAAGACGTCAGAGTGATCCATGTTCAGGAATGGACCAGTGTGAGAAGTGTGTATGGTGGTGGAAAAGAATGAGCATCACAGAAGTGACAGAAATCTGAAGATCTGTTTGCACTGATATTGCTGAAAGACGAGAAGTTGTCTCTTGAATTTTGTCTAGGGAGTTACCTTTGTTTTCTGTATATTCTCACATGCAGAACAATGTCAAGAAGATGATGAACTTATTCTAAGCATATTTTGCATCCCAACAGGTTCTTATTTCTTACATATTGTGCCAGGAGAACATGTTGATATTCTAGCTCTCACAAACTTCTTTTCCAAGGCTGACTGTACTTTGGATAACGTTGACAGGGGAAGTTTATGTTCTCTGGAGAGTTTATATCAAATTGTGCACCGGCTGTCAATGGGAGGAGAGCAAATGCACCACCTATATGGTACTATTACTGAGCCTATCTAGGCACTTAAATGGCTTCTTCTGTGTGAGGATCCTTCCAGTGCAGACAGATTCTTATCTCACAGCACTCTGATATATGTCTCCATGCTATTAATACCACTCTGCACCTAAAAAAAATAATAGAACTTGCTGCAACTCTCTGGCTTTGTGAATAAAGCCAGTGGGTTTACCTTGCTTTATCTCCTATTGAAAAGCAGTGTATTACTTTCATAAGCCTTTAGTCTTATTCTAGAAATTTACAGTGAGGGGGAATGCAAAGCAAAATAGTTCCAGGATTAATCACCTTGCTGCTTAAAAGCTGTGCTGCATATCTAAATCTGCTTTATTTATTTTCTAGCTATTGGAATAAAGAAAACAACTCCCCCACAGAAATTCAACAAGTAATTTGATATGAAAGGCTGGCATACATTCTTTGTTCCTCGATGTCTGAGTATTTATTAGGCTGTGTTCAGTTGCTTAATGTTTGTAGTTACCTTTTTTAACTACCTTTGCAAGAGCTACCCGTTAGTGCTCCAATCTATTTGTAATTTACTGGTCTCCTAATTAATGTCATCTGCTCTCTTAATTAGTGAGGATCTGGGGTTATTGATTCAAATATTAACATGGTCAAGATGTAATTTTAGGGATATTAGTGAGATAATAACTTCCTGACTGCTAGAAAGGCTTCAATTCGCTAATAACTGCCATGCTGATGTGTACCATTCTATTGATCTGAATTTGGAACCAAATGTTTTATGGAAATCTAATCAATACAAACAGTTGTATGGACCCAGCTAGCTCAAATATTTCTAGCAAGGTAACTACAGAAGTAACAAAACTTATCAAGTTGGATGAGTCCACACTGATGTCACTATCCACTCAAGCCTGTCCCACCCCATGGCAATGGGGCCAACACTGCTTTTTTATTGTTTCCATAGTAGAGTTAGTGAAGTAATGGGCATTTTCTAACTTGTTTGCTAAAGAAAGCCCTACTGTACAATTCAGACACCAGATTTTGCCATTGTGCATGGCACCTTGTGTCTTCTACGAGGGGATATCTTGCCATCTGACCAGTTCAGGCTTTTTTTTTTGTAGCTTCTCTCTTGGGTTTTCAGACTGACCAACTCTGTTCTGTAAAAACTCTACAGACAGTAATACAGGCACACAGTGGTATTTCCTTAGTAGGTGCTGACTTCTGCCTGTAGTAACAAGCAAATGGGAATCTTTTTGATCCACCACCAGTCAGTGTAGCACAGATCATGCAGTTGTGCAATATTTCCAGCATAGTTACATTGACTGCATCTGTCTAAAAGTGGAAGGACAGGTTTCCAAAATGAAAAAAATAGGATGGCCTGAGTTGGAAAGGGCCTCAAAGATCATTTTGTTCCAACCCCCTGCCATGGATAGGGTCACCAACCACTGGAGCAGGCTGCCCAGAGCCACATCCTCCTTGGCTTGAGTGCCTCCAGGGATGGGGCATCTGCAGCCTCTGTGGGCATCCTGATCCATTGAGTCAGAGGAGGTGATGTGATAACCTTTAAGACGGAGTCTTCACAATGGTGAAATGGTTAGATTTGGAGTGAAAAGCACCTAAAAAAAGTCACGTCTCTTATCTTGATTGTACATTATAGAGTCTACAGGGCAGGGACCACATGAGGCTCAATGTCTGCACTGTGCTAAACTTAGCTGGGTACTTGCTTCTGGATGTTATTAATATACAAGAATGAACTAGTAATCACTTTTAAAAGACAGCACAAAAAATGCATACATTTTCCTCTAAAAACCACAAGAGCCTCCTATCTGTGTTCAGGTTAGAAAACCTACTTATGGTTTTTATTTTTTTCAACAGCCTAGCTTAATCTTTATTGAAATTCTTTCCAAAAAGTTGAAGGTATTAATTTCCTTTCCCCCCCTGCCAGATATGACATTTATCCCTTTCTAAGTCTGAAAACCTCAGGCACTTCTAACGAGGGAGACATTTTAGTTTCCCGCAATGAGAGAGGCATAATGATGTGGCCCATTCCAAGATGGACTTGTTTTCAAGCTTTCTAAAGCAGAATTAATCAATAATTACAGCCATCATCCTCATGTGAGCCCCTGGAGTTTTATTTATACTCCAGTCACATTGCTCTGTGACCTAGAGCAATATACAGTAGTTTCGCCTGTTGAAAAATAAATCATATTACATTTTTGCATGCACATATAGTTAAGGCTTATCTTCTTTAGTAGTAAAGGAACAGAAATTTCTTCTGGAATTGACTCTTTCATCTGCATTTAGTAATCTTAGTATTTGGGACACAAAATGATTTCCAAGCCATGTTTGCCAGTTAGGTTTAATCCTTTGAGTTTTTAATTTTGAAAACTACATGACTATGTTAATTTGCAGAAGTGAGATTAAAATAAAAACATCTTTGTGTTTGTACTTAAAGTGAGGAGATTTCCATGCCTGAGCATCCAAATTAATAAGTAGATGTTCATTTGGATTTCTGATCAGGACATTTTCCACAATGGGGAAACTCTCTTTTCTGATTAACTTTCTTTACTAAGTTGAAATGCATACTCGGGTTAGGTGGTTGGAAATCTTAAAACTTCATTTCCCAACACTGGGGATTGAGGATGGATGGGAAAAAGAAAGAATAGTAGTTGTAACTGACACAGAAAGCACCTTCATGCTGGAAGATCATTAGAAGAACTGTAAAAGGCAACAAAGTGAAAAGTGAGTGAGAGGCTTAAATGCCATATCTGCTTCAAATAAAGATAATTAATATGTAGCAAAGGTCGTTGGAATGCCCATCTCATTCCACTGCCAGGAATTAAACTCAGTACTACCTACCATGAAGCATGATGAAGAAACCTTTCCATGTATGTGTTATCTGGATTGATATATGAGAGATAGTAGCAGAGAAAGAATGAGATAGCACTGAACTTAGGATCCAGTCAGTACCTGTAACAAAAAATGCATACTAAAGCATATTACAGGGGCTAGCCCTACTCCACCATGTTCAGAAATGTTAGAAATGTTTTCTTTCCTTTTATGAAAGCATAATGTTCTTGTTTTCTGTTTGATGACTTGTATATTCTTCATAGATATGGAATTTTAGGAAGCATACTTTTCCTTCAGTATGAATGAAATGGGGTGGGCCAGGAGAAGGACTGTGGTCTCCATGCTACACTAGTAATATTTTGGGATCCTGTGTCATGACCAGGTAGTACAGGCTCCTTGCTCCACCTCTACCTTGGAGCTCTGAAGAGTAACCAAAGTACTACTACTATGACTACCTGGAAATAACCAAAGCCTCTGATGTTTTTTTTTTTTTCACACTGTACTTAAAGTTTTCAAAATCCCATGATGTAGATGTGTCCATGTGATTCTCCTGGTAACCCACTCTCACCGGTCCAGAGTAGCCACTGATTCCTGGTGGGCAGGACTTTGTTTTTCAAGGCAGAGCAGCTGAAAGAGGAAGGGAGTTCTTGCCATGTGTAAGACACACAGGTTTCAAAAATCTAATAAGACTGAACAAGGAGAGGTAGAAAATACTGCATCTGCAGAGATATGCCCCAACAGAGATAGCTGATGAGAACTCATTTACAGAGCACTGTTTTCCTTCCCAGAGTCTCAGGTTGACATTGGTTAGCAAACAATATTCAACATCACAGCAAGACATACGACTTCCTGATGGCTTAAATAGAGTATGAATCAACTCCAGCTGCAGTTTTGAGGACGTTTGATGCCCCCAGAGCAGCACAGTTTTGGAGCAGCTTCTCAGTGTCACCACCAGTGAAAGCAAATTTGTAGCATACAATATGACTTATTTGTGATCTTGGTGACTCACTGCTTCTAGGGACCTTATGTGGTCCTTGAAGGTGTCCTTGCACTCTGCCTCAACCAGATGAAAGTGAAGACTTCAAGTGCCCAGGAAAAATGTGTCTGTTCCACTACTGTGTAACACACTCGTGCCATTGAAATGATGTCCTCATCCTTCTATGGCCAATGAAGAGGTGAGCAGCCTTGCTAGCCTGCCTTTATTCTTCTGCTGGAGGAAATCCCACAGCACAGCCTGCACAAGGCTGCTGAGCACTCAAGTGGAAGAGCAGCAGTCTTGCAGACAGAGCACTGCAGTAGTGGGTGAGTATTTGCTGGATGGAAATGTAATATACGGGTCTAATTAGACGAGCTTGACTGGCGCGTGTAGCAGCCCCCTGGGCTGAGCTTAGAAAATTCTGCACTACTCCTGTGATCAGAGCTGCTCAAGGCATGCTGCAGCAGAGAAAAAATCTCCTAGAAAATGGTTCCACCCCCTCCCCTCACATTTGCAACCTTCTGCCAGTTTGCCCTTCCGTGGTCAAATCGGTGCATCAAATTTAATACTTCATCATTGCTCCCTGCTAACAAAGAGAAAGCAGACACTGATTTCCTAGACTATAAGCACTTCAGGGCAGAATACATCTTTCCCAGTAATTTATTCATTACTAGTTTGAGTTCAGTAAGTTAGGTGCCAAACAAACTGGCAGTATTCAGAAAAAAAAAAAAAAAAAAAAAAAGGACCAGTCACAAGAACAAAAAATCAGGAAGGAGCATATATTTTGTCAGGTTACATGGTGAAAAGCTCATCTGCACACCTTGCAAGAAGGGAGAGACTGTGGGGGGTATCCCAACCAACAACCAGCCTGCTCAGCTGCCCTCAGGCCCACCAGCCCATCGGGCCCATTGCCAAAGGCACTGAGCAGCACGAGAGCACCAAGAAAGGAGACAGGGACCCACATGAAGGAAGATGGACCACCCCACCTGCTCCCTGACCTAAGGGAGCCTCAACCCCATGGGTCAGTGGCACTCATGAGGAGCAGTCAATGTTGGATCAAACTTTAGGTCTAAGAGATCATCAACTTGGTGCATGGGAGTTGTTCTGGTGTGTGTGCAGAGCCTGAATTTCCAAGGTGAGAGGCCATGCATCAGGGAAGGCTCTCTCTGAGGCCATTAGTGCTGTGCATTAGTACAGACCCCATGAGGAAAACAAAAAAAAACCCACCATGCTTTAACTGAAAAAGATTATTGTTATTATTAACATTTATTTGGATATCTAGTCAAACAAACAACCCTGCCCTCACCCCCAAACCCAGACTGCCACCCCCTTGAAAATGTAATATAGTACAATGGTTTTTTTGAGTGAAATATGTGAAATCTAGCCCTAACACAATCAGCATGCACAAGAGCACTTAAGATACCCTGATATGAAAACAACCAGGCTTGACAGGAAGGCCACACTCTACATACATCTTAGATTGATGTGTTAGAAGGTTTGGGACTCCCTAGCAGCTCTCTCCAGAGGTGACCCATTGGTCCATGACAAACCTGCTGCAAAGTAGTTTCTAGCTTTCTTATAAAACAATATCATAGAATCAAAGGATGGTTTGAGTTGGAAGGGACCTTAAAACCCATTTAACTCTGACATCTGCCATGGACAGGGATGCATCCCACCAGCTCAGTCTGCCCAGGACCCATCCAGCCTGGCCTGCAGCACCTCCAGATATATAGAAGTTAAAGTCACAGTCCTGGGAATTGTTATTTTCCTTCATTGTTTTTGAGAAGGAGATTTAAAGAAGGGTGAGTCGACTCTTACATTTGACAATATGAATAGCAGGATTTGCTATAATTCTCACCTAATCTGGGCTAGGCACAATCATTAATGCTATCACCAAACGCCTTTGATTTAATATAACTTATGAAAAGAAGCTTAGTTATCAATGTATATATATATATATGTATTTTTAGATGAAAGTCTTCTGTGCTTCAGGAATATTGCTACATAAAAGTTAATGTGGAATAGATGATTCAATATCCTACAGCAAGTATAGAAGCAAACAATGCCTAAATATTTAAACAGCAAGAAGATAAGAATTCCACAGCATGCTAATATGGTATGCACATATCCCACATCTCTGATCCGTACTCTTTAAGCCTATAAAAATAGTTATGAATTCTTTTATTTACCATTTTAAAAGAGAGCTTCATAAAACCTGATTTAACTGCTAAATGCTGAATGAAAATCTCTGTAGGGGTTATATTTAGAAATTCATATTTATATTCAAGCAAAGACCAACATTTCTCAGTGATATCCAAAAGCTTTACGAGAATGAAATCTGTGCTCAGCATTTTTAAGTGCCTGGAGAGCAATTGGAGGGAGCTGACAGAGGGTCTTCCCTGCAGGGTCTCTGACTCCACCGGTGGCACTTACTCATCTGATACCCTTGTCACCACCTTATTTCTCACTACCTTCCAAGTCACTGTAATCTGGCACGACGGTTAGATGGAGCATGAACAAAAGGGAGATTTCTTATGCTGCACTGATCCTGCCCTCACACGGGGTAAGATGGTAAAACAAGGTTCTCAGTCAAAGAACATGCTTCTGCTACGGCACTGACCCGAAAAACAAAGAGCCAAGCAAGTGCAATAAGTTTGCCACCCCTGTGACCTCTAGTGAGTCACTTATTTTCTGTCTACCTTCATTACCTATGGAGGTTACATTAATTCCTACCTCTCTTCTGTGGAGATGCCTACTAATACTGCACTGCTGAGTTATTTGTTCAGCACACTGAGCTGCTGGGAATGGCTCTGCATTTAACCCCAATTCCTGCCACTGCACTCAAGAAACAATTGGTAACAGCACCCTGCTTGTCACAAATGGCCAGGTTGTTACACAAATGGGGCTATATCTGTGACAAGACTTGGGGATAAAAGTTCTGCCAATGAATGAAGCTACATCTTTTCTATCTGCTGAAATGGTGTTTTGGATGGGTTTAATGGGTGCACAATGAAACAGTACCTTAGTCTACAGAGCAGGTCCTGCTCGGGCAGGCAGTAGTAGGGCATAGGCAGACACATGACTGAGCAGTGTGTTCTTCCTATGGACAGAAGCTAATTCAGTATGGGAAGGAAGACTTTGGACCACTTGGCTGACTTTAGCACGCAGGACCCATTGAATCAATGCTTTTGATAAATATCTGCTTACCTACAGAGCCAGGAGAGGTGGAATGCCATTGCAGCTGTAATAAAGAGCTGTAATAAATCAAAAATCTCGTCCTTTCTTTGAAAGCAAAATTATACAGCAATGAGCTTGGCGTTTGCCCTCAGATGCACCTGTATTCCTGCTGTGGCTGTTTGCAAGGAGGGAAGAAGAAGCAGTTGGCTCAATTTGCCTTGGGCAGGGCCAGCAGCTCATAGCTCACCCCTAAAGGCAGATAACTCAACCCTTGTGCCCACTCTCACAGCTTTGCTCAGATTTTGGTCATTTAAATTGCATCAGCAGTCAGGAGCACATACACAATACTGCAACTGGAATTAATAGCAGGAAAATCTTAGCCCTCCTTACACAGGTGCTTCTTGTAAGGCTTTCCCGTAATGCAGATATACATAGCACCCTAATCAATGTGAAAGTTGTGTATTTCACTAAGCATATTGGAAAAAAGCTTCAAAAGAAAAAAAAAAGTGCTAAAGAAGGCTGTTGAGAAGATCAATTTTCTCATTTCCTCCAAAACACTTAGTGAATAGAATACCTTTGGAAACCCCTGAATGTTTAGTGCTTCTGCCTAAATCACTGGTTCCTTGGACCTTTGAGAGACAGTAGGTCCCACTTTGGAAAACGAGCCCAAATTGCTTAAAAAGCAGATGTATGTCAGCAGTATTAAGCACTTCTACTTTGCTTCTCTGCACTGTAAATTGATAACAAGGTCTGGTAACTAAA
Source organism: Cyrtonyx montezumae (assembly GCF_038088225.1). Taxonomy (NCBI): domain Eukaryota; kingdom Metazoa; phylum Chordata; class Aves; order Galliformes; family Odontophoridae; genus Cyrtonyx; species Cyrtonyx montezumae. The sequence continues at coordinate 3,210,520 of NW_027071826.1, forward strand.
CCATATGCTGGATACGACACATTTCATCTCAGAAATTTTCTGAAGAATGACAGTAAAAAGATGTCAATAAGAGTTATTTATTAGAAAATAGTGCTGCTTCTAATATGGGCTGAATGGAATGAAAAGACTTCCAAAGAAACTGCCAATATAATCAGATTTGATATATTTTTTTCTTTTCAGTGCATTTGGTTTGGCATTTTTTCATGAATTTTGGTATTGGATTTGCTTCTTATGACCCCATGAGTCATTGCCCCACATCCTGGTGCAGAGGCAGGACTAGGACAGTGGTGTGCAGGGCAACTTATGGATGTGCTGTGCACAGTGGTGACACCCTGGTACATGTTCCTCCAACACACAGAGTTGCTGAAGCTCCTTAAGTCTGGCTTCAAGCTGACTAAAATCTGGTATATCTCCATGAAAACAGACCCTGCTACCTGGTTGAACCATCTGTGTCTCTCGTTTTGGAATGCTGCAATTGGTTCCAGAGTGAGAGATTTGCTTCACCAATGCATTACACAGATCAGAAATGATGAACTCGGCACTGATTCAGTCACTGTCAAGCACAGTTTTAAGGGGTGATCTGCAATATGGAAATTTTTCAAATTGATTGAAAAAGACACCTGAAAAGAAACAGGAGCGTTCACTTCAGGTTGGATATCAGGGCAAGGCTCTGCCCCAGAGGGCACTGAGCAAGGTCCCAATCAGCTGCAGCTCAGGGAGAAGTGGGACATCACTCCAACGTAGGGTTGGGTTTTGGGGAGTCTGTATGGGGCTGGGTGTTGGTCTCCATGATCCTTATGAGTCCTTTCCAACTTGGGATATTCTATGGTTCTATGATTCTATGACTTCTCTATTCCCGGGAAGATTTGAGCAAGAAAAAATGGTTTCATGTTGTTGCAAGGATGATTTGGACTATGCACGGAGGGAAACTTCTTGGTGTAAAGGGTCATGATGCAATGGAATGGGCTGGTGGAGGTTGTTACATCTCTGTAGGACTTGGTGCACTGATTAGATGCACATCTGTCAGAAAATGGTTAAGGATGGCTCTTTCTCGAACCAAAGAAATGGATTCCATGGCTTATATTCAGTACCTGCAGGATAACATTGTAAGATCATGGGATTCTGGGTCCCCCCTTGGTGATTCATCTGAAGATTTGCCTTAAATATCTTTAGGTATGATTTGGAATTTCAGAGACTTTTGAAAGCGACTGCCTGAGCAAAAAGTGGAATATTCTTCCTTTGATCAAAACAGAGAAAGATTTCCTTATTAATTATTCTTACACCGAAACTGCCACCACATATTGTTTTCAAAATGAACGTAGAAGCCTGGAGACCTTACAAAAGACGTTTCCAAAATACCTCTTGGTGCGTGTAACTATTCCACCTGAGCCCTTGCATGCTCTAATATCAACTGTGTGGTTTGAGCCCTTGGAGTACATATTCCAATTGCTCTTTGCTTTGACAATGAGCTGATAAAACTCCCTGGTTGTTGCTTAGAAGTCTTCTCATATTAATAGAAACACTGTCACCGGGCTCTGTTCATTGTGCTCTGCCATGGAAATGCAGAACTCTGTTTCAGATCCAAGTGATTTTGTGTGTTGTGTGCTCGCATTTTAACAATGCTATCACTCTGCTCGTTCATTTCAGGTGTCACCAGAGACCGTAACTCATCTTTATGGAACCTTCATCCTTGTATTCTTTTTCTTGAAAACATTATCCTTCTTTTTTGGCTCAAAGGCTACATTGCTTTACAGTTTTTGATGCCAGCTGGAGCAGATATTCATTCCAAAACATCTGACAACTATGCTTTACTGTCAGAATATATATTATTCAGAAATTGAAACAGGCCTGTTCTACGTGGATTAAAACAGAGACATCCCAGGTAGTTTTACCAGGGCTCTTCGCCCACCACTGCACATCTCCATGGCAGTTGAACTCAGCTCTCCCCAGGCTCAGAGCAGTGAAAGAATTGCCCAGGGGAGGCAATTCACCATGCCTTTGGAGTCCACCAAAAGTGCCCTTTTCTCTCCATGGCTTTTGAAGGGATCCATATATTTTTACAGGTGAGTCCCATCCCAGGTATCTATGTTAAAATAAAGCTACAGGTTAAACAGTAGCAGATGGCAACATTCTGATGCATGCAGGGCTACAAAGTAGTTGGTGATGAAGAAGTGGAAGAAGTGGTGGCTTGGCTTTGACTGATGTGTTGAGAAATTTTAGACTGCTATAAATCGGTGCATCTTCTTTGGAGATAACAGGTCTACTCTGATTGATGTCGATGAATGAAAAGGTCATATATGTGTAATGAAAAAGGACAGAAATCTTCATCCATAAAATTCTCTGGAAACTTTAAAGCATTTATTTGCTTGGCCAAATGCATGATGCTGACCAGTGCTCCCCATCCACAGCTCTGTCAGGTGTGCCAGCCCATTCCAGGTGGGCAAGAAGGCTCTCCTGAGGCCAGAATAGGTATTATGAGGCCTTTTTTTGTTGTTGTTGTTGATTTAATTAAGATGCAGAAATTGATCTTCCCAGGTGAATGGCCATTTTTGTTTTGGTTTGTGTGTCTTCTGTCTGTTTGAAAGCATTGGCTGGTACATCACCAGAAAGCACTGAGTGGTAAGTGCAGTCTGAACTGGAAGTACCCAAATAAATGGGTGCAGTCAAACAACAGTGGAACTAGATATGTTCTTAGAATCATAGAATAGCTGAGGTTGGAAACAACCTCAAAGATCATCCAGTCCATCTATCCACTTACCACCAGAATTTCCCACTAAACCATGCTCACTTCCAGGGATGGTGACCACCTCTGATCTTGACCTCCACTCAACCACCTCTCTTAGCAGCCTATGCCAGTGCCTGACTGCTCTTTCAGAGAAGAAATCTTCATAACATCTAATCTGACCCTCTCCCAGTGAAGCATTCTCTTTTGTCATACTGCTTAAAACTAGGCTGGAATTCAAAGGCTTATCCTAAAGAGTTGTTAAAGCATCTTACCAATTTTTGATCTTGATAGTAAAAAAGATATGCAACATATGAGTGTATGTGCATGTTTATGCACATTTGCATATATGCCCACTTCTTTTACCAATCACATTATATAAACTCTATAAATAACCAAGACATGTAGATGACAATGTTCATTGAATGGAAATGACTTATTTGATTTTCCATTGAATAAAGAATTAATAATATTGCAACTGCTTGTATTTGAAGAGTAATGCAGATCAGGTGTCATCCATATATTATTTGTTTAAGTTTTGAGTAGGCTAGGCAGCTTAAATTAGACCCCAGCTTCACATGCAGACTATTTCAATTAGAGTAATCTCTTGTGATCTAATATTCTTAGCTTTAAAGTCATACTGCGTAAATATTTTATTACATATTTAATAACACTTTTTTCATAATCAAGAAACTAATGCACATATATAAAATATGTGCATTTAAAGAGCTGCTGATATGACATGGGAAACTTTGAAAAAGATTCTATTTGGGAATTAATTCAGCTCAGGGTGTAATTCAGAAATAATATTTAAGTGAGGGCAGCTGAATACATTACACATTGCTGCACAAATCTGAAACAAAAGCTCAGTTTTGCTCCACCATTTATTTTACATGTAAGAGTGTAGTCAGTTTATATCCATACTTATATGAAACAATCCTAAGTACCTTAACTGGATCAATACTAAAGTGAAGTTTAAAAGGAAAGGCCAAGCCCAAATAATATAACTGAGGATAAATGTTGAATATAAACATTAATTAATAGTGAATTTTTAAGTCGCATGTAAAGACACGCTTGGGAGAAGCAGTGAGGAAGTCACTGTGAAACTTGCCTCTACAAAAACAGTGTTGGGACACGGCCAGCTGGACAGTGGCAGTTGTGAAAGTTAAAGATGTACATTTTTTTAAATCATTACCTTCATCACTGCTCTTGTTCTTAATAATAAGCAGGTGTTTGTGGCCTCATTTGCCACTGAGCACAGGATACCCTGGAAATGAAAGCCAGGACAGAATAATATAAAGCTTTGATCCAGCTCGAATGCCAAACTGATTGCAGTGCCTTTGTTGGTGAGCTTGGAGATGCGATGATGCTTTGCTAAACCTTAGCAGTTCATGAGACCAGACAAGGACAGTGAGAGATGCAGTGCCTCTGCATCTCTGCAGAATTGCAGGCAGGTTTTTACACTGCAGAATGCATACTTACTCTGTGTGGAAGCATCTTCCTTCCCGTTGTCTCTATTTCCAAATATCTATCACTACATCCCCCTGATCTTAACCAGAGACAGTGAGAGTAGGCATTGAGGGAGTTCCATGTTGATTCTCATTAGAGGAGTCAGACTTTTATCCTTTTTACAACATTTTAAGGAAACATATATAATATTACAGAGGGGATTTCAACTGAGAAGAAAATGCAAGATTATTTATTTATTTATTGTTTTGAAACGGATGCTATACATACTATACATCTCTAAGAAGACATGACTCAGGGAACGGTTGTCTTCTAGAAAAAAATTATGGGATAATGTGGCCAGTAGATCAAAATCAAGAAAGAGTTTCTGATATCAAATGACTCTGATTTCACCTCAAATCTGTTAGGGCTCGTGAAATATCTTCTGGAGGGATTCTTATTGTCTCCTGTGGGAAACCAAGCTGTGGGACAATGGCAGCCCCACAGCCACAACAGAATCATGGAGTCATAGGATCACAGAACCACAGAATGGCTTCAGTTGGTTGGGACCTCAGAGATCATCCATTTCTAATCCCCTGCTGTGAGCTGAGTGCCCCCCAGCTCAGGGGCCCATCCATGGCCTTGAGCACCTCCAGGGATGGGGCACCCACAGCTCTGGGTAGCAGTGCCAGGGCCTCACCACCTCTGAGTAAAGAATTCCTGCCTAACAAAGGCTTATGAGAGCAGAATTAAAACACACTCAAAGTTGGCATCCAAGTTCTGAATTAGGAACATGATATTGTTTATCAAGAACAATACATCACAGTGTAACAGTGTTTTGTTTGTCTTCGTTTAAATGAGCTGTTACAATAAATCTAAAGACAAACAACAGATACATAATTAGGATAAGAATCTCCCATCATACACAGATTAAGTAAACAACCTGGCATGCTGGCAAAGGCAAGCAGTAATCCATCATTGACCCTGTGACTAAGGTGTCATTTTTTCTTACAGCAGAACGGGATCCAGAATCTCCCTGTAGTCCTAATGCAACAAGCCCTTGTCTAAAAGCACAATTAATCTAAGAATAAATTAAATGATTATGTTGACGTAATTATAGAATCATAGAATCATTTGAGTGGGAAGGAACCTCTAAGGGTCATCGAGTCCAGCTCCCCTGCAATGAACCAGAACACCCACAGCTCCATCATGTGCTCAGATCCCCATCCAGCCTGACCTTGCTTGTCAGGCTTGTCTTTCATGTCACTGTTACCACTGCTGAAATGCACTACCCGCCGCCTTACTGTGTTCACATCCACTTTTTGGTCTCCATAAACATTCAGCAAGCATCGATGAATGTCATTTGGTGCAATTTTTTCTGCATGAAGTAAATCAGTTCCACACATTTCCTTCATCCGCACTTCTGTATCAGACATCATTCTGTCAGAGTGCCCCATCTATCACAAAACATGGAATACTGGTGGGAAGGTTTAACCTCTCCTGCCATCTCACCAACATCTGCCTTTGCAATCATGGACCAGCATGCCAAAGTAGAATGCATTGTTTTTGGAGCCCTCGTGAATATTTCTGCCCATCTTGAGATAGAGCACTGAATTTAGAGAGTCTGTTAGATTTTTAATGGGTGTGAGTGGCCCTAGAATGTGTAGTCAGCTGCACACTTGCATACAAACTTCATTCTACATGGCTCTGCCTCTTCCTTATCACATACCCTTCTTCTCATATCATGGAGTTGGAGACTTAAATGTACCACAGCACTCAGATTATATCTGTTGTATTACCTACAATTAATCATTTGTAAGCCACGATATATATGTATGAGTGTCTTCACTTTCCTAAACATCCTGTATATGACTCCTTCTATTCCCTTCAGTTTTGTAAACAATAGCTTCTTACCATTTCTCATTTAATTGTGCTGCTTTTATCACAGATAATATTAGTATGGGCATTCTGGGGTTGGGGAAAAAAAAAAAAGGCTACACAAAGGAGGTAGATATTTCATATATTTTCATTGTTTATAAAACTGGACTGAAAATCAATTTTTATGAGCATTTTTAAAGCATTTCTAGTGCACTCATGAGGTTCGAAGGAGTTTGGAACAGGAGCCAGCAGATGTAAAATGATAGAGACAAATATTTTCTCTAAATAATTCCACAGATACTGGAGAAGCCATCATCTTTACTTTAACAAATGCTTTGCAATGGGTTTCTGTAATGTTTTTGGTCCTAAGTGTGGAAGAGACCCTCCAGTGGGGTGGTTCAGCACTATAAAGGCATGTGAATCTGAACAGCTTGCACAGCGAAATTCCTTCTGTACCATGGATGGAGGAAGCAATTTGAACTAGACAACTCTAAAACGAGAGCTGTGAGACAGTAATTTGAGGAACAGCCTTCTTTAGTTTTGTTTTAGTCTGGAACTTTCTTAAACCATCCTGCTGCTGCCTTCCTTTTCTCTTGGTCTGGATTGAAGACCTGCAAACGCTGCTGTGCTGGGGAACCCAAGTAAAAGTTCCAAAGTGAGATGTAACTTGGATCCATCTGTGTCTGCTGCCTTTCTGCAGTCATTTTGAGTTTTATATATGTATTTAAATCCTTTAAAGTCAGTTTTTGGCTTTGGGATTGGGTTTTTTTTTGTTTGTTTGGTTTTCTTTCTTTAACATTCAGGACTTATCCTATGAAAAGCAGAAGTCTTAGAGAACCAGATCCCCTAGCAACAGAGGGGTAACAGGAGCAGAGCAAAGAGTTTCTTTATCACTCTGCTTTGAAAATCCTTTATTCTGGAAATCTCCAGGGAGGCTGAATCTCAGCTCCTGCTAGGAACGGAGCGCCAGACATGCAGCTGGGCACTCAGCTCCAGGTAACGCCAGGACAGCAGCAGTTTCAAATCCTGACATACATAACCGAGCTTGGTGGTGGCACCAGGCACAGCACGGCCGTGATCGTATAGTGGTCAGTACTCTGCGTTGTGGCCGCAGCAACCTCGGTTCGAATCCGAGTCACGGCAGGAACGTTTCCCAGGCACAGGGCTTGAATTTTGGGTGGTGCTGGCTGGGTGGGTCCCCTCTGATTTAACTCTGTCGTACTCCGTTCTTTCACAGTGCAGGGAATTGCTGCTAGCTCTGGTACACGAGCCTTCAAACAAAGCAGACAAAGCAAAAATGCTGCGAGAAGAGTTTGAACTCCATTGTAAATGAATGTAAGGGCATTGAGGAAGGAGTTACAGCAGCTCAGCCAATGCCCATCAGCATTATACACACACACATACCCCCAAATCTCAACATACAATCCTGGAAGCAGGGTATGACAGAGCTGTTACACTGTCAAGGAATCACTGTGCAGCCCTAATCCAGCATCTGTTATCTCTAAAAACACACCACAGTGAATTCCCTGCGCTCCAGAGGCAACCGTGATTTGAAAAATACCGCTATTAATTGATTCCACAAATTAACTGTTAATCCAAGAGTCCTGATTATGATTAGTGTGCTAATCAATTTATTTGATAGAAAGCTTTTTAAATTTTCCAAATTACAGTTCAGCTCTTCTCTCTCTCTTTTTAGCTTGTTTCATCTAATTAACTGTTTTTCCTAGCAGTGAAAAGCAAGATCTTCCTTTCTTAATTGCCTCTTGACCCTTTCTCCCTCTCCAATGCGGTTGCCTTTAGAGGTTCTTCATCATGAGAAAATTAAAATGCTATCAACGAATTAAAAATATTGTTTGGCTCAGAGGAAACTTCCCAGCACGTCTGTGAATGCTTTGGAGTTATATTTACACAGCTTTGCTGAGGAAAGTCTGACTCCCAAACAGACTGGATTGCCCTTCAGTTAATGCATGCAGATGAACAACCTCCCTGGCGACTTTGCAGGATCTGCTTTGGTAATTGCTGATTGCAACACCAGGCATGGATTGAATGCAGTGCATGAGAGAGCTGTGTGGGAACGGAATGGGGCCATGCAGATGTCCCCTGATAGCCCATGGGTTGATGGGATGGCCCCAAACCTCGTGGTGCACTCTGACCATAGGGTGGATCTAACCGTGCCAGCCTCAGACGTGCACAGTGTGTGCATGGGAAAGGGAGGAGTGCCTTGGGAAAGCACATGGAAAGCTACCATGCTTCTTGGAGAGGGAAAATAAAGCCCAGAGCTGGGTTGTCACAGCCATGTCTGATGGCCAGTGTTTGTTCTCAACTCCAACCTCCCCCAAATCAGTCAGAGAGCACTGAGGCTCACCTAGCTGCTCCTCATGGTCAGACCCCACAGCTGAGATTTCTGAAGCAGCCTGTTCTGAAAAGGGAAGTAATGGCTCTTGTTAGTGACCATGTCCATACTGCAGCATCCTCTCTTTGTTACATAAAGGTCATCTCTAAATCAGAAACTCAGTTAAGAAAAAATGAACAAACCACTGCCTGGGCCACTAGTGCTTGGGGTGAAAGGATGGGAGTGCATAACTCCCTTTCCTCTCCTTCTCAGCCCCTACTCCCAGAGTCAGCAGTCTCCATCTCTTAGTGCTGTGGTTTTAACCCATCAGCTTGTCATGCATTTGTACCACCTGGGTGCGTAACACTATGCCTGGAGAATACACACTGTCTTCTCAAATGTCTTTCCTCGTTTCTTCACTGAAACATTTTTTTTTCACAGCAGAACCCAGAATAGCTACTGCTATTCTGCTATTCAGCTATTTGCAGCCCACATCCTCACAGAGAGATCCTTTCTCATCTGTGAGTACTGTTTGCTGCTGAAATATCTCATCACTTCCATGCAGTGTAAATGTGTGATCAGGGTGCTTCTCTTCCTTCCCTTCCATCCTCCTTCTCTGGAAGCTGGAAGATTTCCATTCCAGTTCCCCCAAACACTGAAATCTTCAGGAACTTTTCCAGCTCTGCTCAGCTCTTGCCCCAACACAAGGACCCTGACTCAGAAACCCCTCCTTGATGCCTGCACCTTGTATTCTCCCACAGCTGGGAGGGCTGTTTTGCTGGGACTAACCAAGAGGCTGCAATTTTTTAGTGTCCACGTGCAAGTACTCTGTGATCAATGGCAGCTGAATGGAAGCTGAATCATCCAACAGCTGTACAAAGCATGCATTGCAGCAATGTGCCAAAAGGGCTGAAGGACACAATCCAATGAACCATAATGTGCAGGTGAGTAAACTGTGGGCCATTCCATGTTTGTGCCTGCTGATCTGATCCAGGTGTGACAGTCTAGAAAGAAAAGGAAGTTTTACAAAAGAACTTTCCAGCCCAGATTTAACAGCAAGTTGCATGGGGAAGTGATTGCCATTGAGACACAGTTATCAGATAGACCTCTTACCTGTAGCATCTTTCTGTCCCTTTGGTCTCAGCCTGAGGCAGCATTGCTGCTGGTGGTGGACAGGATGGCTTCTCTGATGCATTTCATCCTCACCCTCTAGGGTCTGCCTCTATGAACCTCCAGGCTGCCTCAGGCTGCTGTGTTGACCATCGTCATTGCCGACTTTTGGACAGTTGACTTTGTCCTAGGACTTTCCTCTCTTTGCTTCTTTCTCAGAACAGGATTTAGCTGACTTCTCCTGGAGAAAGATGACATGAGGAAGATCAACATTCACCTTGTTGGTTTTCTTTGTTTTGTTTCCCTTCAGCCACTGGTTTTCAGTTGCTTCTCCCTCATCTGCTTTTCCCTATTCTTTTCCTTCCCATTGCTTCCCCACTTTCCCATACTCCCTTAGTCACCTCGTGTGTCTCCCAGATCTTCCCTCATCCATACCAACATTTTCTTTCTCCTCTCATAAGACAAAGCAAAGTGAAAACACACCTCTCTCTCTGCTTGGTTTTGCAGCCACTTTTATGTCTCCTGATTTTCCACAACTTACTTTCTTCTTCGTTTCTTTTCCTGCTTGGACTACCATTTCTTCAGGACATATACTGGCTTTAATTGGCATTTACATAGATCCAAGTACAGCATCACTGATAGCTTTCCTGAGGCAAAGAAGGCTAATACTAATAGCATGGGAAAACCTCATACAGTGACTGATGAAATTCTGTTTTTGCCAGTTTGTCACTGGCTTCTGCTAAACTTTATCATTACTTTCAGCATGATACATTTTATTTTTTTTAAAGAGATCTGGAAGAAGACTAATACATTGATTACATTAATTTTTAGAGTATGACTGACCAATGTCTCGTTTAAGATCAGCCTGTATATACAACTATGTTGCAAAATTGTTATGATAATCACAGTTTTAAATTCCTCCTTGGAATTGGGAATGCCCACTTTCCACTCATCTACTCATTTTCACTACACCTTTGTTTCAGATTCTGGATTGCTGCAGCAAAGTACTCATCTTAGCTAATGCTCAGGGAAGTTATTGGGTTTCCCATTAACATTAAGATTGAAAAGTCACTCATTGATTTACCTTCATTACACAGATAATGAGAGGTATTTTTCATTCAGAGATGTGTAATGAAAAATGGCTTTCTCATTCATTAAGTTGTCAAACTGTAATGGGTCTCTATTTACAGGAATCTCACATACAAGAGCCAGAATCTGCCTGGTGGTAGTGCAGATATACGATGTTGTGGTTGCCAAAACAGCAAAACTCATCTCTCCATGAGCTTGTTTGGGTCCTGGAAGAACAGCGTGTTAAGGAAAAGCCCTGCCAAGGCCTCATCCTTCTCAGAAGGATGTGGCTCCTGCACACAATGGAATGGGCTCATCCATCATGCTGTTGCTCACAGGCTCCAAGTATTCAAAACTTTAGGAGATCAGCAAATTATTTACCAACAACAGAAGGCTGTGAGGTCCAAACACATCCATGCCCCCCATGCCCTTGGGTGAAGGGACTGTGGGGTGAGAGACAGACCCTGTGGGATAGTTACCATTGGTGATATTGATCAGAGTTATTTGATCTCACCACCTAGACTGCAACGGGATGGCTGGTGGGGAATCTGGTGCAATTTTGCTCCATCATTTCTCTACCACCATCTATTTAATGGAAACAAACCAACCACATAACACCACCACAGAAATAATAAAAACAAATACATAAAATAAAAACAGCAAAAACTACTTTCTTCTGTTTTTCTCAAGACAAAGAGCTGCTCACCCAATGTAATCACAGCCTGCCATGAGGTGTCAGTTCAACCAGTGCTCCTTGGAAGAAGTGCAAGGAGTAATGGTTGTAATCTTTCAGGCATTTTGAAATGGTAAACCCAAGATCAGCTACTGTGCTACCTGGAGCAGAAAGTAATTTTATTTTCCATTTCTGGCCTTTTTGCAGCAAGTTGACTAAAGAACTGTTTTCTGTGAGGAGATCTGTGAGTGTACACACAGGCCCAGACTTTTGTGAAGATCAGCAGTATTTCTGCCGAAATCACTGGATTTAGACCAGGGCAGAGTTGGTGTTAATGAGAGCGAAATCCTGCAAAGCCTGGAAGCAATCCACATCCTCCGTCCTTATGAAGTTTAGTAATTGATTCAGAGCCCTTAAAAGTTGTGTTTCATGGAGAAAGTTACAATTCTTTTTTTGTTTTGTCCCTCCTTTTTCTGCAGATCAGTCCCTAAAGTCCCTATTCTCCCTAAAGAGAATAAAGTAACTACTCCAGTCCCTCTGCACCAGAGCTGGAAGCCCTTGGTCCTGTCCATCCCTTTGGCTCTTCTCTCCTTGCTCTCTCATGACAGCAAATGCCCTCATGGCCCCAGGAGGAGTCACTCAGTGATCTGTTATATCTTTTCAGGCAAATTAAGAACACTGCTGTTAGAAAAATACCCATACATTCCAGGGAGATATGACTCCCCAAATAAAACCCACCCATTTCCAAGGAAGTCTCTTCTGTGCTTACTCTGACTTTGTCCTCGTTGCAGTTTCTCTCAGCACAGTTTCTGAACACATATGTCATCTCTGGTAACCATTTGCTTGTGCCTATTTTGTATGCTGTCCTTTGCACTGAATTTAATCATTTCTTACTCTGGTTTCTTCCATCTCCACCTTTCCAGGCATGTGCATTGCCAGCAGCTCTTTTTCCCTCCTCAATTAACCTTATGTTATTTCTTTCAATGGGAAAAAAATACCTTATACTGCAAAACAGCTGTCCCTTCTTACAGTATTTGCTCATCTGATAATTACTTTATTAAACCTTTTTTTTCCCCTCATATTTATTGGATGACCAAAAACACTTTCCAAGGAAACAGGAAAAAACCCCACTCTAGCATTATTAATTAAATGTGCCCTTAAAGAAGCCCTATAAAACTCTAATAATATTTTTATGTACAGAATTAAATCCTTATTGATTTTTCATGTTAAATCAGTAAGCAAATGTTAGTGGCATAGTTTTTAATAGGAACTTCATATTCTTGCTGTGGTGATAATCCAGGAACATAAAAGCATAAGAAATGCAAAAAGACAAAATCTGTGAGAGTTAGGCAAAGGGAAGGAAGGGAATGAAACACATAAGGGAGCTGTCTGGTAATGTGTATAAAAGCCTGAATTATTATTTGTGGGCACAAGCAATCAGAAACAAGAATAAGAGAAGGCACTTTCTTATTTTGAGTTTAATATCTTAGGATGCACTTATATGTAATAACATAAATAAGTAAATAAACCAAAAAGCAGCTTGCTGAGAAATTAATCAAAGTGTCTTACAATTCTGGGGGATGATGTCAGAGTGTGCTTTTAGGATCACTGGTATCTTCTTTTTCAAGCATCTGGCCCTTTATGTGCTGCATATTTTTACTTCCATCAACACTAGGACAGAAACATAAGGAAAGCTGCGGTAGGGTGAAATATATTTATTAGCAAGTTTCATGATAGGATTGAGGGAATCGCACCAAGAGATATTAGCTGAGGATTTGGGGCTCGAATCTGTATTCCTTCATGCTATATATAAATATGTATACGTGAGAACAGAGGTGATGTATAATGCCATGTCTATGCATTTATGAAAAGACCTGGATGTTAACTTCACAGAGAGATGACAATTCACACCAGCTGTGAATCTGCTTGTGGTAATATATGACAGTAATAAACATGTGAAATATGCTACGGCTTTTCCCTAGAGTAAGCATTTAGGGCATGGTGGCATCCAACGGTGTAAATCCATGGAGCTTTACTGTCAGTGGGAAAGCTAGGCTATTAAGAAACGTTATTAGTTGCAGCTTGTTCTGGCTTTTAAACCAGGTTTCCAACTCTGTGAGGTGGGACCTTTCTGGCATTTCCGAGATGGGAATCTCACATAAAAAAAAAACACATGAGCACATGCTGCTATGGCTGCTCACCACATCACTGTGTTACCTACAGGTTGGATATTAGGAAATGCTTCTCAGAAAGAGCAGTGATGCCCTGGCACAGCTGCCCAGGCAGTGGTGGGGTCACTGTCCCAGGAGGTGTTCTAGAGCTGTGGAGGTGTGATACTGAGGGACGTGGACAGTGGGCATGGTGAGGTAGGCTGGGGTTGGCCTTGGGAGTCTTGGAGGTCCCTTCCAACCTGAATGATTCTGTGCTTTTATTCTATGATTCTACCAACCTTATATATACACGGACACACACGTACATAAATATACGTACACACCAGCTGATGGGGCTGTAGCTGGTGGTGGGTGTGCAGACTAGCTCTCATTTGACTTATCTGCTGAGAGCTTCCTGCATGGTACATCAGACTGGGGCTGGTATTTGTGCAGCTGGGGGAACACTTTAGCCTTCTTTGTGGTTGTAGGTGAACAATAAGGGCCGTATTTCCCTTTTAATTCCTATAGGCTGTTATAAAACACGTGCAGGGAAAGGGTTTACTGTGCAAGCTGATGAGTGATTAGTTATACATGGATGTTTTTATACTTCTGAAGAGATGTTACAGAGTGGCTGCAACTGCATTTTGATTCGATAATTGGGTTTGAAGGACTCTTAAATCTATGAAAATGCTTTTCAGTCTTTAAAAAGGTGGTATGAAGCCCCTTCATGTTTGATTTTGACAGCTGCTGGAATCATTGCAGTAAGAGATCAGATAATGAACTGGGGAAGTTACTGGGAAGTTTGATAGTGCTTTTTACCAAGGAAATGCTACCCACTCAACTAAGCAACTGTGCACACTGGGTGTTTATCCCATATTAGCTACTCATGATAATTATAATTAAGAAATCATAATGTCTCCAATCGCTGGAGACACCCAAGGTCAGGAGATGGGCTCTGAGCGTTTGGTGGAGCTGTGGGTATCCCTGTTCATTGCAGGGAATGGGACCAGATGGCCTTTTAAGGGTCTCTTCCTACTGAAACCATTCTGTGACTCTACAATTCTATGAAAACCATGGAGTCCAAAGGAAGGCTCTCTTCTGTGGTGGTGGTTACATAGCCCAGTTGCCAGGGAGGGATAGCTAGAAAATATCTCTTAGGATATATTCTATGACATGGAAATATCAAGGATTTGGAGGTACAAATTCTCCTGACAGAGACTTGCATTTGCTTTGGACAGTGCAGACTCATACTGGCAGTTTCTACAGCTTTTCAACTACAACTACAGCCCTCCTGTTACACTTTCTCTTTGGAAAAAAAAAAATTGGATTTATTTTTTTCCAAACACAGCAGAAAATCTTTGGTTTGCAGGAGAAATAAAGCAGTAAGTCACTCTGCATGGCTGAAATTCTTCATTACGATAACATTCAGTTCTGTTGCAGGAGGTTGCCTGCAATCACTGAAAGACAGTTAGCAAAAGAGCCACCAAGGTGCTGTAAACCCAAAGGCAGGTGAAGAACTGTGGCTTGGCTTCAGATCTTACAGGATCTGTGCCAAATCTCCAGCTGATTAAACTTGCAAACCTTCATCGAGACGGCAACAAGAATGTCTGATACACTCAAAATCAAGTTGTTTGTGAAGTAGCTAGTGAGGACTCCCAGTGGGTCTAGAGGCTGTACCCTGGAAAAGGAGTAAAAACTCCTCAAGGTTGGCTCACAGACCCAAGCCTTAGGGACAAGCTAATACCTTGTCCACGGATCTTCACCTGAGGGATGAAGAACAGTCACCCTCCAGCAGCCTCAAAGAGCAAAAGCAGTGCTGTGGCTATGAAGACTGCTCTGGATAGGTCAGCTGGATGGCTCATTTAGTACCTAAGTTCATGTAAGAACTGCTGTTAAACATGTTGAAGGAAATCCCATCCAAGAGTTGTATATTTACTATTTACATCCTTGAAGAAAGGGGTGTAATTTGTCACTTCTTCAGCTAGACAGGATATTTCTAGACATTAGAAAAGTAGACTAGTGGCAGGATGGAAGTCGTTCCCAAAAAGTTACCTGGGTTGGTGGCAGAACTTTCCCCACCGATTGCTAGGAAAAGTACCTACAGTGCATCTGTCAGGAAGGATATAGGTGGAGTCAGTTCTCCTGGAGGTGGAAGGGACAGAGTGATGGATCAGCCTTCTGAACTACCTTCTACGTGCATTTCCTGGTGTTCTGTGTTGAGATTCTCACCCACAATTGCAAAGTGAGTAATGAAGAACAAAACAGGTTTATCCTAATGTCCCGTGTGCTACTCCATTCTCAGGCAATATCTTTAAAAGCTATTTTATGTACAATAAAAGTGCAGTATTTTATATAACGAGGAGGCAGAGCATCTTTCTTTCCATTGCACATACTCTTAACCGGCAATAAATCAGCTGAAATGTGCATTGTTCTGTATTAACTGTAGTCTAGATGCATGTCTGGTCTGCCATCTTCCCAAGTCCTTCCTCTGAAACAATCCAAAGTAGCAGATTGCCTTGTGCAAATTAGAACAATTATAGTGCAGCCCTGGATCAGAATTTATATCAGCAAAAGCATTCTGTTGTTCGTTTGCTGGCTTAACATTTTCTTGCTCCTCAGAAGGAAACTCAAAACCAAATAAGTTTCCTGGCCACGGAAGCGTGTTCATTCTCTGCATCTCTGCAGCACAAAGGTTTCCCAGGCTCTGTTTTTGCACTGCTGTTAGTTACAAAACTTCTTTCTTTATTAGTGCAAATGTGGTAATTAAGCAAGTGAGGTCCCTACTGGTGGGAAAAGCCAAAATCATACTACAAAGCATGAGCTGCAGACTGTGCTTGCTTCCCACTGACCTCTGCGTGGAGGGAACAGCACAGGGCTGGAAGTCCAGTTCCTCCCTTATTCACTCAGGCCCTCTCTCTAGCCAAGTACACTTCTCCCAGGTACCTCAGACCAAATTACTTGCTTGGGTTTTAATTAGACCAGACTGCTAATCTCCATGCTCTCTCCAGATGAACACAGTGACCATCCCTTCCTGTCCAGACAGCTGGAAGATTGCCTGGTCCTTAAGTTACTAGGAAGACAGCTTAGTGGTTTAAACATGTATTTAACATACCATAGCAACGCACCCTTTTATTTGATAGCCGAGAATTTTTTCTATCTATTTATAGATAAAAAACATAGAGAGGAAAATTCAGAAGATAATCTGTGAGGTTTTTAGTAAAGGGTATTACAAAGGAGCTCTGGAAAAACATTGTTTTCTTAGAATAATAAAAAAAAAAGGTACAACATGCTTCATTGGGAATTTAGCACTATCCAGTAGCGTAAAACTGGATTGCTCTTTCAGAAACATTTTAAAATCTTTTTAAAACTTCAAAAAGTGTGTTTGCCTCTGCAGTCTGTCATAGTGAAGAAAATAAATAAAACCATATTGATATGTGGGAAGGTGGAACACAGATTATCTGTTTTTCTCCCTAAATGAAGGCCAGACCCAGACATTGATTCTACCTCTACTAAAACGTAATCAGTTGAACTAATTACACGCAGAAACAAGTACACTTTTCTACAGCTATAATAAAGAAACACCTCACACTCCTCTGTTATTTCCTTGCATTGCTCAGTTTTGTAGCTGTTCTAATGGGCTTTGATTCTTCAGGCTGAGCCATCAGTCAAACATTCAATACCGGGCACATACATTCTCCCTTCATTCTTCTGCCATCCTTGAAGAACAGCTTCACCAGCGATTCCTTGAAAACCCATTAGACAAATACTCTGTAGCTTTACTCTTCTATTGCTGTGCCTGTAATCAGCGTGTAGGCTTCCCTTAAATTCAATTATACCCAAGTGGTCTCTCAAGCCTTGCTCATATGACTTGAAAGACTTGATGATGGTGTTAACAAAAATACACAGGTCATATCATCTTCAAACAGCCTCGCTATTTCATTGAAATGGATTCGTATTTCATTCCAAAGAATTCTTTAAAGTACCGATTCCAATGTCTTATCATTTTTATAGCTGCAATTTAAGGCAAGCTCCATGAGTAGCGTGCTTTTCTGCTGAAGTTGATCATTGCCCAAAGAATCCGGGCTGCTTTAATCATTTCATAACCCAGCGTGAGCCAGCCATCAGCTGTTAGAAACAGCTCCACAAATACGTGACTTGTGCAAAGAAAGGAAATCAGCATGTTCTAGCACAAAAAAAAAAAAAAAAAAGATTTATCACATGTTTTTTTCACAGTCAAAATATTGCACCCCATGGTGCACACGCTCCCCAGAGGATTGGCCATTCAAAGCCCCTCAGCAGGTGCTCTGTGTCTGGACTTGACAAGTGTACTGACATATTTGATAAGAGGGTCATCCAATTGATCCTGGCAATTAGATAAAGGGAGATTTTCTGTCTTTATGAAGAATTTCACCATCACTTCAAAAGATACTCAACTCAAAGGCCGTGACCGATGATTAAAAAAATCAAAGAATAATAATGGGAGATGATTAAATGATCTATTGCATACTGAAATGAGGTGACATGTAACTTTTGTGAAGTCCATACAAAAAGGACTACATTCTTTTCTGGGTAATGCAAAATGCTCTCTCTTGCTTGGATGCTGAGTTCTCTTGAGAGGAGGCTTAGCCCATTTCTCTGCACACATTCTTCTGCTGTTTGGAAGCAATTAGATCATTAGGTACCTGGGAAGTGACACCAGATTTTTATGTAATCTATACTTCATTGTGATCCTTCTTCAGGTTGTCTCCTCTAAGTCAAAGTAATCCATCCGTTCATAATAATTCTAAGATGTTACAAATATTGCCGTTCATTATTAATTATTTCCATTTATTTACACACTAATTTATTTTTTTAATGACCTATTTACTTTTGCCCATGTCTGCATCTGAACACATCATTCTGAAGTTCAAGATATTCCTTACCTTACAGAGATGATTGAGGATATTCTTTGTGACACTAAAGCCATTTGTTGGAATGAGAAACCTTTGTGCACACAATGCAGAGGCAAATGCCTTCTCAGTTAGCAGCTGTAAAGCATAGTATACTTTCTCTATTCAAAACAGCTCTCATTAATTTCAGGTTTTTCCCAGATTCTGAAAGCAGTGACCGTGCATAGCTACGGGCACATTCTTTATTTCACCTGTTTTTTTTTTCTCCTCCAATACTCATAGATGATGTAGCTGATTAAGTCAGCTCTAATATAAAAACTCAATT
This sequence comes from Cyrtonyx montezumae, assembly GCF_038088225.1. NCBI lineage: Eukaryota > Metazoa > Chordata > Aves > Galliformes > Odontophoridae > Cyrtonyx > Cyrtonyx montezumae. The sequence continues at coordinate 3,229,113 of NW_027071826.1, forward strand.
TGACTACAACAGATTTTTGTCTTTTCCATTTATTTTAACCCTTTTCTTTTTCCCTGTTGGCGTCTCCACCTGCATATGGTCTTGTAAAAAAACACGATACAATGATACACTAAACTTGATAAAATAGCAGCAAAATAAGAATGATAATAGATAGCTAAAGATATTGTGCGTGGAATGAGTAAAGTGGTGCAGCCCAGGACAGGATTGCTAGCAGCTAATTGCCACCACGGGGTGCTGGTTTTCTTTTGATTGTTAATAACAAAAATGAGCATGAGCACACAATTTTAGCAGTTCGGGTGCTTTTGGAACTGTCCTTTTTCAATGTTGGTGTGCTCTGAGTTTCAAGGGCTGCTGCTGTTTCTCTGCCCCTACGCAGTGGGCATGGACAAGGGCATGTCCTGCACGCTGCCAACCTTCCCCAGGGCCTGGAAGCCTCAGCCAAGTCTGGTGGTGGCATTGTCCTAAAGACAGGTGGTGATGGACAGGTTGGCATATGATGCTGCTTTTGTGATTTGTATCACTGAGCTGTGCTACTTTGGGAAAAAATAAATAAACCAATTGTACTATACTCCCAGAAAGCTCCTATCCATTTGTATATCCCCTGGTAATACATAGAAAAATTCTTCTGGTCTTTAGTGCCCTTATTGCTTTGACAGTGTCATTACTTCTGCTACATAAACGCATATGTTTTAATATAGAGATAATTATCAACCAAATCCTTAAGCAGAGAGAAGTAAAATCTGCAGGTTTTATCTCAGAACGATGTCCAGAACATATTTCTTTAGAGCTGATTGTTCCTGCCTTCTAATCCACAACAGTGAATGAGATCTGCATTCACCAGCACTGTGTATTAGTATTTCATGGCTGTCAAGTAATTCAATTAACTTAGGGGTTTATTTGTGATATATAAAATTAAATATATGGTTAAATCCCAATGAACTGGTGTCTGGCTTTGAAGTAAGAGAGATATTACTCCATAAATAATGTGATGCTAGTGAAATAAAACACAAGTTTTGGCTCACTTTCCTGATGGTAAATAAGCTGGATGTGAATATGGCTTTAACATCACAATCTGAAAAGGAGTTTGATGGAAGGAGCAGATAAAAAAAGGCAGGAAAAACCTGACAATTTTCAGCAATGCTCTGAATTTGAAAGCTTGTTTTCTAACTGGTGTAGAATAAAGTCAAACAAACAGAAATTTAAAATTTTTAAATATCTATAAAATCCCAAACAGGCTTATAAATAAAATAAAAACAAAATTAATAGCTTCCAGTTCCCTATGCATCAGTGGGTTTTTCACAAGTTTAGCCATTCATAATTATTATTATTTTCTACAAGATACCCAGGGCAGTGCAAATCCTTGGGTTCTCATGTTTATCCCTTCTCTTTCTTCCTTTGCCAGGACAATTTTCATTTCGTTCAGTGGTTGCATACAATGACCGCATTCTCAAGCATGAGGTTACTAGAACAAACAGCCCATGATTTCTTTCTTTTCATTTCTCATATTGCATTGTTTCCTCTCAGTTTATGTACTTCAGAAATCCTAGAGCTTGAAGATCCCCTTCCCTTCCTATTCTGTAAGTACTTTTCTCTGTAAGAGATTTTTGCAAAATAGAGGGAAAAATATAGTGGGCAAATCGTGAATAAATAGCTTTTTCCACCTAAATGTAGAACAGTTATATCCTCTCAGCCTTCTCTTCTCCAGGTTGCACAGCCCCAGCTCTCTCACCCTTTCCTCATAGATGTGTTGGGACAATTTTTGTGGCCCTCCTCCGGACACACTCCAACAGTTCCATGTCTCTCCTGTACTGAGCACTCCTCATCAGGACACAGCACTCCAGGTGAGGTCTCACAGCACAGAGCAGGGGGGCAGGATCCCCTCCCTCACCCTGCTGGCCATGCTGCTTTGGATGTAGCCCAGGCTACGGTTGGCTTTCTGTGCTGCCATCCACCAGAACCCCCCAGTCCTTCTCTGCAGGGCTGCTCTCAAGAAGTTCTTTTCCCAGTCTGTACACATCTGGGATTGCCCTGACCCAAGGTCAACACCTTGCACTTGGCTTTGTTGAACCTCAGTAGGTTCACCCGAGTCAGCTTTACGCTCCTATCCAGGTCCCTTTGGTTGGCATCCATTCCTTCTGTCAGATCAACTGCACCACTCAGCTTGGTGTCATCTGCATACATTCCTATGTGTGCATGCATTTGTTTATACCCCTTCAGCACAGAGCCACCACAGTCCTGTTCTGCATTGCATCCATACCTCCCTTGCTGAACAGTTGTGGGAGCCTCAGGTTTCATGAGCCACACCAAGCTGAAAAATATCCCATTGCTTGTTTGGAAATATTACAGGTTTCCAAGGAGTTTTAATTTTTTATTCCCTGACACGGATATAGATAAGAATTTCACTTTTCTCTTGTTTGTTTTTCAGTCAGTCTGAATGATTTTTTTTTCTCTCTGTTCTTGTGATGGTTGAATAAGAGAGAAGATTAATGCTGAAAAGAAAATGAGATTGCTTCTGTTTCCAATTCTGTGCCTTATTTATATTAATAATTGAATACATCTAAGATTACTTTTATTGAGGAAACAATAAATGTTTAATAAGTGAATGAGCAATCCGTCATAAAAGTAAGTGCCAGTTAGAAGGCTTTTGGGGTGGAGGGAGGTTGTTTTTTGCTTTAAATCATCACAGGGCCATTTTATTACCACCACCATGTCATTAACACTGCTCATTATTCCATAGTGGGATGAGGTAACTACAAAGATAGAATGAGATTTCAGTAGTGACAATATGCAGTATCATAAAACGTATGAGCTTTGGTGCTCAGATTGAGCTTGGAGGCTGATGTACAGTAATAAAGCTTTTTCCAGGATGTAGACACTTCGGCCTCAGCATGTGAATGGGAGGCTCAAATCCAGCTGGTTTTTAGGCCAGAATTAATTGGATGTTTGTTGTCAGAACATCTCACAAAAGGTCTGAGACCTTTATTCGGTGCAACAGTAGCAGTGGTTAACAATTAAGGAGGTGAGGAAAACATCAGCATCCGGCTGAGGCCGAGGCAGACATTGGAGTTTGGAACCAACATTATTGTCAGTGAACAAAAGGATGAGCTGCAGCCAAACAATGCAAGCAAAATAAATTAAAAGCACGTTAGCAATGTAAAGGAATCAGAAACACACAGATAAGAGGTAAGCAAACATATTCGTGTTAAGTCCTTTGCTAATGCCTTTGAATACATTCTGGAAGGATTTGTCCTGAAGGTTTATACAAATATAAAGAGAATATATGCGCTTCAAACAGCACAGTGGTAAGGAACAGATTTAGAAGGAGGAAGAGTTGGTTGCCATTAACTCACCCCTCCAGTTAATGAAATGTCATAGAATCACAGAATGCCTTGAGTAGGAATGGACCTCAAAGATCATCTCCTTTCAACCTCCTGCCATGGGCAGGGTCACCAACCACTGGAGCAGGCTGCCCAGAGCCACATCCACCTTGCCTTGAGTGCCTCCGGGGATGGGACATCCACAACTTGTCTGGGCAACCTGTGCCAGGACATCACCGCCCTCTGAGTGAAGAAAAGCTGGGAGTGTCCAATACAGGATGAGTGAAGGACCCACACCATAGTACTGAGTCATATGAAACGTGGATTTGCATACTTTCACACGGGCTATGTAGTGCACAAACCTACCTTTGGCACTGCTGGGAGTGGGCTTTGCTCAGTGTGTGATGTGGGAAGGCCCAGATGAAAGCCTTTGGTGCTACTCATGCCCAGAAGGCCAAGAGAGCTGTGAGGTCGAGGTCCAGCTTACATCATGGCAGAGCTGACATCCTGTGGCCAGGAGTGAAGATGTGTGGTAACCAGAACAGCATTACACGGGGTCAGCATCTGGTGCCACTAAAAACACTTGGCACATGCTTTGAAAACCTTTTCTGACTTTACCCTGGGCAAGCAAGTGAAATGTTTGCTAAGACCTAATAACTCAGGAGATTGTTGCCTAGGGTTGGATAGCTTAGAAAGCCAGCAACATCCCAGCTAGAGAGAAAGGGGATAAGAGCAGTGATTGCAATAAAACAGAAACTTCTCCCTGCTGCGGCCCTTCACCAAAGTGCTGAAAGGAATCAGGTCATGGAGCCATTTGCTTTGTGCCATCAGGGGAATGTGAGCCCATCAGGAGGGGACCTGCTGTGAGCCTCTGTGGCAGACATCAGAAGGTTTCCTTCCTTTGCACTTTTGTTAAAAGTTTTGTTTTCGTTCTCCAACAGAAAGGTATCTCTGTATTATTCCCAGGTCAGAAAGTGGGCTTGGAGATTTTGAAGGGCTGGATCACCCTCTAACTTTCCAAGATGTTCTGAGTGCAGTGGTCTACAAATGACCTTAAAGAGGAAACAAAACAACATTCTGGAGGGCGAGTCTGATCAGTAAGCTTTAATTTCTTCTGTGGGTTCTCAAGCTCCCAGGAGGCAGAGAATAAGGTAGTAAACTTTTGTGTTAGTGCTGCTGATGTTCTGATTAGCTGAGGAATCACAAAAACAAAAGTTTTAGGAGCAAAAAATGTGCTTACTACATACTAAAAATGACTGCTGCAGCTGACTGCAGATCAATACTTGCAGCTCTTTCTTCTTGATCTGATCCAATGAACAACATCAACTATTGGAAGTGGCCTGCAATACAGTTTCTACATCATATTCAAGTCAAAGCCTGCTGGTACAGTGGGAACACAACCATCATTTAAAAGCCCATCTTTGCACACACTTTCTTGGATGTGCCTTGGATCCTCAATGCTAATGTCAGCTTAGATCTGCTTGGGAGAGCTGAAATTTGTGACAGATGCTTCCTGATGCTACGAGCATAGCCCACATATGCTACTCCACAGGGACTTCTCCAATATCCTTTCATCACTTATGTCAGGTTCCAGATTTAACTACCAGTACGGTGTTTTTAATGGATCCCATAAATATGATTTCACGGCCATCAAATGTTGCTATTGGTTTCTGCAGCTTTGGAAAGTAGTATAAGAATGTTATGAAGATGATAAATCTGTAAATCTGCTGAACCATCTAAAAATGCTGGAAAATATAACTAGGTGTGATATATGCATAAGAATTCACTGCCCAGAATAGATGCAAGTGCTGCTGGGGGCTCTTCTTATTACTGGAGACCATGGGGACCATGCAGAAAAACTTCTCTTTTGCTCTACCAAGTCTGGAAGAGAAAGGAATGTTTCACTGCAAGATCCCTCCTTCCACCCTGATCCTCTTCCCCAGAACACTGCATTTTAGACATCCTCATGAGCTGCGCTGGTAGAACAGCAAAATGAAAGGACTCAAACTTTTACCCTCAAAGTCCTGAGCAATATTTCTGGGGATAAATAGTAAGTGGGTAAATAGTAAGAAGGAAATATAGCAGGGAATTTTAAGAAACCACCATTTTAATGATGCATCATACATCTTTTTGATAAATAAATACATTCTTTGTTTGCTGCACCACTGGAACAGTTGGCTCCTACCACCACCCCTCCGAAAGACCATTAAAGGACCAAAACTAATAGCATTTGGAAGGGCACACACACACTGGCACATATGTCTCAGCTTCATGCTTTGACAGATGGCAGCCTCTCGCTGTTGTATAAGACACATGGGTATCCTCACTGACTTACATATGACTACATCACTAATTTTCACACCTTTTGTGTTTTCTTCTCCAACCACTGGTCCTGATTCCCATTACAGAAGGGATGTTGAGCTACAGCTTGGACTCAGATAAAATCCCCCCTGGTCCTAAGGCACTAGAGCAGCTCCCACCTGTCTTGTTTGCTCATATTGCTGGTTTACACCACTGGAGGACTGACCGACTGTCTCCAACCTTGTTTGGTGAGTTCTTTGTAGTCTACAACCACACATTTTTCCAGGATTTGTGCATCATAAACTACATTCTATCACTCATCCTCATTATATTTTCTGCCAGCATCCACAATATTCAGAACGTGGAATCGTCATCTCTGGAGATTTTCAGAAAACATGCAGAGATGTTTAGTGGGCATGTGGTAATGGGTTGATGGTTGGACTAGATGATCTTAGAGGTATTTTCTAGCAGTAAAAATTCTATAGTTCTGTGATGCTCAGCGACCCAGAAGGTGCCTGGTCTGAGTGCTTATGATCTTGAATACTTGCAAATGCTTTGATATTTGCACTTGGCTTCTGTTGTTTAATACAGGCAAGTAGAAACATCATAAAAAGGTACACTGTGTTGGAGGTCAGCCTGCACAGGTATGATGACTTAACAGTGGCTGCAACTTGGAAATGAAAGTAGGAAATAGATTTTAAAAGATAATAAATTGAGATGAAAAGTCATGAACAGGTGGAAGCACAGTTTGTGGTGGGAGGAGATAGTGAATGTACATAATTAAGACAGGCTGGAAATGTGTGCAAATATTCCCAATCTACAAAGGACTGGTCTTGTTTTAGGGTAGGAGAATGGACTGGATGATCTGTTCATATTTCTTCTGACTTTGTTTTCTAAGGTTCTGTGGACGCATGATTTAAGAGGCTGAAGTATCTGCTATTCCTACTTCTACTGTAAGCATGCTATTATGGACAGGATAGTACAGTAAAAGTGATGTTTTGATCTAATGCTCTGATCCACGCTGTCTTTTTGCAAAAGCTGTAGTAAGAACCTGTAATAATGAATAAAAATTAGTTACTAGGGAGGGAACTACTTCAGTGGACCATAATGCCTGACTGCTCTTTCAGAGATGAAATACTTCCTATCTAAATCTAACCTGAACCTCTCCTGCCACAACTTAAGGCCCTGCTTCTTGTCCCCCACCAGAGCTAGAGCAGATAAACAAGAACTGAGAGGGATGAGGCTCAGCTTTTCTTGTGAACACAATGAATTGATAACAATTCATGCCACAGGTGGACATTTTCAAGCTGTCTTCGGAAGACTGTGTTTTAAGACATATTGTCTAGTTCCTGCTGAAGTTATTTCTGGAAGATGACATCCTTCAAGATGACACTCCTTGGCTGGGTCTTTATGTCAAGACCATTATTTTGGGGAATGTTTCTGGAAGGTACCATACACCCCTAAAACCTGTACTGCTTCTGACTACTCAGAGACACTTAAATGAACAGATGCCTCAAGACATGTAAGTGGAAACACAGACAAGAATTCAGTATTAATAAATACTCATCCAACCCCTCAGCCTTTCCTCAGAAAATCCTTGCTTTTCCTCACTCTGTTTTAGGGACTCGATGACAATCCTGGCAGTTTTTAGATGGTATCACAGACTACAGCCAAAAGAAAGATGAGAGAGAAAAACTTACTCTGAAATGTCACTGGGAAAGGATGAAAAAATTCATGGAGGAATGCTGAGGCCTGGAAACAGAGTTATCCCATGTGTTTGTTAACATAGCTCAGTCCCATTCCCCACATAGATGACATACAGTAACAACAGGCAGTGATTACTCTGTGCTGGCTCTGGTTACCTTTTCCAGAAAGATGATCACTACACCCCGTTGCCTTTTTTCCTGGGCCATTCAACAGTAGATGTATTGAAGTCAGAGAGAGTCAGTGATACATATTCTTGGGTATGTGTAGTTCCTGGAGGTCTTTGTATTAAACCACTGCAGAATAGTTTTAGGACAAGTGTTACAACAACTGCAGCCATCACAGATGAGTCCCCAGAAGAGGCTGCCATGACCTATGTTTGCTCTTAGGGAATATGCCATGCAATTCCATTTTTTCCTTCTGAAAAGAGATCATGTGAATTCTCCACCACTTATTTACACCCCAAAGGCACAGCCTTTCCTTGTGTCTTGCTGAGACACGGAATTTCAGTGGCTGCAATGAACGAGAGGAGAGATTCGTTTATCTTGTCAGTCTATTTGGCAAATAATGTTGTAGCTGCTTGTACACAGCAAACAATCAATTGTTGTTTAATTAGTTACGTTTTGCACCATTGGCATTAAAGTTCACCGGGTCTGAACTTCCTCTCCGTCCTTCCCTGTTCATTAGAGCTTCATTCACATTCCTCACAGAACAGCTTAGTTTGCTTTTTACTTTTAATTAAAAAGGCAAACTTTTGGCATCTGCATGCACTGAAAATGCAAACAGTTCTTAATTAAAGTGAAATATAGTGCCAAAAATAAGCATAATTACTTGGGCAGCCCAGCGGTTAATAACGTACTTCAGTCTGTGTATACAAAACCACAAGAAATTGCAAAAAGAGCAGAGTTTAGTAAAAGGAACAAAATAGCCACAACAAATCAGTTCTATACAGTTTTAAAACCTTTATTTCCCTCATTACAATTATTCCTTTGAGAATCACATCCATTCTCTTACAGTATTACAGTAAAATCTTGATACTGTGTCTTCGTATTCAATGTTCCTAATAATCATGCAACAGCATATTTATCATTGCTTATTCATTCACATCTAATAGAGAACTTGGATGATGACTGTATTAGAGTGCTATATTACACTGCATTACAGCAATAATTATGTCTGTAATATCAGCTGTAGTTGATGGATCCAAGTTGCAAAACTGAGATCCAGGAACTGAATTTCTGAAGCCCTTGGTAGATGGAGCCAAGGCTTCACTTGTCGCTACAGTTTAAATATCTCCTTTACATGTCAACGATTAATTTGGACTTGGTTATCAAAAGCCTTTGGATAATCACTCAGCTCCTCAAACAGCAATATCCTGATGGAAACTACATTATCTATGAGCCTCTAAATATGCAATTTCATTTCTGGGTTCTTCCATCTCTGAACTCAAATACAGCACTAAAACATCTGAGATTTTTCAAATGGTGTTAAGCAAACATTCCCCTTTCTGGTAAAGAATTCAGCATCCTGTGCAGCAGAGACCTATTTCTTCAGAATAAAATCCTGAGAAACTGCACATCCTTTGCATGTGCTTGTTCCTCTGTATTATGACTTTTTAGGGCTATTTGGTGATTAGAAGTTTTTTATTTGATTGCTAGCCAGTAAACAGGAACATAACTCAGTAAAACTAAATGGGTTTAATCCAAACCAGGGAAAGATTCTATTTCAAAGACCTATAATCCTTTCTATAAGCTCTGAGTTCAGAACCCAGGATGCTCTTAGAAGGGCTACCAAACAGCTTTCGAGGACAAACAAACACTTTATGCTTTCCCAGGGTTTACCCCTGGATATCTACTCCTTGCTGTGGTCTTGATCTTCAGATGGATGTCCCACTGATGTCCAGGGAGATCTGTACAGGGATTCACTACAAGGTCAACCTGCTACAGATACCCTCACTGCAGTTTGAACAATACTTACTGCCAGATCCCCTTGTTCTTTATTTTGGATAATTACACATAATCTTATATCTACAGAAGATGATAGAAAGGATTTTTCTGAGAATTGGAATCAGGCTCTCAGATATCCCATGACACTGAAAAATCTTGCCTGTTATCACCCTTCTTTCCTGCGGATGTGAAACCAAATGAAGTATGTGAAAAATTCCTGTAGGGATAAACACACCCCTTCTCCCAAATGATACAGTTTGCATCCTTCCTCAAGCACACATTGCTTCTCCAAATCCCACTGCCCCAAAATAAACCAATCTGTGAAGCAGCAGTTTGCTACTGGGTCCTGTGCTTCAGGAGCAGAAACATGTTTGAAATCCTGTGGCATATTTGTTCACTTTTGGCCCAGGGAAGTGGTGGGATCACCATCCCTGCAGTGTTCAAGAGCCATGGAGATGTGGCACGGAGAGGCCAATCCAGCAGCAATTGATTATTTAATTGGTAAGGATGTAAAATGTCATAACCATGATTTTCAGAAGCAGTTTACTAATTCTTACGGTGCTGAAGAAAGCAAAATGGCACAATCAAATATTACCTGCAGAGCTGTGCTTGTGCCCTACTTTTCGTATTTTAATGCCAATGGCTCTGCAGCTAACTTTTGTCTGCTTATTTTAAGGCAAATGGAAAAGAACAGTGAAGGTCTCTGCATGAATATTGCCACTTGGCAGCTTGGAAAGTGGTAAAAAAATGTACAAGGACAAACTAAACACCTCTGTCTGGCACAAAAGAAATAACATTCCTCGAGAACGTTTAAAATATACTTTGCAATTCCACTGCTATGCAGTGTTTAGCTAAGCCTCTTACTACAAGCACTTCAGCATTATGGGAGGCTGGTTTACAATTTAGCAGAACACAGAAATTGTCATCACCCCAGTAAAAACGCAAGGTAAAATAACAACCTAAACATATATTATTGCTTAGCATAAGACAACCTGAGACATAAAAGGCCTCTCTAGCAGCACTACCTTCTCAGCTTTTAAAAGAGCCTCTAAAAATGCAATAAAGTATTTCAGATGGGAGACAGATTAAAAATATCTGCAGCACAGACACTCCAGTCCTGTAGTATATCTCAGCAGGGATACTGGTAGGTTTTTTGGGTGCCTTCCTCTGGATGACTGGCATTTTCATTAGAGGGTCTGGAAATGCCCATGATTTCCTCCACTCTGAAACTCCTGCAGCTTTAAGAGAAACTGCACTTCGGGCTTAGAGGTGACAGTGCCTCTTCTTCATCTTGCCTTTCCTTTCACAATTACATTTTTTCCTCGGATCTAGGGAGAGGGCATGCAACTCGGAGCGCTCCTATTAATTTCTCCACTGTGTTGGTCAGCAGCAGCAAGGCACCACATCGCTCCTCGGGGCTCACAGGCAGAGCAGCAAATCTGCTGATGGATGCACCTGCCTTCTGCAGGCTGATAAATCTCCTGTCCTTCCACGTGTCCTGGTCTGTCCTGGGCAAACGCTCTGGCCAAAGGCTGTTATCAGCTGCAAGCATGCAGCAAGCAGTGAGGGAAAGGGAAGAGTCAGCATTGCCAAAGGGACTGGAATCAGGAGAAGGTGCTGCAAACAGACATAGAATCATAGAGTCATAGAATCGTGGAATTTTCAAGGTTGGAAAAGACCTCCAAGATCATCCAGTCCAACTGTCCACAATACTTCCCCACTAAACCCACAGTACAACATCTAAACGACTCTTGAGCACCACCAGGGAAAATACCTTCCAGTTTCCTGGACAAGTCACTCCTAGTACTGATCTGTCTGTGTGTTCACTGTTGTGCTCCCATACCATAAGAGTAATGCTCAGCAGTATAAGCCCAGTGACTAATAGAAAGTCTGATTCTGTTTCCTCTCGGTGAAAAAACACAAACTGGTGGTTTGCTTATGATACAGCCCTAATGCAAAACCAAACTGTGGCCCTTAGCCCTATAAAAATGCAAAGATGTTAGCAAGATCATTGCCAGCCCTTGTTGCTGCTGCTGTAATGAAGAGGCACAAGGACTTTAATGTCTGTCTCAAATGTTGAAACTCTCTGGATCGAATGAATTGTGCCAAAAGGGATGTGTCACTTCTCATTGCTATTAATCAAAGGCTTCTTCTCACTTAGCATGTCACTAAAATCTACTCTGATATCTATCTCACCCTTGAACATTTCTTCTTTCATTAATTACACTGTTATCCTAGGGAGGAATTCGGCTCCTGAGATTTTTGCCATCTGACAGGTCTGTGAGGCTCCTTCTGTAGTCAATGGAGAAATACCACAGATCACCCAAAAGCCAGCAAGACCCAGCCAAAAAAGATAAGATAAAATAAAATAAAATGAAAAGACAAAACCCTCCTTTGTCCTTCCCATGGCTCTTTCTCAAGATCCTTCAGAATGGGTGAAGTCAAAGCTTCTACCCTAGAGTGCAGTCAGATTTTTCTCACTATACCTGTGCATCCAAATCCTCCCTAAAATGTCAGCCTTCAAGGTACTTTTATTTCATTTCCCACTTCAGCAATATAGTGAAAGCCTTCCTCAGGTCATATTTGTGACTAGTCCTTTACATTTTCCATTTTATAAGACATTCAACGTAACTCTTAGCTTTTCAAAAGTGATACGTAAGCTGAGTTGAAAATATATGATTTGTCACCTCCACCACATGGTGTGACCAAATATCTGTAGTGCTTTGAATCCAGTTCCTACTGGGAGGGTTTGCATGGGCAGTGCTGAAGTAGGCAATACTGAAAAGACCCAGTGGATGCAAAGCCTATTTACTTCTTTGAACTTCTCTAAAAAGGGCCTCTCTTCTCTGTTTTCCATTTCTACAGATTTTCAACAAGTAAAACTTGCTAGGCTCCCTCTGGAACATGACCTCAAGGATCAAGCTGAATACAATTCATTTAGTTGTATGTTTGGGAATAATCTCATACAATTTTCCGTGTATTATTTTGATGACCCTAATCTCTGATCTGATGCATATAGTGTGCAATATTTATTAGGTAAGACAACATTCCCTTGGGATGCAATGGGAAAGGACAGAACATCCCTGGGCTGTAGCAGAACTGCTTGCTTCAAGGACAACTGAAAGTGTTTTTGAAATACCACTACCAGCACAGAGAATGAAGAATATGAAACAGTAGAGTTAGAGATTGTGTCCCTCTTTGAATAGGCAAGGCTAGTGGAATATGAATCGATGTGGTGCTAGACTAATTCATGATAGGCCTTTATCCCCTGTTAGGACTTCTTGCAAATAATGATAATATTGCGAAGTAATAAAGAGACACAAGCTTTCCATTCTGGTACTGATCAGGCTGCTATCTGGAGCTGAAAGTATTTCGTATTTTGCTGACTCCTGTAATATGCAGAGGTTAAAATATACAGGAAAAACATTGGAGAGGTAGTGGTTTGGGAGACAAGGTCAGTGCAGGTTTAAGCAGTTCATGTTCTGCCTTTCTAAAGTCTCATGTTCAAACCTCAGTAATGCACGAGCCCCAGTTTGCTGAACACATTTTCAGTTGACTCTTCTGCAGACAACTCTATGTGTCACAACGCCATTGATCTTGGGTATTCTTGGCAAATTCCTCAGATTGCTACCTCAACAGTGAAGTTAATTAGGATTGAGTTATCAGTCGACGTGGTGACCTTGAAGTGTCTCTGAGCACAAAAGCCAGGAGTAAGGAAGCGCAGAGTGTACTGTGCAATCACAGCTCTGCCTGGTGCTAACATTTACCCAACAGCAGTCACATAACTGGTACTTCGGGAGGAAAAAGTGGGATGCTTTTGAGGTTAGTTCTCTTCTTACATTTCTTTGCAGCAAAGGATAATTATGACATATATTCAGTCCATATCCTGTGTGTACAATGTTACCTAGTCCTGAAAAAGTACTATGGACCTGAGATCAGAAATCCGGTGCAGACCAGTGTTGTTTTAGTATTAAGTCTTATTGCTGGGGCCCTTTTTGCTTCTTGCAGTCTTCTTGATATGGCTGTCAGGTGCTTCCAATAAAGGTCATTATCAAGGCCATGGACAGCCTTCTTTCATCCCATGTTCATGGCCTTGTCCAATTTGTGGATGGGATTTGTCTTGGAAATTAGCACAGGGCAGCACGTTGGCTGCATGTGCCCTCTGATTACTTCTGGGGAGAATGAGCTGAAAACCAGAGTGATCCCTTGAGCAGGAAGAAGAAGGACAGGGAAGGCTTATGACACATTACTTGCTTTGGAAGAGAAATCCAGGCTGAGATGTACTGGCCAGAAACACCCACCCAAGGTCATCTTGAGCACCAAGCACTGTGTCACACCCTGTGCTCACGGATGTAGATTGAGCAGCTGCTCATGTTCATTCTTAAGAATAACATGGCTCCTAAAAGCAAAACAGATAAAGAGAAGGAAAAAATGCCTTACGTATATCCTAAATTCTTTGTATAATTTGGTAGGTTATCCTATGCGGAGTAATTTGCTGGTTCAAGAAATAAACAAACACTCTCTTAAATCTCACAAATGATAAAAGGATATTTCTGGTGTGTCTCTATTCTGAGATAACATGCCTGTGGGAAGGGAGCGTTTAGGTAAAAGCCTTGCAAGAGAAAAATCCTTCTGGGAGAAGATGCTGCTTCTGTGTAGGAAACAACTTGCAGCAAAGTGTTTTTTAGTGAAATGCTTCTGATGGTTACCTGAGGAGGGATCTTTGTGAAACGCAGTTCCTTTTTGGTTTCTTGGGTACTTTATTGGGCACATTTTCAGGGACTTTGAGTGATCTGGGGAAAGCACTAATGGGACAACCCCATTAGTGCTGAAAATGGGTCACTGAGATAAATGTTAGCACACATTTCCCCTTAGAGAGTGTGGATTTATAGCTGCCCCACAGACGGAATTGCATCACCAGAGAGGTGCAGTAAAATGCAGGAATGCAGAGAGATGACTCTGACACTGGTAATACAAAAACCCCAGTGCCATCCGATCCACACACACAGGCAAACAGCAGTGGCAATTCATTTTACATTTTGTACAATAATTTGGCAAGCTCGATGCCTTGTTTATCCGTAATCCTCCCCAGCCTGGGCCTTGCCAGGGGTAGTGCTAATCAATATATGTATTATGGTACAAGGTCTTCACAAAGAGAATTGTTTGAGAAATTATCAAATAAAATCAGTCAGCCTGTTCCTTTCTGTTCTTTTATGTGCATGCACTCCCTTCTATCCTATATATCTTCTTACTTTCTAGACATCTGCTGAAGGAAGAAGAAAGAAACTGCTAGATTATTAATTCAGAAGCATCCTTCAGGAAAAAAAAAAAAAAAAGAGAAAGAGAAAAAAAGAAGAAGAAGCAGCAAAATAAAATTGAAGCAAATCCAGGATGCTTTGGCACAACTCCCAAGCTCTCATTCCACTTCTAGCTGATGATAGGATGCCACTTAGCTGAAATGATTAATCAGTGGCAAAAGGGCTCTTACCACCTAACCCTCCATCCAGGCTCTGCAGCTTATGCACAAGAGTTTGCTCAGCCTGTGAACCTTGTCCTCCCCCTTCTGCCAAGGGATGAGGGCGCCTGTAATGAGACACCTCGTGGGTCTCATTACTTCTTCCACATGCAAGGTGTAGTCCTGAACCCAGTGTACTAGGCCCATGCAGTAAGATCTCACTGTTCCTCCAATGTAGTAAATCACAGATTTGTTTTAATAATGACCTCCTGATGATGCAAGAGCAAAGTCTTTAGATCTTAAAGGAAAAAGTACCTCTCGACCCCAAAATAAAATCATCAGTCATTTCCAAAGCTGCCCTGTGCAGCCTGATCCAGTGGGGACAGCCAACCCACAGCAGGGACTGGTGCTAGATGGTCTTTAAGGTCCCTTCCAGCCCAAACATTCAGTGATTCTATGAAAGAGGAGCAAGGGTAACAAGGTCCAACTTCCAGTGCCACAGCTGTGTTCTGCAGGGAGGTGAGAGGGCTGCAGCCAACAGCACATCCATGGGATGGGAGGATGCAGGTTGTTCCTGCCACACGACTGAAGAAAACCTCTATCAGAGGCAGCCTGAGCAACCAGCTCAGAGTGGGGTGGAAAGCCACTCTGTCAAATGCAGCTGATAAACAAAACCACGTGTGAGGGTTAAAGGAAGTTCTTTCCCACCTTTCTCCTCTGCTCTAAATGAGTTATAAGCATGAATGCTCACTGACTGTCAAATTTGCTCCATTTTGCTGTTCATCATCTCAGAATAAAAATATATAAGTCCAGCACAAGAATGAATGAATTCAGCCCACAGATTTATCAATTATTTTTCTAGTCACTATCCGGGAGCAGATACTGTTAGTAGCTGAGTGACAGCCAAAGTGTCTCTGTCCATAAAAGTCTGAAATGTAATCCATAATAACTATTGTATTTCCTCTTCCGCTCCATTTCAAATACGACGACCAGGATCTGCACGTTATGGCACAGCAGGATTCCCGTGTGCATGTTAAGCAGGGCTCACCACTGAGCCCTGCAGGTTTGTTATCCCTCCCAGCTGATCACAGTGAGCTGCTTGCACCGAGCCCCGCTGCGAGCCGTGCTATCACTTTGTCCTGTGCCTTTCATTTATGCAGTCGCTATTTTAGGAAGGTAAATATTTAGCATTCAGTCTGTGAAGAAAATTCTCTATTTATGTCATCAGACAAGAGGGAGGTCTTTGCTTGTGCGGAGTTGTTATTAAACAGTTCAGAGCAGAAGCTGGAATGTCCTTTGCATAGGTCTTATTAACACACTTGAGATACGTTTTCAGTTGTATTCTTCTAAGCAATTTGTTTTTTAAACTCAGCAGTGAATATTTCAAGAGTGACTTACATATATGACTTCCAGCAGGAGGACTCCACAGCCAATATGACGTTCAGAGCTCCTAAGAGACTTGCCATCCTAGGTATTAAAAGGGTGCAAAA
Organism: Cyrtonyx montezumae; assembly: GCF_038088225.1. Lineage (NCBI taxonomy): Eukaryota > Metazoa > Chordata > Aves > Galliformes > Odontophoridae > Cyrtonyx > Cyrtonyx montezumae. The sequence continues at coordinate 3,245,326 of NW_027071826.1, forward strand.
ACCATTGTTGGACAGTGTCTGCAATATCTATCCACAGCAAATAAGAATCAGTATATTTCATAGATTCATACAATCGTAGATTGGCTTAGGTTGGTGATCTTAAAGATCACCAAGCTCCAACCTCCATGCCACAGGCAGGGTTGGCACCCACCTGACCAGGTTGCACAGGGCCCAATCCAGCCTGGCCTTGAACACCTCCAGGGATGTGCCAGTGCTTCTCTGAGCAGCCTGTTCCATTAGTACCAAGACCCCCAAGTTATGTTCCCCACTGCTGTGCACTGGCACATCCCTCTGGATTTGAGTAGAACAGATTGTGCCAAATTCTAGTAGCCTGCCTTGAGGTGTGACACTCACTGTCACTGCTTCTGTCAAGGTTGGGAATTGCTTTCTTCTCTATCACCATATCAGACCTGTGAGTCCTTAACTCCTCTTCAGGTTCAGTATTAGGAAAAATTGCTTCTCTGAATGAATGAGAATGCACTGTCACAGGCTGCCTAGGGAAGTGATGGAGTCACTAACCCTGCAGATGTTCCAGAACTGTGGAGATGTGACACTGAGGGGTATGGCCAGTGAGCATGGTGTGATCAAATGGATTTAAGGCTGGAGATCCTGGAGGTCTTTTTGAACCTTAAAAAATCAATGATTCTGTGATTTTATCTGCTTTTCTGGAGGAAATGACATTACAAAATGTCACACCTTCTGGTGGAGATGTGTCTACTGTGTGGTACAGCAGACCTACAGGCATATATTTATAGACAAACCAACTGTCAGAGTAAGTTCTCACACGAGGGCTCTCTTCCTGCAGAGGATGCTTCTCCAAGTATGGACAAATCTGGGTGTGCAAGAAGTTTTGTTGCTACGCCTGCCCTAACTCCTAATGAGCATCTGAAACATTCTGAGGAGTGCAGATGGACATGGAATGCTATCACAATACAGAGAGGTCTTTGTGATAATTTTCATCTTGTCTCCCTAACAGTGCCTATGTCCTCACCTTGTCTGCTAGGCTATATAGCCTAGGTATTTAATTGCCACTCCAATAAATTAAGCAAGCTGGTTTATAAATTCATTCTGACCTTGTATACAAACTAGCACTGCAGTTGCAGGGCTCTTGCAAATACAATGGCTTCATTTTCTTTCCAAAATAGAATCTTTTTGACCTTAATTTTTATCAGCGCTTGATACTCATTGCCAAAACATAGTTGGACATGATCATATCTAAGAAGCCCTTTAGGGTTGAGCACAAAGCTGCACCAGTTGAAGTGCAAACTGGGCATTAGGAAAAATTTCTTTACCATGAGAGCATTCATAAATTGGAACAGGCTTCCTAGAGAGGTGGTTGGTGACTCATGGCTGTCATAATTCAGGATGCATCTTGGTAACGCTCTCATTGATGTGCTTTAAATCTCAATTAGCCCTGAAGTAGTCAGGCACTCGGATTTTATGATTGTTGTGGATCCTTCCCTTCCCTTCCCTTCCCTTCCCTTCCCTTCCCTTCCCTTCCCTTCCCTTCCCTTCCCTTCCCTTCCCTTCCCTTCCCTTCCCTTCCCTTCCCTTCCCTTCCCTTCCTTTCCTTTCCCTTCCCTTCCCTTCATCCCTCCTGTTTGCATGCTCTTACACAGCAGCCTGCCTTTTAGGGCAGCATACGTTGCTCTCCACAATTACCTATGTTTTACATCTGGTTGGAATATTGCATATTCAGCTGTTTCTCTCTGGAGGATTTGGCTGAAATGGTCAGCAAACTCAGAAGTCATGGGGGGAAAACAGTGAATGGACTGATGGTGATGGGGTTTAATGACTTCAGCTGTGTCACCTGAATAAGCCATGTGAAAGAGTGGCCCAGGTGCCCCATCATGGTTAAGTTAGCCTTACTGCCTGAAAGCCTCACCAGGAATGATCACCTCCTTCCCCAGGAATACTAATGTGAGGCCATTGTTATCTTTAAAATGGAAACAGAGGTGGTGCTGTGAAGTCTCTAGCCCTCTCCTTGAAGATCCCAGTGCAGGAGTTGTGGTGTTTGTAACAAGAAAATTGGTCTCTGATCATCACCGACTTTGGTGAGTGCTTTGTCCTGAGGCTGTAGCACGCTGGGCAGGCAAGACTTTTTTTTTCAGCCCTCCTTAAGGGAAGGAGCAGAAGGAGGAAAAAGAAAGAATTCTGCACTATAGTTGGGTGGCTTGACTGAAAGGGACAAGTGAGGTTTTGTTTCTTACTGTATGAAATTATGTTCCATCTCTGCTTGGTAGCTGCTTCTAAGCCAGGGAAAGCAGTTCTGAAGGGGTTGCACTAGGTGATCTCTAGAGGTCCCTTCCAACCCTTAAGATTCTGTGATTCTATGTCTTCAGCATAAAGTTTCTAATGAGGAAAATACTTCTAAAAATGCTGAAATGTCTCTGTTTATGGAAACATTTTTTTTTTGTCAGATATTTCAGTTTTCCAAGTGTTTCTTCTAAGTAATATGCTTTTACTGAAAAGCTTAATTTGTCACAGAGAAGCTTGAGACTATTTGTTCAAATGGACAAGTTGTATTCTGTAAATAATTGATAACTTTAAAATCTCTATTAGTTAAATGTTCATCTACAACTGTGCTCTAGGACAGAAGAAACTCTCATAACCAAAGATGTTTGTGCAATAGCTTTTACTGCACTATAGGATAAATTAGCTAATGAGGAAATAATGTTTTATATTGATCCTTTTCTACAGTCTTCTGTGTGTTTTTGAGGAGCAGTACAAATTATGCAGGCCCACCTCATCCGTTATTATGTGTGAAAACACAGAGAGAAGTCTAACCTCATTAAAACCAATAGGTGCTTAATTGGGGCCATTATTGTAGTCCTGGTTAGAAACTAGTTGAAAGTATGTCTGCTGAGTCCAGATTTCCAGGATAATTCAAATACCAGCAGAGGGAAAAAAAAAATCTGTTTTTGTTGTATATCAAAACATCACATTCTCCACTTGTACTTCAGAACAACTGTATTTTGTACTGTTTGTTCCACTCCAGTTTTCTTTTGCAATTTCTTCTAAATGTGGAATAATGAACAGCTCCTCCAACACTGCCAGCCGAAGAGATCCAATTGCAACAAAGCTCAATTTTTTCTGAACACTTTTTCTCTCCAATTCTGCCTTCAAACCACATTTATTTTTCTTTTAGATACGTGTTTCCATGCAATGGATTTTGATGAAGAGAGGCTTTCTGACTCCCAGGCATTTCACTAGGGATCTTCTAGGCAGTTCAAGTGTTAGCTCAATGATCATTACAGGTCCCTTCCAACTCATGATATTCTATGATGATCCCTCTTCCAGTGAGCAGATTTGGTTGTATCAAGCCTTGCATTAGCCTATCCAAGAACTTTCTGAAAAGTTAATCAGCCTGATCATGTCTTCTTGAGTTTGTTCTTTCTCTTTTTTATTTATAATACTCTGCAGCCTGAATCAGAGTCCTGAAAGGCAGAACAAGCTAAGAAGGTGTGCAAGGAATGCAGCTCTTGCAGCCAAGAGCACTATGGCCGGTCTGCCCATTCATCCTTCTCTCCCGCTTGCCTTCTATCTCTCTTTCAAGCAGTAAAACACTGTTGCAGAAGCAAAGCAGTGTCTGTTTCGTTCACAGAGCAGTGAGTGACCCTGTGATTTATGAAGAAATTCTTTATTTCACCTGGCTCTTCCTCCAGAAGTGCTGGCTCTATCTCTCAGATTATAATAGGGATTTATTTTTAAATCCTGTTTATTCTTACCCTGCAGGGCACAGCTGTAGTGTCTCCCAGTTTTGTCTTCTGCATTCAGGGTAGTAATGGGAGAAGACTTCCAGGATTCCATAACTGAACTGTTTCTTTTTTGTTTTTGTTTTTATTATTATTTTTATTTAGAAAATAATTTACTGAGATGCTTCAACGAGATTTGCATTCTATCTGTGTTCTTGCAGCCTCTTGCAAACCCTTCCTCTGCCATCTGTGCTTCTCCCTCCATGCTCTGTGTGGGCTGCTCCATCTTGTCATTGAGCAACTGTTGTTGTGACTTCTGTGCCAGGTTTTGTTACCTTTCTGGGGCAGTAGTTGGTAATATATTGCTGAACCTCAAGCGGAGGTTTTCTGCCTTCTCTCCCTGATTGCCTGCTTCAGATAGCTATGGTTACAGAGAGGCAGTGTGAACATTTCCACACAATCTGTGCAAGCAAGGACTTGTGCCTTCACCAGAAACTTCGATGAAGTAGGAAAAAGGCTGACATTCACTTCTGGGAAACAAGGCTTTATCAAATCTTTGTATCACAGAAGGCTAACAGTGCAGGTTTGCATTACAGTTAAAGGTATTTCTGCAGTGGGTGTCAATGTCTGAGCTAGTAATCCCAGTAGCATTCACAGTATCACTCTTTCCAAGTATTTATACAGCCCACAGGGCATCTAGTTTCCATCCTTCGCCATTTTAGGCCACACTCTATTACAGCTGATTGTGGCTGTAAATGAGGCATTTTCTCTTTTGTGATGCAACCCAATATGGGAGATGCGCACTTGCCACAAATACCACGTGCCCCCAAAGCTGCCATTCGTCATGCATGATGGAATATGTCATCAGAATCTATAAGATCATTAAGGTTGGAGGATTATCTGCTCCAACTGTCAACCCATCACCACCATGCCCACCAACCATATCCCAATCTTTCAGAAAAGCATAGGTACGTACCATGGCTTTTCTTGGAATACAACACCTAGATGTATTTATTTTTTTTCCCAGTCTTGGTCTTTTCTGCAGATGTGGGCTTAACAGATAAGCTCTGTGCTCCATCTCAGCCTTTCTTCTGTTCCCAGGTAGGAAGTTATGTATTGCTCTTATGGTATAAATCTGTCTCTACTGGGATTATTCATAGTGTCCTGAGTGGGAAGGGGCTCACAGGGATCACTGAGTCCTCAGTCCTCTTTATAGAAAACCCCATTCTGTGTACTTGATTTCTCCCTACAGTGCAACAGACTCCCGTTTTAGCATTGCTGCTCTAATTGATGCTTCCTTCTGTGGTGACAGCTTCCTTCTGATGACATCTTCCCCATCCTCTGGCCACAGGCCAGCCTGCTGACAAGGCTCACTGCTGAGAAATTGGCTCACTCTTGTTGTGGCCAGCACATGTTTTCAAATTCCTTTAAAGGAGTTATCTTGCTGTCCCATCCCAGCAGCCATGGTTCTCTCCACCTGCCCATGGGATGAGGCCTCATTAACCATTGTGCTGTAGTAGATCTGATAAGATGTTCTCTTTGTGGAGATGAATACACGAATGCTTTCTTTTAATAAGCCTGGATAGTCCTAACCTTAATCTTCCAGGATTGGGCTTTGTGAAAGTTCACATCGTTCCTTTAGATAATGCCCACAGTCAGTGTTGGACCCTTCTATTGGCTCTTCCCAGTTCCATCCCTTTAGCTTTACACAATCAGTCACAGAAGTAGAATTTTCTTTTATTTCTATTATATGGGAGGTGGTTTAGTGCATGCAAAAGTGATGGGCTGGCAGTTGGACTAGATGATCTTAATGATCTTTTCCAACCTTAATGATTCTGTGACAGTAGCTGTGAACCACAAATTGGTTGACAGATCATAGTCAGTTTGACCTTTCCTTAACAGAAGGATTTCATTCTTGCCATTTATCTCTCTCTTTTCCTTGCTGCATGCTCTCAAAAACATTCTACTTACTTTTCTAGATGTCTGAAATCCTCTTTTGTTTTTACTGTTGTATACATTAATTGAGAGTATTGCAATTATGTGATATAGCAGCTGACACCTGATAACAGAAGAAAGGTTATCTCTTTGTGCACAGTTATGGTAAGAGAAAAGAAATTAACAGAGGTACAAAACCTGGGCCTTATCTTATATTAGAGTAATAGAGAGAGAACTTGGGATTCCACACTCAGCAGCAAATGCCTAAGCACATAATCTACAGTCATCGCAGTATCTTATCTTTTTCATGTGTTGTTTGGGAAACAAAAACTGCCATGAAAAGTGATTCTGACTCTGTTAACATGCTAAAAGCCATTCGAGATACCTCACCTAGAATGTAGAAGCAAAATGAAAAAGTAGAAGGCTAATTGGAATCGCCAGTATGGTTATTGGGGAGGATTTGTGAGCCTTAATAACAAAGAGGCTTTTACACTAGTAGATAGTAGCCGTTTTTGTGCTACTTAGAGTAAAGACTTGTGTTGTTATTCCTTTGTACCATGCCCAAGACGATGGGTTACTGGTCTATTTCTAGAGTGCAGAGATGCCATCAAAAGTATTTATGTCGAGTAGATTGATGAACCTGGGTGTCTCTCCTTAATCTGATACCAGTTATGTTTTCTTTTTCACAGTTCTGGTTGGAGAAATGTACCTATAAGAGTCTCTTTTTGATTCACTGCTTGTGACCATTATCAGCATACCTCAATGAAAAAGTGCATCCTATTTTATGTTTATTTACAAAAATATTTCTTACCTTTCTTATTGGAGGCCTCTTCACTCATTAACTGGAGACCCCTCCAGGGTTTCACTTCCAGATCCTGCCAATCATTGAGTTATGCAATAAAATCAATGATTTTTGCCTCTTCAGCTTAACTAGCAACTTCTTGTGCTTATTTAATGACTTAGTCAGAAAGATTACATGCATAAAATGCACGTGATTGGCAAAAACAAACAAAACAAGCAAACAAACAAAAATCCCTTTCTAGGGATGCAAGGACTGCATCCCTAGAAAATGCCAAATGCCTGTGATGCTGGTTTTGTAGTTCTGGTTTTGTTTTTTTAAACCTTTGCTAGAGTCTGCAAAGTTCTAGCTTTCAGCCAGGCCAATCTAGTTTGCTTGGGAACTTCATGCTGAACTTCTTTGGCAATTTCTGTTCTCAGTAGCCAGATGAGTTATCGAGATTAGATGGATGCAAGTCCATTCTTGGTTTAGATGTCTCTTAGGACTTGCTGTGGTGCACAAGTACCTCTAGCAGGACAGTCCCACACATGGGGCACTTCCCATGAGGTTGGTTTCCAACTGCAACAACCTTCTTCACCATACTTGTCATAGTTAGATATAATCACCAAAATCTACATGCACAAAACTCTCTGAATGTGCTCTTGCATTCATCTTTATCCATAAACACGAATTATCTTCTGTGCTACAATGCATGGAGTCTAACACTTAACTCCTAAAAAGAAAAAACATCTGTAGTAAAGGTTGACAATTCTGCCAGGCCCTCTGTATTTTTTTAAGCTCTTTCAAATGATATTGACCTTTCATTTTTCCCATTCTTCTTTCAACTTGTCCGAAAAGGTCAAGGCGGGATGGAGAACCCAACTAACCGAATGAAGCTAATTTAATCTGTAAATTAAATTAAGATTTATTTTGGTGGTCTGACTTCACCATACCGCTTGTGTAGAATTCAGATTCAATACAAATCATATCCACATCTAGTGCAATCCCAATCCACTATAACTGATGGCCCAAAGGAAATCCATTAAGAATAAGAAGCAATCCATTTAGACTTGGATTCTGGTCAGAATGACAAACTAACTGCAGAAAATGGAAAGGTGAAATGGAAAAAGGGGGTTGTAGGCAAACACTTATCTCCAAATAAGCAATGCTTGTACCTATGTATTGATTGGAATTGCCAATGGCTTAAATATCTTACAGATACATCTAGAAGAGTAATGTAAAGCAAGAAGATTGCTATCGAGAGCTATCTGCAGGCAAAGGGAAAATGTAATGGAGATGTCAATTAGTATATCTGTTAGTATCCTAAAACAGTACTTAGGTATGCGAGATAGGAAAAGAGTCTGAATGGGAACCTCAAGCCACTAGAGTCAACAACTGTCAGTACTGGAATTGCTTCTGGTAGCTGTGCACAGCATTTCAGGAATATTCAGTGCTTTGTGCTACAGAGGTCTCCTGTTGTACTTGCTCAGGTTATTTTCATGTTTTGGATCACTAAAGATTCTATATAAGAACATTTATGGGAGACTGGTTCATTTAAATGTTCATTTAAGCCATTCTTATCCCTCTCCACCAAAGAAACAACCTGTAAGTCCCTAGAGCCAGCAAATAGACCCTCTACTTATATGACAGAGGTAAAGGCCAGGCTTGTTAATTCAAATTCATTCACTGGAAAAGAGAATGTCCTTGCTGTCTAACAACTAGGCAGCCTAACAATTAAAACATTCACCAAAGAAATGAAATAAAAACTGACTTCTATTTTATCTTTATAATCCTTTCCCCCACACTCAGGAGGCAACCTCAGAGCTTCAGATGAACTTGAGTGGAAGACCACTAATTGCTATCTCTGTAGGCACTGCAGAAATGTTGAAGGAAAAAGGATTCAGTATCTAGGTGTTCCTGTTCTTAAATCTATAACTCCAGCATTGTGGTTACTACTGCTTGACTTCTTCACCTCCTTTCTCACCCATGAATTTTTCTTTCTTTTCTGTTCTGTGGCAGAATTTCAGCATGTCAGGTTTGGGCCATTCTCCTTCATTTCTTCTTCTTGAAGACCTCGAGTCAAGCTGCTCAGACTGGAGCCAAGGCAGACTTGCTTTAGCTGGAGAGTTTTCAAAACGTACACAGGAACCTGAGATGAAGGTAAGATACTCAGCATTTTTGGCATACATGCTTGAATTTTAAAACTGAAATCCATTTAAATCGTGATTTAGGAAACTGGGACCTCACTTTGGTCTCAGTCATGATTCACAAGGATCCTACTGGAAGGAACCTCTGTATGAGAGCAGTGATGCATCTCCTTCATCACAGCCACTATCACTGTATATTAATAGTTATAGCAAAGTTTTGACATTGCCTTCTATCTCCTGGTGTAGAGCAAGAGAGGAAGCGAGGGATCAAAAGATGCTTTAAGTGCACATCCCAAAAATGAATGTTGGGTACGAACTGGCCATACTCTGGGCAAGAGGTTTGTACTTGCTGTATTCCATGCCTGTTATTTTCCAAATATGTTTTTGGTCCAAAACCAGCAGCTTACACATTGTTCACTTAGCCTGCAAAATTTAATTAGGAGAGCTAATCAGCTAAGGTTCTGGGGGGATTTGGACTTACGGAAGGAGATCACAGAGGAAAAACCCTCATTTCTTGAGTGAAAATTTCTGGCCTGATATTTTCCTTTGCAACTGGCTGCAGGCAAGTGAGCCTAGGCAAGGTTTTCCTGCAGTGTTTCTGTCTGCCAGAATGACTCTCTGAGGTTGATGGAGTCAAACATGCTCAAGAGTGCTCTTGTGGTTGCTCACCTTGTACACAGAAAATACACAAAGCATAACAGGATGAGCAGTGGCACATCCTATGTGGCCTGTCTTGCCCCATATGCACCTTATTTCCTGTTTGAGGCCAGAAATGAAGATGCTAAATGCCATCCTTTTCCCTGACAGGACCTGCTCTGGCATTAAGGGGTGAGGGGAACACAGGAAATGTCCACGAGTTCTTGAGGAGCCTTCCTACCTCCTAATATTCTCTCAACATTTTTAAGACAAGATGTTATTCTCATCTTCTTTACAGCTATGACAATGTGACTGACACAACAGTATTTGGTTTCTTCTTGTCATGCAAGGGATCAAAGCCTGTTATTCAGAGATCTATTGCTAGATGTCTAGTTCTCTTCCTTTGGAATAAATGTGGTAGTCTTACGGAAACCCCAAACATGACAAAATATAGAGAAATTATGCAGTTGATCAAACAATTTTTAGCATAGAAGTAATTTTCTTTGGCAGGAGTGGAGGAAAGAAGGGACTCAAATGAATAAAGCCATAAGATGTAGTGCTGGATGGACAGAAAAATGCAAGAACCTTTGTGTTCAGCTCCCACAGATCACCAAAGGGATCAGGACTGTACAGATGTGCTTTTGTGTGCCACAGGCTGCAGGACTTCCCTCAGATAATTCCATTTTGAATTACAGTACATCATTTACAAAATCATTATCCATTCCTGATTTAAAATTCCCAATGACAGAGAAACTGCAACATCCTCTGAGGGGCTGCTCCAGTAGTTAATTACCTTCATTATTAACTATGTTCACCTTATTTCTGGCCTGAAATTGTCTTTAGCTCTGAGCTGAATCCACTGGAGTGCCTCGTACCTTCCACCCTTAGATTAAGTTGCCCACTAGTACCTCTTGTTCCACTTGCACAGGGGCTGATTCTTCTACAGTTTTTCAGTGAAGTAGCTTTAACTCAGTGAGCTTCAGCTGGAGATGAGTATTCAAGCCTCCTGTAGGGCTCTTTCCCATTTATCAATGTTGTAAATTTCCAAAGCACAGAGCAGGATGCAGAAAGCCAGAAAAAAGCCAGCTTGTATTTCCAGAGTTATTCTGCTGACATGATGTATATGATATATAAATATATTATAGTTTTCCTTCTTTGTAACCCTGGAATTAAATATTGGACTGAGTGATGAAAGTGTGACTTTCCTCTGGTTTTAACAGATTGTATTTTCACCTCTTTTAGAGAAGAGAGAATGAATGCCAGGGGTTACAGTGAGTCTGGTCCTTACACCCAACATAATCCTTTGTTCCTATTGAAATTTTGGGTGAATTGCCTGTCTTTTAGACCAGCCATACATTACATGGAAATGACAAAGACAGAGAGAGCAGACGAAATCCACTATGTGACTGTAGTTCATTGGAAAAGAGCCAAGGCATGACTTAAAGATTGTTGTAATTGTGATTACTGTTGTGAATCCAAAATATATTCAGTGCCTATTATCAGACCTGCAAGGTGAATCTTTACATTATTTAAAACATGTAGCTTCAGAGAGCTAATAAATAACTAATATCTGATGTCATCCTCCCAGGCAGCCTCATGCCCCTTTTTATAATGGGGATCTCCCTTTTCAGAAGAGACATCAAGCGGGGAGAAACACCTGAAACACTATTCAATATTTGATAACCTTCTTGCTGCAGCGTGGTGCAGAACACTGAGCTAGACTCTAAAACAGTCCAGTTTAGGAGACAGAGAAAGACAGGGTGTATGGGGAGGTAAAGAAACATAATGATCCAAAGAACACCTCATTCTTCAAAAGGCATGTATGCACATAGGGTTGGACTAGATGATCTCTGGAGGTCCCTTCCAAACCCCTACAATTCTGTGATTTCTGTATGGAGCATCCTAAGCAGAACAAGAATGCCCTGCCAGATTTCTAGTCAAGGAAGAAAAGGTCTAAACAACTGGGAGAATACCTGAAAGCTTCTTCCTCTCCTTGTGATACTGATCCCTTTTTCTTCCTCCTCTACCTCTACAGTGCTTGTGCTGCTGGTAGCCTCCAAAAGCATCCCAAGTATCCATGCCATGCTCTTTTGTATCATATCGTGTCCTGCCGTCCTATCTCACTCCTGTTCTCGGTGTCCCAGTGGTTGAACAGCAAACCATGGAATAACTTTTGGGCTCTACTGGGTCACCAAGAGAAAGCAGGAGGAGAGTGTATGCATTGCTTAATCTGTTTCCCAGAGCTATAATATGGGAGGGGATTGAGAGAGGAAGAGGCAAGGGAAGGGTGCAAAGGAACCTCTAAATAAATTCCCATGCTTACACACAGTACATAAATCAAAACAAGTGCTCTGACATGACCACCTCAGTAAGGACTTCTGAAAGATTTCTGACAAGAAAGGGAGTTCCACCCCATGGAAGACAAAGGGCTTGGAAAAAAAATTGCCTCAGACCACACTAAATTCATTTTAATGTCAGAGCTGAAAATTTGGAGAGGGAAGGTTTGGGGGTGAAATCTGACTGCTGAGCTGGTGGGTGTGATCAAGCAAACACCAAGGAAGGATTTCATAAAGAGCCTCCTCTCTTTGGAAAAGCTATGGCTTTACGCAACCTCGTGTGGAAGGATAAACTCCTGGACAGATAAAGACCAGCAGCTACCAGTGACATTATTGCTATCCTTGGCAGACTGGAGGCAGACTTCTGTAGCTCAGCAATGGGTATTATTATGTAATAAATTACACCTTGGTCCACTTTCTGACCTGACAGATGTTGCTTTAATGGATTTCCCTCTCTTTTTCCCCCATTGTTTATGACCTTGTTATATTTTTCCATATCATATTGAGGAACCCACCTGAATTTCATGTGTGTCTTTTAAAACTTCCTTTCATATTCCACATTTCAGAAAATTAAACATTTTGGCCTCCACTAGAATTCATCTTGATAATGTTTAATAACAAGTCAAGGCTTGTGGGAAGAATAAAGTGCAGGGTATTTTTTGTTGTTTTCTTTAATAAAGCTTTTGATAAGGAGGGGAAAGTAGAGAAGTTTTCAGGCATACAAATCCTTCTTTACTAGAAGCATAATTTTCAAAGCTAAATGTAGGTTGAGAGCTGTTGTTCTGAATTAGATGAGATCCATTAACAGCAGCCTTGACTCTGGGCAGGCAGCCTCATTGGGTAGACCAACCAGCTCATCGCTGTGAAGGTATCAGTGGAGTCAGGCCTACAAAGAGGCTGAAAGCAGAAGCAAAGGCAACGTGCTGCAGCGTTCACATCTGGTGCGATGTGCCATCCGTTAAGTGCTCTGTGTTTGAATCCATCTGTGCCTAACTCGAAAGGACACCAGAAAGATTTTCTCTCTGCTTAAATGAAGACAGAAGCTTAAGTGTTTAGTTAGATGAGGGGTTGTAGAGTAAATAACTCCTAATGACGATACTCCACCAGGGAATAGTATAGAAGATGGTATATTTAAAGTAGTTCTATATAAACAGTTATACAGGTAATACAAAAGAGAAGATGGCTCACCTTTAAGATGACAAGGCTCGCAGAGGACTCCACATGGGAGGGATCTCCAAGAAGAGATCCTTCCCTGGTGGTGGTCAGCCCTTAAATGGGGTTTGAGAGAGGAGGAACTAGGCTCCACCCCTTCCACCCACACAGGTATATCACCTTCACCTGTGCCCCCATGGCTGACTTGGTGCTCACCTCAGGTGACCAATCAGTGGTTCAGGCCGTGATTCAGCAGTTCCCATACACTCCACCCCTTCACGACATGAACCACTGATCAAGTAACCATAAGGTGAGTTCCCCTTGATACAGAGACCCAATACATCGCGACGCTTACATAATTGCCCGTCGCAACGCATGCTGATGTAATCTGATATGAGTGATGATCGGCGCATCCGTCGAACTCTTCTTTGGGCCAGTGCTCGGTGGTATCCTGAATATTTGCACAGATAGTTGGGCTGTGTATCGGGGGCTCACTCTTTGGATCGCACAGTGGGCCACCCAGGATTGGACTATCCACTCCCGACCGATCTGGGGCAAAGATATGTGGTTAGACATATGGAATACAGTCAAACACAGAACTGTGTGTGTCTACCATGTTTCTGGTCATCAACCCCTACAGGGGTGTTCACAAAACTAAAGATTTTTAGGCCTCAAGTGAGGAAAAAATAATTAAAAAAAATTAAGTACTTAAGCACATATTGAATTCCCAGATCAGACCTTGACATTTACTAGCTGGCACATAGGACGTATTCAGTGCCGAGTTTCTAATTGCAAATATCAAAATAGTCATAAAGGCAGAACAGTGAGAGTGATAACCTTTCCCGGGGTAAGCATAGATGCTCTACTTGCCTTCATTCTCCCGATGCCCTATTATGAAGCATCATTAAGAGTATTATGGGACAGTCATTATGGGACCTTCTTCTGATGAAATCAAAACCAAAGGCAAAACAGATTCTCATCTCAACTACCTTAATTTTATATGGATATGTGCTGGTCTGACATTCTGCCTTTTACCAATATTGATTTTTTCAGCCAACTTTTCTGGTTTCAGGTCAAAAAGCATGTTTGATACTTAGGCCATTCTGAGGTCAGGAGAGAGATGACATCTGATATAAAATAATGGAAATACCTCATCTACTGGGTTGTACTCCTTTTCCCTTAGCAGTTACTTCTGAGACCAGGAGATGGCTATAATTTCAGGGTTAGTATTTCAATGTATTTTTCAAGCAATATCTTCAAGAGTAGAAAGATGTTAGTGTGTACCTTTCCCATCCTATTTACCTGTCATTTAGCAAAGTTGTTGCAGGGCCATGGACAAGGGTCCTGACCTTGCAGGGAAGGACTGGCACACGTTTGACTAGGCAAAGAGATGGTGAAGGAGCACGTCAGCACTGCAGGTGGAATATCAAAGAAAAAGTTACAATGGTGACTTTAGTTCAGGGCTCTGCATGGTATGTGTAGTCCCTCACGTTTGTTGCAATCATGTCCACTTTGGGATAAACTATTGTGCAACAATTCATGTTAATTTTGCATGGATTCTGCCAAGCAGCAGATGCATAGTAACTTGTTTGTGCCTCAAAAACCTAAGTGTCTGGCAATAGACACAGAATTGTCATCCCTTTTAGGCAGCAGCACCCATGGGCACAGATGGACAGACTTCTACCATTTCACCCAGAGCTGGTGCTGACAAAGTGAAAGGATTTGACATGCTCCAACCTGGCATCCAGCTCTTCTCTTAATCCATGCAAGTTTTATTCCATTAAATCTGGGTAAGTTGATCCATCCCTCATAAAAGACAGATCCCTGAAAAGAAGGCAATCAGTGTGATAGGGCAAAAATGACACTAGAGAGCTCACCTTTAAAAAAAAAAAAAAAGTTCCTGGTGAAAATGTTTCCATAGTTACCCTGAGATGGAGACCCATAAAAGTGATGGTGCCTTTAATCAATCAAAAACAGAAGATTCCTTGAGGACTTAATTATATGTTTGTTTAGGTTGACTGAACCTGTCATTTTTCAGATTATCTTTCATAGTGCTGTCACTTGGAGTAGACTGCATTTCCAAACATTCTCAGATTGAAGTGATATGCAAAGGAGACAGAGGGAGGCCAGCTTATAGCACAGGCTTCCAGCAAAGCTTCAGTAGCACAGCCTTCTCCTGCCCCACCAGCTGGCTTGGCCACAAAAGAGTCAACCCTGAGTCACCTGAAGGGCAGGGGAATAGGAAGAGTCAGTGTACTCCTCTTCACAAATAAACTGAATGCTTGACCCAACTCATTGGAAGAGAAGAGCCAGATGGATGATGCACATACATACAATTACTATAACAACAGAAATGTACATATGTCTAGAAACACATGCATATATAATCAATCTTTCATCAGGATACAATTACACTCCATTAAATATTTGCAGTGAATACTAAAATTACTGGCAAAAATACATAAATAAATAAATAAATAACAATAAAGGTTTCCCATGGAAATCTTCAAACAGGATGCTAGTTACCAGAAGTCCTGGCCTGGTTTGACCAACAGCTCCTTCTGAAGTTAACAGGGAAATCAGCATCCACTTGGACAGTTCATTTATTAGGCATCTATAAATGCCTCAATAGGCCGTGAATGTTACCATCTTCAGGAGGTGTCTGCTTCTTTCCATTCTGTATAAAGAAAGATTAAATGATTATTTAAACCAGATATCTGTCTTGTAGGTAGATAAAACTGCATGATGAACCTCTTTTTTTCTCTCTTTTTCCTTTTTTTTCTATTTATTATTATTATTTTCTTTTTAACTAGTGTTAAATATGGCTAAATTCCACGCCTTAATTTACTTGGACATAAATATATTCACGGGGGAGGGGAGAAAAGAACCTCCACAGGAAATCCCAGAGAGATTTGGAAGATCTTGGTTCATATCCCTGCCTTTTAAGTAGAGAGTAGATTTGAAAATGAGCTTAACTCTAATTAGGCAACTAATTACTTAGCTAGAGGGGCTTTTTCAAGATGAGCAGTTACTTTTGTTGACATTGCTTTAGACTGTACGAAATATTTAGTACATGACCATCAGGATGAAGTGAGAAGGGCTTGTCTCCAAGATGTAGGTTCAACCACTGCTCTAGGAAGGGGCTTCTCGTGTCAGTTTGCCTATTCAAATGGTTAGGATTTGCTGTTGAGTGAATGAGAGTATTCATGCTCACAAATGCCATGTAGACTGACAGCTCATGTGCTTTTCTCAAGGGCTAAGGACTCTGTTCCTAATAGACAGGAGAAATAGACAAGAACCTGTGGAATTTCCATTACTGTGCAGTGGGTGAAGCCAATGCTCCTTTTTTGAGCATGCCTCTGCACTTCTTGTGTCTTGAGGCAAAGAAAGCACAACATTTTCAGATTCTCTTAGAAAAAAAGAGTAGAAAACTGATTGGTCAAAATGGGTTTTTTGTTTCCTGTTTCTCAATTTCACTGCTAGAATTAGAAACTCCAGAGATGTGTGCAGGGGAGACAGCAGTGGTGTACCACTCACCAATCCCATGGTCCTCTGAGAGCCACCAGCACAGCGATGTCAGGTTCTGACATGAAAACTTGTCCCTCTCCAGATCTCCTTGGGTCACCTTGGGATGGGGATCCCCCATTGGTGACAACCGTCCACCATTAGAGAAATGCAGCCATGAACATTCTTTTTGTGCCTGGGACAGCAGTGGATGTGGCAGCAGCTCACAGTGCTCAGACAACCTGACTGTCACCTTGGCTGTCACCCGCTGTAGGCAGCCTCGCTTAGCCCAGTGCCTCCAGAACCTCCGCACTCCTCTCTCCATCGTTTTCCTGCTGCAGCTCACATCCAGTAGATGGCGACGGGATATAAAGCATGTTGGTGATTCTTCCCTGAATTGGCAGGATCTTTTTAGGTTTAATGCATTTTAAAGATCCCTATTTTGTATCCGGCCTCTTAAGTAAATTTATTTTTGAATTTCAAAGTCGTGACTTCTTTTGAGTCCATTTATCTTTTGATATTCTCTTTGTTTCTCATGGAGCATAATTCATTTCATCCGAAGAGTCACAAAAAACCTCTTATTGCTCAATCAATTCTGGAGGAAATTCTCTAGGTCTCCTCTGAATCTGGAGTGATCTAAAACTCCGAGGACATGGGGAGCCTTCCCAGCAATATCATTGTTTGGGAGTTTTAATCCATCTGCTTTGATTTCTAGGTTCAGAATGTTACTTAGAGCTGCCACTTTCATGATATGTAAGGTCAGCCACTACCTCAATAGGGCTCAGAAGAGAATGGGTAGCATTATTTTGAAAAGGTGATATTTTTCACATTAGGCACCTATGAAGTATTATTTACCTACAAGAAAATGGAGTCTTCAAGTTGAGAGTTGCCTTATAGAATGGAGAGAGGGGGGAAATTCAGGACGAGAGGGAATGGCCACAAGTTGCGCCGGGGAAGATTTAGATTAGACCTGAGGAAGCATTTCTTTTCTGAAAGAGTGGTCAGGCACTGGAATGGCCTGCCTAGGGAGGTGGTTGAGGCACCATCCCTAGCGCTGTTCAAGAAGCGTTTAGATGAGGTGCTAAAGGACTTAATTTAGTAGTTGGGTAGAGATAGTGATAGGAGGATGGTTGGACTAGATGATCTTATAGGTCCTTTCCAACCTTATGAACTTATGAACTTATGAAATCTATCAAATTTGGATTTTATAGATGCTAGAAAATTTCAGCTTTGAAATTATAACATATTAAAAATACAACTCAATCCTATACCTGCAATTTTAAATCCCTCCAAGGAATATCTATCCAATGGTAGGTCATGAGTATTTCTGTCTGAGTTACCTGGAAAGCGCTTTCAGGAAATGTAATTTTCAACACAGCTTGCTTACATCTCTTCAGTCAGTGGACCTCCTGAGTTTGGATATGCACATAGCCTGCCACTGCCTCTGTCTGTTCTATGCTGAAGCTTCATGTGGAAGAGGCACTGAGGTGATTTCTAAAATCTTGGTTGTCATGGAGATAGGAACAGGTTGACCATCTCCTGGCTGCGTAAGGAGAGAGGGGCTACAGCAGCTTCTTACCAAAAAATATTTCAAAGACTTTTTACAACTGTATGCCTGACATAGAAATACTCTTTATCATGGAGGGTAATAAAACCATAACTGACTCATTTGCTATAGCAGTGCAAAACCACTCTAAAAAAGAAAAAAAAAATCCTTCTTTTCCCTCATTCAGCAGTCTTGCTGAGTTATATTATTTCAGAGGGAAGAAGTAACCCCAACACGTTCATTCACTTGATAATGAAAGTTTATTCAAGCTGTAGTGACTGTCACGAGGAAGCCTGTGTTCCTCAGGGTCACATAGAGAACCAGCAGAGACATCCACACAAAACCCAAACTCCCTCCTCTATACTAAAAGTCACTTCACATGTACCAGAAAATCTAATGGAAGAAGCTAATACAATTGTAGAATCCTTAATCTAAGTTCAACTCCAACCCATCCCCATCATGCCCACTGATCATGTCCCTCAGGGCCACAACAAACAAATGTCCCAAGCACAGCAAAGCATGTCAGGCCACTAACGAGCTAATTCTGGTAACTGATACACCAGTAAGTAATTTTTTTCCACTGTATATATAGTAGTCAAAAATATTTATTGATTTTTTTTTTCTTTGAAGCAAGGTAAAAGCTGCTATGGAAAGCTTTATAGAAAACATATTTAACACCTGGAAAAGCCATTCAATTTTTCCCCAATTGGAAACAAAGCAAAACAATTTTTGCTTGTTATTTTTGAGCCCTGCTTTGCAGTGGAACTGCCCTGGGTGTCACAAGGCTTTGTGTAGCTCTGGCACCCATCTGGCAGAGCCCAACAGATCCCATGGACAGATACCATGCCAGAGGCCACATGATTCAGAAGGTTGGAGAGTATGGCCTTAGGGTGAAATCAACTCCACTGATTCTTTAGGGCACTTCTTTAGGAAGCTCCTCATTTTTTGCACTGCAGTTGAGCTTGTGCAAAGCCAACAGAGCCAGTGGTCTGCAAGTGCTGAACCCCTGAGCTCCAATCCCAGCAGACTCAGCTCCTTGGGAGTGTGAGTGCAAGCCCCAGAACACTACCTGAGAGGTTTTGATGTTACCAGCACTGCACTTTCTTTGATCAACTGCAAAAGAAAATGTTCCTGCCTTCCGCAGCAGCCAGGAGGATCCATACTTTAACAACTGAAAGCAACCTATACTTTGCTAACTGAAAGCAACCCATACTTTAATGAGTCAAAGCAACCCATACTTTAAAATGTGAAAGCAACTCCTGAACAAACGCGCAGTTCTTCCATATGGATGAAAAGATGTGCACTGAATACCAGGCACCTACTGATAAATTACTGTGCTAGTTACAGCATAGTAGCAGCCTCTTGCCAGCTGCCGAGCCACTTGAGCCTTAACTGCACTCAGTTATTATCCCCAAACCCTCGTTTCCCAGCCAAGATCCCGCTCTGCTCTCCCTCCTGCCATCATTATTATTAGTGACTCATCCTAGTGAAGACTGATCCTTCCTGGCTGATGTGAGAGCCTCAGCTGCAAGGGCCAAGGGAACTTCAATGCAAGGACTCGAGGCAGCTTCGAAATATTGCAGCAGGGAAGGCAGCCAGAGACAAGTTAGGGGAGAAAATAGAAAAGAGACAGGGAGAGATGGAGTTTCAGTGGGCTTCAATGGGAAATACAGTTCAGCTGGTGTACAGAGCACCCACCTCAGTGCTGCTGTGGTTCTGACAGGTGTGTGCTGAGGTTTCAATGACATTTTTGTGATGCAGACAGCTTTTCTGGCTTTGTGTGTGCTAATTGCACGTTGCATTTGGTATGGAGCCTCTCCTTTTGCTTGCCTGAAGCACATTTGCTTGGTCACCTCAGCTATTGCAACAACCTCTGCTGTGGAAGCCTGGGGAGAAGAAGAAAATTTCTCTACTAATTTCAGGGAAAAAGCTTTTCCAGGTGAAATAGGATCTCACGTTTCCAAAAGTTTGGAATCTGTTTTGGGCAAGAAATGTTTTTGTGTTTATAAGATTGAGTTAATGTGACTATCTCTCTGCATAAAATTGCAGAATGTTATACTGGAGAAATGAGAGGAACAATAAAAGTGGAACAAAAGCAGATGGAGAAATGGTTGAAGTGATTAATTGTGAATCAAGGAGTGGCAATTCATTTGCGCATGCAATCTGCAATTTGCATAATCCTATACTGAGAGCCAAATTGTTCAACTATTATGCATATTCACGCTTGATTCAGGCAAACACTCAACTTCTTTGGGATCTGAGCACCTGCTTATGAGATTTTGCTGAATAGATCTGAGAAAATTTATGTGCCCAAAGTGAAGCCTATCAGTTGCTGAAAGAACAGTAATTTGTGATGGTATTTAGAGGAAGATGGCATCTGATCTGACCATGCCTATGGTTGATCAAGTGAACATGTCCCAGTTTCTCCCTTCATATAATCATATCATCACCAAGGTTGGAAAAGGTCTCAGAGATCATCCAGTGCAACCACCCAGCTACAAGCAATATTTCCCACTAAACCCTGTCCCTTGATACCACATCTAAATATTTTCTGAACACCTCCATAGTCAGTGACTCCACCACCTCCCTGGGCAGCCCAGTCCAGCATGACCACAATGTCAGAGATGAAGTTTTTCCTAACATCCAACCTGAATCTCCCCTGGCACAACATGAGGCCAATTCCCTCTATTAGTGCTTGTTACATGGGAGAAGAGGCCGACCCCCACCTCGCCACAACCTCCCTCCAGGTAGTTGTTTGTCACAGGTGGAGGAGTGAGGAAAGGAAGCTGAAGCAGCAAGATGCCTTCACTTCTTCCTCTAAAGGACAATCAAGCACTACTGAGTCAAACTGGTGCAAGGTAGGAACATGCTTCCCAAATCAAAACCCCCGTCCATCCTGCAAACCCTGTCTTAGGCACGAAGCACCAACCTCCATGCAGGTTTGCTTGCTAAATCTCACCACAGTCCATACTTGCGAAAATGCTTTTGACTTCAAATGAGAGATAAGCTGAACTGAAAGCAATATTTGATTTTTAAGTTGCACTTCATTCAGAAGCCAAGGCTAGGTTCCCAACTTTGTCATATTTCAGTGCAATTAGGGAATAGGTGATGCATAACAGTCAGTTACTGTGCTGGAAAGTAGGAGGCTATGGGAATGGCAGAATACAGTAAGGGCAAATTTGTATCATCTGGGGTAAAAATAAACGGTCTTGTTTATCCCTTGCACAACACTCTATATTCAGTGAAAACATAATTGAAAAGACAAAAATACCCTTACTCTCCAATCAGAAGACCGCTTTTTAGCCAGCTGTTAGAAAGCATGCATGCCCATCACCTGGGAGAAATGTACAGAAGTACCTCTGCTTTGGTTCCTGAGGACTTCTTTTTCTAAAGGGAATGATGTTCTCTAAGAAGATTGACTGACTTAGATGGACCATACAGGGTGGATTACCTCTGCTGTTGATCGCTTTGTCTGCATGTGTGTGTACAGTTCTTGTTGACAATATTAGGTGCAGCATTACAGAATGCTTTATTTTTAACACTAGTGAGATGTGTAACACTTAAATAGGACTTCTGAAAGGTTGAGTGCATCTGAAAAATTCTGAGTTGGAAATCATGCTGTCAGTCCATGTGGAGGTACAAGGTGGGTAAAAAGGGAAGCAGTTGCAAACGTCTGTGCAAAGCATTCAACTCAACAGAGGGAGAAGATACTACCACCTCTTAATTCTGCATTCAAATCTAACCCAGTAACCTGACCACAAAGTTTGCAGCAGGGTATAATGGCCTCATCTCCGTCTTGAAGCATCACTAGCTAATGAAACTGTGCCATGAGACCTTGGCTGATTTCAAGGAGTCAAATGAGGGATTTAGAGCTTCTGAGTGCCAAGAAAAAAACAACCAGAGAATAAATTGCCCCATAGTTCATCTCCATGCCAGGGCATAATTACTCCCTATGTATTCTCCATGATACATTGACTAGGCAGCACTGTCATATGTTTTTTTTTCCCCATTTATCTTGAGCATCATCTCACCATTTCTCTTGTGCATATTTTTTACAGTCTGCTTGTTAGAAAGTGGCTTCTGTCCACCTCGACCATTCCCTGTAGGGTCTCATTGCTTAAACCTTTTTTCAGCAGATGACTGCTTCTACTGCCTACCTTCACATGCTCCTTTGTGCGACCCTCCACCTGCCCTGAAGAAAAAAGATCCATAAAGTCATTTTGCTTTTCACTGGAAAATAATGTAGAGAGTTGTGTTATTGCCTGTGCTAATACAAGACTGAGAAAGCACTCTGGTGACAGAGTGATAAAAACTTTTCTCGGTTTCATACTTTCTTAAAGCCTTCTAAAACCAGATTGCTAATGGAAAAGTTTCTAAAAGAATGCCCAACAAAAGACCAAAGAATTTTTACTTCAGCTTATTCTTTGACCCAGTGACTACCCAGTCCTTCAGAGTGCTGCTTTTATGAGGAGGAAATCCCCTTACCAAATCCTGCCAGGGTTTCTTCATGTCTCAGGTCTTCAGCTTTTGTCTCTCCAGTACATTTGAGAGTGACAGAATTCAAATCACAACAGGACCTAAGATAAACGGAAAGATCCCTCCCCACAACTCTTGTATTTCCCTCTCCGTCCTAAGACTTAGGTTGTGAATGAATATAACAGTATTTGTAGAAAAACCTGGAGAAAAATAGCTGACTGATGCACAGCCTCGATGTCATTCACATCCAAGAATGGAGGCATTCTATGAAAGAAATAACAAGATGTTCAACACTAGAATATTCCTGGGGAGCTGCACAGGTTAACATCAACTCACCTTGCTATCTGAACGGATGGAAGTGGCAGCCCTAATGGTCTGGCACTTATTTTAAAGTATTCTGAACTGCTTGTGCTTTTGTATTTTATTTTACATTTGTCAGAAGCTTTTGCAAATTAGGTAATGGAGATTTTCTAGCATCACATCTATTTATAAGACCTCAGCAACACTGGACTGAGATCTTCTCAGTATTATCTCTACAAACATTGTGATTCTGGTGATACCATAATGTTACTGCAACATTAATCAATAGAACAAGTCATACACTAAGCATTATCATGAAGTTACCAATCAATTACTGTTGCTTAAACAACACGTACATATTATGTGGTTTATGGATTAAAGAGGAGCAAAGTAATGCTTCTGGATAAGCTGTTCCTGACATTTGTGCTTTATCTTCTTTCAAAGCCAGAAAGATCAGCTGTAAACAAAAGAACAGCGCAAGATTTGGCTTTTGTTAGAAAATGTAATCCTTGATTCCTAACAAAGGATGCTGCATGGATATTCTGCCAATATATGGCATTTTCTGTAATCTTAATAATTCTATGAGGGTATTGAAAAGATGAAGCCACTTAAAGAATCTGTATGTAAATGGTTTTTGAATGTAACTAGATCTAGCTGTTGATACAGCCAGGTGGAGTTAGGGAGCCCTGTGTCTAAATCCCATCAGGCGGCCACAAAACCCAGACATCTCTGGTGATGCCTTGGAAGACTTTTTCAACACGAGGCTTCAGCCACCAGCAGTCCTTTGCCACCTCTCCCCAGAATGTGCACAGAACAATAAATCAAGGCTGCGGGTAAATGCAGTGTACGAGACATGAGCAAGTCCAGAGGAAGGTGGGATTCAGCAGGTCAGCCTTGTTTCTTCACCCAAGGAAATGGGGGAGTCCCTGTCCCAGAAGGTGCTCCAGAACTGTGGAGATGTGGCACTAAGGGACACGGTCAGCCAACACGATGCAGGTGGATGGGGCTGGCTTGGGGATCCTGGAGGTTTTTTCAACTTGACTGATTCTAGAATTCTGTTATTCTATTGGTTTTGTTGTGACTAAGGGATGCTGAGACCCCATTTCAAACCAGGCACTTCAGAGAAGATGTTAAGTGCTGGGTTTTCTGGTCTAGCTTTCTCTCCTCACAACAGGTGCCTAAAATTAGGCACTGCGTTGCTCTTCCATCAGATGAGCTCTGCTCCTGTGCCACCTCCAAGTGGCCCCTGTTCATTCCTTGCTTCCCAGGTACACGGGTAGGACCCTGGTGACTGGTTGAAAAATATGCTGAATGCTCACAGCTGCAGTTAAGGTCAGAGGAAACTGCACTTTCAATAGAAAGTGCTCAGTCCATACCCTGAAGTATTGGATTCAAAGTTTCCTAACCTGGGTATCCAAAATGAGCGTGTAACTGTAGATGAAATCTCACCGTGCCTCACTTCCCTGCCAGAAAACAAGAGTTAACAACAATCTGTTATCTCACTGTGCTGGCAAGAAAATAGCCAGACTGAATTTGTGAACTGCTCAGCCACTGTAGCAAGACGCACTTGAGAAAAAGCCTACAGGAAATTAATAATTCTGTCTTCTGAGAAAGGTTTGAAATGTGTGGAGCAAATCGAGCCTGGCTGACACACTGAGAAACAAGAAAAAAACAAAGCACAGGACAACAGCTCAGCCTGCGGAGAGCAGTCCATCCTCTGAGTGAAATGCTGTGTGATTTTATGAGGATGAACAGATGAAGGCTGCCCCAAGGAGCCTGACCAAGGTTTGGTTTTTTTCCCCCCCACAGCCTTAATAGGAATGGGCTCTGTTTTGTAGCATTAAAAAAAACATTCTGGAAACATAAGGACAGTTCAGTGTACGTGAGCTGTGTTGCATCTATATCTATGTTCTGTAAGGAGCTCAGAGGCAGGAGTTTTTACAGTTGGGCCAAATGATCTCAGAGGTCTTTTCCAACTTTTGTGATTCTACAATTCTACGATTCTGTGCTTTGCCCTACAGCAATTTGTTCTGCTCCAAGATCACTGTTGAGGAGATGCTCTCACCTGCAGTGTGGGAAGGCTCCTCTGGAGCTCCATGGTTCTCATTACGAAGGGAGGTCAAACAACCTGGGGAAAGCTACTTAGTTTTCTTCAACCAAAGCTATGGGAGATGAACTACAAGCTGTCTGACTTTATAAATCATTTTTAATTTAATATGTGTGTCAAGGTTTGTTGAATGTTTAACTCAGCAATGAACAAGTATAGAAGTATGCTCACACCAGCAAAATAAAATCTTTGACCCTTAGACAGACATAAAACATGATTTGATTGATGACTGAACAGAATCATAGAATACCCCAAATTGGAAGGGGCCCACAAAGATCACAGAATCCTATCTCTGGCCCCATACACCACCACCCAAACCCCAACCTTATGTCAGAGCAGCCTTCCAGCACTCCCTGAGAGCTGTGTCATGCTCACCACCTTCTGGGATAGATCCTTGCCCTGATATCAAACCAGAACCTCACCTGATTTGTGAGTTTTATAATAATGAACGCATTTCTGAAGTCAGAGGTTGACAATATAATTCCTTCAAAGTATTTTCTAGCTTTACAAAATACTGACTTTGACAGTTTATGAAGGTGTGCATTCCCATGCATTCCTGAGATGCCAGCAGCAAAGACAAATGGACTTTGACAGCTGCCCAGAGGGAGAAGCATCCTCCAAAATCACAGTGGTCTCCCTTCAACGGGGATTCTGGTAACAAAAGACCACATTCCCTCCAGGCTACCTGTGCACTTCCTTCTCCTAAGCAAACGTTATCATACCCTCCAATGCATTCTAACTCTGTTTTTTCAGTACTTTGCACATGGATCCTGTCACAGTGAGTAATTGACACCTGCTACTAAGCCTTCCAGGTTGGTTAGGAGTGGTCTGCATCCTTGTAAGGGATTTTTTCTTCTGGGTATTGGAAAGCTACAGCATGAGATGACTTCCTCCTTAAACAAGGGCAAATTTTGAAATGGAGCCTCAGCATCTGTCCTGAAGTGACACAGAGAGAGGGGGTAAAGCTTGCTGCTTGTCTTGCAGTAAAGCCTAACTGTGTATTGACTATGACTAGCCCACAGAGCTAGACACGACCAGAGGGCTGCACAGTGACCGAGTCCCACTCAACTTGTCTGTAGTTACACCAAGAAAACTATTCATCTAAGCCAATAATAAATAAAGTGTATTACACCATATTCCAATACCTTGTTTATAAAAGATTTTAATGGCAGTGATACAGCCAGTTTCTCCCTTCCTCACAGTACTCATGCACAAACGATGAAAATTATACACCAGTGAGTTGGTTCAGTTATAAATCATGGGGCAATTTAGCAATTTTTATTTTTCCTTTTAAAAAGAGTGAATAGTTTCCATCTCCATCACAAAATACATAGGCATTTGCAAGCCCCCAGTACAGACAGCAAACGTCTCTCTGCTATGAAAGCTTCAGCAATGGATCCTCTCATCCCACAGTTTCAGACCACCCAGCTGCACAATTTAGACTCTGTAGGATCTTTGTGCTTCAAACATTAGAGCCAGCTGCAGTCCATACTGCAGGAAGGCACAGGTTTGCATTTCTGCTGCCCCACTGGCACACAGGAGTGGCAGTTGGCAGTCCCCAGAGGCTATGTGTAGCATCATGGAAGTACACAGACCTCTGCTTGCCCTATAAAACTGTTTTCTCTGCTGCAAGTATATTCCCCACTTTTATAGTAAAAGCTCATCATGATCTGCTCTTACACAGCCTTCTCATAAACTGTCACCTGGGAGCACAGTAGACTTGATGAGGAGCAGCTGTATATTAAGTGCACAGACATCACCTTCCCACAATGGGCAACCTGCAGGCCACTGTGCTAGGGAGTGAAATTAGAATCATAGAAACATTAAGGTTGGAAAAGATCTCTAAAATAACCAACCCATTAAACTCATCACTAAGCTGTGTCTCTCAGTGTCATATCTCCATGCCCCATTTCAAGCTCGGCAGCATCTTCCTGGGTGTAGAGACCATTGCTTTAGGCAATACTTCTACACAGCTGAAGTGTGTCATTTCAAACAAATTGCCAAAAAAAATAATCAACAAAAAAGCATTTGCTGTTAGACTGGAATAGGAGGAATAAAAGGACCTCAGGGGTCAGCAAGACCACTCCTATGCTGTTACAAGTGACCACACAACATTGCTTGTTTTATAATTGCTCAACTACTTTTGCAGTGAAAAAGTGCCAATAAATATGTCTCTCTGATTCCACTAAGGCTGAAAGATAATAGCCATACATTGAATTTATTATTGGATGTTTCAAAAGTTACCAGTCTCTAGTATAGGTTAGAGTTTATGTCAGCGTTCATTCATGCACTGAGAGTCTGGGTCAAAACTCTAGAGGAACTGAGTTTAACGATAAAATTCCCTATATATCCTTTGAAGTGATGCTACAGATGCTACAGAAGCAGCAACTCCATCCTTGAGTGTTGTGATGCACCTCTACTAACAGAGCAATGCATAAGACACATTTCTCCAACCAGAGTTGGAGGCAGGTGCAAGATTAAATGACTGTGGGCAGTAACTTGGAGCAGTAAGGCTCAGAAGTACACACAGCTCCATTTTAAAGCAGAACTGCATTACACCACAGTGTCTCATCCAGAACTGTAGGGGTTGGAAGGGACCTCTAGAGATCATCAAGTGCAGCCCCCCAGTACTGAGAACTCAAATATTTGTCTCTCATCCAATTAATGTAATGGAAAATGCACTAAATTAATAGAAATCTGTTGATTCTAGACTGAATGTAAGTGGTCACACCAATCCTTACCATAATTTAAAATAATATCTGGAGATCAAATTAAACCCGCACTTGGTTTTAGGTTCTCTTTATAAACAAGATGCTCTTTTCCTGTGCCAAGCTTCACAACTTGTCATGCACCATCTATCATTTGTGGAGTATTCCAGTGGAGTCAGGTAAAGAGTTTTGACATTTCTCCTGCATGCTTTTAGAGTATAATTGGATTCAACCACCAACAAAATAGAAAATGCGGTAAAAAGTTTCCATCACGAGGCCATGGGTTATAAAACCTGTGATCGAAGATGTTTGAGCTATGGCTCTTGAGATTCATTAAATGCTTTTCTAATTATCCTCTTTATAATCAGCATGTCATTCCACAAACCAGAGTTCGTGCACACCCTCCAGCTAAGGCTTACCTTCACACGCAAGAAGCTTTCTGACAAGAAGGAAACGGAGACAATAACTTTGAAATTAAACTAGCATTTTAATCACCTATTGATCAGTTGTTGTAATGATGCAGAACTACATTTTAGACCACAATCATCTGTAGCTCACAGTTGTGAAATCTGAAATAATTTTTTTTTTTGCAATTTATTTTTTTTTTTAATTACAATTTTCTTGTTTTATAATGAGAAAAAAAACAATAGAACTCACAGTGGACAAGGTTGGGCCATATGACCAAAGCAATTAATCTGCTGTTTGGGAAAGGGACCCATCATTCTTCTCAATGCTGTCCCAGACACATAGTTATGTAGAGAAGGAGGTTTTAAGGCTTTCCAATGCTCCTGCTACCCATTTACAATCCAGCAGGTAAAGTCAAAGCAATTCAGCTGATCTGCAGAAAGGTGCTACCACGTGCATCAATGATAGAAAGATCACAATGACTTTTTTATGCTGAAGAGCTATTACTTTTTCATGTTACTGAATTCAAGTGAATCAGCAAAGCTTGCTGTGAGTCTCATGGATCCACATGTGTGTATAGGATCTGGTTGGAATACTGCATCTTGATCTACCAAGGGGTTTCCTGGCAGCAATTAGACATCACAAGCAGAGCAGTGGGCTGTGAATCAAGAGGACTAGTTTCTCATCTTCACTCTGTCACCCATTTCATATAAACCTGTGTACTGATCCTCCTGATGACAGTGATTACCGAAATTACCAAGGGGTGTCCTTGCCCTGAGAGGCAAGGGAAGGCAGACCAAAGATAAAACACACACTAAAACAAGAGAGAACAAGACCAGATGGCTGAACTAGATGATCTTAGTGGTCTTCCCCAACTCTAGATCAAGACAGCATCAATGCTCAGCCACTTAGACAGCTATCATCACAAGCTGGTTTCTTCCAGGTACAGCAGTGCTCTTTGGCTTACCCACGGCATATCCTGCCTGAATGTTAGCACAGTAAGGCACAAAGTTTTAAATACTGCATTTATTGGCACATTATTTCATTTTATGGTAGGAAATGGACTGGAAAATGTACAGAAAATGAGAATAAAAATGTTTTATATTTTCAGATATCAAGGGATCTCATTGTAAAGCTGACATGGTAGCTTCATTACCTTCCTTCTCTCACAAGGGAGATTTTACTGACTTCTAGGAGTTAGTTAATTGGTTATTGTGTCCGACTGCAGGCTGATTAGTTCTGCCTCACATTTTAGAAGAGTGAAACACAATCTGTTTGGGGCCTGTGGCTTCTCCTCATTCTCCTGTTGCTGTGCAATTAAGCGCAGTCTATAAAATAACTTATTGTCTCAGTGTAGCACTATAACAGGATAAAAAGTACTATGAAAATAGTGGGGTAGCAAAGTCTTTGGCTACAGTGAGAGCAAGCCCAGACACAGAGGAAAAAAAATAATAATGAATAAAATGAAAAGGAGCTGCTTACCTCTAGAACACCTCAGGTAGGCAGGGATTGCTAGCAAGAGGTACCCTTACTTCCACTGCCAAACCTTAAATGAGATCTGGGAAGGGGTGGGTCCTGGCTCCATTCCTTCCTGTTCCTCAGGTACATCACATGCATCTGAGCTCCCCTGGGTTGGTCTTTCCTTCCCACCAGGTGCTCTTTCACTGCTTCAGGCTGTGACTTAGCATTTCTGCTACACCTGGGCAGAAAGATAGTTTGTTCAATCACAAAAATCTAAGAAAAAAGACTGTCCTGCTATCTTGAATACCATTTTTAACAGCAAGTTCTTGTGCTGAAAGTGAAGAGTACTTCCCAAGTTTTTGAAAGTTGGCAGAGGTGACCACTGTGTCACCTGCTTCAGCCCTGGAGCCCTTGATGCCAGCAAGAAGAGGATGCTCTGAAGAACCAGGTGTGAGAAGGACCAGAAACTTTGTTCTTCCTTCTGTTTTCATTTCATTCCAGTTTCCAAAGGAGTGTCTTTCCACTTTTTTTTTTTTCCCAGTAACTCCTTTTCTTTCTCTTTCCTGCGATGCTCACAGACCAGTGCCAATTACCCCAGGCCTCTTTTGCATTCAAAACTCAGCATCTCTGTGTGGGATAGATCCAGTTCTGGCTTAAGCTGCATGATTCAAATGATATGGCAACTTCATTTACACCAGAGCTGAAAGCTGCTGTCAGTGTCTGGAGGTGATGAATAGGGGACACCATGCTGTGGCAATGCAGGTTGTGTTTTGGAAGATGGATAATTCTTTCAATCTAATAGCTCAAGTACAGCAGTTTAACCCTGGAGTGCATTCTCCAATTGTTATACCTTACTTTAGCGACATGATCCAATTGACTTTAATGGTAGTTGAGCAGCTAAAACTTCTGCAAAGCTCAGAAACTGTATCCTCTGATGTCGAACGAGAATATGTGATACTGAAAGCAAATTAGGTATCCATCCAGACCACTTGAAATATAAAAAAATATATAGAAAAGATAGGATAATTTTGATCTTTTTTTCCCCGCAGGAATGTACAGAGTAAAGCAAAAGAATAGACTTTGCTTTCATCAGCAAAGCCATTGTAACTTTTCATAAATAAGAGGTATCTTAATGAGTTCATCAAAATCCCAACCCTCCACTATATATAAACACCATATGTATTTGGGCAGCTCTTAATTAGACGTTTAATCAATGACTTCTAATGGAATAGGTTGGCAATTGTGCAGCATTAAGAGATAGCATATCAGATTTTTCCTGTAAGTGGTGCAAGAAGATGGTTTGAATCAATCTTTATTTTCTGGATTTAATATTTATTTATAAAAATGGGCCATCTGAAACACCAGTTTGTCCTCTGGATCAGTGACACTGCCCCAGAAAGCTGTAATTGTGTGCCTAATGTGAGCCAGAACCTTTGCAGGAGGTAGGGCACATCTACTGCCCATTGAAGTCAATAGGAGAGGCATTACCTGCTGAGATCATGATGAAAGTCCTCAAAGAGCAAGACAAGGGGGCAGAGATGACAGGAAAGGGCATAGCAGAGGGGACAGAAATAATGGGGTTGAACTCAGTGGGAAAGACAGGTGGGAACAGCGATCAAAGCCAAGGACAGCTGCTTTGCATGCCAAGTTAAAAGGAGTATAGAGTTGAGGCTACAGAAAAGAAAGCAATAGCTCTAAGGCATCAATGGGAGAGGCCTGGATTTCTGTAGGCAAGTCTTTATAGCCAACAGTGTAGTACACTGCAAAAACAGGTCTTCCAAGGCACACCTGCATGAATCAGGTAGCTTTCAGGGGCACCATGGACCACATCTATCACACCACCTCTTGAGGCTGTCAACCTCTACAGTGAATTTGTATACATACACCATATAACAAAGCCACTTCAGCAGTCTGAGAGCAGCATGGTTCTGCTTAAGCCAGCCCCAGTTCTGCCAGCTGAGGGCTTGATTCCTCACATACACAAAAACAAGAAACTTCATCAATTCTCTGTAATACATTTCACCACAGATGGGTGTTTGACTTGGAACAGTTTCATCCACAACAGTAATCACATTTTGGACTGATTGAGAAATATTCTGGCAAACTGCGCCAACTTCAGGATCCTGTATAGGAAGAATGACTCTTATTTATTTATTTATTGTTTTTACAGTTCTTAGAGAGATGGAGCCTGAGACACCCTCTCTGAAGCACCTTTTGGTTTGCTTTCAGATGCTCTTGCTTAATAGATCAACATTTCCCAGAGAAGTGTATCATTTTGACTGAATGAAATGAGCTTTCTTTGAATGTCAAAGATGGAAACAAACAAAATTGTGCATTTATGTGTGTGCTTTGAGTTTCAGAACTTGACACAAAGTCCTAGACCAGTAAAACAAGTACAAAGTCAGCCCTAGTTTCTACCACAGCCATCAGCTTTTCTCTCACCTGCCCCAAAAACTTATTTCTAGCAACTCTGGAAAAAAAAAAAAAAAGGGCCATGCTGACATTTCTATTCCTCTGGTGAGACACTGGGATGGAGTGCTCTGCTCTGTGTCTCGCCAGTCCAGGGCTGACTCCTTTCTACAAAGCTCACACATTTTGCAGGAAGATCTGACATGCCCATGCACTGGATGCAGTTGCCTTTTCCACAGTGCTGGCTGGCAGGTAGAACAATCTCTTCCAGTCTTTGTTTCTGGAAGGAATGGCTGCACTGTCTGTTCATATGCTGCTGAGGCCAGGAAGAACTCCTCCACTCACTGAGAAAAGTTTCATCATTTTAGGACAAGAGGCAATGTTCAGATTGGATACTGGGAAACATTTCTTCTCCCAGAGAGCAGTCAGGCACGAGATGTAGCACAGAGGGATGTGGGCACTGGGCATGGTGGGGGTGGGCTGAGGTTGGGCTTGAGGATCTTAAAGGTCTTTTCCAACATCAGTGATTTTAGGATTCTATGATCAGAGACCACAGTCAACTACAAGACACAAATTAATAGAATACTTGCTTCAGTTTGTGCTGTGTGATACATGGATGCTGTTAATCTTTCCCATCTGGCATCCTGTCATTGTGTATTTATGTAATGGTTTACTTCCTACTGCCACACTTTCTTATTAGCCACGTATCTGATGATGCAATCCTGCCTGGTGAGGTTGCTGGAAATGCCTACTTTCACCTTTCAAAGAGTTTCAAACTGTAAACAGCAGTTGTTCAGAATGAGCTAGTGTCTCAGTTCAAAGCAATGGGAAATCTTTGTGAGTTCACAAGTCTGATTTTGCTGGATCCTCTCAGGAGATTTGATCACTTGCATTAATGCACAGCCTGACAATGCCTCAGCATCAGCATGGCTGGCACTGGAGTCCACCTGCGAGCTGGATGCTGCTCCTCTTATGGTCACTGGGTGCTGCTTGAGGACTACAGAGATCTTTGTTTCCTGGAGTAAAATGGTCCAGCCTTGAACGAGAAACCATAGAGCAGCTGTGAAGAATTTAGGAAAGGAATGTAAGAACCTGAAATTTTTGTCCCAGCCAAGGATATAGAAGGCAAGATGCAATTAGGATGACAGTGGGGATCTGGGTGTTTCCCCAGGCAGTCCATAGAGCTGGGTTGGCTCCTTTACTCTAGTGGCAGAGTACTCACCAAAGCCAGGAGGCCAGCAGCACAGCTCTGCTCTGTGCAGTGCAGAGCATGGAACTGAGGCATAATGCTGCTGGGAGTGTCAGCCCCTCTGCATGTTCCCCAGTGCCATCTGCTGGTACATCATCTACTTCTTTTTCTCCAACTTGGATGTCGCACAGCCATCCCCCAGCTTATCTTGTGGCTTGCAGTTTCCTCCTCCATGCCCCCAAGCATGATTCCAACACAACAGTGAAAGCTGGGCAACATTTTTCTTTCATCACACTTTGTAATTTCAAAATGTGACGTTGTTCTGCATTGGCCAGAGCTGGGAAGGAGTACCAGGTTTATGTGTACCAACCCACATCTCTCACGGCCAGTTCAGGGAACACAGTGGCCAGTATCCACCTGGAAAACCACAGAATTGCATGAGTGCAATTGCCACCGAGCATGGGTAGAGGCAAAACAGAACATACATTTCGGAGGCAGTGTTTAAGCTGTGGGATGTGTATGAGAATGTGTGAGGATGTGAAAGAGCAGCACTGGGCAGTATCAAAGGGGAAGAAAAAGGCAGGTCAGCTACTGAGATAAAGAACTGCTTTACGATGGCTGAAATAGAGCAGAATAAAGCTTTAAGGAAGGTATAAAACATTTAATTACTTTGTATTCTCATTTGAGCCAGTGAAGAGATATGTTTCCAAGTCCATCTGCCCACATCTCCATTAATAAAATAATTCAAAAATTCATTTGAGAGAGAAACGCCAGCGCAAAGCCAAAACCAAAGAACGGTTCAGCAGTGACCCAATAATTAATTTCTTTCCTCCCACTTCTCCTTAAATAAACTCCAGTGGAAAATCAACATGCCTCTGGCTGAGCCGTGGTGCTGTAAAGAAGGGTCGCAGCAGAAAAATGAATGCACCATTCAGAAGCACCTTTAGGAAGTGCCACATTTCATGTGTCCACACAACATGAAGAGTTATTTTACACCAAATGGCTGGGACCTTGTGACCACTTCTTTTTCTGGCACTGAATGCCTTCCATGGTCACTGAAATGAAAAATACAATATCGAATGTGGGAGGCTTACTATTCATAGAACCACAGAATCATAGGATCATTCTGGTTGGAAAAGACCTCTGAAATCCCCACGTTTACAGCTAACCCACCCCCACCACATCCCTCAGTGCCACACCTCCACAGTTCTTGGGCATGTCCAGGAATGGTGACCCCACCACTCCCTGGGCAGAAGTGCCTGTGCCTTACTGCTGTTTCAGAGAAGAAATGTTTCTTAATATCCATCCTGACCCTCACTCTCGGAAATGAAAAAAAAATCTATATTTAAGTTCCATTTTTTAAGGAGCTTTGCAATTTGAATTTTTTTTCTAAGGGTTCTTTGTTTTGAAGATTTATATTTTCCACCTGGAAGTCAAATCATGAAAACTGAGTGTGGTCGTGTTATTAGCAATGACTTATGACTGCTGACAAATTCCTTTAGGAACGTTTATGTGCTGCAGTTCACAGAATCACAGAGCTGTAGGGCTTGGAAGGGACCTCCAGATATCATCGAGTCCAACCCCCTGCCAAAGCAGCTCCCAGCCCAGGTTGCACAGCTCGGCGTCCAGGTGGGTCCTGAATGTCTCCAGAGAAGGAGACCCCACCACCTCTGTGCAGCCCCAGTGCTCCATCACTGCACTGTGAAGAAGTTCCCACACACATTGGTGCAGAACTTCCTATGCTTCAGTTTGTGGCCATTTCTCCTCGTCCTATCACCACACATGGCAGAAAAGAGTCTGGCCTCGTCCCTTTGCCTACCACTCCTTAGATATTGATAGATGTCTAATGGCTATAGGTTTGGAAGAGCTCAGCATACTTGGAAACAGTGCATTGGAGAGAGCATCAGTTGAATCACAGGGAGCTGGTGCTGGCTAAGCCAGTTGATCTACTGTCACGGATCTTCACTGTCATGGGAGACAAGGAGTATTTCCTGGTAGTTTTAAATAAACAAAACACTCAGTGTCTTCAGCTGTCCAGGTCACTGCACTACAGCAGTTTCTGAGTGGTGTGGGAGGAAACCTGGGCAAGGTTAATGCCTGCTTTCAGCATTGTTGTCATTAGAATTGACATTCCAAGTGTCAGAAAAGTCAGCACCCGATGAGTTGAGACATATAGTAATTAATTTCAAGTACAATTTTGTACTATAATGAAAATTCATGCAAGGAAGGCTGGCAGTAGAATATGTTAATTACAATTAAGTAATCTACCAAACTGCTGCAAAAAAAGAGTTACTTTCCTCCAACAATTATCCAGCTCTGTGCTCTTCAGAAAGGCTGTGAGCTTTTAAACTTTGTCAGTGTCGTTTGTACTCTTTCCCCTTAATCGTTAAAACTGCTTTTAAGCAGTTCCGTGTGGCTGAGGTGAACAAAATCCTCCTGATTATTAATGTATTTACTTTTTAATTGTTCTTTACATTCCCGAGTCATCATGCCTACCTACAAAATTAATTCAAATGCTGCTCTAAGACTTGCTATGTTTGCACTGCTGCCACCTCCCTTTGCGGGTCAGGCTTTTACCTCACCTCATCTTGCCACTGAAAGGATCATTTAATTGAGTGGAGGGTCATACTACTCAGCAGCAAGCATTGGGAGGTTTGCTTAATGTTGGTTATTTCTTTTGCTAAAAGCATCGTTACAAGCAGCTTTTATCCTTTTTAAGTGCTATTTGACTTTCTGCATGATACCTCAAGTGTTACTTTTATGCGTGAAGTTTTAAGAAAGGCAGATCAATGTATTACATTTACATATGAAACATGTTTTACGTGTTTCAAAATTCTGAAAATATGCAAAGATGACCCTTTATTTGTCTCAGAAAGGAAAGGAATTGACTACCTTTGGGATAAAGTCCTCTCTCATTTTTAGATCAGCTATATATGCACTGAGTTTTCATTTAAAGATGAAACTTCCAACAGAAATCTTATCTAACAAGCAGAAATAACTATGCAGAATGTCTATTTTCATCCAAATTAGTGGCAATAAAAGTAGGAGAGTCAAATGAGAAAAAT
Organism: Cyrtonyx montezumae; assembly: GCF_038088225.1. Taxonomy (NCBI): domain Eukaryota; kingdom Metazoa; phylum Chordata; class Aves; order Galliformes; family Odontophoridae; genus Cyrtonyx; species Cyrtonyx montezumae. The sequence goes on from NW_027071826.1 coordinate 3,281,175, forward strand.
AAAAAATGGCTATTTCATATCACAATATTCAGGTCTGCACCTTTTACTGCTTTCCAAAAGGTTCCCTGTCCTAAGGGAAAAAGCTCTATGAATTTATTAATCTGTAATATTTATTCTTTTAGCTTCTGGCATGTGTTATTATGTAAAAAATTTAAGACTCTGAAGGCCATAAAATGCATTCTGTTTTTGTCAGAAATAATATGTGTGGCATAACTGGCTGAAATACCACATGTAGCATAGCTTGGCACTCTTTGGTGAATTTTCTCTGATACTAATATCAAGAACACTGATTTTCCTTATGTGAGAAATAAGGATGAGCAGAGGCTTCTGTAACTATGTCTTTGCAGATGATTTGTACCCACTGTGGAAAGTAGCTGACAAGATTATTTGCAGACAAAATTATTTTTGCTGAAGGGACACCAATTATTGCTAAATTATTGACTAAATTCCTGACCTTTCCTTAATTTTTACTGCAACTATGCATTTGTTCAGTACAGTATAACACTGTGTACATATATATGACTGGTAGAATGAGATAAAATGCAAGCTTTAATTAAGGAAATTTAGAGTGAAATTCAATCATTGCAACTCGACACAAATTAAAATGAAAGATAGGTGCAGCAGTGTAGAACTCATGGGAAAGAGGGTGGAATGACATGGGATAGCATGGAATGGAATGGAGTAGTGTAGGTAGGATTGAATGGAATGGAGTGGAGTGGAGTGGAGTGGAGTGGAGTGGAGTGGAGTGGAGTGGAGTGGAGTGGAGTGGAGTGGAGTGGAGTGGAATAGGATAGGATAGGATGGGATAGAATGGGATAGGATGGGATAGGATAGGATAGGATAGGATAGGATAGGATAGGATAGGATAGGATAGGATAGGATAGGATAGGATAGGATAGGATAGGATAGGATAGGATAGGGTAGGATAGGGTAGGATAGGGTAGGGTAGGGTAGGGTAGGGTAGGGTAGGGTAGGGTAGGGTAGGGTAGGGTAGGGTAGGGTAGGGTAGGGTAGGGTAGGGTAGGGTAGGGTAGGGTAGGGTAGGGTAGGGTAGGGTAGGGTAGGGTAGGGTAGGGTAGGGTAGGGTAGGGTAGGGCAGGGGAGAAGAGGAGAGGAGAGGAGAGGAGAGGAGAGGAGAGGAGAGGAGAGGAGAGGAGAGGAGAGGAGAGGAGAGGAGAGGAGAGGAGAGGAGAGGAGAGGAGAGGAGAGGAGAGGAGAGGAGAGGAGAGGAGAGGAGAGGAGAGGAGAGGAGAGGAGAGGAGAGGAGAGGAGAGGAGAGGAGAGGAGAGGAGAGGAGAGGAGAGCTGAAGTTCTATCATTATTATTAAAAAAATGAGGGGAAAAAAACACCATTAAATGCCTCCTCCTTTTCTATTACGTGACCATCTGCACCAACTATCAGTCCAATGTTTTCCTTAGACCTTCTCTTGCTGTTATTATAATTGTAAAAGCCTGTTCATTGTCTGACACTATGCTGACTATTGTCAACTCAAGTTGGGCTTTGTTTTTTCTCATTATTTACCTCAGTTGCAAAATGCAGCTTTGAATTCTTCCTATGAAGACAGACTGTGCTTCCAGGGATCACATATTTCCTTTTTTTGCTCTAGTTCCAAAAGGAGTTCCCCGTTCAGCCTGGAAGGCTGCTGCACCAAAGCCAGAATGCTCTCAGATGACGGAAGCAGAACTAATCCCAGAAGAGATTTGGGCTGCAGAAACACAAGGAGTAGTGATGTCTGAAGTGCTGGGCTGCTTTGAGATAGCAAGGCTGATGCTTTGAAATCCATATATTTCAGAAAATGAGGTTTTTCAGATGATGGCCTGTTGGTAGGGAAAACCAATTTTTTATTCAACTATATCAGACTTTTTTTAGTTGTTTTCAAGTCTGATGAAGAGCAATATGAAAACAGGAATCTTCCCAAATCACAAATCACAAAGTCTTAAAGTATTTTCAAACCTTGGAAACAAAACTGCTGTTCTCTTGCACCATGTAACCTACCCACAGAAATAACATCGCCTTTATGAGGTAAAACAGTCTGTCTCAAATACCAAATAGTGCCTGAATGTGCTGCTTCAAAATCAGCTCTTTAATCACTACACTGCTGTGTAGACCCAGCCTTAGGCACAACTAAAAATCCACTCCAAAATGTTTGTCTGTTCCCACATTCTTAATTACTGGACCTGTCAAATTTTAAACTTACCAGGTTCATCTTCAATCTGTACACTCCAAAGAGCTGATCTATGGTAAATTACATCAATTTAGTGAATTTTTAAACATGGCACATTCTTCAGTTAATAATCTTTGCAAAATAAAGAAGTGGAATATTTGCATAATTTTTTATATTAGTTAACAGAATAAACTATTCTCTCAGATGTCTGGAGGAGATATGAGTGTTCATTCACTCCTTGTCTTGAAGTATTAGCATGATAGAGTGATTTGCATTTCCACAAGTCCTTTAATGACTTCCTTTTGTAGGAAAAAAAAATCACATACACCCTAAACTCACACAGAATCACAGAATCATGGAATTACTAATGTTGGAAAAGACCTCTGAGATTCCCCAGCCCACCTCCATCCCACCCCACCGTGCCCACTGCCCATGTCCCTCCATGCCACATCTCCATGGCTCTTGGACATCTCCAGGGATGGTGACCCCAGCACTCACGGGGCAAAGAGTATAACAGAGTATGCCAGCAGTGAATGTGTGCTGAAAGAAGGATTCTAGTCTGCTTTGTTACCATCACTTCCTCTTCTTATATTGAGAGTTCCTGGATTTAGAAGGGTAAGTAAGTCTATCACTGATAGATTTCAACAGAATGAAAACCTACAATAAAAAGCTGAGGGGAGAGTTCACACTACAGATTCTCACCAGCACCAAGCACTGCTGGAACTTTTATTTATGGCCTTTTTCTGCAATCACCGAAAGCCAGGATTTTCAATATGGACGTTTCTGAGAAAACAGAAAAGAGAGCAAAGGAAAAAAATCCTCTGAAATGCTTTATGAGGGGTCAAAGAAGAGTGTCTAAAAGAAAAGCAACCAGTAAAGAGTGCTTTAAGTGCTTCTGAAAGGTAATAAAGGTTTGTTGTAAAGCAGCTATCATTTTAAACTGTATGTGTGCTGCTCCATGGAAAAATTACTTGGGAGGCTGTTCGGAGGGGGGGTTACAGCCTAAGCAACATAAATTCAGGTCCTGCAGGAGCAGGCTGATGAAGTGAAGGACACAACAAATATCCACCGGGTGTCTGAGCAGACAGCAGGCAGCTGGCCCTCCTGGAAAACACCAAGGGAATGAATTCAAACCACTGCAAGGACAAGAAGCAGTACTTTCCCAAAGCAGGGGAGAGAAGAAATCACCAAGAGATGAGCCCTAAGGCCAACTGCATTAACAAGGAATGTGCTGTCCCTGGCACAGTTCTGTACATTGCAGATGGCATGAACTTGCATTTCCCAATGTACTTGGAAATTAGAATAGATCAGGGCTCCTTTCCCATCACAACTGCCCCATCCTGGAAGTGAGGATGATCCAAGTTGGCTACAACAATTCAGATATGTGCCTTTTTACTTGAGCTGGTGTCAGGCCTGGGAATGTCCCTGGGAACAGGCAGTGTGGCTGGGAGAGCCAGGCACAGGAGTCGAGTGATCCTAGATTCTGGTTTCATCTATATGCAAGACAAAAATGGAAAATTACTTTGCAAAATTGTCGGCTAATAGTGTACTTGATACTGAGAGTTTTCATTGGGATAAAAAAAACAGAGAGATCTGCAACACCATCAGGAGAAGCAGTGTAGTTCACCAACTCTTTTCACTGCTCAGACAGAAATAAGCAGAAATATGCATTAGTTTCTATGACACTGTCTCATGGGAGATGTTTCCATGAACAGTCAAGATACCATGAACTAGTGAATCATGATGGTGTTAAAAAGAAAATAAGCCCTAGCCCTAAAACAAACAAACAAAGAAACAAAGAAACTAGAAACAAAGCCACAGTTTATTTGAATAGTCTAGATAAAAGAGAAGAAATTCAATTACTATCTAAATTAGCACCAGTAAGTATCCTGATAGCTGCTGCGTCTAGCTCCTAGCCCACCTCAGACAATATTAAGCTGTACTAAGGATATATTTCTCTTCTTCTACAGCATCACAGGAGAATGCCCCACTGTTAAAAATGCACAGCGAATTTTCAGAGCTGGAGCTGAAGCAGTGCATGTTCTTTAGTGCATACTTTGACCTCACTTCAGTAAGGATTAGCAGAGATTTCTTGGAATTGTTTTTCCAAGCCATTAAAATCCACAAATCTTCCTAAGTATAGCAAAATTAGCCTCAAAATAGCTTCTGGCAATTTTCACAGAAGAGGTGAGGTGTTCCTTTTTGTGTCTTTGTGGAGTGGTGTGTATTTTAAGCTATGTAATTCACGTGCGAGTATGTGACAAAGCATGTGTAAGTTATATTATTCTATATGTGCTTTAGCTGAATATAAATATGCACTCATGCTTACATGACGAGCAAAGAAGGGGACTTCAGACATATGCACTGGGCAAAATATGTTTTGCTCACTTTTCTTTCAAACATTTTGGATGACAGCAATGCCAGCCTTAGCTGGAGCCAACCAATGTGATGCAGCTTGTTCACTGCCACATGGTTTGTGTCCTCTGCAAGAACACATTCTGAAGGATCAGAACTATTTCATAAGAAAAAAAGTTGGCTGCTCCATAAGGTTCAAACAGAGGAATATAATAAAGCAAAGGATAATGTAAAGAAAACGCTGACTTGGCAATAATGTGGCTGTTAGTGCTCCAGCTCCTCAACGTGGACCCTTCTGCTCTGGCACAGGGAATTACAGCCTGATGTTGAACTACATGTCAAGTAATCCTCCTCTCTGTGATAGAGCATTTTCAGGGTATTGAGCACATTCAGCAAGCAATTGCTGGAATGAAAAGTGTGTTTGCAAAGAACGTTCAGCTGGATCCTCAATATTTAATACCGAGGTTAACGTTAGACTCTGCTTTTAAAGTTTCTTGATGATGTGGGTACTTAACCTCTACATTTTCACTCTGTGAACAGTGTACAGGAAGGGCTGAGGAAAAGCTTCACATCGCTGCCTTATTATTTTGATATTTCCTAATCCATTCTCACAGCCGTTACTACGCAGGGAAATCCTCAGGAAGACATAATGAATGGTGATTTCCTTTCCCTCTACAAGATAGTGTCTGAACTCACATTAACTAATGCCCACTGAACTCTCGTTGTTAGACATTATCACTAAAAGTTTATGAGGGATAAGATTTCTAACAGTTCTTTCTATCTGGGCATACTGCAGCTTCTGGATAGACAGACCATTCCCAGAGCTTGGGGCCCAACTTTGGCCCATCAGACTTTCAGACTGCTTCTCACGGCTGCCTTCTCCACCTCCACAGATCCTGCTCCTCTTCTCAATTCCCTGCCCACTTTTGCCTTCACCACTGCATCACCTTCCCACCTGAATGGTAATTTCCCTCTCATGTCAGCTCATCCCTGGTCTTTTTTTAGCACTGCAAAAGAAGGAGGAGTAGAGCAACACCAATTAGGCCCACAAATTCTTCAAGAATTATCATTCAGCGTGGAAAAAAGCTTCTAATTAAACATTTGTATGCAATTTCCCTCCTATTGTAACACTTCATCAGAACTTTCCCAGCTTAAAATAAACTATCCGGTGAGGGAGAGTTCAGCTTTAATTTGCCTTGCTTTGTTTTCAGGATTTGCTCTCCAGAAAATAGTGCCATATTCCAACTTTCATGATCAAAAGTGGAGAGATTGAGAAAGTCCACACCTCATCTTAGATGCTGTAACTGAGGAGGGGATAACATAGACTGAATGCTGGAACTGCAGTAGCTTCAGTTTGGTTTCTAATAATTAATGAGCCAGCACGAACAATTATATTACTTGTAATAAACACTGTATGAAGAAAGACATTAAATGCTTGAGAAAAGAAAAAGAATTGGGGCTAAGAAGCTCAGTGCTAAGTCATGAGTTGCGAGGGACATTTGTTGTGCTCAGATCAAGATAGTTAATGCTCTGCAGTTTCGTTCAAGGGAAACCCAGTATAAATTTGGACCAGCACAGTATATTATAAACCACATAGGGAAAAAACTTAGACGTATATAATAGCATTTTATTTTGGGGGTCTTTTGTGTCTAAAACTTGACTGTTCACCAAGTGTTCAAGACTGGAGAAAGACTTTTTATGGGACAGTGACATCTCCATAGTGTTTCTAGGAGCTGCCAGCACATGGATGGCAGAAGCACCAGCAGACCCCAGTATTGCAGTGTCTGCAAAGGCCCTGGCCTTCAGACACCTGCCAGCTGTCCACATCACCACGCGTTTGCTGTAGGACTAATTGTGCTTTAGTAGGCAATTTTAAAAAGAAATTGTTAAATTTTCACCTCATTTCCAATGGTGTGAGGCTAACTGAAAGCTCTGAAGCAAGATGATTAATAGCTCTAGAAAAAACTTGGCTCATTCTAATTCTGGATATTTCTGCTACACAATCTATTTGCATAGGAAATTCATTTTAAGTGCAGTTGGCAGTCCTTCCTCCATATCTTATCTCTGTCTTTTCAGCAGGAGCTCTGTGCTGTAACGTGGCTCTTTTTCTGTAGTGCCCCACTCTGACCCTCTCCTTAAGAACAGGGCTGATATGGAGATATTGCAGCTGTCGTGATAGCACAAGATTTAGCCCCTCCTCCTGAAATCACCATCTACCTGACAGAGCTGTTTTCTCCCAATAACCTTGCCATAGCTACATTTTACTGTGAAGAAGTTTCCCTCAGCATTTCCTCCTGTTCCATTCCAGTCCTAACAAAGCCCCGTTCAAATTGCTATTGTTATCACAGACAGAACACCTGATCCATCATAAAACATTTGTTTTGTCAAGAAACAGCAATCCTTCTGACCACAAGAGTTACAGACAGGCTAAGCCTGGCATACAAGTCCAGGTGCTGAACTGAACTCCCTTCTGCTTTCATACACCCTTATAATCATTCAGATTGGAATGAGATCCCCAAGGCCAAACCCAACCACTCCACCATGCCCACTGCCCTCGTCCCTCAGTGCCACATCTCCACCGCTCTTGGACACCACCAGGGACAGTGATCCCAACCCTCCCAGGGGAGTTTTGCCACTGCATCACCACTCTTTTCAAGAATAAATGTTTCCTAACACCCCATCTGAACCTCCCCTCTTTAAATCCGTTGAAATCGAAGCAGTGATCCTTAGGCTCTGAGACCACCATGATGAGAGATTCTGGCTGCTTTCCCCTTCTTCAGGACCAGACTCATCAGCAGGGAGAACTGGTGAGCACTGGCTGGTGCTGGAGCCACCTCACCTGGTGGTGGTGCTGGGTGGGATCTACAGAACCTGTGTCACACAGGATCTGTGGAAATATTGAGCAGATGACCCATTTTCTATCTGGGTTCTTCCTCACTGAGAATCACACACATTAATCCCTGCATATTTCGAAAAAGGAAAGGGAAACCTTAAAACTTTACAAATAATTTTGGGTCTCTCCACTTTTAATAAACTGTAAAATGAACTCTAATACTGTAATTCACATCCTTCTGAGCTTTAAAAATAAAGCCAAAAGGTGTAATTCACATGGACACATATCCACGAAACACTATTTTCCTCCCCAGTTTAAGAGTACACCGCTGCACAATCCATCTTCCCAGGGAGGTACTTCTAGAAGTGATGCTTTCAGAAATCTTTCTAAAATAATCTGTTCTGTAAAAGAAGCCCAGAAAAAGGAGTTGGAGTGGGGGAAAGAGAGGCCAATTTCTCTATTCTCCTTGGAAGCAAACACGATAGCAAATTGCAGTGCTTTACTTGAGCTCGCTGTCCCCATGTTGTTGTGAGCCCTGGTGCAATCTCTGAGCCGTGGATACCCCAGCTGGTACCAGGCTCTGAGCACCAGGTGCACTGCAAATTATTCATCCCCTCACTCGTCTGAACGTTAAACCCCTCACAGTGCCTTTGCCATTATTGAGGCTTAAGTCTACTGTAAGTGAATGTTTTGCTAAGAAGAGCTATTTCTTTTCCCAGAGATTGCCTTCACTGCTTGTCCCTCTTTTGTCTGTTTGCTTTCAGTTCTTGACCGAGCAAACACATTTACAGGCAGAGATGTCTTTTCTAACAATGAGCATGAAATGAATATCGTTTCAAATTGCTCCAGTAATCACCAGCATTTGCAGGGGAAACTTCAGCCTGAGACTCATTCGGTCAGTGGACAAGAATAATATCATGCCACAGAAGGGTCCTGCGAAACACCTCCTGTTCCAGAAGGCAAATATTGAATTCCCAGCATTGTATTTGCAGTAAATGGTGTGTGAGCTGAAACATGTTTGATTTATACATTGAAGCTTTGAGCTCTGGATGCTTTACAGCTTCTTTGTACTGCTTCAGCAAACACAGACGTCTCTTGTTCTATTTTTTTTTCATTATTTTTCCTAAATAGGCAGTGAGGCAAAGATCATCCACTGCAGGAGAAACCTTGTCTCCTGCATCCCCTGCTGGAAAGCTTTGTGATCTTTCTCATTCATGTCTTCTTGTCTGGCAGTGCTGAGGAGCCTTCCTGCAGAGGGAATCAGAACGTCCCAGCTCCATCCCAGGTGCTGGTAACTCAGTCTACACCATGCATGCAAGTACACCAGGTGTATTAAAGATGGTGCAGATGATTCAGAGATGTCCCATCCCTGGAAGTGCCCAAGGCCAGGTTGGATGGAGCCCTGGGCAGCCTGAGCTGGTGGGGGAAAGCAAGCCACAGTGGGGGGGTTGGAACTGGATAGCCTTCAAGGTCCCCTCCAACTTAAGCCATTCTATGATCTCAGACCCTCACCTACCCACCACCCCACACTGTCACCTCTACAACACCAAGACTGGATGGGGACACCTGTCATGAGTCACACTGTCACAAAGAGTACACCAATCCACCTCTCTGGACAAAAAAACACAATGTGTCCTGGATTTTGGTGGCAGGATGTTTTACTTGGTAAATGTCATTGGTTGTGCTGGATGGCATTCAGCAGAATCCCTGCCGGTCTCCTGCAGCACTCAGCACTTGCCCAATCTATTTTCTTAGGAATGGCCAGAGTCATCTCCCTGCAGATTCTTGGCAACCAGAAACGCACTCAGGAGCCATTTTTACTGGTTATGGTCTGTTGAACAATATACAACTGCTGCCTGGGGAAGGATGAATCCCACTGTTTCAGAGAGGATTTGCTTTGATTTTTTCTGAAAGGCCTCCTAAAGAAGTGTGCTTATATTTGCATTGAAAAATTGTGGTTATAGAGCTGTTAGGGTCTCCAGTGCTCACAAAGCCCAGGATCCACCTGGTACCCAGTGAACCTGCACCTGTGTAAGGGAGTTGTCACTGACATGCTGTCCCTCAGATTCTTCAGCTTTTGCTGGACATATTGCTGCCAAATGGTTGGCTCAGGCTAGAGTGGGGTTACAACACTGGTGTTGCACCCACACAAGACTGACTTTAACAGAAGGCAGTGAGTAGTTGTGTGACAGTGTTACCCATCAGTTCAGCTGTGCATGACCTCCTTGGATCTGGAAGCAGGCCACTTATCTATTCATGCTGTTGCAAATAAGCCTTGCTTCCTCATCTGAGCTATAGATTTACTAGTCACCTGTGTAGTAAATTTGGTTTGCTTAGATTTAATCCTGGCTCAGCCTCATAAAGGCTTTAGGTTATCAGATCCATACCCCACTGAATGGTGCTGTCAGCTCCCATAGCCTTGAAGTGCTGATAGTTTCCTTTATAGCAATAAACACCAGAACAACTCACAGAAACTGTTTCCTTTACCTCATCTGTGATAGTGAAAAATTCTGACTGTAAATGCTCAGTCTGTATCCCTCTACTGAGTAGTATTTATCAACAAGGATGCTATTTCTCATCAGCTAGACTTCCTTACCGTTTATGGTGCTAGCACAAACTGCCCAGAGCTGTGGGTGCCCCATCCCTGGAGGTGCCCCAGGCCACGGATGGGGCCCTGTGCAGCCTGACCTGAGGGGACACCATCATAGGGGTTGGAATTAGATGAGCTTTGAGGACCCTTCCACCCCATCCCATTCAATGATTCTGTGATAAACACAACCATTATTAAATAAACAAGGGCTGACATTTAGGAATGCTCATCTCATGTTGTTTATGGCTCTTCCATCACCTAATGTTAGAGCAAGACAAAGGCATGCTTGAAAACCCGCAGTCTTAACTTTCAGGTGCTTGGGAGCATAACAGATAAGTAACTGCATAACAGACAGACAAGGAAAGTATCCAAAGTCCATTAAGGGTATTATGAAAATTTAAGGAGGCACCTGCAGTACTGCAGATTTTGATGTGCAGACTACAAATGCCCGAATTAGCTTCCAGAGCTTTATTACTAAGGATTGAATTATGTAGATTTAAAGGGAGAAGCGAATTATTGTATTCTTTGGATTCAAGCTGCACTGCTTGATCAAGAGCACATAGGAACCTCCTGCTACCTGCACTGTTCTCTGAACAAAGGAACTCAGATGATTAATGTGTTTTGAAACAACTCTGTCGTTTGTTGTTGGTCAGGATCTCTGGCTTATTGTGCAAGCCCTCTCTGGTGCATTTGCTATTAGTATTGGCCAGTGAAGTGCTCACAAGTTCATCAGGATGAACAGAAAAAAATCAAAGGGAAATTCAGACTTGGGAAGAAGAAATCAGGAGAGATATTTTTTTATGTCGGTAGAAATAAGACTGTTCCCTGTTCTCAGCTGGTTTGCGTTCAGCAGTGCTCCCTCATAGAGTGCAGAGATGCAGGTAACCATGGTAATTAAAGCTAAATGTGGTTTTGAGAAGAATGAGACAAACTTGAGTAGGACTTATTTCCCAACCTATATGGAAAAGGTGAATCATTCAGGAGAAGAAAAGAAACTCAGAGGAAAAAAAAAAAAAAAAAAGGAAGGCAATAACAAGCAGGAAGAAAACCCAGTCCTTCAGCCATGGGGACTCTTACCACTGCCCCAGATCCAAATCTCTGGCTCTCATAGGCACTCACAGCTCATCTCAAAGCCAAGAAGAATACAGCAGGTTAAAGCTTGCAGTTGTTCCTGATAAGCTGTTGAGGAGTGACTGATTAGAGCATAACAGGCTTTGCTTTTGATGGAACAGTCAAGGGAAATTTTCCCAATTAGCTCATTAGGACAAATCCCATCAGTCTGCCAGTTTCAGAATTGTAAACAGAGCCAGAAATGGAGTCTGTGGCTCTACTTGTTTATATGCAGTTATATCTATCTTATATAACTTTCCAATCTCTTCTTACAAATCGCAATTGCTTAGAAGAGCCAAGTGACTGAAAATTTTGCAAAGCCTTCAACAGTCTGCTGGCTTGGTGGGTCCAAATCCTGGGACCACTTGGGTCCTTTGGAAACTTCTGCTGCTGGATGGATCCGAGTAAGTCCTTATGAAGGGACCAGTCAAAGCAAATTTCTTCCTTGTGATCCCAGCTCAGACTATTTTCTAGGTTTTGTTGTTACAGGAGCTTTCTGAAGGTGTAGATGTTTTAAGTGGAGCCATGATACACACCTTAAATCTTCATTAGTTATCACTCATTATAGCAAAGGTTGCCAGGTCATCTGATGCAAAGTTCAAGCGGCCCTGTCATCCCAACTCATGTACAGTGTGCCCAAACATGGTTCTGAACCTTTCTCATCTCACATCACAGTGTTTGCAGACCGCACACCTAAAAGCCAACCTGGTTTCTCTATATTCATTATTAATTGTCCTTCAGCTATGAGAAATCTGTTGCACTTTGTGACTGTTGTCAGGAATGCGTCTCCAACCATGCCCTTTCCACAGCAGAGCAACCACCCTGATTCTCTGCACTCATGGTCTGCTGTAATTGGCATTAACAGAGCGTTAACAAGCTGCCACGGGGCATCCAAACACTCTCCATTAACCAGCATGAGGACTTAAGGCTGCATGTACAAAACAGAATTAAAAGGATTTCAAACAAAATTGGTTCCTAGCGTGGCAGTGTGATTAAGCAAATATTCGTGTCAGTAGCCACTTTGCCTTGGGGGCAAAGCCGGTGCAGTGCCCTGGAAATGTCAGAAGAATAGCAATGAGTTGCACTTTCCTGCAGACTCTGCACCAGCTGCAGCTGCTCCTGCAGCAGAGCTGCTCTCCTGGGGGAGGACTGGCTCTCTGCTCCCAGAAGCATTCTCATCATCTGAAAATCTGTCCAGAGATGGCCACGTGGGAACAGGTTCTGTTGTTCTTCGGATGTGCACAGCCTGGGTAGGAAGCCTTGAATTCAGCAAAGAAATTGATGCATCTCTGTTGAATATCTGAAGGAAGGCTGTAAGAAAAAAGGGGGATGGCCTCTTTAGCAAGATCAGTTGTGACAGGACAAGGGGAAATGGTTTCAAATGGAAGGAGGAGAGATTTAAGGCTGGATGCAAGGAAAAAGGTTGTGACAATGAGGACAGTGAGGCAGTGGCACGTGATCCCAGAGAGGTGGTGGTACCTCATCCCTGCAGATACCCAAAGTCAGACAGGATGGGGCTCTGAGCACCTGATGGAGCTGTGGGTGTCCCTGTGCACTGCAAGGGAGTGAGACCAAACAGCCTTTAGAGGTCCCATCAAACTCAAATGATTCTATAAGAAGTTATCAGGAAAAGCATCATTTTTGACAGGCAGAAATATCCTTAACACGGTAGCAAGAAGGTCTCCAGTGTGCCCCCTAAGTGTTGACTTCATCCCAGGGCCCTTTCTTTTTAATATTATTTCACTTAACGAGGGTGTCCGTCAAGTTCTTCCCTCTGCAATCAATCTTCTATAATTGCCATCTTTGCCACAGCTGCCACGTGTAACCTTCATGTGCCACTTCTACACAGAGAGGATAATAATAACATCCAGCTTGCTGGGTTGACTTTTACATTGTGTGTCTGTGTAATGTGGGCATGTGCATAAACCCTAACAGTACATCTCTTCTGTGGGGTCTCGGGAAGTCATGCTTTCAACAATACTGATAATCTTGCAACCCCTACAGCATCAGTGCACTGTAGAAGCTCAGTTGTTCTGCTTTAAATCCCTCTGCTGGGAACAACCCTGAGACAATGACCTCAGACACACTGTCCGACTTTTGGGTCCTGTGTAGAGCCAGGAGTTGGACTCAGCAGTCCTTTATGGATCCCTTCCCACTTGGGGTGCTGTATGATTCCATTAATCTGTGATTCAAATTGTACTGCTGCTGCGCACTAACAACAGCCAGGCCAGATGTGTGTTTGCACCAAGGGACCTTTTTCTACACAACATATACGTGGGCTAGCTCAGCACACGTGTCACTACAAAACTGCCCTCCCAACAGCTCCTTGATACCACCCAAAAAAGAAATTGCGAGGCTCCTCCTGGCACAACACGTGAGCAGTGTGCAGGGATTTGTGTGCCAAAAGCAATCATGAACAACCCCTAGGGTATATTAGCTCTTTGCAGAGCTCTTATGCACAGTTACAGATGCCTTGCTTGGTATTACTGTGTGCATGGCTCAGCTGCCATAGGCACCAGGTTCCCTGTGTGCACAGCTGTGCCTTCTTGGGCTGCCTCCAGAAGGCCTGCTGGGTGCTGCAGCTCCAAGCACACCGAGCCTTTCTGAACAAGGCTTGGCATCCTTTAATTAAATGCTTGACTTTGTCCCCTGGAGATGCTAACTAGGCTTTCAGGTTTCATGTTCGATCTGAACTCAGTGGCTGGGCCCTGGGAACAGAAGGCATGCATGCAGGGACAGCAGTTTTCATTCTGTCACACGCATTTCAGCCAGTCCCTGAACATCTCAATTTCTAGCAGAGATGCACAGCATTGCCTAGCATGTTTCCCAAACGATCTGACCTTCAACAACCTTTAAAAAGTCCTTACTAAATTGCATTCCTCCATTCCTGTGCGTTTATAGCACTTGATCAATTGGGAAAAGAGCTTTCTGAGCACAAAGATGGATTTTCTCTGGATCATGATCCAGGCACTCAGGCATCGGCTTGCTCTAATTTTTAGCATGTTTTTATGATGCAATTTATGTCCTAGAAAATGTCTAGGCTGAATCAAGAGAGCAGAGATACTGTAAGCTGGAATGTCCACCAGGTTGTTCCTGAAGATATGCCAGTAGTTCAAAGACAAACTTCTCCAAAGTTTCTGATTAAGGTGTGCATAGAAACGTAGACTGGTTGGAGTTGGAAGGGATCTTTAAAGGCCATCTAGTCCAACTGCCCTGCAACAAGCAGAGACATCTACAGCATAGCTAAGGTGACTCTATTCATGAGCATAACATCCCAGAAATAGGTAAAAATGAGTTTCCAGAAGGCCAGGGATCATAAGACTTGGTTTTAAGATAATATTATTACTCTCCACATGTCAATGTTTTAACCTGTACACTAGATATGTCCCTCACATCTCAAGCTGTGTGAACACCAGCACCTGCTCCATGCTGGTTACCCAGGCTGGCTGGCCCTAAGACCTCCAGAAGATTTGAGAGTAGGATTTTTCACTTCCAGGAGGTTTTCATCTCTCTTTCCATGAGTGCAGAGGGAATGACAAAGTCTGGCTTTTCCAAGCCTAAACTTCAATGTTTCAGCAAGACATCCTTCAGATGGCTAAAGCTGGATAGCATGAATACCTGATATAATTTTATCTAGTGCAAGCAGGCAAAAAACTAAAACATTAATTTTCTATGCTGCGTAAAGAACATTTTGCACTCCTATTAAATCTACTAGGGTATTTTATTAAAAAAAAAAAAAAAAAAAAAAAACACACAAAAAAACACCCAAAGATGAGAAATGCCTCACTTATGTCATTATCACATGCAGATTCTCATATTTACACTTCATGTTGACCATTCAGGTATAAGTGATTACAACATTATCAGACTGGTCCTGTTGTCTGATCTTTTCTTTGTGTCTGAATGTCAATACTAACTGATGGAGCATTTGAGAAAGCTGTGGTCTGCAAATGATTTCTCCCAGCATTAGAAAGAAAGGAAATATACACAGTGATTTTGCTATTTAACTTTTCCTTATATCCTTTTTCCTTTGGATATCTAACTAAGCTGGCAAACTGTCAGAATTAGTGCAATGCCAATTCATCAAGGGCAAAAGCACGCACATACATTTAAGTATGAAAGTACTAATTCTGACAACGTTAACTGTATGCTTAGAGGAGCACTACAATACTTTCTTAGGCTTTGACCTTACTGTCTGCAAACTTGTCAGCTTGCAGAGCTGAAGCACAAGTAGCTGTGTCACCAGATTACAGGCTGCTTATGCTCATCCTGTGATTTGAATATTTGCTCAGGTCCCCAAAACTTGATATTATTACTTTTAAAGAGTAAGTAGTACTTTCAGTAACATGGTCAATGCCAAGGCCAGGCTGAAAAGGATTCTGAGCACCTGATGGAGCTGTGTGTGTCCCTGCTCATTGCAGGGAAGTTGAACCAGGTGGCCATTGGAGGTCCATCTCAACACAAACCACTCTATGATTCAGTGAGTCCAACGATCTGTGCTCCTCTCCCTGGAGTGTAGAGAAAGCCAGAACAGCTTCCTTTGCTGTCGAAGGCTTTCTAGTCACCAGCCCTATAACTGACATTACCATAGTACTAAAAACCTGTGTTGAGAAGCTATGATGGTGGATGAGGGGAAGAAGGAGAATAGGAGAGGTCATACAGGAGGTTTTTGAAAGGATGGGAAACATTTGAGACCAACTGTTACTATAACACATTCTGTTCAAGCTGAGAATTTACTTCTGAGCACCTGCTGATGGCACGGGGCACTGCTCTGCTCCTCTTTGTGCCAGTTGGCTTTTCTGAGCTTTGGAAAATTCTTTCTAAATAAGGAACTTGAGCATGCTGCCATGCAAGCCAAAACATTTTGCAGGGAAAATAAGATAAAAACTTGGGCAGGAAATCATTTCAGCAGGCTGGATGAGGCAAAAGCAAGAAGGAGGTTAGCAGGCAGTTTGGAGAAGGTTGGGTTCTTATCCCCACTTCAAAGTTGCACCCTGGTTGTTGACCACTGAATTTCCTACAGCTCCAACCCCCTCAGCTACCCTCCCTTGAAGTGCAGTTTTTGTGCCAAATCTGTTAAGTCTGCATGTTTTCTGCCCATTGGATCCAACCAGTGCCTAGATCTGACATCCTGCTCATTCGTCCTGAGCTCTTTCCTGCTCTGATCACCCTGTACAGAAGAGAGACTGATGGTAGAGGGGGGAAGTCTGTGGACTTGTGAGTGCAGTATTTCTTAAGGAGATGGTGCCATTATCACCCTGTAAAATGCTTTGAAGACTTTCTCAGTGAGGTTATCAATGGCAGTGTCAAACATCAGGCAAGGTTTACTGCAAGATTCCCTTCCAATTGCACCAATCCAAAAGGTCAAGTGGGTCCCAGAGGCAGCAAGCTGGCCTTCCAACGCTTGTGCCTCCATTACCTCTATAAGAAAAGGAGAAAGAGAGGTGGCCAGGCTTGGGCACTGCTGAAACAACTTACAGCAGTCTCTGAGCTACTCCAAACTGCTCTGCCTTTTAGCTGTAAGTCAGACACCGCTTCCCCACTCTGCTTGTAAGCCCAATTTATAGTAAATGTAGACTGAGAAAAGTAGGAATCCATTGTCTGATCTGCACCTGTGACAAACTTCGGATACCTTCAACTTGCACTTTGTCATAAGCATACTCCCAGCTGTATTTCAGCAGCACATGCTCTCCTGCCCACTGCCAGCCCCACTGACAATGGGAAGTGGCTGATTCTGCTTTCCTCATCCAGACAAGTTTCTACAAATACTTATCTGCTTTGATGCTCAGAGCTCGAGATGTTATGATCTCTTAAAAATTTTATCTACGCTTTCATACAACAACCTAATTGTTTGCCTTCTAAAAACATAGTTTCATTAATTTAATCTTGTACTGCAGAACATTTTATGAGATCTTAAAGAAACTCCATACTGTGCATTAATTTCTTTCCACATAATTGTATTTATATTTCAACAAATAGACTTGAAGTACATTATTATTCTAAAATGAGTGCTAATGGGTTTCAGCACTTTCATGCAGCTAATCGTGCATTTATTTCACAGCTTTGATGGCTCACAAAGACTTCCATTTCTTCATTTACATGAAACAACTGTGAAGGATAAATTAAATGGCTGCTTATTTCATCTACAGATTTTTTCCTGAAAACTCCACACAAACAGTCTGCTGTTGGTGTACAAAAAAATAATTCCTTTAAATATGTGGTCCTCTGTCAAATAGACAGTTACACAAACGAAAAACACAAACCTTCATCCACTCCCCAGCCTGAAGAAAAAAAGAAAGGACAAATATTGTTCCTCTTTGCACCGTGCCAGCACATACAAATTACTAACATTGTTGTTTCATGTATCATGGCAGACATCAATTTGCTGAAAGTTGTTTTCCAGTCAATTATCAGAGGGCTGCAGGAGAATGGACAAATAGAGATGCTGAAGAAGTGGTTGTGCATTACCTGTGATGGGGAGCAGAGATGTGCTCCAGATCTCCTGTTAGATACCTACTGTGCTTAATCCCAAAGCCCATAGGCTGTCTGGTTCCTCGTAGACCCATGCTAGGCATCCTGAGCACTGTCATATAGGGCAAGCATGGAAATGATGGCCTTAAATAAATAATTGCCTATTAAGAAAAGAAAATGCCAAATGAGCAAGTCCTGACTCCTATTTTACCAGTGCTTAAATACAGAGGCATGAGATGTGTGGAAGGACATGCTTGCCAGGCCCAATGTAGAAAACATCCTGTGGTAGTAGCCACAAACATAGGTTGGGGATTTGCCAGCTGGGATTTCCAAGGAAAAAAGAGGTATGGAAAAAGTTGAGGTCATCAGTCTCTATTTGCCCATCCCAGAAACTTCCTGAGTATCCATCCCTTGCTCATGTGTGCCTTTGCTCTGCCATTAAGGATGATAACTTTTGACCAGCTCAGGGCATTCTGCCTGTGTCCTTGTGCAGAGCCCAGGCCCAGCTGTCCCAAATCCAGTTGGCACAATGGGCTACAATCAGACAACTGGAGCATTTCCAAGCAGTAATCACACCAGTGGTCAAGAAGAGGGTGTCATCCTGTGGAACAAATAAGTTCCACCAACCAGAATCTAAAGCCAGCAAAAGGCAGCCAAACCAGCTTGCTTGTGGATGAGCTCTACAAAGGTTACTCTACAATGAGCAAAGAAAAGTGATATGCCTGGGAGACACTTTTGGTGTGAGCTGGGCTCTCTCTTCCTCTCAACCTAAAGGTCAGTTACAGAATCAATGAGCCCCAAAACCAGCACCAAAGAAGAGGCATGTTTGAGCCTGAGACTGTTTTCATTCACAGGGCTTACCAAAGCTGTCTGTGTCTTTGAGGGGAGTTCAAGCGAGTTTTCTTCTTTGAGCAGGAAACTGCAAAATTGTCCAACACTGACAGCAGCAAAACAGCTCCTCTTTGTACTCAACCCATTATTAACAAGGGTAGTTCTTTGGTCCTTGTGCTGGTGGACTCATGAAGGCATATCAGGAGACACTGAAATGATCTGGTAGCTGCATTAATGTCTTCGTTGCCCTACGGGGGGGAAAGGAAGCACCCAGACTGCAGACTGATTCTTTGGACAGCCCTCCTGAGTAGCTCCTTGAGGGCCAAATTTGAGTTATTTCTAGAATTTACTTGAGCCACAGAATCATCCGGCTTCTTAAGAGATAGTTGGTCTGCTGCTCTCATGGCTGGTTATTAAAATAGTCAAGTCCTTAGCCTGGTAACACAGTTGTACCTCATTTGAGTTTTCATTTTCATAGTTTTTTTTCCCCAGAAATGAAATATTTCATATCAGATAATGATTATTTTTTTCCCAAAGAAAAATGAAGAGAATGAATTAATCCACCACCACATTGATGAAGGGAAGAAAAGTTAATTGAAAAATATAATGAAAACACAGAGCTCATTCCACCCTGTGTAGGCAAAGGAAACACTGATATTGACAAAGAAAAATTAAAATTTGCTACAGAGTTCAAACAAGCTGTTAATATACGTATGATGATAATGCACAGAATCCTTGGTAAGCAGCCTTAAGGCACACATATGACACATGCAAATTTTATGGAAACTACAATATCAAACACTAAACGATCTACTTCCTTTTTTTTTCCTTTTCTTTTTTTTAAGCAAATGAAATCTAGTAAATGCTTTGGCCCAAGTTCCAGTTAAATTTAGGGCAGCTTCCATGCTATCAGGAGAATCAACATGCATTGAAAATTGAAGCCTACTGGGAAAGAAGAGATCATTCCTTGTGGAGATTAGCCATCCACCATCCATTTAACCCAACTTCCTGAGGCCAGCACAGCTGTGCCAGGAGGTTCTTCTATTTGCACAAGGATGAACACAGACCCTTAGGGCACTATTTAATAACAAAATGAAGCAGTGCCTTTGGACTGTGGTAAAATATCATGGGATCAGTTGAGGTGGTAAAGAAAGAACCCTTTCCAACCTAATCAAGGGCATGCTTTTGGCCAGAGCTAATAAAAGTAAAGATCAGAATCTAAAAACACTGCCAAACTCACCGAGAAACTCTCCTTAGGTTTGGTTTGCTTGTGAAGTCACTTGTGCACTGAAGGGCTCTATATGAGTGCTGGGATTTGGGTTTGTTCAGACTCTTCATGCTCCTCATTGAGATGCCAAAGTAGGTGAAGTATCTTTCTGGCTTCCTCTGGGGTCCAGGGAGAGAAGCAAGTATGGTTGGAATGACTGAATCATGGTATGAGTTGGAAAGGACCCCTGAATGCCATCTGGTCCCACTCCCCTGCAACGAACAGAGACACACAGCTCCAGCAGGTGCTCAGAGCCCCATGCAGCCTGAGCTTGGGTGTCTGCAGGGACAGGGCATGATGATGCTGAAGAGACTTCTGCTCCTTAATTTGTGATGATGATGGATACAACTCAGGGGACTAAGACTAACTTTAAGCTTTAAGTTAGGTCACCTTGATTTGGATCCTCACATACAAAGGGTTTTTCTTCTCCAAGGCTCCAACAGGCACACTGGTAGTTTTGTTCCGACATACAAAGATGGTGAATAAACCACCTTAACACCAGGAGAAAGTGGAGCCATAAGCCAGTCCCAGAGTAAAATGCAAGCAGAAGCATCAGAGATGCTGCAGAGTGAGTCCCAGGGCAAAGCACTTCTGTCCCCATGGGGAAATCCAAGACTACACGTGCACTGTGCTCACTTTATGCTCTGACCTGCACAAAAGCTCCAGATCAGGTCAGCAGACGCCTGCAAGCAACGAGCCCTGGGATTGTGCTGCAACAATAAGTCACCATCCCCACCAAGTTTAGTCTCGCAACAACAGTTCTTCCTTTCTCATTCTAAATTAGCTTTGAAGCACTCCTTTAATTTTCAATATAAAGCATCATCATTGCTGGCTGTACGACAGAGACGCGGGGAGATAAAAGCAATAAGCCTTTCTCCACACAACCTCTCTCACTGACTCCTATAATGTCTGAGTTGGATATTTTGTAAGCCTGCCCAATTCATTTTGTGCTCGGTGGCTCTTTCTGAACACAAAGTCTTAAAATAATAATAATAATAAAAAAAAAGATCTGCTAAGAAATTCATTAACTTTACAACGCGGTTGGACTGACTCCAGCCAAATTATTACATTTCTATAGTGCTAAAAATAAAGAAAAGCACTGTATAATTGAAACAACCCCCCCACACATGGCAAGATTTCTCTCCAAGACTGAACGGAAACTGAACCCTGGTTAATCTGCACCATGCAACGCAGCGTTTCACACGATTAATACATAATAGAAAATGTTACACATTTTCAAATAGATTCCCCACAGGTAATAAATTACATGTCACAACCCCACGTTTGACAGTTGACATTATTATATACTTAATCGGTGAATGCAAAATGACAATTTTGGAGCTGTAGCACAGCTGCATCTTTTCGATGCTGCTTTGGCCAGCGATTTCTCTTCAGTCTGTCTGTGCCTTTTGCCTATAAGCTACAAAATATATGAACGCAGAGCCACTGTTTGCAGCATTTGTAGTCCATTTGTTGTGCACAAAAATCTTTCTCACCCTTGAATGCCCTCATGTCAGATGGCATAGCACGCAATTATGCCCTCCGTGGTAGAGTAACTCCATTCCCTGACAGAGCTCCTCAAAGCCAATTCCTCACCAGTCCGATGTGCCCCTGCAGCACAGCCCTCACCTAGCCAATCTCTTCAGCTTAGTCAAATTATTTCACAAAATCATAGCATTTCTGGCTCAGATTTCCAGAGGAGTTTAAAGGAGTAAGGATCTCATACCCTGTTAAAGAGAAACGCCTGATGTCCATTAGGGCACTCACTCTGCCACACAGCATGTCAGAGATGCCATTTCACTGAACAGATAATTAGTGTAATGACAGATTGCACTCTATCAGAGGATCCATTGTAAAGAGATATAACATGAAAGAAAGATCATTCTCTCTGGGCTGCTATTCTTTTTTGTCAGGCAGATAGGTGACAATGGACAAAATCAGCCCGATATACGGGCGAACATTTCATTTCTGACCCCAGCCAAATACCATCCAATATAAAACAGAACTATTTGCTTTGCATCTCTGGCTTTCCTGCTTCATCATCTCCTGCTTGGCTGTCATGTGGACACAGCAAACCTGTAATTGATCTTTTTTTTCCTGTTCTGACTCCATCTTCTAAGGAATACTTTTCATCTAATGCTCTGTATGATTGCTACCTCATTTACTCCTGTATGTTCTCTTATTAATTACTCACCATTTATATTAAAAACATTTACAACTTTTTTTTATTCAGAGAATCCTTCTCTGTGTCTTCTACCAACACTTCCTCACCTTTTCTCAGCTTTAATAGTTTCTAGCTTTCTTTCATTAGTCTTTTCCTGACCATGAGAAATCTAGTAGCTGAGCATTTCCCAGGTTTTGTTCCTGTTTCAGCTTGCTTTTCTCAGCAACTTTGGTTGGCTACTGCTATAAGCTCTGGGGAAACCACCCTCCAGCTGTCCTGAGCACTCAGTTTGCACAGAACAAGAGCAGCAAGACCACAACCATCAGCTCCAATGTACAAACTTGCTTTCAAGCCAGCAATAGCCTGCTAGCCTAGATATTTCCAGCCTAGATGAACCCAGCTCAGCACAGAATTGCCACTACTTTTAAAATACTTCGTATTTTCTACGTAGAATGCAGTGAGTTGATCCATGTCAGAGGTTCTACATGCCAGCTGTGTTTGTCTTCTGCAATATGCTGTAGAGCAATGCTTAGGATGCCATCCTTTGCTTCTGAAACAAACACAAGTGCTAGGCAAGCCATGTTAGATTCTCAGTCCCTGCATTTCCACATGTTGTGATTATGAATAATTCGTAACAGTGACGATGTTTCTGCATACCCAACCCAGAAGGTTCCTCTTGATATGTAAAATACCCAAAGTGCTATAAAATCTCTCCTTTCATATATTATCTTGTCTCCATCTTTATCTACAGTATTTTCTGGCCTCTTGCTAAAGGATCAGCTTGGATTTCTAGTGCTTCTTTCTGCATTTAGAAAGCCTTGCAGGTGTGACTGGATCTGTGCTGAATGGATTAAAAGTCACCCAGTACCAATTGCCAGTGAATTCCAGGAATGTTTTGTGATATTTCACACGGTGGCCATTAGTTTCTCAAAATTTTGAAACTTAATATCTTACATGCACCCAGAGAGACTTAACATAGGCTGAGCAGGGGGTCCAGGAGAACCTCATGAGGTTCAACAAAGCCAAGTGCAAGGTCTGCACCTGGATCACCACAATTCTCACTACCAATACAAGCTGCGGGATGAAAGGATTGAGCACAGCCCTACTTGAAAAGGGATCTGAAAGTACTGGTGGATGGCATCACTCATGCTTGAGATCTTTCTTATTTTTCAGTGATGCCCTCTGTCCCAGGAAGTATCTGTTTGTCCTTTTGTCTTTAGCCCACTGAGGAACATTGCACCTGTTTTTCCAAAGGAATCTGAGAAGATCATTTTCCTGAAGGAGTTGTGTGCTTTTCTGAGCTCATCTGTGTTCAGCTGAGCAACAGCCTTCATGTGCTTTTTATGCTCTCTGCAGGACCTTTTGTCTAGTTGCTCCTTCATTATGCTGCTTTCAGCAGTCTCACTCAGCATATAACAGCCATTTGGATCATTCACCTTCCAGTTTATCCTTGGTGTTCTGCTGATTCTGGTGGTCTGCATTTTGCTGTCCTTCCTTCTCAATGTCACTCGTTTTCAGTGCTTCTCTTGTGCAATCAGGAGCCATAGTAAATGATCTGGGAATGTTTGGTGACATTTCACAAGGCAGTCATTTGATCCTCAAAATTGTGGAACTTATCCTACACGTGTAGGAGAGTTACTGAAACAAATAGAAAGCCACACAGAGTGAAGCATCCAGATTTCCTGTGATCTCTTCTGATGTTTGCTGTTTGCTGCGATGGCCCAAATGACCTCTGCTTAGCTGGACTTACTGACAGGCCTTTCCTTTCTTTTCATTAAAGGTTATCTAAAACACACACGGGTTGAGCTCAAACTGGAACAAAGCATCCAAAGATCAAAGCCACTTTCCAAAAATCAACAATAAGAGTCCCTGCAAACTGCTGGCTCAGTAACCTCAAAGACCCAAGGTCAGAACGTGCTGCTCCTGAGAGCAAACCCTGGAAGTGGTCAATCACATCCACACCACTGCTGGATCTGAGGGCTGCTGGGCAGTCCTCCCATCCCACACCTCCCCCAGCATTGCTCCTAGATCAACCCTGTGTCTGTCTTCCATGATACACCTTTCATTGTGTCTCATTAAATTTTTATTTGCTTTATAAGCAGCCATTGAAGAGTTGAATGTGATTGTAGAGAGAGCTTTAGTGCTACAGAATTTATGGTGGTGTTGTGTTAATGGTTAGACTTGAGGATCTTAGTGCCCTTTTCCAACCTTAGCAATGGTGTGATTTTATAGAAGAAAGAGCTAAAATCATGCTGAATTAGAGTTCTCTGGACTTCAAGGAACTGCTATCTCTGGATGCTAGAAGCACCACTGACTGCCTATATGTCAGTAGAGAATACATGACTCTCTCTGCCACGTAATCCTGCCAAATCATTGGGTTTTGTACAAGTCCTTAATGCACAATCACCACTATCAATCACTGCTATCAGTCCTTAGAAGAAGTGAAATTTCTTCCAATAAATTATCCTCAATACCAGGCAAAGCATTATTAAAAAATATCTATAATCATATACAGGAAAAAGTTGTCTCACTTCAGTGGTGATAGGGCCTTTGGCTATATAGAACACACCTACTGAAAAAGTGGCCTTCATCCAGAAAGTGTCCTCCCTTTAGAGGCTAGCCCTTAAATGAGCTCAGGGAAGCACAGGTGAATTGCTTGCACTTGTGCTTCCAGGAGCAGCCACCCCCTTCACCAGGTGCTCAATCATCAAGTCAGGCCATGACATAATAGCTCCTTTACAACTGCACACAGCTTACAAGCTATTAATACACAATTCAAGGAAGCAGGTTCTCACAGAAGCTACTTACTTCATGCTGAAGTAGATGCAAGCCACTTGATATTAATGTATCTATTAGCATCTGCAAGAAAAACCATGAAAACAGTGGAAGAATTGAAATGAGATGCTGCAACAAGTTTTTTCAGTACAAAAAATAACATCCAGATGGCCAGACTGCAGCAAGTTCCTGTGACTATTAAAGGAGGCTGGAATGGAAAAGTAAAATGATGACGATGGAGGATGGACAAGTGCTGGAGAAAAACTGATAAATTTTGAAGGAAATGTGTCTGAGGATTCTGAAAGCAGCTCAGGAGAGACAGTATGTACTGCAGCCCAACAACTAGCACACCTCTTAGAGCACTTGGGAAACCACAAGTCTGCTGAGAGCTCATTATTAGACATGCTGTTTCCAAATGACTCAGTAGGCAATGCATCAACCAGAGATCTGCCTTCCAAGAGAAAAGTAATGTTTAACTCACAGATCTTTTCAATGAGCTTATTTGAATTCACTGGACTACAGCCCTATTCTGGGGAATTTTCGGAATTTGCAAAAGTGATGATTCACACAAAGGATGTGAAATGTCTACACCGTGAAAAATACCTACAAAAGACAAAGAGATATCAAAGAATATGGCCAAGAGTCTTTATGCAACCCCATAGCCTCATGAACACATTCCCAAAGAGGTCAGGGTTACATGGTTCTCATCAGTTCTTTAACAAATCGAGTTAAATAACCAAAGCTGTAAGCTGCAACAAGTTCAGCCTATGTTTGGTGCGTAAAGGAGAAAAACATAAAACAGTTATAATAACTCAGAATGTACTCTAATCTAACGGCATAGTTTCAAGTAGCTGGTGATAGTCTGATCAGTACAGAAACCAGCTTGGAAAATGGCTTCATGTGCACAGAAAGAGGCAGAAAATTTAGGGGAAATTCTCAAATATAGAAGTAAGCATAAAGGAAGAGGGGAGGGAAGGGTTAAGGTCACAGAGTCTGAGAATAGCTGAGGCTGGAAGGAACTCTGGGCATCATCTGGTCCAACTCCCTTTCAAGCAGACACCAAGAGCTGGTGCTCAGGGCACGTGGGGCTTTTGGAGATCTCCAAGGAGAAAACCCCATGGTCAGAGGGTCTCTGTGCACAGCTCCAGCACAGCAAAGAAATGCTTCTGACAGCCAGGAAGAAGCTCCTGGGGTTCAGTTTATGCCCAGTGCCTCTTGTCCTGGCACTGGGCACAACTATAAAGAGCACAGCTCCATCTCTTTTATACTCTCCCTTCAGGTGGCTCTTCAGTTGTTTTCAGATACCTATTCTCATAGATATTTTTACCATCTAAGATTGGGTTTGGCCACCAATTGCACGAAGCAGAGAAGGAAATTGTCTCAATGCCTCCTTCCCCCAAGAACCTCACAAAAAAAAAGATGTTACTCCATTTTTTGTCCTGCTCCTTCTGCTTGCTCTCCACCTGAGACACACTTCTAAGCAAAATGCTGTTTTAAACAGAGATTATCACCTTCAGTTAGGAAAATGTTGGGGAAAAGAAAGAAAAACTGTTCAAAAGACATAGTTAGTGCTCTTTCTCCATTTCTCAGTAGCTCATAGCATTTATGAGGAGAGCAGAAAAAAAAAAGACTTCTTTAGTGTTTTCTCTCCATCTCTCAGCAGCTTTTACCATTTATGAGGAGAGCAGAAGTTGGGTTTTTGGTCTTTTGTATTTGAATGGTATATTCTTTGCAGACCAAAGACAGCTCACAATGCCACTAAAGAAAATGCTTTATACAAGCAATCCATGAGCAGAGACCAACCACTGAATAAAAACATGAAACAGAGAGCTCACCAGTAAATCCCTACTAGAAGAATACAGGAACTGTTGAAATTCAGTACCTTGGAGTACTGTGGGTTTCTTGTTTTTTTTTTTCTCCAACTGTTTGGTTGGGTGCTTTTTTTTCCTCCACTTACAAATGGTTTGACCAGCTCTATTTTAAAATCAGATCTGTCAGCAGCTCCCTGGGGTATTTCTGTTTCTTTAGATATGCAATGGGAAATATCAACACGTGGAGAAAACTTCAGTATACTGCTGATTATACACAGGCCCTGAGTATAATGAGCAAACAGCTCTTGCTATGCTGGGCTGCTATTCAAGCAAAATACCTACAAACTGGCAAGCAATTTGTTGGACTGTCAAAAGACAAAGACATCAAGCTGATCAAAGCTCCTCTATTAAGCTTATAAATATCTCCTATTCTAAGCAATCAGAAAAATCCTGGGAATGAATGTGCAATATGGCAAGAAGATGCATATGAGCCAGGCTGCCCCCAAACTAAAACAATTCAGACACACATTCATGTAAATATTCTGCTTCTTACACAGAAAGAAGAAAAGGCAAAGAAAGACTAAAAATAAACCAGCAATGAGGGCCAGGGAGATGCACGATCATTTTATTGCAATACACCAAACTAGTCAAATAAATATACTTAATTAGCTTTGCCAGAGCTGGGGAGAAGGAGACAAGCTTTGTTGCCTATTTATTTTCTGAAAGGATTTTATTGTTGCCATATTTTATTTTGCAGAAATTTTCCATTGTATGTGCATTTTAAGTCTGATTCTCAAGAGGTAGGAGTCGATGCATGAATTTCCATACAAGTTATGAAAATATCACCAGCTGAGTGCCTTGTACACAATTTCTAAGTGCACTGAAATATAGAAATACTTTAGGAAAAACAATTTCATTTCTAAAGCAGTTTCTACTTTTATTTATCCTGACCTGGAATCAAAGATTTTGGAAATTTTTGGGGTTCAGTCATTGGCATCACGAGTTTGATAACTAAGATAAATCCAGATAATAATAAATCCAGATAAACTAAGATAATCATACCATTACCTTTCACCCATACGTCCCGTGATGTGAAACCATTTTTTATTATCGTTTAAAAACATCAATGATGCAGTATCAGTGGGCACTGAATCAGACCACAAAGATTATCCATAATCGTGTGGAAAGGCTTCAAGACTTTTAAAAGTTATCTCAAGATATGGAATACAGAAAGAATCAGAGCAGAGCTGCTGTTATGCCACAGGTCACATCTGACCTTTGCAGAGCTGCACAAAAGAGAGCAAGAAAGGCCATGAAGGCAGAGAGAAGCTGGTAGGTTCCACACAGAGAAAAGATATGTAAAAGAGATGTGACTGCCTCGTTTCCTTGTGCTGTCATAGGCTAACAGCCTAATAAATTCGAAGCACTTACACAAAAGTTGGTTTTCAGCCATCCTTTTTAAAGCGCTTCTAAATAAGCTGCTTCTAAGAATAAGAATTAAGCATTATTGGATCAGAAAAAAATGTAAAGGGAAAAGATAAAAGAGGAAATAGAAGGAGAGATGAAGTACCTACTACAAAACTTCATCAGGGCACAGTTAGGGTTCCAATGGGAAGCAATGCAATGACCTGGACATTCAGAGCTCAGGAGATAAATACTACTCTCAGGACACATCTCTCAAAGCCACTTGCGTTAGGCAGCTCTGTTAATGCAGCATAACACACAACAGAGCCCTCAATTTTTCTCCCCAGCTTTTTCCTCTAGTGGTTGTCCTCCTGCCTATTCTGTAATTAAAGATGAATTAGAATTATTGGTTCTAAGTGAAGCATCTTGTTCATCATCACCAGCAACATGGCAGAAACAAGGAAGGAAGGTGCTCTAATCACATTCTAATGGGACAGTTTTTTTCTCTCTCCCACAGCAGCAGGAATTCTTCCATTGAGCAAAATAGGGGAGGGAAGCAGACCTTGATAAAAAGAAGTTGGAGCATGGTCTGGGATTCCCCTTCAAATCCAATGATCTTGTGACATCAGCAAGGTAGCATTTGCCTACACCACATGTGTCCACCAAATTGCTCTCAACCAATGCTAAATCCCAGCTAAATTCAGGGAGGTGGGAGAAGGACTGCTTCTCAACATCTTGATTTTCATCATCTCCTCTTGACACCAAATTGGCAAGTGTGAGCTGAGGATGCTTCTCACATTATTCTCCCTGCACCAGCCTAAGCCTGATGCTGAATCTGGTTCCAGACTGGCTTCAAGCTCTCAAAGAAATGACTGGAAAGGTTCTGAGGTTTAAATGTTCTGCAGGTATCACATTTTCAAAGGCTCATTCCCTGAAACAGCTGTGCCTTTTCTTTTGTTGTTTCTTGCCTTTAATCCCACTAAGTGACTCTACATATGCAGCAATTACCTCCAGCAAGCAGGACATTCCACTTTGCTTTGGTTTTGCCTGGGCAGGCAGTTATCCAGACTACATCTGTCAAAGTAATGA
This sequence comes from Cyrtonyx montezumae, assembly GCF_038088225.1. Lineage (NCBI taxonomy): Eukaryota > Metazoa > Chordata > Aves > Galliformes > Odontophoridae > Cyrtonyx > Cyrtonyx montezumae. The sequence continues at coordinate 3,310,040 of NW_027071826.1, forward strand.
CAGCAAAGAAGATTAAAAAAGATAGTATGAGGAGGAGGATGACATACCAGAGAATGATAATTGAGGAACTATGAGAATGTTCATTGAGTTTGACGACTTCAGGCTAAAAGGCTTCCTCCCTGGCAGGTGTTTAATCTCCCACTTAACCCTTCACATGTGCCTGTTCATTACTGATCCAGGTGACTATTTCCAGGAGAGCAATTGCCAGTGACCCAAGTAAAGGAATTTCCCCTTTCTTCTAATCTCTGGTCCATTCCAAAACACTTGAAGACAGCACATGGACCAGACCCCAAGCACACTTACCCTAAAAGGGAAGTTTGGTTGGATGGAGCCCTGATCTAACTGATCTAGTAGTTGGCAACCCTTTCTGCTGTAGGGTTTAGAGCTGGGTGCACTTTATGGTGCCTTCCAACCCAATCATTCAATGCCTGAGGTGGGCCAGTAAGGCATTAGCAATTGACCATACAATTTGTGGCAAAGCTTAGTGTGTGCAGGTACATGGAGTGTGTTTACTGTCTGATTTGCAGTCGTCTTGTTTTCCTGGTCTTAATTATTGTACTGTAATTGGAAGTTTTCTGAGCAACAGGTAGGATAATTGTTCCCATGACTTATACAAGTTAAATCCTTCTCTGGTTTCTGACTTCTTTTCTTGTTCCTACTGCCCTATTCATGACCCTATGTGATCTAATGTATCTATGAATCTAATCTTTGCTGTTTTTTTTTTTTTTTACCTTTCTCCCTAATTTTCACCTGGGGATGGTGCCTGATAAGTCTTAATCAAACCCATCCCAATGTTTGGGATAGGTCTTTCTGCAGTGATAGGGATTTCCTTTCTCTTCCATACCCAGAGAGATGGTCAGAATTAGCTTCTACTCCCGCTTAAGAAAACATTCCTCTTCTCTCTGTTTTATTTTGATGTGTTTCTATGCTGTTCTATAGCTAGATGTATTCAGTAGCAGAACGTTTCAGATTGTACTGATGAACAGCAAATGTATCTGAGGTAGGATCTGATACGTATAATGACTAACAGTCCTACTATACTCTGGAACAGTCCATGCAGCACATACATACACAGCTCTACCCACATATACATCATCAAGTCAGCTGGAGGGGATGCCATTCACAGCAAATCACTCAACCCTGTGCTTCTTGGTTCTCTGCTGCTGTTTCAGTGCTGCAGAAGCACAAACATTTCAAAGTCACGGGGAACTCGGGTGATCTGAGCTATGCATTGACTTTAATTACTAACTAAGCTGAAGAAGTAGGTTAGATCATGCTCCAGGATGCAGCAGAGCACTTTGGTAATAGTTGTACATGAAGCCTGGGCTCTACTCTGGCTTTTGCCATGCATTAGACTGCTCATACAACAAAGCTCCAGAGTTAGCCCCTCACCCAGCTTTTGAGTTTATACAGAGAAGAGAGTAAGTACAGAGAAGAGAGTAAGAGTTGACTTGTCCTGAAGAAACACCATGAACTGCATGAGGAAAATTAGTCAAATATAGGCGCAGCATCATCTACCACAACAGGAAGCTTCAACTATTTGTGTGCTTGGTGACAGATCTCAGTTCCCAAACCAACTCTAAAAATACATTTGCAACAGTCATTATTTACAGCCTGAGACAGCACTGCTGGAAATTGATGGTGTGCATCCTTCTGATGGCACAAGGTAGGAAGCTAGAGTGTGATACAGCTCAACAACTTTTAAATCCAGGAGTCTGGGATGCTGAAGTCCAAGGAAACTTTATTACCCAATGAACTCTTCTATTCTCACATTATCAACCTTACCATTCAGGGACCATGGACTTTTCAAACAAGTTTCCCTGACCTAGGAGCAGTTCTGATCTGAGTCAGCTTTAACAAGTAATTGTTAAATTGAGCCAGTGGTTGACTTCCTAAATTCAAGGTTAACTTCTCTACATCAATTATTGTAAAGATCACTATCTTTGAATTCCACTTCCATAGCTACCTCTTTAATATGATCCTCCTGCAGAAAAAAAATAAACGTCAGCAAATGGAATCTGGCAAGAAATGAATCAAATAAACTTAAAATAGTGTCATGTTGCCTGTATTAAATTTTATTTGACTGAAGTTATGCTTCTGAAAGCCCCATTGTTCATAGCTAGGAGAAAAAAGATGACATCAGCAATTTACTTCATTATATTACTACAGGATGATAAATAATATTTTCTCCCTTTTGTGTTCATCTGAAGTGGTTTTAAGGAGTGCATACAGTGCATTTGCACTTAAACTGTTACATTTTCAAAGTCTTGGAGATCTGGGACAGCAGGAGATCATTTGTAGGGCAGGTTGAGACATTTCTCCAGCAGTTTAAAAATTGCCACAACTGCCTTCTTGCTTCCTACAAGGCACAGAACTACTGATGTACTGGAAGCCTTTTCACAAATGATACTTCTCCTCCTCCAGATCGAAATTTTTGGGGAAAAAGCTTTTTTTCCTCAATATGGGAGGATTTTGTCATTGCTTGCAGCAACAGCAGCACCAGGAATACCAGATCTTGTTCTTCCTCTCAGTCTTGTTTAAACACTACTTCTGTTCTTGACCAACCCTAATTTAGATGTCTGCTTGAGCTTTGCTCAACTTTGGTCTGTTCCCCTTTGCTGTTTTTCTTCACATGCTTCAGATCTGCTGGCTTTTGCTGCAGGCCACAGACAGGCTCACACTCTGTACCAGCATCTAATTTACTGTCATGGACCACTGCAGCACAGATGAAAGATTTACTGCTGTTCTACCTGAACCTTCAAGCTCTGAACAGGATTCATGGTAAGGATCATTCCTGTGTAACCAACTGTAAAAGAATCAGGCTGAGGAAAATGGGGATGGATGGAACAGTGCCATGCTGAGGGCTCTCCATCTCTTCATACACTGTTGCTGTTATTCTGATCCAGAACATGTAAAAAAGCAGCAGACTGCATTGCAACTGGAATAAAAAATAGCCTTGAAAGTTAGCCTCACAGCACACCTTAACACCTAAGACTTTTCTGAAAACTGCCTAGAAACTTAAATCCATCACAGAAATTCCTACCAATTAAATATTATTTGACCTTTCAGTTGTCTTCATCCAAATTACCAGGAACTGTTCATTTAAATTAACAGTTTCAAGCACTCATATTGTCTCTTTTTTTTTTCTCTCAAATTCAGTCCTCTGAAATTCCTTTACTGGCTAAGGAAGTAACACAAAGACATATTACCCTTGTTTCTTTCTTTTCCCCTTTGTTAGTGCCTTAAGATTTTGCCTGAGCTAGATGGGTGAGCTGGACTGCAAAAATGAGCAAATTTTAGAGATGGGTGAATATCTTCAGAAGATGTTTTCTGATCACCATGAGAAACACAACCAAACAACTTTTTTCCCCCATTGTCTGGAAGGAGTAGACTAACCTTGGGTGTCTCAGAGCTGAGGCCCTTTGTGGCAAGCAGTTTTCCATGTATTTTGGCAAATGGGACATTTCCCAGACTTTGTAGTGGTTCCCTTTGCACACTGCAAGATACCTTAATGTGAAGATCCTAATCCTGTGCTTGAATCTTTCCTTCTCTCCTTTCTCACCACTGTTAGGACAGTGAGCTGGGAACAACTCAGGAATCAATGCCTTCCCACATCAGACTTCCTTAAACACATGCACTACGTTTCCTTACAGTCTGCAGGTAATGCCTCACTAAATCTGCAACAATGGCCATTGCTCTTTGGTTTCTTGGAACTAATTTCCAAAAATAATCCAGTGTTCTTACTAGATGCTTCCTATTAGGTCCCTTTTATCTGAATCAAATCAGGCTTGCCTTACAGCAGAACAGCAAAGTGAAAGACCCACCAGAGGCAGTAACAGTTCTACAAGACCCCATGTTAATATAGCTATTTCAGACTTCAAACAAGTATTTTTTTTCCTCTCTGTAGTCTAAACAATTGCAGAAAACATGAAACAGATTTATGTTTTGGTTTTTTTTAAACAACGTGGAGTACAGTGAGCTTTTACATTTTCTTTTCAAGCAAAACTAAAGAGTGGAAGTAGTAGCTTCACATTGCTGAGACACTTTCATTTCTGTTAAAGAAACTGGCAGTTTGTTTTCCTTAGCAAGTGTTTTATCAAGCTTGCACAGGAGCAATGAAAGCCAGGAGAAAAATCCCAAGCTGTTGATGAAAGTGGCTTTCAATTCTTGATGAAAATGCAAGGGGAAAACTTCAAAACAGAGTTTCACTGTCTCAAAGTGAGAAGAGAAGCACTTTTATAAGAAACTGGTGAAAATGAGAGCTTTTCAGCTTGTTTTTCTAGCTGTTTGCTAGTGAAAAGTGTGAAAAACAGTGCTAGGAAGATTCACATAAAAGCGTCAGTTTTGATGTAATACGTGAAAAAATACTAGTTTTAACAAATCCCATCTGTGTATTTTAATTTCCATCATTTAGGAGATACAAACACACATATACCCTTACATATGTTTGTAAATATACATAATTAATGTTCAGAAAATGAGTTTTGTGGTTTTCCTATTAACTTGGAATATATTCACCTTCATTAGCGTTCTCTTACTGGTTTCCAAACTACACATTTCTCTCTTCCATAATTTAACTGTGAATTTAAATTTCTTTAGACTGCGATTCTTGTTGAAAAATAGCTTGACTTGCAATTAAAAAATATCTTTTTCACACTAACAGAAGAGGGAAAGAGAGAGACATCTTTTCCCCCACTAATCAGGGGTTCAAGCCCTGACTAATGCCTGTAAGCAAGGACTTCCCTTGAATACACTGCTTTTGCTTGACTGGTGCAGGCTCTTTCTTCATCCAGTGAAAATTGAGTCACAGAATCCAGTGTCATTGAATCACAGAATGGTTTGAGTTGGAAGAGCTGTTCCAACCCCCAGCAGCAGGCATGCACACATCCCACTAGATCTCACTGTCCAAAACTCCATCCATGGTCTTGGGCACATCCAGAGATGGAACATCCACAGCTCTCTGGGCAGAAGTGTCAGAGCCTCACTGCCCTCATAGCAAATAATTTATTCCTTATGCTTCATCTAAACCTACCTTTCTGGGGGGGTTAAGACCATTACTCCTTGCCCTGTCACAAAACTCCCTGTAAAGGATCTTTCCCCATCTCCCATTTCATAAATTAATGCAGAAGCATATAACAAATTAAACAAAAAGGTTGCAATAGATAAATGTGGTCTACTTTGAATAAAGGGGAAGAAATGAATGTATTTTTTAATATCTTCTCTTTAGCACAGGACCTGGGATCTACACAAGCAGATGCAGGACTGTGGCTGCACAGAAAAATTGTAGCTATGTGATGGGCAAAATTAAATAGACTTACTGAATTGAAAGTATCCCACCTGGGTGCTGAAAATGTCTGAAGCAAGAAACCAATCTGACACGAGTGTGCTTGCATCCTAGCACAGATAATAAGGGATACGGAAAACGAAATATCCAAACATAAATGTAAATCCTTTGAATCAATGAGATCAGCTCTTCAGTAGCTGCTTTTTAGCCTCCTTCTATAGCTAACAGGTGGAAGTGAGTATCTACCAGGGTTCAGCTCATCCTACCAAAAGAGACCATCTTATTCCACTATTATGGAAGCTCTCATTAATACTGGTTGCCTAACTTGCAAGATTAACACAATGAAAGGAGTGCAACTACATAACTACCTACCTAACTCTAAAATAAGGATGATAGTCCTTATAAAATTTGTTTTATCTTGAATTTATTACATTAAAAGGATCAGTGGGAGAACATGCCCAAGTCATGTGTCATGCCAGACAAGACTACCATGTATTTTTTCAGGCAGGAGAGAATATCATCCTTTACCCATATTTGCTACAATTAACAACTTCAGCTTTGTGTACCAGTGTTTTGAAATGCCTGAAGATGTCACGTGTGCCAGCTAGAAGTCCTCATACAGGGAAGTAAAACTGAAGTGCAAAAGCCACTGTGGTTACAGCATTCCAAACCTTCCACCAAAAGTACACAACAGCGGAGACACACGGTAGGGGAGAAAGTCTGAATATCTTCAGTTTAAGCTCCTGGTGCTGAGCAGCCAGAACTAGCCACCCTTATGCTTTCAACACTGGACATCTTCCCTGTGCCTTGAGGGAGGCAGACCACGGACCATGTCCTGCCATGCCACTGAGACCAGCCAAGACCTTGGGTTTGACCAGTCACCACAGTTCAGCAAACCACAGTCAATGACTGACAGCCATACTGAGGCTGTATTGTAATTATGCAGCCTTCAGCTTACCTGACAAACCAGCATGAAATCTTGTGCCTTTTTTTAAACTTCTTTTCTTTTCCCCTAGACCAAACGTGCCTCTTTACTTCTGCAAAGTGACTTGTGGGTAGAATCTCACCATGCAACAGCTGAGCTGTGATCATTTTCTACACACATTCCATTAGCCTGCAGCAAATGAAAGATAAATGAGCTAGCTTAGTCCTTTCTCATGAGCTCACAGCAGAGCAGTTACTGCAGATAAGGCTGTGCATAGTGTCTCCTGATGGAAAAATAAGGCAGCTTGCTAACAGAGTTTTGCGTAACCAAATCCCCTAGTGAAAGAACGCATCCCATTTTGAGGACAGTTTGGTGCACTGTGCTATTTATGTCACTAAATCTAGGCATAGCTTCAGTTGCTGTACATGAGAAAGAACAGTTAAATCATTTCAATTCCAGAATTGTGGGTGATTGACCACACCAGGCAGATTGTGGCAGAGGTATCTGCTCTGCAGCAATTTGAGCTCAGCATCTTTCAAGATCACAGAGACAAAACCACATTCTTCAGGCTCCTCTGTCACAGTGTCAACAGTATTTGTGTATGCACCTAATTTCAGTATCAGCAACAGAGTGCAGAGAACATCCTCTCGTACAGACAGGTCTCTCATGCACAAGTTGTTTTTGTTTTATCCTCAGCCTGCTCTCCCAATCTAAAATAGTCCTAGAATTAACTTTCCGAAGCTCGCATTGCAGAATGCTGAGTCAGTGGATCTGATGGAGCATCAGTCTATGTTTTTATTGAATTCTGGGCCTTGATTATACACTATTCTGCCTGAGATCAATAAGGCAGGTGGAAAATTGCCCTCATAAGGCAGCTAGCAATTCTCCAGAAATACCATAAAGTGGAATAGCATCTGCATGTAGATTTTCCCTCACCATTGAGAAGAAAGGACATGGTATGTGGATTGGCACAGCTGAGTGGCACTGATAAACTGAGCTGTATCACCCAAGCAGCCTGGGGCTGCAGGCACCCCAAGGCATGCCTGGCCTGCACCTCCAGAGAGCCTGGAGCTGTCCCAGGCACCACAGAGAGACTGGTTCAACTGCTGGAAGACTTACACATGGAAACCAAATTGATGTGACGTCTACCTTTGGTTTTTGAGTTTTCTTCCCCCTCTTATTCTACACCCTGCACCATCTTTGTGGGGCAACTGCAAAGGCAGATGGTGAAGCAGCTCCTCTAAATTGATCTGTGAAGCAGCAAAGTACACAGACTGCTTAAGATCTTCCCTCCCTCTAACTCCCTGCTACAATGCAAATGCAGTAGTGAAAGTCTTTTGTAACGCCACAAAACCCTTTCTGATGCTGGGATAGGTTTCAGGACTTCCTACCTGCATCAACTGACAAAATAATAAGTGGATTTAAAAACAAAATCAGATACATCTAGGTGTTTGATCCTCTTCCTCCGGAAGCCTTGCCAGAAGTCTGCAGTGTGGAGTAAGAAATACTACAGCTCAAGCCAGTGGTCTTTAGCTGTGCTGTCTTCTCCAGTCACCTCTGGTCTACACCACGCCTGCCTGTTGTGGCTGGGGATCCACTGATGACTGGATATGCTTTGGGCTACATCATTACATTTTACATCTGATTTGTCACTCAGTACATCTCAGACATGACAGCTGTATCATTCTGAGTTGGAACACAAACTATTCAAGTGATATGCAACTATCCACACCAGGTGGTTGTGCCATCCATCACCCTCTTTGCAAGAGCAGCTTAGTATCTCAGACCAAGCCTGAAATAGCTGAGGTTTACAGGTATACAACAGAATGGTCTCTAGTAGAGGTACTTCAATCTTTAAGAATTATTATGTCCATCCTCTTTACAATACGTGTACCTATAAAATGGAAATGTGCTGTCTACCTGCATGTGAGCATCTCATTTTCATCTATATAAAATCTAAAGCATGACAAGTTGTAAGGAATGACAAGCTAGTTGCTCTGACTCTTGCTATGCATACAAAAAGTGAAGAATTAAGACCTTCATCATTTGGCACACTCGAGGTGCACTTTAGAGGGCCATACAGCTAAATCTGTTTCACTCAGTCTGCACCACATAGCTGCATTCAGCCCACAGAAGCTCGAGATTCATCTGTCTACTCTCAAAAATAAGTGGGAGCTTGATTCCTACACCAGTATAAATCAAGTATGAAGCCAGAGCAAAGCCAACTTATATTGCTGTACTGAATGGATGTTCAAGCCTGCATCTCATTCTTACTTTTTATCTCACACCAGGATAAATTTTCTTAAAGTCTGGCCCAACAGTCACTAAATTATCTAAGAATAGCAAATAGAGTACTTCTCAAAACAAAAGGAAATTCAGCAACTGTTAAAAAAAAACCTTGAGTCTTAAAACTTGAGTCTTTCATTATGCTATGCAAGGTATTTTACAATGCTCTTCAGCAATACATGTAGTTTTTTATAATCTTTGATACAATGAGACTATGATGATATCTCCACAAATTGGAAACAGGAAAGCAGCATTAATCTCAAGATCATCTTTTTTTTTTGGAGAAAGCATAAGGTCAGTTTTGTCTCCACATTTGTGGCTGCAGAATTGCCAAGAGAAGCTGATTCTAATGACACTTTATAGAAGTAATAGAAGAGGAAGAAAATGGAAAGAAAAAAATAGAGAATAACCATTATTTGAGACATAGCATTACCTGATGAAACCCAGCAATTGGAAGAATTTTCTGTTCTGTTTTATTAAGCACTTGTTAATTAAAACGACTCCAATAAATCCCATACTGGCCTTCAACAATACTCTGAGCATTGTATCATTGCAGCACAAATTAAGCACTCTAGAAGGTTGTTATCTGACTTTGATTTGGGGATCATGCAGCAGGACTAGCCTCTATCCAAAGAGGCATCATTGTAATGAATCTTTCATGCATTCTGGCCCTGCTGTATGAATTTAGGTCATTTAAATTGTTCTGTGTATTTGCTGACCTTAAAAGGGGATTTTAATGCAAATTATGACCTACTCCTCACCATGGGAAGGAGTCTGTTGCAGGCCAAATGTTAAAGCAGCTAGGGTGTTATCTTGGGTGACTTCATCTCGATGGCTTGGATACCAAATGAGGTAACTCTTGGGAAAAGGTTTCTGATCTGAAGCCCTTTGGCAGCTTATGGCTTTCCAAAAGATTTGCTGCTTTGGGTGTGCAGACCTCACACAAACTTTCAATCTATTCAGGGCAGCACTTGCCCTCCCATTCAGAGCACCCACAGCTCACTTAAGAAAGGCACAGAGATTCACCCCTGCCACATGTCATTCCCCCTGCCCTGACCAAGGAAATGTATTTTGCTTTTTCTGAAGACTTTCCTCTTCCAAGCCAGTGGGTCTCACTGACCTTTATCTCCATAAACAGTTTCTGTAACAAGCACATTTTAAGCACACGCACACACAGAGAAAATTAAGTGAAGCCTATGCTGTTATGTTTATATTTAGACATCCCAGAGGCACAAAACAGGTTGCCAATTTTCTGTGAAAATCCTCTTTGCAGACAAATGTATCTACAGCTGTTGCTCAGCGAAGGATGAAAATCACACTCCTGTGAGCAATGGCCACCCTGCCTGCTACTGGGGCTCACTCAAAGCCCAGCTCGTAGCAATGGCTCCATCCCATTTAAAAGAAGCAGCCTTTGTGCTTTCCCTCTGAAAGAAAGGATAAAGGGAAAAGGAAAGCAGGCAGCATTCCCTGCGACTTCATTTTTTACAAAATAGATGTCTTTAGCCTGCACCTCGTGAAAAAAAAAACAACTGTGAGCATGAAAGCATAGGGTTCCTAGGACTCCTCTTTCAACATGAAAGCAAAACATTTTAAGGAAGAGTTTTCTTCAGGAAACAGTTCTCCTTTGCAGAAGCTGAAAGCTGGTGCAGAGCTGATCACAGCTCCCTGGCTCTGCTGTCTTTAGGCTAAAGTTGAGCTTTATCAGACATCAGAAGCTGCTGTTACCGTTTGTCTTCTGCTGTTTCTAGTTTTGAGAGTGTGAAGTTTCAGCCATATCTGAATGAAATAGAAAAACACCCACACGCTTTTTTTTTAAATGGGAATTTGGAGTCCATGAGTGAGCTGGAAATCCAGTGGGCTACTATCAGTGTGCACCTTGAACGTAATGTCCCTTCTCTATGGATTCAGATGCCAAACTCCACAGCACGCATCAGATTACTGCTCCAGTCAAACCTTTCATCAAGCTGAGCAGCATGTCAAGAGAAGCGTGTTTTAGGCTGCCTGGTTTCAGAGGGACAAACTGCACCCAACTATAGACAGAAAATCAGATAAATTCATAATCATCTCAATGGAAACAGGAGCACAGATTTCCAAGCACAAAGACCATTTAGACTCGCACTTGAAATTGCCCACTTACAATGCAGTTCATTTCACCCAATTTAGCAACCTCAAAGTTAACACTTCTCCAGGATATTAGCATCAGCTGTCCCCCCACCCCTCTGTCATGGGCATGTCCAGCACAAGGGATTAGAATTGCTTAGGTTGGAAAAGACCTTCGAGATCATTGAGTCCAGCTGCAACCAAACCATACAACCCTAAATCTAACTGTAACAACCCTAAATCACATCCCACTATGGTTTATTGGCCACGCAGGGAACAGGCACTGCACAAGGGTTTCAAACAGAAACTCCAACCACTATTTCATCTTAGTGAAACAAATATCCTCCCAGGAGGGCCTTCTTTTGAATGCACACCTTGCTGGAGACAGGACGTGTGAAGCCCACGTGAAATCATTTGGGGCATGAGATGTGCAGTCAAAAGGCTTCAGGGAGCTGGAACTCCAAATCCAGCCCCACACACGGGGAGTCAGAGTGCAAAGAGCTCACACTGAGCACTCACAGGACTAACACCATTCTAATGTGTTGTGCATCCAGCACAGCTGGGAATGGGACACAATTATCAGAGGAACTGCTCATGAAAAGTGATCTCAGCAGGGAACAAAAATTAATGCTGAAATTATTTTTTTAAATGAAGTATTCTTCAGCCATACATGTAAAGCTGTTTTGCCAATTCTAAGCATCTTTGACAAACTAATGAAACACTTGTCTCTCTCTGCTTTGCCTCGTGGTTTTGTTTTGAAAATGCCTTTCCATTTATCTGGAAAGAAAGCATTGAAATACTCTCCTGATCAAAAGGAAACATCATACTGGATCCAGAGGAAACCAGATAGTTCAATGTATAGCTCGGAATGATTTCATTTCAGAGGTAGATTTCAATTCAATTCTTTAAAAACTTATCAATCAATCTCAATGCTTGAAATAACAGATGATGAAACAGGCAAACAAATAGTAAAAATCCACGGTCTTCACAAATCTACCATAGCACATCCCGCAGTTTTAGTTAAATATTCTGCACACATTGCTTTGATTTCATGTTCTCAGATAAATATTTGTAGTACCAACTGCATACTGTGTACACAAATTGCAACTGCTTCCAACAATAATAGGCACCTGAATGTGATTCATGTACCATATGTTTCAACATGTTACAGGGAATAAAACCACTAGAACACATTTGTCTGTAATTACTGTTTCTAGTTTGGAGAGGATTTTGTAATGACATAGAATAACTGGGATACCTGGCAACAGGGGGTGAAAAGTGATACTACCTCTCCTGATCTTGCATGCTCACTTGAAGAGATTGGGGCTTTTTCTCATCTTTAAGAGGTATTCACCTGAAATTCCAAACCAAAACCACCAATCACCAAAAAAAAAATCACTAATCGCCAAAAACACAGTACTAGAAAATCAAAGACTACAATTGTACAATTATTCTCATTTTCTTCTTAGGTGCATCTTGAAGGACATTCTGCTGCAAAGAAATAGCACTAGTCACTTCCATTTGGGTGCAAGGGGGTACTTTTCTATTGGAGGAAAACAATATTTAGAGATCAGTCAGTCAAAATAGAAATGATCAATTTTCTATTGAAAAAAAGCAAAGTCATTTTGAGAGATTAAGAGGCTTTGAAAGCAACCATTTCCTAGAGTCTGTGCTCACAGTATCTTAATTTTTTTTTTCCCCTCTAAAGAGAGGGAAGAGGGAGAGTGGGCAAGGAAAATTCTTGTAAGATATTTTCAACCATCAGGACAGTCCTCGCCAGATTCCTCTGCTAACCTCAGTTTAATAGGGTTTGGTAAGTGATAGAATACCAATAAAAGTCAAATAGAGCACAGTGGTCATAAGGCACCCAAGCTCTTTTTTTTTTCCCCTCTCTCCAAACACTACAAAAAAGAAGGGGACTTCTCTTTGCCTTTCTGTTGTGTCTTAGCAAAAGCACACCAGCTGGTGTTAGCACTGCCCAGCAATGAGCCCTGCTGTGCCCTGTACTCACACCATTGCTTTCCACCAGCAGCTTTCTCAAAGGCCCTTTCCCTTCTCAAAGGAAACACTGGAGCTGAGCACAGGGTCATCTATCAGAAATCAATTCTGCAGGCTATGAGTAATTTATCATTATATATCACACAACAGTTCTGCTTGCTTATTTAACTGAAATGAAACTAATGCAGTCTTACATGAGACTGAACAATCGGGATCATTAGGTAGCTGAAGAGATAATCAAAGTTTTTGCATAGCTAAAAATATTGAATGAGGATTATTGAAACCAGCAAAATCCCATCCCTGCTCAGGCTGGGCTGTCAGCAGGCTTTCAGCACTCATTCACACACTGGCATTCAGCAACTTTAAGTGAAAAGGCAATGGGTTTTATCTTCTCCTTCTCATCAATCTTCTTGCATTTGTAAACTCAGTACTAATGAGGCACTGCAGTGAAAATCATCCCACTTTGCTACCTGGAATTTTTCTGTAGTGAAGATGAAAGAGATGCTTATCCTAACTCTTTTTGGTTCTGTTTTGCAAGCATGAATGAGGTTTTTTTTATTGAATATTACTGTAGAGCAGTGCTGATATAACACACAGTTTTCTATTTAATTGCTCTGCATATCCAGAGCTTTGAAGTTAGTTCATATAAATATCTCTGAGATTCAACAAATAAAGCTTTTGATTTCCACCAGAGGCAAAACAAACAGTTTTATTCTCTAGTGTAGATGGATGCAGAGTTGTGCTTCATGCAAGACAAGCCCAAGAAACAAAATTCGCATCCAGCTACTCTCCATAGTGCAGAAACTCGAAACAAAAACAAATGGTAATTTAAAATGCATTATCAATTTTCTAGTGTGCTTATCCACAACAGGTCTGGAAGTCTTTAGGAAATGAAGTTTGAGGACACGTGAGTATATATAGTTTGTGGCAGAGGCCACAAACAGAGCTGCCAAGGTGTTAACCTAAGTAGGTCTAGAGCAAAGTTAACTTGGCCAAAGAAGCACAATGGAAGAAACTTTTCCATGCAAGCAAAGCCTCTGGTGCTGGAATGCTGAGGGGGAAACCTGAGAACAGCTGGGAAACAATGGAATTGTATTTTTCTATTCTTTAAAATGAAGCTTTGGTTTTTAAATCAAAGTAAATACCTCATCTATAATTCTTCAAGAAATACTTCTAAAATACAGCTGTGCTTTGAATTTCCCTGACAATGGAGCCTCACCACATTATCCTTTTTAAAAACAGATGTGGTTTATAAATATCCTCACTGTGGCACTTTCACTGCATTGCTGGGGCCACAGAGATGATGCCAGCTGTCTCCTAACTGGATCTGTTCCCCAAACAGGTGTCCTCCATGAAAAAGTAGCATCCTGCAAATCACTGCTTTTGAGAAGTGCCACCAGACAACGCTCATGGAGGAACATCAATATCTGCATCATCTTAAAGTTCCTTTTCTCACAAAAACTGTCTGAGGACCTAAGCATCAAGTTTACAGATGGATCCACTCTGATCGTATTTACTGAAATAAGCCTCTGATAGTTATGAGAACAAGCAACCAATTAATGAGACACCGTGTAATAACTACTATGTACAAGGAAGGTGTCCTCTGGCAAACCCAGGAATGCTAACAATGCCTATCACTACTAACACTCCTTGTACAGTCTGAATGAAATAAGTCCTTATTATAAACAGGAACAGCCACATGCCAGTGTCCTCATTCTGTTCAACGCCCTCCACTTTCTTCTCAGGTGGAGAATGAGGGTTGTACAGAATTAAGAGAGTATTGTTAGTTTACTATCTTACTGGCACTGCATTTTCTCTTGCTTACTGGATTTTATTTAAATTATCTATCTTAATTTATTTAATTTTACTTATTATTTTCAGAAAATCTTAACCTGTCCACATTACAAGATCTTCCAAATTAACACACACAAAAACCCCCTTCCTGGGAGCCAGCTATCCCTCTCCTCCCACAGACATCCACATGGAGATGCAAGTGGAGCAGTAATCTCTGTCCTCCAAACACCTGCTGGAGCAGGTCCTGCATCCAACAGTATGGGAAAGGAGACCTAACCACATTGCTTTCTTCACCTGAGATCTGTTACAGAGCCTGCGTTCTAAGGAAACCTTGACAACAGTGCAGAACTGTTGTCTTCCTGGCTAGAACTTTAAAAAAAAGTTTACTACTCTGAAAAGACAGAGCACAAGAAGTAAACTAAAAGCAAATAAACCCAAACCAACAAAAATTCACATACCTTGTGCCAGCTGCCCTTCCACACCACATCCTTTGAAAAAAAGTTAATGCAAACTCTTCAAAGCCAAGCTTCTTCCCTTCCACTGTGCTCTTGAATTCATCCTCACCTTGACAAGACTTTGCTTTGCAGTGAATCTGAACCCCAGGCACAATTAGTTCCACCAGACTCCTCTCCTCTGCCCTTCTCTGCACAGCATTCTCAGCTGCACTCTGTTTTCTACATCTGTTCAGACTCCTTTGGCATCTCAGCAAACAGGTAGCATCTGGCCCCATGCAGGTTTTCCCAATCAAACACACAATTAGGTTTGCTGTACAAGGATCATTTGGCTCCTCTATGATACTGGCAGGCTTGATAATAACTCAGCTACAACTAACTTCATTTTAATGTGATAAGAAAAACTTTGCCACCAAAATTAATAATGTTTTTTTTGGTTAGGAATATCTTAAATACAAAGGGCATTTGCAAGCAAAGAACCTGTAATGCTGTAACAAGGTGAAAAGTGCCACAATAATAGCAAGGTGGGAAAGTCTTTAGCTACAGCAAATGAGAACAAGCCCAAATACAGCAGCCACACAAATAAAGAAAAAGAACTGCTTACCTTTGGAAGGCCTCAACCATGCAGAGCTCCAGCAAGAAAACCCGTTACCACCTTTGCCAACCCTTAACTGAGGTTGGAGGAGGGGTGGAGCCAGGATCCACCCCTTCCATTCACTGAGGTTAATTGCATGCACCTGAGCACCCCTGAGTGGGTCCTGCTTTCCCACCAGGTGCTCCATCACTGCTTCAGGCCATGACTTAGCATTTCTGCTACAGAACCAGAAGACCAAAAGTGACGTTGGGATCATTAGCAAAATGAGTGAACTGAAGTGCGGGTAAGGGTAGAGTTGGTGGCTAATTTATCTCAAAACTGAGTTCAATGTGACGTAGTGTCATGCAGTGCAGGAGACTGGGTTTAGTGACCAGCACTCCTTTTCTCATCCTAGCAAATCTCTGTGGGCCCAGGAGAATGATCAAGAACATCTATGCTAGGTTTTGCTCCTATAATGGTGAGCAACTGTTCCAATCACCAGACTCCTATAATCAGCAGAAAGAGATGGGCGTTGCCTGAAGGCATCTCATCACCCCTGAAGACAAGCACATTGGAGATACAAGAGATAAAGTATCTAAAGGGGCTGTAAGAGGTGGTGGTGCCCCATCCCTGAGATGTACAAGGTCAGGGTATGGGCTCTGAGCACCTGATGGAGCTGTGGGTGTCCCTGTTCATTGCAGGGGAATCGGACCAGATGGCCTTCATGGGTTCCTTCCAACTCAAACCGTTCTGCAATTCTGTGATTTTATGATAAACATCTGCAGAGGAATGCTGAGTGTCCAGCTTAGGAGGGACACCTGATTTTTTAGGCTGATAAATAGAATTCTTCCAGTTGTGCTTAGTAGTAGGAAAGGAGAATTTATTTGTGAACCTACTTTTTTCTTGATAACCATTTAACATAGAAACACTGATGATTCCCTGTACCTTAAACCACTTGATGCTTCCAAGTGACAGAAAATCCCTGCATCACTCTGCCACACAGATATGGTGTTCCTGGTATTTCCTTCTGCATTAACAACCCAAAGCTTAAAAAATAAAATCCATATTCTGTGTTTGGAGAAGGTAGAAAGTCTGATAAGCATTTAGCAAAGGCGAATCTGTTTCAAAAGTATGATACAGAGCTTACAATCCAGGCTTCAACTTACACTTGATGTTTATGCAAGCAGCGTGCATGAAAAGCAGATCCTAAATGCCTGACTGACACATTGAATGTGATGGGTCTGTAAAGCAGGCAGCATTACCAGCAGGAAAGGCCCTGTTATTTGTTTGCTTAAGGATCCCTTGGTACTTGGTTTTAAAGCCTGCTTGGAGCCAAGTGACAAGAATCCTTAAAACTGCAAAGCCAAAAATAGCTCCAACATCCCCGTTAAAATAAGCTGCAGATAATCTCTCGTGGCAACATGATGGAGTGCAGCCTAGTGAAAGCAAAACAAATGCTGATGGGGATTCTTGTGCCTGCTGGACATAGCCTCAACATTTTTCCAGGTATCAGTGCACCATTCTATTTCTTTAATTTGCATGGTCTCTCTTCCTCTTTCAAGTGATGTTACCCTCATCTTCATTTTCTGCAAGGTTTTTCAATTAAATAATGTCATGGTTTATTCCGTGCTAGTCCATACACAGAACACTCTTGTGTTGGCCATCTGCTCTGCTCTTTCCCTCCCTGCATCCCTTCTATAACATTTTCTGCTTTAGGATGCTCTTCTAGCTCTGCTTTTTTCTGAAATTCATACGGTGGATTTTGCTCCATGCAACAGATTTTCCAATATCATGATATTGTTAGATGTCAGGACAGAGGTCTCAGCCCAAGTCTTTGAACAAGATCACAATCCAGAAAAGGAGATTCTTTTTTGTCCATATTTCTTATTTACTGTTTCTCCTGGGGTTGCACAGCTGAAAGCACAGAAACGGACCAACCAGAAACAAGTAAATGTACTTAATTATCAGCATCATAAGCAGCACCACACCAGTGGTGGTAGGCGAATGGTTGGACAAGGTGGACTCAGAGGTCTTTTCCAACTTTAGCGATGTTGTGATTCCATACTGTAGGCATTTCCAAAACCTTGTTACTGCATTGTCACTGTCGCAATAATCTTTTCAACCATATTACAGCTAGGATGGTGCTTTTTGCTTTCCACCATGCTCCATTTTTCTCCCTACTGACAGAAACCTGAAACTCAGTACTGGTGACCTAGAAAGCAACCGAAGCAATCATCCACTGCTCCTCCTGCCCTCGTTATGCCTGGATCCCCAGGGGGCATAGGGCCAAGCTGTGAGCTATGCTGATGGCTCTCACCAGCCAGGCAGGTGCCGTGGAGGGAGTTTGCAAGATAATCTGTGATTTGAAGAATTTTCTCCAAACAAAGGCAGAGTTGGGGGAAAGACTTGTGCTCCCCTGTGCAACCTTTTTTTGCCTAGATGGAGACAAACTTGGCCTGGATAGCCAGGTTTCAGCAGTCATGGGCTGAAATACATGGCACTGTTATTGCAATGCAGAAAGACCTTTTCACTTTGAGAAGTCAGCAAGGTAATGGAAGGGTCTGGCCTTTAATAAAGGTAGAGACAGGCACAGAAGTAATCACCTTGGCAACCAACACAGCATTGATGTCACCAGCTAATGCAGCATCACACACGACAGCTCAGGACTGTGACGTGCAAATCTGTGTCACTCATTACAGGGCAGGTCTGTGCTGGGCTTGGCTGAAGGACATCTGAAGAAGAATGGCTCCTTCAGCCCAATGGAC
Organism: Cyrtonyx montezumae; assembly: GCF_038088225.1. Lineage (NCBI taxonomy): Eukaryota > Metazoa > Chordata > Aves > Galliformes > Odontophoridae > Cyrtonyx > Cyrtonyx montezumae. The sequence continues at coordinate 3,328,218 of NW_027071826.1, forward strand.
CATGACAGTGACCTGTTTCCTCATTAAAGCAGCCATTCCAGAAGGAGTTGGGGAGAATTAGATGCTCAAATCTATGAGACCTGAGTGGTATGGCTTCTGCATACAGGGTGTAATCAAATGTGTCTCCAGGTATTTCTCCTCAGCATTGCCATGTGGATCAGAGCCACCACAGTCTCAAGGGAGTTTAATTTGTCTCTATTATGCACATCTGTGTCTTGCTCACACATCCTTTCTGAGAAGAACTGTAAATGACATTTTATGAAAAACAGGCACTCACATACGTATTATTTCTTTTTGTGTCTGAGAAAAATGAGCCTTTTCATTTAATTTGTTCCAATTTCTCCCTTCAGTCCTCCCAATTACAGACCCGCAGTCTGCAATTATTGTATGTTTTATCTGCTCTCACAAAAGGGTAGAATAAATCAGTAACACAAGTGTCAGCAATGCTGGTGTGGGGTAAGGTGAAGCTCATCTGTCAGCAATCAGATGTATACCATCAGCTTAGCCACTTCTCATTTTTATGGTGGCAGCAAGGAGGATGTAGATGTGAATCAGGCAACATGCATCGCACCTTAGGCCTACTCTCTGTCTCTCCCACCATCCTGCTGACCAAACCATGTGAAATACAGTAACCACCTGTGTCCTTTTATCCACTGTACTTCAGTTCTGTTGAAGCTCTTCCTCTTACAGCCCTGGAAATGGGAATGACATGAGGCTGTGTAGCCCTGATTCAGTAACCTACAGCATTAGGGAGCTACTGAACCATGCTGGGCCAAGCATATTGCATGAGCTTAAAGTCTCAGAGCAAGGAACAACATCTCAGAATCGTACAATGATAGAATCTTTATGGGTGGAAAAGAACACTAAGACCACCCAGTCAGACCATCAACCCATCACCACCGTGCCCACTCATCATGTCACTCAGTGCCACATCTTGTCTGTTGAACTGCAGACACAGGGCTGGTCGTAGCTGCTGGAAATTCTTTTAGATATAAAACTGGGACTTCTGCTACCAGTTTGGCAGGGAGGATGAAAGGTTTTGTGCAACTGCATTGTTACTGACATGCCTGCCAAGGTTTCCAGAGTCCTACATCCAGTGCAATTTCCCACTTGAGTTCTCTGGACTTCCATGAAAGGTAAGAGAGGAAGGGATTGAGCAAAGCAGGGGAAGGTGGGCATGAGAAGCTGGGAACAAAAGAAAGCAAATGAAAATAAAAGACTGGTAAGGTTTTCCTTAGGCATGACAAAAAAAAAATGGCTGAAACCCTCTATTTCAGAATGGCAAAATAAGAGCAATTCTGGGGAAGGGAATTCTGATTTTTTCATGAGAAATTAATAAAAACCGTACTCACTGATTTTCCTAATTAACAACAACAACAAAAAAACAACAACCCTGTAGACTAATCCAGTACTTCTTTCAATTTCCCCTTTTCTAGTCTATTTCCTTCCTTATCTCCTCTCCATCACTGTTTTATTTTTTAAGGGATACAATATGAAATGAAAAACTGAAAATATGGGGAAAGTGTGAAGAAGAGAGAAAATATTCTTTTAAGATGAAAGAATCTTCATCATGCAGACTATATTTTCCACATACATTTCCTAAGTGCTGTTTGCTGTATCAAACAGATAATCTAGAGTTCTTGGGCATGTTCAGTTCCTTACACAGTCTTGGGCTTTACTGAGAGGGTTAATATGGACAGCAACTTGTGGAGCCCACCAGTAAAAGAAGGCAGTGCAGAGAGCTCTCAGAATCCTTTGGTGGAAACGTGACCCATCCATAAGACACAGAGAAAAAAAAACTTGGGTCCCCTTCTTTCTAGAGTTCGTTAAAAATGTCTCACCAGATAAAAGCAGAAAGCCCTGCTGCGATCAGTCTCTTGAGGTAATTTAAGTTAACTAGGCAGTTTTGGCCAGTATTCAAGCAGGAAGGGAAGTGAACCCTCTCAACCTTTCTTTGAAGTTATAGATATGTATGAACACACTGTGAACGTCTTTGATAGGATCCCAGCTATTGAAAATTGAAGTTTCTGTAATCACACCCTGCAAATGCTTTGAAAATAATCGTCCCATCAGAGTGTCCTTATATGGCTTCTCATGTCAGGCTGGGTCAGCAGCATTGAGCTATGGCATGTACCATGTCATTCAACCAGAGAGCAGGGATCAAATACTGAGTCATGGAGGGAAGCACACAGTGCCGACCCTTTTACTCCAGTGTACATAGCAGTTAACTCAGCCTGGTCAGCCCTCTCTGCTGGACCACAATGTGTTCTCCTTTAGGAATGCTGGAGCAACTGAGACCCATGGCTTTTAGAAGGCTGGAAAAGAAACCAAAAAAAAAATGGGGATGAGTTGCAGAAAGCCTCTCACCCATGTTCCTGTCCCCACAGCACAGCAAGTACATCAACGAGCCTTTACCTGCTCCTCAAAGAAAGGAGCTTATGCAGTGTGGTGGCCAGGAGGGACCACAAGGACCACCTTTGGTGGTGGGCAGGTTCCTACTGCCCCCGGTTTTATGGTACTGACCTCCTCCTGCGTAGCAAGTCAAATTATCCTGTGTGTTTCTCTATTTTAGTAGCTTGTTCCTGCTAAAACCCAGAAGCATCTTACTGTCTAGAGCAGTAACTGTGAGAAGTGTTCATATCCTAATTCTTAAGACACTCAAAGATATTTAAACAACCTGTGCTTGGAGTAATCTCTGAGTGGCAAGTGGCTGCATGATTAAGACATATTTTAGCAACCAAATCCATGCTGCCTCAAATATGCTGAAGCCAAGGAGTCAGCCTCAGGTATAGCCAGAGGCAGCCTCATCTTTCTTGAATCCCATCTGTGTCCCCTCTTAAAAGTCCTTTCTTAATCCATCTGCAGCTCTGGAGGGAGAGAGCAATCCTGAGCTGAACCAGGATCTCAGCAGCAAACAGCCCCAACACAAGGCCAGGACAACACATCAGCAGTCCTTAACAAACATCCCTATGGGCTGGAAGTGCAGGATTCACCTCTGTCCCATGGATGGGACATTGTTTCTTCAGAGAAACAAGATTTCTTATGCATTCAGTTTCTCATTTTTTTCCCTCTTCGTCCCAGATGACATTAATGTATTAATGCTTAAAGCAGGGAAAATTGTTGTTCCCTCCCCACATGGAGCACGCAGCTTGGACACAGCTGTGCGAAAGATGTATTACACTAATGGAGTTTTCTTGTTGTTGTTTTTTTTCCCTTCTTTTTCAGATTGGGTAAATCCACAGTAGGGCTGCATCTGATTTCTAATCCATTAGTCGCCTCTCACCTCTGCTGGAAAATGCAGTTATGTTTTCCACCTCCTATTGGCATTAACTCTTACTTCCAGCTTAAGCCACTTCCAGCATTGCTGTTTTCAGCCACAGCTGTGCTCTGCAGCACCATTTGTCTGGACTCTAGTTACTTCATGCCACAAAAGCCCCCTTGGGCTGCCTGCAATCCTGTCCATCCAGATCTGGTCCAGAATCTTCAATGGAACACTTGCCATATCCAGGGCTGTATTTTTGGTCTATGCTTCTAAATAGTGAGCCCTTTGACTAGCCAGCTATGCCTCGTTATCGTGGGAATTAAATGGCAGTGACAGAAGGTTTTGTTTTGATTCATAGGGTCAGGAGCTGCTCACTCTCACCTGATAAAAGGGAAAGATGCGTCAGCAGACCAGGTTGTCCGGTGGTGTCTGAGTATTTCCTCTCCCTGACTGTGCCATGACGCTGGGCAATGTGAGAGTGTCACCTCCCCATGACACCCCCTGCTAGTTTAATGAGAAGTTCATCCAGAGCTGAGCTTGTGCTGCACTGAATTATACAGCCTTGAGGTAGCCAGACGCTCATTTGTGCCAACCTGGATGTCCCTGCTGACAGCCAAGAGGTCGTTAGCTCACTGCTCGGCGCAGAAATGCACTCCTTACCTTTGACTGCTGATACTTTATCTTACGGTTCAATAGACTTTTGTAGTGGCATAGAAGACATAAAAGCACTGTGCCAGTGCTTTTCCTTTCACTGTTCCTTTTGGGAAAGGTTGAAGCGGAGCCTGCTTCTTTCACAGCCCTGCATGCATCTCCTTGGTGCTGTCCATTCTCTCAGGGATGAGATGATGTTTCACCCCAATGCTCCCACTCCTGGGTTCACTGACTTCAGCTAGGATACCTTCTTGCCTACCACAGACAACAGCAAGGCCAGAGCAATGATACCAGCCACTACTGACTTTGTTTCCCACTGCCAACAGTGGCTGGTACACTACAAGATTGCCCCTACTGACAGAGGAGCACTGGGACCCCAGCGGTCCCAACTCCAGATACTGCTGAGAAAATTATCAAAAAGAACTTCCTCAATAAGTATTTGACCTTCTGAGTCCAACTCAAGCATGAGAAATTTAAGATCTTTATGTGTTCTGTTTGTAAACATACCTGAATGTCAGTGAAATGGCAACTTGACTACAAATTTGCTATTGCTTTACTCTGGCATTACTGCACTGCAACTTATTTGAAATCCAGTGGAGTAATTCAGAGGTGAGTGGAATTCTTATTAGGAAGGATTGCTTTTAGCAGTAGGGTTACACCTGTGATCCGTTCTCAGTGTGCTTCTCTCCTCCCAGGTACTGCCAAGTGCTGATATAGTCATTGGAGAGGTCACCAGGAGTTCAGTGCTCTCAAGAATCTCACAATTTGCTTTCGGCACTGGCAACACAACAGCATTGTTTAAATTTAATTCTCTTGAAAAGCAAAAAACAGCCATGCCCCTTAGTACAAGATTTCAGGCATGTTTGTTAGTCAATAATTACTCTTAACCCATCATGGCCTTTGCAAAATAATCTTGTTCCTCGCACTAAGCAATCTGTTACAGGAATGATTAGATTACGCTTTCAATAAGAAAGCTCACAAATTGATTTGTTTTCTATTAACCAAACAAAAACTGTAATGCATCATAAGGCTTGGCTGCAGGAAGGATGAGAAAGTGTTGGGCAAATTCTTGTACCTACTTCTAGCCACTGAAAAATAAGTTGTTGCTGTCTTAACAAATAAGTGTTGCTTGATTTCTACCATTTTTCCATTTCATTCCTGCTTACTTTTTAGGTCTTTTGAGGTCATTCAGTGCTTCACAAGAAACTCTGTGCCTGTAGCTAGTAGCGAGATATGCCAAAATATGCATTTTTCCCTTTGGGTCAATAAAGAGCTGACACTACCAACAAAACATAAGCTCAGCACCAGCAGGAAGCGAACAGATATGCATCATTTCCTTATGGATGTACCTCCTCCCTCCACAGAACAGAAAGCCACGTGCATCTGATAGCCCCCAGCAGGAGAGGCCTGGCAAGGCCTCGAGGGATGTACCAGGCTCTCTGGCTTTTCCTCCTGCTGCTGCCTTTCATCTCTTGTCTGGGCCCATTGCAAGGAAAGACACAATTTGATGTCGGGGCACTGTAAGAGCAAGTGAAAGGGGTCTGACTGCAGAGCTAGACATGCAAAGAGCTGCCTGGCAAGGCACCTTGGTTTCTGCACCCACGCTTTCTGCAAGGCTGTCTTTCGTCCACAACAGCACACAGAGCAATTTTGCAAGGCTGTCCTCAAAGCAAAGACTGGATGCCCTCTGCTCCTACCAGCTCTAATTTCTATCATTCTTTTCCATATCATTCCATTTCCCTTGCTCCTTTTGAGTTTTGACATATTGTACCCACAGCAGTCAAACAGCAGCAGTACTCTGAAGAGGCAGAGGTCCCTTCCATGGTCAGAAGGCTCTGTATGCTCTCCAGCAGAGCTGGGCTTCTCACTCATCTATGAATTGGATGAGTCCTCTGCCTACACAGCTGCCATTTGAAATGCGAGTGTCAGTCTGTAATATATCATTGTACCCAAGGAACGAATGACCTGCTGATCCTTTTTACAGTAAGCATAGAAATCAAGGCTAGAATTATGAACTGAACTGTAGCTGGATATAGGTATTTTCCTGCAGCTCTAAAAGAACAAGCTTGAGCCTTGTGTAGGGGCAGGGTTTAGTCCAGTGGATGCTCTGCTAGCTTTCAGAGGCACTTTACACCCAACATTTTCCCTCTTCTCTTCTGAACAGAGAAGGCAGCTTTAGGTCTGGATTTACTGCAGATCACCCACCATCTCAGAGCTATAGGTCAAGTTTCAACCCCTTCCATCTGTTCTGCAGCAGTTCATAAAGCTGAGTTTCAGTTGGAGAGGCAAAAAAGATGCAAAAGGGAAGGCAAACCAAGATAAGTAGACCGCTGAAGTCAAGAGAAAGCCTATAAACAAGTCATGAAATGATAAATGATCACCTGCAGATGCAGTATGGACACGACATGATGTAAAAAGAATTGAGGATCAAGGACAGAAGGATAAAGAAGGATTCATTTAAAAGGGTTTGGTCAACAGCACTCACAGCTCTGGAAGAGTTCTTCTTCATGAATAAAAGAAAAGCAAAGAGATTTCTGAAAAATTCTTTTGCCTCTTGAAAACAAGATGGATTTTGTCTCTTGAGAACCTCTTGGATTAAACTAGTCAAACCAAAAACTGGACTGACAAAACTCTAAACAATATGTTCCAGCTACTTAGGCTACAAGTCTGACAACTATCAGATCCTACCATTAGGATATGTGCCATCAGTACTTGAAGTAGCCAGAAATTATAATCAAACCACATGATCAAGCATAGTACTGCTTAAGAGCAATACAGGACTGCCTTGATATCCATATAAAGAATAAAGCTTGTAAAGACTGACTTGGATACAAATGTGTAACTAATTCAAGTGAAGTTATGTGCCAGAATCTAGCTCAACTCTTTAAGGGAGACATGGTGAAAATGGAAATCAAGACAAACCGAAACAGAATTTAACAAATATACCGGACAAGAGTCTTAGACAAAAAGTGCTACTGGTTGAATTTATGTCGTAGCTTAAGTGTACACCACAGAGTACAAAATTATGCATAAGAAGATGAGGCTTAGGTTAACACTAAGCTGGAAAAGGAAGAGGGTAGGGGGAAAAAAAAACAAAAAATGGTGTAAAAAGAGGAAATATATCTTCATAACAAGACTACTAGAGGAATTCCTCAGAGAATATTAATTTTTATATTGTCATACTGGGCAGTCAATTAGCAGTGTTTCCATTAAACCTCTCAGAGCATTGCCTGCTCTGAGGAAAGCAGGAATATCAAGAGGAAGAACTGAATTGCTTTAAGGCCTAGAGAAAAATAGTTTAACATAGCTGTTGTGTTGATGTAATTCCTTTGTAGAGATATCAGAACACAAGAAGCACAATGTTTTGTGAAGGACATCTGTACTAAGTGACACCAGTTGATGGGAGCAGTTAGGCCATGTAGGGTAAAAAAAAAAAACCAAAAAAAACCATTGAAGAAATTGCTAGGAAGGACTATAAAGAGCCCATAGGGACTGGTGATCTCACAGGAAAGTTTGGGCTTGTTAGGCTTAGCAAAGAAATGTGAAGGAAGGATACCACTGCTTTTTGTGGGTCTCTGAGGAGGGACAGGAATGCACCACAAAGGGAGCAGACCACTTTACACTAAAGGAAGATGCTGAAACAAAAATACAGAGACAGAAAGTGGAACCTGTTTCCAGCTGGTTGTCTGAAGATATGTTAGTGCAGTGATGTTGAGGATTTGGTCCCCATGGGGAGATGGGAGATGAGTTAAATCATTTTATGGAAGAGGAAATATGGCAGTGGGGATCAGACAGAAGCAGACGGTATAGGTTCCCTTGATCCCACCACAGTGGAGAGAGCCCATCATGGTGGATGTAAAGCCACAATTCTTTATGGCTTATATCACAAGTTATCTTGAATCATTCTTGCTTCACTTCATTTTTTGCTAACATCTCTGTTTGTTTAGTCCGAACAGGCTCATAGTAAATACCTCAATAACTAGATCAAGAATCAGTATTCCATAATTCATGATTGTATGAACACTGTATCCTTTCTATATTAGTGAGGCATTTACTCTGTGACTATCTCAAGCTGAATCAACAAGGCTGTTAGGAAACAAGGCAGAAAGGCAATATGATATAAATTTTTATGAATGACTAGATGTTCATCATTATCAGCGGCTCCAAACCCACAACAATGAACATAACTCCTACCTACAAATAGGCAATTTCTTGTTGAGAAATCATGCTGAATAAATTATTGTTTTGCTGCTTCTTCCGTGAAAAGCTGCACTTATGCTACCACAGATATCAAATGGATAACCTTCTCTCCATTTTCCATATGTATTATAGCCTATTGTATTATTCCAAATCCACCATTTAATCAGGAAATTACCCCTGAGGTATAAGATTGCTCTTAAATCTCCAAATCCCAGCTAGGTGCCAAGTTAAATACTAAGATACCTTATTACTCACTAGAACCTAGCCCTTAATCAGATACAGTGACAATGAGCTGAGAGTAGTCCCTCCTCACTTCCAACATCTTCATTTAAATTTCAAATTCTCCACTTAAATGTTCTTGCTGAACAAGTTCACCCTTCAGGAGCACAATATGACCTGGAATAAACATTCTCCAAACACAGATTGCCCATAGAGTATGGAGCTTTGCAGGGTAGAGATAGCTATGTAGTAAAGGGCATCTCTTCTAGTCTTATTCCAAGTCTGGAAAACTTGGCCAACAGCAGAAGGCATAATAAACTCACCTTGTGTAGTTTAACCACAGGATAAATTGATCTCGTTTTTGAGCAACTGCATAAAAGAACGGATATCTTTCAGATGGGATTTTGGCAGACAAAGGCATGGGGATCAGCGGCCGAAAGACGAGCCAGGAAAAATGTGGCCGAAAACACAGACTGCACTTCTTGAACAACAAAGCAATTAGCTTGTGGCACAATTTACTTGTTCAAGTAATGAGTTCCCAGCCATGTGAAGTCATTAAATCAAAGAAGGGCATTTTCTAAAGGAGATGTTTGAGCTCAGTCAGACCATTTCCATGGGAGCTGGTCTGCCAGAATTGGTACTGGCAGTAAATTGCAGCACTCTGAAAAAACATAGAGATGGAGGAGACTGTTTTGGAGACAATTAAAACCTCTCCCTACTGTGAAAGGTTCTGTCTTTGTCTTGGGTCTTTGTCTCAGTTGCTGATGTCTCAGCTGTTCCCTATCCTAACCCGTTACCATTGTCCCCCAACGTAACACAGCTCAGTTCATCACTGGTCACTTAGAACATGACAACTCCATTGCTCCATCCGCATGCCTAAATTCTGAAGATATTATTTCTGTTTCTGTGTAATGACCATTTTTTCACTTCTTTTTCCTCCCTCTCTTGTGTGCCAGACCCCAAGCTGCTGCATGACAAGTGTGACTAGTAACAAATTCCTTTCAGGAAAACTCAGCCTTTGACAACCAAATTTGGACAGTGATCTTTTGAAACTTCTTCAGCATTCCTGCATTTCAGACTGTGTATTTTCATCCCTAGCTTCCATCTGAGATGGACACCAGTTTGAGCTCCCCTCCCAGCAAGCAATCCTGTCCCTCACTGTGATGGAACCCAGTATGAAGTGGGAATGTGCTGACCCTAAGGGCTGGCTTTTTCAGGTGAATGAGTGGCAGCACTCCTTCATCACCCCAAAGAGCCAGATGGATACTGCCATTTCACTTCACTGCAAGCTCTATCCCAGGAAAACAAAGATCATAGCTCTTGGTCTAGAGTGGCCTTCTCAAACATTGTCTCTGACATCTTATTCAATAATGCTTCATAAAAAGAAAGAAAATGAGACCCTATTCCCTGCAGGATTCTCAGCAAGACAGCATTTGAGTTTTATCACAACCACACTACGTCACTTCAATTACAATTTTAAGAGGCTGCAGATCATCTTCAGGTGCCTGTACATCTCCTCTCCTTTGCTCCTGAAGCATCTGATCTCCTCATAATCTTTGATGGCTTTAAGGTAATAAAGTGGCCCACTATGAATTGTCCCCATTTTACAGAGGGAAACACAAAAGAGCAAAACTAAGGGCCTACTTTCCCAGCCATGGTAGAGGTCACCCAGCCTACCCCTCTCACAGGGAACGTTTCAGCTCCTATCAGAGCACCATGGCTTCTCTGGGTCAGACCCATGGTTGGAAGGAGATGCACCTACTGCCCCAGGCAGACTACTCTCCTCCTCCAGTGCTAAACCACTTTTGGAGGCTTTGGGGCCTCCTTTTTGACTGATCCCTCTGCCCCTTACTGTATTTCAGACCCATAACTCCTTGCACTGAATAAGAAAAATGGTTATTTTCCCTCTGCAGCAATATTTTAAACATTTAAGCTCTCTTATATCTCCCTCCTGCTTTTGTTGTCTGAACCAAGCAACCCCAGCCCTTTTGATCAGCATGTTTTCTGGATCCTTGGTCATTTTTTATTGATTTTTTCTCTGGACTGCCTCCCATTATTTGATGCCCTTTTTGCTTCCTGAGGCCTGTATGTGGACAGCTGAGACTTCTCCATAATTGTGCAGAATGAAGAGTTTATTACGCATACTCCAGAATATATATTCCCTGGGTGATTTTTCAATTCTTTCACAGCAGTCTGAGGTTTCTTTACAGATTCTTCATCCAGCTGTCTCCAGTTCGTAAATAAGCAATTAGTTATTCTGAATTGTAGGAGTTCTCCATTTTTTTCAGACTGTTTGTACTTACAAAGTGCCTGCAGCCCTCTGCCCCCTCCTCAGTGCAGAGACACGTACTATGGCAGGAGGTAAAATTTCCATTTCAAGAACATAACCCCACTGCTACAGAGACAAGAGATTCCCTCTCAAACCTTCTACTCTGGCATAGAGGACATTAGATTTTTTCAGTTTATTCCACTTTCATCGTGGATCACTGAGTTCCAACCCCCTCTGCCACAGGCAGGGCCACCAACCTGCAGATCTGTTACTGGACCAGGCTGCCCAGGGCCCCATCCAACCTGGTCCTGAACACCTCCAGGGACAGAGCATCTACAAACTGTCTGGGCAGCCTGTGCCAGCACCTCTCCACTCTGTGGATAGCTTCCCTCTGACATCCAATCTTAAACCTTCCCTCCTTGAGTTTAAAACCATTCCCCCTTGTCATATCGCTGTCTACCCTTGTAAAAAGTTGATTCCCCTCCTGTTTATAATCCTGGAAATATTAAATAAATAAATATATATATAAATACTGGAAGGCTGCAATGAGGTCTCTTCGCAGCCTTCTCTTCTCCAGGCTGAACAAGCCCAGCTCCCTCAGCTTGTCTTGTAAATGAGGTCCTCCAGACCTCTGATCATTTTTGTGGCCTTCCTCTGGACTCTCTCCTACAGCTCTTTCCTGTATTGGGACCCCAGACCTGGACACAGTTCCTCACAAGCTCAGAGTAGAGAGGGACAATAACCTTCCTGCTTTTGCTGCCCAGCCCTCTTCTGATGGAACCCAGGATACCACAGGCAAATGAATTTCATCAGATGAATTTCATCAGGCCCTCTCAGTATGTGAAATGCTTATGATCCTAATGATTCATTTTGTATTTTCAGAACTATATACAAGACAATTTTTAAGGGAATTTAGATTCAAAAGTAATCAATTAAAGATATAAGATATTTTGGAGATGTAAACATAATACAGTATATTCATCTAGGCAGCAAAGAAGTCTTGAAAGTCCCACCAGGACCCAAAATCTTAAAGATGTTTTGCACTCTACAAATGTAAATGAGGACTTGAGACCCAGGGGGTGGAACTGGATGTTGTGTGTCCTGCCTCTATCCAGACCTAGCCATGGATGCCTACTTCTAGGTGCCCAAACACCTTGCAGGCTGATCCCAGGAAGGGCAGGAAGATCACAGATGGGTATGGAATCACAAAATCACAGAATTATAGGGGTTGAAAGGGACCTCTAGAGATCATTGAGTCCAACCTCCCTTACAAAGCAGCTCCCTAGACCAGGTAGCACAGGTAGGCATCCAGGCAGGTCTTGAATGTATTCAGAGAAGGAGACTCCACCACCTCTCTGGGCAGCCTGTGCCATTCCCTTAAGATCATCAAGTCCAACTGCTGACCCACCGTCACCATGCTCGCTAACCATGTCACCATGGGTTGTCTGTGTGGAAGCACGGACTTGGAACCAGCATCAGTGAAGAATAAATGAGGGTAGTCAGTGCAGTACCATCAGCCACCTTTGTCTGCACACAGCCAGACTTCAGCCATCACAGATGTAGACTCCATTTGGGCGTATCTGAAAGGCAGCAGAAGTGGGATTTCATTTCCTCCTTTCAGAATTTTTTATTCACTATGCAGTTTACTGTAGGGAAAATCAAACATGTAATTAATGTCAAATCAGTTCATTCAATTTATATATTTTGCATACATTCAACAGCAACTGGCACCGTGTGCACACCCACTTCCTGAGACAGCACAATTTTCTTTCTGCATGAACAGAACTGTTATATCTTATTTATTTTCTCAAGCTAAATGAAATGTGGCACATTTGAATGCCAGCTATGCTGATTTATCTGTCAGTGTTTCAGGTGTACAATCCTAATACCTGAACAGATTATAGCACTCAAACTCAATTATGGACACTGTCCCAATAGGAGATGGGGGAATCTGATGGGGTAACTTGTTACTGTGTAAGTGAACCTCCTTTGAAAGGCAAATCTCATTGGGAGGTACTATCAGGAGAGTGTGGGATAGAATTCAGGATATTTTGGTCCTACCTCATCTACCAAGCACTGTATTTTAAGGAAGGAAGATGTAGGAAAAATGGGACAATTTGAGTGAGTCAAGAAGAAACGTTCAGTCATCCAAGAAGCTTAAACTACTCAGATGGGCAGAGCTGTAATTTGTCTGAGGGAATAGTTATTGTGGGGCTGGTGGGTATGGGGTACCAATGGGACTTAAATATTTAGAAGGGCCATAAAGGTGAGAAAAATCAATTTTTTCTTCCACTACTGAGGGAATTAATGGAATTACTTAATTTGTTTCCTTTCATTTAGAGAAACATCTTTGAATATAATACCCAATGAAGCTGGGAGCAGAGGAGACCTCACCGTGAACATATGCAGAGCTCTAAAAGACCGGGTCACTATTCCCTCCTACACTTCTATGAGTTACACTGCTGAATGAACTTGTCTATCTCAGGCTATACAAAGGGGTCCCAGAGGACCCAAGTGGATCAGAGATCCCTTTGGAAACCTTAAAATTGCTGTTAAAGCAGCTAAATTGCCTCAGTAGAGCTGCCAGTCACTTAGCTTTTCCTGTACTTTCTCTCTTTTCATATTTCTTTATTTGCCCAGAACAGTCATTCTGGAGATCCGAAAAAACAACAACAGCAAACCAACAACAAGCAAATAAGAGAGACTTAAACGAACTTCATTTGTCAGGATTTGCAGATATCCAGGACCCTGCTGAGAGATCTTCATGCCCAGAAGTTCTGGAACAAGAAACCTCTCTGCCCACACCGCTGGAGCAGTCCCAGTGTGCAGAGCAAATTCGCTTCACTCATAATTCCTGTGTTATTATCATAGAATCACATCCCAGAGTGACAGAATGCCTTGTGTTGGAAAGGACCTTAAAGACTATCCTGAGATTGCATTGAATAATGCAAAGCACTGTGGGTCTTGCTCCCTTGTCATTGTTTTGGATGGATGCACAAGCTTTTGCAAAAGAAAAAATGTTAGTCTTATGTATTTTCAGTTCAACAACGTAGAACATATTTCTCAGAACTGACACTTGGAGGCTTCAAATGTTTCTTATGGTTACTTACAATTAATGAGAATTAGACTCAACCTTCTCTGACACTCATTTTCAGTGTTCCTGAGATACACAACAGAATATGACACAGTCCACTTCATCAGACACAGCCCAAAAGGCACAAACAACATTCAGTGTGGTTCTGGAACAACCCTCTTGTATTAAATGCCTGCCACTGTACAATACACCTCAGATCATCCTTTTTGATCTTCTAAAGTGAGATGAAATAAGTTTCCCTGTTGTCAAGCCAGTGAAAATTTTAGTTTTTGCATCTCAAAGTTCTGAGACATCTTCCAGTTTCTGCTTCCCAAAACAGTGCCCTCTGGTGAACCATCAGAGCTGGCATGATGCACTCTGCCCCATTCCTGAAGCTGGCTTGGAAAAGAAGCAGGAGGAAACGGAGCATTTACGGTGTATTTGCACCCACAAGAAATATTTCCTCTAAATGAAATAGGCAGTAAGTTTCTGCACGGAAATACAGCATTTGAAACAACTTCAGCCAAGACACTTTAAGCATGGATTGTGCCTAGCAAGCAACTCCAGCTGTACTGAAAATGATCCCTGAAACCCTTTCTTGAGCACCAAGAACACAGCGTACATTTGATTCAATAGCAAGTCCTTAAAGTCAGGTTTTCATTTGACCAAAATGAAAGAGTGTAAGGACTTCAAATAATGGAAGGGTCTCCAACTTCCCTCCAAAAATAATTACTGCAGAGCAGAGGCTGAGCATGTAAAGCTACAAGAACCTGAAGACAAGCAAATGCCACTTACAGCTCCAACTTTCGACTGTAAGTACAATACGCAAGTCCATGAAGGCCAAGTGTTTTCTGAAGGAGAATCACACTCAGGCTTTAGTGAATGTTTTTTGATGTGTCTTACAGGCATATAAGTTCTCTTCATCTGCAGAAACAAGCAAGTCGAAAGCTTTGAGGCTTCAGGATCTCAAATATCTTTTTGGACAAATCCAGCTTGTGAAAAAATACTTCCATTCCACTGCAAACTGAAAGGAATGTTGAAATCTCAAAAACAGTTGAAAAAAAAATTAACCTGTCTGAATGGTACCTGTTCTGCAGGTGACCTGATGCAGAGAAAGAGCTCCATTCATGGAGAAGAGGGATGTCTTGCTTTGGTACACGCTTGAAGCACATCCAATTTGCATTGCAAAGGCAGACAAGTGAGAAGGATCAAACAAATCCACTAGTTTAAAAATTAATTGCACACCTCTCTCCTTTTCACAAGGTATGAGATGCATGTTTTGCTCTAGGCTGTTCACACCACTGAAGTTACGCGCAGCTTCCCGTGCATGTAATCATTCTGGGTTTGAACAGTTCCCAACTTAGATCACATCAGCACCGTTCCTTAAATTAAATTAGTGCTGGTGGTTTTAGAATGAAAAATGAGTATTCAAAATGAGATTTGTACCAGTTTAATGGAATCGTCTGAAATTCACACTTTTAATTAACCTCTGCCAGTCTCCAGGACTAGAATGCCTCACGTTGCTCTGACAGCTGTGCGATTGCTTTCTTATCTTACTCCCTGCATTCCTCTTCCTCAATGCATCCAGGGTGAGTGGTACTTGGCAGAGAGGGGTCACTGCAAAGCTCTCCATCTCATTTCTGCCTGGCCCAGGTGTGGGGCCATGAGGGATGGGCCTGGGGGAAGGATTTGGTGTAATCCCTGCAGCCCTCTGCTGGTTTATAGACAAGGCTGACTCCAACCAGGCCAGGGAGGCAACCGTATCTGTTCTTCTATCTCCACACCATAACCACACAGCCAGGAACTTATAGACTGTTTAACCTGTAAGTTATTTATCTACCTGTCTGAAAACTAGTCAGCACACATTAAAACAATGAACACATTTTCCTGATAAATATCTAAATGGTTTACACATTTCCAGTGTTGTATGTGTCCTAAGTTTCCCATCACCCCATCATTTGTCCCACTGGTTATTTACTTTCATCATCAGGTATTTTACATCTACTCTAAATGAGGCTGCTTTCAGCTTCTGTCCACTTAGATCTTGTTACACGTGTGTCTGCAAGACAAAGAGCCCATTATATAATCTCTATTCCCTTCGAGGCACTTACAGATTATGATCAAGTCATCTTTTTATCTCTTCCTAAGTTACTCACATTGTACTGCTGGAGTCTGTTGCTTCTAAGGCATATTTTTCAGCATTTTCAGCTTGGTTCCAGCATGAATCTTCTTCAACCTATTAATTAGATTAGCCTACGATGAGAGCTAGCGGCCTCAAGTTGCACCAAGAGAGGTTCAGGTGGCACTGAGGGACACAGTCAGTGGGCATGGTGGAGTGGGCTGGGGTTGGGATGGGTGACTTTGGAGATCTTTTAAAACCTGAACAATTCCATGATTCTATTAACCTTCACCTGGAAGCAAAGGACATATCTCTGCAATGCTCTGACACTTGCACCACCACTACATACGAGTGCAGCAGAAGCTCTTTGCTTCTCTTCAGTACTTGTTGTGTTTGTGTCCATGTAGTTCATTGGACCACAGTATGGCATATAGATGTCTTGCCCATCTGATTATCTACCAAAACATTTTCAGATCACTGCTTCCCCCAGCAAAGTTCTCTGAGGATAATTTTTTATAGTACAAGTTCTGGAAATGTGTTATTAAAGCACACGCTATTCCTTTCCCTCTCCCTTACCAGCAGTATTTTGTACAGTGGATTGCCCTTTTTATTTCTGTCAAATAAATTATCTTTAACCATGTGTAGGCGGTAAGTCTGTTTTCCTATGGAGACCTTGGCCTGAGAACCACAGCAGATGTTGGGCTAGAAAGAATAAAATAAGGCCAGCTTTCACTGCATGCCTACAAGCCATCCCCACATTAATTTTGTTTCCTGTCATTCTCATTTAGCTCTATAAACAGATTTAGCCTTAAACGATGAGTTCAAAGAGAAGAAAATAAATATATGTATTTGTTAGCTGTTTTTTTTTCTTTTTTAAAGAGGAATTTGTTTAAAGAGGCTTGTGAACTGGCAAAATCCAGGCACTAACACACTGCCTTCCAAACTGCTGGCTGGAAACCAATCTACAGGAGCAGGCTGGAATCAGCAATGGTTAGCATATTTGCATGAGTTTGTGTCTGTAATGTGCTACTGCTGCTTGCTGCAAAACAAAACAGAAATATTAATTCAGTGCTGAGAATAAAAATGAGTTCAGAGATAAATGCCAGGCTTGGCACGCAAAAACTAAAAAGAGAAAAGCATGCTGGAGCCTAGAACCTCAATCTTTAAATGGCATCTCCGTGGCTGCCAACCCATTCTTTTGCATCCTGCCAACACACTGAAAGATTTTGCAAGATTTCCCTATGAGAATGCATCTCTTTGCCCTCAGAGGTTCTCAGCAAATTTCTCATCTATTGAGGGGATCAAAATTCTGCCTCCCTGAAATTCTCCCTCAGCTCAGCTCTTCTGCTTCCCCTACCATTGCCAAGAGGCAAATCACCTTCTCAACATAAATTATCCGCTCTGCTAAGAGTCTCAGTAGCACGGGGGCAGAAATTTAATTTGCTCCTGCGGGTGGAAATCTTTACAATCTCTTTTTGGACTTTATCAATCCAGGAATACTTTGGGCTTGGACAGACAAGCAAAACAAGGATTTATCACAGCTTAATTAATGTATCACTGTCAGCCAGGCTGCAGCATTGACCACTGTGCGTCTCCATCCGCACGCCTGCACGGCCGCTTGCCAGGCTGCAGGAGCACGGTCTTTCACCATCATTTGCTCAGATCCATTTTTGCTTTCTCTCCTGAGTGTACAGACAACAGTACTCCTCCCCTTCTCAGCTCTGGAGTTCGCCACAAAAAGACCCTCTCAGCAATCCTGCAGCATGTTGCTCTGATATTCCGTTCCTCTGGAGTACTTCAAGCTGTAATGGTTTTAAAAACAGTCTCAAAACAAAGAGTGACGCTGACCGAGACCAACACAGCTGCTACTCCCCAGAAACTCTGCCTTCCCCTCCCCAGGCACTTACTCTTTCTGACAGCCCTCCCATTCCTCAGAGGCTCAGGATCATAGAAAGGCTAGGAAAGGACCTTAAAGATCACCCAGATCCACCCCCTGCCATAGGCAGGGTGTCCCCACCAGCTCAGGGCACCGTCAGGGATGGGGTACCCACAGCCCTGTGCAGTGCCACAGCCTCACTGCCCTCCTAACAGCTAATCTAAATCTCCCCTCTTTCAGTTTAAGGCCATCTATTTAATCCATTTACAAGGAGGAGAGAAAAGGAGAGGGAGAGAAAGAGGAAAAGGAAAAAGGAAAGAAAAGAAGCAAACTTGCCACTGTGTGATCCCAAGTTCTGTTGGAAAGATAAAGAGATGTGACAACCATGAGGAAAATAAGGAGCTACTGGGGTAAGTGAAGATGTTACCTTGGATAAAAAACTGAAAAATCATAAAGGAAAGTGGTCATGAATGGACAAACACAGGAATGCTCTTTTTTGCTGATATTTTGTGGTTTGAGCACCTGAATCTCTGTGGACCAGGACAGGCCCTCTCCATGTTCCCCAAACCCCAACAGGGTGGCCTGCTCCTGCTACTAGGTTTTCACATCATGGTTTATTTTGCACGACAATGCACAGAACTGTTCAAGTTTGCATGCTAGTGCACATCTTAACTCCAGCTGCTCACGTTGTTCAGTGTTGTCACATGAGCTGCAATTTAATGGCTTGTGACAAATCAGAAAGCAACAACCACCTCTGCCACCAACCTTTCCTCCTTCAGAGGCCCTTTAGCCCCCTCCCAGGCTCACCTGGACTACCTGATTTTCCTTTGCAAAAGATGCTCTGTTGCACTGCTCAAATCCCATGGCCTCCTGCATCTCCTCAAGAGCAGTGCTTCCAGCTGCCAGACTGGGAACCATAACACAACCCACCTGTGAGGTACCAAGTGAAGATCTGTCACTGGGAGGCAGCTGCTTTGCTGTCAGTAGCACTGATACTCAGTAGTGTCATTTCACAGCTTTGTTCTGGGTCTCTCACACCAAATGTAGGTACCTGTCACCTGGCCTACAGCACCTGTGCTGTGAGCTGGAGCACACGGTGTGCTCCTCTGTGGGGGATTGCAAGGCAGAGGTTTGTACCTACAGTGACAGCTGAACAAATGCATACAAGGTTGAAATGCACTCGATTTGTTAGGCCGTATCCTCTTCCCAGATGAATTAATTTAACAACAAGAAAGCATGGAGTGAGAATATGTCATTGGCTCTTTACTGTGCTATAATCTTCAGCGTCTATTCCTTTTGCAGTAAAGCTCCTTTCCCTATCCTCCCTTCTCCCTTCCCTTCTTTTCCCCTCCCTTTACTAGCACAAACCTATTACCAGAATATCCTGCTGTATGTAACACAAGGGCTCGTTAATAGACTCAGCACAGATACATTTTTTAATAAACTTTATGCAAGTCTGACAGATTGAAATACTACTTTTATTACTGTATTTAGTTATCAGGAGTCCCTGAAACTTTACCATAAGTGGTCTTTAACTTTTCCATAAAACCCATAATTATCCCTTGGGGATGCCTGTTAGTATCTGAAGGCTTTTGTAATCATTGAGGAGTAAATACTGCAATGTACCTTATAAAGAAGACATAACTCTTAAATAACAGAGCATGATGACTTCTGTAGTAAGCCTAGCTCATATGTGCTGATGCAATAACTTCTATCTAAACTACTCTTAAATGAAACTTAAGAAATCATTATACATCCACGCTAGACATTGTATTTCCACATTTCGCTCACTGGAGAGGGAATCAGCTTGCTGATATTTCCCCATGTGAACAGCTCAGGAAAACCTCGTTCACACCAGTTGCGAAGCATCATTGCAGAGACAGAAAATGTGTACCTGGGAATAAGGTTCTCCCCACCCTTGACAAAACGTTGAAAGCAATTGACAAAACTGAGAAAGCACAACTCACAGCCCGATTATCTCCCTGCAGCCCCACCATGCAGATACCTGGATCTGGCCCCATCACCCCTAACACCACACAGCCTCTTCTCAAACCCGTGCTGAGGTTGCAAACTCCCCACATTTCTTATGGGTTGTGACTTAGAACACAGAGCAGAGGTATGGTACAGCGGAGAGCAGACAGGAGCTGTTTTGTCCCTGGATGCTCAGCTAAGGTTTCAAAATTGCAGTCATGCCCTTTCCTTTTCATGGATGAACTCCTAGTTCTCCTTTGACCTCTCAGTATCTCTCACTGAGAATAATGCAGGTTGCCTGCATAACTGTAAACATCTCCCCTGCAGCTCACTTGTAAAATCTTGTAAAAAAGGAAGTATTCTTTGCTTCACCCTTCATCCATGGCCCATGGTGGTTAATGTATCACAGTGCATAAGAACACGATGCAATCACTGGTCTCACTCTCCTTCATTGAATCACAAGCTTCTAGAGTCATAGAACCATAGATTCATAGAATCATCAAGGCAGAAAAAGACCACTAAGATCACCAAGTCCAATCGTCAATCTGTCACCATCACACCCCCTGCAAGAGCCAACCAAAACAAATTTCCCATTTACTTGTGCTAAGTACATATTCCTAAGAAAGCAGTCCATCTGTACTCTCAGTTAGGAAGCTGCTCAGATATAGCATGCTACACTGGTCAGTAAGGACTATTTGTTTCATGAATGACTAGATCAAAGTCCCATGTCCATACGTTTTAAAAATAAAACAATATGTATATGTTTATGTATATATATATAATGATGAGGTTGGAAAAGACCTCTAAGATCATCTAGTCCCACTGTCCACCTACCACCAATGCCCCTCAGAGTCACATCTCCATGGTTCTTGACCATTCCCAGGGACACTGACCCCACCACTCCCTGGGCAGAATGTGCCATTGTCTGACTGCTCTTCTGGAGAAGAAATGTTTTCTAATAACCAGCCTGAAAATATCCAGGTGGAGACACAGAGTTTTGTCAGCAGCAGCCCAAGTTTAGGTTAAAGGAGCACACTGATCAGACAAAGACAACCAAAGAAGCCACTGCAGTTATCTAATCTGAAAACACGTAAATATGCAGAAAAAACTCCAAAATACACAAGGCTCAAATGCTCCTGGCCTGGGATATTTTATTCACTGTTTTTTAGGATGCTTCTTCTTAGACTATTCACCTAGCAGCTGCCACGACTCTTGGAAGAAAATGGAAATGAGACTGTCAGATATAACCATGTGGCAAACAAGAGGGATGAGATCTAGTACAGGAAACGTAGGACCAGGCAGTTCCACCAGATAGCATGGGAGAAAAAATTGCATCCACAAAGCACCACCCTTCAGGGAGCTTACCATGGCCTCAGTGCCCGTCACCAAATATCCAACACGGTCATAAAGTACTGAAAGCCAGAAGGCTGCTGCTATATTTGCCCTATTCTTTGCTGCACATCTCCCTTTTTTCCCCTCTAATCTAAAGCAAAAAACAAAAAGCATTTCCAACATCCTTCTTCCACTGTTCTCTCCCATTTTGCCCACCTGGACTTCTTTCTTACTTCATTCTCAGTTCCTTTCATGCACAGACACAGCCCTCAGTACCTGAGCACCAGTATGCTTTATGGATAGAGATATAAAATAGATTTAATCATGTCCATTAACTTCTCTAGAAACACACACTGACATACTCTATTAACTGTTCCTCTGCAGACATTTTTCATTTACAGTGTCTAATTCCCAATTCTAAGGCATTTAATTACTCTCACTTTGTTATAAGGTCCTACTAAATCTCTTGACTTATGCATAGCCCCATAAATAAGACTTTTTTTCCACTTTGCCTTGTTACTTTACGATTGCACAGGTTTGTTGAAGACATCTGCATAAATTTTTATGGGACTTAATAGTCCACTTCATATCTTTCTTGTGTACTGTTTTCCCCATGAATCAGAACTTGCAATAGCTATCCCAAGTACCACACAATGTAATTACCCAGAATATTAGTCTCCACGTGTATTAATCTCCCTCTTTTTCTTTTTTTTTTTCCCCCCCACAATCTTAATGTTATAAGTGTTCATACATGAGTTATGGGGATTATTTGCAAAATAGGATTAAGACACGAGGCAAGATTTATTTGGAAAATTACTCACCAACCTACCGAGGAAGAAGGTCGGGAACTTCATTAAAATAGATTAATGTTGAACAACTGTTATCTAATAAGACTAGAAGCCTAGAGGACCTGCTTGCTTATTGCAGAAATACTCCGCTAACGTGCATTATTTGTGAGAGCAACACGAGCTACTTGAGAAACACCGCAGCCGCAGCCTGGAACATGACAGACAATACATTCTCTTTAGCCACTACAGCCATTGATAAATTAGTTCTTGCCTGAAATTGGCATTCCGTCAGGAAGCTGAAGGGGACTGCAGCAAGTGCTACAATTAGTGCTCCCCACGGAGCGAAGGCAGTGACAGCACGCCTGCCTGCGAAGCTGCTAAGCATTCCTGGGCTGGTTTATGATGCAGCCGTTACGGCTTATCCACTCCACTCCAGGCTCCAGGGAACAGCCTGGATAATAATTCTGTAACTTGAGTACTTAACCTGCTTGCTTAGTTTGCAAAGCCAAGCCTTCACAAAGGAGTGACTCGTGGAGAGCCGCGCTCAGAGGCAGGTTGAGAAGCATACGGTGAGCGATACGCGAGGAATTACTACTACAGCCATTCCGTTTCTTCTCTGCCTTCTGTTCACCATTTCAGGCAGGTGACTCCCAATATCTCCTTCCCAGGCCCTCCTGTGAACCAAATATAAACATAGCAAACAATAAAGTGCGCAAGAGTCCCGAGAAGAGACTTGCACTTGTGTGCACGTGTGGGTTTTCGCAGTAGGTGAACCTCCAAGAAGAGGCATACAGCTTACACAGTATAGGCACAGACAAAATGGCTCTGCTGCATCAGTGTGGTGCCACAGTCCAACGAGTTGGATAGTTTCAGTATGAGGAAACATTTCTTCTCAGAAAGAGTGGTGCTGCACTGGCACAGGATGCTCAGGGAGTGGTGGGGTCACTGTCCCTGGAGGTGCTCCAGAGCTGTGGAGAGGTGGCACTGAGGGACGTGGGCAGTGGGCACGGTGGGGTGGGCTGGGGCTGGCTTGGGGATCTCAGACATCTGCTGCTGCAATGAAGGGATGGGAACCTAGCTTGATGCAAGCTAACGTTCATTTATTAAGCAACAACTCAAAGAAGCTTATATACACAGAAAGGCAGCGTGTGTTAAGATCTGATTGGGCCAAGGTGACCTTCCTTAAAGGTAAAACATCTTAACAGTCTTCTCCAACCGGAGTGATTCTGTGATTCAGTGAAGCAACAAACATTAGTGGGTGGCTGCAGCTTCCAGAATATACTATCTGCCTCCTGCCACGTCCCTGATGAGTGATACAGGCCACAGGCTGAAACCTGTTACTCAGATTTATTACTATAAACCTTTCCTCCTCAAACTCCACTCTACCTGCCTCTGCTTTTTCTAACCACTGAAACATGTTTTATTTTGAAGTACAAAATGCCATTAAACGTAAAGGCAAGGCAAGAGAAGTATACTTTAATTACTTTTGGAACTGTAATAAAAAATCAGGTATGGATTGGGATTTAGAACATGAGGTTACGTAATGATTGGTTTAAGGGAGCACTGTTTGGATTTTTACCCAACCCAGCACTTATTTACAATGAACTTCAGGATGATCCAGGAAAGACTGAAGCTTGCTTTGTGCCATGGAGGATTTATAGAAGACCAAGAGTCCGTTCCTAACAAGAAATATCTAATAGCTGTCATCAGGTGAATATGCTAAGATCTGAAAGTGACTTTTCCTGACTACTTCTTAGTTGAGTCAGAATGGTTCAATGGTTCTCCTCTTTCAGAGCTCCAGATGTGTCCCTTTTGGGTCAGCATCTCCTCCTTACAGATCTCTGCACCTGCTGCTTCTCCTGAGGCAAAATTTATTAAAGGGAATACAGACTGGAAATACAGATGTGCACGTCATCTGAAGGAATAGGCTCCCTCCCACTTTTAGAAGTAATGTGAATATATACTAAAAAGAATTTGAATTAACATACAAGTGCTACATTAAAATACTCTCTGGATTCCCCAGTCTTAAAAATAGAGCTGCTGCATGCTATTATGAGACCTTTATTTAAATTTAAACCCACAGAACTAAAGGGGCTGAGTCAGAGACACTGTTAATGGTGGCACTGAGCATTCACACATCTTTGCATGCCAAGGCAGCACAGAAGGAGCACGAATCAATTAAAGTCCTCCTTCCCTTCCACTTCCTCAGCGTAACCCAAAGGTTTTATTTTTACATCTTTTGGAGAATTTTCTTGTGCTCTGGACACATTCAGAATGAGTGCTGGCCTCTCACTGCAGCCTGCATGCATGGTGCACGGAGAGCACATTTCAGGTTCTGACCCTTTGTATCTGCATGTGCAATATTTACAGCTGCTTTTTAGGCAGATATGTTGGTGCTGCCCATGGTGGATGGCAGCAACACAGTGGAAGGGCAGAGACAGACTCTTCTCAGACATCCACAGCAACAGGGGGAGGGCAGGAGCACAAATTACAGCCTGGAAGATTACAATTAGATTTAAGGATTCTTCCTTTTCATTGTGATGGTGGTGAAAGCTGGAACAGGGGACCAAAGAGATGGAGAAATATTTTGGACCTTTAGCAACCTGACCAAATCAGGTCTTCTCTGAGAACTCCAGAGATCCCTTCCAGCCTAAATTACTCTGTTATTCTATAAAAACTACCAACACTGGAAACACAGGTTAGCTGCTTGTGGAGAAGAACAAGCAGCTCACATCCCTCAGTGGGTTCATCAAGGTGCCTCAGAACCTTGACTTCTGGGAAACAATCCTTGGGTTAGCTGGTAGCATATTTAACAGATGAAACTGCATCGAAGTGAGTGCAGAGCACCAGCTTCTGTCTGCATTTTATATAAAACGCTGATGCACTTGCAGAGGAAGCAGGAGATCCCAAAGGAAGTATTTACACTTTGCAAACACTTGCAGTGAGATGAAGCTCACCAGGCTGAAGCTCCTCTCCATCATCATGACTCCTCTCCTATCCCATTTTCTCAGATCATTTTATAAAAAAAAAAAAAGAAAAAACAAGAAAAAAGTAAAATGTCACCATACACTTCCAGTCTTCATAAGGGTGTTGTTTTGATGGAAGGAAAAAAAATAAAGGAGTATTCACAACAGCTCTGATTTCTGCAGTCAGTCAGATGTTATTTTAATCACTAAGTAGAGAGCGGTTTCCCTAACAACAGCTCCCTCCATTTGGCTTGTCCATGTGATGGCTGCAGAGATCTGCCCATCTTGTTCTGACTAAGGATCCTGGTTATGTAACGAGATACTTCTCCTCTTTTTGGCATTATTAGGACACTATTTGAATGTACTGCTTAATACAGTAGAACACATAGTGCAAAGTTTGTGTGGAATAGTACGAAGAGATACACACAAAACAGATGCATCCCCAACCTCAAGGGAATGAAAATCTGAGAAATAGCATCTGATAAGTAAGTGAAGCATATAAAAAAATTAAGATAATTTCTGTCAACGTCATTGGCTGAAGTCCATTAAAAGTTTTTCCTCATGTCACACTGCTCTGTAGATACCATAGCAAAGACAAGGCCTAGAGAGCACGACATTATCCTGAATCTTCTCAGTGCCCAGTAACCAAAATAGCCCTGCTTCCTCTTTCAAACATCTTGCCCACAGCACTTAGCTCCATAAGCAGATCTCAGCTTCTCTCTCAGCAAAACATCACTCTGCTGAAATTTGGGTTTTATATGAGTGATGTGGCATGCAAGATACTCCAGAAAGTGTAGGGAGGACCCTGTTCATCACTGTGATGAGACCAGAAATCACACTGGTGACCTCTACATTATAAATCATTCCTGTTCAAAAATGTTACCGCTGTACAGGGGAACAACTTGTTGGAAAGTCTGTTGGGTAGCAGGACCCACCAAGATATTTCCATTGTGATAATTAAGCTTATATTCAAAGCCAGATGATTAGCAGACTTCCTTGGAACAAGAACAATCATATGAAGTCCATCTATCCTGAAGTCACTGGATGTTGAGTCTGGCAAAATGAAAGGTCAATGCACTGAAAAGCAAAACAGAACAAACAAAACCAGAAAAGTAGAAGAGAATTGAATTACTTGAAGAAAAATGTTGAGACAAGAACTAATGGTGTTTGAACGGGTCAGAGGAAGCTCTGGGCTAGAAGTAAGATGCTTCTTACTAACAGGATGTGCAAGAATTCAGAGTGCTTGTGGCTAGGACATGAAGTTGGATAAGATTTCCAAATGAAATTATAATTTGCCATTGCCAAAAGACTACAGGGGCAAGGGGGAAGCTAGATTTATAGGCTAGTTAGATCTGCTACATTTTGTTTGTTGTGTATGGTGCATAGCTTAGTTCACAGTCCCTCTTTGCACAGTGCTTTCCTCTATGTCAGTGCACTTAATAAATTATAAAAACAGTAATAACTTCTGAGATTCCTGCTTCGCTTTGCATTTATTTATTGGCTTTTCCCATAAGAGATTGGCTTGTTGAAGCTGGGAGATAAGCTCGTTAGAAACCACAGCACAATACTTCAAACACATAATTTATGTGTTTTCAGGCCACTGCTGTGTAATCAGCTATTCTGGATTCTACCCAGCCAACTCTACTTGTACTTAAATCAGACCAGCTGTGATCCACCTGGACCACAGATTTCTAGGAGCTTGTCTCAGCCCTACCACTAATAACAACAGAGCATCGCTGATCTACACCCCCTGAGCAACCTGCCCATAGCTCAGGAGTACAGCAGAGCTAGCTCCATTAATAAACGTGATTAGGTAATCATCTGTTTTAATGAACAGAGCTGATGTGATTGTTGGAATCCATTAAAAATGTTTAGAGTGGAAACATATAAGGTATAAATGAAATTGCTGAGTTCACCCACTGAATCAGTAAAGCCCTCAAACATGGATTTTCTGTGGTGGAATGCATGCACACAGTGAAGTACTCTGCTGAATCCTGTTTTTAAAGCAACAGTTGCTTAGACTGACACCAAACAGCAAACTTGTAGACATATAGATCTCTGCAAGGATACCTGCTCATCATCTGGGAATGAAAAGGAAATGTAGGAAGGAGTTAGTTATAGCCAGGGTAACTCTATTGCTCCATTTCTTCACTCCTTGCCCTCCTCAGGCAGCAGCTTGGATTTCATCTCACTCCACTGCATTCAGATGCTAAGCCCAGGAGATGATAAGGAGCCTATGAGAAGGTCCACTGGTGCTGCAGTGGAGCAGCTGGTTCCCTTTAAGCTCATTGATGAGGATTTTGAGGGATGTCCACATTTCTGGAGCATGATTGGGGAAAAAAAAAAAGTCAAAGCAGTATTTCTTACGTAGCTGCAGAGAAAGAGGTTGGATTCAAAACTGAAATGGGAGAGCTGCAGCTCAGAGCTCAGCACAATCTGAAGATGTTCCTCATTGAGGCATACAAAATACGCATTTCAGAGAAGCTTTGTCAAGAATCCGTGTTCTCTTTGGGAAATGGGGCTCCCTAGTATCTAGATAAGCAGACTCAGGGTGAGTGCCAAAGCTACTACAGATAACAAAAGCCATCATATTCTAATTGATAGAACTGCCACTTTTCTTGCCTGTCCCAATGGTATGTTTTTCCTCTGTAAGTTCTGTGTCACTTCAGTTAAGAATAGAAGGTCTGAGAGCAGCAAGGCTCTGCAGTAGTCTGTCCAGAAAGGTAATTGGCACAAAGCAGTAATTACCTTCAAAAGCAAAGTGTATCTGTACATAACATGGTTTCTTTGCTGTATTTTCCTGAAGGAGAAATGTGTTGGGCCAGTCCTTGGGACAGAGAAACCTCAGCACCTCATGCTCCAGGCAAATCTCCCTGGAGAGCCACTGTGTGCCTGTCCACGGCCATCACAGCACCTTAGCAGCACCCCCATACTCATCAAGGCAAAACAAACGAGCAGCTTTCAGCCTTTCTATCCTTCCCACCACAGAGCAGGGGCAGCTCTGCTCCTCCCAGTCACACCACAGTGACAGAGCAGCTCCTCTTGGATTGGGCTGTGATCCTTTGCATGATCCCTTTGCACTGGTTAGTTGATCTGCTCTCATTTCAGAGTGATGCTTCCACTGCCCCAGAGGGCTTCTCATCAGGCTCATCTCTATTCAGCCTCCACCAGCTCCCTTTGACTGAGATGATCTGAAGATACAGATAAGAGATCAGTTTTTATGCAGATGACATGCAGATTTATGTGAAGTTCATTCCTAATTATTCTTCCCCTTCCTCTGTATTATCAGTTTGTCTTGAGGAAATGGAGGCGTAGATGTCTTTCTTTTTATTCCTGGTCTATATTTAATACTCCGAAAACTCAAATCTTAATCACTGGCTTCAGGCATTGACTTAAATATGCTTCTTCTTTCTCAAAATCTGACACATATGACAACAGTTATCACAGCTGGCTGGGGCAGAGCACAGTTAATACATCCAAGCACACTTGTGCCAGTCACAAATCACATATCTGTACTGATCCCATTGCTGCAGGCCTGAACACCCAGGTTGCTTTAGCCCTCACTTTGGGTACCTATACCCTTTCAAGAGGAAAACAGTGAATAAATAAAAGCACAGACATGTTTTGTTCTTTCTTTTTCAAACACAAAAAGAAGAAGCTCCCCAGTGCTTAAATAGTTATCTATATAGTTTTCAGGTATCCTGCACTTACTGTTATTTCAGCCCATTGAAATAACAACTTGATATCAGGAAAAAAAAGCATAACAACCACAGTTCCTTCCAACAGAAGCAAAATTTCAACAACATCAATTTTTGATCTCGGTGTTCAAATCACTCAGAGGAGTTATAAACTAATTCCGCAAGTTACATGCCTCATTCAAAAAGCATCACTGAGCAATATCTCAGGTTTCTGACATCCGTTATTCTTAAGTTTCTCTTTCTGATAGTTCTTAACGAGAAATGGATTAATGTTTCTGTTCATGTGCAGCACAACACTGCAGCACATTACAGCTCTAAGAATTTATTTTACAATTCCAAACACTGAAATAACCTCAATATACTGCCTGCTTGATCACAGTCACAACTCAGTGCTGAACAGTCCTAAGCCTTGTTTGTTTTAAATGGAAAACCACACATGCAATAGCAGGAGATTTTTAAGCAAATATAAAATAAATAAATACAAAAGAGAAAGCTCTGGGGGATCTTATACTAGCCTTCTGGTAACTGAAAGAGTCTACAGGAAAGCTAGGGAGGGGCTTTATATAAGGGCATGGAGCAACAGGATGAGGGGAAATGGCTTTAAACTGGAAGAGGGGAGATTTAGACTAGACATTAGGGAGGAATTCTTTATTGTGAGGGTGGTGAGATACTGGAACAGGTTGCCCAGAGAGGTTGTGGATGTCCCCTCCCTGGAGGCACTGAAGGCCAGGCTGGATGGGACTGTGAGCAACCTGCTGCAGAGGGAGGTGTCCCTGCCTATAGCAGGGGGCTGCAGGTGGGTTATCTCTGAGGTCCCTTCCAACCCAAACTATTCTATGATTCCGTGAATATTTCTCTAAGTTGCTACCAACTGACCCTATCTAAAACACCAACACCTGGCACCTCTGCTAACACTGATAAATGAAAGAGAAGCAGTGAGTATTAAAAGTAGCTCCAGGTCTGGTTTCAGGAACATGACTCACTTCACCAGGAAACTTATTTTAATGAGAGTCTTTTTTCCTTTAGAAAGAAAAACACGAGAACTGTATAGCATTCATCCAAATGCCTTCTTTTCCTATGTAAAACCCACAAGCCATCTTTTTTTCCCTTTGCTATCCAATGACTACATCACTCGCAATCAAGAGGGGGTAAATAACATGTTATAAGTAAAAGAACTTTGCTGCAAAGTACATGAAAAAGGCTTATATGAACTAAATGCCACAGCAAATAGTCATTATTTTCAACATTCATGGTGTGCATTTAATTTCTCCAGGAGAGATGCTACCCTACTTCAGTGTGAACAAGTTAGTCAGCTAACAAATGAATGGGAGAAACAAGGTTATTAATTGTCATTTCTTCCCTGTGACTAACATGTTATTATAAGCCAGGGAAGATTGGACAGATGGATGGAGATTCACAAAGCTGCATTAGTCATTTGCCATTTTCAGCCTCTGTATATCCCCAGATCACTGAGAATAAACATGCAAGGAGAAAAGCACAAGCAAAGTAAATCAGCATCTTTCCTTGGGCTTAATTGAGCCCTGCTGATTTACTGGCGCACGACATTCTGAGACACTGCTTCCTGTAAAGAAAAAAATATTTATAGAACAGCTGAGAAATCAACTAGCATCAGTGTGAAACACAATTGAATTTGACAGTATTAGAAGGGAGGGAAACAGCACAAAGTTTAGGCAAACGCCTTGCTGGTACTCGCCCGACGTTCACATCTTAAAAAGAGTCTGAAAGCAATCTGAAAACAAATGGAGGGTGGTTCAGACCTGCACTGCCCTTTTCAGATGAGTAATTGAAAATCATGTCTCTCTTCCCACAGGGTCACTGACTCTGCCACGTTCAGCTCTGAACAACAGACGGCACCGAGGCGACACTGGGTGACATCGTGATGCTTCTGCTCTTCTTGAGCAGTTTACTCATTCAAAAATCTCATTAAATTCAGCATCACTAAGCAGAGTCCAGATGCTTTTCAGCAGTCTGGTGAGCCATCAGAATCCGAGTTATTGGGTACAGGAACTACCAATGGGAAAAAATGGGTGTCGAATTTTTCAAACAGATAACACAAGTTATCTTGGCATAGAGACATTTCACAGGAACTAAGTTCAGTGATTTTTCTCTGGGGAAAGATGATCAAAGCAATCTAGACTAAAACAGTTCATTTTCACTGACTTTTTTACTTCACCTGCTTTCTTCAGAGTTTATTAATAGCTGCAACTAATTTTGGCATACTATAATTTAACTTTACGTTCAGTCTGATACTTTATGCTCCTCTGAGGGACAGTTTTCTGATTGATGCTACTCCTCACAGATGAAAACCTTCACATGTGCATGCCACATTTGTTTGTCTACCGGACTCATTCTGAGCACCTCTGCTATCAACCATCCAGGAGTGACTTTTTTGTACTGGGGAGCCCAGAACTGGGCACAGTACTCCAGCTGAGGCCTCATCAGAGCAGATGAGAAGGGGAAGGATCACCTCTCTTGACCTGCTGGCCTCACTCTTTTTAATGCACCCCAGGCTACTACTGACCCTCTTGGCTAGCAAGGGCACATACCATAATGAGCAAATTCTTATTTACAGAAATTTTGTTGGATAAATCAAGGTGCCATATAAACAATGTGCTTTTCAGATTTTAAAACGATTTCTATTGTCATTGTACTATTCTTATGCATTTGAATATTAGCTTCCCATTTCCTATGTCTCCAATGTTTCACTAATCTTTATCTAATCTCCTATTCACAAATGGGAAATAAGCATAAGGCAGTACCATATCACCACTACCGTAACTTAATTTTGTTAAAACACTTCTGCAGGAAGTTTATAACTTATTAAAATCTGTTATCTGGTTTTTAATCATCTCTTCCTTGTAATTGATCCTCTAGAGCTCACAAATTCTTCCAAGAGCCTGTCTGAATAAGATCACTTCAGAACAATGAAAGGTATAAAGGAGCCCATTAAAATTCCCTGTAGCCTTTTGTCATTATACACAGCTAAGGGGTGGGCTGGCCCATTAGGAGAATAACACTGGGATGTGCTGCAATACTGGGAGTCGTGCAAGAGGCATTTCGGGGGGGGGAAGCAGAGGACACCCCTGCAATAAGTCCAGGAACAAAACGTAAGGCTTCCACTAAGCAGAGGAACAGGGATGTGAAATAGGAGGTCTGACAGCTCACACTAAGAAGATACTGAGGTCAGAAGGGTTTGAAGGCTGTCAGAAGGAGGTGGAGATCTCCTCTGGTTGCGTAGCACCTGCTTGGGAACTTTGGGCATAGATGAGCACTGGAGCAAGGTGAGCATGGGTTATCATGCCACACATGAGCTGGGAGCTGGCCTTGTAGCAGTTGCAAACATCTGCTCACATGAGGATAAGACACTAATAGTGTGTTGGTGAACTGCAAATAGAAAAAAATGCACAGGAAAGCTGTGCTCATGCCAGGCTCTGAGCATGCAGATCATTACCTGTCAGTGCACAAGAGATTCAAAGGCACATTTCACTGGAAAGAAGCACCCACAGTTCAAATCGTGCACCCAGTCCTCCTCAGGCAACTTGAGAGAGAAGCAGTCAGCTAAACACCTTGAGCTAATTATGCTCTCCATTAGATTCTTGCTACTCCTAGTTCAGGTGAGCTGGGTGAAAAATAGCTTCAGTTCACCATGCTCTTACCATCAGCCAAATCAGATCTCCAAATATTAAAACAAAATTCTCAAAAATGAGAAAGCTGATTTATCACCATGTGTTACTGTTTTTTCCTCTGTGCTGGGGCATACTGCTTCAGATCTTATTTGCCTCTTAGCTCAGAAACATTAAGTTACTTTTCCTGGCCAAGCTACTTCTATGGAAAAGATTTCCTTGACATTTATTTACTTCTTTTTTAAATCAAAGCCAAAGTTCCAGTGTCTGTCTTTTGGTTTAAGCAGCAGATTTCGAGAGCCACATGGAACAACCAAGTCAGATTCCATACTATTTTAATCTCTGTCCCAACTTACACGACAGTTTCTGAATTTCTCTGTTTTCCTACTTCTCATTCCTGCCTTCGGAGCCATCTGAAAATGAAGATCTGCATTTTATTAGCTTTTGCACTCATTTAAATAGGGTAAAAAAATAAGACCCAGTACAGAGTCAGTTCTAATAATGTGCTGCACCAGGAGGGGAGTTTTTTCCAACTTCATTTAAATCCTCTCCTCTCTCTTTGCAGTGAATACATTAATATCCTGCAGTACAGTGAATTCTCCTGACCTTGAAACAGAGCAACCCAGAGCAGGGATAGAAGAGCACAAGCAACAGAAACCTCAAATTCAATTTAGAGAAGTGAGTAGGCTTGGATGGAGAACAATATTGTCTGATCCATGGGGAAAACTCAGCCTGGCAAAAACACCAAGAGCTGGGACACGGGGAAGAGCTACCTGCCTAGCAAACAAGCTCCCACAGCTTATGGAACCAGCACACAACCTGAGGGCACCTATGTGAGTCATGGCCTCTGCTTCACAGGGTTTCTAAATGAGTCTGCATCAGGAAATTTAGATGAGGAGTGCAGTGTAGGGATGTCTTAGAATATATCTGAAAAGCTGAAGAGTACCTCCTCTTCCAGGCTATCTGTTTTCATATTTCTTCAGTTAGGAGGTGGTTGGACCACCTGTAAGACTCAGTTAAAAATGACAAAACAATTAACAAATACTTGTAATACAAGTCAGTGATTAAAAGTCTTACACATCACCCGAACCCTTGGAATTGCCACTTCTCTGAAAGACAGCCAATACTGTGCCCAGCAAAACCTTTTATTGAAGTCAGATGCTGTAATGCAATGGAAAGTGCAACAAAAACAGCAGAGTAGCAAGGTTGTAAACTGCAGCGAGGATTTGCTCAAATGCAACAACCATGAGCACAGGAAAAAAAAGAAAAAAAGAAAATCTGCTTACTTTTAGAAGGCCTCAGGTACACAGGAACTACCAGCAAGATTTCCTTGTCCCCACTGCCAACTTTCAAATGAGGTCTGGGGAGGGGTGGATCCTGGCTCCACCCCTCTGTTCACTCAGGTGCATGGCATGCACCCGAGCTCCCCTGGGTTGGCCCTGCCTTCCTACCAGGTGCTCTATCACTGCTTCAAGCTATGACTTAGCATTTCTGCTACAGATGCTCAAGGAACAGGTTGCCAGAGAGGTGGTGGTGCAAGGTCAGGGTATGGGCTCTGAGCACTGATGGAGCTGTGCATTGCAGGGAGTGGGACCAGATGGCCCTTAAGCGTTCCTTCCAACTCAAACCATTCTATGGTTCTGTATACAAACTAGCTGCAAACAAACCACGAGTGAAGGACAGTCTGTAACTTGGAGCCTTGAGAAATGAAAAAGTCCCAGTTTGGTGGCCCTGGACTAACCCAGGGAGCTACAGGGTCAAGTATTTTTCCTTCTCCTGAAATAGAGACTTCCAGCAGGCTGCTAGCTGAGCTGCCAGTGCCTCCAGGTTCCCTCTTGAAGGTGGTCAGAAACAGAGTACTGCTTTTGCCCAGTGGCAGCTGTATGCTCTCTACTCCCTGATGTACTGCTGTTCGTTTTAAAAATATAAATCAGATGTTCAATTTCTCATCAAAATTTTAAACCAAATGTCAAATGCAGGGCCTGGGAGAAGAAGCAGAAGGAGGGAGCACTGCTTTGACCGACACAGACAGAAGTTAATGAAAAAGTGCTGCTGAAAAACAGAGAAATATAGGCTGTTTTTTGTCTGTGTAAAAGCTTTTAACAACAGCTTTGATGCTAAAATGTGAGGGAAAACTATTGCCAGATTTGGTGCTATTCATTACAGGTATTACTGAGGCACTTCCAGACACACTGCAAACCTTGAGCAGGTTGCCACTCCTGCTGGTTTTCCAGAAATGTTATGATCTGGATGGAAATCTGCTTTGTCTTTTATTCACATCAGTGCATTGAAGCCAGTGAGGGCCTTGTGCACTTAAGGGCACACTTGACATGACCTTCATGGGCAAGTATCAGGCAGAAAGCAGAACACCTGCAAGGTCTCCCAGCTGCTTCAGATATGTCAGGAATACAGATATATGGGAGCAATTTCTCTGTATTCATAAAGGACAAAAAGAAATGTGAGGCAAAACCTTTGCCCTCCAAAGCCTGATTGTGTGCAGAGTTCAACATTGCCAGCAACGGTCCTGCAAGGGGCTTCTTCTCAACAGACCCCAGAACTCCACAGTGGGCAAGTAACACAATAGATCTGAACTGCAGAGGAGGGCTGGGCTTCATGCCTAAATTCCCCGAGCAGCATAAGAGCTTGCAATGCATCTGGAGCCTTTTCTCTAACCTTTGCTCATATCTTTCTTCTATTACTGCGCTCCTCTCCAATCCAAGTATGAATTCAGTGGCACTTACACATCCAAGCATAAGGGCAACGTGGCTTCTGCTCCTGAGAGAACAAATCATACCATCATTAAGACTGGAAAAGTCTTATTGATATCCTTATATCTGAGGCCACAGAATCATAGAAGGGTTTGGGTTGGAAGGGGCCTTCAGGATCATCTTGTTCCAACCCCCCGCTTTGGGCAAGGACTTCTCCCTCTAGATTAAGTTGCTCACATCACCAAGATCCCCAAATCCAACCCCAGCCCACCCCACCATGCCCACTGCCCACGTCCCTCAGTGCCACATCTCCACAGTTCTTGAACACCCCCAGGGACAGTGACCCCACCCCTCCCTGAGCAGCCATTGCCAGCACATCGCTGCTCCTTCTGAGAGTAATTTTTTCCTAATATTATCCAACATGATAAATCTTGGACATTTAAAAATATCTCCCTTTGCAGTGGACCCTGAAAGCTTCCTCTGAGAACAAAGTGTGAAAGAACAGATACTTGTGCAGCAATTTTAATCAGACAAAACTGAGGCAGAGGGCTGATTACAAAGTATTTAGATGATTCACTTCTGTCTACAGCTTTGCAATCAAATGGCAGCTACCATTCAGCCATGTAATAACCGGATGACTGTACACCTGCCTGGCTATGCATATTTATAAAGAATGCATGGCTAACACTTACATACCTTTACAAGCTAAATTTTCCATAATTAGCTGAGCTGCTGTGAGTAGTTTTCAATGCCTGGGCTAGCCATAATTATACTTACATTAACGTTGTCCAATCTCTCAGTGTCCACTTGGAAGCAGACAAGAATTTATCAAAAGCAGAAAGTACACATAGGATAATCTCCGAATAAATGGACACATCAAGGAAGTTCACTTTCTCTGAACACTGGCTCGTTGGAGTCAAAAGGCATCTGCAGCAGGAAGCAGGTTTTTCTATGTGCTGGGCTCAAATCTAAAGTGGACACAGAACAATGCCAGCATTCTGGTAGATATCACAGGTAGACAAAGCAGCCAAAAACTGATAGCAGCCTGAAAATCAGCATGCAGGGTCTACTTGATATTCCATCTTACACAAGTTGTCTAGAAGGGAGAAGGATGAGTGCTGATTTCCTAACAAGTTGGTGTGTTTCCGTTGGTTTGGGTTGTTTTTTGCGTTTCTTTTACCTTTGGTGGTGGGTTTGGTTGATTAGTTGGTTTTTGCCCTGTTGCTGAATTTAGCATGGAGGAAAAACAATCATTTTCAGCTCATCTGACCCAGCTGTAGGCTACCTCCACTGACACTATTTTGTTAAGACTGTTATTGGACTTATTTAAGAGACTTTAATACATGTAATACAGCACTGAAAAAGAAATAGGTTATGGGTTTCCTATAGCACTGTATGGAGCAAATCACACCAGTAAAAGCTCTGTAGGAAAGCAGACACCTTGTTGGCCAAAGGAGCCTCTGGCCTTGCTAAAGCCAGGACTTCCCACCCCATGGACACACAGGGCTAAGTGTGGGCGTGCTGAACCTCCATGAGGGCACATGTATTAGGCAGAGGCCATACCCATGGAGTTACTCAAGTCTTCATGGTATGCAGAGATGAAATTTTACTGAGGACAGCAACATCTGCTCCTTTAGATCATATATTTGTTGACATTCAAACATAAGGCACAACTTGCTTTCAAGTTATTTAGGCTGGAAAAACAGTGCTCTGCTGCTGCTGAAATCACAACTTAATAATTCAGCAGCTAGATTTTTGGGATGTGGCAGCATGGAGTGAGGTTGTCCATTAATTCTGAATACCTCAGTGCTCCAAGTGCAATACTTTTAGCAGTCACATCTCCCTGAGTAAGCAGCACTCTGCGTGGGAAAGCAAGGAGGGGAGCTGTGCCATGGGGAGGGCCATCCCATCACAGAAGCTGGGGGAACATCTTCAGGCCCTGGGTGTTGGGCAGACCATAGAATCACATAACAGCTTAGGTTGGAAGAGACCTTAAAGATCACCTCATTCCAACCCCCATGCCATGGGTTGCCAACCATGGGATGACATGTGATAGTCCTCAGTGCAGACTATCACATGTGCTTTGTGCTCCAGCTTGCAGCCAGGGAGCTGGCTCCAGGTTTTTGAGATGGTTATGTCCCAGCTCTTCCAGAGATCTTGGCTGGCAGCCTCTGAGAGGACTGGCTGAAATGTCACCACTCTGAGTGATGGCAAGAGCAACGCAGCACTAACTCAGCACTGAGAAGAAGCAGAGATGAAAAGATAAGTAACCCAACCTTGCTCCAGAATTATTAGTACCAGAGTTTTCATCTAATTTCTTGAAAAGCTACAGTGCATTGTAATTTCTAGCACGGCCAAAGAGAAAACTGTTTCCTCTAGTTTTTCATATTCAAACCAAGCACTCCTAAAGGGTTTCATTTTCACACCCTTATTGTTTTTCTTTTATGTGGCTGGTATCAGTAGCAATCTGATGACACATTCATGCTGGTGAGAACACTTTTTGCTCTCAGTATGGATTTAATCTATGAAAATTATATGGGGAGATTGTATTACCATATGGAAGTTGGTTTAATTAATATTTTCTTCTTAATGCCTCAGAGGCCAATATCATATTGTTTAGAAAGAGAAATTAAAAAGATATATGGAAACTCTTATTAGCAATGTTAAATTGTGATAAGGAGAGACTGTAGGAAATAACCAGGTGCACAGATATGCAAACCCAGGCCTTTCCCCAAAGCTCAGCTAATCGCACTGATATGAAATGACCTTATTGTGGAAGCTATTTCTGCCATCAGAGTATTCCAGCTCTTTTATGGTTTTCTCTGTCTGCCCCTAGGAACCATAGGCATGGCTGAGATACCTTGCTGGGCCAGCAAAAGCTTTGAATCTCCATCTGATTTTAGTCTCAGCTGAAAGGCTGACCAATCCTGTATTGCACACCACCAAGCAGGGAATACACCACTCAGTCCCACTTCTTTCAGTTCCAGGGGAGATGGTGGCCAGTGTGCAAAACACTGTGAATTAAAACATCATCGGGGACATCAGAGATACGTAAGGACTCCTGGGGTGGTCAAGGACTGCAGCTGCCTGTGCTGTAGGATACCAACACACACACTCCTGGAAGAAGGTGCAGGCAGTTCTGTGCCAACCAGGAGCTTCCTGATCCAAGGGGATCTTCCTTGTCCAGCTAACCTGTTATAAGGCAGTCTGTGTCCATTTCTACTGCACATCTTCCCTTAGCACTCCTCTCCCTGACATTTCCAAAAGTGAAAGGGAGATGCAAACCTGTTCCACTGCTCATCTATTGCTTATGGTGGTTTGCACTGAACCTCTCAACCTATAGAAGAGCTCTTTGTTGTAGTGATGAGCATCTCCCATCTTACCAGGGGATCAACATCATGGCTTGCTCCCTTTGGCCAAAACCAAGCAAAAAAATTGTTTTTCCAGTAGAGCTTGACAGGGCTTACCCTTACATATGTTTGTCTGTTCAAAGCTGAAAACACTGGTAGGTTAGAGAGAAAAGAAATATTTTCATGTCACTAATATCTGGATGATTTGGCTATCATAATCATGTCCTAGGGATGGAAGCCTCTGTCACATTTATAAAATCCACTTTTATAGAAGAGAAAAGCATCTTGAAAAGAAAGTGTCTTTCAGCAAAAGACAAGTTCAGTTTTTCCTGTTAACTGAAATCATTCAGCTGATGATTTTCAAGAGGCATTGCCTCCAAAAGTTTAAAAATGCAAGTGCTTTTTAAGACACAAATGCAGTGACCACTACAAAAGACTACACTAAGTGTAGTCTTTTAACTGATTGAGTGAGTGGCTGTGGATCTTATTTAAAGAAAAAGAAAGAAAAAGAAAAAGAAAAAGAAAAAGAAAAAGAAAAAGAAAAAGAAAAAGAAAAAGAAAAAGAAAAAGAAAAAGAAAAAGAAAAAGAAAAAGAAAAAGAAAAAGAAAAAGAAAAAGAAAAAGAAAAAGAAAAAGAAAAAGAAAAAGAAATATTGTTATTGATATGACATATTATTGTAAGCCACCCCTAGAGTCACAGGACATGCTCAAAGAAATATCTGCATCAGCTTTGAGGTCCCTTCCAAACTAAGCCTTCTGTGATTCAAAGATTCAGGGTGGTACATGCACATCTCTGCAGCTTTCCTGAAGCCCAAGAAAGGACTGCTGAGGAGACATCTCCATCCCTCCATAACCCAGAGTCAAGAATCCAGAACTCTGTCCTGAGGATGCTTCCTTAGGGTTGTGAACAAGTTTTCCACTGAGTTTCAGACAGAGGAGGAGAAGGAAGAGAACTCTAATGTGGACTTCTCATCCTAAAGATGCCTCCTCCTCACCACCAGTCCTTCATTCAGTCCCTTTTCCTGTCAGGAAAAAAAATAAATGCATAGGCAGCACTCCATGGGGTGCACACCTGAGCACCAAAACTCCATGTGCTGCTAGCAGACTTTGAATCACAAAAGAGGGGCTGGGGCTGAGCTGTGCATGGCCGGTCCCACCTGCTCTCTGCATTCCCACTGCCTCCAGCAGCAAAGCTGATAACAGAGTCTATGGTCAGCCTGATGTCAGCACTGCCAGATGCTAGCCAAAACTGTTTGTTTCCATCCAAAAAAGCACTGTGGAATTTGGGAGCCAGAACACTTCCTGCAGTCAAGATATGAAGCATCTGCTCATGTGAGGCTCTGTTTCAGATGATGACCTCAGTACAGAAGAGCTGGCAACTGCTCTAAGTGGACTAGTTCAGAGTAAGGCTGAGAGTGTACCAATTTGGCTGGGCTATGTCTTTGTAAGAGTCGCACAGAATTCCTTCCTTGCTTAAAATATACATCATGATGGCCTTAAGAAAAGAAAAAAATGACACATGAATGGTGGAAGAGAGACAATTTGAAGGACGGCCATCATAACTTTTTACTGTTGGCTACACATGTACCGGTAAATAAAATGTCTCCTGAGTTCAAAGTCAAGACCTGAGACATAATCATCTCTGTTCCTTAACTGGAAGCAGATTTCATTTGGTCTGCTCCATTTGGTCTGCCATTTCTGTGAATGACATCCTGAAAAGCCAATGTCTTCTTGCAGGTATTCAGTGCTAATGAAGCAAATTTGAAAGGGTTAGGGGAAAAATGGTTTGTTTTTACATTTCTTGAAGGCAATTATTTCTACAGCTTCAGTACTTTGCCATTTATCTCCTTTATTCTTACAGTCTTTCAAAGCTCAGAGACAAGGGCAAGTGTCTGTGTGACACAGGTGCTCATAAATCAGCCCTGGTGTTCCATCCATCACAGCAAGGAATGGCAGCAGCCTGTCAGGCTGTTGTGCAAAACTCCCTGTGCTGAAAGCAGACTCTGACACTGCGCAGGCTCTGTGAGGTTATCTCCACATCCAAAATCCCAGAGGTGAGACTCTATGACCTTTGTGGGTCCCTTCCAGCTCAGGGTATTCTATGATTCTTTCACACGTCTTGCATTGAGAGATGGTTGTCAAGTCACTTCCCTGGGGACTCTAAAGGTACAGCATGTAAAGCTGTGTCAAATATAGGATGTGAATTGAGGCGGCACTGCAAGAAGGAGAACTCTATCCTCAGCTTGAAATCCTTCTGGGATTTCTCATGCTGGGATTCTATGATTTCTTCCCACAGGCTTGATTCATGGGCCAAAGAGTAGGGTAGGAGGCACCCCAATATTTCTATATCTGGCTTATGATCATTTTCTCATGGATGAAGTCTTAAGGTCCGGAGAGATTAAACTTCTCAGCTTTGAGAGGACCTACGCTGTCACCTGCTTTTCCAAATTTTATGGCCACAAAATTTGGCATACAGAAAGAACAAATAGCTTTTGGGCAAAAAACAATTAGCAGGGGAGACGCTAGAGTCTTGAATGGTACATTATCTATTACACTTTCAGCATTAATCTTCATTAGACTCACAGGATCATTCAGGTTGGAGAAGACTTCTGAGATCCCCAACCCCACCCCACTGTGCCCACTGCCCACATTCCTCAGTGCCACATCTCCATGGCTCTGCAACACCTCCAGGGACAGTGTCCCCACCACTCCCTGTGCAGCTGTGCCACTGCCTGACTGCTCTTTTGGAGAAGAAATATTTCCTCATATCCAGCCTGACTTCCACTCTTTCACTTCTACTTTTTACTCTCTAAAGTTCAAGCTTCTAATAAAAACTGCACACCTGACCTCACCCTATACAGAAGGGTGGAAGAGAGTTTCAGAAGAAGATTCATTCAGAGCTGAAATAAAAGCAGTGAGACACTCTGGAGCAGCTCCAGATAAAATTTCTTCCCTAAGGAACCTCCAGTGCATCCCTGCTGAAGTCCTCAGGTCGGGGTCTCTTTACAGCAGCCAGACTTGTGCAGTCCAACCCCAACAAAGCACAGCTGCTGCTGAAGTGATTGCCCATGACCTTGCAGATCACTTAGAAATTATGGCATAAAAGATCTAATGAAAAATTTAGTTAGGAACAATAACAACAACAAATCTATTTTGCACTTTCCTGACCCTTCATTGCATCCAACTCTCTCATATGTTTTCTGTCCAGTGGAGAAATGTCAAATCATAAAATGCAATCTGAGATCTGTAACAAGCCAGCAGAGCAAATGGAGACACATGGCCCAATGATGAAAATAGGTGAGCATCTCTGCAGTGAGTGGGTGCTCAGCACCAGGGCAATCGGACCACAGACATCCCTGAACTCCTCATCTCGGGTTAATAAAAGCGGTAGCACAGATTTCAGGTGGCTGGTTTGTCTCAAGAGATGTACCTCCCACACAGCACAGATTGCTCTCCTGTATTATACGTCCCAGGGTGATATTAGCCTGCTTTATTGTGAAAAACACATTACCATTACTTCTTATGAAGTGCCTCCTGAAGTTCCTTTCAAGGAAAGAGAAAAGAACGCTAGGAAGCCATTTCCCAAGCTGTTAATGCTGCATTTCCCCATTATTCCCACCCAATCTCATAGCTCTCAGGTACACACAAAGGGTCAAATGGCTGCTGGTTTTCTCTATACACGTGGGGCTGCTAAGCACAGATCTTGCAGCACTATCTTAAGAAAAAAAAAAAAAAGGATTGTTTTAGGTGATGGTCTGCAAACTTTATACCATATCAAACTGTGCTGGTGGCAGACAAATGCATTCTGCATAGGATTTAATGAGGAAATAGCAAAAAGAAGCAACTGGAATGTTACTGTGTCCAGACTTAATATTCTCAGGCTGAAGCAGTAGTAAAAGCCCATCAATTGTACACAGTTCAATGGCCTCAGGGATGCTGGCACAAAAACCACTGATAATGAAGACATTCCTTCTTGGAAATACACCAAAATATTCATTTGTTCCCCTAATTAAACTTTCATATAAGATTTTTGGTTTGGTTGTTTTCTTAGATGATGCTGTGTTGTGCATTCTGAGCGTGAAATATTTATAGCTGCACGGACCAAATTCCTCAGATGCTCTGCAGTCTGTATCTTTCACAACAGTAACTGCTACCATTTACAGTACTGCAAATCTTGTTTATCTGCATGGAGAAGCACAGGAGTCAGATGAGTCTGGGCCCGTTGCCTGCAGGTGATCAAAGTTCAGCACAAGCAGCAAGGTTTTTTCCTCCTGACTGGAGTGTTAACAAAACTGAAGTTGATGGCCTGATTTAACAGCCTCAAGCCATGACAACCTGCAGCTTATTTTCACCTTCAGTGATGTTCTTTGTTAGGGGATGGACAGGAGAGAGGTTGTCATCACTGGTCCTGATGCTGTCATGTTGCCATGCCCATTGCATTTCAAGAATTCTGTTTAATTCCCCCTTTTTGTTCTTATCAGGCCTGTATTTATTTTTTTTACAGGCAAGGAAATGAAGTTCTATCCCCTACAGTCCATGTACATGCTACAGTCCATGTAACTCTTCCCAGAAGTGAGAAAAATAAACATCTGGGAAAGTTTTGAGACCATTACAGACACACTGAACGTGCACAGCCGGATGGGGAATATACTGTATGCTGCACCAAAGCTATGATGTTTCTACTCACCAGCATGTCCTCTTATGTATAACATTTACCTACAACGGTATTATATGGAACAGTGGGAAGTGCAATTTGTCTTTAAATGTGACTGTAAAGCTCATTCAATGCATGGGATCACAGGGGCTTTGAGATTTGGAATTCCTCTGGGAGACCTCAATGCACCCCACCCCAAAAGCTCCTCATGGCTGCTCAGCTTGCATCCCTGCTCTGTATCCCTCCAGATTTCTCTATGGCATCATGCTGCGCTTCTCAAAACAGTTTGCTTTTCTTCGTATCCCTTTTATTTAGGGACAACTATAAGTTCACAGTGAACTGGGACCCTCTGCCATCTTTCTCTGAGACTCCCATTTGTACCAATACCAAGGTCAGATGTCTGTTTCAAAATCAAGCTGCCTGAATCTATGAAGCCAAGGGGCTCAGTAACCTTTCCAGAATCACTTGGTTGTCTCTCTTCCTTCTTTTTTGCAGGTACCCACCATCAGGGAGTGGGGAGTATCTAGCACTCTGATTAGCTGCATAAATAGGGATTTGGGAACCTCTGTAGTTTTTTACACTGCTTTACCAAGGGCATTGCTTGTTTATTTTTATAGTTACTGCAAGTCAAACACGATGGTAGCTGGGAGACAGAGCTATTCAAAAGACCCATTCACATTAACATAGCTCATGAGCAATTCCAGTAGTAGAATTGTGCTCATATTAAGTGTCTGACGTGCACCAACATGAAATGTTCCTAAATCAATTGTTAATATAATGTCATGAAAATATGTAACAATGTCCTCAGTGCTGGGCAAATTTAGGCAAATGCATTCAAATATGATGCACTGAAGCCTTGAGGAAAGAGTGAGATGCTTCTGGAGAGCTGCACTTGTTAGGATTTATTAGGGACACAACATGATATGTCAAAGAAGGACTCCAAGGAGCCTCTTATGGTTGTAAATGGCTTTGCATGGGGAATTTGTTGCATGTAAAAGAGAATAGCTATATGCCACTCATCTTGTACTGGGAATAGTTCAGTGTTCAGTCTGTCTGGCAATAGGAGTGGAAAGAAAGAAAGACAGCTCAGGAAAGAACGTGAGCTGCAAATGAAAGCCTAGAAAAATGTTTTTGCTTGCATTTGTCCACTTCAACCAAAGTTTTTTTTTCTTACAGAAATCATAGTGAGAACAGCAAAACTTCACCAGTGCCATATTGCAGAAGAAACACATAATCCATCATCATGTCGCTGGCATCTCCTCATCTGATGAAGCCATCACTGCCTCATCTGCCATGCACACTCTTTTAATCTTCCCACCTTGCCTTTTCCTTTGGTGGTGCCACTGTTTGATCTGCTCAGACTCCCCAGGTGAACAATATCCAGACAGAACGAAAGAAAAAGGACAATGTATTCTGATTTATATCACCCCGTGTTTCACCACAGTGACAGAATTAAAGCTCAGGGTCAATCTTAGAAATAGTTGAAGGAAATAAAGTCAAGGAATCAAGGAAAAGGAAGTCACTGATGAAAGAGAAGAGGCCGCTGTCTGTGATTTAAATGCAGGCTGATCTGAGGCACAGGCGGACTGCAGAAGCAGACACACAGACTGCAGTGTTTAAATTCAGAAAACAGCACTA
This sequence comes from Cyrtonyx montezumae, assembly GCF_038088225.1. Classification (NCBI taxonomy): domain Eukaryota; kingdom Metazoa; phylum Chordata; class Aves; order Galliformes; family Odontophoridae; genus Cyrtonyx; species Cyrtonyx montezumae. The sequence goes on from NW_027071826.1 coordinate 3,372,636, forward strand.
CAACATTCATGTGGCTGCACCATGTAACAGAAACAACTGAATTTTGCTTCGTTTTAACCCTAACAATCCCTGCTTAGGTCAAGTGTAACATCAGGACATCCAGCCCCAGAGTAACCTCGAGGCGATATGAGATGGGATGCAGCCAGCACAGTGAGACATCCCTTGATCTCATTTTGCCTTTCACATCACAGCAGTAACATCACAGTGGAGTGACAGCAGAGAAGCCCATGCACCTTCCTTAGATTAAAGGTGCCTGGAGTGGCAGGACGGCACCATAATAAAGCATGGGGCAATCAGGAAAATGATAATTCTTAACACTCTGCAGCCTTCAGTCCCTTTCATTGGTCAACTGTGGGAATCGAGTTGCATAGAAAGGTTTGTAAAAATTCACTGTGTGAAACCTTCATTTAACAAAAGCATCACAGCTTAGTGTTATTTGAAGCACAGCTTACCAATCATTATAAAGATAAACATAAACCAAGGAGGCAAAACTCTTATTAACTCTTTTCCTGTCTCTTATCTGTGGCAATTCATTTCCACCTGTGAGATTACAGCATCTTCCTGCCTTGGGGAAGATCTTGTTGCAAGAAGTGTGAACAGAGTTACCAGCAAAATGGCATTCTGGACTTTGTAGCAGCACGGCTATGCCTTATAAACACTTGCAAATGATGGGATGTATCACTGATGCTTCCACCACTCTTTTTAATAACCATCTTCAGCTAGGAACAAAGAAACTGTGCTGAGCTCCCTGCCCTGCTCCACGCTGTGTACTGGGAATAGAAAGTCACAGGCCTCCCTTTCCAGGTTGTGTAAGGGAGTCTGCACGGATCTGAAACAAAGGGAGGCAGCCAGCTGTTCCCCTTGCCCAGCAGGGGCAGATTAGAATGACAGAATCATAGCATCATTAAGGTTAGAAGAGACTTGTAAAGTCAACCATCAACACATCACCACTGTGAGCATCCCCAGGCTGGCAACACTGAGCACTGTGACTCAGAGAGCTGCCCAGCAGGACAACTGCTCCTCACTGTCCAGTTTGACCTTTAGGAATCCAAAGACCACGTCACAGATATTGCCAGACGTGTTTCTTTTTCTATGTGACACAGAAAATAAAAGGCCTTTGGCATAAACCTGAGTGCGGCACTTCATGTTTCATCGAGCCCATCTCCCTTTCTGATTTCTTTATCTATTTTTTTTTCTCTTCTTCAAAGGAAGAACCAAGTGAGATGTCTCATTTTGGGTTGCTTTAAAGGGGAGATAAGGGAATCTGAAAATAGGAAGCAAAAAATGATACAGCTTCCCAAATTCCCACAGGTCCAACATTAAAGTCAGAACGAAGTATAATTTCATTTCCAAATTGTAATTGTAACAGATATTTTCTTTCTGGATGTTTCTCAGTGGTACTTACGCCTTCCTGTAGATAACACTAATTGCAAAGGAATCAAACTTTTCTTGCAAATTTGCTGTAAGTGAAGAGAGTGATCCCGCCTTGGTTCTGAATCAGCTGTCATCTTGCTCTGATTCTTATGCTATTTTATGCTAATGTCACTTCAATGATTTCAGAGATTAAAAAAAATAAATAAATGTGAGAACTTGGATCTAGGGACTTGGATGTTAAAAATGAGGGGAGAATGGATGAGCATACCCACACTCAGCCAATGACCACGTGAGAATGTCTCTGATGAAGCAGGGCAGTGCCAGCTGGTAGCTCAGACAGCTCCACAGGACCAAGGTCCTCAGCTCCTAGTGGAAAACAAAGGCAGGAAGAGATTTCTATGATCGGTGGCAAGAGAAAGCTGTTCTCTAAATCTTGCATCAAAACAACAGCTCCTTCTAAACTCCTGGAGCAAACCAGGCCCCAGCAGGGTGTTTGGCTGAAATTATGGCCCCTAGAGCTGTGCCTCTGCCAAAAACACATTGATCTGCGCGTGAACAAAACCAGCCTGAGAAATTCTCTTTACAACCTCCCAAAGTCATTGATCCACTCCTCAAAGAGGAGACTGCTGTGGTGTTATCAAAAGCAAAATAAATCAAGTTAATGCACTACAAATATATGATGGCTGCAGGTTTATGGCTGTTTTAGTTTATATTATCACTAATAAAAGAAGATGCTCAAGCAGAGCTCCAATGGACTAATCTGGTAAGAGCTTTGTCCGTGAGGATTTGCAGACCAAAATAGCTGAAGTCTTATATCTCAGCTGCAGAGCTATGTCTGGCATGCAGGGAATTGGAAGTGCACCAGAATCAGAAGTGGTCCCACGATGAACATGGGTTTTTTTCTTTCTTGGTGGCAGCTACAGAGTGCAGTGACTCATGGGCTTGCAGGCAAAGAACCCCAAGGTACCACCACCAAGGGCTGGGTGACTCACTCAGCAATGGTCATGTTGGGCTGCCAACTCCACTCCCAAGCATCTCCCTTGCTTCCCACACAACACCAGGCACAGGAAAATAAGGGAAGGCGATTAGCAGTTGATGAAATCATGAAGGAAATAGGAAATAGCAGGTGGCTTTCCAGTAACAAATGTATTCTAATGTGGCTTAATTAGGAGGAAAAGCTGCTCTTTGGAGTATCCTCACCTTTCTATTAACTGCATCAACTGAATTTGAGGAACACACAGAGAACAAATTATCTGGCTTGATCCAGAGTGCATCACGGAGCTCACAGAATTGATCAGGGGCTGGTTAACAGCAAATGGCTGTGTGGAAACATGGGCAGGAATCTCCCAAACGTCACAATGCCTTGGCACCGTGCATGGAAGGAAGAAGATTCCACTATTCTGGCATCTGTGCAGTCAATTCTCCCTTTCAGACAAAGATGCCACTCTGGTTTAGCTCTCATATTCCTCATCCTCTTCTCAGCTCCTCTTCCTCCCTGTTCTCCCCTGCTCTGTCACTACCATTACCTCTGTTTATGGGCTTTTCCCTTCCCAAACCTTTCTGCCCAAATCCCCAGCATATTATTTCTGCTATTTCCTTCTCTATCAAAATACCAAGGGATGCTCCTCCCTTCCTGATATGTCAGTGACATGTGTTGGCATTAACAGGGGGCACTAGCACAGAACAGGGGCTGGGTGACAATGCAAGGTGACAGAATCCATCCTTTCTCGTTCTGACCACAGGAGTTTTGTTGCCATGAATTCGTACAGCTCCCAGCGCAACAGAGGTTGCAGTCTCAGTCACAGCAACACAGATTGAACGAGCACTGCAAAATCTATATGGTGGCCCTACTTTGGTGCCTCTCTCAGCTTAATGCAGGATTAGCAAAGGTTTCTGCAACACTGGTGAGCTGCTGTGTTTCTTTCCCTAATAAATCCCTCTTTTAACGAAAACCCAATCATCTGCTGATTGTATTTCACTAAAATCACATTCCAGCTTTAACGCAGGAACCAGAAGCAATTCGTAAGCAAAGCTAAACCCAGTGAATTCCCAGAGCTTGCTTGAGGATGACCTTCAGGACTCTTCATGGCAGCGCAGTGAGTGCGGGACTCAGTTCATCTCCTACTGCACTTCGGGTCTGCGGGTGGGAGCCTGGCACTTCTAAACATCACTTCTCAAGCTGTTTGTGTGTGCATTTAGAACACAAAATGCACTATGTTTGCACAAGCACACTTGCCTGTAGATGCGCTGTGGGCTGCCTGCTAGTAGGTGCACTCCCCACCAGCAGCCATTAAACCCAAAGCCAGGAGGTGCCAGCGGTGCAGTGCCAGTCAGCAGTACGCAGGGGGAATGTGCCATCAAACGAGCACCCAGAGGTAGTATTTCTCTCCCAGTTGAAATATAATTGGACTGCCTTGCTAGTTATGCATGCGGAACAGCAGAGAGAACAGCATGCTGAGGGAGCTCTCTGTAAGCAGGCAGTGCCCAGTGACCTGGAGTGTTGCTTGGAGCTCTGGCAGCCCCAGGCACGTGCCCAGCCCTGCTCTGGCAGCAGCACATTGCTCCAGCAGATGCTGCTTGGGTATGCACCATGAGATGGCTTAGGATCCAGCATGATGAGTACCCCATGCTTCAGTTGTGCAAAACATGCTACCGAAGTAGCTGAGCTCTGGGACTCGGGGCTTCTGGGCTGGATGCTTTCTGGAATGAGACTCCAGCCTTTGGTCTTTCTGTCTTCTGCATATTTTCCCAGCCTGACACTTCAGCTCTTGCATCCCTCCTTTTTCAGGCCTCACCTTGCTTTGTCCCTGTGTCCCAGTTTTTTCCCCAGCCCAGCGTAACTCTAATCACTAGCACAGTGTCTGCCATCAGGCCAAGGGTGAAGAGTTTTAAATGAAAAGAGAGGAGATACTAGTTAGATATGAGGAGGAATTTCTTTTCTCAGAGGGTGGTGAGGCCCTGGCCCTGCTACCCAGAGCTGTGATGCCTATCCCTGCAGGTGCCCAAAGCCATGTAGGGGGCCCTGGGCAGCTTGAGCTGGTGGGGTCATCCAGCTCATGGCAGGGGTGGGGCTGGGCAGCTGGAAGGTCCCTTCCAACCCCAACCATTGTGTGAGATTCTATGATTAGTGGTCTTCAATTCATTACTGAGATAGCCCTGAGCTATGTCAGGGCCAACACATCCTCTGGCACCAAGTGATCAAATGATGGGACATGAGGATGAGCTCACAGCAGCCGGGATGGAGGAGAAGACACTGGAAGAAGTGAATGAGCCCTAAACACAGGATGTAGTGAGGGAATAGGATTGCAATGCCTCAGCTCTGCCCTGCTGCCCGCAGTGCCCCAGAGCTTTGCAGACATGGCAGGAGCTCTCACTGGGCTGTCAGGTTTGCAAAGATAAGAGCATGCAAACCACAAATTCTGCTCCTGAGCAAGAACACTCATTCCTGGGCATGATCCTGCAAAGGGAAACCCGCCCCTAAGTCCATGGTCTAAACACCAAGGTGGAAAGGTGACCCTGTAAAGACCTTAATCTCAACATTAAAACAGACAAGTAGAAGAAAGTAGTATTCTCTCATACGTACTAAGAAAGCAAAAGCACCTGCAGTCAAAACTAAGCTTTAGCTCTTAGTTTGGAATGTAACTGCTAGACCATGAGCAGCTCGATCCCATCATGGATACAGGACATTGGTAGTATCCCTGCACCTCGCAGTTTTCACAGCAATTGCAGCTATCTGTGTTCTTCCTGACAGCTAGCTGGATGTTTTCCAATGCCAAACCTCGCTTGTAGGTCTGACAGCCAGGTAGATTTCCTCTCCTGGGTCCCTTCTGCAAGATAAAACAGTTATTCCATCTCCAAAGCTGAATAAAGAGGACAAAACTTGTATATTTAAAGTGTACTGGGTATTTTACACTTCTAGAAATCATGGCTGGGAGAAAGAATTGCTTGAGAAGGTGGGGTGTGTGGCATTCCCCTTTGGGAATGAGTAGGAGCACAACTCAGCAGTGCAAGGAGGAAAGGGGGGAAGGGATGCTGAGGTGTCACTCCTGCATAAAGAAGTGTTTCATTAAACCATCTCTGGGTGAAACAGAGAAAACAGCTTTGGGGGGTACCGTGCCCTTCGCTGTTTCAAAATGCAGTGGCTCATCTGGGAAAGGACACAACTGATTTTCTGTGTGCTCCATTTGTTCCGAGCAGCTGCCGTGGGTGTCAGGGCCAGGAAACCAGACAGGCAGCTTCTGATCCTGCACTGGGGTTAGAACAGGCTGGGGAAATTCAGCAGCACAACAGCATTTGTCTGTAACATCCTCGTACCCAACTGCTCATGACGTTTTGGCTGGAGTATTAGTCGCATCGAGGTTTTGTGGGAGCACACACTTCATTGCCTGAATTCCAATTGAAGACCCTACATCATCTAGGCAATGCTTAGCACTCACCAGGTCACACAAATACTACCAACGCATTTTGGGACAATTGTCAGGACATGGGCCCTCTCAGCTCGCCATGACCCAAGATCTGCCCACAGCTGTCACCACAGGAGTTGTCTGGGAGCACAGGTCCCTGTCTGCCTGCTCTGCCCTGCAGATCTGGCTCTGCTCTCTCCATCAGCCCCGCACTGGGCTGTCTCTGGAGCTCATTACCATGTATGATACAAAGCCAGCACGGCGCGAATCGGAGGGACAGGAAGGCATTTAATGGCAGGATTCATTAGCCTGACTGACTCGGTTTCTCCAGGGGCAGCAGGTCATTGCTCCACTATTACAGAGGTCAGGGTATCTCCATTGCAAATAGATTCCCTTTAGAAACCACTTTCTTTAGCTGTTCCACAAAAACAGCAACAATTACTCTGTCATAAACAAACTCACCGCATCGCATACTAACATCAGCTTTAGGTTTCACCTCCCTTTAAGTCTTCATTTATAACCTGGCATTTCAGGGCATAATTTGAATTTATAATAACGTCATGCAAGACCTATTTCATGGATTATCGTTCCATTTGGAGCCTTTTCAGTCATACCAGAGTAAATACTGGATCATCCCTGCAAGAAACTCCAAATTAATATAGCTGCCAAACTTTCTGACTGAATACAAATCACTTCCTATTGCTGGGAAGTAGACAACCTCTGTTCTGAGCATGAAGAAGAATGGAAAAGAAAACAAAATGAAACAAACCCCCATATGTTTATTTTTCTTTTTTTTTTTTTCCTCTTCAGCACTACATCCATTGACAGCTCTTTAATCTGACTTTTGTTTGGGTGGCTTTGCCCATCCGCAGCCCTGGCTGCTGCACGTCACTGCTGGGTGTCTGCCCCCCTCTCCCTGTGTCAGGAAGGCTGCTCATGGTCTGCCCATCCCAAAACACCCCAGTTTCATGGGCCCAGTTCTGCTGAGCTGCCTGGTTTTGATAGGGCTGCTGTGATTTACAGGACAACAGGTAACAGCTTCAGGTTGTGCCAGGAGAGGTTCAGGCTGGGTATTAGGAACAGTTTCTTCTCCAAAAGAGTGGTGATGCACTGCCACAGCTGCCCAGGGACTGATGGGGTCACTGTTTAAAGGTGTTCCAGGAACCACAGAGATGTGGCACTGAAGGACATGGGCAGTGGGCATGGTGGGGTGGGGTTGGGCTTCGGGATCTTGGAGGTCTTTTCCTACCCTAACGATTCCATGAGCAGAACATCTCTTGCCGTGGTGGGCAGCTGCATGGCAGGTGTATTGATGTGGCTTTCACTTCAGGTTGTTTTAGCATCCCTCCTCGTAGCCCAGCAGCTATCTTTTCCTGATTAAGGGAATTCAGCCCCAAATATCCCAGAGGATATTACATTCTTTCTTGTTGCATCTCTAATTTTCAAATGTGGAACTCATTTTTTTCTCTCTAAATATGTGCATTTAGAACACCCCCAAAATCTTCAATGCACTGCATCCAGTGTCCCTGGCCAACAACTCCGTCCTGCTGCATGCAGGGACACTATCTCATACTCAGCTGCATCAAGCAGCAAAAAGCACTCACTCTTATCGAGGCCAGATAACATTATACTGTCTTTATCCTTACAAACAAGCCTCAAGAAACCTGTATCAGCTTATTAAAAGCAAAACAGAAAGAAAAAGAAAAAACAAGGCTGAGATTCTTCTATACACCTTTATATTCCTCCCACCTCTATTCTCTTCTATTCTCCCACAACTCCAGGACCTGGGACATGAAGAAAAGCAGGCCTTTCTATTACAAGGTTTCTGCAACCACATGGGCTCCCTCCCCTCCTCTCCATACTTGAACACCTCAGCTGCTACAAACCTGTTCACTCTCATTCTGGCAGGTGAAATCCAGCATATGCCTTTGTCACATCACCCCATCAGTCACCCACATCACCTTCATGTTTTTGAAAACATCTGGTAGCATATTTGGATAATGCCAGGCTAATTAGTAAAGCAAAACCTAACAGGGAAACCTTGACCTTTATATGTCTTGGACAATTTGGTCTGGCCACGTTGAACTAAGAGATAACCTAGGAATGCCCCTAAGTTTAAATGTCAAAGAGGGAGGAAAAACAAAATTTTCAGTAATATTTGTCATGCTGCTCAAATGCCAATTCTCAAGCTAACAGCAGCTGGGATTTATTACTTTTTCATTTGCTATGTTAATCAAAGTGAAGTCATCAGAAGGAACAAAGGGAGTAAGGGGAAATGCTGTTCAGAAGGTGTCGTGGGCTAATCAAATGTAATCCTTTATTCAACATTTAGACGAAAAAAAGAGACATTCTGTCATCTAGGATTGGAGTACATGGAAACACCAAGTAAGACAAGACAGTTCCCCTGTGAGTCTGTAGGAATTGAAGTAAGTCTGTGTATTAGGTACGCACAAATGCTAATCAAGCCCCGATAAGCGAACGCTACAGGCATGAAGAATTTTGCTCTGGATGTGTTAAAGGAATAATAGAAAAACAGGACTGGATGGGATGATTTGGAGAGGTCATCTTTCTATTTACATGCCCTAAAGCTGGATGAAATACATCTAAAACTGTGCAGGAACAGCAAGATGAGTATCATATTTGCAATGCATCATGCCTTCTGACTTCGCTGTATGTTATTTTAATTTCAGATCCTGAGGCCAACAACAGCCTCCCACTCTTTGTCTGCATACAGAGCTGAACTGTCAGGTAATAAAACAGCGACAGAGCCACGGGGTGGGAGCTGGGTCATTGAGGCATGAACATGGCAAAGGATGAAGTAACAGAGAGCTGTTGGCTTGTCATCCAACCACACCCTGAGAGACGGCATTGCCCTGGTGATGGAAGGGAACACCCATTGCTGCAGGACCAGGTGCTTTTTGGTTAGGACTACAGCTTTTTTTGATGTCAAAATCCACAAATCTGTGGGAATAAAAACTCCTAAACCTGGAGGATTTTAGCATTTGAAGGGGGTTAGAAGCAAATGTTCTTGGATTTAGAAAGAAGAAGGAAGAAGATTTGAGACAGCAGGAGAATCATGCCCTAGGAGGGAAAGATCTTTAATAAGAATCTGTAAGGAGAGGCCAGCATAGCAAAACCTGTAAATCTTCTCTTTTTCATGCATTTTAGTGCCTCTAAACACAGGTCAATAGTACTGCTTTCACCAGGTTGTTCAATGTATAATAGAATTCTTGCTTTGCACTTTATTTCATGGCAGTGACATGACAGCAGTAAAGTCTGCCTGAGACCTCAGCAGAGGCAAAAAAGCATTTCTCATAGAAAACTTCCAGTTTCTACTGTTTCATGCCAACGTATTTTTCAATGTGTTCTCACACTGTATGAGATGACCCTCAGCAGCAGCAAGTGGGAGCAACACGAAAGCTGCAGGCAGTCCTCATGCATTGAGCACAGTGCCACAGAGCTGTGTAACAGCCCCTGGCAACGTCTCTCAAAGGATCTCATGCCACCACAAATATGATTTACGAGTAGAAAACAGAAATAGCATTCTGTTCTGCTAAGTGTTTTCTCCTGACCTTGCCTCATGTATTCTTACTATCCACTTGGCTAAGGTCCCCCAGGAAAGTGAACAAGCTCCTCTATTGTTTTGTTTACCTGTTTCAAGAGAGGGTTTGGGGCAAAAAGCCAGAATATTGGCCAGAAACTGAAGTCCTCCATGCAGAGATGCAGGAGCATCAGTTCCTCAAGATGTTATCAGGACAGGGCATGCCTTTCTCTTCTCTCTCAATCTTCTGCCTCTTTGCTCCTGGTGATAGAGTCAAAGGGAAGAAAAACTGAGATGAAGAAATGAATGGAGATCATCTGCCAATTCCATATTAATCAACCAGCATCCCTTCAGTAGGATTAATTGTCAGCTTCTCCTGATATTGACTGGGTTTTAGCCTGTATCCTGCCATGCTGTAGAGAACAGGAACCTTCACTCTTCATGTGCTGTGCCTCTATGCTTACCCTTACATACTGGTCCTCATACTGGGCTGTGTTTCTTCTGCCTGGGGTAGTTCACAAGCTGCTGCAGAGCAAATTCCCAAAGATCTGTGGAGTACTTAATTGTGTGACTCCCCTTAGAGTTAATGGCTCTATAAACCCCTATTCTGACAGCAGAATGTTTCCTGTAGGCAGTGTGAGCATGACATGAGCATCCATTGTAAGCCCTGTAGCCTCTTTTACTATTTGCTATGGAGCTATTATTGCAACGCAGCCATCATCTTGATGGTTTTCAAAGGAAATGAATTTGAGGGGATGCAATGAAGATAAAGGGAGCTGCCTATCTGGGAGCTCAGTAATAGATTAGTAAACCTCTTTATAGAAGGCAGGCCACTTCCATAAAGCAGGGAGATAAAGAAGCATGCAGTGCGTGGATTGCTCCATCCAGTCATGCAATCACATATATGTCACTCATATCCTCAGACTCATCTTAGCTGCTGGCTAAGAAAATAAGCCACATTGAAACAAGTGAGAAGGACAGTGGAGCCTCACAAACTGACACGTGACTGAAGTTAGCAGTGTCACACCAAAGACAGAAAGACTCTGAGTCAGCTCCCAACACCTCTCCAACACTGCTTTGTTTTCATAATGCCATACGTAATATGGGATTGTTCTATTAAAAAATAGTTCTTTAAATACCTTACCTTTGGAAAGCCAATCAATGCTACAATCAAGTCACTGTCATGATTTAATAAATGAACTGTTACAAGGAAATACCTAATTCAGCAAGCATCCAAAACAAGTGAAGAACAGCCTTTGGCAGAACAGACTTACAGTTTTGACCACCATGTCTGACAGCCTCACATCCACAGGAGGGATGGCTTTTCTAACAGGGATGCTGGCTGCCAAGGCTGGAAGGTGTTAAGGTGCCAGTGATGTCACTTCCCCATGCAGTGTTTGAGCTGTTTGCTAACAGGAGCTTTTGATGCTGATGCTTTGGCTCCCTTCCTATCACTTCTGTGGCCCCATGCCTTCTCCACCTGGAACAGGCTTTGTGTTTTCACAGTTGGCTTGCACAGAACAAGGTGTGCTCATTTTGACATTGTCATCCCATGATGCCTTTCAAGTTTTCAAAGGGAATTTGCAAAAGCCACTGTGCTTGCACCGAGCAGCATCTTTCACCTGGGAGTATCTAGGCATTAGGAAGGGAGGAGGAGTATCTTTATTTTTCAGGATGACAAGAAAAAATCTGGAAGCCCTCTCCTCATTTCTCATTACTCATGCTTGTTTATCCTGTCTACTCTGCCCCTCAACTACCAAAGTCCTATAAAAATACCATGTGCAGGAGAAAGAAGAAATAGCTCAAAAGTCCTTTGTGCCATCTGCCAAAGTAACCCTCTGCCCTTTCCAGCCTGGTGTGCCCAGATGGACGGCTGAAGAGCCAGGGGCACACCACACGGACCTCTCTCAGGTCAAACAAGGATCTATGAGGTTACTTCTGTAAGTCAGTTTTCAGCAAGCTTTATAGGAGAGGGGAGGAAAGCAAAGATCTCTGTGCCTTTTTTCTGACATCCTCCATCAGTTCTCCCAGCCAGGAGTGACCACGGCACCCCAGCAATACAGAAATCCTGGTCTCAAAGTTCTGGTTCAAGAGATGCAAACAACCAACATTCCTTCACCTGGCTGCAAACATTGGGATTTTCTCTGCAGGTACTGCTGGTGAACGGATATTTCCTCATAAGAGAGTTGTTCCACACCCTTTATCATCTTTATGCCCATCTGCTGGACTCTTTCAAGGAAATCTTTCTTTTTTGGACCGGGGTGCCCAGAACTGGTCACAGCACTCCGTGGCAGGGGGTTTAAATGAGATGATCTTAGAGGGTTTTTTTTCAACCCAGGCCATTCTATGACTTGCTTTATTTTTGGAATACTATGTGCTTTCTAAATGTATTTTTGGAAGAACATATACATGAGAAAAGCTGCCTAATAACTGGATTTATTTAGAAACAGGTCTTAAAAAAGAACACTGCCTAGAACTGGTCTGTTTTTCCCTTTGTTGAGGGCATCCTTAACCTTTAGTTGGATCAGTCCAAGTGAATCAGTCATTCATTTGGATTGACATCATCTCTGTCCTAGAAAGCCGGAGGTTGTGGTTCTGATGTGTCTGTGTTACGTTTGAATCCCATAAGCTACCACAGCAGAAATTTTCCACAGAAAATCACAGTGACAGATAAAAAGAAATTAGAACCAGGAAACACCGAAGTATTATTTTCCCTGAACTTTTCTGAAAATAATTTGGAGCTTCAAAAAAAGAAAAATAAATAAATAAAATTAAAATCACACACACAAAACAAAAAAAAAACAAAAACAAAAAACCCTGATGAATATTGCAGGGGATTAGCTTTCCCAAGGAAGAACAAAAATGTTGAGACTGTCTAAACGCAAACTCAATTTTCCATTCGCAAAGATTCTGCCAGCTTCAATTCAGACAATATTAGTTCTACTAGAGGTGAACTCCAGTGTTACAGCACTTCAGTCTTTCACAAAATACCATGGACAAAGGACATAGAAGTAGACCTTGTAGACTTTTCATAAAGAGCACAACATGATATAATATATGTGTTGATGGTGTAGTTTTAAATGAGTCTAGCACCCCAAAATTGGCCCCAATCCCACTTTCCATTGCACCTCTGCAGGTCCATGCTCAGCCAACTCCTCACTGCATGGTTCTGCCTTTCACTTAGACACATTCGTGTATGGAGATAACATTTAAAATTATCTTTCCCCCATGCCTACTCCTCCTTCCCCCAGGTCCCTATATATCTCTTAGCTGTATGCACAGGTTTAACAAGCTCATAATTTTAATCAATGAAATCATCCACTTGTAATTAACTAGGAAACATCAGCCTTGTCAACTGACCTTTCTGTTTGATGGAACAAATATAATTACGTTGTCACTTCAGTATGGTTTAACAAACAACCAGAAAATGTTCTTTAATAAGCTGCCACAGTGAGATGGCAGCTTATGATGGTTTAAAAGAATGTTTAATCTTAGTTAATTAATACTGTCTAATCTACTAGAACTAATGAACTTTCAACTACAATAGTAGGTCGTTGCCATTGTATTCAATGACACAAACACTACAAGTTGCAAATTCATCAAAGCAGAAATTGCAAAGAATAAAAGTAAAATGTGACCTTTGCTAAATTTATATCTATATTAATGTTCCTCTTATAATTGCATGGTAGGATAAAGAAAAAGATTGACCTACTTACATACAGCAGAAAGTTGCCAGCATTGGAGCCCTACAAATGCAGGTAGAAAAAAGGACTAAAATTAACGACCAATAACGTACAATTATCATTAATCACTATTTATTAAATAATCTGGGAAAGATTCCATCACCCACTCACAGTCCCTTAATTAGATGGCATAGCCACATCATCTGAAAGAGAAAGGAAGAGATGGAGGGAGCTGCGGGCACTGCTCACCAGCACTGTGCAGAGCATCACACCTCCCTGAGAGCCAACAGCTTCCACTGCTTCTCACATCTCTCCTTTTTCACCCTTCCCAGCCCCATGGATAGCAGTATAGAGGGGGGTTGTCACACCTTGGACAGCAGTGGACTGGGGCATCCGCTGAGGTCCACAGAAATATTATTTCTGATGTGAGCATGTATGGGGCCCCTTTCAGCAAACACCAAGGTGTATTTCTGTCTGGAAGGATTGGTGAGGCACCTTTGGGCTATTCATAAGCCTAATTTAAAAAAAAAGTCACCTAGGAAAAATGCATTATGTTATATAAACCCAGATACATCTCAGTCAAAAAAATGGTTAAAAAAGGGATACTTTTCCTTGAGAAAAATCTCTTCCCAAGTACTACTAAGCCTTAATAAGTATGAAAATACATAAAAAGTTCTAGAAGACTGCAGAAGTCAAAATTTGATGTTAACATTCAAAAGAGCAATTGTGATGAAGTACAAGTAACATACAGGCCAATCAATCTGCCCCCAGTCCTAGGCAAAGTAATGAAGAAGCTGATTTGGAAATCAATAACAATTAAAATATAGGGAACTAATTAATTCCAGACAACGGAGTTTTTATGCAAAATAAGTCATGTCAGACAAATCTGATTTCATTCTTTCATGAGCTGATAAATTTGGTGAATAGAGGTATTTGTGTAGAAGCCATAAAGCTAGATTTTTGTAACTGAGACAGGCTGACGCTCTGCTACAACACTCATGGCTAATCATGAAAGATAAGGAGATTATTTCTAAAATATTATAAACTGCTGTGGTTACCTGTGCCCAGGTGTCCTGGTTACAGCTGAGATGCGTGTAAAAGCAGTTATTTCCTTGACTGAACTGAGTGTCTGTAGGAAAATAAAAAGGTTTTCCGTGAAAGAATTTAAGGCCAGTTTTAGCTTGGCACCCATGTACTGTCATACAAGCAATTTCTATCATCAGACTTGTGAACTTTCAAGTACTCTTCATTACTAGATCACACTCATCTTGTTAACCATCACTGGACTGTAGATGTACAGGCATGAGACACAAATTCAATGTAATACCCTTCTCACTGATTTTATGTGAAATTAGGATACTTGGGACATTTCTGCTGGTTGGTTTTACGGTTATTGCACAATTTTAAAAGCAATTCTGTTCAGCTGTGAGAATACTGTTCTTCTGACACACCTGGCTTGTTCTAAAAAATAAGCTGAAGAGAAGTAAATTCATCACCTTGGGTGCTGGTGGGACTGGCAACAGGCTGCCTGAATAACCACAACATCAATGGGAAGGTTTTTTGGTCCTCGAACACCATCAAATTTATCCTGATACTTATTTTTTCTGCAGACATCCCCATTAGGATGCATGTTGAGCTCTTCCTCCATTTTCCAGCTACCAGATGGATGTAACAAAAGCCACCGAAGATAATTAAAGATAAAAAGGAATCAGGTCTCTAGGCTGAAGTAAATGAGTTGAGTTTTATTCATTCTTTTTGCCTCCTTCAAGTTCATCATTATATGAAGTTTGAAGACTCAATAGCATGATCAGCTTTGATTATTTTCATTTGAATTTCTCACAGCGCTTTTTCCTCTCCACTTCTCTTATTCATTGTGTTATTACACCCTTAAAAGGTATTTAAAATTAATTTACAGCACTCTGTGAGCACTAGTAAAAATATTAGCTTTCAAAGAGTTATGTCAATGAGGAAAGCACGTTCATTCTTCCTTGAAGAAAGTATATCATAAAAACTGTAGTCTGTAGAACAAAAGCTTACTTGCGTTTTTCTGCTCTTCAAATCCAACCCTGAGTTAACACAATGAAATTTAGTACATAATTTACAATAAATATGCATAGAAAAAAAACAACACCTCACCAAACAGGCATATTTACAGCGTCAGCTGGGAGAAATTTATTAGTACATCAAAAGAAATAATCACACATGGCAACAAATACAGAATGCTGATGAAAATTTGTATGGGAACAAATTCTTTGTTTTATGCTACCATGGCAAACCACGATGCTGGACCTGACCACTACAGGTATAATTTTTGCCAAGAAAACAAGAATCAACAGCTAATCCATTTTAGCTTCCAGGTTGCAAACATCCTTCAACTAGGAAAAGTGTGACTTAGAGCCTTTTCTAAAGCACTGGGCCATCCAGAAAGCAAACTCTGCATTTCACTAAAAATGCCATTGTCTTACTATTTTATTTACTTTTTTAATGGGGATCAAAATTAAGGTGCATTGTACGTGTTTGCAAATGGGAGGATGTGACTAACAAACCCACGATCAGAGCACTGAGCTGCTGGAATCCAATCTTCTTCTCATTTGCTCTCCCCATCTTCTGCTCCATCCTCCTTCCACCCAAGCTTGACCAAGAAACAACCTTCTCACTCTTCCACTTAAAGGAATATTCCTGTCTCTCCTAATCAGCTTTAGAAAACAGAATTGAAAGGGATATTTGTACAGGGTGACACTTTCCAACAGCACAGTGTGCCTGGTAGGAAAAGGTGCATCAAGGACAAACCTGCGTGCCTTACGTTAGTCATGAGTTCACCACTAGACAAAGCAGTGAAGCACAACAAAGACCCAAAGAGGATGACATTCACTACACCTTCACCATCTTCTTTTCTTTCCAACGTTATACATGTAAAAAAAAAAAAACCTTCCAAAAGAAACCCAATAATAATATGATTGCTTTTCACATCCAAGATTGCGGTCCTCTGAAAAGCAAAAAGCTTTTAAATAATAAAAGTGTCAGAAAAAGAAAGCCCTCAGAGTGGTCATATTCAGCCCACAGACACCAAGGGGATGAAGAAGAACCAGGAGGGCTTCTGAGGGGAAAGAAATCCACCCTAAGATGATAACAAAGGGCAAACATGAAGAAATACAGACATAAGGCTAAATTAGTTCTGACAAAGAATGACCAGGATTTTATGGGCATTTAGTAACAGAAATAGCTGTGGTGCTCCTGGCCTGTGGGGCTTTGCCTTACAACAGTGGGGTTTTAACTTAAAACAGCTGCTGAAGCCCATGGCATTGCAAAGACAAGCACCTGAGCAGGACACAAATCAGCCTTCAGACTGATTTTCTGTACTGCTGCATGGTGAGGGACTTAAGATGGTCATCACAGAGGCCATACTGTGAGGGCATATGGAGAAGGTGCTTTTGAATGTTGGGATTACAGCTGCCCACCGAAATGTTGCACCTGCTAGCTTTTAAGGTCTGAACGTGCTTGACCTTCACTCTGAAGTGACACAGTGTTTTATACAGGTGGGAAAGAGCTGATCTAAAGTGAAGGCAAAAGTTACTTCCAGTACATCTGTAAACTAATGGATATTGTGACTGACTTATAAAATTGCTTTCAGCAGGCACTGCTCACGCAGTATCTTAAAACCTATCACTGTGCTAAATTCTGCCTCAAGTTCCTATTCATAGCCTAATAAAACTGTCAGAGTAAAATGTTTGCAAAAGAAATTTCCATTGAAAGTTGCCTTCTGCCTGAGTTTTAAAAGTACAATTGTTTTCTCCAAGTCCATAGCAGCGAAAAGAAGTGAATGCAAATGGATTTGTGGGGGAAATATGTCAAGACTGTAATTTTCTTTCTGTGAGTAAATGGATTTCTTTTAGCGGGTGTAGAGTTCCAGCATCATTAATTAAGACACTGCAGACATGGGAGTTGATTTTAGAAGATTTGAGACCAGCTGCAATGCATTAAACTTGATGCCAGCAGTTGGAAATTTCAGCAGAAAGCTTTGAAACAAATTCCCCTTTTTCTTAATTCTCCCCTTCCTGTGTTTTGAAACATAACATACCTGTCCCAGGAAAGGAGCAACCCTTTGGTCTGCCTCTAAAGCCCCACAGTACTTTTTATTAACAGTGGCAACTGAAATCCCAGATGATAAATCAGCCATCACAAAAACAGAGAAAACACCTCTTCTACTGAACACGAAAAGCACGTTCCTTGCTGCAGTTGCATTCATAAGAGCACAGTTGGGTGGGAGTCTGAAAAGCATTAAATCCCCACAATGACTTTCATTGAAACGGTGCTCCTGAAAGTTCTCACACAGCCTTCACTAAGCTCTACGTAAGGAAGTGTATTTTTGTTATTATTGTCACCTCTATAACTGAATGAAGGTATTGAGCCAAAACAAGATTAGTCTAAATGAACCAAAGTGTGTTTGTTGTGCCCGGAGAAAGTGGCATCAGAAAAAAAATTCCACCACGCCGAGCACAGCTAAAACAATACCAGGAGCAAATATGTGCTTCAGTCACTGCCACAGCATTCACAGCTGCACCTTCAGAACTGCAATATATATTGCTTTCTCACAGTGCCAAAAGCCTAGAATTTAATTTTAATTTTGCTTCGAACATCAAAGTTTACAGCCGCTAGTCAAGGGGTAAAGCTAGAAAATCTGAAGCTGCAGAACAAGAGAAGAATTAAGAACTAATACGTATCCTTAAAATACCACTTCTCTCATATTTTTAAGCCAAATTGATGATCCTGAGGGTTTGAGTCACAAGTTTTAATTCCTATGTTCAACAGATTTGTGGGGAATAAAAAGAACAGCACTCTTCTTTGGTCTTATTACAACTGCCAATCTTGTCTAATTGGTACCAGGTACCACACTTTCCCATTTGGCTGTAATAGCTGAGCTGGAAAAGCACAAATCCATCTGTAAAGCAGCGTGGGCTAAACTCTCAGCACTCCTCAAAGCACTGAAAGTGAGAACCAGGAATACTGATGCTAAATACAACATTTATTGACTAACTCTACCTTATTACTTGAGCTATGGGCACAGATAATAAAATACTGCAAGATGGAATGGGTTACTGTAATTCAAGCACTCCAGAAATGAGCCAGAAACAGAAACAAGCCAGTGTTCTGGCAGAAGCAGTCTTCATGGTGTCTGCTTCTGCACAGGGATTCACCATATCATACTTTTGTGGTTAATCCAGTAATGCTAATGCCAATAGGGATGCTCCTTGTCACAAAGGTGGCACAGCTACTTAGAATCAGTGTAGAACCATAGAATCATTGGAGTTGAAAGGAACTTTTGAAGGCCAACCAGTCCAACATCCCTGTGATGAACAGGGACACCCACACCTCCATCGAGTGCTCAGAGCCCCCTCCTCTGACCCTGGCTGCTTTCAGGGACAGGGCACCACCACCACAGCCTCCATATGTAAAGAGTAACCAATGTTTAATTGGAGGGAAGTCATCACAGTTGCTGTCTTCTCCCCAGAGAGGACCAGATGGCCTTTAAAGGCCCTTTCCAACTCACATGATCCTATGATTTCCAGTGCACTGCCATTGTTTCTAAAACAGTGTCCCATTGTGTCAAAGCAACACATCAGATAAGCAAAGACAGGAGTTTTTTCAGACTGCAAAGACACAGGTGCTACCCAGGCTGCTGTTGGCAACACAGCAGATGGCTTTTCTCTGGGTTGGTATTTCTCAGACGTAGTGTAATGGTTATCCATTCATAATGCACCCAGTTGAGGCAATGAGAAGAATGGGAAGGGCAGATTATCATTAGCCCTGTGCAGCAATCAGATACTAAAAAATGCAAATCATTATTTCAGCTTGTCTGAATACTTCTCGTCTTCATAGTAATGTATAGCTAGCATGTACTTTACCTGGTCATGGAAAAAGTATTTGCTTAGGCAGACCACTAAGCTGTTGTGTTGGGTCTTGGAGCCATGGTGATTTTAATTGGGAGTGAACAGATCTCTGCACTCAGCAGCTGCAAAGGCATTTAAGGGAAAGGTGTAATCAGTTGTCCTTATCTAGCTTAAGTGCATAGGAGTTTTAGCCACCTTATTTCATAATAGTATGGATTTCTCTTCAGCTATTATTTCTCCGTGCTTATCTCATTGTAAAGGTCTGTGTCCCTATTGAAATATTGACAATGAGAACTTTTGAGTAAGAAAAAAAAACAACAAATTCTTGCTCTTTCTAGCCCTCCTCATTTCTGATGGTATTGTTCCTTCCTTTGCAATACAAGATGAAGTATTCTCAGAAACACTATTGATGCTTCTTTCCCAGTACTTTAATATTAGTGCTGTAACACTCAGAAAATGTAGAGCAGGGGAGAACTGCAATATTATACCTAAATCTGCCACTGTTCTAGTTGCTGTCCAAAACTGCAGTGAAGTGAGAAAGATGATTCCCACTGATCTCAAAGAAGAATGGACGGGGTTCACATGGGATGTAGAGAAAAAAAAAAAACAGGCTTCTGTTATTTCCTCAGTTTGCTCTTCTTCCCTCATTCCTTGCCAGAACCCCATGATGTTTGTCTGTATTTTGAAAGACTTTCTGTTTCAAGTCATAATTATTTTTGTTTTTATATATAAGTATTTTTGAGGTTTCTGGACAATTTGGCAGAAAAGATTAGATTTAACTGGCATGGTCATGCATAAAATTATTTATTTTCAGGCAAGTCATGTTACCAGTTGACATCAAGAGAAGAAATGATTAGCTATAAACTGGTGAAACATAAGAAATTAAAACCTTTTTGATTCTATCACAGCTACTTGAGTAATTCATGCCCAAGTTTATAACAGCAGACTACATTCACTACATCCTGCTTCAATAAGGAAATAATCAAAATGGTCAAAAGAAAGAAGTGAAGAAACCTCCTACAGACCAACAGGTGTCAGAGTCACTGCCCTGGAGGTGTTCAAGAACCATGGAGATGTGGCACCAAGGGATGCGGGCAGTGGGCATGGGAAGGGTAGGTTGGGCTTGGGGATTCCAGAGGTCTTTTCCAACCTGAATGATTCAGTGACCCACCAGACACAGGAGAACAGATACAGAGGTGGTTACTGTGAACATGGCTGTGATGTCCAGCTGACTGGATGTTAAGTTCACATTAAAATTCTGCAAGTCAAATGCACAGCTCTGTAGCCCCACTTCAGGGGATGCTGCTGAACTGCTGGAAGGTTTTGTTCAGGTAGTTTCCTCTATTACATTCTGAGGGCTTAAAAGTATGCAGTCTGACTATAAATCCCCTCATAGCAACAAATACCCTAAGCCTTTTATGTTCAATAAGTGACAGAGCCAGATCGGACACATGGAAGTCCTCAATCTGGTTTTGTTACAAGACTCTTACTGAAAAAATATGCCTTCCACAGCAAAGACTCTGCACAGCTCCAGGTTCTCCAGACACAGAATTTAACTAATAAAAACAGAGCTCAAAACTCATTGGAAATTGATTTGGAGATTACACTAACTGGATACATAGCATGATCAGATTCAAACCATTAGAGATAATGCAATGTGTCTGCACACACACTGAACGAGCCTGTATTGCCAGGAATGAACATGCAGTGATCTATGAGATGCAGAATAAATTATAACTCAGGGAACCACATTTCTGAGAGCATAAATGGGGAATATTTGTTAGAACAGGCTGAACCTCTGCAAAAAAATAATAATGATAATAATTGCTGATTAATCAAGAATTACCTCCTTATACTGTCAAAAATCAGTTAAATGCAAGTAAATCTACTTTATATCATCAAAACAATGAGTGTAGCTTGATTTTATGGACAATTTGCATTGCTATTGTTCATAAAAAAAGTTAAATGATAACAAGCAGTGGAAATTTGCTTGCTGTGCCCCTGTTACTGTGCACTGAATAATTACAGGTGTGACAGATCTGTTTGGATGAGCATCCCAACAGTAATGCATCTTCACTGTGGCAGTGAAGAGAATGGAAATTTCTTGAAAGAGCTCTTTCCTCATGAGCCTGGCTGCATTTCTTGCTGTTATGTTGGATTACAGATTAAATGCACAATCCCCTTGGAGAAGGAGGCTGGTGTGCAAAGGAAACAAAGACATCAGCTTTTGCAGCACAGAGTAGCAGAAGGGAACTAACCTCCTGGGCACGATTAGGGTAAAAAGAATAACTGATGTGAATACCTAAGAGAAAGTATAAGGCTGAAATCAAGTAATACAAAAATTGGTGATTGGTGACAGCCAACATACCTTTACTAAGAGCAAATAACGCCTGACAAATTTAGTGTCCTTCTACAATGGATTTGACAGTGTTAGAGGATAAGAAAAGAGCAGTCGATGTCATCTACCAAGGTTTGTGTAAAGCTCGCAGCACTGTCCCACACAATAACCCTGTTTCTAATTTGGAGAGACATGGATTTGATGGATGAGCCACTTGGTGGATAAGGAGTTGGCTGGATTGTCACACTCAAAGAATTCCAGTCAACAGCTCACTCTCCACGTGGAGAGCAGTGATGATATTCCTCAGGGGTAATGATATCAAGATCCCATCTGGATTCAGAAGGGTAATGGAACAGAGACACAGGAAAGACCCCGAAGAGCCATCACTTCTACCACAGTTCCTGATAAGTGCAGTCACTATCAGATAAGAAGTCATAAAACCCCAGCAATTTTTTTAAACATACCTGAAATGCAATTATAAGTCTAACTTCATACTGCTGCATCCTTACAGACCAGGAGTTTCTACATTTCTCCAAATATTTTATATATGCAGAAAACCCTTAATATGTGAAAGAGTATTAATAACCTATCATTTTTTCCAGCTTCCAAAGTGCTATGTTCATTTTCTTCTAAGTTATATCTTTGGAAGTTAATGTAACTACTTGCTTGACACTTATATTTCAATCTGGCTGAAAAACACTGGGCAAGTGCACAAGACAAGAGAAGTACAGGATTATTGATAGTATCTAATGGCTTACTAATGGCCTCAGAGGGAAACTTCTGGCCCCTGCTCATGCCAATCATCTTATTGGTAATATCTGAGGTAGTAGATCATAGATAGGGGTGGAGAACTTTTAGAAGTAAACTATATAGCCACTACAACTCTGTCATGGAAAAGCAGGCAGAATTCACACATTTAGAGAAGAAAATACATACTGTCAAGAAGAAGTGTGCTAGTTTATGTCCAGCAGCTTTCATACTTCTCTAAGAATGAATTAGGAATTAAACTCTTTATTTTTAATACTAGTGATGGGTACTTATTAATATGAATAACATTATTAAGATTAAAAATGCAGATGCTCGCTAAATAGAAAGGATTAGAGAAATATCAAGGAAAAAAAAAAGAGGAGGACTTAAATATAAATGTAAAGAAAATCCAAATGTGACTCACATACATGGACCTTGCAGTAACTGATTTATTTGGCCAAAATATTAGCTTTGGACTGCCTAATGGAGTTCATCGTCTTGCATTACAACATGATGTGGAATATACAGATAGATGAGGGAGAGATATTTCCTTCAAGAAAAGTCTGTTAAAATATGGCCGTGGCTCTTCCTCTGTATTTTGCAGAGTCTACAGGGTAGTAAAGTGGAAAAGGACTTTGGAAAGTCACATTCATTCCAGGGTGCTGGAAAGCATTTTGCAGCCTTCAGGCTTTAACAGCTTGGAAGGGATGCTCTATGGATCCTTCTGGATGAGATATCCATTATCAGCTTGTCCTCAAGGACATTTGATTCAGAGACCCCAAGTGTCCTCTCCAGTCCTACATACATTGCACAAGAATAGACCTACCACTCTGCAGCCTTGCAAGTCTTCCAGCAACAAGCAGAAAGAAAAGAAAGAGCAACCCATGGTTGCTGCCTGCAGGGCATGTAAGACTGGCAATTTTGGATTCTTAGTGACCTGGCCTCTTTACAGCCCACACTCTTCCCAGACACCAGTTTTGTCTGTACTCCTCCTGCTCTGAGATCACAGCTCAGCAACATAGAGCTTGGCCTGGGAATGTTCTGGAAGAGGTGAGTTTTGTCCTGCTGGTTGTTCCTCCTCTGATTTTCCTCCTGTTTGTTGGCTGACAACCAGATATGTGCTCCAGAGAACAAAAGATAACCTTGAAAACATTCCCTTCTAAACCTGCTCAAGAGTGAGGAGTCATTGTACATTGCATCATTCTTTCATGAAGACTGCAGGGTAAATAACCCAAAGAATATTATTCACAGAAAATAATGAAACGGATGGTACATTTTGCTTGGCTTATCCAGATGGTAAACAGACAACCAGTAAACAAAGAGAGGCTCACCTTTTGCAGATGGTCAAGGCTCACCAATAATTCCACAGGGAGGGATCTCCAACAAGAAATCCTTCCCTAATGGTGGTCAGTCCTTACATGGGGTATGGGAGAGGTGGGGTCAGACTCCTTCTGCTCACACAGTGCACTGCCTTCACCTGTGCTCCCGTGGCTGACTCAGTGCTCACCTCAGCTGATCCAGCAGTGGTTCAGGCCGTGATTCAGCAGTTCCCATATAGATGACCATACTTAACCATAAAACCCAAACTTTTTGTGCCATATTTTGTTTCTTTTTAAAGTAAGCCATTTGCACCTGACTTCACAATTTTCTGTGTGCTTGCTAAAAGCCAAACAAACAAACAAAACAGTAATAATAAAAAACCAAACAAAAAAAAAACAGGTAACTCATGCATTCATGTAAAGGAATTACAGGTCTTTCACACTGTAGCTCATTCTGCCTAATGATGTCTCTCTCTTCTCCTTATTCACCTAACATTTTCCCACTAAGAAAATAAAGTTAGTTAGTTCTTTCAAAGCTGTATATTAGCAGGTCTTCCATTAGCTACAAATCAGCTTTTCCTTTATCGATCTGCTTGTCCTGAAAAACTTACTTACATTAATTGAAAAAAAAACTGAAGTAGAATGGAGGTGAATATCTTTCTATTCGTCACGACAGTTAGATCTGAACTGGAAAAACTTCTGTTAAAAGGTTAAGCCTCAGGTTAAGCGGTTTTCCAGGAAATCTGTAATGATTAACTATCTTCATGACCCCAGTTAAGACCCCAGGAAATCTGATTAACTATCTTCATGACCCCAGTTAAGACCAAGTCCCAAATAGAGATACAGGCTTGTAGAACGCCAGGATATAATGATAGTAACGCAATTGCATTTCTCCTTTTTGCTCCTATTGGTGTATTCAGGGATGCTGAGCACACTGTTTCCAAAGATTTTTCATGACTATGTAATGTCGCTCCAATGATGCCATTATGTGAAAGTTGTTCTTTGTTTTCCATGGTAGCCAAGAGAAACAAATGGGAGATGGGAGTGTCCATTGAATGGAGAGAGAACTGAGCCAAGGGAGCTACATTCATTTTATCATGGCTCCTATGGCCACGATAGGAACGTACCCATAAATTGCAGCAGTTGTCTCTATAGGCCCAGCATCCTTATGTTTCACATATTTTACTGTGGCCCAGCTCCAGCCTGGTGCAGTGCCTTGAGTGTTGGCCCATGGTGGGCATGTGTTGGGTGCACTCTTCAGCTGAGCTACGTCCCAAATCAATTTTCACATGCCAAAAATGCTACATACTGCAAAATAAATTAATTGAAAAATAAAAATAAGTGCAGTATAGTGATGAAGTCTGAAGATTTGCTTAAAAAAAAAAGTGAATTCCTGGTCCAAATTAAAACAGTGATATCAAACATACACAAAAGGAACACCAGCCTACATCTGAGCTCTTTGCAGGGCTGAGTTCAACCAGGGTCCCATGAGCACAGCCCAGTACCTGAAAATCCCCCTCATCTTTCTACAGCTGTTGTCTCTACAAGCCCCACTTCTCCCAGGGCTGTAACTCACAATGACTTCTTTTGAGTTCAAATCTGTTTCCAAGGCACCAACTTGGAAAATTTCAGAAAAATGCTAGAAGTTGTGATCTTCAAAATGAGCTAATAAGAATACATTGTGTTTTCTCAAATACATTTTTCTAATACTTAATTTGTTCACCTATTTGTGTTGTCACAATGCAGCCTTTGAGTCTAGCTCTGATGAAGATGTTTCAACGTTACTTGTTAGCATCCCAATTTGATTAACAGAAATGGCTCTAAAAATATACAAAATGGTGTATAAAATTTCCTTCCCCTTTAGAGAGTACATTATATTTAGCAGTAAGTATTCAGGGCTTTTTTATTATTATTTCTCTAGCTGGGGGACAGAAGAAGAAAGGAAAACAACCTGCCAACAAAGAGAATCTACAGAATATAAGAAAATTACTGAGCATGGAAGAGATTTCAAAGTGGATGACGACATGTCCACTCAGCCTTCATTTCTGCTGCACCGACCAGATGAACATACTCTGCTGCTGAAGCTAGTCACAATTCATCAAAGCAGTTAAAGTACAACTAAATTAACATCTTACAGATCCTCCTGCTCACCCATTTAACTTAATAATCCTGTGAAATATCCAGGGGAACAGATGCTCCGTACACTTGCAGCACATTCAACACTACCACGGACAAGAAGACCACAAATGCTGGATCTGCACAAACCATGGAACAGCACTTCCAATAGAGCAAGGATCATTTACATCCACTGAGGATCTGGTTCAATTATCCTGACCAAACATGATTTGCAGACAGGAGCACAGAAATTCCCAGGCTGGAATTGAGCCAAACGTCTCACTTCCAGCAGTTACTTGCAAAGCAGACTTTTAAAGGGAGCTATGTGAAACCCCACTAATAGACAGGTGGGATAATCTGCTTCTGACAACAAATTCTGTGCTAATCCTAGAAGATAGAGATTGGTTTAAATGCAATGAGAGGGAATTCCCCCTCCTCCCTTAATAATAAGCAATCTAGCTATTTTAATTAACCATCAAAGCATACGATTGGTAATGGTGTTTCTGGCTCCAGCCAGTATGTGGCAGTTCCACAGGCTCAGTACAAATGACACAGAAGAATATATTTTTCTCTCTCAGCCTTTCAATTGCATTAAATTTCTCCCATTCTGGGGAGGCACGAGGGAAGGATGCCCCTTAGAAAAGCCTTTACAGACAAACCCACACCTTATGTTCTCTGAGAACAAAGAGGTTTTCAGAGGCTCTTCGGAGAAGAGGTTTGTGCGCCTCAGCCTTTACCATTTCTGTTGCTCTTCTCAACCCTCTCTAGTTCTGCAATATCGTTCTCACAAATACCATGTAAGATTCCCATCAAAGCGATACCACTGTTTTCAAATGTTCTGTGAAATTGCCCTTGAAGGTCTCTCTCACAGCCCTTTTCTATGCCAATGTCTTGCTGCAGGTTTTTTTACGGCACTGAGCAGAGATTTTCCCTCCAGCAGATTTACGGTTTGGTCCTATAACTTAAACAGTAACATCATGGCATCCTTAAATACCACAGACTATTAAGTTTTTGCATCAACTCATACTTCAGCCTCACAATCTCCCAGTGTTTACATCTCTCTGATGTCCCATCAGTCTCTTCTTGACAAGGCTATCTGTAGGCAGGGGGAGAAAAACAAAAGAAAAAAAAAAAAGCCACCTTTCTTCCTATGGACATTTCATAGAATTATTGAATCATTAAGGCTGGAAAAGTCCTCCAAGATGTCCAGCCAACCCGCACTGTGCCCACTGCCCATGTCCCCCAGTATCACATCCCCGCAGCTCTGGAGCTACTCCAGGGAAGGTGACCCTGGGCAGCTGTGCAGTGCAGCACTGCTCTTTTGGAGAAGAAATCTTTCCTAATATCCAACCAGAACCTCCCCTACTCCCAAACTTACCCTTCCCATTATTATCATCTATTGATACATTTCTCAGTGTTTTGGGAAAGACTGCTAATTAAAATTGATTAAAAATTGATTAGAAAATTGACTGATATTGATTACAGCACAAATCCTTTGGTATTGAACTTTGTGGCTTCTCTTGCCCACGATGAGAATGAGCTTGTTCTCATTCCTCTCATTAGCTCTTTGCTTGTGACATTTCCCCAGTAGAGGCAGCCTGCAGCCCTACATAACCAGAGAGCCAAGATCCCATTTTGCCCTCTCTCTGCTCCTGTTCCTTTTTCTTCTAAACTCCAAACTGCATTGCACAGTGCTCCCTGCAATGCTACAGCTTCTTTTTTTGCTACAATACGGTCTTGAAGCTAGTTATTCCTGTCCATGCATCAACATATATGTTTCTTCTTAACAAAGAAGAATAGGTCAGATCAGCTAGGAGAAAAATTTATCTATCTATCTATCTATCTATCTATCTATCTATCTATCTATCTATCTATCTATCTATCTATCTATCTATCTTTGTTACAAACCATATCCTGCTCAGTTGTAGCTGTATTTCCCTAATGCAAACTGTGAAACACTCATTTCCAAATAGCAGATTCAGCTCTATTCAATTCCTGATCGTCCAATCAACGAGTTCCCTGTTTTTTTTTTTCTGCAAACATCATGGAAAGGAATTACAATGTTATATGGTAAAAACTTCAGGATGTTTGAAATATGAGAATATTATAATTGTAGTTTGATGTGCTAATAGGAACTTGGAAGAATTAAAGTAATTTGCCCATATATTAGTAACTCCACTGTGAGATGGTAATATGGGAATTTGGAGATCATTATTAATTGGAAATGTTGTATAGAATTTACTGAATATAACTATTAAGTGGATACACTTCTTGAGGTTGAGTGTAATATGAACTCCAAAAACTGACTTTATCTTCTTAAATTGTTTCTTGAAAACAATTTCAATCCTACACAGGAAAAGAAATCTGAAAATACCATTAATCAAAGCCATAGATTTTATTTGGTATTTTGAATGCTTCGCAGTGAAAGAGATGGAAATTAGACTCAGAGCATCAATATTACCAGCTGAAATTCACTGTGTATACTCACTCATTATTAGGTTCACATTTAGACAGGAGGGGTCCTTCACAATGGTTTTACCCAACCCTACCACATTCTCTTCAGGTTCCCACAAGCCCATGACCGTGAAGCAGGCTGCCTAAACCCCAATGCATTATTAGAGCTTTTCAATTTATTAAGTGCCAGATTTTAAGGGATGTTTTTAGAATCAATTTCACTAAACACGGTACAGATAATCTTTTATTAGCTTAACCCAAATGTTGCATTTAGTACCTGTTAATTAGGAAGATGTTTAAGTAAAATGTCACTGGCCAGCCTTAAAATGAGGCAAGTTTGCCTACAAAAAATTAATTGGTGATATTGTTAAACTGATGTTCATCTGCCCCGTGCATAAGAAGATCCCAGTTTGTGAGCTATTTGCTCGGCATTTATTTCAGTATGTTTAGTTTGCACTCTTCTTGGAAGTAATGCCTAATTCTTGCTACATAGGTTCACAGGTAGGTTAATTCATGTTCACCTATTTGAAATGCATCCCTTGCCTGACATTTGTTTCTGAGTTGCCATTTGGTGAGCTGCCTTGATTATGGCACATTGCATGTGCTCAGTCTCTTACTTGCATCAAGATTCTCCTATGGCCATAGCTAGTGAGAATTAAAACAGTCATGGTCCTGGAGGCAGAACTAGGGGAGAAGTATTTACAGGCTTTGAGAAGCCAAGATTCCCTAAAACATTCTGAAATGAAACACCGACGTTACCAACAATCCTTAAAATGGAATATTTCTTCAGTGTTTGTATCAGTTCAAACTACTGTCTGGTTTTAAAAGAAAGTAAATTAGAAATGGACAACCTGCTATGTCCCAAAGAGTTGCAAGCAGTTCTGTTTTCCTATGTCGTGAGGGGCAGAAATATAAGGGAAGCTATAAGTACCAATGTGCTTGGATGAGGCAGAAAACCAGATGAAATTCAGAAAGCCAACGCATAGCAGATCTGCTGTGACCCTGAGGTAAGAAGAAAGGTAAGTTCCTTTGCACACACACAATTAGCCATTCCTAATCTTTCCTGGTAAGTCCCCAGTATTTAATAAAATATTTAATAAAACAATTCAAATGCATCACAGTTTCTCATCTCCTCTTGCCCAAGTTGGGACAGCCCAAGGAAAGCAACAAGCAGAGCCATGACTGCTGGAGGAGCCCCTCAAGAGCTGAATTAAGCCCCTCTGTACAGGGCTTTCTGAGGTGCACTTCTCAATTAGCCTACTCCTGGGTTATTAGAGGAAACATAAAGGATCCAAGCATAATTCCGATTCTTAACCAATTAGTCGAAGCATGTGGCTGCACAATTCTGAGCACAAAATTAACACACACATGTGTTCAGTGAGTGAGCCAACAAACAGACAGACCCAATGTTTGAGTGACCACAGAACTTTTAACCTTTCCTTTTCTTAAGTTGGGTTATCTCCACATTAAAAGAGGAAAGTATTTTCAGTGTAATCATGCACAGGTTCCTCCTTAATCAGAGAAACCTTAACAAAGACAATCTGCATTTCTCTCTTTGCCCAGGGTTGCAAGATACTTTCCTAAATTACACTTCAGTCTCTGGAAAAATATATAGTCTTCCTGAGCTTTTCTTTACAGACAGCGTGCAAAACAAGAATGCCATAACCACAATTACAGCCACTGAAGAGGGAGAAAATAAAAGACATGAGGAAGACATGAAATCCAGGACTGGTTCAGGAAGAAAAGCCATGACTATAACCTCCCAGAAATAAGTTCTGCCTTCTTCCTTCTGGGTGTGAAGAAAATAAACAGTATTTTTCTATAAACCACCAGGCTAAACCACACAGGTAAATGGATGAAACAGCCTGAGACTTCATAGGTGTCTGGGTAATTAACTGTGATTTCTGCTACCCAAGCTGAAGTCCAGCTAGAAGTGGGGAATTGCAATAGCGATCTCCTTCTAAAGAAAAAATGTCACATATTTGACTGTTTTTAAATGCAGCAGTACCCACTGCTACTCACATCCCTACTTAGCACTCTTCCATGCCTAAACATACAACTCTCACCTGATTCCTCGTGCTTCAGATCACTGGAATGCCTCTGCAAATTTAATGAGAAATTGAATCAACCGAAATTACCCTGAGAATTTTTCTGCCAGTCCTTGTGCTTATTCATGAGCCAACTTGAGCATGCTCCAAAATGGAACAGCAATGCTGTTCTCACATATCGGATGTTTGATGAAGAAATCACCTCTTGTACCTCAGGACCCTAATCAGCAGCTGTATAAGATTTTTGGGATCTTACAGGATCAAAACTTGGCCTGAGTGTGTAATACGTGACAGGATCTACAACTTCCACATGTCTGACTTGAATCATTCTCTGTTTTAATGTGTATGCAATGGGACTTGTTACATCCACTGACTTCCATTGAGAGTTCCCTCTTGTCTCTCCAGGGTTTTCCTGCAAGCTCAAAGATGTTTGCAGTCACCAAAGAGCGGTATGGTACTTCTAACCTCACAGTGGCTCAGATTTAGGCTAGATATAAGGGAAAAAAAATCTTTTACAGGTGAGGTTGAAGGTGCTGAGGCCCTGGAACAGGTTGTCCAGTGATGTGGTTGATGTTCCATCCCTGGAGACTTTTAGTTGAAGCTGGATTAGGCACTGGGCAACCTGATCTGGCTGCGGTGACCCTGTTCGTTGCAGGGGAGTTGGACTAGACAGGCCCTCAGAGGTCCCTTCCAACTATGATTCTATGAAATAAGAGAGAGAGGAGGGAGAGGGAGAGGGAGAGAGAGAAGGAGAGGGAGAGGACTTTGAAAACCAAGGCCACCTGAGTGCAATGAACTGAGCCTGAAGACTCAACCAGTATCATTTTCCATCCCAATATAACATCCCAGATCTCCCTCCCTGAAACAGGCTTCCTTTGTAAAAATGCTGTGTTCTGTCTCCAAGATAATAGTTTCTCTCTTTCATCACCGGGGGAATAAAGAATGAGCTGATCAAGCTGATTCTTTTCAAAGGAATTTGTTTCCTTTGTTTTTGTGGTGATGTTACCATGAAACTCTCCTAGTTCTACTCAACACAGCACAAGGGAAGCAAGCATAATTGAATTTGCTTACTTTCACACTTAGGGTCAGACTCCTGCACGGAGTCAGCATATTCTTGCAGCAAAGTTTACTTGGCTGAAAGTACATAAAGACAAGTGCAAATGAATACTATTTTGAATGGTTTTAAATGCACAGTGTCATACATGGAAGGAAAGGTCTTCTTGGTAGGTATGATTACCTTAGAAATAAATTAAAAGGTAGAAAATACCAAAAAATTGCAAATGTATTTTTGATATTATAGGCTCTGTATTGCCCTTGAAGAATGCAGTGAAAGTATACAAGACATATATAGCATAGGGGAAAACTTAAAAAGAGTCCAACATAAGCATTTTCTCTAGACAACAATATCTCTGCTCCATGACTAGACAAGGGTCATCTCACATACCCCAAGGACCCGTCCAACCCACCCTACATGAAAGCACACAGCCAAGCTGCTCTGTGTGTTGGCCCACAGAGGAATCTCTGATGTCCTCAGCAGTTCCCAGTCTGTTCCCCCACTGCAGATCTCATTGGAAAAAAATCACTCTGTGTGCTGGCTATGCAATGTTTCAGTTCAATGGCGCATTTGTTCCAAAAACCCTGACTTTGACCACCTGTAATTTGCTCTGCTGACACGTCCTTTGTTCTGCTGGTAACAGCGTGCATCTTTCAAACTTGGACTTTCCAAAACAGGAGCAGGGTAAATATCAAAAAGCAAACCTTCAGACTTGTCTGAGCCACAAAATGTAAGCTGCTGACTGAGGAAACTGTTCAAAGGATGTTAAATCCAAGTCTCCATATGCAAAGACAAGGTGTGAAAAGCCCGGAGCAAAAACACAGCACTGCCTCCTTGTCAGCAATTGCAAAGAGGCTCAGAGCTCTCCTAGAAAAGCCTTGGCCTCTCTGACAACATGGAACATTGTCCTCCCACTCAGAGCTCTCTCCTTGTCAGCTCTGTGGGTATGCTCAATAGGTGAAGACAAATTCCCTGGCTCCCAGTGCTCTGAAGGTTAAACCCCAGGCCAAATGTCTTACTTTCTAAACACATTTCACTCAAGTCGGTAACCTTTCACAGCAAATAAGGTAGCAAAGGGTTCAACCGTCATTCATGACGTGGCCTATTAGAAAATGTGTCAGTAGAGAGGAATGAACCAGCAGGTAAGGCTGTTGTAATACAGTAATCGAGACAGAAAATGTCCTGGGACTGAAAGGACACATACTAAATGATGAGTGACCACAATACACCACCAAGGAATTCTATTTTCCAACAGTTTTCCACATTACAAAGCAGAGATGCAGGTCAGCTCTTTGACTGACATGAACTGCCCTGATTCCCAGCTCCAGTACACACCAGAATATGCTGACTCCTCTTTTTCCCTGGCTAGCAAGGTCTTGGATACAGCATGGCCAACGTTCACAGCTGGCCAACTAGACTTCTCTTTTTGCTGAGATGGAAGTGACTTATGATATCAGGTAACCAGCTCTAAAAAAGTTCAATTTATCAACCTGCTAGAAGAGAGCACAGCCAACTTTCCCATTCATAAAAATGGAATCCAGAAAGCTTCCAGAATTATACAGCATCCCAAAAACTAGGTCAGTAGTCTCTATACCTGAGGATTAAACGAAGAGGCAGTGAAGATGACATTGGTGCTTGCAGAGTCTGGTATAAATTCCTGTCCTTACATTAATACAGTCCCACAAGAACAAGGAGCTAAAGAAGAGAGAATTTAAGTACAAAGACTGGCAAGGAAGGGATGATTTCTGGAAAGACAGATGGATGATTTACCTTGGAGCCTCAGCCTCTTATTTCACTGTACAAGACCACAAAGGATACATCTGTGAGACACGCAGTAGAGCTGAGAAGGGATATTCAAGCTGCCTCTATTACAGAATTGCAGGAGTTGGAAGGGACCCTGAGAGATCTTTGAGACCAACCCCTCTGCTAAAGCATGTACCCTACAACAGGTCATGCATATAGAAGGAGACTCAGCCCATAGAAGGAGACTCCGTGACCTCCCTGGGCCGCCTGCCCCAGTGTTCTCTTACCATAAAGAGGTTATTTTGCATATTGGTATGGAACTTCCTCTGTTCAAAATTTTAGGCCTTTGCTCCTTGTCCTATCAGTACGCACCACCGAGAAGAGCCAGGCCTCATCCATTTGCCTCTACCTCACTTCATATATTTATAAACATTAATCAGATCCCCTCTCAGTCTTCTCTTCCCCAGGCTGAACAAATCCAGTTTACTCAGCCTTTCCTTATAACAGAGATGCTCCAGAACCTTTATCATCACTGTGGCCCTCCAACGGACTCCTTCTAGGAGATCCCTGTCATTTTTGAACTGGGAAACTCAGAATTGGACACAGTAGTCTAAATGTGTCCTCACCAAGGGCAGAGTTGAGGGGGAGGAACAACTCCCTCGACCTGCTGTCCATGATTTTTTTTAATGCATACCAGAATGCCATTGGCCTTCTTGACCACAAGGGCACACTGCTGGCTCATGGCCAACCTGTTGTCCTCCAGGACTCCCATGTCCTTCTCTGCAGTTTCTGCAGCAGGTCATCTCCCAACCTGTGCTGATGCATGTGGTCATTCCTCCACATGTACAAGACTGTACACTTGCTCTTATATCAAGTTAGCTCAGACACTGGAAGCAACACTGCCAGGTTACCATGGCATTCTCTCAGACTTGTGCTCACTATTTCCCAGTGAGGCTGCGTGATGCAAACAAAACACCACCTCAATGTGCTGAAAATTCCTATAGAACCAGCTCACCCAGAATGAGCTCTTGTCTGGCTGCTCTGCTCTGCACTGTACAAGCTCCTTTGATGGGGTGGCCTCAGAGAGGCACCAGCACAGTGATTGAGGAGATTCGTTCCAACATCACCTGGTCCTTCTCTACAAGTCTCCTCAGACAGCTGCAGCAAGTTCACACAATCAAATCCAGAAGCCCATTTCCAACAGTAACTGTTGAAAAAGATCCCTCTCATCATGTGCTGATCCACATCCATCTCAAAGCTCAAACTTCCAGAGCAGAATGGAATGGAAATTCTGACCTTGATTTTTGGCAAATATAAACTCATTCTTGTTGTTGTTCAGAGGATAAACACCTTGAATGCGCACACTACAGCCCTTACTCTGCTTGAGGTGCTCCACCTTACTCCACAACCCTTTGAGGACTCCCTCATTGCATAGGATTAAAAGTGAAAGTAGACTGGAGTTTGCAAGATGAATGTTACCACATCATTTAGGAAGAATGCTGAGACCTCACAAACAGGCTCATGTCCATCAGCACCCATTGGATAATGTTGATGCAGCATCCCCTCTCTTACCAGCAGCCATCTTGCTTGTGGGCTCTGTAACAGAAGATGTCTGCAGATGAGGCAAAGTAAGCCTGCTGTGTCCACATTGCACATGGATGGTCATTACTGAGGAGACCATCTCACAGCAGAGTGGCTCATAAGAACAGGCTTTGAAGCCTCACCAGAGACAAGCAGATGCTATAAGCAGGTGAGCCTGCTCTGGATGGATCAGAACCACCAGATGGAGAAACTCTGCCTCATAAATGGGACCTAATCTCCTTCAAGTTGATACAGGGTATAATACATCACTGTCTCCCTGACACACTTACCTACAAGTGCCAAGAGCTGCCAGAAGGGTGGGATTCATCCCAGTGTTGGGACATATTCTGCAAGGCAGAGAGAGTGGTGGAAGAGTCAGCTCAGATCTTCTTAAACTAGGATTTTGCCTTTATACTTATCCTTCATACATGTAAGTATGAAGCATAATTATAAAAGTAAGCAAGGCCCTTGCCCTACACTCCTGAAATTTCCAAGTGATGTTCGTACACAAAGTGCACTCTGAGCAGAAGAACATTTCATCAAACACTAAAAGTAGTCACAGTTTAGTCAGAAGAGGGGATGTCTTGCTGTTTCTGAAACACAGTAAATAAGTGAGTACGAACTACAAAGTCAAACCATAAAGAGTGTTACATCAAAAAACAAGTCAGCATATGGATGGTAGCACTATGACAGTGAAAGTTCAGACCTTGATAAAAACAAGACTCACACTTCCATATCTCTGTATAAGTCTCAGTATAAGCAAAGCCACAAAGAGAAGTGAAATGCAGGCACTAAAGGGAACGAACTGTGGACAGTAACTGACAGCTCAGTTAAAAGTGTGTTCAGCCACCAGGATTCAGCAAATTGGGAAACAGCATAAGGTCAACAGAGCACTGAGCCACCAGCACCAGGCAGATCACACCAAATCACGCAGGAGTAAAAACAAGCACTTCCATCCTGCCTGCACAGCAGCACTGCGTGGCAGATGTCTGCACAAGAAACACATAAGCAGCAGTGCTACCTGTGCCAGGAAGCCAGCAGTCAGCATCAACACTGACACCTTCTGACACACAGACAGTAGAGAGCAAACGCACAAGAATGCCATTGGGTGCTGGCACTGACACAGTAACAACACTCATCCAATAATTTCACGCAGACACAGCAGCATGCAGAGGTCAGCTGAAACAACAGGAAAGATGCTTTCCAACAGGTTACACGTTAGCAACCTCTGACCCAAGCAGATGGACTTCAGGATGTTGCTGGCAATACTGTAATAACTTCCCCATGTCTCAGGCTGGAAGTCAGGGCTATCATTTGCATGAGAGATTTGACACAAAATGGGCTGCTGTGTCTCAACTGCCATCCATCATCCTTGCTGCAGAAACCACCCAGGTACATGAGCTCAGCCCACTGGATGAAGGCACTTAAGTATTCCACTTTGCAGGGGATGGAAAGATGGATTCTGGTGTCTACCACAGTTTGAGTGTGCAGATGGGAGTTGTAATGCTTTGTTACGTTGCCACAACTTAATTCTATGTTTCAAGCTGAAGATACTAGCAATGGGAGGAGTTGTACCTATGCAACAGTACTGTCTGCTGATAATAATCAGCTTGAGTGTTGATTTTGGTCAGCCAAGCTCTTACGTGAGCCAGACATCCTCAGCAAACACTTAGCAGACTAAATTTCTGCAGAGCAATAGAAACCTTATGTCAATTGCCTGTATCAGTCTTGTGTCCAAAAATGGTAGAGCGTACCCCGTGAGTATGGCATAA
The DNA here is from genome assembly GCF_038088225.1 of Cyrtonyx montezumae. Classification (NCBI taxonomy): domain Eukaryota; kingdom Metazoa; phylum Chordata; class Aves; order Galliformes; family Odontophoridae; genus Cyrtonyx; species Cyrtonyx montezumae. The sequence continues at coordinate 3,408,696 of NW_027071826.1, forward strand.
CAGGAGCGGTCGAGAATGCCTAGGCACAGGGAGTCAGCTAAAGAGAAACACACCAATGGAGTTAGTTTGCCCAATTCTGGGCATTCTGTTTGTGGATTAAAAATGTTTGACGCTCACAGTTGCGAGAACTGAGTGTTACAAGTTTTAAGCATTGTATTCCCACAAGCCACGGATGCTGTATTTGGGGGAAGATGAGCTTAAATTCATTGACCACATCGTGCAAGTTTCTTCACCTGTCTTTGAGTCTGTGCAGCTGAGTCAGGATAAATTTCTCCTGAGCAGAGGATAAAAAGCATTAATTCAAGGAGTCAACAAAAGGCCAAGGTAAAAGTATTAGCTTTGAGCCTAATCCACTGTCAGCACAATTAAAATAGCATGGATCTACAAGCAGTTTCTTGCAGCAGATTCTTGCTCAGGTTTCAGATGTACTCACTGCATATGTGCTTTCATGCTGATCCCAGTCTACCCCTACAAACAATTACTCTAAAGAACTCTGCTAATCAAGAACTATTGTTTCTATCTGACATTCTTGCAGGGCATGCTAGAAGATCAAGGATGTTCCTGGATGCTCGTGGATACCACCACCACATGGTAAAGTATGTGAATGTCAACCTCACTGTATCACCCATGAATCAGATCTTATCAGAGTATTCACAGGCTCAGTATTTAGATGTTGTCTTTTTCAGGAACACTTCAGTGATTCAATAGCAACTTGAGCAACTTGACTCAGTGTCAAGACTCACCCTGAGTTCTCAACCCCATGCATTCAGTTGCCACGAGCATTCAGGATGTCGTACAGAAACAAAACAAAACAGAACAAAAAAGCCAGCCAGCAGTCCTGTATACGTTTTTCCCCTTGGTTTGCAGATCAAAAGAAACAACCTAGCCTTTGAAAACTGAGAGTAGATTTGGCCTTTTGAAATCCATCACCTTGGCAACCCAAGCCACAGCCAATGGACAGCTGTAATTGCCCAATGCCTGCCCTGCAGCACAGACAGCACTGTCAGAGCTCAGCACCTACTGAAGCCAAAGGTAAGCATGATGGGCAGCACCTTGAAAGAGCACGCTCCTCTAGTCTTGCAGAGCAATGCAGAAATACTCACACAGAAAGCCATAATTCCCAGAGGTCTAATACAGGGAGTGGGATTTATTGCAAGATAAGCACTGCCCACACTAACAGGTTGTTGTGCAGGGCTGCAGTGGCAGACAAGGAGTCTATATGAGTTTCCAGGGCCCACTGGTGCTTCCCAGTCTCTCAGCACATAGGGAAGGCACACCGCCATCTCTCCACATCTGATCTTTGGAGAAGTTCTGAAGGATGAAGTCAGCCTGCTGATGAGCTGGAAATGTACCCTCAAAATATCTGGAGTGGTAAAAGAGAATGAAGCCTATCACAGGAGAAACAACAGCAACGTGAAAATTTGCAATCTATCTGCTCTCCTCTTATGCAACAGACAGTACGGATGGTTTTTCCTGGCTAAGCTTGATCTAGATAACACAAACACAGTTACTCATAACTGTGGCTTTTCTCTGAGCAGTGGGTAATGAGTTTCTCATTTCATACATAAGATACAGCTTTTCCTCCAGGTAGCCCAGTTTCCTTAGAAGAACCAAGGCAATTACAGACACCTTGGTTTGCTATTAGAGCAAAGTTCTGCAGCACCCAGGAGATTCCACTTTAAAAGTTTGCAGTGCTTTGAAATCTAAATTTCTACAGTCCAGGAGTTACATCTTCTGTGAAAATAATCCACATCAGAAAGAATCATAGAATCATAAAGGTTGGAAAAGACCACTAAGATCCACAGGTCCAACCCTCAACCTATCCCCATCATGCCCACTAAGTCATGTCTCTCAGTGCCACATCTACACACTTCCTGAACACATGTAGAGATGTACACATCACATGTACACAACACATGTAGACATGTATGTATTTCAATAAATAAATAGATACATAGATAGATAGAGAAATCCTGAGTTATGGGTTAAAATCACTTGTGTTGGCCAAAGTCATGCTCCATCAATGTATCTGGAGCTTCTACCAGATGTAATATCCACGCTGCCACTTATTTTGCTACTTGCTCCCTGTGAGATATCTCCAGTGCCCTCCACAGGGCCAGACCCCAGGACAAATCCCTATAGCACAGCCATGTGGTTTCTTCTCTGTCCCCTTCCATCCAGGTGGACTTGGGGATGCTGCAGCTCCTGGTGCAGTTCTTGGGATGCTCTTTGCTTCCCTGGGGCCAACATTTGGCCTGCCAGCTGCTGGCTGGAGTAAAATTCACATTCTTCCAAAAGATTCCTACAGGGTAACTACCATCCTCCTTCTTGCCCCAGCCGAATTACTTGCATCTCTGCAGTTTCTGCATTTCCCAACACTCACAGTGCAGTTTCTCCTGCCATTTTTCAGGTGTAATGCAGTAGTCAATAACCACCTAACAGGACAGCAAGCAGTTCCTGAAAAAAGTCCCCCATATCTGAGATGAAACACAATTTTTTGACAGATCATTGCCACTCAGGTGTGTGAAGCAGCCGTCAAAGCAAACTCCTATTTAAAAGCCAACTGAAAGTTCATAAATAATATTTCTGGCTGTTCACTGTGTTCTCCTCTGAGATTTCTCATAGAGCACTTTTCAGCCAGAAGTCAAAGCATTTCTAATTTTTAACCTTGTTTGTTTCAAATCACTGTTGATACTCATTTTAATTTAATTAAGTTTTTTCTTTTGAACAAATACAGTCCCTCAGTCCCAAAGGGCACAGCACTGTGTGCAGATATTTGCAGGTAATCAGAACTGAACTTCATCTCTGTTCTGCTCATTTTCAAGCCTTTCAAAGATCAAAGGGTTATTTTTAACCGTGAGCTTTGTCATTATTAAAATGGCATTAATGACTAAAGATGGCCGTTTCCAAATGGTTGGTTTTATATCATGGCTCTGTAATATCCTCATTGGAGGCAGCAGATGACTCAGAAAGCAGATGACTCCCCATGCGAAACTTCAAATTTATCTAGATGGACAGCACAAAGCAATCTGTTGCTGGATCAGGTGCCAATATCCGTGAGCAGGCATTGCTTTCTCTAGCAAAACTTGCAGCCAGGAGCCACTGAGTACAGCCAGAGAGGACTCACAGCACTCCCTAAGCAAACTCTCATCCCAAGTTCTGCTTGTAGCTAAGCAGCCAGCCACTCTCGTCCCAAAGGCAATAAGCTCACCGTTGCTTTTCCTGTTTGCTTCAATGAAACTCAAAAAAATAAGAAGATGAAGGAGCATCTATAACCACAGCTCTGCTCTGCTGGCACCATCCCCCAGGGCAGATCTGGATGATCAGGAGGAATTTTTCTGCGGGAACAATGCCACGTCCTCCCCTCAAGTCCAAAAACAAATATATCAGTATAGTTGCATTCACACCCATGCTCCTCCTGCAGTACCACTTTGTCAGCTGTTCACATCACATCCTGACAACACGCAGACACGTTACAGACTTTCCTGAGGACCTTTAGCACCATGAGCGTTGGACAGCGCATTAGAGTGCAGGTATGAGAGCCAGGACACAGACTGCGGGGAGGAAAGGTCAAGCAATACACAGAAACTTCTCAAGTCAGTGCCCCAACAGGGACTCCTTTCTTTACTATAGTGGGTTTTGTCTGCCCTGGCACATGTCATCTATCCCTGTTGTCTGCATTATGCATCTGTTTATCTTCCACTCACATATTTATTTCCCCTTTCAAACATCATCAAGGAACTGGGATGAAGTTCTGATAGGGAACGCGCTGCTTTGTGTGACTGCACAGATTGTCTCGAGGTAGTGATCAAGCATATCAGTCTGGTTTTTTTAATCTGGGTACAGTCATCCCTCCTCTTCTTTTAACAAAGCTACCTAGAAATCAGAAATTTTCAACTGAGGAAGTCTCTTCTTTTTATTTCCTCTAGTCAGAAGCTGAATTTCTGCAGAAAGCATTTTCTTCCCTTTTAACTGAATATTTATTAAATCTTGTGTCAGCTCTTTTCCAACATCATGGGCTGAGATAAGAGGAAATAACAGCCTCTCTTTTCCAGCCAGCTCTTTTTCATGGTGCCGTGCACTATGCGCATCCTGCAAGATGATGAATAAAATGAAGAGATGTATCAGCTCCCTGCAAGCTGAGTATCGACCAAACGAAAGAGAAAATGAAACTTTCTGCTAAGATTTATTTGGGATAAACTACAAATTTCAGGAGAATAAGTACATTAAAGGTAACATTCATCCCTGTTTACTCTGTGTCAGTACATGCTGGACACAAAGCTTTCTTGTACAAGCATGTAGCCATGGATTTGTTAAAGCCGGTGTCCCATTAAGGATTACACGTCAGCCACTCAAAGAGGCAACAGTAACCTCCTCTATCTCGTCTCATGGCTAAAGAACAGGCCAAGGAATATAAGGTTAGCCTCAGTTTACAGGATGCAAGGCCCCAGTCTGTGATGATGAAGTGAGAGGCTTAGCTGACTCATCCATATTGGTCAATGCAATTCCCTCCTGGAAAGAGGCTGGGAGGCCGTGTAATCCATCCTGCCCGAGGCACTGTGTCAGAACCATGACAGAGCTGGTGAAGCACCATGAGGAATTCTTATTAAATTGTCAGGAACTTTGTGCCAGACTCAGACTTCCAATATTTTATGGCCACTGTTGCCTTTTTACATGCAGCAGACGGGTACTGCTTTGTAAATCAAGGCAGTCATGAAGACATGACAGATCTCAGCTGCTACAGCTATTAATCTTTGTGGGAAAAGCTGCCATTTCCCCATCATCATCCTCAATCCTTCAGACCTAGAGATGCAGACGAGGTAACCACATGGACTGAGCTGACTTCCCAACTGTTGTGGACCTATGGCTCTGGGACAGAAGATCATCCTGCTCTACTTCTTATGCTGCTGGAACCTGAGTGGCTGAGTAAACCCTGTCACCCAAGCTGCCCTTACAGTCACGGGAGCAAAGAGAAGACCTCCAAGGGGCCATGCTTTACTCGATCAGTATTTGATACCTATCTAAGGAATCATTCTTTAGAAAGGGATGTTCTCCTCTACCACCTGGAGAAGGATGTAGACAACCAGCTTTGACCTAATCCTCAGTTTCCGAATATCTGCTGTGAGCTGAGATGAATGACTCCCTTTGTGCTTATCCTATGATGAGTTGCATGCAAAGAACCAGATATTTCAGCAGTAATCTTCCAGTGACAAAATACTCAACGTTTTTGCCCTCCTCCATTCAACTAAAGCACATCCTGTAGATCTCTAGCAGGCAAAACAGCAAAAATCTGGGGTTGGAAAATCACAGAACAGCTGAGGTAGGGGGCATTCACACTTCTGATGTGACAGTTCCTAGCCACCGAAGCAGCCTGTAAAGCAGAGCAGCAAACTTGCCAGCTCTTGGTGATAGACTGCTTTTCAAAAATAGCAGGTCTATTTTAATCAAAAGTTATTGGGCTCCGTGCAGGTAGCATTGCTAATGACAGATGGCCAGTGAATAGAGAATATCAAATTGAATGTTGACATGATGGATCGCTACTGTGTTTTCTATACCAGCCTGGGAGTACTTGTGTTGTTAAAGACGCATCTTCAGGATGCTGAGTTAACCAAAATCCCTCCTTTTGCCTTGTTAGGACTCCCACCTTGGCACTTCAAGAAAGACATGCTGCCTGTGGGAGAGGGTTTAGCTTCAGTGAAGGAGATCACGGATCCTGACATTTTTATCTGGAGGAAAACTAAAGCAGACTAACAGGTTGCATATGTACTGACTTGGTTATGGCCTACAAGCATCCCATTTAAAAACATATATAATAGAAAAACAATTACTCTTGCTTTAAATGTAGCAGTGGGGAACTGAGCACAATGAAATTCAAACCACAGAGAAGACGTGCATGGTTAGCTGTGAGGTTACTCAAACACACAGGAAGATTAGTCCATACCTACAGGGGCCCCTTTTCCTGCAGACTCTAGATGCCAAAACCCCACCTGCACAGACACCAGCCTGACCAAGCTTCCCCATCACAGGTCACAGGGGAACTGCTGCCTTTGACAACAGCACTGGGACACTCTGCTCCACACCATGGTCAGAACTCCCCAGAGATGCTGAAGCAAAAGGAACACTAGTTCAGCAACACTGAGCCAGGTGAATTAGGTCCAGATCTGAACTTTCCAAGATTAGTCCCCTTCCGTACATTCTAACCCAATGTTAACACATAAACAACACTCAGTATTCACAGCCTATTTTGTAACTCCTAGATTTATAAGCCACTCTTAGGTTGAAAGAAATTACATTTTGAGTAGGACAAGGGATCTCAAAACCGATTTGAAGTCTGCTGATGCACTTCAAAAATAAGACTTCAGAAATACTTGCTTTAACAAATTACTTTGGGGGAAAAGACACAATGCTTTCCTAATTTTCCAAGGGATTTGACTTTGTTTGGCTACATTTCTTCTTTGTAAGCACTGCAAAACATGGGGTGTTCTGTGAGCCCATGTTTTGCTGTAATTCACAAAACACAGGTGTAAATTAATGACAATCTAATGAACTAGACAAGGGAGAGACGCTCCGCTAGTGAATCACCTGCTAATGCTGTCTGCAGCTAAGGAAGAAAACCTGTTTGTTTATGTGCCTCACATTTCATTCTGCACCGAGTGGTACAATTTAAGAGATTTTATTTCAACTGTTTGCTTATCTCTAATTACCATATGCTGGGGTTGTGTATTATTTCAGCAACAAACCCTCTCGAACACCTAACCAGGAGCCATTTTGTCAGCAGGCTGTGGTGCGGGCATGCTGCGTGCTCTCCTGTAATCACAGAACAGCACACTGGAGTTTTTCAAAGGAAAAAACCTTCTTTGCATGCACCATCAGGTGATAACACCCCACAGTTCGCACCTTGTGGGGTCTCCAGCTTTAAGAAAGGAAAGACAATAGGCACAGAAAGGAGGGTGAACTCAGCAAGGCAGACCCCTGGGTACAAAGAAAATTCATAGAATCACAGAAAGGCTTGGGTTGGAAGGGACCTCAAAGATCATCCAGTTCCAACCCCTGCTGTGGGCTGGGTGCCCCCCAGCTCAGGCTGTCCAGGGTCCCACCCACGGCCTCAGGCACTATGGGATGGGGCAACCACAGCTCTAGGCAGTGCCTCACCGCCCCCTGAAGAAAGAATCTCTGCTGTTTAGGTTTAAAACCATTCTCCCTTGTCCTATCGCTATCAGTCTGTATAAAGAATTGCTCCCCTCTTTGTAAGCGCCTTTAAGTACTGGAAGGCTGCCATGATTGCTATAAGGTCTAGCTGTGGCCTTCTCCTGAGAACAACAGTTCTCAGCCTGTCGCTACAGGAGATGTACTCCAACCTCTGAGTAACTCTGAGCCTGCAGCCTCTGAGAAAAGGGAAGCCCCTGTGCGTGGGACAGATGCTCCAGAGTGAGATGAGGGGTCCAAGCCTTGCACTGTAGCATCTCTTTTCTGGTGCAGGTCTTAAAATCTGAGATAGATGAGAATCGTTGTGCTCCTAGAAAACTAGACAAGTGCTGCAGGCAAGACACTGGTCAGAGAAGGAAAGGTAATTTGTTGCTGACTGCAATCCTAAATCACCCAAGTATAGTGGGTCTTACCTGCACAGGTTATTGTTCTCATCAAATTAAGCCAGAAATCACCACTGCTTTGTTACGAATCACCCAGATCAGCAGCAGTGCCTTCACTTACCGTGTGCTGCATCCTCTCACGTCCCAGCACATAAAAGGGAGAAGTGGTGACTTCCATGGTGACTGCCTTCATTGCTCAGGCTTCGTTGCTCTGACCTTCCTGAGGATGGAATAGTTTTTTCATTATAAAGCAAATGTTTCTTCTTTCCCAAGGAGCTTGTATATTTCACTTCTAATACATCTTAAGCTGGAAAGAAAAAAATTACAGCTCCTAGAAGCAGGGTAAGATAAGATTCCATGGTAATTTATCTGATTTTTCTTTCTGTAGTAGTTGAATAACTTAAGCTGTCGTCATGCATGAAGCCACAAAGAGACATCAAACTCCTCTCCGTGACCCCACTTCATTTTAGTTTATTGCATGCTTAGCCGTGCAGAAATCCAAACTTGTTAGCGCCGTGATCCACCGCAGCTCTATCTGCTTTGCTCTTACTTTCAGCCAATGCACAACAGTTTGGAAACGGGCAGTTATTTCCTCCAGCAGCCTTCTTCTCAGCTGGGAACTGAACAGCAGCACTTCACTTAAGACCCCATTTGCGCAGCTGGAGCGAAATCAAAAAGCTGCTCCAGTTCCTTACATCCTCTGCCATCTCTCATCCTGGTGGTGCCAGTTGCATTCATGAAAGCAGACCCTGTTGTAAGCAAACAAAGTAAAAAGTAAAGATGTGTTCGGAAACTAGGAAACCTTCCACTTTCCAGCTGCACCAACAGTCCTACTCAAGTCCCATTTCTTGATGTTCTCCACCAACAATTGTTTTCCAACACAGTGAGAATCACCACGGGGCACACTGAGAGTGGCAAAATGGAGCTGCTTCTCACAAGTGTCTGTCTGGGCTAGAGGAAGATGGAACTGAACATGACTTTTGTAAGTGGGAAAAAAGAGATCTACAACAACCACAACACAGGGACTGGAAGTACTTCCATTTACTTGTTTGCAATTAAAGAGGGTTTGGAGAGGGCTTTAATGCAGTGGTTTCCTGTACGATTCAGCTCTTTGCTTGCAGGCAGGTGGCAGCTGTCAGCCTATTCACAAAGTACAGCACCTGTGGATATTTTTTCTATCTTAAGCAACAAACAAAGCATTTCTCCATTATAAAGCAAATCCACCCAGGATGAGCATCCAGTGCAGCCAGCTTTCAGGCCAGGTTGGGGGGCTTAATTACACATCATGCTCCAAGCAAGATCTGAGCTGGGGCTTGGGAAACTACAGGAGGAATTAGGCTGACATTAGGTACCCAGGTGCAAATGTAATCAAGAAAACAAACACTCGCTGGGAAAATAACACTCAACACATTAGTTCAAGACAAAGAATCAGAGAGAGGATTGGGTCAGAAGAAACATTAAGGATCATTTAGCTCCAAGCCATCTACCAAGACACATAGCCAATGGCTAATAAACTTGTTTGGGGAGCTAAAGACTCCGAAGTCTTGGAGTTGGGAATTGGGAAACCAAGCTGCATTTTGTCTCCTGGCTGTCTTGCACCCAGCCACTGCACAGCACCAGGCAGAGCTGCTCACTGAAGTCACTGGAACAAAGCAATGGGAAGGGGTTGGGATACGCTGCAGTGGAGGAGGTCAGGCCCACCAGTTATTTGCAGAGGTGCTAACAAGCAGTCCTGCATTGCTGAACAGCCTGTCAGTCAGAAACACGCTTTTATTTCCTGAAAATTCTCTGGCTCCCAATGCTTTGTTTGCATCTTCTAAATTACTGCCAAAATTGGCTTTTGTTTCCTGCTTCTCAGCCAAAAGCCCAGTCCTTTTAAGCTGGTCAAGAACTAAGCAGGAAATCTCATGGAGATGATTTGCAAAGAATAGTTGGGATTTTTTTCTTCAAGTACATCCAAAAATCTCTCTGAAGTCCTAGGCAACAGATGGTGCCACTCCACCTGGGCAGGATTTCACTTTGCTCCAAAAGAGAGCGATGCTGGGAATTGGAGAGCCTCACCGAGGGGTCCCCAGGAGGTTCATCACCTCTCCTCCGGGTGCTGTAACTCAGTTTGCTCCCCATATATTCTAAATGGAGCCTGACAAGTTTGCCAAACACTGTGGGCAAAGACTTGCAGACTGTGCTATTTCCAGACCTCTTCTTTCACCGCTTCTGAGGCACCAGCAGCTGCCAAAGTACTGGGAATTGGTCCTGCTCTTTTGCTGTATAACTTTTAAATATTTCTGAGCAGAAAGAAAAAAAAAATTGAGAGGCCTCAAACCACAGGTAAACAAATATTTTCAACTTGGAAAACATATTTTCTACATGCAGGTCACGCAGGGCTCAAAAACCTCAGCAAGAACACCCAGTGGCTGTGGAAGCTCTCACAAATAACAGGGGGGGACAGCAGAACTAAATGCTGTGCTTTTATTCCTGTAAACATTGCCAAATCCATGCTTCCATTATTCATGCAGCACGAGGTGACCAATCCACTAATGCTACATTAAGTAGGACACAGAGCAGGAATGTGCCCCTGCACTTAAATAAGTGACTTAAATATTTCAGGAACATGATGCTTTCGTGAAGAATCAAAGCGAGCCTGGCTAAAGCTGGCTTTTTCAAGGGCACGTATGGACACAGAGCACCCTCAGAGCCACCCTTGGGAAGAGGACAGCTCGCTTAGTCCCCTGCAGAATTAATCCTGGAGAAGTGCGTGCGGACATTAAATTGTCTTATTCTTTTATTATCCTTGATGAAAAATTATCATAATAGCCCTCATTATCCTATCCATTTATAATTCGGGCATGATCACGAGTGAATAAGTGGGAAGCTTACCAAAATAGAGCTCTGTACTTGCATCGTGCACGAAGGTAAGGAGTTGTCTCAGGAGCCTGACTCACTCGGACACTCCTCCCTTTATCTCAACTGTGAACATTTCTGTATTACAGAGTATTTGGCTCACAAGCCAAAAGCCCCATCTGCAGTCCCACTGAACACATGCACTCCAAATTTCTCAGGCCAGCATCTACCAGGTTTGGTTTTTTTTGTTTTTGGTTCTTCCCCCACCCCTCCCAAGCCAAGAAACAAACCAGGTTCAGATTTCTTCATCAGTAAAGATGCCTCCTTTCAGTTAAAATAATAACAATGATCTTCCTTTGAGCTTTCATCTCCCACAGCGATGCACACAGAATGCAGCCCTGCAGAGAACAGAGCATGGATGACGAGGAGCCCTGTTTTGCTTAAAAAATAACCTGGCAATGAGGTGAGATTCCTACTGTATTTTTTGTTTGAGTTTCCTATAGCAATTTTCCCTCCTCCTGGGAAGATTTACAAGGAATAAAATAAAACAGGCTTTCAACATTCTCCAGAGAAGAACAAAATCAAAACAATAAATGGCATATTTTCAGGCCATTCTAATTGCAGGGTGTTATTATCACTCCTGTAATGCAGGAGGAAATTTGGTGTGGGATCGTTCACATAGAAGGCAGCAACTGAAGCAAGTAGTAGATATGCTCAGAATTACTTCTTCACAGCAGCAAACAGCAAAGTGAACAAGCTAGTATCCCCCAGCCCATTATAATACCACTAATAAACCTTCCTATTAACACAAGTGTTGTTAGCTGTAGGGTGACAAATGAAGTCTCAGCATGGGGATGTTTACCACTGGACCCAAGGTTGATCACTAAGAGCAATCTCTGCTCCTGGATGGGTGATGGGCGCTGTCTGGACTTCCAAACCTCACAGATGCTTTCCGTGTTTCCCACAGCCAAGAGACTGCTCAGCTCCAGTCGATGAGGGAGCATATGGAGACACAAAAATAGAGAGCTCTAAAATTGGAAATTCACACAGAATCCAAGGGAGAGGCGGCAGGTTGCCGTGATCCCATTTTAATTCTGAGTGTCTGACAACTTTCAGCATGAGCCATGTGAGAAAGCAAAAAGCCAACAAGTAGGGTCGAGCCTCCAGCAGCCACACAGACAGATCCACGTGATGTGAGTAATTCTGAGTGTTCCCTGACCCAAACTGAGCTTCTCCCAAATATGAGTGAAAGAAGGGTTTTAGTCTATAAGATTCCAATCTGCTGCTTCTCTTTGATACGGAATTCATTGCTGAAAAACTTAAGGAATGCATTTATCTTTTCACAGTTTAATCCTTCGGGAGGCATAAAGCTGTCATAAAGACTGTGTGGGTTTTAAATGACACCTTAATGACTGTAGCAGAAGATAAGAATCAGTCCATTTCAAAAGACTTCCAACATTAAAAGAAAGATGGGGTTGAATTATTCAGCCTGCCTGCAGTGTTATTGGATAACTGATTGCAGGTTATTGAGTTTAAAAAATGCAGGTATTGCAATAATCATAATTAATCGCTGTACGGAACTTTAGTTTCAGCTCCTCAGGGCATTAAAACAGCTGATGGTGTCAAATTTTTGTTTGTTGTTATGTTTTGGGGGCATTTTCTTTGAAATAAAATCTACAAGCTTTGAGGGGGTTAGCAGGATTCTTAAAGCGACTCAAGTTTTCCCTCCGCACTGCTCTATCTGCATTTGTATTTTCCAAGTTCCCACTTAGAGGAAGAAAGGACCTTGAAATCATTTAAATAGCTTCTTCAAAGAAGCACTACCTTGTTATGTCTTTTAAACAGTACTGAACAGTTTGTATTTTTTGTTAGGTATCAGGACAAGGGACAACTTTCTTGAAGCGTTGCATTTTAAAATGCAAGCAGCAATTCAGTATCACACTGCGTCACTCTATTGCATTGTCACGTCACAAACATACAGACATAGGATGGCTGTTTTCATTTTTAATACAAAAAAGATCCCCCTCACTGCTTTTGGCAGTCATTATATTTTGACATTGCCATTATGTCACCATCCCCTCTGCTGCTCATTGCTCCCCTCCAAGCAGTGATGAAGGCAAGGGAGAGCACAGGTGTGACACTGCTATCTCAACCAACTACTCCGTGCTCTAAGCCTAGTTTCTTCATGCAAAAACCACCTTAGCAGAAGCCCTGGAAAAGGAGAAACGTCAGACCTCCATACAGTACAATTTGAGCCTTTGTCTCCTGGAGACAAAACTCATTCTGTATAATTAATTTTGGAAGAAGTCCGATGTCATTACTCTCTGTCCCACTCCAGACACTTTGTTCTCAGGAGTGAAAGATGAGAGCTGAATTTGTGCAGATATTTGATGTCTCCTGTTTTGGATACGGGTCCCTCAGCAAAACAGCAGTTAAATACAGACTACTCATTTCATATGTTTGAACCCAAACTCGTTAAAATGAAGGAGAGGGAGAGAAAGGGAGTGTCTCATTAGTCTTCCATACACAGTTGCTCATTACTGAGATAGAAATCAGTCAGCACTCCTGCAGAGATGTTCAAAAACCAACTGCAGGCCATGGAGAAGAGGTGGAGTCACCATCCCTGGAGGTGCTCAAGAGCTGTGGAGACATGGCACTAAGAGACATGGGTAGTGGGCATGGCGAGGGCAGGGTGGGATCGGACTCGGGGATTTGGAGATCTTTCCCAACCTTAATGCTTCCACTATTCTACCACGCCTTCTCACTGACTCCACACTGCCAGGTGAGCAAAATATACAACACCGACAGCCACGGCAAAATGCAACCATGGATCAGCAAGTCCATTGGCAGGGCTGCCCTAACAAAGGTAGGCCATGCACATTGATTGCAGTGATTCATTAACAGCTGCCTTATCCTATAACCTGGCCACGCTGTGGTGCTTTTACCCAGCCCAATTCTTTGCTACAAAACCAGTGATGTGATATATCCAGGCACACCTCCACCCGAAACCAGCACCAACTCCTCTAGGCAGAAAGTACCTCACTACTTACTTATCTCCGGCTGAGGATATCTTCAGCGATCAGAAAGTTATCTGTATTACTCCAAACATCAGATGATGTTTGGGATTTGCTGCTGCACTGTCATCTGTGTAGCATTTCTACCTGTGACAAGCTGGCACTCAGATGCTTCTGTAAGGAACCAGGGCCACCTAAGGGCTTGCATTAGATGCAGATTTTGGTGACACCAGTTTCACTGTCCAGCTTACTAAGAGTTAACCAAGAAAGCATGCAAAGATAGCTCTATCCAATGTACTTAATTCTCATTAAGAACAGACAACATGCCATCTAATACGTATGGAAAAGAATTCTGGGTGGAATTTTGCCCTAACTGCTCCCTTTTTCCTGGTTAGAAGCCCACAGAAAAATAGCTGGAATCATCACAACCTTTAGACTGAATTTAGAAATTAATTCAAGCTTTTAGCTTCTTATACTGACAGGGTTGCAAGACCTTGCATCTACCTCCTATTAGGAACTAGAAGCTGGAAGAAACTAACAAATAAAATATAGAAGATAGAAAGAAAATATCCCTTGTGCTGTTCCACCACACATGAGCAGTATAGATGTATTTCCTTATTACAAATGCAGTGGAATATTCATTCAGAGAGTAAGAGATACAACAGATTACGCATTGCTGACACCCCGCTAAGCATCTTAAAAATGCACAGGAACCAAAGTCATCTACAAATCTTCTTTCAAGTATGTCCCGTTTTCCACAAGGAAGGTAACTGTGCAATAACAGAGTTGCATACAGTCTGTACAGACAGAAGTGTTTAAGAAGGTAGAAAAGTGAATTGAGATACGCTATGGCAATTTTACAATGTTAGAGCACTTTAGAGAATTTTATACACACACACACGCATGGGATTTAGGAGGATACACTTCCCCTCATTTATAGTTCTTTGTTACACTGAACTCAAGCTAATGATAACTTTCCAGAATTTTCTCCTTTTACAATAGTGCACGCTTCAAGCAGCAAAGAAGATAACACTGCTGCCCATAAAAGAAAACTAAGTATATTTATTCCATTTCTGAAACTGTATATACAATCTGACTTCCTTAATAATTCTTTTTATGCTATATATAACATTAGAAAATGCATACACACAATGACTCGATCTTCCAGTAACTACTTTTTATAACTTTAATAAGACTCTTCCATGCCAAATAGTAAATATAGCCTGGAAAAACATGACAATTTGGTCAAGAATCAGTCCACAGAATGAGTGTACTTCATCACTCAGAGTCTTCTACATGGCAACAGTTTAAACATGATCAAAACCCAACACTTTAGGCCATGCAGGAGGTCAACAGAAATGGAAGAGTTACTTCAGCCACTGGGAGAACCACAAAGCAGGCCTTCTCCATCTCAATCCAAACAGGAAACTATCTAAAGGAGCTGAGCATCTTGAAAAACAAACAAGAAAGCCTCTGCATGAATATTCCTCATCTGCACCATTGATGGAACAGTGAGGATAGAGAAACAGCCCCTGAGGAAGGCTCACTCCTTCCAGCTCTTGTTTGGTCACAGTAGTGTAAACCTGAACTTTGGGAGACAGCCCCCAAGGAGACACACATAGCAGCTATCTGATACATTATCCAAATAGAAAAGATGACTTAGTACAGCACACCAAGGTCATTCGATGCCAGGACTCATTAATAATGTGGGAAGTCATTTAAGTGATTTAAGTGAAAAATTAATACTAAACTGGGAAATCAGTTATCTGGCAGTACTGCAGCTACTTCCTCACCAGCCTTGGAAAGCTGAGAGATACTTCTCCAGCAGTCATTAAAAAGAAAGGACGATGACTTCTTTATTGGCTCTTAAGTTACGAACTATTTAAGATTTAATTACATTTCAAAAGAGTGCTGCAAGACATAGAAGTGGGAGGGTTCTTTGGGCTTATTTAAAACAGGATTTTGACGCCTAAGAAATTCTGATGAAATTAACTCAACGTCCCAGAAAATGAAATAAATAGCTTGAATGCCACCTTTAAGGATGTTCCAAGAAATCCCTGCCAAGAATAAAGAAAGAAATAAAGAAATAGGGGCAATTAGAAATGTGCTGCGTATGGATTAAAAGGACTTTCTGCTCAGGGAACTGAGCGGCTGGCAAGATAAATTCACAGAGATGTTGAGCAGGAGAAAAGAATGACAGCAGCTAATTTCAAGCGTATCCAAGCATGGCAGCCTGGCGATTTTCTTCCTTTCAGGAAAGGAGGGAGAGAACTGGCAATATAATGCACCTGATCTGAGCAAACACTTCTCTCTCCATTCTCAAGTTACAGCTTTTATCACAACTCACCCACATCGCTTACACAACTGAGCAACAATTAGGCCAGCAGCAAGCAAACAGCAACACGGCATCAAGGGGATTAAACTCTTCAAGTTTCTTCATCCTTACAACTGAGACATGATGAAGCTGTCAAATCTCACTCAGATAGGCTCGTATACATCCCTGAGATCATTTTAATGGGATGCTGAGGTCCAAGCAGGCAACGCTTCCAACTGCTGGAGATGATTTCCTGGACAAGTTATTTCAGAAACTACTTCACAAGCCCCTAGAAAACTATTAAAGGATTCAAAAGAAGCTCAAACACTGCAAGATGGAGATTGACTTTTTACATGGTCTGATAGTGATAGGACAAGAGGGAACAGTTTTAAAATAAGAGAGATTCAATTTAGATGTTGGGGAGAATTCTCTATTTAGAGGACAGTGAGGTCTTGGCATTTCTGCCCAGAGCTGTGGGTGCCCCATCCCTGGAGGTTCCTGAGACCATGGATGTGGCCCTGGGCGGACTATGATGAAGGGGAACACCCAGCCCATGGCAGGGGAGGGTCTGGGAAGCTTTGAGATACCTTCCAACTAATCTATTCTGTGATTCTATGCAAGAACTAGAAACACCACGCTTGCTGGCTCTGCTCTTAGTGGCAAGGAGCAGCCACAGTTGCTCCTGGAAACACTCTGGCATTCCAAGTCCTGCCAGCAGCCTAGGGTAGACCATGGCTCCCAAATACCTTCCAGTAGAGCTTCCAGATAACATTACAACATCCAGTGCCACATAATGTCCTACTGAAGAAAGGAAGGGAGCTGGGTTTGGGAAACAAAGGGCAACAGCGGGATTTCTTTTAGCTTTAGCATTCTCAATAGCCATTGATTTGTCTGCTTCAAGACAACCAGTGTGTCTTCTGGCAAGTAACTGGCTCATAAGTTCCCACTGGTTTTGGGAAGCTTTAGAGAAGATTACCTGCCACCAAACAGGATTCTCCAGCTCTTAAATGGAAATCTTCTCTCCTCTGTAAATTGGTTTTTATCTTTAGCAATGTTTCACTAAGACAGGATTCACAGAGAACTTAGGAAAAAAGATGCCCAGAAGACAGACCTCCACTTAAAAGCATAACCTCTATTAAAGTTATATTTAGAGAGTCTTAGAGAAGGAGCTGCAGACTGAAGCAAACACTTCTTAATTCCTACACACTGCTGCTAACACTCTTCCCTCTCCTTACCGAGAAGACAGTTCACAATCTTGGAGCTGGACTTTCACCCAGCAACTTTACCCTAGCAACTTGAGTGGCTGCAACAGCAGCTCACAGCTCTGAATGATCTCCAGATTGCTGTTTGCAGCTGGCTGTTGTTCTCATTCCCTTCCAGCAGGCAAAGATCATATAGTACATTCCTCCACCACTCAGATCTTCCCTCACAACTTCAGTGTGTTTTCTGCAAAATAATGATACCAAGTTACAATGGCCAAAATCATATGTGAACATGATTTCTATTAAAAAAAACTTGGCAGTGACTATGAGTAATGGTTACAGCCCCAAGGAAGGACACGTATGCCATGTATTTGGTCCCAGACATCCACTACAATTAAAGGTCACTAAATAAAACTGCAAGGATATTTTTCCTGCAGACATTTCCAAATGGACTAGTAGTGATCTGGTAAATCAGCAGTTCTTCCCTCTGATTCAGCAGCTTATTCTATCTGTGAAATATGAGCCCTTCTGATATGAGGGGTCACCTGAAACCAAAATAAAAAGTTAGAGAAAGGGCTCTCTTTAAAAAAAATAAAAAAATAAAAAAGCACAAGATCTAAGATTTCAAATGCAGGAGTTGGCTCAGTAATTTAGGTCTGTTCTAAATCTTTCCTACTGCTAGGAGGATAGTACGGTCCTGCATGTTGATCTGGAAATTTGGGGGCACACAGGCAGGAGATTTGGGACAGGCCTCACTCTTATTTTTATGAGGAAGAAGTACCACTTCCATCAGATGCTGATGGCCCAATCAGCCCAAGCTAGCAGCTCTCATCTGATGTCACCTCCAAGTCAAGGCTGAGGACAAGGTGAACTTGGGTGCTGCTGCCAACACAACCAAGACTGGCACTGCAATGGGGCCTGAAGTCAGTCACCCTTGGAGGACTTCTCTGCGACCTGATCCCAAATGCAATGCTACATCGTTCAGTTTGCTCTGCACATGGGCAGATACTTCAAGTTTCCTACACCAGGTAGTACCTAACAATATTCCAATTTTCAAAGAAATACCTCCAGCATCTGAAGGTAAATTCCCTTCCCCTTTGAAGTGTGTCCTATTTTTTAATTAGCACGCGTAATGCCTGCTTGCACAGTTTCCACTCATCTGAAAATTTAACCGCTCACCTGAACGCAAGACAAAAAGGTTTTGAAATTCAGAAGCCAATTTACAAAATGTTTCCTTTTATTCTGTAGTAAGATCAGGCAGTGGGAAGCTTTTGAACTAAGTGAGGCACTAAAAGCAGTGCAGACAAACAAGGAGAAAGCTTGGACACTTCACAGGGATCTTCCAGAAGAAAACCTGACTTTTAGCAATTTTCTTTGAAGTCTGTCATCTCTAAAGCAACTCAAGACATTGCAGGTTCCAGGGACTGAAAGCTCGGACAGAGCCCTTCCACGTGGCCTATCATGCAGCCCTCAGTCAGAGCATGGAGCAGCCTTTTAACCTCAACTGGACCATTGTGGTTTTTGGCCTAGCAGAGCCCAAGGGAACATTACATCTGCTTTTGCCCATCACCCCAAACAGAGCCTTCAGATCTTACACTGCAAGAACAAACAGCAGCTGAGCCTTAACAGACCTGGAAAGCACCGTTCATCTTCCTGCCTGTAGTCTGAGGGATTATGCTGGAAAAAGCTACAACAGATCCTGAGAGATCACATCCAGATTGCTGCAAACAGCACAGAAAAGGGCATTTCAGCAGCTGGCAGGGCAGCACTGAGTGGGATTGTCAAGGGAAGATTTTAGTCTCTGCTTGAAATGCCACAGGGGCATTTCGTCCGTTCTCCAACAGCAGAACTAGGGATGTTTGCAATAGGAGCAATAGAAAGGCTGCTGACAGGAGCCAGGTGAGCAGGAAAGGCAGGAGGAACAGCAAGCACACCTCCACAGGCTGCCAGAGTACATCTGCTGTGACACCTCTCAGCAGAGCAGGTCTGCTCTGTTTCACTTAAAGCCAGCTAAATCAGATACCAGTGCTATCTGCTGAGTATGAACACAGCCATAGCAGCAGACTAATGCAAAGCTAACCAGCAATTTTACTTCAAAAAGATCTGCTCCTTCAACAAGGAAAGCATCCTCCCCGAGCCTGACACTGTCATACTTTTTCAGCACCGTGGTTAGGGAAACATGGCTTTGCTCTCCCAGTCACAGCAACCCTGAGCACCGCTAAGTACAGAGCTACAATATTGTTTCTTAACTTTAAAGGGATGCTGTGGACTCTACCTTCCTCACACATATTGTTGTAGGTTTTGCTGGATATTTTTGTCTTAAGCTTAAATCACTGAAACCATATATATTTTGTAGGCATGTTAACTACTTCTGCAAGCAGATGCCCAAGTGGTTACAGTGCACCTGGAGCAATAAATATGCCGCCCTTAGGCCAGATTCTGCTATATCCAAGCAGAGCCCATCAAGGGAGCTATCTATGGGTCCAGCACCAAGGAGAACAGAGAAGATTTCCTGCTCTGGAGGGGATGGAGCTCAGCTTCTAGCACCTCAACATGGTCATAGGATGGATTCACAGCACCAGGAAAAAATACTACCAGAAAGAAGGGGTAGGGGCGAGGCAGAGTTCTCCAGCCTTCTCCTCCAGGGCAGCTGTGTCTGTTCTTACACAGAAAACCAGGATTTCTGCTCCTCTACCAAGAGCAAGGCGATCAGAACTACAAGAAGGGCCACAAGTTCTTCCCCCCTCTGTCCATGCCAGCACCAAACCCACCATTCACGTGCTGCTTTTCAGCAGTGGGAAAAGAATGGTCAAGTACTACCAATATCTGGGAGAAATAAGTTCCTTCAGGAGCCATCACATTCCTCCTTCTGCGAGAAGATGCCAGCTTTCAGAGAGACAACTCAATAATGACATCACCTCCCCTTGCATTCAAATAACTAGAGCAAGACTGCTTCAACAACTCACTCCAGAAACACAGGGAAGCACACACAAATGTGAGCAGTCCTCTTGATATGACAAAAAAAAGTCACTACCAAGCTCAGTACTGAAGCACTGATAGATGTTTTGCTGGACTCCGACAGTGCTCAGCTTGGTGTCCAAAAATGCTTTAGGCTCCATGGACCACAAAAATATAATATACAGACTGCTGGGATAAAAGAACACTGATACTATTTAAATTGAAAACTAAATCACTTCTAGCATTTTCTAAATATTTTGTTGTGTTTCTCATTTGTTTATTTTTTTGCTGTTGTTGATCATTTGTTTATTCGTTTTCCCTAGCAAGAGCAGTAGAATTGTTGAAAGAGAGGGACACAGTTCAAGAAGTGCTATATGGAGCATCAGAGGGAGTGATCCATGAGGTTGCACCATGACACACGGGGTTTTCTGCCACCTGTGTGCCTTTGCTGCCCTGCCAGCACTCCTCAGTGCCAGGGGATGCTGTGAGATTCGGCTCCCAGGGACAATCACTGGTGCTCATCTCAAACATGCTGCTCAGCAAAATGCATGCTCCAGGGAATTAAGAAAGGGTCCATGAATTGGGTTTTCCTCCCAGTTTTACCATGAGTTTTTTTGAGGAATGACATGCCAATCTGTGTCAACCTCTGTTTGTAAGCGAGACGCTATAAAAACCAACCTCACAAAATGCTGGGAGACAATGCTCTCTCAGGTCTGCATCCTAACATCCAAATCCAGGTAAGCCCATGGAAAAGTATTGTTTTGAACTATTATTTTTCAAAGTAGAAAGACTTGCTCTGCACAGATAACACCGGAAAGGTCAGCTCCCCACAGAAGACATCTATATTGAAGTCCTAGGCTATTTTTTCACTGAAGAGCAGGAAAGAAGTCCATCTCTCATGGAGCTTAAATGTCACAGAGATGCAGCATATTTGAGGAAAAGAATAAGAATGTATACATTTGCATCTGTATAGTCATAATACTTTAAGCCCAAATATTAAATACACATTACTAAACAACACAAGATCTCCACCAACAGCAGCTGAAGCACATGTGCAGTTACAC
Organism: Cyrtonyx montezumae; assembly: GCF_038088225.1. NCBI lineage: Eukaryota > Metazoa > Chordata > Aves > Galliformes > Odontophoridae > Cyrtonyx > Cyrtonyx montezumae. The sequence continues at coordinate 3,429,678 of NW_027071826.1, forward strand.
TAATACCACATGCTCTGTGCACAGCTGGGGACACTGCTGAACACTTGGTCCCAGCTCTCTACCAAGCTCCAGCAGTACATGTGAGCAATCACAGCCACTATTATACTATTTTCTCTACCTCCAGTGGGTCTTTTCTGGGATCCCTACCTTACTGTCTACAAAATTCATGAGAAAAAAAAATTAAAAAGACTTTCATTTTCCTTCTCCTTTGTTCTTTAAGGAGCAATTTCTGCACCACAATGATCAGGGAGGGTACAACAGCACTTTCTCACCAGCCCTGGGGAACCACCTGAGCCTATTAGCAGGAGCAGAAGCAACAGCTTTCTCCCATCACACTTGCACAAGGAGTGACCCTGCTCCTATTCAGGAAAGAGAAAACACATCAGAAGGCAGAAGGGGAATGATGCACCAAGAGATACACATTCACGTGGGCAAGGACAGTAACTGAGAGCTCTTTTTGGGAGGGAAGTCACAACAGGAGCAGAAGCAGTATCATCCCATCATGACTTGCACGGTCTTAGGAGACCTTTGAGTCTTTAAAACAATTCCCGAGACCATTTTCAGAAAGGCCACCTATATGCATCTACCCTGTTCTGGGGGAGATAAAGCAGTTCAGTAACACAGCCATGTTGACACAGCCAGCCACAGTGACAAAGAATTGTCACAGCTGTATTTCACCACAAGCACAGAAATGGTCCTGGGCAACAGGTTGGAAGCTGTAGCCAGCCCTTCAGCACCCAACATCTGCCCTTAAGTGCTCTTAAGAGCTGAAAACATGCAAAGAGTGCAAGAGAAATGCAGCAGATTACTGAACTGTGATGAAGAAAATAGGAATAAACCCTTAAAGGTCCCATTTTACCACAAGCTGTTGTGAATCTAGAGAGAAAGAATATAAAATAAATTACCAAATGTTGCTGGAGTGATAAATGACACATACAACTTGCAAAGCCCTTTTACAGAGTTTTGCACATCCTATCAAAGGATTATATCACAAATCAACATCTAAGATAACTGTAATCTTCCTATTTACTGTGCATTTATGCAGACACACGTGGATGCTTCCCCTCCACCCCCAATACTGTTAGCAGATACACCTGTTTAACAAAAATGCAACAGTGCTTTCCCAAATCCTGCGCAATGAAAGCTTTAGTGCTCTTTGATTACTGATGAAAGACTAAAGATATTTTGAAAATTTGAAAAATGAAAAGGAGCAATAATTTTTTTTTTACAGAAACTCATTATGAGTTCTGCTTGACAGCTGTTAACGTGGCCAAAATGGCTCTTATTTTATTCAGCTGCCCAGTTTTAAGCTGCAAAACACGATGTGCAACAGCCAATGAGTGAATGCAAAGGTGCTGCAGAAAATCCAACATCAAAACCAACCATCTTCTTGCTGCTCACAGTGAGCACAGTCTCTCAGTGTTAATGGACAGGCTCTCACCTACTGCTCATCTGCAGGGCTGGTCCTTATAGCTCTGCTGGGCTGGGAAATATTTAACATAGATCAACACAAACTCAAAATACAAACTACCTCTACGGGGCCACAGCTCTTCCTTTCCCTCACACCACATGCACACGGGTCAGGATCTCATCTTAAGGGGTTCTATGATCAGAGAGGTTCAACTTTTGCCCAAGATGTGCAATGGGAAGAAGTTCTTTTACCATCATCTTCCTGCCTCCTTGATGAATTAAATGCCCCCTACTGAAAATCACAAGGAAGATACACCTTTAGATTCCTCTTCTCCTGCCTTACACTGCAATTGTCTTAGAAGAACATAATAAAGACCTACAACCAGAGACAGCTATAGGAAAAAAAAACCAATGTGACCAGATGTACTTCAGCAGCTTTTACAAATGAGCCAGGGTGCATTCCATATAAAGATAAATGGAAAGAGCAGCCAAGTAATGATGACTTTATGACTAGAATTCAAATACTGGTTCTTTGAGGATGTTTACCTGAGTACGTCCTGCTCTTTGTTGGATGATTCCTTCAAGAAATAAAAAAAAACACCACCAAACAACACATATATGTAAAAAAAGACAAACAACAAAACAGCAGCAGAAAGGAAAGAGGTACGCAGATGGTCAGGAACAAAAACACACCGTTTCTCTGCCCTCACCATGGCCCCTTCTGGCTGCTGCAATCCTGCCCAGCACTTATGGCCCAGTACATCTCATCACCCCAAGCTCCCCCGGCCTCTGCCAAAAGCCCTTTTATTTATAAATCAGTTCAATGCCAGTTTAATTATTCTCAAGGAGTAAGAAAAGCAATGTTTGTGCCCTGTGACAAACATTCTTCAGTCTTGGAAGACAAAGTAGAATTCTGGTGCATTTGAAGAAAATAATAGTAACTGGAAACACCAGCTGAAAGAAACTCTCAAGATTCTGATTTCTTATATCCCTGAAAACTCAGACTAACTCCTTTTCAGTACAGCTAGAGCCTTAAATACGTGTTGCCCCTGCCATGCTGAGCAGACAGTTCACTACGCAAAGTTCTGGGTGTATTATGCAGCTTGGCGCATGGAGCACGCATCACACACTGGTGCCAGAAAACAAAAAGCCTGCTTGTAAGGGAAGGGAGGAAAGCACCTAAAACATCACAGGGAGACATGTGTGATTGAAATGGAGTTAGGTCTGTGCTCTCTCAATGGCTGCTAGAAGTACAGGGCTCTTCGCACTGTATTTACATATAGGTGTCATAAGGAAATAGAAATTATATATTCACTGGTAGATTTCCTACTAATCTGACTACAGCCTTAACAAAAACACTAGCAAGGCAGCCAGGCAATTTAAGTACTTTATTATCTGGTTTGGGCACGCAATTGCTTTTTTGCACACAGGGATGTAGGAGTGTAAATCTGCCACTTGGAGGAACGTAGAGCTTGATGTCTTATTTAAAACTATTGCATTATTAAGCAAAGAGGTTGCTTTTCTCCAGCTTTTCACAAGTGCCTTAAAATGTTTCTGCAGACAAAGATGTTTCCTGTATGACTAACGCCAGCTGAACAACTAAGTGCAAAGTCAACAGGAATTAACTCCTTGTTTTACATCACACTAACCACCAGGCAATGTCAGCTCAATACATAAGCCCCAAATCCACCTAAACCAAATGAAAGGCTGAACTCTCACTGCCTATCTGAACAAAACTAAAAGGACAAGGCAACATGTCAGCTACAGAAAACTCTTCTCTGGTGCTTCCATGGGAAGAATTTCAACAGCAGTCCAACTAGCTGCCAAAATACAGTAATACAGCATGGGTAAGACATAGCAGGTTTGTCTGGATTTGAAGAAGTTGGGAGTCAGTAAGGAAAGCAGAGCATATTCTAAGAGCCCAAACAAGTTCTGATCCTTTCTGTCTTCACTTATCTGAAAATAACAATCTTTGTGTGAAATTGATTCTTCTTCTCCTTAAAGATTAGTCCATTGAAAACAGCAGTGCTGATTACAAGTACAACATATTGTTAGCAAATTCTGCTTTTTTCCTGCTAGCAGCTTGACTCTGGTTTATTTGACAGCATCTAGGATCTGCCGAAGTGTATGGGCTCTAATCATTCTACACTACAGTCATAAGAACTGGATCAGTCCTAACAAGGACAAGTCTACTAGGGTCAGAGCAGAAGCATATAGGAAAGCTAAAAGATTTGGGAAGAAACAAGGCAGTTCTAGTGCAGACATCCTCCTTCCAACACAACGCGTGGCACAGACATCTCCACTGAAATGGCTCTAGAAACACAGCATTTGGCCTCAAAAAATAATAATAGAGAAGTCAGCTGGCAAACAAAGCATTCACCTCCCCTTCACTAGCTAATACACAGCAAACAACCACTGCATCCTTGGCAAGAGGGAGAGCAAAACTCATCTCTTCTCTCTCCAAGCCATTGGGAAGTTTGACGCCTGGGCTGAGCCTGTCATGTCAGCTCTCCTGAAAGCTGATGATGAGGGAGAGGTGAAATGAATCACTGCCTGCAGGCACCTGGTGAGGACTTATTTTGGGAGAGCGTGAGTCACTGGATGTTCCTCCAGGGAGAGCCTCAGAGGAGACCGAGCACTTGCTGCCCATCGCTGACGTCAGCCAGGACAAATGACATCCACAGGACCAGGAATAGCTTGTGGATACTGATCCAACAACACAGGCTGGTGCACAGCACTGCTCAGCAGCCTCACACTGGCTTTTTGGTAGAGTTGCAAGCATGAAACCAGGTTGTAATCGCCCTAAAATACAGAGAAAATGGAGTTGTGATGAGAGAAGAGCTGTTGCAGTTGGTGCAACCATTGGAGCGCTAATGGGGCTCCCAGCAAAGCCAGCAACACAGGGAAAAACGGATCTTCCCACCAGCAATTAATCATCATCTCCATTTACAGCCACCAATGAGATGCTTGCCATGCTGGGTTCTCTGAGGACTGCTATAAACCAAGTATTGAGTAATAACAGCAGCAAGGAATTAGCTGTCCCTTCTTAACTTCCTTCCCCTGCTGTGGCCAAGCTTGCTCCTCCTCTCTAGCTTGTCATGGTGACAAATCAAGAAAGCATTTGCTGTCTTTTCACTACTGATTAAGTTTAAGCAACCAACACGTTCTAAAATAGACACAAGCCATTCATGAAAGAAAAGAAAATCCATGGTTCAAGTTTTTACTTTCAAAATCCTGATCTGTTGATCAAACAAATGGAAACACACCTCCATGCCTTCTGCACTACATTGGAGAAATGGATCTGCCTCCACTTCCAGGGTGGCAATGCCCTTACTGCCACTGCAACTCTCTCCTTTGCATTGCAACCTATGCATCCCTTCTGACGTTGCTGCCTTCTCAGTGGTGCAAGGAGGCAGCAGCAGCAGCTAATGTTTTAGCAGTCATTTTGCAGGCTCTTTCATTAAGCGCTTCTGTTGATGCTGCAAGAAGTAATCACACGCTATTACCAGGCCCAGTCACAACATGCAGCCACACACTTCTTTTTCCATCAACAAACTGATTTCATAGCAACAACATCTGCTCTTCCGACTTTCAAACACAGGGACAATTACCATATCATTTCTCAGCTTGTGACAGAGAGGCAGAGGGACCAGCCAGCATGGGGACATTAGCACATGGGAAAGGTGCCCACATGGCTCTTACCATCAAGAGAGATGCCACCTCCTTCCACAGAGAGATGCAGAATCCTTCATGCCTCATTCCCAGTTTCATTTAGCACAAGGAGCAGCACGGTGCTCACAGGACCTGGATTCACCCCAACCACTATCAGCAGGCAGACAGGCACACTGCATGGCACTGCTGCCTGTGCCCAGGTCCTATAACCAGGAAGTTCTCAATAGCCTTGAAGTCACATTGCATTTATCAAAACAAAATACATCATTATGCTTCACAGCCCTGCAAGCTCAAACACTTTTTTTTTGTACACAATGACCTAATGCATCAGAAAGAGTGGACTCAAAGCTCCCCTTGCACAGAAGAGGAGGCACCAGAATACCAGTGCAGCTCAATGAGCTGTCACCCAACACCACCACCTCCAGGGCCACTGAAGAACAACCACAGAGACACGGCACTGAGACGTGGTCAGTTGGGAACAGTGAGGATGTGTTGGGGTTGGTGATCTTGACGGTCTTTCCCAACTTTAATGATTCAATAATCTAAAACCACCCACATGCAATGCCTCAAGTCACAAAGCCAGGGAACTTCATGCAATTCTGCTCACTGTGGCTTGTGCAGGTGACATTGCCATTCCCCAGTGCAAGCTGAGCATTCACACACAGGCAGCAAGTGAAGCTCTGCTGGCACACAATGACTTGTTCAACTCTACCTTAATAGCATGTCTGTCTGCTCGTCCACGGGGCTGCAATAGCTGCATGCTGCCTGTTCTACACATTCATGCTTGCAGATGCTTGTTAGCACAGCAGGAAAGACAAGCTGGAGCACTTGCTTTCTTTTTCTCTCCCCAGAGTAGTCAGGGCTGCTGAATCCTTAGAAAAGCCTCACAAAGCCCCAGTTAATGATTTTCACTTCAATCACAAAGGACCACCAGAAAGGTACTCAAGCAAAAAGCCTTTATGATTATACGTAACCTAATACAAATGGAGACTCCAGCTTTGCTTTGAAAGGCATTTCTCTATTAGAGAGTCCAAGAAAAGTATGGTTTGCTTGCATAGCCCATGTTGCAGCACATCTCCACATTGCAGTAACTTATTAAAGTATCAAGTCAAAACAAAAACAAAAAAAAAGGAGAAAAGGAAAGGAGACAGAAATACTCATGTTTACTGCACCATCACCTCCCATCCTCTCATGCCCACCCCAGCACACCCAGCCACCAGCCTTGCCTCAAGCCTACCGACCCTCTCATAGTAACACATGGGATTTACAGGAAACAAATTCTTAAATCACTACCCATTCCCAAGTCTCCAAATTCATAGCCAACATTTAACCCCAAGACCCTACCTACACCTACATAATATGACTGCACAGAAGCCCCCCTTCCCTTCAAAGTTTCCCCCTTCCTACCTCCAAGCATTTCCTTCCTCTACCAAGAAGACAGCTGCAGGCCTGCACAGACCCACCCACCTCATTAATTAGGTATCAGAGATAATTATGTCCCCATAGCTTCCTCCTGCATAATTTACTCCCCACAGTATCTTTTAGAAAAGCACTGAATTTTCATGACCAAATCACTTGCATTATTTTTTCTGATGCTTCCTCTCTCAGAGAAAAAGTGAAGGAAAACTTCTTCATAGACTCACCTCCATATCTAATCCCCCCTGGACTCCTTGAACATCCCCCCCAGGAGGTGTCAGGCTCCATGTCTTTACCTCTTCTCAGCTGAAACTTCTCCTAATGCTTCCATGCATCCTGATCTGCCTATCCCTAACATTTTGCAATACCAGCCATATCACAGCAGTAGCCCAGGGAAGCCTCAAAAATCAGTTTGATGCTTGTGGATCAGCTCAAGTGACCATGCAAACACCCTGCAAGGCCCCGGTCCACAAGTCCCTCCTTGTGCAGAGCAACATGGGTCCCATCAGGAGGACCGGCAGTGCAAGGGATGCCAGGGGTTCCCACTTCCCTTCTTTCTATGCAGTATTTTCCTCTCTTGCCACATAAAACATGCCTCAAACTTTGTCTTCTCTCAACGCGCTTCAAGTTTTAACAAAGACAAGAACTTTTTTAGTCATTATTTTCTCTTCCTGGTTCTTCAGGGTTTTTCCCTGACAGCTCCCCATTAAGCTAAGTCCATGCATTCATGCAGTAAACAATCCACTAACCAGGTCACTGCACATTATTCCTTATTATTCCACAGCTCTGCTGCAGTCAGATTGATTCACTTTTCCTCCTATTCTCCATATCCCCTGCTCCCCTTCTTAAGCAAGGAAGGAAAATGTCCTGTGCTGCCGGTCCCTAGTGAACCACTGCTGCACCAGAGCTGCTGGGAGGAAGAAAACCTGGGGCCACAGCAAGGCCTGCACAACCCTGCCTTGTAGCAGCAGAGAAGCAGGCTGCTATTCTTGCCCTCTATTTGCTGCCCCTTTGCAGCCCCACTTGGGAAATCAAGTTGCTCTGTCCTTGCAGATGGTCTCCCAGTGGTCGCATCAGGTTGTGCAGCCATCTATTTGCTGCCTACCAGAGGAAACCTCAGTTCCACATGTGCCAGGGTGGGTGATGTATGAAGTATGACTCCTCCACGCCAGAATCATCTGACAGGGTAGAAAGGAGCCAGAAGTTTTGCATCTTGTAGGACTGGATGACCTTAGATATCTTTTCCAACCTTAATGTTTGTATGATTCTACTTCAGCTTCTGCTGGTTTCACCACCCAGAGCATCCCTGGACTGTGGTCTCATTAGTCATAACACTGCTCTGCCTTTTAAAATGTCTTGAAATCAGCCTCTACAATCCGCCACAGAGCAAGCAGCTTACTGCCATTTGCCACTGCCTGTTGGCCTTAATATATAGCTGATAACAGGTTTAGAGGTAGCCAACTGCTTGAGAATGCTCTTTCTCCATCCTTCTTTACTGCACTGCTTATAAATGCTCACCTCCTGTGCAGCAAGCAGGTCACACTCTGGGTACTGTGTTTCTTTCTCTACTATCTGCAAGCCATAATCTCACCTTCCATTACAGTCAGAGCTTCCTCTGTGGCTCGGCATTTCAGCACCTATGGAAGGAGATATGCTCTTGCTGGAGCCTCAGCCTGTTGGCCCCATGCTTTCATTTGTCTGACATTCCTTTCTGGACTGCAACTGCAGAGGAGCTCATCTTAGAGCTCACTCTGATTTAGAAGTCACACCTGCCTGGCTTTCTGCCAGCACCAATTAGCCATCAGCCCAAATTCTTTCCTTGTATAGATTATTTTTGCATCTAGGCTTTGAGCTCCAGAGCAGTGCTAAACAATCCCCCTCCTTTAATTTCTTGGCCTTTCTGTGCTAAAGAGAAAGGTGTCAGTATTATACAGCACTTTCACTCCCAAGGCATTTGCAAAGACTGTTTTATTGCAGCCCTGTCCACAAGCACCAGGGTTCAATCTGAGATCCTCCTTCCTAATTTTCTGCAAGATCAGTTGATTAAAAACCAAATTAAGTTTCTCCATAGGGTTAAAAGCTGGCATCCTGCCTACATTCAGTAGTGCTTTCTTTCCTATAGGCTTTTTTTCATTCCTGACACTTCATATCAGTAGCAGAGACTTCTCCTGGCTTGTTATTTCAGATGGGCTGGGACTGAAACATCTATCCTGCCAGGTGCCCTTGAGTACTCAATAAATTAAGTAGCAGATATACCTTCACATAGTCTGAACGCAAGGGAACCACACTCATATTTTTTTCTTGAAGTATTGTCTTCCTGCACTTGTAGAAATGACATTACAGCATCAAATGACTGTATCAGAAGTGCAGTGATTACTTCATTGGGAGAAGCTGCAGAGCCAGCCTCAAGTAAAGACTTGTCATTTTGGCACACTTAAATTATCAATCCAAGTGCACCAACTGTTAGCATGGGTACCACATCCCTGCAGCACTATGCCTCAGCAATACTGCTAAATGCTAGATGACCAAGGGTGGGTAAACAAAGAGCTCTGACTGCAATCTAAATACAACTTGAAATTCAAACCCTAATTATATTCCCACCAATGTTGCTTGCTCTCCCTTGATGGTGAAGTAGCCAGTGTTACAGCAGAAGAGCATATCAAAACACAGCCCATATGTACTACATTAGTAAGCACATTAGTAAAAAGCGTTTTAGGGCTGTTTTATGTTATTCTCTCACAGACCTCCTAAAAAACACAGATTGACCAAGTAATGATGACAGCACCAGCCTATCCTGGGGCACTGCTCTTGGTCTGTTGCAGATGGAATTATACACTTCACTCTTAAGAGAGAAGCAGCCATATACTTACTGATATAATGCAGTATTTTTAAAAAGTTTAATCATAAAGTCAGCAACTTAACAAGATTTGAAATGGCCAGGTATTATTTACTGCATACAGGGGAGGGTTAAACACGTTCATTCTGGAGGTTCTCCTGTTGAGTCATGAGGTTCAGAGTGGACCCCTTCCCAAACTCCTTGAAATGTGGAGAGAAGAAGCCTATGTGAGGCTGAAGCCACACCTAGTCCCAGATTTGGTCAGTGGTTTACATCTAAAGAATTAGATATACAAACAAATCTTAGCAAATCTCACAAAGCTTGACAGACTACTAGACACTTACCAAAGACCTGTATCAGCAAGGAGTCTCTCAATACCAAATCATAATCCATTATCACCTGCACAGGTGTAACCTCAAGAGCTGTCCCTACTCAAAAGGAGATTCTTGTCACACAACCCACTGCTGTGCAGAAAAGCTCAAGCTGTTCCTGGGCTGCTCACTATTTATGGGGCTAGATGATGGACTCTGAGCTCTGGCACACGATCAATTGGCCCTCAGCTATTGAATAAGATGTCTGTCATCAGTTCTTCCAGCCCCCAATTTGAGTCAGGGCTGCATACATACGTTACAAACATACTAGGAAGCCACCAAAATCCTTCCAGGACAAACAACGCTGCCCAGGAGTCAGTTACAAGCCCACAGAGTCAACACACACATCTATTAAAAAATAGATAAGAGAAAAGCATTTGCAATTAGCCCCAAACAAAGCCTTCTCTTCCCAGTTTTCCCTGAAAGCACGTTGATATTTAACACTTTAACCCTGTGTCAAAAACCCATCAGGATTTGTAAAACATATTAATTCGTGACCTTAATAACTAACTATCCACAGGTAAGCACACACTACAGTTTCATGGGCAGCTAACAGCACTCAGTTGGGAGAAAACAGTTGGTATTTTCTCTCTGAAACCTTAGGTAACATCAGTAATCAAGTCTTAAACTAGAGAGACAAATATCCTGCACACGTCTCTTGGTTATAGAAGGAAATCTGGTGCTTCCATTCAGAATCCATCACCATGCCAAGAAATGGTCAGGAGAGATTTTAAGGGATTTCCCAGACCAGATATTCAATTTGAAAGCATGTTCATACCCTCTGGATTTGTGATTGCAGAGAATAATAAGTGAATCAGTAATTGATGGTCATTTGTTTTAATGCCTCACCTATTATATTTCTTTTCTCCCATTTTTACCTCGTAAGTAGTTTCCCATGTTTTTTTTAATTTTGTTTCTTTAAGGATTTAACAAGGCTTTTTCTCTTGCACCATCCATCACAGATGCTTATTAAAAGGGACAGAAAATCTCAGAGGGATGAGAACAAAATAATGGAGCTTGCCTCAGGAAGCAACAGATGAATGTTCTCTAAGCAATAAACCCCAACCACGATACAAAGGCTTAGAGCAAGACAAGATCCACAGGTAGCAAACCAAACTGCTAGCATCATGTTTTACTCAATGATGAGGAATATAAACAACTCATACTTGCTCCAAGTGAAACCTCCTTGATGGTTCAGTCACTTGGCAAAATTACAAGCCATTTGCAAAACATCAGCGTGAATTTCTTACGTATCTTGATGCATCTCTCTATAACTACCTGAAGGCAGGTTGTAGTGAGCTGGGGGTCAGCCTCTTCTCTCTTGTAACGACTAATAGGACAAGAGTGAATAGCTTCAAGTTGTGTCAGGGGAGATGCAGACTGGATGTTAGGAAATACTTCTCCCAAAGAGTGGTCAGGCACCAGAATGGGCTGCCCAGGGAGGTGGTGGAGTCACCAACCCTGGATGTATTCAAGGAATGTTTAGATGCTGTGCTGAGGAACATGGTTTAGTGAAAACTATTGGTAATAGGTGGATGGCTGGCCTGGATTACCTTGTAGGCCTTCCCCAACCTTGGTGATCCTACAATTACTATGATTCCAGGGGTCTAGAAGAGTGCTTGCACCACATCTACATGAAGCAAGTCATAGGCTAAAATGTCCACTGTCAAAATCTAGTTCTGGGCTCTCTAGTACAACCAATATGGCAACACTAAAGAAAGCCAACAAAGATGAAGGTACTGGAGCATCTCTCCTAGGAGTAATGGAGAAGAGTTGATAGCATTCAGCCTTGAGAAGAGAAGGCTCAGAAGGGACCTGATGGATTTAGACAAATACTCAAAAGGAAGGTGCAAAGAGGACAGAGCTCAGTGGTGCCTAGTTCCAGAACAAGAGACAACAAGCACAAATAGAAGCACAGGAGGTTTCCTCTGAACATTAGGAATAGCTGTTGTGCTGCATGAGTAACTGAATTCCAGCAAAGGGACCAGAGAGTTTGCAGAGTCTCCTCCTTGGAGATATTCAAACCCATCAAGACACCATCCTGGTCACATTACTCTGAGTGTCTCTGCTGGGGCAAGAGCAGGAACAGATAGATCCAGGGGTATCTGCCTGCCTCAGCCATTCTGTGATTGCAAATGCTGAGAAAAATAACAGAAGTCATAGCAAGAGCCAACAAATAAACTAGATTTCCATGAATACATAAAACAATGAAGATAATTGAGTATGCATTTAGCCAGAGAGCATAGCAGGACTTCCAGCAGCTCTCTCATGGCAGAAAGCAACAAAAACTCTGGCTGAAGGATGGAGCTATACCAGGCTTGAATCTCCCCTTACTTAATTGCCTCATTGAGACTACCGGTCTGTTCAGCGTTCTTTCCCTAAGCAGGGAAATGTTTCCCATTAACATTTTTTCCTTCCAAAAATGATCTATTTTCCACAAATTGTCACTTTCACACAAATCCATTTGATCAGGAAGTTTGACACAGCTCTAACAATGAATGAATGTGTTATCTGCTAAATCAATATGAAAAGCTTTAGGCTACCAAGTATGTTAGTGCCAAACCAAGCACGCATTTCTTCAGACTTCCTTTTGAAAAGGCTGCTTCTTTTCTTTGCCCAGAACAATTAAAAAGCCTAGCTTGTTCAGAAGCAACAACAAGAGGCTGCATTGATAATTGCCTTTGCAGAGAAGATGATATAACCTAACATGATGCACCACAGATGTTGCAGTTGTAGTACTAAAAATAAAGGTTTATAGTCCAGGACAATCTAATAACTGCTGTGTCTAGATCACTGAAGGCATCTGTCCTTGGAAGCAAGCCCTGGTAAGTGTTGTAGAGATTTATACCAAAGAGGACCATCTCTGCAACACTGCTCTTACCTGGGCTTCTTTATGGCAAGGGTAATTCTGAGCATTTTGGAATTATTTTAACTCCTGTTGTTAAAGGAGCTGGAATGTAGGCCACTGCAATGAGATTTTAAAAGCACGAGACAAGGTTGTGTGTCAGATATATGGGGAGACCTACTTTAACCCAAGCATTCAGGGGTAGCATCACCAGGTGACGGGGGGGAAGGGGAGCTCGGTGGCTCACTCAAAAAAGCACAGCAAGAAAGCAGGACACACGTCCACAAATTGACCAAGGCACAGGGTTTCCCCAAGTTAAAAGTGAGATGAAGTCCACATCACTTCGCTGTACTCTCAAGCAGTAACAGGCTTTTCAGTGACATCAACACAACCAAAACTGACTTCAGCCTCACCCAAGGCAGGTTTGCAGTCCACAGCCATTCCAGGGGGAGTGCTACCACAGCCCACAGCCTCGAGCAGACCAATAAGTTGCATTAGGACAGTGCTAGGCATGTTCTTTTGTGCTTTCATATCATTCCAGGAGACCCTCAGCTGTATGCAAGGCCCCTGCAGTCCCTCAGTATGGTACTGAGGAGCAGACATGTGCAGTTTATTTTCCTTAGGTTTCAACAGGAAGTTCTTGTTTACATTAATAAGCCCCTTTAAAGAAAAGGGGTACAGATCACACATTCCTTCTTAAATAGTGAATTAATCTCACTGCAAAGACATTCTGGCCAACAAGAGGATTTACAGGAATGCAAAAGAAGGCATGCTCCATGAGAAGGTGTTGCTAGGATAAAGTACATAGGCTCCAATTCTATTTTAATTACGTTAAAGATATCATTACTGAAGTCAAAGAACTCATGCCTGCAAAACCAACACATGGAAAAAAGAGAATTTAGTTCAACATCAAAGACAATAGGGTGACGGTGATGATATAGCACTATTAACAAAGGAAAATGTGGTATTGACAGCAGTATGAAGTGTTTAACAATTAGAAGGCAGCATGTTGCTGACAGTACTGAGAGAAGACTTTTTCAGTGAGCAGCTGCTGCTGTTTTACAAAGTGACTCTCCATTAGGAATAATACAACAGACTGGTATGGCCAGGAACAGCCTAATGTCTGAAGTTTGTGGACTGGCAAACACAGTCCTCCACTGCTAGTATCTGAATCACCAATAAACCAAATGGTCCATCTCCAGTTTTATGAGAACTGAGAGTTAAGCCAGGCTGGAAAAGAGCTAGGAGAAAAAAGGGTCGCACAGATTGTTCCATTTCAATGAAAGAATCATCTGCAAATGTCATTTTTCCCCTTGCCTGTTGTGAATTTCTTCCCCTCCAATTTTGTCATGCTCAGCTTTAATGTCTCCACGATGTCATTCCCTAAAAGCAATGTATGTCACTCACTCAAAAATAAACACAAATGGCACCTATGCTAAGTACAGCCCATAGTTAATAGCACACATCTTCATCTGGCATAATCTAGCATTTTAATGCCTTCTGTTGTAGTGCACTGCTCTCCATGGAGCTACCCTCCCAAAGGCACTTGAATTTCTACATTAGCTTACAACTGAGTAACTCTGTGACACAGAGATGCTCATTGCTAGTGAGGAGGTTAATCAGGAAGCTCAGGGGACACAAGTTCCAGATCCTTTACCTAACTGTTTGCTTGCACCCGATAAACACACAGACAGAGCTGCCTTGTATTTTCCAGCAGTGCAAAACAAAGAGTGATACAGGCAAAAATAGCTGGCATCTAGACTTCAGTTTGGAAAAAAAGAACAAAAAACAAAGAGCTCTGAAATATAGCACACCAGGACTTGAGAGAAAGTAATACAAATAAAGGGAATAGAGTAGGGGTCTGGGGATAATATTCATCACAGTATCAAACATCCAAGATTTCCTTCCTAAAAAAGCAGGGTAATGAGCCTTCAAGTATTACTTATCCCCCAGCAGTCCAGGCTCTAACCTCAAACCCTAAAGTTACATTATTCCTGCAGTCATACTGATATACTTTTTTTTTTCCTACAAAGCCCAGTAAATTTATGAGCTGCAGGAGGAAAGCAATGCCCATCCATGCACACTCAAGAGGGTAGGAAGAAAATTTAGATCCCTTAGTAAGCCCTCCAAGGGGACTTTTGCTGGGCACAGACCTCAATAACGCAGGAGCTCTGCAGACAGGCTTATGTTGGCTCTCAGCAGGTCCCAAAGCAATGAGACATGTGGCACAGCCAGCAGGCAGCTGACACGGAGTTGATGCTCAGAAGCAGCAATAGGACTTCTATGTGGTGAGCTCCTTGAGGTCCCCATACCTAGCTGGCTTTGAAAATTAGGAAGACTTGCAAAGAGAAGCCCACAGTCCATTAATAAAAGGAAGTTTAACAATGTGATGTGCTCAGGGTAGGATTGGTTTTGTTACAGTTGATATAGAGAGGTTATTAAACTTGTCACCCTCAGAATTCACACTATTAGAACCTAATCTGTGCATTAAGAACCCAGAGTGAATATACTGACAATTATAAGAATTGCTTTACCCAAACTCCCTGCAACCTAACAAATCCATTATTGTCAACAGTTCTGTCGGTGACAAAGCAAGCATGTTCCCACTGGCTGGGCATCATCCCTAGCTTCACCATCACCACAGGAGAGCATGTCCTTCATGCAGACCTTTCCCACAAAATACATTTATTGAAGAACATTCAGCAACATGGTATGCTGAAAAAGCTGAAGTTTCCTATTCTGACACTAATTTTCTAAAGTATTTTATACAAAATCTAAGAAGTAAAAAAAAAAAGTATATTTCTTATCAAATTTAGTAGAATTTAGTTGGAGTTGGAAGCATTATCTAAAAGCTTTGATTCTGGGGAAATGTTTTCCAGGAAAATGATCATAAGGCAGCAGATCTTTGTCAAGGTTTTTTGCTGTGCACTAGGAGTGCATTCAATGAAACACAGAAGTGCAAAATTAGTCAGTCCTTTTACAAGTCCTGAAAGAGGCAAGACAAGAAGCTGCAACATGCTGGTGAAAAGCAAAAGATTCATATGCATTATTATAGCTTGATCTCCTAGAAAGGAAGTTCAAAAGAATGTCAAGCCTTCACTGAAAGCAGGTCTTTTTCCAAAGACCATAGCACAGAGAGGAGAACTTGCCAGTATACTTCAATACTGTTCACAGACCAAACCTCTTTCCAGCATCTCTCACCGAGAAGATGACTCTCACTCTGGTTAGACTTCTACTTCTGCCAACCAGCACTGGACTGACAGGTCTGTTCAAAATCACCCCCTTAATACTATTAGGGAAATGAAGTAATTTCTGTATTTCTGTCTTTTGTGCATCTCTCAGCCTGTCCAGCGGAAGGCAACTTAGATCTCAGGTCTAAACCAGTGCAATTCCTATAATGCAGATCATACTTTTTCCATCACACATGACCACCAACTCCTCTGAAAACTCCTGTCTTTAATCCAGCTACTATTACATAATGATTACATATGCTTGAAGATTAGTTGGGGTTTGGATCAAGCATACTCCAGAGATGCTTTCATTAGCACTAGAAACACATAAGTAGAAACTATCACTAACAACAGTGGTTAAACACAGCTGTATATTAAACAAAAAAAACAGCAAATTCATCTTGATTCACTATTTGGTTCTCTCTCTCCCTTTAAACTTTATTATGACAGCTTTACAAGCCAATAGATCTCTATCTTGAAGTCACTTAAAACAGATCTAGACACATTAACCCCATTTTTTGGCTGACCTCGTGGATTATCATTTTAGATAAGGGTTGAGATAGTATTTTGTTAACATTTATTTTCATAACAAGGATGATTTTATCAATAGTGACAACACCTGCTTTTCTGCTGGGCTGAATCCTGCCAGGTCAACAACTAAGACAGGACAACGTATATAGCAATACCATGTTTTCAGATGGTTTCAAAAAGACATCCAAAAATTCATCAAGTCTGCTTGTAACCAAAGACTTTGCCACTCTTCATACTTTCTTCTACAGTGCTGAAGAGAGGGTAAGCATGCAGTTTGAAAGGATTAATTTTAAGGGGAAAAATGTTAGACCTATAACAACACTATCATAGAATCCTTAGAGTTGGAAGGGCCCTCTGAGGGCGATCTAGTCAAATTCCCCCGCAATGAAAAGGAACAGCACAGCTAGATCAGGTTGCCCATGGCCTTATCCAGTCTTGCCTTGGAAAAAAAAAACAAACCACTGAAACTAAAAACAAGCGGTTCCTAGACAAGCTAAATATTCAGACTCCTTTTACATTAACTAGAGAGGGCTGGGTGCCTAAACACCAGATGTAGAGCTCTCAAAAAAAGATTTTCAGTAAAGAGAAGCTGCTAAAAAAAAAAAGGGAAAAGAATTAGAAGAAACTTTTTTTGCTTGGTCTGATGCAACTTAATGCTGGGCTACATTTAGACATCTCTCCCAAATAAAGATTCAGAGCAGAAATCCCCTGTGCTTTGGCACCTAAATCATCAAATTTAGGCGCAGACAGCTCGATTTTCTTTTTGCAGAGGCAGAAGATTACAGTAAAAGCAGATTAGAGAAAAGAAGGAAAGTTCTTTCAAATAAGAAGTCTTCCTGGCTTGAACATATAAGCCTCAGACTATATCTGTCAAAGGCTTCAGAGTTTCTTCAAATGCAGACTGCATGCAGCTGGCTTCAACAGGCTTTCTCAGGTTTGTTTTTCTCCTGTTGAGAAGTCCTGGTTTGCACATTGTCCTTATCTAGCAAAGCATCCAGTCTCAGAAGACTGGGTGAAGATCCTGGCTGGCCACCAGCATACTTTGTTCTCCAAAATATGTACTCAAGACAAACGTGTGTAGATATCCACATACACCAGACTGCAACATGAAAGTTAAGATTGTAAAGCAAAAATTAAAAATAAGATTAAAACCACCAAAACCAAGAAAACTTGGAAATCGAAGCATTTCTGGTTTTTATCACCACTATTCTCTTAAATGTAATGCAAGACTTCCCAGAAATGTCTCAATTATTTCTTTAAATATATATGAAGCAGGTTTGTTTACACTTCTTGAGATAGACTTTCTTTTAGAAATGGAAATGAATATCTCTGTTGAATGCAAATATAAAACATTTGCAGTTTTCCTGAGAAGCATTGCCTCCTTCTAGCTATGGGAACAGGCATTTGAGCATGCGTGTCCTGCAAATGGAGGGTGTTCACATGTGTACTTGCTGCATAAAAAGCACCCACTGCTCAAATCAATCCATTTCCTTTGTGTGCAAAAAGTACTCATTTGAGACTAGTCTTTCATGAGTGAAGAATATACCTTATAAAAAAAGTGATAAACTGCTGCAGACATAGGAGAATAATGCATAGTAGATGTTTTATTTAACACCCAGACTCTAGCTATGGCTGAATCCACCTCTAAACAAAGCCTGAGCACCCCAACTTAGTTACAGCTCCTCCTGACAGGCACCTGCTAGGAATTGCTGCTAAATTAATAAAAACACCAGAGCTGTACAAAAAGCCCTGTATTAACTGATGCACTCAGCATCTCCTTACTACTGTGAGTGTAATGGACTTGTGATTAGGCAGTTTGTTAAGCATTTACTCCTCCAGTGTTCTCACCTGATTGCAGTTAGCACCTCATCATGTTGCAGAGAATGAACAGTTGGTGCATCTTCTCTGCAGGTAAAACGCATTCAGTAATACTGGAACACCATGCTGTCATCCACATTTCCCATGAATGAGAATCCATTTAGTTCCTACTACAAAACTGAGTTCAAAAGAAATAAATTTCAGTTTAGGTACTGACTTCCTTCTGGCAGGGAATACTTGGATTGCCTTTAATCAAGTTTAATCAAAGCTGAGCAAGCATTATTCCTCTAGTATCATACTTATCAACGCTGTCCTACTTTCATCTGGTTTACTAGTTGTGGAAGTGAGATTCAGTGGTCTGCACTGCCCAAGTCCTCCAGGACTTTTTACATTCATCCCCTTAATGCTAGCTTAAATGAACAATTATCTGCTACTTAAATGGCAAGGCCATTTCAAGTGATATTTCAGTTTTTCTTTTTTTGAAGGAATTAGAGTAACCCATCCCTAACAGTTCAGTTAATCATAATTTCCCTCTAATTTTATTGACACTTGACTTTGAAACTAATCTCACAAAGAAAAAGGCTCCAATCAAGAAATTCCCAAAGATCCCTCACATGAAAGCAATACAGAAAAGCCATAGAATCACAGAAATATTAAGGTTGGAAAAGATCACTAAGGTCATCAGTTCCAACTGTTGACACAACACCACCATGCCCTCGAAATCAGACTGCATTTTCTGCTCTACCATTATTCATCCTCACAAATTCATCTTGCACCATAAGCATTGACTCAACTTGAGGCATCGTGTTTACAGTTTCTGAAAATACTTCGTGGTTTTTTGGAAGTGCAAATGCATGTGTTTCATGCAGAGGACAATTTCTTTTATAAAGAAGCAGAAGTTCCTCCTTATGCACCTCTCTCCTACTGACTATAAAGCAAGCCTAGGAAGATGACAGATTCCTAAAGACTTCTTTCTTCAGTATCTGATATGCATTTGCTGTAGATGTCTTAACATGGTACATTTAAAAACTATCCATTCTAGCTGAAAATATTTTACCCTTTTCACTGACTCTCTTCCAAAAGGGTCCTAACTAGCTACCGGAGACTAAATCTGAAAGTATTATGGTCATTACAACAAAAGTATCCCAGGGATACTGGAACCAGTTCCGCTGCTGTCCTGGATGAAATTGAAACGTTTCTGAAGTTATTATTATTGCAATCTGCATCTCCAGAGAAGGAAACTCCGCCACCTCTCTCCTGTTCCAGTACTCCATCACCCTCACTGTGAAAAAGTTCCTACACATACCTGTGTAGAACTTCCTATGCTTCAGTTTGTGGCCATTTCCCCTGTGTCCTATCACCTCACACTGCTGAGAAGAGTCCAGCCTCATCCCTTTGACTCCTGCTACATAATATTTATAGACATCGATAAGTCTTCCGAGTCTTTTTTATTTTTTTTGCCTCCAAGCCCAGCTTCCAATCCACTTGATCCTCAGACTTCCACTCTACAGAGTAAGACTCATTTTAGGTCTTTTGCATCAAGCTGGAAGACCACTGGTTTTATGAATCCAATTGTTACTCACGATTTGATAATACCATCACCTACCACTGCATTCCTGCCTCACACGAGCATGGGATCCCCAAGCCAGAGACACCTTTGCCAAGAAAGGCCATCATTCATTATTAATATTGCCAAAATATTTCTCTTATTCAACAGCCAAGAGATGGTTAGCCTGGACGTAGAGCTGGACTGTGACTTAAGCTTTGGCACTTCGGACAACTTAGGTCTAATGCAGTATTTTGGTTCACTACAGGCTGAGCCCCTGCTAAGGCTCAGTTTCTCAAGCTCGAGGTTATATGCTTTCACCTAGGGCTCAGTCTGCTACATCTTTTCCCAGCAGTATCCCTAGTTTGCAAACACTTCTCAAAGCCAACACACTCAGCAGCTGTGATGTTGACATGACCCAAAAAAACAAGACAACCACACAACGACTGACTATTCTACAACTGCCAATACTGCATAGACCTTTAAGCTTCCTATTCCTAGGCTGTAAGAGCATAACTCTTTGTTTTGGAGTGCTCTGCTTTCAGAAGAAAGCTTAGAATCCCTTCAGAAGTAACCAACCATATAATGATAATACAATTCTGCAGTTAAGCATAAAGCAATAATATTTTTTGCCCAGTATCAATGGATTTGTCTACCATATGTTGCATTTTAGCACAGACAGCCTCATGCTATTTTCACCACACTGAAAACTGATTTTGGTTTGAGAGTGAAGCATGTTGCGCTCAGCATCGTGAGGATAATTGATTTCCTTGGTTTGTTAGTCAAACCAATGACACTCACCAAGGGGCAGAGGGAAACTCACTCCAGGTTAAATAAAACATTTTGTTTTGATAGTCCATAAAAGCAGAGAAAATCTAGCAATAGTTGCTTGAGCTAATAGTGTCACTTCATTTCAAAACCCTTTTCTCATTGTTCAGTTTAAAAGGATTTTAGCCAAACTCTTCCCTCTTTCCTCCACAACTGTCCTCAAAAGACAGCCCTAAGAAGATCCCAAACTGTTTCTACTGTTCTCCTATTTCTCCCCTCTGCTGATGACTTTAATGCTGCCTGGAGTCATGACCTGCATTGCCTCTTGCCTGGCAATTGTCTTCAGCCAGTCTTGGAATTGCTCATCCTCCTTCAGAGCCTCTATAAGTGTTTGTTCTGCTTCACAAATAAGGCAAAGAGCCAGCATTTCAACAGCTAACAGCTAACTCATGCAGAAAGGAAAACAACGCAGTTCAAAAATCTAAACTATGGATTTAAAACAGGACCTTGTGTAAGCTGTAAGGACATGTAGGCCACTGGAGGCTAACAGGGAAACAAACCATAATCATTCATGTTTTGAGAGTCACAGCTGCAATTCAGGAAGCCTGTATTTCCTGCAGGTCTTCACATGTACAGCTCAGCATGCTGGCTCTAGCTCACCTGGAGAGAAAGCACTGACCAAAAGGATTCGTTATGATAGAAAAACTGAACCTGAATGAAGTCTGCCCATGAATTTCACCTATAACCTGTTGGAGATTTTCCAAAGCTTCAAGGCAGCTATGCAGAGCTAGATAAGAGCTACATCTGGAAAGCACAACTCATGTCAACACACACATGCACCTTATGTCCAGCCCACATGACCACACAGAATAACCAAAGCAGTCCCTGATCCTCTTCTGGTTATTCATTCAACAGCCTTGGTAACTAAACACAGGGGCAACCCAAAGCTGCTTCCAGATTCTTGGCCTCACTGACCCAGAGAGCCTTGGCCTTGATGTCCCAAGATAAGCCATTCTTCGTGAACAGACATTTATACTTCCTCCAACAAGAGAAAGGCAGCATATCTGCCTCTTGCCTTCACACATGCCCTTTTAATGAAAAAATGCAGAAGTAACTCATATCAAGCAATTTCAAAGCCACTGCCCATGGCACTCTCCCACCTGCATCTGTAACAGCAAGGGACACCCATCCAACACAATCAGAAGGAAGCCACATCAACTACAGTAGAGACTCTTGAAGTTTGCAGCTCCCCTGCAAACTAGCAGGCTAGAACACCACTCATCAACTCTGATGAAGTCTAGCATAACATAGATATCCAGGCAAGCACATATTCAGTACTGAGTTCAGGACAGTAAGAACAAGTGCCATAGCAAAAAATATGCCAAAAAAAAGCTTGGCATGATGTAACCTTGCCAGCACTGAACAAACAATTAAGCTCCACTAAATTTAAGAAAAGGTAGGAGGAGTTAAAGAAACATCACACATTAGAACATCACTGATCTTGTTAAGTACAAATTTTCACATATCCTAGGGCCAGGAAGAAGTGTGACACATTTAAAGACAAGACTTAAAGCGCCTAAGATTTAAATACTCAACTGTTGAGAAAGAAGTTCAACAATAGCAGAGCCACATTTAGAAATAACAGAAAATAACTAATGATGGAAATGAAAAAAATGCATTCCTCTACACCACAGAGTAGTATTTCAAGTTCTGCATTTACACAGAATCACAGAACTGTAGAGGTTGGAAGGGACCTCTAGAAATCACCAAGTGCAACCCCCTGCCACAGCAGCTCCCAGCCCAGGCTGCACAGGTAGGTGTCCAGGCAAGTCCTGAGCATCTCCAGAGAAGGAGACCCCACCACCTCTGTGCAGCTCCAGTGCTCCATCACTGCAGTGTGAAGAAGTTCCCACACACATTGGTGCAGAACTTCCTATGCTTCAGTTTGTGGCCATTTCCCCTCATCCTATCACCACACACTGCTGAGAAGAGTCTGGCCTCGTCCCTTTGCCTCCTGCACCTCAGATATTTACAGATGTGGATCAGATCCCCTCTGAGTCTTCTTTCCTCAAGGCTGAACAGCCCCAGGTCTCTCAGCCTTTCCTCATAAGGGAGCTGTTCCACACCCTTTATCACGTTTGTAGCCCTCCACTGCACTCTTTCCAGCAGATCCCTATCCCTTTTGTACAGGGGAGTCCAGAAATGGACACAGTGCTCCAGGTGAGGCCTCACCAGGGCAGAGCAGAGGGGGAGGATCACCTCCATCAACCTGCTGATGACACTGTTTTTAATGTATTCCAGGATCCCATAGTCCTTCTTGGCCACCAGGGCACACTGCTCATGGCCAACCTGTCACCCACCAGGACACCCAGGTCCCTCTCCTCAGAGCTCCTCTCCAGGTCATTTAAGACCACAGTGAAAGAAGAAATTCAGGCACCAAACATCCCCAGCTTTGTTTCCTGAGTAAACAAAAAAACTGCAAAATTCCATATGACTCCAAATTATATCACTTGCCTCAGATTTATATGAAGACACCTCAGTCTGGTACTTGAATCAAGATCATAGTTAAACCTGGATAAAGAAATTATGTTTGGCTTAAAACATGAGTAATTGCTATGCAGATCTGGGGAAATGCTGATTCCATAAGGAATTTCAAATCTCTTCGCGAATAGTTGAAGAATTAAGAGAGTCAGGTTGGATTTATTCACTGCAGAAGATCCAAAAGCTGTTAAGTGCCATGCCAGAAACTAAGTACCAATAATAAAATTAGGGAAAAAAAAAACCGTGCTTGTAGGATTGCTCTGGACCCTCAGCCAAGTCAAGCACAGCAATTTGCAGAACATAGGTCATTTATGTACAGTTTAAATGTTGGGACTTCAAAATGAAACTTAAGATGCTCAAGAGCTCATATAGGTGGCACAGTTCACACTCTGTCTGACACAAGCACTGGTGTTCTACGATCTCAGGTACTAGATGTAATTTAATTCATAAAAGCAACCTCTGGGGCTCTTGAGCACAATCGCATAGCACTGCAGTGCAAACACAGCTTCATCCAGCCAAGGGCTCCCTGCAGTTCAAGCAGGCAGGTCAAGGTGCAGGTTATTTTTGGATATCACAAGATTACCATTCTTCTGAACTGAAGGCTTTTATAAATAGGATGGAGAGTATAGGCTTTAGGAATACCAGGATGGAGGTTTTCTTTTTCCCCCCTTTATCACAGGCAGCACGGTCAATATGGATAAATAGTCCATCAGGATTTAGACACTACCAGTTGCCACTGTAGGCCTTAAATTAGGAAGTAAACTTTGCCTAATCTTCATCACACACACTACAGCCAACAGAAAGCCAGTCAGAACCAGGCTATGCACATTTTTGGAGACAAGAAAGCATCCCAATGTCTGAAAAACGACACACAACATTGGAAGAGCCTTGATATTGAATCATTTATTGGTATGAAGAAAAAGGCAATGAACTCTAGTTATTAAGACCAGTCCTGGATGGATTTCAATTATGGGTAAGGGTTGGAAACTGATCTCATCTTACATAGTTTTTCCTTGCCAAAGCAATGAACAACTAGTTCCATATTTGTAGGAACACATCCCCCAAAAGCTTGCCACTATATAATATGGAAAGTAGTTGAGTGACTGCAAAGAGCTAGGCTATGTCACACAGTTGTCAAAGGGAAACGGAAGTGTTTGAAGGGCATAGATGAGAATTAACACGTATGGCAGAACTGAGTTTGCAAGCTGCACTTACAGAACCATCTTTTGCAGGATGCAACACAGGAACCACTTGCATTACAATCAGAGCACCAGTGAGCAGCACAAAAGCACCTGCTCAGCATACAAAAAGATTCTTTTTATCCCCAAGGGTAAGCAGCAATAATCTTTAAAGACAACTGCAAAAACCCAGGTTCATGAAAGAAGCCACGCTGCCCTTTGCTGGGGTCTCCTCGCAGCACTGCAGTGTGGGCTGCAATCTATCCATGTAAAGCAGCCCCTTCAAATAACTTCATTATTCAATCTCGTTTTAAGGACTGGCAAGCCTGTAGCTGAATCTCTGGCTGCTGAACAGTGACCTGCAGCCCCCACACCCATCCTTGCAGCCAGCACCCCAGGAGCCTCAGCCTCTGCTTGCAGTCAGGTGCTCAGCTTATTGCATGAGGCATTTTCCTGAGATTCTTTGCTTTAGAAAAACTCCCAGAGTTGTTACCTCCACAAAACCCCTGATATCTCCCACAGGACCAGCCAATTAACAACTGCGTGTCTGGCAACTCATTTCTTTTCTGTGCTGCTAGTGCTTGGCTTCTTTGAGCAAAATTATACAAGGGACTCTCATCGAGCAACAGGAGCCTCTCTAATGACAAAGCCCTGACACTTCAATGCATGCAAGTTCTTAACAGGCACTGTACTGAAGTGCCATTCAAACATCTGGACTCAGCCAGCTGTTGTGAGACACCAAGCCCCAATAACATCCATACAGCCAGGTACTTCCTAATGTCTATTGTGCTCCAAAGGCCTTCTGTCACCATGCCAAACACTGCGTGTCTGTGCAGTAGGAAACAGCTAACAAGCAACTACCATGTCCATCAAAGAGCCAAGCGAGCTAACTAAACATGAAAACTGGGGCTGTACTGGAATTGGTCTACTCTAACTAGGCACATCAGCCAGCAACAATTTCTCTATTAGCAATTCCATTCAGTTACATAATGAACTAAATTAGAAACCTACTGCTTTGCGTGGACCAGCTCATTTCTTCAGAGCTTCTAGAAGAACCATACCAAGGGAGAAGAGGAAAAACATACAGGCAATGTTCATTCACTGTGCCAATGCCAAGCAAGAGCAAAGAATAATAATAATAAGAAAGCTATCAATCAAGTTATCTAAATCTGGGTTAAACTTTATCAATATCATCAGCTGACTTCTTCACTCGCTTTCCCTTCTGTATATATATTTAGGCTTTTATTGTTAGGCGATTTCCTGATTGAATTCAAAAACCTCATGGAACAGCATATTAGCATATTTTGAATATAAATGCAGACGCTGTTATGGGATTCAATTTCTCTCTGAATTTTAATTCCAAAGCTGTTCTTTTCCACATTGTTCATGAGTAATCAGAATTTTAATCATTTTCATGCACCTCTAAGATGGGACAGCGGAAGATACAGGCACAGAAGTGAGAGTTAAGTACCAAGTTCCTCCCTAAGACAAGATTAGCATCACAATTGTTATGTTCTGCACAGTGTCATTCTGCAAGCAGGGATATAATGACCAAAAGCCCAGATACTGCATAGTGAGTGAGTCCCATAAACACAAGCCAACATTTAACCCCAGTTATACATTCAGCAAGCAGGACAGGGAATTACATCCAAAGCACGGGTAAAGAGCCAAAAAAATGGGAAGGGAAGCAGAGAAGAGAGCTTAGGCAGAAGTGAGTGCCTGGTGTGAGAGGAATCACAGAATGATTCAGGTTTGAAAAGACCTCCTATATCACCAAGCCTAAGCCATCCCCACCATGCCAGGCAACTATGCCCCTCGGTGCAACATCTCCATGGCTCTTGGACTCCTCCATGGATGGGAACTCCACAACCTCCCCAGGCAGCCTGTGCAGGTAAGAACAGGAACGAGGACTAACACAGGTTCCTCATCAAGAAGGCCACACATGGTCTTTAAACAATCTCTCCACTGCCTCCACACCTGCATGCTCAAGCAGGGACTTTTCAGAGGAGCTAGTTATCCAAGTTCTGTTTTTATCTCCAGTTCAAGTTATCCCCCTTGAACACTGAAAATAAAAAAAAATTGTTAGTTGAGAACCATAATTTCCAATCAGCCATGAACCTATGCATATTAATCCAGAAGAAAGAAAGAGGAAAAAGACTTCACTGCTGTTCATTGTTGCAAACTAGGTTGCAACAGTTCATCTCTCCGCAGATGCAAGCTGATAAGTGACCAGTTAGTAAGCTCATTCTAACCTAAACTGACTCCTTTTATCTGATAAACCCAAATTAAATATAAATCAATTTCTTGAGTGTGATGACAGCCTTTCATCACTCAACTTTTGTCATTCAACAGAAGTGTTATAAAGAAAATAGGAGCAAGCAACTCTGATTGTGTTTCCTTTTTGCTTTCCTTCAGTATAAGAGAGTACAGTGGTAAATAAGTGCATTACTTTTTCATTAACTCTGCATCCAGGGAGTACAGATTCCCCTGGGAAACTATTTATAAGAAACAAGAGTAGAAGATACGAGAGGAGCTCCTGTTTCCAGATCTAGATTGATTTCTTGGAAGGTCTCTTTTATACTATGAAAACATTTGCCTCCTGAGCATTACCTAGCACATCAAAGCACACTACTGATAGACAGTAGGGCCCATCACCCCAAAGTTTCCAATCCTACCCAAAACCTCAACAAAATTCATGGCAATCAGTATTAAAACTCTTTAGGACTCCAGATCTCCACGTTCACTGACCAAGTTCCTGAGATGAGACACAGCCTTAGCCCAAGAAAATCAAAACAAGGCAGTTATGAGCTATATCATTCACTACACAAGCAAAAACTCAGGCACACCACTTGCAATCATTTCACCGAGCTCTTGTACACAGAGGGTCTACAGCAGCACAACAGCAGCTGTCTGGTGCCCTGGAGACTACAGACTCCCATCTCTTAGCATTGAGAAGCCACAATACAGGGTCACTGAATAGGGCAGGACTGAAAGAAAGAGATAATTGAGCAAATCCCAAGTTTGTATTGAAATCACCTTTGATTACTCTAACGAGGAACCACAGTGTTGTCAAAACAAGCACTGAGCAAATGAGATGCATCAAGAATATATTTCTCCATAGATAACCTTCAGAGCCTGCAATTTAAACAACTGGACAAGTAACATAAAAACAAGAGTTTGTAACATAATAGGGTGCACATTTATATAGTTTGAACTAGCAGCCCCAGAAACAAAAAGCATCTCAGATAAAACTACAGCAACGTAAGTAGATAGGTCCCTTCATCTTTTAAGAACTCAACACTAAAACTAACTGTCTCAGTAAGATACCAACTGTTCTTTAGGATCCTGCCTGAAGCCAGCTCCAGGCTTCTACCTCAAAACACTCTTAGTGAAATCACCTACACCTCAAAATGCACTTAGTGAAATCACCTACACCTCAAAATGCACTTAGTGAAATCACCTACACCTCAAAATGCACTTAGTGAAATCACCTACACCTCAAAATGCACTTAGTGAAATCACCTACACCTCAAAATGCACTTAGTGAAATCACCTACACCTCAAAATGCACTTAGTGAAATCACCTACACCTCAAAATGCACTTAGTGAAATCACCTACAGAAAAGTAATCAAAAGCCACTGAATAACTTCCCACTTAACACAGGAGAGAACACCCAGTACAAGAAAGGAACCTAATACATAGAGAGCAAACAAACAAGACAAAAAGTCCAACCCATAACAAGGGGTACTAACCTTCCACCAACCACAATACCTTCATCTTCCCAGCAGAGAGCTCTATACCTGACCCCCATAAATCACCCAGCAGCACGGGCTTTGCACCAACTACTTAAGCTGTAGATATTCATTACCCTTATTGAATTCACCTGAACCAACAAAGGAGTGGCTGTCAGAGTTGAGGCTTCTCCTAGGGAGTATTCCTGTTGGAACACATCCATCTCTCTGTGGTGTTTGGCAGTGCACAAATGTGAGCTCTCCTCTCCAAGCCATGACTTTGCTCTAATAACTGTACTATCAGCCCTATTTCCTAAAGGAAGAAGAAAAATGAAAGATGGTTTCAGTAGCAGTGCAGTAACCTTTTGTAAAGCACAGAGTCTTGCTGTAGCTATATGCTATTGCAATATGGGTGGGCCTGTGCCTTTCTTTCCTCTCACTTGAGCCTCTTGGAAACTGGCAAAATTATTTTCTAGGGTATCACTGAGAAATCAAATGGCAGTGGGAGGAGTTCTCAGAGGAAGCGAGCTCAACCACTCCTGTTTTAGCATCGTGACCAAAATGCAGTACAAATGCTAACAAAAACTCAAATTCCAGAAGTAGCCTCTGGGCAACTTCCTTCAGAACCAGAAGGGAATCAGGTGTGCAGCTACACTTCCTAATACAGGAATCACTCATCTAATTTTCTGCCAATTGAATTAAAAGCTGCCTCCTGATTTCACACGATGCTATCAGGAGGACAATATTTCATTGAAGCACATTCTCTTTCATCCACATGAATTTTCACTGCAGTTGCTATTTATTTTCTCCTAGCTCATCTTCTGCATTAACATCACCTTTGCCAGGTGGAATTGAAGCAATAATTCAATCTGAGTTAGGTTCTAGGAAGGACTTGTAGCCTGCTGTCTGATGGGGCCTGAGAAATTGATTTCTTGGCTTGCAACAAGCACTACATTCTCCTTATAAACTACTGAGCATCTTCTTATAAGATGTGAATGGCTGGTGTCACAGCAGGTGCCATCTGTCTGATAAACATAATCACTCTCAGATTTGGGCAGCACAGGCATTTGGACAGGATCCAACGAGTCACGTTATTTGTTGATTTTTCTGAGCTGTGCTTCGGAGGCAAAGTGTGAAGAGGCAGAAGGAGAATAGGTTTTTCTTCTGGCTAAGGGATGGAGGAGGAAGGGGAAAAGAGAATCTATCAACTCCTTTGACAAAATATTTATGGAGAATCCAGCTTAGGAGATGAGACTTTTATATGAAGGTTGCAAAATGACTGCCTTTCCTGGAGACATGCAGATCCCCTATGTTACCCAGGTTCTATTCAGAACTCAGCTGGAGCCATCTTTATTCAGGACAAGACTCATCAAAGAGAAGCATGGGCGACCCATCAGGTGAACCAGAGTTTCCCTTTGAAGATTTAAAATGTAAATATCTAAAGCCAATTAAGCTTCATGGATCAATTTCCCAAACTGCTGGATACACTGGCAGATATTGTTTGCCAGCTAAGCTTGAATGATGTGGTTTCCATTAACCAGATCTTCAGAAAAGGCTTTCATTGTAGGTAAGACAGCTTTTGCCACTTGAGTGGAATTTAATATTCAGAGTAGAAGCTTATTTTTAATAGCTTATAATGCTGCTGGAAAATGTGCTTTGGACAGCTACAGAATGAGCGTCTCATCTTCAGAGAGACAACTGGGGCTTGGTTGCTTAAAACTGAAAAATATGAGTTTGCTCCATTTTACATAATTTGAGCAACAACAAAGCAAATCAAGACAATAAAATTCCCTAATGAACAGCTCAAAAATGCTACGAGGTTTCAAGAAATGAAATATGGGGAATGTTCATCCTTTAATGAGATACAACTATTTTGAGGGTAGTACTTCCATAACAAGATAGAAAACAATTTAAGTTAAAAATGGTTTGAAAACACATCCGTACTTGGTAGCTCCTTGGTTAACTTATTAATTCTCTTGCCTTCAGTGTTTACCAGATATGCACATTTAAAGAACTAACCAATTTCCTTCTGCAATATCACCTTATATTATCATCTTACAATTCTATTTTCCATCTTGAAATCAGATTTGACTTTATCTGCTCACAACTAGGGACCTCAAGCTCTAAGGTCCTGCAGAGCTCTTGTGCCCACATTACCAGTGCCAATTCCATGAGAAATCCAGAATCATGAGGACACATTTGTCTTAACAGATTCAGCACTGGAGTAGCAGAAGAGAGCATTTATCTCTGAATTAGAAACAGAGAAAAGGGGAGTGCTGAGACAGGAATGCCAGGGGACAACTTCTTGGGAGGAGAAAAGATGATCTTCACCATCGTAGAACCACAGAATGGTTTCAGTTGGAAGGGATCCTTAAAGGCCATCTGATCCCACTCCCCTGCAATGAAAAGGGGTACCCACAGTTTTGTCAGGTGCTCAGTTCCACGTGGCAGGAGAACTAAGGCAATTCTCTGGCTTCTAACTCAGCTTTGTTATACGTTGTCCACCAAGAGACTCCTGAAATCAGGCATGGACAGCCAACGAATGAATGAGAAGGATAAGACATTTCCAGGGTCTAGATACAATCCACAGTGCCACCATGAAGCAGGAAAGAAAAGTCTATGGAGAATGCTTAACTGCTCCTTTCTTCCATCTTGTTAAACTAGCATTTGTTTTAATGTCCTTCCAAACTCAAAATATATAAAAATAGAATCTTTATTTATTTATTAACAAGCAACAGCAACAAAAGAAACAGCTTTTAAATACCTATCTATAGCTATTTATCTCTCTGTACATACACATTCATATATTGCTGTTAATGTTGAGGAAAAGATTCACCGATATCTCCTGGCTGCAAAGGAACTTTCCCATCACTTTATGTTACTGCAGCAATTAAAATCAATTGAAAGCCATTGCGTCAATTAGAGTTATCTGGAGCAGCTAACACAGAGCCTGCTCCTGCCAGCTTTTAAGTGATGCAGTAACAGTACAACACAGCCACGCAATGAAGTATTTCAGTGTCTACATCTCTGGATGATAACAACTTGAAAGGCACTTCAGATTTCTGAGCTATGCATTTCTCAGTATTTCATAGACTTCTCTGAAATATCAATGCCAGCTGAAATTTTTCTGGGTTTGTATTTCTTGATCATGAAGTGCTTACTGAACTCCATCGTTTAATCTACTTTTTCTGGGTCCCTTCCTATGCTTTCTTATATGGAGGATTCAGGAAAGGATATCCAAGAAACTTGAGGCTGTGCCCACAAAAGCCCACAGGCAGATCATTCCCAGCACAAACTCACCAGAATTCTCCTCACTGAATGCGACCAAACCAAATGTGAATATTAAGGTTAATTATTTCTGACATTTCCAGGCCCCTTTTGTTTATTGTTATTGACTTGCTGGTCATTAAAAACAACACTGGTGAATTCTTTACAGGAAGGGAGAGCAAGAGCTGACTGCAAGGCAGACAGAGCTTGCAGGACAGAGCCTCGTAGCCACAGAACCATTGAATAGTTTGGGTTGGAAAGGATCTTTAAGATCATCTAGTTCCAACCTCCTGCTATAGGCAGGAACATCTCCCATTGGATTAGGCTGCTCACAGCCCCATGGGATCAGTGGGGACATGGAAAGGTCCCAGGGAGGAATGATGAGGTTTTGACTAACCCAGCCTATTTCTTGGTCACTTCCTAACACAGTAATATTCACATTAAAGTGCTTATCGTGTATGTAATGTTATGAACCAACAGTTTAGACACGGTATAGAAACTGCAGTCATAAGAGGACGTCGATATGGAAGTTGGAGATACAGTACTAAACAATAAATAATAAATAACCAATGTTAATAATGTGCTGCCACACTTTGCTTATAAAAAAGCATTTAAGAGGATATAATTTAGAGCATTTATTGAAAATGTCAGCCAGATTTTCCAGCTAATGTTCTTGCATTGAAAAGTGCATTTCTTAAGTGTTCTGTACAATGTGTTTATTTACTTTTGATGGGAAAGCAATGCTGGCAGACACCAGGAGTTAGAAAGTAACTGATCGAGTACTTCCCTAACAGCTTTGTGAAGGCTGAGTTCCACCGTTCACAAAGTGACCCCATCCATCCCTTGAAATGTCCACAGGTAATTCACAGGTGAAAGAGAGGTTTTTTCCCACTTACAAAGCCCAGGTTATGTAATAAGCCTTTAAAACATTGCTTTGCAAATTAGTAGAGTCCTGATTCGTATTAAATACATACAATCACAGGCACAGGACTGCTCCTTGCAGGGAACTGTGAAAGCATAAAAAAGTACAGATGTGAGATAATGGATAACGCACAAACATGAGAAAGGAATGAAGTTAAGTAAGCAGTTCCCAAACCTGCATTCACAGCTCAAAAATCAATGGGACACTGCAGAGGGGGGCAGCTCAGCTCATCTGCTGGACACCTGGAAAGCACTGCAGGTTTCACTCCTGCATCCAGGGACAGCACAAAGCTCCAGACAAAGGGCAACCCCAGACAACAAATGTCTCTGTAATCAACCTGATTCACTTTGATAGCTCAGTAGGAAGCAGATCCCAAAGAATTTCATTCGGTTTTATTTATTTATAAGCTACTAAAAGTGCAGTCATCATATTAGCTCTGGGTACATGAGCAGTGCACTACAAAAGATAACTTGCTGCCAAGTGCAATCTCCAATTAATAGCTCAAATATTAATTTAAGTCCATAATGCATGCACATACCATTTTAAACGTAGGGAAAGGAGCATGCATAATTGAAAATCTTTAGTAATTTTCCAAGAGAGCCCAGTATCAGTGCAGTGCATCCATTTGTCAGGTGAGCTGTCTCTGGGAGGTGCAACTTCCAGGATGAGTGATTGGGAACAGCTCTAACAGCAAAGGCATCTTTTTACCCTTTACGTTACTTGAGGGTGCAAAACCTGTGGACAGTGAGCAGGGCCACTTCTTGACCTTTGAACACAGATGGTTATAAGGCTAAAGGGTTATCAGGGCTAATTAATAGACATGGCAGTTCTGTATGCTCCACCAGCCACAGTGCTGAGGCAGGGGATCCCCACCTCTCTTACAGACCTCAGAGAATGGGAAATACTGCTGACAGCAAGTGGCACAGAAGTCACTCGGAGGGGGGAAGGGGTTCCTCAGGAGATGGGGAAGTCAAGGCTGGCAGAGGTTTCAGGTCCAGTAGGTTTCCCACAAACCATTGCTGGAAGGCCAACTGCATCCTGGGCTGCATCAACAGAGGGGTGGAAGTGGACAGAGAGGGGACTGTCCCCCTCAGTTCTGCACTCCTGAAGCCCCAAAGCAGCATGGAGATGTGGGTGCCTCATCCCTGGAGGTGTCCAAGGCCATGGATGGGCCCTGGGCAGCCTGAGCTGGGGGAGGTACCCAGCCCACAGCAGGGGTGGGTCTGGAGGGATCTGGGGTCCCTTCCAACCCAATCATTGTGTGAGTCAATGAAACCACAGACATGAGCCCAAACAGAGCACTGCCAAGGTCTTAGCAGCACTGGTACATCTTTGCTGGAAAACATCCAGGTGCATCAAGTTTTTAATTAAGAAGGGGGAAAATCTGTGTTCATTTGCGAGCTTGCAATAACCCTAAGCAACTGAGGATTGCTGCCCACCAAACCAGCTCTGCAGGAAAGCCTTTATTCACTCTTTCTATCTCCAGTACTGTTTCTGCTGGTTACAGGCAGGTACCAGCCTTCCACACTCCCCTTTTTCCTGCCATTTTTTCCTTTACATTAAAATCATAACGTTTAATGCATGGAACCACTTAAATGCAATTAAAACCACTAACCCTCAGAGCACAGGAGACGATGAAATTGTTTCTTTGCCATCCATTACTGTAACAGGGTCTAAACACAGCATTAAATCCAGCAAATAAAGCAGCAGCATAGGCAGGATGCTCAGCTGCAGACCCCAGCACGGCTAGCTCCTCTGCTATTAATATTGAGGGGATTTCAGATTTAATCAGAGGCTGCAGCTACCTTTTTTTTTCTATAGAACCTGGCCATGGAAATGAGCAGAGGAATCAGCTCACGTGGGATCATGTCCCAGGTTATTAGCTTCTTCCTTTCCTGCATATGGGAAGCTGCCACAATGTTCTTATTGATGCCAGCCAGGGTGCCTTTCTTACCAACAGTGAAATGCAGTGCAGCTAACCCCACGTTCCTCACTGCAGTTCCCTGCCCACATCTCCACTGAAAAACTCCACTGAAATCTCAGCATCGCATAAAGGCAAAACGTGGCCAATACAGAAACGTGAAGACTTCAGCACAGGGATTTTTTTAATCTATGGCTTGAGGTGGTGAATCTATAGCAGGCACGTAGCCATCCTGGATGACAAACATTTATTTGAGAATATCTCATTTGCCTATTGTACTTTGGGCCAATAAAAAAAACAATTCAAGCATAAATCCAGAGACATAAACTCAGTTTTAATATCGCTGCATTTTCTCAGTATAAACAGACACTACAAGCAAATGACTTTAACATATCCTCCTGTTGATTAAAAAATGATTTATACTGAATTACACCTCCAGGGTTGATTGGATGATGTGCTCCCTGGCCTCCTCCAGCCTAACAATACACAACCACCTCTGTGATAAGGCAGTTACGTTAATGGATCCAGTATTGGTGCTCTATTCTGGAGTAATCATTGTTAGAGGGCCCACACTTCCCAAGGAGATCAATAATTTTAATTTTGTCAAACAACAACCAGGAGAAAGTTGTGTTAGAAACAACAAAGCACTTCCTACGGAGAACGGCGTCATGCAAACTATTTCCCATGTGTATATTAAAATTCCAGCATAGTGACAAATAATCCATTATACCTTGTTCCTGTCCTCCACTGAGAGAAATATGTGAGAAGTTGCTGGTTCAGTCAAGTGTGCCACAGCTGTAATTATTCTCTGCTGTAATTATTTGCACCTCTGTTCTGTGCCAGCGTGACAAGTCCATCATGAAAGAACTGAGCCAAAGCTTAAGCACAGCAAAGCTGCACTTGCTTGACCACAACTAAAGCATTTGGGTGTGAGACTTCATCAGCTTGTGCAGCATAGAGAGGGTCTCCAGTGGGATGCACACCAAGAACTTGAAGGTTTGGGTATAAGTAGGGAAAAAACAGAGTAAGTCACCCCAACTGTAATACAAGGATTCACAGACAAGCCGTCAGCACCAGTTCCATCCCAGCACCTTCCCACAAGCTGTGCAGTCTTCAGGGGACACTTTGTCACCGTAGGAAAATAGCTTTACACACGAAACTTCCCTCCTGCACAGTCAGTGTCAGTTCAGGCAGAAGCAAATCTCTCCAGTGCCATCATTTGGGCAGAGGAACGGGTTACCTTGGCAGCAGGTGAGGTTGCTTCTTACACTGGTGTCACACAGAGTACTTTCGATGGTGGAGCCCTGCATAGATAACTCTGAAAAACTCAAGCTAAAAAACACACCTCAGCTACACACTGCCCTTCATTACGTTTCTCTGGCAAATCCCACTTCTACTTCTAATCAATATTCTCATAGTAATCTCATTAATTTCTATATAAACAATTTTCCTTTCATTTCCTATCAGCATTCAGTGTCAGGCTTTGGTTTAAAATGTACCAGATTACAGATAAACTGAAGTCTGTGTTACAAGATTGGAGAAATAATGAAAAAATGAGTGTCTTATGGTTCAGAAACCATGTAAACATCATCGTGTTTTTATTTCTGGAATGGTGGTATGGGGGAAGGGTAAACCACTGAAGTCAATGCAATCTTTAATTTAAAGAGTATTTTTTACGATGCTTTCTGTTAATCTTCTAAAGCTGTTTGCAAAGTATAAAAATATGTGTGCTATAGGGAAGTCTTTATAGTATCAGTGATAAAATACTCTTATGTGGGTTTTGCAATTTCAATTTAGTAAACCTTGGTCCTTATGAGCAGTGCAATTATGACTATTATGATATTAAACCAGGAAAATATTCTGTTTAATGAACAGCGAAGAATTACAATGCATCGCCGCCCTTGGGAGAAGCAGTGTGCTCAGCTCACAAATAGCACTAACAGCCTCATCGATGCCAGATGTCCAATTCTTGCAGAAGCAGACTCCTAAACTCCAAGTGCAGCACTGAGGTTTCTGCTCCAACACATCCCCTCGAGTGAGCAGAAACGGGCTCCTCACCCATTGGAGAGCTGGAAAAAACAATCAGCTGTAGGGCTGTAGCACAGCCTCCTCCTGTCTGGCCATGGATGAGGACCTGGGCAGCCTGATCTGGCGTGGGATGGTAAGCAAAGGGACTCATAGACCTGGGAAAAAGGAGCCCAGTGGGAAAGCTGCCTCTAAAAAGCACTGGAAAATTGTACATAATATAAATCATCTAATTCCAAAGTGCTGCAGGGACATGCTGGTTTCTTTTAACATTAAGTGTTTTGAATAAATATCAAGGAACTTTTTCTTGGGATTTACTGACTTCTCAGTGTTTAAAAGGAAACATAAGAGGACTGTTTTCAGAATCTTTCCAGAATCTCTTCGTTGGTTCGATCCTGTCCTTTGCCTACCAAAGAGTGCCTCACACCAAGTGGGAGCCTGGTTCGGCCTTCAAACTTCTCTTAAATGGCATTCTTCCATCTTCCTTGCTCCATGAGCTCGGTCACTAAACTCTTCCTTGGCTTGGTGTCACAGACCAAACAACAGAGACCAAACCATGTGCCACAGCTCCTGACTGCTGTCCAAACAAGAGGGGAAAATAAAGGAAGAGTGCAGTAGGGAACTGAAGATGGAAGGGGGACTGAAGGAGGACAAAGCCAATCCTGCTCAGACTCCATCCAGACACGTGGATCAAAATAAGGGGAATTTTTTTTCCCACTGTCTTTGCAAAATGGCACTTCAGCCTAGAAGGTCCAAAGGGATCCTTTTCCATCCTCATTCAGCCCCACTGCACTCAGAGAGAGATGAGTGCAGTATTACCCCTAGGGAAATTAGGATAACTTCCATAGAATGATGCTCGTATAAATTCCATCAAGGGACCTTGGGCAACCCCAGCCTTGCACACAGCAGAACCTCCAGGAGCTCAGAGGGCTGATAGGGAGTGTGGTGCTACATAGCACAGCTGGAGCCTGCAGACAGAATGGGCTCTGTGCTGCAAGGACACAAAGCCCTCAGCACAGCCATCCCAGGGATCACCCATCACTGGCTTCCTCAAGGCACTGCTCCTTGGGTCTTTACTTTCAGGTGTTTTCATCAGCTATCCTCACACCCTACCCAGTGCTTACGTAAAAAAAAAAAAAAAAAAAAAAATTAATTGTAATTATCTTGAGGTGAGGCCATTGCAGAGGCTGAGAAGCTTGTCTTCAATCTTTAATTGTACAACATTACATCCACAAGCATCCTGCTTTTCCTGGGCACAGCTCATTACCAGCTCAGGGCTGTCGTTTATTAGGAACCTTCAGTTGCACACAAAAGCACATTCCTCCACCCTTTTATCCTTTTGCAACATCTATTTAACCTGTCACTAGGATATTTGCACATTAGTCTCAGGTAAACCAAGCAAAATGGGTATGAAGTCTCTACTGCAGTCTACAGCAAGTTCTCGAGGACGCTGACTGCCTGATCACACACCTCCAACCTGAGTCAGCAAAATAGGCACCAGAGGGAGAAAAACTCTGGTTTTTCTATTGCCCAGGTAAAAAGCCTGCAGAAATCACCCCTAAAAGGCATTTCGTTACTCCCCCTCCCCCCCAATTTATCTATTTTGTCTCTCTCTTAATCATATGCACTTGTGTTGCCCACTCAACACTGCCTTCTTTGGCAGTGGGTTTGCACCGTGGCCATATTTCATTAGTAATGGCCACAGAGCAGCTGTGCAGCACTGTAATAGGGGGCTGCTCTTGCTAGCTGCAGGATCTAAACTTTGCAGGGTCTCAGCAGGGCCTGAACTTCTCCTGACCTGCCTGCAGCTTTCTCATACTTGGTTTAGCTGTGGCAGCACTTCTTTTAATTGACCAGCTATCTGTGGCTCATTCATTTTACTTTTGTTTATCTTTGTATGGTACCACTATAGCTGTGTATAGGCAGCAGTAACAAGCAATTACTCCCAGCAGAAGGAGATATTTATCACTAACACACTAATGTAGTGGGGATTGGGATGCAGGAGGGGGATGTACCAGGGTCAGCTGATTAGAGAGGAGCAAAGGGAGAGCCAGGGCTGTGCACAGCTAACCACAGCCAGTTAAATGAATGCACAGCCAGAGCTGGGCAGGGCTGGCTTGGGGTTAACCAAGAGAACAGTGTCTGTTCCTGTATTTTAGAGGCAGACATAAGCACACCTTACTATCCCAAGTATCATTCTGGGAACTAAAACTGAGACATGACTCTAATACAATGCACAACCTGCACAGGATGTGATCTTGCTCCCAGATGACACCTAATCCAGATAAAATAATTGTCATGGGGGTAGAGTCGCTTCAGTTACCAGCTAAAAAATAATGAGCATAATAAAAGTAAGTCCTCGAATGCACACATGTTTATGAACACGCTTGTGTCCATTCCTAAAAAGTTCCAAACGTACTCGTGCTGAGAGTGCTGGTCCCAGTTTGAATGGTGCTGCACCACCAGATGAGCCCTAAGCAGTCTAGGGTTTATGATCCAAGGACGGCAACTTGGATGCCGAGCAAGAGGCTGTGAGGTGTGGAAATGCAAGGGAACAGTGAGGCACCATCATGCAGGTGGAGAGATAGTACACGGCTCTTTTCTGCTGCCAAAAATGGCCAAGAAGAGCTTCAGAGTGGGAAAGATATCCCATAAAAAGAATAAGTTGGCTGTGTTCTGCATTGAATTCTGCCTACAACCTGCTGAGCTGCAAAACAGGACTTAAACAGAGCAAGAAAGTTCTCTTCTTTTCTTGCAATTGAGTTAAACTGTTATAAGATCCTGCAGGCTGCTCCCTTTATGCTGCTCCATCCCTTGTGGCTAAGGGTATAGATATGGCTTGAGCCACGATACTCCTTGCCCAGAACTCCTCTGGAGCCAACCACAAAGCATCTGGCCAAAATGAAACAGAACCATGGAGGACTTAGAAAAACAGACATTGCCCTCAAAATTCTGGCTGTGAAGAAGATTAAGTGGGGATAACAAACATGGCACTGTCCGATCAATGGTGGAGAAACCAAAAGAAGAGCCACAAAAGCCAAGGAACGAACACAAACAATGGAGGGGGCTGCTGGGCCACAGACACTCAGCACAGCCCAATGTCCACCTTACAACATGATTCCTTTGGAGCTTGTGAGCCACTAAAAGATTTTCCATGAAGCTATTACCAATATATAAGGGTGTGAGATTGCTGTCTGCAAGCACAAGCAGAGCACTGTGCCTTTGTCCACCCACCCAGCCCCATGGGTTTCATCCCATGAAGTCATGGCTTGAGCTGCAGGCACACATGGGGATGCTGGGTGCGCGTAGACAAAGATCAGGTGTATTTTAGAGCTGTTCAAGTTCATGTTCTCTACACAGAGGGCTATTTCTTAAATTGAATTATTCCTTAGCCTTAGTTTTTTTCTGCTCTAATTAACATAACTAGGCTTTCTTCCCACTTAATCTCATTTCTAAAAAGACTGGTTATCTCTGAAAGGTGCCATTGGCTACGGGATTCACCCAAATCCCCAATTATATTACTCTACACCTAGGTAAATTTGAACTTGATTATATTATATAATAGCAGGATAATCCATATTTTCTCTCTGTGTTTACTTTGGGCTCCACCGTATTGATGGTATTTTCTCCTCCTGAATTTATTCTGAATTAAACCAGCAGATTCCTGTGACTGAAGGGAGTCAATGAATTTAGATCTGGGGTTTCTCTTCTGTGAATAGTAAATTGACTGTGGAGTTGAGTTTTGGTGAAACTGAAGCTATTTTGAACTCGGGTCAAATTCATCAGAGAGCCCTGACTGCAAATTAGCCAAGGAAACATTTTTCATGTTGAAGCATTTTATTTAAATATTTTTTTAAGTGAAATGTATTTCAGCTGAGATTTGTTAAGTGAATGGGCTTTAAGTGAAGTGTGGGAAAGGAAATTAAGATTACACGTTAGTAAGAATACTCTTAAATGGCAGTCCTAACAGAACACTAAAACAGCCTGCCAAGGAAGACTATGGAGTGTTCATTGCTGGAGATGTGTTAGATGTATGGGGCAGGACAGGCAGTCTGAAATCTCCTCCTTCCCCTTTCTATCACTGTATCCATTTCTAGCAGCAAGATATGGTTCACCCCATGTCCCAGTGCTGAGTTTTCCTTTTGCCAGGCTCCACAGTGTAAAACAACCTTCGCCATCACTGATTCATAGAATTGTTTAGATTGGAAGGGATCCCAAACCCCTGCATGGGAGGGTGCCCCCCAACTCAGGCTGCCCAGGACCAATCCACAGCCTCAGGCATCTCCAGGGATGAGGCAGCTCTGGGTAGTGCCTCATCGCGCTCGTGTTGAAGAATTTCCTCCTCACATCTGACCTAAACCTCCCTCTCCCAGGGATCTGTTTCCAGGCTGCGAGCCCCATCATGACACCATCGACTCTTGTCAGCTCACCAATGCATGCATGCCACTGCCTGCAGGATCTGGGTGGTGGCTGCTGGGGATGGACGCAGGGCAGGGCTGGGTGCCTCTCTGCAAACATTTGCAATAGCCCAGATATCATTCAATGTGGCAGCAGCACCGTCCTCTGGGGCTGTACCACCTCAAGGGACAAGGACAAGAAGCCCAGGGATGGAGCAGGAGCTGCCCTGCAGGAAGAAGATGTGATGCAGAGCAAACACAGCAAGAAATCTTTTAGCCGTCACTTTTTTCAGGTTAAAACTGCAGGTTCAGATGCACCAAAATGCTTTGAAAACACAATACTATCTTCTCTGAAACTTCTGCCTGGGAGGAAAGGGCAAAAGAAAAAAACAGCAATCATCTGGGAAAAAGGAAAATGTTTTGGTTTCCTATTTATTGAATGAAATAATTTTGGGGTATTTGCTGTTTGGTTTTGGTGTTTTGTTTTGCTTTTTTTTTTTTTTTTTCTTTTCAAACAAATGTGAGCTTTGGTATTCTTCAGATTTATTTTAAACAAATTGCCCTTGATTGCTGCTTGTTGTTTTAGCTCCTTAGGAAAATACCAAACATCAGAAGCACATTGTTCACTCTCAGCTAAATTGGGTGTTCCGTTTAACCCAGCCAGGGGGAAGCCCACAGGCTTTTTAAAAGCAGCTTGGTTTAGGCATACAGCCCACACAGCTCTGGGGAACTGAGGCTCAAGTTTGCTGGGGATGTGCACAATCCCAGTTCAAAACAGCTCATTCTCCTCCTTCTGGTTCATTATGTTCCTTCAAATCCTTAATTAAGGTTAACTTTGCTTTGACACCAGCCAGCAGCTT
The DNA here is from genome assembly GCF_038088225.1 of Cyrtonyx montezumae. Lineage (NCBI taxonomy): Eukaryota > Metazoa > Chordata > Aves > Galliformes > Odontophoridae > Cyrtonyx > Cyrtonyx montezumae. The sequence goes on from NW_027071826.1 coordinate 3,470,964, forward strand.
GCTGTTGGTAAACTGAAACCTCTCAGTGGCATCTTTGCAAAACATTGATTTATTTATTTTTTTTTCCATTTGGATGGGTTGGCAATAAAAGAAACCTGTATGTTTGAAGAGTGATTCTGATTTTGTTGAACCTAAAAGAATTGTAGGATTTTGCCTTTTTGATCAAAAAATACCCAACAAAACCACAAGAAACAGTCAAAGAAAATACATCCAGCAAACATTCCACAACAAGCAAGCTTCAATTCACAGCACAAGCACAACAGGGCAGCTGCAACCAAACCACAAAGGTGAAAATAGAGTGAGCAGCCTTTCTAGCTAGCAAGTCACTACTGGGATCAGCCCTTTAAAAATGGCTGCTCCATAAAATAACCAGGCAGTTTGCTACCCTCATACCCTCCATACACACGTTTGATCTGATCCACATCCCGCCTGCTCTGCAGAAGGCAGCGCTCCACAAGCAGCGTGGTGGCAGCACTTCAAACCCCACCACTTCATCCCCTGCTGCCTTAGACACGTCAGTAAATGTTTAATCCCCTTTGGGCTGAAGCAACGCAATCGCAACCCATCAGCTCTTAATTCAGTTTTGAAGGATGTGCTCATTAAGATAGAGGCTGAGGAGTGAGTGCATCCTGCCCATGGTGAGCATTGCACAGACAGGACAAGAGTAGGAAGAGGCATTTTTGCTTTATCTACTTCTTGGACATCTTCATTTGATATTTTTGCTCTAGGGGAGTAAAATAAGGAAAAGAAATAGTGGGGAAGGAAGGCAGTGTCTGGCTTGGTCCTGGCTACAGCACTGCAACACTCCAAAACTCCACAAATCCCTTTTTCTGAACACATCAGAGAACGTTCCCATTAAAGAACTTTGGCCTTTCAGTCTTTATGTAATTTCAGATACATATCTGAAAAAATAGCCCCGTTTGTCCTTTTCTCTCCTGCCAATCTCCACCACTGAGCTGCTGCAGGGAACACCGACAGTCTGCAGTCACTACTAGGGCCCCCTCATAGTGGGGCACATCCATCCCAAACTCACAGCCCACACAGTATGGATTGGGAAGGGAATCCCAGTGTGCCCACAGCCACCAAGGGCTGCCAACACGCTCAGGCCCTGCTCCATGGTTTTGGGGCATGCTGCCTCCTAGCACTGCAGCAGCCTGCAGAGCATCTCAGAATTCATACAGGAAAATGTGGCTCTGTTTTTCCAGAGGCACTGGTTTCCTTGCTCCATGAAAACACATTAACATGACCAGAGCCTTTTTTTTTCTTTCTCGAATTAGGATTTCTCATGAAATGGAATATGTATTCAGTGAAGTCTATAAATGAGAGCAAAACAGCAAAGCAGGTGCCTCTTCTTCCTTTCTTTTTTTTTTTTTTCCAACTTTCAGTAGTTAAAGAGCAAGGAAAAAGAATAAAACACAGTGGAAAAGCAGAGGTGTTGCTCTCCTCATTGCCTCATATTCTCCCCTTCCAGAGGCAGGAGGTTTTTTTTAATCCCTTCCTTTTGTCCTAAAGCAAAAAACTGTGCAGAACAAGTGAGAGAGAGGGAAAAGAAAACAAAATGAGAGAGATGTCCTAAAACAGAACTATTGTCATCACCATTCTCAGAAGTAGGAACAATGCTATGCACGCTAATACAAGGTGAGGCCATTCACATTTTATCTTTGATGTTTCTGTTCCAAACTTTACCACTGAGATCAAAAGTTTCAACTACAAACATCTCAACACACTCCAAAGAGAGGAAATGCTGATGAACTTTGGAGGATTTGGGTATTACAGGTATGCTTTCATAAATATTTATCTCTCAGTTTAAGTTTTGTTCCTTCTAAAAGCCATTTTGGTCCTGGATAATGGCAGCTAAGTACAAACCCAGCTGCTCCCACCCTGAGATCCAGACGAGGCATCAAAGCAGGGGAGAGGAATGCTCCTGCAGTCATGCTGTGAAGCACGAGGCTTTCACAAGAAATATATTTCCATTATCAGCCAAACAAGGTCTCAGCCTGGGTGAACTGAAGGGATAATTCTTTTGCCCACGTTGTGAATGTGAAGTGGGGCCAGGGAGTCACAGCAGGTCCCCGAGGCAGCTGCCTGGTGCTGCTCCATGCCCCACCATTAAATTAAGTTGCAGCCATCCCCAAAGGAGACAACGCCATGAGTAGATTTCTCTCCCCATACCCCAGCACGTGCTGTATACCCTTTCCTCACCAAAAAAAAATATATATATAGCAGCACAGAGTGAGAATATATATGATGCCCTGATATATAAGCTGTTTACACAGAGCACCTCCTTTAATTAAAAGGGACTGCTTGCTTTAAGCATGCTATTTTAATAGGTTTACTCAAGGTGTGGGGTGCTGCTTTTCAAACTGCTGAGAAATACTGAGTGTTCCCATTGCATTGGCAGAAAATAAATTGATTTTATTTGTTCTTCTTTTAAATGAAACATAATTAAAGAGTGGGAATGTTCCCAGTCAAGGAGAAAAAAAGTGTTCAATTAAAAAACAATCTACTTTATTAAGTTAAAATTCAATTTCAGGTTTTCATTACATGCAGCTGCGTTGAAGTACAATGCTGATAGTTTACATCTGCCCTGAGATATTTGGATGCTATTTTGCTTTTATAGATGTAAACTCCTTAGTTTTCAGAGAAAAAAAGTGCAGGCTTTGAAATGCAATATTATTGCCTAATCCCTTCTGCTCTGTAACCTCTATCAGCAATTAATGACCTGAAACATAAAAGCAAAGTGATGAGTCTATAATGAATTACACCCTATGATGACACTTTCATTATGGAGAACACTACATGTATTTACTGCAGACCTTTCAAGTTTGTTGGTAGATGGCATTTCATCAAATTAAGTTTAAACAGCACATGGGATTGTACAGTACATGGATTTCTCTAGGTCTTAAATCCTTAAAGTTTTGTGTGTGCATCTATAGAACATCTGGAAGAAGCACTGCAGAGTTGCCATCCTGGTGAGGAAGGTGGAGAGGAAGTTCATCCCAGGGGAGAGTTCTTAGTGAGGAAGGAACGCTCTGCTGGTTGTGAGGGTGACATCGACAAAGTTAATTCAACATTTCATGAGTCTGTGAGCCCAAGGAATGTGTTCACTTTGACCTCACTGCCTTCTGGATCTCAGACCCTAGAGGGGCTTCAAGAAGTAAAAATCTGTCATTTCATGCTCCCAGCACAGGCGTATAGCTGTCATTTTGCTGAAATTAGTGGAGTTTACACACTTTTATCTGTAAAACGCAAGGTAGGTTCTATCCTTTCACCTATCATCCCCCCCCCCCAGAAAAACTCAGCAGCGTGCAAAGGTGCACCACAACCAGGACTTGGTCAAGGACAAAGAAAAGCAGCTTCCAAAAACATCTCATCCCCGAGGCAGCGCAACGTTGGAAGTGGCCAATGGAAGTGCCACCTCATTTCTGCTAACATCAAAGCACGCACTGACAAGAGCTCACAGGAGCCAAATGTAGGCATGCATGGGATTAAGGAGGATGAGTTTTTCCCTCACAGAGCCTCTACATTTCCCTAAACCCACACTCTACTCCAAGAAGATACAGAAGATTAATCCCTTCCTAAGAGTCAGTTCTACTCTGGTCTAAGCAGCTGAACTCTGCAAACCAAATCTGACAATTTCAACTTGGTACAGAAGATCCAGAGGATCTTTTGGAAGACAGAGTAGGAGGAAAAAAACGCCTTCCAGCTGTAATTCTATACTTCATAACAGGTGGAAGTCTCTCCTCCAACCTTTGAGGAGTATGCAGATTGCTTCATACCACAGCCAAATGGTAAAAGGAAGTTTTGAAGAGTGACATAATGCTAAAATGTGATTATTTTGCATTTATCTTGGCACGAAGAGATGCTGGTAGATGGTTAAGAGCAAAGATGAAGTACTAGCAGTGATTGGGTGAGGGTGGCAAAAACTTGAGTCATTTTCAAAGCCACGAGGTTTGACCACAGCCTTTCTGGTTGCGGAGGAACATTGCAGCCCATCTCAGTGCTGACTCAGGCTAAAACTTCTTAATGGAATAGAAACAGAGAGAAGCAGCACTATAAAACAGATGGAAGAGCGGACACCAATGGTAAAACAGAACTCTGTCACTGAGAAACTCTTCTTCTGATGGTTACTAAAATGGTGGATAAGAAGATACAGGATCCTGACACTACAGGCGTAAGCCAGGAAGTACTTCCTACACAGAAACTTCCCTTGAGAAAAGTGTCCCCACATCTGCTTGAAAGAAAGCTCTTCTGGCCAACAGCCCAATGGAGGACACAAGTTGGACAGTCCCCATTGGGGTTGCAGCTCTGGTTTCCAGATCTTCATTCTCTTCCGCCAGAAAAGACAACAAAAAACAACTTGGTCTGCCCCACATCAGCTCACACCTTAGATAGAAACCTCACACAGTAGTTTTTTTTTAAGAAGCGTTACCACTAAAAAAGGGTAAAGTTGAGCATCAGATTCTCCAAACTTCTAATCTAGATCTGGTTATATCACTGGGCTCTCCCAAACTACAAAGCACTAATAATATGCTGACTACAGTTTGTAGAGAAGCCAGCAAAGAGCCATGAAACGAGAGCAAAAATACAGATACCAGCATCAAATGCAGCTTTCAATTGAAGAAATAATTTAGTCAAGAAAAACCTGCTCAGTTTGGCCAGGAGATAGCTGAGAGTTGTGCTGGGGTGGGATAACAAGATAACTCTCTGAGTTTTCCCAAGGGAAGCTCTTGTGAATCACACTAAGGGGAAAACTAAGCAAAACAGCTGTGAGAACATAGGGTTCATAGGGGAAAAGCCCACTTCCTGGCAGAGATGTATTAGACTAAGGAACAGGTTCCTAAGGGAGGTAATCACAGCACCATTGTTTAGGATATTTAAAACCCTGCTGCAGGAAAAAGAAGCAGCATTGGGAAATGCAGAGCTAAAAAAAAAATTGCAGAGCCAAAGAAACTAGGTAGGAAGAAGTCTATTTGATTAATTTTGCCCCTTTCAGCAGTGAATGCCCACAAGCAGCCTGCAGCTTCTTCACACAAATTCATTATTCAAAAGCATTCGAAGAACATTCCTACCAAATCCACTGCTTCATGGGTTGGCTGTGAGCATCCTGAATGGAAGTCTCATCTGCCCAGATTTCTAGCACCAACTTCAGCTAACAGTGAAGGAGTTCTCAGCTCTCATCCTTGCAGTTGGTTGCCTATGGCCTTGCAAGGCCACCTCAGCAGCATCAATGCCTATTTGATCTCAAATTTTGCAAGTTCTCCCACAAAGCATCCCCAAACTCATTCCTTCCTCCATGCCATGGCAAGCAACTAATGCATTTGCCTCCAGACTCACTGCAAAGCCAAAAACCCATGCACTGGTTTTTGCTTCCTGACAGCAGTGCCTCTTTGGGAAGAGTAAGTCACATTAATGATTTAGTCAGCTTCACTAAATGCATCACCTTCTTGACATTGGCAGCATTAGCAATTCATTGCATTTCATTTTATGCTCTGTAGGGTGAGAGACTACTGTTGTAAATTGAATTAATGCTTGGTTTTCCTCTGAAATAGTAACACCAAATAAATAATTTAGTTGATGCACAGAGGGGAAGGAAAAAAAAAAAAAAGATAATGGGAAGAAACTGAAGTCAGCTCTAATATGTGTTATCAAAAGGGGTGTACACTTCAACATCCTTAACTGTGAAAATGTTTTGTGGGCTTAATTCCATGGAAATTAAAACTTTTGTCCACAGTAGAAATGTTGTGTTAAAGATATAAAAAGTTTATGCTGTTAAAGCAATGTACCATTTAGCCTTCAGTTACAGCATTGGGAAGACAGGAATATTGCTGTGCAGTGGACTGGAGAGAAGTTGAATTAGTTCAGTCAATTAAGTCATGATTAATTTATGTTAGATCTTGTTCTCTTGAGTCTATAAAAACAAAGACTTTAGTTAACTGGCAACATTTAGTTTAATAAAAGTAAAGTCTTTAATGATGACTTCAGGAGGGGAAAAAAACATTGCTGACAAAATCAATGGACAGCAAGATTCCTGTTTAATTTGTGTCAATGTGAGTTAAAATAACTTCAGGGACTAATACAAAAGGGATGCTCACTTCAGATGGGGAACCAGATTCTCCAGATCTTGATTAGCACAGCTAACCCAGCAGCTCCACCAGTACGTGTGACACATCCCAAATGCAGACAGCTCCTGCACGTGCTTTCCTTCCACTGTTTCCTAACTTTCCCATTGGGTTGCCTGTGTCCTGTGTTTAAGGCAGCAAAGAATGGGTCGCAGTACCAGCAAAAATCACACCAATGCAATCCAGGTTGTGATTCCTCTCTAACAAAGCTATGGGCATTCTGTGTGTTTAATTGCTCCAGACACCAGGGAGAGCTTCTGGGAGCCAGGTACTTGCTGTTGATTGCTGGAACCATGCAGATGAAGAGAAAAAACTCCATTTGTTTCTCTGTAAGCATGGGAAAAAAATCACAATCACAGAATTGTAGGGGTTGGAAGGGACCTCTAGAGATCAAGTCCAATCCCCCTGCCAAAGCAGCTCCCTAGCCCAGGTTACACAAGTAGGTGTCCAAGTCTCCAGAGAAGAAGACTCCATCACCTATCTGTGCAGCCCGTGCCAGTGCTCCCTCACCCTCTCTATGATGTTACATGTGTTGAGATATAGATGACAATATCAATATAGATTTCAGCATCTCAGGTGAGATGCACCTCAGCAGGTGTCCTCAGCATCTGAGGTCTGTGCTATGGGAGGTTACTTCATATGCCACGACCATTTTCCTCTCCTACTCATCCCAGAGCTTGTTTGCAGAGCCACCAGCATTGTTCCCCTTCCTCTCAACAGCCAAGAGCTAAACTTAGCTGACATGAAATCCTCACTTAAAAGTATTTCACAACCATAGCACTGAAATCCAAGGAAGTGAACTCACATGCATGCATACTGCTCGAGTCCACCCCCATGATGTCTGAGCAACATGGCAGCAGGGTATCAGTCCTCCTGTGGCTGTGACAGAGTTGTTGAATGCCCTCCAGAAGAAGCCATTGCCATCAGTCATTCCATCATTTGGATCACTTCTACTTAATTAGTGTCATTTTGGATCCACCTCAGAATAAGACAGCAGCATGGGGTGAAATAAACTGAGCAGTCACAAATTCATATCTGCACTCCGGCAAGCAAGGATTCAGAGCACAGCTCAGGATTATTCATGCTGTGTTCTGTTAGGCTCTCAACTGGGGTTCTGCCTTCCTCCTGAGAGCAGATTAAATACCTGCTCACAAAGAAGAACAAGGGGACAGAAATGCTCTCTGAGACCTCTCCTGCACAAACATTTGGGCTGTGCTTTATGAACCCTACGCTTGTGGCACAAAGCCATCTTCAGCACCAGCCCCAGCACCCGCCGTGCTCCTCAGAACACAGGAAGTCACACTCCATCTTTGTGTCACACATTCTTTCTGCTCCTGGCATGGAAGATTTCCTCTGTGAAAGTGAGCCAGTAGAAAACAACACAGTAGCTTAAATTCTGTTGTTTTTCAGCAATAAGTGCAACAATTTCCAGTGGTCCAGAAAATCAACCACCTTTTTTTGCATGGGATATGCAAGTAAATGTCAAACTGGTCTGTGAAGTTGAAAAGGTTCCCAAGACAGCACAACGACTGAAGATACAAAGCAGGTTTAAGTGGCAAATTCTTGGCTGAAAGATCAGAACAGCACAGTGTGCAGCAAGCTTTGGCTGGTTAACAAGAACTCAAAGGAAAACACAGGTGGGAGCTAAAATGGGAGCTGCTGGAGAGAGGGAAACCTGCCAGAGCAGAGCGAGATGGTAAGAGTCATCAAACTCACAAGGTAACATCGCAGAGATGAGCAGGAGTCTGGAGGGGAGCAGTGTGATGTCCCCAGTGGTGAGCTCAGCTTTGGGCTTTGCTGAGAACTGTCCATGGCCAGCTCAGGAACAGCAATGGATTGCTTCATCCTACACCTGTGTCCATCTGTCCCCCTGTGAGAAGCTTTGCCCAACACACAACATCAGTGGGAATGGGGAGGAGTGAATCAGCAGGATCAATGCCTAAGCTGTAGGGAGCTATTTCCCAGCTCTTCCTCCTCTGTTAGCGTTACGTCTACTACAAATCTCGCTATTTATGCAACATGTCACACCTCCAGCTGATTCCTCACCTGTTATTTTCCTTATCACAGGAGAAGCAATAGCTGTGTTGTGCTGCACCTCTCCCACCTGCCTCCTTATCTGTATCAGCACAGGAGGAATTCCTCAAGTAAGCCCCAAAGCATCCTGCCACATCCCTTCCTCATACCAACTCAAGAAGCATTTGGCCATCAGTGTTGGAGGAGCCTGAAAACACTGTTCTCTTCTGCACTATCTCCAATAAACCATTAGCTAGGAGGAGGTTAATGGCAAGTGTCTGCCACTCCAGCACCTTCTGCGAAGTCAGGGAAGAGCAAGGAGCTGAGGCTGTGCTTTCATACCCACTGCAGAACTTCTGCAGACTTATTTGCACAGACCCACAAACGCAAGCAGTGTCTCTGGGCAGATGAATGATGAGAGAGCATTTCTGATAGTGCAGAGTTGATCTACAAACATGAATTTGAGGAAAAATCAACAGCAAAATAATTTCATTTTCTTCCCTGCCATTAAGAAGAAAGGCTGAGATTTTTCCTCCCAGAAACCACAGGCAGTGAAAGACAGTCCAAACAGCTGAAACAAAGGCTCTATATATCTTATTATCATGTTCCAGACTTTAAAAACCTGAATGCTTAACCAGGTTATTCTCAGAGCAAAACATGTACTTATTGAGAACCAGCAGTGAGATGACTGCTATCCATTTCCAGTTACCTAGCCATGCAGAGAGTAAAATGTTGTGACATAACAGTGGGAGATATAGTGTAAGATATCAGCTCTGGAGAAGAGGAAGCAACAGCAATAATGATTGCAATTGCAACAGCAATAGTGATCCAAAACCAGGTGCTGGGACCTCACAGAGCCACAAGCCCAAGGCTCAGGCCTCCAGGTATCAACCATTCATTGCCTGCACTGCTGCTCATTTGTTAACAAAACAAATTTACATGCTCTGCACTAAAATCAATACTTCCCACCTGCGCCCACACAGCAGAATCTGTTTGTGTGAGTAACTGTAAAGAAATTCTACCTGAAAAAAAAATACATATAAATAAAATAGCGTTTTCTTCCCAAACTCACAGCACAAATCATCCTTATGTGACTGCATACTAGTAATAAGGATTTACAAACAAATGCCAACACACAGTGACTACTTTCTCCTGCTGAGCCTCCTGCATCACTCCCTCCTCATTAAGAAAAATTACCCTTTCCAAGGGCAGTGTCTGAAATGCAGCTTCAGCTGTGTTCTGGCACACCTCGAGCTCCTCCACACCATCCAATGTTCACATGGATCTCTCAGAGCTCCAGGGAGCCTCAACAGCAGGTGCTGCTGCCTCTGTGAAATTCAGATCCGCTCTTTCTAGGGTAGTTTGGTTAAAAATATACCTTTGCTTTCTTAGAACATCAGCGCTTTTCATTCCCATTGCAGGAATGCTTTCCAACCCTTAAGAACTAGGACAGAAGAACATGCTTGATGCTGCACAAAATACACCAAAACGTTTTTTGTTTCTTCTCCAAACCTTCTGCATCAGGATAAAGCAAGGCAGACATCGGCAATGAAGGATTTCACTCCTGTTTTATACTTCTTTTCATTTCAGGGCAGTTGCACACTCCTATTCATACTCTCCTATTGCATACATTCTCTACCCAAAACACACAAAGCAACAGTACTGAAGAACAATAAATGTGTTGGACTCAATGACTCTTATGAGTCCCTCCAATTAAGGATATTCTATAATTCTACAAGATTTATAAGTCCAGACTCCACAGGAGTTGTTATTAAGCAGTAATGCACATAACTGAACCCAAAACACAACGATGGCCTCAAGGACTTGCACAGATCCCAATTCTTCACGACCACCAAAGATCACAATGGCACCCTGCCCCACTGCAGAGTGGCAGACAATGGGTCAAAGACCCCGATGTCAAGTGACTTCCTTTGTAGGAAGGGAGCTATGCTAGCACCAAAGTTTGAAGTCAGTTTTTTCCTCTCTTACCTCTCTTCTTTGCCTCTCACTCCATAATTGACTCAGAATAAAAAGTAATTGGTTTTGAGCCAAAACACCTTGCAAGCAAACATGCCTCAGTGTCACCGTTGCAGCAAATGATAAGCACTTTCCAAAACACCTCACTGTCCCTCTGCTCACAGAGTCCCGTCTGTTGGCATCACCACTAGCAGGATGTAGAGCAAGAGCAACCATCCAGAGTCAGACCCATGACCTGAGCCACCAAACGCAAAGCCCTGGCACTGAAAACAGGGTAATGGAACAGAAATGTATAAAGGACCAGATGAAATAGCTAGAAGCAGGAGTACTCTGTACCTGCCCTATCTCTTTCAAAATATTCAATCAATATTTTCTAGAATACATCTTTGAGGACCATAATATCACCTGTGTCTTTTTGGCTTCACTTATCCAAAAATAAACTTGCAGAGGATTCTGCTCATTCCCCAACATCAGCTGTCACCAAGAGCACACTCCGATTACTTCACATCAGCCTCCTCTTCAGGCCTCTGCTCTCTTTGCTCAGTTTGGCTGCACCAATCTTTATCTCCTGTAAGGAGGTTGCTTTGTTTCTCACACAAGCTGTGATCTTTACTTGTGAGAGGCAGTAGTGCACATGAAATAGCCTGTGAAAAAGGCCTCGTGCTTTCCCTGACCTGCTCATAGCCAAGAACAGAGAACTACAGCTGGAGGTCCCACCAAGGATTCACCTCCTGGGTCCACCTGAGGTGCTCCTGCAGATCCACCTCCCCTCAGCTTGAGGAAACAGCCACCAGTGAGACGTGCTTCATCGTAGCTTCATGCTCATTTGCTGATGAGACCTATATAAGGTGCCCAAGATCAATCCCTGTCCCTCAGTGACACAAGAGGCTCATACATCTCACATCAACAAGCCATGGACCAATCCAAATATGCACTCCCACAAGGACAAGCTCCTTCATCCCAACTTTGTGCTTATAGGTCAGATCCTAAGGGATGCAGCACACAGGAGGGTTGGTGGGAATTACACTGTAACATTTAAGCATTTACACTCCATTACTGGAGGTGCCCAAGGCCAAGCTGAATGAGACCCTGGGCAATATGAGCTAATGGGAGGCACCCAGCCCACAGCAGAGGTTGGGCTTTGAGGTCCCTCACAATCTAAGCCATTCTACGATTTACCTGTCTAACTTTCTTTCTTTTCCTTTGAAAGAGCTGAGAGCAATTGGTAAAACTGAGGACCTGTGGCTCAGTGTCACCTTGTTAAGACCCCTCAGGTCTTCTGAGGGATGTCCAGGCACTGCAGGCCCCGTGTCAGGAGCAGGTTTGCTGCTTCACAAGAAGACCGACGTGGCCTGAGCTGTCCAGTGGGAAACACAGCTGTATTCACCTCTCTGCAAAGATTCCAATGTGAAGCATTTATACTTTGTGGCAATTGAACTCCAAAGCCGTACAAGATAACCTCACTGACAGCAGAAATTGACTCATGAAATTACACTTAATGAAAGTATATGGTCTTTTAAACAAAAGGATTTTTCCAAAAATAGGATTATTTCAGCTTCAAAAGTGCTGTCTTGCTCTCTCCTTCTGCTGTTCTAAGTATCAAGGTCTTTATGAAACCAGGAGCTGTGCAATACCTGCCCTTAGCTGTCACTTGCAGCAGATTGCATTTTTAGTTAAGGTAAAAGAATTGGAAAAGGATTTTATTTTTTTATATGCTGCCTGGGAGAATAAGTGAAAATACGCTACCAATGGTTACTCTAGACTCGACTTGAAGTGTTAACTGTTCAAAGAAAGGATCTTACTTATATGAAAATGCTAATAAAATAAGGCATACAATTCAACAGCTTTAACCCTGCACTGAGGTTTCCTAACTTCACAGGAACAATCTGACAATGAATTAAAACCTCTGTCTGTCACGTCAAGTTCTTGTCTGTGGCAGTGTTAAAAGCCAGATGCCTGGAAAGGATTTATAAAAATGTGGCAGTTGGTGAATGAGGAATAATTGCTTTCCATATACATCCCCATCCAATATCCTAAAAGCAGAGAAATAGCCTCTACCATCTATGCTAAATAGAGTATAGCATACGCCAGATATGCAAAGTAAATTGTACTCAGGACTGCAATTTAAATTTTAATGAAGGATTTTTTTGAAAAAAATACATATTGCAAAGACAAAACATGAAATATTTACACAGAAGATTCAAACCTGAAACAGCAGGAACTAATAGCCAGGAGGTACTTCGGGTTTTAAATCTTTCTAGGAAGAAAGGAAAGTAGGAAGGATAGGAAAACATGCATATTGCTTATTCTTACTCTTAAATACTTCATTAAGTTTTCAAATAGAATTTATCATTATGAAACAAATCTGGGTGTTTGTGGGAAGCGTGCATCACATGCCAGTCTTACCACGTCGGAGTCGCTACCTATTGCACTGCAGGCATGCTCCCTAATGATTAATGTATGACAGTACAAGCAGTATCAGCTCACATCAATATTCTCATATCAAATAAAGTCACTACAGTACACCGCCCTCCAAGCAAGGCTTGCCATCCATAAGGCTGGAACAGATGCTCAACAACAACAGAAATATATTCCACAAAGGGTGATGGATAAATAATACGCATCGCCCTGTAGTGTGATCAGACAATGGTAGGGAGAAAAAGAAGAAATAAAAAAAGAGAGAGTTCAAGGTTATTTCACCTCTGCTCAAGTGAGAGAACATTGGCTCTGGCTCCTCATCTCTCCAAATAATTTCATCTTTGTGCAGATTATAAAGTGATTCTCCTACTCCATAAAAAAAAAAAAAGATTTCTTTGCTCAGGCATAAATTAATGAAAATTAGGCTCAGTGCTGTATATTACAGTTTCCCTTTTGAACAAAAAGAATTGTTTAAAGGTTTCCATTAGAAATGATTGGTTCCTCTGTCTGGTGGAGCTACCAGTTTTTTGTGAAGCTAATAAATCAACATAATGATAATTGGACAAAGATTCAAGATATCTGTAAGACTTCCTAGAAATTAAAATCTATTCAGCTGGGGGAGAAAATTAAGTCAGTGATCTGGGTATAGAAGGAAAGTATTTCAGATTCCTGTTTTTTAGTTTCTTTTTCCTGCTATTTGTTACTTCCTTTCATTGGCTCTTAACCCCCTTTGTTACAAAGGAAAGTAGGGGCACATGTGCACAAAAATCTTCATATGCCTGTATCAGCATGCACATATATGTTTCAGGATAAATTCATGGTGAATCATAAAGAATTGACACAATACCTCATAAGAAAAGAAATGGAAAGGCAAAACTGTTATTTCACCCTCAGCAAATAAAACTCTTGGCATGAATTTGTCCATGTGGATTTCAAAAAATCTATGTGCGTTTTTATAATTTTGGCTATAACTTGCAGTTCCAAATACACAATTAAGCACAAGACCTACACCAATCAGGTAAAACTTCCTCTGTATGTCCAATACAGAAGTGCCAGAAAAAAAAATCAGTGCAAAATGATAGAATAACGAAGGTTGGAAAAGACCTCCAAGGTCATCCAGCCCAATTGTCCACCTACCACCAGTATTTCCCCACTAAAACATGCCTCTCAGTACAACATCTAAATGTTTTTTGAACACCTCCAGAGATGGTCACCCCACCACCTCCTTGGACAGCCCACTCCAGTGTTTGACCACTCCTTTGGGAGAAGAAATTAATATACTGTGATGCTTTCTTTCTTACATTAGAAGAGTTGGAATGTACAATTTCCTCCACTTAAGTACCAACCAGATGATGTTCTTGGTTTCAATTTTTGGACATGAAGTTGGAGCGGTTCTGGGCAGAAAAAACAAAATGCTACTTCCACTGAGAAGAATCTGGAATAAGAATAAATGAAGGAGGAAAGAAATCATACCCATGAGAAGGATGGTGTTAGGCAAAGGTTGGAGAGCAGTGAGGGAAAAAGAAATTTATGGGATCTTTCAAGATGGGAGAGCCAAGACAGGCTGCTTCCTACCTTGACCCAGAATTGCTTCTCCAGCAGCTGTAATAAGTTCATAAGTTCATAAGTTCATAAGTTCATAAGGTTGGAAAGGACCTATAAGATCATCTAGTCCAACCATCCTCCTATCACTATCTCTACCCAACTACTAAATTAAGTCCTTTAGCACCTCATCTAAACGCTTCTTGAACAGCGCTAGGGATGGTGCCTCAACCACCTCCCTAGGCAGGCCATTCCAGTGCCTGACCACTCTTTCAGAAAAGAAATGCTTCCTCAGGTCTAATCTAAATCTTCCCTGGCGCAACTTGTGGCCATTCCCTCTCGTCCTGTCATTACTTATCAGGGAGAAGAGGCCTACCCCCTCCTCACCACAACCCCCCTTCAGGAAGTGGTAGAGTGCAATAAGGTCTCCTCTGAGCCTCCTCTTCTCCAGACTAAACAATCCCAGCTCCCTCAGCCGCTCCTCATAAGACTTGTGCTCCAGGCCCCTCACCAGTTTTGTTGCCCTTCTCTGAACACACTCCAGGGCCTCAATGTCCTTCTTGTAGTAAGGGGCCCAAAACTGAACACAGTACTCGAGGTGCGGCCGTACCAGAGCTGAGTACAGGGGGATGATCACCTCCCTGCTCCTGCTGGCTACACTATTTCTAATACAGGCCAGGATGCTGTTGGCCTTCTTAGCCACCTGGGCACACTGCCGGCTCATGTTGAGCCGAGCATCAACCAACACCCCCAGGTCCTTTTCCTCTCTACATTCTTCAAGCCATTCTGCCCCAAGCCTATAGCATTGCATGGGGTTATTGTGGCCAAAGTGCAGGACCCGGCACTTGGTCTTATTGAACCTCATCCCATTTTGCTCAGCCCAGCTGTTCAGCCTATCCAAATCCCTCTGAAGGGCCTCCCTACCCTCAGGCAGTTTGACACATCCTCCCAGCTTTGTGTCATCTGCAAACTTACTGAGCGTACACTCAATTCCCTCGTCTAGGTCATCAATAAAGATATTAAACAAGATGGGCCCCAAAACTGACCCTTGGGGGACCCCACTCGTTACAGGACGCCAGCTGGACTTAACTCCATTAACCACTACCCTCTGGGCACGGCCCTCCAGCCAGTTCTCCACCCAGAGAAGAGTGAACCTGTCCACACCATGGGCTGCCAGTTTCCTTAGGAGAATACTGTGGGAGACCGTGTCAAAGGCCTTGCTGAAGTCCAGGTAGACTACATCAACAGCCTTTCCCTCATCTACCTGTCTCAAAAGATTCACAACCAAGAAGCCTTCACTTCTGTCCTGTGCAAGCCTCAGCTGCTGCTCACCACCACAGACCTCCCAAGCATTGCTGACAGAGGGCTCGCTGCACACAGTGGGTCTGTTCAAGACATCAGGCAAGGCTTAGCAAAGGTAGGCATCCCTGAGCACAGCTGATTTACCTGCAGACCTCCATGTCAGACATTGATAGGTGAAATCACCTGTCACAGAGATTACAGATAGCCTTCCCTACGTGCTTCATGGATGTGGGAGAGGGGAAGCATTCATCACAATGATGGCATCTACGTTGTCTCCTGCAGGGTGGGTCAGAGGAGCACTTTGCCTCAGTAAACCTCTGCTTCAGCACTTGGTCCCACTCGCTAATTAATGTACGTGGTCAGCTTCTAACCCACAAACACAGGGAAGAAAACCAGCCATACACGCAGCAGAACTAAAACTGGTGTTCTTCTGAGACCTAGGCAGAAATAATCTGAACTCCTCCACAAATGTGGTTCATAAGCAATAGACTCTTCTTACTGCCATCCCTCCCCCCCCCCAAAGTACGTGCATCTGGGTGTTCGCAAAGCTTTGGTATCTATGAAAAGAAATGCTCCCAATTATCAATGAATTTTTATCCTCAAGTGTAATTAACTCCAATATCCTTTCATTTACAACAACACTGAAATCAGAGACTGGCTGCTGGAGTTTGGTAGCAAAGGTTTGTGTCTATGTGTGATCAAAGCACCCAGGGATATTATTTCTCTGATTATTCTAAATATGTCTCTGCGCTCCTAAAACTGGTGTGAAGTGAGGGGGTGGACACCGATATGAATAGATTGCTCAAATTGGGCAGTAGGTCCAGTTCATAAAAAGATGCAGAACTACTGATATTCAGTTTCCTGCTATGAGGAAATCTAAAATTGCAACATTACATTTCCACTTAAATTGGAATATAAACTCAGAGTCTCCGCTAAGCAAGGAAATAAAACACTCAGAAAACAGTTTGGTACCATCCTTACTCCTCCTTCTCTGGAGAGTTCAGAACATTTCTTGTAGGTCAAAGTTTTAAAAGCTTCATTTCAATCTCCTTTTCATTTTGCCTTTATCATTTTGACTTTTACATCACATAGCACCTAGCATTCCTGAAGAGTTTAAATAAAAATGTTGAAGTATAACATCCTGATGATGCCCTTTGGCCTTCTCACGGAATAAGCATTTAAAAACAGCATCAGAAAATCCTTCACCAGCAAATCTCCTCTCCAGCCCAGCTCCCAGTGGCACCAGCTCCACTCACCCTGGGCACAACACTCTCGAAAAACCATTCCCACTAATGAAAGGAACTGGAAATCCAGCTTTCTGATACACTGCACCAAAACATAGTCAAACAAAGACATAATCTGTGTGAGGAACAGGTTTAAATAAAAGTAATCAACTGCTTACCTTGCACTTAATAGCAGGAGTGTCACAGCACAAACAAGCTCTTAGCACAATGAAAACACCTTATACTAACAGCATTTAGAGAAGCAATGAAAAACTTGGCTGCAAATCAATGTATTTAAGGATATAAATCCTTGCATCGTGCATCCCACCCAAAAAAAGTAGATCTCTCAATTGCTTACAGGTGTAATGAAGCACACTCATTCCAACTTTGCACATGGGAAAGCAAGACAGGCATATCTGGAATGCCACAAGGCTGCAGGTGAGTGAAGAATTTAAGTTTACTGAGTCTCACTCAGGTCAGTACTATGTGCATCAGGAATGGTCTTGAGCTCAGGTCTCTTATAAAACCATGCAGACTTAGTTAAGAGGTCTATAGGGAGTACAGGATCCTTGATCACTCTCTTTTTCTCTCTATCTATTTTAATTTAATTTCACAAAAAGAGAGTGAAGCAAAAATATTCACATTTCTACAATTCTTTTCATTATAGGTACAACAGAAGACTATTTTAGAGGAAGTGATGAAGAGGTCAACCATGGAGATGCAGCACCTGAGGGCACGGTTAGTGGGCACAGTGGAAATTTGTTGGAGTTGGACTTAGGGAATCTCAAAATTAAATGATTCTGTGTGGGCATGATCACAGCCCCAGGTGTTCGTCAGAAGTACAATGAGCTCTCAGCACTCCCAGAGGCTAATTCAAGTATCAAAAGCAGGTAAAAACAAACCCTTAATTTCACTGCAGAATGTCTCCTATCAGAAAATCTATCCTGATTAAGACCAGCTGACTTTCTGGAGGAGGAATAGCTGCCCAAAGCCAGGGTGACACCAAAAGTGGTAAAGAGCCATCAAAAACTCCCCATCAGAGATCAACTTGCTGTAGCTGAAAATGGGGGAAGAAGATCATTGGTATCACTGAGTTTCCTGCCATCCAGTTCACTTAAGTCATGCAGAAGCTTCTCCAGGAAAATTACAAACATGAGTTGTGGAGGTCTTTGGAGTCCATATAGCAGCACGAAGCTGAGCTGCTACCACCCAGCCAAGGGATAGCTGGAAATGAGCAGGACCAGCAGTGAAGTGACATTGTGAAGGGTTGGGTTAGAAGACCTACTGAAACTCAGGGTCCTGGAACAGCTAGGACTAGTTGAAATAAGGTCACAAGGAGGGCCATCGTGTCCCCTTCCACAGTGTCCCATGCCCCTGCAGCTCTAAGGATGATGCTGTGGCCAAAGCCACCAGCTGTGCAGGTGAGATCTGTCGTGGCAAGGCTATTTTTGGAATAGCCAGGAGGGCTGAGAGAAGTGTCACAGATTAAGAAAGGCTTGATGCACAAGCAAGATAAAATCTCTGATACGTAGGATCAAAAACAACTTAGGAGAGACATGAATCACAGAGAGTTGGGGAGGCTCAGTGCAAAACCGCATCTCCTCAGCACAGAGGGCTCAGCTTTCAGGCCACACAGTGGTTCTTTGTTCCCTTCATGTCCAGAAGACACAACTGCTCCCTGTAACCTTCTCTAAAGTTTTCCTTCTACTGCTCTGGAAAATGCTTTGAAAGTTTTAAAACACCATCCATAGTGTTATAACCAGCAGCAACACAATTGTGAGTCTTATTCACATCTGCTGCTGCTCATTCACCTCCCCAGTCACTGATCCGTAATAATCCTGGGACACTGTTCTTAGTTACTAAGAACTACTCCAGAAGACCTGAATTAAGTATAAGTTCTCCTTTAAGGACGGAGCTGGAACTAAATGAACTGGTAGAGTGTGTTATGAGAGCAGGACTGGTGCAAGGTGCAGAATCCCCATTTATTTGATTCAAACTTGCTTGTGTTGTGGCATCTCCCAGAACCCAGGAAGGATAAACACAGGAGGGATGCTGGGTGCTCAGCAGTGCAGAACAACAAGCATTGGACTAAAAAACAAAGACCACTGAGTGCTTTAGAGATAGCCAAAAAATTCTGCCTGATGGAGTGCTGAAGTGCACTGCTTTTATGATGCTTTGATAAAACTTCAATGTTTGCACAAAGTAACAACTCCAGTTCAGCTAACAATGATGGGGTACTTCTCTCCTAAGCCTGTGCACAGCAGTGTTTGGGAGCAATCACAGCAATCCCCATTCTACATTCATTGGTCCATCCTAGATATCCATTCCTGCCTTGCTTCACACCACAGAGCCCCTTTTACAGGCCCTGCTCCTTCCAGCTCTCCTGGCCCTTGCAGTCCCCTCAAGAGATCTCTCAGCTCCTTCAGCCTGCAATTGAGCAATCAGTGGATGTGTGCACAGCAAGGTGGTGGGTGATGTGTTTCAGCAGTGGTGACAGAAACTTTGAAAGACCAGCCACATTCTGGACAGCCATGTACAGCTGCCACATCACAAAATGAAGAGCATCTTCATCAGCAACAGATTGGTGGGTTATGATATGGGAACTGTGTACAGAATGGAACATTGACTTCAACGTGATGGAAGAAATGGTGGTACTGTTGGAACATCACAAAGTTTGCTCTGGGTTGGTCTTAAAAATGCAGGAAAAAGTATCATCACCAGTGACAAGATGTGGGGTCAGCATTATGAGCTGGAGTCAGAACAGCAGTCCATGGAATGCCAACATGTGAATTCCCCATCAAATAAAAGTCCAGCAGGTCAAGTGATGTGCACTGTCTTTTGGGATAGGAATGGGGCGGTGGATTATCTGGAACCTGGACAAACCATCAGCTCTGACTGCAACACGATGACACTGACTAAACTGAAAGCTTCAGTTCCAGAGTCAGGCCAGAGAAGAAGACAACCTTTCTCTTTCAACACAATAACACCAGGCTCAACACCAGTTTGAAGATCATGGATCACCTTGCCAATCTTGGCTGGACAGTCGTACCACACCCATTGAATTATCCATATTTGGCTCCTTCTGATTTCCATCCATTTGGGCCAGTGAAAGATGGACTACGTGGGCAACATCTTTCTAGCAACAATGCCATCAGGACAGCTGTGAAATAGTGGGTCACCTCCACTGGAGCAGATTTTTATGAGAGTGTCATGCAAGCTCTTGCTCATCACTGGCAAAAAACGCACAGCTAATAGCGATGATTATGATGAAAAATGGTGCTGGTAGCTGAGAATTTAATCTCTTAAATAGTACTATTTGTGTCTGTTGTAGTTTTCATGGAAATAAATAGGAGGTATTACTTTTGGAGGAACCTACATATATTCTTCACAGTACTGGGAACCAGGCCATGATTGGTTGATCAGGAGAGCAATTGGACTCCAAAACTGAACATCACAGAGTAAACCAGGCAGGTGGCTACAAATCCAAGGCTCTCCTGGGGTAATTTTAATGAGAATGCAGCTATAGAAGGTGAGTATAGGAATGTCACTTCGCAAGAGACATGCAAGGACAGCACAGCAAAGAGCTGTCTTGCAGATAATGCAGCAGACATGAGCATCTAAGGGATAGATTTCTAAGGGATCGGGGATCTGATTGAGAGAAAATAAGAGGGAAAAAAAAACAAATTCAAAAGCTAGCTGTGAAAAGACCAGAGAATTTGCTCACCTGCTGTTCCTGAGAATTGCATATTGATGTCACCTTGAACTCAGAGGAAACAAGCTACATTAGCAAGAAAAAAAAAACACTACTTGTACTTGTACACTGTAAGAACACTGAACGCCAGCATCCTGCCTCCCTGGGCAAAGCCCTGTGCTTTCTCTGCATGCTCCAGCAGCAGCCAGAACATGGGTGGAAGCCCTGACTGGGCAGTAAGTCCCTGATATTTCAATGCACAAACTGAGGGGAGGTCACATTTCATAGAAAGTAATTTAAAATGTGGTAGCAAAGAAGCCTCGTTGTACTGGCTTGTCACTCTGCTTTTTAAATTAAATGTTTTTATTTCTTAGATCACATATTACTTTAATAAAGCTGTCTGTAAATTGCCCCTTTCAAATTCACAGGGATTGGCTCTTCATTCTTTAAATTAAAAAAATAAAAAAAATCTGGCAGAGAAATTTGACAAAGAATGGGCAACCAGAAAAGGTGTTCACTTCTAAGGAGACAAAAACGAAATACAAATCTCTCCCTTCCCGTTTGTGCTGCTAATTAGTATCATAATTCTGCACGAGCGCAGAGTTATGAAGGGTGGGTGTGGGATCAGAGCACAAAAGGTTAATTGAAATGCTCAGAGAAGAGCAAGGAAGATGATTGTACAGCTACCCCAAGCAGTGGAGCTACCTATAGTTTTACAGGGTACTCTAAGCTGCTCTTTTTTGCTAAATGAAGCATTATTTTTTACATCACCATAAACGACATTTAATTGTTGTGTTCGCCGCAGGATTTGCTGCAGTGCTACCTTTTTTCCATTGCAGATTTTGCTGGACTTCCTCTGAAATCCTGGCCATACCTTTTGTTTTTTCCCCCCTCTTGTTTGGCTGAGTTTTGCTGAGCTGAATCCCAGCAGGGACTACGCCAGACGCTCACTTTGTGTTTATGGACACATGCCTCCTACAAAGGACACTGGGCATATTCTGAGATCCTCTTTCAAAAGCCCTAACCAGCTGTCATCGCTGCTTTCCTGTTCTCCAACCAATTTCCTTCCCTACCTCCAGACACACAAGCTCTCTGGCAATCTGTTATAAAACTGTCGCTTGCTCCTCTGCTGCACAGTGCCCACAGAAGGAATATGCCGCAGAGCTGAAAAGTTCCTTCCACTTTTATCCCCATTTAATGTTGAAGTCTGTGCAGAAAGCCCGAGACAAAGGCCATCAATCTGCCTCTGCATCGGACGAGTAAAGTAATGGATTGCTCCATCTCTGCAGAAATCATATTCTGAAGTTTGTTTTGGAGGACCCTAACCCTTAATTTTGGCCACACAAAGTGCACACTCCATCCAAAAGAGCAATCCCAAAAAGAGAAACCTGACATTCTGAGCACCCAAAAAGTGAACAGCTTTGTGAGCCACCACTGAATACTGGTGTTTAGTCACCCTCCACTTCTCTTTCCTCCTCATCTCAAGGGAACAGTGTCACTGCTCTTCCACACACTCCTGTTAGAGGAGCGTCACAGAGGCTCACAAAATCCTCCAAGATGGTCTGATGTAAGATATCACACAGAAAAACCTCTTATCCCTATTCAGTTAAATTATTACACAAAGACTGATCACCAAAATTTAAATAACAACCTGTGAGTTCCTGCAGGCATTTCCCCCCTTCTAACCTTCCTTTTCTCAGCATGACACAAAGAGTCTGGGAAAATAACCCACATATTCAACACTCTTCAAGACTTGAGGCAACTACAGCAGAAGGTCGTTTCCAATAAGCCCAGACTGAGCTGGCTTCATTTTATTGCCTTTACTTTAGGTTAGAAATAGTCTTCAAGTTTCACAAAACTATATGTTGCAGTCTGCTGTTAAGCAGGACGTCCCCACTAAAATATCCCAATATCTGAAGTCTCAATGTCAGCCACTTCCTAAGTGCTGGGATAAATTCCTGGTCACATGAAGTAACAGGGATGCACTGAACCCAGCCACAACAGGTTGCTCACATGTCTTTGTTGTGCCAGATCAAAAGATGATTCCTCTTGCTATGCCAACACATTGGCCAGGAAACAATAACAAAAACAGAAAAACAGCAAAATACCAATAACAGCTGCCTGGGTATGCTGAAATAATTACACCCTGCTGCATTCCTTGTGAGTAGGAAAAAAATGAACACTCCAACACCTCTTTTCAGTGTGATCTCTCTAATCAATACAAATCTCAGTCCTTAACTCTCCATTTTGAACAGCTCGTTGTATCCATCACTCTTTATGCAGGAGATTTCCACAACTTTATCAAAACCGAATCAACAAATCAAATGTATCACAGCATGGTCATCGCTAGGAAAAAGTACTACACTTAGCTTAGGCAAGGTGTTAAGGAGACCAAAATAGATGATTTCTGATTAATGTTTGAACTTCCCTTTTGTTCTCAGATGTCCAAAGCCTTTTCCTGGTTTGTTTCACTCTGTTAAGGCAATGATATCCCCAAAAGTACTACATTGGGAGCAATTATAGATTATGAAATGAGTACAACAGGAACTCATGCTGATCTGAGGACTACAGAACAGCTTCTAAACAATTTATAAAGGGGAGCATGGTACTTATAAGGAGTGTAGTAACATGGGTTTCCATCAGCACATCCATTCTCACCTCCTGCAGTGGGTAAACTTGTCCTCATTTGGGTGTATGAAGATGGTGCCTGAAATATCCTCCCACACCTCTTCACTGATGGCCTGATGACACCTTCTGTGGACACCTGACATTCTTCTGTCATGATTGCTATTGAGCCATCAGCATAGCTTACTCTGGAGGCAGGATGAATCAATACAGATAGGTCAACAGGAAGTCATGCAGCAAGACAATAAAAGAATCAGCATCAGGGCTTTTGTTATCCTTTGATCATTTCTAGGAATATCTGAAGACGGAGGATCCAGAACAAACAGTTTTTCAAGAAGAGTAGGATAGCAGTAATCATATTCATCCCTAAGACTTCCTATTTATTTCCCATGAGATCTCCTCTCCAAAAAAAAAAATCCAAAAAAAAAAACCTGTTCTAGCACTTTCCTAATTGAGGTTCTCTTCCTTAATAACACAGTCACATTCATGGAGTATCAAAATATGCTATTTGCTCCATTACCATCAGCTTTGTTTGTTTCGCTTTTTCTGAAAACGTCCATAATTAGCAATATTTTCATGAATTAGTTGATACTGTGCTAACAAAACATTACAGCTTGGCACAAGCGAAAAGATTTGTGTCTACAAAGTCCCCATTCATCTTGAAGGTTAATTATAAAAATATACTGTTAACTTTCTGGTCTTTTTCCTTTGTAAATGCCCCACGACAAGAAATAATTATAGTAAACTGCAAACATAGCTCCCAGAGGTAACCAGCACAAGGGTTATTTATTGGCTAATAGTGTATCTTAGCATTTGATATCACACAAATCCCTCATCATTATGGAGATTTCATTTACACCTTTCATTTAATTTTTGCTTTACTAAATCCATTTCAGATGCTGAGTGTAACCTGTTATCACAGTAATTGTGCCTCTGATTTTTTTTTTCATTTTTGGACTTGTAATAATAATAAGAAAAAAATATCACAATGATATGAAGGGCCCAAGGTTTTGCAATGCTTTCTGCAATTCAAAAACCATATTAAGTAATAATTTCCACAAGTGACAACTATTTTTCAAGCATTTTGATCTCTGCATGAGGGTCTCTGCAGCTCTCTGGTGCTCACTCCTCTTTCCTGCAGCCCAAAAATTCACAGATTGTCAGTCTCCTTCCCCTGGAGAAGGTGCAAAAAAAAATTAAAAAAAATAAAAATAAAAAAAAAAATCAATGTTCTCCCTTTGCTGACAGCACTAAGTCCTCCAAGCTGCAGAGCCCTTGATATTAGCTGTGGGACTCCCGAAACCCCAAGCAAACTTGCAAGTAACTTGCAACTGTACAGCTCAACTTCATTTATGCCTAGGGCCTGAAATGAGGGAACAAGCACACAAGCAATTCTCTCAGCATGGACAGCCAAAGCCATTAGCAGAGTTTTGCACCAGCTGACAGCACAGGCTTTTCTTCCTTCCCCTATTTCTTCCCAGGGAATATTTAGAAGACAGAAAGCAGGCTGATGTTTCAGCTTTAAATAGAAAATTCAGCTTTCTCTTCCAGCATGTAGTGAACCTTGAAAAACCCTCACAGACTTGCTCTGAGACAGAGATCCCATGTGCACAAAAGCTGCTCAGTGAGATCATGGTTATACCCCTGCTGCTGCCAACGTGTCACTTGTGAAGACCTGAGCTAGCTTCACACTTGGCCCATAACCTCTTGGAGAAACCAAGCTCCATCCTCCCTGCTCACAGGACCTGCCCCAGGCAGCAGAGCTAGCTCACAAGCATCTATAGGAGCTTCAGATCCAGCTATGTCACGAGCACAGGCAATGCTTCAGACTTTATAGGCAGCATAGGGTTGACTTTCCAGTGCCCAATATGCAAACCTCTGCTTACAGTTCACAAGCAGGGTAAGGAAACCTGAAGCTTGAACATGAGACTGACACCAATTCAGCTCCACTCCAGCCTCTCACCTCCATGTCCAACATTTCCTTGCTACCACCTGGAACCTCCACACAGCACTGGCCCATAGAGAAATCAAATTTCCACGGGCAATATGCATCACAAACAGCTATTCCTTCCCCAGTATAAAATTAATTCAGTTTACACAATTATTTCCACTGCTTGACTAGAATTAGCTGCAGACATAAGCGGTGCATGCCTACCATCAGCCATTTTCTAGTTTCAGTACAGATGCTCGGACCATATTGTTGTCAGTACAGTTCCCTGTCCTGATATTGTATCCTAATGAAGCATATAATGTGCCAATTTACAGTGTGGATGGGCTGACATCTTCACAAGGAGCAATGTCACACATCGTGGTATCTGAAACACAAGCATGTACACGGATGCACTGCTTAAGGTGAGGATTGTTTTCCATTCTCCCACTCCCGAGTATCTCCCAAGGAGCCTTGGGACAGCACCCGCCACATTCCCAGGGTGTTCACCACACACCTTCCAACCCATGGCATCAGGGATGTAATGGCCATCTTCAGCAAATCATCCCAGTTGAAATCACAGGATCATAGAATGACTTTGGTTGGAAGGGACCTAAAACAAAATCTAGTTCCAACCCCCTGCCTTTGGGCAGGGTTGTCCCCCAGCAGATCAGGCTGCCCATAGCGTTGGACACCTCCAGAGATGGGGCACCCACAGCTCTGGGCTCTCTGAGCAGCAGTGCCAGAGCCTCACCATCCTCAATGTAAAGAATTACTTCCTAACACCTAAATTTCCCCTCTTTAAGTTAAAATCATTCCCCCTTGTCCTGTTACTATCTGCCCACACAAAAAGTCACTCTCCTCTTGTCTAAGCTCTCCTTGGCACTGGAAGGCTAAAACGATGGCTCCCTGGAGCCTTCTCTTCTCCAAGCTGTACAACCCCAGCTCCCTCAGCCTTTTTCTTTTTTTTTTTGTAGGGGAGGTGCTTCAGAGCTTTATGCATCTTCATGGACTCCTCTGGACCCATTCCAAGAGCTCTGCATCCTTCCTGCACTCAATAGGAACCAGCTTTGTTGATCCTACTGTTTTCTCCAGTTGAAGGTCACTTTACAGCAGGAAGAAATGTGTCCGCTGATTTAACAAGACCAGAAGTCAGGACTCCTGGATTTCTATTTCTAGCTCTCAGAGAAGCTGAGGGTACTGCCCTAAACAAACCATTCATAGTGAGCATCTGAGAGCTCACACAAAGACCCAGAGACACACAGAGGCTCATCACTTCTGAGAACCATAACCTTACTTTGTGCCTCTGCTAACCCAGCAAGCACAGCATTGTGCTGCCTCAGCACGAACACAGGGAGCCTGCTCACGGCTTGCAAAGCTCTAAGACTGCCTCTAAGAAAAAGTAGCACACAAGTGCAAAGCATTGCTGAGAGCAGTCATGCTTGCACATCGTAACTTCCCCAGGAGCTCCCTCACAAACCTCTGCCTCAGCTTTGCAAGCACCAGCCACAACATCTTTCCCACAGCACAGCAATGAGGAATCAGAGGTAACCCCACTTTGTTTTTACTTTTTACAGTGCTGAGTGAGTGGTTTTTAATTGTGAATGAACATCTATGTCAAATACAGAGGAGTGCCTGGAATTCCTGGATATAATTCTTATGGGGTGACAGCAATTCATTTTGACACAACTCAGCGTGCTGTCAGCAGCACACAAGTTCAGTTTCAGCAGATGCAGAAATGATTCATATTTTTGACATTGCTATCAGAAGGAGGGATATAAACTCATGCAGCAGGAGAGCAAATACTGTGAGTCACCCTTATTCTTTCTTTCAGAGACATCTGTGCTCTTTACCCAATTGTGCCTGTATTTCCACAAACAGCATTCAGAACGACAGAGGAGTGATGTTCTCTGGAGCTCTGCCCGTGATCAACTGGGAGAGGTACGAGCACCAAGCTATGGGCACGGCAGCAGCTCCACCTCACACTCTGTGCTTCCACCAGTTCCCTGTACCTTATGATCAACACTCAAAATACACTTAAGACAGATGAAATCTGTGATGTTTATTCTAGAGTCACCTGCGTGGCGGGGTCTATGTGAATGGCCAACGAAGCTCACTTGTGACTGTCATAAAAAGTCCTGAAAACTCAAAAACTTCCAAGGTATGGGTGAGGGAATTACACAGTCAGGAGACTATGGATGGGGAGGTGTAGGTGGGCAAAAGATGTGTGCTGCATAGACCTGTTCATCTCCACTTTATAGCAGTACAACTACACTGCCCCCTTCACAATTAGCACTCAGCTGAGCGGCCACTGAAGTCAACCTTGGAAACCCCTTCTGTGCACGGTGTGACCTCATAGTTTCTGCTTCCAAAAGTATTTAAAAACCAGGAACCAATCCCCTACACGGATGCACAGAGACGCTGGAAGCATAAAACACAGACAATAAATCAAGGCAAAAGCAAACCAGCTAAATGACTTCTTTAGAAACTTTCTCCAGTCCTAAATTTCCATAACCTAGTGAACAGGAACTCATGCCAGCACTTCCATTAAAGGAGACATCATATACAAATGCTAGTTTGAGGCAGGTTTTCTTCTTTTACTGTTTCAATATGATCACTATTCATAGCCCACTTCTCCCCTTCAAAGCACATTAATTCTCAGACTCTTCTTGTGATGTAAGTGATTATTAGTATCATTTTATGGATGAGGAAAATGAGGCAGAGAGGTTAGCTGACTCACCCATAGGCCCAACTCTAAAGGTTGGTAAGAAAGACAGAGAGATGTTTTACAGTTAGTTTTAATAGCCTCTCAATCCTGCAGAGCTGCACTTGGGGTAATTAAGGCAGCTGGCTTTCACAGGCAGAGATGTGCGAGGTAGGCAACCAAGGCAGTTCTTTAAAACCACTATAACACACTTCCAAAATGACTTTAGTCTAATGTACAGGTTTGTATAGGGCAGAACCACAGAATATCCCAAGATGGAAGGGATCCTTAAGGATCGTTGAGTCCAGCCTCAAATTTACTCAACAAACTTCGTAACACTCTAAGGTATGATTTACACACAGGCATTGCATTCTACTCACACTTTCTACATCCATTCATTTGGGATCTCAGATATGACCTGCTCAGTCTGGGCATCAGCACCAGCCTCTGCTGGGCTTCCCACCAAGGATATGGGGAAGCACTGCCTGGGCCCTACAATGAAACACCTCCTACACTGCCCCCATCAAGGAGCACTCCTCAAAGCAACACTCCTGTAGCAGTTGGAGACAGATCATCTTCTAAACAAGTTAACTCACCTTGTCCCCTTCCTGAACTGTATTACATCAGCTGAACCTTACCACCTGAAAGTCCAGATCTCCTGCTGTAACACCATAATGGGACAAAAAGCACCATGAAAATATCAAGGTGGCAAAAACTTTAGCTACAGCAAACGAGAACAAGCACAAATACAGCAGCCACAGACCAGACACGATGGAAAGGAGCTACTTACCTTAGGAAAGCCTCAGATAGGCAGGGATCTCCAGCAAGAGATACCCTCATAGATTCATAGATACATTAGGTTGGAAAGGACCTACAAGATCATCTAGTCCAACCACTGCCATCCCTTAAATGAGGTCTGGGAAGGGGTGGATCCTGGCTCCAGCCCTTCCAGTTATTCAGGTACATTGCATGCACCTGAGCTCCCCTGGGTTGGCCCTGCCTTCCCACCACATGCTCAATCACTGTTTCAGGCCATGATTTAGCATTTCCACTACACCTGCACAATCTAGTGTGCGTGTACATCACTAGTGAAAAGCACCTGGAAAATTTCTTAACTTCATATTCTTAAGAAACAGTTCCCAGTGAGACACCAGCACAGGTTGCAACCCCCTGCCTTTGGGTTGACAGGTTGCCCAATGAGGGTGTGGATGCCCACTCCCCCTGGAAGCATTCAAGGCTAGGCTGGACAGGACTGTGAGCAACCTGCTCCAGAGGGAGGTGTCCCTACCTATAGCAGGAGGATGGAGCTAGCTGATATTAAAGGTTCCTTCCAACCCAAACCATTCTATGGTTCCATGTATTTGTGTTTTAAAATAGAGATTCCCAGAAGAGTAATCGAAGAATGATAACTTTAAACACCTCTTCAAACGGAAGACGTGGGGGGAGGTCAAAGGAATTAATTTGATTGTCAATACCACAGTAAAAATCTTGGATTACAAAGCATCCAAAAATCAAATTCTTGGGAGTCTAGAATAGTACTTTGAGAATATATTTATACCTGTTTTTCTTACTTTCTTGTTCCTTGGAGTCTGCTTTTGATCACTGCCTGATCACAGAGCATCAGGAGAAACTACCTGTATTTTTTAACTCTAATCAAGTGTGGTCCATCTACTGCTTTTGTGTTATATTACTAAGTCAGTTCGCCTGCAAAAGAAAGGCATTGGCAGCCAACACATCAGCCACCCATATGGTACCCTAAAGCAAGCTGTCTCTAGCAAAGCCTTGCTTAGAAGGGTGAAGTGGACGGACCATGGTGTTCAGACCAAACCAAGCATTCTGAACAAAAGATACTAAAATCCCTAGGAAACACAGTTCTGGAAAAGCACATAATCCATTTCACCTCCCCATTTGAACTGCCTGTGTGAATAACTAACTTCTTGCATGAATAACACATAACACGCCTGCAGAAACTTGCAGCCTGCCTCTCATCTTTAAATTCAGAAACAGAAGCAAGGTGTGCCCTTTTTTGCCTCTTCTTAAGCACGGAAATGAAACACAGCCCTCATGTCCAGATAATAGCAAGCTGTGTGAACTCAGCAGCAGCCTCCTGCTGCTCTCCAGACTTCCAGAAGGATTCACAGCAAATGACCGACTGTCCACTAGTGCTATTCAATTATTTCTGTTAAATACCTCTATCCAAGCCCATCAAAGGCAAAGTGCTTCTAATTGGGCTGCACTATGGGTTTTAAACACACGATCCCAATGAGATCTAAGAAATCCAAGCAGGAGAACTTCCTTGGGGAGCTTCGTGGGGAAGGATCTTGTACCAGATAGAGACTCTGCATGACAAGCAGCAGAATATCTCGTAAAAGTGACCTTTCTCTGCAAATAGTCTTGTAAGCTATAATTTTGTAATTATGGCATTTCTGATATACTGCCACTTAATTTCTCAATGCAGGCCGTGGAGTAAATTAATTACCCAGTGTCTGACCCGCAGCCTCTGGTCTGATCACCCCGGTGTCAGTACTCTCTTGTATTTTGAAGGCTTAGTTGCCATTTGATAAGGATCCTGCTTCCCACTAATAGTCCCTTCTAATGAGCCTTCATGAAATTTAATTTCTTTAATGCATTTCTCTGATCTGACTGATTTGGTCAGTCTGACACTTGGCTTTGTGTCAGCATTTATTAGAACGCCTGCTCTGTTTGAATGTTTCTCTTTTAGAATAAAAGTAATAGCAGTGATCAAACACAAAGGCATCATTGATGGAAATGGCTTGGAGCAAGTCTGTGAGAGTGCCAAATCAGAACAGGTCCAGTTTTGAGCAAAAGTACAAAGCCCTGCTTCACCAAAACAGAACTGCCTTTTCCTGGCCATTCCCCCAGCTCACTCTATCTACCCTGACAGATGGAGTTTGCAGTAGGTACAGTGATGGCATTGATTAGCACACAGTGCATTAATTGAGCAAGTTCCTCTAGCCTACCTGGCTGTGATGAGCACCTCCACCACACTTCCCACAGTACCCTGTCCAATCCCTGCATCACCCAGCCCTGTTGCACCCCTCATCCCATTAGAACAAATATTTCATTCACCAGACAAATCAAGGAGGTGCACCCAGTGTCTGAGCCCTGCAGTTTTTTCAATGTATATTTTAAGTGAAATGCAAGGCACAGAGCTAACGTGTCCTGCCAGCTTCCTTTTGCAGCAGTAGGGCAGCACGGCTCCAAGTGGGAGCATTAGCTTACCTGCTGGAATACATGACTTTCAAAGACCATATTTTTTTCCTGATGCTTAAATTATTAATCCATTCTCTTCAGATTTGCTATCAAATCATCTCAATTGTTTTGCAGTTTATTAAAAATGTCCTGCACATCTGGTCTAATCAGTCAGAGGAGAATCACCCAATTTGATTGTCAATAGCAATCCCGAGATATCAGCTTGGTAATCACAGCATTTTCCACCTCACCAGCTCCCATGAAGTGTGCTTTAATCACCACTGATGCAGAAGAGACTCTCCCAAGTAATGCAGGCACAGTCCAAGCCATTGTGCTGCTTTCTGTAGCACCAGAGCCAGCCTTCTGGGGTGGAAAAAATTATTCAGCAGATAGAGATCCATCACTATCATCAGCAACCTGGTAAATGTCTGCCCACATCTGCCATCACAGCCCAGTCCCAGCTCCTCTCCTGGGATACAGGGTACTGGGCAAGGACTCACGGCACTGCCCTTCCTCCACACTGCTGAAACTCTTAGTGAAACTTCTGGAATTTCAGGTACTTAAACCTAATCCAGAAAAGTCCCACAAACACAATGGCCGAGAAGGCACATGCCGAGGATGAGCCATTATGAAGGAAACAACTTCATCCCTTTTTAATGCCTTAAGTGCATGTTTTCACATGCAGAAATTGATGAATGGTTACAGCAACATTAGAAAGGTTTGAAATGCCACCTGCTAGCCTGACCTGCAAGGATTCCTGCATTGGTGTAGAAACAAAATCATGCTACAGTACACAAGCACTTCCCTTCAGAAACAAGTGCACTGCCTCAATCTTATACTGTAGGCAAAGACCCACTCAGAGTTTGAGATGAGTTACCTGGTGCCCTAGTGCAGAAATATTTAATGATATTTGCTTTCCACATATATTTTTGTTATTAGCATATGCACAGCAGCTATTTTCCAACAGAGTTAACAGACAACTGTATAGGACAAACAGAACTAGGTGCAGTAGACGCAAAGTACAAGCAGTGAGCCTTGGAGAAAATAGCACAGAAAAGCTCACGCCCCGTGCTGATGAAGGGCTACAATGCCTCAACAAGCCAGTAAGTGCCTACAAGTCAGAAATGGGCCATTATTTTCAATGAACAATTTAATTCATTAAACACATTTTGCTTTTTGTAGCTGAACGTTCTGCAATCAGACGATGATGCTTTTAAGCGTGATTGCTGTTTACAATGGTCCAGAAAGCCTGTTGCTCCCACACTCCACATTTCTCATTACTTTCCCCCATGTAGGAGTGTCACTTGGTGGGCAGGTTACTCTTCCCCAACTGCAAATTTTCAGGAAGAGGATTTATGAAGTGCCAAAGACTGGCAATTAGAAGGATCTGTTCTAGACCTAAGGCATAATAACAGCTGTAAAAATAGCCATAAAAACACACTCAGTGTGACACCCCTTGTGTTACTGAAAGGCCTTCTGCCCTCTGCAACAGAAAAATTTGCTTCCCCAAAATGTATTAGCTGGGGCCATTGTGCTTGTAGCACAGCAGAGGGATGCAGCCCAGGGACGAAGGAGGGAGGTGGCAGAGATGGCTTGGAGGTGTGGATGGTGTCACACATCAGTGTAAAGAGATTGAAATCATGCTGGAGGATTCATAATTGGAAACTGACAACGCTACTCTCCAAAAACACAGGAGAAAGATTTCATCCTGCAGGCTCTCAGAGGCATATGAGATAGAAAGCAGGCTGGGAGAAGGCAGCGTCCTGAATGCGAGGAAGTCTTTTCAAGAAAGATAATCTCCAGGCCTTGTCACTCAGGATCTCTGAGAGCGGGGTGCCATAGAGCACAAAACAAAACTCTTGTGCTTTTAGGGTTTTGCTCCAAGTTCTAAACTGAGCTGGGCTAAAAGGCAGACAGAGTGACTGACCACTGCTGAAAGAACCCTGTAAAAGCTGTTTAAGTGGACTCCAAACAAAATAGAAAGGTTCTGACATCTAATTTTGGTGACTTTTAATATATAGTGGTTTTCAAAGCAAAGCAGTGACTCAGGCAGAGAGCGTGGTAACCAAATGAAAATTCAACAAAGAATTGAATTCAGTATCCAATTATCTATGGGGATATTCTGAATTTCTTCAGTACCTTTGGCCATCAGAGAATATATGATGGTACAGCAAAGGACTCATAAATCAAAGTGAAGTTTGCAGGTACAAATGCCTCTGTCCTCAGCATGTTGTCCAAGTCAGGGACAGCTAGGCTGGTGACAAGAGACCAGACCCTATCAACTCCTGTCCTTTTAAGGCATTATTCTTTGCAAATCATATCAGACATCCCAGGGGACTGTGTGATGAGTGGCCTACCTTAGCAGGGCACAGAGCTCTGACACAGGGGGTTATTTCCAAGAATTTATCTTGAACGTTAAGCCAATTAATCATCCATTAAGAACTGCAGATGCACTATAAGTTGGAAGCACATCAAAAATGAAATTGAAATGCAGTCTTTAAAAGAGCGTAGAGAAAACTGAGCTTTTCAGGGTTCTGAGAAGTGTCATTTCTTTTTATTTTGACGAGGAATAAGCAACACTGCACTTCCAGTTTGAGGGAATTGGGTTTGGAGAGCAACAGGATAATTCCACCCTGTGTCCATCATGTCATAGAAACTAGTTCAAGTCCTCTATATACGGAGCAGCAGGTAAATGGATTTAAGCAAGAGAGAGTTATCACATTAGGTGCTTTATAGGATCTGATCCTTGGACATGAACACAAGGTAAAGTTTCCTAGTTCCTTTTCAGTTAAAGACAGGTACAGTTCAGGATCAGTTAGAGTGTACACTAGGTTTTTCTGTATTTCTTTTATATTTTCCTAACAGCCACCTTGCAAAACAGACTCATCATTCCATCTAAGCCCATAAAGGCTCCAATAATACCAATAAAACTAAAGCCTTTAATCTTTTTTCCTCTTCTCACTGCTGCCCTTCTATCCCTACCAGGCAGGAAGTCTGCAGGAACAGAGGCAGCAGTGCTTCGTGGCAGTCTGTCACTTTCTGCTAATCTTCCAATGCTGAAAATCATTTAAAATCCATTCCTGTCTTTTTACATTTGCATAATTGTCTGGAAAGAAAACTCTAAAAAGGCAGAGTCTGATTTACTGTGAATGAACATGTCATAAAACATTCCCAACTCTGCAGAACTTGTGTAAATCTTTCATGATTTAGAAGTTGCCAAGTTACCAATACCATGAGTAGTACAAAGCATTGGGCCTTACTCTCAGTGTAACTAAAGAAACAGCTTCAAGTTAGGTTTCCTTTCTCAGAAGCTAGGCTTCCTCTGGAAAATAAAAGCGTTATACATGGAAATTATTTGCATTTATCTTCAGTGACAAAACAGATCTGGGGAAGGTTGAAAAAATGTGCCTACAGTTTTGGTGAAGAACGAGGATGTTCAAAGCACTTCTCTATTCAGGAAGATAAGGTTTATATATATATATATATATATATATATATATATATATTTCTTTTGGTCCTTCTAGAAACAATTTAAAAACACACCTGCATTGTCCGCTCCTGAGCGACTACACGGGGCCCAGGGCTGATCCCATTTACATGGGCTGCCCAACGCCAGCTTGGAGTCACCACCAGCCTTCCACCATTGCAAGAAAAGACCCAAAGCTTTATTGAATAGAACCATAGAATTATTTGAGATGGAAGGGATCCTTAGAAGTCATCCACACCAACTCCCACACATAGGATGAACAAGAGGATGCACTTCACACCATTCCCTAAAACAAACCCACCTCTGCCCCTGAAATTAGATACAGGGGGATGATAAAGGAGCTTACTCTTCATCCCAAAGCCAGGAGCAGCCCATACCCTAAAACAAGAGCTTTAGTCTTTCTCCTCACAAATAGCTCCACATGCCTTTCCCAACCCCAATCACTCTCTGCACATTTTTTCCACACTTTTCTAGGACCAAGCCTTTTTCCCAAGCATTCCTCACCTTCAGACATTCAGTGTATCAGAACTGTTCTTTTTGCTCTGATTGGCACACCATCTCTGGCAGAAAACCTGAGAAATCTCAGAAAATGATTTTCCAACAAGATTTCCTGTAGCAAGAAATATATCCACTGCTGAATAGCAGATGATCACAGCCTTTAAAGTTTCTGTCAGCACTTGCAACATGAGTGATAATAGACAGCTTTGTTTCATATGCCAGTATAGCAATATCAAGAAAATCATTAGTCTCCACTAAGAGAAAAAAGCCAACTGCCAGCACTGTTTGTTTCCATTAGGTTCTGAATGTTGTCAGCATAGGTCCATCAAAGCCCATCACCAGTTTCTAACCCAATCGGTGTTAGAGCCTCAAAATTCCCACATTCACATCATGCACATTAGGATGTGTAGAATTTCTCTTTTATGCCTCCACAGGTTTATTAGGGAGACAAGGTCTTCAGAAAGAAGCAGTACCTCGTATTTAATCAACTGGTTGCAGCTGAAAACATAATGAGCAAACTCACAGGCCCAGAAGCTTCTTTTCAAGTGTGACACCGGCTGAAAACCTCAACCTAAACACAGATTAGGAACAATTGCTTCAAGTTTAAGTTAATTACATAAACCAATTAGACAACCTAAGGGGAAAATGTACCTGTAAGAGAGCACAGAAATGGTGATCACTCTTTTTGTGATGCAGAGAAAGGCATGAAGTTATCATTCATGACACCAAAAGACAAACAATAGGTGAAAAAGAAAAAGTGTCTTGAAGCCAGTACCTCACTTGAATTTAGGACACTTTATATTCAGAGTTATAAATTCTTACCTGTCCGATGCCTTCGGGAGGTTTTATAGCTCTCCTTTGAGGAACAGTTGCAAGTACATGACTTTGTCCTTCTCTTGCAGGTATTCTGACTTCTGGGCTCACCAGTCCACCTGGTGGTCCACCTGGACCAGAGGTCCACCACAGTTTCTATCACACCATACTCCAGCACTGTGCTGAGCAGAGGCTCTCAGGGACAATTCTCTCAGTCTACTCTCAGGTTGGGGGTATGAGTCTGACCTATGGCCCTCCCATTCAGTCAAGGGATTAAGAAAAAGCCTCCTTGCTTTCTATGTCCCTCCCAGAGAGGAGTCTGGGTGCATCTAGGACCCGTGTTTGTCTCAGACTCGGTCAGCAGTCCACACCAAAAGGATTACACACGTGGTGACTTATCACAGTCTGCCTCTCAGAGCACCCTTGAGGACTCTCACTCGGAGAGTTTCACAGAGTCAAAATAGATGGTTTAGTGAGATGACAGATAACAGACTCAGAATGCCCACTGCTGCTGCTGTGTTAGTGCTAAATGTCTTATTGAGGTTATCCAGTAATTAACTAACACCCAGGTATCCCCTTACAAGATGTCCCTACTAACAAGGAAAGGGGAAATGAGGAAGGCCCATCAATCTGCCCAAGTCGGTGGAGTCCTTTCTCTCAACAAAGTGCTGGCAGAGGCCAGACTGATGTTCTTAACGAGGTGGGACTGAGCCCAGCGTGCAGATAGGCAAATGAAAAAGCTTCTTGTGCTGTTAACTAAGGGGAGGTCAAGGCATATGCTGGGCACAGAGGTGCAATTCCTCTTTGGGCTTTACTGAGATCGCACCAGGCCCTGAGGCCTCTGCCACGCCCCAGGTGTCTTTCAGCCCACTGCCTATAGGCTGAAATTAAACCTGGCCTCAGTTGGTCCAGTGCTTTGGTCAGATAAAATGCTCAGCTCCCCACTTTGGTCAGTGCAAGAAAAGCACACTGAATATGTCACATTAAGTTGGACTCATTGCTTCTCTGTCAATTTATGGCTGCTCTGTATTTTGGCACAATCATGGGACCACAGAACAGCCTGGGTTGGAAAGGACTTCAAAGATCATCTCGTTTCAACCTCCTGCCATGGGCAGGGTCACCAACCACTGGAGCAGGCTGCCCAGAGCCACATCCAGCCTTGCCTTGAGTGCCTCCAGGGATGGGGCATCCACAGCCTCTCTGGGCAACCTGTTCAGTGCATCTCCACCCCCTGAATGGAAAACTTCCTCCTAACATCTAATCTCAATCCCACCAGTGCTGTTGCCCTCCGCTGTAGTGTCGGCAGCAGTTCTTCATCAACAGTCACAGCTTTGCTGGCCAGCAGGAGAAGGAGCTGTGGACATGACTGACGAGGGCTGGAAAACCGACCATCACCGATCTCTGAGTGAGAAGCTTCCTCCTCACATCCAACCTTCCCTGTCTTAATTTAAAACCATTCCTCCTTTGTCCTATCACTATCAGCCCATGTAAACAGTCACTTACACAAGCCTGGTGATTTCCTATGCCACAGCACAGGAGCATAGAGCAGGGCACCACGTGCATCATCCTGTGCTCTCCACCTTTGGCTTATTTGCTCACCTGAGAACATCCCTGAGTTTTTTTACTATGTGAACTTGCCTCAAATCAGTGTGGCTTAAATTTATCATCAATCTTTAAAAGTTCTGTGAAATTCTCTAGAGACTCTTCTAATAAGTTTATTGACTTGATGCCAGAAGCACCAGTAGAAACAGAGTGTGGGATCTATTTAAGTGAGACAGATTTCACAGCAGAGCAGCTAAAAATAAATGCCAGAATATGAAACAAAAGATGTGCTGATCATAAAGGAGCAGGCTCGCTAGAAACCTTGTTGAACATGTATCCTCTTCACAGCCAGCACTTCTGCTCCCCAGGAGGGGAGAGACATCCAGGACCAAGTTGTAGTTCAACCCTACAAGGGATGCTCTGCTCCTTGTGAGCAGCGCAGAGTACTCCACAGAACATGGTCAGCAGCAACAACTGCTGCATTTGCTCCAACAACATCAACTTCCTGCATAGACACGTCTTTTCAAGCAGAGCATAGTGATGCAAGTGCTCTAGAGAAAATAAAAAAATTTAAAAAAAAGGAAAAAGGGTTCCGTAGAACTGAGAAAGGACAGATTCCAGTACGATCAGCAATTATACGTCTGGCTTCAAGACAGCTGACTGCTGCATCAAGGTGTAACCGCAGCACTCCTTCTCACCCTAACAGGCAGTCGGTGGCAAAGTTGAGCAT
Source organism: Cyrtonyx montezumae (assembly GCF_038088225.1). NCBI lineage: Eukaryota > Metazoa > Chordata > Aves > Galliformes > Odontophoridae > Cyrtonyx > Cyrtonyx montezumae. The sequence continues at coordinate 3,508,791 of NW_027071826.1, forward strand.
CTGATCCCATCTCACTGGTGTTCCAAAGTTCCCACAAGCTCTATCATCTTCACTATTCACTATCATCTTCTCCAGACTCTAGCTATTGCCAGGTCTCTTCCTTTAGCAATTCTCACTGCTGACCCAGCTGTCTCATTTGCAACCCCTCCAATACCTTGCAGCCAATCCAGTAACCACTTCCCAGCTCCCAACCTGACAGGGATCATCCCCACTTCCAGCTCAGAATCTGTTCTGCCACCACCATTAAGTTTTGCTGCCTCAAAATCCTTAAGTAGTCAAAACTGAATTTCCTGATGCCAAGAGGAAAACCTTGAGCTGATTCTGAACATACTAACAGACACTGTATCGTATACCATCAGATTGGCAAAGCAGGAACAAGCTGGGTTTAAAATACCATGACACAGAAATTAATATGGTACTACTACATGTTGCATTAATAATTCAGTTACAAACACAGAGTTTGCTGAAGGTTTGAATTATCTCCTTGATTAAGAACTGCAAAGGAGGAAAGAATGAAACATTTTTCCAGCCAAAGGGCAATAACCAGTGGATGTACTTTCAGAACAGGCCAATTTCTTGTTATATTACGTTACTATGGCTGCATGCTGAAACATGTCACATTATATTAAAAACAACAAAACCTGCAATCTGTTTCCAGGTCAGACATCAATAAAAACAACTGTAACAATCAGCGCTCTGGGTACCTGCCTGAAAATTGATAATTTAGTACCTCTAAGAGCTCTTTCCATTACAAAGACATCAGTAAAACCTAAGCCAAACAGCATCTCCAAATGTACTCACTGCAGAGCTTTTTGTGGTAGGTAAGGATAAGACCAACCAAATGAGTCCAGAAAGGTGGTTGCCAGCCAGCATTGCTGCAGAAAGCATAGAAACTAGGAAGCTAAAAAATCATAAGGATACTGATGCCTTCTTCCAAGTCCTTCCTGACAGCAGTCAGAAATGGGCCCATGGAAACTCTGCCTTGTGATGGAGGTGGAGGACGTGCCAAATGAATTGGGTCTACAGTGATAAAGGCACCTGGAAACCAGCCCAGGTTCATGTACAATATTTCCTGCACCTAAGCGCAAGGCAAGGTGGCATTTGTTCCTCCTTCTGGTTTATCAGAAATTAAGATTCCTGATCAGAAAGTCACTGCCTTGTGACCCTTCTGCTGTTTAACTCGCTGGGCACACAGGTAACGGAGACACTTGGATGCTGATTCCCACCCAGCAAACAGGCAGAAGCACAATACAGCATTAGTACCCTAAAACCTTAACTTTCCTTTCAAACTCAGAGCAACACTGGAGAGCACTGTGGGAAGTCTGCCTGCTGTCCTCTACCTAAAAAGAACAAGGTTACAAAGACAGAAGATGCTCATGTGATTTGCTGCAGTGCAAGGAGTGATCTACACTCAACATTAGATTAGCACAGTACCTTACAGGGAATGCGACTGTGGAGCAATCACAGTGGTGCTGCTTGCCATATTCTCATCTGGCTTTTCCATCCTAAAACTTAACTTTTCCTCTTTCAAAGATGTGCAACTCTATACACTGAATTTTTTCATACCCTTAGCATGTTCTGAATGGGACTTCATGAATCTTTGACATACAGTATCTAGTTGTAAAATCGTTGCTGCAAGGCAAGCTAACCATGATCCCAAACTCTGTTGCTTTACATTCTGATGGGAGAGCTGAAATTCAAACCATGGAAAAGAAGTTACCCCCAGTAACACGAAGGAAAGTTTCCCTCCAGATAGTTCAGCGCTGATGCTTGAGGAAACCAACCTTCCTGCTGTCCTCCAAACTCCTGGGCTTGAGGCTCACTAACTCAGCCATTTCAATGGCCAGCAGATGAGCTACACAGAGAAAACACCAGAGTAGCCAAAAACCAGCTCGCCTCTCTCTGGAGCAGGTGTCTGTGGTCAGAAAGGATGGCTCCACTCCCCTCAATTTGACTAATAGTTCACTGAGTCCTGTTTGAGCCACTAATCCAAGGCCACATCTGTACTAATAGCCCTAACCCTGGACACAGGTTTAATTCGTTTAACATTAAACTTAGGGATTCAGGGACCTCTATAATGAATTTCATTAAACAGAAAAATTCTATAATGTAGTGCTTTATGATTAATTAACTCTGCATAAAAAAGGGTAATTATAATTATGCTCATAATTCCCCACTCTTCTGTCTTTATCATAGTAATTGATCAAAATGGTTTACCCCACAAGCATTTTAAAAGCTGTCATGCAAGAGCAAAACCTCTCCAGCCCACACCAAACACAGCTTTTTCAGGCAGTCCCCAGACACTGTCTCTTCATTCGAGGACTTCTAATGCAGATGCCTTTTGAACAGCCACAACGACTTCACCAAGAAGCTGTTTGTTTTGACGGGTGAGGAAAAAGAGAGATGAAAGCCCATTTGTAGATGGAAAAAGCCTGCTTCTGATCAGAACGCCGTCAAGGAACAGACTGTAGCTTCACTTTGAAAATGGCCAGGTGCCCTACTTTTCTGCTTTCTGTGCATGGCTTGTGATCACAGACTTCATCAAAAGCACCTATTGCCTGTTTTTGAAGATAATGGAGATTAGACCAGGGAGATCAAACAGATCAGAAGGCAGCTGAATAATCATCCCTCTACTTTTGCACTTGCATCACATCACAGCCAGGGATTGGAAAATGCTTTGAGGAAAAGGTGGAAAGGGTGAAAAAGTACTACTGACCTAAATCGCCAGTAGCTCAAGCTCAGGAATGGAGGGATTAGACAACTGCCTGTAACAGCCAGAATACAAATCTCATTTCAGTCATGTGCCCCAAGACAGATGAAAGATACTGATCTTGAATGTCTGCTATTTCTGTTTTGGTCCTCATTCTCCCTAACATTTCTTCAGGAGTTTTGATAGCATCATGCTTTGACCATGTCCTTTCTTATATCTGATGGCATCTTTACTGCCTTTCTGGATTATTTTGCTTGGAAACCATAACGCTCTCCAGTGCCTTTCCTATGGCTGCAGTGACATGGGTCAAAAATTCCCTCATTTCTACTAAAATTCTGATCACATGGATGGGAGACGTTGTAACCACCAGCTTAAAAAACCCACGAGATAGCTCACAAGAGGCAGCAGCCTGCTTTGTATCCCAAACTCGGCCATTCACCAGAAAGTAAGGCAGAAAATAAGCCGTTTTCATGTCCTGACAGTCATAGGTTGTTAGGGCCACACAGTGCTTTTTGCAGCCAGAGTGACTGTCGCTTAAACAAATTCCTTGCTGCAGGGAGACAGCAAAGCAAAACAGCAAAGCAAAACCTGCAAGCACCAGCTGAAAAGCTTAGAGTCCTCCACAGCTGTCATCAAAGAGCAGTTTTCTTCTTTTTCCTCCTCATGAAGTCAACCTTTGTTTGCTTTTCTATATTCTTCTCCCTTCCAATATTTGCGTTTTTACCTCTTTCCCGTTGTGTCATCCTCATGTCTACTCCAGCTGCACCCTTCCTCTTCTCGAAGCAGCCGTTTAGGATCACCCAAACATATCCTGTGAGTTTAGCACACACAAAAGGGCTGCTCTCCATCACAATGGTCGGTTTTCCAGCCCTTGTCAATCATGTGCACATCTCCTTCTCCTCCTGGCCAGCAAAGCTGTGATGTTGACGAAGAACTGCTGCCGACACTACAGCAGAGGGCAACAGCACTGGTGGGATTGAGATTAGATGTTAGGAGGAAGTTTTCCATTCAGGGGGTGGAGACACACTGGAACAGGTTGCCCAGAGAGGCTGTGGATGCCCCATCCCTGGAGGCACTCAAGCCAAGGTGGATGTGGCTCTGGGCAGCCTGCTCCAGTGGTTGGTGACCCTATCCACGGCAGGAGGTTGAATCATGATGATCTCTGAGGTCCTTTTCAACCCAGATCATTCCGTGATGATGATCACTTCCGGCACAAGGCATGGCTGCCAGCACAGGAAGGAAGCAATTTCCTTCACCAACATCAGTGCGAGCGATGGAGCCACTCTACTGCATCTAGCTATATGTGAAGAGGATCAATTCATACACTACTTCCCTTTGAGCTTGGACAGGGAAATATAGCTGCAGATCAGCTTGCCATGGCCCAAACAGGTTTTTTTGTTTGTTTGTTTTACAAGTGAGCAGGTTCATTGTGCTGAGCACTAGTCTAAAAAAAGGAGCCTGTTTTTCATAAATAGATTATTGCAAGACCTCACCAACAGCAGATTTATCAGTTCTCATATTAGCTTTCTCCTGTACTTCTGAACTCAACTTCCTCCAAGTACAGCATCCACCTTTCCAAAATAACTCCCAGATTCCTATGAGAGCGTCCCAGTTAATTTAGGTCACTCCTTCCATCCACCCTGAGCACTCCCAAAAAAATCACCCTTCCCCAGCAAGGACCCCCTGGATGAGTGGAGGGGAACAACTCCTACCAGCAATGTTCTGTCAGTCTTAAAAATCAAGCAACTGGAGATGCATCTGGGGAACTGCAAGACTGTGTTTGCACTGCAGAGATGATGTGAGCCTCCCTGTGGTTTAACTCAGTGCTCAGGAGACTTCCAGGTGCCACCTATTCCGGCATAGCCCCCACCCCCTGACCCTCCCACCTCTGTCCCTCTGCCTCACATGAACCTGTACCCAGCAGTAGATTTTCAGGTGAATCTTGCTGCCTTGTGCACACCTGGATACATCCCAGAATTAAGATGTCTTCAAACGCATGAAGACTGAAGCAGAAAGCCCATGTGCCTGTCTGCCTCAAACTTTCTTCCCTCTGCAGAGCAGTAATTCAACTTGCACTGACAATTTCTCAGCTGCAAAGCAACAGCAACAACTCAGATCTCAGCTCGTGCTTCAGGTCCTTCTGATATGTAAATGGTTAAAGTCCCAAAACGTGGCTCTGCTTTTCCCAGAGCTTCCCTCAAGATAAGTTATTCTTGCATCTTTCCAAGGAGTTCATCTGTTACCTTCTGAAGGGGGCTGGTTGGTGGGCATAGGGCAGAGCCACGGGGCCCAACCCAGGCCAGACTGCTGACGGGGAGAAGGCTGGGAGTTTCCCAGGGGCCATTGCCACCAGGACAACACCCATCCTGTGAGTTATGAGAAGCCAAAGGGTGTCAGATCTTCTAAAAAGCCTCTGCTCAGTTTTAAATTGTCAGAATGCAGCTCTAAGTCAGCGTTAAGGGGCCCTCCTGAGGCTGCAGAGAAGACTACGAGAGCAAAATGCCCTAAATGCTTGCTGGCCAAGCCTGGCCAAGGAGATGCTTTGTCTCCTCCCTCTGCTCTGCTCACCAACTGCAGTCATCTATCCTCTCAATTTAGACCTGTTATTGCAGTAATCCTGGCAATGCTGTAGGAGTACATTAACCACACGGCCCAGGTAATTGTGAATGATCACAACATGTCTCTCTGAAAGCAGGGAGCCAAGGATGCAAACTCAATTTAGGCTAAACTCATATTTTGCATCTATGCTTAAAAAATAAAAATTAAAGTGTCACACCTCTAGCACCAGCACTGTGTAAAGCATGAAGCCCAGAGCAGCTGACGCGTTAGCACATGTGGAATGCTCTGCCTTTGGGATGCATCAGAAGCTGGGGAGGGGTTTAGGAGTAGGACTGGTCTGGGATATTTGTCTGGGCTCCAGCAGTTCAGAGCTTCAAAACGGCTTCAGCCAGAGACAATAGATCTGCATTCAGGCTTAGACTGGAGCTTCCAATTATTTCCAATTAAAATGTGGGTAGCAGAGGTGCACAGAAGATCATAGGACTGACAACAGTCCACTGCTCCAATACGTTTGGCAGCTACGGCCATAAAACCTTCAGATGAATAAGGAACCAGCTGGGCAGCAAGAGCTGTGAACAAATTGCCAGCAAATATGGTATTTCCTTTCTTCTCTGCTGCTATGTTGGATCCCCAGAACAATTCTCTGGGATGTCTGAGACCTTTTTACCCCTGTGAAACTGCCCGGAGCAAATACCAGTAGTAGACTGCATGAGAAAAGATATTAATTCCTCACTAGGAAACAGAATACCTGTAAAATGGATTGCAAGGGATTACAGCATGCTGGGATAATCAGTTAGTAACTGGACCAGCCACTGTGGCTGTGCTCTAGCAGTGCATCTGGCTACTGCAGTCCTCCAACAGCTGTCAGCTACACTGCAAATTGATCCAGCCATCTTTCAAGAGTACTCAGCAACTTGCTCATATATTATGTGGCAAAGCCCCTTCTCTGCATACTCACTGTAAGTTCTAAAGTGTGGCATGTACCTAAAAATACAGTTAACACAGAAATTCAGAGCTGTTTAATAGGATTGAAGAACAAGCAGCAACAGACCGAAGGCAGCAGTTTCATTCCAGTAAATATGGACTAGGAAAGATTTCTGCTTGCGTACCAGGATAGAAGTCCAAGATGAAGGTCTTCATGATGCTTGTAACAGCCACCAGTCAGCTAAGAAGGAGCAAAAATCTTCTGACTGTGTTTACCCCAATAAAGTACTTGCTCTGAGCACATCCAGGACTAGCATAACTTCAGCAGGACTGAGCAGCTCAGCACATCTCTGAGCAGTGTGCAACTGGAGGAAGCTACAGCATCTTCTTCTTTCTTGGGCTCACTGCTGCCCTTGTTTTTCCTAAAGCTTAGAGTCAGAGCACAGGGATCTCAGAAAAATACCTTCATTTCCTGGAAGAAGTGGAATTTGTGTCTTCCACATCTCCACTTGAACATCATATGCACAGTGTACACTTGGAACTGGACTTCCTCCCACTCTTTTGGAGCTGCTGAACCTATTCTGTATCACCTAATCAATCTGGAAGTCTTACACCTAGTGTCTGACCTAGTAATTAGGGCAGCTGTTTGGGCAGGAGACCCTCCATCTTGTTTCCATATAATAAATGTCAAAGGAATTAACGTTGCAATTTTAAATGGCTTCTTTCATCAGTGCCTCATTCAAGGTGCTGAATACCTCAGGATAACAGAACTGATAAAGGAGGAGTGGGCCCTTCTGCACCTTGGGTTCCTGTGTCCCCACCTCTGCAAGGTGCCAAGAGGCTCACTGGGGAGGGCAAGAAACACAGACAGCCCAGAGCATCTCTGCCAGATAAATATTAATCTGAGTTAGATTTCTGGCAGCATTCAGCCGATCCACAACCGGTTTAATTTCTGTTAATGTTCCACAACCATAACTCCAGAGGGTTTTTAAAATCTAAGACCTGAAATCCAGCCCTCCTCCAACACAGAACTAATTTTAGACATGAAAAACCTGCACAAGATGCCCAACACCAATGTAAGATGCCCCGGAAGCTCAGTGAGTTACCAGATGGGAGGGAGGGACAGACACTAAACACCAAGACTAATGCACAGAGCATCTTCATTGGGCTTTGATCAGGTGTTTGTAGGACTGACACTATACACAACTACTTTACGTTGCATACAGAATCAACATCATTATCTTGGGCATGTCTCATCCCTCTGACACTAATGACTGTGCTCAAAGCTTCATGCCCGTTTGGTCCTTGGCACAGCCACTGCTGTCCTGGAAGGGGCATCAGCTGTCAGGTGGCTTCCAGAAGCGTGTCCAGAACATCATGAATTGTAGCCTTGAAATCTTGAAAAATATGTTTGCCCTTCAAAATCAGAAAGTCACATATTTTCGAGAGTCTGTTCCAATTAAACAGCAATGTGCTCAGATGCTGTAGAGAAAAAATGTGCTGAAAGCCATAGCACAACACTGCCCTGCATAAGAAGCCCCACAGCCAGCAAAGAACTCATAGCATTGCCTACAGGGAGCCTGAAGATGCTTTACAAAAACTGGGGTGTGCTTTGTAAGAGATCTTGACTCATTGTGCTAATAAAAATTGTACTCTCACTTTTCTTTGTAAAGAAATCCTCAAATTGTAAAACGAAATGTAGCCATCTGCAGCACAAAATACTGAAGAGAGCAGCTTCTGAAACACCTTCTCTACCCTCCTCACTCCCAAGGGCACAAGAAAAGCTGAAAAAATGTATGCATGTCAGTTTGTTTTGTTAGCTACCTCAATTAAGCTATGGAATGGAGGCACAATAGGGTCATATGATTGACACCTGGCTGTAGGCATCCTGCATCAAGGGAAGGTACAGCTACATCCTATCAAGGTACACAGTCATCCTACCTCAAACTGCATCCATCTTTAACTCTGAACCAAGTCTTTTTGGACAAATGGTACACAGTAATATCATCTGGAAAAAATTTCTCCTTGATCCCAACTATGAATATGAGATAAATAGGGATGAAGCCATACCTCTGAGCATGAGGTCACCAAGCTGGCCTGTTCCTGCTGACAGCATCGCTTCCCATCCCCAGCTCTGCCAGCTCCCAGCTTGGTAATCACAGACCCTGGCCTTCCCTCCTGCTGACACTGCTGGTGGATGATGCCCAGTTTTGATCTCCACATTCAGTAGGCAGTCTTGGAAAAGCTGTGCCTTGACATACCAGGATAAAGGGAGTGGAACATCCTTTGAAACAGGCCAGCATGCTTTGCAGTCTGTCCACAGAGATGTTGAACAGGTCACACTGTAGATGCTGTTACTAAAGATACCATAAGAATATCTTACAACTGACCACAGGTATATTCTCGTTCTGATCCCATAATGTGAACATGTAAGTGCATTTTTTTTATTTTTTTATTTTTTACAGGCTAATTTCATGAGTCAATAATTCACTTTTGGACTCAACAGTTGAGTTTATATATTCTCTTTTCTACATTAATTCTAAAAACTGTCCAAGAATCATAGAATCACCAAGGTTGGAAAAGAGCTATGAGGTCATCTAGTCCAACTGTCCACCTATCACCAATAGTTCTCTCTAAACCACGTCCCTCGACACAGTATCTAAATGTTCTTTAAACACCTCCAGGGTTGGTGACTCCACCATCCCCCTGGGCAGCCCATTCCAGCTCCTGACCAGCAAGTGATAATTTTAGTGTAGCGCAGCATTTGAAACCTGGACGTGCAATAAAGTCCACCAAAGCACTAGTACAACTACATTTTTTTACTTCATAGAATACCCCAAGTTGGACAGGACTTGCAAAGATCATTGCTGTGGTTTAATCCAGCAGGCAGCTCAGCATCACACAGCTGTTTGTTCACTCTCCCCCTTCCCCAGTGGGAATCTGAGAAATGGTATAACTCAAGATACAGACAGTTCAATATGGCAGAAAATGATGGGAAGAAGAAGAAGACACAAAAAACTGACCCTCCCCTGAAGTCCCTGCCTCAAGGGAATTAGGTCTGAAAGCTATCCTGGACTACAGCCACAGTCTCTGCACGACTTTGTTATCTCTTGACAAGCTGAAAATAAATGATGAAGCTTCAAACTTGTACTTTCCTGTTACTTATGCAGGAGATACATGCTTCAAGTCAAGTCACATCTAACATGACCACACTCATCACCACTGCTGGATTCATTCATTCAGTGCTTCAAGCCACGGAAGGCGTGGCAAATCTCAAAGTCAACTCTTGATCACATGAGAGCTTAATTGGCTCCATTTGATTGACATGTAGAAATTTTAATTACTTTCACTAAGAGAACATTAAGCAAAGGCCAGATCGATGCTCAGATGTAGAATTAGTCAGAAAAGTAGAACAGGATGCTGGCTTTTGAGCTGTGAGAGCTACTCCACTCATAGCAGACTCTAACACCAGATGTTAGTGCTCCCAAGGGATGTGAGGCAGCGGATGAACGGGTTTTTGTAATCACTGTGGCTTTGATTCTGTTTGAAAGGGGTTTATTTAGATCCTGCAGCTAATGTACTCCTGAAATGGGTGGACGCTTTATAGCTGAGCATCATCTCTGCTGGCAACCCAGATCAAGCACATTTTGTATCTTCTTTGTACTTGAAGAACTATAAGATTTTAGCTTCAACAGGACATTATTGCAGGCCTCTACTTGTGCCTTGCATACAGGACAGCCAGCAAGGAGATCCCATTAGAAAGGACCTCATCTACTCACATCTGAGTCCCAGACTAAAGGAAGTGCTATATTTTAGATTAATACCTGATTTGGTTCCTAGTGAGATATTCTTTATTCAGATGCCATGAAGTCTTCTACCTCGTTTTACCTATAAACCACCACAAGCGTTTCTTTTTCATTATAAAACAGAGTGTCTCTACAACCTTGAAACATCACTAGTAGGAAGTATATAAATGAGTATATATGTAATTAAAGCATAGAGGCAGAAGAACAAATGGGCTGAAATTGCCTGTGAATATAGGTAAGCAGGAAATCAGAAGTTTCTAACGATCAAAGCAATGAGGGTCTGTAACAGCCTCTCTGTAAAGGGCAGCAAACTTAAACTAGAGAGTATGACATGCATCTGAAAAGGATTATATAATACAGTCTCTTTGACAGAGGTATTGGAATCAATGATACAGAATACAACAGATATTCCCATGACTTCCTTTTGAATCCCTCCAAGGGAGAATGCCAGGTTCACAACCACCACGGGCCTAATAGCTGTGATAAGGCCCAGCCCTTCACACTACATAGCATCATATAATCATCACAGAATGGCCTGGGTTGAAAAGGACCTCAAAGATCATCTTGTTTCAACCCCCTGCCATGGGCAGGGTCACCAACCACTGGAGCAGGCTGCCCAGAGCCACATCCACCTTGCCTTGAGTGCCTCCAGGGATGGGGCATCCACAGCCTCTCTGGACAACCTGTCCCAGTGCATCACCACCCTCTGAATGGAAAACTTCCTCCTAACACCCAACCTCAATCTCCCCTGTCTTAGTTTAAAACCATTCCCGCTTGTCCTATTACTATCAACCCATGTAAACAGGCATTCCTTCTTCTGTTTATACACTCCCTCCGAGTACTGGAAGACCACAGTGAGGTCTCTCTAGAGCCTTCTCTTCTCCAAGCTAAACAAACCCAGTACTCTCAACCTTTCCTCAGGGGAAAGATGCATATACACAATACATTATACAGACACTGTATATACAACCAGAAGCAGCATTTGATATCACTGTATGAAAGTGGATATATCTCAGTGGCATCTACTTTTCCTCTCTGCTTGTCAACGGATCCCTGGGAGCCCAATCCACATTTGCAGACTAAACTATACAATCTCAATACCCAAGAGACCACTTCCACTAGCCTAAGGTTTCAGGGACATTTCTATGCTCCCCAAGGGGTTTTCAGTTCACAGGCCTACAGATGCAATATTCAACTAGTCATTTTCACGAGAAGTGCAGAAATCCTGGGATAGGTGTTCAAAATTTGGATCCATGATTAATTTAAGTGAACAAGGACGTGCAATACATTTTGGTTGGTTTAGAAAAGAAGAGCTTTCTTCCTATATTTATTTTTATAGTCATAAGTTCATAAGTTCATAAGGTTGGAAAGGACCTATAAGATCATCTAGTCCAACCATCCTCCTATCACTATCTCTACCCAACTACTAAATTAAGTCCTTTAGCACCTCATCTAAACGCTTCTTGAACAGCGCTAGGGATGGTGCCTCAACCACCTCCCTAGGCAGGCCATTCCAGTGCCTGACCACTCTTTCAGAAAAGAAAGTCATCTGTTCATCACTTACAAATGTCTTTAAGATGTACTATAAGAAGTTATCTAAACACTCCCTAACATCATAAAGGCTGTGCAGAAGGGCACAGTGGGCATCTACTTGAAATTAATTATGCCTCTACAATATTTTGATTTCTCACCAAGCTGTCAAAGGAAGTAAAAACATGGGCTTATAGAACTCAAGGACATAGAGAAACATCACCTGTGGTTCAGCCACGTCATGCACAGCAAATCACTCCATGCTTCTTGAGCGTCCTTGAAGGAGATGGCACATAAGGTTGGATATTAAGAAAAATTTCTTCTCAGAAAGAGCGGGGATGCATTGAAACAGGCTGTCCAGGGAGGTGGTGGAATCATCATCCCTGGAGGTGTTCAGGCACTGCAGAGATGTGCACTGAGGGATGTGGGCAATAGGGTGGGGGTGGGCAGGTGTTGGACTTGGGGATCTCAGAGGTCTTTTCCAACCTGAATGATTTTATGATCCTATGAAAACATGATCAGGCTCGTCAAGAACTTCTGTCTGATCTGGAGTCCAAAGCTGGTAGGAAAAGGTTATTCCCTTTCCTTGAGTGCAGCAGTTGCCAAAGCTCAATCGCCAGCTACTTCCACAAGAAGGAAATGAATTCTAAACAATGTATTATTTGAAGTAGGCAAGTAAAAGCTTTATTGCTCTTTTTCTTCCTGAATTGCTCCAGACACTCTCACATGTTATGTGAAGAGACCTAGTACTTAAAAAAGACAAATGTGAGAGCCAGAGCCCTTGGGGTGCTCCCTTGGGGATCGCACTCCCACCATATGCACACTGCAGGAGCAGTAGACTGGGGACCTTCCCCTCCTGCACAGCAATGACAGGAACTGGACTTTTTTATCTTCCTCCCTATTGAGAGCCCCTTTCCTCTTCAGAGCCTGCCTTAACTGGCAATATTATGGCTTTGATATATATTATTATCCACTGTAGTGGCACAGTGCAGTGAATATGCCTGAAAACAGAGCTGTCTAGACAGCCTAGTCTGAGCGACAACGATTCCAAAGGGAACGGCCATAAACACTCTCATCGTAGAAGAAGCCATTACAGTGAAAATAAACCCATTCCATATAAATTGGGCCCGGTTCTAAACCATCTTATGCTCCAAACTGCAAAGCTCTTCAGACTGCAAGTAGCATCAGCCCTATTGAGGAAACACTGAAACAAAGCGCACAGAACAAAGCCACTTCGGTGGTTCTGCAACAGAAAATCTGTTCCTTACTATTCCCTGCTGGCACTTTCCACTCCACAGAGAGGTTTTGCACATCGAGCTGAGCAGCAGGAAGCACTCTCAGGACACAAATGTGCAAGCAAGATACTGCACATGGCTTATTCCAGCTGCTCACAAAAAGTTAGCATGCTTGCATTAAATCTCCAAGCTACTGCAGGCCGACAGTACACATCTAATGCCATTTGCTCCAAACCCTGCCCACAAGAGTGTCCTCAGCATTAGCAAGTGCTGTCACCATGTGCAATAGGAAACAATTTTCTCTTCAGAATCTACAAAAACTAGGAACACACTTATTGCAAGGTTCTGCCTATTTGTTGCTCATAAACGATTAGAAAATCTGACTGCATCCCATTCTTCAGTGCACAAACCTGTTATGTTGGTAAACTCCACTGTGCTTGTGTGCCATTTGGATTTTATTGTGCCAAATTTCAGGCATTAGCTCCTGGGAATGCATATGAAGTAATGGATTTTATATGGGGCACTGAAGTTAACCGGCCACAGGTGAATTGCTCTTCACACTGCCTTCCACAAGAGATAAGATCAGCAGGCATGGTGAGTGGAAACATTGCCCTGCCCTCAGCCCCTGGGAGCTTCACACAGATAGCCCAGGACTGAGGCTGTGGCATCATAGGACACTTTCACATACTCATCAGGTGTAGGCAAGGGATCACATCCAAGAGAAGCTTTCTTGTAGAAGCTGTTCTACACTGGAAGGTCTTGCTCCTGCTGACAGGTCATTCCTTCTTTGCTTTCACTAAATATGCTATTAAGGTGCACGTGTATTAGAGCTCTCCTGTGTAAAACTATTTCAAAATGGGTATTTCTATTTCCTCTTTGCCAACCCAAGGGTAAGCTCCAATATCCAAACATTCTAGAAAATAGTTCCTGGTTCTAGAAATGTCAAAATGCTTCCTGGTGTCAGCTTCAAAGTGTGGTAGGTAGACCAAAAGTTGAGAGTCAGGAAATGACCTCATGAGAGACCCCATATCACCAAGGGCAAAGGTTGGTAGCTCATCACAACAGACTTTTGTGCTGTTGTTATTCAGCTGCTTCCCAGAGTCATCTCAATCCTGGGAGCCTACAGCAAAACATCAGAAAATGCTTTCCTATTATTTTATTTATTTTTAATAAATCTCAGCCTTTTGAAGACACGTGAGGACCTGCTTCCTTGGGGAGCACAGATCTATTCACTTCCGACACAGCACCCAAATCTACTACAAGAAGCTGTACTGCACAGCAGACTTCTTGGATATTTTTCATCACTATAGTTCTGTTATCTGATGATTTCTTGTAGGTACCAAAGAGAGGAGTTGAGAAACAAGTGACTTCTGGATTAACTAGGAAATGACACCACAGAAGAAGCTAAGAGGCCCATGGGAGAAAGACAAATATGTGTGTGAAACCAGCAGGGAGAATGGTGAGGGTGATGCACTAAATAAAGGCAAGGAAGGAGGATGGAGAAAGTCTTTGAAATAACTTGAAAGTGAAGATGGGATGTTCAAAAATGTGAAGGAAGGATGCCACAGTCAAAGAACTCAGTATTGACCTGGGGAGGTGGCAATGGCACCACAAGAAGTTGGTCAGGCAAGGGAAGAACACATCAGAGCAGCCAAGACATAACAGTATAGGGGGACTGCTGTTAAAAAAAAATAATAATAAAAATAAAAAAAATAAGAGAGATAGGATGAACTCTGGGAGATATGATAGGAAGAGACCAAATCTGGACTCTCCTGTGATCAACATGGGAATGCAAAGAAGAGTATTTGAAGTCAGAAATCAAATGAGGAATGCAAAGAGCATTCACAGTGCAACATGTGGCTGATCTCAGTACACATTTCTGTGTCATTTCAAGGGAAGTGCTGTAATATGCTGTAAGAACAGAGATAGTTCACTAAGGAAAGGCAAGTAAACAACTGTTTGGCACAACACCTTTGTGTGGAGGGGATCAGATGTCCCTCAAGGACAAGTCTAGAGAGGGAACAGTGGGCAAAGGGTGTTGTGTGCTCCCATGTGTTTGTATAGACAGATAGGTGTATTTATGCACATGTATTTCTATATATGAGAAAACTCACAGATGTTGTATGTGAAGACAGTGAAGATACTGGAACTCTGCGCTCAGGTCCTCCAAGGGAGACCTCTGGAGGAATGAATCCTATTATACCGATAAGCACTTCTGAGAATAGATAATGAATGTCTGTTAGTATTTAGTGAGGAAAAAAAAGAAAAATGGTTCTTGTGTCAGACTTGGAGCCGTCATCTCTCTTCTGCCATTAGCACTGTGCAGGGCTGAGGGAGCTCTGCACAGACCCCAGGTTGACACAAAAACACCACACAGGTTTGTTTGCTGAACAGACATTCTTAAAAAGAAAATCCATTTGTCAGCACTGAATGAAAATGAAATCTCCAGAGGCCACAGAACATAATAGGCAATATTTAGAAATTGAGGCTGAAAATTAAAGCTGTCTTGTGGAAATTATTTCTGCGTGGCTTTAACATATATCTTCATGAAATTTAATATCACCTATAAGGGTATTCAGTGACTAGATTTTGTTATTATTTACAGCCCATTCTCTAAAGTACAACACATAATAGCTCCTACAGAATATGAGTATTTAGCAGTAGTCAATGAATAAAACTGTCAGCTCAGTGTACCTTACCAGCATTGGTGTCTCTGCAGACTAATGGAACATCACGACATACAAAAACATTGAGCTTCATTATCCAAAAGGAGACTGTTTTAAAGACAGCAAGTGATAAAATAAGAAGTACAATGATATAAATAACTGCTTAATAGTGCCATCATAAAACACACCACTCTAATTAGCACCACCTGCTAGCACTGCCTGAGCAGCAGTGCTGTGCTGAAGCTGAGCCCCAAGTAAGGACAGGAATGAGTGAACTTCCCAGTGCCTTGATGGGCTCGTTCCATGCCCACCACTCTCTGAGGCCAAGCCTTTCCTTAACACTCCACCTGACCTTCCCCTGACGCATCTCCATGTCTTTAAAGCTCTGACCTACAGCCAGGAAGACATCTGGAAAGAGTAAACATGACAGCAGATAGAAATTCACAGCACTCCAGTTCCACAGCTGAATTCCATTGAATCACAGAACCAGCAAGTTTGGAAAAGACCTCCAGGATCATCCAGTCCTATTGCCCACCTATCACCAACATTTCCCACTAAACCACGTCCCTCAGTACAACAACTGCATGCTTCTTAACATCTCCAGGGACTGTGACTCCATCATGTCCCTTGGCAGCCTATTCCAGTGCCTGATCAGTCTTTCAGATTGGTTTTTCCTACATCCAACCCAAATCTCCCCCGGTGCAACTTGCGGCTGCTTAGATGCTTGAAGAACAAAAAAATAAAATAAAAAAATTAGCTGTACTTGATATTGTGGCTGTTGGGTTTTTTTTTTATGGCATATACTCAGATTTGCCTTCACACAAGCTACTGCTCTCAATGGTTCTATTTAACAATGCCTGGAAGAAACTTCCTCCTGAACATTATCCTCATGCTTCTGTGGTTGCAGATGTACTCAGCCACTGTATTGCCCTCCCATCTGAAGTAAGAGGCTTCTCAGTACATTTATTTAACAGACGTGACACAAAAGAGCAAACAGTGAGCTACGTTCATTATCTATTCTCAGAAGTGGTTACCAGTTGTAAAGGTAGTAAAAACAGAAACCAGCATCAACAAGGAGACATTAGAAAAGAACGAAAATGAGAGCTCACCCATCTCTAAAGACCTAGGTTCAAATGGAAAGAACTCCACAAAGGAGAGACCTCCAACAAGAGATCCTTCCTCAGTGGCAGTCAGCCCTTAAATGAGGTCTGAGAGGCCAGGCTTCACCCCTTCCAGTTACACAGGTGAATCACCTTCACCCAGCTCCAGGGCTGTCCAGATCTTTTCTTCAGGTGCTCATTTGGTGGTTCAGGCTGTTAATCAGTAGTTCCACACACCAGTATATTAGGTTTCATTCCTCCAGAGGTCTCTTTCAGAGGTGCCATGGAGAAGAAAACCCTCATACGTTACCCAAGTGAGGAAATCCTGACTGTGCTGACCTGATTGCAGAATTCCAATAGCTTCACTGTCTACAGCATATAGCGCCTAAGATTTTATTCACAACATCATTTACAAAACTCCAATCGGTACCTCCTTCAAGCAACAGATCCCCAAACACAAAACTCAAATTTGAATCCTCTGTGCTTCCAAAATGAGGAGTGAAAACCAACTGTGGTATTTATGGGAAAGCTTAGAAAAATGTTTTACGCATTCCTTCCTTCCTCCATAGCCTCAGGTGGCACAGATCAACATTTTTCTTGAGAAAAGAAACCTTGCTCGAGCCGCCAAAGAGCTTGTAGTGCCTTCCCTCTTTTGTTTTAAATTGTGTGTGGTTTACCCACCAGGGAAGGAGGGGGTTTCAATCTATAGGCGTGTAATTGTTTTTCTTGCACGTACTCTTATTTTGCAATTTCGAGATCCATTCAAGCATTCCAACTCTGTCTTACCAAGGATTTGTATTCAGTGTGGGAAAAAATGTTCTCACAGCACTGAATAGTTTAGATTAATCAGATCACGATTTTGCTATGCCTACTGGCTCCTTTGAAATTAAATTACTATTATTTGCTCACTTGCTAACTAAAAGTAGGAAAATAGTTTTATTGAGAACAGGAAGTTCACTGAAGGATGCCATTTGAAACTATTCAAAAACTGAACTTGAATTTACTAAAACCTCAGCAAAATGTGCTATATACTTCCAGGTACAAGAGGAGCAATGTGAGAGGGAGAAGACAGAGGTTTGGTTCCTTCCAGCATGAAGGTAGGGGCCAAATGCCAGTCTCTTCACCTTCCTCCAGGTGAAGAAAACCAAACCTAGCTCTAGACTCCGCTTGTGCCAATTTCCATCGTCTACTTTTCCTCCTGTTCAGAGTACTGTGCTGCCAGGAGGTGCAGGCAGAGATGCTGCTAGCTTCCATCCTCCCTGCAGGAAGCAGCCTCTGCTCCCAAGTGTTGTGTTTTGTACCAAGTCCCTACAGACAGCCCAAAGCAATGTGCCCAGCTTGACACCCAGCAGAAATGACCTGATTCTTTACTTATTAATTCAAGATCAGCAGAAGAGGGACCAAGGATGCGCAAGCTCATCAGGTGGTTTTGCTCAGTGGTTGTGGTCATCTTTATCCTGGGTGCAGGCAGAAAGATTTGGACAAGCAGCAAACAGCATCCAGTGAGCAGCTCTTGCTGCTGAAACACTGCAGGAAATGATTTTCCCCTCAGCCAGCTTGCTGGATTCCACTTATATATATATATATATATATAATAAAAAACAAACAAACAAGAAAAAAACCTATGCATGAACATCAAGCTATTTTCTATACTTACTGCATGTATTGCAACAGAGGGTACTGCACATGTACACAAAACACCACTCACCATCCTAGGCCTATTTTCACAAAGCAAATCTATTCAAAAAAAGTACTAAATGAACCCCAAAACTATCACTCTTCACTGAGGTTCTACACTTCAGGTCCTGATCTTGCAAAAGCCATATGCACACATATATTCTAACAGATGCAAACGTCTGCCTTAAGCAGCCCCAGATCCAAAGCCTGAGCACTGGAAACAAACAACAAATCCGGAGGGAGCACAGGAGGTGAAAAATAAAGACATGAGTACCTGGTCCATGGAGACACTCACAGCAGTGAGGAGGATGCTACAGAGGAAGTTAAAGTTCAGTAGCTCTAAATGAGATGGGAAACATCAGCTGCACTAATTTGACAGACTCAGAGCCCTGCAGAACTCCAGACTTCACTCTAACAGCATTTCCTTGCTCTGTAGCTGGTTTATAATGAAAAGCAATGCATGATTGGTGTGTGTAATCAGTCACGGTCACAGCAAGATGGTCTCATAGATACATTAGGAGAACATATGTATGAACAACTGATTATAAACAGCCGCCGTAATACCTCCACCTGAGGCTGCATGTAAGCAATTATCTCTTTAGTAAATAGCACTTGTTTTAAGCTGTATTTCTTCCCTAGCATTTTCATTTTGCTGTATATGTGCCAACCCGTAAGTGATTAAAATGTAATGGTAGCTGCTCATTAATCCCAAAGAATGGGACACACATCATACAGTCTGGCATCACTTTAAGCACTAATTAAGGGAAAGACTGCTTTGAATGTAGCACGAGCTTTTCTCCTTGGCACCTTCCTGAAAACCATTCAGCTGCTTTCACCCAGTGCTCACGCTGAGCATTTCACAGCCAGGGGGCCATGCGCTGCTGATGCAAATGGATGCATCGCCCCCCGACCTTCTCCAGCACACACCAGTGGAGGATACAGCTTTTTGCTTTTTCTCTGACTGGCATCCAGGAGAAGTTGTCACTCATCCACTGGGGCCATAAGAGAAGGAGTGTATTTTAGTTTGTTTTTTTTTTAACTCTAGATAAAGGAAATTTAATGATTTGTTGAAATAGCCATTCCAGCTGGTGGAAGTTCATATCACATATTTGTGCCTGGGAGGGTGAAAGCAGAGAAGCCTCAAGTGTGTGCCTTTCTTGTCCTCCTCACACCAGCCAGAGGTAAACAACTACATTTAAGACTTAAGGTATTTAGAAGAAAACGTGATGCTCCTTAAAGAGGTTTAACTTCTATACCAGCACAGCTATCATCCAGATTTTAGCTGTATACACCGAGAGCACTGCAAGTGCTACCGGCCAAATATGTGGAGTCAAAACTCTTCAAGGCTGCTGGTGAAGCTGGATTCTCCACCAGTGCTTCTTATTAATTCCTCAGTTCCAGCCAACTTATACAGGACACCTCCCTGACCCCTGTGTGGTTACCTCAATAAAACCATTACCTGCACTCCAGGATTTAAAACCTCTTCCACTGTGCCGTTTGATATACAATCATTGTTTATTGTTTGCATTAAATCTCTTCCAGTGAGAGACACAATAATGCCCTTCCAGGTATGGCTGTGATCACACCGCCTCTATCCACGTTTGAAAGCCCTGATCCCAGTTCTGTGACCGCAGCTCACCTCAATATTAGATTCCATAAATATTTTGTAGTTGCACTCTGGATTCAGCAAGTACTGCTGGTAGCCCAGAAGAGCTGATAGACAGCCCAGACCAGCTTCAAATGATGGCCACGCAGAGGTCCTTAGGCTGCCTCATTACTAATTCACAGGTTATTATACTGCTAAATTATGGCGGCATCAAGTTTGCAGCAAAAGTGGAATCTTACAAAGACAATGATTGCCTCATAAAAATGATCAATGGAAATTAGTATTAGGGCATGAAAATTGCATCTCGCAATGGCTCAAGTGGTTTAAATTCCATTTGGTTAACAGGCAATATCACATTGCTATAAATGCATAATAGAAACACATTTCCAGTTGGAGACCCTTATCACCGAGGCTTTAAATCTTTGCGATGCTTGCTTGACACTGAGCTGATAGGAAGAGTATGAGGTGGGTCCTGTGCTCTCCTATGCTCCATTTGAGGTCATTGCCAACAACACAAGGGGAGCTTCAGATCTACCCTTTGCTGTTGCTTCTCTCTTGTGCATCCATGTGGGTTTGCTTCATCCCAGCAGAGGTTTTTCATTGCTTATATGCAGAATATTCTTATCCATCAAGTTCATAATTCTCTCGGTGTACGGTATATGACAGCCACTGCTTTAAGATATGCTCCATTGTAAGAATTCCACAAGTTAAAAAAAATGAAAGATTTTTAATCTGCATTAACAAAATTTTGTTGTCAATTGCTTTTCAAATATCTTTTTTCAGTATGACAGTTATCTTTCTCTATTTAGATCATCCGATTACAGAAGCTGTAACAGAGTATACTTCTACAAGAAATATATAAATTCACATGTTTCCTGTGCCAGCAAATACAATATTTAACATTTAAAAAAAAAAGAAATCCAGATTCACAGCTACTGAAGAGTCATTATAATGTTAATAAATACATTTCTTACTCAAGTCTTGTTCTGGGGATTTAAACTTAACTAAAGCACTTTTGAAGTTTTACCACACAGCAAAGACATGAGCATAACAGTAGAAGTCATCATGTGTCCTATACTCCCTCACAGTACATATTTCTCCTACCAGACCTCACCTTTCATCTGTTTTCATTTCCTTACAAACTTACTCAGAATAAGTATTGGGCGTGTGCATCATTCTCAGCATAATGGATCTCAGTTTTGACAGGACTCATGCAATCTAAGTAATGGATGCATTTCATAATCATCTTCGTTACAATTAGATAAAACTGTACTCCAGGAGACTCTCATAGCAGGTGCCCTATGCTCTGGGAAAATGTTTCCAAAGCAATCACAACACCTCTTGTGGTACAGATCCATTTGCCAACAAGAATTCTTGAAATTAAAAGACATCACTTGCAGGACAAGATGCTGATTCTTAACTCTTGTGTTATCCATACCTATCAACAGATTCTCTCCATCAAAGCATCCAAGCAAATTAACACCCCAGTTGCTCCCTGTGACATACTTCAAAGACTTCGGGTTATGTGAGTTCCTGGTACTGCTACCGTACCCACCGACTGTCATCTCAAAGTATATCCCAAAGTAACACACCTGGAGTAGTAACAGTGCACGTAGCCTCCACACTTCTAAAAACAATACTGCCTCGTTTGCCAATATAGAATTACCTGGATTGCTCCACCATGTATTCCGACTTTAGACAATGTGAACGTATTTTGTGTCATAAGACCATTGGTGCAGTCCTTTGCTCTTCAGATTTGTTATGAGGGGATCGTTCTGCAAAGTTGCAGGTTGCTGACACTTTGTGCCGATTACTGAGATTCCCTACAGACAACCCAAAATGAAGTGTACATAAAGGTTGGGAAACAGAGCCAAGCTCTGCCTTAATTTGCATGGGCATTTTTGAGTACTGATGTACCAGAGGAAGTGCAAGGAAAGAGATAATTGAGCCCTTGAGTCTTTTTACCTTTGAATACTTCAAGGTCACCTGCTACATCCCTTTCCTCTGCTCCATCCATCATTGCTAGTTTATAGTGATTATCAACAATTAGCCTGTCATGGAATTACACGGTGAAATACACTACTGTGTGCAGAATATTTTGAGCCAAGTCTTGATATTCTACTTAAAAGCTAAACAATAACCACAAATCCAAGGTTACAAGGCTTGTTCAATCCTTTTTTCTTTTCAGTGGGTTATCACAAAGAAGATTATACCCTGCCCCACCCTTCTCCCTCCCCCAGCACAAAATAAAAAGAAATATTTAACTTTATATCCTCTTTGTTTTTTTGTTCAATATTGCATGAGAGCTGTGGACAATTCAGTTCACAAGGACAACGCATCACAGAGTGTGTACTGGAAAACTTATTGGGATGCAAGTGCATGACAGAGGTGAGTTACTGACCACTTCTGGATATAGACCACAAGGAAATTGTCCCAAGTTGCACCTAGGAGGGTTAGGCTGGATATTAAGAAGAATTTCTTCACCGAGAGGGTTGTTTTACATTGGAACAGGATACCAAAAATGTGGTGGAATTTCCCATCCCCGGAGCTATTTAAGAGATGTGTGGGCATGGCACTAAGGAACAGGGTTTGTTGGTGGGGCTCAGTAGGTCAGGCTGACGAATGGGCTTGATGACCTCAAAGGGCTTTCCCAACCTCAATCATTCTATGATTCTTCAAGCAATTCTCAGCCCATCAGTGGGGAACACTTCCAGAGCCATTTGTTGTCACTAATAGAAATCAGTCCAGCTTTGGTGGCTGCAGTGCCTGGGCAGTGGTTTACATGCAACATAATTCTTCCCAGAATGTTCAGAAAACAAAATCCAAGGATAATTCTGCTGTCCCAAGGACTTCTAACAGCACTTACCAGTGAGGTATAATTGCACTGAATCATGTTTCATTCACACCTAGTGTTTCACACAGGTCAAGCCAGGTGCCTGTGTTAAATCTGAGCAAAGTAACTTCTTGTCTCCTGTAAATATGTTCTTTGGGCACCAATCAGAGCAAGCCTTAGTAATAGAACAGATAGCCTCCAGTTGCACTACCTGCCCTATTGGGAAACTGAGGATGCTCCTCTGAAGAGACACGCTCAGCTTTTATCCCTTGGAGCAAAGGATCCCCTGTAATAATCTTTGTAGTTCATCCTTTGTGGCTGGTAATGTCTCTGCTTACTCATCACCCAGCTGTTACCTTCTCTTCTTTATCTCCTGTCTTGTTTAGGGACTTGAATTACTCACTGGCAAGTAATCTTCTCTCTCTGTGTTTTGCTCTGGGCTCAGTCACAGGTTACTGAAACCAACTATTACTTCTCCCATTTATTCTCCCAGTCAGACTACAGGCCTAATCTAGTGAGCATAAGGGATCTTGCAGTCAGAAAAAAGATTGCTGATAGAGTCTAGGGAGAATACATTATACAAAGGCAAAAGGAGAGGTGGGGGGAAGAAGCTTTGGAGGGAAAAAAAAAACATAGTAGTTTTTGAGGCATTTTTAAGTGATACTAGAAACTTATGTTGGTACAAAATGCCATAATATCTGTTATTTATGGAGCTTACAAAACAGGTAAGATATGTCTCAATGTCACATGACCAATAGTTATACTTCTAACTTTGCTGCTCTTTCTCACTCTTAGAGTTCAAAGACAGTCCTTGCAAGAAATGATTTATCTGATTTACCTCAGACATCTGCTGGAGGAAGAGATGAATCACTTTTTGAAGGCAACTGTTCTACACCATTGGCTGTAAACAAGCCCAAGGTGAATAGCTTACACAGCAAGACTCAAAACTTATCTAAATTAGGGTTAGTGAATTCTCCTTTTCCCAAGGATTTGGCCCTATTCAGCCTTCCTTGAGAAAAAAAGATGCCCTATTCTGTCCCCTCAGTTTAACTGCTGAACTACCACTTGCTATAAAATGTGGACCAGGTCAAAACATCCACCTATACAGCATCCAGGATCCATTGCCCCCTGCACTTCACACTGAGGATCTACTCATGTCCAGGCAGAAGATTCCTCTTGTGTGCCTCTGTGTTTATAGCCACCTCTCAGATTCTCCTCTCTTTTCTTTAAAATTACCATTCTTAACACTGATAATGATGATATTTCTTGAAGTTCACATGGGATCACTGACATTCTTGGCATCACCTCATCCTGCTGAAGCAGGAGTTCCGTTTTACTGTGGCATTACTGCCTGGCCTGCAGCCTACCAGAACTGTGCTGTGCTGTGCACTCCTATGTAGCAAAGAGTTAAGAAGATTATCTTCAAATGCTAAAAAGTGTTCCTGAAATGGAAAACCACTGGGGTTCACATGGTCACTGATCATATTTGGAAAGGGCAAGTCTGGCAGAAAAACAGTTGAATCCATCGCGAACACTCCCCATAATCTGCATCATGAGGTGGTCTGTGCTGACAGAAGATCCCCTCATAGTCCCCTCATAGTCCCAGTGAAGCATACTTTGCTTGTGACACACTAAGGGAACAACCCTAGAAGAAGTCTGTTACCAACAAAATTTTGTCAAGTGCAGCAGTCCAGAAGGATACCACCATTTGAGTACACAATAGCACGAGGTCCAGATTGTCTGTGATGGTGAACACGGTCTGTAAACACAACAGATGTGCAACTGAACTGCCCTAAAAAAGACACCGCTGGAATAACAGAGAAAAACAGTCTAAGATACCAAATGAAATACATTGCAGCACTGAACACCTCCCACACAAGCTGGCTGAAGGACCACTGAGCACATAAATGCAAGATTAACAGAGTTTCCTTTGCTGCTTTCCAGTTCACAAGAGAAACAGCCTTTAAGCTAGTTGCTATCCCATGTCAAGCAAACATAACTGGTACTTAATACCCTGCATTTTAGTTCTACTGGTACAAGAACTCCAAATCAGTTTGCAAACAACAAGTGGACTCCCAAGGAGCTTTACTTTCTCATTCATCCTCACTTCAGCACTGCACACATCGGAGCCAAAGATACATCTCCCGTGTTCAGCTCACGTTAGGAAATCCAGGCTTGCTTTCTACAGCACATTTTTGCCAAGCAGTGGTTATGCCATCAAATAATATATTTGCAGAAGGATCAGTTTGCTCAGGGTTCACACAAATACATCATTAAAGCTCCAGCTACCAGAAAACTGCTTTTCTGACGATATATTAAGGTAATACATCATCAAGATGTGATTTGGGCATGATGAATTACTGGAAAATGCCATCAGAGCTCCATTGTTGTAGGGATACATCACTTTCCAGCAGGTCCCGGTAAGTCCAAAAGCACTACAAATAATGCTTTAAAAGATTTTGTTTAAAATATATAAATGAGATGTGTGTCAAGGAGAGCAAATGGGACTTAGACTTAGAGTCATGCCTGAGGACACCACATGCCTTCTGCTCCGTATCAAGCACCAGCATACTTTAGCTCTTTTCTGATATGAAGCCAACAGGAAATTGGGATAATTTGATAATTTGATCTGCTTCTGTTAATGCCCAGCCTGGCCTTGCCACTGCAGCTGCTGAGTGTGGACCTAGTTGCAAATATGCAAAGGGCATCTCTGCTTTCCAGCCTTTGCCTCTTCATATACCTCAGCTGATAACGAATTTTAGCGATGGTTGAGCATTTTTGCATTATTTCTCATTTTCATGTCACCAATTAAGCCCTCTCTCTCAGTGCTACATGGCAAGAGCACTGGGCAGAAGGGCAGCAGCAGCCTGCCAGGCTCTCACAGCTGCACTGCCAGATGTTGGCTGGATCTGAAAGGAGAAATTTGAACAACAGGTGGACACCTGATGATATATTATATTCTTGGCTCAGGTCAAAGTGGCAGATATCAGAAAATCTGTTCTGGATAGAGCAATGCACAAGTCTTCCAGATGCTGAAACCCTCACTAGTCAGCCCAGCCAAGGAGGGTTATGTGATGGGACCCAGGTGTCTGACATTACTGCTCAGATGGACTGGTGTTATTGGGCTGTTGCAGGATCAAGGTGAGCCAGCCTGAGGAGGAGCTGGTGGCAGGATTAGGGAGGAATTATTACTGCAGCTTTTACTCAAGTCACAGCTCTACCTGCTCTCTGCAGCCAAGGCAGAATTTACCCACTGGGTAATTTCCACCAGGACTCATATTCCCAGAGATAAAGCTGATGGACACTGAGAGGCAGGGGAAGCCCTGGTGATCCCAGGAATCCCAGGGGATGGAGGAATTAGGATTTAGATAAGAGGCAAGGAAGAAGTAAGAATGCAGAAAGTGCTCTGGGAAATCTTTTTTTTTTTTTTTTTTTTGTGAGATAAAGCATTTTAAAATAATTGCAAAAGCCACAGAGGATGTGCACCAAAATGTTGTGACAGAAAGACGAGTCTCTCACCATCCAAAATCTTAATGCAACTCTCCCAGCACAACCTGATGCTATCTGCATCCCCAAGTAACATAAGCAGAATAGAAATTGCTGCCCAAACTTTTGATGATCAATGACTGATGCTGCCCCACAGAAACCAAGGAAGCACCAGAGATCCTCTCCACTCCTCATTTCAGTTTGATACTGATGCTCAGTTGCATTTATGGATGAGCTACGGAGGCATTCACAGCATTCCAGCTTAATACACATCCTCTCAAGCACTTCATTATAACTGTTATTGAAATTAGAGTGAAACAATTTTGATTTTCAAGACTCAGATTACTCACATTGCACTTCTGTCTTAAGCCCATGCCAACTCATCCTTGTTAATTACTTATTTGGTCACTATTATTAGAGCTGATAATCATAAACACAGATTAAATGGATTGACAAAGGGTGTATCACACTATAGTCCTGCCAAGACTTAGCTTGTTTTCTGAATTTTGAGCCATCCTTGCAAGTGTGTGAAACTCGAGCTGATTTCTAAGTTTTTATATTCATAAGAGGTTAACATTTATGTTGCTCAATGGCTTAATGCATGGGTAGAGCAGGGGGAATGTTGCCTGTACCACAAAAGAGCTTTTCTAATGAATCTCCTATTGTAGAACATGCTGGCTCTGCGAGCACAACATCCACAGCTCTGTAATTAAGATCCTTCTCTAACGGAACAGAGCAAAACATCCATTTGTACAGCTGAATATGACAATAATTAGAGATCATCACTTCAAGACTGTGTGCAAAATACAGTCTTTCTCCAGCCATATCTGTGGCAAAAAGAGATGGTATTCCATCATACATTGCAGCTAGGGTGACCGTGCATTCCTAAAGAAGTAGAAAGTCAGCAGGAACTGAGTAGGGACAACGATGTCCCCATAGCAGAGCAGTTCACCAGAGGGTGAATGTGAGGAGCCAGTTAAATGTGCAGGAGACAATTATTCTTCCAGTTCAAGTCAATATATCCTCATCATTGCTAATGGAAAGCACTTTAGTTGAAACCCAGGAACACAGCAGTCAGCAGCACTGTTCTCCTACCAAGTCAGACAAAAATTAGTGGTTTAATAGTGCACAGCCGCTAGTGGCAGCAGACTGCTGTAATTTATTGCCCTCTTTGCTCCCAGTGCTCTTCTCCAATGAGAGCAGCACAGCTGAGCCCTCTCCTTTCTATCCCATACTGGATCATTTCAATAATGAAAGAATTAAAACTGCTGATGGCACCACGTAGTCAATGCCATCGACAGGGCACAATTGTACTCCGAAAGCACAATACTTAATTAAGTTACCATCAAATGATGTAATTTTTCTTTTGGTTTTCCCTGCTTACAACCCAGACTCTGCTTCTCATTAAGGAAGAGTTACCTCTGACTCCACCTCCCCAAGGATATACCCTTTCACTAATCTTCATCACTCTGCACAACTTCAGTCTGGTTCTTCAAACTTCCATTACAGCAAAGGGCTGCCCACTCTCAGGAACTGGTATCAGACAACTAAAATACGTGTGTGAAAACCACTGTAGCCACAGCTATGCCTTGGAGTTAGGAATAAAACACTCAAAGCTCCGCTGATTCTAGTAGATCTGTTTAGATATTTTTAAGGTAGGAAAAGACCTCTAAGATCAACACGCCCAACCCCAATCCCCACCATGTCCACTGACCGTGTTCCCCTGTGCCACATGTCTGTGGTTTTTTAAAACCTCCAGGGATAATGGTGACTCTCAACAGCCAAAAGCAGAATCCACAAAGGTGAGATGAGACAGGAGAAAGCAGCTCTTGGAGAGCAGAATTATCTACAGACCTGAAGCAGTCACAAAAACAGGCCAAACCATCTCATTCTTCCTCCAAAGAGCATCCAGAGCAGTCGTGCTAGGAGGCTGCAACACAGAGGAAACCACTCTACCGAGCCTGAGAGCCGCTCAGCTCAACGAATATACACCTTATAATAAACACAGCACCTATACATCAAGTCATATCCAGATGCAGCATGCAGCTACTTCAAACAAGTATCTGATAGAGCAATAAGGATCCACTGTAGAAAGTGCTGAGTGCCCTTGTTTCTTAGGATTGAAGAGTACTTCTGCAGAGAGCATGCTGTGAGAATAGGAGGTTCCACATATAATAGAGCAGCCTGCTGCTGGTGGTAATCTGCTGATTACCAGACCTTTGATGTGGGAAGAAAGCAAATGAAACCCTTCACGTCTCTCTGAAAACATTGAAGCCTTCATAAAGAAAGCATCTGTTTCAGAAGCACACCTGACAGAACACCGGGTCTTTGTGCAGCAAGGTTGTTATCAAACACGCAATAAATGTTCGTGCAAATACCCACCATGGAGCGAGTGCAGTGGAGGAAAAGTAGTTACAGCTGATCTTGAAAGAGGATTTGAGTAAGCTGATGACTCTGGCTAGGAAATATCTGCAAGGCCAAGCACTTTTATAATCTCACACTTACGGTTTCAAATCTTTTCCAGACAAACAAATTAATCTCAAGAACAGGGGAAGCCACATGAAATGGGTATTTCTGGAGCCATACCTGCCATTTCTTTGTTGTGTGCAACCAAGCTGTGCAGAAAAGTAATCAAGAAGGGGATTACATTAGATTCTGTCCCAGTGGGCTGCATTCACCCCATCACATACATTGGTTTAGGGTTGCACTGCCCATGCTGTGTTCCCTGAGCTTTGCTCCATCAGAGAGCTTGGCATGTTGCTTTGCATACAGATGCTTTCCCTGCAGAAAAACAACTCATTTTATGTATGTCCCTATAAACTTTCCTCTACCTTCAAGAAGCCTTCCCCTCACTCATTAACCAATAATATATCCAGAATGATCCCAGAAATAAGGTCCAGTTATAACAAATGCCTCTCCATGAGTGCACCAATCTGTCTCCATTATTCAGCATCACCCAGGGCTGGCCAGCATCCTTCAAAAAAGTAACAGGAGTCATCAGAGAGGCACAGAGGGGCACAGATTTAGCCTTAATTGCAACAGCTGGAGTCAGCTCACCAGATATATTAAATAACACTTCTCTTCAGAAGAAATACATCTTGGCAAGAAATATAACTGATGGCGACTGTTTATGGTGTTCTTGTTATTAAATATAATCTATTTCCCCCGAAAACGAGGGCTGCTCTCAGGAATATTAGTCATGAGAATATATTAAAGTACTGGAGTACAAAGGGATAGAGTAGGGAAGGGGGATGCTGCTGTTCTAGGGGATCCTAGATCCTTTATAATGGTGGTGAGACAGAAAGCCCAGCTGAAGTGCCTTTATACCAGTGCACGCAGCTTGGGAAATAAGCAGGATGAGTTGGTAACTGTGTTGCACCTGGAAAGTTATGACGTTGTTGTTATCACGGAAACAAGGTGGGATGATTCCCATGACTGGAATAGCACTACTGGGGGGTATTGGCTCTTCAAAAGGGATAGGCAAGGTAAGAAGAGTGGAGGAGTTGCCCTCTATGTCAAAGAGTGGATAGATTGTGAAGAGCTGTGCCTGAGGAACAGCCACAATCAGATCAAGAGCTTGTGCGTAAAAATCAAGGATCAGTTCAGTAAAGGTTGGGGCCTGCTACAGGTCACCTGATCAAGGGGAGCCTGCTGATGAGGCCTTTTTGTTCCAGCTGCAGGAGGTGTCCTGTGCGTGGGCTCTTGTCCTGATGGGGGATTTCAACCACCCAGATATCTGCTGTGATAATGGCACAGCGGGTGGCAGACAATCCAGGAGATTCCTGGAGTCTGTTGAGGACAACTTCCTGGTCCAGGTAATAGATGGATCGACCCAAGGTGAAGCCCTACTGGATCTGGTCCTCACAAATGTGGAGGAGAGCATTAGAGAGGTTAAGACTGAAGGCAACCTGGGCTGTAGTGACCATGCCTTGGTGCAGTTTGTCATCTGGAGGAATGCAGGCCTGGCAAAAAGCAGAGCTAGGACCATGTGCTTCAGGAGAGCTAACTTCCAGCTGCTCAAGGAACTGCTGAGTGAGATCCTCTCTGAACCTGTTCTTAAGGGCATGGGTGCAGAACAGAGCTGGCAGCTCTTTAAGGACACCCTTTTGAGAGCGCAACGGCTCTCCATCCCCCAGCAGAAGTCGAGCAGGGGAGGCAGGCAACTGCTGTGGCTGTGCAAGGACCTGCAACTTAAACTGAAGGAAAAGAGGGAAATGTGTAGGAAGTGGAAGCAGGGTTGTGTAGCCTGGGAGGAATACAGGGCTGTTATCCGTGTGTGTAGAGATAGGATTAGGAAAGCCAAGGTTTCCTAGTACAGGACATTTCAATTTCAATTCCTAGTACAGGAAGGACATGGAGCTCTTGGAGCAGGTCCAGAGGAGGGCCATGAAGATGGTCAGAGGGCTGGAGCACCTCTCCTATGAGGAAAGGTTGAGGGAACTGGGCTTGTTCAGCTTAGAGAAGAGAAGGCTCCGGGGTGACCTCATTGTGGTCTTCCAGTACTTGAAGGGAGTGTATAAACAGGAGGGGAAAATGCCTGTTTACAAGGGTGGATAGCGATAGGACAAGGGGGGAATGGTTTTAAAATGAGACAGGGGAAGTTTAGGTTAGAGATTACGAGGAAGTTTTTCACACAGAGGGTGGTTGTGCACTGGAACAGGTTGCCCAGGGAGGTTGTGGATGCCCCATCCCTGGAGGCATTCCTACAAGGCCAGGCTGGATGTGGCAATGGGCAGCCTGCTCTAGTGGTTGGTGGCTGTGCACATGGTGAGGGGGTTGAAACTAGATGATTATTATGGTCCCTTTCAACTCAAGCCACTCTATGATTCTATGGCTTTAGGTGGGTTTGACACCTACTCTGAATCTCCAGTTTCTATGATTCTATGACTAAATCGGAAACTAACCCCTGGTATCTTCATTATGGGAAAAAAGCAAGTTTGGGTGCTGCATATGAAGTTCCACCACTCTGCCTAGGTGTTCCCATTGTAAACAAGGATAATCAAATCAATGTCCTTTGTCAAGTGCTCGGGCACTGACAGTGTAAAAGTAATGAAAGTGAACTAGATAGGAATCAGCTCCAATAAAAACATAGTACACTCATAGTCAGACAAGACCTGAGCTCTCCTAGCCAAAGCAGTGATGAAACTGAGGGAGCACTGCTCTTAGCACCTAACAGCACTTCCGAACACATGAGGAGCTCTTGCCACGTAGGGGAATTTTGGTTTTAGATAATTCCCACAGTAATATAAGGTATAGCTAAAACAATGCAGAAAACTTCCATTTTTATCTTGCTCTCAGATAAGGAGCAACAATGAGAAAATTGCTGAGATTTCTTTGTCAAGGAAATCTATGTTACCATTCACATCTACAATTGCAGCCCAGATACAAGACAATAAGACTGATGTCCTTCACAAGCCATCAATTTCCACAGAGTAACACCTGTCCATGTCTAACCCATACACCAGTAGCTTGTGCATTTGTTCCAAGTCACCTACACAATGCTTGGAAAGAAGCCTTCAGACACCTTGCAAGTTCTTAAATTTAAGCAGCTCCCAATAAAGAAGCCACAAGATAACCTTATCCCCAGACCAGCAGATGGAGATACAATAAATAAAACTATCTCAGTCAGATTCTGGTCTGCACTGAAAACTCTGAGAATGTAATGTAGCACAAGGAAGGCACGGCACAGAACCACAGTGAAGCCACATATCACCAAGTAGATGTTCTTAAGAGCATGTATCACAGGGTGCTATTTGATAATCTTTGATCACAGCCATCTGTAGAGATCAAGAAACTGAAATGGAAGCAGCTCTGTCTATATTTTTAGGCCTTTTAACAAAAGAACACACACGTTCCAGGTAAAAGAATATGAGTTAATAATCGTGGCAAAAAGGATTACTCCAGGATGTATTGCTTCTCAAGCAAAAAAGCTGGTAATGGTACAGAAAGCTCTCTGCACCTTGAAGCCCCTT
Organism: Cyrtonyx montezumae; assembly: GCF_038088225.1. Classification (NCBI taxonomy): domain Eukaryota; kingdom Metazoa; phylum Chordata; class Aves; order Galliformes; family Odontophoridae; genus Cyrtonyx; species Cyrtonyx montezumae. The sequence goes on from NW_027071826.1 coordinate 3,540,895, forward strand.
TAACTCTTCCTAAATATGTCCCCGTATAATATTTTGGTGGCTTAGTATTACACATTTCAGCACTAAAGCAGCTCTGTATCAAACTACAGAAATCATAATCAATCTCAAATTGTATCATTCTCTCCTGCTTCTCAACTTCCTTCTCCAGCATTTAATAATAACTAATGAAATACAGATATCACTCCAATAGCAACTGGCACTTTCTGACATGTCGTCCTCTCTCAATTTATTAAACTATGAAGTTTTTGCAGATCACTGAAGCATTTTTATTATTTTGTTGCGTCTGAGGTTTTCTTTCTGCACTTTCAGAATAAGAAAAGAATAAGCTTTGATATTTTAGAACAAAGAGTGTCAATAATGAACTCTCAGCTCTTACCAACTGTGAAGTACAGATATGTCAGTACTTAGCCTTATTAAGGAAAGGGGATCGTTCTAGTAAATTCATACATTTAACATGTCCAACTTCATGTAAGAAAGCCAGTCTTCCCCATATGTCATGGTTTCATGGAACTGTGACACCACATTCCTGATGACTGCAAGAGGACGTGCAGACAATGTAAGTATCGAATCCTGGAGGTGCATCTAATGAAAGCAAAGAGGAAACTGCATTCTTCTTTCTTATAACCTGGCTTTTACTAAGAAAAGAGCACCATCTGCATCAATCCAGCATACTACTCCTTAAAACCAGGCTGACAATGTTATGAAAAGGAGTACAAATATCTAGGAAGACTGGATTAGGGAGAAATTCAAGTCAGGCGAGTAACATTTAAACTAATTCTCTGTGCTTTGAGTGCCTTAGAGAACTCACAAGCCCATACACGATTAGCAGTATCCATTTCAACCACTGTAGACTGACTTCATTGTGTGATGGAAGAGTCACTGGGATCACTGCTTTCTCCACCATTACACAGTCATCACTGTAACAGGAAAGAGTCAAAAAATCTGAAATTATTTCCATTTCACAAACTTTGCAAAAGTATTGATTCATTCAGGAAAAAAGAGAAATCCTTTTATCCTTTTTATAAAGAAAAAAGTACACAAATTGCTGGGGAGATACGAAAGAACAATGTTTCCAACAGCTGTTTTGATAAAACTTTGTGAACGATTAAAAAAACCTTAACTGTTCCTTAAAAATCTATTTGTAGTTAGAACAGTCTGATGTTGTTGTTTTCTTTTTATCTCCTCCCTAAGAGACTGAAGCTAAGATATTCTGATCTTTAGGTGGGAGAATATGTAACCTTAGAAGGTGACTCCCCCTGTAGGTGTGCTTCCACGTTGCTGCTTTGCCAGCAAAGCCTGATGAAGGATGAGCTAATGATGGGCTGTGTAGGATGCTGCAGTGGCATGGTGACGCCAAGCTCTGGCCATTCCTGGGCTCCCTCCTAATAATTCTAAAGGGGATCACAACACTGAGTTCACCAACCAGGGGAAGTCTGATTTGAAGAGCTGTGAAGCCACTCACCTGGGAGCTCCCCCCCCCCCGACCCCCAGCAGCACTGATGCTGCTGGCCACTATTGTTGGAGACAGAGAGATTTCTCCCCAGAAAAGGGAGACAACTTGTCAGCTCGGGTCTGACAATCTCTGTTTAGCTCCAGAATAAATGTAAGTCACTTCAGTGATATCAGCAAGAATGCCATTTTCTGACAACACACGCTAAGAACAATCATTCCAATTACTGACAGAAAGGCTGCTGCCTTCTAGAACCAAATGTCAGTCTGCCAGGGTACAAATCGGCTTCCTTTGACACAATAATTACGACTGGTTCAATAACGCATCAACACAAGCTGACAAACAGCATGCTGCCCAGAGGTCAGCACTGTCCTGCTCAGGATCATCCTGCTTAGAAAACCTCCAGTGATTTCCGTTGTCACTGTGCTTCAGTAAGGAGCAGATCTACTCAGGAGACTCCAAGGCTTGAGCTGCCCATGCCAGCAGAGAAGTACCATGACAGGATGGTCTGGGTTGCATATGATCCCAAACTGGTCAACCCATTGCTGAAGCATTTCAATAAATGGGTTTGGCTTTAATTCTACTTTAGAAATTTTAAGGTAGTTTCCTAAGCCAAAGTAGCTCTCCCCACTTAACCTGTTCTGCTACCTCCTTTCAGAGATCCCAGATGAGCAAAACAGGCAAAACACTGAAGGAACACTCCTCTAACTGGTGAAATTAGATGAGATATAAGCCAACCAAGCAAGTGTCTACTTTTTTGATATGAATTACACAGTGGTTGTATCCTTACCAGACTGGTGCTCATTAAGAGACTCAGAGATCTCATTCACTTTTTCCTTAATGTCCAACAGAGTTATAAGGAGCACCTTGCAAAATGTTGGGAAAATTACTGAGCCCCAGCACTGCACGTGCATGCAACACTGCCTCTCCTTGCACGTGTTTGAATCTACCTTCACTTCAGACTTAAATGGTCATTTAGCTCCCGAAAAAGTCCCTCACAAGAAGAGGAGCAAACTACAACTAGCATATGTGATCACAGAGACACAGAATTGTAGGGGTCAGAAGGGACCTCCAGAGATCATGGAGTCCAACCCCCTGCCAAAGGTTGCACAGGTAGCCATCCAGGTGGGTCTTGAACATCTCCAGAGAAGAAGACTCCACCACCTCTCTGGGCAGCTCCAGTGCTCCATCACCCTTACTGAGAAAATGCTTTCACTTCTGTTACGTCTATTGGCACTCTCACAAATCAGATCCTGGGAAAACTTTATCAGCAGGGATAAAGTTGCACCCAACTACACAGGGATGCCCCAGCAGTGCTCCAAGTCCCAGCACTGGTGGCAGGAGGTGGGCACATTTCATTGCCTAGCACAGGGTGCAGCATCCAAATCACAAGCTGCGCCGAGGCAAGTTTTGTATTCAAAGACTTGCTTGCAAGTCAATTTTTTGAAGGTCCATTATTTGGAGGAAGCAAGACAGTGCTTCTTTAATGTTTCTTCACCATGGTCAGCTGCCATACCCATTAGTTACACCAAGACAAAAATATAAAAGGATGCAGTAGCAGAAATCATTTTACACAGTCACATCTTTTTACATAAGTATATTCCCCACACCCAAGAGGGTTTGCTCTGAAGACATTACCAACTCCTTTCACAGATGCTTCTGGAAGCCAGGAGCTGCAGGTCTCTGCAATACCCTTTGAGGAGCGGGTTTGGTTTTTTTTTTCTCCCCAAAAGACCTCTATGTGCATGTCTAGATGGTGTGTTTGTGCAAAAGAACACTTTATCTGGATGACTAAAATTCCAATATGAGTTGACAAAGAATTGACTGCTTGTGTATTTAAAACCATGACAACCCTGACATTTTATAAGATTTTTGCTCCAGGCATAAAATAATTTACATAGCAATTTTAATATTTTGAGAAATGAAGGCCCAAGAGGTTTTCCTGCTCAATTATTTTGTTCAAAGTATCTTGGAAAAAACACTCGATAGGCTCTGATTATATTTCTTCATGAAGATGAAGCTCCTGATTTGCAAAGACAATGCATCAAACTTTATTCTTGGCTCCCAGTACAACTCCCTATCCTCTTAATGGCTGGTGAGGCTGAATATTCATTTGGCCCAACAGACTTCACTATGCTGGAACCATAGAATGGCTTGAGTTGGAAGGGACACACTGGTCCCACTCCCTGCAATTCACAGGGACACCCACAGCTCCATCAGTGCTCAGAGCCCATCCTCTGACCTTGGGTGTGTGCAGGGATGGAGCACCACCACCTCTCTGGGCAGCCTGCGCCACTGCCTCACCACCCTTACTGAACAAAACTTCTTCCTTATATCCAATCTAAATCTCCCCTCTTTCATAAGGATGCACCTACAGATTTTCTCCATTTGCTAGATAAGCTACAGCAGTCTCTTCCTGCTCTGGGATGTGGTATATGTTTCTTTAGACAAAGGTGGATGTGAAAACGGTGAAAGATGCAGCAGCAGAAATAAACACATATTTAGAAAACCCCCAGCCTAACCTCCTGGAGTGCTTTAGCTTTACCTGCTGTAATACCAGTCACAGAAACCTGCTGAGTGTTGGGGTCTTTGCTTCCTTATTAAATTATAAAAGAGCTGAAAGTTGAATTGAGCTGAACATCAGAAAACAGCACCAAGATAATGGATCAGGGACTTGCTGCGCAGGTTCATTTATGATGAAAGTCAGAAAGCAGTGGGCAGTTTCATCCTATGCATAGGTCTCAAGAACATCCAAAAAAGGAAAATTTTCATTTGGCATAGATGAAAAGCAATGAGAACAGAGTCTGGAACAAAATAATTCTCTCACATGGCTAACAGCAGGAGAGAAATTTCATATTCTACAACATAAATACAATAAGTGGTGATGTCCCTGCTCCAGATCCCCTCCTGTCCCATCCTGCTCTGTTGGGCCATCTCCAAGGAGCAGTGATGCCTCTGGGGCAGCATCACCAGGGCACAGGGTGTAGGGAAATCACTCATTGTGAACCTTATGTCCCCTGTCACACATTTCACTAAGGAAATGGCAATCAAACTTCAGGTGGTGAGATAGGAGTGTGGGTCCTCAAAATCCAGGCATGCGCTACCTGTGAAGACACAGCAAAACTCCTCTATGGATACTGTGACTCCTAAAGTGCTTTCAAAATTATGATCCAAACCTGGAGGGTTGCCCAGGCAATTACTGTGGCAGACACCTTGGCATGGAGACTCCTGCCTGACAGAGCCTGGGTGCAAAGTAAGCACAAATAACAAGTGTGTGTACTCAACAATTACAATCGGAGATGAAAGTCTGGCATAGGATGCTGAATATTAGCAGAAAGGCCACCTAAAATAAAATAAAATAATAAAGCTTATAAATGCTGGAGGAGAAGAGAATAGAAGAAAGGCTGGGCTTGTCTACATCACAGTTATTTCAGCTAAATGCTTCAAGTGCCAGATTTCACAGCTACAAACCACACTGGGAGGGTCAAAGCACTGTGGGCCCCTCACACTCCATCCATTTAAGGGGCACATTCCTGCAACACTACTGCTTTGGAAATTTAGCTCAATTCCTCCTCCACAGGAAGGCCAGGTTTCTGCAGAGAAAATTGTCCAGCAAAAGTAGATCACCTCCGAACAGTTGAAAAGTTTCATTTTGGACAAAATAGGAAAAAAATATTTCTCTACTTTGCTTGCACTGTTTCTAGGGAAAGGACTGCAGTGCTGCACAAAAAAAAATATGCAGACTCAGACATTTCAATGTCAGCCCTCCAGATCCATGATTCTCCAAGGTGAGATCCTTGGGAAACAGTCACGTTCTTGCAACGTGCTTTGATTTCTTAGACTCATAGAATCACCAAGGTTGGGAAAGACCTCCAAGATCATCCAATTCCAACCGTCCATCTACTACCAATATTTGCCCACTAAACCATGTTCCTCAGTACAACATCTAAATGCATCTTGAGCACCTCCAGAGATAGGTCGTCCACCAACTCTCTGGGCAATCTGTGCCATCTCTTGGATCACGTCAGCAGTGCTCCTCTGGATGTGCTCCAATAGGAGCACCTCTCTCCTGTACTGAGGACTCCTACATCTGGATGCAGTGCTTCAGGTGAGGTCTCACCAGTATGTGGCATTGCACTATTTATGGAGGTCTGCAAAGAAGAGGAGGAAGCTGGGAGCTGTCAAGCGACACAGATATTCTCACCAAGGTTCTGATGGAAATCTAGGATTACAAAGAGAAAACTTCAGGAAAGAGATGAGAAATGATCTTAATGAGAACATGCAGCTGCAGGAACCACTGAATGTCTAGTTGGTAACAGTTTATCTGGGCTCAGCTCAAAAACTATTTTTGTTTTCTACACAAATGAGTTAGAGACACACTTCCATTGAGTTAATTTGCATTTTTATGGGACGAAGCCATTTTGCACACCAGCAGGCCTCCTCTGAGTAGCACTATGGTTACTTCTTAAAAGACATTTAACATAATGAAAGGTAGATCACTGAATATTAAGCTGTGGAATTTAGAGAAGGAAATGTCAGGGAACGTGTTTCATCTAGATGCATTAAAAATGGCAAGTAGCATCCCATCCGTATCCTTATTGAACACAATACATGCAGCTTTCCTTTCAGACACGCAGAATATGCTGCCAGGTTTCCAAATTTCAGCCTTCGAAGCTCCAGATGTATCAGTGTCCCTTCTGAGAAAGAGAGCACGCCAGCTCCAGAGAGCTCTTCACATAAGTAAAAAGGGGTGGTATTTAGCAAGGGACAGGCAGAAAGGAACAGAAGGTTGGGGGCACCACAGGGCTGTCCCTCTGCACCTTTGCAAATTACTTTCACAGGACAAAGTGGTAAACAGCAGCTCCCTGTGCTCTGACACAAACCACTGTGCCTGTGACAGGTAAAATCAACCTTCAACCCAACCCTGCACAGCTCACTGCAGACATCACAATCCTGCAGTGAGGAGAGCCTGCTGTGCACAGCCCTGGCATTAGCATGCACAGTAGGGATGTGGAAGCCAGCACAGCTCGGGAAGCAGAGAGCAAACAGTGCCTCCAAGGGTGCTCCTTTCAAGCACATCCAATGAACAACTTTCTGCATGTACATAATGTGCAACAATACCTCAGTGAGCTAATTGGCTATAAAACTGAAGACTAGTTCACAGCTTTTACATTTAAATTGCTATTGCTCTTCTAACTTTCGGTCTCTTTAAATATAAAGTGGTTCCTAAAGCCTCTGAGAAAAAAAATAAACAAGACTCATAAAATGCCCTCAAGTTTCTATAATGCAGGAAAAGAAATGTTTTTAAAGGATTAATATTTAATACTCTGGACAAAATGGGGCACCAAGTGAGCAAGTTGGCACATCACAACAGTTTCCTAGCATCCAGATCTCAGATTTAGCCACACAACCATACCAGGGTGGGGGTAAGGTACTTCTAGTTCCAGCTGAACGTCAACTGCATGGATGTGCAATGCTGAGGTGGAAATGGATGCTCAGTGTACATCGTATGGATGAAAAGTTTATCAGCTGCCATTTTCTGCCCTTTGCACTTTCACTTCCATAAAACTCAGGAACAAACAGAAGAGCCCAATGGATAAAGCCCATCTGGGCTGCTGCAGAAGACACCACCATGCCACAGTACCAGGACACGTGAGTTGGTATGCCCAGGCCTCTCCTGTACTGAGAGCCCAGAACTGGGCTCAGCACTGCAGTTGTGGTCTCACCAGCCCTGAGCAGAGGGGGAAGGATCTCCTCCCTCAACCTCCTGGCAGTACTCTTTCTGGTCTGCATTTAATCAAGAGTTCACATTGGCTTGCCCCAAAGCACAGCTTCAACCGTATGCCAAAACTGCACATATGATATACTCTGAAAATATAAATGCTGTTAAAATTTGAGCAGGTTTTGGAAGCCAAGAGGCAGTTGGACCCAGCAACAATGACGCTGCCAAAGGGACTTGGAGAGGCAGGAACCCAAATGGTGGAGGGAATGGCTCATGGCAAGGCTTGGCCATTGCCCAGCCACCAGCACGGGGGCTCTGAGAGCAGTGGGAGGATGGGGACAGTCTCAGGATGGCCCTGGGATGGCCTTGGGACTGTGGCTCTCCAGCCAGATTCCACCAGGAAGGAGTTATGGCGCTGCTAAAGCATTGCAGAGCACTGCCTCTCTCTCAGCATGCTGCTCATTTTGTTCTTCCTTCCAATGCTGAATGTTTTTTTTTTGCTCTGTTGTGTTATTCTAGAAAACAGAAAGAAGTCCATTTAATTTTAACTCCAGACTTGGTGGATAACTTTCCTGCTAGAACAGAGGAAGGAACAAGTACAAAACAGGAAGCTTCTGGGGGCCCAAAGTTGTTTATTTATCTTTGAACTTTGTGCCAAAACAACAAAACACAATTATCCTAATTTTTGCATGCGATTTCCAGCATTGTAAATCCTTTATGTAAGAGCACATCAAAACCCTTCTGCCTGCCAATCCCCTCTGTTGCTAAGGAACCAGCAGGCAGAAACCCTGAGCTGGGAGACCTGAAAGTCCTCATTAAAAGGCTTCATGCATCACTATCAGAGAAATGCTAATTTGGTAAGGCTGATTGATACCCCTGTGTTATCAAGTTCCAGCAAGGAGGAAGCTGCCCGGGCTCACCTTCAGTCACTGTTGTTAACAGAAAAAAGAGGGATTTCACTTAAGAAACCGCAAACACTTTAAGGCTAAAAAGCAAACAAAGATCTCAAGCTCTTTGAACCTCATTTCTGCCCATCACGCACAAGGCTTGGGAAATTATTTACATACACTTTAAAATCACTTAGCAACCCAGCCTGCATCACTTAATTAAAATATTTCCAGTTGTATAATCATAGGACATCCTTCTGAGCATCCTACCAGGCTGTGATCGGCACTGACTTGGAAGAAAAGCTGCTGATCCAGACAGAAACTTTCTGAAGAGCACAACTCTTCTTCCTGTAGCTCTCGCAGTCTAACATCAGTGTAAAATTAGTGCTCGTCAGCCATTAACTTTTCCTTCAATCTCCCATCTCTCTCACAGCTCCTGGAATAGGGCTCTGCACACAATAATTGTATTGCCAAGTTCTAGGAAACAATATTTCAGCCTCTTTGTCAAACCTCAGTCCCCATTTTAAATCTGGAATGCAGCCTTGAATTGTTACGCTTTGAAAGCAAAAAATATACATATGTCAAGGAAATCCTATATAAAATCAATCACTTTGTGCCACAGGTAGTAGAAATGCAGGACCAGCTTCTCTTTACATACCTAAAGAAAAGACAATTTATCCCAAGTGCTCTGAGAAAGGGCTTTTTTTCCACCTGAAAAAAAAAGTAGCAGCTAGTTTTTGCATCTCTTTGGAAACAGTGGTTATCTGTTCTCTGCTGCCCAGGCTGGAGGAGAGCCCAGCAAGCCATGTCTATGCCATCATCCAACCACGTGCCACCAGTGACATCTCAATCCCAGCCACAGACACGCTTCCATGGACTGATCCCAGGCTCTGTATTGCCACCAAATGGGAACAAGAATTTCTTTCCCAACAGACTTTGTAAATGCTTTCACCTCCTCTTTAAAAGAGAAAACTACTGTAGACAGAAAAACACTGGGAATAATAGAGGAACTCTGCTATACCCACATTTTCAAACACACTAGTGCTGCAAATGCTTCCCAGTAACGAGCCTGTGGATTGCACAGGGAGTTTATTAAGAAGTGATGGGGAAGCCTTTCAGATGTAGGGTACTGAAACCACTGCAGGGCCTGTATAGCACAGCACAGTGCCCACCACTCCCCCAAGACAGGGAATGACTGTCACCCTGCAGCCCCAGGAGCCACAGCAGCAAATCAACACTGGACAAGAAACAGATGACTGATCACACGTTAATTTGTAAAGCTCAATTAGGAGAAGAACACTTTACAGCTTGATCAAATCTACAACACCACAGCTAATGCATGAAAAGGTTAGAAAAGGATTGACCCAAAAATGAATTCCCAACGGAGCTGTAACAGCTTCACAATGAAACTAAATGGAGGGATGTGGCAGGAAGGATGGAGAACCAGCACATTCATTAGAGCTCAATCATACATTTACACTGTCAATGTAAAGAATTGCACCGAAATATCATCAAACAAGCTGTAATTCGCTGTCAAGCCCCAGTCAGAGAAAATCATGATTTGATCTCAGCTTAAATGCAGCCATGATTTGACCTAGCTCTGAACAACAGAATTATAGAGCAAGTAGTCTGAGTTCTTACAGGCAGTTCAGTCAGCCAATCTCATGCCCATCCCCATGTGCCCCAAGGCAGCACAAGCCCCCTCCTCCATGTACAGGCCAACATCACACACCTTGCCTAAGTCAGGGACACATCTTTTCTTCAAGGAGCACCAAGACCATGTCCAAGCCACTCTATGTCCTGCTGAGATGAGCAAGTTTTCACTTTGGATTCTACTATAGGGATGCTGGTCTTGTTTTCATCAAACCTATGAGCAGAGCTCATTGCCACCTGCCACGTGTTTGCCAGCTCTATGAGGCTGAGCAGGGTTCTGTTTAGTAATGAGGTTCCTAACTGTGGTTTTATTCAGGGGAAAGTGAACTAGGAGTTGGCTATGTTGGAAAGTGCCCTCATGTCTGCCTAGATCACCTTGTCCCAGCATCTTGTGGGGAATGCATGGTGGGGTCAAGTTAGAAAGGGCAATTGTGGATTGTCAACTTCAGCTGAAGATTGAGGTGATGCCACCATGTCTCATAGCATGCAGGGGACTTGCTTGGCGAGGAGAAGCAGACAAGTGCCTCTGCCACATGGCCAATGGTAGACACTTCACCCACATCACCCAGGTAGTCTTCTCCATTACACTGCCTGCAGATGGCCTGCAGCAAATGCAGCAGATTTGCTGCTCCCACCGGATTCTAGGTAACGAGAGGATACATATGACTTCTCACCTTTCCCAGCCTCACAAAGGAAAGTAGATCATCAGGTTTGTTCCACAGCCCTGCCACAAGTCTTTGCATGGTTCATTTTCACATAAATGGCTGTACAAGAGTCCATTCATGGTGACAGCATCATAGAGTCAGCAGAATCACTGTGGTTGGAAAAGACCTCTACGATCCCCCATGCCCAACCCTACCCCACTCCACTCACATATCCTTCAGTGTCACATCTCCACCATTCTGGAGCACGCCTAGGACCTCCTACCTCACTGCCTCCCTGGGCATTCTGTGCCAATGCATCACCACTCTTACTGAGAAGAAATTTTCCTAATATTCAATCTCAGCCTCCCCTGGCACTACTGGAGGCCATTCCTTCTCTTCCTATCACTGTTCAGCAGGAACAAAGGCTAACCCCCACCTCACCACCACCACCTCCTTTCAGAGAGCTGTTAAGAGTGAAGAGGTCTCCTCTGAGCCTCCTCTTCTCCAGACTAAGTATTCTCAGCATCCTCAGCTGCTCCCCATAAGACATACTCCAGACCTCTCCCAGCTCCATTCCCCTCTCTGGACACACTCCAGGGTCTCAAGTGTCTTCCTGGTAGTGAGGGGCCCCAATACTGAACACAATGCTTGAGATGTGGCCTCACCAGTGCCAGTACAGGGGGACGATCCATTCCTGCTCCTGGTGGCCACACTACTGCTGATGCTGCTGGCCTTATTGGCCACACTGCTGGGATGTCTCTCCTGACTCTACGGTAGCGTATGGAGGACATGCAAGTTCACTGTGCACCCTGCTCCCCACATGCTTGCATAGAGTTCAGTCTAGGCTTCCCACTGTTATCCTACTGCTTCCAAACACCAAATTGTATTTTTAAATGACGAGAAAAATCAGAAAAACTTTTTCCAAAAGAGAAGCCCAGCCCATTCCCCAGCCTTCTCCCATCCAAAACCCCACAGCAGTGCCTGTGGAGCTGTATCACCCCAACACAAAGCAGAGGAGAAGGAACCCTAGCCCTACACTGCTTGCCATCATGCTGCTCCAAACTGTTAAGGTTTTATTAACATTGCTGTTTACTCTGGGTTCTTCTATCATCACTTCATGCAAAAATGTTAATATTTACTTTGGTGTAAAACCCAGAAAACTGTTTACACAGCTCTTAATGCACTGCAATAGTTCAGCTGGGAACCCTGGTCCTGGGTGCTGTGCATATATATCTGGGCTGTTCACAGCATGTGCAGTGACAGTCGTTTGAGAGGAACAATAGAAAAATTAGAGACAAATATTACAAGACAGCAGAGTCTTCTGCCAGAGCTGCAAGTGCCACAGTTCAAATCACTTGTTAATAACACACACAAAGGGGGGGGGGGGGGGGTGAGGGGGTGCAATTTGAGGCAATTAAACAACAACAGAAATTGTACAGCTCAGGGCCTCAAAGTGTGCTTCATTATTTATGCTTAAGATTTATGGATTAGGAAAAAAAATTGAGTCAAACAAATACAGACAGTACAGAACCATTGCCATACTTCTGGAACTTCTCGCTGACCATTTCTTGGCATCTCAATCCTGTTGAACAGGGCTTGGATCACTGGGAGAATTCTTATGGACTCTCAGGACACAGACCTGGCAGGACACCACATGGGACCCTGCGTGGGACAAATTTTCAGTGGTCTTTGAGATGGAGAAATTTCTGCCCCAAGGAAGCCAGTGTTGCCAGGTTGGGCCAAGCTGCACATTTTAGGGAGCCCACACACATCCTTCTTTATTTTTCAGGCCCCAGGTGACAATGCTTTTATGACTTCTCCTATAAAGTTGTCTATTTCATTAATTACTTCCACTTTTTAACAGTTACCTCTTAACACTAGGTTCTATATATCTTTATCAACTGTCTTCAGCATCCACCTGCTGGGGTGTGCCCCATCCCTCCTGTCTAAATGAAGGAGTAACATCATTAGATGTGAAGTTACATGAGAATACCATCAGCTGAATAACCCCACTGATGAAGTTATTTTCTTTTGCCATGCTGTTCCCTTCAGGGTGGCACCAAGAAGTCCTTGTGCCCAACAGTGTGAGCACTTCTGGAATATAAATATTTATAAATGTAAATGAAATTTAGTGCACTTTTCCAAATCAGGGCAATTTAGCCTAACAGAAATAAAGTGATCGGTCCAAGCTTCCACACAAAAGAGTTCACTAAGCATGTTCACTAAACTACGGCCACCAAGGGGCTGCCTTATAAAAGCTGAAGCCAAGCTGGTTGTAAGCACCCACAGCTATCTACCCTTGCCTCTATTGAAAAAATCCATATGGTAGAGTATAAAGAGTATATATAGAGTGTAGTGTGCTTGTCCCAGGAAATAAAAGTCTGCCTGTCCCCTAATGGCCTACCTAGGGAAGTGGTGGAGTCACCATTCCTAGAGCTGTTCAAGAAGCATCTAGATGAGGTGCCTGAATAAAAGTTTGAGGAGGGGCTCAGCTATTTCTCAAGTCTGCCTGATGTTCTTCGTGGAGGAAAAATTATGGGAACAGCCACTGGAAGCTGTTCATGATGCATTTGATACTGGTTTAAGTAGCAACTCAATAATCCCCTACTTTTCAGAAATTTACCCTGCTGCCATAGTCTTGCTTCAGCTATAAAGAAAGCTTAGACATTCATTTCCTTCCAATGCAATATATACTTCGGTTTTCCTAGCTGAATAGTTAAGTATTTCAATAGTAAAACTCTGGGAATTTATGGTTTATTTTAAAAGCCCATGTAGAATAAGGCAACAGTCCAGAGCCACAAAGCTTTATTTAGCTAGCTATAGCTTTATATCCCAGCTATTAAGAAGTCATTCATTATACTCAGCATTATTCTTACATACAGATTTTTCACAAACCTATTTGCAAAGTCACCCTGGAGCTCAAATTTCAAGTTGAATTCAAGCAGTGAGATGAGGATACATTGTGTGACCGCTGTGGAAGCATCTAAGAAATGCTCTAAGATCTTGCCCATTTCCCAGGAAGCCTGCTTCTCACCTAGCCACAAGCCATCATGGCTTAGCAAGACCAAAAGCCCCATTTCCCAGCTGGGAAAGACTGCAGGAGTAGCACAGTCTGGCTGTACTGCAGGTGTTCTCCTCTTACACTGAGTCCTGGGTTCTTATGAGTTCGTTTTACTCTTGGAAAAGCAATGTAAAATGAAATGAAGCATAGCCAGAAGTAGATAGTCTTCAAAGATACCTTAGCAGCTTCCTAAAGAGTGTAACTCATCTTCGGTACAAGTTCAGCAGAGGTTACTGCCACCATGCAGAGAAGTGCAGTTATTTAAGAATTGCAAGTATTTTTCATCTTCAGCACTATTTATCAGTGTCACCTTCTTAATCCTCACAGCATAAATACTCCCTGTTTACTCTCAGGAAGCTGACACAGTGCATTGTGAATGTGGTGAGTGGAGTCTGGAGGAACACCAGCACCAGCCTTTATCAGCATCAGCTCCCAGGGCTCTGAAGTTTCTCTTGCTCACAAATTCAAAAACGAAGTCACCTAAGAGCACAGAACTGGAAGATATTGGGGATAATGGATAGATCTCTCTCTGAGGTTTTCATTTTCAGCCTGAATATTATTAGCAGCTTTTTGGTTAATGGCAAGTGTTATCATGGGCTGGATGATCTTGGAGGTCTTTTTCAACCGAGGTGATTTTATGATTCTGTGATCTACCTTCCTTCCAAAATTGGATTATGTATTTCAACCTGATGTGTCATAGCCCTCCTAGGTCTCACTAAAACACTACTCCAACTTAGGCATCAGCTCTTCACACTATGAATCGGTGATCAAACCACGTGCATCACTATTAGAGTGACTTCTATGAAAAAACCCTTGTCTTTGCTAATTAACAAGCACTCCCTATCTTTTCTAAATCCTCTCCCAGGTACATGAATAAGACCACACAGACAAAAGGGACATCATTCTGGAGGGGACAATGTCTGTTCTCTGCAGGGGATTCAGCAGGACCTCCATGATCAACTAACAACAGGAAAGCCACGCTAGAATAAGGCTGCACTGATGTTAAGAGGGCTACAAATGGACATAGTATGGAGCTTTAATCACCACACCATGAGTCAAACCCAGATTAAAGACAGTGGTCTAAGTGTCTATAACTTGATATATCTCTTTGTGAGCATTCCAAGTGAGCGACAACACAAAAGCAGCCCTGAGCTTCTGGTTGCCTTATGGTGAGGTTCAGCAGGAGCAGGGGAAAAAAAAAATGAGTATCACATTATGCAAGATGAGTATTCATCATATTAAATTTAGTAATAGAGAAAGAACTCAGTAAGATTCTCACAGGCTAGCTTTCAAGTTGGTTAGTTAATGGATTGTTAGATGTTTTTTATAGCTAGTGGAAGATGTGCCAAAAGCATGTGGATTGTTACAGCTGAACAATGTCAGCTAAACCTTCACATAAATCACGCAAGCCCTTGGGTGTTATGCAATTAGGCACGTTAGCACACACAAAAAAGAGTCATTTTATCTAATAATAGACATAAATTCCCAGTATTTAGAAGCACCATCGCATGTGGGACAATGACTTTTCTGTTCACGGGTTCCCAACTGCACATTTCCACATTAAAACTTCTGTGCTGGGCCCTGAAGACTGCAGATGCGTACCAACAGCAAAGCTCAACCAGCCCAGCAGAACTAATGCATTTGTCTCCTGAAATTTGGCATGAAAATGGATCATTGATGTAAGAGGAAGAGACAGGAAAATTACAGGTTTTCAATGACACTTTTCACAATGGCTTTCTAATCCACTGTGTAGTCTTTTCAGCCCAAACACCACAAAGTCCACTTAGCTGGAATAGGAGCATTACATCCTTAATTTTACAGGGAAGCAGTGATCAGATCAAAATATCATGTTTGAACAGAACTTTTAAATTACGTACTTGAACTGGGCAATTTGTTTAATAAAGGTTCCTCAGCACCAAGAACACAGATTTGGAGTATTGACAAAGGTGAATTGCTGTCAGTGGTGCAGAGTGAGCTGCTCCTAAGCACCCCACAAGCCACCAGCTGCAGAAATCTCATGCTTATTTAAATGGCTGAAGTGACCTGCTAATTACTTAGGCAAATTTGAAGAGCATGCAAGCACTTAGCAGCTGGCACAGGTTGCCATGTGTGCCCACCTTCTCAAGTTCCAGGAGGATCCAAAGCAAATACACAACCATTATTAACCCATTTCAAAACCTGGGAGGCATCTATTTCTAAATAACAAAAGAGAACATCTGAAAGGGCCCTGGGAAACTAGTATAATGTCATTTAAGCACACGCAGAAGTTGCTCACCATGTTATCAAACACATGCAGTAACCAGAGGTGGAGTACACACATCACCGAGCTCCAACATCACCACCATGCTATAAAGCAATTAAGGCTTTTCACACTTTCAAATTCATGCACTGCTTCAGATCCCATGTGTTTGTGCTTCTGAGCCAGACTCACCACACAACCACTCATATGGTTGACTGGGCTTAGCCACTGCCACACTAGGTCAGGATCTCAGCCCACGGAGGCAGTGCGTGTCGCATCACATAGGGTGCCCAAGAATGCAAGCGTGAAGCACAGGAGGGCTGCAAAGCTCAGGTGTCTGTATCTGGTTTTGGATAGGATTCCTGTTCAGTCAGATCAATCCAAAATCCTCAGGCACTGAAGACATTGCTTAGTACAAGCACTACATGGAAGAATAAAACCCCTCTCAGGGGATTTCCTTAAAGAACGCATTGAAGATTAATCCATCCTTTTTCAAGGGAGAAAAGAAATGGATTCCCTAGATGCAAAGATTTAGCTTTGCTTCCACACACACAGGCAAAGCTTTATTTAAACAATAATACACGACAAGTGTTTGTGCCTTTAGCACTTCATCACTTAGGGGAGCCTCTTCCCTGGAAAGCCCAGCTCTCAGCTTACACAGAAAGCAGCACAGTATGAGCAAGATCCACATACAGATGTAAGATGGTTTCCTCTCCGTGCAATGGGACCGTGCTCCTGGGGAGACCTGAATAAAGCTTTGAGTTAAAGGCAATCCTTGTGCCCAAAAGCGGCTAAGAGCACTAAAAGACAAAAATAACATAGATAAAGTGAAATATAAGTAGAGCAAATGATTCCTACTTGTCTGGACTTCAACAGGGAGCTGCTGTCACAGTGTTTATAACTGTTTCCTTACTTCAGTAGAGGAGAATGAGGTAGATTAAAGATATAAAGTGGAGGTGACTGGGGAGATTGAGTAGCAGGAAAACAATTCACCATCCTTCTAGACTTCCCAAAACACAATCCTTGAGACCTCCCTTCAGCTGCCATTCATGTGAACCTGCTGCAGGGAATTTTGAATAGCACTATCCAACACATAGAAATGTCACCATGGACCTACTTTTCTCTTCCAGGTCAGTGGTTACTGCCTGGGCTCAGCTCCCTGTGGGCAGGAATGGCAGCTGGCTGCACGTTTCCCCAGTTCACTTCTGCTGTGTAGCTGGGCCACTGTGAGTGAGCCACGAGCCCACAGAGATGGGATTCTGGGGAAACCAAGAACCCCAGAACTCCCTGGTGAGAAGCCATGTTCAGGATTGTGGATCAGGGGGCTTTGGCAATTCTCCTCCCCAAGGGCAGTGATGGAGCCCAAATCTTCTTTTGCTGCTTTCTGACTTTTTCACTAGTTGAGCAAGACGCACTAGCATGAAACTTGCCAGCATTTTCCCTTGGTGCCCAAAGGGACCATATTTCTTGTGGAAGGAAAAAGCAGCTGCTGTCCCACCTACCAAGCAGAGAAAAATCACCCTATTTTTGCTGTGTTCAAGACCAGGACCTCTGAATTATCCTACAACAGAACAATTAACTAAACCAACACAAGCAGCAGGAGGTTAGTCATATTGTAAACACGACTCCAAAAACTAATGAAAAGACCGTAAATGCAAAGTTATTCCATGATTTGAAAACCACGTACGCAAGGATTCATGCAGATAACACCAATATATAAAGAGCCTGAAGCAAATCAGTAGTGCAAGGATTCATAAGCAAGCAGAGCAAAAAGTAAAATAAAACCAAGCTAAAATAATACAAAGCATTGAAGAGCACACCCTGAGACCACTCTGAGAAAGCTAGTAAGTGTTAAAGAGCTCATCCAGCCCTACTTCTGATCTCCTGCATGTCAGCCTGAGAAAGCTGTGCAGTCATCCAGGAAAGTGATGTATCCAGGTTAAAAGCGAGGGCTTGTCTACACAAAGATGAAATCCCAAAATAGCTTGGATACTAATCGAAAGCACAAAATCATTACAGCTCATTTTGCCAAGCAACGGGCTGATATGTCCCAGTCAGCTCAGCATGCAGACACGTTATGCGTTACCTGGGATTAGTCACTGCAAGCAGAGCATGAGCTCTTAGTCCTAGAAGTGTGCTCAGATATAGTACATTACCCAAGACTGATGGAAGACAATTCCCTGTCCTGAATGTGTTGATGGCCTAATATGTCACACAAGCTCTCCTTTCGAGCTGCCTCATGGACTTCTCCTTATCCAAGCTGACACATCCATAATGGCACTGTTCTGCTAGGGAAGTTATCAGAGGAAAGAGGCTTAGGCTGGGATGCTTTACAGCCAGCAGTATGTGAAGCCACTGCTTAGTCACACATCAGGTGACTCCAGCCCCTCTGCCCCTGCTCATGCAAGCAAGAGCCACAAAACCAAAGAAAATAAACCAGGAGCAGCTAATGTTAGTGAAATCCATTTGCAACCATTTGCACAACATAGCCACACTTATCCACTGTTGTTCAGATACATTCATCCTTAACAGTTTCCTGTAATCCTAGTATGGGGAACCAGACATTACTTCAGATCACTAAAGCCTCTGATTGTTGTGTGTCCCCCATCATACTGGCTCATGTACCGGCCCAGCAGCCTGCTGTGACCAGTGAAGCAGCAGAAATCCACTTTCTTAACAGAGAAACCCAAATAAGTTGGTTTTCCCTAGACACCAGCAGCCCTAAAGGAATGCATAACTGCTCTTCTAGGGAAGTGAAACTTCCAACGCCATAAGTTTTTCTGCCTCAGATAGATACTGGTCAGGAACAGTCCAAGGTCTTCTCTTTTAAACACTTCTAAAGTCCTCTTATCCATCACTGTATCCCAAAGAGGTCTGTTTTATCCATACATCTCACAGGATCCCCTCCTCCACTGTTAGAGCAATTGGCTATTATGGCTGTGCTTTTGCAACAAATCCTTGAACGTGACACTTCTAAAGGAGTACTTTTTAAGAGTTTATTACTGTTGGATTACAGCACAGCTCTGACTGCTGCAGCCCCAGGGACGAGGTAGTGATTTCTGGCTGGGATCAGAAAGAGTCCAATCATATCCAGTGCTGCCCCTACAAAAATAATCAGAGACTGGAGGAAAATATATACATATACACAATTACAGCAGTTTATAGCTTGGAAGTGCTTAGAAAACTGTGATAGAGCTATGAGAAAAAATTTCCCCCAGAAAGGCTATGCATTACAAGTTCTGTGACATTTTGGAACAAAGTTCCAACACAGTTACTTGGTTCAAGCCCTGTAGTCACATCATCACAGCTCCCAAAATCCCATGAGATGGCATCTCATCAGTAAGGTCTTATGGCACACCCACACCACATGCAGTCACTAATAGCCCATACCAGTCAACAGACTGGTTTCCCATAATTCTCCCAGCAAATCTGGGAGGAGAAAGCCTAAGGAAGAAGCTAAAACTGAGGGCAAACAAATCTTGAATAGATGAGGAAATAGTTTGTTTCAGTTGTAAATCTTCATCCACCTCCAGACAGAAAACGCCACATTGCCAAATGATCGGTTCCTTCACACAAAGATTTTTTGTCACTGTTTTGGGATATGGTTGTTAAACTGACAACAGTGGCCTTATAAATACAACACTGGGAAATATTTCCAGGAATATTCCTCAGCAGAAAGCAGCAGCAGGGGAGAACAGGACCCACAAGCAACCACTGCTAATGCTCAGCCCCCATTTTTCCTTCACTGACTCCCTGCACTCTTCAGTTTGGGCACTGGAAAGAGGAATAGAGATCAGCAACTTGCTTCTTCACACTATTTTCCTCACTGGAGACATTTGTCAGACATCTGTGTACCCATTTATTGAAAGCCTCCCACTGTGGACATCCGTCATCCACTATGGGTAATCTTCCCTGGTGTTTATCCCCCCTAATTACTCATGGCTTCAAGAAAATCTAGACTCAAAACTGTGCCTCTTAGCCTATCTATTGCCATTCAGCCTCTGCCACAGTCTCAGCTCCATATATTACAATCATATCTACCCCATCTTCTAGTTCATTCCTCAAAATCTGACTACTACAGGACCCAGGAGAGACTTCCCTGAACCTCCAGTTACTACATTCACCCTCCAGTTACTACATTCACCCTAGTGGACAGGGAAGCATCATTAATGAATCCAAGGATGTACTTGAAGTCAATCTCCATCCACCTCTAACCAATTTCACCCCATTGACTACTCAAGCCTCTGTATAAAAATACTATTTTCATTCAATTCAATTAAGACCTGCTGGAAACACCTACTGTGATAAGTGCCCTCTTCTGTTTAACTTCTCAGATCTTGAAGGACACGTTTTACGTTACTGAGCTCTCAAATGACCACTGGAAAATACAAGGAGATCCATGTCAGATTTAATAACTTCTGAGAAGCACTAAAGACACGGCAGCAGGAATTTGAGTGGGGTCAATGCATCCCTTGAGAAGGCATTGCTGAGGAGGTGAGAGAAGAACATCAGAACCTTTGGTAGCACAGTGGTCCTAGGGCTGAGAACTGCCCCAACCCAGACTTGAGCAGCTCGGGGGGGGGTTTACTTATCCACAAGCAATGTTTGTCACACCTGGAAGATTTCTTCACTCTTCCTGAATATCACACCTTGTCTAATATCTTCAGATTAGGACACCAAAGGAAAAGACCGTCCCCTCCTCCCCACCAATCCAGTTTTCATTCATCATAAATATGACCTATTATTATGTCAAATGGCTTTGGCCTAAACTGTTTATTTTCTCCCAGCATGCCACAGTTAGAAGCTTTAAAAACAACACAATTTCCACTTTTATTACATTAAACCCCTTAGTAAATCCCTGAGACAGAAAACATCCAGAATTAGCACTTCTCCACCTGTTTTTCTCTGAGAGAAGAAGGTCTGTACAAAAGCACAACGCCTCCTTGGCAGCAGGAAGAGGAGGTCCTGATCGAGTGCTCCCCAACCCAAGCATCCACAGACCCTGAAGCCAGCAGGGCACTTCCAAAGGAGTGGATGTCCCCAGGCTACCCAGTGTTTGTCCTTGTTGCACATTTGCCACTCTTCCCCATTCTGATTATCTCCATCTGCTCTATTTTGCCTATGACATGGAAGACAACACAGCAGAGAGAACAAATTTAGCACCATGACAGAAACTGTTATTTATTAATTTCCACCAGGCTCTACATCTGTGCTTCCACCATATCAAGTTACTTATTTTTAGTACACTTCTGTTTCTCTTACGATGTAGGTAAATTATTATTATCTCTTGCTCTACGGTTGAAGCAAAAGCTCATTCATCAATACCAATGTTGGACAGTCATTTCCTGACAAAACCTTGTTTTAATTGACACCTGGGCTTCTCAGTGACTATGGGACAAATCTAATTATCCCCTTAGCTTGTAGAAACCACACACTTTAAAAATGAAATCTCCCATTTTAGATGAGACTATTTTAACCATGGAAGCATGCACGCTATGACAAAAGACCAAAACACAACCTTCAAGGCCACGTGGTAATGTCTTCATAGGAAGAAATGCATGGCAGTTGCATTTAACTTTTTTAAGCTAGAGAATTTCCCAGAACTGCTAGAAAATAGCAGGTAGAGTAAGCTTGTCCTTGAGACGTCTTCAGTGATGTTGAAAACACACAGGATTCTTGTTTTTATGAGCACAGGATGACTGGTAGTGTTCTGTGTCACACATTAAACTGGAGATTTATGGGGCCACTGCAGTAACAGCACTGAAGTCTCTAGCTGTCACCCCTCTTCCTATTTTGTTTCCATATTAGGGTATGCTGGCTCTGGTTGCTTGGCCTCCCCACACTCAGGCTGGTCCCCAGTTCACACACAGCACCCTGGGTGATGCTCCTGCCTGGGGCTCAGTCTGGGACACCTCTGGTCAGGTTTCTTCTTACAGAAATCCCTGAGATGTCCCAGGACCATAATGTTTCAGTATATTAAGGTCTTAAGGACTTAAGGACTTGCACCTGGGACAGTACAAGCTAGGGGGATGTAAATATGGAGCATAGCCCTGCCAAAAAGGACCTGGGGTTACTGGTGGATAGCAGCTGGACATGAGCCATCACTGTGCCTTCACCAGCTGTACCCTGGGCTGCATCCAAAGCAGTGTGGTCAGCAGGGCGAGGGAGGGGATCCTGCCCCTCTACTCTGCACTGTGAGATCTCACCTGGAGCACTGCACCTGAGAGCAGCCTGTCAGTATCTAAAGAGGGGCTGTAAGAAAGAAGGGGACAGACTCCTTAACAGTGTCTGTTGTGATAGGACAAGATGAAATAGTTTTAAACTAGAAGAGGGAGAAACAGACTGGATATAAGGAAGGTTTTTTTACACTAAGGATGGTGAGGCACCAGCACAGGCTGCTCAGAGAGGTGGTGGTGCCCCATCCCTGCAAACACCCAGGGTCAGACTGGATGGGGTCTGAGCACTGATGGACCTGTGGATGTCCATGTTCATTGCAAGCGAGTCAGACCACATGGCCTTAAGGGTCTATTCCAGCTCCAATAAGTGGTTGGGGCTGTGTCCAAAGCCACTGAGAAAAAACAAAAAGAGAGCATTCTTACACTAGTCCATAATGCACAGAGAAAAAGGAGAACAAGAAAGTTCTCCTGCATTGATTTTCCACACCAGAGGTGGATACTTCAGGTGACCTGTGCAGGCTCACACATGAAGCCTGTGACAACTGCACTTAGCCCTGACAGCTACCACCTGCTTTTACATGACGGCCCACCCTCCCCAAAGGAAAGCTTGCAGTAACCACAGGTTTCTTTCAGAACTGAAGACCTTTTGCTTCAGTCACTTAAACTGGCAGCTACATGCAGTCACTCACATCAGGGTGTAAGTGGTGTGCCGTTGTTACTGCTGAGGTTCAGCAAAGTACACTTCATTATAGTTGAAAAAGAAAACGAAGCTGGGTTAGAAAAGAAACCAAATGTTTGCTTGGTTTTCTTTAAAGAACAGTCATCACGGCTGAGCAGTGATTTCTTAGCCAGCTAATGATCCCTATTTCTGGCAGCAGGCTTACCTGTCACCTTTCAGATGGAGACAGGATTTAACTTGCAGCAGAGCAAAGTCCAATTGCCACTTTAAAACTACTATTTAAAAAAAGGGTATATATTCCCACACAGTGTCAGCCTGTTGGTTAAATTGTGATGCATTTTGCATGAGCATAAGACAGTTTCACAGTGTTCCCTATTCAGTAGCACTACAGGCAGAGTTCAGATGCTCAGGCCATATAGAGAGACTCTCCAGACACAGTTATAGCAGTGGTAAATCAACTGCAAATAAGGCAGAAAAGCTGCAAGTTTTAGGAATGATGTTAGGAATCAGTAATAAAAGCTAACGGAATCATGAACTTGAAGTTTGGGTTGTTTGGTGTTGGTTGGGTTTTTTTTGAGGTTTTTATTAACATGATATAAGGAGGGGGATGCTGGCACACAGGGAGGGAAAAAGAAAAAAAAAAATCTCTGTGGAGGGAACAAAATGCCTTTGCAAGACCCCAAGGCAGTAGTGAAATGCTCAGACACCTTGTCCCCAGCTGGACACTCACAGAGCCACTGGTTTGTGCTGATAAAGGCACAAGCACAAATTTGAAAGACAGAGAACAATGACACCGCTAAGAGGAGTTGAGCCTCTGAACTCACTGGTGTGGCATAACCAAGCCCTAAATCAGGGCAGATGCATCAGATCCCAACAAGAGCAGTAGTGGAATTTTATGCACTCATACACTGATTCACCTGTGTGCGTTACCTAATACAGATTACTGCAAGGCCCTGACTCATTGATCTAGACAAAGAGATGAAAGAGATGAACCATAGGGGGAGATGTAAAGTTATTTGTTTTCCACAGAGCAGTGATGTGTAATGACCCATTAGATACAGATGTAGAAAACAGAAGTGATGGAAAGAGCTGGAACATTAACTGGAAGCCCTAGCAAAATATAAAGCCATTGTAGTTGCACATAAGCTATCGATCTAGAGAAGCAGGTATAAGTCAATATCATGCCATTGATTTCAATTGAGATGTAGCATCCCTAACCAGCTGAATGAAGAGAGCTTGCACCTTCTTCCAGGTGGTCTTTATTTGACAAAACAGGGTAAGGAGAGAAGAAATGAAAGTGCTTTGCTCATGCTATGATCCTGAATCCTGCCAGCAGGTCTTCAGGACCAGAGGAAGTGAAGACAAGGTGACCATGAGAGCAGGGAACAGCAGTCAGTGCCTCAGGCTGGGTCTCTGAAACCCAGTGCCCAGACCTCATGACAAAAATGGACTCATGATAGGAATGTTTCTAGAAAGTGCATGATGCTTCTCATTTTGCAGGGCAGGAACTCTCCCTACTTCCTTGGCTTTGCAGGATGCGTGTTTTGGCTCTGGCATGCAGCCTGTCTTCACACCCTCATTTATTTCTAAAAAATAATCTTCTCGTGTGACCTTTACAACTTTAGCCAGAGAGGAGATTTCACACAGACATTCCCAAGGGCTGTTAAAGTTTTAAGAGAGAAAAGAAGGATATCAGACACTGAGACCACCTAAAATCCCATTGAAGAGCCTGGCAGCTTGCTCTTGTTTTCTCTCAAGACACATGTAGCTGTCAGGACTGTGACCTTCTCAACACACTGGTGATTCCTAATGACTACAGTGTGAGCAGGACAGCTGAAGGCATGATGGATAAGCTGTGTCACAGGTTTTAAAGCATTCCTCATTTTTATTGGAGGACAGGGGTCAGATCGATACGCCTCTGTAGTCCGCCCTCCTACAGTTTTCAAAGGATTTCAAATGAAACTCACAACAGACAGCTGTAAAAGCACAAGCTAGACGTACTTGGAGTACCAGCTCACTTACCCATACACTCAAGGAAGTAAAGTTCAGAAATAAGGAGTCACAGTGATGGAGTGCATGCAAGACAGTTCCTGCTCACCATGAAGAACGGCTTTCAGAAGAGCCCTAATACTGTCATGATCACTGAAGTTGAGCGCTTCTGTTTCTCTTGGCCTTCTCTTTATGTTTGGAAATAACTACAAAAAACCACCAGAGCAAGGCAGCTATTAATTACACCATCACAGTATATTGATTGTTCACACCTTTAAAAGAAATCACAATAGGATGCAGTAGCTTTGAATGAGGCACTGCCCAAGTCTCAGGACGAGCTGGCTGGAATTTCCATGTTCTCAGGAAATTATGCAGAAGCAGCTAACAAAACACTGCTAAAGAGTAAAACAGGGACTTCTGCTTACCCCAAAACTGTCTCATTCCACCCAATAAA
Organism: Cyrtonyx montezumae; assembly: GCF_038088225.1. Classification (NCBI taxonomy): domain Eukaryota; kingdom Metazoa; phylum Chordata; class Aves; order Galliformes; family Odontophoridae; genus Cyrtonyx; species Cyrtonyx montezumae. The sequence continues at coordinate 3,565,849 of NW_027071826.1, forward strand.
GAGAAAAGAGCAGAAAAGAGAAGGACAAAACAGCAGCTGTCAGATGTTCCTGAGGCACTGTAATTATGAAAATATTATTTCATGTTTTGCAATAGTATTTTCCACAAGAGAAACACTTGCTCAGAGTTTTAAAGTCTCATCTTATTACAAGAATTTGTGATCACAGTGCATTCCAGGAGTCAGATGAATAAATATAGCCCTCTATAACTTTATGCCTTAAATATCTTTCTTACCTCCTTTGTTTTGTAGTTACGGAACATTAGAAGGGGAGCATCATTACACACAGACAAGCACCTACACAATACAGCCATTTGCGCTGTGTCTCTTCCTCATCATTTCTCTTTTGTGGTATCTAGAGATGTCTATTAAGCACAGAAAACACTATTTTCCATTATCCAACAAATGAAAATACCTATAACTCTTAAATTACAACCAGATCACAGAGACGAGTCAGAAAAAAAGCCTACTGAGATGAGCTGACAGCCCATTTGTCCTTTTCCAAATCTGCCACGCTGGAGCACAAGAAAGCAGATAACAGACTCAATGGCACCTAATGTGCTTGCTTAACTGCTGCACAGAATAGCTGCACTGCTCCAAAGAGACCTGAAACACACCCTGCATCAGCATCCTCCACATCAGAAAACATGGTCTATGGGGCAACACCAACCTACAGCACCAAGCACCCTGGCCTGACATAGGGAAGATCCCTCTACAGTGTGGCCTGAATAAACAAACATTAGTCCATCCAGAGCAAGAAAATATTTGCCAGGCTATAGTTCTCAGCAGAAAATTAGCTGTAAAGACCCAGTTCAGTCTGAAAGGACAGAACTGAGGCCATGAACGTTTCTGTATTGCCCACAGCTCCTTCAAGCCATTCCAGTAGCTTCACTAGAGGCACAGCAAAGCTCCAACAACTACCATACCCAACTATATGACACAAGATCCCAGCTAGAAAGCAAGAAGAAAACTGTCACATTTCCTGCAAATCAGAGTAAGCCAGAAAGACAGGCCAAGAGAAGAAGAAATAGAAATATTTGGACGAGGGTACGTTTATGTGACCAGAGACTGACAGTCCACAAGCCAGTGGATTGAAAATAATTATTTAAAGCCACCCCCCAAACCACACCTGGGGGATGGAAAGGAAGGTCTTGGGCTCAGCTCCCCATTTCTGACAGAGGCACAAGCAGTCCCACCCCAGGTCTCCTGCAGCAAAGGGACATCACACATGGGGCAGCATCACAGCAGCCTCTCAACTCAATGACTTCAAAAGCAAATCTGAAACCAATCATAAAATATCCTAAGCTACAAGAAACCCATGGGTATCACTGCATCCAAATCCTGGCTGTGTATAGGACCACTCAAAATTCAAAGCAGTTCTGAGAACATTACCCAAATGCTCTTCAAATTCTAGCAAACTGAGGTCAGGACCAGGGGAGATGAGGGTTAAGGATGGATATAGAGAAAGTGGATAGTAGGCCACTCTTTTCAGAAAGAGTAACAATGCACTAGCATAGGGTGGCCAGAGAGCAGTGGGGTGTGACACTATAACACGATGGAAAGCACAGCAATAGCAGCAGGGTAGCACAAACCTAGGCTGCAGCAAATGAGAACAAGCCCAAATACAGCAGATGGGGGCACAGAACAGAAAGAAAAAAAACTACTTACCTTTGGAGGACCTCCAGCAAGCAGAGATCTCCAGCAAGATACACCGACCACCACTGCCAACCTTTAAATGAGGTCTGGGAAGGGGTGGATCCTGGCTCCAGCCCTTCCAGTCACTTAGGTTCATTGCATGAACCTGAGCTCCCTTGGATTGGCCCTGCATTCCCACCAGGTGCTCCATCACTGCTTCAGGCCATGACTTAGTGTATCCAGGACATGGGGTTACTGTCCCTAGAAGTGCTCCAAAACCTTGGAGGTGTGGCACTGAGGAGCGTGGTCAGCGGGCACGGTGGTGACAAGATGACAATTGGATTTGATGATCTTAGAGGTTTTTTGCAATCTTAATGATTATATATTTTATATTTATATAAAATCAGGGAACAGTGGTAGCCAGATTGGGATGAATGGGGAAACGTGAGTAGAACTGAGATTTTCTTTTGCTAGAAATCAGGTCAGGACAAAGGGAGGGATGAGGGCACATGGTGGAGCTCTGGGAAGATGAATCCCAGGCCAGGGCAAATGCTGGGAACACCAACACTTGTACTGTGGTACCCAGCAGGCACTCAGGAGCACAGCAGTGGTGCCATGCCCTGTGCTGCTGGTGGGACAGGCTTCCCCACGGTTACTTTGAGGTGCAGTGAGGTTTTCCTTGGGCTGCCATGAAGCTTTCTCCTCTCTGAGCTAAACAAATCAAGAGATATTCCACAAGAATCTGTCCCCCAACAGTTTAAAATATCCATCACTCTAGAGACTTTGTTTTTTGCTGCACATGAGAGGTTCTCCCTGGATCTAGAAAATGGAAAGGAAAGCAAGCAACAAGAGTGCTTGCAGTATACAAGACATCGTACACTGCCTGTATTGTTGATAGGGCAACCCAGCTACAAGGTCAGCACAGGTAACCAAGAGCACAGCATGCAGAGCAGGTGAGACCACTCCACACGTCAGGGAGGACAGCAGTGTGCCCTGGGGTCTGGGCTGCCTGCCTTGATTGTGAGTGCACCCACCAATGGGCCCCAGGTGGAGCCTCTTCCCATCAGCTGCATCAGGCCTATCTGTGGCAAGAGGCAAAAATGCCTAGATAATGAGAGTAACACAATTAGAAATAATTAGCTGAATGGGAAATCTGTTCCCAGCCAATTAATGGTAAGAGGCAAGGTCTGCACAATAACGAGTCAGGACCATATTTAGCTGTTCTCAGCTCATCCTGCTTCCACTAACAAGAAAGCAAAGGAACAAATTGTTTTTTCATTAAAAATAATTGGATAACAAGTACCATAGCAGCTATGGGAACCTGAGAGGGGAACTGGGCTCACGTGCCTATGGACAGTACAAAAATTGTCCTGAACAGTCTTTTTCCACAGTACAGAAAGAGGCAGCTGCACACATCCTGCTCATGCAGGAGATGGGCATGGGTCCCACTGCAGCCAAGGTTAGGAAAAGGGTGTTGACCTTACTGGCTCGGTTTTCAAAGCTATAAAAAGAAAGCCAGTCTGGTGGTAAAACACTCACATGGATCATATTCTTGGGAACAGCCCAAATATATGTCTGGTGAAGGGCTCCTGGAGAGTGAAAATTTCTCCAGGCCTTTTGGGGGGACTTGCACCCATTCATTCAGTTCCTAGCACAGCCTCATCAGTTGCCAGGTATTCAATCACTGCACACTAACCTGTGGGATTGGCAGCTGAAGCAGGCCTGACCCATCAGCAGCCTTTAAACATGCACACATTGCCCATCAACATCAATATTATAATTAATATATTAAGAAATAAAATAAGTGTTGTTACTTATATACGTTAGCTGTATCATATATTTTATATGCAGCCCAAATCGATTCCTCTTCACTCAGTGAAGCCCAGACAAACTAAAAGGTTGGACACCCATCAACTAAAGCAAGAAGTGCTGCATCACAATTGTTTGACACTGGTGTCTGGGTGGTGTTCATCATCACAATGGAAGAAGCCAATGTTTTTGTCAAAATACCCAAGTATCCCACAGGATAATTCACACATGGAAATGGAGACAGAATTCATCAAATAAATTGTCTACAAGGGACAGTTTCCCCTGAGCTTTGGTAGAAAAAGCTGCTGGAAATAGAGAATAAACTGTCAGCATCTCACTTTCAGATACGAAACGGGAGCTGACAAGGATGTGATTTATGGAGAACCAAGGCCTATTTGGGGACAGATCAGTACACAGGAGCTGTGCCAGAGGAGGTGAAAGCAAGGGACTCAGCTCGGTTCATCATCAAATTGCAAGAGCTAACATTTTTTAAGACCATGAAGTAGGCAATGACCTTCCCCTTCAGAGTCTAAAACTGTTTCTGAGTTGAGCCTTTTAAAAACAAAAAGGTATATTTTTGTCTCAGTACAATATGTCCAAGATCTTATCTACAACCTAGTAATTCACTGGGAAAGATCTTGGGTGAAAAGATTTAGGAGCACCGCTTGCCATGTATGAGCCTGTGCTTACAAATACTCATTTAGAAGCTCAGAGTTCACCTTGACCTAGAATATATAACTGTGATAACAAGGCATTAAATACAAGGCTGCTCCAATGCACGAGGCAGCACGCTTCCTCTTGGATGAGGGTGTTGAATAGAGATACATCAAGCCATCCCATTTACATTAAATATTCTTGAAAATTATAGCTGTTTCCTTCAAGCTCAGGCTGTGCCATTCATATGGATCTGTGAGGTTTAACCAGAGGCACCCGACTTTTCTAGGGTACCACTGGGGACAAGTCTCCCATGAAGACTGCAGTGGCACAATCACATTATACATTTTGTGTCAATCTGTTGTATTACCCAGCAGTTTCTTTGACGATGTGGATTATTACTAGCTGGGGGCACAGTGCCTCAATATCATTGAGGTAAAGCAAGATACACTGAGCAGTCATATTCATCACAGAGTGCTGTGGCTCTCTGGCCAGAAAATATTCCAAACATTGAAGACCAGGGGGTGACGGTAAGAGAGAGAAAGAGAGGACCTCAGGATGGGGAAGTCACAAATCCCAGCTGAGGCTTCTTCCAGCTATGGAGCTCCAGATCCACCTTGGCTGAGGTGGTTTGGAATATGAGGAATGTTTAGATGCTATAGGGACTTCTCAAGAGGAAACTTAAATTTAAGAAATCCCATCACTGGCTCCTTATGTTTTACTGCTGTTGGAAAACTCTCACAATGGTTTTGAAGCTTCATGTTAGTCCCAAGATCTGCTTGCTGTGCTGGTGGTTTCAGTCTCAGCTTCCATCCCATCCTGTCCTGTTCTCTGCAGCTTCTGCTCTTTAGTGAAGAATGTTGCTTAAGAAACACAATTATGGTTGGACTAGATGATCTTGTAAGTCCTTTCCAACCTAATGAATCTATGAATCTCTGATAGTGCAACAGTGCAAATCTTGTTCTGGCTCCAGAGAGGAGATATCTCCTTGAGCTGGAGCATATTAAGCACTGCATCAGCACAGATGACAAAATATCAACACTGGAGGGCTTTGTGGTGGAAGAAAGAAAAGTTCCAACTCCGTCACACCCCACAGTGAGTCAGGGAAGGGATGTTCAAAACAGTGGGAAAAAAACAAATGTCCACAGGCTGTAGACAGCACACATAAACTAGAGAACATTGTGGCGCTCCTGGTAAATGGTGAGACTGTGTAAGAGCTCAAGATGTACAGGACAGAAAATGGACTCAGTCATATCACATCACACCACCAAGCAGCTAGCATGTCCCTGTTGTTTGACAGCAGGTTTCCACCATGGACTGTCCATGCCATTTATGGGATGCACGCTAGCAAGGTAGGCTTTCTTTGTCCTGTTCACACCCCAATATTCCATCATTCATAGTGAGAGGAGGATGGAAACTCACACACTTAGATATTTACAAACTGGCTGAGAAACGGTACCACTGTTTCTGGTTCCTTAATCACTTAAATAGTGACAAGAGTTAACAGTCCTTGAAGCTTTCCTAGCAAATGTTCCTTGACATGCCATTTTCTGTACATCTCAATGACAGATGGGGAGCAAGAAGTCACTTTATGACAAGCTTTCTCAATTATTTAATAAGGCAGATTCTAATAACTAGGGGAAATCCCCTGGAGAAATGATAGAATAAATACAGTTTCCCTTTTATTCCATGTATAGCTAGACAGGAAAATGGACCACCCCCCACCCCCCATTGCTTGCCAGATTAGCTTCTGGGATAGTGGCTTTCTATATTTTTCAGTGTAGTTCTGGACTCTTGAAATACAAGTGAAAGCAGTAAGTAAAAATGAAAGGTGTCCTTTTCTAAAAACATGGTCAGTAACAGCTGCTGTTGTAACAAGAGGGGGAAGAACTCTGTGCATAAAGCACAGTGCTGAACCCTGTCAGCTTGCCTTCCTGCACAGACCTGCACACGCAGAATGCCTGCTCCCTCACCTGCTGCACTGTGACACAGGGCACGTGTGGATGTGGTACAGGGAGCACTCAGGCACCCTCATACGTCCCACAGGATGTAGCTTCAATCTTTGCACAGCTACACAACAGAGCTGCTCATCTGCACTGGGAGCAATATCAGACATAGGCCAGGGTAATTATACTGCTGGAAGTGCATGTTTTGCTATCTTTTATTTCCCTGCCCATTCATTTGAAGCCAATATACAGCAGTAGGACACATACAGCAGAGGCACAATTTTTGCATTGCGAACATACAGGCATATGTGTGCTAGAAAAAGCAGGCTGTGATATATGCTGGTCTCAGTTCAATGCTTATATCTCTTGAAAGGAACACCACGCTGAGCATGCCAAATGCAGAGAACATAAATCTGAGTGCAACAGAAAGGCACTTGCTTTAAGCCAAGGACACCTTCAGCCCTCTCCCCATGCCAACCTAACATCCAGTTACTGCCCAGCCTTCCCCTGCCCATTTAGCAAATGGGAGCAGGAGCTGGGAGTGCTAAATGGTTAATCCAGGCTGTTTGTTGGAGAGATGTCTTCACAAATGTTATACCATCTGGTGCTCCGTGCAAGCTGGAGGAGTGGGTGCTCTATTTTCATAACAATACGCCCTTCTACTCTCTCACTGATTAATAACATGAAGCTGTTTTGCCTTTGTTCTTCTGTACTTTAAAATATTTGTATGAAGTCTTATCAATGTGAAATCCAATAATTATCTCCAGAGCTGAGTCAATGGGTTCTTTGGGCAGAGAAGTAGCACATTAAACCAAACAGTAAAAAGCTCAGTGGAAAGCATCTCCCCACCAGCCTCAAAATCACTGACGCCCATTTTCAATCCGGCACTACGATGCCCATGAGCCTTTCACTAGATGTAGTTTGGGAGCAAGAAGGGCCAAACTGATACAAAGCCTGGGGTAGAAAGGAAGGTGAAAGTCATCTACTGCCAAGCCTCCTCCATGGGCTGTTAGTCACAAATGTGCTTTCCCATAAAAGAGGTATTTAGGAAACACCAGGGAAGGAGAAAACTCAGAGCAAACAGCGTGCATGTCTTAAAGTCAGAATAGTGGTCCCCAAGCCCCTGAATTCAGTTTTAATATAATGTGTATATTCCTGATGTGAACTAAACTGAGAGTAGATCTGTGTAATGTCACGTCTGTCTGCAAGTGTGTTAATGCCAGCCCCTCTTCAGCTATCAATAAAAAAAACAAGATAGAATGTCTGCTGTTAGGTTTAAACCTATCATCAGAGGCAAGCTCCTTCATCCATGTGACAATCAAGAAGATTCAGCTCATTCAGGGAGAAACTTTTTTGCTCCAGCAACGAGCACCTTAAGAAGAACAGGAGGAACAGCTAAAAATGTACAACTTCAAGGCCAAATGCCACTTTAAATAGCACACTTTACCATAAAACCGTAACAAATGAATACAATTAATAGGCAGCTTCACATGAAATGCTCTAAATACTTAAATACTCCCTCACAGGAGACTTGCTTTCACCAAGCTGCTCCATTTTGATGCAGGAAGGCCAAATGAAATGATATGTTTTAGAGAGAACTGCTGGTGATAGGTGAACAGTTGGACTGGATGATCTCATAAAGTCTTTTCCAGCTTTGGTGATTCTATGATTTTCCCCTCCACACAGCACCCATTGGATTTCAAGCAGCAGGATGACAACAGCACAGTACATCCAACATCAGTTTTGGTCAATTTTGCCAAAGACACCCCACCTTCCTCCCAGCAGCCACTGGCAGAATTTTTTTTCCTGAGTTTAGCTTCCCCTATCCCTCTTTTACCTGTTGCATCCATGACAAAGTTCCCAAGAGCAAAGGAAATGACCCCAGTCAGGCACTAAAGAAACAAATCCTCCACCAGCTCTTTTCTATCTGACAGTTGGGATGCGAATGCTTCACTGGCTTTACTGTTTAGTCATGAAACCTTCATCATAAGTGTCATTCAGCTTTAACTTTGCAATAAGGTAATTATAGCACCAGGCTTATTAAAAACAGACACCATCACGGCCGACGTTGACTGATGCAGGTTGGAGCTCGAAGTTGACAGCCAAGTAGGATGAGCAAGTGCATCGGGGTGCTAACGACGTTATACTGCAAATGCTGTTTATTTTCTGTCAGCTCTAAACTATGCGGTAAATAACACATTATAAAAAAAAAAAAGAAAAAGAGAGATCCAGAAATAACATTAGGTTAAAATGGAATCATCAATTATCCCTCTTCTTCAGCTTTCGGAAGATTTCTTTTTTTTACTATTACTTTTTTTTTAATCCTGAAGTGCTTGTGTAGGGTTTTTTTTTTTTTCCCTTATTCATTAATTGCTTTCTTCTGACTTCTATGTTCTGCTTCAGTGCCCATAAATCAATGTAAAAAAGATAAAATGCTACTATTATGAAATGAGTGTAAAACAGTATTTAAATAAATTCCCTTTAGCACACAGAGCCAACCATTTTTCTCCACCTCAGCTCCCAAAACATCCACTCCTGCTGAGAGAGAGCAGAATTTTCTTACTCCAATGCAGACCTGGGCTGCTTTAAAACCCCCTCAGGTAAGCACACCAGAGAGCAAGCCTGAAGTCCCATGAGTCATTTTCTCCCTCTACCCACAAAGGAGACTCCTGTACTCATTTCACCAGCGCTTGATGTACAGTGATGGGGCACTGTAAGAAAGAGGGCAATGGACCCTTCAGCAAGGTCTGTTGTTTCAGAGAAAGGAGAAAATGGTTTCAAACTAAAAGACAAAATATTTAGACTAGAAATAAGGAAGAAGTTTCTTACAGTTACAGGCAGTGAGGCACTGCACGGGTTGCCCGGAGAAGAGGTGATGCCCCAGCCCTGCAGACACCCAAGGTCAGGCTGGATGGGTGCTCCGAGCACTGATGGAGCTGTGGGTGCCCCTGCTCACTATAGTGGATTTGGCCCAGATGGCCTTTATGGGTCCCTTCCAATCTAGATCATTCCATGCTTCTATGGCTACAGTAACACCATGCAGCTGGACATGGCAGTGCCAGAAGGACCTGCCTGGAAGCTCCCAAAAAATCCCTAGTGGGAAGGAGGTTGTTGGGTTTTTTTTTTCCCCCTCCCAGAAATCAGCTCATTTCTCCTGAACAGGAAATGAAATACCATGAACCATCTCTAATGTGAACAGAAGCACTTTGTACACTTCTCTCAACCGCAGTGAAAGGGCTGACACACTCACAAAAAAACACCAGGAAAAATGCACGTGTCACTTGAATTAGCTCTGCCTGGAAATTCTTCAAAGTGCCAGGATGAGCAGTGGGCATTCATCTACATCCGAATATATGTGAGACTCCATTAATGTCAATAATATTTTATTTAAATAAAAGAGCTTCAATAACATTTATATACTCTATTCCACCGTCTCCAAAATGATTTGATTTCTCCTATGTATTTAATTTTTTAAAATATTAAGGTTTATATTTAAAAAAAATTAAATACATTTCCTAGGGGGAAAAAATAAAAGCCCAATTCAAAATAAAGTAATTCAATTCCCCCAAAGCAAACGAGTTCCTGGAATTGGTATCACAAAATTTCATTTTTACTCTATTCCATTTCAGAATGGAATTACTTTAAGTGGCAGAACTTCTTGGAAAACAGTTTTCTGATTGCCAACCAAGAGTAAATGATCATATTGCCATTTACACACCTGATCCCCAGTGGGATATCCCCATGGTGCTCCTCACCACCAAAACCATGGGGCACAGGTCCCACCCAATCAATATCAAGGGCACTAAATATTAATCACAAAATTTGTCTGCACAGGAAATACAGCCCAGCAAGTTTTCAGCATTCCCTGGAAGCTTTCTTTGGGACAAATGATGGTGGGATCAGGGGAAAATATTATTTGCTGCTAACAATACAGGGCAGAAAGGTCAAAAAGAGATCCAACTCCAAGTTACTCAAGTGACTGTGAAATACGTCCTCGCTGAGCCTCCATTCCTGTGAACTGCTCGTCATCCTTCCCCTCCCACTCTCTGTGCTGTTTAAGATCAATCCAGGCAAAGCTGATGTCGAGCTCTCTGACCTTTTGGGGCAGGAGATGGGGAATAGTCAGGCTGGTGTTTGACAAGCAGTCAGCACTAATCAGAATAAATTACCGCTTCTTATCTGAAGCATCCTTTTGGCAGCTTCTAAGGGCCAGTTACTATTTTAACCAGCTTTATTTTGCCATCCAGACCTGGGATATGATACATGTCACCCATCTCAAAGGTCTCCTCACACCCACCCACAGGTTTCACAGGCCCAGCAGCCTTGCACCAGGCTTGATCCCATAACAAAGGCTTTCATTGCAAATCCATTTTGGGGAAACTTTGTGTCATGCTAAACTGTTGGCTTTCAAACCCAATTCTTACAAAAAGGCTATTGAACCTATGTTTTTCTTCATTTTAGAAACACTTCCAAGTGTCAAGTTATTTTCCTCCATCAATTATCTGTCATAGTTTTGGCTGGGATAGGTGACAGGGAGCTGGGAGGGGACCAGGACAGCTGACCCAGGCACAAAAGGAGATGTCCAATGCCACACAAGTGATGTTTAGCAGTAAGAGCTGGGGTAAGGAACAAAGAAGGGTGAAAGCTGGGAGTGATCACACTTGTCTGCCCAAGAAACCATTACATGTGTTGAGCTTTGCTTCCCTGAACATGGATGAACATCTGCCTACCTAAGGGAAGTAGCGAATAAATTCCTTGTTCTGCTCCACTTAATGCATGCAAATTCTGCTTTACCTGGCCAGCTGCCTTTATCTCAGCCCACAGGTTCTCACATTTTTACCTTTCTTATTCTCTTCCCCATCCCACCAGGGGAGAAGTAGCAAGAGACTGCATGGTGCTGAGCTGCAGCGTAAACGCTGCACATTCCTCCCAACCCCAGGGAGTTGGTTGTGGTCCATCAGGCCCACTGAGCAGAAGGATTTGGGGGCTGAATTTTCATTATCTTTGACCTTGATCTTCCACACACACTCACCTCCCCCCTCCTCCCCCGCACCCTTTTTTTTTTTTATCTGACAGCCCAAACTGTGGATAGATATGGAAATCAGACCAGTATTCAAAGATGGCATCCACCATACTGTCTCCTCATCCTCTTTCTGCTAAGCTCCTTAGAAATTTTGCTCACTTTCCCCCCTCACAAAAGAATGATAAAATACCAATCAATGTAAGCAGCATGCAAGATCGTGCAATCTAATCCTCCTTGTCTTCAGAGACATTAACATCTCTGAATTCTTAACCAAGAGCTAACTCTTCATTCATCAAATTCATCAGTCATTTCAGTTGATGCAAAATATTTTACGTTATTCCCACATTCTCTGTGACTGAATTATTTTAAGAAATATTTTGAGCTGCCTACTGATGCCTTTCTCCTAAGAAAATCCCACTGCTTGAAAGAACAGTCATCATTATCCATCATGAGCACTTCTGGAGTTGCATTGCTAAAGGGAACATGATCTAGTCAGAGCTTCACACAGGAGATAGCAGAGGGACACACTCAAAGGCACACGTGAATCCAACATCCCACTCATTTGGATATCAGCTATTAGTTATTAAATATTATTAGTTATTAACTCACTTCATCTACCCAGGACACTCCTTTCCCACTAGCCTGTTACACACTAACAAAGCTGTTATGATAATCTCCCAGCCTGGGACAAATATTTGTGTGTTCTTATGCACACAGTTTGCATGTCCTATATACCAATAGTTTCACCTGGAAAATCATCTTATTTTAATGAACTGAATGAGATCCAAATAATAAAGTTTCACCTTCAAAGCTTCTTGCAGTGCAGATAAGGGATTCCCCTCTGACATCCTTCCCATCCTCAGAACTGCTGGACTACTGCAAAGCTTTCTTCCATTAGGGCTGTAAAATAGTAATTCGGTATTTCTGCTCAACTTGTACTGAAACATATGGAAGCAATTGAGAATGTTTTCAAACTCCTACTTCAAATATTTAGAAGTAATAAGCAATATTCATAGGTCATCTCTGCTTTCTGTCAGGCAACTACATTAGCACTGTCTAGGGAATTCTCTTAGTCTATCATATTTTAGATCATGAGGGTTTCTGTATAACCATTGCTGTTTGCATTTATTCATCAAAAGAATAGATAAAAAGTTCAGCAAATGTTTGGTTTTTTTTCCTGTTTACTGCAATCTTAAAGAATACATCTGAAATTCCTTCTTCTGCATTCAACAATGCCACTTATCTTCCACTGTCCCAATCACCTGTCTGCTCTGCAAGGTGATTAACTCTATGATCACTATAAAAATGTTTTATTTAGTGGATAATTGTAAGTACTGGTATCTACCATTTCCAAATCTCTTGCTTTATTATCCTTGTTCAAGAAGGTCTTAATATTTAAGTGATTTACTGATCACTTAAAATGCCAGCCTGGCCATTAGGAGGTACATTTCACTATGCATTGCCTAATTTTATAGTACATTATTTCTTTATAAACAGACACATTACTCTGAAGCGTTAATTAAACCTCTTTCCCCATTATGAACTCCATTTGGAAGACAACAACTTACCCAACAGCTTGTCCTGATGGATGGGTCTGCAAGTCCACATTTTGGCTCACACCAAAGTGTTTCCTGAAGAGTGGTGCTACCAGGGAGCATTATGCCATGGAGTGCAGTGATTTGTGGAAAGAAAAATTCTAATGAATAATACATGGCACTCGTGCTTCAGCAACCCAGTTTGCTAAATTATTTTACATCAATAACCTGGTACTAAAAGGCTCTGTTTATTATTGCAAGCCTCTAAGGCCTTTTGAAACAGAATTACATCAACCACATTTATAATACCTAACGTTTGTTAACAACCTGCAGCTTGCTCCATTGCTGGAGAAAGCCCTCTCCCAGAGGTATCATCTGAACTCATCTCTGGAGAGACTTTTTGTGCTTTTCCATGTTTCCACCAGAAAGGACACCTTGGGCAAAGGAGCAGTCCATCAAACATCCCCTTACTTACTGCTCCTAGATTACAATTAATTGAGCGCTTGTGTCCTGGGATCAAGGAAGACTAGCTCAAAAAGCCATCAGTAAGCATAGCTTGTCTCCTCACTAGGCCTTCTATACTAGAGAGATTCAGCCTTGCCTTCCCCTCCTATCACCATCACCCGTTACTACCAACCCTTGTGAAATCTGCTTGTTTCTACTAAGACAAGCACTTATCCCATGGGCTCAGTCCATTTCCCAACATTTCTGGATTCTCAAGGCTGGAAACAACCCCAGGCTTTGTGCCTTAAGCACTCCCAAGCAATGCAGTGTCACTTGGCCCCAGAAGCATCCCTCTTTTCTGATTTTCACTCCAAAGAGATAGCCTGATTTGCAAGATGGACTACAAGGAGATACAGCTCCAGTTCTCATTTCTGACTCTACTGAGTGTAGATTTCCTTAAGTGTGTACAGCCCAAGTTACTGTCTCAGAGAGGTCCTGCATTGCTTAGGAGGCCACAACATACACTCCAAAATTCAAGCATTCAGGACAGCAGCATGCCAAGCTATGTCTTGCATCCCAATGAGGAAGTCAGCATTTACCAACAGTAACCCTGCAGATGTACACACATGTTCACTATATTTAGCACAGGAAATAACCACTGTTTCTCAGGTACCTCCGTGTGGAGCTGACTGAAAAATGATTTAACAGTGCCCACTATAACTGAAAAAGCCAAAAACTATTAAAGGTTGTAGAAGTGCTGTCACAGTTGGAGGACTCTTGGCTGAGCTGAGCCAAAGGCCACCTCACAAGGATTCAGTTTATGACGAGCACAGACACTGCCAGAAATAGCAGCACACGTGCCAGCAAAAGGGAGCATTAGGCATCAGAGAAAAAGCAAATCTTGACTTTCACTCATTGTAAACTCAATAACTGCACAGGGCACCCTCATCCTGTGCCTGCAGAAAGCAGCCCAGATGGCTCCTTGTTAGCAAAGCTGTGCCACATCTTAGCTACACCCAGAGCTCCATGCAGACCTGGAAGAGACACAAAATGCATTCAACAACAAAGACAATGCAAAAGGGTTGGCAGCTCATGTTGTTCACTGGTTATCTGCATGCTCCAGAAGAAGTGAGCTGACAGAGAAGGATGTGCTGGCAGGGCTGCAGACCTCCAAGAAGAGGCTGAGCTTTTTGCACAGCACACAGGCCATGGGCACTGAAACTTGCAGAGGGAAGGGCCTCAAGATATGCCAGGAGAGGTCCAGGCTGGATATTAGGAAACATTTCTTCTCCAAAAGAGTGGTCAGGTGCTGGAATGGGCTGTCCAGAGAGGTTGAGTCACCATCCGTAGAGATGTTCAAGAAACATTCACTTGTGGTACTAAGGGACATGGTTTAGTGGGGAAATATTGGTGGGAGGTGGACAGTTGGATTGGATGATCTTGGAGATCTTCTCCAACCTTGATTCTATGTGCATGAAGCACACAAGCACCATCTGATCACCTTCCTCACAGTCCTCACTGCCTCGGGTCTGGGTGCAAGATCAACTGAAGCATATTCACTAATGAACTCTCTTAATTCAGAAACCTCCCCAAAGACAAAGGGAACTCGTGTGGGTTCAGTAGGAGAGCTACGGGAACAGCTGCAGGAAGCAATGGTTCAGCAGGGAGCTGAAGGCTTGAAACAGAGAGAACACTGGAGAACAGTAATCTTCTGGCAATGGGATGAAAACATGATGGATAAGAGCCAGAGTGCCACAGAGACAGACAGAGCAGCTCCATTGCTCCCAGAGCTTCCTGCACCCCACACCAACCAAATGGCGACTCTACTGGCATCCCAAGTCTTCCTCTAACCTCACAACCAAACACTAGTCACACCAAAACAACCCAATGGAATGAAACTACACTCCCACCCTTCATTCTAAGCTTTCTGCTTATAATGCAAAAAGCTTCAAATCATAAATTGCCATCCTCTTTCATCAGTTACATAATTACACTGCTAATTAGCAACCGACTGTAAAGTTTCATCTCAGAAGACATCCCTGGTTCAGAGCAGGGCTGAAAGCAGATGTCAGGTACTGCACTGACACACAGTCCAGAAATGAACAGCCCATGACTCCTCTTCCCATAATCAGAAGCTGTTACAGAGGCAAGCCAAGAGAAACCCAGAGCCACATTCAACTGGTAATTCGGAGGAAAAGGAATCACTTAGGAAAAGCATGCTCAGCTGCACAAAAAAAAATCCCTACCTAGGCCAAAAAGTGACAAATTGTTCTCCCCACTGTCAGAGCTAGAGAGATCTTTTCAGTGGAGCCAGAGGAACACATTATTGAGAATGAGAATACCACGTTTAACTCAGCTGAAAGACCTGGGATTGATGCAATTAACTCCCTAAAGGTGAAAGGGTAAATACAGCTGCAGTAATGAAGTAGGAGATCAAATTCCAGATCACTGGACTTCTATTTCATGCCAATGAGATCTGAGTCCAGAAGCAGCAACCAGGATCCTGCCTGCAGCCAAAGGGAGGGGCAGAGGGAAAGGAGCAAGACAATGGTGAGGATAGAGCCCCCAAAACAGTCTCAGCCCTAAAGCATCCCAATCCATAAGGCACCACACCGGGTGTGGGATGGAGTCAGCTAGATGCAACACAGCTTAAAGGGCATTTAGCAGAGGTGAATGACAGAACTATCCCTGTAACTGGGAGCTCAGCCATAGCTGTATAACCCCAAAGTTTTCTGCTGGAATACTCCCTGCAAAACTCAACACGTCTGTGAAGGTTATGTTTTGCTTGCTATACAAGCAGCAAAATGATTCACTTGTTCAGCGCTGTTAACAAAACAAAGAAAAACAGGCACAGATGGAGCACTGTTAGTTGTATTGTGGCATTGCCTGAACATTCTGAGTCAACAGTTTCCTTAGATCCAATCAGGCAAAATGCTCGTAGGAGTACTGAAGCTCCCAAGCACCTTGCTGATCAGCAGCCAGCATTCTTCAAGTCCCAAAGCAAACTCCAAAACACAGAGATATAACTTGGAATCATAGAATCATTAAAGTTGGAAAAGACCTCCAAGACCATCGTGTCCAACCATCAGTCCAAGTCCAACACTTCATCAGCATCAGGCGCTGGGGGGCTTCCTCATTATGCAAAAGTAGAAGATTTTAAGGGAAAAAGTCTTCTACAAAGAGGCACTGAATCACAGGATCACAGAATTGGAGGAGTTACATGGGAGCTCTAGAGATTGAGTCCAACCCCACTCCCCAAGCAGCTCCCTAGACCACTGACACAGGTTGCACAAAGACATGGTGGCACCCTGTCCCTGGAACACTCAAATCAGGCTGGGCAGGGCTCTGAGCACCTGATGGAGCCAAAGATGTCCCCGTTCATTGCAGTTGAACTAGATGATCTTTAAGGGTCCCCTCCAATTCTGAGGATTCTGTGATATTTGAATTGCAATGCTCTCTGCTTCACCCTCCTCTTGGAAGGTTCACAACCACAAGACAGAGTTTTCTGAATCCCACCTGAGGTCAAAAAGGAACACCCTGAAACACCAGCCTAAAGGATGGTGCTTCCTCTCCTTTAAGTATTCAGCAGCTGGAAATATGCACAGAAAGGGACAGCCTGCAGCAAGGCTCCCAGTCTATACTTAGATTAATTACTTGCATCTTAATAACTCTGCAAACCCACAGAGAATCAAGTTAACTATTTCCCCATCTGAGGTTTTATTTTATTAATGAAAGCACTGCCAGAAGGGTGACATGTTTGTTTTAATGATTCTGTTCCCCTAATTTACACAGCAGTCACTGAGGCCTTGTGTAGATTTGCAGATCAGCAAATGAACCTTGTTAGTGCGTATGTGCAACTCACACAGGCAAAAACACTAACTAGCTTGATTTGCTGATCAGCAGATTTGTACGATATTTAAATGAACGTAGAGCTCTAATTCATTAAAGCAAATCTAATGATTTTCCCCTCAGCATTTTCATACAGTCCCTCATTCCCCTACAGAAACTGTGGCAAGCGATAACTCAATAGCAGGAAAATGCTTCCCACGCAGAGCTGTGGGATAAACATCCCAAACTGCAGCAAAGAGGTAATCCTGCAGCACCTGCACCCTGTGGGAAGCACCAACAGGCAAGCAGGGACCCAGCTCCACCAGAGCCTGCCAATGGCTGCAGGAAGCTGTGCATCAGCTTCAGAAGACACATCTCCCAGCTTGTGCGTTGCTTTATACTCTTTCAGTGTTGGCACACTCTGCTCAACCCCCATTGTGAGCTTCTCCTCCCCCAGACCTCCAAACTCAAGTTGTGCCTGTGTGTGTGCTGCTTCCTTCCAGAACACTACTTCAGGAGGCAACCTCAGCCCTCCCCTTGTCGTTACAGGGACATACACATCCATCACTTGTGTTGTGTGAGCAGTGGTGGGGATCAGGGCCTCGTAGAGCTCCAGATCTTGTCTCCAGGACTCCAAGGAGGAACACGGCTAGGTTTGCAGCAGGCTGCATCCAGCCTGCAGCCATCACACATGCTTCAGCTGAGCCCCTTAACCACGACAGAAGCAGGTCAGGACTCCCAGCAGTGGGACTTCTCCCACCTCCTGCATTAGCTCCCACCCTCAGCCTTGCTATGAATTTCAGAATTGGTGTTTTTCCCCAGCCTCTCCCCAGGCACCTCCCACTGTTTTTTCCTGTACCCCCATTTGGCAGATAGCTGGGCAAAACAGATGGATAACTACCAGTAGAGGACACTTAACTCTTCCTCTGCATGAGCAGCAGTACCTTGCATGCAGATGGAACTGGAATTGACTGTCTGTAAGCTGTGGACACCTTGCAGAAAATCATTCATACCAAGTATAAAGAAAGGAAAAACACCCACTAAAGATAACAGAAGCAAGCACTGCTTGCCCAGGGGCACCATCACGCCTAAATCCAACCCAAACCACCAGCACTCTTTGCACTTGCTTCAAAGTAATCCTTCAAGAGAGCAGAAGTCATACAGCTGGTTGCACATCGCCACTGTGAAACGCATTAAGCCGTTTGATTTAATAAATGACGCAATTACAATTACACATATTAAACATGACTGCCCACTGTACAGCCAACTACCAAGCAGCGTGTTGCAGAAAAGCTGCTCTGTCAGCTTACACCAGGCAGGATGAATGAAGCAGACACACTGAGTGCTTCTAAGGGGAAGCACAGATGAGGCACATTCGCGTGTCCATCTCTATTAACTCAGGCCCTCCTTTGATTTCTGCCTTTGTGCCAGGAAATGGGATTCCTGTGAGAGAAGGCACAGAGCACATCAGCAGGCATGAGTCTCCCAGCACACACACAGCCCTTGTTCATGGCACACAGCTAGGGGTGAGCATGGGATCTCTTGTGGCATCCCTCTGCTGGAACTGCACTGGGTTCATTTAGGTATTAAGAGGAAACATACCACCTAAAAGAGAACATCTTCACACCCTTTTTTTTAATTTTCTTATCTTAAATATCCTATCAGGCTACAGGAAAGAAGGGGACAGACTCTTCAGTTGGGTCTGTTGTGATAGAACGGGGGGAAATGGTTTCAAATTAAAACAGGGAAGATTTAGACTATGTAAGGAAGAAGTTTCATACAATGGGAGCAGTGAAGCACTGGCACAGGTTGCCCAGAGAAGTGGTGGTGCCCCATCCCTGCACACACCCCGTGTCAGGGGATGGGCATCTGATGAAGCTGTGCATGTCCCTGTGCACTGCAGGGAGTGGGATCAGATGGTCTTCAAGGGTCCTTCCCAGTTCAAATCATTCCATAGACAAAACCTTGTACTTAAAGCAACCCCCTCTACCTCCTTGCTGTCCTTGCTGTGCAGGACCAGAAGCAATTAAACCACATACAGACTTTCATAATGCCTTTCCTAGCCCCAAAGCACTCCATTCCCACATTGATAGGACACACACATCCAGGAAGGAATGCATAGCTGCATGGTACACTACAGACAAACACTCCAAATCAGCCAGGAATTGCTCTCAGAATAATACAACCAGACTGATTTTTGCAGAGGAGCAGTGATGAAGACAGGTTTGGTCATTTTGCTCCACCGAGATCCCCAGTGGGAAGGGCTGTTCTTTGCAATTCTTCCCTCATTTCACCCACAGCCCTCACCCTCCACCAGGAGACACCACAGCCCTTGCAGCCACATGAAAGCACATCAGTGCTCCCCAGATATCATCTCCACCACAATAGAAGAAGCACACAGGTCAGTCAGGGCTGCAGCACCATGAGGGCTCTGATCAGGGAAGAAAGCACCAGGCAGGAGTTGCTCATTGCTTGCAATGGAAATGCAGACCAGAGGAAGGGGCAAGCCTTCCCTGCTGCTTTCTGTTCATTCCTGCTTTGCCAGGAGAGAATACATCCCCAGACAGGCTGGAGCCCTGTGCCCACTGCACATCGCCATTGAATTAGTCCTTCCCAGACTCATTTTAGCAATTTACATCAACTTTTGCCATTTGTTTACACAGTCCATCATCACAGTCTGTCAGATCTACACACACGTGACCACATTAGGACGTTGTCAGATTGTTTCTCTGTATTAAGGCTCATTCTAAACAATGAAAACACCATTGCATGGGCCTTGGTGCCATCCGTCCCCTCACAGCAATGCTGGAACAAGAGCACTTGGCAAAGTTTTGAACTCAGACATACCCACTCCCATTTCAGCTCCATGCCCCAAATCCCAGTTGGTACTGCTTCAGATTTCCACCCTCGTGCAAACAGAGGGGTACATTTCCCTCTCCCAGCCCAGAGGGGCCTTGCTAGCAGCCAGCAGTGGCAATGGGAGCCAATATACAGTGCTGCAGCATCACACACAACCCAGTAACGGAGCTAACTCAATTTTAACGTAACCGGACTGAGAAACTCCAATCCAAAGAAATAAAAAAGGTAAAAGAGACCAAGAGGGACAGCCAGTTTCCATGGCAACGGGGAGATATGAAAGCAAGAGCTGATGGAACCTTTACAGTTATTTAAATGCTTATTATAACATTATGCAAAACACCCGAGTAAAGAAAACTGAGAGGTTAACACACTCATAAGAAAAACAGTCGTTGTTGGATGAGCAAGGCAATGATTTAAGTCAAAAATAAAGTCTGTTTAAATTGAGGCATTAGGAATAATGATACAATTATACCCTCTTAAATTAACGAGGGAAATTTGTTTGGATGAGCCAAGGAAGGCGGGGGTTCTCACTGGGCCACAGCACTGGGTGCCAGATCACCTCTCACCAACAGCACATCCCTCCTCCAGCACCTCACTGTGTGCCCTTCAACCCCAGAGGGGTGGGTGGGAGTGAGGCAGAGACATCACACCATGGAGCAGCAGCATCCTCCTCCTGCATCCACCCAGCACAGCCCCCTGCAGCCTTCCTGCCCAAATCACCTCACTGCAGTCACCTGGCTTTGGGGCAGCCCCATGTGGATCCCCATTTTTCCCTCCAGGAGATGCTCTGCTCTGAGCAGTCAGATGATGGGGTATGAGCAGAAGTCACATAATGGAAAATCAGAGACCTGGGGCCAGGACTTTGTGCAGAACCAGGATGTGATCACACACGGACGACAGCAAATCAAGGCATGTCTGAGATCAAGCTCAACATCCACAAAGATGTACTATGCCCACCTGCTTACCTGTCCCAAAATGCTCACCCACCACTTGCACGAGCTCCATGGGCTCTGCCTCCACCTCCCTTACAGTACCAAAAGAATATATTTCCTTTCTTTCTATAATGAAAGAAAAAAGGTTCCCAAGATGCACCTCCCTTAGCCCCATAGTTCACCCAGAGCCTGGATCCTGCTCAGCTCCTCCCTGCCTCCAAAAGAATAAATCCCAACACATCCCAGGCCTTTGGGCTGAGCTCCTTCCTGCAGTCATTTATCAAGCGCTTTTCATCTGAAACATGATTCTGGGATTCAATTACTTTATAAAGTCAATATTTTAGGTCACAGCTTATGCATCAGCAAAGGCATCTCTAGGGATTCAAGTTTAACGCAACACGGCTTTAAGTAATGTTGCCTCACTGCTCCAGCTAAAAAAAAGTCAATAAGGTGCATTTGTTTCCCCCACATTTCACTCAAGGAAGCTGTAAAATTGTTGTTCACTTTTGTAAATTTAAACCATGAGAAGGAGCAAATGTTCCTGGCCGTATTTTTTAAGAGATAAAAGAAGATTGCTCCCCTGCTTCCTCTCTACATTCTCAGCAGGATTTTACTCCCACTGAGCTGATAAACAGGCTCATGCCAAGCAATAGGCTCAGGATGGGTTTGCCCATGGGAAGGGTCAAAGCAAGTTCTGGAGCATCTCTTAGCCACTGTGCAGAAATGGATTCCTAGTATCAGAGAGGGATTTTCAGTATTGGAGGATCACCCAGGCCACCCAATCCATTGACTCCATTTTCTAAGCCTCCCAGCAAGGCTGTGCTGTCAGCACCAGTACTGTATGTCTAAAACAAGTGAAAACGAGTAAGAGAACAGAATCGTAGAATGACTTGTGCTGGAAGGGACCTCAGAGGTCATCCAGCTCCACTCCCATCTGAGGGCTGGTTCCCCCCAGTAGAGCAGGCTGCCCCGGGAGCCTCCCACTCCCTGCCCCATTCTTTCAGCTTTTTCCCTAAGCATTACAAGCAGAATTATTCAGGGGTTTAATTAAATGCTTCTAGCAACCTAGAAAAAGAAAGTTCCTCATTTCATTTGGGATGGGGGCTCCTTCCCTCCTTATTACGGACCTTAGCTCAATATTACATTAAACATTCCTATTTATTTCCCCCCCACTCCCCCCAAATCATCCCAACAGTAAACATTGAATCTTTGCATAGCAGGCTATCTATTGATCTTTAGCAAAGCCACAGCACTTCATAAACCTCCACAGAAGCCAGAACAGCACAAAATAAATAAATAAATAAATAAATAAATAAATAAATAAATAAATAAATAAATAAATAAATAAATAAAAGTTTATACGATTCAGACTGCTTCCTAAGAAAAGCTTCTAATCCCAGAAGCATGTTTCCAGTAAACAGACCCCAGTGAAGCCTGCCTGCTCAGCACTCACCAGGGCCACGAGGCTTGTGGAGCTCCAGTGCTGTCTTATAGCACAGGTACATCCACTGCTGGAATTCAGCTGGCCCCAAAGACCCCTGCTTTCCTGTTCTGAGGCTCAGCAAAGAGAAAGAACAAGAGTGAAAATGCCTTCGTACCTTCAGAAGAAAGAAAAGCTTTACTGGGAGAAACCAAAAGGCATACATAACCTGGGACCTTTAGAAAGGGAAAACAAATCCTGATAATTAGATTAAGTGTTAAATAGGATACCACAGCTGAGCTTCCTTAACGAGCTTGCTTCAGCTGTGGCTAGAACTAAGTCACCTGGAGCTGATCAGAGCTCTACAGGGTGGCACAAGGAGGTGCCATCCCTCCACACACCCACCCTAAACTACCCCGGCCTATAATCAGCCCTAGCAGGAAGAGATGGAAATCCTCTGGTCCTGCAGTGGATCTCTGTGCCGGTTTGCAGGAGCACATTAGCAGCTTGTTATCACCAAACACTCATGGAAGAGTGTTTAATTAACAGAAGTTAGTAAAAATTAGAAGACTTAGCAGCAGCCATGCTTAACACCAGATAGCAGAACCGCCCTCCTTTGACATCCTTTACTCATTGATAAGGTTTGATAAAGCTGTTAGCTTCACAGGCATTTTCTAGTAAATGAGCCATAAAATAGGATAGTTTAAGTATTATCCCTAAATAGAAAACCTTCCAATTATGCTCGAAGAAAAATTACTATATCCTGGTAATTATAGCATCTATGGCTTGGATTTGTTTGAAGAGAAGCTCACTTTATTTTATATAAACACCAGCTTTGACAGCAAGATGGGGATGCAGTGAGAAAAGAAGGAAAATCAGAGACCCAACAAGAGCAAAGCAATTGCATGCCCCCACATGATGGGAGCCCACTGAGCACCCCCATCTCCACCAGCCCCCTAGAACTGGGCAGAGCTGGCTGCCAGGAGAGTGATGCCTCCTGAGTGAGCTCCAGCATCATCTCAGCTCCATCTGTGACCCAAAAGCAGAGCCTTTCCCTAGGTCCTCCACCAGCTGCATCTCCAAACTGGGACCTGCAGCCAGCAGAGAGGTGGCTGCAGCATCCTGCAAGTGTAAGAATCTGTCCCACTTTGGGGGATGCTCTTATCTTCCTGCTCTGTGGCCCCTACTGTCATACTTAGGACCAGAAGCCCAGATGAAAACAGCTGTGTGTCTGCTGATAGTGTGTCTTGGCAGTGTTGCCTGTCCACTTTAAAGGTTCTCCAGGACAAGGATGTGCCTTCCCCCTTGTGAGATGATAAAGGCTGCAAGAGTTCTTGGAGTTAATTCTAATGAAAAGAATTAATATGATAATAAAAACACATCCATTAATATCATAATAATATCATAATAAAAACACATAGACAGTCACAAGTCTGCGGGGCTGGATGGGATCCACTTTCCACCAACTGTCAACAGTCCTGGCCTACCACAGAGGTCCCAGACAACAGGAGACTTGCCAGTGTGACTCTCACCTACAGGAAGGGTTAGAAGGAGGATCTAGAGAACTGCAGGCCTGTCAGCCTGACCTCAGTGCTAGCGAAAGTTACTGAGCAGATCATCTTGAGGGAGACCACACTGAACATACATGACAACTGGGGATCAGGCCCAGCCAACATGAGTTCATGAAAGGCAGATCCTGCTTGACCAACCTGATCTCTTACAATCTAGTGACCCGCCTGGTGGATAAGGGAAAGGCATTGATGTGGTCTACCTAGACTTCAGCAAAGCCTTCGACACTGTCTTCCACAGCATTCTCCTCTGCAGAAGCTGCAGCCCGTGGCTTGGATGGGTACAGTTTTTGCTGGGTAAGGAACTGGCTGGAGGGCTGTGCACAGACTGATGGTGAGTGGAGTTGCGTCCAGCAGGTGACTGGTCTCACCAACGATGTTCCCCAGGGGACAGTACTGGGGCCTGTCCTGCTCAGTATCTTTATTGATGACCTGGCTGAGGGCACTGAGTGCACCCTCAGTAAGTTTGCAGATGACACCAAGCTGGAGGGAGTGTTGATCTGCTAGGAAGTAGGAGGGTCATATGGAAAGATAGGCTGCATCCATGGACTTCCCAATAGTGACAGCACTGAGCCATTAAGTCAATAAGTGATGGCATGTGATGTCACCAGGTGATGACCTCACAGCGCCAGCTGAGTATATTAGGGCACACAGAGGCTGTCCCAGCCTGGCTCTTTCCCAGACTCTGGTTGAGCATTTCTGCATGATGCCCAAAGCCACACAGAGCTCAAGCTGAGGCAGGTGGGTCCTGCCCTGCTTCAAGCTACGGAGAAGATGAGAACACCATGTCACTGACTAGATGGGCAAATCTGGCCTCAACACTTTCTTTTGAACCAGCAAGGCCTTCAACCCATCACTGCTGCTTTCCTGCATAGTTTACGAAGCTCAGAGGTGACAGGAGCCAGCTGCTGGCTCGATAGATAGTGAGCAGAGTGTGGTTTTCATGAAACATAGAAAAGCATCACTATGCACTGCACATACTGGCCCTATTTTAGTTAAAAAACATTATGCCTTGTCTGTGAGGTCACAGAAGAACTGATGCTGGGCTTTGCTCCATCTTTCTTTTTGCCATGGGGTCATGGGGATGAGGGACACAGAGAGAAAGAGGACAAGTGCCCATTGCCAGCAGATTGACAAAAGCACAGATGTGGCACGAGCAACCTGATTTCTTCCCCTTTGGGGTTATTTTTAAATAAAAAACTTAGAAGGAGACATTCAACCTGTTTCAGTGTACTTCAGCCTGAGCCGTAAGTGCAAATCAGACTCCACTGCATTTAAAGCACTGACATATTTATGGAAGGAAGAGGGCAAAGCCCACACCCAGCTCAGGCAGCTCTCAGCACAGATCTCCAGGCTGCAAACACAAAACCACCAGGTTTTTTTTTTCTTTTTTCTTTTTTTTTTTTTTTTGCCATGATTCTGCAGAAGGGTCTCTTTTGACTGATAACTGTCCAAGAACTCCCTTCTGCATCTTTGTCAGGCAGAAAGCTTCCCCTGGAGAAATGGGCATCGCATGGCTTGGATAAGGTGTACTACTTACTTATTTAAAAAAATGTCTGTGTGGCCAAGCACAGAAAGTGGTGCTCCCCACGGGTCAGTATTGGGACAGCCCTATTTAGTATCTTTATTGGTGAATTGGACTGGGGATTGAGTGCAACCTCGTTGATTTTGCAGGGAACAGCAAGTTGTTAGGAGGTGGTGATCTGCCTGAGGGTAGGAAGGCCCTGCAGATGGACCAGGATAGGCCAATGGGATGAGGTTCACCAAGACCAAGTGCCATGGTCCTGTGCTTTGACCACAGCAACCCCAAGCAACACTATGGACTTGGGGCAGAGAAGGTGGAAGTTTCTCTCTGAAAGAGCAATCAGGCACTGGCAGATGTTGGGGTTGGGATTGGGGATCTTGGAAGGCTTTCCCAGCCTCAGTGACTCAATGATTCAGTGAAAAGCAAAACACGTGAGGCCTGGAAATAGAAATTGTTCTAAAATGAGCAGGTATTGACATTCATCACATATTTTATTTAGATCTGGACAATGTATACTGTGGACTTCTACAGCACTCTGGCACACCAAGGCTGGAGCTCCAGACAGCAGCAGCAAAAAGTGACCTAATTAGCACAAAGGATAGTGATGAAGGATGCAGAGTGCCATCATTCCATAATACCACAACGAAGGCAGGAGGATGCCAGTGACCTTTGTGCTTCCCATCATTCTGCAGCCCAGAGGCAGCCCTGGGCTCCAGCGTTGTCACCCTGAACTCTATGGGACTTTCTACATGAGCTAAATACAACTGTGAGCAAAATCCCACTAAGAAAAGCACTAAACATTTTAATGTCTATCCAACTCGCTGAGCCAAGTGACAGATCTGTACAAACTCACTGCCCTCATCATAAAAGTGCTCATACTTCTAGGATTTTCAGAACTCTTTCACACCAGATATATATATATATATATCACAAAAAGACTGGCTATTTTGAAAGCACTGAAAGTGCAGGCTGCTGATTTTTAATATGCACTGCATTTTATGGCTCAGCTACCAGGTTAATATGCAGTGTCAAGGATTTCAATGGGACTATATTTATAAGCATCATTAATTCATATGAGTTCATAATAATCCCATAATATGGAATTAGCAGTATTCTGCTTTATCTAAGGTGCTATTAAGATATATATCATGAAAAATGCAAGGCTATTATGCAAAATGAAAATACAAAGGCAAAACAACTTTGGCAGAGTGTTATTACAGTAGATGCTGAGGCGTTAAGGAAGAAAAGCTCGTTGAGTGGAGGTAGAAGCTGTATTTTACGTGCTTTCTCTGCATCATCACTGCTGTGCAGAGAGGAGCATGACCCAGACCTCCACCCTCAGCATGAAACCATGCTGTCCCCATGCCAGCCAGCTGGGCACCCAGGGCCCCTGATGAGCACCAGAGGCCTCAGCTCCTCCCTAAACCCTGCAAAAAGGCAGCAGCAGTACTCAGGATCACATTAGTTACACGACAGTACTCAGCTGAGACAAAAAACCCTCCAGCACGTATTACTTCCTAAGTGCTGTTACATACTCTAAGAGGGAAACATTCAGGAGGAATTAGGAAAAGAGCAGATAAATGAGCAGGGAATTCAGGACTGGACTCCTGGGAATGGAAGTGGGAATAGCCCGCGGCGCTCACTGTGAAACCTGCTGAGGATGGCAACGATCTGTTTTGCTACTCCAGCCCCAGGGAAGGGATTTCTGGGACCATTTGTGGTTGCTCTGTTTGGGAAGAGCTCAGCAGCACCGAAGCTGTGCAGAGCATCACAGGGTGAAGCTCTCAGGAACATCACCATTCACAGACCACACTTGTCTGGTTTTTATTCGTAGAAAAAGCAGAAAGCAAAACATTTCAGCAATACAATGCTGACAAAAGCCCTGTGCAGATTAACCTGCTTGAAAAACATCAGCAATCAGCCATGTGGGGTGGCCACAGTCTCACAATATGCAGATCAATGCCTTCAGCTTCTGGGAAACAAATGGAAAAAGCAACTTCCTTTGATGGACATGAGGAGTGATGAAGCCAGCTTCTCCAAAGCCCCATGCACCTTCAGTGTCACAAGCAATACATTGCCACCCCCTGGCGCTGCCCTCCTAAAACTTCCTCCCCATCTTGCTTTTGGGTTTATGGCTTTCCTTTTGTTGTTGTTTTGCCTCCAAACGTGTTGCCACAGCAACCCTAGCACTTTATCAACGTTCAGGAAAATCCAGCTCTGATTTGGCTGCTCCATGGAAACACATCTCAGCATCTTCCAGCACCACGTTAGGCTCCACACCACCGGGGACAAGATGGAAGATGAGAGGTGCTGCAATGGCTCTGCTGTGACAGGACAAGGGGAAATGGTTTCAAACTGAAATAGAGGAGATTGAGACTGGATATAAGGAAGATTTTTACACTAAGGTTGGCAAGACACTGGCACAGGCTGCCCAGAGAGGTGGTAATTCCCCATCCCCGCAAACACCCAAGGTCAGACTGGATGGGGTCTGAGCACCTGATGGAGCTGTGGGTGCCCCTGTTCACTGTGGAGGACTGGGACCAGATGACTTTTTAAGGGTCCCTTCCAATTCAACCCGTTCTATTATTCCAACATCAAATAAATATGTAAACAATTACTTACAGTATCATCCCATGTTATACTTCTGCAGTCTCTGAAGGTGACGTGATACTTTCTTATGAAGGCCTTTCCCATGGCAGTGCTACTCCTTCCAACTGACATAATCATGGCCATGGTCATGGGGTGACCTCTGTGGCATCTTTTATGTATTTAAATTCAATATCCAAGAATATTGTTTCCTTGGCCATGACCAAACTTTGTGAATGCTCCCAGCCAAGTACACGAATGCTAAAAAAGAAGCAGGACCAAAGTTCTGCTTTCTGCTCTTTGCCAGGAGCTGTTCCTGTGGGAGATCCCAGTGCCCAGAAGGGCAGGGTTTTCCTTTCACCCACAGCTGCCTCCCCCACATCTGAATGCAATTCTTCTCCACCTCACTAAGAAGCACATTTTCAGCCTGACGGAGTTTAAAATAAAATTAATATATTGGCAGATATCCACAACAGCCTCTCAGGTGTTCATATTGAAAATTATTATTTTCAACAGTTCATGGCTCATTTCGTTAAAATTAAAATTAGTGTTGTGGCAGCCGGGGATAATTTCCCAGATGTCGGCGCAGTGGTGAGTGCAGGGCTGGCTGATGCAAGGAATGGGGCTCTGCTGCTGTAGGACATGTCTGGCCTTGGGGTGTCCCATATGCACACCCAGGAGTGACCCTGGTAAGGATTTGCTTTATGAGTTGCACTGTAATGATGAAGCTCCTACATGAAGTGTAATCCAGAAGGAAATATGTTGCAAAAGACAGAACGTGTGCAAGAGCAGTTGCCCCATCATCATGCCAACATGTTGAGTGGCCACCACATCCTGCTGCCTCCTTCCACCCCACACCAAGCAAGACCCCATACTACACAATGCTGCTGTGTTGCAGCGTGGACCTGGGGGCACTTACGGCCCATCCATCCCCACCAACCCCAACTGCTGCCTTGCCCTTGACCTTGCCCACCCACCTCAGGGGAAGTGAGTGCAGTAGGGTGGGCTGGGGGTGGAGGGACCCCAGTGGGTGCTTCCCTGGTGCTGGGCAAGGCGTGAGTCCTGAACAAAGTAGGGGAAAGGAAGCTGAGTGGTTGACATTCACTTGAAGTAGAATTTGTGAAATTTTCAGGTGGATATGATCAAAAGCAAGCAAATTGGGTATTTTTAGAGATACAGTTGCTCCGTTACTTTTTCCATACAAGAGCTACAAAATAATGTTTTCCAAAGCATCCCCATTCCCTCCTGTCTATGGGCATAGCCACAGCTCTGTCCCTGCTTCCCTGGGCAGCTGTGCAGGGAGGCACAGACCCAGCTCTGAGCTCTAGGTGACATGGGGACAGCATGGGAACGGGACAGAACTGAGGCTGGGACCCTTCCCAAAAGACCAGGGACACTGCAGGCTCCACACAGCACCGAGCGCTCCTTCTGCACTGTAAATTTCCAGGAAACATTAATAAACAGCTCCATCTACTGACAACCTCACCTCCAAAATCCAGACCCTGCAAGAGCATCCTGTGCCACTGCCCACGTCCTGGCCAGGCCAACCCATCACCAGCTGCCTTCCCAGCTACAGCCCCAGCAAAACCCCGGGTGAAGGGCAGCACTTTGGGGTTCTCCCCAGGGGTCCCAAATTAGATCTACAAGTCGCCACTCCCAGGGCATCTGAGGTCACCCATGAAATACAAAGGCAACGAAGCCCATCCAAAACAATGCAAGTTTAGCATATTGACCAGAAATGGCCCTACCAACCTCTGATTATAGCATCTTCCTTTGCCTCTGAAGCATGAGGCCAGACTTCCCAAAAAAGAGGCACATGGAGCTGCCACATCGCTCCCCTGAATGGCTACAGCAGCAGGGTACAGAAGCAGCTCCCCAGTGTCCCCAAAGCTACTGGACCCTCAGCTCCACCTCTCTCATGCCTTAAAGGATAAACAGCAAAATGATGGGAATAAAAGTGTCTGAGGGTCCATCCTCCCAACCTAAGCCATTCTGATTCTATGAAAGTGGGCCCGTCGCCCCTTTCCACAAACATCACTGATTCCACCAGCCTGAACCCATTTCCCAACTATGGCAGGACAAATACAAGTGAGGGTGGTGTGGAAACGCTGGGAGAAGCATTTTGAGTTCTTGGTCACCTTATAAGCCCTGCCAAAAATCCTGCAGGGATGAGACTGCATCCACATGGGTGGGAAGTTACCAGCAAGGTGACCCACTCAGTGCCCTCAGCCAGCACCACTCCCTGCAGGGTCAGGACCTCATCAGCAGATACTCTTTTTCTGACCCCAAATCCCTACTCTGCCCATGTAAGTGGGGCTTTGAGGATGTACTGGAGCTGGAAATGCTGCCCCAGAACTAGGAGCCATGTGGTGGCACAGGGCTGGGTGTCAGCCCACCAGAGATCACAGCCAGCACAGAGCATGAAAATGTTCCTCATGCAATTTTAACTCTGGCACACAGACTTAGCTTCATTGACTTGTTAAAGTTTTATGTGTTCCTGGGACGTGGGGGGGGGGGGAGGGGGAGAACTATCAGCACTGCTGGAGTTTTTTTTTATTTGTGTTTCCACTCATAACAGGTCCATCTTGTTTTTATGGCTCCCTGGTTGCCTTCCAAAAAAGCAGAGGCAGAAGATTGTAAAAGAATGGGTGGGGGTCTCCAACCGTGATGGACTGTGGGGTGCAGCCACAGCATCACATAAGGAAGAGTTTGGGCCCCCATCCAGCAGGAACCAAATGGGATTTGCCAGTGGTCCCCAGGGACGCAGGTGTTGAGGTCATTGCAGAAGAGCTGGGCTACAGCAGAACAGCCCTTGGGCTAAAATGCAGAAAACAAGGGAGAGGATGTGAATCCAAATGATAACAGATCTTTTCAGCACATGTTCTCATGGACCACCTGAAATTCCCTTCGCTGTTTCTCTCTATAAATGTCATCCTCTGGCAGATGCTCTGCAGTTAAGGGATGTTTGTTTGGATGTATAAATAGTCACTGCCTCTGCTGGGGCTCCTGAGGCCGCGTGGTGCCAACTTCTGCTCCTCTGTGAGCAGCGTGCCCTCGTTTCCCCCACAACCACCCCACCAACAAGCACTGCTTCCTCGTCCCCCATCCCCTCACTGACGCACTGAAAAAGTTTAACAAGAAGGAACATCAAGAGTTGCTGCTTTCTGGATCGCACATAGAATCACAGAATCTTTAAGGTTGGAAAAGACCTCCCAGATCCCCAAGCCCAACCCCAACCCATCCCCACGGTGCCACACCTCCATGTCTCTTCATGTCCCCACTGCCACCACCTGGGCAGACAACGACACTTCATCATCCTTATGGACACCACGCCCATGTTGTCCTCCTGGGATGTGGGATGCTCTTTCTTCAGCCCCCACCAACACTCCTCAGAAACGTCCTGTATCAGTACAGATTCAGTGGTTTTAAGCCCGTCCTTCAGGGGATGGATTTGATGCAGTATCCCTTTTTGTAGTCTCGCTCTGTCAGCATCTCTTGAAAAGAAATAAAGCCAGATTGCTGCTGCAGACCCAGTGTTTCATGGATGTTGCAGCTTTAATATTCCTTTCACAACAGGCTGTGGACATAAGAGGCCAGTTTGTCAAGCCAGTGATCGCCCAGGGCTAAGCTGCTAAATCTGCTGCGTGGCTGAGGCATGCATGAGCAAGTGCTTTCCAAGATCACCAACTTGGAGCTCCTACCTCAGCACAGGGCTGCAGGCACAGCCCTTCCTGATCCCTCAGCACCACTGCTGTCCTTCTCACCTGGGCCAGAAGCAAAACGAGCAAGCTTCCCCATCTAATAAAGACTTTGAAGACGCTTTGGCCTGTCCTGCAGGGGAGCAGAGTCCAGAGGTCTCTCTCTGCTCAGGCAGTTGTCTTTGTGGCACATGGAAAAGTTATACCTCTGATGAGCTCGTCTGACAAATAAGGCAGAAATTGGGGCAGCAAGTTAAAGAATTAAGGGAAAATTCAGCAATTGCCTATACTCCATTCTCTCTGGAATTCTAAACAGAAAAAAGTACATCTCAACCCACTAAAGCTCATTGAGAAACTTGTGTTCTTACAATCAGCTCCAGGAGTCGGGAGGAGCTGGAAAGATCTCAACCAGCAGCGTGACCTACTGAGTCCCACCACCAAGCATTGTCCTCCTCAGTGCCACATCCACATCTCTGTACTGCCTCCAGGGACAAGGACTCCACCATCACCCCCAGCAGCCTGTTCCATGGGTGCTCATGCCCTTTGTGCTTCTGCATGGAAACTGCTGATCCTGCAGAATCAGGATAGACCCACGATAGCTTTAACCCACTGGCAAAGCTCTGCTTTGGCATTCGCGTTTTTACACCATTTGCAGCAGAAAATAGAAGTATTCCTGTTCTAAACCAGATGTTTCAGTTGAAAAGAGAGGTACAGCTGCTGGTCTCAGATGGTCTATACCACAAGCATTAAGGCCTATCCTCAGGAATTACATCACCCTCCCCCCCCCCCCCCAGCTACTTCTGAGGGTTCAGGTCCAAAGCCAACCCCAAATCAAGGAGAGTTTACAACCACGCTTGGAAGCGGCCCCAATGCATCAGCTGTGCAAGAAAGATGGGATTTTCCCTCTGCCAAAAAAACTTTGAGCAAAAATAGAAGTAAATGGCTCCTCAGTGAGCACTGAAAACAACTTTGGCTCTGAAAATATCCATTTCACAGATGGACCACCTCACAAAAAAGAGCGTTACCAGTGAGGAACAATGAAAAACGGTGCTGTTTTATTTGGTGTATGATGAGAGGTATCTCCCCGCTGTTCCCAGAGAGCCAGCTTTAGCAGGTACAACCATATCTGCAAAATCTTCATACACTGCCTCCAGGCAAGATGCTAACATTCTTTTCCTTTGTTGATAATAATTTTTTCTGCAAATGTAATTTGTGCTCTCCCATCAGAGGACAGGCTTCGTGGCAAGGAGGAGCCTCGTGCTGGGACACGGACTAAGGCCAATGAGGATTTGAGTAGGAGCCCCTACTCCTTAGCACTGTCCCCAGAAGGTCCCGCTGCCACTGCCCACAGACACCACGCTCCATCTCCTGAAAATACACCAGTTTTCATTTCAGCCCTTCTATCTTTCACACTGAAATGACTTAAAACCAATTGGCTTTTCACCTTCATTAAACAGCTCACCCCCTCCAGCCAGGCCAAGTCCAGAAGCTCCATTCTTTCCCATCACTTATTCTTCATTCCTGTAGACACAAGAAAACATAAACTAATGACACCCACCATCTAAGCACTTGCCTTTTCTCCATGGCACTGCCACACACACCGGGCTGTGCACCCACAGGATATGGTCTCCCAACATCCCAAGACATGGAGACTCCCAAACGAGCACACATCCCTCAGCTACATGAGTTACATATCACACAGCACTGCTGGGGCCAGCTCAGTCACTATGGAAAACCTGAAGACTCAGCACCTCTTCCCTGGTGGGTGAGAGCCTTTGGCCAAGGGAAAGGCAGCTCAGCAGCTGATGGGAGATCTAGCTAGAGAGACCACGACACGGACAACTTTAAGATGTATAAATTATCACTGCTTTCCTCACTACAGCTGTTAAAAAAAAAAATGAATCTTCATATCTGGAAAATGACAGCAGCTTATTTAATTTATGACAAAAGCAAAGACAAGAGAAGACTAGCTTAGAAGATGACACTCACCAAGTGCTATGCTCTCCTGTAATGTAATGAAAGGAGTTAAGAGCAAAGTGAATTAGTGCTGCAGGCTGATCTCATCCTGCTAATCCTGGAGCAGTAAGAAATGAAAGGTTGCAGTCACCAGCTCAGTTTCCAAGGTCAGAAGGAAGTGGCTAGCCCCCTCCTTCTGTGATTGTAGCATTAACTGGCTGGCTCTGCTACTCCTTTCTTCCAATAAGATCTAGCGTGGTGCCTTTCGTAGGTGGGTAACTCCTTAGGGAGACAGCAGAGCACAAGATGAGGGCTGCAGGCACCACAGCAGCTGCCACACTCCAGCGTGTGGCTGTTTGTCAGTATTTAGGTCCCTTACATCTGCAGGATGAACAGGACCACACCAAGCTGTGGCTGAGCGTGGCTTGCCCTGGCTCCACTGCTCTGGGATGGATCCCAAGGTGGTCACCATCCACCCTGCTCTCAGCTCCAAACCAGTTCCCATCATTTTGGTGTTCCTGTGCCTTTACACAGGAAAGCTGAGGATGCTTTAAATTGAGGCATGATCTAAAGGTGTATTTCTCATGGCAAGAACTCATCCCCGAGCAAGTTGTGTGCGAAGTGTTGATGGCAGCAAATTACCAGCTGCTGTGCTAGGTGGTTTCATGAGTAAGCTCATTCTCTGCATTGAGGAAGAGCATGAGGCTAAAGGAGCATGACATCGGGCAGAGCACCCACACAAGCAGCAGTGATAAATTCATGAGATGGACCTGCCACGAGCTCAGGTGGAGCTGGAACAGCTTTCTCACGGTGAAGCACTGAAGCAAGCAGCACTGTCCCGGGGATGATGGACACCCAGAGGAGAAGCAAAGCTGCAGGAATAGAGCAAAGGCAGCACTTCTCCACACGAGGCATAAAGACGATCCATTCCTTTCTCATTTTTGCAACTATCAATCCCATGGAGTTTTGCCTAACTTGTGACTTGTGACTCTTCCACAGCAGCTCCTGGAAACGAAAGACAAAACCATCAGACCCATGGAGGACCAACCCTTTTGATGACACTTTAAACACAGATCACATCTAACATCTAGGTGGAGCACAGGTATTTGGGGCTGGTTGCTTTTTCATTGGAACAGCCACTGTCCAAGCGACAGGAGAGCCAGGATGGAGCTCCATGCAACTGTGCTGCAGGAGTTCATCATGCAGGGCACTCCTAGGGTGTTTCAACACATTTGATGATGCTTTGCTGAGGTTAATTTATATTCAAACACAATTGATTATAGGGATTTGGGACAGTGATTATGGGGACATTTGGGAACAAGGACAGCTTTGTTACACTCAGAATCCAAGCATCAGTGCCATTAGAGGACACAAATACACAGAGGCTCCTTAAACTGAAATTGTACTAAAATATTATCCATTGCTCAGCAAGGCAATGCCTGGAAGAAAGTGAAAATCCTGCGAGCCGGGAAGATGTCAATTTGATTTTTGAGTTTGTTTAAAGCGGTTTTAACACTAAACAAGTAAACATTTATAACTGAATAAATAGTTTTCAGTTTAGTCAAGGAGCATTCAGTGGGTGTTGGCATAAATATTCAGTTATGGAAATTATTTGATTGAAATAGATTTTACATGCCATAAATAAACATTGTCTGCAACAAACACACACTCCCAACAAACGGCGTGAATTAGAGAGCCACTGATGCTTAATGCCAGCCTTTGAAAATGTTTTATTTAGCAGCACTTCTGCTCACCACACTGCAAGCCAGATCCCATCTGCCTGGGCTCTTCCAGACATTCATCTCACTGCTCCATGAAGGGGAGGGACAAGGCAGGGTGATGTACCCACAGCCAACGGCTCCTCGGGGTGCTGGGATGGAGCAGAGGCCAACAAAATCACCAACCAAGAGCCTGTGATGGGCAAGCAGCACTGCGGGGTTGGCCTGCTTGGCGTTGGCCATCTGCAGAAATCGGGGTGAGAACTGTGTTTCACCCAAACCTGCTGTTGTGCTGGGCTGGGTGCTGCACTGGGAGCGATGCTGGCCCCTGAGCAAAGAGCATGTAGAGGAGCAATGTCCTAGCATGCTGCACATTAAGTGACACACAGGTGGGGGCTGAGGCTTTTCCAAATTGTATTCATAAATAAATGCCCCCAGGTTTACGAGTGTTTGTGCTGCCGGCTCAGACGAGGCCCCTCTGCATAGCCTCAAGGCAAGAATCGAAATTCTGGTTCTCATACCACAATGGGAAAAGCAGAGCTCCTGGCCAGCCTTGGCAGCGGGCTCTGCAGAGCTGCTTCTGCCCAGAAGCTGCAGATCCAGCGGGCAGACTGTGCCACCTAGCTTCTGCTGCAGCACAGGCTGCTGCTGCGTGCATCCCCGCGAAGGGACGCGGACAACCCAGCACCTTCTTGGTTTGGTGACAGGCAGGACACGGGCACAGGACCCTGCCGTGGTACTCAAAGCTGCTTTTAGAGGATCAGTTCCTGCCTGCATGAATATTCAGGATGGGGACTGCTGCACTCACAACACCTGCACTGGCACAGCCTACCTGAAGGAATTGCATTTTTCCTATCTGAGCAAGTCAGGCAGCTTCATTTTTCAAGCCTCGGGGTGAGTTCAAAAGCCAGTGTTCTACCTAAAGCTTTGCAAATTCCTCTCAGAGCTTCTGATAATCACAGATTTTATCTGGTGCATAATCCAATGCAATTTAGTGTGTTTTTTTTCCTGTACTCCAAATCCCATATAAACTCTATTTCAGCAATTGGAGCTTCATCTTTTTCAAAGCAAAGCTATCAGTACCTTTTACTAGGCTCCAAACAGGCAACGTTATTTCCCTACAGGAAAACATGCATTAGTTGTTGGCTATTAATGCAAAGTCCTTAAAGAGTGCTTTGATTTTACCTGTTCTTTAGGGGAATCTACAGCTCTTTGTAAATCACTTTGCTTCCAAATAAGTTTCAGCTTCACATCTGTGCACCTTCAGAGCCTGTAACCATCAGCTTTAGGAAGGAAAAAAAGGCAATTTTCACAATGAGCTCAGCAAACCCCAGCTTTTGGCAGCTAGCATTTCCTATATATTGGGCAATAAATACCTGGCTTAGGCAGCAGTGGGTATAAAGGCATCACAGTTTGTGCTATACCACCTCCCTAGGAGACTTAAAAGATGGGAGCAGCAGAATAGGAACAAAGCAAGAACATTTAGTATTTACCAAATTACCAGGTGACAATTTAGCTGTTTTAATGTGAACAAAGTAATTAAAAAAAATGTCTTTTAGTTCTGCTTTCAGGTAGGAACCTGCTTTTTGGTTGGCACCCCAGTTGTGCAGCTATTTGAGAGGTACAGAGGTATTTTTTATTACCATTTTCCATCACACTGCTAACACATGCTCAGGCTCTCAGCCCCCAGGCCCAGAGCCCCAGCAGTGCTGGAGCTGCACGGTTCCCTGAGCCCTGCACCAGCACCCAGACAAAACAGAAAGGACATCCACAGCCCCCTCATGCATCTAAATGTCTTGTTTTACACTGTGAAGTTCCCAGTTAAGGCCCTCCCCCCCACACCCGAGCCCTTCCCAGCTCATTTGGATCCTCAGGCATCTTGGGCTGCAGGAGGCCCAACACATCTGGCCAACATTGTCATGCAAGATGGACTGCATGACATTTGGAGAGTTGGTGCATTATTAAAACGTAGAGAACCTTGAGGGAATGTGCTCAGTCTGATAAGTTATTGCCTCGAGGCAAAGGGAAGACAGAAATCTTCTGGGCAAGACAGCTCCACACAGCTACCTCACAACGTGTCAGGATTTTGCTATTAATTGATCTTGTTTAGTACCCCAGCACTGCCTGTTCCTCCCCTGTAATCACTGCAGGTTTAGTCCCCTTGTAATGAAAATAACATAGCAGTTCTCCAGCTAACAATATATGTTGGGGGCAAATATGCTAACCCTGCTGGTTGCTTTATCTCACATTTGCACACTTGGTGTCACTTACCAATTAACTGAAGCTACTTCAGCTAACTCCTAAACCACTCTTACCAACTGACTGACCACAGCAGCACACCGCAGTGGAAGTTTGTCTGGCCAGCTGTTAGGAGAGAGCACTGGGATATGTCCCCATTCCCCTGGCACAAAACAGTGAGGATTCCCTAACAAAATTCAAGGCACCCGGCTGGAAGGCATTGATCCATTGGCCAGTTCAATCCTCCAGCACCATTCAGCTACTAATTTCACACAGAGCAAAATGACTTCAGAAGAGATGATAAAAAAACACCCTGGATAGCAGAACAGCCCCACGATGAACACTTTTAATTCCCTTAAAGGTAACTGCGAGGCCTCAGAATATTTGATGAGTTTCCAGTGCTCTCCAGTCCAATGATAGCAGAACTTTTAGGACCTCAGAACACACAGGTGGAGCTAAAGATGTGTGGTTCCAGCCAAGCCCCTGCAGATCCAGTTCACACAGTCCCACTTGCAAACCACTAAAGAGGGGCAAATCCTACCTACAGAAGGGCACCCTACCCTCCCAGACATTGGGAGTGATCCCTAGGTCAGAAATAACAGATTTTGGTACACCAGTGGCATTTGTATGAAGACATCCCTCTACTTCTTAACTATGTGTGAGGGAAATGTAAGGATTGCCACCACACCCAAAAAGACAAACATCTGCTGGAACACAGAGTGCAACAAAAAGGACCTCAGGGATAGAGTATGTCCCCTATAAGGGCAGGCTGTGAACGCTGGGGCTGCTCAGCCTGAAGAGGTGCTGGGGAGACCTTAGAGTGGGTTTTCAATACCTGAGGATCTGTAAGAAAGAAGGGGACACATTCTTTAGCAAGGATTCATTGTGACAGGACTAAAGGGAATGGCTTCAAATTAAGGAACACTAATGTGAAACGTACAGAAGGATTTTGTGGCTTCATTTTTTTTACCCATGAGGACAGTGAGGCACAGGCTGGTGGTGCTGCCCCATCCCTGCACACACCAAGTGTCAGGCCAGATGGGGCTCTGAGCACCTGACGGAGCTGTGAGTGCTCCTGCTCAGCACAGGGAATGACACCGGAGGGCCATAAAGGGTAACTTCCAACTCAGTGCATTCACTGAATGACACAACCCACACTAGGCCGAGGAGCCCCTGATTTACAAGGAGAAAACGACACAGACACCCAGCCCTCCTAGAGAGGCGGAGTAACAGGGCACAAGGCCGTAACACAAAGCACTCAGACACGAATACACAGGACAGGGAGTCCATTTATTGAGAGAGGCCACGCCGCGGGTGGGTTGGGACGGCCCGAGGAAACCGCATCATGTCGTGGCAAAGGCCGCATCCTCCCCGCGCTCAGTCCAGCTGCAAGAGAACGAGAAGAGTGTGAGGGAACAGCGGGGAAAAGCAAAGCACCGCTGCCACGCGGCGCCGGCGCTCACCTTGATGAAGCCGATGTCCTTGGCGTACTGGCGGAAGCACTGCCGGCACATGTTCAGCCCGTACTTACGGATGAGGCCGTGCCGGTTGGAGCACACGCGGCTGCCAAGAAAGACAAGGGAGCGATCAGGGCGGGGAGGAAAACCCGGAGGGGAAACGACTCCGCGACCCGACGGCCCTGAGGACCCCGCCCGACCCCGGGATGGGCACTGACCACGAGCGGGAGCCCTGCCCGAACTTCCTGGGGTGGCTCCAGTAGAGCTGCTGGTGCCCCATGCTGCCTGCTGCGCGCCCAGCCGCGAGAGGAAGATGGCGGCCCGCGCATGCGCTAATCAACGCTGCGCCGCTTCCCGCCCTGCACCGCGGCGCGGTCCTCGCGGGCGGGAGAGAGGAAGGCAGCGCATGCGCGGAGCGTGCCGCTCCCCCTCCCGTGTCCGAGTGACGTCAGCGGTGAGCGGAGCTGTAGTAGCGGCGGTGCGGCGCTGCCGCTGCCGGGCGCGGTGGCGCACGCCTGTAGTCCCAGCTACTCGGGAGGCTGAGCTCGCCGGATCGCTTGAGCCCAGGAGTTCTGGGCTGCAGTGCGCTATGCCGAGCGGGCGTCCGCGCTAAGGCCGGCATCAATATGGTGAGCCTCGGGGAGCCGGGGCACACCAGGTTGCCTAAGGAGGGGTGAACCGGCCCAGGTCGGAAACGGAGCAGGTCAAAACTCCCGTGCCGGTCAGTAGCGGGATCGCGCCTGTGAATAGCCACTGCAGCGTAGCCTGGGCAACACAGAGAGACGCGGGTTCCTTTTGCCCGCCCGAATCGCGCGCTTTTTGCCCACTCGCGTCCCAAGAACCCCCAGCGCCGCCCGTGCGCACAGCGCCTCCCGCCGGCAGCACCGCGCACTGCCGCTCTGCAGCGCCTCCTGCCGGCCGGGCGGGCGCGGGGCTGCGCCGCGCTGCGAGGATGGGGGTGTTTGATCAGAAAAGGCTGCAGGGCGAGTTGTACAGCTGCGCAGCCAGCGTCTTCTCTATTTTCCTTTAAAGCCGTCACCTTTTGTCCTATCACTGCATCGCACCTCTGCTCTCAGCGCGGAACACCCCCAGCTCTCAGCTGTCTCCTCGGCCCCCGCGTGTCCCTTCGCCCCCACGGCGTCTCCAGTTCCTCCACGTCCGCAGCTCTGCGTCCTCACACGACCCCCAGCCCCCTCCCCGCGACCCAGTCCCTCGGTAACGGCGTCGCGGGAGGGTCACGTTGGATGGGGGCGCGGGGGGGGAATCCCGGCGGACTTTTCCAACCGCAACTCAGAGTTCTGCGGCTCATCGGTCCCGCTCCGCCGCAGTACCCCTCCCGGCCGCCAGGGGGCGCTCGCTCCCGGCGCCGCGCTTCGGGCCGCTCCTCCCCTTCCCTTCCCTTCCCGCCCTTCCCGCCCTTCCGGCGGCCGCGGCGATGCGGCTGCAGTGCGAGGTGGAGGTGCAGAGCCGGCTGCTGCCCACCTGCGGGCTGCGGGGCCGCGGCCGCGGCACCAGGGCGTTGCTGTCCCTCGGGCGGGGGCGGGGCGACGTGTACCTGATGGTGTGCACGGCGCGGGACCGCGCGGGGGTTCGCTACAAGGTGAGGAGAAGGAGGCCCGCGGGGCTCCCATCCCCCCCCCCTCCCCCACCCATCCTCCCGACCCGCTCAGCGCCCGCTGTCTCCCGGCAGGTGCAGGACAACGTGGAGCGGTTCTTCACCCGCTTCGTGGAGGAGGGCAAAGCCACCGTGCGCCTGAAGGAGCCCGCCGTGGACGTGTGCCTCAGCAAGGTGGGTGCGGGGCTGCGGGGCTGCGCTGCTGGCAGCCCCCGAGGAAGGAAGGGCGTTTGTTTTGCAGGGATCAGCACCCGGTAAGAGGCGAAGAGAGCGGCCCCCGTTAAGAGGCCGAGCATAGAAGAAGCACCATTCATCCGAATTCAGTGGGCAGAAGCGTTCGGATTCGGAATTCAGAAGTAAACACGCTGTGTGTCTTGCAAAAGCAGAAGGCATGTGTGTTGTGCTGGATGCACACCGCCTCCTGGCTCTGCATCCCTTGCTCGGAGCGTGCACGTCGCAGAGTTTCTGCCTGTGAACAAAGGGATGAAGCAGGCGTGCTGCCGGGCTGGAAGCAAGGTCTGTGTCTTGGTGCTGGGAGAAACGATTTGGGCTATTTAGAGTGTGTAAGAAAGCTGCGTGATGGGCAGCACGGGTAATTGTTTCGTTCACAGCTTTCAGTTGCTCCCTCCTTGTTGGGCTGAACACAAAGCTTCAGTGGAATCTAATGGAGTAGGAGTTTGAGCTGTGCAGCAAGCTGGGCAGTTTGTGCCCAGGGAGTTAGATCCTGGTTCCCCATGTGTTACACAATGCTTGTACTGCCCTGTCTCAGGAACAGACACACTAAATCCTCCCAGAGGCAGTGATCCTCCACGTTCCTCGAAGTGCTCCAAGTCCCCAAGTTAAGATAACCAGTGTTTTCCTGTACTGTTCCTGTGAACCTTTTACGGTTTCATGACAGACATCACAGAGCTGTAGGGGTTGGAAGGGACCTTCAGAGATCATGGAGTTTAACCCCCTGCCAGAGCAGCTCCCAGCCCATGTTGCACAGGTAGGTGTCCAGGTGTCCTAACTCTCAAAGGTGGACAAAAGCTTTGTAGGAAAAGAGGTTTCCAGGTGTGACTGCTGACTGTGTGCAAACACTGTGTGAAACCCAACTCCCTGTAGCCTGCCAGGTGGTGTGCTGTGTTCAGCCCCATCAAATTAAGTTGAGAGACATCAGTGTGAGCACTGGAACAGAAATGATCAAGTCAGTGTGTTTTGTGAGTTTGTGCTTGGCTTTTTTCTTTTTTAAGCAGGCCTGTGCTTGCTGCACTGCACATGAGGTCTGACATCCCTGTGATCTCCAGTTGCCTTGTCATCTCTCATTTAGCTCTGGAGCATGAGACTTGCGTGGTGCCAAAGCTCATTAATTTTGTTTTCTGACATCTTTTCAATGAGGAAGACGTTGGACTTGTGGCAGAAAATTACTTCCAGATGATTTTTTGTGCTTTCTTTTCTGTCTCTTTGTTTTAGTATTTTTCTCAACGTTTTTTTAGAGACACCATGGCACCGTTCTGTAGGGACTGTGGAGGAAATGTATTTGAAACACCCAGAACACAGAGTGCTTTTATTTTCAACTCACACCAACAGCTTACCTTAAACATCGCAGTGCGTTCAGCTACGAGAAGCAGGTAGCTATTGTACCTAGCACCAAGAGAGCCAAGAAACACTGCCTGCCACTTCACTCCATCAGTTAATTATTGTACCTGGTCCCTACAGACATGGAGTCCCTTTTCTCCTTCCTTCCAGCTTCGTTTCACTCCTTACCTGGGAGCGTGGCACATCTGCCTGCGTGTGGGGAGAGCTGCACAGCGACGTGCTTTAGGTTGGCTGTGATAAGAGATGTGGGCAGTCATGGAGAACAGAGTTTTTGCCATGGCAGTTTCCCCATCTTGGGAGGATATCCCATCAGGATAAGTAAATGCACATGGGGTAATTAAGACCAATAATTAGTTTAGTAGTGCACTCAAATTTGTCTGACCTTTGTCTTTATGTGCATGGCATCAGCATCTAGAAGTCTCTGGGATCATTGCTGTATGTGTTGGCTGTGCACCTCAGCAGTTTGGTATGGGGTTGGGAGACGTGGGTGCAGAAATGGTGTCACAAGTTACAGCTGGAGCAGAGTGCAGGTCCCTCGGCTCTCACCCACAAGTTTGTCCTTTCCTGCAGTGAGAGTTGGATCTTAGTTTTATGGATGCTTCGTGCTTTTGGGTTTAGAATCTGGTGTCTGCCAGCATGGCAGCTTGAGAAGAGATGTGCTGTGGCCAGAAGCACTTAGCCTGCCTTGAAACTTTCTGCTTTGCTTTACATCAAATTCAGCCTCAGCTTCTATCCTGCTTCCTGGCAGCGCTGCCTCGAACTTCAGGCCCTTGCTTTCCCTTCACGTGTTGGTGTAAACCATCCTTTAATCACCTTGCAGCTTGGGAACACCACAGTGCGTGGGGCTGTTTCTGTGTACTCCATGTTCAGCTGGGAGTTCTGTGCTTTGTTCCTTTTCTGAGTGCAAACAGGGTGTTGGATCGAGGCTATTCAGAGAGGTCGCAGCTTCTCGTTGGCACTGCGTGGTCTGTTCTTACACAGTGTAAACAGCACATGAGTGAAATAGGCCTGAGCTGTTTCCCTTTCATCGCCCTGCTGAGTTGGTATCACCTGATGTGCGTACAAAGCAGTTCCGAAAGTTGGGAGTACAGATGAGTGCCAGAATAATTAACGTTCAGTGCCACGCTTGTGTTTTCCTGCAGGCAAATGCCAGCAATCTAAAGGCTTTCCTCTCAGCTGTGAGACTGGCTCACCAGGGGACCGATGTCGGCGCTCTCCCGCTCTCAGCTTTGGTACCAGCGAAGACCTCAGAAGTTGAAAAGCCTAAAACCAAAATGATCATCACTTCCAAAAGGGACTACCCGCTCACCAAGAGCTTCCCCTATTCCCTCGAGCACCTCCAGGCCTCGTACTGCAAACTCGCTCGCATCGACACGCGCGTGCTGTGTCTGAAGAGGCTGAGGAAACTGGACCTGAGTCACAACCACATAAAGCAGCTGCCGGCCACCATCGGCGACCTGGTGTTCCTTCAGGAGCTCAACCTCCACGACAATCACCTGGAGTCCTTCAGCGGCGCTCTGTGCAGCTCAACCCTTCAGAAGTCACTGCAGTGCTTGGACCTCAGCCAGAACAAAATCAGAGCGCTTCCGATTCAGTTCTGCCAGCTGCGAGGACTTGTGAACCTGAAGCTGGATGACAACGAGTTGATCAGGTTGCCGTTCAAGATCGGCCAGTTGGATCATCTACGCTTTCTGTCGGCAGCTCGAAACAAACTGCCTTTCCTGCCCAGCGACTTTAGGAAACTCTGTCTTGAGAACTTGGATCTCTTTGGAAATCCTTTTGAGCAGCCTAATCCTCTTCTTCCCAACATACAATTGAAAATACCATTGACTTTATTAGAATGTGCTGCAAGAGCTGCTGTAAATTACAGGTAAGGGTAGCACCGTGGGCCCAAGCTGCAACTTCTCTGTCACAAACCCACTCAGCTTTCCTGTTGGGTTTTTTTTTCCTGTTGCTGGGAACTGCTCCTCGTGGCGTTCAGGTTGCTTTGAATTCTGCTTGTAAATGAGTCCTGTTCTCATCCAGGGCGACACGGGTTCCAGCAGTAAATCGGTGTTAGGGGACGCTGTGGGTTGAAATGAGCTGTATCCACAGGATGAAGGCACCATCACAGAATATTCTTGCCCAGCCATAAGAAAAGGTTCAGCTCTGTAGTGCTGACTTACTTCTGGCTTTTCATAGCTGGATTTCATGGCTCGGGTCGTGTTTTCTATTGGGCTCTGGCCAGAAAATTGCTTTCAAACATGACTTCTTCTTGTGCTAAAACCACGTGCAAAAATCCAGGCTGTACTGTCCCCATGTGAGAGCAGTGTTGGCAGAACGTTGCCCTGTGCCATGCAGCATTGAGGTGAGGCTGCTTTGCACAAGCTGAGCAGGGCTACAAGGGACACCTCAGTAAGTTCATAACCTGCACTGTGTGCCTGATCCTGCCTCAGGGGTGGGGAGAGCCCAGGAATCCTGTGCCGATGGCTCGGATGTGTGTGCTCAGGGTGTCTGCAGGCACGAGGTGAGCAGCTGAGTGCTGCACCTTGAACCTTGCCCACTTCTGACCTTCTGTACGTTGCAGTGGGGCTGTGGTTTCTGCTTCCTGCTGCCAGGAGGCTTGGGAAGGTGGGGGCAGTGCGATCATCCCACCCAATCCCCCCCTCAAAAAAGTAATAAAGTAACAGGTGGGCAACAGACATTCTGTCTGACATTGTGGGTGTGAGAAATAACAGAAGAAAAGGGAGTGACAGGAAGGTGTGAGAACCTTGAGAAGGGATGAAAAAAAGGCACAAAAGCAAACGCTTGGAAGTCAGTGTTCACAGTGGTGTTGTGGGCAAGTACCAGAGCTGTGATTATGTGTGTCCTGACCGGAAAGAAAAAGGATGTCCTGAAATTGAGCTGGTGACAGAAAAACCACCGGAGCCTGAGCTGTGCGAGTGATGGCACGAT
The DNA here is from genome assembly GCF_038088225.1 of Cyrtonyx montezumae. Taxonomy (NCBI): domain Eukaryota; kingdom Metazoa; phylum Chordata; class Aves; order Galliformes; family Odontophoridae; genus Cyrtonyx; species Cyrtonyx montezumae. Next base: position 3,610,804 of record NW_027071826.1, read on the forward strand.
GAAAGAATGGGGATACGTAGGTGTTGCCTGGATGTGAGTCAGACCCACTCTGCCAGTCCCGTGTGACAGCTGGTGGCCTCCACACCTGGGACTTAACACAGGGAGTTCTTGTTTCATACCCCAGAAGCAGTGCCACTCCGCTGTGAGTTTAAACACGTCAGTGACAAGAACCCCTTACCAAGAGCACTGTCGTTTTTGTTGAGCAGTGTGGAGGGCTTGCTGCTGCCCCCTCTGCAGGCTTGGGGTGCTGGTGCTGCTTCCTCGGGTCAGAACAACAGGCATGTTCTGGGGCAGCCAGGCTGAGCCGGGCTGACCTGCCCAGTCAGCTTTGTGCTGGGGACATGGGCTGGGTGTTTGAGTGACATTGGCTGATCACACGCCCTGCTCTGTGTCCCCCAGGATCCCCTACGGCCGTCACCTGCTGCCTTCTCACCTCTGCCAGGATCTGGAAGTGGCCAAGACCTGCCACTGCGGGAGCGCCTGCCTGAGCAGCTTCATCCAGATCACGGTGACCATGAACCTGCACCACGTGGCTCACACCGTGGTCCTGGTGGACAACATGGGCGGCACGGAGGCGCCCGTCATCCGCTACTTCTGCTCCCTGCACTGCTACTCCCAGTTCCTGGACGGGTACCTGCAGAGCATCGTCAACCACTGAGGCAGAGCCCCGTGGGGGGACCTCGGTGAGGACCCTCAGTGGTTTTGCTGCGGCCCTGCAGGGAGGGCACACAGCTGCAGAGGCTCTTCGTGCAGCCAGAAGACGCTGTTTCCTTAGCGTGCTTCGCGTGGGTTCTCTCAATGAGTTTCCACTTGGAAAAGGGACTTTTATTTGTTTGGGTTGTTTGGGTTTTTTTACTCAGCTGTTTTTATCTCTTTGTAATAGAAACGCCTTTTGTAGACGCACGGGCTGCGCTTGTTGTTTCCTCCGCTCTCAGCCCTGGGAGGGCCCCCCCCCTCACAGTGCTGTCACGGAGACCCCGCAGCGACGTGGAAATGTTCCTCCCTTCTGAACTGCGATGTTTCAAACGTTCCCGTACCGTTCCGTGTTATTAAACGCTGAATCCCCGAAGGGTTCGACTCATTGATCGTGAACCCTCTGCGTGCGGTGCAGCGCGGGATCGCTGCGGGTGGGAGCGAGCAGTGCCACATCCCCGCGGCCGGTGCCCCCTCCCCCACCCCTCGGGGCGGCTCTTCGGGGTACCGTCCCCCCCTCGCTCCGCACCGCGCGCTGTTTCCCCCCCCCTCCCACCCTCAGCTCCGCTCCGCCCCGCCCCGCCGGAAGCCCCTCTCAAAATGGCGTCGCCGGCGGCCAATGAGGAGGCGGCGGCGGAGGACGCGGGCGCCCTATGGCGGGCGGCGACGTGGGAGCGTGGGGCGGCGGCGGCGCGCACACGCGCGGAGCGGGGAGCGGGAGCGGCGGCGCCGGCGGCAGCGCGGCCGCCGGCGGCGGGAGGATGAGGCTGCGGATCTACAAGCGGAAGGTGCTGCTGCTGGCGCTGGCGCTGGCGGCCTGCGCGCTGGTGCTGTGGGGGGGCGGGGGGACGGGCGGGCGGCGGAGGCGGCAGCAGCCGCAGCTGCGGGGCGGCACCGGAGAGCCGCCGAGGGTCAGCGAGCCGCCGCGCCGCCCCGCCGGAGCCGGCAACGCCTCGGCCTCGGCCTCGGCCTCCTCCTCCGCCGCCGCTCCGACCGCCGGCGCGGAGAACGGGACGCTGAGCTACCGCTCGCTCGTCTACCGCCTCAACTTCGACCAACCGCTGCGCAACGCGGGGCGCTTCCCGGCCCGGCCCGGCGGCCCCGACGTGGTGCTGGTGGTGCAGGTGCACGACCGCGCCGAGCACCTGCGGCTGCTGCTCGAGTCCCTGCGGCGCGCGCCGGGCGTGGAGAACGTGCTGCTGGTGCTGAGCCACGACCTGTGGGCCGACGAGCTGAACCGGCTGGCGGCCGGCGTGGACTTCTGCCCGGTGCTGCAGGTCTTCTTCCCGTTCAGCGTGCAGCTGTACCCCCGCGAGTTCCCCGGCCACGACCCCCGCGACTGCCCCCGCGACGTGGGCAAAGCGGCCGCGCTGCGCCTGGGCTGCCTCAACGCCGAGTTCCCCGACTCGTTCGGCCACTACCGCGAGGCGCGCTTCTCGCAGACCAAGCACCACTGGTGGTGGAAGCTGCACTTCGTCTGGGAGCGCGTGCGGGCGCTGCGGGAGCACGCCGGGCCCGTGGTGTTCCTGGAGGAGGATCACTACCTGGCGCCCGACTTCTACCACGTCCTCAAGCGGCTGTGGGCGCTGCGGCAGCGCGACTGCCCCGAGTGCCAGCTGGTCTCGCTGGGCTCCTACGCGCTGGGCCGCGGGGGCTTCGCCGGCCGCGCCGACAAGGCCGAGGTGAAGACGTGGAAGTCCACGGAGCACAACATGGGCATGGCCTTCGGCAGAGACACCTACCAGAAGCTCATCGAGTGCACGGACGCCTTCTGCACGTACGATGACTACAACTGGGACTGGACGCTGCAGCACTTGACTGTCTCGTGTCTTCCAAAGTTCTGGAAGGTGCTGGTCCCCGAAATCCCCCGCGTGTTTCACACGGGGGACTGCGGCATGCACCACAAGAAGTCCTGCAGGCCGTCCTCCCAGAGTGCCAAAATCGACTCTCTCCTGAGCAGCAACCGGCAGTACCTGTTCCCCGAGACGATGAGCGTCAGCAAAAGGTACTCCATGGCCCCCCTGTCCCCTCACGTCAAGAACGGAGGCTGGGGGGACATCCGCGACCACGAACTCTGTAAGAGCTACCGCCGCCTCCAGTGAGGACAGCTCGCAGCCTTCTCCTTTTTGAACTGCCCCGCCCCGTCTTTTACAGACACACACGTGTATAAAGAGAAAAAAAGAAAAAAAAACTAAGAAAAAAAAAGCATTTATGAGTTGGTTTCTGCTTTAATATGAATAAACATTCACGTCAGAGGTGTCCCAAAACGTTCCTCTCTTGTGTGCGGAGCACCTGGCAGCTGGCTGCACGTGGGAGCAGCGTGGACGGCCGTGCTCTGTGCTGTGCTCACCTGCACGGGGAGGAGGAGGAGAGAGCTCCACTCGAAGCATCTCTGTGCTGCATACACTCTGGTTCCTTTTCCTGCCCCGTGTGCTGGGGGCACCGGGCGGTCAGCTGCGTGCTGGTGAATACATGAAGGAAAAAGAAAAGAAGTAATTGTTTTTACTACGATGTGGATAAATATATACGATTTTTTTAGTTCCACCGAAATAAAATTCAGTTGTTTTGTAATGCTGGAGGAGTTGTTTGTTACCCAAAGAGTTGATGGCCTCGCTGTGTGACAGCGGGACGTGGGGTGGAGTCCCCCAGGCACCCAGCAGCGTGCACTGACTTTCATTGTGGTTTTAGTCAGTGATGGAGGTGGGCTAGAGGAGCAGTGTGATGCCCCCCAGGTTGCACTGGGGCTGTCAGTGGTGTGGAGTGGAGCAATGCTGCGTGATGGAAGGGCTGAGCAGAGGTGAGAGCAGCAGAGCAGAGCCCTTCATAATGCTGAGCACTCATCAGCCATCGTTAAGGTGATGGCCCAGCGCTGCTGGCAGCAGAGGGGCTTTGGTGGCACATGAAGCTGCTAGCAAAGGTGGCACACATATCTACCAGGGGATTTTACGTTGAGGGGTGTGGGGGGAAAATGAAAAGCAACATACTTCCTTCATCGGACGGATCAGAGCCGGTGTCATTACGCCGATGGTGACTGTGGCTTTGGGGCTGTGAGTACCACTGCCCTTCTTCCCCCTTTGTCAGCTCTTCAGGGTTGTGAGCGTGTCACCAAAGCACTCCTCAGAGCAAGCTGAGGTTTGTGAAGTAGTCAGAATAATGCAAAAGGTTTATTCTGAACGTGCCACGATAAACTGCTGTTTCGTTACGGGTAATTTGAGCGCTGAGGTTTCGTACCAGCTTTGGTATTTGCTACATTTCGTAGCCTCACAGTGAGGGCTGATGCTGAGAACAGCGGTGTGGGCTGCGGCAGTTCCCCCCCATCCCTCCCTGGGGCTGCACCTTCACTTCCATCCCGATGGACTCCTGCTGCACGCACAGCGACGCCGGGTAATTCCAGAGCAGCTGTGGCACATCACACTTAACCACATTCTGAGGAACGAGGCTCTCGCCCAACTCAAAGACCAAAAGCAGAAGCAGTGAGAACGGGAATCGAAAGTTTACTGCACGTTTGTTCTGCTGGTTATTGCCCTTTGGAGAGGAGAAGAGCCCCGCAGTGTGCTGCAGCTCACGGGAGCTGCTGCTCCGTAGTGAAGCTCATCTGGGAGAAGGGAATCAGCTCCAGAAGCCACGAGGCAGGACGGCTCCATCACGTGGCTGTGTTTGTTCAGCTCACAGACGGGGGTGCGCTCGGCTGCCGCAGAGCTGAAGACGTGTACTAGGGCGGAATATGTGGTGTAAATGCTAATTATTTCTAGGAGACTAATTAGAACTTCTCCGTGTAATTAGGAATTTCATTTGATTGCTAGAACTCGGCAGCAGCCTAATCCTGCAGTTATCACAAAATGAAGGGTTGGAGCAAATGATGAACACTGCTCATTTCTAGGTGGACTAAATACAGCGGCTCCTGAGGGAGCCATTAGAAGAAGGAGATATACAACTCCTCTGTGTAATTTGGCAACAGATTAAGAAAGTTACATAAACAATAAAGAGGCACTGCCTTCCAGGAGCACAGAGCTTCAGCTGCATCGCTTCTGTCAGAGAAATTATTTCAACCCATACATACGATTAAAGGAAACGTAAACCTATTAACTTTTATTATTAACGCCTTAAGTATTCTTAGCTGATAGATGAAAGTTTAAGAAGGAATCCAGTTTCCTCCCTCAGCCCCGCAGCCGTAAAACAGCATCAAACAAGAGGAGGAGATGCTGGCGCAGTGCTGCTAGTCCAGCTCATACAGCACGGAGTTCTGGAAAGCGATGGTGCAGTGTGTGCGGTGGTCTACGATGCTCTGCACGCTCCCATCTGTGCCCACCTCCTGCAGGACTGGGGAGGCAGCCGGGCTCCCTGCCCCCTCCTCCTGGCCCTCCCCCAGCCCCAGCCCTGCGAACGCCTCATGTAAAGCTTGCTCTTTTCCCCTGGGTTGGCCAGGAAGTGCTGCACCGGTGTCAGAAGGTTCCTGCTGTGAACAATGCTGTGAGCCACCATCCACTTCTCCTATTGTTTCAGCAGTTACAGGAGATGTGGCAGCTCGCTCGCCTACTGTAGGCTGCTCTCCAGCAGTGCCAGCAGCGGTACACTCCGTCTCTGGCTTTGTTTGGAGGTGGTTACTGTTGTTCTCTGGCTTTGTTTGGAGGTGGTCACTGTTGTTCTCTGGCTTTGTTTGGAGGTGGTCACTGTTGTTCTCTGGCTTTGTTTGGAGGTGGTCACTGTTGTTCTCTGGCTTTGTTTGGAGGTGGTCACTGTTGTTCTCTGGCTTTGTTTGGAGGTGGTCACTGTTCTTCACAGCCACGTCTCCTCCTGAGCTGTTCACCACTTGTTCGGCTTCACCACGTTCAGAACAGGCTGCTTCCTGCGGCTGTGGACAAAATACACCCATTGTTTTCTATCTGAAGCCAACCAGGCAGCCCATGCTGCTGTAAACGCGGGCGGGGATGCTCCTTTCTCCCCCCAGGAAGCAGTCAGTGTGGTGCAGAGGTTTTCCTGATCCCGTGCAGTGGGAATGAGGGGTCGGGAGGCTGCTCACTTCCTCAAGGTTTCCTCTGTGGTAGGAAACACTGCTGGGCGGCTTCCACGCAGTCACAGCTGATAATGCAATTAACAGAGTGGAAAAAGGTGAGCCACCACACCCAGGGGCAACAACATCAGCCAAAGGAGCCAAACTGTCATTGCAAGGAGCAGCTCTTAACCTTACAGTTAAGGTTAAAACCCCCGGGCATGTGATGGCTGGGTACAGGGCTGCACCAACTGCATGGCGCCCTCCCCAGCCCCAGAGCTGTGGGTCACTCTGGTAAGAACCAAAAGAAATACTTTTAAGAGTCTGAGACCCACTTCTTCACAAACAGAATTCTCCAGGTTTTCACCATCCCCGTGATAAGGCAGAGTGTGAAACACTGGCAGTGACACAGCACCCTCTGCCCATCCTGCAGAGCCCCTTGTGTCTCACTCACCAGTACTACTGACACCAGTACTTACACCACACGCTCTGCTTTTCTGTGCCACACCAAGACAAAGCTGTTTCAGTCGAGCTGATGCTCTCTGGCTGAAGTACAGAAATCAGTCAGCAGCACGTAGTGCTGCCAGAGCTCCTTACCTTCAGCCTGATCTGACTGCTGTCCTCAGACACATCGAGCACCTCAATTAATGTCTGAGCTTCCAGTTCCGACTGCGTGCACGAGGAGGGGCACAGAACAGTGCGTAGGAATCCATCAACGTTCTCTTCACTGACAAACCACCTCTCCTAAAGAAAAGGAAGAGCAGGTTATGTTCATTCTGCCCCATGCTTCAGAGGTATGCAAACGCAAACACCTCGGGCATTCACACCTCCTGAAGCCACAGCCACAAAACGTGCACGACGATATCCCTTTCAGGTCCACCTGAGAAGGCTCCTCAGGTCTCCCCTCAGGCACGAGCCAAGAGTGGCTGGAAGAAGCAGAGAGGTGCCTGCTGCTCGTGCAGGCCGGGGCAGGTCCTGAGGCTGTCAGCTGCAGTTCAGAAGCAGCACAAAACACAGTGCTGCAGGTTTTCAGATTTCAATCGCTTACAGCTAACGAACAGCCCTAAAACACATCCTGGAGGAGCAGCTGCCTAAGACTGGTCCTCCTATTCTTCCAAAGCTGTGAGTAGGCAGACCTGGCTCAGCACAGTAAAACCGGTCGGACTCAGGGCTGCTCGAGAATCACTTTCCATTCAGCAATGAATACTTGAGTCGGAAACAACAGGAGGGAGCTACACGGCTTCTGCTGTCACCCACACCCGAAACGTCTCGCTCTGTCGTACCCTCTCATCAGCCCAACACAAGTCAATCCAATTAGCACCACCACCTCGCAGGCTGAGCCACAAAAAGGCAGTTCTGCACGTTTTTGCCCCCTACGGATGCAGCCTTCTGCACACTCAGATGCTGCACTGTTGATCTAAGGTACAACACTTAACCATCATCTTAACCGAAAACAAAATAGCTCCCGATGGAAACTTCTGCAAAGCCACAACACAACAGGGTCGGACAAGGACAAGAGCTAACTGCTCGTGCCGATGCTTGCACCGCTCCATCTGAGGACTCCGGGCCCGGCCCAGCTTTGTGCTGCATCCCCAGAGCCTCACGCTCACATCTCAAGGAAGGACTCGAAGCCTGATGCCCAGAGGCCCGCCAGGAAGCCAAGCAGCAGGTGCTGTCAGCACGAGCAGTGCCATTTGTTACCAACACAATGACTGTCATTAGCGTGTTCGCACAACCAGCAACTGTAATTCAAACTCTGCATTCTCAGCGAGCATATGCTGAGCCATTTCTACTCCTGCAGATGTTATCGAGGCACAGACTTTGGCAAGAAGTGATTCAGCAAAGCATTTAAAGCCTGTTTGCTCTGGCCCGTAAATGTAGCAGAGGACAAGGCCTCCGCGGGTGATTTCAATGCCCCTACAAAGAAATTATTGCATTTTAAACTGTTTGTTTTCTGATATCTGTGATACCGCCATAGCAGCTTGGAAGTGCATTTGCTCTTCCCTCGCACAGCTGCACTCTGAGCCCTCTGCTCTGCACTGTGTTCTCCAGATCTCAACTGTAATGGTTTTAAAAGAGGGGCAGCCCTCAGGCTCATGGCATCTGTGCATCTCCTGTGGGGAGAGGCTGATCCCTGGATCCACAGACCCCTGTTTGTAGGGTCCTACTGCACGGCTCCTTAAGGCTCACATCTCTGGGGAGTGGAGGTGCTGAACTGGAGGCTCGGGGGGGAACTTCTCTAAGGTTTTAATGACTGCAAAGATCAAAGAGCTCAAAAGGTGCTTCCATGAGCTTCGTCAGTAGGCAAACGTTTCCTGACACAACCGTTCTGTGGAAGAGCATTATTCCCATAACGGCCCTAGCGATTCAAAGTTCAGCAGACATCTGTTTGCTTTATAGCAGAAGCAAACTATCATTTGTATGTAGTTTGGAAAGAAGTTACTTTGGGGAAAAAAACCAGTGACTTTGTTCTGTTTTCCTTTTCCAACCTCCTCTGGCCTCCTGAAAACTTCATTAAGGGTCCTGAAGTGCTGAGCCCAAAACTAACTGAACCAAACCCAAACTTTTGTAAAGCTTAAACACAACAGGCTCAGTTTCTAGCATCGTCTTCTAAGATGATGCCGTCTAAGAGGTGGCCCCTAACTGAAGGACGTTTAACTCCTTCCAGCAGTTTGGCAACTGAAAACGGTAACACTGATTGAAGTGTTACAAGAAAACATTTAACAGCTCAGAACAGCTTGGAACCGAGGGCAAAACCCGGGCACAGTGAAGGCAGAAGGGCTGCATCCGAGCTCACAGCTGCAATCCAGCACCGCTGCCTGGATCTGCTGGCACCCCACAGGAGCAGCCCCTCCATTCCCCAGCTCAGAGCTCCTCCTGAACGCCAGAGCCTTCAAATGCAAAGGTTTTTTTCCACTCCAACAACTCTGCAGGCTGCACACTCAGTTGCCCCTTGAACCAGCACTGTTTCTCCACCAGAGTCCTAAGTCTGAGATCACTGAACGTGAGGAGATTCGAGCGGGGGAGCGGGCCCAGCCACGCTGCCTGGACACAGTCCAGAGGTTGGACACGTGGCAGTGACCAGAGGTTACAGTGCTTCAGCGTTATCTACAGGTTCCTAACAAAGGAAAAAGCAGCAAGAGCTTTGACAGGCTCTCACTGGGCTCTGGTGGCCAGGCCAAGCAGAAATACCACAGTGCATTCAGTAAGGCACCCATTGAACACTTCCCCGTGAAGCCACTCCCCACAGAAGCAATGCACAGCTTCATGGCACTGCACAATTCCCTTTCAGATACCTGAAGTCATTCTCACAACACATCTACCCCGAGCAAAGATTCTACATTACACAGTACTGAAAAGTTTCTTTGGCTGCGCTGAGGGAAATGAACGGCACGTGCAAAGGCTGATGGGCTGGAATAGTGAGCGAGAGCGGAGCTGCTGAGCACCCTGGCTTATATTTCTGCTCAGAATCAAACAGGAGAGCAAACATGACACAACAGCACTCAACAAAGACAATTTCAGTCATTTCCCAGCTCCACCTCTGCTGTGAACTGGGAGTTTTGGAACATGCTGTTCTCAGAAACCTTGCCTGGCAGGCTCACAAATGTCATTAATGGGCATTTAGCTCTCAGCTATTCTTTTTCATAGCATATTTCACAGGCTGTGTTCTCCTTACAACAATTCTCTGGTGTAGGGGTTTCCTCAGTGTAAGCTCTTAGGATTCAGACACTCCCCCCTGGAAAAACAAGGCCTGGAGAGATGTGCAGAAGGATCAACACACTGAGGTCTGTGACTGAGACAAACGGTAACATCTGAGCCCCCAAAATATAAATCCAAGTCCAATGTTATGAAATGTCTACCTTTCATAGGGTTTCTGCTCATCATAACAAGTGTGGAAACACCATGGTTTGGCCAAGGAGTGAAATTACCCTGAAAGAAAAAGAAGCAATGGCTGCAACTGCTGATCAGAGAGGTACGGGTCAGAGTCGGCAGAGAGCTATCCATTGTGCAGCAAAGTGGGAACATCAGTGGCATTAAGAGCTATCAAATGAAGGAGTCCTCGCAGCGACACATCTGAGGTCTGGGGGGCGGAGGGCTGTTGTGCTGCAGAGATGTGCTGAAAATAAGCACTTGCTTCAGCTGGGGTGGGAATCCAGGCTGCTCAGCATCTATGGAAACCGAGTTCTAAATATACCATCTTTCAGTACAGCAATTCAAGAGGCTCTGCCTTTACAAAAGGAAACCCAGTCCTTGAAGTCCTGTTTCAAGAGCGCTGTTCACATTCTTTTTCCATTATCTGCATCAGTCCAATTTCAGAGGAGAAAAGAGGCCGTTGTGGTAACGCAACTTCAGAAGCACACGAGGCAGAGCTGTGCAATTACCAGCACGTTGATCTGGGCACAGGCACACAGGCGATAAAAAAAATGAAGCAACACGTGCTGTGCTACATCACAGCCCGGGGACGGGGCTCTGAAGACATACATTCTGCTCATGCAGCGAGCAATTATCCCAACACATTTCGCTGGCTGTTTGGTGAGTTAATGGCAGACAATTACACGGGCAGCATCACAGGGGACTGCAAGAGCCAGCGGCGAGCCAGGCACATTTGTGCATCACTCACCCAGCAAGGTGCCTGCTCCCAGCCCTTCATCTCCTGTGAGAAGCAGCTTCCCAGAAGGATTCAGGATGGGCATTTTCTGTCCATAAAGAACACCAGGCTCTATATTTGCTGCACGCCATCCCCTGGCTCTGCTGCTGTGGGAAAAGAGGCTACGAGCAACAACTGGGAGGTACAGGATAACTGTTCGGTGTCTCACCCAGGCCACCACTCAGTGGGGCACTGCTGCTGAGCATATCCCTCAAGCACTCCTCTCTGTGACCCATGCAGCTGCTGGCAGATCCCAATGCAGAAAACATTGCTCTGATTTATAGGAATAGATCCGAAGGAGAAAAATAACAGATTACAGCAGACAAATTGAAGAAACCAACATTAGTAGAGGAGAAGCTACCACAGACTAATCGTTAATGGACAGAAGACAGCGTATAAACGCAGCTCTAATTAAATATTAATTTTTCTCACTTCACTCTGAGTGAACGCAGCTATCTGTGCTGGCACAGGCACTTCTGGGAAACAGCACCGTTTGGAAAAAAGCAAACAGAACAAATGATTTCAGAATGCACTGCGAGCAGTTCAGCGTAGGTGGGTCTCAATAAATCCATCCTCTCTGATACCCAGCTGATCAGCTCCTCCTTCAGAGGAGCCCCCAGGAAAGGTGTGCAGCCTGCTAGATGGGAAACGCACAGGAAGATTCAGCTGCACATATACTAATGGGACAGCATCCGCTGCCTAACGGCCCTTAAAATAAAACAAACATCTCCACTAGAACCACACTTGGATTTGTAACGAGAGAGGATGGGGAAGCACACCAGCACATGGGGAGACAGCTCACAGCTACCGTGGCCAAACCAAAACGTGTTCTGCAGCCGTAGAGGGAATGGTGTCTTGAAAGGCAGATGGCTATGCCCCCCTCACACCTGCATTTCAGGGAACTGCACACGTGCGTGCCTCTGAGCAACATCTTTCTTCACACACGTAGGCTGTGTGAGCCACGAGGCTGTTACGGAGCAGCTGAGGTTGGAAGGGACCTCTGGAGGTCATCACTCCGCAGGTTCCCCCAGAGCACAGCACTGAGGTTACTATTGGCTTGCACTGTTGCTTTGAGAAGCAGCCAGTGAACTTGGCAATCTTGGCAAATGCACGTGGGTGAGGTTAAGGGCAGAGGCCAGATCGACATCACTCATATCAGCACTTCTTCTAGGAAAAATAAAAAAACCCTAGGAGGCAGAAGTCATTCCAGCCCCAAGGACGAAGATATCAGCTCCACAACACCACCTTTGTTCCTCTCACAAGCGACCAGCGCTAATTATGTCCCTCGTCACGCTGACGTCTGCTACCAGCCCAGCAGCCCCCGGGAGCTGTTACCTGCAAAGCGGAGGCGTCGAGGCCGAAGCAGTACTTCTCCCAGAGCCCGGTGCTCCCCGCAGCCTTGGCAAGCGCAACGACAGCGTTGTGGGCGCCCACGCTGACGGCCGTCTCAGGGGCAGCAAGCCCGTTGGCGGCGGGGAACTGCAGGACGAGGGCGTAGCTAACTGCACCGCTGGAAAAGCGGAGGCTGTAGCGGTTGGCGGCCACCTCCCCGCTGAGGCTGTGGGGCTGGATGCCGGGCACCAGCAGGAGCAGGGTGAGGGAGGTCTCATCCTGGCGGCACTGGAAGGGAGGGCACACGGCGGCTGCGGGGCCGGAGTCACCTCCGCCCGAGGGATGAGCCATGCGGCCGGGGCTGCCCTCGGCGGGGCGCGGAGGGGCCGGCTCGGAGCTGGCGCTCGGAGCGGGGGAAGCGGCCTCGGGGAGCTCGGGGAGCTCGGGGCCGGGCTGGGGCTCCTCCCGCCGCTCCTCCGCGGTCTCCCCGAGCGGCGGTGCCGGGTCGGGCGGCGGTACGACGGGCAGCGTAACCACCAGCCGCCGCTGGGCCTGGTCGAAAACGGCGCGGCCCGCGCTCTCGTCCACGTGGTAGGGGAGGGGAAGGCGGAGACGGTAGGCGGGACGCCGGGACTCGAAGAGCAGCTCCCGCGGGTGGATCTCCAGCTCGGCCTGGGCGGTGGAGCGGAGCAGCGGCAGCTCCACCGTCACCACCAGCTCCCGGGGCACCGCGCTGGGCGCCGAGTCGCGGCTGCAGCGGTAGTCCTGCAGGTCCACGTAGCAGCGGTGGTGGACGGTCCAGCGCGGGGTGGTGGGGCCGGAGGGCGGCGGAGGAGCGGCGGGAGGAGGGCCGGGCACGGCGGGAGGAGGGCCGGGCACGGCGGGAGGAGGGCCGGGCACGGCGGGAGGAGGGCCGGGCACGGCGGGGAGCGGGCGCGGGGCTGCGCCGGGCAGCGGGGAGCGGAGGACGGGCGCCTGCGGGACGCCCTTGTAGCGGGTGCTGCGGAGCACGGAGGCGTTGATGCGGTCGAGCTGCGCGGCGAAGTGGCTCTCCACGGCATCCATGGCCGTGTCGCTGAGCATGCGGCGGAAGCGGGCGCTGCGGGCGGCCATGCGGAGCGCGGAGGGGTGGAAGACCACGTCGTAAACGAAGCGGCGGCGGCCGGCGCGGCCCAGCTCCTCGCGGCCCGGAGCCAGGCTGTGCGGCAGCTCCCAGCGGTGGCCTCCCGGCTCGGCGCGGACCCGCGGCGGGGCGACGTGCGAGTTGCTGCAGATATTGACGTAGCAGCGGCGGGAGCCGGCCAGGCTGGTGCGCAGCACGTAGCCCGGTGTGGGGTGGATGAAGCGCACCTCCACGCCACGCTCCCGCTCCAGGGCCGTCACTTCTTCCTCGTACAGCCGCCGCTGCTCCGGGTCGGCCAGCTCGGCCGCGTACTCGGCTAACAGCGCCCGGAAGCGCTCGTCGCGGAAGGCACGCTGCAGCCGCTCCGCTTCCTCGGCGCTCAGCTCCAGCTCCTCCAGCCGCCCCGGGCCCGCCATGGCTGCGCTGGTTGCCGTGGAAACGCTAAACAAGATGGCGGCCCCGTCCCGGCCGTGCGCGTTGCTATGGCGCCGCTAAACAACATGGCGGCGCCCCGGGTTGTTATAGTGACGCTAAGCAAGATGGCGGCGGCGCGTCCCTCCCCCCAGCCTGTTGCTATGGCTACGTCAAGCAAGATGGCGCCCCTACGGGCTCCTCAGGCCCACACAGCTGCTGCAGGCCCTACCCCGTGCTGAAATTAGCACTGCCACACCCTCATCCACCCGCACGAGCTTCAAACGACCTCACCTCTGCCCCCCTTACTTCTCGCCTGAGCTGTGTACCACCACCCACTGCCAGCACTCGTCAGCTCCTTGCCAATCTGCCTTCTGTGTTTCCTGCCCCAAGACAGATCCCGGCCTCCGCAGGGAAAAACAAAGTCCTTCCTCTCCTTAACTTCCTTCCTCAAAGATACCTATATCCTATACATGCCCCTGCTTCCTCCAAGTGCCTTCTTTTCTCGTGTTCTGGCAATTCATCTCTGGTGACCCCATTTCATCTAAACCAACGCAGCGTGTTTTCCTGTAAAACTTTATTCCCGTACAAAATAAGCCACTTTTGGCTTTGACATTTATTATCAACAGCCTGCAATACATCACAAAATCAGTCCATCTAAACCAAGTGCTACGTTAGCTTCGCAAAGGCTCGATCTCTTTTGGCAGTCTTTAGAAAGTCAGAGATCCTGAAGCTTGCTGCAAGAAGGACCAAACAAAAGCAAGGTTTAGTTAAAAGCAATGCCAGTACATACCACATTATTCTATTTTGTGATCTAGGAAAGACTTAATGTTTTGATCTGTCTAAAGACCTAAAGCATCTCACGGTATGATTAATTTCTGTATTCAAGTAAAGATTACACAGATTTATTTTGTATCCGCTCCGTTATGTGTAAAATTATACACTTCCACATGACAAAAAGCTGCTGCAAGAAGACACGAAACTGAGTCAGAGACAGATACGGTAAACAGCAATTTTCCTGTTTGGTTCTACCACTGTTATTTCAAACTGATGGAAATTTTTAGCAGTTGTAAAAGTTTTGATACTGTTTCGTTTGCTTCTGTTTTTCTGGTTTTGCAGCTGTTGTTTTTTTTCCAGTTGTTGGAAGGCCACAATAGGAGTGAATAAGCACACGTGTAAACGCATGAAATCAGAGCATAAAAGTGGCTTTTGAGTTTGATTGTGATCACAGAATGAACCAAAAGTAATTCCTAAGTGTGATTAACCCATGCAATAAATACAATCTCCAGAAACAAATGTTTCCCAACTGGGTCTCAATTATCAAGCTTCAGTTACTGAAAATTATAAAATGCAATCTATTTTTCTGTTTATTTTTGGATCGTGTTTCTCATCACTGTTTCCTGGCCTTAACTTCTGAATTTCTTATTTTAGGTCCAGGCTTCTAAATTTCTTATGCTGCCTAAGTGTACGTTAACTGCTAGAACATTCCTTCTGTTCACATAATTGCTTTTCTGTGTTCCTCTGATAACTAGAAAGTCAGCAAATAAAATGGATATATTTACCTGTCTTCAACTGTCTTGTTGGAGGGGTAGAATACCTTGAATGAAAACCCACTTCTCGGAAAAGAACCCTGTAAAGAAAAGCACACCACATTTGTGTTCAGGATAATGCTGTACAGATGGTAAGAGACACGCCCATGTGGAACTGCGTTCCCTTGGGCAGTTGACCCATCATTAATTTTTCAAATATTTTTAATAAAGCCATTTGTAAATTTATGGTTGTCTGTACAAGTTGTATTCTGGTAGAGGGAAATCTTACAGGATTTATGCAAAGACAGTCAGTGTTGGTGACAGTGAAGGGGTCATATTTATCGGCGATGACGAGCATATCTGGCACAGGATACACCCTCAGGGCGTAGTCGTAGGCCCAGTACACAGGGCTAACATACAGAGGAAGTGGTGTCAGGTGTCCTTGTGATAATATGGTCTTTACAAACTGCAAGAGAAACACAGAGAGTGAATTTGAACCGTTTTCAACAAGTCAGACTCATTCCTACTGACTCAAAAAAAGACCCTATAAAATAAATAGAAACAGACTCCATCCATCACCACATCGAGCCAGTATTGTCTAGATGGTTCTCATTCAATTATATCAGTAAGTCTCATCAACTGCTGTGCACTCATTAACTAGAATCAGAGTGCTATGTCGATGTATCAAAAGCAGGATTAAGACTTCAAGTGAAAAGGCAGACGAAGCAGATGACCTTTTGGAAAAGTGACGTGCTGCTTTACTGCAAATGTCACTGGCTAATTGATCAAATCTTAGAAAGGCAATCTGTATTAAGCTTTGCCTTTAGGAATCAATGTTTTGTGGTACAACATTCATTGCTGGTGCACATGCACTCACAGCCAGCTGCCAAGAAGCTCTGACTTCAAGGCCACCTGCAATGGGACAGTCAGAACAACTCGATGTCATCAACAAGCATCCTGGTTTCAGTTATCCTGCTATCAAGATATAAATGCAAGCAAACAATACTCCGTGTATAGATCCCTCTTCACAACTCTTTTAGGAAACCTGGTCACTCTGAGAAGTCTGCAGGAGTATGCAGCTGTGTGGGTCAGAGGAAGACCAAATGTACAGCTGCTGACCAAAAACACAAGAAGAAGAAGTCAAGAACTCAGCAAGAAGGGCTGAACACAGCTCACGTGATTGGGAATATCCATGCTGCTGCTCGGGAAGCGGACACAGTTTCTGCACATTTTATTCACCAGATCTTCACGAAAGATAATTATTTCTTGGGTGCAATACTGAATCCTAAATGAAAACATCAATGAAATTAAATGAATTACAATGAACAGACAGAAAGATGTATTATAAAGTTAATCTTAGCTCTAATACAGCAAAATGAAAATGTGCATTTCAATTAAACAATACCTTCTCATCTTTTCCTCTAAGACTGCTACATCTGCACGTGAACTAGTCATTCAGTTAAAAAAAAGAAAAGAAAAAGGACATGAAAACTACCAGTAAGTGAGACTGTTACCTGCAAGGATTTGTGGTGAAAACTGAAAATGGCACCAGCTGCCTGAATTCCTGAGTAATGTTTTCAGCCAGGGGAGGTCTATAATAAGCAGCAGCACATGAATCAGCCAAGTTACTTACTGCCTTGAACGACTTAATTCAGATTTTCAAAGTTGGAAAAAGTGAAGCAAACTGACCGTGGTAAAACAGAACCAGGACCAGGATCCTCAGGGCCAGGAACAAACACGAATCGACTGCTGCAGTAAGTTAAACACATCACTTTTATATACAATAATCCTAGAGGTATCTAACTGTTGGTTACATGATGCCACAGCTTCACAGATGAACATAAGTAACATATTCCACAGCACAGATGACTGTTCCTTTAGGCTTTATGCACAACTTAAATCACAGTTGTGACATAAGGTGCATATCCATCCCACACTGAAGTGGGAGGACTCTTATATGAAAGAAATGAGTTCTCTGGGAGCCCATCCTAGGAACTAGCTGTGCTTCATGGCTACAGTTAGGAACTCAAAGGTGAGAAGCCACAGAGGATAAGCCTGGCTGTCTCCCTAATTTTCTTTCCTTTGTATATTCAAATGTCTGCAGGAAGTATTTAATTCTGGGGCTTCCACTCGAGAAGAGACAGATAAAGGATCCCTCTTTGGGATAGTGCTGTTTTGCTTAGCTCTCAAACTAGCAGCTGTGGAGAACCATGCAAGCAAGAACAGGAAGGCAAAAACAACAAACTGTGCAGGCAGTGTGTCAGATGGTGTTTCCTGGGGTTAGTACAGAAAGCCTGCAGCTGCTGCTAGCAGCACCAAGACTTGGACATCACTTTATAAAGCTGTACTGCATGGGCGAGGGAATTTCAGAGAAAGAAAGGCTTCACTTAAATTGCACTTCTGGAGAATTGCGTGGCAAACACTCCACAGGAAGGCAGTTTCACCTCTGTTAACTCAATGGCAGCTTCCATGATCAAACTATTCTAGCCAGAATCAAAGCCTTACACTGATCCCCAAACAACCTTACAGGCCTGTTAGCTGACCACTGCAGGCTCACAAAAATGAGAAAACGCGGTATCTGTTAGTTTCTTAAGAAATTAAAGCAAAAATTCTCAAAATAAGCACGTTCCCCCTGCCACCCCCATAGCACTTAACTGCATACCTTTTATGAATGCTGGGATATTCACATATTATATCTGCAAGAGCCTTCAACGAACCTAGAGCCAGAAAAAAGTACCTATGAAACAGCACTTGGTTAGAACAAAAACACACACAACACAGATCACTTATACACTTCAGTACAGCAAAAACATGCCACTTCTTCTCTGCCTTCTTAAATAGTTTTACCATCACTGTTTTAATTTAATGTTCAGGACTGACTGCAAAGAATTCCACACCTTTCAGAGATTGAATTTGGTTTTTTCCATACGGTGCGGATGAGAAATTTCCACAGAAGAAAAAGCAGGTTGGAGGAGCAGAAGAATAACCTGGGAAAACAAAGCACGTGTGAGTGGCAAGAACCAAAACAGCACTTCAAGCTCTGCTGCTGTTAATACTCCTAACCATTTTCTAGACACGAGTTCTCATTATTTACAGTTCCAACAACACTGTGTGTACACAACTAACCACTGACCCAGTCATATCATTACACAATAATACTGACCAAAGACCCTTTATTGCTCCAGCATCTGCAGTTTTAGCTCAGGTTTGGTTTGGTTTGAGGATCTGGTTAATCCTCATCAAGATACAGAACTGCTTTTCTAACTTCAAAATTAACTACTCAACTTCTCAGTAGATATCATGATAACGGGTTCAATTTTCCTTAAGAGAATAGCAGTTTGGCACCCTTAATTTGTTTCTTAAAGCAGCCACCCTCTCACACCTCCATTCTACGTAAGGCAGACAGGACAATCTGTTCCAAAACTCTTCTGGAATACAAAGAAGCAATTCACAGATCTCACAGATGCTTGCTATCCAAATGTTGCCATCATTACTAATGTAACGATGCATGGAAGAAACAGCCCCTATTTTGAGAATAACTCATATTTTTCCATTGGTAAGCAACAGAAAGCATTCAAGAGAGACTGCTCATCTCTGATGAAGGAAAAAGTTTTCTTTAAACTAAGGCTAGGATGACTTTTCATGAACTCTCTTGTCAAAGCACAAAAAATGGCAGCTGTCCAAAACAATACTGGTGCTAAGTGATTTATGGAAAAAGAAGCAGCAGCTCACAAAAATATAATACAATCCAATCCGTAAATCTGTTAAGAGAACCAAAAGAAACAGAACAGCAATCACAAAATGCAAAGAGCTATCATTAAAACTGCAGCAAGTCCTCACTGGCTTTATTTAGGCTGGGGTTCAGTGGGGTCCTGCAAAATACTGCCAACAGCTGCACTTTTGTTGCCTTCTCAGAACTGAAATTCACTCAAAACACACAATAAACGCAGCAGTAAAAGGTCTCTCAAAAATCACTGCCCAACCTTTTCATTTAAAAGCATACCTTTGGAAAAGGTACAAAACCCACTATTTCACAAAAGAGCACGTTTAGACCACAGTTTGACGACCAAGGTAACAGCCATGGTGCCAGCCATAAGCTGGCCAGCTTCCCCTGCGTGGACAGTGATGCTCACGTGAGCAACCACAGGATGCAAGTACAGAAAGCTCAACCAGCTCACAGCCCTCCAGCACAGGTTTCCCATGGGATACTCCCTGCACGGGCCCACCACAGGGTCAGAGCTCTCAGCCCAAACCAGGGAGGAGACACAGCCCCGGAAGGGACTGATGACCAGCTAGCAACACGTCCTGCCACGCTCACCAGTACCACCAGCAATGCTGCTAAGGATCAGTGGAAACGGTCAACACCCTCTAAATCAAAGCTCAGACTGAAAGAAGCCACCACCTACCTGAAAACATTGTATGCAGCCTTTCTAGTACTTCTGCTTGGTCTAGCCACACATCAGAAAGAAATACAAACATGGCATCCTCATTTTCATCCTCCAGCTGCTTTAGCTTTACAGAAGCCTTCACTGAAGCTGAGGAAGGACCTCCAAAGAAGTTTATGTTCCCATAGAAGGCTCTACAGTATCGAAATATTCATGTTAATTCTGTTCTCTCCCCAGATAATTACTAGTTTTGATTATGACTCGCCTGAACCATATTAATTATTATTACTATGAAGAGTAGCTCAGGTGGCATCCTTTATGATTTAGTAGCTGACAGAGAAACCAAGGAAAAGAAATGGCAGTCACCTAGATTGAAAGCATGGGCACTGCCCTGCCGTAACTTCACAGATCATCTCAGAGTAACGCATACCCAGGGTTCCCTCCCTCACCCATTCCCTCATCAATACTGAGTTCCTTATTCCTGTCCAATAGTTGTTTAGCTTTGCAGTTCAGAAGGGCTTAGACCTCAATGGTTATTAACATGCAGAACGTGCAGGTCTCTGATTTGCCTCCTTAAAATTGTATTTATTTCATAGTGTTTGGGGAGGGGAAATAATAACATACTTCAATGTCACAAAAATTATAAAATGATAATGAGCTTACTACAACAAAATATAAAGTCAGAGTGAGGCTGCCAAAGTCAGTTTCATACCTAGTGGTAGCAGACGGCTCAGTAGGCGGAAATCCAAAAGCATTCACATGAAAAACTTCATCTTCATACCAACCTAAGACATTTTTGAACAACAGAATAACCTTTAGGTTTTGTGACAACACCGTATCCCAGACATTAGTCAGACAGTTGGCAGCAGTGCTGAGCAGTCCCAGCCTCCATCAATCCCTCTCTTGTGACAGCCCCAGTCCTGCACTGCTCAGCAGTGAAATGGAGCAGGGAACTGGCTGAAAAACACCAACTATTTTAGACCTCAGTCATTTCTCTGAATGGATTTCCTGCACAGCCATATAATCTTCTCAACCCAACTGAGTAAGAACGTAGGGAACAGCGATCATTTTCGGTGGCTGTGTCCCTGAAGAGTCGGCATCAAATTGCACCCTTTCTTGAGAGCTGCCATCTCCTGAAAGAGGTAACCGAGTGATACTCATCCCTCGCTTGCACTTCTCTTCTGCTTAGTGTATTTTACAAATTTTAAACATAGAACAGATAACAGAATGCACAGAGCTATACCCTATAAACAGCAACGTCCATCACTGCACGTCTAAGGCTCCAAAACTGCAAACACACTGTCTGGATGAGAAGCCTCTGAAGGACAGAGGCTTTGCCAACACAAAGCAGTTATTTTCTTATTTTTAAATCATACTGTTTGGTTGTTCTAGTCCACCTTCTTTGTCTGGTCACACCTTCTCCAAGCATGCTGCAGACAGACTAAGGCCAATCTTCAATGCTGTTAGGGCTTCTCTCATCCCACTGACACCTCTGAAAACCATGGAATGTCACAGAGCTCTGCCTCGAGAGCCTGAGATAACAGGAAAGGCTCAGGGCCAAAAGTCTCAGCTCACAGTCAAGCTTCACCAAGATGAGACTTCTTCTAGCCACATTTGGCAAATGTCTAACTGCAGCAACAGCCACCTGCAGAATAATTCACTGTAAGTTAAAAAATAAAAATAAAAAAGTCTGCTTTACCTTCTGCCAAAACGAAGCACGATTCGGTATACAAACCACTGTGGAACTGGTGCAGAAAGGTTAAGAGAGATTTTTCTTAGATCAGGACTCTTAGACTAATTCTGTAGGCAAAGTTTGCCTACAGTGTGCCTTTTAGCCAGTGTAATACAAACTGCACACAAACATGCTCTACTTCCACCAGCAGGAATGCTATCCTTGTCCTTCCAAAGGGCATTGAGCTCCAGCAACCACATAACTTGCAGAAGAAAGAAAAAGATGGAGCTGCAACTTGCAACTCTCTGTACATAATTCTTAACGGACAATATGGATTTGTTATTCAAACTGAGTACCTCCAGGCCTCCAGGAAACGTATTCACCTCTTAGATAAAGGATATTGCTTTACTAAGGTCTAGCTGGACAACTCCTGTAGGGTCTTCTAGGAAATACTTCCCCTAAAAAAAACCCAGGATTAATTAATGAAGCAAAGTAGAAGTGAAGTGTTTCTTATTATGTACCTGGAGCACAGAGGTGGAACCGAAAGCAATGCAGTTGATGTTAGCAGCTCCCCTCAGCCACCCTGCAGCTTTGATTGCTGGTGTACTCTTCCCCTTAATCAGTGGAGTGGCCATTGCAACACAGTGACTGGAGGCTCCGGCATTTCAGAAAGGAGCACACCTAGTAAATCTTCACCTCTTTCGAAGGAATGAATCTTGCACCACGAACACTGATGGCAGCTGTGCCACCAACTTATACCGGAGGACGAGGCGCTGAGATATTTAAGCCCTCTCATAAGTTCATAAGTTCATAAGTTCATAAGGTTGGAAAGGACCTATAAGATCATCTAGTCCAACCATCCTCCTATCACTATCTCTACCCAACTACTAAATTAAGTCCTTTAGCACCTCATCTAAACGCTTCTTGAACAGCGCTAGGGATGGTGCCTCAACCACCTCCCTAGGCAGGCCATTCCAGTGCCTGACCACTCTTTCAGAAAAGAAATGCTTCCTGAGGTCTAATCTAAATCTTCCCCGGCGCAACTTGTGGCCATTCCCTCTCGTCCTGTCATTACTTATCAGGGAGAAGAGGCCTACCCCCTCCTCACCACAACCCCCCTTCAGGAAGTGGTAGAGTGCAATAAGGTCTACTCTGAGCCTCCTCTTCTCCAGACTGAACAATCCCAGCTCCCTCAGCCGCTCCTCATAAGACTTGTGCTCCAGGCCCCTCACCAGTTTTGTTGCCCTTCTCTGAACACGCTCCAGGGCCTCAATGTCCTTCTTGTAGTGAGGGGCCCAAAACTGAACACAGTACTCGAGGTGCGACCGTACCAAAGCTGAGTAGAGGGGGATGATCACCTCCCTGCTCCTGCTGGCTACACTATTTCTAATACAGGCCAGGATGCTGTTGGCCCTCTTAGCCACCTGGGCACACTGCCGGCTCATGTTGAGCCGAGCATCAACCAACACCCCCAGGTCCTTTTCCTCTCTACATTCTTCAAGCCATTCTGCCCCAAGCCTATAGCATTGCATGGGGTTATTGTGGCCAAAGTGCAGGACCCGGCACTTGGTCTTATTGAACCTCATCCCATTTTGCTCAGCCCAGCTGTTCAGCCTATCCAAATCCCTCTGAAGGGCCTCCCTACCCTCAGGCAGTTTGACACATCCTCCCAGCTTGGTGTCATCTGCAAACTTACTGAGGGTACACTCAATTCCCTCGTCTAGGTCATCAATAAAGATATTAAACAAGATGGGCCCCAATACTGACCCTTGGGGGACACCACTCGTTACAGGACGCCAGCTGGACTTAACTCCATTAACCACTACCCTCTGGGCACGGCCCTCCAGCCAGTTCTCCACCCAGAGAAGAGTGAACCTGTCCACACCACGGGCTGCCAGTTTCCTTAGGAGAATACTGTGGGAGACCGTGTCAAAGGCCTTGCTGAAGTCCAGGTAGACTACATCAACAGCCTTTCCCTCATCTACCTGTCTGGTCACCCAGTCATAGAAGGAGATCTCATTTTCTAATATATTCTAGTGCTGAATGAAAGGTGATCTATATATTCCACAGTAAACAGCAACTTACCTCCTTCAGCTGAGTTATCATCCCAAGGACAATCACTTCTCCCACTTTCACTGTACTGCCCAACAGAGTTTCTACTGTTTTAAGCTGGAACCAAAGGCAGAGATTCATGTCAGGCTAACTGCAACTCTCCAAAATTGCTATTCTGAAGCAAGCAAGGCAAAGGATCAGACAGCAGATGCACACACCCTCACATAAATACACAAACAAGCTAGGACAGAATTCAGGCTCATTAGAAAATCAGGGATACATTTCTGAATGTCAAACATAGAAGATTGGAGGGAAATATTTCCAACAATGGCTGCTAGCATAAAGAAGTGCTTAGCAAGTAGATATCTGCTGTGGTTATTTTGCTTATAAATGTGTTAAAACCAAAAAGAACAAGTGGCAATTTCTGCTCTTGCATATGGATGTCAATGGTAGTAATTGGATCTTCAGCAGGATCAGATCTGAACCTGGGCCAGCCTACCCCCAGGAAGTAACACTAATTATTTCTGCTGAGGAACCTTAGATGGATGGCAGAGAATATACCCTAGTAACCCTAGCACAGCAGGCTGGCTTCGTTTTCTGGACAAACTCATTTTGGTCTGCCAAGCAGCAGATAAGGGAGGCAATCCTCCTGGAACACCAGCATCAACAATGGATGCTCCTGCTGCTGCTGACAGCAGAACAGGAAGCTGTCAGGAGAGAAAGATGCCTACAAAGACTGCATGGTGATGCAGGCTCAACTCAGCTAAGGTCAGTTGTTGTTTTTTTCTACAAGATGGCACGCTCTGAACAAGCAGACACAGGCAAGCTGTTCAAAACAAAACTTGTTTGGTATCCAGAGACACACACATGCATATATATTTTTAAATATGTAGTAGTTACATAATATCAAGAGAGCATTTAGTATGAGAAAACTGAGATGGAAACAGAACAGACTCAGGTTTTTATTCAGCTGAAGGTCTGTGAATCTACTGCATATGAAAGAAACAAGAAAAATATATAAAGGGAAAAAAAAGTGTAAAGTTGAGCGGTTAATGCATTTCCACCTTGGGAAGCTGCATTTCTCATGCACTTCATAGCTGTTTTTAAGTAGCTTGGGCATCACACTGATGTAAGCCACATAACTGCCATTTTGACACACAAGCTAAAAATGATAGAAAAAAACTCATTTTCATTGATTACCCATATAGGGTGGAAAAATAAGGTGTCACTGGAGAAGTGTTGCTGCATTAAAGCATAACACCAAGTGCAGCTCCCTTTGCAAGAAATCAGAAAAGATTTTTTACCTGGAATTTGCTCCTGTTGTCATCAGGATGAATGACAACTGCTGCAGGTGTAAACAGCTCATGTCTGTGAGTCCTCTGCAGAAAACAAAATTGAAGTAACACGGTATATATATATATATATAAAAGAATGCTGTCAAAAAGCCAGCTCATTACAACCACCACACAAAATAGTCGATGAAGTTCTCTTACTCTGTTTTATCTAGCAACATTTGACTTGTTTTTGCACAAACAGTTCTGCTGACAATGATTTGCTTCTAAGAAATAGATTAATGTTGGACTATAAAACTAAGCCAAAGGCCAAGTCAGTCACTGTGGGGTGGCACAGCAAGAAGCTGGGCTCACTGCCTGCCTCCTGGTGGCTCACTGGGGTTGGGGCTGCACAGAGGTAAATGGCTCTGCACAGAACCTGCTAGCACACGGCGTGATCTGTGCTGTGCATCCTAAGAGCAGACACCTCATAAACAATTAACAAGTCATCATGGCAGCCACCCACTCCCCGATGTCATACTGCATATGCCAGACTGCAGGACAAAGACAGCACGAGGTAACACGGGGTTACGTGTGGGGAGAGTGGATGGAAGGAAAGAACTGAGCTGAGTCCTGCTCAGAAGGATGAGCCAAGAGGTTGACTCTGTGTGTGTGGACTGCACAGGGCCACCACCAACTGTGGCAGCAGAGCAAAGCAAGTCCTCCTGGGGAGCTCTGCTCAGGGGACAAGGCACAACTGCCACCATGAGATGACAAGGGGGGGGGGCTGGCTCCTCCTGAGCATTCTGAAAACTGGAAAATGAATAAATGAAATATGCCAGAAGCAAATAATAATGCTTCAAGGAGAGGCTGAATGAGAGCTTCCCAGGGTTTCAGGTTTGCATTACCTCAACAAGCACTAGGTACAATGACAGGCTTGTCAAACGCAGCCTACAGGAGTGGCAGAAGGAAGGCACACATTGAAATACATAACCTGCTCTTATGCCACGATGCTAAAAGGCACAAACACATACATCCATCACACTGTATGGTGTCAGTTGAGAAGACTGTGCCTGTATCTAACAGCAAAAGAAAAGCATTTTGATCATGCATTTTTTTAAACAAGGCAAAACTGTTTCAGACCTGTTGTAAGATGGAGTAGCGTTCACGAAACAACTCTGCTTTATCTCGGGCAGTTCCAAATAAATTTGGTACAGGGAAGCTGGTCATTGACAGACTGCAAGGAGTTCAACAAAATTAAGATTAAAAAAGGTACATTCCACACACAGAAATTACTTATTGATCCAAAAGCTGTCTGCAAAAGCTATAATGCTACTGCATAATATATTTAGGCAATGAGTATGATTCTGCTAGGGCCCTGGTTTTCATGTTTTTGAAGGCTATATCAATTTAATTTTCCTCTAAATCACAGACCTCAAGACCTGTGTTTCCACATGAACAGGACTTTGCAGAAGTCCATTCTTTAAAAGCAGTTATGCCTATTAAGTGACCGTGAACAAGTATAGCTCCTTCCTTATGATCCGCAGAATGTCTTTATGGAGTTCTCTGCTTCTGAGAGCCTAAAAAACTAGAAAGTGGCACTGGAATTAACCTCCTCCTGCAAACACACACAATGCTGTTGCTGGACATCAGAGTCACGAACCAAGACTAGAAAATGACATTACACGAAGGTCACTGGAATGCCTCACAAGGAGCATCATTATCAATCTGTCAGCTAACAACACCTGAAGCTTTGTAAAAGTACAGCCTCTTCTGAACTCAGCAGTCTGGGCTGCTTGCTGTTAAATGTCCTGCAGTAAATGTAAATGTTCTAGCAGGACATTTACAACCAATTCCTGCAACTACTTATTTCTTTCTCAGTTCTGGGGGATCACTGCTTGCTCCATCTTTCTCTTTTTTAAACACACTGTAGCTCTCTTTAGAAATGCCCCAGAGCTTCAGGATGTCACAAGCTGCAATCCAAAAAATAAATACAGACAATGGAGAGACCAAATTTATTGAAAAAAAACAACATCAAACAGACAAATAGAGGAAAAAAAGCAAACATTACATTTAGTGATGTACGCCCTTAGCCTCACTGCCTCTTTCATTCATTAACACGGTCGGCATGTTGTGTGATAAACACTTCAGTTGCAGAGCTAGTCAGATCACAGGCAGCACAGAATACACTGCCACAGAAGACAGAGATGGCTGTTTCAGCTCCATCCTACCAAGTAAGGAGAAACCCAATGGCACGTTTATTTATGAGCCAGCATTTATCATAGCCTCTGTAGAGCTTTGAGAAACAAAATTATCTTACTTTCTCACACGAGCTTGAGACAAGTGAAACCAAGAGGGAAGGAACAGAACACAGGCTTCTTAGACATGTGGAAATGTAGGCATTTCTCTTAAAAGAAGAAGCAGTTGAAATTTAAAATACGCACGACTTACGGTAGAAATCTTTTTCTGTCTGAACTATAAATGTAGCGTGGAATATCAAAGGCTCCAATAATGTTGAAAACGTTTTCTCTGAAATGAGAATTTATTTACAGCATTAACTGAGGTGGAACAAACAAACAATAAGGAGAGAAAAGAAATAAACAAATATTTTGAAGAGAAGTGTAGTTTTTTGTTCCCTATTACCCTGTGTTACCACCACATCTGCTCCACTATTGGCTACTGCAGCACCTCCTAATTAAAAAACAAAAGGAACTTTACTTGGGAATATCACAGAGATACATCTTTTCCCATTATTATTCTCTGGTATCTTTTTCAACAGCAGAACAGTCTTGGCGTGCTTCGTGCAGATAAGTTTCAACATTACACAATCTTCAAACCATTTACTGAGCTGATATATCCTATTACATATACTGGTACAGCTCTCCTCTCTGATGCCTCCCATTACTCTCTTACTCTAATAGCATCAAATTCATCAGAACAGATACAATTTTTTCCATGAACCTTCACTATGGTTTACAAGCACGGGACAACAATCACTGCATATCAGACAACAGTGTCTTGGACTTCACACTGTATTTCCTACACACCTTTATCCCCAAGCTTCCTGCACTGTAATTTAAAAGAGTTTGAGAGGCTGGTCCTGTGATCTGTGAACTGTTCTCCTCAGGACTCTACACTGAGAACCTGTGCAGCCAGGAGCAAAAAAATGTTTATAAGTATATGACATAAGAAAAAGTCACATTGAAACCATCAGCACTGTCAAGGTTCCCAATGACTAGGAGAAAAGCCAAAAATAAATTTGCTTCACACTGAAGAACTGTGGGATCACAATATCTGACATGCCTAACAAACCATTTATTTTCATGATTTGCATTACCATGTCAATACACAAGGCAAACACTGAAGAAAACACATTCATCACAATCACAAATATAACTCTCAGAAGCTCAAGTAATTGTTCTCTGCTTTGTTATCAGAGAGTGAAAATCAATCATGGTTTTGCAAATAACAGTCCTGCTACACCAAAAAAAAAAAAAAAAAAGCAGAAAGCAGCACCCTGGAGGAAAAGTTTTCAAGTGCTTTCAGAACATAGGTATCTTATGAAAGTCACAAAAACAACCTCATACAATTTTTCATCCGGAGGAAATAAATGAACAGAAATAATAAGTTCCCTCTAAATCCTAACGGTTTATTTCATTGGTTAATATTCAATCTGTGTCACACGTAACACATAACCATACAACTTTAATTCCAGAATGTCAGCATTAGATTTAGAATCCCCTAGAGGACTATCCATGAGAACGAATTTTCTAAGGAGGAACATTACCAACCTTCCAAGGCAGCATCAGGAAGACAAAGCACAAAGCAATTACTGGCATGTGTAGCGCTGCTGGAAATGCCTGACATTTATTTCCCAATCAGAAATAAAGCAATGTGTACCAACTCCCATAAGCATCAAATAAAAAGAAATAATGTTACCATACATGGTCTCATCTAATGCTTGGCTACATTCTTGGACAGCTGCTTCCACTGTGGCCAGTTCAATCATATTGGTTGACACTGGAAAGAAAACATCAAAGGATTAAAAGGGCAGCATATGGAGAGTGGTAAGAAAGTGAATATCAAGTTGGGAGGGAGCACTGATCTGCCTGAGGGTAGAAAGGCACTACAGAGGGACCTGGATAGATTGGATCGATGGGCCAAGGTTAACTGCATGAGTTTCAATAGGGCCAAGTGTCGGGTCCTGCATTTTGGCCACAACAACCCCAGGCAACCCTACAGGCATGGGGAGGAGTGTCTGGAAAGTTGCCTGAAGAAAAGGGACCTCGGTGTGCTGATGGAAAGCAGGCTGAATACGAGCCAGCAGTGTGCCCAGGTGGCCAAGAAGGCTGATGGACAGGATCAGGAATAGGATGGTGAGCAGCACTAGGGAAGTCATCCTCCCTCACTGGAAGGCTATTAGAGTTAGGGTAGTATGGTTTCGTTGCAGCTGGACTTCGACAATCTTGAATGTCTTTTCCAACCTGAGCAATTCCGTGCTTCTACGAGTAGGTCTCAAATTTTGTACAAAAAAAATGGTTTTCTCAGAGGAACACATTACAAACAAGGATCTTTACAAAAAGGTAACGACACAGCTTTCTCTCCACAAATGGATCACTTAGTATTCTTACCAGAAGGATGCATCTCCTGCAAAAAATTAACCCATACACATACTGTGCCCACCATTAATTCACTAAACATGGAGAACAAGACTATAATTGTCTATGCAAAGCTGCCAAATATACTACAAATGTGTTAGAGGAGAACTTTCACATTCTGGAGGTTAATTTTATTCCAGAACATTATCACACAGATTGCTGTCATAAATAAGTACTGAAACAGCTCAGTGCAATCTTGGAGACAGGCACAGTGTTGCCTTCATAGATGTTAAACTTACAAGTGAAATTCAAAAACATTCCTAAACACTAATGCTTTGTTGAATTTGAGAGGGAGACCGAGGCATGGATTCACAAAAGGACTTGGTCAGTATTGCCAAGCCTGACCCAGGGAACACAAAATCACAGCTCACATGAGACAGTCTGAGTTGTGAAGGACAGAAACTGTATTTCTTTGTCTCGAAGCTTGCTTTGTAAGGCCTTTCTGGTGATAAGACTTTAGCTGACAACTACAAATTGTCTAGGTGGGTGCTACAAAGCCGGCAACCCTTTGTGCACAGTGTTTACATTTGAAAGCATTTCTTTGGAGGTATTTTGTTCAGGAGTGTTTACTGGCAGAAAGTCAGTATCTGTGACCAGATAACTAGTATGAGAGTTTAGGGAATTATCCCATTGTACCCTGTGGAGGCAAGATACAATTTGGCATTTCCCTACCCCTCTCTTATCTGCTGGCAATGCCCAGAAAATGGGAACAAAGAGTTCCTGTGGAGATCTGAAAAAGCCAGGAGCTCCCTCTTCAAAAACGGCTGACTCGACCACCTTGGACATATAAGATAAGTTACACCTTCGTTCAGAATTCACGCAGGCACAAGGCACTATGCACACACAAGCACACAAGCATACCCACGTACTATGCACAAGCGCACGCACTTCACACGCAGAGAGAGGAGAAAGGAGGAATGGAGAAGAAGGGGAAAACCTCCGTGGAAGAAGCCCACCCCCCCGGGCCTGCTTGCTGCAGAGCTTCCTGGCTCTCTCCCACCACCCGCAGTGACCAGAGAGTTCCTGAGACGGTCTCAAGCAACTCAGAGTCATTAGCAGGACAACACTGGAATTTATAGCACAATATCCCACATTGCACAAAGATCAGCGTTAGCAACTAATTGCAGGTACTACACTGGCCCTGGAGCTTCTCGTACTGATTCAGACCTGTTCAAAAATGTGCATGTGTGACTGTACCAGCAGGCTTTACACTAGGTGAGGATCAGCTCTTCTTTAGCTCCCCATTTCCTATGGCTAGCGTAAGAACATAAAGTTGTAACTCTGTAGTTGGTACTCTATAGGTAAAGCAAGCAAATGCCCACATTTTATTTTACCTGCTTTAAAGAGGAGAGGCTGGGAATGATTCCTGAACTCATATACGGCCTAAGATTTATTTTAGATTCCATTTATATGGGATTGAATCTCCTCAGCCAAAAAAACTGTCAGGTTTCCTGGTTCTCTTGAGTTCAGATCAGTGAACACAATTGCAGGTCAGGCATCAGTGCTGCCTCCTTCAGCCATGCTCTTTAACTACGGATGTGACAACTCCTGTGTTCTGTGGCTGAAGATCAGGGACACCATGCCTGAGGACACATTGTCCAGATTAAGCAGGAGGTGCTACCCAAACACTCCTGCCAGGATGACAGAGCTTCAGGCATCCTCAGAATTACAGGAGTTGTGGGAACACCACCAGCAACAGCTCAACTCATGGAGTGTCTCACACATATACAGGCTTTTGCAGTTTTCTGGATTCACTTTTGGACTCAGTAATTTATGGTATTTGAAATATTTTCATACATCAAAGATGTACAGCTCATCCATTGCTGCAGTGCCCCAGCTGTTTGCAGCACCCTTTGCCCAACATTACTACAAGATCAGGTTGGTGTAACAATGTCAGCACGAGCTTTGAGTGAACAGAGAACATCCAGGTGCTGTTAAACCCCTTCCATAGTTGCTTTAAGCAAACATGCTGGATTATTACTGCTCTTATACCTGCCACCCCACTTGCAGGCAAGTGCAGTGACCTCTGATCAAAGGGAGGTAACAGTCCCCTTCTCACAGTTAAGTTGAGGCTCTCAAAATTACAGCTGTCAACTACACTAATTAGGCCTAAGTGTTAGGCCATATACGAATTCAGGAAACATTCCCAGTGTTATTCACAGAATAATAAGCAAATTAACTTCTTGCTATTTTTGTTTATTTGAATATTTTAGATGATAGTTTCAGACGCACAGATGCCCACGCAAACTCAGCTAGGAGCTCATAGTAGCTGGCATTGAAGAATTTCACTACTCCTAGAAACCAGAAGTCAGGAGCTACCAAGTTGCCAACTTTTCAAATAACAAAGTGACACCAGCTTTTGCTGACATTACAAACTTCAGTATTTAACAAAACAAAATGTCAGCAAATACATCTATCTTGATCAACCTCCTAGACCAGAGTGACACTGCAGTGCATAAGTTGTCAGTAACTCTGTCTAAACAACATTGTAAGTGCAAGATCAACTTAGAAAGCTTAGGAAAAAAACAGTGTTTACTTACAAGGTTGTTTTTCAACAGCATCGATGATCTTGTCAATCGCATCTTCAAGCTCTTCTCCATTGAGTGACTGAAGAGTTTCAGTGAGATACTTTACAGCTTCCCTAATTTCAACAAAGAAAGTTAGCTCAAAAAGCAATTAATATTCAGTCAAGTTCATATGAACTGTGCCGATTTTGGCAGATGTGCATACAATCACTAAATGCCTTATGATTAAAAAAGTTACACTGTGTTGCTGAGTTCCTCCTTCTTCTCCCCAATGACTTAAACAAGACTGGGATTAGATTCCCCTGAGCCTTTCCTTCTTGAGGCTGAACAAACCCAAATCCTTTGGATTTTCCCATGTGTCAGGGTCAGGCTGGACAGCACTGAGCACCTGATGGAGATGTCAGTTTCCCTGTTCATTGCAGGGGAACTTGATCAGACAACCTTTAAGAGTCCCTTCCAACTCAAACGACTCCATGATTTTATGTTCTCCAACTCTGTAATCACCTTGGTGGTCCTCCAGAGGGCCCTCTCCAATTTTTCAGGATCTCTTTCGAACCACGGGAACAAAAAACACACAATTGGATCTTCTTTTGTTGCTGCCCCTCACACCTTCTCTGCACCACGGCTCCTTCTCCCTGTTGGATCACCCTCACCTTCCTTCCCAAGGGCTGAACAGAGCTGGCTCATTCTTCATGTACAGCAAATCCATGTTAGCCCCAGTTGCCCTCTGCAGGACTCACTCCACTTCATCAGTAGTTCTGATAAGTGGAGTTATTGTAGAACCACAGAATCATTAATGTTGGAAAAGACCTCTAAGATCCCCAAGCCCAACCTGTTCTTACCATGCCCATCAAAGCCACATCCCTCAGTGCTACACACTGTGAACAAAATGAGAATTACAGATGCACTTCTTCCCTCATCTTGCAGTTAAAGATAGCATCATCTGCCAGACGATGAAAGCTGGCATCTCGGTTAAGGGCCCGACCTGCTGTTTAACAGTAAGTTTGGTCTCCTAATCAAATTGCCAGGACCTCTCCCAAAGCAATCACATCCATCCACGCCAGGTACAAAACGGCGCTAATATCATGCAGAATCTTGAAAGGAGAAATACGATGAACGCGCCAGCTCATCGCGAAAGGCACGGAGGAGAGCTTTAAGGCAGCTTTCGCCGCTCCCTACACCCGAGCCACGGGCGGAGGCGGATGGAAGAGGCCCACGGCGGGGCAGGAGGCGTTCAAGCAGCCCGAGAGGAGCCCCCGAGCCGGGCCTAGGCCGGCAGCCTCCTCCGCGCCCGCCCCGCACCCCGCTACTCACGCCCGCAGCAGGAGCCCGCGCACCCGGAACGCGGAGCCCACGCGGCGCCTCAGCCGCTCCGGCTCCATGGCGGCCGCCCGGCGCCCAGCAGCCCCGCACCGCCCCCCGGCTCTGGCCCTGCCCCGGGTGGGAGGAGGCCGCGGGCCGGCCCCGCTGCCGCCTGCAACCGCGTCTCCGATGTCGAGCCCTTCCGATTCCCGCTCTGCCTGCCAGCTGGGCCGCGACTCGCGGCTGGTTGTTGCCCCGCGGCTGAGCCTCGCTTTCCCCTGTTGATGCCTGTGAGCCGTCAGGTGGAGTGGGATGTTGGCCTCTCGTTAATTTCTCCTCTCTCGTGGGTCGGTCAGTCCAAGTTTTATCAGCCCTGGCTCGCAGCTGTTAGCAGCGTCTGCTGCTCATCACCTTTGTGAGTTTTGCAGTACACTGGGTACACCGTGATCCTGGGCTGTTTTTCTTAAGCTGTGACACAGTATCTGGCCTAGCCCAACAAATGTCAGTCCCCCCCAAATTTTGTGTGTGTTAAACTCGTCATTCTTCAGTCCATCACCCTGCAGCAGTGGTCCCAGCATCATCAAAGACCCCTTCCAGTTGGCAACAAGCACGTGAATCTGGTTGGATAAAAGATTTCTTCTCCACGGGAGCAGTGCTGCAGTACCACAGCTGCTCAAGGATGGGGAGGTCACTGTCCCTGGAGCTGCTCCAGAGCCGTGGAGATGTGGCACTGAGAGATGTGGGCAGTGGGCACGATAGGGTGGTCTGAGGTTGGGCTCGGGGATTTTGGTGGTCTCCAACCCGAGTGACTCTATGATTCTCTAAATTCCCCCATAACTGACCTTGTACAGACGCAAGGAATTACACATTCCCATCTTTTTCTTTGAGCCTGAGTGTATGTGAAGCCTGTTGCAGAATACCAAATCCACACACAAAGCACAATAAATACACCGCACCTCTTCCAGTTCCACTCCTGTGGGGCAGCTGCCTTCTCTCCAGCCAAAAAATGACTGCTACTTCATCGAAACACTCCCAGCCTCAAATGCTGAAGTACAGCTTCGTTCCACAGAAGGCTCAGAAAGCATCTCTAAAAGAAAGATCCTCTACCAAAATACTGCAGCGATATAAAGCCAGATTGAAAATGTCAGCTTATTTTCTGTAGTCCATTCTCAGCTGCATCATTTATAATCAATCCTCCTCATCTGGAGGAAGCTCACGGGCGAAGCTGAATCTATCTACTCTGCTTAGACATAAAACTACCATCTGACAGGTCTCAGCTATTTTGGCAGGAAACGCGATCCATCTTTCATCTCAGCTAGGTGTGAATTATGAAACCTTACATAAGTTCCTCTATTTGCTAAGATTACTGCCTTTTCTCTCTGAAAAAATAAGTCAGAGAGAAGGAAGGTAGCCCTCTTCTAGCATAAGAAATGCTGATTTCTTTTAAAATACATGACCAAACCAGGAGCAGAGGAAATTCCTGCAGCATCCTGCAGTGCTTGGGTTCTGTTAGGTTGCCTGGAGCCTCTTAATAGAGATATAAAAGTATTCAAACATGAGATGCAGATTTGTGTTCCCTGAACCGTCTGTCTTGTGCTCTGGAAGCCAGGCCCAGCTCTTCACCTCCAGTCTGCAATGACACTTGACATGAGCAATATGGCATCAGCACATGTGGCTTGGGAGCAGAGAGCTGACTAAGACAGTCTAATGTTAAGCTCAAGGAAGGAAGGATTACATCAGATGTCAGTGGGAAGCTCTTCACAGAGAGGTGAGGTGCTGGCACAGGCTGCCCAGAAAGGCTGTGATGCTCCGTCCATGGAGGTGTTCAGGACCAGGTTGGGTGGGGCCCTGGCCTGGTCCATTACCAGAACTGGAGGTTGGTGGCCCTGCCTGGAGCAGGGGGGATTGGTTCCTTCCAACCCAACTATTCTATGATTCTGTGTTCACAAAGCACATCTGCCTAGCACCAAAGGTGGATGGATGCAATTGTTCCGTTATACCAAGGGTGACAGATGATCTTGAGATCTTTTTGAGGTCTGCCAGTACTGCACTGGCAAAAAAACCATGGGCTGCTTCATACTGCACCAAAGTTTCTTTCTGAGGTCAGATCACAGCTCTACTTGACTCTATCAAATGTTTTTTTTCCTGTTATTCAACCATCACCCCAGTGCATCATCGTTACTTTTATTCATCTTAACATTGACACTTAATGTTCTCCCTTCTTGATCAGAAGTGTACGCCTCACTTTGTGTCCTTTTACAGATGTACTTGTTTCTCAGAAATTTCTACACTGCTACTCATGAAAAGCTATACCTGCTTTACTTCAAATTCCACTCATTCCGGATGCATCCACACTATGGATCAAACTCAGTGGGCTGTTGACTGCAGTGCAGGAGCTAGAAGGGAGATGGATGCATATAGTAGAGATCATCGAGTCCAACTCCCTGCCAAAGCAGCTCCCAGCCCAGGTTGCACAGCTAGGTGTCCAGGTGGGTCCTGAACGTCTGCAGAGGAGATCCGCCACCTCTCTGTGCAGCTCCAGTGCTCCATCACTGCACTGTGAAGAAGTTCCCACACACATTGGTGCAGATCTTCCTATGCTTCATTTTGTGGCCACTTCCCCTCGTCCTATCACCACACACTGCTGAGAAGAGTCCGGCCTCGTCCCTTTGCCTCCCGCTCCTTAGATTTTTACAGATGTGGATCAGATGCCCCGAGTCTTCTTTCCTCAAGGCTGAACAGCCCCAGCTCTCTCAGCCTTTCCTCATAAGGGAGCTGTTCCACGCCCTTTATCACCTTTGTATCCCTCCACTGCACTCTTCCGAGGAGATCCCCATCTTTCTTGTACCAGTCAACAGTTTGAACTCCTCCACAATTGCATTTCTATCATCTAGCATTTCATAGCTGCTGTTTCGGGCAGGACCCAGAGCAAGTTTCACCGTGGCCGACCTGTCTCACGCTGAGCGGCGCGCAGCAGGGCCATACACCATCCCCGCGAGCCGCAATCCAGCCCGGCTCGGCGCAGCCCCGCGCCGCCGCACCCTTTGGACCCTCGTCGCTTCCCGTCCGCCCGAGGGGAGCGAGCGGCGCCGAGCCGCTGCGTCTCGCGGAGGAGGCGTCGGCGGAGCGCGAGCGCCGAGGCACGCGAGCCGCTTCCTCCTCCTCCTCCTCCCTAAGATGGCGGCAGACTCCGCGGAGCAGTTCTGCGTGGCCGAGGAGCGGAGCGGTCACTGCGCCGTGGTGGACGGCAACTTTCTCTACGTGTGGGGGGGATACGTGGTAAGGAGGGAGGAGGCGGGCGAAGGGCGAGCGGAGTAAGGAGGGGGAAGAGGAGGGGAAGAGGAGGGAAAGCGGGCGTGCGGGGCGGAGGGGCGCGTCCCCTCCCGCGGCCGAAGCGCTGCGGGGCTGAAGGGGACCGCCCGCCGCCCCGCGTCGCCCCCTCGGCCGGTGCAGCCCCTCGCGGGCCGGCGGCGCAGCGCTGTTTACCTCAGCGCAACCGCTGATTGGCCGTTGGGGCAGCGCGCGCGCTCACGGGCGGGAGTTTCAAACGGCGTTGTGCGCGGCCCCGATGGCCGCGCTGAGGGGAGGGCCGGCCCCGACCTCAGCCTGTGAGCTCGGGGGCTGTCAGTGATATCCCTTTCCTGCTTCCTTTCGGGGGTGTCACTGATAATTAGTGGATGTTTTCTGTTTTGTTTTCCCTACCGTGTAATTTGGGCTCTTGTTGTTGAGCCCCTGCGTTTTTTGGTTATTAGTAGTTAAGCACGGCGTGCTTTCTGCTTTAGAAAGCAGTCTTGTTGGTTTGCAGCTGAGCTGGGGCCGGGCTGAAAACACGCCTGGTTTCTGCCTTCAACAGATTGTTGTCTGTTCTGGGAAAAGTCCATCCTCATCTCTGGATTAATTTAGCTTTAAAAACAAAAAAATACTGCATCACGTATGGTTAACTCATTTTATCTACAGTGCCTGCACCCCCTGGTCCTAAAATGTGCAAGTAGGAAGGAGCTGTGCTCATTCCTGGTCTTCCTCCAGGTTCAAACGTGCTTCTTTGCAGTCTGTTTTTCATGGGCACTGGTCAGCTGTCAGATGAGTAACGCTGCCCTGTGTTCAAGCACAGTTCTCCCTGGATGTAAAATTTAGAATGGATGGCATGCTGTTAGCACACATGGCTGTGAGCACACATTGCATGCACAGCTGGGGCTCTCCAGTCCCTCTGCCTCTACTTTCTTCTCCAAACTGAAGTGCCAGACTTAAGCAATGGAATAGAGCTGAGCAGCTTGTGGAATCTGAAGGCTTTCTCTGCTCCTCAGCTTGGTGGGTTGACCCGAAAGGAGTCGTGCTGCTGGTGACTGCTGCAGTACAGAAAATAGAGGTGGTGAAGCCGAAGGGCTGTCAGGAAGCTGTGAAGTGTCCTGTTAGCTGTGCCTGCAGGTTTCTTTCCTTTTGAGGTCTTCAGTAGGTGGCATTTCTCATGGCTGCATATCACATGAAGATGGTTTAACTTGCAGGAAGTTAGCCACCTCTCAGGTATGAATACATCAGTAAATTTGATTGTTCTGTGACATACAGGAAGGTCTCATACACTTTTTTTGGCCGTAAATTCACTAATACTCTTCAGCTGTGCAGCACCTAACTCCCTGGAAATACTCAGCAGAGCTCTGTGCCTTAGGCATTAGAAAGGCAGGTTGCATTCACCTGACCAGTACAGCCCTTCACAAAAACAAATTATTTGTTTTTACATTTTACATAGTGCTGGTGGCCTGCTGCCCAGTAGCGTTTTATTTGGAGCTGGTTCTCCAGCAAATACTTGGCCTCTGTAGTACCTAGATTAAATTTAGTGGACTTCTGCACTTTTCTTAAAGCTGCAAGCTGCATGCTATGGCAGAGAAAGGCACCTGGCAAGAGAAACTGGACCAAAGGTAATGCTTACTTGCCTGCTTGCCACCTCTCAAATTGAAGAGGTAATAATAAAGGCAAGTAATCCATATCAGCAATTAACAACTACATTTCCATTTTGTATATGAATGTATTTACTCATGTTAATTTCGTATTTGTCTACACTTTTTCTCACTAAGGCAATAGTGGCACAACAGTTACCCAGCTGGACTTTGCCGTTGCGTTCATTCAGACTTCCTTTTCCTGGATGTTATCTTTCCTCGTTTGTATTTCCCAAATTATTTTTTCTTTCATGTATGGCTTCTGTTTTGCAGAGGAATCAGGTTTCTCCTTCATGTTACAACATACATAAAATGTAAAATATTAGCATTATTGAGCTGCGTGCTTGAAAAGGTAATGATCAGAGCAAGAATGTGTGACTGTGTTCTGGTAGGTCGTGTCCTTAAGAGCATTCTTAAGAGCTAAGTGATATGATTTGGTATTCATTTTAAAACGCATGGTGCATAATACACAAGTGATGAAACACCCGTGATTGTTTTTTCTTTCCATTTTAGTCAATTGAAGAAAATGAAGTGTATTTGCCTAATGATGAGCTCTGGATCTATGAAATGGATAGTGGGTTATGGTAAGTTGCATTATTTATATTAATATATGAACTTGATGTTTGTGTAGGTTATAGTTAGCTGCCATGCAGAGGCTTCCTTCAGTTATATGGGTTATTGGTCATGTTCCTGGGAGTTTACACTGCAGGTGTTTAATGTGAACTCTGAAAAACAGACGTATGTACTTCCAAATTACTCTAGGAAACACATTAATTGCTTAAGTGTAATTGTGGGGTTTGTTTTGCTTTTTTTTTTTTTTTCCTTGAAAGAATGTTTGAAATGGCCACTTAAGTCTCTGTTGTTTGAATAGGTACATTTTACTCATGCCTGCTTCTCCACATATAGTCCTTTATCATTAAAGTTAATATAAACTAAATACTTGGGTTGATGATCTATTTACAATTACATATATTTCTGTTATTACTTACAACTGTGTTATGAGGACATTTGTAAAAGTAATTCTTAACTAACCAAATCCTGCACATCACTTGCAATTTAATCCTTACATTTTGTATTTATTGTGTTTATATATTGTGTATAGGGAGAGATAATGCTTCTATTGATGGTTTTCCCATGGAATCTATTGTAATTGCATTCAGTCTGTATTAATTTGGTTTCATATGTGTTTTCTGCCAGCTGCTTTTATAGTGTCCCAACTGTTCATGTATTTCTTGCATTTCCAAATGAAAACCATCAATTTGAAATGAAGGAAAAAGGGGATAAGGGCTATGTCAGGAAAGTGTCTTATAGCATGTATGAAATTCCACACTTAGGTCAAATCACTGACTTTGAAAGCAGCATTTTGGATGTCTTCTGGTGAAAGGGTTGGCTGAAGTAACCTCATACTGTCTCTTGTTCCTCACCCCCTCGCGTCGCTGTGTCAGTTGTACTGGTACAGCTGTCTATATGGTCACATAGGAAATTGGATCAGGAAAGCAATCCGAGTTATATTTAACTTTTTTTTTTCAGAGTTATTTTTAACATGGATCGGTTTTGAGCTCATTCACTTGCAGCACCAGCAGTTGTAAGCGTACAGCTGAGTGCACAGCATGACATGGGAGCAAGGAGGAATGAGAGAGCAAGAGCAGAGAAGGGGAAGGGGGCTTTGGTGGCAGAACAAAGATATTTGGGAGCAGTGCCCCAAACTGCTGCTGTCTAGCACATGTTCAGTGAAGGTTACACATGCATCATTCACAACTAGTGATTAAGGACGTATGAAGCTTTTCCTTTTAAAGGAAACTGCTTCCAGTTTCTGTAGGTTGGGATAAGGTCGAGCATTAGAACTCAGAGCTGCATGAATCCTCTTCTTCTGAGTGGTCACCAGTGATAGAAACTAAAGGCATCTGGTCTAAGTGCAGATGTGTCAGAGTTGAATGGACTTGACTGGTCAGTAGACCTAGCAGAGAGAGGAAAAGGTACAACCACATGGGAGACCATGCCTGAGAGACACATAATGGAAATCAGTAGCAAGGAGAAGGCTGGGGACTGCTGATGTTGGCAGAAGAACAGAACATTCACTGATGAAATCAGGCATTGTTAATGCTTTTGTTTTGTGCTAAATACAATGCAGAATGTGATTTTGAAAGTGATTTATTGAGGTGTGACCTAGTACCAGAATTAGTGAGGACTGCAGACCTTTATTTCTACTTCTGCCTCAGTTTTGGTATAAACAACAATACCGTGTTCTAATTCAGGAGTTTTTGGAGTTATCGTAAATAGTATTTCCAATGTTTTAATAACTGTTGTTTTTTTTTTTAGTCATAATAATAGCCTTTTAATTTGAGAAGCTTCATAAATGTACATGTACATTATGAAGCACAGTACTTACATGGAAGCACTTTTCTGCCTCCAAAGCCTGACTTCATGTATCACCTATAGTTTCTACTGGTTATGGGCAACGTATTGCAACTGTGTTTTGAGCTTATAGTACAAAAATCATTAATACCTGTCTTTTGAGTTTGTTAACTTTAGCATGTTTGGAAACAGCACTGTAAGACTTAATACTCATGGTCAATTGCAGGACAATGCACTTAATGGAAGGAGAGTTACCTACCTCCATGTCAGGGAGCTGCGGAGCAAGCATTAATGGGAAGCTGTACATTTTTGGTGGATTTGATGATAAAGGATACAGTAACCGGGTATTGTATTCTGCATAACATGTTGTATTTGAATGAACAGGAATATTGACCTTACTGTTTTATCTGAAATAAGGAGATATTGAAGGAAAATCTCTAGTTTTGCAGAAAAAGTGTACTTCTAAACTTAAAAAGCCCTCTGTGCTTTAATGTTCAACTCCTTTTTTTTTTTCTTCGAATTTTTGTTGAATCATAGCTTCAGAATGAGACTCAGTCTGTGAAACATTTTATTTCTAAGAATTGCCAGGGCTTTGCTAAGGACTTTTTTAAAAACATACGTTGGCAGTTTCAATTGATCTTATATATCACTTTGGTGATGATTACCTTCCTCACGTGATCAACCAATAGGTAAAATTAAAACATAACTACTGGTTTCATAGTAACCAGAGTGAAGCAGCTTTGCTGTCTTTTAGTGTAGAGGAAGACAGAGTTCAATGCAGACTAGAAAATAACTGAAATGAAAACTGCCACCAGATCTCGGTATAGCTTTCCCTTCCCAAACATTGCTGATTTTGGTATGGGTATTCCATTTAGCTTAGGTAGAAGCACCCACAGTTATTAGAACTGAACAGGGAGCTGTTGCAGGCTTTTTACAAGGCTTCTGTTGACTCGAAGGACTACACTGTTACTGTAGTGGTCTGACAGAGGGAAGGCAAGGAAATGTTTTAACTGCATTGTGTGATGAATGGGACTCTTGCCATGTGTTGCTATCTGTTATAAACTTCAGACTGTTGTGGTTTTTTTAAGGAAGTAGCATATTCGGGGGTGAAGGACATTGTTCTTTTTGTACTGGCTTGTGCCAGATTCTTAAACGTCATTCCTACTGAAAATGTGATTTTGTTTTTCTTCTAAGCTGTATTATGTTAATTTGCGAACAAAAAATGGAACCTATAGGTGGAAAAAAATCACCAATTTTAAAGGTCAACCTCCTACACCACGTGACAAACTTTCCTGCTGGGTGTACAAGGACAGGTAACACATTAACAATATTTTATATATATTGACTGCAGAGAGAGAGTACTATAACATGAAGGGAACACAGACTGGTAATTCGTGAAACTTAACTGAATCTTAGCTTGAGTTGCTGTGGGATTTTGTGTAACTCTCCCAACTTTATAGCAGAGTTTTCTCACACGTGAGCTCAATTAATGGTAAGTATGAACCTAGTTTAGTAGTGGGTTAGGAAATTCACTCAAAGTTTCTGGATTGCTTTGAGACTTCAGGTAAATCTATTACACTTGTATTTCTTCCAGAAGTTGAAAGAAATCAGTGTAGAAATGACTGAATACATAATTGCATTATGTAACTGTTCATTTATTTCCTGCAATAGGGTATATTTAGTAAATTTTGAAGTATTCTTAATAGCATGCAAGTACTAACAGTTGCAAGGACATTTCAGTGTCTGCATCGTAAGATCCAAGTCAGCCTGGGTGTGTGTTGTATAATTACTGAGCATATTTAGGAAATAAATGCTTAGCTAAAACACATTTTACATCAAATGTTATGGTTATTATGGAAAATTGCTGGATGTTGTGGCATCTCTAGTCACACCTAAGTGACGTGTCAGCTATTTGTGACAAAATTATTGTAAATGAGTAAGAAGGTGATATACACTAAACGTTATAAAATGTAAATGATTCATCTCTTTCTGGACTCTACATCTAAAGAGGTTCAGAGTAAGGTGTATAATGTCTCTCGGTACTATATTTTGTTTTTATGATTCTAATTTAAGTACAAGATAAACAAAATTGTATCATAGAGGGGTTTGGGTTGGAAGGGACCTTTAAGACCATCCAGTCCCACCCCCTGCTGCAGGCAGGGACACCTCCCTCTGGAGCAGGTTGCTCACAGCCCCGTCCAGCCTGGCTTGAATGCCTCCAGGGAGGGGCATCCACAGCCTCACTGGGCATCCTGTGCCAGTGTCTCTATGTATTTGAAGAACTTTGCATTAGCTGTTAATGCAAGATTATTCAAAATTAAATGATACTCTGAATAAACTCAATCTGTATACTGAGATCACCAATTTCAGGTGGCAGAGTGTAACCTGCATAACCTTTTTGTATTAGCAAGAGCATCTGGGCACAAGGTATGCACATTTGTGAAAATACACCATAGAATTTCACAAGGTGTGAATTTTCAGATCTCGGTGTATTGCACAGTGCTTTCAATTAACTGTTACTTTAGGAATGTCAGTCTGGAATGACTTCACCATGCCATCATTTCCTATATCGATTTGGCTATGCCAAATATCCTCAAATCTTGAAGTTAAAGAAAACTTTATGAACCATTTCCTATGGATGGCCCTTTCCTGATGGCTGGAATATCAGGCTGGGAGGTGTGTGATGATACTTGTGGTGCAGTATGTTCAGTAGCATTTAGTTGGAAGGATCTTTTTTAAGTTGGAGAAAGACTTTGTGAGCTGAACTTTGGGAACATTAGTTGAAAAAAGAAGTATGTGGAAGGCTAAGAGATATTGCATAAGCGTGGGAATTTAAGTGAAAAAAGGGTAAGAGTTCTGGCAAAAGCACAAGGGTGTTCTGCCTTGTGTTTAATATGTCATTGTGAAACGTGACTGTGATAAACTTGTGGATGGGGGAATACAGAGTAGGAACTTGGAGCTATCTTGAACCTTCCTCCTTGTATAGGTGGATTTTGGTCAGGCACAGGGGATCGTTAACGATGCTACTTTCATACTGGCAAGGTTTGCTGTGTAATGAGGTGCAACATGAAATATTTTAATTTGTGTGATCAATAATACAGAAGGTAAAGCAAAATTTAAAACTGATCATTACAGCTTATTCGTTTGAATGCTCTTTAAAAAACAGCTAACAACTTATTTCCTTTGTTGGCATTTTAGGCTAATATATTTTGGGGGCTATGGCTGTAGGAAGCACAACGAGCTGAGTGATTGCTTCGATGTCCATGATGCATTTTGGGTAAGGGATTTCCTACAACTTAGAGTGGTTTATCCTTTCAGATTGTCAAAACATGACCTTTCACACTATGCTTACTAGGTGTGAAGGTCTGCTTGATTGTCTTTTGTGTGTGGAATCAGCACAAGTGTAAATTTGACTTTTCTGTTTAAAACCTCAGTTGTTGCATGTTGGGGTTGAGTGTTCTGTGAATTTGAAATACCCACTGCTGGGCTTTGAGTACAACAAAACAAAATGCTGTGGAAGGAAAAACAAAGAGTATTTTAAATCTGAAAACATATTTTAAACATGGAACTCCTAGAAAATTTTAGATTGTTTTCCTTAAAGTAATAGCAGGGAATATTATAGTCCCACAAATCTAATGGACAAATACTCTGTTGTTTTTCTTAATTTCTTTACCAGGTAAGTGCTATATTCTTTAAGGTGACTATCACGAGTTCCTACAGATGGCAGAAGGAAGGAGACTGATGAAAGTGTTTATTCAAGTGAATTAATAGATGTGCATTCAACAGAGTACAGACCCTTACTTCAAGTGCTAAATATTGACTTACAAGAAATGAATTATTTTGTGCAATATGTTGTAGAATTTGCCTACTAC
This sequence comes from Cyrtonyx montezumae, assembly GCF_038088225.1. NCBI lineage: Eukaryota > Metazoa > Chordata > Aves > Galliformes > Odontophoridae > Cyrtonyx > Cyrtonyx montezumae. The sequence goes on from NW_027071826.1 coordinate 3,654,553, forward strand.
AGTGACTGATGTTGGAGCCCAAATCTCATTGTCAGAAAAGCCATCATCCCTAACACTCCTGAATGCTACTGGTCTTTAACTGGAACTGAGTTCCTCTATCACTTTAAAAGCATTAACACACTTGGGTTTTTTTAATAAAACATTTCAGTTTATTTTCTGTTTTAATAGATCATTTCTAGGTCTGTACCCTTTAAAAGAGCACGAAGATTTGAAGATGAAATAACATTCTTAATTTTTTAACTTCTCTTTCAGGAAGGACAGATTTTCTGGGGATGGCACAATGATGTTCATGTTTTTGATACAAACACACAAACTTGGTCTCAACCTGCAATTAGAGTGAGTGTTTTTAAGTCTTGCTGTCTGAGATAATTGTGTTTTTACTGCGTTTTGAGTAGTCACTGAGCTCTAAAAACTGCTGTCAGGACAAGTAATTTGAGTATGCGTAGTGTCACACTGGTTTGTAACGCTGAACAGGAGGACTCTCAACAGATCTGAAACGTGGAAAATTCAAGGTTTGATACCATGACTTTCCCCTACAGGACATTTTTAGATGGGTGGTGTTCTTTTTCTGTAATGTTCTGAAACTAAAAATACAGTGAAGTTCAGAGATGTATTTGAAATATGTATAGGTTAGATGTTACAGTATTTTATATCTAGAATGTAGAGTTTTGTATTCAGGTTTTAAAACAGATAGGAAATATGGAAGAATAGGGCACTGGAATACTCCCAAAAACCATTACATATACCAGAGTGGTGCTGAGAATCAGTCAGAGCATGGAAGTGTTTCAGTGGCCCCTGATGCAGCACCCATGGGTCCTGTAGAATGGATTGTGCTGGCTGTTGGGGTGTCCTTGTAGTTCTCCCAGGGCTTTGGGTCTGGAAACATTCCTTAGCTGGAGCATGACCATTAACCCATGCTGCATCTCACCTAGCAAAGGCTGTCTGGGACATAGCAAAAGTATTTGGGCAGTGTGCGTTGTAAACATATTAATGGTGCTAAGCTGGTGTTAATGACACTGTTGATCTGTTTTGATATGAAGCTGTTTGGTTGATTGCAGCTGTGTATAATTAATCTGCAACATGGCTGAACTTTCAGATAGCTGAGAGTTGACCCTATGAGAATTTAAGGTCTGACCTTGGGATTTCTTCCTCCTTTCTTTCCCCTCTCCTTTTTCATAAAGCTGATAGCGTGAATTATAGCATCAGTGGTCTTGAAGTTTAGGCTCTCTTGGTTCAACATTCAGCTCTCACAGACTTAAAAAAGGCAGAGAGAGACAGAACCTTGCTGTATTGTTAGATTAAGCCTTCAGTCTTTATTTGTGAAGTAAAAATGTTGATACAAGGGGGCTATATTTGTATTATTTGAGTGCTGGGTATATGCAGTTGCTGTATTTTCTCAAGGGCTAATACTGAAAAATGTTTTAAATAAATTCCTCATAGTCACACAGTCATGTTAGAACAAACAGACCAGACATTCTTCAGCAAATACATTATTTTAATAGTCTTCCAAAGGAGCATATGTACTCCCAGTATAATCCCAGTATAATTCTCAGTAAATACTGATATTAAATATAATAGTATAGAGATTCATAAAATCCTGGTGTGTTTACAGAAGAACTCAGTAGAGGTGTATGGCAATAAGGTCTGACACTGTTTCATTTTTTTTACAGTAGGTTCCAAAATGAAATGCAAAAAATGAAATTATTGTTTTAAAATTAAAGCTATCTCTTTCCAACGTACACAGGGAGGATTTTTTTTAGCATGTGGCTATTGAATGTTACTTGAAAATCTAGAATCTGATCCCAGGGTTCTCTAGTACCAGTTCCAGATAGTTTGCACCTGAGAAAAAGTAAAGCCTCACAGGATATATCAACAATTACTGATGTGTTATTTTAATTTTATGCTTAGGAATTAAAAGTAGATCAGTTGAATTTCAATTGAATAAATCGTTGATAAATTAGACCAGGAGGGAATGCATTAAACATTAGCAACTGAAGGAACTTATTGAAAGCTGTCCTTACCTACCTTCTGATGTCTGTGGAGTCTTGGACTTGTCTATAAATAAATTAAAACTGGAGGTCTGTCAGCATACTGATGGCTGTTGGCCTTACCTTTGCAACCTTTGTTACTGACTTGCCTTTAGTCCTCGGCTGACACTTGATGATGTTCTGATCAACACACATTGGTCCTTTCAGGGTGGAGATCCACCTCAGCCTCGAGCAGCCCATACATGTGCTGTACTGGGAAATAAAGGATACATCTTTGGAGGACGAGTACTGGTTAGTGTAAAATTAAAACATTTTATTGGTGGTAATGTTATTTTTTTTTGTAGAGTCTTTTGTTTGCTTCTTTTGAAGTTTTGTTTTATAAACAAATTATTTTTGCAGTAAAGTCCCAAGCATCATTGGCCTAAGCAGTATGTTTACAAGTGGTGAATCCAGAATGCTTTCTTTCATTCCCCGTACCTTACAAAAAGAAGATTCTCTCTTTTTGCCTACAGTATTAATGCTCAAGTATGAATTGTCCCAAAAAGGGAAAAACAGATTGACTGTATGATAAAGGTAAATGCTTATAAATCACCGGAAATGGCTGACCTGCATGTAACGTCTGTAGGAGATACTTCTTTGTGAGTAGAGAGAAAACAAGCCTGCTAACAGTGCAGATGTTAATAAATGGGGGGATGCTAGCATTCTGTGCTTGGTACAACACTGCAGGTTTATACAGCACTTAATGAAATGATGGCAGGTAGGAACAGAACCAGGATTTTAGCTTGTGCTATTTTTCTTTCCTGAAGAAAGGGGAACTATGTAAGAACGGTAATTTCTTCCTAATTTTTACCTGCTGAGAAACTGAAGTTTATTATAGTGTGTTTGATACAGTATTTTATATTCACAATTGCAACGTATGCTTCTGAAAGGTAGGAAATACCAGATTTCAGCTGGCTTGATAAACTTTTATTTTGCATATGAGTGTCTGAAATATGGTCATATAGAAAAGCATCATGTGGTTATAATCTGGACACAATGCTAATGTCTGCATATGTTGAAGCTGGTACAGGAAGCTGCAGCACGCTATTTAGTAGCTCAGGCTGCTGCAGCCAGCAGTCATCTCAGTCCCATTAAGCCTCTCCTCTGCTCTCTGAATGCCAGTTTTGCAGTCTGTCTTTACCTTCAGCATGTTTTGTGTCCTTGATAAAGAATATGTGAAGAGCACCGTAGAGATTGCTGTTGACAGCTCTTTTCTCTGTATCCAATAACGGCTCTTGACCACAAGAGTAAGGTTTGTATGTGTTTCGTTGATAGCTGATCTGAGACTGTACCATTTAGTACAATGTCTTAAATCCATTGCCATCTAGGTAATCATCAAGGGCAACGTAAGAGATATACATGATATATTCTGCATATGAAGAGCAAGGCTACATTCTTGCTATATATTCTTAACTCTTACACTTTCCTAGCTCTTTTTCACTTGAAAAAAAGTCACAGGTATCATCCCATGATTATTTGTCTGTACCTAATGAACTTGAAGCTACCACTGGGAAGTAGGGAGATAATAAAATCTCTCAACAAAACATTTAATTTTTATAGTATTGGGTAGAGGAAGTTTTCTCCTTGTACTTATTCTCTGCAAGTATTCTCTGTAAGTATTTAATCCTGAGGCAGCAGTCCAATATAGAAAAACACATACCTTTCTTATGTCTGCAAACAAAGGTGGCAGTAGGTAGTCTTAGTTTCACCTAGCACCTGAAAACTGTTGCGTGATTAGTTTTGCTACGGGGTGAAAAATATACCATCTCTTTTTAGAACTGTTACAAAAACATAGGTAAGAAAATATTTTTATGTATCTCCATATGAGCTGGAATTCTTAAGAGATGTAAGAAACAAATTCTGTGAGGCAAGGAAAAAAAACCTCCTCTTTAAAGTTGCTATGTACTCACTCTTCCATGTTTTTTAAAAAATTATTACAATTTTAGCCTTTTTTTCACCCGTTACTGATTCATAGCCTTTAACTGTGTCCAGCTAGAAGATGAGACACTATGCTTTCTGAAAAGTAACAGCAAAGAAGCTTTTGAAAGCGCTCTGCATTCCTGTTTCCATAGTTTTACTATATGAAAGGAGTTCACTAACTGTTGCTTGGAAATGTCCTACAATGAACACACACACCAGCTTCATCTTAGAAAGCTTTGATAACCTAAACCTTGCATTCTCAAGGTATTACACTTTTTTTTTCCCTGTTCAAGTTCACCTTTTTTTTCAAGCTATAAAAGTTGTGCTGTGATTTTTCATTCTTCTCAGGGAAAGTCTGCAGTTCTGTTACAAAATGGCTTACTCCTGCTTGCTCAGACAGAAACCAGGCACACAGACCAAGGCAGGTGGAAGATGGCCACAGAATCAAATATGCAGCCACTATGAATTGCCTCCTGCAACTGCAGGGAACGTTTTTACCTGAATACCTTTTCAGGGCAAACAGGAAAGGACGTAACCAAGACTGATCATGCTGATTCTTACCCATCTGCATTATGTTGCCTTGGATACAGCCTCACAATCTCTGGATTGTTGCTGAAGCCCCACCTCTGTCAGAACTGCAAACAGTAGCTTCCAGAGCTGTGGGTTTGGACAAACGTGATTTACAAACATGTAAGGAAGTAAATGAATAGCGGGAGAGACCAAAAAAATATCTGGTCTTAATCAAATACTGTGTTGGCAGGGTTAGCCATAGTAGGCTGTGAGCTCTGTGCTATACACTTAATGTTCATAACTGCTGTATAAATGAGTCCTTGCTAACCACAGCTGAACTGAATCCTGCTTCTCATTTAGCAAGCCTACAGATATGAGAGGGAGAGAAACAAAATGTGAGGAACTAAGCCTGCAGCTTGGGACCTTCTGGCCTATCATTCATTTCTGTACACTTCTGTGGCCTTCAAAGCCTTGCTCCCTCTCGCTTTCTCTTAGTCCCTGTGTGGTGTAGAGGTCTTCACACCAGAACAGGATAGCATTGCATGTTGTGTCCGAGCTAGCCAGAGTTGCTGCACTATTCCCATTGCAATTGAACTGCTCTGTGACTCCAGCTTAGATTTTCATGCAGCCTCTGCTACCCACAAGTAAAATTATTAGTAAACTGGATCTCACCTGTGATTTCTGCACTGTGCTGTTGTGTAATTAGATGTGCCCTAAGAGGACGTGCCCTCTGGCTTCTGTTTAATGGTCTGTTTGACTACAGGATTCAGAAATACAAGAAAGCTCCTGTCTGAAAGGTTTTTTCTCTCCCTCAAGTAGCATCTGCTTTCCTAATAACTATATGCTAAATTTCAGTGAAGCCACTTGGGAAGGATATGAGAGACAAGTGACATTTCAGAAAGCTGTATTTAATTTTGTAGGAGAGCAGTAACTTAATTTCCACCTTAGCGATACCTTATTGTCAGTTCATTTTCTATTCCAGAAATAAATGCAAGGAAGCTTATGGAGTGTAGGAAACATTCAGTGGGACATGAGGAGTTCATGTAAGTCATGAGGCAGGGAAGGAAAGCTAAAGACATCAGTAATTAACTGCATTTCCTGAGAAGAGTAACTCCTCCCCAGAGGATGAAGTCTTGCTTTTCTCTATAAATTAAGGAGCGAATACAGGGTTGCTCTGCTCCTCCTTCTCCTTCCAGTTCACCATAATACAAATCTTCCCAGGGAAAAGGCTCTACAAGGAACCAGAAAGGGCCAGGAAGTGTCATGAGGCTTCTCCTATTCATCCTTCTGGGAGGAGAGGGCACCTTTTTCCAAAGTTGGAGCTAGAGCTGGTAAAAGAAGATGATGATGATCAAAATCAATTGTACCAGGAATCATTTGAAAACAGGCTCAGAAGTATTATGTGGATTCTGTTCCTCCAGGTAAGACCCTGAAAATCAGAAATGGGAGGAAGTGGGAAGGAAGGAAAGTTAGTTCAAAAGATGATGCAAGTCTGATGTTTTAAGTGGAAAGTTTTCATGTAAAGATTGATGAAGTAGTAACGCAGTCTGTTCTGCAGCTCTTCACACATCTGGTGCCTTAATGTATGCATGCTTATATTTCTTTTTAACCTTTTTGTCACTGAAGATAAGAAGATACATTGGACTGCAGTCTCTTTTACAGAAATTTGAGTTGTAGTAGCTGTTTGATTGTAAGTCTGAGACTGGAGAGCTATACTGATTTTGCTGTAACAGCAGTGATCAATAAGTATGTCACCCTTACTGCCTTTCACCATGCTAGAAAGCTAGTCCTGAGACAAGGCAGATCTTGGTTAATGTTTGCTGGGCTGCATATAAATGAATGTGCCATAGATAAGTAAGATGTCTGAGTCCTTGTGGCTCAAAGGGAAACACAAACCCTCTTATAATGCTTAATGCTTTTGAGCCAATTAAGAATCAATGCAGGATTATGAGCTAAGTGATTAAATATAGTAGGTAGCAGTTATAAACACAGGAGAAACTGCAGGAAAACTTGGCATACTTGCCTGTGTGATACCTGACTGTGAGCTTTACAGTTTCCCTAACAAGAGTTGAGTAGAAAGACATTTTCATTTATTAAAGCTGTGTTAAAGCACTGAATCTCAGACAGAATGTCCAACTGATGCTGTGTTTTGAATTCAAAATGATGTAATTACTCATTTGTCAATCTGTTGAAACATTAGCATGTAAAGTTATTATACATTGATTTCCTAGGGACCGAGGAACTGAAAACTACTCCATCTTCTGCCTTTTTAAAGAGAGGAAAGTCAGCTAAGAGGTCTTGAACAGCATCTTCATGAGAGCTTTATTTTCAATATAACAGCACGTTTCTTTCTTCCCTTCCTTTAATCAGTGTCCTCTGTATTGAACTGTTATTCCAAGATGATTAAATATTTGCAATTCTGGAGGCCACAATGTTGTTTTTTTCCCACCCAGTCCTCAAGTGTCTAACTGTATACGAGTACAGCAGAAGAATCTCAGTAATTGCATTTTGCTTTCTGCGTGTATGACGTGTTCCTCGTTTCCTTCAGAGCCACCTGAAGGAGCAGGAAGCTGAATAGACTTGTCATGGAAGACAGATCATTCCACTAGCTGTTAGTTGGACCAGATTTTGTTGTTACATTCACCTTCTTGTGGGGGTAAAGTTTCTCAGGCAACGCACAAAAGCACTCGCATTCTGTTTTTCTTAAGCTTGTTGGCTTATCTGAAGACAAAGCTCTAGTTAACATCATCTTCCCCGGACAGAAACAGGCTAGTACATAAGTGATCAGAGGAGGCCACAGCTATCTTGAAAACCTTGCTGTTCCCTGAAAAATGCTGAGAGACCTTCCATAGCTTTGATGGACTGCTCTGGAAGTCTCTCAAACTCACTAACTGGCTGAGTTCTCAGTGATAAAACTACTCCTATTCTGACTTAAATGACAAGTCTAGTTTCTGCCTCAAAGGATCTGCAAGCTGGAGAAAGGCTTATTCTAATAGATCTATGGACTGCCTTAGGAGAAAAGAAATTGTAAGGTAAGGCAAGCTATGTTTCCCTACTTCTCAGATACTGTTTAGTACTACTTAGAGGAATTGCATATGTCAGTGAAGTGTATTGCAAGGCATTGAAAATACTGCTACAGTCTCAGGCAGAGAGATTTTCTTACATTCTCGTCCCAGTCCCCCTCCTTTTATGTCTTCAAGGCAATTACTTTATTCTAAGACACAGGCGTGTATGCAAGCGCATGGATTTCCCATTCTTCTTAGTGATACATTTTATTATTTCTATGGCAAATGCTAAAGGATCGTGGAACCTTACTGTTGGCAGTAGCAACTCTGAAAGGGCTTGCCATGCAGAAAAGAGAAAAACAAACACGGATGTTTTTAACTTCCTGTGGGATGTCATGCACTGAGTACACCCTACGAGCACCTTATGAGAAATAAGTGAGAAGGCAGCCTGGAGGATGTGTAGTTACACAGTCAGAATGCAAATAAAAATCAGGAAGCTATGTGTAGAGTATTATCCCTTCTGCAACTGCCTACTGCAAGATCTGTGGATCAAAATCAAGTATATTTCCAGGAATTGAATATCACATAGTTCTTCATTATTAAGTGATTATTTAAAACTCAAAGTGACTCCATAGTCCCACTGCATTATTACCAGTGGTACTCCTGACAGTTTATTTGTTTTTCTTGTTACTGTTTGCTTGTTTGTTTTTTAGAATAAATGCTTCTCATCTGCCACACAGTGCAGAGTTGTCTTAAGGCACGTGGGTACAGGTTTCTTGAAAATACTGTATGTAAATGTTCTGTCCTAGGATGGTATCACTGAAATACTTTACTCATTGTTTACTTAATATAACATAACTGGGATTTTTTTTCTCTCTCTCTCTGTTTTTATTTTTTAATTTGTTTTAGCAAACGAGGATGAATGATTTGCACTGCCTGAATTTGGACACTTGGACCTGGTCTGGAAGGTAAGCTTCTCCCTCTAATGATTCAAGCTGAACGTAGCAAATTGAAACACACAGTTAAACAGTTCCAGTGTTGATTCTGTAGTTTTTCCAAGAGGAGAATGAGAGTTTGGGGACAATTACAACAGCTGTTACACTGTGACTTCAATTTAATTTAATTTGCTAGGGGTTATTACACTTGTTCTGTTCTGCACCAAATCATTGTTAATGCTATTTCAAGCACAGCATGTAGTGATTTAACATCCTGATTCCAAGAAGGGTACATTTATCCATATGGAATCTTAGTTTTGATGTCCTGATACTGTTTTTTCACATACCTATATTTGGCTCTCTGTGGTCTAGGTTGAGGAAAGGTAATTTTTTTTTCCATCTCAAGCATCTAAAACTTTTTTTTTTAATTGAGTAAAATAAATGACCTACGTATTTCCCTTTTAAACTAAATGAGGTATAAGCATGCATTTTTAAATACTAATACTTTCTATACTACGTATGTAGAGTCAGTGGTTATATTGTTAGCTGACAGACAAACCAGGAGACAAACAGGGGATAAGCACTCTTCTGTTCCTACTTGCAAGGTAACCTAATGGTAATCCCAAAAAAGACCAAAAACTACGACTATGTAAATACTGATGCTGCTCCAGAGCTTTACATGCTTCATGCACCTATGGTGGATATCTCTATTCACCTGTGACTTGCTGATCCAATCATGTTCTTCTACCCTCTGAAACGAGAGCAAAACCAGGGTGTAGACACAGTCCTCCATTCGTTCCTGCTTACTGCTGATGGGCAGCAGGACAAGAAAGTCTCACAGCGACCTTTCAAAAAAGCATCTCTTTGGAGACTTCTTTAATCAGTGCTCAAGATTAAATGAACATTTAATTGACCATTTTCTTTGTTGGTTGTTTGAAAACAAATATTTTGCCTAGATTATACCACTATCACTCTTAGAGTGTGAATTCTGCCTCCAGGTGGATTGATTATTCCAGTTATTGGATATAATTGCTTACTGTATTTTGATTGTTGCACAAGCAGTTGCTGTTTGACTTACTTTTTTATTGCTTTAAAAAAGGAAAGCTGTGACAGTCGAGTGACAAGTCAGTTAGAGGGACTTCAAGCCCTGAAGGAAAGGTGTCATAGTTGTAGTTCTAAGTCCAAGTTGGCCATATTAAACTTCCTTTCTATTTTACTTGTTGGTGAAAGCTAATTGCCAAGTTTTCAAGACTTTTCTGTTCTTGGCCTCAGTACATCAGAAGGATTTTACATACAAGTGCACATGTATTCTCAGACTGTGGATGGCAATACTAAGTGCAGGCATTCCTTTAAACTTAATTGGGTATTGGAACAAGTTTATGTCTATATTGTGATCCAAAAGTAGTACAGAGGACTGACCTGTGATTTAGTATAGTCTGATAATTTTAAATTGAGGACACTGCTGCAGAGTCTTTGCAGAGTGTCTGACCCATGCATATTTATTCATATCTAGAAGGGTAGCTAATCAAAGGCTGGTCTTACAGGAAGCCTCTGCTTCTTCTTTGGTGTCTGATCTTACAGAAGCCTGAAAAATATAGTTCAGAATATCACAAATGGAAGAATTTAGATTATCCACGATCATCTGCAAATCAGGAAAAAGAAAGGGTCGTAGCCTAATGCGAGACAATGTTCTCTTCAGATAATTATAGCTACAAATATATTATCTTTTGTGGTACAATCATCTCGTATTACCAGTCTACCTGTCAGCATGCACAATGGCTCTAAAATATATTTAATCTCCTAATAATAAGAGGAGAAAAAATCATTGTGTCTTTCAGGGACTATCAAAATAATATTCACATTTTAACTCCATTTCACAAGCTGTCTTTGCACAGATCACTTGGAAAATCATTTCTGGATAAATACATCCATTCACAGAGTCACTAACAGTAGCTATATTAGAAACTGGGCATTTGTAGGGAACATCTCCAATCTAAAGAATGTGGTCCCAGAAGTTCCACCATTTTCCACAGTGAAGAATAAGACAGAGCAGATAAACTGAGTGGCATTTTTTTTCCTCTTCTGTTTTTTAACCAATGAAGTTACATATTAAGAGTGTGAAATAAACCAAATCACCCCATATCCTTTGAGCACCAGCAGTTGTTATGAATAGTTCTAATTGGGCAGTCTGTTTCCAGCTGAAAACTGTCTCAAAAGCCCAGTGGGGAAATTCCTTCAGATTTTCTTGCCATCAGTGTGAATATCTTCTGCTCTAGGTGCTTCTTGCAATTACCCTTTCCTTTCTTAACGCTATGGCTTCATATTCCTCTGCTCTAATGACAAAAATTGGGCAAGCTGCAACCTTTCTGATCTTGATGAGAGTGTTACCTAAGTCATTCTGCAGCCGCAGAGAGATTGCTTTTTGAGTGCCCACGTGAGTTAAATGAGGGTGAAGCATTTAATGCAGATTAAAAGGTTTGGCTGTCTGAACGCTGCAGGTGTTTGAACTTGTGCTGTAAAGTACAGATCTCCCAGCGAGGAGGAGGAGTTGGTTTGAACAGTCCAACGTTCACTTGTTGAATATCCTCTCTGAAAAATTCCAAATATAGTGGTGATTTTATTTAAAGCCTTGTTGGCTTGTCATTAACTGATATTCTGTCATGATCCATCGTACACTTCTTCCACCAGGCTGTTCTACAAACCAGTCATACCAGGTTTTTTTTATTTATCTCTGTACAGGTTTCTTAAGGAATTGCATCATATTAATTAACCAATCCAGGGATATATTCCAGCACGGGACTGCAATAATAGTAGTCTTATTTTGTCATAGTATTCACTGTTGACCTTTGAAAATACTCCTGCATTACTCAGATACAGCTTTGACTTGCCACTGTTACCAACCAGCACAAGTAAGCTGGCTCAGAGCTGAGGACTGACCTTTCCTGGAGTTAACTGTACAGAAAAGGCTGAGGAAATGACCCCATGTTGCTACCACCTCTTGGGTCTTCCTCAAACCTCCTGAAATTCCTTCCAAATCTTAACTGCTGTGCAGAAGAAAAAATGATAAACATGAGTAACTGCGAGGGTTACTTTTTAAACAGACTGTTGTTAAGGCCTTTAAACAAATGCCTTTACAATTGGAAATAGTGACTTTCAGAGGTAAAACATTTCTTCTTCAAGAGTAACTTAGTTTGTACTGTCTCCTACCACTAGCACTGGATGATATCAGGATGCCACTTTCATACAGTTCTGAATATATCCAATGTTGAAACCATCCAATAGGGGTGGAGCAGGGAGAGACCTCTGCTGCTCCTCAGAACTTCACCTCCCCTGAGCCTCACCAACCTGTGACCCAAAATTTTCAATAGTGTGATATTTCTATTACTGTGATAATTTATTTTTATCAGTGGCATGGAAGATTCAAACACCACCACTCATCTGTATTTGGTACATACTTTTCTAAACAACAAAGCTTGTTGTGTCTCAGCACAGTCTGCCTCCTTTGCAGATTTTAGAAGTATCTTATACGAGAGTTGTGCAAAGCAGGCACTTAAATAAACGTTGTCAACTTGGCTCCAACTTCAGTGCCAAATTTAGTAGGACAGTTTTGCAGTCTCTGTTTAATTAGCTATGATTCTTCAGTCTTTGCTTCCAGATGGAGAAGTGCTCAACAGTCAGCAGTAGTGAGATTGCTCTAACTGCAGATGCCTGCATTGCTCACCCTAGGCTTCCTCTGTGCTCAGTTAGAGAAACAGGTGCTTCTTGGGCATGAGACAGCTGCTGTCAAGGTAGACATCTGAAAAAAGTCACAAGCTGTGCTCTTCAAGAAACTGGTTTTCTTCATTGATTATAAAGGAAATATAGATTGTTGTCTCTGTATGCTGTGTTGACAGTATAGATTGAGCACACATCTGTGTAAATTACATTAACCCCTCTTCAGCAAAGTAGGAAAAAAGAAAAGTAACTGGTTCCTGGAAATACTGTGTGGACAGCTGCAAAGCCCCCTCTTTTGCACTGTGGGCAGTCCAGCTAAGAGTCTGACCCTGCCACAGAACTGACAGGGGTTTGTAGCTGCTCTTTTCATTGTCTTTCCAAAATCAGGGCATAGAGAGTATGTGGTGGCCTAGACTGCGTGTGTCTAAGTTCAGGTACATTTACAATAGAAGTTCCTTTTTGCTTCAGTCAAGATATTAGGTGGTTTGATGCCCTCTGGAGGTCCATAGCTTTCTCTGCTGACTCTTTTGGAATCCACATGAGGCAGCTACACCAAAGTGCTTAGACTTGAGGCTGTGTGAGTTCAGGCCACCTGCTGTAGGTAATCCTGAATGTTCAGTGTCTTTATTCAGATTCTCATCTCAAGCATATGTAGTTGTGCAGCTAATACGAAACACCTAGATAAAATCTGGAAGAACATTGTTTTTGTAATGCGACCAGCATTTTAGAATAATAAACCTACCTCTGTTTTGTACTTAAAAATTTTACTTTTTACTCCCTTTTTTTCCCTCAAAGTTTGAGCTGCCCACCATTATGTGAAAAGCCACAGTGGTGGAAGAGATACAGTACCCCTTGGATAAGATGTAAAGCCACAGTCCTTGCACTATTTAAAATTATTTTGTTAGGAATTGAAGGATTGTAATTCCATAGGATCCAGTTTTAAATACCTATGTGTGCTGTGCAGGTTATTTGAATATATTGTCCTTCCTTTGCTGTCCTGAGTGCTTTCGGTTGTTTGTTAATTAGTGGCTTCAGCCATATCAAGAAAACAAACAAAATAACCATTTCTGCTTTTCTCCTCTGATATTTATGTACCTGTTCAGAGGACAGTCACCACGAAGAAGGTACTTACTTAGATTTGAACACTGCTCTTCTTGAGGGTAAACTCAGATTGCTGAAGTGCAGCTTCTTCACTGGGAAAATATCCAAGCTTGTCCTAAGACAGACTGAATTAACTGCTAAATTTCCTGTCAGGTTCGTTTTCAGCATTCTTTGAAAAATTGCTTTTTGTTTGTTTCTTCAAGAATTAATATCAGTGGAGAGAAACCAAAGGATCGATCATGGCACACCCTTACTCCAATAGGAGATGACAGACTCTTTCTTTTTGGTGGACTGAGTTCTGATAATGTTCCTTTAAGTAAGTAATTTCAAGATTGTAATTTGATTGTATACTTCAGTACTAACTAAATATACTGTGACGTTTGGTATCTTTCTCAAACTACTGTTAAATCTTGTTAACTACAGTTAAATCTGTGCAGTGATAACACGATAATAAATCTGTCCATGACCTACAACAACAAAAGTTTCACACGTTCAGGTATGAGCAGGGGGTAACTTTTGGTCTCAGTAGGAATTGCAGTAAGAAGATACATTACATCAACATGTGATTCATCCAAAAATGTAGAAATAACAACTACAAAAAATTAAATAGGAATTAAGATGGTCTCCATATTCACAGAATCACAGCATTGTAGGGGTTGGAAGGGACCTCCAGAGATCATCAGGTCCAACCCCCTGCCAGAGCAGCTCCCAGCCCAGGGTGCACAGCTCGGCGTCCAGGTGGGTCCTGAACGTCTCCAGAGAAGGAGACCCCACCACCTCTGTGCAGCTCCAGTGCTGCATCACTGCACTGTGAAGAAGTTCCCACACACAGTTATATTCCCTTTCTAGGAAGAGCAAAGTTTCCAGAAAAGGCAGTCTTTTTATGACAGAATATGAAAATAGCTTTGAGTGTCACAGATGTATTCTGTGAGAGGGGATGCTTTTCAAAAGGATGTTGACCTGCTTTCATAGGAATGTCAACCTGCTTTTTCAATATATCAAAGAGAAAAGAAAAAAAAGGTTTATTTTCATTCCAGATTTCAGTGCAGTGTGCTATGGGTAAGTGAATGGTTAGGTTAAATTACAGAGATTGAAATGGTGCTAGTTCATGCAGTAATGATATTTTTGTTATCTTAATGTACCATCCTCCTGGAACACAGAGCTTTTTGTATAAATGAAAGGGAAAGTAATATTTTGTCCCAAGAAAAGCTAATAATAGATGTTCTTACTTACAGGTGATGGCTGGATTCACAGCATTACAACGAATGGGTGGAAACAGCTTACTCATCTGCCTAAGAGTAGGCCTAGGTATACAAAAATAAATAAGGGTTGCTGAAATCTAGTAGTTTCAAATTAAGGAGTTCTGAATTACTCAACAGTATTTTTAAACTGCATTGTATAAGAATATTTTACAAACATTTCACAAAAATGAATGCAACATGATTGAATAGCTTGCACTACTTCCTTATGCTCCTTCATACCAGATAGGAGATTGCTTTGTGTTTGTTACAGTTGAATTATGATGTTTATTTGCATTAAAATATTTATGCTGATCAACCTTCTTATAACAAGAAAATTTATATCGTTTAACTTTTGAGGAGTATCATAACCAAGGAGAATTACACAAGTTAGTTAATGGTGACACATTTTGAGAAACGTGGGGAAGACAGTAGTTAAAATGCTGACAGACCTTTTGGGCTCCAAGAGAGTTAGAAATAGCTCGTTTGTTTTGTTTTGTTTTTCTCTGAGCAGAAGCATCCAATCATGATCACAGTGTTGCAGAGCTGACTTTAGTACTTAACAACAACTGGATTTAAAGAGCATCAGACCCAGAAGGAGTCTGGGAGTTAAGGAGCTTAACTCCCAGAAGGAGTTAAGGAGCACAATCAAGGCCTGTAGAGCTGTTTGGTTTTTTTTTTAGCCTTGAGAACTTAACTGCCAATCAAAAAAAAAAAACCTGGCTCTAGGGCTGTATGTGGCTATCCTGTCTCTTCCAGCCATTGTTCCCCTTTCCTCTCAAGTTTTAAGACTACAGGAAAAGATTATTTCTGACTATTTTATCCTATTCTAGGTTATTTTAAAATATAACGCTGTTAGACCAAGTTTTTTGCTTTCTAATATTTAAAATTATTTCAAGCCTAAATAAACTCATACCTTAGCTTCATGGAATATATTCTATCTTTTTACAGTCAGTGAAGTGGTATGTGAAAACTGATGTCTACCTTAAGTGACTGAACACATGGTTAGCAGTGAAGGAACATATTGGTCTTTCTGTCCGATTCTTTACACGGACGGTCTCCTAAAAGTTAACTGCTGAAGTGCACTGCCTCCCTTTGTGAAACTAAGTTTTAGATTTTGGTGCATCGTGAAAACTGGGAAGGAGCAGGATGTGTATTTCCTAGAAGCAGCAGGCCAGGGACCTGCAGCTCAGCCTTTACTTGTCAGTTAAGCTGGAATAACATTGGTGCTAAATGTGGAGCTGGCACTTGACTCTTGGGTCCCAAGGGGCTTACGTGCAACTCAAGAGCAGATCCCACACTGGGCTGCAAAGCTTCCCAGTCAGTTGGCTGTGCTGGCAGAGAGCCTGCTGAGTAAGCCACCTGGCTTGCTGTGGAAGCACCAAAAAAAAGGGCAACAGAGACTGCCACTGCTCAGTTTGCTGAGGAGCAGAGCATTCTCCTGAGAGAATGGAGCCATGAGGTCCCATCTGGTGACAGTCTGAGAGTTCCCTCCAGTTCAGATGTGTCTTGTTATTCTCTGTTGCCTTAAGATTTTGGTGCCCAGTTTGGTAGGCTGAGGACCATTGGCCTTCATTAATCTAAGTCTTTAATGAAATAAATAACAGTTCACCCCCATTTTTTTAAAGGAAGATATTTCAGTAGCATTTTTCAAGAAGTCTTAGAAACGGATAAAAGAGGCCACACCAAAAGCCTATTTATACATTGAATTAGCCTGAATGAGTTGCTCACATCACTGCCTTTAACAGCAGGTCTTAAAATCTTTTAGCATTAATAATTATATATGTACTTAGGTTATATATTTCTCTTACAATACACTGTGTACCACACATGCATTAGTAGATTTTCCTGGTGCTTCTGCAAATTTGTTTCTGTCATTGAATTATTTTAGGAAAATTCCTTTAGTTTCATTCAGTCTCCTTCTTCCAAAAATATACTCTTTTCTACCAATACAGAATCAGGAGACAATTTTTCTTCTGTCCATAAATTGTGCTTTAGAAGATGTTTTGCATGCCAGGTTCATTAACAAATTGTACGTTTAGTTTACAAATTCCTAGTGCTTGCATTACCATGTGATTCTGTTGTTCTAGTTAGAAGAGCTATGTTAAAGGTTACATGAATTCAGCTTCTGTGTAATTTAAATAACATGCTTTATTAGAATGTTTAGGTGCTAAGTTAGAGCAGCCGTGAGAGGACATAAACTCTGTCAGTCTGTAGAAAAACACGTCAGATTGCAAGATAGGATGGCAACAAGGTGAAGGCAGGAAAGGATTCCCAGTGTTCGGTGATCAAGTCCAGGCCAGAGTTTCCCTAAGGCAGATAAGGCACAGACAGATCTATCCACCAGTATGAGGAAGAGAAAAGGTGGGACATGGTTTAGCCAAAGGAGAACGGTGAATAATTATTGAAATGAATGGAGTAAGATCGTGAGAATGTTCACTTTTGCACAAAAGTTGGGGTTGAATGTGTTATTTGGGTTAAATAAATGTAAGGGGCTAGAGCTCTGTGGCGATAATCATCCTGGGATAGTTACTTCAGTGGTGATACACCAGTAGAAAAGTAAGAGATTTTGATCTGCTAGCTAGCAGTAAAAAAGTAAATCTGGCAAGGTGCAGCTACTGAAGTAGCAGAGTCATTGTTATGGCAAGATTATATAAGTCAGCTTCTGGTTTGGTTCTGTTCTCGCTGTTGTTTCTTATACCGTCTGCTTTTATATGTATAACACAAATTCCTTGTGGACGTGGTGTAAGTGGCACACAGAAAATGAACCCCATGCATCTTTGGGGCAAGCATAAAAGTGATACGAGATACTCTGCTGTGCAGCTCTCATCCTGGTGTTCAGGGATGAGTCGGGACTAAGAACCCCACGACTTTAAAGCAACTTCAGTTACAGTCGTGGATTAAAGAAGCAGGGTGGAGGCTGTTTTGGGATGAGCTTGCTTTCTAAAATTTTTCCACTGCAGCTTTTTGTTGAACCACTGATACGTAAGACAAAGTACACATAAGTATAATACAGATAAGTTGAGAAGTGACAAAAATGCATTGGTCTGTATGAAATGCAGTTGTTCACCAAAATCTCCTGAGAAGGGTAGTCACATTGCTCTCTCCTTTTACACTGTTAAATAATTGAATAATAATGTAATATTCTAAGGGATTGGTTTAGTCTTGACAATCCTTTTAATAATGTTTATGTCTTGGTTTTCTAAGAAGTGGGGTTATGTTTTAGCACTCTGCATGTACATCTGCCTCTCTTTCCCATATGTTTGGAATCCATTGACCCATTTAAGTAATATCTGACAAAGCAGAAACCTCAGAGGTGCTTTGCAGAGGATTACTGTGCAGACAAATGGTTGAACAGAGAATGACTCGTAATGGGCTTCACTCCTGTGGGCTCAGTGCTTACCAGCAAAGGAAGTCTTTGTTGAGACACAAACTGATTAAGCTGAGAACCAGCTTAATTGTTTCTCACCTCACAGTGCAAGGTGTAAAATTAATTACTTAACATAGTGAAGCTCTTCTGGATAAGTGGTGTGAGAAGAATGGGACTTTGAGGCTCTCTGTGCACACGTAGTGCAGTCACGGGATTGAACAAGGTGACCTCTCCATTTTAACAATGAACTTAGATCCTCCTAACAGAAGAGTTGGGAAAAGAACATCGAATATGAGGAATGGTGGAAAGTATGTGAGGTAGTTAATATGCAGATGTATTGCCTTCCTGAAGCCCTTAAAAACATTTAACCTTGTTTTGATGATAACACACAGCTGCTGGTTGTTATTTGGTCACTAATACTGTTCACAATGTCATTTCTAGACTGTGGCATACAGCCTGCCTTGGGAAAGAAGGAGAGGTGATGGTGTTTGGTGGAAGCAAAGATGACTTGCACTTCATGGACACGGTCAGTAAACTGAACAGTGAAATCCCAGCACTATAGTTAATACAGCTGAAATAAAATGAAGTGAATACAGTCTCTGATACGGGGTTCAGTCGTAGTAAATGCTCTTGTGAGGATGTGATGTCGGGTGTTGCTGGAAGGTGATTTAGAAAGGGTTTTTCTTGCCTTTGGCTCATAAAAAAACTCTGCTATTCAGACTCTGTGTAGTTATTCAAATATCTGTAATTTAAGACTGTGGATGTGGCACTAAGTGTTACACCGATCTAGAAAACAGCAGTGTTTCTGAGAAAAGCTGTTTGCCATTTTCATGCTTCTTTTCTCTCTCTTGATCAGGGTCACTGCAGCGACTTGCTGATATTTCAGACACAACCTTACTCACTTCTCAGGTGAGCTGAGGCTGTGGGCACTGCGGGTACCGGCACTGTTTTTACACAGAGGTCTCAACATTAAATCTGATGCTGTGTAGGCAGGTGAACACACAGCACGTGTGCTGGACGTCACGACGAGCTTTCTCTCAACGCCACTCTTCTGACCCTAAAAGCCCCTTCCTTTTTCTTTTCTACCCCTTCTCCAGGCTGTGTCTTGACTGCATTGGTAAAAACGCGGCCCTGCTGAAAAATGAGATCCCTTGTTTGCCATCCAAACTTCTGCAGCAGGTGCTGAAAAAAATCACCTTCTGGGCTGCAGCGAGCCACCGGCAGGAGAGGAAAGCGGAGACGGAGCGGCAGTGCCAGCTGAGCACCACGTGAGCAGCAGCCCCGCAGTACAGGGCAGAGCCTTGTGTGTGAACTTTACTGATGCTACAGAACAGCAGTACGTTAAGCTGAGTTTCTAAGTGAAGTTTGAGAGCAAGGAAATCCTTTTTATGGAAAGCGTTTGTTTTTGGTGTCATAGGAAAATTGAGAGCATTTAATTTGTATGTATTGTTAACTCCTACTGTTGTGGTCTTCATGAGACAGTCCATACCGCTCGTCCTTCCTGAAGGTGACACGCCTGAAGAGGTTTTCAGTTGACCAAAACGTGGCTTAAGTCAAAAACCACGGCCTTATGGTGTCGGCCCTTCTGAAACGGGACTGTAACGCGGCCCTGGGGCGGAGCCGGGGCTGGAGGCACAGCCGGGGAGGGGAGCGGAGCGGCGTCACGCGGGTTCACAGCACCGAGTCCTTGGGGAAGCAGGTTGTTCGGTGTATCTCGGACGTGTCAAGTTTCTATTTAATTGCCGTTGGAAAAAAAAAAAAAAAAACCCAAAATATTTATTGTTCAAAGAAGAGCGGATGTAGTACTCGCTATTTTCCTGTTTCGGATACTTAGTTAACAGGAGCACAGTCATTAAAATTTTATAGAGAGCTGAAGAGCGACCCGTTGTGCCTGCTTTGCGGCGGCTCCACCGTCCCGCCTTACCGCCTTCCCTACGCGCACGCGCCTTCGTCCCCGCTGCGCGCCGCCGCGCGGCCCCTCCCCCTCCCGTCCGCGGGCGGAGCTGCGCATGCGCGGCGCGGCCGGAAGTGCGGCCCCGGCGCTTGTTGGTGCTGAGCGGGGCCCCGCTGAGGTGAGCGGGGGGAGGGGGTGCGAGCGGGGCCGTGAGGGCGCTCCGCTTCAGCCCCGCGCTGAGGGGAGGCGGCCCCCCCCGGTGTAACGCGTAGAGGGGCTCCGCGTTGTTGGGCTCCGCGTTGTTCCGCGATGTAGGTGAGGTCCTGCACTGAGCAGCGATCAGGGTGGTTTAGGGGGAGGAGGCTTAGCTGTGCAGGCCCGAAGCGGTGGCTGCAGCCCTCCCTGTGCCGGCGCAGGACCACTCGCTCTGAGTTTTTGTCCTTATATCCAACCTGACCCTCCCCTGCCACAGCTCGAGGCCGTCAGCTCTCATCCCATCGCTGTTAGCGGTAACAGAGCCCGACTCCCCCCCACCGCCACCTCCCCTCAGGGACTTGGAGCAATGAAGTCTCTGAGCTCCTCCAGACTCAGCAGTCCCGGTTCCCCCACACAGTTCTGCTGCTCTTCCGAAACTTAATCAGAGTGACAGGAAAGCTTTTTTCCGCTCAAACAGCACTCTGAAAGGCGTCAGCGCGCGGTTTGTCGTCTTTCTTTTATTCCTCTGCTTGTTTACCCTGATGGTTTTCAAATCGCTTAACGCTATTCCGTGCAGCACCAGATCAAAATGGCCGACGATAACGAAGACCTGCAGGCGGATGAGGAGCTCCCGGCCCCAGCTGAGGACAGCTTTGAGCAGCTGGAGAACGACAGCCCCGCGGAGCGCAGCGGGCACGTGGCGGTCACTGACGGGCACTGCATGTACGTCTGGGGAGGATACAAGGTATGCTGTGCTCTGTGCTGCCCTGCCTGCACCCACAGACAGCAGGTTTGGAAGGCGGATTGTAGCTCAAGACAAAGCTTTGGTGTGTTGCTATGCCTGGAGGTGCCCGAGGATGTAAATGGACTCTGGGCAGCCTGAAATGGGGGGCAGCCAGCCCGCGGCAGGGGTGGGGCTGTGGGCTGTGTGGTCCTTTCCAAGCCTGTTGGTTCTGTGGTTATTCTGCTGGTGTCATGGGGATGAGGGAGTTAGAAAGAACTCTGGCTCCCTCATGCACCCTGGCTACCCTGCCTGGTGTATGAACATGAGGTTTAGCTTCCCTATATCCCTGCCTGCAGCCCTGCAGGGAGTGTGGTCT
Source organism: Cyrtonyx montezumae (assembly GCF_038088225.1). Classification (NCBI taxonomy): domain Eukaryota; kingdom Metazoa; phylum Chordata; class Aves; order Galliformes; family Odontophoridae; genus Cyrtonyx; species Cyrtonyx montezumae. Next base: position 3,675,562 of record NW_027071826.1, read on the forward strand.
CCAGCAGAAATGGTCATAAGCTGCAAAGTGCCCTGTGCAGGAGGGAGGTGTGGGAGTGCAGTGGGCCTGCATTGCTCCTGCTGTTATTGCAGGTTCAGTCACTGAGGGGTTGCAGGCATTCAGAGCAGCCTGTAATTGAAGTGTCCTTTTACTTTTCTGATCTGTTCTGCAGAACGCTCAAGTTAGGGGATTTTATGACTTCTATCTGCCTAGAGATGAAATATGGATCTACAACATGGAAACTGGAAGATGGTATAGTAAATAACTTAATACTTTTTGCTTGATGGAAAAAGTCTTAAATTGGGACTGCGATTACACTGAGAGTCTGTGGACGCATAGAAAACTCCCTGACTTTTTTTATTCTCACCTGTCCTACTGTTCCGTGCACATGTACAATATTTCCAAAGTTGTTATTTTATGAGTTTTTTTTCTGTGTGAAAAAGAAATTTGCCCAGGAGTGAGTGAGGTGAAGTGGGAGGAAGAGCTCAGGGAGCCAGCACAGGGAAATGTCAGCAGCAGCATCGGGTGCTCTGGGATGTTCAGTGTAGGGTGCAATGCCTGAATGCTGAATTTGTACCACAAATTTTGTTGGTGAAGAGAGCGCTGTGGGTACCTTCTGCGTTCTATTTCTTGTCCTTTTTGCTGAGTTTTCATGCTGCCAAAGAAACTGTTGTGTCTGCTAGGAGCAGTCGGGGCCTGGGAGCTGTGTGGAATGGTGTGCCTGAAGGCACAGGAGAAGGCAGCACGCTGCCCTGGAGCTGGAGCTGGCTGGGGCCGTGTGCTGCCAAGCCCAATCTCCTCAGTGCTTTGCAGAAAGTGCTGCTTCAGCACATCTTGCAGTTGTCAGAGTGGTTTGGAACAGCCTTGAGCATGGAGTGGGAGCTTATCTTTGCGTTCATAGTGTTTCCAAACATGAAAGAAAAACAGTAGCAAAATAAAGCCCGCAGTTTGCACAGGCACAGCCTTTTTGCCTGGGGATCTTCTGGGGTACGGAATGGGAAAAGCACCCCGAACTCCTGCACTGGGCAGATGAGATTCCTCCCTCAGAAACCACGTGGTAATTAAGCTGCCTTTTCCCCACCCCACATCCCCACAGTGCCTGCCTGGTGCTGGCAACTGCTCAGCCTGCAGCGACCTGTCAGAGTTATAAATGTCATGGTGGTGGTACAGATTTCCACTCCACACAGAATCATTGCTGTTTGTTTTGATCAGATATAATTTTTTAATCTGTGCTTGTAGGAAGAAGAGTAAAACAGAGGGAGATGTTCCACCCTCCATGTCTGGAAGTTGTGCTGTATGTGTGGACAGAGTGGTGTACCTGTTTGGAGGACACCACGCACGTGGCAACACAAACAAGGTCAGTAATTTAATAAACCCTTTCTCACAAATAAGTTTCTCACTGTAAACTTGTGGTTCCTTTCTGCATAGGGGTGGACTTTTCAGTTAGTTGAAATCAATCCATGGTGAGAAACGTATCGCCTTAGCAAATCACAGAAGCATTTTGTTCTGATTCACTGGATAGATTGGAAACTGTTTCAGAGCTGGAATGTTAATAGTGGGATACTGAACGTGGATCCAGGTGCTGTGTCCTCTGTGGCTTCTGCAGCATGATATTTTCACTGGTTTCATAACTTCAACAATTACAATTGTTACTGTGACATCAGTCAGACTTAAGCCTTCAGCTAACTGTTTGGGTAAAAGAAATCTTTTTATTTTCTACAGTTCTACATGTTAAATTCCAGATCCACAGACAGAGTGCTGCAGTGGGTCAGAGTGGAGTGTCAGGGGGTCCCCCCTTCATCAAAGGACAAACTTGGCGTGTGGGTTTACAAGAACAAGTAAGGCTCCTGCAACAAAGCACAGCTATCCCTGTGTGTGTGTGTGTGTGTGTGTGTGCTCATCACTCCCAGCCTTATTGGTGTTGTGCCTTTTGGTTTGAGCAAGAGCTGCAGCAGGACTTCTTGCCTGCAGCACAGATGTGCTTCGGGGAGGTGCCGGATTTGTTCCTCAGCCTTTTAAATCTGCCCTGGCAGATCTCCCACAGTGCCTTCTCCCTCTGCTGTTCTGAAGTCTGCTTGGTTCTGTCTGTGTCCTTCTTGCTGAGTGCAGCTGGAATTATTCTGGGATCCCTGTCATGCACAGAATTCAATCTGTTGGTCAGATCTCGGGCAGCAGCTCGTGTGTCTTTGAGGATTTGAGAGCAGGAAACTTTTAATAAAAAAAAAGAAAATGCATGTGGCCTTTTCAGTAATGCGTGTTTTTAGTTCTGCCTGGTTTGTGCTGGTTGCACAAAGTGAGGGACGTCTTGGATGATGCTGATGTTATCTGATGTGTTGGGATAGTGTCCCACAGGTGCACTGCAAACCTTGGAAATGTGAGGAAGACAAAGGGAAGGTGTTGAAACCAGCTGAACTGATGTGCAGAGCATGCCCGTTGCCTTGCTGCCTCCTCCCCTGTCCAGGCAGCATGGTGCTCAGCCCCAGATGAGCAGCCTGGATGATAAGGCGTGGAATAAGAGTTCACTGGCAGAAGATTTGCAGGACTCGAGCTGTGGCAGCTTTGTTGGGTGTTTTCTGTTACTTCATTAAGACTTTGTGGCAGAAATGCAGGCCCCTGTGCAAAGCAGGCACTCGAGCTCTCCCTCTCAGCCCTCTCTTCTCTGGTGACCCACACCACGTGCTTTCCCTTGGCTCACAGGAGTGTCTGTGAATCTTTGGGGATTGGGGAAAATGAGCAGCACGCTTGGGAAGGGCAGAGGCAGGAAGCTTCAGGACACCCATAGCTCTGTGAGAGCCCCAGCAGGGAAGGCTGGAGCACAGGGACCAGGCAGCAGGCCTGGCAGCTTTGCTTCTGGAACAGCAACAAAGCTCTGTGACCTGGGGCCTGGGAAACACCTACAGAGGGATTTGGTGTGGGTGGTGGGGTCGGTTAGGCAAGAAGCAGGGCCCCACACGTGGGAAACTTGCTCTGCTGGTGGACTGGGAATAATGAAGTCAAAGGTGCTTCCCTGCCTTCAGCCTGAGCCCGACCTTTATGGAGCTTTTACTTTGTGAGGAATGGGATAACATTTCTGACACTTCTTGTTGCATGTTTTGTTTCAGGCTGATCTTTTTTGGAGGCTATGGTTATTTTCCTGAAGAAAAACAACGAGGAACTTTTGAATTCGATGAAACCTCTTTCTGGGTAAGTAAACCTTTCCCACCTTGAAGTCATTTCTGCTGACAGCTCATATTTCATCAGTGCTTGCTAAAACCTGCTTCTTCATAAATACTTTTAAAGAATTCAGGTCTTCCTAGAGGGTGGAACGACCACGTGCACGTTCTGGACACTGAAACATTTACCTGGAGCCAGCCTATAACTACGGTAATGACTGTTCTTACATCAGTTAAAGTTCCAGCTCTCCAGAAATGTGTGCCATATCTTCTCTAGCAGCCTGTGAAATCAAACGTGACTGCCAGGCCTGACTTCACTGCTTTGATTTAAGTCAGAATGGGTTCCTAATGTCCATGCCTCCCCTGGTGCAATTTGAGATCCATAGCAAAAGCAGGTTTACATTTTTTACCCGGCTCCTCCCTCCTCTCCAAAAATAAGAAGCTTGCCTCTTCTTTCCTCATTCCCTCTTCACCATTTTTCCCACCAAGCTGTTTTCTTTCATGCTTCAGTGGCATTGTTCTTAAGGGGAACTCAGGGAAGCAGAGTGCATGGTTTCTTGTCATACTCACTGCAGTGTGACAGCTCGCTGTGTGTCACTTGGCTGCTGGATCCTTGTCAAGGCAAACGCTTTTAGTGCCCAGCAGTATTTGGGAACAGGTGAATGGAGCGAGGCTGCCACAGAATCAGAACAAGTTACATTTGAGGTAGGGAGCTCCTTGCTCAAATTCCTGAGGATTTGCTTTGTCGTGATACCTGTGCATCTCAGAAGTTTCACAGTAGCTCAAGAGCAATCCTGTCTGACGTTCGTGGTGGTGTTTACAGTCTGAGGCATTCTGTGCCCGACTGAGCCCTGAAAGCAGAGTTTGTACCTCGGAGTGTAAGACAGGAAAAAAAAAAGTCCAATTTTTAAGGAGTGCTCAGGCTGTCCACCCAGCAGAAAAAGCACAGTTCTGCCCACAGAGGGACTTTTCACTCCCTGCTCCTCCGTGACCGTAGCTCAGCCCCTGTCTCCTTGGCTGGCTGCTTTTGGGTCTGGGCTGCCTCGCTTTGCTGTGGGGCTTTCTGTAGGCATGACGTTTTCTCACTGTTGTTCATGTCTCCAGTGTTCCCTTCTGACCTCACGTTTCCTTTCCCCAGGGTAAAACTCCATCACCACGAGCAGCTCACGCGTGTGCTACAGTGGGGAACAGAGGCTTTGTGTTCGGGGGCAGATACAGAGTAAGTCCCATCCCCACTGAGCACTGCGCTGCCAGACCCGCACGGAGCGCTTCACCCGCGCTCTGCTTTGTTGCAGGAGTCCCGAATGAACGACCTCTACTACCTGAACCTGGATACGTGGGAGTGGAATGAAATGTAGGTACTAAACCTCTGCTCTGCCCGGGCAGAAAAGAGCAGCACTGTTTTGCTGTGTCGTGTTGGTGGTTAATGGTGCTTCTGTTGAACACAGCATGGCTCAGGGTGTGTGCCCCGTCGGCCGCTCCTGGCATTCTCTGACACCCATCTCCTCTGATCACCTCTTCCTCTTTGGAGGATTCACCACTGACAAGCAGCCATTAAGTAAGTCGTATCAACAGGAACGTGTGTAGTGCAGCAAACATGAAAGAGCTCGAAGAATCCCGTTGGGACTTGGTGTTTGCTTGCTTCCAGGTGATGCTTGGATTTACTGTATCAGCAAGAACGAGTGGGTACAGTTCGAGCACAACTACTCTGAAAAGCCCAGGTATGGTGTATGCTTTCTTGAAAATTTAGCAGAGAAAAAAGAGCGGGACACATAGGGAGACACGGATTTGGGGCTGGATGTGTTGGCTGGAGGGGCCCTGAGCTGACTGCAGCCCGTGTGCCACAGACACGCACTGTTCTCAGCGTGCTCTCTCAGTGTGTCTCATGAAGACCTACTGAGTCAATTAGAGGTGATGACCAGGGATTTTAAAAGCATCAAGCCCATGGTGATGCACACACAGAGCGTCGTGAACACCCGTGTCACGTGGGCTGTGACCCATCGTGGCTGGGGAGCACGTTGGGGTTCAGTGAGTTATGGCAGTAGTTCTGCCTGTACCTGCAGGCAGCCCAGCCCCGCAGCCCTGCTCTAACCAGGGCAGCCTCCACAGCCCAGCATTTACTGGCCAGGAATTCTCCTCCAGCAACCTCCGATGACATTGGTCAGCACTGCAGGACAGTGCTGGGAAGGCAGAGGGGTGTGTGTGTGTGTTATCTTGAAATGGCTTTTCGGGTGCAGTGGTGATGTTGAATGCTGCCTCCTGTTTGCAGGCTGTGGCACACTGCTTGTGCAAGCGAAGAGGGGGAGGTGATCGTCTTCGGGGGCTGTGCCAACAACTTGCTCGCCCATTCTAAAGCTGTAAGTTTATCCCAGGCTTTGCTTTTCCTTCCTGCACAGCCCTGCCCTGCCAGCAGGAGCTGCAGTTCTTGAGCACTGCAGCAGAGCATCAGCACTGTGGTGCAGGGCTGGCAGACACATAAACCTCACAGGGGAAATGTGCTGCTTTTCTAGAAGAGGCATTGCTCACTATTGAAACACTGCTGTGAGGGGAACAGCCACATCTGTTTCTCTTGGAGCTCTCATCTGCTTTAGCTTTGCCCTGTGCTTCTCACCAGGCGTGCTCAGCGGGCCCCTCCCAAAGTGGTTTCTTCAGCGGTGCCCTGCTTGAGGGCACGTGGCTCAGAGAGGGTTTCTTTATCTGGGACTGGGGAGTATTATGGTCTGTAAAGTCCTCACGTGGCTGGGAGCGAGCACAGCTGCACGTTTTAATGTAAGAACCAGTGGGTGTCAGGTGGAACCAGCAAGCGGCAAACAAGAGTGGTGCAACACTGACATGTCATCCTGAGAAACAGTGGCTCCTCAGCCTCACACAGTCCCTGGGCCCAGGGGCTCTCAGATGCAGGTCCCTGCAGAGCTGGAAGCTCCAGCAGCACGCACAGGGCTTGCCCTGTTCCCTCTGCTGAGCTGGGTGCTGGCTGGGCAGAGCAGGCCGTGGGGCAGTGATCCACCTGTGGTTCCCTTAGTGCTGGCTGCAGACACCGCAGGGTTTGGTGAGCAGTTCAGGCTCCTCTGCTGCTCACAGGCTCCAGCCTGCAGCCCTGTGCTGTGCGTGCCTTCCTCGCCAGGGTCCCTCTGAGCCTTGGCTGGTTGGATTGTGCTGTCACGATGGGATCCACACAAACTGCTTTTCTCTCTCTCTCCCTCCCACGTGCAGGCTCACAGTAACGAAATACTTGTGTTTTCTCTACAACCGCGATCTCTGGTAAGGTAAGCGAGCAAGACTTGCACAGTGAGCTCTTGTGTCCCCTCCTGAAGCAACCGGTGCAGGCTGAGTGCTAATCTGAAACACCTGAAAACATTTCTAGGATGGAAACATCAGCAGCTGAGTATGGGGACAGGGGGAGATTCCATTCAGGAGCAGGCCCGAGCTAACCACTGAGTGATAATTAGCTCACCTTGCAGGACTCAGCTCACCCTAACAGCAGCTGTGTGTTCCTCTCCCCCAGGCTGTGCCTCGAAGCAGTCATTTGCTTTAAGGAGATGTTGGCCAGCTCCTGGAATTGCCTCCCCAAGCATTTGCTGCACAGTGTCAATCAGAGGTTTGGAAGCAACAACACCTCGGGCTCCTGAGCCCTCCGTGCTGCCAGCTCTGAGCACTGCATGGATGATGGAGTCCAAGGTGTAATAATTAATTGTACCACGTGTGGCAGACGTGAAACCTGTATAGATGAAATAGCTGTCCTGTAGGTAGCTGCTTCCTGCCTTGAAGTTGCATGTGAATGGCCTAGAGAAAAACCTATTTTTGTGTAAAGATGTTTGCAATAAATGTATTTAATGCAAGTGGAGGCGGATGCTGTGCTTCAGCCAAACCTCCTTGTGGGTTTGTCCACTGTGAAGTACTTGTGAGGGCCAACCCTGAGCAAAATGAGGTGTGGATACGTGGAAGTGACTCTGTATGGAGCCCCAGTGGGTGTGTGGGACACAGAGTGGCTGCAGGAAGGAGCACTGCTTTCACTGAGGCACGGGGTGCAGTGCTGGCTGAGTCCTGGCGTAGGCCGTGCTGAGTTAAGGTCAGAGCAATGGCAATTGAAAACTGTCTGTGACCCACGTTGCTAAACTGCTGTAAACCTTCAGCTGCTAAAGCACCACGACTCCCTGCTTGGTTTATCCATCTTTTATGTTGTGAAACTTCAGTTGTGAACCTTAGGTAGCAGATACTGTGCCCTGAGCCCGGTGTGGGGGCAGCACTGACACCGGGGGCACAGAGCAGGCTGTGCTGCTGTGGGGAATGGGTTACATCTTGTGCAGTGAAAAACAGTCAATAAACAGTGAACCAACTCCTGCACTGTAAGCTGTGCACTCGTTTCTTTTTACAGGCTCCAGCTGGGGCTGCTGTGAGCTTCAGCCCTTGGGCTTGGGCACTTAGACTCACTCTGCTGTTGTGTGTGTGCCCCTCTTGTGCACCGTGGTGAGTTACACAGCTGCTGGGAAAGCACTGCAGCTCAGCTGTTACCTCCTGGCCTGTATCTCTGTGCTGTGCTCTGGGGAAGGTAACTCTTTTTCTCACGGAAAGCATTCTGCACCGAGACGTTGCTGCCAGCAGCTCAGCTGGAAACAACAGCTGGGGTTGTGCTGCAGGGAATCCAGCTCAGCCCAGAGAGGTGTGGGGAAGCATTAGAGAGCACACAGCTTGACAGCACATCGCTGACCAGGCCAGCAATTTACTTGCATGTTTCTATGCCGTTGTCAGGGTCCATCTCCTCTGTGATGGAGGAACTGGTCCTCAGCTGCTTGCCCACCTCCAGGTGCCCATCTCAACCACAGTGCTGCAGTTTGGTGGTGCAGCTCCAAGTACACGTTCACTTCTTCTTCCTGTTCAGCAGATTCGGTGCAGACACTTTCACTTTACCAGGAATATTTCTCGATAAGTCAGTGTCCTGCAAAGCATCAGAGATGCATCAGAACAAAGGGAAATGCATTTCCAAGCATCCCCCTCCCCGGACAGCGTTGGCGAGGCAGCCAGCACGCAGCACTGCACCTCTGTGTGGGTCTCCCACACAGGCAGTGGGAGCAGGGATGGCCTCCCAGAACCAGGGGGGTTTCAGCAGACGATGCTTTTTGTCAGACCCCGTTCTGATGGACACAGAGCAGACACCCACAGCCCAGTGATGCTGGTGAGGCTCACGTCCTACGCATCCCTCCCGGCCCAAGCAGTAGATGTGCCCCAGCAGCACTGGGGAGCACAGCACGGTGCTGAGAAGAGCAGTGAGGTGCTCATTCTGTGAGGGGTTCACCCCTCACGTGGCATTAGAGGACCTTTTTCTCTGCTGCTCTTACCTGTGTGTGAGAGGAACTCACTACAGACCCCACTCACCTTAACGCTGCGGAAGAGGTCTTTCTCTCTTGCAGTAGCTTCTTTGGATTGCATGAAGTTATGCAAGGCGATCTTTGCAGCTGTAAAAACACGGGAAGGATTGGAAAATGGAAACGTGCACCAGCTTCCAGCACTGAGCAGTCAGCTGCTTCAACACGGTACCTTTTCCTTTCTTTTGGGTGCCTGGAGTGAGCTTGACTTTGTACCTGTCAGAAAAAAAAACACCACGTTTCCCCATCAGTCCCAGGGCCGAGTGCCCCCAGAGCTCAGCCCCAGCAAGGGCTGTGACTCACTTGTAGTTGGTCATGGCCGTGTAGGGCGCGCAGATGGGCACAGCGAAGAGCAGGATGTCCTCAGCGTGTGGCTGGCCTGTCAGTGAGTCCAGCAGGGCTGTGCCATCCTGCAGGGGGAAGGGAGCACGCTGTGACCCCAAACAACCACCCCACAGCACGGGGAAGCTGAAGGGTGTCCCCCTCCCCCCACCTGCAGGTGCTCCTGCTGGGGTTCCCGGGCTGTGCTACGCTGAGGCTCAGTGCCCTCCTCACTGCTCTTCAATTCCCAAGCTGTAACTGATCACTGAGGTCACAGCACTCCAAGGATGGATCTCGGTTTTCAGTGACCCAAATGAGACTCCCAAGTGCAGTCACAGCTTCACAGGGTCACCAAAAGCTCCCTCCTACCGTTGGCCTTTTATTAAAGGACGTAAAGAACCCAGCCAGCCTGTGCCACCCTGCAGCCCGGAGCCACCTACTGCAGAGCAGCACAAAGACACGGGCCAACCTTCAGTTCAGCCACTGCTCACTTTCCATAGGGGAATGTGGCACGTGAGAAGCAGTGTAAGAACAAAGCTGGGTTCAAACAGCCTCGAGCACAGAGGGGGCAGAACCAAACCTCTCTGGAGGGCTCAGCACATGAACCTCCGTGCCAGCCCCGACCTGCTGAGAGCCACCTCTGTGCCCCTGACACAGAGCTGTGTGCTGCAGCACGGCCCTGCAGCTCTCATGGGGACTACACCACTCTCAGCACATTTTGGAGTTTCAAAGATGAGAGCATTTACCTCTGCTCCAGGCTGATCCTGCTCTTGCTCATCCTGTAAACACAGAAAAGGAGACAGAGCTGAAACGAGCACGTACCTGCTTGTTGGTCCCCAAGCCCACGGAGAAGATCAATTCTTTCATCAGCAGTACACAAAAAGTCAAATTGTTTTACCAAAGAGCATTTTCACGTAGGTGGGGGGGAGGCTATTTCTATCAAAGCTCCTAATTAGCTTGGCACACGCCAAACGGAGGAGAGAGGGGGGCTGTGATTCAGAGATACTGACTCACGATGTCACAGCTGGAGAGCACTCAGTTACACTTCAGCTGCACTGAGTGGGAGGCACTGACTTCACTGGATCCTCAGCAGCCTGGTGATGCACTCAAGCCCTCACCCCGGCTGTGCTGGGAACACAGCACACACACAGATTGCTGCAGGGTCCTTTTGCTGCTGCTGGAAACCCAAGGGCTCTTGGAGACACCGTGTTAGGCATCCTCACCTCCACCAGCGCCCCAAAACCAGCTCAGCCCCCCGGGCACTACACAGCACCAGGAGCCCACAGCAGTGGGTGAGAAGAAACAGATGTGTGGACAGGAGAGGAGAGGCCAGCACACTGCTCACCTTCTCATCCTGCTGCTCCTCCAGGGCCAGGTCCTCCGACTCATGCAGCAGGACTCCTCCTGGCAGTGCCTCCTTGCCCCCACCAGCACTGCGATGCACGGCCTTGGATTTCTGCTGTTGCTTCTTTGCCATCTCTTCCTTTGTTTTCCCCTTCTTCCCTTTCTTCCCTTTCTCCTCTTTGTTTGACCCTGCAGACTGGGGTTGCACATAAGAGGCAGTCAGAGCCAGCGACCACAGCATTTTGGGGAGGCAGAGCTGCCTTCACTCACCCCCAGCAGCTTCATGATGAGCTCCCGGTCCTCCTCATCCTGGTCCTTGTACTTCTCCTTCATCTTCTTGATTTTACTCTAAAGAAGAAAGCACACCAACAGCTTTAGAAACTGACTTTTGCACAGCTTTGCACCCACAGACAAAGAACTAAATGCTGTGCCCCCACACACGCCCCTGTTAGGTCTCCCAAGCCTCTCTGAGAACAGCTCCCCAGTAACCAAGGGATTGTGATCAGTGCACAGTGCTCTCAGACCAGCACCATCCTCCCAGAACCACCGAGAGCTCCAACAGGAGTCCAAAACTATGGGGCACCACGGACATCCCAGAGAAACCCCGAATTTCTCCATGTATGGGGCATGAGCCCACATTCCACACGGCAGTGGCTCAGCTCATGGGTAAAGCTGCTCACCTTCTGGCCCCGCTTGATGGGCTGAGGAGCTGGCACACCCTTACTGGTGTTGGGAGCAGGAGGACGCTGCGTCTCCGTGTCTTTCTGTCTCTCTTCAGGCAGATCCAAGTTCTCAGAGTCATTTTGCTGCTTCTTTTTCTTCATTTCTCTAAGGAAAACAATCACAATGCCTCTTGCTGCGACGGGGGAGGCTGCTGCTGCTCTCCTGTCAGCATTACCACTCTGCTTCCCCACCCACTGGAAATAACCCCTCCTCAGTAAAACCTCAAACCCATGGGTACACAAAGAACTCTACTGCTGGAACCCCCTCCCATGAGTGATCACCTCCCAGGCTGCTGGCTGGCCAGTGACATCTGACACAGCCGCATTCACGGGGCTCCTGTCAACCAGTCCAAACCCAGATGGAGGGGATTTCTAGGCTTCCTGACAAATAATGCACTGACCCCCACATTCCCTCCTCCAATCCCACTCACACTGCTCCCTGGAGAAGGAATGGAGAAAAGAATTCTCCTCCCCCCAAACACAGAGATGCCCTCACCTCCTCTCCTTGGCAGACAGATGCCTTCGCCCCTGGGACTTATTGTCACCCTAAAAAGAGAAACAGTTAGAGCATGCCATGTCCAGCAGCAGGTGACACTGATTTTTGCCCCACAGCCAAGCTCACCAAGTTGGGCTCCTCCTCTTTGGGGATGGTTTTCTGCAGGGATCTGTGGGGAGATGGAAACACAGCTCAGCACTGGATGAAGAGCAACTGAACCCTGTGCGCACACACACACACACACACACCCGACGTGGGCAGGCCTGGTTACAGAATGCCTGGCTTCCTACTTCAGAAACTTACTTTGGGTGAACAGAAAAGGGCAGCAGAAAAGGGATTCAGTTTACACAGCAAACCCTCAGATCTCTGTCAGAGTGTCTCAAGCACACACAACCACACAGGCAATGAGGGTGCACAGGAATGAGAACACAAAGAGAACACCCTGATGCACAGCACCTGTGCACAGCAGCCCACATTGGCCACGGTATTCCCTGCAAGAGCTGCCTGCTTCCACCCCTCAGTCACTCTGCTTTACACCCCGAGGAGTTCCACTTCCAGAGACAACAGGGAGATGAGCTCATCTCACAGCTACGTACAAGCAGCAGCTCGGCACCAGCCTGGCAGAGAAGCAACCAGTGACTCAGTTTATTGGGTCTGAGAAAAGTGGGGCAGCCATCTCCTCAGGTGCAAAATCAGTGCATGGGTGACCGAGGGATGTTTGGGCCAACAGAGACCATAACAAAGGGTCCAAAGAGCCAGACAACCCTCACTGGGGAATGGGCAGCTGTGTGGGTACTTCAGGAGGGGGAGAGCAAAGCCAGAGCTCTGTAAGGAAGGAGCAGGGAAGCATACACAGCATGGCAGCTTTACCACAGCACAGCACGGCTGCCCTGCACCCTGAGAGCCTGCATGGCTGAGCACCACCAAGTGATGGCAGCTGGTCACAGCCCTGCTCCTGGCAGCATTAACAGCAAGGAGAAGCTCAGGAGGGCCCAAAGTGCTGATCAGTGCAGCTGCTGCTTCGCTTACCTCTGGGACTGAAGATGCGACAGGTCGATCGTTGTATCTGGGTAGTTCACCTCTTCCTCTTTCACTTCGCTCTTTGGCTCTGGAGGTTCCACTTCAGATTCTCCATCTTCCTCTTCAGAGACACCCCCTGGCACAGGAGGTGTGTTTGCTCTGCCCTGGCTGAGGTCAGCACCGTTCTCATCACAACCATTCTCAGATGTGGCTTCCACGTCTTCCGGGGCTTCGTGACACTCTGCCTTGTCCTCCTCACTGCTGCTGTCTCCTCCTTCTGGGGCACACAGGTGAGGAAAACACAGCCCACGTCAGAAATGGCAGAGTGAGCCAAACAGAAGCCTCTGTCAGCAGTGCACTCTGTACCTAACAGCTCCACTTCCTCAGACACCAGCTCACTGGCACTGCTGGAAACCGTTTCCAGATCCTCGTCCTGTACTTTGATCTTCCTTTCTTCTCGGTGTCTCCAGACACAGCTTTCATCCACCTAACAACAAGAAGCACGTGTTCAAAGGAGAAAAGAAGGTAATTGGGAATATACTGACACTAGAAAATAAGCTTCCAGCAGCTTAAACAAATGCCAAAAGGCAGAAAGAGCCACACAGAAAAAGCAGTACCTTAAACAAGAAGCTAAAGCCCATCATCAGATATGAAGGTGGAAGAAAATTCTTCTTCCCTGAAAAACACAAATGGAGTCTCATGAGGAGGTTTAAGAGCTGTGTTAGGATGGTGTATTTTTAAAATTCATCTTCACCAGAAGCTTTAGGCTACCAAAAGTTACACCAGGGCTTGTTCTAGCTCTTGGATGAGAGCAGCAGAGGAGAAACACAAAGCAGTTCAGCTAATAATCTTCTGATCGGGGCCCCAGCAGGCAGATGCCCAGTATGTGGTGTAAATTGCTCAGAACAGACTGTGAGAAGTGCAGGCTGCTTCTCCATAACAAAACTGCACCGTGGCTTTGTGCCTCACCTCGGATCATGAAGCTTCCAGTAGTGAGATATTCCCCCGTAGGTGCAGTTTTAGAAACCTAGAAATACATGAAGTATGCATGTCACAGGAGATCTGCACTGTGTAACGGGAGCAGCACAACAGCAATATTCTAGCAAGCCACGTTTTTAACTTTTGGGAACAGCTTTCTGTAAGAACTCCACATCCAAGGGCTCTTCTGTCCTTTGTAGGACACCTCCCTAAGGCATGATCCCGTTCAGTCACATGATGCTGGCACTATGTTTGAGGTCCTGGTGAGGACCTGAGCTAGGCAGGCTGTAGGAACACAGAAGAGACTGCAACCTTCAGTTTACTGTACTCTCTCTACACTTAGAGCTGAGCTGTCAGAATGGGCCTTATCCATTTGTGAAAGATCCTATGCAATAATCTCATACATCTGTAAATGGGCTCAAAGATACTGAAGAAAGCTGTGCATAAACTCTTGCTGTGTCCACTCCATTGAAATCAGGATTAGAAACGTGTGGGAATTTGTTAAGAGAGAGCTGAACATCACATCTCAAGATAGGTCTTATTTTTGAAAGTCTGCATTTAGATACTGGCGACAGCCAATATTATTTCACTAACAGCAAATTGTGTCTGACAGGGGGGAATGGCTTTAAACTAAAAGTGGGGAAGTTTAACTTAGATGTTAGGAAGAAATTATTTACTCAGGGGATGGCAAAGCACTGACACAGGCTGCCCAGAGAAGTTGTGGATTCCCCATCCATGAAGGCCTTCAAGGCCAGGTTGGACAGGGCTCTGGGCAGCTTGATCTCATGACTGGCAACCCTGCTCACAGCAAAGGAGTTGGAACTACATGATCTTTAAGGTCCCTTCCAGTTCAAGTCATTCTGTGATTTGAGTTACTTGGAAATGCACTGGGACCATAGTCAGTACATAAGCTAGAAGCCCAAGTGGAAAAAAAAAGGGCTATTTCTAAAATTTCTTTGTAAAAGAAGTGTTGCCCCTTCAGGAGGAAGAAGACAAGCTTGCAACATTTCCCCTGGCACGCTGACATCACACCAGAGGTTAACCTCCCCAGCCCTACCCTAAGTGAGAACCTGCAAGGAACACTGCCCCATCCCTCAGTTCCCAGCCAGAGCCACCACATCCACGGCCCCACAGCAGCTCCTGCAGATGCTCTACCTGTGAAGGTCGTGCACAAGTGACCTCACCTGGTTGTGGGAGACCCACCAAGCACTGGTGACAACACGGGCATCCCAGGCAGCACTGTAGCACAAGGCCATCGTGCCTGCCTCCGTCAGGGTCCGTGGAGGAATTGGTTCACCTACACCAAGAACACCCAACACATCAGTGAATGTAACAGGTGTCATCCCCCAGACATGGTACTGCACACACGTGCTACTGCTCCTTCCTCAGCTCAGCTCTGCAAGGCAGCACTGAGTGTGCTGCTCACAGGGTACACGAACAAGCACTCCGACATGCAGCGTAGCATCCTGAGGCTTTGACAAGCCCACAGATCAGCCCCACACAAAGTACCTGTTGGGTTCTTGATCACACAGCTCGTGGCTCCGTGGAGGTCAGCATGTACATATATGTCCCCTGGAAAAGAAATGACTCGGGTCAGTTATGCACATGGTAACCACACAGAGCTAAAGCGAAGGTTCCCAGCACCAGTGGGAAACAGATCTCTTGTCTGCAAGCAACAGCATGGGAAGAGTCTTTCAGCCACCCCAGGTGCCCCCAGCAGGATCAGATCCTGTGCTCCTGACAGAGCCCACCCAACCTACTCTCACCCACAGTGCTGCAGCACACCACAGACATCACACACACACAGTCCTCAGGACTCCCCATCACCAAACAACCTACATCTCAGCCTAACAACAAAGCACACAGACTCCCCCTGTGTCATTTCTGGACAACAGGAGAAAAAGAAATGCATATATTCTTCTTAATGAACTTAATGACTCACCTGGTTTAAGATAGCGCTTCACAATCAGCTCATTCTGCTGCTGATCTCTTCCAGCAATAACGAGGTAATTCTCAGAGCTAATGAACCACAGGAACTTCTCAAACCTGTCAAATTACACCAAAACACTGCGTGAGAAACACCTGCAACTGACAGAATGTCACAGGGACACTGGGTGTACTGACGTCAGAGAATATTCACCTCAGAATCTATTATGTATAAAAGACACCACAATCAGTTTCATATCCATCCATGTGCTGGGGCATACAGACAAGGCATGACACACATACAACATCACTGCCAGCAATATTTTGAGATGAAATACCATTACCAAAAAGCCCAGCCACCTCCTGTTCCTTCTCCACGATTTAGTTACTGAACTATAAAACCCTTTGTGCATTTGTTAACATCAACTGCCACTCCCTCACAGAGGCTGAGCTGCCAGGAAGAAACACTGAAGTTCTCTGGCTTTCCTAAGCCCATCTTCCCAGCTGTGCTGAAGAACTCAATCCATGTCCATGGAAAAGAACTTTCCCACACAAAGGCACAACCAGGGTAGAGCAGAAGCTCAAATGAGCAGCTGTAAAGAGGCTGAGTGCAAACCACAGCACTCACAGATTGCACCCAGCAACACTTCTGAGCTCGTGAAGTCAGACTGACACAGAGGTTTTAAGTTTGTGCATGATCCAAACACATCAGAGAAGAACAAAACTGTACTTGCCAATAGACCTTTCTTGCTTTCTGAATGGTGGTAACTGTCTGAACTTCCTTCAGTGTCTGCTTCGTCTTCTTCTCAGCTGATTTGAATGCCTATTTAGATTGAAAAAAACAAACCATCATCCCAATCTGCCAGAACTGGAATCACAAAGCTGCTCACTGGACAGAAGGAAAAGCAATAGGAGATTTCTCAGAAGTTTTTTGAGAGTGCAGGCTCCACGCAGTGCTAGCAGCAAGGCCACATCCCTTCATGCACAAGACAGTCTAAAATCATCACACCTGTCCACCCTGCACAGGGCCCCTGGTTATGAGCTGCTGGAGCACAAGGATTCCCACTGAGTTCCCACTGCTGCCTCTGAATTACAGCTCTGTCAGCACCTCCAGGCACCTGTCACTGTGATTTGGGTCACTTTGAGAGCTTAACCAACCCTGGCTGGTTGTCCTCACCTTCCATGTCTCACCAGAACTACCTCAACTAAGGCAGGCTCGTCCACGTGTCAGTGACAGAGACTTGGCATTTAAATGCCTTTTAAAAACAAAGAACAATACCTTTTCTGCAGCTTCTACTGTCTTCTGTGTTTTCTTAGCTGCGTGTCTCTTGTGATCATAGTATCTGCAAAAGACAAGTTTGCTTATGCTTGAAATCCCAGTGGCTTTAGAAGGCATTTCTCCTGATCCTTTACTTTTGAAACGAACATTCAATTTGGAGGCCGTATTCTTTAGCCCAGAGCGTTGGATTTCCTTACCTGAGAAAAGCAGCCAAACAAAGGGACTTCCCTTCTCAGAGTGACAGAGTGCTTGCACTGCTGCATGATGAGAAGTAGCTGTGCTCTGCCACTGCCCAGAACTGCACTCAACATCACAGCAATGCCACAGCTACGGAATATCCGCTGTGCAACCGTGAGGCACTGCATTTTGACCAGGAAAATGCACATCCTACACCCCAGGCAATCTACCCACTGCAATTTCTAACGTTTCTCCTCAGAAAGATATAAGCAGAGCCCTTCCTATGCATCACCACCCACACCTGCAAACATACAGAAGCTTGTACCAACGAAGCACACACGCACTGAACCGCACTTTTTGGCGTTGGCGTATGCAGACAAGCTGAGGTCAACATCAACCAACGACGGTTTGTTCTTCTGAGGTTTCTTCGGCTGCTTGGTTTTGTTCTTTTTCTTTTTTCCCTTGGGCTCCTCCGTTTCTTCTTTCTCCAAATCAGCATCCTCCCCCTCCTCTTCCTCTTCAGATAAGACATACGGGTTCCTAAAAAACATGATATCATGTGATTAAGATCAGAGAACTCTTCATTTGTTAATCTCATTGCAATTGCATTCTTACTTCTTTCATGAAGTCTGGAAACAGCCTAAAGAACCCTGAAGCCATTCCCAGTGTGCAGCCAGAGGAAGGCCCCAGGATGCCTTATATGTGAGCAGGACACACAGCCATGCTATCAACCTAGAGAAAAATCTGGACTTTATTAGAAAGAACAGTTCTCAAGATCTACTTTCACAGTGTAAAAGAAATGCAAGATGTGCTGAGCCTGAATGCTGTATGGAAATAGAGAGCAGCTACATCACCATGCTGATGTGGTAAACAGGACAGCAGTGCTCCAGCTTAAAACCTCAGAACCAAACTAACACATCACAGAATTAGAACAGCAAAATCCCACCACGGCTGAGGGTGAAAGGGACCTCTGGAGGTTATCTGGTCCAAACCCTCTGCTCAAGCAGGGCCTGAGCTGTCTGTTCCACAGCTTTCAAAAAGGCACCCTGAGCAAACATCAGCTGGGATTTGTATCTGCTCCTCATCACTACATTCAGTCCAGCTCAACGCAGCCACGCTACGTCTGTGTAGCAGAAAACAGAACAGCAGCATAAAAGTCTTCTTCACAAATGGAAGTACGTCTCCAAAGCCCTCTGTATGAAGGATGCAGGCAGGATTCAACACACGTGGAACTGATCAGCAAAGCAATTACTACATGCTACTAAAACAGAGGACAGGGATGGATGCAAACACAGAGCTCACTCCCAAATGCAGGTGTACTCGATGTACTAACATTTCTGAAAATGAGATAACCAGAAATTCATGAATGAACTTTGCCACATCTTATTAAAAAGGAATCATCACTTCTTTTTCTCTTTTTCTTTTTTAAAGCACCGTGATACAGCTCAAACCTGTGTAAAAACATTCTCAATAGTGTCTCACCACCAGGACTTCTAACAGATCCTGCATCAAACCCTGCAGCTCGCAGCAGCTGCAATGCTGAGCCATCAGCCTCTCCCCCAGCCTTTAGTGTGGAAAGAAGCAGAGTCTCACAGGAATTTCAGACCAAAGTTATTAGCAGAACACACACAGCTAACTGCTGCCAACTCACAAGCTAAAAAGACACTCTTCTCCCGTGAAGCTCACATCATACAGCCATTTGGTGACCTGCAATGCACTTACCTCAGCAGCATCGTGATATGATTTGTCTGAAGCTTTAATTCTTTGATTGCATTTGCAACGGGGTCTCCCTGTGCCTGAGCCTCCTTTACAATTGCTCCAATCTCTGTCCAGTCTATCTGGTTGGCCAAGGCACTACGCACCACCTGGATGGCTCGGTTGACGATCTCCAAGTTCATTTCTATAAGTTCTCCCTTTATCTTATCCACTTCCTTAAGGCAAAAGAAGAGATTCACACCCAGTGAAGCTAAACACAGACTCAGTAATATTTTTATATTAATAGAAGTAATTAATATTGAGACAAAATTCATGAATGGTACAGAAGCAATCACACAGGGTGATGGTCAACCTGACTCATGCCAGCAGAGCTGCACAAGTTTAGCAAGGGAAGTACAAAGCATTGGTTAGAAAGCAGAGGCCCACTGGGCAGGCCAAGGCTCCCTGGTGGGTTACTCTGACAACAGTGGGGCTCATTCTGGGGTCTAATGCTGACCACAGTGACTGTGGGCAGCAGGTACAATTCTGCACCTTCCTACTTACAAAATTCCAGTCTTACTTGAGCTTGCTGAAGAGCTTCTAGTCTTTGCTCGTGGTCCCTACGGACATTTTCAAGTTTCTTCAATGCTTGTTTTTCCTTTCATAAAGGATCAACATGGGAAAAAAAACATATATATATAAAAATACATATAAGTGGCATCTTACCACCTGATCACTGCAGGACACTCAATACAGCATTCCAGAAAAGAAAAACACAACAGCAGAAGAGAAGCAAAGATACCAAAATACTGTTAACATTACTACTTGCATTCCCAGCAGAACAAACTACTAAATTATCTAGTCTGAAATCCACTCTCCACTGACTCAGAATCTCCATAGCACGAATATGTCAGCAACACCTTCCCCATCCCCAGTTATAGAATCAAAATGTCCCAGAGAAGCACTCGAAGCTCAGAGAGCCACCTCAGGTGCCCCACCCCCATGAGAGCATACCTGCTGCAACGCCTTCAGGTCGATTTTCTGTCCTTCAAGCTTGGAGTAGAACTCATCTGCTGCCTGCAAGAGAAACTGGTTTTAAGGACCTGCAAGTTGCATTAACCTATACCAGCAACAAGCAGGCAGAGAAGGCTGGGCACAACAGAGGTGACTGCAGAGCACTAAAGGAGGAGACCTGCTTAAACAAGGTTCAGTAACTTTCTTCACGTCACCTTTGCAGGAGATGAGTTCAGCAAGGCCTCCAAGGGTATGTCCTGCTACAAGCTGTGGGCTATGCACAACAGTAACTACTGGCCAAACTAGGGCCTTCATTTTTTATTACAAAATGATGAAATGGAGCCTGCTGTTCCACACATTGTGTTCTGCAGGTTGCAACTACTGACCTAACTGCCCTGAATCCCTGCTGCTTCAGTAGGTCATTAAAAAAAAAAAAAGAAATCATCGGCTCTTCCAAGGCCTACATTTTCATTAGCAACTTCTGCACTACTTTTCAACTGTTCTTTCTAGTATCAGTCAATTAAAGCACTTAAGTACAGCATCAGCAAAAGCACTGTACCTTATTGAATGAGTCAAATTCCAAGTAGGGACATTTTGAATGTTGAGAAAACAAGAAAGGATGAAATTCCTCATATCTGTAAAATACACATTTGATATTATCACCTGAAAACTAATTTAAGTTACACAGACTAGTAGAAAAGGAAATAAATACTTCAGATATTTACGTGTAGATATCCTCTGCTGGTTTATCTGGTTCCAGGCTTGGCTTTTTCTCCTTCTTCTGGATAATATAACCCTGAAGGAGTGCACAAATATGTCTATCAGCATTTGCCTCTGAAAAGAATCCCCCATATCTTGGGAAGGCAGCAAGATTCAGGTGCTAACCCACCGAGCACCCAAGAGAGTAATGTGCTCTGATAGGGAGACTTTGTGGCACAGAGTCCTGACTGCTTGCTCTTCCCCAACTTATTCCACTAACAATGTGAGCTCACCTTACAGACCTCAGAACTACCCTACAGCTCTCCACACAAATGCAGGGTTGCCATGCAGAAGAGCATTGCCTGCTCTGAGACCACAAGTGCAGTTCTCAAAGGAGCTAGGTAACCTGCTTGTGAACTATTTAACTGATGTACATCCACTGCATGGAGCTAATTTTTATCCCCCCTACCTGGAGCCCAAGGTCCCAGAACAGAATGTGGAGCTGATACCAGCAGGAACTGGTGAGCAATATGCCCTATTTAGTTCAGTTCTGCAATCCCTGCATAGCTGACAGCACAGTGCTCAGCTGAGACCTACCTTTCCACTGAAGTTGTCAGTTAGTGTCATATATTCTTCTGCCTTTTCTAAAGCACGAAGTACTTTTTCAATATTTTCTGAGGAGAGAAAGGGGAGGAGAGGAATATATTAAAACACCTACAACAAAAAGATGTTCTTATCTAAGTACAGCACAACAGCAGAAGAATGAAGGACCTAACTGCTCCTCCATTAGGCTTCAGCTACAACATGGCCCTGCCAAATATTTGAGAGTAAGACTCCAGTGTGTCCCAAAAATAAAACTGCAGACATCCTTTAGCCCTGGTGCTTCACTACAGTAATTACTGCTCCGCATTAAAAAAGCCTCATAAAAAACACATTTTACTTTTGGGGATTTCTGAATATAAAATATATATCTATGTGCACTTTTAAAGATGTATTTATCCAAATTTCATGCAAAAAGGCCACGTAAGAGCTGGCACTTCCATACAAACAAAACTGCAGAGACAAAGCAGAAACCAGGAACCATGAGAAGTTACTTGTTCATTACAAAGCTGATTCATTACAGGACCATAAAGCAGTAGAAAGTAAACAAATCTGTTTGATTTATGGCAAATATAAACCACACAAGGAAAATAGGACTACAGAAAAATCTATCTTGCATTTAAAACCCAAATCCATAATTTCCCAATGAACTTAAACCCGTTACTCTATCAACTCCCACATTTGTTATGGCTGAAGGAAAACTCTTCTATATGGAACAAACTGCTGCACACAGCCCGAGTTCCCCTGGCATGGCAGGCAGTATCTCGTGATAAAATCACTGAGGAGGAGCCCTGTGTTCTATTTGCAGTATATTCACAATCCTGGAGCTTCATGTGAACCACGTTGGTCCCAATATAGAACATTAGAGCACACAACCATGTGATCAGAGCTACAGGTTTAAGGAATACTCACCTCCATAAATAAAAAAATATTACAAAGACATAAAAATGCATACAACTTCTAAAACATAATTACTTCCTGCATACCTTTACTTTCCATGTGTTGATCTGTTTTGACATAACCAGAAAATCCAGCTTCTATAAGGCAGTGCTCAATGAGAGTGGCTCCATAAGCTAGTGAAAATATTAAAAATAAAGATAAGCACCGACTGAAGACATTCACAGTGAAATCTGCATTCATGTTAAGGTCACAGAAAGTATTTCAGCAAGCCTTGGCCAGGAAACCAGTCAATCCCCAGACTGCAGAGAGTGAGGACACTGTGCTCCCAAATTCAGAAGACAGAATGTGTGGTGAGCAGGTGCTCAGGAGTCCTGCAGTTGCCCTCAGAAACACTGGCAGCGCAGAGCTGAAAGGGCTCTGATGAACTTTTAGGAAATTAGGGATGCTTAGGATCATGTGGCTCTGGGCAGCCTGCTCTAGTGGTTGGTGACCCTGCCCACAGCAGGGGGGTGAAATGAGATGATCTTTGAGGTCCTTTTCAACCTAGCCCATTCTGTGATTCAGTGATTACTTGGAAGTGTGAAAGGTCTAAGACTGAGTGATGCTAAATGGTTCCAAAAGAGACTGTGTGTTACAGGGGCACTCAGAGGAGGTCAGGTTTCACATGTGGTTTAGGAGGAGTGATGTGAGAAGCAGTCAAACCCAATGAAAGGAGGAACTGGGGCTGTTTCAGAGAGCAGAGCCATGTGGGGCCACCAGAGCCCAGTGATCAGATCAGTAACACTACCGAAGGCTGAGGTTATCAGAAATAACTGAATTTGGGTACAAACACTACTAAACTGGGAGAATGGGAGGAAACTAATTAGAAGCAGGTTGTCTCTTTAGGAGGAAAGCAAGCTGGAGAAAGAAGGGAACAAGGATGGTGGAAAGGAGAATCAAGAAATGGGAAAAGTAACACTTAGGTCTGCAAATCATGTGCTTCGGGCTGTTCAAGGGATGCCTGCCAGGCACCCTGAGCTTATCAACAGTGCCAAACAGGGAGAATAAATGAAATTTGTCGTTCTGATCATGCCAAACAAGTCTGCTTCTGCAACCACAAGAACTGGGGCACGGGGTGCTTCACCTCTCTTTACCAGAGAGCACCCACACAGACAGGTTGAGCCTCCTGGTTTTACACCGCACTCATTCCAGCACTGGCATCATCCAGCCACTCCTAACAACATCCCTGCCCTGACTGCACACATACATCTCCTATACACTGAGTACAACCAAAGACAAGACACAGGGAAAAATGCACTGTCAGAGCACCAACACAACTATGCCCACATCTTCCTCACTGAAGGACCACAGCTCATTGTACAGCCAGCTTTATATTCATATATTTAAATCTACTCAATTTTCCAAGGCTTGGTTTATTTTATTATTCCTTTAACATACATAAAAGCAGTCAGGCACACACACACACACAAAAAAAATCTTACATAAAAAAGACTGTTTGAAGTTAATAAAACATGCAGAATCACCTACACTGAGCACATATTGCCCTCATTTCACTTCCTTACGAAACAGAACTACTTACGAAGATGTGGGTTAAGAACCCTCTTCAGCTGTTCCCCTTTGGGTGCATTTGATATGATCTCAGTTAACCTACAGAAGATAAAAGAGTTGTTTGAAAGAACAACAGATTTTAAGATCACGCTGTATTGTCGAGAAGCAACATCACATTCTCGGTATTAAAAGGGCAAAATGTGCTGTAGTACACAAAAACCAGCCTCAGTTACACCACCTTCCAGAGTTCAAAGTATCACTAGGTTCAAGTAGGCCCACTTCTCAAGCCTGTCTACGTCCCTCTGGATGGCATTCCTTCCTTCTTTTGTATCAGCTGCACCACTCAGCTTGGTGCTATCAACAAACTTGCTGAAAGTGCACTGGATCCTACTGTCCAGCTCAGAGATAAAGATGGTAAACAGCCCAAAGAAGAGCCCCAGGGGGACACCACTCCTCACCGACCTCCACTTGGACACGGAGCCAAAAGTAATTTGGGTTTATTCCAATACATACACCACTAAAAAGCAATTACCTTTCCAAGGTTGGCAGTGGTGTGGGTGCTTTTGCACTGTCAACTGGGTATCGCTCCCGAACTGCAAATCTGACATCATCTGCTTCATCCGTGCGAAACCTCAGGATGTTTAAAATGAGGTATTCATGGTCTGTCAGGACAATGTTCCCCTGCAGGCACACCACAACAGGCCCTTAGCAGAGGCTGAGCCCAAGTGCTTGCTTACAGAGCACCACTTGGAGCTTTGCACTCACCCTGTCGTACAGCTCAATGATCAGGTGATAAGCAGCTTCATTGCTTCCAAACTGGAAGTCCACAATTCTGTCTATTCCCAGCTGTCTCACACTGACCAGCCTTCTGGTCTTCAGGTGCTTACGGCACTGCCAACAGGGGAGAGAACATCTGTGAGGTGATGCAGACACACTGCTTGTGACATCTGACTCAATACTTGTGATTTCTTACTCAATACAAATACTACAGAAGTAAAAATCCTGGGCTTAGTGCTATAAAGATGAGACAGCTCTTAGAAAATATAAAACGCTTTGATATTTATAGGTAACATGACTGTCAACATCAAATGAGGTCTGCTATTAACACAGCTATCTGTCTGCTGGCTCGCTCAAAGCAAGGTCAGCTATGTCACCTCAACAGACCCCATTAACATAGCATTAATACATCTGGAAAATCCAACTGGAATGACAAGGGTTTCACTGGAGTACAATTCAGAAAGGTCAGTATTTTCTTGGCTCCAATGGTAGAAAGTTAATGTTGCTTTCTTTAACTAGCATTCTTTTTAAAAAAGAAACTGTCAGTCCATTTACCTTCATTGCAAAGCCAGATGGCATCATGTTTTTTGGCCACTCGAACTCCGTCATGTGAATCCGTATACCAGACTCGAGCAGCAGTGTGGCCTTGCAGTCTGGTCTGTTAACAAAACAAAGATTCAGTGAGGCACGTGAGCAGCCACTTCTGACTGCACACCAGTCTGCACTGGAATAAGATGGAACTACCACAGCCAGCAGTGCATCATCTATAGAAAACAGTGGTCAACACCAAAGAAAATCACCAAATGAGCAGCAAAAGGATGTCTAAGCTTTAAATCTGCAGATAACAGATCAAGCAGAATGCTTCTGGAGTTAACTCTCCCACACAACTGGAGGCAGGCAGGTGCCACGGACTGCAGCAGAGGACATGACGTGCCCTACCCACTGCCTAGGCACTGATTTCACTCACAGCACCGCTGTTCTCCATTCCTACTACTCCTCCATTCCTCACACACAAAAACGTGGGGGGATCAGGAGAAATTTCTTCTTGGAAATAGTGGTGATGCAGTGGCAGAGCTGCCCAGGGAGGTGGGGGAGTCACTGCCCCTGGAGGTGTTCCAGAATGGTGGCGATGAGGCACTGAGGGACGTGGTTTGATGGACATGCTGGGGTGGGGGGATTTTGGATGTGGGGATGTCAGAGGCCTTTTCCAACCTTAGTAATCCTATGAAAAGGACACAGCAATACCCACGTGCTCTTATAGCAGCTCCTCCACCCTTATGGGCATTTCCTACAGCACTTCTTTTTGCGCCTGCATCACATGTATCACACGCTATCCTGCAAGCACTTCCAGAATAAAAACTACTTCACTTTATCAGGGAACAGCAGGATTTGACTGAAAACTTCTCAGCAAAGCCAGGCAAAGTCCATACATGCAACAGACACAGTAACAGCGCAGTGAAACGTAAAGCAATCCTTACTTTTGGAAGCGAATAAGGTACGTCTTAGTGTCCACATCATAAACATTGTTCACTCTCATTCCCAGTAAGCTGCCGAAAACAAAACACGTACTATGGAGAACACAATAGCCACAGATCATACAAAGCTCAGAAAAACATAAAAATCCCCAGGGTAATTAAAATACACCGCCTGATGGACCGCGGGACCTAACCCACATACAACGGGGAAACCCAGAGGGCGGCAGCGGGAAAGCGGGCCGCGTCAGGAGCGGCTCCGGGCTGCAGGGCACGGAGAAGGCAGCTCGCAGGGCCGCCACTCCCGCACGGGAGAGGGGCATGGCGGGACGGGGCAGAGCGGCCGCACACAGCCGCGGCTGCACGGCACGGGCCGGGCCGGGCCGCAGGCGGTACCTGAGCCGCAGCTCGGCCACCAGAGCGCGGATATCGATGGTGCTGAAGCGCGACTTCATGGTGCCGGCGCCGTCACTAACACCCGCACCTCCCGGCGGCCCGCGCGCATGCGCCAAAGCCCGCTACGGGTGGCGCGAGGCGCCAATCGTCTCCACAGGGACGGGCCGCGCGCTCCGCTCCGCGCGCATGCGCTGTGCGGCGGGGTGGGCTGCGGGTGGGCAAAAGCGCGCGATTCGGGCGGGCAAAAGGAACCCGCGTCTCTCTGTGTTGCCCAGGCTACGCTGCAGTGGCTATTCACAGGCGCGATCCCGCTACTGACCGGCACGGGAGTTTTGACCTGCTCCGTTTCCGACCTGGGCCGGTTCACCCCTCCTTAGGCAACCTGGTGTGCCCCGGCTCCCCGAGGCTCACCATATTGATGCCGGCCTTAGCGCGGACGCCCGCTCGGCATAGCGCACTGCAGCCCAGAACTCCTGGGCTCAAGCGATCCGGCGAGCTCAGCCTCCCGAGTAGCTGGGACTACAGGCGTGCGCCACCGCGCCCGGCAGCGGCAGCGCCGCACCGCCGGAGCTCTGCGCGCTTCTGCCCGTCGCCTCTCACTCACCCTGTCACCGTGCTCCTCTGAGAGGCACACAGTCATTAAGGCTGGGACAGACCTCTCATTACGATCTGCAACCCCAGCCCACTGTGCTCAGTGCCAGCACCCCCCAGTGCCGCATCTCTGCAGTTCTTGAGCACCTCCAGGGACAGTGACCCCACCTCCCTAGCACAGTGCTGCTCTTGGAGAGAAGAAATCGTTCCCAATATCCAGCCTGAATTTTCCCTGCCACAACTTGAGGCCACAACCTCTCATCTCATCACTGTTACGTGAGAAAAGAGGCTGACCCCCACCTCGATAACGCCTCTTTTGAATTGTAGTCAGCACTGAGGTCTCCCCAGAGCCTCCTCAAAATTTGTTTCATCTTCTCAAACCACAGAGAGCAAGCCACAGGCTGTATTTTGAAACTGAAGCTTTTCCAGCTAAGAGACGAGTCTGGCCCCATCCTCTCGTCACCTTCCCTTCAAACACACATAGTTCAGATCCCCCAGCACCTTCTCCAGACTGAACAGGCTCACTCCCTCAGCTTGCCTCAGTGAAGGAGGAGAATCTGAGGAGCCAGGGCTGGGCAGGATGCTACCCACGAATCCCTTCCTTGATTCCGTGATTCTCTGACAGGAGAGCTGCTCCAGCCCCTTCCTTATTTCAGCAGCCTCTGAGCTCAGGCCCCTGCTGAGGAGATGGACGGGCACAGAGCTGCTCCAGGGAGCCCAGCCCCATCCTGGTCACTTGCAGCTCCTCAGCATGAGCCCCGGTTGCTTCTCACACAACCAGCTGGGGTCTGGCTGCCAGTGCCTAGCTGGGGGCTAGTGGAACATCAGGGGCATCTCCTTGGCTGGGAAATTTCTTTTAAAGAGCGTTTCTGGCACTCTGCCTCTCCTTTTAGAGATAAATACTGTTTTCCCTCTTTCCCTCTCTCTTCCCCTCAATATAGTGCAAAAGGAAGCTGGGTCCCGCTCTCTTGCCCAGGCTGTGCTGCAGGGACTGTTCACAGGCGCGATCCCGCTACTGATCAGCACAGGAGCTTTGACCTGCTCCGTTTCCGACCTGGGCCGGTTCACCCCTCCTTAGGCGACCTGGTGCCCCCTGGCTCCCCGGAGAGCACCATATCGATGCTGATCTTAGCATGGACGCCCGCTCGGCACAGCTCGCTGCAGCCCAGAACCCCCAGGCTCAAGCCGTCCGCCAGCCTCAGCCTCCCTGGCGCTTGGATTACAGGCACAAGCCACCGTGCCCGGCTATTTTTCAGGCTTTTGCAGGTTCCTCGACATCTGTCTTGTAGGGGCGCCGCTTGGCCACACAGTGGCAGTGGGGATCTGAGAGACAGTCCTGCTGCCGGCGTTCAGAAATGGATGGATGGATACACAGGACGTGCATTTCTGAACACAAGTAGATTTAGACAGCTGAGAAAACCCAGAGTTCTCACTTTTAGCCTGGAGAGATGTGTTGTGATGCTCTGCTTTCACTTTAACCCCAGAGAGACAAGCTGTTTCCGTCTCTGGGACAGCTCAGTGCTTCATTTACTGAAGAGAGCATAAGAGATGTCTCACTCCTTGCTTTCTCTTCCATAGAAAGGCATCTTTTCACCAGTGGTCTCCTGAGAGAAGAGCTCAGAGCTGAGGACTCAAGGGAGCTGTGACAGTAAAGATTCAGTGGAGGAGGCTAACGAGATGATCCTGGGAACTTTGGCTCCATCTGGAGCAGGCTGAACCTGACTGTACCAGAGGGATGTTTGCTAAAGTGCAGGTCTGGGAAAATCTGCTGCCTGGGACTTCCCAGGTTTGTAGTTAAATTTCCGGGGATCTCAAGGTTTGGCAGAGTCCTGCAAGAAACCACAACACACGCTACCTAAGCACACATGAATGTGGCCACATCTGCAGGAGATGCTTTTGTTTTCCCCCCACTACCGACTCTTTTGCGCTCACTCTCTGGGGGTGTGCTGGAGCTGCCAAGCACAGGGTCGTGCTGGGGAAAGCAGCCAAAAGAGGCTGGGTCCCGCTCTCTTGCCCAGGCTGCACTGCAGGGACTGTTCACAGGCGCGATCCCGCTACCGAACGGCACGGGAGCTTTGACCTGCTCCGTTTCCGACCTGGGCCGGTTCACCCCTCCTTAGGCGACCTGGTGCCTCCCAGTTCCCCGGGGGACACCATATCGGTGCCGGCCTTAGCGCGGACGCCCGCTCGGCACAGCTCGCTGCAGCCCAGAACCCCCAGGCTCAAGCCGTCCACCAGCCTCAGCCTCCCTGGCGCTTGGATTACAGGCACAAGCCACCGTGCCCGGCTGGCTGCAGCTCCTACTGCCTCAGCTCTCCAGCACTCAGAGATTGGCCTCACCGTAGCAGCAGGATGCATTGGTGCTACAGCAGCGCACGGGAGAGGAGGAGCGCTGACTGCAAGGAAGCAAAACTTTTCAAGTAAAGATTTGCACAATAATTTGTTTTGGAATGGCCAAATTAAGGTTTGTAGGACAAAAAAATAAAGTGTGTTGTCTTCCCCTATAGTGTCCAGGGACAGCTCATGATTTCTGTGAGGAGGTAATGGAGAGAGACTAAGAGGCAACCTACTTGTTGCATGAAGACTGGGGGCTGCAATGAAGAGTTCTGATTTCCAGAGGACGTGTGATTAGTGAAAATGTAATGCAAATGATAAAATGCAGGAGCTTCTTGCCTTTATCTGTTCACAACAGCAATAGAGAGCTGTCTAGAAGTACCCTCGCAGGGCACCTGAGATCTTCACCATGTGTTGGCACCTCAGAGGGCTGTCCAAGGGAGCTCCCGCAGACATGCTCCAGTTATCTGCTTAAGGAAGAGCTGTCAGTGACAGCTGGAGTTTTGGCTAATGGTATTAGTTAATAACTACAGGGTCATGAGTGTGAGGAGATGGAGGCTTTGTGTCCACAAAGCAGGGAAAGGCAAGCAATCTGCACAGAAATACTACTCAGCTTGCTGCTCCTGGCAGGGCCTGGCATCCCCCCATCCTCCCCTCTTGCCAGTAGCACTGCTCTGTCTGGGCCAAAACACACGCTTTTCACCACAAATACAGGTTTTTCATTGCATTTAGAAAAAAAAAAACCCACAAACTATCAAGGATGGATTAAGATAACAAGGGAGTGAAGCTATCTGTTTTGCCTAACAGAATCTGGTAGGAACAAGCTTGGCAGATCGAGGGCTGGAACACTGCTGGGACACAGATTCAGAGTGCTGCAGCATCCTCCTGGCACGTCTCCTGGCCTCCAAACAACACCTGTAATGAAGAATGACACCACTCAGAAAGAGGAAAACTCAGTTGCCCCATGGAGCCACGCATTGGGAACCAGAGACCTTCTGAAGGAGGGCAAAAACACAAAGCCTCTGCAAAGCCAAAAAACCCGAAGCTCCCTGGCATCACCATACTGCTTCCACACTTAACAAGTGACATGGCTCAGACCATCCCGGTGTCAGAGATGGCCTTGTCTAAAATCTGGTCACAGGTCTCCAGGACAGAAGCTACTGCCCAGCCCAGGCCCGAAGGTCACCACTCTTCTGTTTTTGGGGTGTGAAAATGCAAAAAAATAGGGAGCAAAGGAAAGCCTTACAAATTATTTTTACTTTTGTTAAGGTTTCATGAGTTTCCAGGACAATACTGTCGGTGTGGTGATTCGGGATAACAGACATTTGGTCACACAGCATCCGCCACTGCTATTTCCTCTGTCCACTCCCGAAAATAAGCTGTGCAAGGAGAAGCCTGCTTGTTTGCCTGTGCTAACTGCAAAGGCGTTGCAATGCACTCAATGTACAAAGCAAACCCAAACAGCCCAGAGGTCGAACTGTTTTTCCTGCTGGGAGGCCACTTTCCAAGGACACTTCCCTGCATCCACAGAAGGGTGGAGGACATCCAGAAAGACCAGGACAGGGCTTTCTGATGAGAAACACAGAATATACAGCAATTCTCCGGGGTCCCAACTACACCATCCCAGCACACGCAGGGGCTAACAAATCTGCTGCAACCACAGCACTCAGCTCCCACTTTGAGTCCCGCCCTCGCTCTGTTACATAAAACCTCACAGGAAGAAGCTGAGGATCTGTTTAACGCTGCACTACAGATATGTGTTTGCATCGCAGGCTGACGCTTCAGCTTCCTGGCCAAGCCCCACTGCGGCTGCACAAACGCAGATGTTGCAGAATGACAGGAAATATGGCTGAGGTGCCCTGGGGCCACCTCCATCTCTCCCTAAGTACAGCTGTCCAAGGAAAACACTTCTTTGACTTGTACCCCCTTGAAGATGGCACTCGGCCTGCTGTATCATATCGCTCAGTGATAAGAAGGCCACCATAAAGCTGTGATAACAAGGATGTTACTCGTTTTCATGGCAGAGCTTTGCTAACACAGACACTAAAAGCGAAGTATTAATACATCGCCCTTTCCTGGAAGGCCATGGGGTTCTTTGAGGATCACAGAACGGCCTGGGTTGAAAAGGACCTCAAAGATCATCTCGTTTCAACCCCCCTGCTGTGGGCAGGGTCACCAACCACTGGAGCAGGCTGCCCAGAGCCACATCCACCTTGCCTTGAGTGCCTCCAGGGCTGGGGCATCCACAGTCTCTCTGGGTCTCCTGTTCCAGTGCATCACCACTCTCTGAGTGAAACACTTCCTCCTGTTTCCCTCTCACTGTGACAAAAAAGTAAGCAAGATGAGCAACGGCATACCAAAACAGGGCTGGCCACAACCCACCCAACCCACATTCAAGTGATAAGGGGGTATCAACCCATTTCCTTGAACTTGGCTTATTGGTTATGACACAAAGCTGAAGCATTTCATTTTCTTCCACCACATTCTTGTGACAGCACTTGGATCACAGGTGGAGGACAGAACAAGCAAACACAGGCTTACACCACAGTGAAAGATGCAGAAGCAGGTGTAGGTAGCCGTGCAGCTGGTGACACAAGCCCTAAGGAAGAAGTGGCCCTGTGGCCAGGCCCAGCGGGCATCTGCAGATATCCTTTTCCCCAGGCTTGAGCCTCTAATCACTTTATGACTCTAATTACTTATGCTCTCAAGGCTGGAAATCCACGCTGGCAGCTCAGCAGGACCTCCTGCAGGGACACACCGTGAGCCAGTGCTGACTTCTAAAACATTCACCTTGCACAGCAGCACGATGGGCCCTGCCAGGGACCTGAGCAAGCCTTTAATTCTTAAGCAGGTCTGTGAAACCCAACCCCTCCGAGGAGGGCACGTATCCAGGTAAGCCAGAACACACTCAGGTATTGTTAAGGCCATTCGTGGCTATTTGACCTTGAGGATCAACCAGCAACACAACAACCAGAGCTTTATTGAGCACAGGGCTGTGTACGAGCGCTCAGTCGCACTTAGTTCCCCCTGACCAACGCAGCCCTACATCTCCAACGGCATTTCCGCACCACGGCCAACTCAGATGACATCGCAAGGCCCGGCTTTCACCGCTGCACCGCAGGGACTGCCGCTGCGACAGCTCCCGTCCACAGGCACCGCGCAGGGGCAGCCACGTGCGTTGCCCAACCCCACCCTGCGCCTGGCCCTTTAAGGCGGCCCCCGCCCGCTGCCGCTGACGTGTGATCGCGCGGCGCCTCTCCCCATAGAAACCCGGCCTTCCGCGCTTCACGCATGCGCACAGCGGCCCCGTGCGCCGGGCCCCGCCCCTCCCTCCAGCTCCCGAGGTCCGCGCAGGCGCAGCGGCGCAGGAAGCGGCGCCCCCGCCCGCGCTGCGGGGAAGGAAGCGCGGCCGGGAGCGCGCACGCGCGACGCTCCTCGCGGGCAAAGTGGGGCGACGCCCCCGCTCTTCCGCTCGGGGCCGCGCGTTCTGCGCATGCTCCCGCCCACGCCGGAGGGGCGGGGCTCCTTCCTCCGCCTCCGCGCAGGCGCGGTGCTCTCCCGAGGCCGCGCGGCGGGAAGCGAGCGAGCGGCTCCGCCCGGTTGGCGGCGCAGGCGCGGGCGGCGGGGCGGGGCGCGGCGCGCAGGCGCGGTGGCGGCGGAGGGGAAGTGAGGCGGGCTCGCGCGGCGCCTTTCCGGCGGTGCTGGCTGCGGGAGCGGCGCGGAGCGGAGCCGGCTCCGAGGGTGAGGGCGGCCCCGAGGTAACCGCCGCCTCCCGCTCTCCTCGTCCCGCCGCGGGACAGCGCGCGGAGCCGCCGCCCTCTCCCCCCTCCCCCCGCCCATGAGCTGAGGCGCCGGGGCGGCAGCCGAGGCGGGAGCCGGGCGGAGCCGCCTCCTCGGGCCCCGGCGGGCGAGCGGGGCGCGGCGCGGCCCTTCACCCCGCGGCGGCCGGGCCTCGTCCCGGGCCTTCCCTCGGCCCCCGCCCCGCCGCTTCCGCCGCCGCCCCATGCGCGGCCGCCGTTGAGCCGCGGCCCCGGCCCCGCTCGCTCGGGCTGCCCGGCGGCTCTCGCCGCTCGCCCTCCCCCCGCCCCGCAGCAGGCGCCGGGCCCTTGGATGCCGCCGAGATGGGCAAGGTGCTATCCAAGATCTTCGGCAACAAGGAGATGCGGATCCTGATGCTGGGGCTGGACGCGGCCGGCAAAACCACCATCCTGTACAAACTGAAGCTGGGCCAGTCCGTCACCACCATCCCCACCGTGGGCTTCAACGTGGAGACGGTCACTTACAAAAACGTCAAGTTCAACGTGTGGGATGTGGGGGGGCAGGACAAGATCCGGCCCCTCTGGAGGCACTACTACACGGGCACACAGGGCTTGATCTTCGTGGTGGACTGCGCCGATCGCGACCGCATCGACGAGGCCCGCCAGGAGCTCCACCGCATCATCAACGACAGGGAGATGCGGGACGCCATCATCCTCATCTTCGCCAACAAGCAGGACCTGCCCGATGCCATGAAACCCCACGAAATCCAGGAGAAACTGGGCCTGACCCGGATCAGGGATAGGAATTGGTACGTGCAGCCCTCCTGTGCTACTACAGGGGACGGACTCTACGAAGGGCTGACATGGTTAACGTCCAATTATAAATCCTAATGAGAGAGTAACTATTTAGTCTACAAAGAATTAAAGAAAAAAAAAAAAAAGTAAATAATAATAACCCACATGGCTTTCCGGAAGAATGATTCTCTACAGAAAAGTGAAAACAAAAGCATCCATAGGATTCTGATCACCTTTCTCCAGTTACCACCCATTCCTTCTCCACACTTGG
Organism: Cyrtonyx montezumae; assembly: GCF_038088225.1. Taxonomy (NCBI): domain Eukaryota; kingdom Metazoa; phylum Chordata; class Aves; order Galliformes; family Odontophoridae; genus Cyrtonyx; species Cyrtonyx montezumae. The sequence continues at coordinate 3,709,190 of NW_027071826.1, forward strand.
CTGGATTCCTGTTTGAACTCTTCTCGCTTGGCGTTAGGATGCTCTAACCTCCGAATGTGACACGAACACAAGCACTAGATGCTATGGCAGACCTCCAGCAAACAGGGGAGAGACACGTTGTAGACTTGCTAAGTAACTTCTTTTTTTTTGTTGTCGTTCTCTCTTTTTTTTTCCTCTCGATAGCCCTTAAGATGGTTTGATGATTTTGGGGTCGGTTGGGGGAGGGGCACCGTTTTCAGTGTATGCTTTCTGGTTCTACTTTTTTGATGATATTTTTGTTCCTCTCTCACTTGCTGTAGATTGCTACTTTTTTGCCTTCATGCGGGATATGTTGATAGGTCTACTTCATCTAGTAAACTGAAAATGATTGCTTAAAATCAGAGCGCAGTCTGTCTTTTTATATTAAGGACTTTTTTAAAAGTTCTGTTAATCTGTAACTAAGCAGTGACTCTCGGTCTGGCTCCGTATCTCGGCCTCAGAACGAGATGAATTCCTGCCCACGGTGGCAGATAGTGAGAATACCATTGTAACATGTTCAAAGTGCATATCGGGCGTCGTGTTAACTAGGTAATGTAAGAACTGCTTTGAAATGTCAGCTGTGAAGTTCTGAACCATACATCATGCATGAGAAGGGATGCAAATAAGTTCCCCGTTCTACATAGCAACCATATAGCAAATAAAACGTGAATGATGTAATAATAGTTGCAGGGTATATGCTGTTCCCGTTTCTGTCTTGCATTGCGGATCTAGCGGTGTTCAGCTGCAGTTTTTACCCCTTTTGGCAGTCTCTGATTCAATGCAAGATAGGTTCCTTCCAGAAAAAACGCAGCACTAACCCGCAAGGGTTGCAACAAGTTGTGCTTTCTGTCGGCAGCCTCGGGCAGAGCTCTGGAGGCAGACAGCTCCATCTCAAGGCCTCTCCGTGTCGCCAGGGCTTCTCGCTTCTGGCTTCTGGCTTCACCTTAAGGCGTCTGCCCCTCGGCGGGGTTCCTCATGCCTGAAGCAGGAAGGAGGAGTTTCTCCACGCTGTGGGTGCGCAGAGGGGCAGAGCTGAGTGCTGAGCTCCGGGTGCTGTGGGAAGGGAACAGTGCTGCATGTCTGAAGCCCATTGAGTAACTGCCAACGAGAAGCGGGGTGGAGAGAGCGAGGATACGACTATGAATGTAAACTTCCATAATTAGTTCTTAAAGGGCAAGCAGCTCATTTGCCGGGCCGCCGCGTGCAGGTGTGGCTGGCAGAAAAACCCCACCCAGAGCTGGTGGCAGGATGAGGTCTCAATCGGGTACTAATGCTGGCCGCACAAAATGCTAAGGCAGCTGGTTCTAATTCAGCCTTAAGGATTCACTTCAGATCTCCTCAACTCGGTTGGGGAATTCTAGGAATGTATGCTACCAAACCAGAAGAAAATGGCTTTTTTTTTTATCATTATTATCCTCGTGGGTATGAGTCCGACGTGAAATTGGGGCGTTTCGGTTCCGCGGCGTTGACTCTGCATGCAAAGTACATTGTACATGGAGCTCTTACCAAAGATGAACGGGAAGGTGAACGAAACAAAAACACTGAATTCACTCGTGAAATTGTTTCAGAGCGCTCTAAAGTTCCCTGGCTCCGGTTCCAAGTGCCGTAGCTCGGTGTGGGGCACGAGCGGGTGTGAATGGGTTCGTGGTGCAGGAAGATAGAGCACTGACTGTAAGGTCTTGTGAGCTGAGCAGTGTGAAACACGTGCTGGGCACTCAGCAACCCCGAGATCCTGGCTCTGGGGGAGGGGGCACTTCCCCCCCGGCCCGTGCTGCCGTTGCAATGTCACTGCTCTATTTTCTGGCACAGGCGTTGATGTAACTCAGCAAAGCGTGGCAGCTTGAAGGCTGAAACGCGAGGATATGGTTCTGTGGTTACTGTTTTCTTCTGGAGCATAAATAAAAACAGCCAAGCACAAAGCAAATGCCTAAACTGGAAAACTTGAAGCTCTCTTCATGGTTCTTGAACTCTCTTCAATCTCTTCTCAGTCCAAACCCAAACGTCCATCGGTTCACTTGGGCAGAGCGCCCACAACTCTGTACTTCCCTGCTCACGTTGTAGCTCAGCCGTTCTGTTGTAGGCAAAAGGAAACCCGTTTGTTTTCTTGTTTTGCCTTTCAGTTGTTCGTTTTTTTCATGTCTTTTTTTTGGGGGGAGGGTGTGGGGGGGAGGGAGAAAAAGTGACCGGGACAGCGGCGGAGACTTCAGAAACAAAGGGCCATTGCTACCGAACGCATCCAGCTTTCACTTCCACCACCTCCTGGAAGGATGGAGCTGCAGCTCTCCGTGCTCCGAAGCGCAGCCACGTGCGATCCGAGCCCCAGCACGGCCACGTGTGACCACAAGCACTGATGGAGTGAGTGCTGAGTGGCGTTCATCGTGTCCGATAAGTGGATGAGTTTGTGGACTGTGGTCTCCCTGACGAGTAAACAGGAATGTTGTGTTCTCAATATGGCTGTAGTGTTGGTAAAGAACTAATAAGCAGAAAATAAAGCGATTACACTGCGGAGATCTCCTGGGTACGTTCCTTCTGTTTAATTAGGAGAGAAACAGAAAGGGGCAGCGTGGCACTGGAGGAGCGTGTCCTGCTGACATAAAGAGCTCTCTGTTGTGTCTCACAGCGCTGAAAGCGTGTGTAATTCCTCCGAGACGTGGACGAGGGACTGCTCTTATTAATGGAAAGGACCGTGCTTCCTTCACGCTCCCGCTGAGAAATCAGTCATCTCCGAGGGCTGCGTGGGAGCTGCTGGGCCTTCCTGCTCCGCAGCCAGCCCTGTCTGCCCGCATGTCAGCAAAGGGCGCGGCCGCCTAAACGAACTCGCTGCAGCTTAATTAAGCTCCTTCATGCCGGTAGATGAGGCTCCGGAGGAGTAAACCCGTGTGTGTTTCATGGCAGGAGTCAGTCAGTCCCCCCAGGATGGCAGCGCTCTGAGCCCCACGTGGCCTTGGGCTGACCCCCCCCCAGTGAGGCCTTCCCCACTCCCAGGGCTGACAAACCATCCCTAATTGCAAATTAACCCCACTAATGCAGTCTCCCGGGCAATGTTTCTCCCCGAGGAGCGGCTCTCACTTGTCAGAAACCCCAGGGATGCTGGAGGAGCAGCACGCATTGCTGTGCCCTTGGCACTGGGAGCAGAGCAGGGCCCCATCCCGGGCACCTTTTCCCTCGGATGTGCTCCGGGTGTAGCTCGGCACAAAGTGCTTCTCTGCTTTCTGGGTAAGGCTTTCTGCTTGCAAATGGGGAAGTGCAGAGCTGTCATGGCTGCGGTGGCCCCTCCGCTGAGCAAACCCGTTCCTCTTCCGACCTCCGTAGCGTGACGGCAGCGCTGACGTCCCCGAGCAGCTTTGGGCTGAGGTGTGGGATTTGGGTGCCGCGGTCAACCCCGCGTTCAGGACTCGGAGCGGCGTGATTTCAGCCCTGCCTTCGCTGTGGAAGGGGAAACGGCTGAGTCAGAGCCCCGTGGTGCTCAGCAGTGAGGTTTCCTCCCTGCCAGCGCCCGGAGCTGGGGTGCAGGGCGGCTGCTTTGTGCAGCAGGCTGCATGTGCTGCACGCCGTCCAGGAAGCGGCTTCTCGTGCTTCGGAACAGGTATCTCCGCCCTTGAAAAAGGGAAAAAAAGAGTCAAAGCTGTGAGTCATCTGCTGCGGCCGCAGAGCCCGGCTGGGGCTTCATGGCCACAGTACCGTGCTCCTCCTCGGCTGGGAGCCTTCCCCTTCCCTTTGCTCGTTGTGCTGCAGCTTTTAGTTAAAGAAAACCAACAGTAAAACAACTTAGGCAGGGCTCAGTGGGTATCTGTTTCGGTAGAGGAGGAAGCCAGGAACACTGGAAACGCTGTTTTTTTTTTCCCTTAGGAGTGCTCAGATGGGTGGGTCCCCGTCCTCAGGGCTGCCACCAGCAAGTCCAGGCTCAGCCTCGTGCCTCTCACCCTCGGGGAAGAGGAGGGAGCGGAGCACAGCAGGCCGAGCCCTGACCTGCTCCTGTGTCCAGCACAGGGTGAGTCCCTCGCTTCAGGCACAGAGGCAGCTGCACAAAGGCTGTGGGGTGAAGGGGACAGCATCGAGCTGGGGTGAGGGCACACTCAGCGTGGTGATCGTGTCCTTTCCCAGAGCACGGGCTGGCTCGGTCCCCTGTTTTGCCGCTGTCTCCCCCAGGAGCTGCCTGCTCATTCCCGCTGAAGGAAAAGGGGCCGTAGTGAAGTGGTGGCTGCCAACTTTCCGCCGCCGCCACGCAGCGCGCCGGGCTGCGCTCGCAGTTATCCCATTAGCCTAACATCTGCCAGAACGCCCTTTCCCCACAGGGGCTGGATTAGTTTGGAGCTGACCCAGCTCTCCTGGAAGCTTTGCCTATCACGTACTTGTGGCTTTCAATCCGCTGCCCTAACTGGAACCAAACCCAGGCTGTGCACTCGCCGGGGAGCTTTTCCTTCAGCCCAACACTGCCGCGAGCTGGCTCTGCCCAAGCCAGCCCCACTGATCAGATATCCAAATTACACAGGGTCCCCATGGCATCCCGTATATCACATCGACAGCTGCTTGTTCACAACTGTGAGCCCCGGCTGCTGGGGAGCACAGCCACGGCTCAGTGCTGCCGGACCCTCCTGGGGAACGCAGGAAGGGCGGGCAGGGACACAGCACCGCGGGCTTCCTCCTCTCCCTGCTGCAAGAACAGCTTCCCCCCCTTCTCCAGTGGACCTTCCCGACCGCACATCCCTCTGAGCTTCCTCTTTTAGCAGCTAAAAAAAAACCACACCAAAACCCCGCAGCCTTTCCGGAGGCTGCAGGAGTCACGTCGATGAGCGTGAAGCCGCTCCGTGGGCTCCTTCCCTGTGCTGATCCCTGGGCTGAAGTCAATCCTTTCCGCTCTGACCGCACGGCCAAGGAATGCGTGTGCACACACATGTGTGTGGCTGGGCCGGGCTCGCCGTGCTGCCCCGGCACTGCTCTGCTGCTTCCCTTCAGCTGCAGTGCGGAGGCTGCAGGGGCTGTCATGCCCCGCAGAGCAACCCGAGCACCTGGTCCATGTCGAGGTGGAAAAATCAGGTTGGATAGTCGGGGTTAGGTTGGCTATCAGGAATGTTTCTTCTCCAGAAGAGCGGAGCTGCGCTGGCACAGCTGCACAGGAGTGGTGGGGTCACCATTCCTGGAGGTGTGCCAGAGCCGTGGGGACGTGGCACTGAGGGACGTGGGCAGTGGGCACGGTGGGGGTGGGGGTCTTGGAGGTCTTCCCAGCCTGGATGGCTCTATGGCCGCAGCCAGCATTGCCTGAGAGCCGCTCTGAGGCCGCTGTGCTTTGTCCCAGGCACGGCCTCCCTGTCTGCAGCACAGAGCTCACCCGATCCCAACCTCAGCTCTGCCCAACAAGAGCAAACGCCCTGAGCCGTGTCCCGGCCCTGTGACGCCTCGTTACACATTAACAGCCATGCCAATGTTGACCTATTGCCCTCCAGGGCAGTTCTGGTGCCCCCCCACCCCGCTGCTGTGTCATTGGCACCACAAAGTGCAGCCACATCACAGCAAAGCAGAGGGGACCCCGACTTTTCCCACTATTATTTGTTTCACAGCTGTGCAGCTCCAAAGGGAAATCACGCGCCCGTGCTTTTCTCATTAAGCGCCGTCACATTTTCCAGACAGAAGCTCAGCTCTCAGTGCTGTAAAACTGGGATTTTTTCCCCTTGTTCAGCTGCAGATGCTTAAGGATCCCTGGCTGAAGGATCACCCACCCCAGCCAGACTGCCCCATGGAGCGAGCAGCGGTGGGTCAGGGAGGTACCCGTGTATTTACAGATGTGTATTTGCCCAAGAAGTGGAGCCCCACATGCAGACGTCTCAGCTCCATTGCCCCCAGCCCGCCCAGGGCTGCACCTCCGGCGCTTCGCATGGCGTGATCCCGAGCTGCTTTTGAAGGATGTGACCTAATTAAGGCTCATCTCTTTTCAATATGATTTTCATAGTCCCACGGGTTCCTTTTCCCCGTGAGACCGGCCGGCCCGGCTGGGCCTCCTGGGACGTCTGGGAGCAGGGGGAGGAAAGAAGTGAGCGCAGCCCCATGTGGTATGGTACAAAGGCCATGCATAGCCCCCAGTTTCTCTCTGTGCTGCAGTGCTGATGCCGCAGAGCTGGGGGATCCCTGCAGCCCCCTTGGCCATGCCATTGAGCTGAGTTGGCCGTGCCAAAGCGGCCACATCAGCTGCCATGGAGCCCCAGGGGAAGGTGTTGGGGCTGATGCACTGAGCCTCACTGAGCTCCACAGAGCCGTCCCCACGCCCTATGGGGTAGGTGACCCGTTCCCGTAGGGAAGCCCCACTTGCACACTTTTGGCTGAAAACAAAACAAAAGAGACCTTTGTGGTGCATTTGTTGGGGTGGGACGTGTCCCCTCGGTGGGGCTCTGACCTGGGTTGGGCAGAAGGAAGCCCCCATTGCAGTACCCGGGCACGTTGTGGCGGGGTGAGCAACATGCCACGCTTTCCCATGGCAAGGACGGGAGCTGGGACGTCATGCATGAGTTGGCAAAGCAGCCGAGCAAGCTGATCTGCAATTAAGGACATTCTTCACTTCCCCCTCCTGATTAGCATCGAGAAAACCCATAACACCGAGTGCCACCTGCTTTGGTCAGAGCGGCGTTCCCATGCAGCAGGAGCGGGCGGGCGGCTGGGCCGGGCTGGGGTGGCTGTAGCACATCACACAGACACCCTGCCCAGCAGGAGATGCCCCAACCCCTGCTCTCCTGGTGTACTGCTGCCTGTGTCTGCTGCTCCAGGCCGTCGCCTTCCCCATGCCACCCGCCTGCGGCAAAACAGCGTTTCAGAGCATGGCAAAACATCATCCCGGCATCATACGGCCATAGCATTTCTTGGCATTAAAACCAGAGCACCCCAAAGGGCACCCACTGCTTCTCTCCGACCCCGCGGGCGCCCCGGTCTCCTCCTGCTGTGCCTGAAGCCCACGTGCTGCACCCGCCCCTCCTGCTCAGCGTGGGTGCGCCGGGCGTCACCTGCCCCGTGCTGCCCCAACCTGCCCGGCCACCCCCAGCTGCTCCCAGCCCCCCCGGGCTGACGGGGCCTTCTGCATGGAGACGTGGAGAACAGCCTGAAAAGCTCTCTCACACCCCATCAGTCCCCATGAGCAGCAGCAATGCAACAGAGATTCGATGGTCAGAGGATGCTCTCCCCAGTGCAGGTGGTGGCAGTGGGGCTGTTGGGGCAGGAAACATCCACCGAGGTGGATGTGCTCCCGAGGCCAACACTGACTTTTCCCATTACCCGGGGAAAGAAAAAACTCATAGAGCAGCAGCAGCCCTGGTTGGAGGCACCACAGCTGCAACACGGCCACAAAAGACCCCAAGGATGGAGCGCAGCAGTGCTGGGGCCGCAGGGAGAGCCTGAGCTGTGAGTTTGGGGCAGAAAAATGATGGTTTGGGGTTGGGTGAAGGTTAGGGCATGGAAATGGACACAGAATCAGAGTCATAGAATCCTTAGAGCTGGATCCAACTCCCCTGTGATGAGTGGGGGGATCTACGCTGACTTTCCAGGCACGGGATAGGGAGAGCTGTGTGAATGGTGGTTAGGCACTGTAGTGCTGGCAGAGCCAAAAATCGGGTGGGAAGACAAGCAGAGGGGGAGGCTGAGCTTGAGGGACAGAGACCTCCCAGGGCTGGAGCTAGTGTTTAGCACTGAACTTTGCCAAGGGTGCCAAGGGGCACAGCGGGGTGTGGGCAGCAGGCAGCATGGGGTGGGCAATGAGGGTGTCATTGGTGACAGCATCGCTCGTGCCACTGATAGTGCTGGTGATGGCATTGGTGGGTCCCATTGCTGGTGCCATCTCTAGATGTCATTTCCCCTGCACCCAGGGACCCCACAGATACCCACCCCCACGGCTGGAAGCTCTCCAAGGCTCTCTCCATCCCCCAAATCCCCGGTTCAGCGGGGAGCTGACAGGGCCTTGCTGAGCTCGGCCGTTTCGCTCAGCCCTCAGCACAGTGCTCAGCCACTGCTGATTTATTTCTACCAGACCGCTCCCGTGCTGCGCTGAGGGGATGCTGCGGAGCCCGGTGGCATCGGTGACAAAGCTGGGCAAGTGTCCCCAGCGCCGGCGTGTCCCGCTAGCCTGGATTACCCACCCCGCCGGGCATCCTGTCTCTATTTAAACTCCTCTCCGGGGACATTATTAAGGCCGTGTCTGTTTAATTGCTCTGTGCCAGCACGGTGCAGCTCATCCCCTTCCCCGTGCTGCATCGTGCACCTTTCAGCTTTGCCGTCGGATTTCACAGTGCAAACACTTTTCCTCTGCTCCCCCAGTCCCGAATTATTCCAACGGTATCACCAAGGAGCTAAAAATACGGGGAAGGAGCTCTGTGCCTCTGCCCCCGGCCGCCGCCAGGAGAGCCCCCGAGGTGTTTGGGAACATCGCACCTCCCCGCTCCGTGCCGAGCTGCTGATCCTTAAATATCTGGCCCACATCCACAGGAGCACGGGGCTGCTTAACTCTTTGCACTCAACCCGAAGGGAAACTCGGTGCCACACTTCAGCCGGACGAGGAAACCCAAAATCAAAGAGGGGAATATGAGAGCCCATCGGGAAGTGGTCGCTGTGGGTTTTGTTGTGTTTCTACTCTGCGTTTCTTCTGCAGCCCCTCAAAAAGGGATGAATTTCCCCCAGAAGTAATGGGAGCCCCTTAAAAATGGTGCATCCTACAAAGGAAGACGTTCCCTCTCAGAAAGTGATGCACTTCCCCAGAAGAGCCGGGAAGGGAAGCGGCCGAGCAGTGCTCCCCGCCGTGCAGGTCAGCGTGGGGAGGCTGTGGGGCACGCTGATGGGGATGGAGCTGCAGGAAGGGAACAGAAAGCTCCCAGGAGCCGGGGCTGTGTTCGTGTGCCCACAGTTTGCAGCCCATGGGCTCAGCCCCGTGTGTCAGCCCTCTGCCGGAGCGCTGAGTCAGGGCATGGGGCATAATGGAAGCGCGGGCTCAGCAGGGATGGGGGCATGGCTGGGACGAGGGCAGGGACACTGCGGGTGGGGGGACACGGTGGGACGAGGCCCTGAGGCTGTGCTCCCCCTGGGCAGGCTGCAGGCAGCAATGTGCCATGCTGAGGCAGGAAGGAAGGGTGGGGGGAGGCCCTCGTGGCACACAGTGTACCAAATCCAGGTCCCTGCTTGGTGACAGCCACCTCCTGCACAGCCACATCCGATGTCCCCAGCGCCCTGCTGCCCCCTCCCTCGCTGAGGTTTCACCTTCCTTCTTCATTAGAAACACACAAACCAGAGCCAGAAGTGAAAGAGGAATGGAAGGCGCCCAAGGATCCCTGCATCGCCACCATCCCTGGCTCACCCCGAGAAGCCCCCGTGCATCCCCGCATCCCACGTGGGAGCTCTGGAGCGCAGAAATAATTAACGCGTGCTAATTACAGATGGAGTCCTACTCAGTGGGAAGCTCTTGAGGTTTCCAGCTCACAGCCAGGGCGGCAGGAAGCAGGGGCCATCGCTGCACAGCTCAGCTCACAGCTGCTCCTCTCTGCAGCGCAGGAAACGCAGCGACGAGTGCAACCAGCCCAGGACTGCTCTGCCAGCACAGAGGTGGTGAGCTGAGCCACGGAGCAGGGAGAGGGCACCAGGACAGGGAGCAGGAGGGGTCACTGCTCCAGGGCTGTGGGGATGCGGCACTGCTGCCCAGAGCTGTGGGTGCCCCATCCCTGGAGGTGCCCGAGGCTGCAGATGGGCTCTGGGCAGCCTGAGCTGGAGGGCACGCAGCCCATGCAGGAGTGGGGCTGTGAGGGGCTCCTTCCAACCCAACCGTGCTGTGATCCTGTGAGTACGGCTTAGGGAGCTCATGGCAGCACGGTGAGCTCAGCCCCGAGCAGCTGGGAGGAGGACCAGGGCCCCTTTCCAGAACCCCTTCCCCCCCTGCCCCGAAAGCAGCCGTTTCTTTTTGTGGCTCTGCGGGGTGACAGCCCACAGCACCGAGCTCACAGCCTGCCCCACACCGCCCTGCTTCACTGCCGCTTCCTCTGCACCAAGAAAGGAGCAGCAGCAGCCAAGCATTGGGTTTCACAGCAGTGGGTGCAATGGGTCCACCCCAAGATGCCCTTCACCCCACAGTGGCCCCAACGTGAGCACTGCACGCATGGAGCTGAGGGCAGGGAGCAGCAGCAGCAGCCACGGGCTGCATGCAATGCAGAGAAATGCACAGCTTCCTTTTTTTTTTATTTATTTCTGAGAGAGAGAGAAAAGGAAGTGCTGAAATCACAGAGATAAAAATGCACCCGAGCACTGGGAAACGCTGCTCCCCACCTGCACCGCCCAGAAGTCGTGCAGCCATTCCTGAGTAAGGCTTCCCACCACCCGGCTGGTAAATATCCCCCTGCAGGCCAGCTTTTAACGAAGGAGCTCTTTTCCTAGCAGTTAACAAGTAACACACGTGGTTACATTACGCTCTCCCTCTGCTGTGCATTCAGGAATCGCTCTGCAGGCGCTCAGTAAGGAGCAAAACTTAACAGGGAACATCTCGGAGGATGCAAACGGAGCACACAGGGGTGCAGCAGCAGCCAGGGGCCTCCCAGCAGCAGCTGGCTCCCAGCACAGCTCTGCAAGAAACACCGACTGCAAGAAGAACCTGCTCACCAGAACAGCTGAAAGGTGACAACATTCAGTGCTGCGCCTCCTCAGAATAGAAAAGTGCAGATGGAGGTAAAAGAAAGAACAATCCCACGTGGCACAGGCACTGACTGCATGCACACAGTGCCCATCACCACGACTGCCCCTGCAGCGCAGCTCCCAGGACCTCTGCAATGCAGGAAACCACGGTCTGGAAAGGAAGCAACCAGCCACAGCCCATCTCCAGTACAAGAGCTTTATTGAGTGGCTCTCCGGGCTCGTCTGTCTCCCACACAGGGTTTTGTCCTTGGGCTGCACCGTGCTTCCATTCTGGGCCCTCCCAGCTGAGCCTGCAGGCAGCAGAGACCACGGCCTTCCTCGTGGAAAGGTGCACGCAGCCCAGCGAGGCCACTTCTCCTCCTTCTATGTCACAAATGCTATTTGTGGGGTTCCCTCCTGTGCAGCAATCCGGGCAGCTGCCAGAGGGCTCACGATGGGGAGTTCTGCGAAGGGATTCAAAGAGAAAACAGAATGGTGCAGGTGTTTGAGCAGAGCGGTTCTGCTTTTACACTGGGCTCACGTGTCATGCCAGCATCAAGTACCTTCTTTATGCCTATCTGTCTTTAAGCAACATGTGATTACTGACACGGACAGGCTGCTCGGCTCCACCTCTATGCAGTGGGGTCTGGAAGAGGGCGGCACAGCGGAGCACGGGGTGCTGAGAGCAGCACTGTGTGTGGTTTTTAATACTTTGGGCACCTCAGACCTTCAGCCCACAGCCCACATCCTCCCAGCACAAAGGCTGGCAGCTGGCACAGAGCTGGGCTTCGCAATTAAGAGCGCGGCTCTGCTCTGCAGCTTCACAGGGTCCCTGATGGTATTTCACAGTCACTTTACAGCTCCAACCACGAATGCTCCCACTGTGCCAAGCCAAGAGTGGCTCTGCTAACTCCTGGCAGGGCGTGCTGTGCCAGCCCCGCTCACTCACCGTCCGCTTCCTGTGGATGGTCACGATATGAATGTCCTCGCTGCGATACTCCTCGTCGTGCTGATCCAGGGGAACTCGTTCCAGCTCAAAGTCCACCTGAAGCAGCTGTGAGGACAGAACATGGGCTCATTCGGTGGCACTGCCCTTTGGAACGGAGCGTGCACCATGACAAAGGGCCCAAAGCAGGCAGCCTCCCCGTGCAGCTCGTTTACCCTCATTTTAATTAACCCAGAGCCAATTTAAAGCTGCAGACACCTTGCAGTGTAAAAGATCGGTCGTCAGTTAAAGGATAAACTAACAAATACTCTAAACCTATACAGCTTTAGGGTTTGCTTCCGTCTCCAAAGCACAGCACCAAAGCACAGCACCTGCCTCGGTCTGCCAGCCCTCACAACTGCAGGGAAAAGAAAACAAACACACACGGACTCCGCCGTGTGCCTGCAAGATCAACTTGGCTGAGCCCCTACGAGCTGAGGGAGGAAACAAACTATGGGAAAGCAGAGATCATTCAGAAACACTGACACCGACTGCACTGGAGAGTCACACCAGGAACTGCAGCCGAACCCACTGCCCCACCTCAAGGCAAACACGCTGCTGCGTGCAGCAATGCCCGGGCTGTGCCACGACGGCCACTGAGGTGCAGCTCAGCCCGGCTCCCGCACCCAGCCCGTCCCCTTGCACGTGTTCAAGCTCTCACCTCAAAGTACCTTCTCTCTATTTCAGGGTTCTTCCCCATGGTCCTCTGCTCGTAGCAGCACAGCACGCAGGTATCGGGGCCGGTGAGCTCCCGCAGCGTCTTCAGCAGCGGTTCCAACGACTGCCCAGAAATGGGTGAGGATGTGACGCTCATTGTATCGGCACCGGACCCTCTAACTCTGTAACTCTGCCCACGGGAGGACTTCTCAGGGAGGTTATTTTTGGCACATTATGCAGGACAAGGAGAACACGGGGAGCAAGCTGGGCAGCCCAGGAGGAACCGGTGAGAGTTGGAGGGGGCAGCGCCTGGTGGGCTCACACCCAACCCAGCCCACACTGCTGCACGGAGCATCCGTGGGGCGCCCACGAAGGAGCATTTCCCGACGTCGTCTCCCAAAGGAGCACCCGGGCAGTGCCCCCCCGGCCCTCCTTTACCTCCTCGTAGTAGATGCAGTCGGCCATGAGGATGTAGTCGGGCGGCGGTTGGAAGTCCGACACGTCCTCACCCCTGCGGGGCGGCACGGGGACAGCGCGGGGTGAGCGCGGGGCGGGCGCGGCGCTGCGGGACGGAGCGCGTCCGAGCTCATACAAACCATTTCAGTACCTCGGCTCGCACCGACCCGGTCACCAGGTGCCGGTTGTTCTCGATGTTCACGGCCAGCAGCTCCTGCAGCTCCCGCAGGTCGGTGAGCGTCACGTCGGCCCTGGGGCGAGCGGCGGCCGTCAGCCCTCGCACCGCGCCCCCCAAACCCAACTCCGCTCCCCCCGAGCCCCGCAGCTCACCCCAGCGTGGCCGCCATGATGCCGACGGCGCCGGTGCCCGCGCCCAGCTCCAGCACGGCCCTGCGGGACAGCGGCCACGCGCCGCGCTCCAGGAACTTGGCGAGCACCAACGCCGCGTCCCACACCACGCAGCCCACGCCGCCCGCCCGCTGCTCCAAGCGCAGCGCCGGCCCGGCCCGCCGCTCCAGCTCCCGCACGAAGGCCGCCATGGCCGCACGCACTGAGCCGGCGCGGCCCCTCCCTGGGCTGCGCGCCTCCGGAGCTGGGGACCGAGGGCGAGGCTGAGGGGGTGTGGAAATGGCGAGGTGGGCTGGGAGGTGGCGGAGCTCGGAGGGCTGAGATCGGCGGTGCGGAGTGCGGTGCATCCCTAACGCTTAGGGGTCGGTGCTGGGTCCGGTCCTGTTCGACATCTCCACTGAGGAGGGGACGGAGTCCGCCCTCAGCAAGATTGCTGATGATACAAAGCTGGGAGGAGTGGCTGACATGCTGGAGGGCTGTGCTGCCGTTCAGTGAGACCTGGACAGGATGAGAGCTGGGCAGAGAGAAACCAGAGGAGGTTTAATGGGAGCAAGTGTCTAGTCTTGCACCTAGGGAGGAATAACCGCGTGCACCGGTGCAGGCTGGGGATGAGCTGCTGGACAGGAGCTCTGAGGAGAGGGACCTGGGTGTCCTGGTGGGTGACAGGCTGGCCATGAGCAGTGTGCCCTGGTGGCCAAGAAGGACAATGGGATCCTGGGGTGCATTAAGGAGAGCGTGGCCAGCAGGTCGAGGGAGGGGATTTTCCCCCTCTGCTCTGCCCTGGTGAGGCCTCACCTGGAGCACTGTGTCCAGTTCTGGGCTCCCCGGTACAAAACAGACAGGGATCTGCTGGAAAGAGTGCAGTGGAGGGATACAAAGATGATAAAGGGCGTGGAACAGCTCCCTTATGAGGAGAGGCTGAGAGAGCTGGGGCTGTTCAGCCTTGAGGAAAGAAGACTCAGAGGGGATCTGATCCACGTCTATAAATATCTGAGGAGCGGGAGGCAAAGGGACGAGGCCGGACTCTTCTCAGCAGTGTGTGGTGATAGGATGAGAAGAAATGGCCACAAACTGAAGTACAGGAAGATCTGCACCAATGTGTGTGGGAACTTCTTCACAGTGCAGTGATGGAGCACTGCAGCTGCACAGAGGTGGTGGGGTCTCCTTCTCTGAAGATGCTCAGGACCCACCTGGATGCTGAGCTGTGCAACCTTTGGCAGGGGGTTGGACTCCACGACCTCTGGAGGTCCCTCCCAACCCCTACAGCTCTGAGATGCTGTGAAACTTCTGAATTCTGAACCCGCTCCCCCCCACAGAATCGCTGCGTTCACTAAGAACTCCAAACGCTGCATTCAGACCTCTGTGTATAAAATACGGGGAAAAAAGGGACAAATAAAAGACACTTCCCCCCCCCAGCTTTCTTTTTGATGCGCTGTAGCCAAACCACAGTGCCAGAAGAATGCAGCCTGGGCTCCAGAGCAGCTCAGGGGCAGAGCACCACAGCCCCTTTGCTCTTCCACGTTCCCTCTGCCCTTTCCCACACCAGCCAACTTCAAACCCAGCAATTTCACATTTTCCTCTAGCATTTTCTGCTTTTTTTTTTTTTTTACCCACCCCTGTAATTAGGAAGCAGCTGAAGCAGCAGTTTGCTGCTATCCCAGCAAACCACACCGGGTGGGACCGCTGCCCTCAGCCCCTTCCACAGCACAGCACAGCACTGACTTTGGGTACGTGTGTTCCCATGCTCCTGAGCTGCTGGCCCAGCTGCTGCCCTGCTCATTTTTGCCTTTTCCAGCTCCTGTTATGCTTGGAAGAGGGTTTAACGGTGCGGTGAGCGAGCCATAAGCAAGGCTTCCTTTCTGAGTCACGCTGTGATTTGTACACTTCCAGTGAATTCCAGCTCTGCGTAGGTAGGAGCAGCTCGTGATGAGCTGAGGAGGACTTTGCTGAGTCAGGGCCACAATATAAAGCCATCCTGCATTTGAATTTGGGATACTGAAAATGCACCTGCTCTGAGCACTCGTACAGGAAGCTGTAAAAAGCTGACATTCGCGTGGTGCAACGTTTCAGAGTCCCCAGACCTCCAGCAACAAACAGAACGTTAATGTTTGGAACAGTGGTGATGCTGGTGAGGGCTTCAGACAGGTAACAACTAAATGAGGGATTCCCCTCAGGGGGCAGACCTGCACAACTGCAAAACCCACAGCCCAGGAACAGCTCCTCCCAATCCTGTGCTCCAGGGAGGAGGTTTACCCATCTTCTTCAACAACCGTAACCACGCGTGCGCTCCTGGTCACTCCTCTGTGAGGTTCAACCCCTCTCTGGAGGGGAAAAGGCCACAGGCAGAGGAACGTCCAAGAGAGAGCTGCAGGATGCACCTCCCCAAGAGGACAGGAGTGCTCCTTTGCAGGCACAGTGCCCTTCTCCTCCTGGGAGGGTGGCAGTGATCCCAGCCAACAGCTCTCTGAATCCCAGCCACGTCCTTCCAAGAACACGCACCGCTCACGCTCTTGAAAATTAAGACCGGGGTGATTTATTAATCTTGTTAAGAACTCTGATACAAAGCACAGTAAAAGGCCACAGATCAGTAAATAAAACGTGGCTTCTGGCCACTGTATAAATGCTGCTACAGTGCTGATGGCAGAGCAGACTCACTCGCACCAGTTCAAACAAGGAGTCCGACTGGTAAATAAAAGTCCCGTTCACTTATCAGTTTAAAAAGTTTAATAAAGCTTTAAACGTTTGCTGGTTTAAATGCTACCGATTTCCAAAATGGATTCAGGATTAAGTGAGGTGAAATCTAAAGGAAGTTATTAGGTTCGGAAGGAGAGGCTGTTCCTCAGCCAGAGGAAATGCTTCTGGCTGCACAGGACTGCGAGCAGCAGACCGCGCTGCAGGCCTCGATCACATCTATACAGGTAATCAGCACTGTCTGTAAATATACAATATCCACAATTGTACATACATGGCATATAGCTTTGTTCTCCAGAAGAGCACGCAACTCTTTAGCTTAAGACATCTCCACCTACCGCAACAGAAAGGCACATCTGAGCAAGATGCATGCTAGGTACGTGTAGGGATGCTTTCCAGTATCGGAGGCAGGCGGTCCTCGTCCATACTTCTCAACAACCACCAACTGCCTATTTTGGTATCTATCCATTTCTCTTTGTCTTCAGCAGCAAATCAACGTCAATTAAGACACGGCATTAAAACATAGGGGAACAGCAGCTGTCACTCACAAGCCCCCAGGCCCACGTGGAGTCAGAAGGCAGGTGGCCAGAGGCTTAGGGCAGTCACACCGTACATATCCTCACCCGCTGTAATCATCCCAGAAAAAGGAGAAAGAAAAAGAAGGCCACTAGTGCTCAAATTAGAAGGAAGGTTCCACAGATGCACCTTTTTTTTGGCTCAGTGCAATCAAACGATGTCAGTTTCAGCTCAATTAGTGTCGTTTACAGTGCAAAAGGGATCTCTGTGTACTGGCACAACTGTCGGCACTGAGGGTGTGGAGGGAGGCAGTGCTGCTGGTCACTATGTTTGTGGTTGTTGTTTCATCAGCAGCACTCGAAGAGCACGATTTGAGAAAGTACTAAAATACACTGCCTTTCTGAATAAATAAAAACAGGAACTTTACAAATACTATTCCAGTGTCAATGACTACCGTGGCTACAGTCACTGAGGAGCTTCTGCATTTTCCAGCAAAGACAGTCTGTGCAAAGGGGGGTGGGACAGCTCCCTTTTGTAAGTCTTTGGTGGCAGCTTCGGGAGCTGAGGGCTCGAGTTCTGCCTGGGTGGGATGGGGGGTGCGGGGGGGTGGCCGGGGCCGCTGTGAGCGGCGCTGATCACACAGCAGCGACGCAGCACCCGCGGAGAGGGAGTGCTGGGAGGAGTGCCAGGAGAGCTGGGGCCTGGGCCAGCATCCCAGAACCACTCGGGGTCTCTGGGCAAGCGTCCCACCGGCGGTGGCTGCAGGTTTAGAGGGCAGTTGATAAAGTGTTCGGGAGGGCGGTGCGGTACCGGAGGAGGAGGAGGAGTGTCGGGGAGAGGGTCCCGAGGGGGAGGAGGAGGAGGGCTGTGCAGAGGCTGCTCAAAGGGGCCGTAAGCAGGAGCACGAGGCTGGATCTTTGGAGGCGGTGGCTGCCGAGGTGGAATTGCTGGAGGATCATCATCCGATTTCAGAATTCCCTGTGAGGTTACAGAGAAAAAAGATACTGTAAGAGATGCAGATTTGCAGGCAAAGACTAGTTTTTGGAGAAGAGAACGTTCTGGGCAGACTTCATTTTGGCCTTCCAGAGGCTCAAGGGAGCTTACAAACAGGAAGGAGAGTGACTTTTTACATGAGCAGATAAGCAATAGGACAAGGAGGAATGGCTTTAGACTAAAAGAGGGGAAATCTGGGTTAGGTGTCATGGGGAAAAGTCTTCACCCCGACAGGCAGTGAGGTCCTGGCACTGCAGACAGAGCTGTGGGTGCCACAACCCTGGAGGTGCCCGAGGCCATGGATGGGCCCTGGGCAGCCTGAGCTGGGAGCACCCAGCCCATACAGGGGTGTGGCTGGGGGAGGCTGGAGCCCACCCAGCTGTCCTGCCATTCTATGACTATGATTTTCTGGAATTTTCTTGATGTTTGCTCTTGGTGCTGTGTTAAATATGTGACAGTGGCCCAGCTGTATCTGGGATCTGATTATGACTGGCAAGTTCCTGAAGAGCTAGCTGCAATCAGACACTGGGAACCTGAAACTTCAAAAAACAGTAACTGGAGCACTGCCTTTGAAAGGTGCCAAACATCTAAAAGACCAACAGAGTGCTGCCTGACTGTTCAGTGCTTTATTATCAAAGCTACTCAGTATAGGACAACAATACCTTCGCATTAGAAACATCCTGATCCATCTTTTTTCGAGGAGGAAGCGGAGGAGGGTTTTGAGGCTCATCACTTAGTTTAGGAAAGCTACCCCATGAGCTGAAGAAAGTCTCTGGAGAGAGAAGAGCCAGTACTTTAGTGCTTGTGTAACATGCCAGGAACATACTCAAGAATATTAAACCAGCCTAGGTGCAACTCAAACAAGCAGATCTTTGTGTTCAACAGCAACGTGAACCATTAACTCAAGCTGTATGAAACTCTTATTTGGTTCTTTAATCAGAGGTACTGCTCACAAAGTGGTCTCCCGTTTCCGATATCAAAGAGATGCATCTACAGTTAATGCTAAAGGATACAAAAATGAAGAGAACAAGTCAACTCTTAGTCAACTTTCACTGCATCTGCTCCTCATTGCAGAATGTGCCTGTTTACCACGCTTGCAGAGCTGGTCACGTGGCTAAGTCACACTTTGGAGTGGAAGGTTTGTTCTCTTTGGCTGTATGGGTACATATTAAAATCTGGAGGCTTAGAGGCTTTGTTAACAGTTTCTAAAGCAGGAGAACTTTCCAATCCTTCTTTTGAGGAAAAAATCCTCGAAGTTAAAAAAGAAGCAAAACCATCTCCCAACTTGTATGTGACTTCTGTCACCCCTTTGCTTTTTCTCTCAGAAGCACACAGAATTCTGTACCAACACATTAGGACACTGTGCCCTCCAGTTTGAAAGCTCTTTACTTTATGAACAAGTATATATATGTCTGTGCACTAAGGCAGTGAAAAGAGAAGCTCAAAACACAGATGAGTACAGGTTTTCCCTTCAGTCCCCAGCAGCAGAGCAATTATTTTCACTGAGTGCTAACGCTAAATTATCAGGTTGCTTCATTTTTACCATTAGTCAAATGAAATAATCATCAAGAACACTCAAAAGAAAAGCAATATCATACCAGAGGCATAGGGAAAAAAAACACCAAAACAGATCAGACAGATTTTAGACTCTGCAGTCTGCTTTACCAGATGGTTGATCCGAAGTCTGACAAAACCCCTTCAGAACTCTATTTAATGAAACAATCCAGATTTTTCCCCAGATTTCTGAGACTGTTTAATCACTATTCAGCCCTCCTGAAAACAGGAAAAGCAGAGTTAAACAAAACACTTTAAATAGTTACAGCACTTACTTGATTGAGGCAAGCTGACAGGAGCGAAGATGCTGTTGTTGCCTGTTAATGAAAAATGGATTAAAGACTTTCCAGAAAACAACTGCAGACAGCACACAAAGTATGCTTCTGAATGACCTCAAAGATGACCATATTTTCTAAGTTTTACTTACTGCTAACACTAATTACGCTTTCCTATGAAAAATACTTCTGAAGTAAAGTTTTTAAGTTATGCTACGAATTAAATCTCACTACAGTACTCCACTAGACACTACTGCGCTGTCATTCACTTCCCCCTATAGCCCAATCCTCCCACCACTTGCTGCAGAGAACTTGTCACTAATCCCACATCAAGCTTAACCTGCAGCCCCCCTAGAGCAGAGATGAGACCTCTCACATGCTGCTTCCAGCACTACAGAGCTGCTCACAGCTTCCAGCAAAGCCTGGGGGTGTATCAGCACAACAAGAGTCTCGTTTTTTACACCAAGACTGCGTTTTGCAGTGAGTGCTGTGAGCACCTCCACTTTTGGCTCACATCCTGAAACATACAGACATGGCTCCCATGAAAGGAAATTGAACCAGAATCACTGGAGTGCATTCAGCCCACAGAGCACTCCTGACACACACTGGTGTGGATGCCAGGGACTCAGTGGTAAAGCAGGTGTAGTCCCTGCACACGGTGCCATGTGGGGACATCTCCCAGAACAGACTGCCTCAGCTCTGGTAGGCAAGGAGACCAGAAATATCCCTTGTTAATTACTTACAGCAGGCATTTCCAAGCTGCAGCACACACAGCGCTGATGCAAGAACTGCAGAGCTCACGACTAAGTTCTGCAATAATCATTTTTAAAGCATCCACACCAATGCATTCAGAACCCCGAGGGACACCAACACCAATTGTTAAGAGTCTATTACACGTTTACCATAAGAGCTGTTGAGGTCGATGTCTAAAAACACACTGAACTCAGACGAGGCGGACACGGGCGGAGTGGAAGGTGTGTTTGGAGAGGTTGGTGCTGACACGGCTGACTCGTGCTCTGCCTCAGTAATTCTGCTAAAGCTTATCTTACTTGGTTCCTTTTCCAGTGGCAGTGGGTGACTCCTCAAGGTGCCAGAGGTGGAGCCGTGCCTGCCAGCATTGGGCCTTATCCCAGGAGACTTCAGGGGGTACGTCGTTTTCCTAGGCTGGAGAAAGGAAAGCTGGTTAGCACTGCTTGCGTTCCAGGCTGCAACACTGCCAAAGTCTCCATGAGCAATTTTAAAAGGCACTTGGATGTGCTGTGCGGGTCACCAGGCCCTGACTCACACTGCACACTGACGTGCTGAGATGTGTGCTGCACAAGCACTCTGAGTCAGCTTGAAGTTCTTACACACGTGGCTGGTGTGAGCAAACCCAGCTCACGAGACTCAGGTGTAACACTGCACAGATCAAAGCTGATCCTCCAAAGACAAAATGTGTTCCCATCCTACGGTGGTACACACAGCTCCACCCCATTACAGCACCAGGAACTGGGCCTCCCTGAAATTCCCATAACAGCATCTAGTTTGGAAAACAGGAACTGTAAACAATTCATGCCCAGATAACTGAGACAGGAGAATGGATATCTACTCTAAGAATAAAAAAAGAAACACAAGAAATAAGAAAAAGAGAAATGACTGCAGGCAGCAGTTTTGCAACGGTCATTTCTGTGGTTTCTTGCCATATTTGTAACATCATCTTAGTCATTCCCCTAGCAGGAGATGGCTACAATGACTGATAGAGCTCTCAGAAAAGACAGAAGTCTCCAGCACCTCAAACGTCCAACGTGTAAAAATCAAGGCAAATGAAAGATAGAAAACAAGTTTTAACTAAAGAAAAAACAAAATAAATAAATAAATAGAAATACATATAGAATAAATAAAAACAGATAAATAAACAATCAACAATTAAAATTAATATTTTACTACTGTGAAATTTTAGTGCATATTCTATCGAATGACCGACGGGTACGATACTCAGGTGTACAATGCAGCAGTTTTAGGGAGAAAAAAGCAATGTTTGTTCTACAGTAAGATAATAGCACTATCCTGTAGTGACACAGGGCACCTGGAATTAGAGGAAAACTCAAGATGTGCTGGAAATCCATCGTATACAGAATTCCAGATGAAACTGCTGGTGCTGATAGTGTTAACAAAGCATTCTCTTTCACAGTGCCTAGTGGATTTCAGCTATTCAATGCACAGGACAAGACTTACAAATCTAGGAGGTTGCTTGCAGTTTCGAGGTTCAATTTCCAATGATTTGTTGAACAGATAATCTGTAAACTCTTTTTCTGGAATCTTCCCCATAGGATTGAGATTTTCAAAGAATTTCTAAATGAAACGAGCATCGATAATATTTTCTTTAGTGTCAAAGAATACTGGCATTTCCAAAATCCTTCCCAGAAATGTCCACAATGATTCAACACACAATGCAAGCAGCATTTTAAACAACTGTATTATTGCCCGTGTAATTCTTTAGGCGAGGTAACCAAGCTCTTTGTTGCTTCCTCACTGATGCTGCTCTCAAACCAAGAGAGCTACCCACAAGAACATTTTCTGGAAAGGTTACCATTAGCTGTGCACTCAGGAAGAACTGCTGGGTACTTAAAGCTGTTCTTTTAGATCGTTATTACCTCTGTAGACAAACATCTGCCTTCACCTGACTTCTTGTTCCATCATCTTCCTTTAAAGGAATTTAAAGTACCCAGGGTAGTCTTTGTCTTAAAAGTAACCTCTCCAGCATCCTTCCTCCTTTCTACAAGCAGAGTTGGCAGACTGGTACACATCTGCATTTACCCAGCTTCCCTCACTCTGAATGAGGCTGCTCATACACGTGCTCTGCCATCCCACAGGGTCGGCAGGCTCTGGTCAGTAGCTTTGCTACGGGGCCAGTGCCCCAGACTCATACCCAGCACTGGAGATTACAGGGAAGCAACTTTTCTTCTATAAGTTCTGCTGCTTAGTCACTGTGTCTCAATCACTGCTTTGCTGCTAAGAAATCACACCGCTATCAGGCTGCAGAACAAGAAGGGGATGAAGACCCAGAATGTGGAACCCAAGGAAGCAGATCCCTAACTCTGGCTGCTCCTCTGCTGTGGCACTTCTGCCACGTGCTGCTTCCAACCAGTCACCATTCCCTCCCTGCTCTGATGGTCACTGCTGACACAAGATCAGGTTGGGTACCAGGAGAGCAGCTGACCATTTTTTGTTGTGCTCTTTCTTTTCCTCCCCTTTCTCCCAAAACAGATGTTTAATTTTTGATTACCCGAATTTCTGGCTCTATCCGTAAACAGTAAGGCTGGTTTTGATACTGCTGAATTTCTCCTGTAATTTCAGCCACTTTTCTCCTCTTACTGAAATTAATTAATTCTTTCCCTTGTCTTTTAAGGAAGTCGGGATTCCCTTCTTCTGTCTTCAAAATATTTGTTAGGTATATTCCTGATAAAAAGAGAGAGGGTTTTTAAAAGTTCATTTGCATTCAAAGAGCTGATTTCATTCTTTACAAAGAATGAAAGATTAAAAAAAGGAAAAGAATCTGAGCGTAAGCAGATTTAATACTCCAATGGTTTATTAGCTGTCAAGAATGAATTAAGTTTGCCTTTCACACAGGAACAATGTATTATTTAAATAGGATGCTTCCCCTGAATTCAGGATCTCGTGTTATGGAGTTGAAACACATTCAGGTCACATCATCAATGCAGAAGCAGTATTAAAATGAAGTAACGCTCACACAAGCAGCACCAGTAATCTGTATTACTAAATCAAAAAAATAACTTTTACACAGAGGTACTAAGCCTAAGAACATCACAGATCTATCAAGTCAAACTAACACACTATATTAAAGAATTTTTAGAGCAAAACACAACCTTTAAGACTGATTAACACACCTGCACCAAACCTGGTTTAAGATGGAGAACCCACACAGCATCAGCCTGTTCTGGTGCTACTTACCAAAGAAAGGCACACAGGGTGGATTGATTGACTTGAGCTTAGCGAGATATTTTTTGAAGTGATCTTGACTTAGTTCTACTGCTTCATCCAAAACTCTTTTTTTCCTTTCCTGTAGTGCCTTAGTTGTTAAGAGAGAGAAAAGAAAGCAGCTACAGAGATCTTCTCAATAGTAGTTAGGAAAGAAGCAAGGCAATTATCCAGCTCTCTTAACGAACCTTAGAAACTCAAATTCATATCTGAAAGCATCTCTTTTGTAAGTGGTTTGTTCTGGACTACAGCACCGTCCGTCATGTGAGTTTAGAGGCTACTGTAAACACAGTCTACCAATTTTGTCTACCAATTTACAAGCATAACCTCAGTTTTTAAAGCAATAAAAAACAACTGTATGATTTTGAATTGAATTTTCAGGCTATGTATGGTCTTTCAAATACTAATGAAACTCAAAACATAGCATTCATATTTCTTTTTCTATTTTAGTCAATGGAGATTTTGCTGACAAATGCAAGGCATTGCTTTTCCTCATCAAGTGCAATAAGGAGTCACAGGCAGTGCAGCATTCTCTCTTTCTACTGCTCATATAAACCATACAGCAACCATTTCTTTCTGCCTCTGACACCTGAATCGTCTTAGACCCATGCAAGTGAAGTGTTTGAGGTAACTGAAATCTGAGTTCTACCTATGTCCTCCCTGCCCTTCTACCCTTGCACAGCTCTAAGTGCTGCTGTTCAAGTGCTCCATGCCAAGGTTCTCAGCCTTGGGATCTGCCTCTTTCAGACCCATAAAACACCGGCCTGAAGCAGCAGGTTTATTTCAGACAAGTTAATGAACAATCAAACGGCCACAGTGCTTCCCCTTTTTGAGCTGAACACAAGTAGGAAGACATCTGCTGAAAAACTCCACTTCCCATTACAAGTCCTTTGAGACAACCAGCCCAACTCTTATGTTTTCTCACAGCTAACTTTTAACATAACTTAGTCTTGTAATTATCTTACTGTCTTCTAAGAAGGCAGCAGTGACTTGGATTTCACTTAGGAAGTCTGTCTGGTGCATTCTTGGATGCCAGCTAGTTTTTCTTCCAGGGCAACGCCCAGGACTTACCTCAAACGTGTGATCCAGTCTGTACACTGACACAGAGTTCATCGCACTCACTATCTCCAAAACACCATTGAAATTGTTCAGATCTTGAAACACTTGCAGGATTTCTATAATCCTGCTCAGCACAGCCACTCGCTCTTCAAAGTTCTCAGTTTCCACTATGCACCTAATCAAAAGATGTAAAACACTGATAAATGAAACTTGACATTTTGCTAGCTACTTAACTGAAGAATTCCAAGTAAGAACTGTGTAGTGCATCCAGCAGGCATGTTCTGGCACACTCGAGAAACTCAAGTAAACGTCATCACCACTGTACTTACTTTTCAAACCAAAGAGTAAGATTTGTAGTATGGCGAATCATTTTCAATAGATTTGGGGAGTTAATTTCCTTATCTTCTTTAGTCCAAACACTACCGACGAGTTCAGAAGGCTGTACTGCCCTGTGATGACAAAGTGAGACACACAAGAATGCTCTAATGCAAATAATAATTGTATGTTCTGTGTCTGCATTACTATTAGTTATTTCACAAATGCAATTCTGTAACAGTTACTTAAAATAACTTTTCAATGAATAGTGGGTAAAGAAGAAAATCCATTCTTATCATAAATGAAATTGGCATTTCTGAATAAGCATTTATATCTAAGAAAAAGACTACAGAGTCAGTTTAACCTCCCACAAGCAGAAGAAAGCATCCTAAAGACAGTTACAATGTTTTTAAAGCAGGAAGCACAACCGTGGAGAAAAAGTGGCCTGTGTCAACAGGAAACGTGCTGTCACTGAAACATTAAAGGATGCTTCACCGTCGAGCTTTGTAAGGCCTTAAAGAACTTCTATCCAGCAAAGCTCAGTTCCTCCATCAAGGTTAGCTTTATTTATCATAGGTAACAACAAAGTGAGGAAACAGCAGCGTATGACACCAGACTAAAAGAGTGTTAGATCAGAGGACCCTGATGCAGCAGACACTCAATCCCCACCTGTACAGGTCGGACTCGAGGAGTGTCAGCTGCCGAGCGATTTCTATGGGGTGCAGGGTCATGAGGTCCAGCATCTCGCTGTGCCCCACGCGCCAGATGTGCCACTCGATCGGGGGAGGCGGGCTCTCAAAGGTGATGTTGTGGCTAATCCCATTTGCCTGCGCTTTCTTTCTCCTGATGATTTTAGCAATTGATTCCACCCACTTCTTCATGGATTTTCCTACAAAACAGAAACCACGAAAAACATTTTCGGTACTACCTTAATTAACTTTTGAGAGCTTAATGAAACCCATCAAGAGAATGTGCGAACGCACTCAGAATACTGCATCTCTACAGGCAAATTAATTAGGTGTGCAGGTGCCCAGTTGTGCTTAAATGCATCTACTGACAGCTTTAGCAGGACCTTGTATATACTCTATTTTACTTTTTCCCCTCAGCCACAACCATCTCCCTTTCAAATGTTATGTCACCTAATTAAGGGTGAATAACTGAAAGTAAACCAGATGCAAGTGAAAATTTTGCAACATGCTGTACTGCTGCACAGCACAGAGAAACAGGTGCTTACAGTACCACTCCAACACTGAGGGTGCATCCTGGACAAGGCAGGAAGAGCCATCAGCAATTCAAAGCAAAAATCGTTTGCAAGACTAACCAAAACTGAGTTAGGAAACTCCTCTCTGATTATCAGTTTTCAGCATGGAGTCCTCTTCAAGAGGTAAACTACTCTTTGTCTCAAGATTATATCATCCATGGTCTGACAATCTGAATAACAGCACTGCCAGGATTACGATGCAAACTGATATGTGCCAACACACTGCTGAAAAATCTGCTAGACTGTAACCCCAGAGCAAGTGATACCAAATGGAATGGGCGTCCTCTCCCAGAAGGATGATGATTTTCAGTTAGAACTTCAAAAAAAAAAAAAAGGGAAAAGAAGACGATGGAAAAAACTCATCTCGTTAATCACAGAATTACAGAATCATAGGTTGCAGCACAAGTCAGCATCCAGGTGACTCTTGACTATCTCCAGAGAAGAAGGCTCCACCACCTCTCTAGCCAGCCTGTTCCAGTGCTCATCACCCTGACCATAAAGAAGTTCTTATGCATGTTAACACAGAACTTCCTATGTTCAAGTTTGAGGCCATTGCTCCTTGTCCTACTTGCTGCACACCACTAGGAAGAGCCTGGCCTCATCCATTTGCCTCTCACATGCTTTTAGATACTTAAAAGCATTAATCAGAATCCTTTCAGATCTTACTCAGCCTTTCCTCATATGAGAGAGGCCCTCTGTCATCTTTGTGGTACTCTGCTGGACTCCTTCTAGGAGATCCCTGTCTTTTCTTTCTCCCGGGGAGCCCAAAGCTGGACATAATAGTCTCAATGTGGCCTCATCAGGGCAGGGTAGAGAGGGAGGATCACCTCCCTGGATCTGCTGGCCACACTCTTTTTAATGCACCCCAGAATCCCATTGGCCTTCTTGGGCACAGAGAAATTAACCAACAGAGAAAGAATTCTCTACAAATACAAAATGGAGAGAAGGAAGGTGGCAGCTGGGCAAGGATGAACATTACCATCCAGAAGTAAATACACTGAGGTTAAATGATACAGCAGTGCTTGACATAATCTTCAGTAGCTATTGAGAATCCAGGCCAAAGACTGCTCACGTAAAAGAGAGTCACATTAACTGTTCAATTAAAGTCATTAAAATTACTAGTCTGTGTAAAGATACTCTCATACCTAAAATCAGACAGGATTAGACCAGCAGGTTGAATTAAAATGTGGAAAGGAGGACAAGCAATTTCCATACCTCTTACACTTGAAATAAAGGTCTCCAATCTCTCTAGCAACTCCAGATCTCTTTCAAAATCATAAAAATGGTGCTCTACCCAGTGACGAAAAACATTTAATATTCTGAGGAAGGAGAGAGAAAAAAAATGTTTTGTTTTTAACAACTTGAAGCTCTTTCCACATGAACATGAAACAAAAGGATTATAAAAAAGCTGCGATACAAAGTCATGTAACTGTAAACTATTAAACCTCATAAGGACACAGGGGAAAGACTCAGCATGCACTGATGACAGAAGAAGTCCCCAGGTATTTTACAGCTATTTTTTCCTTCTTAGCATATATGAAGTTCTGTTTGATCTTAAAACTTACATAAAGAATGCTAGTGTTGAGGTGGTTTCAGAAGGAGGAAAGAAACTCATCAGGAGTAGATAAAACTGCTATTTTGATGTAATTTTCTGTATTATTCTTAAAACGAAAAATGCTAATTTGGATCTACTATTGCATTAGAAACCAATTTTTTTTTAATACACAAATTTAATCTTACAAGTTGTTGCAAGTGTACTGCTCTACTGCTGGAAATTCATGACAGCTGCTAACCATCAAAGGGGTTACAAGCTCCCAAGAACAGTACTACAGGATCTTATCTCAGCAGTCTTTGAGCTATCACAGTAGGAATACTGAAAAAGCAAGACAGACTGCCTGGTTTTGCTGACACTTCCAGCCTAGTGCCTTCTCTCTGTGACAAGCTCACACATACTTAATCTGGTCAAAGCCATCAACATTTCCATCCCTGTGCACTGCATAGCATGTCTGCAGCATTATCCACAAGATGCGGAATAAGCACACAAGAAGGGGAAGGAATGAGCATCTTCATGTTCTCCACTGTCTTCCCACACCTCAGATGGCTCAGAAGTAGAGGTCAATACTATTAACAAAAATGGGAATGTACAAAGTGCTGGGCATTGCAAACTAACAAGCTCGAGTTCAGACGCTTCTTTTGAACTGTAAGAGAGCTACGAGTTTCAAGCCACTGAAAGATCTCCTCAATTCCAAGATTAACTATCAACCACAGAAGTGTGAGTGTTAAACAGCTGCCTTAAAGCACATCTCTTGTCAGGCAGTAAGAAGGACACTGTGCACCAACCACAGCAGGAATAAGACAGCAAAGAGTGGCAGTCAAAACAACAGGTATCCTGATCTCTCAAGTAAGGAAAGAAACCAGAAACCTAACACCCCAGGAAGGTCAAAATTAAGACACAGGTTTCAAAGAGCTTAAACATTATGCATGAAGGCAAAAGGGCTGGACTGATTTTGGAAATTAGTAGCAAGATACACAGCTTTGAGCTGTCTCAAGCTTTTCTACAGGTTCCACTTCACTGCTCATCACTTGTCCTGCTCAGCTACGGCAGTCAGCAGCGCTGCAGAAAGATGTATTTGTAACATGCAGAGGGGCACTGTGAAGAGGTCCCTAGGTAAGTTCAAGTCTAGCTAGCAGAGTTTATAAAAATGGCATCAAAAGCAATACAACTATATTTAAACTCTTCAAGTCACAAAAGCCCATTCTGTGCAAGTTTCTTGGGACTCCATAGGCACCTATGTGGATGCCTGCAGAAGCAGCAAACAGAAAACAGCAAAGAAAATATGTGGTGAGGGGGAGTGTGTGAAGACCTCCTGAGAACTGATAGCTCTGGAGCCTAGTGGCCTTGCTGAGCCCACAGGGACAGATGAACTCAGAACACCAAGAACCTGCCAAATCTGCACAAGGACAAAAGCACACAGAACTATCAAGGTTACACTGGGATTGTGTTACTTGGATCACATCCAAGAAGGTGCTGGCTCCTATCTGTCAACAAGAACTACAGGATTACACACGTACGTACCTGGGTGTTTCGTTTGGACATTTGTACATGGGTATTTGATGAAAAAAAGTACTCCTGAAGTGACTTTCCAAACACCTACACCGAAGGAACTGGCATGTCAGTATAACCCTCCACTTAAGAGTAAACTGCTGTTGCTTCAAGCAAGTAATTATGAACGACGGTGCAAAAGGAGGAAAAAGCTGAGGGCACTGTGCTCCTGATTATCTGCCATTCATAATATCAGCTTGATGCTACCAATAACAGTGTAATGAATAAAAGCTGGTCTAGCAAATACTTGTTGTGATCTGTGCCTCCTCCTGACTCTTCCCTATCAGGGCAATAACCGGCCTCATTCGTGTTAGAAGTGCTTAATTGTTCCCCAAGTTAGCTTGGTCAGCAAGACCCTGAAGATTCACTGCAGCCTGCTGCAAAGCACGGCACAGACAAGAGTCTCCCTTTGTGCAAATAAATCAGTAGGGCTGGGAAAGGGAGTAAAGTGCCAGCAGGATGGAAAAAATGGAAACAGAAACTATCTTCACAGGGCCTATTAACAAGGAATCCATTCAAAATGCAGTCAGAAACACTTTCAGTTGTACATCTCTCACCCACACTCGCTTTACATAGCAGCCATACAGCGTTCCTGTGGGTGGCAGAGATCACAGCTGGGAGCAGCAGAGAACCAAGTACAGTTGCAACAACAACAGAAGCCAGTATGACTAATCAGAGCATGGTTTGGGCTATTAGTCTGGTTGCAGACAATGATAAGTCCCTACTTGACAGCACAGCAGTCTCCTAAAGAGATTACTGTCTCCAGGAACGCAATATAATCACCGAACTCAAATCTGGATTTAACAGAACAAATTTAAAAGCAAATAAACCTGAGTTGCACTGGCTGGACGTATTCCTTGCGAAATCGCTTAAGGTCTGCGCCGATGGGCTGCTCCCCTTTCTCGATTGCCAGCCTGTCTGCTTCAGTAGGCTCAGGCTCTGGGATTTCAAACCTATGAATAAAAGCACCAGAACAGTGATGGTAATTAAGATTAAACACAAGCCCTTTATGTAGGGCATGAAGAGCAATTTTACTCAAAGAATTTCAATGCAGCGAAACTCAAGCACTCACTCATCCAGTATCCAGTCTGCCTGGAATTCCCTCCTCCCATAGCTATGCTGTGCTAACACACCCTACCCTCACCCTGATAACTTGCCAGTTTCCTGGTCATCACAAGATGTCTAGACTGGGATAGAAGGTTTTTAACTACCTGCTAGCTTGATTAAGTGAAGATTAGAAGAAAGCTTCAGAGCAGCTTTATCGCACTGTATTAACATGTTGTTTACAGTAAGAGTCAGTGCTTTTCAAACAAACTGCTTAGAACATTTCAGTTCTTATTTGCATTGAGACACACTCAAATATGCTCTCACGATCAAATGAAGCAGTTCAAAACGTTACCAGGTGGCAGCCAAGGCACTGTAGCTGATAAGTCATACAGGTATTAGTTTAACAAAATGGAAAAGAAGAAAGCTTGCATTAAAAGAGATCAATGCCCATTTTAAAAGTTATTTTTTATGACCTTCACTGCTTTTCCTGTTTGCCAAACATATGATAAACACCAAGATCCCAAGCTGAAAGGGAGCAGGTGTAGGAACACAAAGCCCTTCTGTGCACCTTCAGAAAGGATGATCACTGCTCACCTTTCAATCAGTAAACTCAGCAGTTCCTGAGGCTTGCAAAAGGAACGGTACGTGGTAAGGAACGTACGCACAAAATTGGGATCTGTAAAGACAGAATACAGAAATATAGTTAAGTCAAGCATCTAAAAATATAGCTAAGTCGAGCACTGTGGTTTAGAAAACAACAGAGCTGATACTGTTAGTGACATTTTCATTTAGCTCTTTGATTTAGCCTTGCTGAAGAATTCAACCACACATGCTATGTTCCCTCCAACACTGTGTCCCAACCCTTACACTCACTGAAGAGGAAGCTCTCTCTGGTGATTTCATAAAGACAGAGAAAACACGGTAGAACTAAGCTGTCTACTATCTGCACATCAAAAATTCTTTTATCACCCCAACTTACCTGCTCTTAAAAAAATCTCCGCAGCAGAGACTGCACATCTCGCCCAGCCACGCCACAGCAGCACACAGGCACCCTGTGCAGGGCAGCCAGCAGCAAAAGCATTACAAGAAACAGAGGCCTTACAAAGCAAATACTTGCAGCAATTCCAGACGCTGCACCTCCAACGCCACCACACCTCCTTCCTGCTGCTCCTCTCCACTAGGTAGGAGTGTTACCACGGGACGTGCCTGTCTGCAAGCCACAACTCCCAGCTGAGCACCAGCCTACCTTTCTTAGCATTTCAGCTGAGCACAACATGCCTTCCAGTTGGCACACACTGACACTTTAGATTACAGTCTTGTTTATGAAAGGCATTAGGCACACTCTGTATCACAACTTCAGTTTCTGTCCTATCACCTGCATCAGTGCTCCCAACAGCTCACTCTTCTGCAACAAGGCATGCAAGTCCAATTGTTCACCACTGCACCGAGGTGCTGCAAACACAAACATTTCCCCTTTTGATCCTCAGTCCCACACCTCAGCTGAAGCCTGGGCAAAAGATTGCAGCCCCTGGAAGCACAGAATCTTAACTCATCCCCTAAGTACCAACCCGGACACTGAGGAAGGTGGTACAGCATATGAACATTAGGTATCAAGAGCCTAGGTACAAAACTGCTTTAAGAAAAAAAAAAAAATCTAATTAAATAATTAATTCCACACCGACCCATCAATTTCAATAATGTCCCTTTCATTTCTTTCGATTCCACTCTTGGAGAACACTCCAGACTGTGAATAAGCAAGCTGATAAACAAACCACTTCTCTGCAAACCCTGAAGGGTCACTACCCAGGCCTAATCCTTCCACCCGTGGCAGGTGCACAGCAAATGAAGGCTGAAATACAGGAAAACCAGGCCTGGAGAAGTGCATGGGCAGATGTTCCCTCAGAGATGTGGGTCTGGGGTTGTTCAGCATTTCTTTTTTCTTGCTGTTCTGTAAATAGTCTTGAACCTGTCAGCATTCAGTGCAGCAGCAGTCAACATGCAGTCAAATAATTTCTTCTAAGAGACACACAAAAGACAAAGGAGGATGCCTCTAGGCAGGCTTAAATTCCCTACAATGCACTGTTTAATGCATTTATGGGATCCTACAGAAGAACATGCATGCAAACCAGAAGTAATGGTGTTTCGTTCTGTGACAATGCTACTGGAGTTTGCACCCCAGTGCTGGCCTGGCCTGTTCAGCTTCTACATCACATCACTCTTGGTTATTATTTATGACACTTTTCAAAGAAAATCTTCCTCTTACCACTGAATAGGCTCTCTCTGCTCTGTAAGCCTTTGAAAATGGGGACTGCTGCTCTGCTTTCAGACCTGTGTGGGTGCCTTCACATTATTTTATTGACTATTTATTTTCATAAGTAACGTTTTCAGTACAATGGAAAATAGAAGCTGTGTGCTACTATAGCAGCTCACAAGTCACGTGCAAGAGATTAACTGCATCTGCTGCTCTGCATCTGCTATGCCCCATGGCAGCCCAGGACCAACCAGCAAGCTGTTAGGACAGAGGTCGTTCTGGAAATGAAGAGCCTCTGTGCTGGGACAAGCCTGCTCCCAGCAAACCTGAAACTAATGCAAACATACAATAAACTAACAGCTACAAGTGTATTTTTACCTAAACACAAAGATAAAGCACCGGCACAATCTGCTAGGAGTCCCTCCCCCATACTGTTATTGAAATGTCCTTGTGGAAGCAGGGTTTGTCAGCCTTGGCTCCAAACACTGCTTGGAGAAAAGCACATGGGAACCCAAGAGACAAAAGCTTCCACTGGAGATTCCTAAGGCCAAAGCAGCAAGTATTTGAGCAATAAAAACCTGTGCAGTTATGCTGTGAAATGAATACTGCAAAACAACAGTTCACTCTGAAAAAGACACATGCCACAGAAACCCAGCACTTTTTAAAGTGGATGACATGGAATTCACAGGCAGCACAGCTATGGGTTACTTGCATAACAGCTAGTTGGATCCACACTGACCTTCAGTGTGTGGTCAATGAGAATTATTGCCTCTCCTTTTTTCTTTAAGATACACAGCTCAAGACAATCCAGCTTTAGATGTTACAACAGTGTGCATGTTTTTAAAGACTTGTATGTAAGATCTGTCAAATATTTTCAGCAGCGTAAGTACATTCAGTAACTACAAGCTTAATATCTGTGGCTTTGATAAAGCAAGTCTGAAGAATTGACTGTGGTTTGCATCCTTTCCTGCTGAGGGGCTTCAGAAAGCAGCAGGCTAAACCATAACAAATGACCTCCAACATTCCTCCTCCTCCACACCACCTGCAACAGCCCTGCTGCTGTAGCCATGAGGACCTTGGGAAATAAACGAAGCAAGGTTTAACAGAAAGCATCAGTAACTCCTAGCAGACCACTGGTACGTTGTGGGGAGGAAAGGGGTCTTGTAAACCCAGAAGTTCTTTAAAGCTTTGCAGGCGAGGTCACTTGGTTAAATAACAGATATTGGTTACTTCTGCAAATCTCACATTACATTTAACCAAATGCAGCAAAAAAATAAGCAAACAAGAGACTAATTTCACCACCCATGCGTGCACCATCTTCAAAAAAACGTATGTAAGAGATGTACAGGATACCTGCATACATATGGTACGTTAGCCTCTCGATTAATTTCACAACCGTTCCTCCTTTGATGATGGGAATTCCATTTCTGCTTTGCAAGTTGTCCTCAAAAACAATGTTGTCCTCAGAGTCTTCTACCACAAAGCGGTACACGTTTGGGCTGGGCAATCTCAGTGGCTGTTCATTTTCTTCCTGCAGTAACACTGAGTCGAGCATCCTATCCAGGGTACTCCGATACTGGAGGGAAATCAGAGCAGCCATCCAATTACTCTTCTCTTCAGCAGACTTGGCAGCAAAGAGAATACTGTTTTCATCTTTAGACACCAGTTCAAAAGCATGTTTATATTCAGATGTGTCATCTTTATCAATAATCTGTATTTTTCTCATGATTATTCTTTCCTTCAGTCTGTACTCCGCATTGCTGTAACCGGGGAGCCGTGACTGGCCATGGTTAGTTTTACAGCTGATCATTAAGCCATCAAACAGAAAGATGTGTCGTTCATGCTTAGCTCCTATTTTTGTCAAGGTGCCTTCCATTATGAATTCATTACAGCACTGCCCAATATCTTTGCCTTCCCAGCCATCAATATTTTTCTGGATCTCATTCATTTTCTTGATGGCCAAGTGCTTGCTTCTTATTTGCCGGTTATAGAAGCGACAGACTGGCTCCCTTGAACAAATAAAAGAAAAAGTCACGACGGGCACATTCCATCCCAAGAGACTAAAAATCAACTACATTAACTGAATTAATATCCTTATTTCTTTCCCACTAAACGCCCTAACCAAGTTTACTGTTCCAAATAAGCCACGTGCACTGCTTTGGCTAGAATAAGATACTGACATTACTCATTGAAGTGGACTGCGAAGGATTCGGGCCACAGTTCCGTTTATTACAATGCCAACATTCACAAAGACACCTCTTGAAAAGGAAACACACAAGCTAACGAGGAAAAAAAGCAACAATGCCTTCCACATAATTACTTCCTCTGCCAACACTGGAAAACCAGCATAGATGTGTGTGTTATTACCCAGGCCGACGTCTTGGCGAGTGTTTGCTGTAGATGCGCTCCATGCTGCACTGGAGATTCAGAAGAGCAGTAATGGCTTGTTTTAAGCACTCCCGATCCTCTTCATCTTCACTGCATTCCTGCAGCTGCTGTAACATAATAAATGTTTTTCTTTCAGATATGTCTAAAGGACAGAAGGGTAGGAAGACTGACAAACATTTTTTTTCCCAGAGTTTTTCACAGCACTCAGAGAGATCAATGGCTTCCAGTCAACAGAAGAGTTATTCGCAGCAGCACACCCAAAACCAGCAATGCACGTAACCAAATAATGTCAGACAGTCAGGAGCAGACTGTACAAAAGCAGAGGGAGGTCAGCAGTTTAGGAAGACAACCCAGAACAGAGATCTGATGCTAATCAGCAAAGAAAACATCTCCGACATCTCTTCAACAATGTTGTGTTTCACAACTGAAAATCATTTTGTTAAACAGTTTGGAGTTTTGAAGTAGTCCAGGATTAAATGCTGTTTTATGTGACTACATGTGATCTTACTTCAATTAACCTTAATGTTTCAGAGCACATTCAAAGGACGGAACGATCAAGATTCACTTTTTTTCTTCTCACTGTTCTAAATTCAGCAATCTTCAGTACATCATCAGCTTTGCTCAACAAACTCTCCCATTCTAAATAGTCTGAAATTCAAGATGCGCTACTAATAGCAAAATGTAAATGGTGAGACCCAGCACAAAGACCTGACTGGTCTGTGCCACTAGGTTGAAACTTCTTGAACTTGATATGTAACAAGCTTTCATATGTCCATACACTTAACAGCAGCATGCTTTGAGAAAGGCCTTTCAGAGAATTCCTCTTTTTCGTTAAGGTCATCACTTCTAAAGCACTTCTGATACAGGTAAGAGAGATCTTTGGTTTTAACTCCTTTTGTGCTCAAGATAGGATCAGTGTCTTACAGGAAACTCAGGCAAACAGAACTGCTGGGCAATACCAAGACAACATGCCACGCAATTTTGGATGAGCTCTGTTTTACCTCCATACTTTAAGAGAAGTCCTACTTAAAATCACTCAGCATGGCAGAAGCCTTCTTTTCCTTTACCCACTATGTTCCCCAGCAAGGATATGTGGCTTCCTCTAAAAGTAATTGAGAGAATAGGATTTGACCAGATTGGTGCATCCCCTTCACGTACTCTGAATTACCATTATTTTTCTTCTTCACATGCCAAAACAACCTCCATCTTCTGTACCAGAAAAATGAAAGTTTTGCAGCCAAAAATTTCTAGGAAGTTTACAAGCTGAGGAACAGTACAGGGAAGGGAAAAACAAGATGTCTACCTCTGTGGAAACCATTCTTTTCCTTTGTAGGAGGCACAGAAATACAAAGAACATGAAAATGACTTGAAAAAAGCAAAGTGCTACAAGTGAGAAAAGCTACCCAGCTTGATAGAATACTCTTCCTCCTCACCTGTCCTAAGCACAATTTCTTGCATACCCCTTCCAAAGAATGAGCTTTGCCAGTTAGCAGACATCAAACAGCATACAGTGCTTTTTGGTGGTGGTGGTACTGAAAACAAAGCCTCCACTTATCCAGTAACCCACTCCAGTTCCAGAGTTAACATCTACATTCCCAGCGACCAGGCAGATTACTTCAAGAGTGTCTCTCTGTAATCATTCAGTCAACATCTGCTTTTCCAAATGCCTGCTTTCAATCAGGTATCTTTTTGTCTAAACAGCAGATGCAGAAGTGTAACACATTTGCTAGACAGGAAAACACGTAAATCTTTAGGAAAAAAGGGTCCTGCTTATACCAGATATATTTAAGGACATAAGAATACAGATATATGTATTTAAGATACTAGTGATGATAAATTAAGAGTATTCTCACTTTATTATACAGAAAACTGTCAGAAAACAATAATGAAGTACAGTACTCAGTAGAGAAAGGATGCCTTGGTGATGCTGTGGCATACTGGCTGGGGTTTTTCTGTCTGTGTCAGTGATGAGGTAACAGTGGAAGTGATCAAGGCAAAACTGCACAGACTTTGAGTTGCCTGATGACAATATGACGAGTCACATGCACAAACTAGGGGTAATCTTGTGCCTGACAGTCACATGAGAAGGCAGGATATATTCTCTCAAGTAAAGAAAAGCCTTGTACATAAACACTTAATTGAACTGCTCATTTTCAGGATTTTAAAGACTCTTCTATCTCACATGTGCATTCTTGGACAGACTGTATGATCCTTTGAGTTCTTCCCACTGCATTCAGTGAGTGATACTCCCTGGGACTCTGGTATCGACAGACATTTATGATAACATTACCAGAGCTTGAAAGACTGGTGAAATGACAAATGCCCCTCTTCCCTGCCAGCATTAACGTGCTTGTCCTCACAAGTGCCAAGCAGCATTCTGAAACACTCCAATAATTAATCATGGAGGTCACAATCACAGTGTATTTGTTATCTGTTTGCAAGACCTGATGTTTTGGTCACTACCAGTTATGTCTCAAGGTAATTCTTCAGTGTGGCTCCCTTCAACCTTTGCTGTAATTACTTGCTGCAAAACAATCCACGGTGAGCTGTCTTCTGTCATTCCTTGAACAAGCAATCAACATCAGTAAAGAGAGGCAGCAGCAGGGCCTGCCCTCTGACTCCAGGTGTTCAAGGCCGTTTCCCAGTGCCCTCTCTACAGCTGCTAACCAAGAGCAGACATACAAAACTCATTTCTGTTCTGAAAGGACAACAGTTTATGAAGTTCTGAGACCTACCACACGCAACTGACCTTCATGGAAAGAGAAGTTACACTACTTTGAACAGGAGATGTAAACTATGGAGCTCTAAGTTCCACATCACAGCAAGGCTCATGGACCCACGCTGCTCTGACTGCCCGCACTTTGTATTTTCCAAGCTCTCCTCACAGTCACACAAGCTTTATGAAGTATTAAAACTGTGGCAATGTAGATTTGCTGCTCTTGTTGCAGATGGTCCAGTAACCTAAAGTTGACAGCTTCAGTTCCCTGACAGCTACAGAGAGACATATTTTTCCCCCCTTACACTTTGTCCTAACCTGACTATCAACAGAAACACATCCAGATTTAAAACTTAAGTCACTTGGAATTAATTTCATGACAGAATCCTGGTAATTCATACACTGCAGATGTGTGGTCCGTGACCCAAATCAAATGACTGACAGTTTGCTTATCCAACTCAGCACACACAAAGTCACTGCAGAGATGATCAAAGAAAAAAAACCACGTTAGATACCAACTACTCTTTTTCTAGGCTTGAGTTTCTGTCCTTTGAAAAGATTTTACATTATATTATAGATGTTTTAGGTTGTAAAGTTTCCTACTCTTCCTTCATTCAGGCAACCTTCTCAGAAATGAAAAGAAAGAATATAGATTATTTAGACCTGTACAACTGCTACACTGGTTTTTACACTAGGAACTTCAGAACAAAAAAGCATAATTTCTGATACTATTAAC
This sequence comes from Cyrtonyx montezumae, assembly GCF_038088225.1. Taxonomy (NCBI): domain Eukaryota; kingdom Metazoa; phylum Chordata; class Aves; order Galliformes; family Odontophoridae; genus Cyrtonyx; species Cyrtonyx montezumae. The sequence goes on from NW_027071826.1 coordinate 3,747,160, forward strand.
AAAATGCAAGCTATAGCTACAGGACATTTTATTTCACCCATTTAACTATATCCCATTTAGTTATAATTCACTTAACCTTATCAGTATTACAAGCTTTCCTAGTGCAATAGATACCTTTTTTCAAACACAATCTTCAGCTACTTTAAAAAAACACCAGGTATTTTTTGAGATACAGCACTTTTACAGCAAAGACTGCTTCTCCTTATTCAAAAATGATTATCATGGATGTCAGATGTTAAATTTTTGCTGACTGCTGGCCTCTGATCTCATAACTCAGTGCAGAAACATTTGCTTGTAAGCAAAACAGATACACGCTCAGTTACTTTTTGGCTTTTAGCTGTTATACCCGAGGGAAGGATCTGCTGATGTAAACCACCTTGTGAGAGCACAGCAGAATAAAACACGCGGAAGTCATCGGTGGAGAAACCAAGCAAGGCTCTTCTAATGGAAGTAATGCTTCAATGCACAGAAATGCTCGTGTGGGCCAGATGCCAACGTAAACAATTTGTACAGTAAGACCCCCAAAGTACATCCTACAGGAAGAACTTTTCAGCAACTAAGTCGGAATTCCTGAAAGCTTTCATATGTCATCAGTGCCATTTCTTAGATGACAGAAAACAAGAACATAATAGTGCTTATCTTCGTTCCTTCTCATCACAAAGTGTGGTACACCATGAAAAATGGTACTGCCTGCAGCATCTCTACTCTTTAGTACCCAGGACAAACGGTTGAAAATTAAGACCAGATCATTCTGACTCTGCTGAAGGGATGTGCTCCTCCCAGCCCCAATAAGATCAGTTGAGATACAACGCAGTGTGTGACCAGATGCTGAGAACACTCATCTAAATCATGCTTAGCTTTCTACTGAAGGGATACAAAATGCAGAACTCAAGTAAAGAAATAACTAAAAGATTTCAGTATTGCACTGTTAGCTATATTTGAACTCAAGCTCAGTCAAGGTCTGTGTAATAAATTATGCAGTTACTTCAAACCTTCCTATCAGAGCAAGAGGTGCTTCTGAGGGTTTTTTCAGGTGAATTTGCTTCTCGGACACACTCTGATCTCACACTGATGTTCGCCGTTATTTTTTTATTTTACACTGCAAAATAAGTAAGATCTAACTGCCTATTTCAAAGCTCAGATTCTCCATATGAAGAAAAGGCTTTAGCAGGAAATAAACGTGTGGTTTCCTTACCTGCAGTAATTCAAAGTAGTGCAAACAATGATAGACAGGGATAAGCATGAGCCGTGGGAGGACGTAACGTACAGCTTCTTTAAAACCTTCAGCAGTAGACTGAAAAGGAAAAATAAACAGGATTAATTACAATGAAATACTCAAACCAGGGCAGGACAGAACCCTGAGCGCTCTGGTGGAATTCTGAAGTCAGCCCTGCTTTGAGCAGGATGGTTGGGTTGGACGCAGTCAGTTCCTGAAAACAAATTTGCCTAACAAACGGAGCAACAGAACCTGTAAGTGCTCCTCCAGGCTTTGCAATCACTTTTTTCAATCATCAGCTTAGGGTGGTTTTTAATGCATACTCACCAGAAGTCCACAGCTCTGAGAACACCTCCAACCCCTACAAGGGCTGCAGCTGCACAAGCTGAACAGTTTGCATTTTTGCCAGAAGCAGCAAATCAAATGTAACAGCTAGAGGACCAAGTCATCCACCGCTCATTTTATAAGCATCCTTTGACATACAAGGCCCTCACAGTGCAATCCATAGCACCTTTACACTTCAGTACTTTCTGCAGCACTCAATTAATGGCAACAGTTATCAGACCTAAAAATGCACTATGGCTAAGCTGCACACATGATTCTGGGCACACCTCAGAATGCAGGACTCCAACAAAACGTGTTCTGTCTGGGCAACAGTTTGCTGCAGAACTTGAAGAGAACACTGGAGCATTAAGGAGCAGGCAGGACTCCTGTATTTGCCACCAACTTCTCTCTAATTATGCCTCCTTCAAATTACACATGCTGTGCTTTAGTTTACATCCAATTTACCACAGAAATATGGAGGTGCCATTACATTTTGAGGAAATAAATATTAGTATCTCCTCTTCCTTAGAAGCTGAGGCATCACAAGTTTAAGAATTAGAAAATGCATGGGAAACCTTTTTTCCATTCCCAGAAGTAATTCAGCATCTAAAACTAGGAGCTATCCTCCAAAGGACAGGGAAATCCTTGCTACCATTCATACCAAGTCAGTGACCAAACAGAATCTGAAATTCTTGATCTCTGTTTTGAAAATGACACCTCCTCTCTGTTTAAGACGAGACCACAACTCTGCAATAGCCAGAGACAGCCATGGTGTGTCCAACAGCCCAGAGCCTCAATCTGTTTTTACTCCAGGGCTTGGATAAGTGTAGAGGAACATCCCCAGAAAAGCCCACACCTCTTATGCTGAGAAGTCCAGATCCAGCATTTAATGACTCCATTTCCAATTTAGTCTGGAATAGGGTTTTCAGCTTTATATTTGCTAACGAGATGATCCAGCTCACCAAGCACTCAAGGGTGGAGAGAAAACACTCACTGTGAAGAAGAGGAATCTCAGTTTTCCGAGACGTAGGTCCTAAACTACAAACCAAGTGCTACTGTAATGGGTTTAGCTGGGAACATAGTTTCTCTAAGCATGGTACTGAGCACATGCTCAGCTCTCTTCTGAACAGCAGTCTTTAGTGGAAACATCATGTTTAAAAAAAATAAAATCACAGATGATCTGGCTGGATAAATGTGTCAAGAAAAACTGTCAGTCCCAGTCCCAATGCTAAACATGAGGACCTGGGGTATGAAGGCAAGCAAATGAAAATAACATTCCTTGATGCCTGTGCTTAGTGTTAAAAAGCAGAACAGAAATAGAAACAGCAGGTATGAGAGGTAATCCCCTATCACAGACCTTCAAAACACGAGAATCAAAACAATTCAGTATCTCTCATTCGTGCTTACCTGAAAGTGAAGAGCAACAGCAGGTTTTGCCATTAAGTTATTAAAATGCTCATGAAATTGTGGAGAGAGAATGTCCTGGGACAAGGTTTCGTATGGATCGAAGGCTTGCTCCTAAATAAAGACAGAGAATTATGTACATACAAGAAGAAAGCATGATATTTCCAGGCCTGTCAGTAACATTCATCCTGTTAATAAGCTAATATACAAGTCAAACTTTTCCAAAGATCCATTTTGCAATAAGAAAATATTCATTAATTCACAAATCTTTTTCTACTTCTTAACCAAGGAATGCTGAAAAAAAGTTGCGTGCAATCTTACCATACTTATCACTAACACAAACTGTTCTGCTGGAACAGTGGGAAATAAGCAAAGTTCTGGCTCTCAGACCACTCACATTTCACCAAGAATGGTTTATCTAACTCCTCTCTGCCAGCAGAAAAAACAACTGGGAAAGGAACGCAGCAAAGTAATGCTTCAGGTGAACTTTGGAGGCTGTCACAAGGAGGCATTGTTGTACCACCATCACTTCAGAATGCTATGCTTAAGGACTGCCTTGTAAACACTCATCTGCACATTTCTCAGGCCATGCAGTGAAGCTGGGAAAGTATCTTGCTTTGGGACAAAGTAACTACACTGAGACTCTTCTGGATTATTAAAGTCCTCTAAAAGGGTTAAAAAAAGAGTAATTAGGGACAAAGCTGTTAGAAATGCATGCATTTGGCTCTCGTGAAACTCTGGTGAGAAGCACAGTAAGAGTAGGTTGAGCACTGTGCCCAAAAGATTACAAGAAAACAAGGGATCTTAATCTAGTTCAAGTACAGTCCCACCAATTCCAAGACAATAAAGTCTGCAAGAAATCGAAACCTCCACAGCATCTAGGTGTAAGATCTCCAGCAAGAACCACTGCATACATCTCACAGCCTGCACAGGACAACTTCAGGAGTTTCAGGCACAGAAAAAGCAAGTCTGCATGGGTCATCTGGCTGTGACTCTGTAACATCAACTACAAGCAGGACAGGATAAAACCTGACTTCACATGAAGCTCTGTAGGAATAATTTATGACTGCCCATAGATCACCTGCTCCAAAGCCTGTCAAGTTGTTCCTGAGTCTGCAGATTCACTGGGCTGAATCACTCATGAATCACGGAGTTATCCTGTACTGATGGCACGATACCTAGAATAAGAACACTTTTCTTTCCATCTCAATGCAGAACTGCTCTTCAGAATGAATGCTGTGGAATTTGAGGGTAGGGAATACCACAAAGGCTACTCTGAACATCAGGTGAAGTCTCAAGTAATGCACATTCCCAGGGCTCAGGGAACTTCCTACCTTACTCCTGGGGCAGCTGTAATTAAATGAGAGGCAAAGAAGGTACTCCCTTTTCACATGCAAATTCCTATCATCACTCCTGACAGACCAACAAGTTCTAGTCATCGCTGTACATTTGCATGGGATTTGATTTTGTGGTGGGGAAGAAAAATTTGGCAGTTCAGCAGCAGCTGATGAGAAATGAGGAGACACCAACTGAACAGGCTGATTTTCTTGATCTGAATCTGAATGCACCTTTACAGACTGTTTTGTGGTACATTCCACTACCTAGAAGCATACAATATGGGAGTCCTATTTGACAGCATCCAAATGAAAGATGGGAAAGATAACACCACACGGTTTCTCTCTGCCATATCAGCCAAGACAAAAAGCCTATCTACATTACCTTAACACAGCACATAGTTCTACACTGGTGTTTACAATCTTCAGGCTCTTTTACTGTAGTGCAGCAAGGTTCCAACTTTTTCACATTGTGGATATCTAAAATAACTCTTATGAAAACACAAACACCAGGATAATGGATTTACAATCCACTGATTACAACTCTGCTTTGTTAGCTGCCTTCTGAAGGACATTTCAGAAGAGGGACAAGGACACTCTGCCCTCAGTCCTGACATTCTGTCAACAACTGAACATCACTCATGAGATTATCTAAGGCAGTAATAAAAAACGGTGGTATCCAGGATTGCAAAAGTTAGTGTCGAGCTAAAAAAACCACACAACAAAGTGAAACAGTTTTACCACCTTATCAGCAAACGTCCACTTCCACTCATGTGTTAGGCACCATGCTTTTGCATTTCTTTCACACCAGGGAAAACTTTTACTTTCCCCATACTTCCTCATCTCAAAAACATCAAAATATTTATGTTGAAACCTTCCAGAGGACTGATGCAGAAAAACAGACAAAGCAGGAAAATTCCAGCTTGCAAGGGCTGCTTGTTTTTAATTATCCTTCCAGATAAGTTGAAGCACCTTTACAATGGCAACACTCAGCAAAGGAGCCTGGCAATGAGACAGGCCAAGCTACACTTTCACATCTGCGTAACAATCCCTTTGACATGTTATGATCATCTTTGTGTGAACACGTGAATTACAAATGTACAGTTGTTAAGTAGATCTATGTAGATTTTAGTTTTGTGCTTATCTGCTTGATACAGCTTCTGTGACAGGTAGAAAAATGCTTTAGTTTACCTACTGAAGAATGGGTAGGGAAGACCTCTATTCAGAACTTATTAAAAGAACAACTTAAATGTGTGTAAGTCGTGACCAAATGTTTACTGAGAAAACAACACTAAAGGATTGGAAAAAAAAATAACCTAATAAACCCCAAATTAGAACATTAAAAGCAAAACAAACCTGAGCCCTTACCTCAGCAAGATCCTCAAAGCAGCTGCCAGCCAGAGGATGAGGGCTGCTCTCATCAGTCATTTCAACAGTATCCTCAATCAATCCCAAAAGCTTCACTGTCAGCTCATGAATATCTGAAATGTTGCTGAATACCACATCAATATCCTGCAAACATAAAACGTATCTTAGTAGAGTTCAGAATCATTTATCTTGCCTATGTAAACAGCAGAGCCTTTTTCAAGAAGCCTGAACCAAGAGAGAAGTGGAGAGGAGACAGGAAGAAAGTTAAATTACATGGCCTCCCCAGCCTGCAGGCTTGTCCGGGCACATCCAGCCTTGCACAATTCTCACCTCAGCAAAAGAAAGCACATCACCCTTCCCAGGAGCAGCAGCAGTCCTGGTACAGTCTGTTCAGAGCTTTGGACAGAAATGCCCTTTTCAGCCACAATTCACAGCTGCTGTTTTCTCCTCTCAGAACACAACAGGAAGGAGGCAATTTAAAGTTGCTCCAAGGTCAGAGCCTCAAAACCACAGGTAAAACTAAAGCCATTACTCGGCTACATTAGCAAAACACTACCTGGGTACCGAGGAGCTGGCTGTTTCCTTTCCCCAGTCCTACTTTTAGACTTCAAATTTACACCCCACAAAGAGACCCAACTATAAAACAACTTGCATTTCTTCTTATGTCCCCTCTGAAACATACTTCTCAAATGCTTCTCTTCTTTTATCCTAACTGCACAGCCACATTGGACCTCCTGCTAGCTCTACACTACAGCAAGCTCTTCAGGGAATCAAACAACCCAAGTCTTTCATATCCATTCCCCAATTACAAAAGACTATTCCTCAGCTCCAAAACATCACTCCCTCCTCCTTCTAGGTTTTTCATTTGAATTTTGCCCCCATATCTGCATAATACTCTGATGTCATATCAGCTACTGAGGCACCTCCACGCTCAGCAGTAATGAAAACATCTGCTGCTGCCTCTTTTTATAATCTTCTGGAACCTTCCAAGAATCCCAGTTCAGGCTATGCTGTGCTGGTCCCCTTCACTTCCCTCCTGTGAAAGGATTCACACATCTCTCATTACAACTACTTCAGCTACAAGAGCTGTGCTTTTCCCTTAGGACTAGCATCCTGAAAATAGAATTTGCCACAAATATAATTTCAGTCAATTATCAAGTACTCCAACCATTTATCACATAGAGATTTCCTTTACAGTCAGTCCTGTGTTAGCGAATCTGGAGCCAAAGGTTGTTTTACTTGTAGTTACTACAGAAAGGGTGCCACGGAGTAGACTTTAAATGTTGCTTCAAGTATTCATCTGCATTCACTGTACATGTAGGTAAACAATTCCTGCGTTAAGCAGAAGTGTAACTATTACCTACATGACCAGGAGGCACCAGTTATTTCTGGGATCCAAGCAGGAATCTCATCCTTAAAGCCTCACTCTGAGAATAGCACTCTGCACACTACTGGTGGCAATTTATTCCTTTTACATCACATGCAGTCAACAGTTGTTATGCACTGACGTACAATAAATCACACTCAGTTTTACCTCCAGTGTGGTTAATGGAAAATTGGTATGTTACAGCTATTAGTGGAGAAACTGGCATTACACATCGATAAACTAGTGAAGGACTTACATTAGGTGTGAACAATTTTCTGTTAGAGAGGAAAGCTTCCCGAAATACTTTTATTATCAGATTCAGCTCCCGGAGATATTGCCTTTCTTCTGCAATTTCATTTCTCACTAGGTCATAATAATTGAGTTCCCCAGAAGAGGAAGGTTCATCTTCACAGAGAGAAACCAGGCCAATGTCATCCTGATCAAACATATCCATCAAAACCTAGCAAAGAAATTTAAAACAATTATATGCAAGCCTGATTTTAACACTTGGCTCTAGCTCAGCTATTAATGTGTTCAGAGAAATCCTTTGAGTTTTTAATACAACACTTTCTGTGATCACTTTCACAAGGGAGTAATATTTAAACTTTGGCAGCAGAAGGTTGGAACAGTTGCCAAAGCCATTTCTCCCTGTATAAGTTAGTATGGTTTCATGCAGAACCAATTTTGAATTCAAGGTGTATTGCCTGGGCTTCGGACAAAACCCTCCTGCTAATGATAAAATTCAACGTTTCCCATATTAACAAAGATGGAAAATTAAGGTCTTTTCTGTATTACAAAGAAGGAGTCAGGTGTCACGACAAAGCAGCATCACGAGGACAGTAACAGCTGAGAAACAGAACACAACTTTTTCTGTCCTTATATTTATTTATAAGAAGTTTCACTAACCCAACAGATGCTCAAGTTAAGGTAAAGTCTTCAACAGTTCTGGCACAAATAAAGAGCAACGGTTCTGTATTTAAGCAAGAATCCCCTCCTGTGTCACTTCAGACATACCCTCCAAAAAACCCCTACTGCCCAGGAGACTGTTACAGTGCCTCTCCTTACCTTATCAGCACACATGGATACTTTAATGTCCTGCTGGGAGATCTCAAAGTGTCGTATATTGAAAACGTAGTTTCCAGCCAGCTTTAAAATGTCAGCTGAGATGTATTCTAAGACAGCCACAATATACAGAGAGACATGGTAATCTACTTTATAACCTAGGACCTCCTACAAATTGAAAAGAAGAGGAAAACCACTATTTATTCTAAAAAGCCATTTGGAATGACATTAATACATCTGGTTTTCTACCAACACTGATATTACTGTAAGTTGTCAACGCAGACAATATGATAGCAGGAGCAAAGGACATCAAAAGGAAATTTCATCAACAGCCTCAAAGCAAATGCTTGCAAACACTTCCCTGTGCTATTTGCCATATTCTGACTAGAGGAACTTCGATACTGGATGTAACATCTATTAAAAAACCAAACAGGCTCTGTACCTACATCCACACACTTCTAATACAGATTTCACAAACAGAAGCCAGTGTTGTCTTACAAAACGCTGTTATCTTTCCTAACTTCTCTTCCCGTCTCATCAACTGTCACAAACTGAGACACTGGCCTAAAAAAATCAGAGTGCAGTTTCATCATTAAAAAAAAAGATCTCCATGGGCACAGTAAGAATAGATGCTATGTGGCCCAAAATCTTGACTGCAAATAAGAAACTCTACATCTGTTATAACTGACATCTAAAACCAGAGATGGTCACACTGCTCACAGCAACAATAACGTCTGTATCTGTTCTTTTGTAACATCACTGTGGATTTGCAGATTTTAAAACGAAGGTATCAGTGATATTTAACAGTAACTGAAAGGACACTGATATACTAGTCTATAGTACACAGGGAACAGGATCTACTTGTTCTCTCCTATTTTGGTTTCTGCAGCATTTTGAAACAAACAAAGCTGTCAAAACAGTGACACTGAAGTGGGTAAGGTATTTCAGTTAGTTTTTAACGTAAATAAAACCCAAACAAACAAGTCCTATTTCAAAGTAGAATAGCATGTTGGATGAATTCAGGGATCTAGATTTATTACACCTACAATGTATTTGTCCTGATCTATGATGACTATTTACTCCTTCTGCCAATATGAGAAACTTACCTATTTTTACACAAATTAAAGAGCTATTTTAAAGGCTGTGCTGGAAGGCAACAGTACAGCTGTGGTGTGTGGTGGGCAGAAGCAGCAGTCACCAATTGGTGTGTTAATTACCTTTAATAAGGGGTGTATTTTGTCCACAGGCAGCAGGAGAGGGTTTCTTCTTTTCCGTTTCTCTATGGCAGACTGCGCATCCGCCATCGCCCATTTGTCTATGGGATGAGGAAACGTCTTCTGGACACGCTCCTGTCCAAACATACAGACACACTGAGATTAACTGCATTAATCAAAGAGAAGTTTAAAAAACAAAACAACAAATTACTTCCCCTGCAGTACGGCTAATTATCCTCCTCCTCAGTGCTTGCAGTGCATTTTCCTAACTACTCTCTCTCCTCACCCAACTCAGCTTTGCTCAGTAACCCCAACCAACCTCCCTGCCCTAACCACGAGGAACTTCCCATCTCCTACAACAGCTCCTGCCCTATTATCTTCAGATCACATGAACTTCAAGAAACTGCTGTTGAGACCATAATATAAACACCAGGAAGTACTCAACAGCTCACAGTCTAAATGAAGAAAACAAGATGTTACTGTTCCTCTTTCATAAAAGGATGGAACTTGTGCTATATCAGATGAAGCTTAGGGCAGGAATAAAAGCAAGCACAGATCTTCATCAACTGCAGCTCTACACACAGCTGGAAGAAGGTTGCCTGTAGCACTTTGTGCTCTGCAAGCCTGCACAGGAGCACCTTCCCTGCTGCACTGTGCAATTTCAGGCCATTTTTATTTGGATTTTATATGGATTCACATTTTCCCACCTGCATAAGAGCAGTTGGGATGACCCCTCTGTAAGAGAAACAACTGCTTTGGGCTGCAGTCCCACACTTTAGCAATCCCACACTGAAGACATGCTAAACCCCAGCCCTGCTCTCCACAAGTTCTCCAAGCTTCCTGCAGCAGCACCTGTGAGCTGGAGGAATCAGTCTAACCCAAACTCTGACAGCTGCTTCTTAAGTGTCTCCGGAAAAACATTCTCTCTAAGTTAAATAGCCAGCGTATAACAAACACAAAAGACAAGTGAGATGTTTCCCAGGATGCTGCAACTGCTGTGTTCCGTTCTGTCTGCAGCAGATTATCTCATTTTACACCCTGAAGCTGTTGCACAGCCCACTACCATACTGTTGCACCGACTCTGATGAGGAAGAGGAGGCATGAGGTCCTCCCAGAGGCAGTTTTCTAGCACCTGCCCACAGCCATCCAACGGGCAGCTCTCTGTGCCAGCTGGCTGTGCCAGGTGAACGTGCTGTGACCTTGCCTGGGCAGCAGCTCGACGCTACAGGCTGCTCTCACTGAAGCCAGCTTTCCTTGAAAGGCTAGCAGGAGAGCACATGTAAAAGGGTACAACGTGGAATTCAGATGTCTTTCAACAAGTCATGTATCACCTGCCCCAGGATTGTGCCACTGTTTTGTTGGGGACCATCTGAAGGGCTTTAACTATTTACAGAAAGTTTATATTTGGGATTTTTGATCCTGATCTTGCAAACGCTTTGGTTCAGTACTGTGCACAAATAGTTCCTTTAACTCCAGGCTGTTGTGTAAACAGCTGCACAATAAACTTCAGAGATCGTAGCTCTCACATCGTCTCTTAATAGCTAAAAACAGCAGAGGAGCAGAGCCAGGAGCCTTCAACTTGCAGCTCCCAGATGCCTGCTGCTCAGCAATTGCACCAACAAACCGTAACAAAACACTCAATTCTACTTTCCCTACTCCAAAAGAGTCAGAATTTACTGACCTACTGAACAATAAAGTCTCAGGGAATATTTTACCACTATTTAGACAGAGCTGTGTTTTTATACTAAAGAACTATTACAGTGCTAAATGTAACAATGGCTTACTACTCACAGCTTTATAATGCCAGGTATGTTTCAAATACAACACAGAGGATTTAGCATCTGCGATGCCCAGAACCACAGCTCTGAGAGCTGCCAGGTTCCTCACAAGGCTGTGAGCACTTCTGCACACAGTAATTTGTGGAGCACATGTATATCTAACAAAAAATTAAGTCAGTTGTACAGAGTACTCAATCATCTCTTAACTCAGAAGCAAAAAACAGTGGAGTTGGTATATAAAACAACCAGTGCCCTCTCGAACTGTCCTGAGTCCTGAAGGGTTTGACCTCCAGCAGCTGGAGAAAGAACACAGAACTTCTCAGCTTCACTTCTATGGTTCAAAATCCAGACTGAAAGCAGTAATGATCCTGAGAGCTATTAGGGGACTATTAAGCTTTATTCAGTCATACTATAATCTTTATGCATCAGTGTTACAAAATACATTAATCATAAACCAAAATTAATAATTAATGAATCGAGTCAATGTTGAATAAAAGGTGATTACTGCACCTAGTAAGGATCTAGAACCCCTCAGGCAATAATTTTGTAAATGTTTATTTCCATGAGGAACATATAGCATAGCAGATGGGGACTTCATTTTGTTTGAAGCTGAAAAATCTTTGACACTGATGCAAAATTAGTACTCTGCAAAGCTATAGTGGATCACAGCTACACGAGAGCACTTCCAACCTCTACCCTGTACACTGAAGCAAGCTCCATGAAAGCTTTCACTTTCTAACTGAGGACACAAAAGCAGACAGCTGCAATAACATATGAGCCTCAGTGAGCTCTAGGAACATACAACTCCACCCCCAAAGCTGTGCAGTCCAGGCCTAACCTTTCATTACAACTTTTTTTTTTCCTGAGTATTAATGTCAAAGAGTAGGAAAAAATATAATATATTACATCTGATCATTCCTTAGACCAAGCTGCACTCACACAGCAGAAAATCCTTCAAAGTACTCTGCATTTCTAAAAACAATGCTGAAAGCAAGAATTTCCACCATTCCTATTCTGATACATGCTATAAGAAAATTCATTTCCAATTAAACTTGCTTTATGAAACTTGAATACTGTTTAATCATTTAGATAAACAGCATTACTAAGCTCTGCTCTTCAGATGCACCTTGCTTTAACTTCAAGCTGCACTGCTCAGCATACCTTTGTTCCTCCCAGTGATTCTGGGAGCAAGCACTTGTTTTTCCAGTAGATCATCTTACCTCTACATCTTGGACAGTGCGTGGCTGGGCAATGCATAGTTTGTTTAACAGCTGAAGTATCAACTCCTCAATGTAGTAGAGGGAATCTTCCTTTGCTGAAAGGTTTGGGTGAACCTGTTGCTGAACCTGCCCAAAAGAATTTGTAAAAATTAGTCTTTTTTAGCACTTCTTTTCAAATGAAAACTGTTTTCCCTTAATGGCTGTGAAATCTCAAACCTAGGCAGATTTCTGCTGAAGATGCATAGAAAGCCATCGCTGCGATTCCACAGCTCACAGAATGAGCAGCACACACTTATTCCTAACCTTACTAATGAGTACTGGGTGACCTGTCAACAGAGGAGCCTGAACACAGCAGGAAAACCAGGGAAGGAGAACTAGCAGTCTAGGAAGGAACTGAATTAAGGCGTTCTTAAACCTATGGCAGTGAAAAGCCACGACAACAGACAAGGGCTGGAACAATTCTTGGTGATGCCTGAGAACCAGAAAACCAAGTAGAGCATGAATCTCTGTCTGAGGTATAAGAAAAGGAGGTACCAAACACATACTGCAGGGCAGGAGACCTATGGAAAAGCATGCAGCAGAATATAAGCCTCCTGACTGCCAAGTGTGGTGTGAGACAAGCAGAGGACCACATCCCTTTAATGCTCAGCAGGATAATGCATGTCTGTCGCTTCAAGGAGGAGAATGACTGCTTCCATTTCCAAGGCTAAGCTAGAGCAGACAACCTGCAACAAGCGACTGCAGCACGTGCCCACACACACAAGCTGAAGGGCTGCAGCAACTCACCTGGTCAAAAATTGTTCTCCCAACAGCATCTGATGTTTGAATGTTTGATGAGCCCAAACAACCACCTTACCCTACAGAAACAGAAAGCCCATCCTCCAGAGTTCATCTATACACTCAGCTTTTGCTGGCAGCCTCTCAGTCAGGAAAGTGCTAACTAGATCTTAAGCTATAGCCAACAGACTTATAAATAGCAAAGTCCAGGGAAATTCCCTACCTTCCCCTAAACAAATTATATGTTAATCGCCTCAAAACAGTAATCTCACATACCCACATTGCCATTCTGTACGTGGTGTCAAGAACAAGACAAACAAACCGCTCAGCTGCTGTGAACGTGGGAGCAGGGCTGGTTATATGGGAGTGGGTAACCCAGGCACCAGGCAGCGTGCTGAGAGGACAGCCAAACGTGTGAGCCCCCACGCCACATCCTGGGACAGATGCCCTCACGTAACTGTGAGGGCTGGATTCTGCATCAGCAGCTCAAGCACCTCCATGACTGGCTACTACTTGAAGAAAAAAATAACCACCAGAAAGCCAAAAACACTCCATGAAAACACTTACTTAAGCCTGCAGGTTTTCAGTAATATAGGAACATCGCACGTTCTTCCTGAACAGGAGAGCTGAATTCACTAAACAATGGAATACCAGGAAGTGCCAAGTTAAGGTCCTGCCTTGCTTGCTTCTCTCTGAAGAGCACTGCTCCAGCATTAGTGACCAGCTAGGAAACGAGCTGCAGCTTTGTACAGAAGGAACCCTTCGAGATGCCCCTCAGTAGCACCAAGAACAAGAGCTACAGGAGGTGAGAAGACACACAATGGCTGTTTGCTGTTTCAGACCACAGCCATCCTCCTCTCACAAGGGCACGTGTTTCAGTGCCACCAAGAAAATGACTTCAGTTCACATCTGAACAGCTCATGTTATATTTCCCTCAGCTTTCTGAGGAGTGTATGAGTCCCTAAAAATGGTGAGGACAAGCAGAGAGCACTCAGCCCTCCCCCAGCTCCGGAGGGATCTCAGCTTCACACAATGAATGCAAACCTAAGTACTGCAGTCACGCTTGCTTTCTTGGCTGGTTCTCTGCCTCCTGGTTGAGGCCACACTCCCTGAGGCCTTGCACTTAAAATGACACTGCCTGCAGCACCACGAGAGATCATCACTGCAGCACTTCCCAGCTTTAAGAGTAGTTTCACCTGAAGCTCCCTAACAGAAAATAATTTCATAACGAGACACCAACACAGAGCTAGTTATGCGAGCCAAGCCCCTGCCATATAAACCAGGTGCTGCTGCATCACAGACAGTACACTTACTCTATACAGAATTCATCTAAACCCCAACTGAAAGATGTGAAAAAACAGAGAAGATGCTTGATGAAACACTGAATGCAGGAAAAAGGAGGAAGGACTGAGGGTGTGTTTCTCACAGGAGGTACAAACACTGATCTCAGGCTCCGAGCACGCTGTCATTAACTGGCACTGAACAACACACCACAGCTAACATGAGAATCCATTTCCATCTGACTTGTAGCTGCTTCCTTTAAGGGTCAAAATACTTAAGACTACAATGCGTTGCAGCCAATAGTCCTGGGAGAACCAGCATATAAGCTTCATTCTGACCCAGAGGAGTTAAGGCACAAAGTCTGAACCTCAATAACATCTGGACTCGCAGAAATTGTTACGTGCTGATATAAAATCAAGGCCCCAAGCATTGCACATGCAACAGCAAAAAGCTGAGAAAAGTCAGGACTGCAAGCAGCTTCCATCCAGGATGCACCACGGGGACAAGCCAGTGATTTGGCCGTGCTAACTACACAGCTTTTTATGTAACACACGTATTTTGGTCATCCAAACACGTTTGGAAAGCTCCAGTTATTCCACAGTGAGAACACGTGCAAAACAAAACACTGCTCAGAAAATAAACAAAGCCTGAAAGCAACCAAACCCAGGACGTGCCTATCGAGTCTGCACAGCAGATACCACCAAAGACATATTCAATTCTGCAAGACCACGCAACATCCCACCTCTCTCACTATATTCCCAATGATGGCACTCGCAGAAAACAGAACTCAGCACTCACTGAAATGTCAGAGCAAGAAAGCTCTCATTTAAAATATGCTGCTGCAAAACCTGTTAGCAAGTAATGTTTCTGGACTTACTACGATGCAGAAATTGCATGCTGAAATTGCAAAGTGCTCATCACAGAAACTGCACGCTCCTCTTTTCCCACAGCCACTGACAGCAGCTTAGCAATGATTTATGTCATCCTCACCTCATAACAACACAGCAACACCAGACCTGGGGACACGTAAAGCTTTGCAGGGCTGTGTAACTGAGGAACATAATGTACAAATTTGGGAGAAAGAGCAGTAATTAGTGCATTCAAGAGAAACATTTACTGTTGTCTTACCACCACTGTCAGTATCTCTATGTGCTGTGTTGGAGCTGATGAGAACATGTCAGTGGCGTGGAAAGCAGCCATGCTGAAAAGACAGTTATTAAAAATGAACTGGACAAGTGTCTCTCTTCCAGTCGGGTTTCTGTTCCCTTTTATCTTGTCTCTTCAGAAGATAACACTGCCCATTAAAAACAGAAAACATCTGCTCCAAAGGCATTTCTAATCCCTCGGTCAGGATGATTTACCGTCACACTCTCCTGAGGAAGAAGGGAACCAGATGTAGCAGCTTAGAGGCCTGCTATGCTTTTATTCACTGAAAAATGACAGCATCAATATTGCAAGTGTAACTACTAGAAAGAAGCACAAAGGTTTCACAACCTGAAGAGACATCCCAAATAAAAACGTGCCACCAACTTCCCAAAAATAGATGCACCAATTTCTATCTCCATTTCCACCACAGCAATTTCTAGATGGCTGCTCCTCAAATCAAACTGTAGTAAATGCTGACAGAGGAACAGTGTGAAGTAGGCTCCCAAGCAAAACAGAGCTTAATAAACAATCTGCTTGCAATTAACCCTGACTCACCTGGTGCCTTTCTACAATGGAGTGATGGCATCAGTGGACAAAGGGCAGCTGATGTCATCTACCTGGGCTCCTGCGAGGCCTCAGATGTGGTCCCACACCACACACCCGCAGCAGTTTGCTGATGACACCCAGCTAAGCAGTGACACAACAGAAGGCAGTGACACAGACAGAGGGACCAGGACAGGCTTCAGAAATGGGTCCGCAGAAGCCTCACGATGTTCAGCAAGGCCAAGAGCAAAGTGCCACACTAGGGTCAGGGCAGTCCCAGCTGTGTGCACAGACCATGAGAAGAACACTGAGAGCTGCCTTGCTGAGAAGGACTTGGAGGGTCTGACCGATGAGAAGCTGGACTTGAACCAGCAGTGTGTTCTTGCAGCCTGGAAGGTGAAGTGCATCCTGGGCTGCACCAACAGAGAGCACAGAGGGGACTGTCCTCCTCTGCTCAGCCCTTGTGAGGCCCCACCTGCATTGCTGCATCCAGGCCTGGACCCCAGCAGAGATATGGGGCTGCAGGAGTGGGTCCAGAGGAGGGCACGAGGATACTCAGAGGTTGGAGCACCTGTCCTGTGCAGACAGACTGAGAGCTGGGGGTGTTCAGCCTGGAGAGAAGAAGGCTCCAGGGAGACCTCACTGCAGCCTTCCAGTACCTAAAGGGAGCTCCTAAATGGAGGAGAATAACTTATCACTATCTGCTTGTGTGATTGGACAAGGGAGAACAGTTCTGAACTAAAAGAGGGGAGTTTTAGCTCATATGTTATGGGGAAAGTCTTCATCCAGAGGGCAGTGAGGCCCTGGCACTACCTAGAGCTGTAGGTACCCCATCCCTGGAGGTGCCTGAGGCCATGGACAGGCTCTGGGCAGCCCGAGCTGGGGGCACCCAGCCCATGCAGGGGTGGGGTTCAGATCCCTCCCACCCCATCCACTCTGTAACACATTTCAGCTTTTACACCACAACCATCTGATTTGATACATGGCCAACAAAATGAGATGCTCACATAACACAGTTACTGTGCTATAAAATCACCATCCAGCTGCCCTACCTTGCACATGCTGCAGGCTGTGACAGGATCACACACAGGGACAGCCCACTCAACTGCCATCCTACAGCACCACCTTAGCACAAATGCTTTATACCCTCAGCTGTCTGACATGACAGAGAAGGACAGGGGTGCAGGGAAGGACAACCCACAGGAGGTGGAGGCAGGTCCTGATCGTGTCCCTTTATGCAAAGGGCCAAGCAGAAATGTGTGTGCTCAAACGTACACAAACACTTGTTTGCATCTTAAAATTAAAACATCTGGATTTCATCCATCCACATAAAATGCCTTAAGCTGAGATGAACCCCAAACGAGCTAGGCACGGCCCTTCACGCCCTTCTCCCAGCAGCAAACAACTTGTGGTTTTTAATTTGTAGGAAGTGTTTCTTAATTGCTGCCAAATAAAACTGTGCTGCTCCAAAACCTACCTACCTTCATACCGTGCCAGTGCCTGAGTAAATTCTCCTCCTACCATTTGCCAATTCCAAAATCTAGTAACAGAAGTAAGCTAAGCAGTATAAGAGCTGGGGGGGTGAAAAAAAAAGCATGGAAAAAAGTAGGATTTAAGCAAAAGAAGCTGTCCCTTTGGTTCCTCACTTATGGTAGGGAATGCTTCTGCAACAACAGAAATCAGCCTACCCACAAATACGGGACCAAACCCAACCTACAGAGATACCTGACCACTGATAGGAAGACGAGAGGTGGAGGAACAAGCCTGCTGCTAACGAAGCAGTGCTCCATGGGGACCTGGCGCTCCTTCCCACACCTCCTCCACCCACCTCCCCAGAATCTGTGCCTCAAGAGTTGTCCAGGTGTGTGTATCCACAGTGATTTCAGTTCAGCATCGCTGTCACTTCACCCACCCACCATTCCCCCAGGCTGATCGTCACAGGGGCTGACAATCTGCAAGAGCAAAGCTCGGCACCACTGCTGCCTGGGAAACAGGGCTACAGAACCGAAACACCGCCTTTAGAAACACGTCTCATCCTCAGCATCTTCCCTCAAAAAGGCCATGGGGCTGGAAAAACCAAAGCACTCAAGAGGAAGAGCAAACCCTACATGTGAACTAAAACAGAACCCCAGACAACACAAAACCTGCCCGGTTTTACTTGCTGCAAGCAGCAGTACAAGTAAACAACAGTGTGAGCAAACAGCTAATGCTGAGCTTTCCTGCTTCAGTGAGTGCCACAGGACTTGTATGCTGCACTGCATTACATTCACTTCCCACTTGCAACGTTTCCAGCACAGCAAAAGAAAAACAGAGCGTGTTTCAGAGTGAGGATATGTAAATCTACCAGCTGGAGGAGCATAAACACATGAAACCACTTCAGCAATTCCAGCATAACGAGGTTCTGAGGCACTCCTGCTAACAACATGGTGATTTAAGTATACTAAAAAGGTATATATTTTAATCAGAGCTGTAGGGGTTGGAGGGGACCTCTAGAGATCATCGAGTCCAACTCCCTGCAAAGCAGCTCCCTACAGCAGGCTGCACAGGCAATGATACCTTGCTGCTTAGTTTGGTTCCCCCCTAAGAAGCCTGCCCCCAGCACACAGCATTTAGCACTCATTTGTCATCAAGTATTCCATATTCCCAACCACCATTTGTCAGCAGCCAAGCTGCACTGCACAGAATTCAGTGCACACACATGGCTTTAGGCATTCTGATAAAAAATGGCCTTAAAACTTGCAGCATGCATAAAGAAAGAGCGTTGAGCTGTTCAAAGCCATGGACTTCAACTGCAAGCAGCAAGGAAACCCTGTGAGCACAGGTAACTGCGCTGACCTGTCAGCCTGCTCCACCTCTTCCCCTACTCCCAAATGAACACTTCTCACACCTCAACATCCGTAACAAAAACTGTTTCTCTGCTTCAGTCAAGCACTCGTTTAAAAATAACTCAAAGAAAGCCTTCCAAGTGGGAAACGGACCGCTACCGCTGACCTTGCCATGAAGCTCAGAAGTTCAGCGTGATCCATGAACAGATGTCTGGCAGGAAAGTTTTCAAGCTCAGCTGCCATCACAAAAGCACACTGCCTTATATCTGGGCCTGCTGACAAGCACAGTCCCAGCTCCATCCAGGATTAACTCACACACTATTTAAAAACCACTGCAGCGCTTTATAAATGCAAAAAGCACCAACCTGCTCTTCTGATGCACAGCTGGATTTCAGCAGAGCAGCTTCCAGCCACCCCATAAATAACAGCAATGCTTTCATTATCGAAGTGTAATCGAAACAATAAGCCTCAAACGTTCAGGTTTAAAAATCCCCAGCGTTTTTGTCAGAGCATCCCACCTTTCAGGCAGGGTTTCCCAGCCACAAGCACTGTCACAATAGCCTGCAGCAGCCGGAACAACGACACCGTTTTGTTTTGACTCACTGATACTGCACGGCCACAAAAAGAAACACACATTCAAGTGGGATTGCCTCATGCTGAAGGCTGGGCACTGCACACAGGGCACTTTCCCAAAGGGAGAAAAGACTGCTATAAGCAACGGCACATTTTAACAAGCAGTCACCGAGGTTGAAAGTTTCTCTTCTCTGGTTAGAAGGAAAGTGCACGGAACGGAGTCCCTGCCCTATTGCTTTTGCCCAAAATCAAACGCACAGAAGTTAGGAGTAGCATTAGTTCTCTGACTTCCACATCACTTTTATTTTGCAACTAAAGACACCACTCAGATTTAATGAAACCCACTGGGGTCAAACTGACAATGCCCCACTTCATGTCTGGATGACAGCAGTTAGCACCTGGGTGACACGGCGTGCTTTAATCACAGGCATCCAACTGCAGCAAGGCAGAGCACCTACTGCCCAACCTCAAGCACGAGATTTGGGTTGGAAGGGGCCCCAAACCCGTGCACGGGCTGGGTGTCCCCAGCTCAGGTTGCCCAGGGCTCCATCCACATCCTCGGGCACCTCCAGGGATGGAGCACCCACAGCTCCGGGCAGCGCCAGAGCCTCACCGCTTCTGCATGAAGGATTTCCCTCTAACATCCAACCCAAATCCCCGCTCTTTTTGCGAAAAGCCTTCCGCCTCGTCCTGCCGCTACCTGTAAGGCACAGCCCTGCTGCGCACCGCTCCCTTTAACTCCAGCCGTAGGAAGGAGCCCAGGAGCGGACGGCCGGGGTCCCTCAGCCACGCAGCCGCGGCTCCGTGCCCCTGACACCGCTCGGCCCCGGGAGCGGCTCCGCCACCGCAGCGCAGCACCAACGGCACAGCACGGAGCCCCCGACGGGAGCGCCCCCGCACTGACCTTGCGCAGGGCGGGCACGAAGAGCCCCCGCCATTTCGGGCCGTTCTCCTCGCCGAAGAACTCGTAGGGCTGCGGCGGCGGCTGCATGGCTGCTGCCGGCCCTCCGCATCGGGCCCACCCGCCCCGCCGCTCCCCGCCGCCCGCGGCGCCCGGGCCGAGGAGGGGGCGCTGAGGGGAAGGAGAAGCCGCCGCCGCCGCCCGTCAGGGCCGGGCCGGGCCACGCTGGGCTCTCCGCCGGCCGCTCGTCATGCGGGGCCGCCGCTCACCCCCCCGCCCGGGCGGCCATCACATCCGGCGCGGGAGGGGGCCGGGCTCCGTGCCGCTCGCCGGGCGCTGACGGGGCGGCGGCTGAGGCGCCGTCGGCCCCGCTCGGTGCGGCCCGCTACCGCCGCCGCCTTCCGCGCGCATGCGCCGCCGCCGGCACGCCGCCCTCTGCCCTGCCGCCGTGGCGCCCCCTGTCGCTCGCGCCGCGCGCAGCGCCCCGGGGAACTGGGGCGGGGGGCGGGAGAGCGAGTACGGGTCCCGGCCCGCGGCTCTGATACCGCTGTCCGGCACCGCCCTTCACCGGCCCCAAACTTAGGGCTGCGAGGTCTTAGAGCGGCGGTGCAAGCCGCTGCACGGAGCGGTGACGCCCTCCTCGCGTTCCCGTATTCCTTCCCTCTTTACTGGAAGCAGCCTTGCCCTGACGGAAGAATCGACCTGAACTGCCGTCCTGGGAAAAGCCGCCGGCGCGTTGCTCAGTAACGTGTCAACAGCAGCCTCGCCCTGCCTCCGGGCAGTTCCTCTCACCCCCCTGGAGAGCGCTGCTTTCAGTCCCTTCCTCCTCCCGAGCGGCCAAACCTTCCGAGCGCACCGCATTCACGGCTCGCGCTTTTCGTAACCCTCTCTTTAGGGCTCCACTGCGAAGGGATGCGCTAAATCAGAAACAGATCAGAAAACACCCCCAGTGCAGCTCCAAGCCCCCACCGCCAGCGCTCCTCCGGGTGGGACATCCCTGCCCCGCAGGCAGCCCGAGGTGACCCCGAAATCGATGCTACCGTGGCACACAACGTGGTGCTGCGAAGGGGCTCGTGTCCCCCAAGGCAGCCATCCAGCGCAGCACTCACGGTTCATCATTTGGGTGCTGCTGCAGGGAGCCAGGAGCTGCACTCAGTGATGAGCATAGGTCACTTCCAACTCGGGACTGTCTGTGATGAGGTCAGCTTTAGCACCATTTCTATCCGCGGTGTCAAAAAGCTGTGCAGTGTTCTCAGATACAAGTGAAGAAAGGTGAGCTCCCTGCACGTTATCCCCTAAAGAAAGGCATGGAGGAACTCCTGTGATGCAGAGCTGCATCCCACCTGTGTCAGATGAGAGTTAGTAACTGCCAGCCAAGCCTTGCTCTGAGTCAGGAGAAATACAAAGACCTTACAGCATGTTTTTTGTTTGGAAAAATACACTCTTTTAATCACAGTAGGCTAAGGCAGGCTGCTTGAGCTATCCAGGTGAATTGGACCCTCTAAAAATATATATACACTCATACATCTTCACACTTCGTGGGCAACACACAAGAGATGCATTAAGTCACTGCTCACAGAATTGCTCCTTTACAAAAGGTTTATGGTGAGCTCAAAAAAAACCACAAACGTCCTGCTGCATAACTTGGAAGCTTCAGTTCTGTGCTACCCTCCAAAAAACCAACTCCTGAGAATAAAATTTGCAGCAGGACGCACGTTAAATGTGCTCAGACTCAGCCTGGTATATGACTGTTACATTCTGATGTTCTTCTGCTGTTAACACACGTTGGGGCCACACCTCGTGTGGGAGGAAGTCGCTTTTGCAATCTTTTTTTGCAGTATTTACTGTTGATAGGCAACACTGCAGGAGGGGAGCGAAGATACGGTTGTGAAGATACAACTGTGCAGAGTTACAGCGTTTGGAACATCTGAATCTTCATCAGGTGCTATTGTGGGCAGGAACTGAGGTGAGAGCTCTTCTTCACAGGGCCACTTATTTGCACACCTGACCTCCTGAGCTCACACACTCCTTCGTGCGTGGCAGGGAACTGCAGAGAGCAACTTAAAAAAAAAAAAAAGCAAGCAAGCACATGGCAAATTGCCTGGTAGCAAACTACCCACAATTATCTGCATTACCCAACATCCTGTGAGCATCTGCTTTAAGAATATGCTCAAGTGCTTCGCCCCCGAGGCCACGTATTTCTTTTTGCAGCAATTATGCAGAACACACTGCGATGCTCAGTTAACTCAGGACTTGTTTAACATCTCGTTATATTTTACAGCATGTTCCTCACGTGGGTTCTCTTTTAGGTGCACCTTTGGAAAAGCTTTGAATGCCAGTGAGAGTGAGCTCCCCTCCTGGCAGCCAGGAGGGAAATGGGAAGCCTTCCTGACTCATCGCTGCCTGGGCTCCAAGGGAAGCAGTATGCAACATGACTCAGTTAAGACAGGTTTCTGTAGCTTCCCTCCCTGTACATTAGCTTTTACAGAGACCATTTCCACTGGGTTGCTCAACATGCTGTACAAAGATAAGCTTCTTTTGTCCTACCGGTATTCAAAGGGTGAAAACGAATGAGGAAAAAAAACCCCAACAACCTAAAGCCACAGAAGCAGTTCCTGATTCATGATGACTTCCCAGATTTAAGATAAATGAGAAAATGACTGTTTCTGCATACATTTCAATTTCAGTTCTATATTAAACTAGAGACAGATAAGATAAAGATGCAATTCAGATTCACAGTTGAAATTGACTTGGATTTGGTAATCTCTTGCCAGGCTTATTTCTCTCTGAAATACTCAACATTTAAGTACACAGCTCTGAATACAGTTTTTGGTGTCCAGTAAAGCCTTTAATTCAGTATCTGCAGAAGAACCCTTAAGCAGGGTTTATCCTTCCATCTCCATTAATTTAACTTAAATTAGGGGTCTGATGACTCCGAGCCAATTTAAAGAGGCAGAGAGACAATGCACAGAACCACACAGTGCCTGTGGTTCTTCAGAGGTGGGCAACCCAACCCCAGGGACTCTTCCTTCCCCACCTACTGCTGGCCTGGTGGGAGAACCTCACCCTGCACCGGGCACCTCTACAGGCTGCTCCCACTGAGCCTGCAGCCCAGCCCTTGCTGTCAGCAGTCCATTTGCTTGCTTCTTGCAGATGGCACTACCAAACCAGGTCTTGGCTGGCACCAAACATCCTTCACTTGGGAAGCTGACAAGCTGTGGGCTGGCAAACATTTCAAGCGTCGTTTTTGTGCTGCACAGCTTATACCAGCAACGTGCTGCCCGTTTCATCATTAAAGGCTGCAGAGTTCAGACAAGCTGCTACACCTACAAGAAGGGTAGAACAGCACTGCACCTGGCAATCGTTCACAATTCAAATCTTCGCTTCACTTCATCAGCAATCATTTCTGCGATGGCGAGGGAGGAGGTGGCAGCAGGAGAAGGGGCATTTCTGACATGAAGAATTCTGCTTCCAATATCTCCGGTGCCACCATCAAACACAAAGTCATCTACCAAATTTCCATCGCTGTCCAACGCTTGAGCTCTCACTCCAGATGGACCCCTGCAAAATAAAGGAGGAGCACACCATCAGAAAGATCAGAAAGAAACTGTTATAACTGTCAACTGAAATATTATAAGGGCTAGAAAAATTATTAGTAATCCCTCTTAGAAAACGTAGAAGATCCAGGAATTAGTGACAACGTTCAAAAACCACAGAAACAAAGGAAAAGACAAGACACTGGTCTGCCTCCTTCTAAATCAAAAAGAGGAATCTTATCTGAAATTAGGTCGACTTTCAAAATTACACAGTTTTATCCATGCTTTGACACATCCTCTCAGAATGCAAATACAATTCTGATCAATTTCTTCACGTAGATATTTTCAAGGTTCAACCTTGAAGACATTCAAGGTCGGGCTGGACAGGGCTCTGAGCACCTCATGGGTGACACAACAGCTCATTGCAGGCTAATGCTGTAGAAGTTTACATCTCATCAGAGTCTCTGTGACCCTCTGGTGGCAAAACCAAAGATACTACACTTCATGGATTATTCAGTCCAGGCAATGTGCTTCCATTCAACAGGCACTAGCTTGCTTGCCCACTTCTGCCATTCTGTTAACACCTCACTGTTTGTTATCACCTTGGCTGGTTACTAGAAAAACCATAAAAGCTAAATAAACAAGAATCAAGAGTACTTTTACTAGAGAACAATCCTCAAGGATTATTTATGTTTCATAAGCTACAAATTCTTCCTATAAGGAAGCTACTCCTTGTGGGGTGTTAGAAGATTTCCCCTTCTCCATTTCAAGTCATTCCTGAAGGCTGTGAACTCTTCAGTTTTCTGAAGTCCAAAAATCAGCTCTGTTCCAATTTTGTGAAGATGCCCAGGGAAAAGTAATGAGAGTTGTGCTTCTGGGGGAGCACAGGGCAGTTCAACACCCTGAGAGGCAGAGTGGGAGGTGTCTCAGCGTGATTAGGACAGAACAAGGGCAGGTAGCCAGGCAGAGGACTTGCTGTATTTTTCCTCACTGTAAGGTTATCCTCCCTCCCAAACACACAATCAAGCCCTTTCTTTTCAAAAGAAAATCCTTTGTTTTGAAATGGTAAGCCTTATCAAACATGAATTCCATGCCAGTGGTATACTGCCTGAGTTCAGTAACTTCTTTTTACCATGCTTGAGCATTGTCTTACACTGCATTTTCTCCCTGCAATTATTTAGACAGTTAAACCTATCCCCAAATATTCTAAATGCCCCAGATTTCCCAACAAGTCTCTGCAGTTCCTTATCATTTCTATACTCCTTGGAATTCATTTTTCGCTGTCCTCACATTATGAAACCAAATAAAATTTTATTGACCCATTCAAACCAAGTCATTATTTGCTCCTATCTGAAGACATAGTACTTTAAAGTACACGTGTAAAACCATCCCTGTTCTCTTCCTCATACAAAACAGAGATGCAAGCACTTCTTAGAATCTTTGCCAGCTCTACTGTATTCCCAGCACTACAGCCTTCCATTTTTCATTAAACAGCTATGCTTTAAAACATATGTTCAGGGACAATTAGCAGGCTTCTCTTCTAAATACAAGGAATTATGCTACATCCCTCCCTTTAGTAGCACCAGTAATAACTCTCTGGCTTTCCCTTCCACTAGCCATTCACTAATTAATTAATTTAGTGTATACTTTCTTTGTGAATTGCAATTATGAAGAATTTTTTTTTCTTTTTTGCCCTCTTCTGTGAATTTCAGCCAATGGAGAGAAAACAAGGTAAAAGAAATATTCCTGAGACACCTTCTCATAGAAAGCATCCATAAGCTTTCATGATCTGGTAGTGCATTTTGTTGGAAGAAAGCTGTAAGCTGCATTTGCTGCTGTTAAAAAACAAAAATAAAGAAGAGATTAAACAAGCCAATGGGAGTTACTAACAAGAAATGTTTTCTTTACCTGAGTACATCATCGACGGTGACCTCTGGAATGAACTTCTGAAGTCCCTTCACCTGTGCACTAAGGAAACAGGCTCTGTACATTTCACTCAGTCCGTATGACAAGTTTCTCAGTACGAGTTTCCATAACCCACTGTAAGGAAAAAAAAAATAACTGAAGGAGGAACAAAACTTCCACGATAAAGCACAGCCACATCACATCACATCTCACAAAGCTGTAGTGCTGCATCTACATCCTGTCTGCATGACATAACTCTGAACTGCAGTCCTTCCTATGTCCAGAATTTTCCTCTGATCCAATCAAATGAGGCAGTGAACTTGCACGCACAAGACAGGACAGCCATACTGCTTGGGCCTTTACTCCACAGTCGATCTGAAAACTTTGTCATACTCCTAAAAACCTCAGCTTTCAGTCAGTGAATCTCGCTATGTCTTTGCAATAGCCTTATCTGCTAGCTTTGTTCTCCTCAAGTCTTCCAACATGAGAATCTACAGACACTGATCAAGATGCTTTCAACTTTTCCCTTTAATAAACTGCACAAAGTTGAGCTCCTTGCCAGAAAGCTGTTCTGCAGTTCCCTGACCTGTTCTGCTGCCTCTTTTTGGATCCCACCCAGAATTTCCACATCATTTTTCCACTTTCATTCCTAAAATTAAGCATTCAGTAAAGGTCTGTCAACCCCTACAGAGAATCAAGATTTCTCTAAGCTTCTAAAGATACTTTGTCCATTTATGCCTGCATTTTTAGCAACGATTCCTAGCTCCTTGGACATGCTCTCTGTTTCCCAGTCTGCCTTTGTGGCTCCTAACACATTTCTTTGCTCTTGGAAGTATTTCAATTCATACTGATGAACTGATAAAGCTCAACATGACAATTCAGGCCAATACGTATTCTCTCTTCCAAGCAGAGATTTAATGCCACTGTCTAGGTTGATTAAAATGCTGCACTCCATTGAACCAAAACCAGTCCTGGAAGAGCTCCATTGGTAGGAACACGGCTCACCAGCACCTTCTGATGCACGGCCACATCCTCATACTTGCTAAGGCATGCCTCAGCAGCTTAAAAAAATCAAATATTAGATTATACCAAGTCAAATATCTTTGAGAAGTCCACTCATATCAGCACAACTGCCTTTAAAAACACCCAAAACTTGGCAGGGTTTCTGACAAGAGTGAGCTTCCACGGAATGACAAGCTGACATTTAATTAAGTGTACTCAGCAGAATAAAAGACAAGATATTACCTGTACAGCACAGCATCTAAAAAGTCTGTAGTGCTGAAGTCAAACAGTTTGTAGCCCTCTCTCTTAAAAGCCAGCACTGCATTAGGACCGAGCCAAACGCTGCCATCCATTCTTGGTGTAAAATGAAATCCCAGGAAAGGGAAGCGAGGATTGGGAACCTAAAGCAGGATGCAACACTTACTGCAGTTATTACACCCAGAGCACTGAAACAGCTACACAGCCACACAAGCCAACATGCTACTCCAAGAAATGTGGGAAATATCTATGAGGAGGACAATTGTATGACAGAGTTATTTAAACATACCAAAAAAGCAGTAAAGGTGTTGTCCTCCCACTAAATGGAAACAATTCATTTGAAATAAAATGTGAACATGAATTCAATATTCCAATTTATTGCCAGTCCCCACAGTAACATTCAAGACAAATAAGCACCTAGTGTCTCCTGAGCTATTTTTTTCTGCTTGTTGATTGTACAGTTGTAGTAGGCAGCTAATTGAAAATGTCAGAGAGAAGGGCTAAGTGAGACTGCATCTCAGATAAAGCAAAACGATCAGCAGAAAAAGAAGTACACCTGTTTTCTCAAGGCATAAATCAACCCACAACAAAACTAATGACACACAAATGCTATTCACCCATAGTAATTACACTACAGTAAAATAAAACGAGGAAAATCTTACCATTCTCGTATAGCTCCAAACAACACACAGTAGGCAAGCCTGATTAATAGTAATAATAAGTATCTGCAGATTCTGTTTTTGTTTGTGAAAGGAACAAAGTGCAATTGTGTGCAAAGGCTGTAACAGAAATAAGCTGCCTACATACAAAGAGTGTAAAACAAGCAGACCTCTCCCCATGCTGGTGCTTCAGTATCTTTAGCTGTTTAGAAAAGGTGCCTACAGAGGTGAGCAGCTTACAGCCTGAAAATAAGCAAGCACTGGATATATCAAAACATATCAAAAGGAAGTGATGACTGAAAAACCACTTCAGCATAGGTTTCTTTTGTGTATTCAGAGTGCTGCTTTTTCTGTTAAAAATACACCTTAAGAGCTTTCTAAGCTTAGTACAACCACTGCACAAATGACTTCTATTTCTGGTAAGGTGACAGAATGAGCTTGAAGCAGTCTTCTAGACTTATCAGCATGCTTGGCCCTAACAGAAGGGTACAAGCTACCACACAGCCATGGCACAAAGCTGGAAGGTACCCTCCCATCCCAGCCAGTTCCTCCCTCCTACCCCAAGGCGAGATCCTACATCACTTCCAGGTGACAGGAGGTCAGACAAGCACCTATGCTAGACTGGAAAGCTTCTCCATTTCCTGCCATGTCTATTTTTTTTCTACCTGTTCCTTAAGAATCATCAAAAACAAGCTGCCCTGCCAGAAAGCAAATGGTTCTAATTTCACGTTGTGCATCACTTCAGCCCAACAGAAATAACAGTGTAATACTGCCCTGTAAAAAAACTACTGTCTGTAGTTTTAGCATTTCCCAGAACACGTAGGAGAGAATACATACTGGATAAATGTTTCCTTTAACCATATAGCACTTCTCAGGTTTTAGCACCAAGTAATCTCCACGGAAGGGTACAATGCGAGGTTCAGGGCTGCAACCACTGATTTCAGACAGGCGGTCTGAGTAAAGTCCTGCACAGGTCACTATGTGCTGGCAGTAGATTTCCTCACCCTGGGTGGGATTAATAAAAAAAAGAAAGGTAAAACCATCACCAATCACCATTAAAAATCCAACATATCTATCAGACCTATAACAGACCTATCACCCTAAAGCCTTGGAAAATCTAGTTAAAAATCAGAAAGGAAACCAACTATGTTTTAAAAAGCAGGCAGAAGCAGGCAGAAGTTTCATTCAGTTCTTGATAATATTCTCCTTTTCCCTGGAGATCTATCCTAAAATGACAATTCACGGGACAGGTAAGACTGGAAGAATCTTTATAGAAGAGAATGGAAAAAAAAAAACAAAACCAAGAATTGCCACCAACTCTCAAACCACTTTCAGGTTCATTACACAAACGTGCTTGTTGTAGAGAGCAAAGTCCCTCCTTTTCCAGCAAACCATGCATCTCCCTTTGGCACTCCCTCATTTTTTCTGCATCCTACGTTAACCACGGGGAATCTAACAGAGTTTGGAAGTTACTTTTTAATGACAGTGGGGAAATAGATAAAAAAGCAGCAATGCTAACTTCAAACACTATTTGCAGCGGGGTAGGGGAGGTGTTCTTTATGCACGTGTTGTTTATTTTTTTTCCCCTCTCTCTCCAAGGGAAAGTTCAGGTATTCACTCCTGAATATAAAAAGGTTACAAGTACATTTCCTGAGCAGCAAGAACAGGAATGACCTCAGTGTATGTACCTGTTTTACTGAATGACCTTGTGGCTTTAGGGTAATAAAACGATTATATTTGCCTACTTATCTTTTTTTATAGATGCTAAAGATTGAGAACAAACATGAGAATGCGTTTCTCTCCTAATAAGTAAGTAATAAAAGGAGTCCATGGAAACAAGAAATGAAGGAGTGTGCAAACAAGGAAGATAAGGAGCAGATACTGTCAGACAGCAGAAAGTCATACTTTCATTATTATTCCCAGCATACAGTAAACTCTGGACATATTCATATGCTTTGCTATCAGCTGACTGCAGTCATTTTGTAACAGCAGTCCTAGGTGACAATGCACATGTTACAGAACAGCAGCTTTTTAACTTGTTAGAGGTTGATTAACACACTAGGACTCAACAGAAATTCTTAAGAAAAGGAAAAATGGCTTCCTACAAAGACATTAAATCTTGAGTTTATTTCTTACCTTAGCGCTCCTAACAATCACTGGGTACCTCAGTCCTGTAATAGAATTAGACAGAAGAAGTTAATAGGATACACAACAGAAAATGAACAGAACTAGCCACCCGTTGCAATGAAGGATTCTCAGAATCATCACAGAGCATCCCAAGTTGGAAGTGACCCACACAGGTCATTGAATCCAACACCTGGCTCCACACAGCACCACCCAAACCCTATGGCAGGGCAATGTCCCAATGCTCCCTGAGCTCCAGCAGCTCGGGGTTGTGCCCACTGCCCCAGGGAGCTGTACCATGGCCACTGCCCTCCAGAGCAGAACCTTCCCCTCATCCCCACCTGGTCCTCCCCTGACACAGCTCCATGTGTTCCCTCAGGCCCTGTCACTGTCACATAGAGCAGAACTCAGCACCACCCCTCCTGCTCCCTGTGGGGAGCTGTAGACCACCATGAGGTCTCCCATCATTAAACAATCAATTGGTGATTGCTAGGATCTCTCTGCAAGGCCTCTCTACCCTTGAGGGATCAATAGCTCCTCCCAGTTTAGTGTCATCTGCAGACTTAGTATACCTTCAAGTCCTGCATCCAAGTCACTGATGAAGCATTAAAGAGAACTGGCTTTAAAATGGAGCCCTGTGGAATCCCTGTACTGGTTGTCTGCCAGCCTGATGTAACCCCATTTAGTATGAAATTTGACATCGACCCATCAGCCAACTGTTCAGCCCTTGCATTTTGTTTTTGCCTAGCTGTATGCTGGATACTCTATCCAGAGGATAGTGTGAGAAACAATATCAAAAGCTTTGCTAACATAAAAAAAATAATGTATGAGTTTCTCTTGGTCAACCAGGCCAGTAACAGGAAATTCAGCCCATGAACAGGACTTCCCCCTTGTTAGTGGTGACCAATGACTACGCTGTCTTTCAAGTGTCTTTAATAACTCTCAGCATAATCTTCATATCTTTACCAGGCACTGAAGCAAGGCTGGCAGGTCTGCAGTTACCAGGGTCTTCCACTGGCAGGCTACAGAAAAGCTACCCTTGGACATATGGTTGGTGATAATGATATTTATAAATTAAAAGCTTTTTCACTATGCTTTCATAATCTGCACTCTGTGTATCACTCCAGATCCAACCCATCCTCCACGATAAAGAAAGAACACTCTCACAAAGCACACAAATGCAATATTCACCTACATCAGATTTTAACAGGAGAGAACAACCTATTTCCCTTTATTTTACTGCCATTTTCATGCATGAAGTATTTCAACTGAAGGGTGACCTGCTGGGGAAAAACAGTGAGCTTGCTGAATACTCTCACTAACATCATTTTGCCTTTTGTCTAAACACATCACTAGCAGACAGCAAGGCTTGGAAATGTGATTTCAGTTGACACAAACATGTTTCAAACAAAATCTTTTTCAGGACTGTAGTTAACAGAAGGCAAAAACTACCTTACCATCTTCACTTCCTGACGAACTTTCTTTAGCCATCTCCATGTCTGTAACTTCAAAATCAGTCACGATTGTCCCACCTGCTTCCTGGAAGTCTTCAGCATAGGATTGAGCCACTTGTTTGAAATCCACAATGCCAGTATATGGGGAATCGAGGGCCATCAGACCCTGAAATGGCATTAAGATATACACACACACACAAACCATCAGTGAAAGTGGCATGCACACTTTGGTCTTTGATACAGATATATTCAATATATTTCCTCTGGAATAATGCACACTGTCACTGAGAAGGGAGTTCTGCTCTCCCCATCCCTGGCTGCTTGTCCCTTGCCTCTCCACATGCCAGCTCCCGTAGCAGTGTTTTGTATTTCCTGACAACTAATTAAGTGAAAACTAAATGACAGTGAAACTACAGCGTGAACAGCTATTCATGATGGAATGCTTAATGATAAAACAAGTTACATAACTCTGACTTCAGTTAATACATATTTATTTTTCACCATGCAACTGCACCTACGAACGGTCACTGAGGAGTTCAAACTGATGCAGGGCTGTCAGTGGTGCCTCCTGTGGGACTAAAAGATGCATTCCAAACTGGTCTCAACCCCCACTGCACTACACATTGGAGAAAAAACTATCTTTGGAGAAAAAAGTATCTTCTGAGTTAGAAAACAGCCTATACTCACCCTAGCAGAAAGTACAACTTCAGAGTATAAGGAGGATTTGTAATGTCTCTCAGCCATTTTACTAGTTGTTTTTGTTTTAATATAAACAAGTCTCAATCTCTCATACAATTTTTATCATGGTGGATGGCACAATAGTCAAAATATTCAGTTCCAGTACAAAACAGGGATCAGAGGATTGCTTTATCTCAAAGAGATGCTTCAACTGTGAACACAGTGAAGACAGACAGTTAGACACCACAATAATAAGAGCCATCTGCAAGCCCAAGATGAGCAGAGTGGTTGGTGAGAGGGCACCTGGAACAAAACCTTCCCTTCTACTTGACATACAGGGCAATGTACAGGAAGACCACTCAAGTCCCACTTCTTTAGGAGGAAGGGATTCAGCTCAGGAAACCAAAGCAAGTGCAGGAAGACTAAGTCCAGTCATCAGAAGAAGTAAATGCTCAGCTGAGTCTTGATGGCATATCAGGAAACTTTCAAAGAGTGGATACAAAATGAAAAAGACAAAAAATTGGTGGAAGGGAATCTTTTTAATATGTACCTACAGCCACTTGAAAGCAGAGAGTCACACAGCTACATTGAGAGCAAGCTGCCAGATGAAACTGTAGGGGGAATCACATCCACATTCCCTTCCATCAACAACAAATCAAACAGTAACAACTTTGTATTCCACAAACTACTCACATTTCTACTGCTGTCAAAATAAACAAGCTGAGAAGTGCCAGCACATGTATAGGAAACAACTCCATCAAAATTGGCTTGATACCAATCTGTATTTGCAAATGAAAAGAAAATTTCATTGCTGCACTATCCAATTTGACATAAGCTATGTAATTTTAGAGGGAAGGAACAGAACTGTCACAGTATAAACTCAAAGGCTGCAGTTCTGAACTGGGCAAAGGAAAATCTGCCAGTCAACAACACAAACATACAAGCAGGCTCCTGCAAGTAGAAGGGGAAACAAATTTTAAAAATCAGTAATTCATATTAGGGAAAAATTGTGGTGGTTTTGTTTCTTTTTTTTATCCCCCCCCCCCCCCCCGAGCAATTACATACACCAGAGAAGATATTTATGCGTTAAGCTGAGCAAAGGTTGAACAACTTGTAGGCCCTGACTATTTGCCTACAGATTCAGTCCCACAGAAGGACTACAGAGTCATTCTAGGGTCACTTTAACAGAAATCATTCTGATTTCTCTGATAGGTTATTAATTACCTTTGATAGGGATATTAATTACCTGCTCCCCATTTCACAAATGCTGGCCCTCATGACACAGCCAGTGTTTTGTTTGCCATTAGTGCAGCAGCAGCTCTTTATGACTGCAGCACACAGAGAACTGAAGAACAAGCAGGTAGAGCAGAAGTCAAAATACCTTCAACATAAGAGATTCTGCAGGATCACCTTATGCTATGATAGACCTGATCTGAATTCCATGCAATGACAAATACACATGAAGAACTGGCCTCAGCTAAGTCCCAGAAATGAATGGATATGTACTTTTGTGTTGGCAATTCTATTTCTTCTAGGCTTTCATGCTCTTTGGAACTTGTCACTCGTGCAAATCCCCTCAAAGCAGAAACATACTTACATTAAATTCAAAAATATCATCACCCGAAAAGCTGAGATCTTGCATGACAGTTAAATATACGAAAATCCCTTACCCTGCAGAAGGGTTCTTTTGCCTGTATCTCTTTTGCTCCAATCAATTTCAGACCCTGGACGTTGTTCTGCAGTCCTCTTTCATACAGAGCTTTGAGTCTTGGAATTTCACCTTGTTCAACAGCTACAACTAGCTTCAGAAAAGATAACAAAGCACACTAGTGAGCAAAATACACAAAGCCCTTTCAGGCCTGGCACCAAACCCAAGTTACGAGCAAGGAACAGTGAGAGCCAACAGTGAATTACAACGCAAAGGGGAAAAAAATATGGTTTGCACCACTACTGACACAAGTCAGTAAATACCATCCACAACACAGTAAAGAAACTGAAAAACAAATGTTAATGTATAGGTTCAGCAACTATCCATGGAAAATATTTGCTAAAAGCATTATGGGACCACAAACCTGAAAGAAGATTATGATTTTAAAGAGTCACTGGGACACTTCCAAAGAGACAAAATTGAACTGAGCCCCAAGATGTACAAATCTCAAAACTGTCTTGGTATCAGAGTGAAGGATGTGCTCTGACACCACATCTAAACCAAAGTGCACCAGCCTTTCTTCATTTGAGCATGTTGTCAGATCACAACTACTGCAAGAGATTTATTCAGGCTGTGAACTGTCTGCACCAAGGAAGCAAATCTGCAGAGACAACACTACCTGCAGGCCCAGCTCAGCTCTTGGAACACTGGCACCTTTGTACTACAGGACATGAAGTTATCAAAGCCAGGGGCTGCTTTATTTAAAATCGGCTGTAAAGTCATCGTCTCCCCTGGAATACATACTGCTGAGGAAGGTAATGTACAAAGACACACTCAGTGTCAGCAAAGGACTAAGGACTCCGCTGGGCGAGTGGTAGTCCTCCCCAAGCACCCCTCTCCGTGCTCTGAGCTGGCTTCTAACTCCGGGTGTAGGGCTGCACAAAGCCACACTGCCACCTTGTGACCAGTGTCACAGCTTAGGGAGCACCAGCGTGAGCACAGCACTGCGTGAGGCAAACGAAGGATCCACCCTGCTCTGCCACATCGAGGGTATCTCTGCTCCGCGTCCCAGATCTGGAAGAGATCTGCACCCAGCTTGCAGCTGATGCCGAGAAAAAGCCACTGAGCCAAGGTCTGCATTTTTAAGAGAAAGGTCTTCGTTGCCCAAGACATTTCTGAGTGACCCAGGAAGGGGAAAACAGGTAAGTGAGGAAGTCAAGTGGCGGCTTAAAGTGGCTCGAGGTGGTTTAGATACCTCACAGAGGTGACAGTTACAAACTGCAGAGGGACCTTCCGAGGTGAACAAGAGGTGAACAAAATAGTTGATGAAATTCAGCACAGCTAAGTGTGAAATGATGTTCACAGAATGAGAAGTTTTGGCGTCTGGCACAAAATGACAGGCTTCAAGTTCAAAGTTATTGCTCAGGACCAAGATCTTGGAGTTAGCACAGACAGTCCTATGAAGACATCAGCTCTATGTCTTACGACAGTAAAATTGCCCCAGATTGTGTATTGGGAACTATTAGGAAAGGGGTACAGAGCAGTAATAGAGAACTGCACTATTTCACTGCAAAAATCCAGAGTCTGACCACACCCTGAATGCTGGAGCTCATCTTGTGTCAAAGACGCATAAAACGACAAATGGTTCACAGAACAAAGATGGGAGTAACAAGATTCATGAAACAGCTTCTCTAGCAGCAGTGACTAAGCAGGGTAAGAGTCACCAGCTGCAAGATCTGACTTATGGGGAGGAGGAAATACAAAATTGTGCATGACTGGGAGAGTGTGAGCACAGACTAATTGTTCACCACGTCTTCCAATTAAAGGGCCAACGGGCATCAGATGAAGCCTGGTTTCAAAACAAAAAGAGGTAGCTGGGCACGGGCTTCAAAACATAAAGAGGTAGCTGGGCACGGGCTTCTGCAATGAGTTGCTGATCTCTGAAGCTGCTTTTAATTGGAAAACACTTGGACAGGAAATCCATTGAATTACCATGGACAGACTAGACACAGCTCAGAGTACAACTGTGAACCTGAGTAGAAAGCATGTGGAATCTGGAAGAATTAGCAGATTTGCCTGCCTTCTTCTCATTCCTTCCTTGGTCTTTGTAGACACTTCCAGACACAGGCTGCACAGATCCTGATCTGAATCAGTATAGCCATGCTCCTGTCCTCAGCACCTGTTGTATTACCTGGATGCAATATGACATACATGCACATTGCCGGGTCACATCTGAAGCTGTATTCAAGTCAGTGAGCTGCCTCTGAGCCTATTATTCCAAGACGCACACTGAGAACCTTTGTGCTTCTTGGAATTAGCAGCTCTGCATGGGTTCCCTCTGTGACAGTTTGCTTCCACTGTTACCTGCGCTGATTCAGCTCAGGCCCCAGATAAGGAGAATTATTGCTTTGGGTCAGTGAAGGGACTGACCTGGGTAGCTGAAAACAAAAAGATGCCTTTGTCTGGAAGAGAAGAGTAGTTTCTGGAAGAGTAGTTTCTTGGGAGAAACTACCATAGCCAGGCATATGCTATACACTGTAATATACATTATACAGTTAACAGTTTGCAAAGGTAAAAGCACACAGTAGTTCCCATACCTTCCCACACTGTTTATATGGTATTCCCTTTCGGTCACAGTACTCATAGCAGAGAGCTGCACCCTGCACACACAGCTTGGCTTTCAGGGATCCAGGAGTGTAGTAAATGCCGCTGTGAATTACACCACTGTTATGTCCGCTCTGGTGATGAGCTAAAGAGAAAGAAAAATACACCATTAAAATACACTACTAGAATTGATTAATTCAGCTGTCAAAGTGTGCTATTGGAGGTCCTGCCCTAAATCAGTGTTATTGCAGGACATGCTGAAATAACGTAACCTCACAGCACGCACAGTTCTGCCCCAAGTTTCAAAAGGTTACAAAAATACAGCCCTACCAATGCTTGGTTAATAACAAACCATGACAGCTTGAAACCTGCTGAAACAACATCTGGGGGTGGCAAGTTTTTCCTCCAGGAGCTACAGTCTATCCAAGCTTTCCGTGTGCTACAACTAATATTAAGAAACTCAGATTTTAAAGTGAAATGCACCCTTGAAGGCCTCACATAACACAGTGTGACAGTCAGCTGTTTTGGGCACATGGGGTCCAGAAGGCTTTTTGTGTTCTTGCAAGCTGCACTAGCTTGCTGTTTAACTTCTTCAGCTTACTGAGTCACTTTGCAACCAGGCAGCACAGAGGTGAAAACCATCAATACCGTTTTTATTGAAGGGATCAGGCACGTACTCCCTCACAAGGTATAGAGTCACCGAGTTGGAAGGGACCATTAAAAACGCCAGGTCCAGCTCCTCTGCAGTCTGTTCTCCTCTTTGGGGACCCCCAAAGACCGCTTCCCAACACCGCCGTAGCAGTGCCCGTACCTAGCTCCTTCTCCTTCTCCAGCACGGCCAAGCGGAGCGCGGGGTGCCTCAGGACGAGCTGCCGAGCGGCGGCCAGCCCCACGATCCCCGCGCCGACCACCGCCACGTCGAAGGTGCTACAAAAGCAAAGGGCGCCGGAATGAGCGCAGCCAGCGGAACGCGACCCGACGCGGTGCGGCCGTCCCCGAGATCCCCATCCCGGCCCTGAGGGAGCGCGGCGGCCGCGGCCTCACCTGCGCTGCCGGCGCTGGGCCCTCCACAGCGCCGCGGCCACAGAGCCGCCACAGCGCCGCCCGAGCAGCGCCGCCATGTTGGGGGCGGCACGGGCAGCGGCGGGGGGGGGAAATCGCCCGCCTTTGCCCTCTGCCCTTCTCTCCGCTCGGATCTTCGGGATGCTGTTGGGTAGAGCCGCGCTGCCGGCGCGCTGCCTGAGCGAGCGGCTATCCCCGGGTGCCCGCAGACGCTTCTGGGGCTGGCTGAACGCCGTGTTCAACAAGTAAGAGGCGCCGCAGCACGCAGCGGGCTGGCGGCGGGGCGGGCCCGGCGCGTTTCCCCTCAGTGGCGGGCATTCCTGGGCTCGCGTGCCGCTGGGGTAGCGTCGTGCCTCGAGCAGCGCCGAGGAGGGCTGTGCTCCGGCCCTCCGTGCCGGCCCTGTGCCCTTCACTGGGTCGGAAGAACATCCATCCGCCTTTCAACATGGCTGTGCTGGGAGTTTGCCCTAAGTGCCCTCCTTTGTGTCTCTGTCCTGACCCTAACCAGCCCGTGGCTAATAGTTCTGCCGTGTCTTCTAGCTCAGCTTTGCACGGTGCACAGGCAAAACAAGTCCTCCTCCAGCTCTGCTTCTGCCTTCATTCGACACCGTCCTGAGAAGCACAGCGTGTTTCAGAGTGGATCCGATGGCTGAAGCATGACTTTTGAGCACTGTAACTCCTGAGGAAAAAGCCCTCAGGAATGGCATGCATGTCGAGGTGTTAGAAGGCTTAATACATGCCAAGTCAACTTGCATTCATATCCTTTCATCAACAAAGGCAATATTAAAAGAGCAAACAACACACAATAAAACCCAGTGCCACACTGCTTGGTGATAGGTGGACAGTTGGACTGGATGATCTTGTAGATCCTCTCCAACCTTGGTGATTCTATGATTAAGAGATGATCCAAACATCTAAACACATCAGGAAGTCATATTCTTAGTTGTCCAATGGCTGATCATGCACATAGCTATGTATTTCTTGTGTAAAATCATTATTATAAAGGTTACCTGTGCAGCCTGCTGTAGGGAGCCTGCTTTGCAGGAGGGTTGGACTCGATAAACTCTAGAGGTCCTTTCAATCTACAATCCTACAATTCTGTGATAATAAATCTGCCACCTTGTGAGAAACATAAATGCTCTTTTCTGGCTTTGCAGAGTGGACTATGAGCGCATACAGGCTGTTGGGCCCGACAGGGCAGCTTCAGAGTGGCTGCTGAGGTGTGGTGCGTTGGTGCGTTATCAAGGCTACGAGAAATGGCAGCAGGACTACAATGGCCTCCCGACAGGGCCCCTAGGGAAATACAAGATAGAAGCAATCAATGCCACTGAATCTTGCATCATGTACAGAGGATTTGACTACTTGGGTAAGATAGACACACCAAGTCAAATAATGTAGTTCTTGTAGTACCTAAAAATATTATTAACTGGGTGGTTTCCTCATTCTGTAGTAAGACATAGGGAAATCTGCTTAGCTGGTTGGTTGGTTTCCTTAAAATGGCCCTACAAAGATTCAGCAGTTCTAAGATTTTGCTGGAGGTGTTCTGGGAAGCGGGAAGAAGGTCCTCAGCTTTTACTTGGAGTGGCAGTAGCACTAAGGAAGTGCAGCAAAGATTGGCTGTTCAGTTTAATTCATTTTTAAGAGGTTGGTTTAAAAGAAAAATGATATTTAAAATAGTGCCTTACACCACCAAGAGATGTTTCTGGTGGCTGTGAAGCCATAATAGTGCTTGTTCTCCAAGCATTTATGATATCTTCAAAGTAGGTAAAAAAAAAGTGTGCATCCAGTTTCTTATAAAAGAAGATTGAGAAGTGCTTCAGGTTTTCTTTACGTAACAGAAACCAGAGTGAGGATTAGTTCATTACTGCATTCCTAATTCAGAATTATTTTATCATTCTTTATCACCTAAACGTGCAGAGTTTTGTTGTTTCTTACCTGTGCCAGAGCTTTAAGAATACCACCAAAAAGATGCAAATGGTAGGTTGGTCATCATTTGAAGTCCCATAAAGAGGGCTTTGGACATTCGTGGTGCATTATGTCCCTCCTGCATGGGAGGTTGCTGTGTTACAGCATTTGCAAGGGAGAATTTAACAGCCAATACTGGTTGTTGTTGGTTCTCTGAAGCCAATATTCCTTTTTGTCTTTTCAGATGGTCTTGAACATGTTAGTGAAATCAAGCTGCAGAAGTGTATTTATATACAGGATGAGTGCCTGCAGAGGATCAGCGAGATTAAGAACCTACAGAAAAGTCTCCTGCAGCTGAAGATCATTTCCTGTGGGAATGTCACAGATAAGGGTGTCATTGCACTTCACAAGCTGACGTACGTGAACTGCTGAGCTCTTCTGTACCAGCCCACAGTGCTGGGAGTAGGTTGCTTGGGAATGCTGAAGTCTGGCTGTTTTCTGGTCTGTTCAGACGTGGGGCTGTGGGATAGCTGGCTTTGAGGAACTGACCTGAATAAAACCTGGGAGGGTGGGGCCCTGCCATTACAGGGAATATTTCTTCATGTGTGGTTGAAGACAGTGGTGTGGGTAGCCCTGAAATGACCATGTGAATTAATATGTACGTGTTAATCAGCCTCTTAAGGTTGGTATCAGGTACTTAATGCAGCACTGAAGCTCACAGCTGAGAAAGCCAGAATCCTCTGTTGCAGTGTGTGAATCTCAAAGTTGTGCTTCCACCCTTGGAGCTGAGTGCAGCACATTCCCCCCTTCCACCTGAAGTTACTCAAGCAGTGTTGGTTACTGCACAAATTAGAGCATTACGTGCACTCTGCCAACAAACAACCTTTGCAGGAGCAATAGAAATGAGTAGATGCAGCTTCTTCTCACGTGAGCACACTAGGATGGTTCTGCTTGAGAATAAGTAACTACTGATGAGCACAGCTTCTACAGCCCTCTGTGCTGCAGGTGCTTTTCAGGGCAGGTTTTCATGGTGTCTTTTGTTATCATCTTTCTGCATCTTACACTGTTTCCTGTCAGCTGGTTATCTTATACTCTCTGTAGCCTTAGAGGTCTCAGGAGTTCCCTCTTGCAGTGTTTGGCCATAGGAAGAGGTATGGATTGGACACAGCACTCCCTTATAGCTCTGAAGCACATTGTGTGTGCTTTATGGAATAATGGACTTAAAAGTGGAATGGGACTGTGCAGTGTTACACAGTTACATCTACCTACAAGTGGGTGATGTGAATAATTGGGTTTCATCCCACAGAAAGCTATTATTAAGGACTTTTATCAGCTAAAAACTTAAAGCACTCCATTTAGAAAAAAATCTTTCGTGAGGATCAGTAGCCTTTAAAATACTCAAAATTGCTACAGTAAAATTGTCCTCTGCCTGATATCTGAGTCAGCAGTTAAACAGTAGTTGCTGACTTTTCTTTTTATGTATTTATAGGAACCTTGAATATTTGTATCTGAGTGACCTTCCTGGAATAAGACAGAAAGAAACTACTGCTCGTATCCTTCAGCAGGCACTGCCAAACCTAGAGCTGGAGCTGGATCTAGACTAAATGCAACTCCACGTGATTGAGGGGTATTTGATTTCATACTATTTATCACATGTTGCATAAATTAAGCTGTGGGTGCTGCTGTATTTACAGGTATCGAAATAAACCCAGATCTCTCAATCCAGCCTTAAGAACAGCATGCAGTCTTTTGACAAATTATGCAATTAAATTTCATTAAACTGTATGGTGAGCCAACAGGATTCTTTGTGTAGCAGTAGGCTTTATAAGAAGTCGTAAATGTTTAAGTCAGTATTGCACAAAAGTTCTTGTGTAGAATGTCAGTGAAAAGAATGTCAGCACTGTGATGCAGCAGTGCTGCACAGCTCTAGACCTGTCTGCTTTCTGTTGGAAGGTGTCACCTGGTCACTGAGTGAGGATTCTATCAAATACCTTATGGGGTTCACGCTTTGATTGGTGAAGTCTTTCTTTGTTTCCAGTGGGCTGAGCTACAGACAAGCAGTCTATCCTCGTGAAATCTGAGCTGATGAACTGACTGTTTGGATTTGTGGAGAAGTAGGCTCCCCTTGTTAAGCCCTTGCACACGTTTTTGCCATACACTCACATGGGCTAAATCTTTGTACCTCTTTACTTGCAACCATATCACTACTGCTAAGTAAGAGAATCATCCACCCTCAGGAAGCATACATCCTTTTTAGTTGGATCTCGAGCTCTGGTGGTGGTGGAAAGATGGGAGGTGATGATTCCAAGAAAGCAGCTTCCATAGTAATGCCTCAGGAATGGCTACCATGCCAAAGCTGAGAGCCTCTTATCCCCAACTGCCACCTTATCCTCTGAACTAAATGATGCCGAGCACTGACAGGGATAATGTTTTTGTACTAGCTGCATCTCAGTGCTGATAGCTCCTAGCACAGAGCAGGCAGGAGCGATGCCAAGGGAAGCTCCCTCCAGCCTGCACTGGCCAGGGCCACATCCAGGAGCTGACTGCTAGGCTGTTCTCAGCTGCACTTGGTTGTGGGTACTTAGCAAGTACACAGAACTAGATGACTTAGCCATACAGCAGGGCCAAAGCATTTTAAGTGCAATCAGAACCACCCAACAAGGTCTGAGATTAAAATATAATATGAAGTACAATATAATATGAAGGCAGGTATGCTCACTAAGGATGGGGCTTGTTTCACTGAAATTGCTCTTACTGTTGCTGAACATGTAACAGAACTGGGAAAAGGAAACATTTTTTGCTCTAATTTTCCAGTAGGAAGGGGCAGTATCTCGACCATTTTTAAAACCTTACATGGTAAAACACATCCTGTAAATTGGAAAAACAAGCTACATTTCTTTTATTAAAAGTTAACAGAGTATTTCATTCTGAAATTACACAAAATCCAAGATGTGTTCTACTCCACAGACTTAGGTAGAATTTCTGCCCGTGTCTGGCTACTGTTATAAATTATACTGTTGCATTGTTTTTGATAAAAACAATTTCTGTAACACTACAGGCGAGTGACTTCATTCCTGTCAAAACCAGCAAATATAAATAACTTCATAACGCAAGGGAGAAACAGACAGGAGAAGCTCTGGAAAGGCCATAGAGAAAAAGCAGTCTGCAGTAATTTCATTCTCCTGTTCACAGTACCTGTGGAGCCTTCCAGTAAGTCAGGTTAATGCCTGTACTTGTAATACTTGATGCTGTATAACTGCAGTACCCAAGACAGACATGCCTTTAAAACACTGCTATTTCAGCAGGTTTATAATTAGCCACACACACACAGATACACACATCTGTCTTCCACTCACAAAGGCAATAGGTTTACAATTCCTTGCAGGATCAGTTAACTAGCCACAGTGACTGATTTATTCAGCAAGGGTATGGTTCTCCTGCCAAGTCTGAAGCACAGGCAATAGATAGGCAACAGAGTTCTTGAGATTTGCCCTGTGAACACTGCTTTGCAGAAATCCTTAACCAGTAGGCAATCACAAACTATTTTCTTTACACAGAACACTGGCTAACATGAGCTTGGAGTGCACCACTTTCCTTCCCATAGTGGCCCACTTCTGTATACATCACATGTACTAGTTCAGTTTTTCACCACATGTTCTTCTATAAGTTCTGAAGGACTGGAACTTTGAACAGAAGGTAGTTTCTCATCTGCCATCCACTTAGATGTTAGGGAAATGGTAGTTGGATTTCCTTGTTTTGCAGAAGTACTTCTTGCTGTCCAAAGCTGGAAGAACGTTGCTGCTGCTTAACTGAGGCAGGTGCTGAAACTAAAGCAAGACTTACAATGTGTGGTTGTTTGAAATGAGGAGAAAAGCATGCAGTTCATTTTTCAAAAAGGAATATAGGGTATAAAATTATTCATACTGCAATCCTACACTTTTCAAACTAGAAGTCAGTGAGCTATAACTTGTCAAGAATGCAGTGTCCTAGATAAACCTCATGTGTCACAATGCTGTGCTGCCTATCTCCAGTCACTCAACGGAGCTGCAGTGCAGAATTCAGCCTGTAGTGACTTACTCTTTAACCAGGAGATCCATTTTAGATTCGTTCAGATGTTGTACTGATGGACGTGGTTTAGTGGGAAATACTGGTGGCTGGTTGGACAGGATCCCAGAGGTCTTTCCCACCCCTGGTGATTCTATAGCTCTCTGTCCTTGGGCTAAAATTAAGGTTTCTCCAGTGTGAGAGCTTTACCTCCCCATGAACATGTCCTTGAGCCCAGCTTGTGGGAACCACGTAAAGAAAACAATTTCCTTCTGTAGACACTGAGTATTAAATACTACTATGAAAACATTACCCCTGGAGGGTGCTTCCTTGTTGGCTTGGCTGGTCTCCGAGCTGCTTTTTCATGTTCTTTCCCCAGATCTCCTGCCTCCCTCATGCTGTCAAAATAGGGTTGCTGCAGCAGCTGCTCACACGTCTGCCTCTCCGCAGGGTCCATACGAAGGCAGCCCTTAGAAAAGACAAAGGATCACACGGAACACTTGGGACAAAAAGGTCTGCACAATTCCATCTCTTTGCAACAGTCAGTGAGTATTTATGCAGATGGACACATAAGTTTTATTTTTCAAGGAACTCTATGAGTCTGGCTTTTGAGGGTCTGCTAGAAGCTTGCAAAGCAGCTCACACTGAACAACTGCCACTTCTGATAGAAGGCATTAATAGAAACTAAGGCTAGAAAGACAGTTTTGTTCTATAGCAAACCATCAAGGCTCAAAAAATAGCTAAGCCCACAAGAAAAGTTCCATTTGAACCAGAACAGCTTTCTTAAACTGAGGAATCCACTGCATCACTATCTGTGCTGTTCCAGGGTTTGGTGTTGCCTAAAGCTGCACCTCAGTTTTAATATTCACCCACACAGTTTCCACTTGGTGCATCTTGATGGAATAATTTGTTTTCCACGTCTGTGCTAAAGATGAGTGGATAAATGAGAAGAAGATTAAAAGCTTTCTCCAGTTCCCCTCCAGCTCTGTTTTTCTATGAATGCATGATTGTTCAGTAGCCAAATCTCAAATCATTTACCACCTGAACAAGCAAAGTAGAGTGTGTTAAGTGTCAATGTGGAGCTCGATCTGTAGCTGCTCGCCTCCTGGG
This sequence comes from Cyrtonyx montezumae, assembly GCF_038088225.1. NCBI lineage: Eukaryota > Metazoa > Chordata > Aves > Galliformes > Odontophoridae > Cyrtonyx > Cyrtonyx montezumae. The sequence goes on from NW_027071826.1 coordinate 3,791,481, forward strand.
CACAGTTTCAGGTGGAGGACCCTGCCAGCCTCAGCCACGTGGTGACACTTTGCTTACCTTCATGAGTGCTAAAGCAGGGTATGAAATACTAGGGAATTTCATTTCCAATGGCTCCTGGGGGAAAAAAATAGTGAGTAGTTGTATTAGCAAGCTATTCTTTCACCACACTGCCTATAGATTGCTGGTTAGTGCTGGGCTGGAGGGGAACACATCTGAAAGGAGCTCTCACCCTGCTCTCTGGGTCTGGAATTGTTACGCCACTGAAGAACTGGTTGGTGCTGAACACTTGCTGGTGCCTGGGAATAAGATCCCCTTTGAGCAAGGAGAAAATAAAATGAAAAGCAATCAGAGTAAGTGGCTGGTTCTGCAGTGTCTGTGTTGAACAAGCTGATCTCCTAGCAAGGCTGGCACATGAGAACACATAAAGAGACAGAGTATCATCAAAGGAGCCAATGAAATCCTGTTTTGTGAACACCCTCCATCAGTGACCCTGCAGCCATGGGACCAACTCTGTGCTGGAGGGAACGTGCTGCAGCTTTTTCCCCTGCACAGCTTCAGTGTGTGGTTTGGGAGCAAAATGGAACTATCAAAAGAACAAGAGCCCAGCTGTTGTCATTCTGCAGCTCCAGCTCAGGAGCTTTCTCTGTAAGTGCTGCCCCAGCAGCACCTGCATCCAAAGGGGACCTTCCAGCTGGAAATCATCAGTAAAGCACATAATAAGTAATGCTGTAAGATGAAGGATTTGGAAGTTTAACTGCATTCCTAGCTAAGGAGTTTATAGCTGCAGCTCACCTTTATGGCTTTGTACATCACAGCTCTCCACTCGTTCCAACAAACCTGAGTTAAACATGGAGTTTTGTTCCCTGCCACCCCACACCATCCCCGCAGCGGCCCGCTGCTTACCCAGTGTTCTCCGGATGAGGTACAGCTGATCCACGTCCGACTTGCCGGGCCACAGCGGGGCCCCAGAGAGCAGCTCTGCAAAGACACAGCCTACGGCCCACACGTCCACAGGAGGGCCGTACTGCGTGTCCCCCACCAGCAGCTCCGGAGAGCGGTACCACCGGGTCGCCACGTAGTCTGTGTAATAATCAGCTGGGCCAGCTAGGTTGGGGTGGGGGGGAGGGGAGAGGAACAAGGAGGGGTGTGGGGTCAGAAGGGCGCAGACGCAGCTTTGGGGCAGCAACAACAGCATCTTCGGGACCCACGTGAGCTCCGGGAACTGGGTGAGTCGGTGGCCACCAGCAGAACCCAACTTTGGAAACACAGAGTAGTTGGGAAAAACCAAGAGCGTGTTTTTCTCAAAACGAAAACACGCAGAGCTCTGCAGCAGGCCCCTGACAGCTCTCAAAGCCCACATGATTCGCTCAAACAAGAGCTAGAAAAATAAAATTAGGGGCTTTATTATGATGGAAAATGTGAAGCCATTGTTTGCAGAGACGGTGCCTTCTGCCAAAGGGAGCCCTCCTGCTAGGGAACTCCAGCTGTGCCCCAGCATTGCACAAGCAGTGGCCAGGCCAGCCGCCATCCCCCAGCTCAGCACCAGCAGGGAGCCCAGGGCACATTACAGAGCTATTCAACTGTCTGAGCTACCCTGTTTATCTGGTCTGGGGATCTCAATCCAAGCATCTCCAAAGCCTTCAGCAGAACTTCTTTATGGGAACACAGCAGCCCTAACACATTCCTGAGGTTTGAAAGCCCAAACCTGCACTTCACTGAGCTCTGGCATGTATCACCCACAGAGGCAGCCAGCACTCACTCAGCATGCGAGCAAATCCAAAGTCACAGAGTTTGATGACGGAGTGTTTTGTTATCAGGATGTTTTCTGGCTTTACATCTCGGTGGATGCACTGCAAACAAAGAGAACCAGAAAGTAAAAAGCCACACCAAGGTTAGAAGCAGGTATTTAACCTGGCCCTTGGCCAAAGAACTGCTTCATGTAGCTGCATACCCCTTGTACATTGTGCCACGGAGGTTAACTGGGCTGAGGCTGAAGATGAAGGGATTTCTTGGCAGTTTTGTAGAATTACTGAATCATTTGGGTTGGAAAAGACCTCTGAGATCACCAAGTCCAACCCCAGCCTCGTTAAAAAAAAAATAAAACCTTATTACCAGTAATCCACAGCAGGTCAGACTGCAGCATCCAATTGTTCCCCTGGCTTTAAAACTCCGTTAAATCTTTCAGAATGAGAAACAGAGCATGAAAAAGAAGCAGAATGACAAATCCTGAAGGCAGGACAGACTTCTGACCAAGTCCCTGTGTCTCAGCCTCTAGAAAGCAGAGAGGGGCAGCAAAGCAACTCTACTGCCTCTCATTGCTGAGGGTACACACTATTTCAGATGGGCATTTTCTGCTGAAAATGGGAAATGTTGTCTGACTTCTTCCCAAGAAAACTCCACGATCAGGAGAACGGCATCAGAATCTCTGTGTCACACAAAGACACATCACAGCTCTTGTCAGTGCTGCTTAGGGGACTTACATTGTGTTTGTGGCAGAAGTTCACAGCTTGGAGGGTCTGCCAGGTAATGCTCCTGACCAGCTGCTCCGGCACCCTGTTAGAAGAGAGCACGCTTTTACACCAAATCAAAATGCATGAGGCTGGCTTCAGGACACCCTCTGCTGTCAAAACAGAAGGTCTTGTGCTGATACTGCTGTTGAAAAGCTTGAGTTTCCTTGCAGAAACATCCTAGAAGGATGAGTGCTGCACTGACAGAGGGCTGGAGCTGGTCAGATGACCCAGCGTGCAAAGAGACATGAGCCCACGCATCTTAACCCCAACCACAAAAGGCTTTACCATCTGCAGTAGCAAAGATCAAAAGCCAAGGGTGCAGCCAGGCATCCCATAGTGCTGAACAGCACGTGAACGTGAAGCATTTCAGTCAAAGAGAGCTACACATCCTCTCTTCAGAGGCAGGTGGACAGGCTCAGTCCGGGCTGGGGCTGCTCACAAAGCCATCTGCCATCAGCACGCTCCATTCTACAGCTCCCCATCAGAGGGGAACAGCAGGCTCTGCTTTACTCAAGCCTCAGTTTAGTCTCCCACAGGCAATTCATTTCCCTTCGGGCTTGCAAAACGATTTAGGAACTTCTCCTCAGCATTTCCATGGCACTGTGAGTAATTGGATGTCAGGGGAAGCCACCCAAACGCTCCGTCTCTGCGTCCTGGTCACCGTGGTGAGCTGCACCGTGCAGGAGCACACGTGGGCTTATGGGCAGCAGCAGGTAACCCTGGGCACTGTGCTGGAAAATCTCTCCTGGGGTGAGTGATATTCCTCCAGGAACGCTGCAGAGCAGCAGTGGGCTCCCACAGACAGCCTGGGCTGCTCTGCTCTGGGCTCACAGTGAGAGAAGGGCCACTCACCCCCGGGGGTGCTTGTCCAGCTCGTGGAGAACGGTGTGGTCGCAGTACTCGAAGACCAGGTGCAGCTTCCTCTTCCTCCTGAACACCTCCAGCAGGTTCACCAGGTTGGGGTGTTTCAGTTGCTGTAACACACAGCGGATGGGCTGCTTAGTTACTGCACGTGTCCAGGCTTTGCAGTGCTATGATGAACAGCTCTCCCCAGGGAATCACACCGTAAGAGCCCATCACAGGCAAACACACACAGAGGAAAACAAAGAGCTCCTCTGATAAGCACAAAGAAAGCACGTGGACTCAGCATCTCTGGGCTGAGAATTTGGATGGATTAACAAACGTGTTTCGAAGCAAGGGAGCTGCAGAGGGTGTTTCCTGGGAGCTAACCCCATCTTCCAGAGGGCCTCTCCATCACACAGAGCCTGCAAAGGAGTGGAGAGCAGAAACGTGCCAACACTCAGCTGCTGCCTGAGCCAGGCAGTGCTCCCACAAACAAACTGTTACTATTGACAGAGAGAAGGCAGAGCATGGAGCCAAGCAGGTCTGCACTCCTTAACGGTGCCTCCCCCAAGAGACTTCTGCACTTCTCCTGCCCAGATCTGTAACGCCCTTTAAATCTTTAGAAAGAAAACGTGCTCTACATTGGGGCTCTGAGAGCCAACTGCTTCCCAGCAAGCAAAGCTAGGCAACTGTATGGAAGGGAATGTCAGTGAGAGGCCATGGGCTGGGAACATGGGGAAAGGAGCTGGCAATGAAACAGCACGTCCCTCTCTGCAGCTCTTTTGTTAACTTACAACCCTACAGCCTTGGCATTCTGCTGGATTGCCTTGTGTCCAGGCTGCCATGCATGTCTCCTGTAAAGGGAAACACCTCATCAGGATCCTTTGGTCGGTGTGATGTTTGTGAAGCTATTCCTCTCCTGCCAGGCTGCGGCCGGCCCCACCCAGCACTGGTTTGTAGCAAACGAAGGGAAACGCCGATCACACAGCACTGCCTCAGGATGCCATGGAGACCAAACACACCAGCACACACAGAGATTCAGCAAAGGTCTGCGTGCCACAAAGCTATGGGCACAGCCTCGGGCTCCGGAGCTGTGCCTGAAGCCTCTGCAGAAGGAACCACGAGGGCCGAGGCCAGGTCAACCCATTGGGAGGGCAGCCGTGCCCGTCCTCATGACAGAGCCCAGGTCAACCCATTGGGAGGGCAGCCGTGCCCGTCCTTAGGACAGAGGCCAGGTCAAGCCATTGGGAGGGCAGCCGTGCCCGTCCTTAGGACAGAGGCCAGGTCAACCCATTGGGAGGGCAGCCGTGCCCGTCCTCATGACAGAGGCCAGGTCAACCCATTGGGAGGGCAGCCGTGCCCGTCCTCATGACAGAGGCCAGGTCAACCCCTGCCCGCAGCGCAGAGCATCGATGCTCGCCCGCTCCCCAGGGGTTCCCCGCTGACCCCGCGCGGTGCCGCCCACCTTCAGCATGCGGATCTCCCGCAGCGCGATCTTCCGGATCACCGGGTCCTCCTCGGACTCCAGGAACTTCTTGATGGCCACGATCTGGCCCGTCTCCTTGTTGCGGCACTTGAAGACGACGCCGTAGGAGCCCTCCCCGACCTTGCCCAGCTTCTCGTACCGCTCCATGGCCCCGCAGCCACCGCCCCCGACCTCAGCCCGGCGCTGAGCACCTCCCCGGGGCGGGGAGGAGGAGGAGGAGCCGTGCCCGGGGCCGCCGGGACTCTCCCCCCGGAGCTGTGCGCAGGCAGCAGGGAAGCGGATCCCCGAGCCTGGCGCCGCCGTGTGCCCCCACCAGCAGCAGTCCTTCAGCGCTCCCGTCTCTTACCTTTGCGTTCTCTTTCCTCGTGCTCCAGCCGTGGGATGAGGTCACCTTATGTCCCCGCACACACTGCCCAGGGAGTGGTGGGGTGACCTGGGGGAGTCCAAGAGCTATGGAGATGTGGCACTGTGGGATGTGGGCAGTGGGGGGGATGGGGTTGGGCTTAGGGAACTCGGAGGTCTTTTCTAACCTGAGTGATTCTTTGGCTCTTTGTACTAACAGATGTCCCCCAGCAGAAGCCCTGGTCCCCGAGATGCCCCTGGCTCCATCAGGACCGCAGCAGCACTCAGCCCTGGCTGTGGCCCTTCCCACCAACAGCCACAAAGCCAGAGATCAGCTTACTGAGGCTACGACCGATGAGGCATTGTTGCCAGCAAGTCTACTGCACCACACTGAGGTATCAAATAAAGCATCATGTATTTGGCAGAGACTGAAATGAGCAGCAACAGAAACAGAACAAAGCCTAAGCTCCAAACGGGGGCTTCAGAGACACGGCAGCTCAGTGGTGTGTGGTACCTCTTAGACAGATGTCATTCCAATTACAGTGGCATTTCTCAGCTCTGATGAGGTTGGTCAGGAAGTCCAAAGCTCGTGCCCCATGTGCTGCTCTGTGAGAGCCACCCATACTTCAGAGAGCAGTGGGAGCCCATTTCAAAGCTTTTCCATTCGAATGCACCAACCCTGTGCCACACACAACCACTCCTCTGACTTCTGTCAGAAGGAGGGAGAGAGCAAGCTTTCGTGTGATCAGCTCCAACAGCACCTCTGAACCCGGGCTGAAATGTGCCACAGAACCACACAGGGACAGAAAGCAGCAGCCAACAGAAAGAGATGGTGCTCATCAGAGGCAGCTGGGAGGAGACATGTGGTCATGTGTGCCTAACTGTGCTCAGGGGAACACGGGAGGCTCTGCAGTGGGAATCAGCACCTCACAGCCACCTGCATAAAACCCTTGCGTGCATTTCAGAACCACAAGAAATACTTTATCAGCTTGGAAAGCAGTTTTGATTGCAGGAGGACTTTCCCAGAGCCCTTCTATGCGGCTCAGCTGATCCCCACTCCCTTGGTTAATTCTGCATGGCAGTATCCTGACCTAATGGGTATTGACACCCATTATTTCCCATAAACAAATGTTCTGTGCAGGTTTCTCTCAGTCTTGGAGATCTTCCTGAGGTCTACGGAGTGATGTAGCCCAAACTAACTTCTGCAGTGAATGAATTCAAAAGCAAAACACTTCCACTACAGCATCTATACACCGTGCTTCACTTTTGCTTTGCTCCTGCAGTAGAGCTGCAGCTGTAACCTGGGGCTGCTCACCCAGCACTGACACCAGTGCTGGAGAGCTCTGCTTCCACCCCATGCTGCTTAAACCTCTCCTCAATGCTGCCCATCCAGCCGAGCATTGGTGACTTCTGAGCACTGGTGGTGGCTGAGTTTTAGGTTCTGAGTGTACATCAATTATTAAACCCCGATACGAGTTCAGAAGCGAAAAGCTGGACTTGATTCAAACCCCAGGTCAGTAACAAGAACTGCTTCTGAGCGATGCTGGATAGAGCACCACACACCACTCCTGCCCCCTGACAGCGATGCACAAAGCTCCTAACCTGCCCTCCTCAGGGCAGCAGGCCTCAGGAGCTGGACGGATGCCCTCCAAGCACTGCTCTGTCTGCCTACGGACTGCGACTCCTCGCACGGAAGCAAGCAGGTGGATGTGAGCAGTAAAACCAGGCACCAGCCCACGGGGCCCCAAACATCTTAATGAACGAGAAGGACAAACGGACCCATGTGACTTTTTAATGGAGAAATAAAAAAAAAAAGAACGAAAAATGCAGCGGACAAAACAGGGCAAGGGGAGAGGCGACCGAAAGCTTTAATACAGAATACTGCTTCTTATCGTATTTATTCATGCCACCCACGGGGATGCAGCACTCCCACACCACGGGAGGGTGAGGGCAGAGCAGAGGGCCGGGCACCGCCCCGCGCTCCCCTCGGGAGCAGCATAAATAAGCGACACGTCACGGGCAGCCCGGGACACAGCACTCCATGCCCTAAGGACGACGTGCACCTCGTGTCACAGGGCTCAACCCTCACTTGGGAAAATAAAGCATATATATTTTGTACATTTATATATATATATATAAATATATATATATAGATATAAAAAATACACGGCGGCGGTCAGCTGAATACACATGCACACACACACACGGATGCGGACGGTGCACACCCCCCGGTGGCAACACGTCAAAACCAGCACTGTACTTGGTGGACACACCCCCTACTCTAGCAGATGAGAAGATCCCTTTCATGGCAATTCTGCAGGCAAGAAGGAAACCAAAATACAAAATACTTTGTTGTACAAAACTGCATTTTTACACGGCCCAGCGACGCTGTAACACAGCCCTCAGGAACGCACTACATCTCTATGAGGAGGAGAAGAACCAAATCTTTATACAATTGTAAAAAAAACAACCAACCAAACAACCAAAACCCAAACCAAACCTGTAAGCTGCTCTGCAACCTTCCTCAGCTAAAAGTTAGATCTGTTACACCATCCTAGCAGCAGATTAATAAATAAGGATTAAATAGTCTATAGTACAAAGCCACACCGCATGGCGGATTTAAAACCGAGAAGCTCTGCGGATACTTTCACTCCCTACACAAATTGGTTTCTTAATTAAGAATAAGACTTGGTATAAAACAGGGAAACGGCCAGCACTAGGTCTGTATCTACAGCATACACAGAAAACCCCAGGGAAGTAAAATAATTAACAGTTTATGGCACCTTTACTGAATAACATTATTTTAAAGGCTCTGTTTCCCTACACTAATGAGTAAAGGGCTACTTATTTCATAGCTTTTAATAAGCAAACTCGACATAACCAACCACACAGTGGCAAGAGACAGAACCAGCTGTTCCCAGCTGCAAGAAATGTATTGATTTCCACCTGAAAACAGCAAAATTTCGGTGTCAAGAGAAGAGTCACAGTCCCACGTGTACTGAGCTCCCTAATGCTCCTCTGTTCCTCCCGTGGCCATTCCACTGCTCTCAGTAGCTGTTCTCGTGGCCAGCCAAGATGTACAGGTTGCTGTGAGCGGTCGGGTTCTCCGTGGGCCTGCTTTCCAGCACTACCACTCTGCAACCAAACACAAAAACACCCGTGTGTGGTCAGCGGCGAAGCACAGAGCACGTGGCTGTGCACAGGTTCCTGGAGGACGGAGAGAGAGGGAACTCCTACGGACCTGGGGCACTGGATCCTCTGAACCTATTACCTCATCTCCCACTCTGTAGCATCGCTTCTGTAACGCTAAGGCAGAACAGAGGCAGGGAAGCAGGCTGCCCTCCCACCTGCCAGAGGAGGGAGCAGAAGTCTGGGGGCTACAACTGACTCCTCGGCTCTGTCTGTCTGAGCAACCACAGGTACACACCCCCAAACCCACAGGAACTGGGGCAGCTTCAGCAAAGGTGTCCCACCAGGAGGCAGCAGCGTGTGCTGCAGCACTGGGGTAACGAGGTGAACGCACCACGGCGCATTCAAACCCCAAAGAGCTCCACGTTTGCTCCACTACTTCCAGGTCTCACAGTCCAGAGCAGCAAAGACCTTTTTAAAAGCAATTTGCTGCCAAGATAATGTCAGCTCACCATGAAAAACCACCCCAGCTACTGCAGGTAGAAACAGTGTGACTGCGTCCTCTGGGATTAACCACAGACGGAGCTGCTGTGGGATAAAGAAAACAGGGCAGTGTTTCCTCAAGGGGATTACCTGTCAGAGCCCAGTAAGCGAAACACCCTGGTTTCATCTGATATCTCCTGGGTAACCTGCAGAAACATGGAGATGTTAAGGTCCATTTCAGAGGCAAAAGGAGATGTCCTGGTCTGAGCTGGAAGGAAGACTCAAAAATTCAAATACCATTCAGTGAAAATTACAGAACTGAATCAGACAAACTGGCACTAAGTAAAACAGCGTTCTAAACCACATAAAGTAAAACTTACTTTACATCACTTTTTAAATTGCAGACTGCTATCAGCCCAGAGGACTTGCTGGGGGCACCGATGGACCGTGGTCCCACAGCACAGATCAGCTTCCCTGCTTTCACAGAGGATGCCATGGAAAAAGATGATGTTCTTTTTGAAAAAAGGATGCTTATTTATTGTTTTCCCAAGGGACACCCAGGAAACCCAAATGCTGCTTACACCACACCGAAGAGCCTCTGCATGATACTCCTGGAAACAGAGGAGCTTAGAGCACGGTGTGAGCTCTGAGACACCAGGCACAGCACTGCCCCCAGGGAAGCAGCTAAAGGAGCCTAACTGCTAAGTAAGGAGCAGGACTTGGTCAAACCAGGAGACGCTGGGAGGTTACTTACTTCATCTGACTTGAAGCTCTTGCCCTGCATGCCGTGTTTCCAGAAGGCCAGCACGCTGTCCTGAAGGCACACTGCAGAGCAGAAACACAAACTCAGAGCCAGGCATGGCTTATCGGAACCAGGAAATCTGGGATTCTCACCAGCAGTGATAATGGGAACCATGTGGACAGAGAACGTGTGAGACTTTGACTCGTGACAGAAGAACGAAACTAAAATCTCAGTATAAAGACTTGGTTGGAATTACCATTTGGATCGGAGGCACACATCACTTTCTGCAGTCCAGCTCCAAACACGCCACTCAGACGCTCACTGTTTGCCAAGACAAGAGGCAGCTATCTCTTTTTTTCCCCTCACTTCCCTGGATTTTTATTTTCCTACTGACTTGACTCTGGAGAAAGCACCAAGAAGTGCAGAGACGCTGCCAGCAGTGCTGGGGACTGCTGGAAACCACAGGTCACAGCAGTGATCACTGCTGCTTCTAAGGAGCCACGAGCATGAAGATGGAGAGGACTCTGGCACAATGAACTACCAGCTCTGAACCATCTCATTATTCGATTCTTTCAAATAATGGATGAAGAACACGGTGTTCCTTAAGTAGTACTGCAGAAAACTTGTTTATATATATATATAATGCCTTGCTTTCCTGAATCCCAATTGTTTTCCCTTACTGCTCCTCAGAGTCACGCTGTGTCTCTGCTCAGCATCAGCTGTGTCCCCGTGCATGGCACTCAGCACAGCCCTGAGAGCAGCAGCTAATGAACCAGAGCGTGTCAGAATTCAGGGAAGCATCACAACTGTGGTTCTTTTATCAACCTTCTGTCAGTCAGATCTCAATGCACGCCCTCCTTCCCCCACGTTCTCAGCCCTTGAAAGCAGATGGAACCCAATCACTCACCCACTGACTCAATGCAGAAATCGAAGCTCAGCTCGGAGGCCAACTTCTTGCTTGACTTCAGTTTCCCTTGTAAATTCACTATTTTCACAAATTCTCAAAAAAAAAAAAAAAGCAGAAAAGCCAACATTAAAACACTTCTCTCAACATAAAGGCAGAACATTTTCTTACTGATTTCATATGTCTTTAGACTTCACTGACGGCCTTCCTGAAGATACCCAGCTCAGTGCAGAAACACAAACACAGATCACGGCTGCAGACTCAGGCAGATTAAGTATCTGCAGAGTTCTCAGTGAGGTACCAACCTCTGGGGTACAGAGGTTACAGTGACTGTGTGTGACATGGGCACATCTATTCTCATCTGCACCGCGTTGTGTGTGGGGAAGAAAGGAGAACGGTGCACAAATGGAAAGTGGAATCACGAGAGCCAAAGTGGAAAGAGCAATCCACAGCGTCAGTCACCTGTGCTGAGAGCCAGGAAACACACACAGATGAGTCACCAAGGGAGAACAATTAACTTAAGGCAGAGGTAAGATGACAGCTGTGGCCAAAGGAGGCGTGTGAGGGCAGCAGGGTGTGTCACTTACTGTCCAGGCACACCAGGACGGTGTCTCTTTCCAGCTGTGTCACGTGAATGGCATCCAGTTGCTGGTTGCCTTGTGGAAAAGGAAAGAGGTTATTTGATATCACGTTGTGAGACTGAGCTCAGAAACCCCCTCAGACACTGCTGATTGCCACTGTGTTTTGGCATACCACAAACATTTTTGCAACCTATTGTATCTGTGATTCTTTTATACCTTTCTTTAGTGCTGCACCATCCCAGAGTGCTGCAGGAGCAGAGCAGGGCCTAGGAACAAGCCCATGAGCTCAAGGCACGTACTCAATATGAAAGCACTACAGTTCTTGGCATGGAATACATTTTGTGTTACAGTTTAGCACAGCTTCCTTCAAGAAGAGGAGCTACAATGAACAAAAGGAATCATTAAGGGAACCTCTGCCCCTATAAAATGTGCTCTTTTTCCCTAAACTCACAACTGGGAAGATTATTGTGCTAATACTGAACTAGAATTGGATGGTTTGGATATTTTTTTAATTAATGAAGTTCTCATCACAGCTGTATTTAAACGTAAAAAAGCATATCCAAGAGTGCTTGCAAAGCAAAGCATCTGCAAGATATCAACCAGCTTTTGAAGATAAACCAAAACATTCTACTTCTTAATAAGCAGCTGAAGATGACAGTCCTCCCCCAGGGGCTGGAGGACAGACAGGAATGCATTTATGTGAGTCTTGACACAGGAATGAAGGGGAAAAAGCATTAAGACTGACCCCAGCAAGAAGTATGCAAACCACAAATGAGAATGCAATCAGCAGGGTCTGCATTACTATTTAAGGAAATTTAATGAGAGACGTGTCTAAAAATGAAGTCTTTCAGGATAGTTTACACTGAGGTTGGCAGATCATCACAAGAGGAACTTGGGATCAGTTTCAGTGCTCTGTGCAGATAGAGGCTGCCTAGCACAAAGGGATTCCAAGTGACTTCTGAGGCTGCTCAGCAGTCAGCAGGGGACAGACAGCTGCAGGGCAGCCCAGGCAGCATACCTGCACCTATTTCTGTAAACCACGAAGAAGCAGAGTTCAAGTTGATTGTCTCGAAGTGAACGACCTGGTTTGGCTCAGAGCCCTTGCTGATAGCCACGCACACCATCGGGTACTCCTGCTCTGGGATCACCAGCATCTCAAACACATTCAGAGGGCTCGGCAAAGGAAAATCAAAGTGCTGGGGGGAAAAAACAACACAGGCATTGGTAAAGATTCCTTCTGCCTTGGGGGTACGAAGCTTAAAATGACACGCACCAAGTGTAAAAGGTACAGGAGTGCTTTTCACTGCTCCTCAGAGTGTGCTGTTAAGCTGAGCAGGCTATGACCTATGCCAGTCCGTTCTGCTGGTGCTGGGCTAGATCCAACACTGCACTGACTTCAGCCACTGGATTTTCTTAGTCAGCGTGCATCAAGTGCTCAGAACCCACAGATGGCACCAGACAGAGATGGACTCTCTGCTACAAATTCTAGACAGGTTATTTCAAAACCATTGTGCTCAAGGAACACTCAGATGTCGTGCTGAGGGACGTGGTTTGGAGAGAACTACTGTGACAGGTGGACAGTTGGACTGGATTGTCTTGGAGGTCTTTTCCAACCTTGGAGATTCTATGATTCTATGTCACGATTAAGGTAATGGGGCAGTAAGAGGGGCAAGCAAAAGTACATGTTCCAAACCAAAAGGAAATACCTTTATTAACATGAATTTCTGCATTGGCTCATACCACTGTAGCAGAACAATTCCGGACTGCAACGCGCCGCAGAGGTACTTGTGTCCTGTGTATGGGTTTCTTACTGCATGGAACAAACAGAACAACAAAATAAAGCCCTTTTAATGCCAGAAGGCCTGATGGAAATACAACCTGCAGATATCTTTACAAATGGTTTAACCAACAGCCTTACTTTCACACTGCTAACTGTTTTCTGGATTGCCATTTGAATATCCACAGCGATTCATACTGTGCCACGTCTCAGATGAATGCAATTACCCTCCTAATTACTAACAACCAGCATGTGTTAAGTCCCAGTGAAGAGGCCAAGTGCTGAGTGGCCAGAAAACAGTACCACCGTCTTCCTGGGGCTGAGGAGGGGGAGTGAAAGGTCCAGGTCCAGCTGCAACTTCAAATAAAAACCATCTCCAAGCAGTCCACGTGCCCCAAAACTCCCCGTGTGCTCTGACAGCTAATGCAACAGACATGATGAAGGGCTGGTTGGTTTTTTTGGCTCAGTTACAGGCAAGAGCAGCCTGATTTCGGGAATAATTTATAAATATGCCTACTGGAGACACCGGAGATGAGCTGAACAGGACAGCCATGTTTGCAGCCGGGGACCTCATACTCTGCTTGAGCAAAAGTGTACAGTGGTACCTCGCATGGTGCTGGGGCCAGTTTTCCAAAGGACACACCACTGGCATCCTCCACTGGGTTTCCCAATGGATCTCAGCCTAGTTAGCAGCATGTTTAGGTTAAGGGCTGGTATGAAAAGTTCCCATTGAATGGCACAAAATGGAAAGGAAAGCAATGCATGTACTCACCTATACAGCATTTGTGACATCCTTTTGTGTCAGGAATCTTTGTCGTTAAGGCAAACTTCCTGCAATAACAGGTACAAAAAGCACATCAACGTGAGAGGCCGAGGGCCTTCCATGCTCCCAACCCATCAGGATTCCAAAGGACTGCCATTTGTTACTGATTGCAAGAGGAAAAGACTTGTACCTTGGTAATATTTTGTCAGGAAACCTATGGGTTTGAATGTGAGCAGCTAGTCCTGTTTTTTTGGCTTGTTCAAACAAAGCTATCAAGTTGTGGGAGTAGAGCTGGAACGTTTTCCCTGCAAGAGAGAAGAGCACACATTGCTCCAGCACACGCACCTCCGGCAGGGAGCCGTGCACGATAGGAAAATGGATGGAGAGAAAATTACCTTCTAGAAAAATGGACCACATGCGTCAGATATTTCAAGTCCAATTAGGAAGAAAAATAAAACAAGACAACGATAATAATGCATATAGAGAAGACATGGCATTCAATGCACAGTTCATAACACTAACAAAGCTCTGACTGTTACGGTATGCACGCGTTCTTAGAAGGCCGTAATTACACAACTGCAATTAACCACACTGGGACATTTTATCTATAAATCAGTGGAAGTGGTGTAACACAAAACCTGTGTCTTTAAAGGCACAACGTTACCCTCAGTCTGTGTGCCATGTTACTTGTTTCCCTGCTAGCAGTGCCAGGAGAGCTGCAGAGCCTCCTTCCCACCGATCCGCCCGCTGCGTCAGCAGCCCCTCACCACCACCACCTCCTCCTTTCACTTTGAAACCAGTTTTGTTTTAGCTTTAGTCTTCTAACTCTGGCTCTGACATGCAGGCAGGCTACAGCAAGGGATCAAACCCAGCAGCAACACCACGGTAATGCAGCTGCCTGAGCAAGCTCTGGCTTAATCCTCTCTTAATTTTATCACGACGTTTGAACGTGCCCTTATTCCAGCTCTCCTGGCTCAGGAACCAAAGAGGAGGATGCTGACACTGTCTGGGTGCTTTGTCAAATGACAACTGGGGCAGTCTGACAAACACCAACCTCTTTTCAAACTGATGCCAAATCTTCTCCAAACTGATTAATAATAAGTAAATAAAATGGTGGGAAACCCTGGCCAAGTGAATCTATTGCCTGCGAAGGTGCAGTTCTAGCTATGGAAACCTTCCCAACTAAAGCACTCATGGAAAAACCCTCCTACACAAACACAAGAAACCATGCACAGTTTTCTACTTCAGAACAACGAACATATGATGTACTGAATTAAGATTTAAGTGTTTTTATCTTTATCATTTTTAAAGTTTTCTTCTACTTACACGCACCTGACAAGGACATCAGGGTGTTGTTGATGACATACAGCCAGGTGCACTTCCGGGGAAACAGCTGAAATGAGAGATTGTTTCCATGAGTTGAAGCACGCAGGGATTCATCCCCACAGCCTTCTCTGCCACTGTCCCTCTACATGATGTTTTCCACTTCAATTCTGGGACCTGCCTTCGTTACAGAGGAAGGGAGTTACACAAGGGGCAGCCAGTCTAGACTTGGGAAGCTTTAAGGGTAAAGCCTCCTGAAGGGAATGACAGCATCCAGGAGTCTCAATTGTGAAAGGAATAACAGAATAAGGACATGGGCTTTGTGGTTTTTTGCTGCTGCTGACTGAATTTATTGAAGATTCACAGATAAGGGCCTCCCGTGAGAAAAAAATTCCAGTAAAAGAGTTCACAGGATTAAGCTGTTTTTAAAGAAGGCTATTAAAAAAAGACAACAGCAGAGTGGTCTGCTGAGGGGAGCTTTGCAATCCCTGCAGAAGATCACAGAATCATAGGATTGTTTGAGTTGGAAGGGACCTTTAAAGCCCATCTAGTCCACCTCCCCCACCACCAACAGGGATGTGCTGGAGTCCAGGATCTGCAAAGGAACAGCTGCACTGGTTCAAGCAAACGTTTACCTATTTCCAATGGGCACAGTAAAATGTTATAACTTTTCCTAAGAAATGACCAGCACAGGAAAGTAACAGACATAATGCTACACCAAATACCTCCTCAGCTTGGAAAATGCTGAATCAGATGGGGGTGCTATGCTTTTAGTGAGCTCCACTGCGTTTACCTTCCTCCAGTCTGTCCCTCCAAACTCACTCAGCACCCTTCATTCACCACTCCCCACAGCACGATGAAGGGAACAGTTGGTCCCTATGGGCCCTCTCCAAGCAACAGTTGAGATGGGAAAATATTTCTGAGTTCTCCTATGCCATAAGTACCACAAACCCATAGTACAGCAAATGGAAACAAGGACACAAGGCTGAGGACAAACAGGCAACCGTGGGATAAGCTGGGATGAAGAAACCTAAGAAAGGTTAAGGTGTAAATCAAATGACCAGTGCTAATTAGACAGAGGCAACAAGAGAAACCAACAGAGCAGAAAAGTGGGAAAGCAAAAGGCTGGGCCCACAGCTTGACAGGAAGGAGCATCTGGACTACATGATGAGGTGGACAAACTTGTGCTGCAAGCAGATACAAGCCAAGTTAATGACTATTTTGACCAGATACACTCATGTCAGCAGGCCACGAACGTTTACTTCGCAGTACTTAAGAACTGGCTCAAACCCCAAGGTCTCTGCAACTCTTATTTCCAAAAACTGTTGGAGGACGACCAAGGGCCTCGAGGACAAACTTTTTAATTCACAGACTCACAGAATCGTAAGGGTTGGAAAGGACCTCAAAGATCACAAGAACAACCCCAACCCATCCCCACCATGCTCTGACCACATCCCTAAAATTCCCAGGGATAACAAGAGGTGAGTGCAGAGCTGTGCAGGACAGGCTGCTCATATGCCCACACCTTCAACATAATCCCTGCTGCTGGATGCAGCAAAACAGGGAGATTGGAAACACAAAACAACGGTCCCTTCCAACCCAAACCATTTTATGGTTGAGAAACCAGTGGGTTATTAACCCTGGAGAGACAGGAAGCACTTTGAAGGATACGACCAGAATGAAAAACCCGAGAAACAGTTAAAAACATATCTCAGGTGCCAACATTTGGTGGTGAGGAATCACAACATGAATACACACAAGTAGGAAAACAACCAGCATGGCTGAAGCACTGCTGTAAGGCCCTGGAGTGAGCCAGCTGAGGCTGCTCTCTCAGGAAAGGAAACTAATTTCAGGATGCATTAAATGTCCTACGCAGACATTACTGTCAGACATTTGTTAGACAAGCAAGTAGCTGTTCCTCGAATCTGCTGATGCTACAAAAACATTTTTGAAGCCTTCAAACTCTACATTCTCCTGTTGCATTCGGGTGTATACTCACCTCTCTGCACTTGGAAGGATCTTTTCACTGCATCAAATTCAAATTCATACTTTGCACCACCAAACCATTCCAAACCTCTCGCTTTTGCCCGTCCCAGTTCCCTGCCAACAACACCCTGCTACTTCTGACTCCAAAAAAGCAAACCAGCACCACTGTGACTGTGTGAAGTGCCTCTGGAAAGGGTTAGGGAGCCCAAGAAAACAGAAGCACACGTGTGATTATTGGTGATAACAACACCAGCTAAAGTAAACAGCCAAGGGCTTCAGCAGCACCCTGAGGAAAAGCAATATGCCACCTAGTGGAGATCAGATGGAGAAAGAAGCACCAGGCAATCTGCTGTCTCCAAGGAGAAAGCTATTTCAGTACACAGCCCCTTTGAAAGCAGTGTTATATAAACAGCAACAAAATTCAAGCAGGGGAACTTTTCACTCTGGGACTTCCAGTGATGACTCTGATGCAAATCATTTTACACCACAAAGTGCAGCGTCCCATCTTTCCCCTTCTAACACACAACTTTCTCTCTTCACGTCACCAAAGCCATTCCGACACACCCAAGATCACCTGTTCCATTGTTGCCTCGTGAAGTTCATTCAAATTCAAAGTATAGATACCTTCTTCTGTTCCAAAGATGATGTACTGATCTGAAAAACAAGCAGTGGTTCACTTCACGAGCTCCTCAGCGCCGGCAGCAGGCGGGCTTCAAACGCCCACAGGAAATAACGTTACCTTTTGTATCTGGATGGATCCACGACGTTGCACAATTAATCTTCAAAGGGCAACCATCAAAGACTTTGGAAAAACACGCTCCCATCTGAAAGAGACAGAAGCTGGAAATTCAAACAGGTTCCCAGCACCAGTTCCACCTCCCGGCACTCGGCCGCTTAACGCAGCTCTACGCACCGCTGCTGCCTTTCTCTTCAGACTCAAACTTCACTGTAACATGCAAAATCCTTCCAACTTCCCCCAAAATCTACAGTGCAGCCTTCCAAACCTTTCTGTAGACCTCACATACATTAAGAAATGCAAAGAGGGACCGAAATTACATCTTACCCAGTGGTAAGAACAAAACGGAGCACTTATGTAACCGTGTGAGAAGGCCAAAGCAGAAGAAACGTTCTGTAATGCTCTCCCATCACCACCTCCTTCCCCCAGTTATCAAACAGAGAGTGCCACTGACCACAGCCCACAGAGCCACTGAGGTGTGCACCTCTTCAGCACCCAGCTGAACAGTGCCAGGAGGATTTGAAGGAAAGGATTTAATGCGTAAAGAACTGAATGAAAAGCGATGGGCTACGGCATGCGGATGCCAGCCCAGACGAGGTGGTGGCTCAGAGCATGAACCTCCTGACACTACAGATGACACGACAGCAGGCTTCCAACAATTGTGAGCACAAATGGGGTTTCTTACCAGCACCTTTGGCGTGGGTGGCAAACCATTGATAGCTGGCTTCTGCAGGAAGAGAGAAAGATCATAACGTAGGTCCCACGCACCGACATAACACTAGCTAGCTTGAAAGGAAGGGTGACAGGAGGCAGCTGATGAGACTGAGCATCACAGTACTCACAGGAAAATCTCTTTTCTCTTTTTTACGTGGCAGCTGAGGGATTTGTCCAGATGCTTCTGCATTTTCCTCAGTGAGTTTCAACACGCCATTCCCGTTTCCTATAAAGAAGCCCATGTACACTTTGGAACTCGCTTGACATAATGAAACAGAAAACACTGTTGCTCTACTCTTGCTTCTCCCCTGTGTTTAACAGGAGCAGAGCATAGTGAACTATGAAGCTTCATACGGACACCTCAGGCAGCCAAGGCTGAAGCTGAAGGCCAAGGCTGCCAAGGCTAGCCACCCTTCCACACACAAAGCTACACCGTAATTAAGGCTCCTCGTTATCCAGACAGACCCTGAGAATAAAGCTGTGCCAAGGTTCTTACAGATGATCCTTCCTGCATGCTGACTGCTTTTATTTGTGCAGGCAATGGCACTGCTGGCTGAGCACCCCTGCTTGGGGAAGAACATTTCCACCAAGGGTCACGGCCCTAATAAGAACCAGCACACACGTTAGAAGGAAAGCTGTGCTTTGTGGTCAGCTTGTATTAAAATAACTCTCTGCTGAAAACACAGCTGATCCCAAACTGATTTCCTTTTGCAGGAAACAAGTCCCCTTTAGGAAATGCAATGCATTTACCCAAGTCACTGTATCTAGCTGTGAGCAATCCTGGGCTGCTGATGCTGTTGGTCATACCAATGGGGGAAGAATCACTCTGAGGCCCACAGACAGGAATACTCTGCCTCCTGTGAGCTGGTGGGGCTTTGTTTTGTGAGTCAGGGAAGTGTTTTATGGTCTGAGACTTTTCATCATCTTGGAGGTTTTCCTCAGGGTAACTGCTTATTCTTGGCTGCAACAGACAAAAGAGGTGTCAATTACCTGGGAAAAGGCATCTGCAAGCACACACTTAATGTAAATTTTAATTCAAGACACACTGTTGCTACATTAAAAAGGCATCAGCCTTTGAGCAAAGGCATCTGACAGAAGAATAATTAAGAGGTATTCCTCCTCCAAAGAAAAATCCCAGCAGCGGGCAGAACACTGAAAGCACATCACAAGCTCTCTCTAAAGCACAAATGCAAAGCACTGCACGAGGAGGGCTCAGCTGCCTCAAACCGCTGAAACCCACAGTCACTCACCTTAGAGGGTAGTGGAGGTGGCCCTGCTCGCTTCAGGGTTGACCTAAAATGCAAAGGTGCAGTAGCTGTCTTAGTTAAACCAATACAAATAGAATCGACTGAGAACAATGACAGTAAATAAGAGAAGCTAGATGCACAGAAAAGACTCACTGCAGCTTTGCAGTGGGGTTGAACCAGAAGACCGAGACTGGGGGGCAAAAATACCAACATGAGCATGTTAATGTTGTTAGAGGTGTTGCTTTTAATAAAAACTTAATTTCTTTCATAAATGCAGCTGTCAGAGAACATCACCCGACGGGCACATCATCTACGTTAAGGGACTGGTTCACTGAAGGCATCACCCTCCCATCACTGGAGTGGTGCTTTTGTGCTTGCTTTACTAGCAAATGCTTCCTGACAGCACAAATGCTGCACTTCTGCACCAGCCAGTAAGTCATGGTGCAGAGCAGCGTCCTCCCCGGATTCTTCTAAGTGGCAAAAGAAGAGCACTGGACATCTATGAACAACAGTCCCAACTGCACCCAAACCTGGGGCCAAGCAGCACGCAGCTTCCCAGCCACTCCGTACACTTTGAAGCTTTTGCTCTGGCTCAGCCCAACGTTTGCCACAGGGAGGAGCTGCACAAACCCCCCCAGAGCTCTGCAGGGATATCTGCATGCCCACGGCTGCTGTTAGGCCTGGATGGATTAGTCAACGCCGAGTCGACTTGCAAGTATCAGGTGCTTCCATACACCCCAAAGGAGGAGAGCAAGGAAGAAAGCATCGCTTTGCACACGTTCTCCAGATGATCAGACAACCAGACAAGCGTGCGTTAGGCCTTGGAGCACGACCAGCTCTCACTTGGTGAGTGGCAAAGCTGCCTGCAGCCCTTTAAAGGAAGAGCTTTTGCCAGAGCGCTGCCTGCTTAGCGAGAGCCACGCGGAGCAATGCAGAACGAAGGAGGTTCACTCACTCTTCAACATCTTCGCTCCCATCGCCAAATTTGGTAAGCAGCCCCCTAGGTAAAACGTTCATGAAATTAAGAGTTGTGCACTGAGGTTTACACGTGCACCCAAATCCATTTGGTGGCACCATTCGGTTTCTGAACGAGCACCTCATGGCCCTTCTCAAAACAAAGCACTCTCACTCACTGCATTAAGCCCTCTGTAGGTTGGCACGGCCCTTCCTTCCTCACCCAACCCCTGGAAGGGGCTGTTCAGGTTGCAGGGCAACCCAGGACCCTGCAAATCTGCACGACTACACACACCCCTACCATGCATTCAATCAGAGGGAAGAAGAGTTGTCAGCAGGAACTAATAAAAACCTAACAGAAAAAAAGGCCCTCCCATCCACAGAACCCATACAGAAAAGTCACAGAATCACAGAATTGTAGGGGTTGGAAGGGACCTCTAGAGGTCATGGAACGTGGTTTAGACAGTATCAGAAACTCTACAGAAAGAGAATCAAATCAGCAAGTCGCTTTGCAGGAGGACAGGAAGATGAGCACTCAGAGCCCACCTCCCTCCTGCTGCCTGCACAGAGCTCACAGAAAGGCTTTGAGGCTCACGGGGGTCACAAACAAAACAGGAATGAGGGAATGAGAGAGGTCACTGTCACTAATGGACAGGCCAAGGAAGGGCCTTGAAAGTCACAGAAAAATGAGCTGCACTTAGAAAAGACCCTAAGGCAACCTGCACGACAGGTCAGCCTTCGAGGGGCAGCGGCGTCGCTTATGCAAGGCCTTGTCTGCAAAAAGAAACGTACTGCCTGCTGCTCAGCTGCAAACAAAGCTGGGAAATGGGCTCTGCCTGGCTGTTATCTCAACCTGAAGTCCATCCTCCCTGCGGAGGTGCATCGCTATGCTAAGCTCTCACAGTGCTGCTCACAAATTCAGAGGCTGCCTTTAAAGGCAGAAAGCGACAGCTTGCAGCCAAAGGAAGCCACAGATGTGTTCGATTCAGCACTAATGTGGGCAGAGCTGTGCTCCCTCACTTCAGGCCTGCTTCAGCCCAGGGGTAATCACAGCTCTGCCTCCAAGGCTGCAGCCCTAAACCCCGCACAGCTGTGATGACACTCACAGCACTGTGTGTGCAGAGCTCTTTCCTCCTTCGCTTACTGCCAAGAGCTGAGTGCAGCCACACAACGTCACAGCCACACGAGTGGCTCACAAGAAGCACAAGGGCAGTGCAGGATCCTGAACTCAGCCCTTGCAATGTTACTGCTTTTCCTTCCTTCCCAAAATTGCCTTTGGCAGCACTATTTCAGCAGTGCTGGGGTCCTCAGATGCTTTGCTTTCCATCTACTACAAGTTTGAAACAAACTACTGCTCATTGTTAAAACAGATTGAGATTCACTCTCCAAGACAAGGACCAACCAACTGCAGAAGGGCAACTGCAAACCAGTAACATCTCTTTCCTTCTAAAATACACTTGAGCTTATGGTTTGGTTTTCCAGCTCAGCATTTTTTCTCTCATACCCTATTCATTCAGTCACACAAACAGAAGATGTTTTTAAACTCTGTACTCACTTGCTGCTTCCACCTTCAACAAAAGGATTCCAATGCGAAGCAAAGTTGGTGCCAGCTGCCACAGCCTGAGGATGCAGAAATGCTCATTGTTTTTTCCCCTACCAAATGGAATCCACAGGGTGAGAAAGGCCTGGGACATCCCCAAGCTCTGCAGAATGACCCACAAGCAACAAAACAGAACTCCAAAGTGAGGTCGTGCTTCACAGTACAAACAACTATTGAAAAGATAATGTCTTCTCCTTCAGCTCAGACTGAAAAGCAGCACCTGGAACAGGCACAGTGCCAGGAGCAAATAACAATAAATGACATGAGAGCAGCAATTCATGGTGAGAGATGGAGTCTCCATTCGGGGCACTTCCAAGATGTTGCTATTCACATCCCTTATAAGAAAGGGAGCCCTCGTGCACACAGCCACATAGAGCCCCACAAGAAGGTTCATGATGTGCAGGAAGCTGCTGAGAGCTGGAACAAACAGCAGCAGCTCACACAGGGGTACAGCTCTCTGCCCAAAGCACAGAGGGCAATTCATTTTCCTAAAAACATGGTGATTAT
Source organism: Cyrtonyx montezumae (assembly GCF_038088225.1). Taxonomy (NCBI): domain Eukaryota; kingdom Metazoa; phylum Chordata; class Aves; order Galliformes; family Odontophoridae; genus Cyrtonyx; species Cyrtonyx montezumae. The sequence goes on from NW_027071826.1 coordinate 3,814,108, forward strand.
CTGGGGACCAAGAGCAGCCTTATCACGACCTGCAGCTTGGACACATACCTACCACTCTGAGTTGGACTGCAAAACAAGGAAGGGGCTACGACTGAAAGAAAGAAGGAAAAACCAAACTTGTCCTTACCATTTCATCCCGAGCTTCTGTTTCTTTCCGCAGAGGGGGTTCAAACTGGAGCTTATCAACTGCAAAACACGACGTTGTCCACTTTAATACACTCAGCACTGTGCTAATACCCTCCCAGTGCTTACTGCAGTGAAACACACATCACAGAATGGTACAGGAACACTCACAGCACCAAACTGGCCCATAAACTGCCCATCAATTCCAGTCTCATTACTGCCCAGAAGCTTAAACTTGCAAACATGAAACACACAGGAAAGGAAGAGATGAGAAGTGATACCAAAGAGTAATAAGAAAACACACTCATATGCAACTGTGTAACCACACATTATTTTTAAAGCACGTGGAAAAAAAAACGTAAAAGGCTTTTAACAGTGATCCTCCTCCAAGTGAGATGCTTGTGACTCAGAGCAGCCAGCAGTTATGCTACCACAGGCATCAGTCCAAACACAGAAAAAGAGTTCCTATGCTCAAAATTCCATCTCAGATCCAACCAAGTAGAGTATCAATATTGTTTTAAAAGAAAATAACAGGTTTTATACAAAGAAAATGCACGGAGTTGACACACGCCCTGGTGAGGACAGCTAATAAAATCCTAAGTTGGGGTCAGGAAAAGGTCAAACTAATGAATTTGAAGCAGTGTAAAGAAAAACACAAAATCACAGAAAGGAAAGGGTTGGAAGGGACCTCAGAGATCACCTAGTTCCAGCCCCCTGTTGTGTGCAAAGTGCACCACCTTACTGTATTTTCTTACTGCAGAAAAACAGCTGACATATTCACGTGAAAATATGCCTAATTAACAAATTACTCCTCATTTTTGATGTTTACCTGTAATTAGTGATTTTGGTTTTTTTTAAGTAAGGCTTCAAGTGCGACAGGGATCACAGAACTGGAAAAACTGCATTGGCCATAAAAGATTTCTGCCTGAACATTACTACGCAGCAGTGAGATGAAATGAAACAGAACAATATGCATTTCTGTTTTGGAAAAATGGAGCTGGCACTGCTGCCCACTGAGCTGTGGGTGCCCATCCCTGGAGGTGCCCGAGGCCACGGATGGGGCCCGGGGCAGCCTGAGCTGCAGGGAGCTGTCCCTGCCCATGGCAGGGTTGGGGCTGGGTGGGCTTTAAGGTCCCTTCCAACCCAACCATTGTGTGACTCTATGAGAACATTCCTGAAGATTCACATTCACACACTGTTTCTTCTGGTTTTGCTTCTCAAATGTGCCAACAGTGGAACAGATTTTCCAGGGCACACAGCTGAAGAATGACCCCAGGGTCCTACTGGTATAACAAAGTAACATCACCGTAAGGGCAAAGCACCTTAGGAACTCACAGTTTATCTCTGACGCTGTCCTTTCTGCCCTGACATTCCTGTTTGTAGAACGAATCGTATGGCGAACAACAGAGTGAGGCTGCAACAGAAAAGAACACAAAATATTATGTGGTTTTACGTTGTATCTCCATCAACAATCAAACCAATGAGGAAAAAGAACAGGTTGCAACTGTCACATACACCACCTTTGTCCCAGCCAAGACCCTGCACAACCTGCACCTCATACACACCCTAAGGCAGAAGTGTGATGTCCTGCTCCTCCAGCACAGTAACTCACAGGAGCTGTAAGAATGCTGGGGCAGTGCTCCTGTCAAGCTGCAGCCTTACATGGTGAGAGCAAAGCAGGATATTTAAACAGTATTTTTACCCCAAGCCAAAAAATGAAAGATGTTCTTACCTCAAAATCATCATCATCGACTTCACTGCAGTGTGTGTGGTTGTCAGGATTATTAACTTTGTCCAACAGCTCAACTGCTAAAGATCTTGAGAGGCCAGGCTGTCCAACAAAGCTGTGCTGAAACCACAAAAAGGAACAAGTTACATCACGCAGCTGATACACAATGTGAAATAACAGATGTTCAATTCAGAACACTGATTTCTGCCATTTTTCTGGGCACTCAGCTATTTCTTTAGTGGCATCTCTGTGGCTATACTTGATATCCCCCCAGTAAGCTGCAGAGAGAACACGAGACAACCTTCTGCAACTATCCCAACCAAAAGTCATATCAATTCTTGTCCCTGAATAAAATCTTGCTGCTTCTTATAGTTAATTATTGTCTCTTTCATTCAGACATGCTGTAAGACCAAGGAAAGAACATGGCTCCAGTTTGATTTCCCATGGGTGCACTGCTCACTTTGAAGCAAGAAATCACTGATGGCTGTTGCCCCCATCACTTACAGCAAGGAGCCTGTCTGCTGTCGGTCTCTTCTTTGGATTTTTTGTAAGTGCTATTTTGACAAAATTGTGGAATGTTGATGACCTTAAAGAAAGAAAAACGAGGTCTTACAGTTAATTTTTCAGGAAGGTGTTTTTGATTTAATCACTGGTACTTAAGAGATGATGAAGGGATGCACTGAGAACACTGCCTCAGTACCTCAATGCACCCCAGGTTTGAATAACTACGTTACCAAGTTAAGAAAATAAGGGAAACAGAAATCCAGTTTCTGGAACTTGCATGGCAAACATAGCATACAGAAAACAAACTGAGCATGCAGGGTACTAGTCCAACTTTTTCCAGGTTCAGCTGTTACAGCATTAACTGTGAGTGAGGTACCCAGCAAAGCTTCAAACTCCAGGCAAACCCATTTAACACTTCTTGGCTACAGACAGGAAAACGAAGTACAAAGTTGCAGACAAACTGAAGTCTTCCAATTGTCTCTTCTTCCGCCCACAACGTTATCTCAAGTAAAATAAATCACATTCTGCTGCTGGAGCTCAGTTCCCTCATTTGCTCTCCATGGACACCTGCAGCATGCAGCTCCTCACCCAACCCTCCTTCAGGTGAGGTCACTTCTCAAGGCACTGAGCTTAAAACTAAGCTTTTTTTCACAGCCATCCATCCTCAATAATGACAAATACTTTTTTTTTCATACTGTCTGCAAAATACTGAGCAAAGAAGAGGGCTACACCTACCATTTTGCTTTCTCCTTTAGCTTTGGTGGTTGAAAATTGCTTTTTGACATTAAGAACAAAGCCCTGAAGGTAAAGGAAGAATAATGTTATTATATGGTGGAAAAAAAATCATTTTCATTCTGGTATCTAAACACTTCAAATTAATACTTTATGATAAGAATCATAATGGTGAAACTGGGTTACAGACTCTGCTATCCTAGAGACAGATGTGGTAAAGCTGTTGATTTTCTTATCTTTAAATACAGTCTTTATAACGCCATGCATAATCCCATTAAGCGTCAGGTTACGGTTTCTCTCCTGATTTATTACACTTAATCGCAGCATTGCTGACACTACAACTAAAATAAAATAGCAACCTTAAACCTCCATTTCTGATTTCAATTCTAAACTGAAGTCTGTAGCTTCAGGGCGGTGCCTTCAACACTGCCACAGCTCAGGCAGAGGGGAGCAGCTTGGGGAAGGAGCCCTGGTGAGAGCTGTGCTGCAGGCAGCAGTCCCTGCTGGGGCTGAAGGGGCTCAGCCAGGTGAGCGGGGTGCCCTGCCCACCAACCTCATGGGGTGCAGGTCGAACATGGGGGGCTGAAGCTCTGCGAGCTCGATGGCCGTGATGCCGACCGCCCAGATGTCACACAGCTGGTTGTAGCCGCCGTTCTTCTCCACCGCCGCCACCTCTGGGGCCATCCTTCAGAGAGAAGGCATCAGTCAGAGAACAGAGCAAAGTGACGGGGGTGCAGGAAGCCCCACAAGAAGCCTGCTGCTGCCTGCAGGGCACAAAGCAGGCTGAGTGTTCCACCTGAGGCCACCAACCTGCCAGCAGAGCTAGGAATAGACCCAGAGCCTCACCACTCCTGGTGCAATGCTGTAACAAGCAGATAATCCTCCTGCCCTGTGCCCTCCTGCTGCAGCCAATAAGGAGGGCAGCGAACAATTAAATGCCATTGTCTGGATTAAGCTGCATGTACACACCCAGGCAGTACTAAGAACATCATCCTAAGAGAAAGGCATCTGGTACTGTCAGAACCCAAAAGCAGCTCATTTACATGTGTAATCCAGCTCGAGATTCATGCTGATATGACTGCACACTGAATGCTGTCTTCCATGGAAAATTAACTACTAGAGATGATTAAATGATCGCTTAAAGTCTGTTCTGCTGTGCAGAAGGAACTGTGAAGAAACCTGGAAGATGTCTTCAGGTTTATTCCTGAGAAGAACATGAAATTAAAGAGAATCCACGTGGCCACTGTGCATTCAGATAAAGGGAGAACGTTCTGCATTAATGAACCTGGGAGAAGCAGCCATGCTGCCCCACCTCCAGGCACAGCCTCACAGCACCAGCAGCTGCACTCAGTGCTCCCCAGACACCATTCCCCCTTTGGCATTTAACTTGGAAGAAAGGGAGTGTATCTGTTTGCTTCATCTACTTCAAAACACTCTTGTATGCTTCTATATTTACTTATTTAGGCACCATTCAGCATGTACGTTTCAGAGCTCTTGGCATGATCTGTAAATGCACACTTAGCTTTGCAAGCACACAGCAATGGAGGTTGTTTCTTACCAGTAAGGGGTACCGATAAATGATTTCCTCTTTGCTATGGTGGCTGTTATTTTTGCTGCTACACCGAAGTCAGCTGGAAAATAAAATCATCATTCACTTAGAAATCTGAATGTAACACTCCAATTTCATTCTAGGAAGCACCACATTTGAAAAAGCACTCCCATTTCTAACACAAAAAATTCATTAAGCTTTGACAGTTAAAGACTAATAAGAGCAACTAACTTCTTCACTGGCATATTTTGGAATTAAAATAATTAGTTTCTACATACAGCTCACCCACCATCCTGCTCCTTTCCTCACTGCTTTTCCACCTCACCAAACAGCAAACAAGCAACCCCACAAAACTCAGAGGGTATTCAATTTAACAGCTAGGGGGAAAACCAGCTTTGGAAACAGTACTCTGCTCCTTACAGATAGCCCCCAGAGCCATGGGGGCCACCTGGTCTTGCTTCTGGAGATTCTGTTGGGGGATAATGAGCCCTTCCTCTGAGAGCTGCGGACGATCAGGTGGTGTTACAGAGCCACAAGTCATTCAAGTCCAGCTTTATTTTTATTGCATTTGTAGTATGATAGATGGAGGATAGTGGTGGACAGATGCAACTAGCTTGGCAGGGACACCAAGTTTAATGGAGCTAGTGGAAGCTCCCATCGGTTTTAAGGTTTTTGCTTCCTGAGGGGCAGCAAAGCAGCTGCTCACAACCACTCCTGTTTCAAACCCAGACTATGCCCATCTCGTTCTGTCTCCCAGGATGTCTCCTTGTCCGCTCCTTCCCTCCCAGAGAGCCCTCACTGCAGGTAGGCTCCTACAAAGAGGCAGCAGGCAGGCAGATGGGGGCTTTGAAGGCAGGGTGCTCAGACAAAAGATCTGCCCTGCCCATGCCCCTCTAAAAGCAAAGCAGCATTAGAGGAAGCCAGCAACGCCAATCTCTTTGAATGCTTGTCTGCAGAACCCAGAGTGCTTGACAAAGAGAGCTTCCTCACCTCCACGTACATGGAAACACCCAATGCCACACACTGAGCTGGAGGCACAGCCAGGGACAGACCCTGCATTTCTACACACTGCCAGGTGCAGAATTGCCCTTCTGGCTATAAATGTTCCCATCAACACCCAGTAACCTCAGTCCCAGGGAGAGCTGGGAAGCTTCAAGGCTGGCTGGCTGAGAAAAGCAATTACTGTAATTACTGTAACAGAATGCAGAACTTCTCATCTCACTCATATGTGTTCTTACATCCCGAAGTGCAATACAAGAGGTTTGTAGCACAGAGAACTGGCTGTATCAATACAGGACTTCTGCTGTAAGCTTATAAACTCAGTCACTGCTGTATGTGTGCTGCTCAACAGAAAGAAGGCCATACAAAATCTGAATATTCTCACCAAGACAAAATTTCTTCCTCAGAGAAAGGCTACACGGCCACATGCTAAACCCATCACTGATTGCATCCAAAAACTCCTATTAGCTTTCCTTCTTCATATTAACTTCTGGCCACTTACCTAACTTGACATCCCCGTAGTCTGTTAGTAGAATATTTGCACCCTAAAACATAATGAATAGAACATTAAACTGCATTGTCAGGAGTATTTTTCTGCGGTAGGAAGTTTAAGGTGGGGTTCTCAAAGTTCCAAGTTACCTTTATATCTCTGTGCATTTTGCCCTTCATATGCAAATAAGCGAGACCCTGGAAACAAAACAAGATGTGACACTTCGTTTTCACAGCTGTTAACAGACTGCAGAGCCAGCCCCATCCAACCACGTTTAATCACTGAATGTGTCTTATTGCAAAATTACAAAAATTTGAGATTAGCAGGCAGGAAGTGTGCCAGGTTCTGTTCCTCATCCCCAGCTCCAGCCAAGGCACGTGGAGATCCACACAGAGCAGTTCAGCATTCTACATTGGTAAATGGGCACTTTCAGAACAAGGCCCAACGCACAGCACCGCCTCCCTCGGCTAACATCAGCTCCAGTTTTGAAATCCTGAAGGTTTCAGCAAACAGGTGCTGTGCAGCCCGGCCTGCAGTACCAGTTCCTGCAGCAACAGGAGATCAGGAACAGAAGTGCCAAGCAGGTGACTGCATGGGCTGCACCCCCTGCCTCCAGCAGGGACCAGTTCAGCCACTGCTTCAGGGAAAGGTGTGTGGCTTCAAGATTCTCAATTATCCACAGATGCAGACAGCATGGAGGGAAATGCTTACAGAAGCACGCCGTCTTCATCACCTTATCTTGGATTTCAACAATTACAGGCAATCAGAAAACAAAACAGTTGCAGCCACCTGGTTGTAATCTTTTCTCCACAGATGATTGGAATTTAATGCCACAATCAAGCAGGTGGTTTACATCTTTTTTTGTACATTTAATCATTAGTATCACCCAGTTACTTACCCTTGCCTACTGGGTATTAGCTGCTTTCAGAGCTTTGTCCTAAACAACTTCAGCACCGAACTGCTGTGTTACAGCAATGCATGAGAACTGCCCAGACAGTGCTCAGCCTGCAAAGATCTGTGTTCCACGTTTTCACTGCCACCTCCAGGATCACCAAGGGACAGGAACAGCACTGAGTTTCAGTATTTCAGTCCTGCAGTGGGATCCACATCTGCTCATGCACCATAGCAAACTGCACCACGAAAGCAGCACTGTTCTGACAGTACCTGCACAAACCTTGCTGTGCCTCTTGCTGATTTTTATTTACACAATATGGACAACTGGGATTGGCCTCAGGTGGATTCCCAACGCTACCAAATGGATGTGACAGCACTGCATCGTCTTCTGAAACCACTCTTTCGTAACTACTTCTGCACAGTCTCTATCGTATACGACTCTACAACGTATCTGCAGCAGTACAGTACCTGCAAAGTTTCTCTGCAAACATATGCAATCTGCAACTCTGACAGAGGTCCCGTTACTGAAAATAAACAGAAGTGTGTAAGTCTACAGGCTGTGGCATGTAAGTAACATTGAGAAGCAGCCCAAAAAGCAGTACTGCCGTGGCAGTTAGAAGCCTTTTCTACTTTTTATGGTTGGACTAGATGATCTTGTAGGTCCTTTCCAACCTAATGTACCTATGAACCTACACAGACTGTATTTTACACTGAGCTGAGAAGAGGGTTTTGTTTGTTTGTTAGAAAGGCTTTCTGCAAGAAAAACAACAGCTCACCAACAGATGACAATGCCCACAGTGAGATTCCATAGCTAATTAGCACCATTTCTGGTTGTGAACTAATTTTTAGAGGTCTTTTATTTTTCCAGTGCCTTCAGAAAAAAAAGATCAACTGCCACTACACACCAACACTGGAAGGCACAGGGCTGGCAGGAGCCCACCGTACAGCAACTGCAGATACTGAAGAGCTCTCTGGTGGGATAAACCAAGCTCCAGTTACCTGCGTGTCAGGAGAGAAAGGAGCAGTGCCATGATTAAAAAACTAAGTGTGTTCTGGCGTAGGATGGCAGGAAATAGGCACAGAGCAAGTGCTGCTACACTGAGCAGCACTCCTGACAAACTCTGCTGACTGTAGCTAAAAAACACTGTTATTTCTTCAGAAAAAAGCACATGCAGTACTGGCCAGCACCAACTGCCCCGCAGTAATTTGCTTTCAGATTTTCCCCTTTGCATCAATCATTCAGAGGGTACAAAGGTTACAGTGAGTTCCCAAAGTACCGTGGTAGATATCTTGGAGGGATCCCCCGCCGCAGTACTCCATGCATATCCACAGCTTTTCACGGCTATCAAAAGAAAGGGCAAACACAGACATGAGGAGCTGGCTGATCTGTATGCAGGACACATGAGTAACAGCCACTGAGAGTATCTTCTGTTGGCCACCATCACTCTTAGTTTAAAATACACACTGATACACAACAAGCAGTTCCACATTCTACATGTTACTAATGATATATCTCTCAATTTATTATCTCATCTATCAGAATGACAAGCTTTAAACTTCTAATTTATCAGATGCTGCTTTACCACCAACCTCCTAACTGCAAGGAAGGAGACTGAGAAAAAACACCTGAAGTTCACCTCCTATCAGCAGGAGCACATCAGCCAAGCACGCTAAGTCACAGCTTCAATCTGAGATTGACATTACCTCATCATACCTAAAAAATCCTACACGGCCTCCAAAAGAGTTGCTGGGGATTTCAAAATGCAGCTATTCTGTGAAGCCCACTTGGGCTGCACAGATTACTCGAGAAAAATGCAGCCCTCCAAGAAACCCACAGACAGAGCCTCATTGAAAATGACCACATCAGCAAATTGGGGATATATATTCCCACGGAGCCAGCTGATACATGGCACTGCTCCACCGAGATGGAAAATATCCCCCAACTTTCTATGTAAGGTTTAATGTGTGTGCCTGCAGATGCAGCCAGCTGGCAAAGCCTTGCTCTCAGTACGTTGCCTCTGCTGCACCACAACCACGAGCAATGCTGCTAGCAGCAGCTCAGGCTGACAGCTCTCCTGTAGTTTGCTGCCTGTACTTTCCCATTATTAAATACAATACCCCAAAGCAACTCTGCCCAAGCTCGTTTTATATTATGAGTGATAGACGTTTAAAATCTGCCCAGCAAGTGAGTAGGATTGGATATGTTGCAAGAGTCTCCAAGGGAAAAGTTTCTTTCTGTTCCTAGTGATAAAAATATTCCAGCCTTTTGGCCAGCAGAGAAAACAAAGTATTAGTCACTTTTTTTAATTATTTTTTTGTGTTGTTTAAAAGCCAGAAGAGAACTGAATGGAATTCAAGCCAGAGAACACAGAGAGGATACAAGTAATAAACCAGACAGAGACTGTCTTAGGAAAAAGCCAGCAGAAACGCAGGTAATGCAGTGCTGTTTACCTGAGATAGCTCCCAAAATAGGCCACTATGTTGCAATGTTTGCATTCTTTCACCATATATATTTCCTGCTGGATCAACGAAAAGTCATCCCCTGAAAAACAGGAAACAGTCACCATTACAGCAACACAAAAATGAACTTTGAAAGCGATCTGGAAGCATGTGTGCAAGTCACAAACACCAGCCATGGGCAGCACAGCGTTCTGGTGTGCCAGCCACTCCTCCCAGCTCCACATCACCAGCACATCACTGAGGGTGCACTCTATCACCTCCTCCAGGTCACTGATGAAGATGCTGAACAAGACTGGACCCAGCACCAATAACCCCAAGGGAACACCACTAGTTACAGCCTCTAACCAGGCTCTGCGCTGCCTGCTAGAAAACTACCAGGCTCATCAAGCACGACTTCCCCTTGGTGAGTGCGTGTTGACTACTCCTGAAAACCTTCTTCTCTTCCAAGTCCTTGGAGATGGCATCCAGAACAAGCTGTTCCATCACTTTCCTGGGGATGGAGATGAAGGTGACCGGCCCATAGCTTCTCACCTTCTTGAAGCCTGGAGTGGCACTGGCCTCCCAGCGGTCCTCAGGTTCCTCTCCCATTCTCCACGGCCTTTCAAAGATGACAGAGAGCAGTTGGACGACCACTTCTGCCAGCTCCCAGATCACACACCGTAGGCTCATCATTAAAAACATTTTGTCTCCAAATGTCTCTGCAGCAGCATATGGCCTGCACACCCACTCAGCCACTGCTGACTCATAAGGAGAAGCGCAGAGCCTTCGTGGCCCATCCTGTGTGTGTGTTTGGTGGCTAGGACAGCTACACCAGCTACTTGAGCCCTCTGGCTGGACTTGCACAGCCTGCCAGCACACACTGCCCCACAGCACTGCTCCCTGTGATGGAAATCGTGGCTCTCACACACACTGCACTGCTGTTCACTTATGCAGTGAAAGAAGTGCCTGCTTGTCCTATCACACCAACACCATCTCTGGGACTCCTACTTAAGAAAATAACACAAAAGGTAGAGAGGGACACGCTCGAACAAACATGCCCAGCAGACCCTCAAGGGCTCCTTGCATATTTATTAATGACACGGAGAAAGGCTTCAGCAGGGAAAGAAAACAATAGCAGAGGAGTTTAAAAAAAGATTCTTGACATTTGGAGCACAAACAGTACTTTGCGTAATGAGAAAATGAAAAGGCAACACAAGCTGGGCAACTGAACTTAGTACAGATTTTGTACAGACACTGTGCTTGCTTTATCGCCACCTTTCAGCTATAGCTCGGCTTGAAGTTGAGCACCCTGCATACAAATGATTGCTAGGAACACAGAAATGCTGAGTTGGAAGCAGGTGGGTTAATCCCTCCTATTATTTGACAAACACCCAAAGGGAAATCAGTAGATACCCACAGATATCTCTTTTTAAAACAAAGATCTCCAAGAAAGATCAATCAAAGCAAGTGTGAATGCAAGCACTGCCTTCCTCTAACACTGCAACTCATCCAAAAGATCAGAGAATGCCAAAGCCTCAAATCAAAGCATCTTTGACATGCACAAATCAGCATTTCAGAAGAGTTCAATGCTGTCATGTGAAAACTGTGACCAAGAAGTGTTCCAAAAGACCAAAACCATCAGTAGGCAGCACTCTGACTTGCTCTTCAATATCACACTGACTGCATTGTCTGCTGTGGGCCACTGACTATCATCTACTGATAGTTCTTCAAACTACAGATAGGAGAGAAGGAAATATGGTGATTTGGACAAGAAAAAAGGCTGCAGGAGATATCAACCTTTGTGTACATGAAAGACACTTGGTAAAAAAAAATAACAATAATTTGTTCTGCTTTTCTATGGTTGGACAATTAGAAACAGGTTTAAATTACCTTAACCTATAATCAGGATAAAGATGAGTTTTTCCTACCAAAGGGCCAAGGAGGCACTGAACTCAGTGATAACACCTGTGTGAAGCGACATGCAAAAGGTGAACTTCTGATCTGCAATTAATAAATGGAGAACCTATGAAAGAATTGGGGCAACCCACACAAAAAAAAAAGAATTAAGAGGGATTTGGAAGGAGAGGTATGGGATTTATGTGAGCACAGAGCTGACAAAAGCAGCAAGCAGATGGAAAGAAGAAGAGACGTAAGCATGAGAAAAGTCTGGCCAAAATATGTAGAAAAAGATCCTGAAAGATCAGGCTCTGAGATAGCAGAGATGTATAGTGCTTCAAAGACCAGAATGAATTCAAAACAATGGAATTCAGAGTTTCCAGGCAGCTGGAGTATTAATCTTGGCAAGAGATGCTGGAATCGGGCAAAAATTGAATATCCTTGGATAGCATGAAAATAAAGACAACAGAAAGACAAAGAATTTGTAGAAAATACTTCATCAAGGAGACGTCAAGATAAGAACCATTAGTTCAGAGGTGACAGCATAGCCACAGAAAGAGATTTTCATCTGTTTTAGCCATCAGAGATCTCCTGATGCTAAATAACACGGAATTGGAAAAATGTCCTTTCTGTCCACTCACATGTTTGCAATTACAGGTCCTGGGGCATGCTGAGCAGGAGGCAGTTTGGAGAGCTGCTGTAAACCACAACAGCAGTGCAGTGACTCACTGCAGCGTGCTGCTATCATGCAATTTCACCTCTCTAACGAGCCATGCAGGACACCATGGAGGGTTACAAGGGAATATTCTCCTCTGGCCAGAGCCCGCTTCGAGGCTGTGCTGCTCTGCACAAAGAGCTGCTTGTCCACCAACACAGCTGGTGGGGAGGAGGGCTACTGGAACTTGTGGCCGCATCATCTCACAGTTGACTGGGTCAGATTTCAGAAGCTAAGCAAGGTAAAGCCTGGTAAATTCATGATAAACCCGTATTTAAGCGGGTGATCATCGAGAAAACCGGCAGCCCATTAACACTTGTGAATTATTTATTTGCAGGCACTAGTTCTCACCTACGTGGATCTGGCACGGTATGGGATGTCCTGCCTGGGCCCACACAGCCACTCCACAGCACGGCAAGGACTGCTGGCTCTGGTGCCCATCACACAGCATCGTTCTGAGCGTGCCTGACCTCAATGGTTTGCGAGCAGATTTACTCCTGGCCATCCGTGACACATACTGTCATGTGCTCCACCGACTGCTTTGAGTGGTGCCATCCTGCAAGGTCACTGCTCACACCTCTCCTGGCTCAGCTGAGATTCACTGTACTGTCCAGGAGGCTCCTTGGGGAAGAAGCTATTGTTATAGTTGGTTTGTTCTGCACTTCAGCACTGCATCACAGGATGACGCTGTGTGGGAACAGAGGGAGGGACGGGCAGGCAGCATCCAGGGCTCACATGCAACTGGGCGGAGAGAGCTGACAGCATCTGGAGGCACTGACAGTGTCACCAAAGGGTGGGACAGCAGCACTTACTGAGGCCAAGTGGTGCAGGCCGGCCCTGAGCCACTGCTCCCAGCACACGTGGGCAGACACTGCTGTGTGGGGCACTGATGGTGAACAGCAGGCACAGGGCATCGACTCCGAGCATCAGCACTGTGCCACCCTCTTTGCTTTCCTCACTGCCCTGCAGACCTGCATTGCTCTGTGCCAACCCTTTTGAAAACTCCAAAAAAAAAAAATCCTATTAAAGTCTTTAATAAGAGGTATACTTCAAATTTTACTCCAGCATCTGAGCTGTTTTATCCATAGCTCGTTCCTCTGGATTAAAGGAAACCGTCTCTGGAGGGGTTCAAGAACTGTGGCACTGAGGGATGTGGTTGATGGGTTTAGTGGTGATGGGGTGGGTTGGACCTGGTGATCTTAGGATCATTAAGGTTGGAAAAAACATCTATGATTCTGTGATCCTCCTGCTGCCTTCCTCGTCCATGCCACCAGTTCTGTGAGTGAAAGCTTACGCTATGTGGAAACATGAGCTCACCCCCTCTGGATACACCTATTTCTGAAGGCAGAATAGCAGATTACAAATGCATTATAAGTGTGCAAGGCAAAATGAAGCCAGATTTCAAGAAGTTACAAGTAATTAAAATGCTGGGCACTCTATATCGTGAGAGCACGCTGTCTCTGTTCTGCTTTGTGTATGTTCAGAGCAGCTGTGCAGGTCAGCAGCAGCACCCAGCAGTGCGTGGTATGGCACAGGAGGAATGCCCAGCCCTGAGCAGCAACAGCATGTTTGGGGATGCAGGCATTCAGCTCATTCCAAATGGGAATCGAGGGCTGCTGGCAATTTCTGACTCAGTCACACCGGATGTGATCCCAAACCCAATCAGTGAAGATGGGAAGAAATAACCAGAAGTTATTTTTGTATTTCTTGAAGCCCTGGAGCTTTCAACAACTGCTAACATCCCCAGGCTTACTCAAACAAGCCTCAGGCTTGTTCTTTTCCCCATAGCTCACAGCATCTTTACTGAACTTATTACACAGACGACACTGCAGCATTTCTCTTCTGCCCCAAAGGGCCTTGGAGCAACACCACAGCTCCCCTGCGCTGCAAGCATCCCACGAGGCCGAAGCACAGCCCACACCTGGCTCAGCCCTAAGGCTGCACTCCAACGAGCAGCACCAACAGCCACCTCTGAACCACGAGATGCAAACCAACCTTAATAAAGCAGTGCTGGCTGTGGGTGTCCTGAGCACAATGCTACACAGCACCGGGGATGGCCTTCCCACGTACAAACAGCCTTGGATGGTGCCAGGTAACAAAGATCCAGCTCAAAGCACATAACCAGCTACTTCTGGCCCTTAGGAAGATCCCACATGGAAAACAAATGTTCAACCAGATGAAACCCACTAACAGGACTCCGTAATCCTGTGCTACAGATTACCACCAGCCCTCAAAGTGTCAGAGGTTTCTGAGGTCACTGTTTATCATCACAGCCGCACTGACACCAGACGTCCACTAAGTTCAAAACATTTTATGACATTTTTCCCAGGGAGAAAATTCTGTGGAGTAAAGCTGCCCTGGCAAACAGTTATCTCTGTGTTGACTCCACTCTCGATTCATCTGCTAAACCCATAGAAGGAAGTGGCTTCAGTGTTTCAGATGGTTTTGGCTTTTACGCCGCTGAGTACAGTTGGATTAGTTTCTGAAATAGAATTGGCTCCCAAATTATTTGAAGCATTTGTACTCGGTGAATGCTGGGAAATGTCATTAGCGTGCCATAATACTTTTGCCTAATGCTCTCCAAAGCCCATGCCAGAAAAGTGAAAAACACTGTCTATTTTGATTCTAGCAACACAGCTTAAGTAACTGGTAGCAGAATCAGTTACTGCCCAAAAATCCAAATGAAGTTATGATGGTAACTTTCGAAATGGAGCTCATTTGTTTTGTCTGGAGAACAGACCAACAAAGGCGACAGCAGATGAAATAAAATATGCAGTTGGGGTCTCAGTTCTAAGCTGGAGTCTCATTACCAACTCATTACCTGCAGCAGACGAGGGGTTAACAGGGAAGGACACAGCCTGTCCCTACCCTCAGTGTCAGGGTTTTGCTAGGTCCCCCAGAACTCTGCCACCTTACTGCGTGCTGCTTCCTGCAGCTTTAATTCCACACATTTCTCACCTCCTGCAGGGCACTCCTCGTTTCCCACAGGCTTTTGCCTTTTGATTCCAACTGCCCCCTGTCCATGTGTTAAACTAGTGTTAAGTCTGGAGCTCATGTTAAGTCTGGAGCTCGTGTTTTTCCATCTGCAAATGAATGCTCACCTACAAAGCCATCTACTCCTTCCCCACAGAAGATGCTGTAGATCAAAGGGAGCCACAGTCCTGCTGAATAGGACCTGGGGGGAATGTTGGAAGTTGAAGGTCCCTTCCATCTCCAAGGACTCTATGATTTTATTCTGTACTCCATTCTGGTGACTGACGTATGAAACACACGAGCAGTCATTGTGCCATGTGGTCTGACAGCAGCTCTGCTGATGGTAGAGGGGTGCCCTCCCTGGGAGAGCCCCCACCAGCAACACCTGACACTGACTCAATCCGAGACCTGATGGTGCTCTGCAACCACAGCACAAAAACTCCAGTCCAAACTTAAAATGAGTCTGAACACTGGGAACAAGAAGCAGCTGATTTATTTTTTAATCTGGAAGGCTTTGAACAGCCATGTTTTCCTGTCCAGCAAAGACAACAAGCTGCTACCACAGTTACAGACATCCCAGACTGCTGCACATAAATAAATAAATGCTGTGAACCCTCCTCAGAAACAAAACAATTCCCTGAAGGGATCCCTGTCAAGAGGCCGTGGGTGTCCATGCTCTCGACGGAGAGCAGGCTAGTAATGTTTTAAAGGTTATTTGAAAGCACAAAGCAAAATGAAAACAACCCCAGAAGAAATCATTTCCCTAGGGCAAGCTGGGACTAAAACATAATGAAACCTATAAAGACACGGTCGTTGATGCTAATTAGAATGGGCTTCTCAGCAGCGATCATTTGTGGTCAGAAACTCATGTTGTTCACTGCAGCACAGCAATCTGAGACAAGGATTACTTGGCCTTCAAAGGGTCCTGCTCTTTCTCCAGCTCCAACAGCCTCACATGTCCTCTGCCTTCAGCCCTCACACACATCTGCTTGGCTGAGAAACCAAGCAGAATTACAAACCAGCACTGCACCGCAGTGCCAAGGAAGCACTGACAAATGGAGCACACAGAGATGGTTCCTCAAACACTGCCGACCTCCAGAGAGTCAGAAAAACCTCTCAGTCAGAGATGGCATCTTTGTATTTAACAGTCCTTTGTGTGTTTTTCTCTTGTATAAGTTTGCACAGTTGCTTTTCACACCTACGTGAGCACAACTGGATACAATGAAGTGCTTGAGACGTGCAGAGAAAACCACACATCCTTGCTGCTTGGAGTCTGCCATCAATCACTGCCACCAGCTCTGGTGTGGTGTCACTGACATGCAGGCACCAGGGCAAGGGACATAGCTGCAAGAGGACAGCATGAAGCAAGTAGGGCCAAGACAACTGTTGTGAGCCGTTAAACATAATGCCTTTCAGTTCTGGAACACAACTCCCAGACACAGTGAAGACCCATGCTGTGCACAGCACCAAATAATCACTGAAAACAGACAGCTCAGCTTCATCAGGCTGCCACCAAAAAAGCCAGCTCAAGGAGTCACTGAGTCACAGAGGTGACACAAGTGGGAGCTGAGGTCACACCTGAAGTTTTGCCCATGGACCACTACTGTCGAGGTCTCACCACCACGAACTGTGGTGTAAGTGGGTTCAGAAATGTAAAACATCACTGCAATAGGGATGGAGCCACAGCCACCGGCATCTGCACCACGCAGAGCACATGATGCTGAACCTGGGGGCCAACACATGGAGATGAGAGGTGCAAAGGAGGTGGCAGCGTCCTGGGGTCACTCTGTCACCAACAAAGCCTGCGCTGTCTGCTTGCTCACCTCTGCTGGCAGATGCTAATGGAAACTTCAAAAAAGGAGAAAAAGAAAAGCTGAAGAACCAGGCTTAGCTCTTCTCATCTATTCACTAGAATTTTTCAAATTCTTCCAGCTGGAAAAAAAAAAGTTCAGATGTCAAGAACTTTTAACTGTTTAAAAAACAAACCAACCAAACCGAAATAAAACAAACCCAACCTGGAAATGAACAGCTCAGCTCATGAGAAAACTTAAATCACTCAGATCAGAGGATCTCGGATGTGGGAAACCCCAGATCAATCTGCCTGCCATCATTTTTACCAAAGAGGCCAGCTATCACCCTAAAAACAGGGCAAGAGTCAGTCCCATGGGATCAATTCCCATTTAATTCACTCAAAAAGCAAAACATACTCTACACTTTCAGCAGGAATCAACAACATTACCTTGGAATATCTTACAGGTCAGTAGGGAACACAATATCCTGCAAGGAGAGAGAACTCAACTGCACGTCTTCACATTCAGAAAGACAAAACGGGTCTGAATTTGCCCCCTAACCACATGATACATGAGGATTCACACAGCTTTCCTCCACAGCAGTGTAAACGGCACTTCAGTCTTCCTGATAATCCAGCTGGAAGATGTACTGGTGCTTGAGCTGGCCAGAACTCTTGGGTTGGCACACTGGATTCAAGAAGTTCTGCTAGAAAGCTGGAGAAACTACAGAATACAACACCAGAAGACCCTCTGTGTTCATTACCCACACCTCTCTACCCAAATGAACCAAGAAACCACAAACAAACAGAACTGTGTATTTCCTTGAGCAAGAAATAGGAACATGCTGACACAGCAAGATCCTCATCAAAGTGACAATCTTTTAACCTTTCTAGTCAAGAAAAGATGTTAGGTGCTCAGGGAGTGGAGATGTTTCAGAGCTGGTCTTCAAAGCCTTGAATGTCCGAAGAGAGGTTGGGACTCTGGTGGCCTCTGGTCCAGCCCTTTGCTCCAAGCAGGGCTAACTGCAGTCAGCTCAAGTTGCTCAGGGCCCTGTCCCAACAACTCCCAGGAGTCTTCCAGGGCGGAGATCCCACCATCACTTCTCCCACACTCTCCTTATGAAGAGTTTTTCCCATTTCCAGCTGGAATCTCCCTTGCCATAGCCTGTTCCTGCTGGCTCCCAGGCCACTGCTGGGCCCCACACTCTGCACCTCTGCAGTGGAAGATGGTGTTTAGATCCTTCTTCAGCCTTCTCGCCTCCAGAACAAAAAGCTCAGTTCCATCAGCCTTTCCTGTGTTATGTGTCCTTCCAGATTTTCCTCTGCTTTTCCCCTAACAAGTTCTGTATTCCCTGTAGCACTCCATTCACAGAAGTTAACCCACCACATCTCCATAAACCCTACTACTTCCTGGCTTTGTGACCACACATAAACTTCCAGTGTCCCTTAATTTCTCCACAGACTACAAGTGATAACAACTTGGGATGCAGTGGGAAAGCCCCCGATCACAGAAGCCTCATCCCCTGTCCCAGAGAGCCAGGACCCCGAATGCACACAGCACAGGAGTTCAGGCAAGGACAGGCTGTGGAGATGCTAAGGAGGCACGGAGATGCAGAAGAGGGATTTGAAAGCTATTCCAGAAGGCACCGACTTTCCCAACACATCTTTGGTGGTCACTGGCACCTTTGCTTGGTTCCCTCCCTGTTTTGATTCACACAGCTCCCCACTCTTTCACAATCTACCATCTGTCCAGAATCTTTTCTTCATTCTGCAACATGCTGCAACTGCAACAGCTTTTTAAGAAGCAACAGATAAGGCAGATAAGAATGAACAAGGAAATAGTGAGCAGGATATAACCAAAAGCAATGGTACATCCTGCAGAGCTTCCTGTCATCTAACCACTGAAACAACAACAACAACAACAAAATAAAATAAAACCCACTTCTTTTGTCTGGAGCTTTGCAGCCATGAAAATCAACGTGTGTGAAAAAACTGAAACTGCAAACCAAAAACATAGGAAAGAATGCAAAACTTACCAGGCTCTAACTTGATTATTTTTACAGCAGCCAGTTCTCCAGTATGAAGATTTCTAGCCTGAAATAAGAGAGTTAAGACACATTCTATTATACTGCAAAGGCATCTCACAGAGTCTACAAAGGAATGAGCAGATATGCTGTGGTGTAACGTGTTACATATACTGCGCAGCGCAATTAGCTGTGAGCAACCTGAGTGAGGATTACCCGGTCTTGGCATTATCACTGTGCCAACCAAGCTGGAGATCTGAAGGGTTACCAGCAGTTCCTTCCAGAGCTTCGAAACCCAACCAGCTTTTTGTCATCAAATGAGAGCTCATGCCTTCAAAAACGCCACTTTGAGGGCCGTTAAAACGGAGGAGTGCATGCAGCCCGTGCAGACTGGAGTGATGCGAAAGTCTGTGCCGCACCGTGGGCTGCCAGAGCATGCTGAACTCAACCCACCCACCTCACGGTGTGAAACCTCAGCGTGCTCTGAAAGTGGAACTGAGGCAGAAGAGAGAAGCTCTGCAGATGCAGCATGTTTCGTGGGAACAACTGGACTCTTAAACTCCTCCCAGCAGACCCTGGCTGACTCGTGTGGTCCCCATACTCTTCCAGATGAAGGGGAATGGAGCTCCAATCCAACCATCCCACTGTACCTGGAGGGAGCACTCCTGTAAACTTCCCCTTGAGAACTCAGTGCTGGAAGAGAATGTTACAGCAACCTTAGAACTGGAAAGTTTTATGAGGGGATTTCAGTAACGCTGTTAACTCTGGTAAATTGAGCTCTAAATCACTCAGGCACCATCACCAGAGCTAAGCTGTATTATTTTTGACACGCAACCTAATCCAATTAGGGACTGTGGCATTCCCTTTTTGCTGAGCATCCAATGTCTTTTGACTCTTCTCTGACAGAAGTTTGGTCTTCAGAACACACAAAATCTGGTGAAAGGGTAAACTGTAGAAAATCTGAGGGAAACTGAGCCAGGTGAGATTGATTTGATTTAGGATGAGGATGCAAAGGAAATCTGCCCAAGGGCTGAGCTGGAGAAAGCC
The DNA here is from genome assembly GCF_038088225.1 of Cyrtonyx montezumae. Lineage (NCBI taxonomy): Eukaryota > Metazoa > Chordata > Aves > Galliformes > Odontophoridae > Cyrtonyx > Cyrtonyx montezumae. The sequence continues at coordinate 3,834,011 of NW_027071826.1, forward strand.
ACAGAAAGCAGAACAGAATGCTCTGCTCTTGCTTATGGACAAGAAGTCTTCATTTAGCAACAGGTAGAGCAGGAGCTTGAAATACAAATCCCTCAACTGTGTCAACGCTTGGTCAAGCTTCCAAATCAAGCTTTCTTATCACTGGGCAAAAAAAAACAAAGGCCAGCAATAATTGGCCCACTCAAAGTCCCACGGCGCTCAGGTAAGTGCCATCTGTCAGCACACATGGTAGCAACACTGGCAAGTATGACTCAACTGAAAACAAAGCGAATCTGAACAACTGTGCAACAGAGCCAAACAATTTACGCAAATCTCTGAACAGAGCGATGGCTTTCTGCTAACCACAGGGGAAACCTTCACCACTTCAAGTACCTTCCTACCAGATAATGCTCTGCAGACCACAGCAAGATCATTTGCATTCATCACCATCCGGATGAAGCACATTAAGGACCTTCTTGGTACCATTATACCAAAACACAGAGGTGCCTATAAGAGACCAGGAGTGTGCTGCCTCCCCCTGAAGTCAGGGAACCTCAACCATCCATCCCTCCAAAACCAGCCAAGCTATCCGGATAAAGGAGAACAGAAGATCACCATCATCTGAAGCACAGAAAAGGCTGTATTCTTTCCTGATATTCCCTTTCCATATAAATATGACTACCACTGCTCCCATTATGCCAAAGCCTGAAAGAACAGCTGCAGACTGCCAAAGGCCCTTGGTTCACACACTGCTTGGCTGGGATGCAAAGGCCCAGTCTGGAGCTCATTGCATTACTGGCTCCCAGCTCCCATGCTTCACAGGCCACAGTGAAGAACGTCCTGCTATCCAGCATGACCATCACAGTTTTGGCACAGCCACAACATGGACTGTTTTGGTTTTTAGCCATCAAACCTTGCCTGCTGGCATGGAGAGCTTTTCACCAGGTTGGTATTAATGGACTCGACGTGTATGGGTTGTCTGACCCAGTTGCCCTAAAACAGGTTTCCTGGTCTTACAACTTCATCTTTCAACTCAACACTTTTCTTGAACTGACACCAGGACCACACAACTGTTTAAACCCTATCGTGCCAACACCAAAGGCAAAAATACTAACCATTCCCTCACGCTCAGTATCACAGAATCCCAGTGTGGCTGTGACTGGAGGTTCCTCTGGGTCCTTCTGGTCCCACCCTGTCCCAGCAGGGACACCCAGAGCACCTGGGGCTTTTGGAGGTCCCCAAAGAGGAGACTCCACAGCCTCTCTGGTCTCTGTGCCAGCACTCCACCACCTGCCCAGCACAGAAATGCTTCTGATGGTCAGAAGAAGCCTCCTGTGCTCCAGTTTGTGCCCATTGCCTCTTGTCCATAAACACCTGAAGGGGAATGCAGTGAGGAGCCAGGACACGGATGGGACCCCTCCTCACCTCCAGGCTGAGCAGCCCCAGCTCTTGGCCCCTCCCCACAGCAGTGCTGTTTCAGGTCCTGCAGCACCTCGGTGGCCTACGCTGAGCTCTCTCCAGTATGCCCAGGCCTCTCTACTGTGGGTCCAGAACTGGGCCCAGCACCCCATGTGCGGCCTCACCAGCACCAGCAGCCCTCTTAGCAGCAAGGACCTGATACCCTTGTTGGGATGCTTACATGTACAACTGTATCAGATCTTCCATCTGGAGAATCATGCTGCAAGCATTCAGCAGGCTTCCCAAGACAGCCCCCCACCCCTAAGTACAACTATCAGCTTTTATCCATCCTCTGACTGCACCCACTTCACACAGGTCCCTACACCTGTCTGTTGCCACCTCTTGCTTTTACAGCCATTCTCCTCCTCACCTTTCTACATCAACACTGAATGGTGCTCATCTCTCCTATCACGAAAAACAAAAGATGGTGGATGAGACTCAGAACCAAAAAATTATGTTCTACGTTACTTAGAATGAAAACTAAAGCTACGAGGTTTTGGCAGAATGATTGCAAAGTCACAGCAGGAAGCCTGAATGACACAAGAATGGGACAAGAATGGGGGCCTGTTTGAATGGGGTGAGCTATAGGATTAACCTTTGAGTCACAGTATCATTAAGGTTGGTCTTATTTAGCTCTGTGTCATATACAGCATGTATGTACTGAAAGAAGGGCTAGGTGGTCGCATCAACCATCCCAAAGCTAGCTATGGGAGGAATGACAGCACCCCAGCGAGCGCAGCCCTTCCAGAATATTCCACCAGCCACATGCTAATCCTACAAAACAAGAGGGCCTGTGTTCAAAATAAAACAAAATACAAGGACTGCTGTTTCTTTTCTTTTCCTTTTTTACTATGTCCCATTGCAGGACAAACCTCAGCACAGCACAAGCTGCACGTCCCAGTGCCAAACTCAAGCAGCAGAGACGCAGTACCAGGAGGGCTGGGGGTTTGGGTTGACAAAAGCAGAACTGCTTTATGCACAAATCTGAAGTTCAAGCTTGTGTGCTTGGCCTCCTTGTCCAGCTGCTTTCTTCTTCAACACTGAGGAAGAGGAGGGGAAGATTTAGACGCCAGCATCACAACCTCTAAATGAGTATTTTCCATTTCCATGGTGAAATATCCCCATCATCCCTACGCCCGTGTCGGATCTCCAGCCTTGGATCAACCACCCAGCTCACCAGCAGATTCATTTGTTCAACTGAGGCTTCATTTAATCTAATCAGAACTGCAGCTCCTGTGGCAACTCTCCCACACACCCCCACGTTATTCATTCCTTGCCAAGCTTCACTCATCAGTGACCATGACGTTTCTCTGTCTCGGCTGCTGCTTGCTTCCCTGAGATGGAAGTTCAGTCACCTGCTTTCTAGATTCTGACTCCGTACCTCTTAACTTGCTGCATCCTGCTCTGAAACTCCCAGTGTGGGTGATGGGAACAGCTTCCTTTCCAAAATTCTGTCCCTGAAGAACTCCTCACAAAACCCTTACAAGCCAAACGAAGTTAAACCCTGCTGTGTGAGCCTACAGTTGCTATCCTTCACAAAAGGACACTGCAACCTTTTGTGGTGTCACACATAAGCAAAGCACTTTTGTAGAAGAAACCAAACTCTCAGAAAGCTCTAAGAAAACAACCCTTGGACATCTGCAGCCAAAGGTTAATGTGGCATAGACCACTCATGGCAGATGAGGGCTGTGAGGAGGCTCCCCATCTCTCCACAGAAACCCCAGCCTTGGGGTCAGGACGGTGCAAAAGCTGAAGGGTCACCTCCTCGGGCTGCAGGCTGACACAGGGCAGTGCTCTCCAGCATAAACCAGAAGGGCCTGGTCCAGCTTCCCAGTTTCAGAGGACCTGAGCACACTCCAGTGCCTGCCATCGTGCCCTACAAACACCCTCTGCTGACCTTTCTAGATGTGGTATATGACCCACCTCTTTTCCCTGTGCTCTCCTGTACCTCCCTCCTACCTAGGAGCACCTACCAAGCCCACCTAGGCAGGATACTTGAGAACCCTGAGTGTATTTTTGTTTGTTTGATGTAAAATAAACAAAACCCATCCCATAATGTAAGTGAAACCTTCACCCCGAGCAATCCCACGCAGAGCACTGGGCTGAATAAAGGCCCTCCTGCTCAGCACTGACAGCATCTCCGCAACGCATGCTGAACATTTTCCTCTCCATGCAGAAACCTGGGCAGAAGGAACATGCCAAGGATGGCTTTAAGCAAATCCTGCCATGTGGGTATAGATCTGTGCCAGGCAGAACAACTGCACTTCCCACCCCGCGTCCCCGCAGTGCTCCGTTAATCTCTTCAGGTGTGCCCTGTAAAGCAGATGTCAATCTAATCCGAGCTGTTACAAAACAATACCTAAGAGCACCTTGTTATTTCCAGGGCTCTTTCTCTTCTAGGAGGCAGTCACAGCCAAAAGGCGATTGTTTGCTCTGCAGTTTTCCAGCTGGATTGAGAGCAGTACCAGGCTCTTCTATGGGGAGAAGGCACAGAGGCTTTCAGAAGCTGCTTCCCTAACAGAGCCTTCTCAGATTCAGCACCCTGAAAGAGAACCATCTCTCACAGCCATCAGCACAGTGCTCTCCAGAATAAACGAAGGATAAAGATTCACATGCTCATTTTTTTTGTGTCACTGAGTTCACGCTGCAGCAGCACTGCCAGCAGAGCCATCACCATTTATTCCCCCAGAGAGCAGCCAGGCAGTGGCACGGGCTGCCCAGGAGGGCAGTGGGCTCACCATCCTCGAGGTGTCAAGAACCATTCAGGTGTTGTACTGGGACACGGTTAGGTGGGGGATACAGGTGATAGGTGGAAGGTTGGACCGGATGATCTCTGGGGTCTTTTCCAACCTCGGTGCTCCTATGGTTGTGTGACTTCAGACACTTTCCTACTCAAGGCCAATCAAGCAATAAGGGATTAGAAGCTCACTAATGACATTAGGCCAAGTCCTTTCATTCTTGCACAGAAAACAGCAGCCACAGAACATTCAATTCTCATTCCTCACTGCTGAGGGGCAAAGACCTACGGCAGTGTGGGTAACAACAGCACCAAAGCAAAGCTCTTAGCAGTGCTCAGAGGGAAAAAAATAACACCACCAGACAAAAGCAGCCATATGCTTCCAAGTTGGTTATTCTCCTTGTGATCCTCCTGTGAAATTCTCTTGGCAGATCACTGTTTGCAAATATTTGGTGCAATCCTTCCAAAATCGAAAAGCTAAAGCTAGAAATAGACCCTGACCACAGAAGTGCTATTTAGCAACTAATGCAGTGCAAAAGATACAAACAAACACCACATGAGAGGGGAGAAAAAAAAGAGGGGGGGGAAAAAAAGCCGAATTTTGATGCAGTTGGAGCATAAAAACAAACAAAACTTCTCAAGTCACAACAACGTGAGAAAGGCTGCTCTGAGAAACTCATAGAGACAGCTCGCTCTGGCTCTATGTAGGGATTTGATTTAGTAGTTGGGTAGGGATAGTGATAGGAGGATGGTTGGACTAGATGATCTTGTAGGTCCTTTCCAACCTTATGAACCTATGCAGAACAGCCATTTGTGAGCACGTAGGATGACACAAATCAAAGCAGGCCCGTGAAGCTACTGTGCACACAGTATACAGCTTCACTGGTTGGGGTGTAAGTAGGGGGAAATTAGGAATAAATAAATGATAAAAAAAGATATCTTCAAACATATTGTTAAAGCACACACCACAATGGATGTTAAAAGGGTTTCTTACAGAAGAGGGTTATGAAAGGGTTGAAGGCACATATTGAGACACAGGGAAAAAGACTCCCCCCAATTTTATGGATTATAAATGCAAGCAACATTATAAGACTGCACATTTTATAGCTGCAAGGGCATTGATTTATTCCTTAGAGATGGTGTAATCCAAAGAACATGAAGGAGAGCAAGAGAGGAATCAGGGAATTGAAGCACTCATCCCCTCAGCATCCCCCCCAAGTCAAGGCAGTGCCATCAACATGCCTTCATACATTAGAAATGCACATGACAGACACCAGTGTCATTTGTTTCAGGGAAGCTCTGAGGGATTTCTGACAGCCTGCACATAACAAGAACAGAACTGCCGAGCACTACTCAGGAAATCTATGATTCAGGTCCAAAGCACTTGACTGCGCTTTCCCATCACAAACATAAGTCAGCAAAACCCAAACATCTGCTTTCTAGACTAGGAGGAAAGCATGGTTTTGAAGGAAAAAGCAAGCTGTAAGCCCCTGCTGCTCCATTAAAGAACTGTGAGGCCATCATTTGCTGTGCAAGCAGAACAATTCTGCTGCCTCGCCCTATGAGGATGAATTACTCTGCAAGATGCTGTGCCCCTTCAGCAGTGCAGAATGATGGAAGTGCTGCTCCTGTCTTACAGAAGAAACTGCAACTCTGTGCTTGTACCACCACCTAGAACAGCAGGAAGGCTGCAGATCAGCCACAGAAAAACACCCACGTGAGCACTTCGGCGGCGGTGTTTTCAATTAAAACAATTTTGCCAAGAATTGCAGCACTCCGTGGTGTAACGGAGCAGTGTGTGCAAGCTCTTTTTTAACCACGGAGCATCTGAGCAAACCCTTCTGGACATTAATGCTGCACACAGGTTCTTCTGCAGGACCTTTTCTGCAGCGTTCCTTTTCCAGGAGAAAAGCACAGATTTCAGCAGCAGGACCTAACGCCAGCATCGCTGCTCTGTGACCGCCTCCTTCAATTTCAATTCCTCAAGAAGTGCACCAACAGGGAGAGAAGCAGAGGAACCAAACACAGTGCTGTGAAGATGACAGATCTCGTTCGGCAGCCGCACTGAAACAGCGACCACAACTGATGGAATGAGTGAAAAAGAAGCTAGCTATGTAAAGCAAAGCAGACAGAAGAAAACTAATTAAACCAAAGGTTCAGTCCCAAATATGTCTTGTACTTGCATTGAGTGAAGAGTGGAAATACAATCTGCAATGAAGCAGCAGTGTATCTGTATGGGAGCTGCTGAATCACGGCCTGAACCACTGCTGGATCAGCTGAGGTGAGCACTGAGTCAGCCACGGGAGCACAGGTGAAGGCAGTGCACTGTGTGAGCAGAAGGAGTCTGACCCCACCTCTCCCAGACCCCATGTAAGGGCTGACCACCACTAGATCTCTTTCTGGAGATTGCTCCTTTGGAGCTTCCTACCACAAGCCTAGGACACGGCTGAGCACTTTCCTTTATTTTGATTGTTTCTTTCCATCTGTAAAATCTCTCAGCTACAATACTCTTTAGCATTACTCATTCTTTTAACCATATACCACACAGTATCTTCCCAGATTTTAGAGCTACCTTATCCCCCTCACACCTTATTTTAGCCCCAGAGAAGGGTTTTGGAATTTGTTGGGTTTTTTTTCATTTTTTTTCATGTTTGAACTTGCATCCTCAACTTCAACTCATCCACTCACGCAAATGAAGCAACCAGAAAGAAATAAGCATAACCGACCACTTGCTCTACAGCTGTCAAACTCTTGCTTTCACTTCAGCAGCCTTGTTCCAACCCACCAGGCCACTGACTTCCCCAGCTCACTTGCTCTTTAAAACACAGACAGAAAATAAGGTACGTGCTTACAGAAGTTACAGCCCTGCAGTAAACTAGGCATTTCGATTTAACTCGTATTTTAAATATTATTTTTCCCCAATTTTAATGCAGTTGAAAAGATTTTCCATCTCATTATTCCTCTGTTTCAATATGTATGCAAAACTTTCTCTTAGCATGAAGTTCCTAAGTTATTCCCAGTTGGAAGGGACCCACACGTATCAGTCCAGCTCCTGAGTTACTGCATCTCAGTGCTAACTCAGCTGCCAAGTGCATGTATCCTCAGCATCCTTCCTGTCCTAAGAGTGCTCTGATGGAGGGCTGATGAGCCACACGCCTGCTTAAAGCAAGGAACAAGAACCTCATGAAGTCAAACATTAAGCTGTGGGCTTTGGTTTTGTTCTTCTTACATAAGACAGCAGCCAAAATACAAAAAAACAGCAAAAAAAACCCAAATCTAAAAAGTAGATCTGTAAATCAAAACAGATCCCAGCCACATCCTTAAACAGAAAGCCAAAGCTGTCATGTCTAATATTACACTTGCTATAAGGTATCTTGAAGACATGATGTACTCTGCAAGTGTATTCCACCTGCAGGAAGCTTAAGATATCATAATTACCCTTCTCTGCACAAAGCCACCGGAGACTGAACTCGTGCAATCAAAGGGCAGCCACGCAGGGATCACATGCAAATTCCACTTCGGGCTGCCCTCAGCCAAAGAAAATGATGCACACGGGTGAAGTAATGAAATCAGAAACCATGAGAGAGTAGGAGGGCCAAAGCTGTCACGTCAAGATGAACTCAGTGCCCACTGAGACTGCACTGCATTGGAGCTTGTCGAGGACACAGCTGGCCCCACACCTTCCCCGTGGCAAACCGAGCTCCTGGCTGACACGTAGAATTCCCTTGTTGCTGCAGGAAGAGCTGAAGCTCCTAGAAATAGAGGCAGCAGCTGCTTCATCTCCCTCCCAAGTTCATCACTTGGTTGTCTCATGGAGGAAAGCCACAGCCCGCTGCTCTCCTCCTCCCAAACTCATCCCCCAGAAGAGACCTTTGCTGCCCAACCCAGCACAGCCCGTCTCTGGACATCCTGCTCTAGGAATTGGACAAATCTCAGCATCTGCAGAACGACGAAGATGTAAAACTTCTGTTTCTGTACCCTAACAAGGCAATCAGTTGTGGCTGCTGGAGTGACAGCATTTGATGAAGCTCAAACCTCCCTCTCCATCCTCAGAGCTCTGCCCCCAGTTTGGCACTGGGAGGAAACCTGAAACCAGGCTCTCTAGACAGGAAATGCTTGACAAAGTTTTAAAGGCATTATCAGAAGTGCTACTCAATTGCTCCTACAGTGACTTATGCCTCTCCACAGCTATGCAAGCAGTCCACTGTCACAACTCAAACAGCACTTCGAATGTTAACATCGATGCACCTGAACCTCTGACTGGGGTTCCTGCTGATCTTCATGCAGGCCAGGTGTTTTGGATATGCAGACATGCTCAGCACCCCCAGAAGCCCTCAGGAACTGCTGACAGGAGCCGTGCAGCCTGGCTCAGCTGCCTCCCTGCAGGTACCCTGCTGTTATCCTCAACCCAGCAATGGAAACTGCCCTCTTAAGGCAGGGAACATTTCACATGGTAACACTTCTTGCACACATACACTTTCAAAAGATAAAGGCATCTCAGATGCCTTAAATTAACTCCCCCCTGAGAGCCCAGCCTATACCACAAGCAACACAGCAAACACTCTCCCTTTTATCCCCTGCAGGCTAAACTCATCACAAGACAAAAAATCAATTACTGCTGTTTTCACACCCTCCGTAAGCACAGCACAAATACCTGATACTCACATTTTGACTCTTATCTTGCATCAAGATTAATGACTAAATCCCTGGGAGGTTATCCTTCATCCGTTATCTTGCACATCCACACATTAAACAGCAAGTGAAGGCAAACATAATGCCATTCCCTATCAGCAGACAGCCATACACACAGCTGAGAGCAGAAGAAAACCATGGCTTCTTGGAGCAGATCCTTGAATTCAAGTTAACATTTGGCTTTACCACCTCTCAGCCTTTGCTGTTCCTTCTCACTGGTTCTGGAGGTAACCACACACTGTATGACCTGGCACACACAGGGCTCCTTGAGCAGCACGTTGGTAATACAGGTGGCTGAAAAACACCCAACAGAACTCCAGATACCCTGAGTAGGGCATTAATATGGTAAATGGATAAACCATCCTGAGTAAGTTCATCTGTTCTGCACCTGATTAGAAAGGGAGCAAGCTATCAAACAGCCTCTAGGCAGAGATAGCCACAGTTTCTCTCTTCAGCACGTATAGCCACAACAAACTTGAATATATGTAACATACACCTAAACATAGATTTATGCAGTTAGGGGGAAGAAATGACACTATTAATGCTGCACAAGAGTAAAGCAAGTTCAAGGAGGTAACACCAACAAAGACAACAGAACCCTGCAAAGACCTCTCTGTGAGCAGGAGCAGCAGCTGCCTCTCCGGAGCACCTCAATGTTTACATTTCAACAGGTCCAAATCCAGCTGTGTACAGCTGAAAATATGCATCATCCAACCTGAGAGAAGACATCAACCTCTCCTCCAGTGCCCCACTCCTGCCTTCCTCCTGTTTCTGCGTGGACAAGCCTCCTCAGAAGCCCTTGGCCTGGGACTTGGCAGGGGCAGGAAGCAATCTGTGGCTCACCTGCAGAGGGTGGGACAGCCCACAGACGCAGTGTGGGTCTTCCATTCACCACCTTCAGCTCTTTGAGGGGCAACAATGGTCCTTGCAGACTCTATCCATTGTACTGGATAAAAATCAGGAACTCTTGGGTAAAGCAGTTCCAAGAGATGAAGTGCAAAATGGGAAACGCCCTGCACCAAACACAGATTTTCTCCTTCAAATAACTCCCAGCAGCTCAGATCCCTGCGTGACACACCACTCCTGCAGGCAGCTGCAGGACGAGGGAAGGGGCAAGTCTGGAGTTCAAAATGATGGCGCCAGGCTGAGCACTATCCAGCAGATGAAGACAGCACTTTTATAGAGCCGGTTATGTGAGAACGGAGTGGGAAAATATCCTGCCCTTCTCACAGAGCGCTCACAACCACACGAACTGCCACAAACCACAAATCAAAGGTCCACCAAACCTTGCAAGTGCCCTAATTCAGTAGGAAGCCTTTCAAAACTTGGAGAGAATTTGAAGTATTCTAATTCTCTGAAGAAATATAAAGCCTGAGATCCTAACAAAATGGCCAAGAAAATCTTTGAGCAACTTTGATATACCCGAAGACATACTCATTCTGCATTGCTCATACACGCAATCACTGTCTGTTGATGCTGCCTCCTCTCTTCAGTCCCAGCTGTAACCATGAAGCAAGGTGCCAAACATGAATAAAGGTAGCGAGTGTGTTTGTTTTCTCAGCTGCAGGGTGGACGGACAGCTGCTGGTGTCAGCCAAAAAAGCTGGCAAACTCCGTGCTGGCCTCGTGAACAGGAAGAGCTGCTCTACTGGACACGGATGATCTGCATAGCTGTGTCACACACCTCTCCTGATGCAACTTGGAATCTCTCAGCCATCTCCTGCTACAAGTCTTGGTCACATCCAAAGTCATCCACATTACCTGGCGCCAGAAACAACTACTGCATCTTCTGGAGATGAAGCTGGTGTGCAAATACAACAGTCTTTTACCTGTTCCTTCTTCTTGAGAGATTTCCTCTGCTCCTGTGGTGCTTCAAAGGGGATGGAGAAACTGCATCACACACTTGAAAGGGAGCTCAGAGTGAAAGGCATGGCCTGCATAAAGCACCTCCTCCACAAAAAGGGGTGTAGCATGCCAGGACTGAACCAACATGCCCTCGTTCCCTCCTTCCTCTGCACTACAGCCTCCTTGGATTGTTCCATAGATAAATGAGAAAAAACAGAATCACCCACCTAGCAGAACATCTCCTGAAGGACAAGCACGAAGAGACAGCAACACTGCAGCAGAAAGTTACACCAGAACCAAGGGTGGTACCTCTGAGATGTTAACACAACAGGCTCTCAGCTCCCCTATGACTTAAGAGATGCTTTAGTGTAAGGCAAACACTGCATATAATCCTTGCAGACAAGTGCTGTCAGCACACTTAACGTTGCTTTCTACACCATCACTTGGTGGAGAAACCACTGCTGGCACCAGCAGTTGCCTTTCAGGATGCAGCCCTGGTACAGCTGACAGAAGCATGCTGAAAGCTGCTGCCACACTTCCTCCAGCTCTTCTCCTCTGATACCTGGGAGGACAATTCTTCAGTAAGATATAAAGACCAGACCTTATTTTTAAGGTTTTGGACACTGCTTGCTTTTCAGAATCAGAGAGGAATTGGCACAGGGAGACAGCCTCTGCCCTCAGCACAGGATCTCAGCAGGACGGCGACAGAGCCTTGGGGCTCACCAGGAGGCAGAGGTACAAGAGCTCACAATGATGTCAGGACGCTGCTGGACAGAGAATTGCAAGGTGAAATCAGAACTCAAACAGATACTCTGACACAGAAACCTCAAGCACTTGTTTCAAAAGGCAGCGCCCTCTGCTACGCACCGAGTTAATGAGTTTGGGTCCTCATGTACCATCAGTGTCCATACAGGTACACAGGAGGTGACATTTAAACCCAAACATCGAATGTTATGCAATAAAGATGCTTGACAAGAAGAAATCAAAGATTATGAATGCAAAAGCAAAGGCTTTCCCCCAGATCCTAAATACCCTAAAAGTGGGTGTCAACAAGCCTCCGAGTAACTTAGTTCTCAGCAATATGTGTATACTGTACATACATGGATCTATAACTTACTGACTGCATCCAAAAGCATGCAGCTTCCCAGAAGAAAACATCCACAGCAGCAGGAAGAAGCTCAGCAGCAGCTGATTTGATGCCATTCTGAACACCCATCACATGGGAAAACAAGAGCATGCAGGCTTCATGTACAGCTCCAGCAAACACTGCTAACTGTAAGCCTGGAGCAGGAGAGGAATCCCCACGTGACAAACATTTATGGTAATTCATACATGGAAGCAATGGGTGTGCACCAGGAAGAGAAGCACGGAACCAGGGATGGACAATCCAGTTGGTCCACAGCTGCAAAAACGTCTTCATACAAAGTCTGAAGTATCCGACCAAAAACTACCAGAGCCAAATTGAAATTTTCATCCGTTGAGTTGAAACACCAAAACACTTCAACCAGGAAGTTAAAGACAAACTTTTGTTTTGTTTTAATACTGAGGAGAAGGGTGTCTGGCTGAGCTGATCTGACCTCATTGCTCAGTGTCTCCCTGCAGCAGCCAGTGAGCAGTGTCAGAGCAACACAGAGTGCTTCTGAGTTAATGCCATTCACTGGTGCAGGAGATCAAAAAGCACCCCTAGGGAATAAGAGACTGAGCAGAGGAATGGGGAAGGAATGAAACTTCAGAGATATTTACTAAAAACATGACTCCTTCACAGGAATTATGCTATTAATTTGGTACGTTTGTCACCCCTGTGCTTATTTTTAAAGAAAGATACTGCACACAGTCCTGTTTAAAAGTTAAAAAGAACAACACAAGACAGGACAGTTTCATAGTGCTGCACAGGACCACGCTCAGCTGTCCCCCTGGGGGAGGACGGCCAGCAAGCAGCCTGCAGGGGGTGCTGGCCTCAGCAAATCCATGGCTCCAGCCAAAGCAGAGCGTTCAAAAACACCATTCACATCACCCACCCCCTTGCTGCCCTTCTTCAGTACTGAAGATACGTTCAAACTCTCTCTGCCTGCACAAGACTCCACAAAAAGCAAAGCCCCCAAAGCTGGGGGAGAATGGGACAGCAGAGACAGCAAGTGGGTGCAAGCAGGACCCACACACGCAGTATGTGGCTTCCAGATTCTGTGTGTTAAGAGGTGATGACCCCACCTCTCTCACCACAACACAGGGCATTCCTTGCCCTAAATCCCTCCACCAAATCAAGCCATTAATAAATAGTCAGATAAATACTCCATGCCAATAAGATGCAAGTCTGCAGTAAATTAAGGCCCTAATACAGGGCTTGTCTTCTAAGTCCCTTCAAGACACCAACAAGCACACATAACCCAACAACTCGATGTTCTCATCAACCAAAGCCCCCACAAGCTGAAGACAACAGGTCAGCCCTCTGCTGTTGTAAGCACTCCCAGAGCTCAGGGGTACGATGCTGAGGCTGAGAAACACACAACTGGAAATGGTGGTGGGGGGAAAAGTACCCTTATCAAATTGTTAAGATCCACTGAGCACCCATCACTATAACCTCTTTCAGAAGTCAGCAATTTGAGATGCGCCTAACGCAGCGCTTCGGCCGAAATCACTGCAATGGGTTGGAATCAGCTTCACAACCACATCCTCCAACACAAAGCAGAAAGAGGCCTTCCCAACGCAGATGGAGCGACAACTGCACTAGGGTTTTAATGAAAAGTGCACTCCCACGACTGGTAGGCCCAGACTTGGATCCAATTCCACTCGCTGTGAATAGATAAGAAAATGTTTATTTAAGGATGGTTTCTCCCCCACCCTGAAATGCATTTTGGGGAATAAATATTAAAACAACATCAACAATCCAGCACTTATGAGCGCCCTACAAGCAACCATTGTGCGCCATGTGACAGAGAAAAAAACACCAAGGCTAAGAAAACACATTCTAGTTTTAAGCTTCCATAGTAGTTACGAAAAGCAAAGGGGGCAGGAGATTTTTAGAAAGGCCCTAAGTATGTTTCTGTAACCTAATAGTGAACACAAATATTTGCTTAACCCCCGCCTTCGGCTTCCAGAAAAGAACTAATTACTCTGACAGCTACCAAATGCCCCAAGAAGAATTTGAGGCATGAACCACCACCACCAAAAAGCAGCAGAGAAAGAGACAGCGCTCCCACCATCACAGGGGCTGCCTCATTTCAGCATCCTAAACCCAACCAGTGACTCACTACAGCGATGGAGCGGAGGAACCACTGGAAGAGGTGAGAGGAAAATTCCATTTTAATTTAAGAGCGCTCTAGCAAACCTCGTCTGAGCTCTGAAACATCACAACAATCAGCTCTGAAACATCACAACAATCAGCCTAAGGAACGCTTTCTGTAAACACTGCTGACAGTGCCCAGCAAAGCCATCTGTGCTAAGAGCCCTACCAGGGACACAGAAAACCAAGAGCACAATGCCTATGCATCACCTGCTTTCAAGAGGAGAAGTTTACCTTCGTTCCTTTCAAAATGAACACAACACCAATGGCTTTCAGAAAGAAGCTGGCTTTGCTATTTGCCCCAAAAGCCTCCCCTGTCCTGTTCAGTATTCCCTCGACACAGTTCCTCCCTGTTTGCAGGACTCTATGAAAACAAAGTGCAAACACAGAAAGGGATTTGGGCTCCCTCTTTAAACTCATTAACTTCACACTCGATTTAGAGGTGTAACAACTCCATCCAAGGCTTTGATTTACATTTCTCAGGTTGTACCAGGAGAGGGTTTATCACTGACACTACCGCAGCGCAGAAGGATGTTTATGAGGACCCGAAGAGAGGAGGTTCTGGCAAGAGTAGGGGGGTGTTTACAGGGCACAGTGCATCCAGCCAGCTCCGGAACCGGAAGCTATAGGACATGTCAGCACAGCTCTCCGCTCATTAGCACGATAATGAGAAGCAGAATCCGTCTTTTTTTTTTTCCACTAGGGGCAAAGGAATGACATAGAGCACTTTCCTGAGACACAGCCACTTCTCACCACACTGCCCTACGCTGTGCAGCAATGCCCAAACAAACCAGCTGAAGACACGCTACGTTTCAGATTTATGAAACCCCAGATGTCCTTTTTAAGTATTACGGGACAGATTTCCCAGCAAAGAAGTTGACTGATTTGTGCGCAGCACTCTAAGGAAAAAAAATAATAATAAGGTAAATATCCATAGCCACGAAAACAAAATAGTTAAAAATAACTCCTCGAGGCCATCAGTAACCAATTCAAAGGGGGACGAGAACGAGATCCAGCTATAAAAGACCAATTTGAGCATTAGCAAAGAGCCCTCCCCCAGCACGCAGCAATTACCGGCACCTTTCATGTGGCAGAGCCACGCTCCTCTGCTCCTAAGTTCAGCCACGCCACGACTATTTCGGGTACACTCGGCAGCATTACCCAGTACACCATCACAGCTGCTCTGCCCACGGAGTTCAGAAATTCGGACCGCCAAAAACATCACAGAGCTGCTGAGAGTCTGTGACAGCCACAAGGGGCTCACAGCATCACCATGCAGCGGTTGGGTTGGAAAGGACTGAACGAAGGGACCCCACACGGGCTGGGTGCCCCCGGCTCAGGATGCACAGAGCCCCATCCACGGCCTCGGGCACCTCCAGGGATGGGGCACCCACAGCTGCGGGCGGCCTGAGGAAGGCGGCAGAAGGGAGGTGGGCCGCCCGCTGCTCCCACCGTACGCAGCTGTGGCTGTACCCGTTCGAGCAGCGCCCGTTGGCTCTCAGCGCGAGCTGCAGCTCTGCTCCGGCTTCTGAAGAGCTTTAATCTGCTTCTGCCTTTCGCGGGCTATTATTAACCTCGGGGATAAACTCGCACGCTGTTAATCAGGTGCTCCAAGCGATGCACAGGTAAATACCCTCCGCCTCGGCAGCGCTCCGAGCGGAGCCCGGGGCCGCCGTCCCGTCCCCAGGGAAGGAGCCGGGGCCGGGCGGGCCGCCCTTACCTTGTACACATCGCCGTAGGTGCCGCTGCCCACGCGCTGGATCAGCTCGTAGTCCTGCTGCGGGTTCCGCCGCATGATGTCCCCGCTCGGCCGCTCCATGGCGGCGGTGCCCCGCGGGCCGCCCTCCGCTCGGGGCGGCTGTGGCTGTCGCTGCCGCTCCTAGCGCGGCCGCCGGCCCTCGGCCCTCATGGCTGCGGCGCCGGGAAGTGCCTCCCCTCCCGGGGAGGGGTCTACGGCCGCGGCTGACAAAACAAAGGGAAAAGAAGGGGCGCTGAGAACGGCTGTTGGCCGCGGGAGGGGGTCCCGGCCCTGAGCGGCACGGAGGCCCTCCGCGGTCAGACCGGCCCTGCCCTACCTGCGCGGCCCTTTGTCCCGGCGCCGAGGGAACGCGGCGCTGCCGCCTCCTCCCTTCTCCTCCTTCCTGCTCCCGCCGCGGCCCCACGCACGCACCGCGCCGGGACGGGCCGGGCCGGGACGGCACAGCGCCTCCGCAGCGCCGCGGCGCGGCCGGACCCGAACCCGCGGCCCTCCGGGGCCGCCCCCGCCCCCGCCCCCCGGCGCGAGAACGCGGCGTGGCGCGCTCCGCTGTGCCGCGGGGGGGCGCGTCCGGAGCCCTGAGGCCGTGCGCTGGAGCCGCCGGTTGGCCACGGGACGTGCGGCGGTGGCCTCCAGCTGCACCAGGGGTGGTTCGGGTCGGGTGTTAAGAAACATTTCTTCTCCGAAAGGGCGGTGATGCCGTGACCCGCAGTGCCCAGGGAGTGGTGGGCTCACCGGGCCTGGGGATGGGCGCCTTCATCATCTTTGTAGCCCTCCGCCGGACCCTTTCCAGCAGATCCCCGTCCTTTTTGTAACGGGGAGCCCAGAAGTGGACACAACTGGACACGGGGACGCAGGGAGCCCGGCCCTTTGCAGGTTGGCTTGCAGCCTCGCAGCCGTACCACGTAACGCTCCTCATGGACACATCACACGCCACAGTGCTCAGATTGGCAGTGATGGCTGGACAAGAATTAACTTGGGCTTTTTGGAGCTCATCTCCTTGGGCTCCTAGCTGAAAAAAAAAAGCCTTGAAACAGAGACGGCAGCTATTCCCTACCTGCCTTTCTGCCTTGTTCAGCAAAGCAGCTGAACGCCTGAGTAAAACCCACCCGTGGTCTCAAACTTCTGCTGAACAATTTAATTGGACCAAAGTGCCCGGACACGGGGCATAGGAATGCTGGAATCCACAGCAGTCCGGCTGCACAGTAAAGTCATTACGGCCGACCAAGGAGGTGTGAGTTTGGAGGTGCAAAAAATACCACATACTCAACGCAGGAAATATGTTTGCAGAAGCTGGGTAGGACGAATGAAATGGATGCCAGATGTACAGGCCTCTTGGTGTTCGGGACGCTGGGCTGCTTATTTGGGAACAGATTGGGTCTCTTTGGCAGGCAGGCCGCCCAACCGGGCCCGACGCATTGACAGAGCAGCTCGGTGCAGCTTCCCAGTTTAAAATGGAGTCTGTTTTCAGCTTAGCACAGCACATTTGGGAACGCCACGTGCGAGCACCTGAAACCGCACGGCCGATTGCGTAAGCTTTCCCTTCAAAACACAGGCTGCCTAGCATAACTCATTAGGATTATTGCACCGTTTGAGGTTGAGCTCAAAGCCTACGTATGCTGACGCTCAGGAATCGCACAGTCACATCTGATTTTACTGGGCCTTGATTTATGGGCTCATTGGAAACGGTGCTTTTCAGGAGCGGGCTCCGAATGTGAACTGCTTTGCTTCCAGAGAGACGGGGAAGCACGTGACTGCCAACTTAAAGAGATTCGCATTTCATTTCCCCTTGTGCTCTGCAAGCTTTCTACATCCTGTATGTTCTCTCCAACATAAATACGTAAGTTTTCCTGAACGCCCAGCAAATGAAGAAAAGAAACAACAGTTTACCCTTTAGGGGGCTGTATTTCCTCCAGTGGTTTTCAACAAAACAATTCCCTCTCCCCTAGAAATCGGCTTCCTGCACTGCTGATAGCGAGCTGTTTGTGTCCTTTTTTTTTTTCCCTCTTCCTTGGCTGAACGTTTGGACACCACTTTTCATTCTAGAGATTTTCTGCCATCAGATGACAGCACAGGAAAGGCCGTTTCATTTTCCAGTAGCAGATGGTGCATTAAGACTTGGCCTCCTACAGCGTTCCGTGGATCCAAGGGCTCTGCAGTGTGATGCTCCTTCACAGACCGCACTTTTGTCCTGGCTGGGTCACCCTTCACTTCCCACCTGGAGGTTTGGTTTCCTGGGGCACTTGGCCTGTGTTGTGAGCTCTGAGGCTGCCTTATGATCTGTGCTTTGTTACACCTTCCCCAGGTGGTTCTCAGTCCCTCCTGGAAACACCACTGGAGAGTGTACATCAGTAACAGCAGCACCAAGTCTATTGATGGAGCCATGACTGCAAGAATGGAGGTGAGATGTGCGAAGCGTTCGGTCCAAGATATGGCATGTTGGAATGGGATGGAAGAATGGCTGGAAGGCTGTGCTGCCATTTAGTGAGACCTGGACAGGCTGAGAGTTGGGCAGAGAGAAACCAGAGGAGGTTTAATGGGAGCAAGTGTCTAGTCTTGCACCTAGGGAGGAATAACCGCGTGCACCGGTGCAGGCTGGGGATGAGCTGCTGGACAGGAGCTCTGAGGAGAGGGACCTGGGTGTCCTGGTGGGTGACAGGCTGGCCATGAGCAGTGTGCCCTGGTGGCCAAGAAGGACAATGGGATCCCGGAGTGCATTAAGGAGAGCGTGGCCAGCAGGTCGAGGGAGGGGATTTTCCCCCTCTGCTCTGCCCTGGTGAGGCCTCACCTGGAGCACTGTGTCCAGTTCTGGGCTCCCCGGTACAAAACAGACAGGGATCTGCTGGAAAGAGTGCAGCGGAGGGATACAAAGATGATAAAGGGTGTGGAACAGCTCCCTTATGAGGAGAGGCTGAGAGAGCTGGGGCTGTTCAGCCTTGAGGAAAGAAGACTCAGAGGGGATCTGATCCACATCTGTAAATATCTGAGGAGCGGGAGGCAAAGGGACGAGGCCGGACTCTTCTCAGCAGTGTGTGGTGATAGGACGAGGGGAAATGGCCACAAACTGAAGCATAGGAAGTTCTGCATCAATGTGTGTGGGAACTTCTTCACAGTGCAGTGATGGAGCACTGGAGCTGCACAGAGGTGGTGGGGTCTCCTTCTCTGGAGACATTCAGGACCCACCTGGACGCCGAGCTGTGCAACCTGGGCTGGGAGCTGCTTTGGCAGGGAGTTGGACCTGATGATCTCTGGAGGTCCCTTCCAACCCCTACAATTCTGCGATGCTGTGATGATGCTGCACCATCCCAGGCACAGCCACTTGAGCACATCCATCTCTGTTCTTCATTTACCACCCAGAACCACGTAGCTCTGCCGGTCAAGCGCATTGAGGAATGTGCTTTTATGCAGCATCGCTCATCTGGATGGGTCCCAGCCCTAGAAGGAATGTTAAGTGGTTTTACATAAGGCTTTACGTAGGATTAGAGAATGTGATCTGTTTGCATTGTAGTCTTGAGAAGAAGGTTATTTTAATGAGATTTAGTTGATAACGGTCGATGCAAAGCTGCACCAATTTCTAGCTGAACAGCGTTACAGAAGTGCTTTTTAAAGCAGCACTGGGTACAAGATCAGCCCTACCTCTCATGAGATGGCCAAAGCACCTTTAATTTCACATTGCTTAACGACCTCGCACCAAAGCTGCTCAGAACTGTTCTGTGAGATTGCTCTGTGGTTGTGGTGCATCTGACTACTAAAATAGCTCAGATGTGCAGCAGCGAGGAAGCTGAAGGCACAGGAATCGGCGACAGGGCCTGCAGCTTTCCCCTCGTTGATTCATGCCACGCACTCTACATCAGACTTCATTGTTGAGGAGACAAAGTAGGCTCTCAAGAAATGCTGCAGCATTTTCCCTATGGGTTTTTTTGTTTTGTTTTGTTTTTAAGTTTGTGGTTTGGGTTTTTCAGATTGCTTTTCCTCTGTGATGAAACATATGCTTTTGCTACAGAATGTCTCCCTGCTGCTGCCAGCCAGGGGCTTTCCTGGAGGGAAGGACTGAGGAAGATATCCATCCGTTGCCCTATCTCTGGAAATGATGGCCAAGGCCAGGTTGGATGGGGTCCTGGGCAGCCTGGTTTGGTGGCTGGCACCTTCCCTGCCCACAGCAGTGCGGTTGGAACTAGGTGATCCTTGAGGTCCCTTCCAACCCAGACCATGCTGTGATTCTGTGACAGAGAAGTGGAGCAACTTCCAGGGCAGTGCCCTGACACCAAATCCAGTTCTGCCTGCTGTATGTAGGGTGCTGAGCATACGGCAGCTTCCCAGTGTCACTTCAGGAGCTCACAGTGTTGCTTACACCACTTTGTGCTGGTGGGACCCACAGACAGCGGGGGCAGGGCAGGTTTTACAAGGGCAGAATGACCTCTCCTTGTTGGTGCATCCCTTTGGAGCTGGGAGCAGCTAACAGCAAGCACAGGATGCTCAGTACAAAAGATGCCAGAAAGAAAACAACGTGCTAGTAAGAGGACCAAAGATTGCATGTTGCGAGAGCAGAAAGGAAGACTTGTTGCTCTGGAAGGAGAGAAAAGTCACCTAGGGTCAGAAGGACAAAGCCTTCCCAAGCTGCCAAGAGGCACAAAAGTCAAACAAGACCCTCTGCCAGCTTGAAGCCAGCTCCATGGGCAAGGATTTGTTTTCCAGGGAAGGAAGAGGAGCGCAGGTGGCTCTGCACCACTCCTGCGTCACCTTGCTCACATCCCAGGTCGCTCTGCAGCTGTGTGCTGCCTGCAGGAAGGAAGGCAGGGCAGAGGTGAGCTGGCAGCTTCACGGGCAGCAACTGCTCAGCATGAAGATGCAGAGAAATGTGGCTGCTCAATTCAAAGCCACATTAACAGGACGACTTCAGAGAACTGCCTGGAAACCCATCTGCTGCCCCTGCTTTCAGCTGCACGAAACCCGGCTGGAGCACGATGAGAGCACCTCGCTGAGTCTTGCAGACAGGCAGGCTGCGTGGGTATTTCTGCCAAGGCACGAGAGGAGCCGGAACCCTCTCCCTGGGAAGAGGTGGATCTTAGGGGGAAATCCTAGAAACAAACTTGGCACACGCAGGCTTTGGCTTGGGCTTAGTGCAGCCACGTTGCAGAAAACAGAGCAGAGGGAAAGGATGTTTTGAATATAGCGTCCGTCCATCCGTCAGCGTAGGAGAGAAAGAAAGAATTAAAAACAGTATCGGAGATAAATGGGAAGCTGGGCTTAGAAGAGCTCTTACTGACCTTTACAGAGAACTATGAGGAAGGAAGAGGAATGTGGGGAGGCTGTGGCTCGTCCTGCAAAACCGGTATTGTCTGAATCCATGGTTCGGAGTGGGATATTTTGCTCCGGTGCAGCAAAACCCTACAGGAGTCCTCAGGGTGCTGTTTGGGGTGAGGGACCAACTGGAAACAGACCCGGTGGTCCAAATCAGATTAGAAGAGTTGCATCTGTTTATTGCAGGCCTTGTGCAATCATTCCCATGCTCGGCCTGACCGGCGAACCCAGCTGTCCCCACGTGTACTCTGAGGTCGCTCTGGTTGAAGCTTTTGGCTGATATCTATCTCAATCACTTCTTCAATTCTTAACTAGTTCCTGCAGCTTGCAGAGCACCTTCCAGAGGAAGGCCCTCCCCACAGAGGGATTAAACAAGTTAATTAATTAACTGCTGAAATTCCATCTTCTCTGTGAGTGAAGTGGCTGTGTTACAGCTCCGGTGCGCAGCGATGTTAACAGGAGAAGCAAAGAGAGTTTCCTCTGGTTGCAATCCCCATGCATATGTGGGTGGTCACAATGCAGTTCGGGGTGAGAAATAGGAGCTGCAGGAACAGGAGGATTTCCTAAGCAACGAGGATCTGCTTTGCTTAAAAATACCTCAGTAAAGGGGGGGTGGGGGGAAAGGCAAACAGAAATTTGAGACAGGTTTCGGCTCTCAAGGAATGGTGAAAAGCTGATTCTGTTCTATCCCTTTTTGATGTTCCCTAGGAATCTTGGCCTCTTCACCTGAGAGTAAGGGCACAGCAATGAAAACTGATGACCAACTGCCGCCACGGAGCACTGTAAGTGTTCAGGAGCAGTGCAGCTAAGATCTGAATCCCAAGCACTTCCTCATGAAATTAAGCAGAAGCAGTGAAAAAGCAAAGAGTGAGCGGGCAGAGGGGGCAAGAACAACCTCATACAGCAGCATGGGAACAGCCCTGGATGCCACAGGATAATGTGGACCCTCTAAGCAGCCCCCAGTGCGTGGTGGCACCTGCAGGAGAGCCGAGATCGTGCAGCACCCACCCGGCCCTTACATAAGCATCACAATGCTTCTGCCCGTGAAGGGGCGGGGATGGGAAAAGTAGTGGTAAATGCTGCTGTGGTAAAAGTGGGCCAGGAGAGGCAAGGTGAATTATGAAACTGCCCCCGTGAGCAATGCGCATTATTGGGTTTGAATCCAGGTTTTCTGCTCATTCTGTGGCTTTTTAAGTGCTGCATCCCCCAGCACTGCAGCTTGCTGACCCCACGGCCATGCTCATTTTCTGCACGGCGCTTTCTCTTTTTTGCCTTTCTCCCATTTGCCATTGTTTTTCCTTTGAGAATCCTTCCACTGTGTGCCTGCTCAGCCCTGAAATTGACCCTTTGTGATCTGGTTGCTCGGGCATCAAGGACGTGAGGATGCTCCCGAGGGAGGGATGCTCACGGGTGGAACAATGAAGGTGGGAAGAATCAGAGAATTACTTGGGTTGGGTTGGATTGGGCTGGGCTGGAAGGGACCTTACGGCTCCCCAGCCCCACCTCTGCATGGGCTGCATGCCCTCCCAGCTCAGGCTGCCCAGAGTCCATCCCCAGCCTCGGGCACCCCAAGGGATGGGACACCCTATGAGCTGCCTGGAACGTATCATTGATTCATTGTTGAAATTCCCCCCTGGATCACACTGGTTCCCGTGCATCCATCAGATCCCAGAGGCCTCTGGCTGTCCCCGAGAATCTCCACTTACAGACAGCTGAGCCCTTAGTTCCTTTTCCCATCCTTCTTTGCTTCTGTCAGTGCAGTCCCCCCATGATCGCTGCAGGCTGTGCCTCAGGAGCTGCTCTGTGCTCCTCCATCAGTACACCGTGGGCTGGGGTTGGTCACTGCCCACTTTTTGCACCTGGGTGCTCCCATTCACTTATGCTGAGTCACCGTTTCAAAGAGCCATGAATCAATCCCGAATATGAGGGGTCAGAGCTCACTGATATGGGGAAGTGTGGTGTGTGTTATCAATCTCACTGTGGCCACACGACCCCTGGGTTCCACTGGAGCTGGTCCAGAGGAGGGCACAAAGATGCTGGGAGGATGGAGTGAGGCAAGCTGAGAGCTGGGGGTGTTCAGCCCGGAGAGGAGACGGCAACGAGGAGACCTCACTGCGGCCTTCCAGTACCTGGGGGGATCTGACAGACAGGGGGAGAGCTGCTTTTTGCGTGGTCTAATTATCACAGGACAAGGGGGAATGGTTTTAAACTTCAAGAGGGGGGACCTGGGTTAGATGTCAGGGGGAAATCCTTCACCCAGAGGGCGGTGAGGCCCCGGCACTGCGGGTGCCCCATTCCCGGAGGGGCCCGATCCCGTGGATGGTCTCTGGGCAACCTGAGCCGGGGACACCCAGCCCACGCAGGGGTGGGGCAGCGGCTGCCCGCAGAGCCGCAGGCTGAGGGGACGGGAGCGGAGCAGAGCCGTGCCCCGCCGCCAGTTCTCCCCGCGGGGCCGGGCCGGGCCGTGCTACGCCGTAGCGGGCGGGGATGCTGCCGGCGCCCCCGCCCGCCCCGCTCCACCGCGGCAGCCGCGCCAGACGCAGCGCGGCTCGGAGCCCGCACGGAGCTTCCCGCAGCCGCCCCGCGCCATGGCCCGGAACCGCAGGGAGAGGAGCGGCTGGGGTAAGCGGCGGGCTGAGGGTGGGGAGGGGGGAACGGTGAGGGGAGGGGAGGGCACGGCCGCGGCCATCCGCGCCGCCGAACAATGCCGCGGGGCGGGGGGCGCGCCCGGCTCCTCCCGGGCCTCGCTCGGCCGCCGGGGCGGGGCGGGCGGTGGTCGGGTCCTGCGTGTGTGCGTCCGTCCGTCGGCCCGCCGGATGCTGGGGAGGGGGCCGGGGGCTCCGTGCTGTCCCGAGGGGCCGCCGCCCTCAGCCGGGGCCCGGCCGGAGCGCTTCCCCGCCTGTCAGCACCCGCAGCCCCAGCGGGGCGGACCTGCGGCGGTCCCCCCCCCCCCGTGCCCGAGGCTTTCCCCACTGCCGAAGATTTCTCGGTGTGCCGCAGCCCCAGCCGCTTCCACGCCGCTCCGCCTGAGCGCTGGGAGCTTGTAGCATTGCTAGCGAGGAGGAGGAGGAGGAGGAGGAAGCCTTGCAGCCACCTTCGTGCAGGCCTTCCCGTCTCCCAGCCGCCTTCCTGCGGGCGGGCGGGGGAAAGCTGCGTCCCCCCGCAGCCCCGGGCTCTGCCCCGGGCACGCAGCCTGCCCTTCTCCCACCCTGCCTTCCTCACTCGGTGACAACGCAGCTCAGGCGGTGCGCTGCTACTATTTAAGGCTGCAGAAAGCGTGATGTGTCATTCCTCCTGTTCCGTTCCGCCTAGCGAGGCATCAGATGATGCTCCGTCTGCAGGTGAGCGGAGCTCTGATGTTTAGATACGCAAATGAGGTTCTAATTTGGATAGATGAGCATTTCCCATGGTAATGATTAACGGCTCGGGGACGCGTTTGCAGAGGCGCACAGATAACGGAGGCTGTGATTGAAGCAGACGGAGCAGGCGGTGTTCCTTTGGCAGGAGGAAATGAGCAGCGCGCTCGAGAAGGGCCGCGTGTAACCGTGACTGTGCAGGAAGGAGCTCCGAGCTCGGGTGAATGGGGCTGACAGCTCGCAGCGAGCACTGCAACGCCCTCAGCTCTGTCTCACGCGAGCATCGGTCCCGTTTTCTGTGCGGGTTGAGCATTGCGTGCACGTACACACTTTGCACTTTGCATCTTTGATAGCGTGAGAAAAAAAGTGCACGTGATGTCAAAACAGATTGAAATGGAGAAAAAACCATCCCAGGAGGGATAGCCTCGGTCTAGCAAAGCAATTGGGCACGTGCCTGGTGCGAGCGTGCTGCTGAGCCGTGCCGGAGTGACGCTGGTTTGCTTCTGGGTCAGCTTTGCAAGGATCTGGATCCTCACATGGACTGACTGCCTTCCATCCACCCACAGAACAAATATGATGGGGTGGACCTGGGGTGGTTTCCAGCGCTGTGCCAGGCTGCTTGGTGCTGCACTAAGCCGGGGAGCCGAACACTGTGCTTTTAGTACATAACAGCCCCCTTTAAGCAGATGCCTCCATGTGTATGACAGCACCTCGTCGCCTGAAAGATGGGTTTTGTCCACTGCCTGCTGCTGACATCAGTCCATGGGGTGACTTCAGGGCTACATTTCTCAACCTGTCTGCTGAAGAAGGACTCTCGATCTCTGTCCATCCAGGCAGAAAGTGCAGTCACTCAAAATCTGACGCTGTTTTGGAATGGATCAAACTCTGTCCTAGTTCCTAGTTGTTAGGCAGGCCTGAATGCTACTCAGTGCCTTCGTTTCATAAAAATAATTTGCTTTTTTAAAGATCACAGAGTGAATGAGGGTGAGCAATTGCAAGGCACCCAGAAGGAGTTGCCTAGGGTCAGCTATCAAGGCTGGGTTACTGCTGCGTGCAGGAGCACGTCGTGCATGTAGTGCAGGGCTTAGCCCTGGGCACAAGGTCAGCATAAGGCTGTGCATCGTTGGAAGCTCCCTTAGAAAAGTGCTAAGTGGTGCAGACAGCTTCCAGCTGCTGCTGGCTGTGGGATGGCTGGCTGGGAGAGCTGTGCATGGAGAAATCATAGGATCCTAGAAAGGAATCATAGAAGGGCCTCTGTGGGATTCGATCTTCGAGATCATCTAGTTCCCACCTCTGTGCCTGAGAAATCATGCCATGTTTTCATCAGAGAAAGGGATCCTGCTTATACCTGGTCTGAATCCCAGTGGCTGCAGTGTTATGAAGGTCTGCAGTGTGTGGCAGTGATGTTTTTTTCTGAAATTCCTTGTCTTTTTCCTCTGCTGCCACAAAGCCATCCAAGATCTCTGCTCCCAATCACTCCTTTAAACAGCTCGGATGGGAACAAAATACATGAAATCTCTCCTACCCCATAATGGCACATGTTGTCACCAACATGGCTGGCTCGTCAAGAGTTCAGTTTCAAAGACATAAGGAGGATTACAGAGGTTCAATTGAAAGAAAAAAAAAAAAGGTGGTTTTTTTCTGTATACATATGCATATATTTCTGTAGGTGATGTTTCTAACCACCTTTTTGTTTGTTATTCCGTTCCTGCCCTTTTGTGGTGGAATTTCAGATTCTATTTACAGGTGTTTGTTGGTGACTCTGGGTGTCAGGAGCCTCCTGAAATAGGAAAGCTGAGGTTTTCCAGGCAGGAGGACCTTTACATGAATGCTGCTGGAGGTGAGAAGTTGCACAACAAAACTTCTAGCCTGTAAATGAGAAGGGAAGATGAGGTGTTGGGGCTCGTGAGCGAGCCGAGCCAACAGCACAAGCCAGAGATCCAAAGCCCTGAATAGTGTTTGGTCTTGGTGTGCCCGTGGTTGTGAGAGGTAGTTGCACAAAGAATGTGAACAGCAGGGTGTGAGTCATTCAGAGATCAGCAGGAGCAAGTCCAACCTTGCCCCTCCTGGGGAGGAACAAAGACCTCCTGAGCCTTGAGCACAGGTTCAAGAAACAGAGATGTGGCACGTAGGAACATGGTTAGTGAGCATGGTGCTGGTGGGTCACGGTTGGCCTCTGTGCTCATAGCCACCAGGAATTGTGTTAACCCCTCCACGCCGCTGACTGCAGCCACTCCTGCTGTGCTGTGAGGCAGGGGCACGCTGTCAGGCTCTGCAGGGTGCAGGGTTCCAGTGGGTCACCTCCAACACCGCCTTGGTTTGAGGACACCACAGCTCATGAGGAGAGTTCTTGTTTTGCTCTCACAGAATGGCAGCACGGCATGTTGGTGTGTCAGCCACTCCTGCTTTGTTTCATCAGCAAACGTGCACTCCGTCCCTTCATCCAGATTAAGATGTCATAAGAGACCGGTCCCACTACCAACCCCTGGGGAACACCACTGGCTTTGTTCCTGCTAGCAGCCTTCCATTTAGGAGTGTTATCACAGTAGTCACTCATCTCCCTGATCTGTCTGTGTATGGGAACTGTTGAACCATGGCCTGAACCACTGATAGATCAGCTGAGGTGAGCACTGAGTCAGCCATGGGAGCACAGGTGAAGGCAGTGCACTGTGTGAGCAGAAGGAGTCTGACCCCCCCTCTCCCAGACCCCATCTGAGGGCTGACCACCACCACTGGGGAAGGATCTCTTTCTGGAAATCCCTCCTTTGTGGAGTTTTTTCCTGCAAGCCTTGATCCTCAGAGATGGGTGAGCATTTATCCTTATATCAATTGTCTCTTTCCCATCCTGATGATCTTTTTAATTACACCATCTATAAAATATATCAGCTAACAATACAGTGTGGTATTATTCATGTTGTTAACTGCACCCGTTACAGTCTGCCATCAGAAGAGGGAGCTGAACTGTCCGTGCTGCCCTGGTGCCAGCTGGATGTGTCAGGGCTGGCAGGAGGAAGATGCAGGGCCAATTCTTTACATTATGCTGGTGGATGGATGGAAGAGGGCTCTGCCCAGCCTGGCAGCCCTCCTGGAGATGCTGCCTCCCTGGAGCAGCGCTGTTTAGACAGACACCTGGCAGCTCCACACCTGGGGAATTCGCTAACTCACAGCTGCCCTTGGTGCTTTGGGATGCAGCTGTGCCCCTCAGCACTTGGGAAGGAGAGCTCTGCAGCTGAGCCTCAGTGCAGGACTGACACAGGTTGCCTTAACTCTCCATTGTGCGCTTTGTTTCAGTGCTTTATTTCTTGTTTTCCTTCCCTGGCATGCTAAGATGCTGAGTTCTGTGCAAGCCTCTCTCGGGGAGATCTCTGGTTCCCATTCAGAACGCTGCAGTCTTTTCCAGCCTCCTCTGATCCTTTGCTGGTGGTCGTGTGGTGCAGTTAGCTCAGCACGAGCAGAGCCAGCAGGACTCGTGGCACGGGAGCTGGAAGGGTGAGTGCTGGGGATGCCACGGCTGGAGGTAGATGGCTTTCTCTGCCCGAGCTGTTTGCACAGGGCAGATAAGCTTCCTGGCAGCCAGAGCCCTCCGGAGAACGCGCCGAGGGACCCAGGCTGAGCACGATCTGCTCAGTGTTTGGCTCGTGGTGTGGGTAGCAGTACTGTGATATGTTTGTAATGCAAACAGCTGGGGCAAAAACAGCCTCCAGAAGGATCTGCACAGCTATCACTGCTGGCTGAATTAATCCCCGGAGGGCTGCCGATAAGCAACCGAATCCGTCAATACACACGTGGCTCATTCCAGAGAAAGAACCAGTCACAGTCAGAGGGTCACCGAATATCCCGAGCTGGAAGAGGCCCATAAGGATCACTGAGTCCAACTCCAGGCTCTGCTTAAAAATTAGAAGTTAAGCCATTACATTTCTATTTTCTCTCCTTGGTGTTTTCTGTCATTCTGTGCTGTGGAGGCTTTCGGAGCAGCAGCTCCATGGTAAATCAGCGTGTTGTAGCAGGGCCTGGGATGCAGCCCTGCTCCTCCTGCACTGCTCTGCCTGCTGAGGCTGCTGGGCTCCCCTGAGCTGGGCTGCTTGTTGGCCGTCTCAGGGTGTGCCCTGCAGCCCGTGTTTGCACAGGCCGTGCCCTGGGTCGCGGGTTAGTGTCTGGAATGAAATGTATTTGTTGTGCAAACTCATGTAAGGAAAAAGCTGACATTATTAGTCGGTCTCAGCGTATGACTTAGTGCTCACCAAAGCATGCTGCGTGATCAGTGGCGTAGTTTATCTGCTTTCTTCTTCTGTAGTGCCTTCGTTATATTGCAGAATCAGAATTACAGGGGTTGGAAAGAACCTCCAGTGATCATCTAGTCCAGCCCCCTGCCAAAGCAGGCTGTCAGCTGCCTGCCCTCACACAGATGCAGCCTGAAATATGCTGTATTCATTTACTAAACTTGATTTAATTTTAACCGTAAATAATTCCTGCAGCGATTGAAGGAAGCTGTGTTTTTCCCATGGGCTCTCACGCAGGGAGCAGGGCTGTGCTGGGGCTGCCTGCAGGAGCAGGGCTGTTTCCTCACCGCTCTCTGACACAATAAGAGCGAATGCAGATCCCCATCTCCTTCATCTTTTCACTTCAAATCACCGCATGGAAAAGAGACGTGGGTTCCACCCTGCTTCGGAGTCATGGAAATGAGCTGTTATGAAATGGGAAAAAGGAACCGTGTCCTGGTGGTGTGTGAATGAGCAGCTTGAGGACTGACGTAATCGCAGGGCGCCGAGAAGAGGAGGAGGAGGAGGAGGAGGAGGAGTCGAGCCAGAAAAGGAGTGAAAACAAGAGTGTGTCTGGGGGAGCTGAGGCCTCCTGCCCTCCCCTTTTGGCCAGGTGATGTTTTGCCATTGCCAGGTACACCTTCCTGCAAAGCAGATAACTAACTTATGCTGGAAAGAGCAATTAAAGTAATTGTTTTCCAGTAATGCACAGCTAGGTTATAAAAACATCTCTGGCAGATCATCCTTTAACCAGAACCGGAGTTTCATCGCTTGGAAATAAATAGGAAGGATGAGAGCTTTGCAGGCGGCTACATGAAAGCAGAGGAGATAACAGGGCTGAAATGAGCTCAGAGACCTGCTTAATGTGATGCCTCTCCTCCTGGTGTCCCTGAGGAACTGGAAAATCCGTGCATCCTGCTCCTTGTGCTCCATGTTGAGCAGACAGCCTGGCGGCCCACTGCACTCCATGGTGGGAGAAGGACATCCTCCACCAGAGCACAGCCACTTGATACTGCTGCCTGTGTCCCAAAATCCATCACTGCTCAGTGAATTAAAATCAAAGCATTTCCAGTGAAGGGCAGCACAACCTCCTGTTGGTGCTGGTTGGTGATGGAGCAGGGGCCGCCGTCCACTGGATCCCTTTTGTACCCCGTTCTGCTGCGGGTTGCACCACCCTTGGGGAGCTGCTGCAGCTCTCAGCTGCTCCCATTACCATCGAGCTGATCTAATTCTCATGTGAGAGCAGTGGATGCAGTAAGAATTCGTTAGTGGATGTTTCCACCGGGGTGAGAAGATCCCTGCTCTTCCTGTCAGTTGAACGAGAGCAAGAGGAAGACCTGGAGACCTCATCCAGGCACTGGTGCCAGGGAGCTGGGTAGCAAGCATCCCATGGCAGGGTGGGAGGGAACAGGAGTCGGGGTGGATGGATCCACAGCAAGGCCAGGTCTGAGCTGGGGTATCCTTTGTGCCCACCTGAGGTGTCCTGCTGTGGGACTGTGGTCCCTCTGTGTGTATGCTCTGTGGAGGGGGACCTGGGGGTGGCAGTGCTCTGTCACCTGCACGCTGGGTGGCCTTGCCATGGCTACAGCCAGCAGTGTTGAAATTTAAATTCCATTTATACATGTTTTCCTGCCTCCACCATGAGTCACATCCTACAAGGATCTCTCTGCTGTACGTTCTGTGCAGCTGTAGAAAAGAAAAAAAAGGGGGAAAAAAAAAGGGAACTTGCTTAGCTCAGCATTGGGAAACACGGTGGGAGAGAGGTATTTCTGATCGTAGGCTTTATATGGCACTCACAGCATGCAGCCCCTAAAAAGAGCACACAGATCTGTGTCTGTTTGGCACCTGTCTGCACTCCTAATGCTGGAGGAGGTACTGAGTGCGTGCAGAGCAGACAGAGCACTGTGGGGTCTTCAGTTCTCGGGTGAGAACACTTGCCTGCTCTGGGAATGGGGGGGGGGTTTCTTGGGGGCTGCTGAGCAGTGAGGTGGGCCGGGGGCTGGTGCTGCAGCCTGCTGCAGAAGATCACTTTTCAGCACATTTGGGACTTTTTGTTTTGCTAAGGGAACTCCAAACGTGGGGAAGAAAAGATCTTTGTCTTTCAACTGAGCGAAGAAAGCTCGCAGTATATGTCTGAGAACCACCAGAAATCCCATAGCAACGAGGCATAATGATCCTGATATTTCATAGTGGGATCATGGGCAATCAGAAACTCCTACAAAAGCGCCGTTGTTATTTAAAATAAGAAGTTGCTGCTGCAGGCTTCTTTAGAAAGAGGCCAAGAATGGGCAAACCCCATTCCTTGTGGTATTTATAGTTTGCCTTTTAGCATGTCTGTGCTTTGGAACAGCTGGGACAGGCTGAACGCAGGGCCCTGGGGTCAGGGCTGAGCCGTGAGGAGGGATGCTTTGGAGAAAGACCAGGCACTTCCCATCACATTTTCCCTCCCCAGGGCCCATCCACGGCCTCGGGCACCTGCAGGGATGGGGCACACACAGCTCTGGGCAGTGCCAGGGCCTTACTGCCCTTTGTGTGAAGGATTTCCCCCCGACAACTAACCTACATCTTTCTTCTACGTGTTGTCAACACGATTCTCATCCTAAATCTAGAACACAGCACCATATAAGCTGCTAAGGGAGATGCGTTGGCCTAAGCTGATGGAGATGCTGGAGCAATCTTTGTGCATGTTAGAAGGTGTTTCCAATGGGAAGAGAATAATCCGTTCTCCATGTCAACTCTTGTAGGAGCGTTTTGCCCAGGAGGGTTCCAGCAGGGACAGGCAGGCATGCTGACAGATTGCCCCAGTGCAGCCGGTGGCTTTGTCAGGATGTCTGGGGAGTGCTGGAAAGACAGCCACTCTGAGTAATGCTGTTTTGAGGTGGATATTTTGGCCAGCTGATGTGTTACAGCCCTGTCCAGTCCTGCTTTCCGTCCTTCTGTGCTCTGCAGAAGGAACCAAACGTCTCTCGTGTCACTTGTTTCCACAGGTAGTTTTGCAGACAAGGCTTACGAGTGGAGCTCGGAGGAGGAGGAGTCAGTGAGGAAGGCAGGACCGGTGCAAGTCCTCATTGTCAAGGATGACCATTCTTTTGAACTGGATGAAGCCGCGCTCAACCGCATCCTCCTCTCGGAGGCCGTCAGAGATAAGGAGGTTGTGGCTGTGTCCGTTGCAGGAGCGTTCAGAAAGGGAAAGTCCTTCTTGATGGACTTCATGCTGCGGTACATGTACAACAAGGTATGGCTGCCCCTGGCTCTTCCCACTGCTGCTCCGTGCTCCTGTGTACCCAGGGCTGATCAGGAAGGGCTCTGGCTGGGCGCTGTAGAGGTGCTTCAGCCTCTCCTTAGCATGGAGCCTCACAGACTACAATACAGGTGTTTCCACAGCCCCGTGCAGCAGTGGGTCTCCAGTGGGACGCTAGCTTCCTTGGCTCTGGAAATGTTCACATCCTGTATCGTGGGGGCTGCTTGTCTCCAGTGCTGGGGTGGAGGCAGCACAGAAGAGAGGTGGAAAACCACAGTGAAACAGGAATTTCAGCATTTCTTCTGTTCCCACCTGCAGGAAGCAGTGGACTGGGTTGGGGATTACAACGAGCCTCTGACTGGTTTCTCCTGGAGGGGAGGATCTGAGCGGGAGACAACTGGCATCCAGATATGGAGTGAGGTTTTCCTGGTGGACAAGCCTGATGGTAAAAAGGTATTTGCTTCTGTGCTGTGTGGCTTTCTATCTGCGTGTGTTACCCATCAGTTTGTCCTGCTGCTCCAACTTCTGTAGGACTCTACTGCTTTGTTGGAGGTGGCTGAAATGGCTGTGCAGGTTTTTGATACGTACCCCTGATTTAGCATGAGTGGGTGCACCGAGCGATGTGATGTCCAGGTGTTTGTATGTCCCTGATATCCTATCTACTTGTCCCTGTAACTCTGGGCACCCCAGAGATCATTTCTCTGCTGTTTCCAGGGATCTGGGATTTGAGGTCCTTGCAAACTCCTCCTCCTTCCTAAAGCAGTGGCTGTGACACAGAATGCCTTCACTCAGGGAGGTCAAGTGTAGTGAGAACTGGGAAATCCTGCCATTTCAGCTTTTAGGCAGGAATATTTGTATCTGTCAGCTCTTCAGTGAAGCTGAGATATGCTGCTGTATTTGGCTTCTGTGACGTGAAGCTAGTGCAGGCTCAGGAAAAGACCCATCTGCACTGACAGCAAGTGTTAGAAGAACAAAGCAGTCCCCTCCTCTGTGTTGTGCAGCAGTCACTTCTTAACATCAAGAGTGACTCAAGATGCTCTTTTCCTTTATCTTCTGCCAACTGTATGTCTGAGGTGGGAGCACTGACATTCTGCACACAGTAACACAGCTGACATTCAACCACCCATTGGCGTTTGGGAGTGATTTTGCTTGGGTGCAGATGCTGAATGGGTGCATCCAGGCTGACCTGGAGCTTTCTGTTTCTCAGGTTGCTGTGTTGCTGATGGACACACAAGGGACCTTTGACAGTCAGTCCACCCTGCGGGATTCAGCCACCGTGTTTGCCCTTAGCACAATGATCAGCTCAATACAGGTAAGGTGGGAGATGTCTCCAGGAAGCAGCTGCTAAAAGGTGGTGGCTAAGATCCTGCAGCTTGGCACCAGTCTAATGCAGAGACAAATGTGGTGGGAGAGACATAGGCCAGCATGTTGGCTGCACTGGGTTCAGTTGTGACTGCTCCATTGCAGGGAACAGCCTCATCTCCTCACCCCAAAGGCAAGGCCAGCAGCAGATGAACCCCTTTACACCCAGCAGACAGAGAAGAAAGGACATGGCCTGGTGAAGTTCATGTGCCTTTGTCTCAGTGCTGCTTGAGAAACCTCTGGGCTGAGGGTATTCCCACAGCAGGTGTTTGCTGTCTGTCTGTCCAGCAGTGTGGCTGTGCTTGGAGCACCAGGGGCCAGCTGGGCCTTCCCCGTGGTCATGTTGTAAGCCTTAACCACACTGATCCAAGGGACAGTGCTCTGAAGTTTCTGTGTTTACTTATAGGTTTATAACTTGTCACAGAACGTGCAGGAGGATGATCTGCAGCACCTGCAGGTAAGAGCCCTTGTCCCCCTGCTCTGTGTCACTGAGGTCCCTGAATTATGCTCTGCACTGACAAGCTGCATTGCTCTGGAAAGGCATGTTTGCATCTGGAATGACAAGAAGGTCTCAGAGTTTCCCAGCTCTCATTTTGGTTCATGGGCGTAGAGGAACAGTCACTTGTGTTGAAACGTGGCTTGTCCCACAGCATGCCTGCTTGGGGCCCGGGCCCTGTGGCAGGGCAGTCAGTGGGACACTCACCAGGGGCAGAGTCGTGCCCTGTAGGATGTGGGGAGTGGCAGGGGTCTGTTATTTACTCCTAGAATCACAGAATTACAGAATGGCTTGGGTTGGAAGGGACCTTGAAGCCCATCCAGCCCCAGCCCCCACTGTGGGCAGGGACAGCTCTGAACAGAGCAGGCTGCCCAGGGCCCTGTCCAGCCTGGCCTTGGGCAGTGCTGGCGATGGGGCACCCACAGACATTTAAAATGGATATTGGCTGACATACACGGAGCATGCCTTGCACAGAGGCAGTAAAAGTGCTCATTTAGTTTAAGAGACCAGGAAAGTGAAGGCAGAAGTTGCACTGCTGACACCCTACAATAGGAATTTTTGGTTGAGAAACACAGAGCAATTGCATTGTAAGCCTGGATATTGACATCTGGTTGTGGCTCAATACAGATAACCCACAAGGGCTGGTGAAACCCTGAGTGCTGGAGACAAGCAGCTTTGGGGTGTTTTTTTATGGCACACGTGTCCTGCTCACCTCTGCTTACAGTTCTCTCTTGTTCACTTGGCTCCTTGACTGGCTGGTGAGCGTTTTTTCAATAGCTTAAGGAAAAGAGGAGGAAAGGAAAAGTCCACTGGAAAAAATCAGAAGAGTTTTGTGCTGTTTCAGACACTAAACACTTTTTTAGCAATAATACTTCATTTATGCTGCACTTACCCAGTGCAAATCCAGTCTTTCAGATGGCATTGGAAGCCACTTTTGTTTAACACACTGACCGACTTTGAGGCATCTGTGAAATACATTACTGGTGCCTTTGCTAAGAATTTGCAGTCCGGAGAGACTGGAGAGCCTTCAGACGTTGCTGGTAGGCTGATCTTATGGTCTCTGCACAGTGGGGGTTTGCAGGGAAAGTACCCATTTCTGAATTCATTTCCTCTCCTTCTTGGAGCGGGTGAGGAGAGCAGGACTGCAGCAGCCCCCCCCCCCCCACGTGAAGTCTGAAGGCAGCAGCAAGCAGTGGATTGGAGCCATTTTTCACAGATTTGGCAGCCAAAAAAACTCCAGGCTGAGTTTTCTTTCGTGTAAGGGCTCTGCGTGGTGATTGCCCATTGCAGCTCCCCCTGCCTGTAAAACGCAGAGCGAACGTTGCCCTGCCTGTGGCCCCAGGAGCTGACAGTCCTGCTTCCCTTGCATCTCTCCCCAGCTGTTCACGGAGTACGGGCGGCTGGCCATGGAGGAAACCTTCCTGAAGCCCTTCCAGGTGAGTGGAGGCTGCTGGCCGCCAGCGTCCCCCAAACGGATGGCTTTGCCACGAGGTGTCACTGCAGCTTGCAGGACGGATGAGCAGGGAGGTGTGGAGAGTGGCTGAGCTGGGGCGAAGGGAAGGCTTTGTGTCTCCTTACCCCCAAGGAGCTTTCTGAATACATCCAATATCTCTTTCTTCCTGCTCTCAACCTTGGCCGCTGGCAGCTCCCCAGCCCTGCAGCGATCCCCTCACCCCGCAGGTCTGGATGCAGCTGGAGGCTGTTAGCTGAGCCAGGCTTTGTTCCCAGGGACAAAAGGCTTCGGTGCAATGTGATGAGTGCTATGTGGCATCAGCTGTGTCCTGGCAGGGCACCGTACAAGTGATGCTCTGCCTTGAGAGCTGTGAGCACAGTGATGCAGTGTCCCCAGCTGCAGGAGGGAGAGCCATCCCTGCAGCTCAGCCCTGTCCTGCTGGGCTCATGAGGTGGTCAGCTAGAGCTGCAGAATGAATGCCCAGGCAGGTTTGTAACAGAACCAGCTGTGGTTTGTATGGCTTTGATAGGGGCTGTACTGAATCCTGCATACCTGGAAGGCTGGGAAGGGGTCAGACAGGTTTGGAAGGTTTTGGAGATCACTGGTATCTGCACAAGCTAGGAAGCAGAGCCCAGTACTCAGCTCCCTTACCCAAGTGCCCTCTGTCAGTCCCAGAGCCATAGTCCATCCTGTAGCTTGCACCTGCAATAGGAGAGCTGGTTGCTGGATGTGGGGTTTGTGAGCCTCCCGAAGCAGAAAGCAATTGTAAAAATGCACATAGTAATAGGGAATGGGTTACAGCTGTCTTGCTTTGCCTTCCAGTATTAAAAGAGAATTGTCAGTCTCCCTGTCATCCTGGAAGGCAGAAGGGGTTTATAAGGTGGCTGCGGTCAGGAAGGGGGAATAAAAAAAAAAGGTTAAAAAATACAAGTAGACAAACAGAGGTTTGTAGGGAACTTTGAGGATATATTGGACATAGCATGGGTAGATGGTTGGTAAGTGGTGTTAAAGCTACCAGTAAAAATATATGGCCCGTAGCTGTAAGGACCAGGAGAAAACTGTAATACAGTACAGAAGAAGCCAGACATTAAATAAATATTTCTGTTCCTTATTTAAAAGCTAGCAGGATAATCTTGCCAAATATTACAGTAAGAGTGAAATACTTGATGCTCCATCAGTAAGAAAGGGGCTGCACGGAGACACTCTGAAATGTGCTGAAGTCATTAGGACTGGCTGTCAGCCCACAGCTTCACCTAATGCTGCAGGCCGTGTCAAGTCACGCAGGTCTGTGGGCAGCAAGTCTGCTCACACATCCCAGTATATATTTTACAGGGGCACGAGCGTGGTTGATAAAGGTAATATCACCGTGGCACTCTGCCTTCTGTGGGCCTTATCTCCATAAAGTGCTGATTAAAAAGGAGCCAGCAACGTAGCTGCTCAGCATCGTCTGTTTTAATCCGTGTAAATGGATTAAAAACCCATTAAGTGATAGATGGCTGAGAATGCTGAACGAGGAGTGCATAATGCATCTGTGGAGAAGCCCTAAACATGGGCACGTCTCCTCAGTGTCCTGCAGCCTCCGAAAGAACAGCACGTCCTGACAGGCAGAGCTGCGGGCGTCTGCTGTGGCGTGCATTGCCTTCAGGAATGGCCAACTCACTGCTCTTTTTTTTTTCATTTCTTCCTGATGTTTTCTGGAAGAAAAATAAAGAGGGGAAATATTTTTCCCTCCCTGTCCCAGATCTTGGTTTCAAACATAGACAAGTTGCAGGGAAATTCCGATGGAGTGCGTTCCCCTTTTTCCGATGCGGGGGAGAGAGCTGCAGCTCCTCTGCCCCCAGCACTCAGGGCACCCTCAGGACTGTCCCCCTCAAACCTTCCACGGGATGCAGATGAGGCAGTGGAGATGTGGTTCCAAGACCTGATTTGGTAAAGGTGCAGAGCTGTCCGTACCGTATTCATGTGCTGAATAGAAGCGCCGGATGCCTCGGTAAAGATTACCAAAGCCAGCGAGTTCTGAGCTCCTCCTCGTTGTCCTACATGTGCTTCTCGTTATAAGTCTGTCTGGAGAACTGCCCAGTGCAAATGGCTGGAAAACAAGCCTGTGAAATTCCCATAGGATGGAGCTAAATGCGGTCGGAGCTCGCTGCCTTTTGTCCTGGTTAGCAAAAAATCCCTCCCTTGTTTTGCAGTCGAAATGACCGGTGCTGTTTTTCAAGCGAGGGGCTCGAACTGTCATCCAGCAAATCCCCTCCTGATAACGCGTGGCCGTGCAGCGTTGGTCGCTGCTGCTGCGTGCCCTGACTGCCTCTGTTTCTCTTTCCCAGTCCCTTATATTCCTTGTGCGTGACTGGAGTTTTCCCTATGAATTTTCCTACGGGTCCGACGGCGGCGCGAGGTTCCTGGAGAAGCGTCTCAAGGTTTGTTCTTTCTCCTCTGTGTTTCATGAGTGATCTCTACGTGGGCTTGTGCCGCTCTACGAGCCAGGGGTTTGCTCGTGGGTTGGCCGGTGGTTGCCCTTGCCTTAAAATCACAGCAGAGGTGCCTTGGAGAATCATAGAATGGCTTGGGTTGGAAGGGACCTGAAAGGTCATCAGCTGGATGATTCTACTTGATGACCTTTGAGGTTCCTTCCAACTGAAGCCATTCTGTGATCAGTTCCAGCCCCTTACCATGGACAGGGTTGGCAGCCATTCAGTCAGGCAGCAGATCAAGCTGCCCAGGGCCCCATCCAGCTGCCTCTGGGCACCTCCAGGGATGGGGTGTGCCAGCATAGAATCATAGAATCACTCAGGTTGGAAAAGACCTTAAAGATCATTGAGTCC
Organism: Cyrtonyx montezumae; assembly: GCF_038088225.1. Taxonomy (NCBI): domain Eukaryota; kingdom Metazoa; phylum Chordata; class Aves; order Galliformes; family Odontophoridae; genus Cyrtonyx; species Cyrtonyx montezumae. The sequence goes on from NW_027071826.1 coordinate 3,872,050, forward strand.
TACCACGGCCTGACCGTACTAATCTAACAGCCCTCCACTAAATCATGCCCCCGAGCACCACGTCAAACAGTTTTTAAACACACCCAGGGATGGTAACTCCCCCACCTCCCTGCAGAGCCCATTCCAGTGCTTAACGACCCTTTCTGTAAAGAAGTGTTCCCTAATGTCCAGCCTAAACTTACCCTGGTGCAGTTTAAGACCATTCCCTTCGTCCTGTCACTGTCACCAGTGAGCAGAGCCCAACCACACTCTCGCTGTGAGCACCTTTCAGATACTGGGAGAAAGCAGTGAGATCTTCCCTCATCTCCTCCTCCCCAGAACACACAGCCCCAGTCCCTTCAGTCTCTCCTCATGGGGCACACTCTCCAAGCCCTTCACAGCCTTCTGTGATTCTATGGTTCTGTGTCATGGGAAGCTGAATTCTCTGGGCTACCCTTCTGCTGGAGGGACCAGGAGAAATGCTTTAGTAATAGGTACTTGCACAGTGAAACTAACAGGCAAGGGCTCTGTGGGGACTGTTCAGGAAATGCATGGGTGATTTGGTAGTGGAGAGACCTGGTCAAAGGGAAGACAAGAATGGCCCAAGTGGGAAATCCCAAATGCTTTTGCATTCAGGTCATACACTCGTGCACATTTTCCAAATGATAATAACATGCCCCAGGGCAGGTTGGAGATGGGCCAGTTCTTGGGCTGCTGGCAGAGCTCTGTGCTCGTGCATTGCTCCTGGTGTGGGGCACCCCGTGCTCCTGCTGGTGCTGTTGTCCCAGTGTCACTGCATCTGAAGAAAACCTGACTGCACTTTGGTCTCTTGCAGGTCTCAGGAAATCAGCACGAAGAACTGCAGAATGTCAGGAAGCACATCCATTCCTGCTTCACCAAAATCTCCTGCTTCCTCTTACCTCACCCCGGCCTGAAGGTAGCCACCAACCCCAATTTCGACGGGAAGCTGAAAGGTACAAGGCCAAGGGCCATTTTCAGACATAGATGCCCAGACACACTGTCCCATTTGCAGATATTTTCCATGAAAGAGCTTCAGCAGTTCATTCCCATTCCTCATTTGCAAACTGGGTGCAGACTGGTTGTCGCACGGCGGGTTGTGCTGGCAGAGGGTGGAGGGTTTGTCACACGTGCTCTCAAAAGAACGTTATTTTTATTTGAAAAGCTTTCCAAGGAGGAAGAGCCCTCCTGACTTGTCGGCGGTTTCCTTTCAGGGCAGACTTAGTTAATCAGGTAGAATAAAAATGAAGGGTAAAAAAAAAAAGAGCAGCAGGGGTTATCTTCAGTTGGGTTAGCTTCAGTTGGGCTGAGATAATTTCTGAGTGCACACCTCACTGAGTTACAGTGTCAGTGCCCGTATCCTAGCTCAGCTTTCCTCTTCTTGTGTGATCAAGAATCATAGAACAGCCTGGGTTGAAAAGGACCACAAAAATCGTCTCATTTCAACCCCCCTAGGTGGGCAGGGTCACCAACCACTGGAGCAGGCTGCCCAGAGCCACATCCACCTTGCCTTGAGTGCCTCCAGCGATGGGGCATCCACAGCCTCTCTGGGCAACGTGTTCCAGTATGTGATGGCAGCACGTGCTGTGGGTGAGGGCTGACACTGATGACGTTGGCCTTATTTTCAGAAATAGACGATGAGTTCATCAAGAACTTGAAGATTTTAATTCCCTGGCTTCTTAGTCCCGAGAGCCTGGATGTTAAGGAGATCAACGGAAACCACATCACCTGCCGAGGCCTTGTGGAGTATTTTAAGGTATTGGCTTTTTCTGGAGGAATGGGGTTTATTTGTTTGCAGCACATTAGTGCTGGAATGAGAGGGGAAAGCAGTGAGCCCGAGGAGCGGGCAGGGCTGCTCCCTTGCCATGGAGAATGGAGGACCAGAGGGAGGGAGGCTGAGGGCCGCATTCCTGTTGCATTTGGAAAACGCTTCATTGCGTTGTCATGGCTACTGGGAGACATCAGTGAGTAATCTCACCACCTACTCTCTGGGGCTACCTGACTCCAGCTCCTTCTCCTTCAGTGAAGGACGGAGGTAGGTGCAGATCCTATGGGGTAGATGCTTGGAGTAAGTGATGGGAGTGTGAGCCTTGAGAGACCCAAGGAACGGACGGCGAGCCCTGCCCAGCAGAGCATCCCCTGCTGAAGCCATCCCATGCCAGGAGCCTCCTGCTCTTCGGGCTCTCCCCACCCTGTTGACGCTGTGCTGTCACTGGGTGGAGGTGTTTGTGCGTTGCACGTGACGTGATTTCGTGTTTTGCAGGCATACATAAAGATCTACCAGGGGGAAGAGCTGCCGCACCCGAAGTCGATGCTGCAGGTAGGTGAGCTGGTGGCCATTCCTGCACTCACTGCTGTTGGTCTCCCGTTCTCTGTTGGAGTCGTGCTAGTGCAGCACACAGTGCAGGGCCGGGCTGCTGAGCTGCAGCTGTTTCCCTGCAGGTGAGCAGTGTTGTCCCCTGGCTGCTGTGCGACCGCACACAGAGGGATGTGCCCCACGTGGGTGCTGCTGTGCCGGGTCAGGGCTCAGCAGGAGGCTGCAGCTGTGGATGTTTACATACCCTGAGCCTTTCATCTGTTTCCTTGCTGTTTCCCACAGCTGAAGCCAGAGGTTCCATCGCTCTGACTTGGAGGGGGGGATCCTCTCTGACACAGGCTTCTCTCTGGGGGACTGAAAGTGGAAATACGGAAGGATCTTGTTAGGTGTTGGTCGGAGTGTGGTTGGACAAGGGAGCTGGGTAACTGTGAGAGCGTGCACCGGGGTGCCATGTGTGCATCCAGGCCTAAAGCACGTGGATTGTGTGCACACGGCTTCCTCACCACCACTGCACTTCTGTAACTACAGGAGTTGGACTCGGTGATCCTTTTTGGATCCCTTCTGCATTGGGATATTGTATGACTCTGTGATCCTTAACTTCACAGTCCTGCAGCTAAACTTTGCACCTTTTTGTCCTTCTTGCAGGCCACAGCTGAAGCCAATAATTTAGCAGCAGTTGCCACTGCCAAAGACACCTACAGCAGGAGAATGGAAGAGGTAGGTGTGCTGAGCACCCTGATTCACAGGCTCTCCTGTCCTGATGGAAAACGTCCTGCAAAGACTTGGCCAACATTTCTGGCCACATCCGTGCTGGTGCAGCACGTTCAGGATCCCAGTGAGGCACTGCCATGTTTGTGGTGGAAAGGGGCTTAAGGGGATCAATGCCTGGTCAGGATTTCATGGTGGGGCACTGGAAGACAGTTGATAGATGGTTGCTCTTCCATCTGATGACAGCTTTTTGCAGAGCATGTGACCTCAGCTGAGTTTGCATCCTTTTCCCAGTGTTCCCTCAGCTGCTGCAACCCCTGAGTGTCAGAATGTGAAGTGATGGCACAGAGGTGCACCAGGGGAGCGTCAGACAGGACATGAAACATTCCTTTCCGTGAGAGTGGTCAGGCACGGGAGCAGGCTTCCCAGCAATGTGTTTGGCTGTCAGCATTCAGAGGGCATTTGGGCAGTGCCCTCAGTCGTGTGCTTTAACTTCTGGTTGGCCCTGAAGTGCTCAGGCAGTGGGACTGGGTGGTCTTTGTGGGTCCCTTCCAACTGAATATCCTGTCCTGTCCTATCCTGATCCTGTCCTGTCCTTTAACCTGTGCTGTGGCTGGTGCTAATTAGGGGATGAAGTCATTATAACTGGCTTTTCAGCATTGCCCTGCCCTACCAGCTCAGGCATGAGATGACTGTGATGCTTTAAGGTGAAGCTCAGCCCTCAGCCTGTCTCCAGCCACTTTCAGGTCTGTTCTATGGTACTGGAGGTTGCTGTGCTTTGGCATGGAAGGGGTGCAGAGCTACATGGCCAAATTCCCATGCCGAAGAGGAGCGCGGGGAGCTGCCATGCTGGTGGTTTGCGTGGCAGAGCACAGGAGCTGAGGGTGCTGAGTGACCAGGCTGTGCTTCCCATGCAGGTGTGTGGTGGGGACAAGCCCTTCCTTGCACCCAGCGACCTGCAGGCCAAACACGTGGAGCTGAAGGACGAGGCCGTGAGGCTGTTCCGCGGGGTGAAGAAGATGGGTGGGGAGGAGTTCAGCCGCCGCTACCTCCAGCAGCTGGAGAACGAGATCGATGAGCTCTACATCCAGTACATCAAGCACAACGACAGCAAGAACATCTTCCACGCCGCCCGCACCCCCGCCACGCTCTTCGTCGTCATCTTCATCACTTACGTGATCGCCGGAGTGACCGGCTTCATTGGCTTGGACATCATAGCCAGTCTGTGCAACATGATCATGGGCTTGACACTTATCACACTGTGTACCTGGGCGTACATCAGATACTCTGGGGAGTACAGAGAACTGGGTGCAGTAATAGACCAGGTGGCGGCGGCGTTGTGGGACCAGGTAGGAGAAAGAGCTTTTCATTTACAAAGCGACTGGCCAAACCCAAGTCCCCCACTGTGTTCTTCAGCACTGTTTCCCGGGGCTTGTCCTCCTCTTGGAATGGCTGTTGGGCTTGCACGCAGGGTTGAGAGGTGCAGAGGGACAGCACGCTTCAGTGCATGCCTTAGGCCTTGTGGATGGGGAAGGTGGGACTGGAAGGAGGGGATATTGACAGGTGGGGGTGTGGAGCTGATTACGAGGGGAGAAGTCTTAGGTTTGGGTGGCTCTCTGAGGACAGAAGAGCACAGTGAGCTGAAGCTGGCTCGAGTGCGATCCCTGCAAGCTGTTTTGTTCTGCCTTTTTCTGCTTTGTTTTACCCATCCCAAAACGCTGCTGTGTGGACTCTAAATGCTGGCACGGGGCAGCACAGAGTGCGACTCTGCTGGGGAGGTGCTCGAGACCACAGGAGTTTGTGTGCTCAGCGTGTGTGCTGAGGAGCCATCCCTGGGCCACAGGAGGCTGAGCTCAGGGCTCTGTCCTGCCTGCTTCACACGTGTCCATCTCACCCTTTCTTTGTCTTTGCTTTGTGCAAACAAGTGCAGAGCTCTTTGGCTCCCTAAAACCTTAACGAAGGTTGCAGTGAGAAAACACTGTCCTTGGCAGCACTGCCCTTTGGCCGCTTTTCATCCACAAGAGAGGAGTTCTTGCTTCAGTGTGACCACCCCTGCCTGCTCCAGGTGCAGCTAACCAGGAGCTAAGCTTTGTTTTTCACGCGGAGCTGTTCATCGCAGCAGTGATGTCACTCGGCGGGGCTGCCTGTAAGACAGCAAGGAGAGCCCATTGTCCCCTGCAACCCGGGCAGGCCCCTCCTGTCATCCCAGCGCTGCTGTTGGTGCTTTTCAGGGGACTGCTGAGCATCGAAGCCCATCCCCGTGCAGGAACCTGGAACGCCTTCAGCACCGTAGCGAGGACAGGATGGGGCCAGCAGGAAGCGAGAGGCACGGGATGCCTGCATGCTGCCCTGCTGGGAAATGTAGAGGTTTAAGTGCTTGCAGCTGCTCCCTGGCGCCCAGCTGCCCCGGGCAGACATCTCAGCACTTCCCCAAAGGAGCGGTGCGGAGCAGCAGTGCCTTAGGGGCTGCTGGGGGGAGGAGCAGCGCTGGGAGCCCTTGGGGCTGTTACGTTGGTGTGCTGTCCCATGGGTGCAGGAGGGCTGGCTGGGGCCCTGGGGGGGTCCTGTGATACACAGAGACGCTTCTTTTTTTATTTTCTTTTTTCCCTTTTTCTTTCCCCAATGCCTCTCGCAGGGGAGCACAAATGAGGTAAGTGTCTCTCGGGTCCCCTTCTCCCCACAGCACTCTCCCGTGGACGCCTCGAGCAATGGGGAACCCCTGGGAGGTGATGCATGTGGAGCTGCTGGGTGCAGGGACGGGGCTGGTGGCACCTCCAGGGCCTGGGGAAGGGCACTGATGGAGGCCAAGCTGGGGAGAGAGTTCGGGGGCTTTTGTGTGTTTGTTCCAAGCGGGGGGAGGGGGGTTGAATCTTTCTCCTTTTAGGAGATGCTGTTTGGGGATGGCGTGGTGTCAGCTCCACTGTGCGGCTTCCCTGCGCTGTCGGCGCTGCTGTGTTTTGCTGCTGTTGAGTTAGGTGGGGATTTGCTTGAGAGGTGGAGCAGCTTTCTCAGGTGCTGAACCCCCTCCGTCCCATGGAGAGCGGAGCAGGGCCGCCTGGGGGGGGTCCCTTATGCCTCAAGCACTGCTGAAGGCTGTGCCTTCTGGGGCTGGGGGCTTTGCTCTTTGTGCAGTGGTAAAATCTCAGCGTCCATCTTTCCCCTTCTGGGTGTCACGGCAGGGCTTGAGCTCCGCCCAACCATTCTGCCGCTCTGTGATCGTACACCATCAGCAGGTGCTGTGCTGCGGGTGAGCTGAGCCTCTCCTCTCTGTTCCTTGCAGGCTCTGTACAAGCTGTACAGCGCGGCCGCCACGCACAGACATTTGTACCACCACGCCTTCCCCGCACAGAGAGCGGAGCCGGCCGAGGGCTCGGAGAGGAAGAAGATGTGACGCAGCCGCGTGCGGTGCCGTCGGTGCGTGGACGACGCGGGTGGGTGGGCTCAGCCCTTCGCTGCTCACCCATCCGGAGCTGCTGCTCAGGGCCTGGGCCCGGCGCGTCCCTGCAGCCCTGGCTGTGCCGGCGGGGGCATGTCTTGTGTTCTGTTAGTTGTACGTCGCGGTGCTGCCGCCGACACAAAGTGCTTTTCGTTTGCGATACCCAGCGTACGTCCCAGCTCGTTTCCGAAGCCTTATTTCTCCCTTTTTAATTAATCATTAAGGTCATGAAGGGAATTAGGATTTGCGTGGTGCTGCGACTAAAGACCTTCCGAACCTTAGCGTTATTCAGAACCGGCTCCTGTCCCGACACCTGGATGAGCTGTAACCACGGTCTGTCCTCACAGCGACATAATTAAAAACCTATTAACCCGCTCCGCCAGCAGCTGTAAGGACACTTGTGCTATGGTGTGTTAACGACGTTGTAAGGAAAGCGTACTTTGCCATTCGTAACCGATGCACACGGTATCACTCTGTACAAGTATTGGAGGAAGTCTCACTGTATTTCTGTATATATATTCGTTATGGTGCGTAGGAATGTGTTCAGCGGTTCTGTTCTCTTATGGTCAGCACTATTAAAGTTTGCTTTCTGTTCCTAAGAAGTTGGCTGCTCGGGTCCCAACTGGGTTGTCCCCCCTCGACGTGGCAGAAATGAGCTGACCGCCCCCGCGCCCGTTAAACAAAGTGATCTTTATTGAATTAATAGGATTTACAAGAAATGCCTTCTCTTTTGTCTGCAACCGTGTTTATTGCACTAAAAAGAATCCATAAATAACATTTCAGGACAATCGAATTGAATGGAAACAGTGGTGAGGGTAACTGTACACATAAAAAAAACCTCCCCCGGGTCAGGAAAGCTCAGGGTGAGACACAGCTCGGCTACAAAAGAGAAGTAAGAAAGGAGAAGGTGGGGACCCAGCCCTGATGTTCCACGTGCGGTGCTGCCACGCTGAGGTTGCTCTTTAAGGAGGGTCAGGTGTTTCAGCCTCTGACATCTGGAGCAGGAAATGCGAGGGAAGGAAGCGTTGAACCGAGTAAAAAAATAAGGCAACTCCTGCTTCACCTGCGTGAAGCCGTGACGCAGCTCCGTGCTGCTGCTACCACTGCCAGTGTTGTGTCCGTTAAAGCTGTAAGCAGAGCTCAGAGCTCCCACTGCGGGAGAGGAAGGCCCGGGGAGATGCACTGCAGTGCCAGCGGTGCTCTGCATCCAGGGCCCTTCTAACCGCATCTATTGCCCATTAAAAACAGCCAGCTTCTCCATAATGCGGCCGACTGCTGGAGAAGGAGAGCAGGATCAGGTCTCTGCTCCAACTCCACGCTGGTTTTCAGCACAATCAACTCGTTTTCTTATGGAAAAAAAAGATTAACAAACGCTTCTAATTCGTATAAACAATACATAAAACCATGTAGAAAAATATTCAAGAGGATAATAACAAAGGTGCAACGTCAACAAAAATAAGCTGCCTTTTCAACCAAAGCACTTCTCGTAGTATGTACTGTGGGGACATCTGAGAGCTCCTGTGTCCGTGGGGCAGGCGTGGCTCAGAAGTTCTTGCCGTGCTGCTGGGCGTACCACTGCTGCCGCTGCTTGCGGTGCTCCAGCTCGGTGAGCAGTGCCTGCCTGTAGGCCTCGTACAGCTTCACGATGCGCTCCAGCTCCTTCATGAAGAGCAGCTTCAGCATGCCCTGGTACGTGTCCAGGTCGGCCAGCTGGAACAGCTCCCACTTGAGGATGTGGTCGTACCTGGAGCGGCACAGAGGTTACCTGCGGCTGCCGCGCTGATTCAGGTCGCTGCCGCTCCGAGGGCAGCGGGAGGGGAGGAGCAGGTAGCACCAGGAAGGAGAAACAGCCCTCATCACCTCGGTGCCAGGCCGCAGCACTGCTGGTAGGCAGCTGCTGGCCAGGTGCCTCAGCTCCCTGAACCCTGCCCTGCTCACCCTCCTAGTTTTTATTTTCCAATAGGGAGCCATTCTGCATTACCCCCGACTTGCTCCGTACCTCTACTTGGATAAAGTACTTGGATGAAGTCCCAGCACTTCCAAACATTGGTAACTAACTCATCCACAACTTGGTTTTCTCGACTTGGATATCAGCAGCTGACAAGGCAGCTACTGAAAGAACAGAAGAAAAGATGGAATGAGCAACAAGCAGAGCTGTGAGATCCTGGTTACGTGGAGGAAGACACAGTGCTTCAAAAGAGGTGAGGAAGAATCTGAACTGCAATCTCTGCTCTGAGGAAGGCACTGTCACACTCCCCTCCCCCTGAAGGCTGCTGTCCCTAACTGCAAAGACAGAAACACCACGTTCAGGGCTTAAGCACATGCCAGGGGTCCTGGCTGCACCACCTGGCAACTGCACTTAAGCTCTCATAAACCCTGGACGGGTCCTGGGAGAAGGAGAAGGTGCTTCAAGGTGTCACCAGTACCTGGATACTGGAAATCACTGCACCTCAAAGCCTCTGTGATAACCAGAGAGCCAAGTGCTGCCTTTTCATTCTTAACAGACTGCTTGTCACCATGAAAGCAGAACCAGAAGATCATGGCTAACAAGTCCCTGTCAGAGCTCTCCAGCAGTCAGAATTCTCCTTCAGAGAAACTCATCAAACCAAGAGCTAGCAGTGCCTACTTGGCCATCACATCTACTTACAAGCATTAACAGCTCCCCCCTCCACGCTGTAAGCCAGTTGTTTTAACAACAGGGGAACCACATTTGTAATGAGAAAATGAGCTGAGGTGACAGCAAGTCAGCTGTTACCTCTCCTCCTCACTTTCCCAGTACAAACTAAGCATGAAACTGGACTTGCTTCTTCACAGCCACATTTGAGAATGCCACAAACACCAGAGTTTGTAGCAGCACTGCTTCAGCTGAACGAAGGTAAAAGGAGACTGGAAAATGTGTGACCGTGGGTTCCTCCCAACAACGGCCGTTCCAACACTGACTTCAGCATCCAACCTGTCAGAGTCTGCGAGTATCTCAGTGCTTATCTCCAAGTGTCAAGAGAGGAACCAGCAAGAACCTATGCAACACAGGCTGAGGCACTTCCAACTGCACGGTCCATGTGTGCCAAAGACCTAACTAAAGAAATGCAGCTGCAGCCAAAACCTGGGAAGTATTTCTAGAAACTCAGCCCTCTCACAGGTTACAGGAACTCAGCATGCCCATGCTGCATGAGCACACAGCTGGATTTTAGGGCCATTTAAATCTGTATGGGTTTGCCAGCAGCCACAGAAGTAATTAAAGCCATTCCAATTACAGTCACTAGAAGCAGCTACACGTTTCAGCTGGAAGACACTGACTGCCACACGGCTGGAGAACTCCCAGCTGCACGCTGAGCTGTTTGCTGCTGTAAGACTGCCTCACCACATTCTCCTTACAAAGAAACACATGGTTATATAGTTACTGAAGTGCCACCTGGATGCTTTTAGAAGCTCAATTCCCACTCAGTGTCAGTCTTCTGCAGAGCTGCAGCCATCAGAAAATGTTTCATTGCACTGACTCAGATTTACTCCTGGAGAAGAGATCCCCTGTTCTTGAAAACATCCCATGTGTTTTATAAGCCACGGGGCACCATTCTGACAAGTGCACTGAAAGTAAAGCCCATCCTCCCAGCTCTTCTCTTGCTATGCTTCTGGAGATGTAAGTGCCATACATATGGTTTAAACCATAATGTATATATACACAGATTATATGCACAGAGAGTTTTCTTAATATAGATGTATACAGACCATACATACACGTTTTAAAAGCATGTTCTGACAGTAGTTTGTTGAATGGGTGATTGAGCACCAAAAACTACACTCTAAAGTGTTCAGGCTGTGGTCCACTCAGTTTAGTGCATCCTGTATTTCTGATACTTCCTCCTCCACTGTCAGCAACAGCTCTCGTGCAATTACAGAACAGACACCAGCTAGAGCTCTGCTTTCAGTCACTGGAATTCATGTGGTTTCTGTCTAAATGATGCACGTGCAATCTGCTGCAAAATAAGAGTAAAGAAAACCAGCTTACTTGACAGGAGCCCTGGCGTAGACCTGCAGCCAGTCTGGGATCTCTGCAGTGTGGTAGGGGTTTGCAGGCACGAGGAGGGGCTGGCTTCTCTCTGCCTGCTGGGGCTGGTAAGTCACTGGGGGAGGCTGGTCGTAACGGGGAACGCTGTGAGAAGGAAGGCAGAGGAATTCAGCAAGCACAGCAAGAAGGAACAAATAGCAGAAATGAACTGCTAGATTTGGTGCACACTAACGTGATTTTACCTTCATATTTTCAGTAGCTAAAATATCTGTTTGCATCCCAGAGATGACTTAGTTCAGGTTTCAGATATGTGCCCTTTGCTCAGACCGTTTCCTGGAACATCAGTCAAGTTCACCTTCAGTCTAAAACCCAATTCTGCTCTCAGCAACTCTGCTGCTTTGCCAACAGAGAACGGCTGCTGAATTTTAGTGAGGGAATAATGATATCCTCTTTCTAAACTAAAGTAACAGGTGAGACAGAAACTGACAATTACAACTTCTAACATCTCAGTTGAGAAGCAGTAAAGCTTGCTTTTAAAAAATCAGCCAGTTTTGGCACACAGCATGCAAGGCAAAAGCAGTTCTACAGTTCACAGCTGGACTAGAAGAAGGACCATCACAACAGGCAAGGCTGGTGTCATACCTGGGAGCACAAGGATGTTTGTACTGAGCTCTTTTATTGATGTGATCCACGTAATACACTCCAAATTCTGCTGACTCAACCCTCTCCCACCCTGGTGGCAGCCCCTCTCTCTCCAGGGGATGGCTCCAATGCGTTGTGTTGGTGTTGTGGTCGATGTAGTACTTCCTTCCTCTAATAGTCCAGTCCACCGACCAGCCGGGGGGAAGAGGTAAGTCTTCAGAGCTATGATTTGTTAAGTTTCCTAGAGATGTAGCAGCAACTCTCCCGATGCCTGGAAACAGAAAATCAAGATATTTACCTCAACGGGTGACACCTCAAACCAACATTACGTACTGACTTAGCTTTCTCCCCTCAGACACAAGGCACGATGAACAATTGTGCCACATTTGCAGCACAGTTCCTTACACATTCGTCAAAACCACCATTCCTTTCCTCAGCTTGTTTGACTCCATCCCTGCTCCAGGATTAGCAGCCAGCTAATCAAAGCCAAAGCTTGTTCAATGAGTGTATGTCACAGGGTGCAAACTGCTGTTATGGTGTCAATTTGCTGAGCCCTACAGGCTGGGGAGGAGTGGCTGGAAAGCTGCCAGAAAGGGACCTCGGTGTGCTGATGGACAGCAGGCTGAATATGAGGCAGCAGTGTGCCCAGATGGCCAAGAAGGCTGATGGCATCCTGGCCTGGATCAGGAGTGGGGCGGTGAGCAGCACTGGGAAGTCATCCTGTCCCTGTACTCAGCACTGGTGAGGCCTCACTGTGTAGTACTGAGTTCAGTTTGGGGCACCTCAGTACAGAAAGGACACTGAGGTGCTGGAGCAGGTCCAAAGGAGGGCAACGAGGCTGTGAAGGGCTTGGAGAGTGTGCCCTACGAGAGGAGACTGAAGGAATTAGGGCAGTTTAGTCTCGGGAAAAGGAGGCTGAGGAGAGATCTTATTGCTCTCTTCCAAAACTGAAAGGTGCTCACAGTGAGAGTGAGGTTGGGCTCTGCTCACTGGTGACAGTGACAGGACAAGGGGAAATGGCCACAAGCTCCATCATCTTTAAGGTCTTTTCCAGCCTGAGTGATTCTATGATTCTATTACTTTTAATTTGTTTAAGAGACTGTTCACTACCATTTTAGCATTCTCTTCTGGTTGCTGGGCACACACAGTTTTACACTGTTGAAGTGAGCGTGCTGGATGCTGGGAGATGTACCAAAGGAACACCATTCCCATTCTGTCTGCCCTTTCCTCCTATGTCCTGTGGATACCCAAGGCTTTTATGTTAGGTACCTTCCTAAGAAAAATTAGAGAAAACAACCAACCAAGTGACGCATTCAAGACTTCCAGAGGTGTCTTTCAACTTCTGAATGCTTACTCAACATGCTCCTGCTGGGCATGCTGGCCCAAATTAACTCTGCTTAAGGAATTCCCTTATCTGCAATGCTACAGTTAATCAGTCTCTGTCTCCCAAGAAATTCCAATTATCTTTTCATCAAATGCATTTATACTCAACCTCAGCACTCAGGGTTTGTGTATTACTATTTCCCTACAGCCACAAGAAGGGGTATGGGAGCTCCCCTCCCCAATCTCTTAAAGTCAAGAAGAGGTATGAGACCATAAATGCTGTGTTAGTGAGTGAGGAACACATCCCTCTACTTCTGCTTTTCAGAGCTAACATTTCTGTGAGCTCATTCCTGAGTGAGTGGAAGGAAAAGGCACAGCCTTTCAGGTACGGACACTAACTACAACATGAAGAGCAAAGCAGCAGCAAAGCTCTTCTGTTTCTCAGGAAATTCCATACTCTTGTTGGCTGACTAAGGAAAACGGCCCTTTTCACCAGTGCACATACAACATATGGCACACTGGCCAGGGGAAGCCACTTCCAGGTTAGCTGCAGAATGACAGATGGACAACTGCCTGGGCTGAGATTCCAGTGAGAGATCAAAGTCATCACCAAAGGAATGGGAAGGATCCAAAGCAACGGGACCAACAAAAGCAGTAAATGCAGGAAGTTCCTCCTGAGTCGTGCCCTGTGGAAGACACCTGCTCACCTACAAACCCACTGCTGGCCTTGGCACGCACTGGATTACACAGCCTCGAAGTTTCTCCCTGTGTTGGCCTACTCACCCACTGGTTAGCTCTACAAAGGCAAGCTCATAGCTGTGCTCACGTGACAGCTCCATCCCTCATTAGCATTAAGCAACTGGCCCTTTACTTGCAGCAAGAAGGAACATCCCAGCTGCTGCCCGACCTTTGGCCATGCTGGGGCCAGGGACACCATTTCAGACTCTAGCCTGAAAGTTACACCATTGGGTTTGTTTTCATTCCAATGTCAAAATACCAACGTTTAAGCTTCTTGAAAACACTGCACTTTGGATAAAAAGCACCAAGAAACAATAAACTGTCACAAGTTTGCATACCCAGACCTGACAGAGGGAAATGACTTTTGTAAAGGAATAAACATTGTGCTGCTCACCCCATCAGTGTTTTGTCTTGTGGTGCTTTTCAAAGAGTTCCTCCCACTCAAATTCCTTCATGATTGCAGCAGCAAATACAAACATATTGGTTTCATGGGGTAAAGGTGAATGTTCCTTAACATTTGAGAGTTGGTATTAGAAGTTGCCCAAGGCAGGATGACAGGCAGCAAGCAGCAAGCCACCATTACTAATTCAGTTGTTTATGTAACGAGTTACTAAAAGCCCAGGGAAATCATATGTTGGTTTTGATTACAGATCTCAGAAGATGCCTCCTCAGAGGGAGAATGAACACAGGTATAAGGAACAGCTCCTGCTACAATTTGAGCAAGAGAACAGTGAAAACCTACTGTCAGATACACATACCTGTGATCATCACTAAGACCAGGCAGCACCAAGAGTTACTTTGTATGCATTCATTTCCAAAGCACCCACCAAAGAAGCAAGCTACAAGATGAAGCCTTTGTGTGTGAAGCTTTTCTGAGTAATACTGATCGAGTTTATAGTCAATGGGGCTTCAATTCAATTTTCAATTCAAAATCTACCATGAGCTGCAGCTCCTCCCAAGCACAGCTCGCCGTACTCCCTCCTCACATTGATCAGTTTTCTCCAACATCACAGGCAGCTGTACACAACACAACTCCACAAAGTCCTTTTACATTGGGATCTCAATCTCCAAATTGTCACACACATGTGAGAACTGCTCAGCTTACTGCTCAAATGGTACAGATTAACTCTGATTAACTTGCTTACAAGTCAGCTCCAATCTATGCTGTGGATATAACTTCACCCACAGACCTCCCCGAACCTTTACCTAGAAGGGAGGAAGAGATGGCAAGGAAGGACAGATAAAGTCTCTTAGATATAAGTTTGAAGCTGACACTTAAAAAAATAAATTACAAATCAAGCAATGCCACAGAGGTAACTAAACATACAACACCATGAAATACCTGAAGGCACTTTTCAGGACAAACAGCAGCACTGGTTAGTAACTAAAATAAACCTAATGAGACTAACAAAAAGAAGGCATGGAGAAATGAACCAAACAGAGAGAGTGTGACTTGAAGGAGAAAGGCCAATGCAATTCAACACTGTTACTGCCAACTCAAGACATCTGCTTAAATGCTTTGCTGAATACTTTGAGCGTGAAGACGTGCTCTCACTGACAGCTTAATTAACTCTGTGAAGAGCTCCACTTGGGTAAAACACTTACAAACAACAATGGAAATGCATGGGGAGGACAAGACAACGAACACAAGGCCTGTCCCTGTGCTGGACACCAAGGACAGAGGAACTAGCAATTAGAGGGACTGGTGCTGCTCAAGGAACAAGGCTCCAGAGCAACAGGCAGCTGAATTAAGACTGAGCTTAGTGGTGAGGGGAAGGAAGGAGGAGACCTGAGGTTTTCTTGACCACATCATACTTCTGCTGATAGAAAGTAACACCGACTCTTGAGAGGACACACAGAAGTTCAGGACGGAGGTTAATATTCTTACTGCAGTGAAACTAAAGGTGGAGCTTAAGAGTGCCCATTCTGTGTAAAGATGAAAGACAAAAACAGAGGATAATACGTTGGCAGACAAGAGGTTCACCTCTTTGGATTATTTCCTGTGTATTTGTAAGACTGAACGCTCATCCATTATGAAATTATTAAAATCTGGCCAAGCTATTAACTGCAAACATACTCCATACATGTGGAGGGGGTCCCCACAAAGTCTGCTTAGACCCAATGTAGTTAGCCAGCATCTAGCAAAGTTAAGGATGGAGCAGCAAGTCTTAAACATCAGCATCTCAGAACACACTGCCTGCCAGCAGCAATGCTAGCAGTGCCACGCCTCTGTATTAAAAAACAACCAGCACCACCAAAGCACTGGCAGCTTCTTAACTCCATCCACAGCCCCAGTGCTGACATTTTTAATAGCACATTGTAAGTAACGATGAACTAACAGCACATTTCATTGCATTATTTGCAAGTCTGAAGTGCTTCTTGCAAACTCCTCCTTGAACATCGTTTCAGCAGTATAAACACTGCTCAAACTCTGCTGCATGTACTGCCTGTAGGGCCCTTCTGTGGGTAGCACCACAACCCCACACTTCTTTCAGTAGATCCACAGCAGCATGGCATACAAAAGAACTCCTCTGTGTCACCACGGATAACCACACACTGCAAGAATTCACACTGAATGATTTTTATTTCTGATTCTCTTATTCCATTAGGAAATGCAACAGATCCCTATGAGTCTGTGAGTGTGGCTGCTTCTCCTCAGTGTTATGCCAGAAAAAAATCAGACTAGGAAGTGAATTTCAGCATTAACAGCACGCCAATTTGCTAATTACACAAGACAGTCATTACTCATTGTTTCATGTTAAGTGATTCGTTATAAAATTAACAAAAATTGAACTATACAATGATATTTATAGTAATAATAGATCAGAGCAGCAATGTTACTGTTTAGACCTGCTGGTTATACAATGCAATGAGAAAACAGCTGCTGTTTCCTACTGAGTCCAACTCCTTGCTTGGAAGCAAGGCAACTGATGTGGTCGAGAGAACAGCACGTGTGTTTGGGATGAAATCTGCTCAGACTTACCTCGCTTATTTCAGAAATGAATCACTGTTTACAAACGCCACCAGACTCAGTCCTGAGGTCTACAAACACACGCTCAGATCACAGAAACACCACTGAAAAAGAGCACCTACGGAAACACGGCCACGACGGCTCAGAAATACCTCTGCACCTGAAGCTTTTCAGTGACAGCAACGAACCATCCTCACCTGAAGTGCGCCGCCCATGGCTGTGAGACATCCTCTGCAAGAGCTCACCGCTGTGCTCGTAATACCTGCAGTCCTCGTGCAAGCGATCATTCAACTGCCGCCTCCTCTGGGCGTTGTAGAAGTGATCGTAGTAGTAACAGCGCGTGCCGGCATCTCCGTTTTCCATAACTGAATTAGTTTCTGTTAAGAAGGACTGGGAGGAAGAGCCATATTCTCTTGCAACATCAGCTAAACTTCGAGCGAAGTAGGAAGGTGCAGACAGCCTGTTGCTCTCGCGCCTCACTATTTCGTGCGGCGGTCGCTGCACTGGGGTTCGAAGGAAGCTCTGGTTTCTGGAAACAGCTCCATCTCCAGCGGAGCCGTATGCAGAAGGACCGGGCTCAGGAGGACAGATATCAGTTCGTCTTGGAATGGTCGGACCGTGACGGATAAAGGAAGGCATCAGATCTGTGACACCAGAGAAGGGAAATGAGCACTATGCATGCACTCAGCTAGCTCCATTCTAACGCCAGTACCCCTTCAAAGCACCTCTAATGCACGTACCAGCACAACACTGCAGTCTGCACTGGTGCAACAAAAACCATTTAGTCTGAGGGGAGACCTCATTGCTCTCTTCAAACACCTGAAAGGTGATCGCAGTGAGAGTGGGGCTGGCCTCTTCTCACTGGTGACAGTGACAGGACAAGGAGAAATGGCCCCAGGTTGCACCAGAGGAGGTTCAAGTTGGATATCAGGAAACACTTCATGGCAGAAAGGATCGTTAAGCACTGGAATGGGCTCCACAGGGAGATGGTTGAGTCACCATCCCTGAATGCATTTAAAAACCATCTGGATGTGGTGCTCAGGGACACGATGTAGCAGAGGGTTGTTACAGTTAGGTTACGATGAGGTTGCAGTTGGACTTGATGATCTTGAAGGTCTTTTCCAACCTGAGCAATTCAACGATTACACCCTCCATCTGCAACAGCAGCTATTGCCAAAGAAGCACAGTTCTGACAGTGTAACTGCAACTAGCAAAAGCAAAAGAAGCCAACAAAAACATCTCCCACTCCCACTGGACTGCAGCTCTATCAATCAGGTTTTAAGCCTCTCTATTAGTCCAAGAATCACAGAATCATAGGGCTTGGAAGGGACCTCTAGAAATCACCGAGTCCAACTCCCCTGCCCAAGCAGGTTACCTACACCTCCCTTGACCTGCTGGCCACGCTCTTTTTAATGCACCCCAGAATGCCAATGGCCCTCTTGGCCACGAGGGCACACTGCTCATGGTCAACCTGTTGTCCACCAGGTCCCTCTCTTCAGAGTTCCTCTCCAGCAGCTCATCCCTCGGCCTGTACTGGTGCATGCAATTATTCCTCCCTAGATGCAAGAATCACCACTTGCTTTTTTTGCTAAACCTCATCCGGTGTCTGACTGCCCAGCTCTCCAGCCTGCCCAGCTCTCGCTGAACGGCAGCACAACCTCCAAGATCCAAGCCCCGTGGCTCCCGCCCCACCAGGACCGCTGCCCTCGTGAACTGAATACACCAGCGCCTACGGGAACCTTACGCTTGGATCAGAACCACAATTCACCCTTTCCACACTCGTTCAAAAAGCTTCACCAGCAAAACGCTTGGCGCGCTCTCGAATCGCCCGCAGGAGCTCGGGAGCGCTCGCAGGGCCGGCCCGACGCGTGCTGCGGGAGCGCGGCCGGGCGAGGGCGCAGCCGAGGGCCACGCAGGGCCGAGCCGCGGCCAAACAACGCGGGCCTCGCGGGTTCCGTGCGGTGCGTGCGTGTGCAGGGCCCCCCTCCCCGGCCCCACGAGGCCCTCGGGCACTCACTGCGGAGCAGCGGGCTGGTCTCCTTCTTCACGTACTTCCCCTGCACCTCGCCCGGCTTCGAGAGCTCCGTCCGCGTCTTCTTCCGCGACAGCATCCCACCTCCTCCTCCCGGCCCGCTCCCGCCGCCCGCATGCCCGGCTCCGCTCCGCTCCGCGCGGGGCCGGGCCGCCCGCGGCCCCCTCAGGCGCTCAGGGCGGCGGGCGGAGGCCGTGAGCGGGGGGCGGGCTGCGGGGAGCCGTTAGGCGCCGGGCGTTGTGGGGCGGCGGCCCCGCCCTGCGGAGAGAGGGTAGAGCGCGGATAGAGCGGCGCGGGAGCGCGGTCACAGCGCCCCCTGGCGGACGGGAGGGCGCACACGGCAGCGCGTGATTCCGGTTGGAAGAGCCGTCTGAGATCGTGGGGTCGTAGGACGGACTGGGTTGGAAAGGGCCTCAAAGATCTCGTTTCAACCGAGGGTGAGGTCTCCAACCACTGGAGCAGGCTGCCCAGAGCCACATCCACCTTGCCTTGAGTGCCTCCAGGGATGGGGCATCCACAGCCTCTCTGGGCAACCTGTCCCAGTGCGTCCCCACCCTCTGAGGTAAAAAGCCAGAATCCAACCCCAACCCGCGCCAGTATTTTCATAAAAGATGAAAACAAACCACCACAAAACAAACAAAACAGAAAAAAAAACAACCCCACAGCCACGAGCAGGGATCTTACAGTGATTTATTTATAATTTTTACATTCATTATAAATAATGTGTAGATTGGCTCCTCCTCCAGCTTTACACGGTGGTGCAAGGACAACACATCACTGGGACACAACAGACTCCATAAAAAAAAACATATACAACAAAAACATATACAACTGTTTTCATTTACACAGAAGACAGGCCAGCAACGGTGGCATCTCACATGGCAGGCAGTCGTGGAAAACCTGAGAGATGGTGATGCCATTTACATTTCACTTAAAAAGATCTAGGCTGTCCCCAGCTCTACCTCGCCTATTATTTGGCTAAAAGTATGTTACAACCTTCTCTTTTTTCAGTCAGAAATGAAATAATTCAATTTTCTTTGTACCTAAAGTGGTAATCAGAGAATGTGTAGCAAAGTATGCTTTTATACCACTCTAAATTGATACGCTGTACTTCAACGGTGTGAATTCAGCTCGCATACACTGAACTCGAGTGTGATTCCTCTGCCTCTCCCTCCTCCTCTTCCCAAAACTCCAACCCTGGATATCCATGTGTCTTTATTTTCACAGTGATTCATAAAGTGAGAGTTGAAAGCATTTAAAACACCTTCTGGCAATAAAGTAACTAATGTCTTAATTAGTGATCCCTGCTGTAACAAGTAGGTCCAGAAATGCAGTGACTTACCATACCACTAAATACTTTGGTATCTTTAAAATGCCTCTAGTGCATAGGAGACACATTCAAGCACAAAAGACCACAAATGCTTAATGGCTTACATGTTTCTACGCTTATTTTCAGTAGCCTTGACATTGTGGAATGAGCTGCTTATCTCTTGAGCTGACACAACAAGCAACACAACACTGGTTGGTGAGCACCGTGACCATTCCCCCCCACCCGGGAAGGGTTTGTCCTGAATTTTCCTGCAGCAACAAAAATAGTACAGCATAGAGAGGCTCCAGCATACGTAATGACAAAAGGCACTTCTGAGATTTCATTCGCACAAGAATTCCAATGAGATTTGAGTTTTTGTCCTCCTCCACCCTTCTCCAGTCCTTTCCCGTGATTATGTTGGTGTTTGACCCCACCACTCCCTGGGCAATACGTGGAGTAGTGTTAATACGTACTAGCTAATAATACATTTCCAAATAGAGATCATCTGAACCATACATGTGTTATTTCTTGGAAATATTTTGGAACTTTGCAAATTTCCATAGCATAAGCATGCTTCAAGGTGTGCTCAGTTACACATTGCTAACATACAGCCCTGGTACCCATGCGTAGAGGTACATTATGATGCAGTGGCACAGGCTGCCCAGAGAGGTGGTGGGGCCCCATCCCCGCAGACACCCAAGGTCAGACTGGACAGGGCTCTGAGTGTCCCTGTTCAGTGTGGGAGTGGGACCAGATGGCTTTTAGGGGTCCCTTCTGACTCAAACCATTCTATGATCACAACTGTTACCACTTATGGTTTAATTAACCAACTCATGTCAGTGCGATTTGTCAAAATGTTTTTGCAGCCTGTGAGAAACAGGATATGTAAATCTCTGAGATTACGTAGCCAAAAAGCCAGTACAGGAATTCAGAACAGCACAAGTAGTGAAATAACTATGAAAGACATTTTTGTTCCTCCAAGATATTCTGCCACTATTGTATGCCTGTTTCCATAAGGCAATAGAGGAGGAGAAGAGGAGGTCATACCCAGCACGTGCAGTTCAGTCCCTCAGCCCTCCGAGTGGCAGGTAACCCCATAGACAAAGGCAGCATCCCCTACAGCCCCAGCACTGGGTGCAAGCCATCTCCAATATGTTACCCTGCAGGGTGTAGGCAGTTGCATCCCAGCGCCCAGAAGACATCTGCCACATTACAAATGCTGTCACAACTGTCACCTCGCTAGTCCCAGAGAAAAAGCTCCCACCTTCCCCTCCTCCATCCTCAATTTACAGATATTGAAAGAGGTGCAGTTTCAAGTATTGCCAGTACAGCCCCTTTTACCAGTTTTATATACATTAAGTACGCCTTACTGGTCTGATGGAGGCCAGGCATTTGTAGGGAGAGCTAGCATCACATTTAGACCATTGGCAATAATCAATTATAACCAGCTCCAGAGCATGCGAGCTCCCCTTCAGTGACTTATGTTGGGCCCATCTCACTCCCGAAGGTGTTCCCAGAAACCATGCTCCCCATGAACTCATCAGATAGGAGGTATAATTACCACCTGTCATTACGAAGCTGTGTGCTCTTCTGCCTTCCTGACTGCAGCACCACTGCAGGTTGCTCTAGGAGTATTAAGGTAATACTCAACCAAACGCAGTTCAGTTTATCCTGCTCTCCCTAACCCATGTTTCTCTCCATCTACTGACACAAACATCCACATTTATTAAACAGAAGGAAACTAATTTAAGATTCTGTTCCCTGAGTTCTTCGTATTCACATCGAGTATGTTTCCTCACAATTAATTGCAAACTTAGTTTCTGTATTCGGATGCCTTACACAAGACCTGTCCTCCCAAATTATCACATCAAACAGAACACTGCATCAGTGACAAAGGTCTGTGAGGCCTGATGACAGGGATTGCTGAAGAAAGCACTGAGTGCCCCTCTTCACTCTTCTGCCAGTTCTTTGATAAGCATACTTCACTGCTTTACTGAATTTACAACTTACATTAACTTCTACACCACTTCTGTTTGGTGACTCTTGTTTAGTATAACAAAAAATGTAAGGCCTCTACAATCTCTTAAAAAAAAAAGAATAAAAAAGGGTAGTAGTCTTTATTTGCCATCTGGGACATTTCTTCAGATAAAATATGGTTATGATAGTTGGAAGCAGTAGTCTATTTACATATTTTTGACTGCTTTTCTTCTGCAGAGAAGCAGCCATGAAGAATTACTAATGCATAGGTTAAACAGAGGTTAATGCCAGGTTCCTAATGCATAAGTTAAACATATTGCTTTACAGAAACTAGAATCGTATTGCAGGATACAGACAACACCAGGAAAGTCTTCCTTTCAACAGCAGTGACATCAGCAGTATTTGAGACCGTAGATGTCCCTCCTCATTCCCTGTTCTAGTTGGACTAGATGACCTAAAGCTCCCTTCAAACTCAGACGAGCCTGATTCTACCAATATCACTAGGTTTGGACCAAGAAGTATCCCAGAGAGCCAAAAGGGTTTGAAAGTTATTAATTCAATACCTTAAGTTTGTGCTTCAATCTAGACAGAAATAATTAATTCAGTAAATTCAGAATTCATGTTTTAAATTTAAACCATAGTATCAAAATAAGTTAACCTAGAAAAACAGACTCGTTTTTCTTTTTCTTTTTTTTTTTTTTTTTACATAGCAGAGATTACTGTTAGACAAAACTTAGCAAAATAGTTCAGGAATAAACAAAAGAATCTCTGTTGGCAGTGTCTGTTTGGGATTTAGCTCTGCCATCCCCTTGGAGGCATCTCTCAACTAAAAGTCATCGATACAAAAAGGCAACGCAGTGAAAAGCTGAAATACTAAAATTCCAGTAAAGTGCATGGGATTGTGGCATACTTAACAGCTTTGCTATGATCATAACTCAGCTGCTGAATTAAAAGATGGGGAAGCCAAGTTCTTCACGATCTTGTTGAGGTTGGCGATTTTTTCTTCTAGCAAATAGTTCTTCTTCTCAGCAGTTTTCTGGCGCTGCTCTGTCATCTCCAAAGCCTTCAGCAGTTGTGCGTTCTCAACATAGAGATCCTTGACCACTGCATCTGCTTTGGTGTTCTTGGAAAGCTGAATTGTGAGTGAAACATAATTACTCGGCACACAAACAGTAAAAGAAAACTGAAAAGCCTCCTTAAAAGGTAAGTAGGTATATCTGAAATCCTTCATTTTAACTTATCCAAGGAAGACAACCCACCCTCTCATTCTATTCTCATTTGTTGCAGTCTACACGTTTATGGAGTCATAATGGATGCTATGAATTTTGAAACTGGAAAGTCTTTGCAAGGAACCTGAAAGACCGTGCAGACGTTGGGAGAGCTTCAAATGACCCCTTTGCCATTTGTCCTCTAAGGACAGGTGTGCTCCACATGCTCATTGGTCCCACAGAGCAACACAGAGGTTTGGACCATCCCATAATATTAGGGAAAGCAGCTCGACGTTTGTCCATTTGCATTTGGAGAAGCTCTTTGGCAGGAGACCCCACTGATGTAGCTTCTCCTTAAAATAAGAGGGGAGATTGTGCCTCAGTAGAGAACAGATATTCTATTGCTATTGTGTCACTACTTTCTAAGTGTACAAAAGACCCTTTTCCTATACTATTGAGGACTTCTGAAGACAGACAACCCAAAGCAAGAACAGGAACCCCAAAATCTTATCAAACAAACAATGCGTTGGGTCAGGGGCGTGGAAAAATCAGTTCTGGTCCCATCATCCCCAGATTCTTCAGGGAATTCTTTACCCTTTTGTAAGCAACTTGTCCAGCTAAAATACTTGGCCCAAATTTGATGTTCGTTTCCTGACCTCAAGTGTCTGCATACCAAATGTGCATAGATTTTGGGAATTAATGAGTGATGAATTCAGACTCCAGTTTGAATTTTTGGGAAGTTCTGGGCAAATACATTGTCTCAGAAGCATTAGAAGAAAAATAGCTTTAACTTTCTTCTGAGCAAGAGCAATGCTGTGGCTTTTACCCACCTAGTTGTTTACAGAAGCAACAGGGAAGATTTGGGGAAAAGAGCAAGAATGCTTACTTGTTCCTTCAGCTGATTTACTTTATCTTGGAGAAGCCTCTTCACAAGCCTCAGTTTCTGTTCAACATCCATCATACGTTCTTCCATCATCTTTAGAAGCTGCTCATGACCTCCCTGGAAAGCAACAGATATGTGAGAACCTGTTAACAAAGATCAGGTCGCATTCAGCACTACTCTTCCTTTCACTTCATGCAGAAGAAAAGTGCTGCCACTCCACGCCTGTGTTTATTTTAAGGAATCAATTGAATTAATGAACAGTTCATGGAAGCAAAACTTTGTGGCAACGTTTAAAGGACACTCATGGCATTAAATCTAAGTTATACTTTGGATTCCTTTATCTAAGACAAATTGATATAAAATTCTAAGTTCTGTATCAACTCTGATAACTGAACCTGGATAGCATCCTTCTCATTTATCTGCTGAGTAGGAAAAGGATGCCAAAGTCTTACTGATTTCAGGGGAAAAAAAAGGCAGTCAAAATGGCTTGTTACTTCGATTGCAACCCTTCATCCCAAAGGCCACTTGAAATTAAATTACATCCTAAAATTAGCACGTCATCATCCCAACCTCAATTTCAAGTTTATTTGACTTAGTTGTAGATGCTTCTGAATAATCCAATGTACTTTTGCTGTTTTTCTTGAGCAAGGTAATGGGTGATCCAGCTAAAATCAAAGCAAACCACTGACATGAGAGCATCTGTTGCATCAACAGTTGAATGAAAGTCTCCCGCATAAGTTAGAAATCCTGGGAGCTGTGAGGAGTTGATCATCTTAACCACCACAGAAAGATCCTGTTGGACTGATTGATTCAAGTCTGCTCAAGATTTTAGTTGTTGGAACTCTGGGAACTCCTAAGTCTACACATGGAGTTGCACAATCACTTAATGCTTATAAAGGCATCAGAAAACATTATGTTAGAGTCATGCAGAAAGCAGATTTAAAGAGCTGCTGGGCTGAGTAACTTTCCAGCTTTTAAAAAGTACAACTAAAAGAAATTCCAGCAAAATCATCTCCAGCTATCTTCTGTAATTTAATTGGAATTCCCATGGTTGACTAGTAGATGTTGTGTTGGTTACAGGAGCCTTGAGAGAATGGTTCAGTGGAATCTGATAATTAGTGGCATTAACATCTCCAATCTATGCTTCTTGGCTTCAAGATAATTTAAGAGTGTTCTACCTAATTTCATATTTAACACTTGATAGAGAAACAAGCTCAAGCATAAAAAAGATAAGCAAAAAGAACATAAGCCTTAGCAGAGTGGTTGCCTACCTCAAATGATTATGAAAAAACCCCATCCTAATTTAATCTAGTACTTGGAAACAGAAGAAAAACCATAAAGGAACACCATCTGAGAAACAAGGCTGATAATTTTCCCCTTTCCTGGCACCACCATTTTTACATTATGGTCACAGCAGTAGGATATGGCTTTGTAGCATTGAGGTTCTTGTCTTAAACGTGTACATCTGCTGGAGAAGCAGAGTTCAGCATCAAAGCACACCTTTATTGCAAATCTTTCCCAGAAGAGACATGATAGCACGGTTGGGTTGGAAGGGAGCCTAAAGCCCAGCCAGTTCCAACCTCCAGCTCAGGGCCCCATCCATGGCCTTGGGTACCACTCTTGACATGAGAAATTCAACAACAGTGTCTAAAACTTGTTAATTCTTGTTCATAAAGCTGAAAATATTGATGCTATTAAGACAAGAGACACTATGTTTAAAAAACATTTTATTTTTTCATTTACATCAGAAATGTCATCTTTCCCTGTTATAAAAGTTTAGACATCTTATACAAAAAAAAAAGCATAAATACCCCAGCTTTCCTTTGTCTCATATAAAATTAGTACCATTTGAGAAAAATAGGCTCTTCCCACATTGAACAAACCCACATTTTAAATAACATAAATAAAAATGATTTGCAACAAATGAAAAAGGACAGCTTACAAACGTCCACAAAATAGCTTCTGGACAAATAAATAGGAAATAACACCTTGGAGGCTTAAAAAAATAAAAATGGATCCTCAAGTTTCTCAGCTTATGCCAGTTTGTATGTTTGTGTGAGTGTATCATGGTAAGGAATGAGATGGTAAGCAGCCAAGCTGTCAGAGGTGCCCGATCCTCCTGTAGGAATCTGCATGCACTGCTCGCTGCTCCGGTAGCAAGGCCTAGAGAGAGAAGGCAAGTGGGACACTTCACGCTGATATCCAGGTTGTCTTTACAAATATGTATGCACACTTACAGCAAATCACCAGTACAAGCCAAGCAAGCAACACAAGACAAAAACACACGCAATGAAAGCAGGCAGAGCACCACGTTACATTCCTCTGTATTAGTGCTACACGAACACAATTAAGGAAATAATCAGGATGTGTTTTCTAGAGGTCAGGATGATGGAGAAGGCTCATCCACGTTTTGAGGGGGGACTTAGAAAGATCAGTGACAGCAATGAAGTGCCATTGGCAAAGCAGCTACATTTCTTCCGGGGCGATTATCTGCCACTATGTATTGCCTCAGGTCACTAAAAAGCACTTGTGGAAAACAGTCTCACTGACCTCCTCTTCAAATTTAGTTGCAAGCCTTCTGCTGAGACAGCTGAGCAAGCTGTTGGCCAGAGGGTACTTGTTTTCCAATGTAAATCAGCAGAAAGGGGGAGTTGAGCAACTCGGAGTACTTCCAAGCAGAACTATGGGTTGGCAGTGGTTGGAGGGGACCTTCTGGGAACCTTGGCTCAGGGATGGGCCCATGGCACTCGTACTGAGCAAGGCCCAATGTGTATGGCAGTACTGGGCAGATGTTGCTCAGGAGAAAGGTAGGCAGGTTAACAGAGGAGAAAAGGCAGAGGGGCTTCAGTGTGATGAAGTTGGAATAGGGAGCTTTGTGAGCAACAGCACGGACTGTAATGCCAAGGAGAACACAGACCACTGCAGCCATGACTGAAAAGCAATGAAGGATGCAAAGCATAAGGAGCACTCAAATTCCAAAAAGGTGGAGGGTAACTTTGGTGCCTTACAAAGAAGGACTGGGGATTGAAGAAAGCAGCACTAACAGAACGAGGTGGTCAACTGGTGCAGAAAACATGAATGAGCTGCCATTGTACTCAATGGTGAGAAGACAGCAAAGAGGGTTAGGATGCAACTTCCCAGGATGCTAAAGGGAACATTACAATGGACGTGAGCCTCAGGATGATGAAGGGAAAAGGCTAAGGATTAAAGCTGTTTAAAGAAGCAGGTTCATCCCAGCTTAAAGCATCCACCACTTTGGCCTTGTTTATTGCTGTAGAATGAATGCTTCACAACAGTGATTTTAGAAAGTCACGTAGTAGAGCCCAAGAAAGCAGCTGCAGGAGATGTTCTGAACTGGAAGTTTGTTCACAGCTGTTCACTTGAAGTTAAAATCGATGCAAAAAGGAAAGTTATGAGGATTAAGTTAACAAATGCTTGCAAAACCTCTCTGAAAGGATTTTCAAATTCATGAAGGTTCTAGGAAACAGAACTGAGACACCTGTAAAACTGTGGGCTCCAGGATACGACCAGTTTGCAAACTGTTTCTCAGGCTTTCAAGAGCACAATTAGAAAGCTACTTCTAAAGCAACGCACACGGCACATTCATTTTGCAGATGCTGCTGCTGTAACATGGCTTTTATTGATTTCAACATTCAGCTGCAGGCTTTGCTTTCCTACGTGTGTAACTGAGTGCATCAGTAATGCACCTCCATCATGACTCAGTGAAAGGGAGAGAAACTGACAACTCACTTTTCCTTCTGTATTCTTTGCTGTTAAGCTCCTTTATATATATAAATAAGTTATAAATATATATATTTGTACATTTCTAATTTCTCTATGTAAAATGCAACAGACTGTAAAATGTATATATTTTTTCTGCTAACAGGTTAAATCAAAGACTTGACATTTTTATTAAGCTATAAGATAAAGCTCTAAGAAAGTCATATTATTTTAAGCCAAAGCTGTAGAGATTTAGGGATGTGGTTACCAAAACATCATTTGATTTTTCCAGTGAAAAAGACCTGCAGAAAGGGGGAGCTGAACAACTCAAAGAACTCTGGACAAAACTATGGGTTGGCAGAGGTCAGTGGACAGCCTGATTTTAAGGTTAATTTTATATGGGAGATGGAACATTTGCTAGTAGATCTGATTGTTGCATCATTCAGTCTTGCATGTTGAAATATGAGGAGTGACTCAGCTCAATGAGTGCAGTGGCTGTATCTTTGCTGGAATTTGACTGTTTTCCCTCAGAAACACTGAGGATGCTGTTTCAGGATAACAGCAATGGTGCCCTTCAAACAACGTCCTCTCGTGACCACATAATGAAAATGGGGAGACTTCAGAAAAAGAGTTACTTGTCTGTATTATGCTCTGCAATGTTTCATGTGGCAGCACCAGCCTGAACTCGTACTTGATGTCTGATGCCAGTGTGTCTGTGCAATGTGCATTTTTTGAAGCAAAGGCTCCAGACAGATGGTAGGGAAAATAAAAAGCCAACTACAAACACTTATACACATTGATCAGAAGGAGAAAAGCCACAGTTGAACATGGATGGAGCAAGCCAAGAAGATGAAGGGGACTCCAGAACTGAGCCATGGCTCGAGCTATATATACCAAATCAAGGTTTGTTTTGTGTAGAGCTTCAATGGAACTACTTTTAATTTTTGAACTGGCATAAACAGAGAACGGATCTCAAAAAAACAAAACAAATCAAAACACCAAACAAACCCAACACCCCACGGACGCAGCAGCCCACCTTGAAACGAGAGCTTTACCTGTTGCACGTTCGTCTCAGAAGCTCTGCTTTCAAGCTCCTCCTGCAGCCGCTGGCTCCGCTGCTCTGCCTGCAGCAGCTGGTGCTGGAGCTGCAGGAGCTGCTCCCTGGGCACCACGGTGCAGCCCTGCTGTGGGAGCTCCCGGAGGTGCAGGGGCTGGCTAAGCATCCCGCTGCCGCTCGAGTGTCGCATCTGCAGAGCAACACAGACAGGCTGTCAGGGGACAGCAGCACCACGGGTTGCACAAGGTGTGTTTCTGGAGTTGTTTGTGATGCATGATGTGCTAGAGCTCAGCTTAAAGCGTTCCTTGCACACAAGAGAATCGAGTCAAGCCAGTAGCAGGTGCTAAGACAAACTTTTCCCAATGAAAAGGATGCATCTATGTGCAGCTCTGCAAAGTCTTTGATTCATAACTTCAGCCCTGATTTACGACTTGTTGAATTTCTGGTGAAATCCTAAGCAGGTGTGTGGTGAGCTATAGCATTTATTTTTCATTGTAACCTTAGTCTTTGCTGCCCTTCTAATAAGAGCATCTTGGTACAAATAAATGCACTAGTATAGAATTATCTTAGACTTAAGGCTGGAGAAGACCTCTAAGATCCCCCAAGACCAATCATCCACCTACAACCAATACTGCCCACTAACCATGTACCTAAGCCTACATTTACACTTTCCTCCAGAGGAAAAGGTACACCAATCCCTAACACCAGAGACAGCGACTGCACCACCTCCCTGGGCAGCCTGTGCCAACCCAACCACCCCTTCAGAGAAGGGATTCTTCCCCATATTCAGCTTAGCATGAGGCAGGCCAAAGGTGCCATCCCCCAGAGCTTATTGTTTCTAGTCTTCAATCTAGGCAAAAAGTAAAACCAAATCCCAAAAGCAAAATAAATTTTCTATACAGTCTGGGGTGATTTAAGGATTTTCATGCTCTCTGCAACGTTGTCCTCAGAATTCACTATTTAGGAGCCCATATATCTACTGAACAAAAGACCTCTCAACACATTTAATGTTCTCCATTTAGAGTCAAGCAGAGCTTGATAAAATTTCTTGAGACTTAAAGTTTCAGACAAGCCAATTTGCAGCTTGAATTTGCATAAGATTAATGCTTTCTTCGTGTAAAAATGATTCTTCCTGTAAGAGCCAGCTAACAAGAGGATTTTATGATGTGGTTATCTCATAACCATTACTGCAGTCCCTTAGGAAAAGGTACGTGAGATTATGTTAGTGGTATTACTTTTCCTTTCACAAATGCTGTAATTAAGGCCTCAATTAGCAGTCACAGTTCCATTACTGAGCTCATCTATAATGGAATCGACTATAAGCATTTTACATAATGGTGTAATTCTATCAAGGGTACTGCTCTAATGGTGTATCCAATGGTGGAGCTTTAACACAGACAGAGAGGGGCTTGAAATGGGATGAGAACATTGGTGCTGTGGCTGTGATAGTGTCTGTTCACCTCTGCTGGCCCAAATGAATAGAATATTGGCTAATAAGGTGTTCTAAAATAGTGTAGTATTTTTTTATATATATATATATCAGAAGGTTTCTCTTGAATCAACTCATCTGGATTGGAGCTATTCTTTTACCACCAGCATCAGCAGTAGAAATAATGAAATATTTAAATGGGATTTGTTCAGACTTTCACGTGATGTGTGACGTTGTAACGCACATGAGCTGAGGAAACCCATCAATAACAAATGCTAGCATCTCAAAATCCAGTTGCATGGCTAATGAAAACAACATAGTCTTTCCATAGTCATCTGTGAAAGGAAGTGGAACAGTAAGGAGCTCACTAAACTATTGGGGATGACACGGTGTGACCACATAGTAGTGTTAGGGAAGCACTTGACAGACTGGTGAAAACACATGCAAGAGGCCAGGGGCAAACATGAGGACGCCTTCAAGCCTCACAGTCACTGGGTGAGAAGGAAGGAACTGAGCCACTTTTCATTTTCTCACAATCAGTTTAATCCTTTTAAATGCAATTGGTCATCTCTCCATTCTCAAAGCAACACCTCTGGAATATGCAGTGCTCCTACCGAATCAAACTGCAGAAAGCACGACCTGCACAAAACAGGTTAGTGCAGCTGCCAAAGCGAGGATGCTACATTAAAATGAATAGTGGCTCCTTTACTTCAGAGATGCATGGCATAAAAAAGAAAATCCATTCAAAGTGTTTTCTTCATGCTATGGTAGTACATTGAAAATTGTTGCTCTACCTTCGCACACTATTTCAGAAAGAGAACTGCACCCTTCTCTGCTAGTTCCAACCACTGAGCTCTAGACAGGTTAGCCATGAACAAAAGGAGAACAGGCACAAAAGAGAAAGTTAGAGGTCACAAAGTGCTGAGTGAATGTTATACACTCCTGTTGGGAAAACGATATCAGAAATAACAAGTCCTGCACGTTTGAACTACAAGTTTTGGGAGGAAACAATTCCACACTTGATGTTCAGACTGAAGAGTCTAACAAAGTTGGGATTTTTCCCAAAGCAGAATTAAGAATACATGAGGCAAAGGCACAGGAAATAAAACTGTTTTCAATGACTTGCCAAAAATTCATCTTTTCTAATCGAATCTTTAATAATTTTACAGCTAATTACACAGTCTATTCAGCATAACATATCTCCCATTTGCTTACTTGATGGGAACCATGAGGCGTTTTAACAAACGATGCTGTAAAAGTCTCATCTGTAAGACATCCTGATTTATGGAACAAGTGCAAAATATGCTTTAAACTCAAATTCAAACCATCAAGATCTTTGCAGAGACAATTTAGAGGTTCAGTTAAGCCCTTCTGTCCCCATCACCACTGTCATTTAAGATGCAGTTTCTGTAACATCCAGCAACACCAAACAAGCCTCTGCACTTACAGCAGGCCTTTAAAGAGACTCTGCTGAAGTTCTCTCTTGTCTTTAACATCAAGTTGCATATGCTCCCATTCAGTTATGCTCTAGATAAGAGAGCAAGGCTTCCATTTGGCCAACTATTCTCGTGGTAAATAAGAACAGGCTTCTACATTAAGAGCAGCATTAGGAAAATATTAGTCAGGAAACTCAAGGTTACATGTTTTATGAAGGAAGAGCGAAGTGTTAGCCTTGCCTCAAGCACAGAAACAAAAATCTTTGCTGTTTGACTTTGTATCTGGAACATTACATGAACTACCATGAACCACACTGTGCTTCACAGAAGCACATTGGTCACACTAACCCTGATCATGAAACATGACAACAACATGAGAGGACATTAATTCTTCTAGTTGTGATCATCGACCCCTGGAGATGAGAGGCTGTTGATTTTTTTCCATTTTATAAATCAAGTCATAAATTCAGTGACATACTGATAAACCTCCACACTACAGTCAATACAGTCAACACCTATTGAGAAGTACCTCCATTAACTGATCATCCAGCTTGACTTGCTTCTTCCTTAGCCCTTCATTTTCCGAGCTCGTTTCCAATTCATGGCCAAGAGAATTCATCTGACTGATCTATGGAAGACAAGAGGTTTCCTTAGAATGGCAGTAGCTTTGTTTTATCTGCTGTATTCAACATGCAAGTCACAAGTTGCTGCACATCACAACTCCAGATTAAGTATTTGGACAAGTGTAATGCTTTGTTAGAAGCTATATCTAAAAGTTATACAGCACGCCAGACAGAAGCATCAAATAAAAGGCAGGGTAGTGTTTTTCAGTTGAAATGTGGTAGATCTAGCAATGCAGATCACTTAGAGGCTACGTTTTGTTTGTGGCTCCCACGTTCCACCAGTGAACAGTTTGTACCAACAGCTCCTACAGCACAGAGCGTTGCTCCGCTGCAGTGCAATCAGCTGAAGCACAGAGCAGGAGACAGTGGGCACCTTGGGACAGGGATGTGTAAAAGACAGAGCACAAAGCTCAGAGTAAAAGAAATAAATCAGTGATTCAGAATTCACAGAATTCATCTCTGTGAGCTGTTTAGTGCAGCGCTGACCCCACAGATTCACCACCAGAGACTAACCTTCCTATTGGCAGACGACAGCTCTTTCTGTAGCTGTTCACACTCTCTCTTCAAGCTTAATTTCTCTTGTTCTATGGCTTTGACAATACCTGACTGGCTTTGATGTTTTTGGTGCTTTAGGGAAAGGACAGTAGATTCCAGCTGTCGGATCTAAAGATACCAGAGATGAACCAATGTGAGGAGACATTTCAAACCATTCCATCTGCTTTGCAGCACATTCCAGTAGGCCAAAACTAACCACCCACTGCAAATCAATTGCATTTGCAGTATCTCACACCAATTGATTTCAGACTCTTAGATTGTGGTACTTCTGATATTTAAGCTTTGAGCATCCCTTCTCCCTCCCTACAACGTGCCTAACATTGCGTACTGAGAAATTAAACATGGAGAATGCTCAAAGGTTTAATAAATAAATCCCAGAATTGCAGGGGTTGGAAGGGCTCTCTAGAGCTTCCCCAGCTCGACCCCCTGCTCAAACATGTTGCACAGGAAAGCATCCAGGTGGGTTTTGAGTATCCCCAGAGAAGGAGACCCCACCACCTCTCTGGGCATCCTGTGCCAGGGCTCTGTCACAGATGATGGCCCTCACAATCCCTGCAACCCTCTGCTGGGTTCTCCCCAGCTGCTGCATGTCTGCTTGGCACTGAGGAACCCAGAAGGGGATCCAGTGCTCCAGATGTGGCCTCCTCAGGGCAGAGCAGAGGAAGCAGACCAAAATCTTAGGCAAGAGACTGTCTGAAACATCACCTACCTTCTCCCTGGCGTGCACCAGCTCTGCGGCAGAGCTGCGGGCCTCCCTCTGCAGCCGCTCCTTCTCCTGCCGCAACAGCTGCTGCTCCTGGGCCATCAGCTGCTCCAGCTCTTCCTGCTGTGAGCACCCTGGGGAAGGCACAGCCCGTGCTAGGACCCGGTTCTTAAGACAGACAAAGTTGCAGGGTTAGGCCTTCAGCAGAGATGTAGATGCTTTCTCCTTTCAGGTGGGGGTTAAGGAGGCTTTGGGTTCCACAGGGTTCCATCTCCCTCCCAGCCTACATGCCATTTTCCAATCAAATCCAGCATGGTCATCCCAGTGTGCAGCCAAGCACTTCACCAAAACCACAGCTGGAGTGGTTACTGCAAGCACACACAGCACAAAAAGGCAATTTGGGCTCTATTTTGCACCCTCATTGAGCAAATAATGGAACCTCATTATGTATTATTCTGTAATAGCTGTGATTCAGTTCCCGCTGCACACTCCTGAAGCATTCTCCTTTCTGTGTGGACATTAAATATTCCTTTAATTATACAGCAAAAGAGCCAAATCAGGGACTACATTCATGATGCCAACACAGGACTGCTGCCTGCCACCTCCTTCAGACCCAGCTCCTCATCAGCTGAGCAGGGCTGCTGGAATGCTGTGTCTTGCCAAAACAAGTTGGGAAATTAGATTGCTGTCAATTAGTTCGATTGTTAATGGCATGTTATGTGTAAACTCACACATTGCCCACTGCTTCCTATGTTTTTATTGGAAAAAGATTTGTTCTGGGGGAAAAGTACTCTTTGGAAATGGACTGCTCATGGTCTGTCCTCATATATAGAGGAATTTTAAAATTAAATTGGTGCTGCAAACAACCTTACAAGACTAATGATAGTTAACTCTTAAAACTGAAAACAATTAAAACCAGAAAACATCATAGAAATACAAGTTCTTTTTATACCTTCCTCCCTCTAGCCAGTTTGACAGCTAGCCTTCTATCATTTGTGTCTGCAAGAGTCAAAACCAATGTCATTCAGAATCTGCTTGCTCAGGCCCGCAGCACTGTTTTTGCCTTACTCATTAATGAGCCAACCTGAAAACTAGACTAGCTCCAGCAGCAGGCTGCAGGATACCCATCTGGAGTCACCCACACGGAGCTGACTGAGGTCAGTTACCTTCTCATTTGCGTTCTGCAGCTGCTTGTGTAAAGACATCACCTCTTGTTCAAGGGTTTCCTTCTCCTGCTGTGCCACCCACAGGTCTGACTTCAGGCGGGACAATTGGAGGGTGGTGGTCTGCAGCACTTCATCCAGGCTCTGAACCTGGAATGTGCAGAAACACAGCTCTGCATCAAGCTTTTGTCTGCTGAGATGTACACATCCCAAGTCTCTGCTATTTGACTGCTGTCTACCTGGTAGGAGTGCAGAGATAACGCTGGCAGCCCACCTCCTAAAACTTTTTTTTACTTCTCTGAATTTCTGCTTCAAATTAGCTGCCATACATTCTTAAATACAGCCAAAATATTGCACTCAGACATCTTAACATTCCAGAATATTTACAGTGATAGGCTGGGAAAAGGAGACTCCTTTCCAATTATTTCTTCTTTCTTGGCCAACAAGAAACAAGAGCAGTGCCACCAGCCAAGCAAATGGTCATTTGTTCCCTCCCTCGGCTGCTAGGAGACAAACTACCACCAAAAAGCAGGGAGCAGAAGCAACATCTCTGCAGTGTCTGAGGGACAGCTGGGCAGAATGAAATAGCAAGAGGAACTTGGCTACAGACATAAAACAGAGCTTATTCTTGGGGAAAAAGAAAAGGTCATCTTTAACAAGTTCTCTCTTGTCCTTTAAGGACAGCACTTTGAAAGCCCATCAAAGCACCCATTCTCAGCCACATGAAGTCTTCATACATGTTAGAAGAAGGCTGTTTTCTAAGAGAAAAGCTGTACGTGAGATTCTGAAACACCATAACAGAACCCACTGTTGTACCTTCTCCTGTGAAGCTGAGAGCTGTGTTTTCAGGGTCTGACTCTGTTGTTCCCAGGACTTCTGCTCCTGCTTCAAGCTGCCAACCATGCTCTCCAAGCAGCTTACTTTGGCCACCTGGAATAAGATTACATCACTAAGCCTGAATCATTCAGGATTTTCCTTAACTCGGTTTGACTTTGGGAGTTCAGATAGATGGAGTTACAGCTACGCAAGGAAATTGGAGGAGAGCAAAAAACACAACCAAACCACCAACTCAGCTCAAATCTCCACATAACAGAACTGTTATTTATGGTGCTGCTCCAGCCTGGAGCTGGAATACAGAGTGCAAGAACACTGTCCTCCTTGTCCTGCTGCAACATTTCTATCCATGCTTCTGTTCTCACAATGCATGGAATCTGCTACATAATCAAACTGCCCTCAAGCTATCTTCCAAAAGCTCTCTTTAAGAGCAGAGGGAAAAAAATGCAATGGCATGGAAGCCTTGATCCAGCCTGGAGGTAAAAAGGAAATTCAAAGTGATTTTACAGCTTAGAGGGATGCAGATTGTGATATAAGAACTTCACCACCTTGTTACAGCACAAGGGTAGGAACACGAGTGTGCAGTCCTGCCTTACCTTATCGATACACCTGCTTAATTCCTCACTCAGGGCTTCCTTTTCTTTCAGCAGCTTTTCATTCTTAGTCATCAAGCTAGAGACTTCATTCTGAAGGTCAGAGAAGTCAGGGCATCTGGGCAGCTGTGGGAAACAACCCCCTCTCATTTCAGAGCCTCGCATGCAAGCACTAAACAAAGCCTTCTCCTCACCTTAGGACCAAGCATCATGTACTGGATAGAGGGGAAAAGACAGGAGCAGAATAACACTCACAACCCAGGACAGCCTGTGTTAGGGCTCCTGCAAACCACGCACCCACAGACAGCTGCTACACTTCCTGCATGGCCTGTATTGGTGTGTTAAAGCCCATCCAAATGGATGGTATCACCATTTACACTGGACAGTGAACATAGCAGACCCCAAATCTTGGAATCTTCATTTTGTGTTATTTATGGTGATTATTACTTCATTTTATTTTCATGAATAATCATAACAGAGTGAGAATTCTCCTTCCCACATCTACATGTCACCATTTGACCTCTAACATCAACGAGGCAGATAAGGCTTTGGATAACTCCTTCCCAGAGAAGGGAGAAAGAAAAGCCATACAGCTGACTTCTGATCCTTTTTTCATTTGGTACAGTGCTTCAGCTTCGTCTGTCTGCTCCTGTGCACTCTGGGCTATGCCACTCAATCTTCTGCCTTCAATTACACTAAAGCCACAATCCACTCTTGACTAAATAGACCTTTTCTGCTTTTGCTTTTTAAGACCATTATAAATCCCAAGCATTGGGAACATCAAATGAGTGCTCTGCTCTAAAGAAAATGACTTTGTGGCACCCTAATCAGGAAGGCTAATTCATTCATAGCCTTCATTATCTACAACTATTATTATATACTTACTGCCAAATCAACCATGTTCATGTGGGCAACAGCCAAGCCCTCCAAGAAATTATCTTTTTAAGCTCTAAGCTGCCAAATTCTCCAAGTGGCACTCTTAATGCTTTGGCTTTGCTAGGGGACATGCTGGAAGTGACCACTCCTTCAGAAGAGCTGGATGGATGTTACCAACTATTCACTGAGGCATTCTCCTGTCCACTCTACCCATGCAAGCTAGAAAAGCCTTATATGTCACTGAATTTGGTCATTCCAACTCAATCAAGAGCTCTCAGCCACCTGGTACCTGGACAGGGTGCCATACCTGTTTTGTCTTCTCCAGTTCCTCCTTGAGAAGGCAGTTTTCCTGCTCCAGTATATGAGCTTGAACTTTCAATTTCGACAGCTCCATCTCCAAGGAGGACACCACATTTGATGACTGCAAAAAGTAAAAGGCTCAGATTTCAGTTTGAGAGGCAGTAACCAAGGTTAAGCAGAGGATGCTGAGACCAGTGATATGGGTTAGAGAAATGGATGCTAATTCCTAAAGGTTACGTTGCTCCATTCCAGTCCCATACCTTAACTTTGTTGTTTTCTAGTTCCTCTTTCAGTGCCAATCTCTCCTTTTCCCACTCTTCCAGGGTACATTTTCCTGCTTCCCTTTCCTTTTGCTTGAGCACTCTTGCCAGCTGTTGGTTGAGATCCTGCACATCTGCTTGATTTTTTGAGTTTCTCTGGCTCAGTTCTATGTTTTCAGAGTCCAGCTGCTGGTTCCTGGCCTTCAGATCTGTTACCTGAATTGGGAGAGCAGTTTCAGTAGTGACAAATCCTGCACTGAATGGTTTTCTTTTTAATAAACCAACCAAACAAAAAACACCTACATTCCTTTTTTATTAAGGTGATTAAGGAGAACTGACAAGTGTCACTCTAATTCACCAGCCCTGCCATGGAAACAATCACAGAACGGTGACTGAGTGGTGAGACATAGCAGACAGTTAACTGTGGACCAGTCATGACCCCAGAGCCTATTGTACCTGCTCCATGCCCTCTTCTGGGGCCAAATCAAGTAGAATTGTTTTCAAGAGCAGGACTGCTGCTGCTGGCATGCTACATGCAGAACTACAGTCTTAGCTATCACCGTCTAAAGAAGGAATGATGGTTATACAGTGATGATGCTCCAGAGAAGCTGATGGACTCCGCATACCTGCTTTTTCAGATTGTCAACCATCTTCTGCACAGCCACTTTCTCCTTCCTTACTGCCTCTATCTTTTGCCTAAGAAAAAGGAAAGCTCATCAGCATAAGGGTCACTTGTTAATATATGTGCCTGCAAGAACAAGCTGGTTGACAACAAGAATTGGTCATTCTGGACTTTTATTTTACATGTGGCATCACTGCTTCGCACAGGCTTGGTGAGTACTTCCTTGACATTCCCATGCATTTGTTTCCTAGAAGACCTATGGGTTAAGCTCCTCCTTTAGCTCTAGGATCAGACAGGAGAAACAGTGGGCTGGGAAGCTGCACAAGGATTGCTGGTAGCACCAGGCAGTCTGCCTGCTTCAAAGCCTGGGCAATATCTAAGGCATGCAGGAGCTCTAGGAGAAAGGACATGACCTTGCATCAAGAGCCCAAAGGTGAAGACGTGGTCCCTCCGAGTCCTTACCGCATCTCCTCCCGGGACCCGTTCAGCTCACGCAGTTTCAGGCTGGAAGCACTGCCCTCCTCATTTAACAGCGTCACTTTGTTTCTCAGAGTAGCATTTTCTTCTCTGAGCTTCTCAGCCTCACATCTGTGGCACAGAGACATGACAGGTGAGAACAGCTTCTGTGCATCACCTAGGAAGAGAAGCCACGAAAGCCTGGACTGCTTGTGACACTTGACAACAAAGCCACACCTGGGAAATTCATATGAGCTGTGTGCAGATTTCACATTTAGACTGCTTCCCAAATCAAGAGAAAGGGGATATATCTGTATAAGACAGCTGCACAAAGTTAAATAATTAAGGTAGCAAGTAGAAGTTTCACACTTCAATACTGTACTGTACCTTCTGATCTTTAGTTACCAATAATGCAGTTGTGGGGCACTGGCACAGGTTGCCCAGAGATATGGTGGTGATCCATCTCTGGAGAAACCCAAGGTCAGGGGATGGGCTCTGAGCACCGATGGAGCTGTGGGTGCCCCTGTGCACTGCAGGGAGTGGGACCAGGTGGCCTTTAAGGGTTCCTTCCAACCCAAACCATTCTATGACTCTTTAGCATTGACTCTGGTATTTAAAAAAAGCAAAACACTTCTAGTAGAACTCAGTACAAGAAAGGAAAACAAAGAGGTGATATTAGTAAAAGCTGAAAGCATTCTGAAGAAATTACCACAATCTTTTAGACACTAAACACAA
The DNA here is from genome assembly GCF_038088225.1 of Cyrtonyx montezumae. Classification (NCBI taxonomy): domain Eukaryota; kingdom Metazoa; phylum Chordata; class Aves; order Galliformes; family Odontophoridae; genus Cyrtonyx; species Cyrtonyx montezumae. Next base: position 3,910,959 of record NW_027071826.1, read on the forward strand.
GAGGTCCCTGCTGTACAAACTACACACTGCACAGGCAGCTACATCCGTGGGCAAGTCACTTGTGTCAAGTTGTGCTAAGCCATGTTCAGAGGAGCAAGACGCATTGTTATCCACATTCAGACACCTAGCAGCACTCAGTCCCAGGCACTGCTTTCTAGGGCTAAACTACAGAGGTTAATGTGGCAGCTGCAGTGTGGTCAGTAGAGCTATGGACGGTCAGCAGGACACACACTAGGTTAGTTTCTACGTGGAGCAAGCAGCAAGCTGGAGTGCCGTGGGGCTGCCACGCCACTTACAGAGCTCTGTAAGTGTACATTACCTCAAAAGATCAACTTTTTGCTGCAGGTCGGTGCACGTGCTCTGTAAGCCATGCATCACCACGTTCCTCTCCTCCTCCTGGAGATGCATGTCACTGGGGTTAACCAGGGTGGTGACCTCCTCCAGCATCCCGCTGAGCTCCTGCAGCCCCATCTTCGCTGGTGATGTTTCTTTCATCGTGCTGTCACGATGCTCATCTAGCAGACCCTTCAGCACTGCAGTCCGTTCTTCTGGCTTTCCAAGCTGGCATCGCAGTCTTAACTTCTCCCTGGACACATCTACTTTTCCTCCAACACCTTGGCTTTGGCCACCTTTCAATTCTTTAACTGTTCTGAGGAGCTGTGTGTTTTCCTCCCAGAGCTTAATGCTTTCTAGGTCATTTCCTTCTAGCTCGCAGTGAAAGCTTCTCAGCTCACACAGGCTGTCTTCCAGCACTCTGTTTTTTTCAGCTAACTTCATCACTTCAGACTTCAGGTCCTCATTTTCTGCCTGAATTTCTTCCTGCAGTGACAGAAGCTTGGCTTGTGCCATCAATCTTTCTTGCAACTCTTCAAATCTTTCCCAGAGTTGAGGTATTGCACTTTCCAGGTCACTGTACATCAATCCAGGAGCACATTCCAGTTCTTCAACACGCTTGAGCTCGGTCTGCAGCTTTGAAGCATCACAATGAAAGCTTTTATTCTTGGGAGCACTTCTGTTACTTAGCAGACAAACATCCTGCTGTTTCATACCACTCTGAAGTATTTTTAGTATGGGTATTCTCCCAAGATCTCTCTTTTCCTGCAGCAGGGACACCTGAGACACTACCTCTTGGTCTTTGTCAAAATCAGGGTTACCATCACTTTCCAGTGCCATTTTACCCCCCTGCACCTGGCACATCCCCACCTTGAGAGCACTGCTGTCTGCTCTGCCTCCATCACACAGCTCCTCCAAATCTGAACGTGTCCCTTCTTCCAGCTCTGCAGCATCAGTCTCCAGAAGCTGCAAGCCATCCAGAGCCACTCCCCTGCCTGCATCTCCACAGTCACAGGGCAGCCCTCTGAAAAGTGGACCCACTTCATCCAGCAGCTGCAATGCCTGGGCAGCAGGGCTGGAGCAGGAAGGGAGGGCAGGCCCTGCAGATCCACACCCAGCAGCTTGCAGCCTTTGCTGCAGCCTGACTATCTCAGAAGCCATCCTGACGTTCTCCTTCACAGCTTGCTCGTGCACTCTCTGCAGGTTTATGAGAACATCTGCATCATCTCCTGGAGGCTCCATACCAGAGAGAGAAGCAATTTTGTTCTTTGCTTTGGCGTATTCATTTTCCAGGACCTTATAATGATTCTGTAGTGTGGAAAAACTAAGGTTCTCCCACTGCAACTTCTGCACTTTTTCTTGGAGGTTTGAGATTTCCAAATTCATCTCTGCCTTTTCTGCTTCTGCTTTTACACAGATGTCCTTGTTTAAACTTTCCAAGGCAAGAAGTTTGGAATTCAGTTCTTCTTTCTCCCGCTTATACTCGCTGCTGAGCCTCTCCAGCTTTTGGCTGACCAGCTTCCCACTTTCCTCTACCGCAGAGATACGCTCCTCTTTGTCCTTCAGCTCTTTCTCGTGGTCATTTTGAAGCTGTAGTATCTCCCGGCTCAGCTTTTTCTCCTGCTCCTCAGCAGCATCCCTCAGCTCTTGCAGCTCTCTCTGGAGCTGCTCCTTCTCACACAGCAGCGTGTTCACCTCCTCCTTAAAGCTCTTCTCCAGGAGCTCTTTCTCTCGGCTCAGGGCAACAGAAGCAGCCCTCTCATTTGCCAGGCTTTCCTTCAGCCGCTCATGGGCTTCAGCAACTTCCTGGGCAACTTCATCCTTTTCAAATTCCCACTGAGACTTCTCCTCTCTCTGCTGATCCACAAGCTCACGCAGCTCTCGCTGGTAGCGGCCCTCCAGAGTTCGGATTGTTTCTTCGTACTTATTCACAAGTGTTTGGGTGTCAGCAGAGAACTGGGTTTCAGCATGAGATGCTCTTCTGTTATATTCACTTGCCATTTTTTTCCTAAACGTGGTTAACATAACACATTACTAAACCCTGGGCTACCTCAGGAAGAGAAGTTGTTAAAGCTACTCAATGAAACAAACCAAATACTTTTTGCTACTGAGTTTTAGCAGCACTATCATTTGCTGGGTGCTTCTGAGAGCAAAAGTTAAACACGAGGCCATTTATTGAAACTCCAAAGATAGAAGTCTAATTGCTATGGGAAGTGCCCTTTGAAACGAATGGTTCTGTATACAGTATGTTCTCCTTCTGTACCTGGAATCAAGTTTGTGGGGGCAGATATTCCTGTCCCCAGCTCTCCCTGTCAGTCCAGGATGGTCTCATTACTTTTGACACTCACTCCCTACTAAATGCATTTACCAACCACCTGTTTACTTCTTCAGAAAAGGACAACCCAAAATCCAGATGTACAAATGATCATAAAGCACAGGGACACCAAGCAGAGTTCAAAGTAACCACTCCTGGTCACACTTTAGTAGTATTGCTGCCTATGGGTGAGCTAAAAACCAAGAATATCTGCTTGAAAAGGGTCAGAAGACAAAGCTCTGGGTACAAAACCACCCAGAATAAAGTACTGTGCAGTTACAACACCTGAAATGAGCAACAGGAGTGAGCTCTGTGCTAGCATCACTGAGGTCACCATGCCAAGCCATCAAACTACAGGGACACTCACCTCTCCTCCTCCAGATCCTGCTTGTGCTTCCTCAGCAGTTCCTCCTTCTCCAGGGCATGCACTTCTGCCATCCTCTCTAGTCGCTGGTGGAAGCTGAGCTCCAGCTCTCCCTTCTCCTCCTGCAGTGTCTGCAGCAGCGCTCTCAACTTCTCCTCTGCCCAGACACTGTTTTGGATCAGCTCCTCCCGTTCCTGACTGAACTTCTCCTTTGCCTGCTCCAGCCTGGCTCTAACATCATCCTCATGCTCCTGCCTCAGGAGCTCTTGCAGATTGGCTTTCTCCTCGCTGAAGCTGATCTGCAGCTTGTTTTTCTCAGCGTTATGTTCACAGCCAAGCTTCTCTTGCTGCTCCCTGAGCACTGCTGCCTCTCCTCGCAGCTCTGCAACTTGGCTCCTGAGCCCAGTAATCTGCTTCTCCATCACACGCATCTCCTCACTGTACTTCTTCCTCACATCCTCCTGCTCCTTTTCACAGCGGGTTTTGGTCTCATCCAGCTGCTTTTCGTAGTGACTCACCTGCAGGAGGAACACAGACTGCTTTGCCTTCTCCAGAATACTCCAGAGATGTTTCCTGTATGTTTCCGTTGTATTTTGTGACAGGAGAGAAAACCCACTCATCATCTCAAAGTCTTAAGTCAGATTTGTAAGCCATTTGTAAGCCACAGTGGGAGCATTTCATTGACTCATTCTTCAAAACCCTCCCCAGATTAAGGGGAGGGTGAGGGGTTTCCCTTTATAAAGGTTTTAGAAATGAGACAAAAAGTAAAGATTTCAGGGTAGTATTGCCTTGGTCCCCTTTCCCCACATGCATTACTCATCCCCCGTTGTAAACCAGGGCACAGAGTTGCCACTGTCAGAATGCAGTTTCACTACCCCTGTCTTATGCCATATATGAACTGAGTGTTATATATACAAGGCATAATTACCTGCTCTTAACTGGAGCTGAAGACCAATGTAACAAATGCAACAGGAGCCTGACCAGATCTCTGACTTCTGGTCCTGCTGCAGAACAAACCTGGACCATCTAAGACCACGCTCATATAAAAAAAGGCCACAAAAGTTGAGAAGCTTTAAACAAAAATAGCTTACAGTGTCTTCCAGCTCCTGCTTGAGGTGATGCAAATCTCTGTGGTGTTGCTCCTTCATTTGCTCAATGGCCATTTCGGCCTCTATGCTCATATTTAATGGATTGCAGTCTTCTGACCCAAGTCCTTTAAAGAGAATAATTACATACATGACCTCGAAACACTGAGAGCTATGTTCTCAACAGAGCATTCATCTGAGCTTTGAATATAGCACAGCAGCCATACTGCACTTAATGTTATACATTAAAACAGGAGTGCTGCCCAAGAAGTTCACTGGGCAGGTTTGGGAGCACCTTTACATAACCCCATCCAAGACATTATAAAGATCTACATCACAGGAGCTCCCACACAGGATTTACCCTGGTCAGGTTCAACGCCGCTGTTGCCATAGCTCTTGATATCAATGTCAAACTCTTCGGACAGTGAGTTTCTCAGAGATGGCCTGAACACCTTGCCCTGAGTGCGGTACTCCTCCAGCTCTGAGTGCAGCTCATCTATCTGGTCCTGCAGCTCCTGCCAGGGGAGGAACAAAGAAAAGCTTCTGTGAAAGCAGCTGCACATAGCACAGAGACAAGACATTCAGGAGAGAATTGCTGTAGGTAAGAACTCAATTTTGCCAGTTATCAGCCAGGATGAGGGGTGATGGCCTTAAGCTGTACCAGAAGAGGGTCAGGTTGGATATTAGGAAACATTTCCTCTCCAAAAGAATGGCTCTGCACTGGCACAGCTGCCCAGGGAGCAGTGGGGTACCATCCCTGCAGGTGTTCCAGGGCCACACAGGTGTGGCACTGAGGGATGTGGGCAGTGGGCACAGTGGGGTGGGTGGGGCTGGGGATCCTGGAGGTCTCCTCCAACCTGAATGATTCTCTAAGTCCTCTTTTGAAGGGGATACCGCTTTTCCAAGTTCTAACCCACATGCAAGTAGCAGATACGTTTCTATTTAAGACAGAGTCCTCTCCCAATAGATACACTCATGCATTATGCTTCTGAACCCTACCACACTGTAGGACCTTTCACTTTTTATTCCTTCTTCCTCCTACAATGGTAAGCAATGCCTTCAGAACGCTTTCAAACATAGTTGAGAAATACCCCCTCAAATACCATTCTACTTGAAAAGTAGAATCAGAAGTAAAAGATCAAATCAGGAAAGAGATATCCTCATTAGCACATTTCCCATCTGGTACTCCTGCCCACTTGCCAGCAGAACCTCTCAAGTGTTTGTGCCAAACGCAATGTGCTCAGCTCAGTGAGCAGCATTTATTGAGGAATATGAATGCCTGAATGTGTAAACACACAACTCTGGAGAGCTGAGGGGTTCAGAAAGGGAACCCAAAGTGTCTGCCAGTACTCAAGAGAGCCAGCTGCATATTCAAACCAATTCTGATCAATCAGTTCAGCAAATATTTCTAGAAAATATTTGCTTTTTAACCCCAACTTAACAAAGCTGCTGTGCTATCTGTCCCTAGCCAAGATGGCTCTTCAATGAACAAGGATAATGCAGAACAGATGATCTGAACGTTATAATCAGTGCAGCCCGCAGAAAAAAGATACAGAAATAGATTCTTGCAGACCCACCTTAAAGGAACATTCAGCTACACAAGACTTGGGAAGGAAAAGGCAAGCTTTAAATGAATGCAGTCTTATTTTCTTAAGCGAGAACTGTTCCAGAAACAGACAGCACTCAGAAATACCCCACTCCTGCCAGGTCCCCAGCCCCAGGGCTCTACTCACCCTGCACTGCAGCTCGTACTCACTCTTCATCTGGGCCAATCTCTCCTCCTGCAGGAAGAACTCTGCACTGCTGGGGTCCAGGTCCCCGAACTGAAACGACACAAGCACCACCCAGTCAGCCCTCCACATACCCACACAGCCTGCTCCCTCTTCCCACTTTATTACTTTCTCACTGGAATACCACCATGTTCAGCTTTTCACCTTGATTCTCAGATGAAATTTTAGCAGAGGCACCAAGCAACACCAAACAGCTCATATATGATCTGCCCTAGGAAGGAACTGCATGTTGGATCTATCTGAAATCAAACAACACCCTGCAAACCTACGGAATGACTGCTTTGCCATATGGCTCTCTACTGTCAATTTCAACAGCACTATAGCCATGATAGAGGATCTGTGATTTTCTTCACTGGAAATGAGTTGGGCCACTGTGAGCACGTGCTGGCAAGAGGAGGCATTACCTTTTCAGCTAGGACATTTTCCAAGTTCCTCTGCAGTTTGCTTGCCAGGCTTTCGTACTCAGCCAGCTTTTCTCCAGTTTCCAAGAGCTCACTCTCCAGACGGCTGTTTTCCTGCACCAAACAAAACCCAACATTTGCAAAAGGAAAGCAATAGCAAGCAACAGCTCATTAGAGTCAAATTAGAGCCTGACACTTAGGAGTTTCAGCCAGCAATGGGAAATGTGCATTGGTTTTCCATTCTCCACACACACACACACACACAAAATCCCTCTTGCCACACCAGAACTGCTGCTGCTGGCCCACTGTCAGTACTTGTGATGTTCACAAGGTGACACCGTTACCCATCACTTGTGATCAGCTTGAAGAAAAAAAAAGCCACACACAACCCAAAGCATTACATTACAATATGTCAGCTGTCAGATTCAGAGAAAAGCTGCTTGGAGTTCGTTTCCTAAAAAACGATATGGGAAAAGGATGTGAACGCATAGGGTCACAGTTGGAAGACTGCACTGGAAGGCAGAAAACAGCTGCTCGAGAGAAATTGCAGCAGACTGTCTTTAACATTTGAAACAGAGCCCCATGAGCCTATGGAGGTGACCCAAAAAACATCATTACAGTCATAGAAACACCCTGAATTGGAAGGGACCCATAAGGGCCACTGAGTCCAATGCCTTTATCTCGCAGCTAGAACTACTACTGAATTGCACTTCTGGGTCCACTTGCATTCAGTCTGTTACCTTCAGGGACAGCGTGAGGCGGTCACGGATGTAGTTCTCATCAGTTTTCAGCTTCTCTATCTCCTGCTCCAGCTCCAGCCGCTGTTTGCTAGCCTGCTGCAGGATTTGCTCTCGCTCTTTCCGCAGTTCATTCTTTAGAGCACCGATTCGTTCCTTGTACTCTTCATCCAGCTTCCTATTACAGCATCAAAGGTAAGACCAGCTCAGAAAAAGCAGCAGGCAAACACTGCTGTGAGTTAAGCTGGGCAGTAATCAGCACTGCTGCTATCAGTGCTGGCACCAGGCTGGACCACTGCCTGCAGAAGCATGGTGGTACACGGATTAACCACACAGCTCAGCAGCACAGTGCTTGCTGAATTCACAGCCCACAGCCCAGCCAGGATTTCAGGATTAAGGCAGACTTTTCTGCAGCCAGAGACGTCAGTATTTGAAGTCTGCTATCGGCACGTGGCTCTCCCTTCATGGGGAAGGTGAATGGTGAGCACAGACACCAGGGAGGGAAGCAGAGAGATGGGAATGGCACTGGCACCAGCTGAGACTCGCTGATGGGTCTGACAGGTGGGAAAGGAACAGCACAGGATTGCATTAGCTTGGCTAAACACCGTTCAAGACAATCTCAGGTTACATTTCAGCCAAACCTCAGGTGCTCACCCCTCCCCCAAGCTCCAGCCCCAAGCGCTTGCAGTGCTGCATCCCTGCAGGGGTGCTCAGGATAAGCAAGAGCTGCTGTGACCCACCACGAGGTGACCCAACACTGTACCTGAGGTTGTACTCATTCCGGCGCTCTATTGCTGCGTGGTGGTCATCCACTTCAGAAGCCATCAGAGATTTCAATTTCTCTGCTTTTTCCAAATCCAAGCGCAGCTTCTCCTTCTCTCTGGCCACTTGGTCAACCCGCTCCCTAGGCCAAAGGAAACTGAGACACTCAGACCTGCCCCATCCTGTAGTCACAGAGGGGACACAGGCAGCTGACAAGCACCAGTGATATAAGCAGATGGGCAACACCTGTGGGCTTAGAGACCAGCAGAAGTCATCCATGCTGTGGCACGGGTGTGTGGATTTGTGGTGGATGCATAACCAAGGACACTATTTCAAGATACACAGCAGAAAACTCGTGGCTGCTTACAGCTGGAGCTTATATGCACTGTGCACAGATGCAACAGCTATACAGGGGGAACAAACCAAAGGGGAAACAGAGCCAGTGACCCCAAGGACTCACAGTAAGTGTCTGATCTCTGTCTTGAAGCTGGCCAGGGCCGCCTGGTGGATGCTGTTCTTGGTTATTAGGAGCTCATTTTCTAGTGCCAGTGTCAGCTCAGTCAGGTTCACCTTTCCATCCAAGCTGAAATCCAAAGCCTGTGAACAATCCAATGTTAGAACAGAACATGCTTTCTTGTGCACTTGGATGTAAAGCGGGGACTAATTGCACTGCCCTTTTAAAATATTCAAGAATATACAGAAGAGTTCTTCTCCTGTGAGATCTCCACCTCTTTCAGAAGGATATTGTGATTACTGACTGGGATTTCCCTCAGCACAAAGCAGGACAGCTGGAATACCCTGCACATGTACTGCAAAGCACAGCAAGCTAGGGAGAAAGCAACAGGCAGGAGGTAAGCTAACTGCATACCACGCAAGTCTGGTTGGCATAGTAGTGTTAGTGAGCTGGGCTACATGCATGCAAGCTCCAGCTGGGTTTTATTGGCCAGAGAGCAAAGACAGAGCTTTGGATAAAGGTTTTACAGCAGCCTGGATGTGCGTAATCTGCACAAACTTGAAATGCTAAGAAAAACTGTTGTTACCATTGCCAGCAACTCAGAAGTGTTCTAGGAACAGGCATGTGCGAGTGCCCAATCCCATGCACAGCCTCTAGCAGGGTGGACAAGGAAGGGACTGACTTCAGGCACCTGACTCACAATGCACAGACCAAGTGGGCAATGTGTAATAAAGCACTAATCACTCAGCAGGGTTTCAAATGCCGCTCTCAGTTCCAGTGCAGGCCATAATCCAAGTCATGAGAGCACTAACAGGTTTGCAGGCACCATACTCAGTGAGGTGAAGGAATTAGATTGCTTTCTACAATCACAGGTGACCTCCCTGAGCTAAGCTGGAAGTCCTATTACACCCACCATTAACTCTTGGCTCTGGGAGGTGCACCACAATGTCAGAAATCACCAGGGGTATCCCAGAACAGTTCTACTCCCATTGGGATTGATTTTTAGCAAGCAAAAACCCAGCTACAGCCCAGAACCCCCCACTGAAGAGCCAGCAGGGCTGAGGTGTGCCCACCGTTACCTTCAGGACATCCTGGCTGTTCTCCACGCCCTCCTGGTGCCAGCAGTCGAGGATGCCCTCCACACAGCCGTAGCCCATCCCATCATCCAGGCTGGAGAAGAGGCAGAACCCGATGGTGCTGGGCATGGCAGTGGGGCCCGTGGTGCGCCGGCCACTCTCGTCGAAGGACTGAAGGGAGAAGGGAGAGCTGCAGTGGGTACAGACAGGCCTGGCCCCCAACACACCCACCCGGGAAGAACTGACGTGGGTTGCGTTGCTAGCGGGGATCTAGAGATTAAGGATTAATCCTCACTGCCATGCCAACGCCCAGCAGTGACCCCATGGGACCGCAGCACAGCCCAGCATGGTGGGCTTAAAGCACACAGCTTACACCCCTCACGTACCACACGTCACTTCTGGCAAGATGCATCTCTCCAAGCCCCGCTATGTTCACAGAATACGGATGGCAAAGACCTCTAAGAGCAAGTCCAGACATCGCTCTCAAGGAAACCATCTCTCCTACCTTGAGCACCAGGACGTTCCTACACTGTTCTGTCCCCACACACCCAGAGGACCTCCAGCTTCCCCTACAGCACACTCCAACTCCACGGGAACCTGGTGCATGCCAATCTCCCCCCCCAGCACAGCACAATGAACCTGGGCTCCATCCCCATCCCTCACCTGCATGGAGAGGTGCCTCTTCAGCTGTCGGTACGGGGTAGATGCTGAGGGTGTCAGTGGCTTTCCATTCCTAAACAAGCTGTAGAAGAAATCCTCCACGCTCATAGTGCCATCCTGCTCCAGGTTATGGAGCACCTCTTTAAGCACCTGCAAGCAGTAGGGGACAGAAATCACAGCTGTCATTGTTGAAATCATTGCAGCAACATTTGGCACAACAGACCAGCTTCTAGATCTCTACAGAGAAAGAAGGAGTAAAGCAAACAGACCAAAAGAGTACGCTGTGTCAGCCAGCCCACTGCTGGAACAGCCATCTTACAGAGCCACACATTACCCAGCTCTGTGGGTAAGCTCCTTATCACCCTTATCTCAGAGCATCCATCTTGTGAAACAGCATGAGAAAGCCTCACCTCGCTCCGCTCACGAGGCGGAGTGACCCCAAGATTTGAGCTCAAGTCAGCGAGAAACATGCCCAGACCCCAGCAGCCTCTGAAGTAACAGAATGGAAAATAGAAGACACTACAAGGTTACAGGAGATATCTGTCATGAAGCATAAAGCACTTCTTTCTTACTAAGACTAACTCCTTTAAGATCAGAGCTGTTGAGCCCACTCTTGTTCCTTGGCCTTGCGGGTTTCCTCATCACTTTCTGCCTTTCCTGTGTTATAAAACTGAAAGCACCATCACGAATACTGCAAAGCCATAACAACTCTGAACCTATCTTTATAAATGACTATTTCAAATCATTTTAAGATGTGAAACAATGCTTTTCCCATTTCTTTAATAAAACCGAATCTTAAATAGACATTTTTCTAAAGAAATAATTCACTCAGGACTCTGCCTGGAGAACAGAAACAGCCTGCAGTTGCTTTTGACTTTGCAAAGACCTATCTAAGGATATTTGAACCAACGTTTATTTTCTAGATAGAAAGTTTTTAGGATTAAGGAGGTATGCTTGGAATCCAGGGTATGTTTTATGGCTTAAGCAACCCCCAGCCCTGCTCACCTCCCCCTCGACGTGTTGCAGCCCATACTGCTCACAGATGGAGACGAGCTTCTTGCGGTTCAGGTGGCCATCCCTGGTGATACCGAGGTGCTCACAGACCTCCTGCAGCTTCTCCTCCACCCACTCTGGTGTGGGCAGCGATGTGCCCTGGGAGGCATTCAGGTCATCTGGGTTCCAGAAGCGCAGCTGCCCTGAAACGGGAGAAAAATCGCCCCAGTGTATGGGATGATCCATTAAAAACAGCCAAGGCCAACAGGAGATCAGTGGGGTTTGCACACCACAAGGAGCTTTGTAGACCCCGATGAACATTTAGCATGTTGAGGTATGACTACCAGTACCAGTGTGGTTGTCAGACTCTTCCAGAAGCAGATTTCACATGACATTTAACTTCTAAGTGCCACCACAAGCAAACGATCCCCACATCCAAGCACAGGGCAAGCTGGGACCTCCAGGATGGAGGTGAGCTGACAGCCACAGTGGGTTTGCAGCCAGAAGGGGACTGCCCTGCTGCCCATCCCCTGATGGGGAAGCAGGTCCTCCTCTCTGAAGGATCACAGGACTTATGGAAAAGACCTTAAGCAGAACCACCTGCCACAAACCAGCTGAAGTCTGCCCAGATGCAAGGCCACCTCCTTGTGCCTGCTGAGAAAGCGGTTTCTGGAGCAAAACCCCACCAGGATGGGGTGAGGGTTAACCAGCAGCTAATGTGAGAGAGGCTGGAGCAACAAGGAGCTGTATGGCTGAGCTATAAGCACATCCTCATGTGCAATGGGCATTGCTTAGAAGAGCAAAGCAGCTTGCTGCATCCCTGTCAGCTCATTGCTGTGGGGTCCACCCTGAGCACCCCAACCCAAACCACACCCCGGGGGCACCCAGCTCTGCCAACAGGACAAAGAATGGAGGGCTGAGCCACAGTGACATCTAATGACCACCCTGTCCCACAGCTCCCATGGCCAAGCAGGGACCAGGATGTGTCCCATGGGGATGAGGAAGAGCACGAGCAGCACCAGGAAAAGGAGAGGGCAGAGCTGCTGAGACACAAGGCAGTACCCTCAAGGATATTTGCTTTCATCCCTGTTCCTGATTTGGGGCTCACTCCCATTTCAAGCCAGGAAAGAGCCTGTTGTGTGGCTGGGACTGTGCCAGCTCAGCCAGAATTGGGACAGGAGCTCAGCACAGCCAGGCAGCACCTCACGCTCCTGCAATCATCCTCCTTCCAGCTTTGCACATCCATCTGCTTGCACTTACCTTCTGCCTCATATTCCTCACTGTCCTGCGTCTTCCAGCACTGGGGAGGAAACAAAAAAGGATCCCAAGCTGTTATGATTGCAAGACACGACATGTATGAAAGAATCCACGATCAGCATCAAACGAGCTGCGAGCCACCAGGCTTTCATCTCCCTGCTCCCAGTGGGCCAGGCTGGCAGCCCTCGGCTGTTTGATGGCTGCTGCTCCTGGCATGTGCTGTGCTGCTGGGGGATACACCACAGCCACAGCAGGAGCTGCCAAAGCCCCACAGATGGCCCAGGAGAGGTATGGTGGCAGATTGCAGCAGGGTCCAGCAGGTTGATGGGGAGGGAGTGAGACATTCACTGGTTTTTTAACTCCCCACACTGCTTTCTTAACAATACTGACTGAGACAGCAGGGAAGCAGCAAAGATTGTGCTGTGCATAGGAATCATCTGAATTTGCATCCCCCCTTCCTTGCAGCACCTGATTTCCTGCTGCAGAGTGACTGCTGCAGCCCACGTGGATCCCACACGTAGCCAGCTGCCTTGCCAGAGCACAAGCAGAGCCCACCTAGAGCCTTGAGCATCCCTCCCACGGACAGCCCTATGGCACAGCCCCACTCTCAGGGTGGCTTCACATCACCTCACACCAGCTGCAAGAGCCTGAGCACTCCAGGCAACACACACCCACAGCAGGTAATTAAGACACAACAATCCTGCTCACAGGAGCACCACAGGGACATCTGCTTCCGTAGCACACACGGTGTGGCAAACAGGGATGCTTTGTGCATCCCATTTTGCAAAGGGAGACCCATCTACCTGCAGAGAATAGAGCCAGCAGCCTGAGCATCCCTCTTCTTCTGTCTCCCTTGTACTAGCTGAGGGTATTTGCTAGCATGCCATGCTTACCAGTATTATCTCCCAGTCCAGCAACAGCATGGGCAGATGTTACTTCTGCATTACAAGTGTGTCCTTGCGCATGCATGGGACTGACAGACTTAAAGTCAAAGTCACTCGGGACATAAAGAGAGTCTAAATCATCCTACAAAAGTTCAACACGTCTCATTCAGATTACAGCTAAAAGCCATTAATCTACAGCATTGCCATGGAAACTGGATTAGGTCACCGTACTCTTTTAGCCCTGCTGTCAGATGAGGGAATGGCCGCTGCCAGCGGCCCCGCACAGCCCTTCACTGAGGGGCCAGGGCAGGAGGCCAGGGGATCCTGGGGAGGGGGAGATCAGCCTTTGTTCCCCTGTAAGGCTGCAGGCAGAGATGGGCTGGCACAGGCAGGGCTGGAGCTCAGCTGGGTGTTCGGGACAAAGCCAGGAACATAAATAACACCACACTAGAAAGCTGTGGATTTTGGCCTCAAGCAGAGCTGCCTGGCTACAGCCACGACTGAGGCACTGGGGCAGGCAGATCTCTCATCTGCCCAACAAATGATGGGCACAGTCAGTGAGGATGTGTTAGGATTGGACTGAAGGGGGTTGGGGGGTCATCTTGGAGGTCTCCTCCTAACCTGAATGGTTCCACGCTTCAGAGAAGCCAGAAAGAAGAGCCAAGTGCCATCTTCAGAGGGGCACAGAGGAGCAGCGATGCCACTGATGCATTCCCCATCACCCCATGTCCAGGGGCCCTTTGTTTGGTGGTGGGGAGAGGGCTTAGGGTCGGCACGGTGGGAGGAAAAAAGGGGCCAGTGCACCCCGCTGTCCCACATGGCATTGTTCCTGGCCCTGCAGCTGGATATGGGTCATGCACATCAGCGGCCGTGTGCGGGAGTGGGATCCCAGGAATGCATTATCCCAGCGGCGCGTGCTCGGCTGCCCGAGGAGCAGATGGCCACAGCTTTCAATGCTCTGGGCCTGCAGCTCGGGGCCCAGCGAGCATCTGCAGCCTGTGCCGTTTGCTCACAGTGGCCTCTCCCCATAATAACTTAGCAACCTCTCCCACCCTGCCATCTGCTTCTGCAGAGACAGACCTTTGTTCTCCCCCAGAATATATGGCTAATTAAAATGATGATCAGGAGCACATACTGAGTGTGAGGTGATCCCTCGTGCCTGCCCTGACAGCCCCTATTTCATCCTCGTGTGTCTGCCTGGGGATGAGCTCGGATCCCAGCAGGCACAGCAAGGACTGCTGGAAGGCAGCACAGCTCTACAACCCACCTTACGGGTTGGGTTATCCTCAGCTGCAAAGTGGAGCATCAGTAAATGTGGTTTTGGGCAGAGCAAGCACAACGCTGAGCTGTTCCTCACAGACCCTGATTCATATAGCCCCATGGTTTGGGGTAAGGCAGCTCTCATCTCCTCTCCCATAACAAAGCCACACCACAGCACTCCCCCTGCCAAAGCAAACACGCAGATGTCTTGGGAACAGATGGGGGCAGGAGCTGCTGTCACATCCCAGTCCCATCCCTTTGGTTTCTATGAGCCTCTGCCTCCTGCAATGAAGGAGGGACCTTTCCCAGAGCAGAGCCCAGCAGCTGGGCAGGGGGAGACGACAGATGCCTGGTGCTGGGGTTTGGAAGTCAGCACAGCCTGAGGATGGGGCACATGTGAACACATCTGGGGAGACAATGCTGGGGACCCCACAGCCATCAAACCCTCCACACCCCAACCACACACCACCAGGCAAAAGGGAAACTAAAGCAAGGCCAACATTCCCCAGGCATGTTTGGCCAGCTCTATGCCACCAGCAGCTTGAAAGCCCAACAAAATCCATCCCTCGCACCAAGATTTTAGGATCACACAATCACTCAGGTTGGAAAAGATCACTGAGATCCTCAAGTCCAACCTCACCCCACCATGCCCACATCCCTCAGTGCCACATCCCCAGAGCTCTCCACCTTCAGGGATGGTCACCCCACCACTCCCTGGCAGCTGTGCCACTGCAGCACCACTCTTCTAAGAAGCGATCTCAGATGATAACTGGGGCTGGAGATGAGCAGCTTCAACCACTGCAAGCTTTCATACTACATTTACAGAGGCTATCACGGTTGTGTCTCAGGCAGGACCACATCCTAAAACTGCCAGATCCACTCTTTTCTCATTATCCATTAGCACACAGCCTGGTGACAGTGCTGAATCCAGCCCTGATTGCTTTGGGTTTGGATGTGGGTTTGGATCCCACCAGGGATGGATGTGGCAGAGCCGCCCCGGGCAGCTGATCCCCACAGACCAGCTCTCCTCAGCTCTGTCAACACGAGATGAGAGGCTGAGAGGGAAGGAAGCTGCTCAGACAGAGCCTGAGCCCTTCTAATTGGCACCGCTTGAAAGCAAGCACCAATTAAGCCACACTGCCCCAGTTCTCAGGCTGGCAAAACACCCCGAGCTGGAGACAAACTCAGAGAGCAGTCAGCAGCGAGTTCATACACATGGCAAGGAATAACTGCTGGGTGGGATGGGCCCCACAGTATTGAAGACTACTCAAGCACTGACACCAGCCAGCATGTCAGCCCCAGGACAATGTCTGCAAACAACCAGATCCTGTTATAACAGGAGAATCACCTTTTGGAGATAAGGTGATAGCACTGATAAAGATGAGAAGTAAGGATTTCAGACTTTTTTTTGGCTGAAGTTGCAAGGGAATTACCACTCCATCCATCCAAAGAAGCACAAGGAGAGGCAGCGCCAGAAGTCTGCGCTCCCTGTTGGCAGCTATGTACCAATTTAGTTAATTGGCTGACCTTGTTAATGGGCTAGCCCTTTACACCTACTCAACAGCTGCAATAGAGGAATAAAGTTAGAGTGGGCTCTATGGAAGACATTACTTCCCTGGAGGGAGTGGGTGGATTCACACCGAGTTCCAGGTCAGGGCAGCACGGGGAGATGGAAGAGCACCCTCACAGCTTTGTGAAGCTCTGCTTCACAGAATTAGTGACTAGAGAAAACTTCTCCAAAAGAATGGGCAGACACAGGCACAGCTGCCCAGGGAGTGGTGGGGTCACCGTCCCTGGAGGTGTCTGAGATCCACAGAGATAGGGCACTGATCAGTGGGCACGGTGGGGTGGGCTGGGAATCCTGGGGGCCTACAATCCTGGGATTGTTATAATACTCCCTGGGAATCCTGGGGGCCTATCCAGCCTCAATGATGCCACAAAATCCCTCCCTTCCTCCTGCAGGGAGGAGCATGCCCATGTGTACGGCAGCTGCAGAGCTCAGAGAGAGCACAGTGACGCCAGGAAGGGGAGGGGAAAGCAGCTGCATTTTTCCTTCCTCCTGAAAAACTCCTACCACGCACTGAGTGCTGAATTGACAATGGCTGGCAGACCCGCAGCAGGCTGGAACGGGCCTGGCTCCAAGGAAACGCTGCTGTGGCAGCCTGCTGCCGAGCTGTGCTGCTGCCTGGAGCTCAGCACATCATTCCCCATCCACCCAGCAGGGAAATGCTTTCAACTAAAAGGGGAGATTTGGATGCGAGGAGAAATCCTTTGCTCAGAGGGCAGTGAGACCTGGTACTGCCCAGAGCTGTGGATGCCCCATCCTTGGAGGTGCCTGAGGCTGTGGATGGGCCCTGGGCAGCCTGAGCTGGGGGCACACACCGGTTTGGGGTCTCTTCCCACCCAGCCATGCTGTGGTTCATGCCCGTGGCTGGCTTTTCATGGCTGAGCTGACGGATGCTGACATGCTCCTTCTGCTAACTTGCCCCTAGCAAGTCAGGTTAGCCACAGAGGCCAGCTCACAGCCAACACTGAATTGCTGGCCAGGAGCACAGGTAGCACACATCACCATGCCAGCACAGCTCCTCCTGGGACCTCTCCAGAGAGAGGGGAGCAGAGAAGCCCGGCCCCGCAGCCGCCCTGCTCACCTCCGGCCGGCCGCTGGTTGCGATGTGTGGAGGCCGTGCTTCCTCACCCAGCGGCTCGAGGACGGTCACCTCAGCAAAGTCCTCCACTGACTGCTGGAACTCCGGCAGCGAGCGGCGGCCATAGCGCTTGCCACCTCTGATGTACTTGGGCTGTGCTTCAGGGGAGCAATCTGCAAAGGTGGAGAGCAAAGGGAGATGGTAATAGGTTAGAATTGCTCCTGCTGACAAAACAACTGCTCCTGCAGAGATCAGGGGGCTCTCCACCTTTCTCACTCAAAATCATTCAGGTTGGGAAAGCACCCTGAGATCCCCAAGCCCACCCCACCACATCCCCCCAGTGCCACATCTCCATGGTTCTGGAAGAGAGTGACTCTCTCTCTCCTCCAGTTAAGGTGCTGGGGAAGCCATCCACACTGCCAGCTCTGCCTGAGATCAGGACATTAATTAGGCCTTCCCTCCTTGTGCTAATCTTCATTAGCAGCGATGGGCAAGTTTAATGTGGGATGCATCCCTTTGGGCAGCACCAGAGACCCACAACACCCTGACAACCTCTGCTGCTTTCCTTTCAATCACAACTGGATTCCAAGTGTGAAAACAACCACAGTAGTGGAAAAAAAACCTGAGCAAGAATGGAGGCAAACATGCCCCAAGGGGCCCAAAACGAGCAGCTGATGCAGGGCAGGTCCCAACCCGAGCACACTGCCAGCTGCAGTATCCAAATAACCCTCCAGAGCTGCCATCTAATTACAGGGGGCTTGGCGGCCCTGCTCACATTCCCCATCTCAGCTTCCCCCAGCAACCTCCTGCCTTCAGGGACTGAATTATCGCCAGCACTTGCAGACAGGGATCAAAACAGGAAAAAAAAAATAAACAAGCCCATTTTGGGCTATTTTCAGCACGAGTCATTTGACAGCTGGAACAGGGGGCAAATTAACCAGGGATTCAATTAGGGAACAGGCTCTCCACTGTGCTTTGGTTCCGTGTTTGCTAACCTTGCTGTCAAACCCCCCCAGGACTCACTCACCTTTGTTTCCTGCAGCACAACGAGGTGGCTTTTTAAAGTTTTATTTGCACAGAGCTCTGGTACAAAACAAATGCGAGAGTGCTGTACTAATAACGAGCAGGGAAGCAGGACTCCAAAACCCCCTGCCCGAACGCCTCCTTGGGTAATATTCTTTTAGATACGGGAAGAAGGCTTCAAGCTTGTTAGAGGAAAAATATTCGGCGACTTAGCTATGCAATGAATTATAAAATACACAGGACTAGGAGGCCTTTGATTCCTCCCGACTCGCACTCCATCCATCCATATTGCAGCTCTGGGGAACGAACCCGGCGCCCGTGTTTGAACAAGGCCACTCTAACGAGATTTGCTGCAGCTGGGACTCCGCACATGAAAGTTGTGCGATGAATTGCGCCGATAGAAAAATCGCAGCGAGGCAGGCTGATGAAGGCAGGGCCCGAGAACAAAAGCAAACCTTATCGCTCCTATTAAAGCCTGCCCGGTGGTGAACAATCTCCATCGAGCAGCTCTCTCTGAAATGCTAATAGTCATGGCTGCCTGCTCAGCCATTCCCTCTCCCCCTGCAGAAGAAGGCTTCGGGGCCTTTGTTTTGGTTTTGATAAATAAATGTTCTCCGCAGGGACAGCAGCGCACCTCTGTGCGATCTGTCTGAGGGGGAAGGCAGCAATTAGGTGAGAATTAAGCTACCGCTAAGTTTTCTCCTGCGTTTCCTAACGCTGAGACAAATCGCATTCCCTAGCTGTGTTTAACCATGGCTGCAGTGAGTTACAAAACCCAGTCGTGCACAGAAACACAGGTGCCTCCACAGCAGGCCGCTCTGCAAGCATCCAACAGCAGAAGGGAGATGAGAGGGTTTCTTTTTGTTGTTTCTTTGTTTTCTAAGCGTTAGCAGGCCAGCAGCTGATGTACCTCTCCCCACTTTACCCACAGCACCTTTGATCTGAGCACCCTGTGCTCATTTTTCCTTCTCCAATGAAGAGATCTAAAGCCTGGGAGTGTCTCCAGGAGGGATGAGTGACCACCACAGCCCGAGATAGGAGCAGAAAGTTGGCTCACACCCTGCAGCACTCCTACACCATGCCTGAGCCCATCACACACGGACAGCCCATCCCTGAATCACCACCGGGTTGGTCATGTTGAAAAAGAGTACTGAGACCACCAAGGCCAACCACCAACCCACGTGCCCACCAAGTCATGTCCCTCATTAACCCATCCCTGCTCGCAGCTCAAGCCACAGCCAAATTCTGTTTGTAGGGCCACTGCTATCCTCTAAATGCTGGTTGACAGAAGCAGCTCAAGCTTCCCAAACGCAATGAGTGGTGCTCAGTTCCCCATTTCCAGCCAAAACCGGTGAGGAAGGATGGCTAAGGGCTTCTTGATCCACACCTGCTCCAAAGGTGCATAGGGAAACAGGTGGGGGATGTCAAAAAACAGTGCTTCAGATGCACACAGGCCAGACCTGTGCTCTTAACCCCAAACCCACACCCATGGGGGGCTGCTCCTGCACCCCACAGGGCAGACGGGTGAGGGATGCTCAGCACAGCCCTTGCTGGCCACTCATCAACAAACGAGGGGGAAAGGGAGAAAGAAAATAAGGAGCAGAAAAAAGGCCAAACACTCCCTGCTTCCTATAGCCCTCAGCAACCCACATGCTGCATAAAATACACACATCAGAACTGGTGCCTAATTAGACACTGGGGGCTTTCTTACCTGCCCTCCCCAGGTGCCGCCCTGAAGGCTGTGAGAGCCCACGGGCCCACACCTAAGCTCCCTGCCCTGCTACTGGGGTGACATGGCCACCCAAAACCGCATTTCAGCCCTGCAGACAGAAGTCATCCATTCCCCAGCTCCCCTCCCCGCAGCTACACGTCACCACAGCTGACAATTTCCACTTGATTCTCTGCCTTTCTGCATGAGATAAGTCATTTCCCACCCTGCTCTGCCCATGGAACCAGGGACTCATCCTGCCTTCCTTGCATAGCACAGGGAGCAGCATCACAAAGCTGCACACAAGAGAGTTGGGTGGTTGTATTTTTTTTTTTTAGAGGGGGGAAGGCAGTTGCCCTGAAATCTGGAGGTACAGAGGCAAAATTAATTTCTTTGTCACTGAAGATTTGGAAGGCAGGAATCCTCCCAGCCACAGCAGACAGCAAATCGCATTACAGATGGGATTGGCTAAGTCCTAATCCCCAGGGATACCAAGTATTGTCTAAACTCCTCATCCCTGCTTCACGCTTTGTGCTCTGTGACTGAGGCAGAGAGGAGCAGGGACCCTCGACCCAAAAATCAAAGTGCCTGTACCCAAATCATCCCCATCCCGTGCCTTTATACTCCACATGAGTCAACTTGCAGACTGCAAAGCTACAAACAACCCTTCCCACCAGGGAATTATCCACCCCAGTTCCCTGCTTGGGCGGGCAATGCTGTTGTCTCCATGGGAAGAACAAGCCCCTCATAAGGGGGCTGACATCAAGCTGCTCTTTAATTTGTCCTGGGTGTTCCCATAATCCCACACCCCACCCAGGTAATCCCTCCCTATCCAAGATGCTAATGCACAGATCTGATTGTTATTTTAAACAAAGTCAGGTTTTTTTTCTTGCCCCCCAACCTTTCAATCCCTTCTGTTATCCCTGGACAACCTCTGCAGAGCAGGCACTCAGCTGCCCCACGCACAAAGCATCAGTGGTCCCGCAGCAGCATCCCCCAGAAACCCAACCCCACACCCATCTCCCTGAGGGTTATTCATGGTTGTCACTCACTGAAGACCCATCCAAGCGTTCTTCTGCTTTTCTAGCACCCAGTTCCCCGCAAGCCATGTCACTTCCCAGCAGCTGACCTAGCTGCTCATGCTCTGCAGCTGGGTCCCCATCCCCTGTGTCCCCAGGGGGGACGGCAGCTGGCAGAGAGCTCTGCCCTTGGAGCAGCAATGCCCACAGCCCCCAAGTCTCACCCTCCTGCCAGCACGCCCTTCAAAGAGGGAACTAAGCTTTGCCGAGGCAAGATAATCAACTCAAATCAGCACCTCTCCCATTTGTTCCTCCTCTCCAAAAATGGGGAAACCCCATTGATCTCTTCTGCAGGAGATGCTTTAGCATCACACAGCCATCCCGGTTCCCTTGTCCCCAACCCATGTGTGACACCATGGCCCCCCAGGGCTGCCCTGCTGGCAGAGCAGTGGCACCAACCCTCCAGCCACATCACCAATGCTGCCACCTCCTCACAGAACAGCAAGCAGCCTTAAAACCCAGCCTTCCCCAAGTACATTTTCACTTCAATCACATGATGCAGAGCTCTAACTCAATCTTCCCCAAGCCCCAGGCTGGCTGCAACACCAGCACTCCGTGCCCGCTGACAGTTTGACACCGACAGCACAGAGCAGCTTGTTCTCCCAATCTCAAGTTTGATCTAAATTAAAAGAAGCAAAGACTTCAGCGTTAACCAACCTGTCACATCCCATTAAAAACAAATGCCTGCAGGGCCCACCTGCACTGGGCTCCCTACCTGCAGCACAAGCCCTTTGATTACCACCATGCTGACACATGTCCCTAAGGTGGGCTGCTCTTGGGGGCTGCCTTTGTCATTTCTCCATTAATAACCCCAAATTTAGCCATTTCTGGAAGATTTTTTTTAATGTCTGTTTTTAAACAAAGCCAGAGCTCCTCGTTCCCCAGTAGATGCGTAGCACTGGGCTCGTTCTGGTCAGCAGGGCTGCCTCTCAGCTCCTCTCCATTGAGCTGGGAAAAACTGCAGCCAACCCAAAACCCCCCGAGACACCAACAAAGCTCCCTCTGGCCCCACTGAGGGATGCCTGGTGTGAGGGCTGTCAGCAGCCATCACCCTCCAAGCATGGAGAGCTTCAAAAATGAGAGGAAAAAAAAATGAAAAAAAAATCCATCTACTGCATCTCTTGAGCTCTGCATTATTTTCTTCTCACAGCTTCTGTAGGAGGGGAGCTGTCATCTTGCTGTCTGGCTGTGCTATGGATGCTCGACGTGCAGATCTGACACAAGAGCAAACCTGGAGCCCCCTCTCCCCCAGCCCAAGCTGTTTCCTCCTCAAGGGCTTTCACGCCCCGCAGGCAGTGTTATGGGTTTGGGATTTACATACAGGGGTGCAGCAGCAAGCCTCAGCCCCCAGCTCCGGCTGGAGTTCAGCCCTGCTTCCCATGGCACCAGAGCTGTCACTTCATCTTCTGCCAGGGGTATAAAATACCCATACCTTAAGGGCATGTGGAAACAAAGCAAAGGAGAACAAAGGATGGTGAGGACTCAGTACCCTCTGCTTCCTCCAGCCAGCCCCATCCTGGCTCATCACAGGGCTCATCTTGGGCAGAAATAACTTAGGGACAGTGAGTAACACCATTTTAGAAATAGAATCAGGTTGGAAAAGACCTCCAAGATCATCCAGTCCAGCCATCTGCCCACCATGGATAGGACATCTCGCACTGGCTTCCTATGGGAAGCGATTTTCCCAGGTCATCTGGGGCACAAAGAAGAAGATGGACTTATAAATAAAACCAGCACTGTGCAGAAGTGACACTTCCATTCCCATCAGCAGGATGAGCTCTTGCCTTATGACCTTCATAAGAGCCAGGGTGGGCTGCAGCTGAGGACATATCTCTGAGCTGAGGACTGGGGAGCTTTAAGGTCCCTTCCAACCCAACCCATGCTGATTCTACAGTTGCAGCACTGAAACCACTCTACTTCTTACTATTGCCTCTGTGAGAGCTACCCAAGAGTTGTTTTAGGCAATTGGGGCACTTACCTGGCTCTTGGAAGTGCTCTTCATTTGACAGTGTTCTGGACAAGATGAGGATAAGTGCTTCTTTGAACTGATCAAAGTGGACCTGTGGAGAAAAAAAAAAACAAAAAGGAGAAGATCAATAGGTGCTGACAGCTTTGGGCTGATAAACCATCAGCAATGCTAACACTTGGTGTTATCACAGAGTGACCCAAAGCCATGACTTGAACTCATTTATGGGTTTTTCTCCATCAAACAGACAGCTGAAATAACCACAGAACCCTTAAGGGTGGAAAAGACCAGTGAGGTCATCTAGTCCAACCATAGCAGCCAGGGGACCTCAGGGAACATCCCAAGTTGGAAGGGACCAAGAGGGACCACTGCAGGGGAGTTGGACCAGATGCCCTTCAAAGGTCCCTCCCAAATCAAACCATTCTGTGGTTCAGTTGCAGAGGAGCTGCAGCATCATCTGCAGCTGCACAGGGGAATCTGAGCAATGCCAGCCATGTGCTGGCACCAGGCAACGCTGGCTGAGCAAGATGGAAAGCCAAGAACAGCTGGGCAAGGCTGCCACGGCCGTCTGTTAGGGCTGAAGACATCTTTGGAGGATTCTCAGCCTTGGAAGAAGGGCTTTATATTTAGAGAAACAGAGTCTGAGCAGATTTCAGTGCTGTTAAGGAGTAGATGAAAAGCAAAGCTTAAGGGTGAACCACAGAGTCACTGCAAAAGACCTCTGAGATCCCCAGCCCACCCCCACTGTGCCCACATCCCTCAGTGCCACAGCTCCATGGTTCTCAGACACCTCTGGGGATGGTGGACCATCCACAAGTCCCCATACCCATCACTGCTGCCTTCCAGAGTAATCCAACAGAAATGAGTTCAAGCAACCTCGTCGAGGAGGCCTTCATCTGAATGCTAATTGCTGCCGTTCACCCCACAGCACCAGCGTGTTGCATGAGAACAGTTTGCAGAGATAGGAGAATTTGACCGATAAAAAAACTTGACATTTAGACTGAAGGAGCATGAATAAAAGATGAGAATAGGAATAACAGTGCCATTCCCCCTCCCCCTTCCCTTGTAAGATCTGCTTGGGGGCAGTAGGCAGAGTCACCCCTTGGTCAGGCACAGGGTCTGGGCTGGGACCTGGCAGCAGCAAGGAAAAATTAATAGGAGTCACCCGGTGTCACTTGTGCAAATGGGATGAGCAGTGGGATTGAACCAGGGGAAGGGGGAGCACGAGGGGAGGGGAAGGAGGATGGGGCTGCAGCTGCACATGGGCAGATGGCTCCAATTTTACCGTGACCACAGCCAAAGGCACTGGTGGAAGATTAGGCTGCGAGGCCAGGGCTGGGAATCCTTCAGTGCTCCTGGATTTCAAATGCAAATGGGCAGCACAGAGACAAGAGGCACACTCACAGGTGTCCCTTAATCACAGAATCATTAAGGTTGGAAAAGACCTGTAAGATAATCTAGCCCAACCACCCACCTTCCGCCAATATCACCCACTGGCCATGTCCCTAAGCACTACATCTACATATTTTGTGAATGCAAGGCTCCTCCACAGCCAAAGGGCAGAGGGAGGTGGCACAAGGATGCACCAACAGCCCTGCAGAGAGCCTGAGTGCCTTTGGGGCAGCAGCACCCAGCTTTGGGATGGAGGCACCATGAGAGCTGGGGGGTATTTCCCTTCCTGTTCAACCTGCTGGAAAACATCAAGCAAATCCCAACAGCCAGCAAGCCAGGAAAAGCAGCGTCTGCTTGTGCCATGCACCTGACCTTGAGTGCTGGAGGGACACACAAAGGCCTAGAAAACTGCAGCTGCTAGAATTAGCACTGTGCTCAAGCACAAGCCAGGCATGGAAACCCGTGGGACAGCAAAGCCACAAGCTCCAAAATAGCTCACACTAAAGAAAGTGAGGCTTTGCCACTGCTCCCAGCACCACCCTCCTCCAATGACATGAGCACTGGACAAAGCTCTCCCAAAGCAGCCTCAGCCACGAGCTGCACAAGCGTAAGGCAGAATGCCCGCAGCAGCGAAACACCAGCAGGGCATTTAAAGTTTAATGCTCTTTTTGACACGCCCGGCTGAGCGCGGGGTATTTCAGGACCTGGAGCCACAACATCAGCCATCCCAGCCATGCTGGGTGACAATGGCAACGTGCGTGAGCCCTGCTGGGATTGGGCTGGGGTCAACACTGCGTCCCCTCGTCCGCATCAGGGCTTGGAAAGGCCACGTTGGGCTAAAGAACAGCCACCAAGGACAGCTCCATGGACATGCCCAACGTGCTCCAACCCCACAGCTCAAGAAGCGTGGAAATATGGCACTTCAGGAGACGGTGGGGATGGGCTGGGGTCAGACTTAGGGACCTTGGAGGTCTTTTCCAACTCGAATGATCCTACAACTCACATCCCTGCCACCATGCTGCCCCTGCAGTGCTGCTCTGTGTTAGCTGCTCGCTGACACACTGCAAGGGGCAAGCAGGCAGCGTGCCCAGGAATGCCAGGAATTGCTGCAAGCATCGCAGAATGGCGTGAGAAGAGGAACTGAGGATGGTCCAGCAGTGCTTGAGGATTTGCACGGCCCCGCTGGGCTGCGGCGATAATCCCCAGCGGCTCGCACAAAGCCGGCAGCAGCACGTGCACCTCCTTGGTGCTGGGATGGGGGGATGCTCCCCCCGGCCCCAAGCATTCAGGCCCAGCACAAAAGGCAGCACGTGGCCACGCCAACTCCCCACCGATCCGCAGACAAAACGTTCCTCCAGAGCCTCCCCATGAAATAAAGCCCAGGAACAAAGCAGCGTGCCCACAGGCAGCTGCAGATCTCCCCCAGTGGTAAATAAAACAGGAACAGCCCAAGCTTGCGGGATCCCGGCTTGTAGGAGGGATGGGGTGAGCATGCCCCATACTTGGGGTGCTCCCAGCAAGGGCTCAACACCCTGGTGCTTCCATCTATAAGGAAACAACCAGAGCATAAAGTCAACTTGCAAAGCACAGTGCAGCCAGGGGATCTGTGGGCCAGCAGGACACCACGGCCCTAAAGGAGGAAGGAGCTATTTCGTGCCAACAGCTGCATGGGGACACCAGGAAATATGGATAGAGGCAGCTCAGATGGACACCACGGAACCTGATGACGTTCTCAATAATGTGGTGGCATGCACTCCAGCCACAGCTGCTGTCCTCAGCAGCTTAAGTCACTCACAGCAGTGGGTTGGAACTGGGTGGGCTTTGAGGTCTGTTCCAACCCAACCATTCTGCAGTTCTTTGAAATCAGAAGCTCAAGCCCTGGCTTTGGGTCCCCATTACCCCCAAGCACCCAGGGAGGTGGTTAAAGTTGGAGATGGCATGAGCGATGCTAAGCATGAAGTGATGGGATTGGAGAACTTCAGTGGGGAGAAATTCAGCGCAATTGGCTCCATTTGGGAAAAAAGCAACAACAACAAAAACCCAAAACACTGCAGTTCACAGTTTTCCTCCTCCCAGTACCACTCACCTCGTGTAGGCTGCCCCATGCCTAACCTATCCCCATGTGATGGAGCAGCAGTGCAAACACAGCCGGAGTCAAGCTGTTCACAGCCCAGTGACCAAAGTGAGAAGCTGTGGGTGCCCCTCATCCCTGGAGGTTCCCAAGGCCATGGATGGGGCAACAGGCAGCCTGAGCTGGATGAGGGAGCACCCAGCCCATGGCAGGGGTGGGGATGTGTGAAGTCTCTTCCAACCCGACCATTCCACGACTCTATGAAACAAGTCATTATCACATGCACAGTGGGGACCACATCCACACACTAACACGACCCCAGCCCCAGCCTTACCCTGCCTAGGAGGTTGTCCTGGAGCAGGGTCTGCTGCAGCACCGGGGCCACCTCCTCCAGGTGCAGCACATGGCACAAGTCGGTGAGCTCCTCCTGCCCCAATGACCCCGTGCCTGTGCTGTCAAAGCTGTCGAAGAGCTCCTTGAGGCGAGCTTCATACTGGTCCTGCTCAGCTTCATCCATCCCATAGCCTGCCACGCTCACCTGCAGGGAGAAGCACGGAGGTAAGGATTCCCACGGCACAGCACAAAGAAAACCCTGAGGGCTGACACAGAGGCAGCTTTGCTCCGTGGTGCATGCCATTTGCATCCGTGTTTGCTTGCATTAAGCCACCCCAGCACTCTGCCAGCCCTGCAGCCTCTGGGTGAAGCCACAGGCAACATACTGCAAAGCTTCAGTGGGAAAACAGTGAGGATCTGGGGACTGCACACCTTGCTGGGTGACTTGCAGGTATGCGTGGCCACTCTGCTGGGTGCTGTACCCCAAAAACCCATGGGGGCTGCCATCACCCAGTCAGGAGCTTCCCTCTGCACATGGCTCTCATTGTATATGGGAACACAGCACATACCCCAAAGCAGCACTTCTGTTACTGCCATGTGCTCAGGGGACATATCCCTGCTGTGTCACTGCTCTGTCCACATCACAATGCTGTGCTGCACAGACCTGAGGTCAAACCCTGCCTGGAGCACTGGGCACTGAGAGGTGGCAGTGCTGGGAGCTGGAATGTGGAGCATCCCAGCCCCAGGGATTTACTTTGGGAGGGGGAGCAGGGAGTGAAATTTCCTGACCAAACCGAGGATTTGGATGGCATCTTTCGATTCTGGCTGCGGGGTTTACCTCCTGGCTCAGGAGGTCAGAGGCAAAACCAACACCACAACACCACCTCAGGGACATGCCAGCAGCCCAGGAGCACACTGCAGGGTTGTACCCAAGGTGCAGCCCAATACAATCCCCCAACACCATCCCCTTCCCACACATCAGCCCCCAGAGACCCCAAAACAGGCTGACCCCAGGAATTTGGAAATTAGAAAACCCACAGGACAGACACTGCAGCCCAGTCCGTGATGCACAGTCACAGTGCATCTGCATCCAACCTGGGGTGCAGAGGAAGTGTCAGCACCTGAAACCCCAAATGCCTGTGAGCAGAGGAAAGGCAGCAAACTGGTTCCTCACTTCTCACCCAGCAATCCTGTTCCCCACCTGCACACATTGGGCAGTACAGCCTGCATGGCAGCCCCAACACTCACAATACACATGCCTACAGCCCCAGGATCTTCCCAGGCACTTCTGGGCTTCGTACCTTTGGGATCAGCCACCTCCTGTCCACACAGACCATCCTGACTGCACATCCACACCCCCAAAACCAGTTCCCCCACCTGGGCAGTGCACAGAGCTAAGAGCCACCTCACAGCACATCCCCAAGTATTAGGAATCACTGATCCCCCCCCCAAACCAACACAGGAGAGCCAAGGGGTGCTGGAGCTCATAAATCCAGCAAGGAATGAACCCACGATGCCACAGAGCAGCCCAGCAGGGAGAGACAGCCAGAGCACGCCAGGCTATAAACACAGAGAGAGACATGGACAGGCAACCAAGGAGGGATTTAAGTTTTCCCAGCCTAAAAATGAACAAAGGAGGGAAACAGGCACAGGACATCCCCCCCTCCCTCCTTTCTACCTGCAGGCAGCCACCGCGGCGGTCCCGCATGCATCCCACACAACCTCCATCTTAGGCAGCTGCCGCGCAAGGTGACCCAAGATGCCTGAATTATTCAGCAGTGCTTCAGGGAGAAGGATCCAACCCAACCCCACGCCTTCCTCCTACTGCCAGGCTGGGAGGCACCGGCACAGCCATCCCACTGCCGTCAGGATAATAGAGTCAGTGCAGCACGGCTGAGCCCCAGCTGCTGGCCGGGGGCATGGAGGGGAATGGGAGCACAAAGGCCGGCTGAGAGCCCACAGCCCTTCCTCTTGGCTCCAGATGGAGCAGCAGCTGAGGTATTGGGAGTGGTGGGACTGGGGGGGAAAGGGGTGGGGGGCGGCAGCTGGGCTGGGCTGCCCCATATACCCTCCCCTCCCCCCTCAGATTGGGGCTCAGTTCCAATGGGGGCTCTTGGTCGCTTTGTTTGGGTTCATTAAGTCCTCCAAAATGACAAACTTTGGTAGAGCGGGCAGGTTTAGGAAAACTGCACTTTATCATTGTTATCATTGTTATTTCTACCGTTCCTATGGCGAGCTTTTGGCAGCAAAGCACTTGGGATGGTGAGATAAGGAATTCCCCCAGCATTTCCCTCCTCCCTTTGCACCCACCCCCTTCAAGGAGCCAGACGATCCTTGCGTACACGGAGGCTGAACCAATGTCATTCCCAGCTCAATTTAACCCCAACAGTACAGGCTATTTATTCCTTCAAGCCAATCCCAGCCTCCAAGCTTCGACCTTGGAGCTGCACATGGCCTGACCCATTGATGGCACACCGCAGTTGGCACAGCACTTGCTTATCAAAGCTAGGAGTGGAAGGAAGGAGACTCTCCTGGTGCTGTTGCAGTGATGCTCTGCCCACATCCCTCCCCTCGGGCTGTATTGCTGATGGCATTTCTGTGCACACAAACCAAGCCATTGCCACAGCCCAACCAAGCCTGGGCATTCAGCAGTGCACAGCCACTCACTGGAGCTCCATCACACGGCCACAGCTAGAACATCAGCAGCTGCAGGACACAGCCAATGTCACCTTGTGCTTAGCAAGGCTGGGACCCAGGCATTAGCACAGCATTTTGTCCCAACGTGCCACTGACATGAAACCCTGGAGCTCTTCTGGAAGGTCAGCACTGGAACTGTCTCATGGAGCTTATCTCCTTTTCCTAATGAACCATCACCCAGCACAGCTGGGGCTGAGCTGACATCATTCCCTGCTCATCACATCACAGACCTCTATTTTGGCTCTTTCAGGGTGATCTCTGAGCTTAATCCACCTCAGGTCCCACTACCTCCTCAGTCAAGCAACGCCCAAAAGCCAAAGGAAAGGAAGGCAATGAGAAAAAGCCAACAACACAAAAACAAACACACACAAAAGGACCAGGCAGCACCCAACTGTCACTCAATGACCACAGCATACCCAGTGCTCCACGGGTCACCCCATAGCCGACCCCACACCTGGCACTTCCCCCACCCCATTGAGCACCTCAATGATATCTGCAGCCCCTCAGTGCCACCTCTCACGCCCAAAACACAGCCAACCTCTCCAAAGCTGGCAGAAAGAGGAGATGCTGTCAAACAGCGGAGAAGAGATGACAAATAAAGCACTATAAATTTACTGGAAGGGCTTCAAAGCATCACTGAGGTTTGAATATTCACGGCATCTCAGGATTTGCATTGTAATGGGTCCTCTCAATAAGCGGCCCCGCGTCAATAAGGAAAAACAATGCTCCCATCTGCTGGGGTTCTGCAAAGCGCTGTGGGGCTGTGCCCCACAACCTGGGGAGCCCACACTGGGCCGAAACCCAGAGCCATGGAATACTGAGAGCCAGACAGAACCCGTGAGGATCGTGGGGCCCAAGTCCTGGCTGCACACCCACAACGCAAACCCTATAATCACAGAATGAGAGAACACCCCGAGTTGGAAAGGACCCATAAAGACACCGGGGGAAACTCCTGGCTCCCCGGAGGGCATCCCAAAATACAAACTCCAGGAATCACAGAACACCCCCAGTCGGAAGGGACCCACGAGGACACGGGGACCGACACCAGACCGCCGTCCCCGCGCTGCGCAGAGCAGTGGGGACGGAGCCCCGAGGACGCGGCTCGGTGCTGAATCACGGTGCCCGCACACCGGCACCCCCACGGCGGAGGTACGGAAGATGCTCAAGCACCGACGCATCCACCCCTAAAGCAACACGCACACCAAAAAAAACAACCCAACCAAAAACCCAGCCTCACCCCAGCCCCTGTCTCCGGCTGACCCTAAGGTCTCGCCCCCCAGCCCCGCGCTCACCCACCAGCTGCCGTCGCGACGGAGGGGATCTCACCGACGACAAACGGAGCGCTGTCACCAACCCAGCCCCCCGCGGCAGCCCACCCAGAATGACGGGAGCGGCCCCGACGGGCGAACCGAAGGAGCACGATTCCCATTCCCACCCCCACCTCCCCCCGGAGCCCCCCGTGCTCACCCGGCTCCGTGCCGGTGTCTGCGGGCGCGGCGGAACGGAACGGGGCTGTGCGGAACGGAGCGTGGCTACCGGAGGCGGTGCCCCGTTCAAATGCGGCCGCGTTTATTGGGCCGCGGAGCGGGGGCGGCCCCGGGGGGCGGGAGGACGGCGGCTCTTTGTGAGCCCGGGGGAGGGCCGGTCCCGAGCGGCTGCGGCGCCCCGGAGCCCCACGCGGGGTCCCCGCCGTGCACCGTGTGGGTGGCATCACCGTGGTGCCGTGTCCCGGCTTGGGGACCCCGTGGCCCAATTCTGTCCCGCGTCACCGTGAGGCCCTGCTGTCTTGCACCCCAGCACGTCACCCCACTGTGTCCAGAGTTGGCCTTCCCCTGCACATCCTTGTGCTGTGGGTCCTGCGGTGGTGACACAAAGCCCACGAGCACCCCCAGAACAATTAAACACCCGCAGCCCTCCTTGGAGCTGGAGCCCTCCTCGGCTGCCACCGAATACTGGGGCTGGGCTGTGGCCTGTGGGATCTCTGCCGGCTCATATGGGGCTGAGCTCACACAGCAACCCACTCTCCCACAGCTGTGGGCTCCTGCTTCGCTTCTTTCTGCAAAAACCCTCAAGGAACACTCCGAGCCCTCTTTTAAGACGAATCTGAAGCTGGACTCAACGTGCTTAGGAAATAAAAGCTTCAAACCCACAAAATCATGCCGCATGGCCAAGGGCCCCACTGACTTCAGTGGGGACAGAGCCTGGAGCTGCCCTGGTCGCCACGCAGTGTCACTGCCTCCTGTCCCTGCAGTCCCCAGCGCGTGCTGCCCGCTGGGGTCACGGCCCCACAGCCCTGGGTGAGGCTAAAGGGGACAGTGGCAGGGACAGGGGCTGTGAGGGACAGATGTTAGTGAGAGGGCTTTGTGCTGGGGGTGGGTGGGATTTTGGGGCCTGTTTTGTAACATTTGCCATTTTTCTCTGCAGCTTTCTTCTGCTCTGACACTTGCTGAGGGTTTTTCTTTCTTTCTTTTTTTCTCCTTTTCTTTCTCCCTCCCTTTCCCCATTTGCTGTTTCATCCCCGGTTCAAATCCTTTTTTTTTTGTTGGTTTTTTTTTTTTGTTGTTTTCTTTTTTCACTGTGCATTATACAGAGCTGGAACCATCTGCTGCTTTGTTTTGTTGGAGCCCTTGGCGAGTGCCAGGACCTTTATCCCCCACACCCCTCCCCACCGTGCTGTGCTAATCCACAGCACTGCCCCAAAATCACTGCTGCCACCAAACAAAGCCTCTGCACGGCTGCGTGCGCGTGGCTGGGTAGGCAGCATGTGTGGCATTCCCATGTCCCCACATCCCCGTGTCCCCAACATCCCTGTGTCCCCACATCTCTGTGTTACCATATCACCACGTCCCTACATCCCCAAGTCCCCACATTCCTACGTCCCTGTGTCCATACTACAGTCCCACACCCCTATGTTCCCACAGCCCCACATCCCCACTAGTGCCCACATCCCTGTGTGTCCCTGCATCCTCAAGTCCCCGTGTTCCCGTCCCCATGTTCTCATCACTGTGTCACTACGTCACCACGTTTCCACATCCCCGTGTCCCAAAACCCCCACGTTCTCAAGTCCCTTGTCACCCATCCCTACATCCTCACATCCCCATATCCCTATTTTCCCACATCCCCGTATCCCCACAGCCCCATGTCTACATATCCCATGTCCTCACGTCCCTGCCTCCCCATCTCCTCGCCCACCCCATAGGCTTGGCAGCGCTAGGGGTCACAAATCCCCCACTCCCTTTTAGGGCTTGCTGCCATCAGAAGCCATCCCAACGTGTTTCCCCTTTCCCATCCTTGCGCAGCCTCTATTTCTGAGCACCCAGCCGAGCTCTGTGAGCTCGCAGGAAGGAAACCACCGCTCGCCGACGCCATCCCATGTGACTCAGGCACAGAGAACGGCAATCCGGGGGAAGCCAGGCCTGCCGGGCAGGATCCGGCCCGGGCCTCGTGTGCGGCCCCACTGCTGGGCAGGAGACCCTAAACCCCCACCCAACGGCAGCAAAGCATGAGCGAGAGGGGCGAATAGCAGCGGGATAGCAGCCGAGGGGAGCCCTGCGGCCGGGGCGGAGACAGGTCGGGGACAGATGGAGCCCAAGCTTGGACACAGTTTGGCTTTCTTCTCGTACTGAAACAATGGCGACGGGCGTCCGCCTGCAGCTCGGTGCTGCCATCCTACGTCCGACTCGGCGCATTCCCGCGCAGCCCCGGCTCCGTGTCTCGGCTCTTACCTATTTTTTATTATTTTAACTGTTTTTAATTATTCTTACTTCTTGTCATTTTGGTTCGGTTGGCTTTTAGCGTTTTTATTTTATTTAGGACTTATCTCACACCTCCCCTCCCGCCCCCCGCAAAGGCTCCACCGCTCCCCAGGGACGTCCAGCGTGGGCGTGGCTCTACGGCAAGAGCCGCGCTGCGATTGGCGAGGCCTAGCTGAGGGGGCGTGTTTTCCCTCCTGGGGGGCGGACCATCGGGGAGTAGCGAGGTTGTGATTGGCAGGTTGCGCCGGGAGGGGCGTGGCTTAGCGGAGGAGGCGTGGCCCAGCAGCGGGGCAGCAGTCGGAAGGCGCGATGCGGCGGGTCGGCGTACCGCCGGCTCCGGAACGTGCGAGTGGCGATGGCAGGTGGCAAACGGCGGGCAGGAACGCGGCCCAGGCCCGGCCCCGGCGGTGAGTACCCGGCTCCGGTCCCCGGCTCCGGTCCCCGGCTCTGTCTCGGGTTTTTGCGTGGCCAGGCAGCGCCGCCGTGCCCCGTGCCGTAACACTACACCCCAGTGCCACGGGCGTGGGGCCACGTGCGCCCCTATGGCAGAGCCACCCCGCTGCGTGTCCCCGATCCCTGTGACCCTGTCTCCCCGGGTCCTCATAGCTTTGTGACCCTGACCTCCGCCATCACTTTTCTTTGGCCAAGCTCCGTGCCATGGCCGCGTCCTAGTGTCACGTTGCGCCCGACCCCGTGCTACGTCCTCAAGTCCTCTGTGCCACACCGCGTCCCCTTGTCATCCCTCCACACACCGTGTCCCGTCACCACGGCTGTGCCACCCCTCTGTGCGCTGCCCCCCGCCCCGGCCCTACCTGCCACACCTACGGGATGTTGTGCAAGCAGGGTGTGAGTGCTCGCCCCTGCACTTGGTGAGGGCGTGCAGCACCTGGTAATTAGCCCTAATGATGGCGAGGGCCGTTGGTGCAGCGCGCAGGGTTCTGCACCCTCCAGTGCCCGCAGGCCGCCTCGAGCTGCCCCTTGCAGCCCTTTCCTGCAGCGCTGCTTGAGGCTGCGGTGCTAAATCTGCCCAAGCACAACCCCACAGTGCCAGTGAAGCACTGAGCTCTGCTTGGATGCACACAGACACCTCTGCCCCAAATCCCTGCCTGTTGCCCCATGGCCCTGCACAGGGCTCGATGACACTGGGAAGCTGCATTGTTTGGCATTTGAAGCCCTCTTGGGTGCTTGTTTCAAAACTGCACCAGCTGTGGAGAGTGTGGATGCGTCCCCAGCGCTTTGGGGTGAGATGAGGCAGCTGTTGGAACATCAGCCCCATGCTGATGGCGTCCCTCATCTGCTCCTTGCGTTGTTTGTCCGCAGCGCTGGGGCTCCCCGAGCGCTTTCCCTGCTCCTTCCTTGTCCCCATCCCTGGGACGCTTCTGTCACCTCTGGGCGTTGTCACAGCGTTGGTGGCTCACTTGGCACGTGCCCTGTCCTTCCTGCCCACTCATGTCCCGTGGGAGGCTGCAGGGGACCTGCAGTGGTGGCCTTTGGTGACGCTGAATCACAGCTCTGAGGGCTCTGCTCCATCCCCAAAAGCCAAACTTTGGGGCAGCACAGCCATAAATCAGCAACGGAGAAAACAAACCCAGCATGAGGCCCTGGTCTTGGGAGGACAAAGCCAACACTGGGGCCTGGGGCAAACACTTGGGTCCAAAGGGGCCATGCTGAGGGTGCTGTGTCCCACAGGGGCTGGCTGAGCTGGTGCCCTCGGCTGCACACTGTCCTCCTGCAGCTGCTCCTCATCTACGTCTCCGTGCCCTTCCTCGTCCGCCTCTTCCCCGTCATCCTCAACAAATTTGTCTTCCTGAACTTCAGTGAGTTGCCTCAGCACCGAGGGAGCCACATGCAGAGCGCTGACGTTTTTGGGGGCTGCCCTTGTTTTTGGGGTGGAGGGGCTAAAACACAGGTGATATGCTTTCAGAGCTCACAGCAGCTCTCCCGTGTTTTGCAAGTGACCCTGTGTGTTGCCAGATGTTGCAACACATCTGAGTATATAATGTGTCCCTATGGCAAGAGGTGGCTGAGGGCCGTGTTCCCATGGGTTCCCATGGTCTTGGTGGGGAATTATATCAAAAAAAGAAAACAAGACCCAAAACAAACGCAACCCGACCAACTGAGTGATGCACCAAAGCAGCTGGCTTAGAGGGAGCACGGAGTCACGGAGTGGTTGAGGTTGGAAGGGACCACTTGGGGTCATCTCATCCAACCCTGGCTCATGCTGTGTCCCACAGTGGCGTTCCCATTCTTCGTGGACCTGCGGCAGCCGGAGCTGCTGCTGAACAACACCATCAGCCTCTACCTGCCCACTGAGCCAGGCGTCACCGTCGGCATCTGGTGAGCGAGGTGGCCGAGCTCCTTGTCCTCCCTTTGGTGGCTGTGGGTTGGGGATGAG
This sequence comes from Cyrtonyx montezumae, assembly GCF_038088225.1. Lineage (NCBI taxonomy): Eukaryota > Metazoa > Chordata > Aves > Galliformes > Odontophoridae > Cyrtonyx > Cyrtonyx montezumae. The sequence goes on from NW_027071826.1 coordinate 3,946,393, forward strand.
CCGTGTCTGTCCCTGCAGGCACATGGTGCCAGGCAGCAGTGGGACTGAGGCACGAGGTCGGGAGCAGCGCTGGTTTGAGGAGGCTCTGGCAGATGCTCACCCCATCATCATCTACCTGCACGGTAACGGGGGCACCAGGCAAGTACCCATTGCTGCCCGACCCAATGGGCACACGGTGACATTGTCCCAGGTGATAGCTGGGTGCTCCTCTTTTGCTCCCAGAGATGTAGAACTGGCCCTTGTTCAACGTGACCCCACAGCTGACCCCATCCTGGTAAAGGGGGAAGACAGCCTGAGCTTTATTCTTGCTTTATTCTCTCTTTCCCCACCAGGGCTGCAGGCCACCGGATCCAGTTCATGAAGGTAAGTGGGGTCCGGGACCTGTGCACGTGGGAGGGGACACGGGGACACCTTCACGAATGCTGTGCCATTTCCACCAGCTGATGGGTGCTGCTGGCTTCCACATCCTGGCTCTGGACTACAGAGGTACTGCCACCCCCACCCCTCATCCTGGGGTCTGTGCCCTCTGGGTGGTGACATGGGAACGTGTCCCCACAGGCTACGGGGACTCCAGTGGGTACCCCTCAGAGAGTGGCTTCACCACCGACGTCCTGGCACTGTATGACTGGGTCAAGGCACGCAGTGGGAACAGCTCCATCATCTTCTGGGGACACTCCATGGGGACTGGGTAGGTGTGGGGCTAGGTGGGGGTGTATGCTGTAGGGCTCCCCCCCCCCCTTATTTACCACCTCCTTTGTTGTAGGATCGCAACGAACGCGGCCAGAAAGCTGCAGGAGGAGCGAGGTAACACCACATTCTGGACACCAGACTATGGGGAGGGAGGCTGCATCACTCTCCTTGAGAATCAAGTGGGGACAAGTGTCTGTCCCCATCCTCCTGGGGATGGGGATGTCCCATCTGACACCTATCCCATGCTGCTCCCAGGGGTCCAGGTGGACGCTGTAGTGCTGGAGTCCCCTTACACCAACATCCGCGACGCGGCCGCCCACATCCCCATCACTAAGGTGAGCACCAGTCCCTCCACTATGGCACCACATCCCTCTGGCAGTGACTCAGTGCGTGCCCTGCTCTCTCCCGAGCAGCTTTATCGGCAGTTCCCAGGTTTTGAGTACCTCATCTTGGACTCCTTGGCTCTGGCCAACATGTTCTTCTGCAATGATGAGAAGTGAGTGCCCAGTGGGATGGGGTGAGGGCACGGGGACGGCAGGAGCTGGGCGGGGTGTTCCACACCGTGGTGTGCTCCCAGTTGTGTTTGCTTAGCTTAGTCATGCCTTAAAAGTGGCTTTTATTTGTATGAGGTCAGATAACAACATTGGTGTCGAGCTAAGCCCACCATCTGGTCACAGAACCATTCAGGTTCATAGGTTCATTAGGTTGGAAAGGACCTACAAGATCATCTAGTCCAACCATCCTCCTATCACCATCCCTACCCACTGAACTAAATCAAATCCCTTAGGAGAAGACCTTTGAGATCCCCAACCTCAGCCCATCCCCACTGTGCCCCCGACCATTTCCCTCAGTGCCACATCCCCACAGCTTCTGAACCCCTGGAGGGATGGTGACTCCACCTCCCTGCACTGCCTGTGCCACGCATCACCACTCGTTTTATTGGCTTTGAGCATGATGTACTTGAAAGCTACCCACATGGCACCGTGGTGATGGGGTCCTCTTGGCTTGGCCTTCATGGACACCTTTGCTAAAGCTGCATGGTCTGTGGGTGCTTTTCCAGTCAGAGCATCCCTGAAAGGCGTTTTGGGTTATTGTTATTATTATTATTACATTATCAGGTGCTCAGTCCTGGAGTGAGCACACTAAGCAGCAGCCCTGGACACAAAGGGTGGCCCCCAAAGACTGGGGGGGGGCTAGGGTCACGTTAGGGGTGTTAGTGGGGCAGGAGAGGCTCCTGCAGCCCCATGCTGACCCCCACCCACAGTGTGAAGGTGCTGGCCTGCCCCCTGCTCATCCTGCATGCAGAGGACGACACCGTGCTGCCCCCGCAGCTGGGACGCCAGGTGGGTCACCTGCCCTGGGGGCTAACGAGGAGGAAGGGGGATTGGGACCCCACTGGAGTCCTGTTCCACTGACCCTGCTCCTACCCCCCTGCAGGTCTTTGAGACCGCGCACAGTGCCTATAAGGACAAGAGCAAGGTGAAACTCATCACCTTCCCTGAGAAGCTGGGGCTGGGCCATGACCACATCTCATCCAACCCGGAGCTGCCCACCCTGGTGAAGTAAGTGTTGCTCTTCACAAACATGGGGCACAGGATAACCCTTGCCCGTGCTCCTTCCCAGCCCCACAGTGAATCATCCCATCCCACCCCATGGCATTCACCGGCACGTATTTACTGAGCCCCCATCGCTTCTCACTGCTCCGAGCTCATCAGCACCCCAGTGATGAGGGGATGGGGGGTGGTGACACAGGGACAGCCCCCTTGGGGTAAGAAATGAGCAGCTGGGGTGAGTGACACAGCGTGAGGTTTATTGCATCGTGTTGCAGAGACTTCTTGAACATGAAGTGATGCCAGCTGCTGCCTGCAGCGCCCATAAGCACTGCCCTTGCACCGCACCGGGATCCCACCGTGGCACTGACCCTACTACTGCTGTATATAATAAACACTGAGACCCGTGCTCGTCCTCCCACTGCTGCGGGGTGCTCGGGGGATGGAGATAGGGCTGCAGGGACAGAGGGATCAAGTGGGGACCGCAAGCAGGGCAAAGGTGCCCTGCAAACACCCCCTCCCCCACACATCCCCAGCACTTTCAGCAATTAGCTTTGCAGCGAGCGAGCCCGGTTCCTCATTCCTCCTCCACCAACCCCCACTCCATCTCCGCATGGCACTTCTAGTTTTAGCCCCTACCGCAAGCAGCGGGTCGCAACGGTTTCGCATTCAGCCCTATGCTCCTCCCCTGTCCTCTGCCTCGCTATGCCCGCGCTGCCGTGCCGTTGGGGGTCCTGTCCTCGGCCCCCTCCCGCGGCTCGTTGGGCGGTGGGATCTTCACGTCGGAGGGCTCCACGTGCCAGATGTCCCGCGCGTACTCCTTGATGGTGCGGTCGCTGGAGAACTTGCCTGCAGCGGCGATGTTCCTGATGACCATCTTGGTCCACGCCTTGGAGTTCTGAGAGAGGAAAGAGGGGATGGAGGGAGGGCTATTGCTATCTCTGTGGATGCCCACCTGCACTGTGCAGTGCTGTTTTGGGGAATCCCACAGCAGACAGCCTCCCTGTCCCCTCCTGTGCTCACCAGGTACAGCTCGCTGACTTTCTCCTGGCACTTGACATAAGCCTCGTAATCTGCGAAGACTTTAAACCTGAGGCAGAGAATTGAGGAGTTAAGGAGAGCAGAGTGGGAGCAGGGCTGGCAGGGAGGAACAGGGCGCTCATATGGGTTCCCCAGCCCCTACTGAATCACAGCCCGCTAGAAAAGCCCTTCAGAAACCTGAAAGCATCCATCCTCTGGCAAGGGCTGTGCATTCCAGTTTCAGTGTGGGTTTAACATAGCCCACCTGAAGGGCCATGGACAGAGAGCCTTTTGTACCAGGGGTACACAGATTGCTTTTCCCTGCGCACAGCAGCTGGCTCAGGAAATGGGTTATTATCAGGCAGTGGGTGTGGGACTGCTCTGTGTGGGCATATGGTCTCCTTTAGGACAAGAGTTAATGGCCTCAAGTTGCACCAGGGGGAGGTTCAGGTTGGATATTAAGAACAATTTCTTCTCTGAAAGAGCAGTTGAGCTCTGGCACAGCTGCCCAGGAGTGGTGGGGTCACCATCCCTGGGGGTGTTCCAGAGCTGAGGACATGTGGCACTGAGGGATGTGGGCAGTGGGCGTGGGGCTTGGGGATCTCAGAGGTCTTCTCCAACCCGAATGATTCTGATGTGGAGCTGGAGCCCAGGGATGGGTGGCATCCCAGCCATGAACCTCACCGGTCATGATGGAAGAGCATGTTGACCACGTCCCTGAAGAGGTCTGGCTCATTCAAGGAGAAGAAGCCGTTCTGGATTTGGTCAACAGCTTGCTTCAGCTCGGGGAGCCGGTCGTAGTACTGCTGGGCGTTGTAGCTGGGGGGCAAAGATCATGAGCCCGTGCTGATCCTGCTGCCCACCACGTGCCCACCACATCCCCATCCCTACCCATTCTTGTCCAGCTCTGCCACGTCCTCCACCCTCATGCCGAAGATGAAGAGGTTTTCCTCTCCGGCCTCCTCAGCCATCTCCACGTTGGCTCCATCCATGGTGCCAATGGTCAGGGCCCCATTCAGCATGAACTTCATGTTCCCTGTGCCCGACGCCTCGGTGCCTGCCGTGGAGATCTGCTCCGACAGGTCGGTGGCGGGGATCACTGCCAACAGAGCACATGGCAAGGGGCTCTCCAAGGTCATGCTGAAGGACATGGGCCAACAAGCAGTCACAGGGCTGCTGTTCCCCTACAAAGCCTACCCTTCTCTGCCAGAGAGACCCTGTAGTTCTCCAGGAAGATGACCTTCAGCTTGCTCCCCACCATGGGGTCGTTGTTGACCACCTGGGCCACGGCGTTGATGAGCTTGATGATCATCTTGGCCATGTGATACCCTGGGGCAGCCTAGAGACAGAGCCATGGTGAGCTCAGAGTGCCAGGACCTCCCTTATAGGGCATCCCAAGGGCTTCCCCCAAACACACATTACCTTGCCCCCAATGATCACCGTCCTAGGGACGAAGAGCTTCGCAGGGTCCCTCTTGATGCCTGGAGGGGAGGGCAGCACTGATGTCAGCTGTGTGCCAGCTCCCACCCCTCCCCTGCCCGTCCCCACGGGGCCTTACGGTTGTACATGGTGATGATGTGCAGGCAGTTCATCAGCTGCCGCTTGTATTCGTGGATCCTCTTCACGTGCACGTCAAACATGGAGGAGGGGTTGATCTTCACCTCATACTCCTTCTCCAGGTACAGTGCAAACTTCAGCTTGTTCTCCTGGCCGAGGACAGGACGAGCATCAGCCTCTTGCCCCCCAAATCCATGCCCAAAAGAGCCGTGCTCCCCTTTATCAGTGCTGCTCACCTGCTTCACTTTGGCGACCTCCCTGATGAACAGGTCATCATCCACAAAGTCGTGCAGCTTCGCCAGCTGGCCCAGGTCCTTCACATAGTCCTCCCCTATTTTCTGCAAGAGGAGCAGAGCCGTGTGCTGATTGCAGAGCAGCAACGGTGTGCGGCCACGCGGGCCTTCAGAGAATAGGTTGGATTGGAAGGCACCTCCAAGCAAGGGCACGCTGCTGGCTCACACCCAGCTCAGGGCTGGAACTCTGTGATCCTTGAGGTCCCTTCCAACCCAAGCCATTCTGTGTCTGTATGATGACCCCCAGGGCTGGGAGCTGTGTGAGGAGAAGCCCGTACCTCTGCGATGAGCTCAGCCAGCCCTGGGTTGCAGAGCAGCAGCCAGCGCCGCGGGGTGATGCCGTTGGTCTTGTTCTGAAATTTGTCTGGCTCCAGCTCTGCAAAATCCCTGAAGCTGCAAGGGCAAGGAGGGGATGGGGGGCAGCATCAGCTCTGTGCCTTTGGGGGGATCCCCCACTGCATCCCGCCTGCCCTTACACTTCAGACTTGATGATCTCGGAGTGGATCTTGGCCACTCCGTTGACAGCGTGGGAGCCAACGATGCAGAGGTGAGCCATGTTGATCCTCTTGGTGCCTCCCTCCTCTATCAGGGACATCCTCCGCAGCCGCTCCACATCGTTGGGGAAGAGGGACGCGATGTGCTGTGAGGGGCGGCCGGGAGGGGGTGAGCACCCAACCCAAAGGACCACCACCCAAGGAGGGGACCACAGCAATTCCTGCTCCAGCAGGGACACTCAGAGCTGGTGCTCAGCCCTATGAAGGTCTCCAAGGAGACCCCACAACCTCTCTGGGCAACCCCTCTGCCAGCAGGAAGGGCTTCGCATTGCTTCACCCAGTTCCTAGGCACCAGCCTCCCCAAAGAGCTGCAGAACCACCCAGCCACCAACCAGATAGTGCAGGTCGTGCACCATCCCCATAGAGCGATTCACACCAGCCCCACCACCCAGAGCCCCCAGCCCACTCACATCCAGGTGCTTCTGGTTGATCTCATAGATGATCTGCAGGTGTCTGGGGAGCAGCTTCTCCACCAGGTCCACTGGCCAGCGCTCCAGGGCTTCGGGCAGCACAGTGTGGTTTGTGTAGGCAAACGTCCTCTTGGTGATGTCCCAGGCCTGCAGGCAGGAGAGCAACATAGGGGCAGCCCTGGGGCACCCGGCAGAGTGTGAACACCTGTGTGTAGTCCTAGGCCCAGAACCATGGCCCCAGCACAGTTCGGGTGTGCAGCACAGGCTCATTCCTCCCCAGTGCCCACTGGTGATCTTCCAACAGTGGGAATGTTCCTGAGCTGCAAGTGTAAACCCCCCCCCCCCCACTCCCACGTGCTGCTTAATTACAAGCATAGGTTGAAAAAGATGAGGTTGGAAAAGCCCTCCAAGATCCCCCAGCCCATCCCCACCGTGCCCACCAACCACATCCCTTGGTGCCCCATCTCCGTGGTCCTTGGACACCTCCAGGGACATGCCCATTGCCCCCTGGGAAGCTGTGCTAGAGCAGCACTGCTCTTATAGAGAAGAAATTTTTCCCCACTCCCCAAACTGACCCTCCCCAGCACAACTTAGGGACACACTCTGATCCCACCATCCTATTAACGAGCACACGGTCCCTACACAAAGGGAAGGGGAGCAGCACCCGTTGCCCAGACATGGAGAGCTGAGCCACATCCCCCAACCTTGCTCCAGGGCATTTTCTCAATGTCCACAAAAATCCTCATCAGCTCAGGGATGGCCATGGCAGGGTGTGTGTCATTCAGCTGGATGGCAACCTGTGGGGACACGGGCACCCATCACCCACACCAGCCCGGTGGTTAAGTTCACCAAACTGCACCAGAGTGTGGGTATACAGGAACTGCTGAATCACAGCCTGAACCACTGATGGATCACCTGAGGTGAGCACTGAATCAGCCATGGGAACACAGCTGAAGGCAATGCACCTGTGTGATCAGAAGGAGCGGAGTCTGGCTCCACCTCTCCCAGACCCCATGTAAGGGCTGACCACCACTGGGAAAGGATCTCTTTCTGGAGATTGCTCCTTTGAGGTTTCTTACTGTGAACCTAGGACATGGCTGAGCCCTTTCCTTTATTTTGATAATCTCTTTCCATCACGATAACCTTAGCATACAGCAGGGAGGTGGAGTGCTGGGCTGGAGGCACACAGCAGAGCAACCCCACTCCGTACCTGGTCTGGGAAGGAGTCAAACACGGTGCGGACATTTTCTGTGCTCCCAAATTTGGATGCTTTGAAGCGGCGGATGATGTCCTGGAGGGTGGCGGCCACAACAAAGTACTCCTGCTTCAGGCGCAGCTCCTTCCCCTCGAAGAACTGCCAGTGAGAGGAGTGGGATGGGCACCAGGCACACATGGGAAGGGCTCACATGGCATCGCATCACACCCCTGCGCCTCTCATCATGCACAGTGATGACACCTGACTTACGTTGTCGTTGGGATAGAGGACGCGGGAGATGTTCTCAGCCAGGTTCCTGTCCAGCACGGCCTGGATGTAGTCCCCAACGTTGACTGTGGAGATGCAGGGGGGTAGGCTCAGATTGACCTCGCTGTATCCCATCATACCTAGACCCTGCTGGCCCTCACTTACAGTCCCGCAGGTTGAAGTCATTGGGAGCCCGAGCCGACCACAGGCGCATGGTGTTGACGGTGTTGTTCATGTACCCGGGCACAGGAGTATCGTAGGGCAGTGCCAGCACCACCTGGAGCATGGGCAAGGCTGAGTAGACTGCAGGCACCACGTCCCTGTGCCCTGCTGGAACCCTCCCAACCACCTCCACAGGAGGGAGCTCAGGGCTGCATCCACCCTTGCAGTGATGACAGGGATGGGGATATGCTTTGACCACAAAGTTTCCCCAAGGTCCGTGCTGCCCGTGCCCCCATACCTGAGTGTCCACCCATTTGGTGCCGTTGTCAGTGTGTTCCACATGGCCATAGAAGTGCACGGGCAGCATGTACTCGGGCCGGGCCTTCTCCCAGGGGTTGCCGTGCCGCAGCCAGTCGTCAGCCTCCTCCACCTGCGTGGGGGAGTCACGGACTCACAGCACTCCCAGCACCAGCCCTGCCGTGGGCTGGCTGCCCCCCACCAGCTCAGGCTGCCCAGGGCCCCGTGCATGGCCTGGGGCTCCCACTGTACCTGCCACCCGTTGCGGATCTTCTGGTTGAAGATGCCATACTCGTAGTGGATGCCATAGCCATAGGCTGCCAACCCCAGCGTCGCCATCGAGTCGAGGAAGCAGGCTGCCAGGGACAGGAAGGAGCAAGAAGCCCCAGGTCACACATCCTGCACACAGGCCTTGCCCCCACCCTGGGAACAACACCTTCTGGGGGTCTGCTCACCTGCGAGCCGGCCAAGCCCACCGTTACCGAGCCCAGCATCCTCCTCAATCTCCTCCAGCTCTTCTATGTCCAACCCGAGCTGGGGACAAGGAGGAGGCAATGGGACCAAGTGCTATTCCCACTGCTGGGACATGGGAACATGACTTGGGGGGGGGGGTAGGGTCCATCCCCAGTGCTTTGGGCCACTACATGGGAAAACCACATCCTTTCCCTTGTTGTGAACAAGCTTACAGGTGGCACCACCCTACAACATGGACACAACACCCCTACAAACACATCTCCAGCTTTCAGCCTGCAGTGCTGTTGAGGAAGAGGTTTTGCTTATGCAAAGCTCCCGGGGCAGCTCAGCAGGAACTCAGCAGAGCCACCAGCTCCCACTTCTCCAAAAAAACAACAAACCTACCAACCAACCAATGGGTTTGCCAGCTCCTCCCCAGCCCAGAGCCCCCCGCAGGTCCTGCAGCACCAGCCCCTCGTTGCATTGCACTGAGCTGCCCAAAGCACCCCTATACACATTCAAACCAAAGCATGTGAAGCCAAATGTTTTATTTTAACAGCTTCAGAAAAAGCCCTACGAATAAATGGCTCTCCCTTTGAATGTCATTCGTTCAAAAGCTGCTCCTGCTGTTGTGCAACTGCTCCCACTGAGTGGTGACTGCCACGCACGGGGGTGGGAGGAGAGGAAAAACCAACCAACCAATCCCTCCATCAGCCCAAGCATCACCCAAGGGTCACGGCTGTGCCACAAGGCCCAGAGCACAGTGCTCACCTGGTACACGGCCTCGTCACAGGCGTTCTGCAGCCCCAGGTTGATCATGGTGTTCTGCAGCGTCCGCCCCATGTAGAACTCCAGGGAGAGGTAATAGATCCTCTGCAGGAGGGATGCAGTCCCGCTCAGCACTCAGCCAACCCCACTGCTGCTCCCAGAGCACAGCTCCAAGGGGGAATCCCCACCTCTCAGCACACTTTGCAGTGGGGATTTTAGGGGTCTGGGTGGGGAAGGGGGGGGATCCATAGCCCTCACCCCATTTTGGCCCCTGGGACATTTTCAAGGAGGGCACAGAAGGTTTGTTTGGCTGGGAGGGTCACCTCGGTACAAAGTTTAAAATCAAAGAGGACACATTTCCTAATATCGCTTGACACTGCAAAGTGGCAAAGCAGAACCAAGGGATTCCCACTTCCCTGGGCAATGCCATCCTACAGTGTCAGCAGAGATGGGTTTAGGGAGGATTGGGGCTGCAGAAGCACTGCCTGCACACTCTGCCCAAAGGGATCAGTGCTGGGCAGGTGGCACCTGGGGGAAAAGGGGGGGGGTCTGCATTTGGAGACCCACAGCAGTGGGGTTCCAGCTCCCAGTAATAAATAAATTGGGATAAATTGGAGCCGACAGCACCGTGCAGGTGGCGGGAGGGGATTAGAGCTTAATCCCCAGCGCAGCCCGGTGCAAACCGCCGGCACCGCTCCCCCTTAGGCCCCAGGTGCTGCAGAACGAGCTCTGCCCGCTGTCTCCTTTCAGCCCCATTTGCTCTGCAAACCCAATCCGCCCTACACCGGAGCGCAGCGTTCCCCGGGGCGCACCCACGCCCGGGCCGGGACAACACCGCCGCCGCTCCCACGCGGGTCAACGCCACTCCCACAGAGGACAACATCGCCATTCCTAAAAGAGACAACGCCGTTCCCATAGGGGACGGCACTGCCGTTCCCATGCTCGGCCTCCAGACCGCTCTGTTTGCTTTGCAAAGCAAAGGGCAGCGGCCTCGCCCGGTAAAGTCCACTCGGGACACTTTGCAAAGTTGAACAGCATCGCCCAGAGCTCTCCGTGCACCTCCCCTCCCCCCCCATCTCCCCAGGGAACCCACCTTGGGGTCCCTCTCGTAGTAATACTGCTGCGTGCGGATCCAGCGTCCCACCAGGTGGTCCCGCACGGTGTGGGCCAACGCGAAGTAGTAATCGCGTGGGGTGGCCACGTTGCGGTCCTTGACCAGCGTGAAGTGCAGGTGCCGGTTGAAGCCCCGCTTCAGCTCGGCCACGTTCTCGGCTCCCACGATGCCGCGGATGCTGATCTGCTTCCGCCGCTCCTGATCCGACAGCGGCCGCGACATCGCCGCGGGGAAAGCGGAGCGGAGCGGGGACGGCCGCGGGGTTCCGCCTCGGAGCGCGGTGGCACCGCCCGGGGGCTGAGCTCTGCCCGGGCCGCCCCCGGAGGGAGGGGAGCCGGGAGCCCTGCCCCTCCCGCTCTCCCCTCCCCTTAGCCTCCGCTTTGTGCACCCAATGCCCTTCACCCCCCTCTCCTCTGCCTCCCATTCACCTGGGACTCCCCACCCTACAACCCGATCTCCCTCACCCCCTCCCCGTCCGTGTTGGCTGTGCGTCCTTTGCGGCTCTCCTCTTCCCCCACCCTACGAAATGCCACCGGTGGCCGCGGTGACCTCTTTCCCAGCCATAGTGATACCACGGTACCATGAAAACCCCACTGATGCTGAAGGGGCTGCGGCGGCGCAGAGACGCTCGGGGAAGCTCAGCTTTTCTCTGATAAAAGTCCTTTATTAGAACAGCAACCGTGACACTTGTCTGTAGCAGAGCAGCTGCAGGCAGCTATCATCGCGGGGCAGTGGGGACGACACCGTACGACCATGAGGAGTCTAATAAGCACCATGAACATCCTAAAGAAGGGGGGAGAACGGCTGAGGGAGGCACCCCATGACCCGGCCACGGGGCCCATCGGGCAGTAAGTGAAGAGCTGCTCGGTGTTGTCCCGCAACGCAGCTCTCCTGCAGCGGAGGAACTCGTCGGTGTAATGAACAAGATAGCACCCAGTCAATAAATTAGGTGAATGTCGTACTAGAGCAACAAGGGGAAGGAAAGGGCTAAGAGGGCGGTGGGGAGGGGGGGTGACCTATGTACAGTCGTTCTGCCGGACCGGGCGGGCGACGAGCCACAGCTTTCTGATGGCACGGGAGCACCACCGCTGGGACGGGGACGGCGAAGGACCGCAAAGCAAAGCGTGGGGACGAGCGCATGCATGGCCCTCGGGTGGGAGCGTGTGCGGGCACGGGTTCCTGAGGGCGGGTCAGCTCTCCGTGCTGCCCGTCCCCGGGCTCCCCGTCAGAACCTCGCTGCTGAGCGAGTCTCCCTGCTAAGGGAAGGATGCTATCGGGCAGTATTTAAGGCTAGGATACAGCAACTCTACAAAAATAAAGAGGAGCTGCACGGCCTGTGGCTGTGACGCCGCTTTGTGGGGAGCTCGGTGCTGGATCTGCCCCAACTCCTGCCCCTGCTGGGCCTGGTTTTGCTCACCGCTCTGCGTGAGCCTGGGGCTGACCCTGGCAACAATGCAGCCCTGCTCCAGCAGCCGGCTGTGCTGTAAGCCCAGCCATGCAGTGTCACCCCTGGGTGCTGCTAGGGGGGGGACCGGCAGCAATCCAGGGCTGACCCCGGCACGTGGCAGAGGTGCTCTGCAAGAAAGGCCACGGGGAAAGAAATATCCTGCAAAGGAATGGGGCTGGAGGGGGCGAAAGCTTTCCTGGGGGGCACAGCCCGGCCACGCAGCTCTGCCAGCTGCAACGGGAAGGGAAGCTCTCATCACAACCCCAAGCCCCAACTCAAATGGGTAAAACCGAACCTAAAAGCAGACACAGGAACATCTCGGGCTACCTAGGTACTTCATCAGCCAAAAAGAGCTAAACAGCGAAGCGTACACACACAGGACAGCGCTGGTGGGTGGAGAACGAAGACTGCCAAAGCTGGCTTCCTCCTTTTCCCTTCTGGCCGCCCCCGTTGCCGGTGCCGCCTCGTGGCACAGCACAGCATCCTCACTGCATGGCCGAGCGCGAGGCGTAGAACTCGGGGACAGGCAGCCCCGTGTGCAGCGTCACCTGCAAGGAGGTAAGGAGAGGGTGAAGGATGCTGGGGGTGATGAACACACACACACACGCACGCAGGCACGCACACGCCCCGAGCTGCTGTGCAGGGTAAGTCAGCTCCGTCCCCAAACGCTTTGATTTGGGAGGAAAGCACAGTTCCTTCTTTTATTGAACAGTTCAGAGGCATTTTGCCCTTCAGATGTGGATTTATAGAAAACTTTGTCTACGATGCAATGATTTCCATCCTGATTAGAGTCACTGTAATTACTCATGCACCTTTGAAAGAGGATAATGAAGGGCTTGGATTTATTAGCAGCCTTTTATCAGCATCCCCTGGGATGTCCTTAATGCTGGGGGATTTCAAGCTCTGCCTTGCACACCGAGCTGCCAGAAACCAGAAGGTCTCTAGAAATGTGCCTGTCTCTTAGGACAATGTGAAGAAGCGTGGCAGGAATTAAACCTATCGTGGAAAAGGACGTTTGTACCACACCAATAAGCATCTCTTAAAGCAGTGCAGACAGAAGGGCTTGTGCAGTGCTGGAGGAGCAAGCAGTGACCAAGGGGATGTGCCACGGCCACGCTGGGAGAACGTGGAGACTCATTGGGGTCAACGAGAGCAGGATGAGAACAGTGAGAAGGGGAAATGAAAGATGAAAATACCAGAGAGGCCCAGGAAGCCACCACTTGGTGATGTTCAGGATAGCAGAGAGCTTGGAAGAGAGGGAGAGAAGAGGGGTTTGAAACTCCTCAAAGGAAAAGAGGCTTTCAGAGATACCCTTCTCCCCAGTAATGCTCCTGTTTAGGACCCTGCAAGGTGAAGGAGCTGGTGAGGCTCCTACAGGGAACCATCACAAAATGGAGCTGTCAAATCCCACCAGTCAGGGGAGCCCCAGTGCCTCGGCAGCCCTGATGGAAAGCCTGGAGCACGGAGCTGGAGGATCAGCTGCTGCACAAAGGCCAGTGCTGATCTTAAAGAGACTGGCAGGAAGATTTGTGTGCAGTAGCTTTTTGCACAAGAGCCCCCTCTGCTCCACAAAGTCCCCGTGCTGCCAAGCATTGTCACACTCTGCAGCGACAGCTAAGAAGAGGAAGAGTCTTCCCATGAGCTCAGACACGGGGTTTGCTGCTGAGGTCAAGTCTCTGCTCCCAGAGTATGGTCTGAACACGTACCTGCACGTTCCTGTTGAGGCTGACTGCTGGGAAGAACAGGCCCTCCAAGTTCTCAAAGGCGACAGGCCCCTGCTGGTCCTCGTTGATGGAGAAGGTCAAGGTCCTCCTGGTCAAATCCAGCAGCACTCCCACTGTGGCACCTTTCGTTATCCCACCCTCGGTCCTGCAGGAGCAAAGAGAAAGTCACAGCATCTCGGTGGCATCACGTCCCTCGTGCTCCTGGCACAAGGATAAACGAATCACAGAATGGTTGGGCTGGAAGGAGTCTTAAAACCCACACAGTTCCAAACTCCTGCCACAGAATCACAGCACGGTTGGGTTGGAAGAGACCCTAAAGCCCATCCAGTTCCAACCACAGGCTCAGGCTGCCCAGGGCCAGTACTTTGTGTGTTAATAGAAGAGCCAGCGTAGGGAAGAAATAGCTGTAGCAGCAAGCCAGTGCAGCAGGGGCCGTATTTTGCTTTGAGCAAGGGCACATCCTCCAACAAAAGTGACAAGGAGCCAGCTCCCAAGCCACGGCCTTACCGTGGAGCCGTGCCTAGGTGCAGAGTGCATACCTGTTGGTGTGCGAGTTGTTGTGCATGAACCAGCTGCGGTTGTTGTCCACGTACATGGCCCAGGCCTTGTCGTCCTTGCCCAGCATGGCGTCCTTCAGGACGTCGATGCGTGCCACGCCGAAGGCCGGGTCCGGGTGGTTATCGTAACGGTCGATGGACAGCTCCCAGTAGTGCAGCCCTTTGGAAAAGCCCGTTTTCCCCAGCACAACCCTGTCATCATAGCTGTTGCAGGTGACAGTCAGGTTGTCGTTAGAGAAGATGATGTCGGCGTGTGCGGAGGCAGGGTCGAAAGAAAACCAAGCTACTGGAATAAATGAAGAGCGAAGGGTTAGGCCAACGGGAACACCACCCTCCATGACCAGAGCACGGGGACCGGACATGCACGCTCCATGCAGGGCCAAGAGCGAGCGAAGGCACAGCCAGCAAACGCTGGGTAATGTGGGCTGGGCTGGGGCTTTATGGCTGGGACCCAATGAGCTGAGCTCTGTTCTGCTGCTCCCTGGGTCCCTGCCTGTCCCAGCTCAGCCTGGAACCCACAGGATTGTCACTGTCTCCTGAAGCCTGGCCCTGGCAGGAGGAGACGTGTGCTCCTGGGCAGCTTCTGGCTAACACAAGGCTCCACGCTCACTCTTCTGGCTACGGGCTGTGTGGGGTCAGGCTTGAGGTGGGAAGGCTAATCTGAGGTTGGGCAGGTAAACTGCATGTGTGCCTTGGAAAGCTGGCAGCTCTGGCAACCGAAAGCACATATAAAGGTCTGTGTTTATGGGAACGCTGCTCCATATCCCTACAGAGCAACCAGCCATGCAGAGACAAGAGTTAGCCCATGGCAATGCTGGGAGATGCCCCCAGACCTCCACACCTGGTTATAAGCACAGACTCGGTCACTGGCAGTCTGACACACGGCGGTGGTTGCACAAACCACCACCCTGCTTTCACAGGTGGTTTTCTCCAGCGGTCACTGAACATCCACCAACACTCTCCCACCCAAAGGAGGAAACACAGATTTAAAGATGGACGCCCTGGGGAGATGTATCCCACTGCTCACTGGATGGTTTCAGAGGACAGCTCGCATGCACGCGGGTGCCCCAGGGCCACAACCCGACAGAAGCGAATCCGTACCTGCCACCATTTTTTTTATGTCAACTGTGGTCATCCCCAAGGAGAGGCATGCAGGAAAGAAAACAGCACGTAAAGTTGGCATTCGGTCAAAGAAGGAACCAGAAACAATTTCTGCCTGCCTGCTTCTCTGGCTTTCAGCACTGTGAGTGCACTGAAATGCAGGGAGGGAATGTGGGGTGCGGGATGGAGGGCATGGAGAGTGCTCCAGGGGACTCCTTCCTCATCCCATCCCATCCCATCAGGATGGGCATTTCAGAGGACTGCTTACTTCATCCCATCAGGATGGGCCCTCCAGGGGACTCCTTCCCCCATCCCATTAGAATGGGACCTCTGGGTGACTTCCTCCTCCATCCCATCCAGTCCCATTAGGATGGGCACTGCAGGGGACTCCTTCCCCCATCCCATCTGGATGGCTTTGCAGGCTGTGAGTGCCATTTCTCCTGGAGAAGGCGGTGGGAGCCTGATGGACATGTCTACCCCAGCACCGCAATTAGCTGCAGGAGGGCTAATTATCTATTTGGGATCTGGCACAAGCTCAAGTATCCTGAATGAATGGAAATGCTTTGAGCAGAAGGCTGGGATTTGAATTAGAGGGCCATGTGCACAGCACTGACTTCAGGTTTCTCTTCATAAGGGGAAAACTTAAAATGCCTTCACAGCATATGGCCGTGACCTTCACATTTGCCTACTGCTGTCTGGGAACGCCCTGCAAGGAGGGTGTGCGTGAGAAATGCTGCTCACCCACCCAGGAAAAGTTAACTATCAGACAGAAAGGATGACCAACATGGAGTAGGTGCCGGTTAATTGTAAGAAAGATACTTGCCTAATTGAGAGTAAGGCGTTCCTTGTGTCTCAAAATTGCATCCTACAAAGAGATACTGCATTTCACACATCACAGCTAAGAAAGAACAACTGGTCTCCTGAAAAGCACTCCTGAGGAGTTAACCCCTAAGGAAGCAGCCACGGGAGGAGTGATTCATTGAAAGCCAGAGAGCACGGAGCGGGCTCCCAGTGCAGCCTGGGGGCATGGGTGACAATGGGGATCTGTGGGGCGGATCTTGGCCTCAGAGAGCTGCAGCCTTCCTCCTGCACAGACTGCACAAGCATCCCCCAGCACCGCCGTGCAGCCAGGCCAGACCCATACGGCTGCCCCCACCTGCAGGGGCTATGATTCTGAGGTCTCTGCGCATGGCTGCAATGCAATTCTGCAGTGCAGAGCAGTGGGGACACGCCGTGTGCTCACGGCCCCGCACCGCCCCATCTGTGCAACACGGGCTCCACGCACGATGCTCACGCCCACTGTGGGAGGTGCCAGGACAGCGGACACAAAGTCAGAAACGTCCGTGACGAGACAGAGCAGAAGCCATCAGCGCACAGCAGGGATGATGAGAAGGAACATAAAAAGCACAAAGAAAATCAAAAGTCGCAAGGCCCCCGCTTATCCCGGCAACGGTCATGCTGCAGCATTCCTCATTCCAGGTGATGAGATGGAAATAAAACGATCGGGGACCCCCATTCTTCCCGGGCTTACACCAGAGGGAAGTGAGAACTGCTCCGCTTGGAGCGGTGTAAACCCAGAGCAGTGGGAGGATCGGGGCCCAGGATCCATTAGTGACAGAGGATGTGCAAAGACTGGTTAGAAAACAGCTCTGAGATGCACTGCGCCTGCGCTCCTTCAGGGCCTCAGGGACCATCCTGCTCCAGCCCACCTCCATAGAGGTTCCTCCCGGGGGGGGGGGGGGGGGGTCTGCTCTGCCCATGTCTCAGCATAGGATGGATGCCAACTCTGAGAGCAGCACTCCCAGCATCGCCCCACGCCTCACACTGACTGTGCTGCTACGGACAGACGGACACACTGCCAGAGCTGCACCACCAGAACGCTCTACACACGTCGGGAGCTCGGGAGCGGAGCGTGGACAAACAGAACAGCTTCCCCCTGCCATCCGCATGTCATGGGAAAAACAAACAACGGAACAAAACAAACAACGACTTTGGAGATGGCCGGAAGCACAGACCAAGAGAAATGCCAGAGGCACTGGGCTCACCGGCTGAATTCAGGGACTGTAAGGAAGAATGCAAGCTCAGCTGGTGGGCCGAAGATCTTAGCTCAAAGTAGGATCTCCCCGGGAAGCTGGGTTGTAGATTAAGGGTGGAGGAGAAAGGACTCATTCTACGAAGCTGCAATCTTTCCAAAGGCACTGGAAAAGGGAGGGTCTGCTCTTCCGACTGCGTTTCTAAACGTGAGATCAATGCAAACCGGAGATCAGACATCAGCACTGCGGGACCCCGACCTCGGCTGCAGTGAGTGCACGTGGGCACGGTGTGTGGGGCAAGACACGTAACCAGCAGCTTTGGAAATGCCCCCGTGTCATCAAGGCACTCGGCACATTGCTTTTCCTCGCAATGAACCCTGCAGCTCTTCACCATCATGCACCTGAAGAAGCTGAGCGGTTACCTGACGTGCTTGCTGCTGTTTTTTAGTGTCTCATACCTTTTTGTGCACCATATTGGCTACATGCGTTGCTTGGCCGCTAAGTTTGGGATGCTGCAGAGGCATTTTGCAGGGCAGGGCCGAGCTCTATTGCCCTAAGTGCCACCAAGCACCCACCTCACTCAAAGGCTGTTCGGGATGGTGTGACCTCAGTATCTCTTTGCACCTGTCAAAACACATCTGAGCCTTACAGTGAGAATGGAACAGCAGAACGTCAATCAGAGGGGACCTCTCATCTCACTGCATTCCATTCCCCCTACCACCAACAGTCCTGCCACCTCCTCCCTGCTGCCTTGGCCAGGGCTGCTCTACTGTGAAGATTTGAATCCTCCATCCTCCACACACTGCAATCCCAGACACTGTCTCCCCAGCCTTCCCACCTCCCTGTGAGTTCAAACAGGCAAAAGGAAGCGTTCCTTTGCATGGCAGATGCTGACTCCTGGGACCTGCTGCTGTGTGAGGTTACGGAAGCAAAGAGCATCAGTGGGTCCAGCAACGGGTGAGGTAAACCACAGCAAAATGTGTCAGTACATGGAGCTCACATTGAAGTCAGGATGTGCCCTCTGATGTCTACCAAGAGCAAGGGGCAGGGGCTGCTGCAGGCAGCCAGGCCCACGGCTCTCCTAACCAGCACCTGATGCTCCTGCAGCTCCTTGTAGTGTCCTCCTTGTGCTGTTCAGCCCTTTCCCAATGAGGCTGGCTCAAAACTTGCTGTTGGAGGTCACTCCGTGGCAGGGATAGATGCTATGTCAGGTAGGGAAGGTGTTATGCTGTGCTCCACCTGAGGGACTGCTGCAATCTTTGGACTTGTGGAGGAGGATTGGGTTTCTTCCAGGCACCCCTGGTTGGAGGGGACCTTAAAGACCATCTGTTATGGGCTGGGTGACCTCCAGCTCAGGCCGCCCAGGGCCCCATCCATGGCCTCGGGCACCTCCAGGGATGGGGCACCCACAGTTCTGGGTGCTCTGAGGAAAGAATTTCCTCCTGAAAAGAATTTCTTTTCTGAAAGAGTGGTCAGGCACTGGAATGGCCTGCCTAGGGAGGTGGTTGAGGCACCATCCCTAGCGCTGTTCAAGAAGCGTTTAGATGAGGTGCTAAAGGACTTAATTTAGTAGTTGGGTAGAGATAGTGATAGGAGGATGGTTGGACTAGATGATCTTATAGGTCCTTTCCAACCTTATGAACTTATGAACTTATGAACTCCTATCACCTAATCTACATTTCCCCTCTCTTCGTTTAAAGCCATTCCCTCTTGTCCTGTCACGATCAGACAAAGCAAGAAGTCAGACACTACCTGCTGGGACCAGAAGCCTGCTTTTCTCTAACAGCTCCTCGGCAGAATATCTCATAAGGACTTACAACGGGACGGCTGTGCTCCGAGAAATGTCCTCGTGCAGAGGGCTGTGCTCCGAGAAATGTCCTCGTGCAGAGCCTGTCTCCTCTTTTGTCCCTCCTTGCTTTCCCACAGGAGCACTTTGCAGCGAGCAGCAGAGCAGGGCTGAAGGGGACAGCCAAGCCTGAAAGCTATTCCAGTGCAAACAGCACTCAGAAGCCCAGTGCTGCTGCACAGACATAAAAGCCCAGATGGATGGCGGTGACGTGCGAGGCGGCCGAGCCACCGCATCACTCAGGTGTCTGCACACAGCTGCAATTTATGGCCCTTTGAGTCCAAAAAGCTCTGACTGCCTCTGAAAGCACAAAGCGCTCCAGGTCCGTTTACTTCTTTCTGCCTCTTTCTTTTTGTGCAGAAACAACAAAAGCCATCCAACACAAAGCCAGCTTCCACCTGAGGCACAGATGAGCGGTTTGTGTGCGCTCCCTGAGCTGGGCACCAGCCCCAGGCACCTCCAGGCCTGCTGGGACCACCAACAGCCGTTCTCTCTTCCAGCTTCCTCCGTATTCTGGAGCTTGGATGGACACTGATAGCACCAACGAGATAAAAGCAGAGCTGGAAAGATCTCCCAGGACTGCCTCCAGGCCAACTGCAGGATGCTGTGTCTCAAATGCAGCCTCAGAGGCACAAATCTGATGCAAAGCCAAAGCCCTGCTGCCTCCTGAGAAGCCAGGCAGTGAGGTGGGTGACATCTGCTGGCTTCAGGAGTCACCCCAGTGTGGGGCTGCTCTGGGTTGTCCCGTCCTTAGCTCTCCAGAGCAAAGCTGCAGCCTCCTTGCTGCGGGTGGACAGCTTTGCAGATGCACACGCAGCTCTCTTGGATGAGAAGGGTTCATCACAGGTTTGCTCTCTCGTTGTCAGATGTGGATCCACTCCCGGCACGTGCCCCTTTCGAACAGAAGCAGCAGTGACCTGCTAGGGATGAGTGCAGGCAAGCACATGGGAGCTCTCTGCATGGCCTTGCTCTGCTCCTACTCTACAGCCCACCTTGCAGCAGGAAACCCTTCTTCTTTCCTGCTCAAATCCACCACTCTGCTCTGCAGCAAGAAGGGTCTCACTACCTTCCCCAGCCTGCAGCATTCCTGAGCCATGTGCTCCCTTCTGTCCCAGCTGCAGGTAGGCATGCTGGTGGGGCTGAGCCCTTCCTGCCCGGCTGCATCACTGCATGCTGACCCCCAGAGCCCAGTGCTAGCCCTGTGACCTGTATGTCAGAAGTGAGCCCATTTGCCATGATGGATTAAGTGCCTGCTGTGACAAACCCACTTAAATTCAGGCGAGGAGCCTCCCTACAACCTTCAAGAAGGTGGTTAATATTCTGAACACGATGCTGATGGTGTCTTTTGGGTCTGCAAGGACATTTGTGTGGCTCCACTGTCCCTGCCCTGTCAGGGGCTTAAGGGGACGTTGTACAGTGATGTCATTCTGCAGCCATGCACAGGAGCAATGCTCGGTGTCCTGTTTTAAACAAAATTAGTGCGGGCATCTGAGCTTCCCTTGGGTGTAATACAAACCCAAACCTTAAAACACCTCCCTCTGGGATACTTTTCACTGCTCCTCCCCAGACAACACCTTCTGCAAAGGAAAGGGGATGAGAGAGAATTGCGGGCACTGCTCGAGGCTCCTGACACAGCCCTTCCTCCTCCCCTCAGCGCTGTCTCCTTGCCATGGCTGCTCAGACACCAGAGACCCAGCGAGCGTGGAATTCCCAGTATGGCAGCACTAAGCCTGGGGTGGTGATGTGCCCCATGTGTGTGTATGAGCAGCAGCCGAGCGCGCGGGGCTGGGGCTGCGGCCGTGCCTTACCCTCGGATGTCTGCAGGACCAGGGTCTTGCTGTAGGGGCTGACTCCTGTTTTGTTGAAGGCTTTGACACGTGCGCTGTAAGTGCTGTTGAAGTGAAGCCCGTCCACCGTGCACATGGTTTCCTTGCCCACGTACACCTCCTGCAGAGCAAGCACGGGTTGGGGTTGGTTAGGAGGGGAAGCACCTGGAGCATCCAACCCTGGGGTGGGAGCACCCCACCTGCCCCTGCTACTCCGTGCTCTGCTGCCTGGGGCATGCATGTTGCTAAAGCCCAGCAGAATGACTCCATGCTTTGTTCCTTGACAATACCGTACAATTTCTATAGGGAAAAGATATGCTAGTCATGTTGGAACAACTTGCAAAGCACCAGTCCCAGCCAAGCTCACTCTGAATCCAGAGGAAATCTGACAGAGAGTTGAATTAATAACACAGAGAGCCCAGGACACAGAAAAACTCTCGCAGAAACTAATTTTGCAAGCTCCTAGACGGCAGGATCAAAGCATTCCTTGAAAGAAAACAAAGTGAACCCAAGCCGTGCTGACTCACCAACATGTCATGCTTCTGCTCCTGTTCAAAGGAACAGGGCTGTGTAAGCAGACAGCACACATCTACGGGCTACTGAAACACCTGGCTCACGAAGCACTGACTTGTCATTAGCAGATCCCACAGCCAGGCTCCATTTTAAACCGTGTGCATGGAGGCTCTGCTTGGGGAGCTCACCTGCACGCTGCCCTGCTCTGAGTGCAGACCCTGCTCTGATGCTGCCTGAGGAGCTAGTACTTGAAGCTGGCTCCTGCCTTCCCAAAGTGTGTGCCTGTCCTCAGGGCTCACAGGGCAGCCTGCAGGCTTCATTTCTTCCTGCCCTGGCTCTGCCCTGGCTCCTGCCCAGCTGAGTTTCTCGGGGATGTACTCAGAAAACACAATGGGCAGTAGCCGTGCCTGCTCCCAGCTGATGGGAGCACACCGGGGTAATTATCAGCGTGTTGGATCAGAGCAAAATCATATTTTAATTGTATAATTACTGCAATTTAAAAGGCTTCAGGCCTTAAATGTCTCTGCTTGCTGGCAGCTGGCAAGCTGTGAGACTTCCACAGCAATTAGCATACCTTGCAGGAAATACTTAGCAACTTAAAAAAGATGGAGCTTCAAACAGGTTTGCAAGCCACGTTGGTCACTGGATAGGTATTTCTACCCCATCAAGTAACCTCAGAGGCCCCAAAAGCCACAGCTTGTCTGCACCATTGGTTTCTCTGTGCGAGTCTCACATTTGTGGGGCAGAAGAGCACTTGCAAGAACCTGGGGAGCTTGCTGGTTGTTCTGTGGCCGTGCCCCAGGGCTGGCTCTGTGCCCCCAGCACTCACCCTGAACTGCCCTCCATTGCCATCATCGAGCTCCAGGATGTAACCTTCCACCTGCACTGTCGACAAGGGGGGCTGCTTCCAGGACAGCGTGGCACTGTTGTTGTGGGTACAGCAATCCTCCAGCTGCAGGATCGGGGGGGCCGGCACTGGGGAGGAAACTAAACACAAATTAGGGTGACCCTGGCTGCTAGCACCACTGGGGAGGAGCGGGGCAGAGCTGTGCGTGTGCAGCTGGAGGGTGGAGGATGTACCCAGGGCCAAGCTAGCTTTGCAAAAGTGATGCCAGAGCTGCAGAGACCAACAACCGTTGGGCTTTGCAGAACAGGTTGGATTTATCCTAAAATGGGAGGCTATGGCATCATCAATTGCAGGACTCTACAAAGAGGAGATGAGCGTCTCCCAGTGATGCTATTTCAGGGAACAGTGGCCCTTGATCGGCCAAAAAAGGCTCAGGGTCCTCCCACGGTGTCCCACACACAGTCCTCACAAATCAGAACCACTCCATCCTCTTCGCCCAGAATTGATTAGGCCCAGTTGGAGAGGACAGGTGGAGAACCCAGGCAAGATGTGGAGAAGCCACAGATGTCTGGGTGAGAAAAGGTGGACTCAATAGCAAAGGTTCCCCATTCACCACATCCTGCTGTGATTCTTCCATGCCTAGGGCTGGACCTTCAGCAGCACAACCCAGCACAGTGCAGCAAGGCCTCCTGGCACAGCATCCTTGAGGGATGTCCCTCAAGGCATAAAAAATGCTTTTTCTCATGCTCAAAAGCGAAATGTCATCTATCTCACTTTGTGGAGCTAAGCCAAAGATCTTCTGTAGCATCCAGCCCACAGTAACCCCGACACCTGGGAACCAAGGGAGTGCTGCCACTGCTGCCAGGGCCACCCAGATGCACAACAGGAGCTGACTGTCTTAAATGAGTATTAAAGGCCCTTTCTTGGAAGGTCTCATCATGCTGCACATGTGCACCTGCACTGTGCAAAGCTGGCTCTGTTCCTGAGCTGTCCATGGGTGGTGCAGTGGGACACAGCTGTTGCAGGGCTGCTCTCTGCTCTTAAACAAGCCCAAAAACTAGCAATGGGGAGTGGGGGGAAAAGCTGCTATCTGCATTTTACCACTGAGAAGCAGAAGCAAGTTGTATCTGGCTGACCCCCGACCTTCCAAACTCTGCTTGTTGGGAGGGATGGGAAGCTCTCCTCTGCTGTCCCTGACCTGTGACAAGTTGCAGGGAGTGCCCGGTGCGAGCAGAGGAATACCCTTACCTTTCATCTGCACGAAGTCGAGCTGATGGATGGACTGCAGCAGGGGGCCGTTGTCAAGGTTCAGGTCAAAGTCCGTGGTCATGCGGGGTGTGAGGGTCCCTTTTCCCCACTGGTCCTCGGTTAAGTGCACTCTCCTGATGAGAGCGTCGGAGATCTGGTGGCAGGGAGCAGCCTCAGCTACCGAGGGCCACCTGGGCTGTGTGCTGAGTCTTATCCCCTCCTCACTGTCCCCCTTCCCTGTGCCTACCAGGCTGCCACCTCTGTCCCCGGACCGCTGGAGTTTTGGTGGTCATTCCTGCCCACGTGCATGCTTGCCCTTGTTGAACCTCATTAATTTCCCCTCCACCCAACTCTCCAGCCTGCCCCGGGCATACTTCTGCTTCTGTTCCACTGCAGCCTGGAGGTGATGAGGGACTGGCCTTTGATTTTAGGGTTGGGAAAGCTGGAGGCAGCACCCTTGCTGCATCTCCTCTGACTACACCGCAGCCCCAGGGCTCTGGCTGTGTGATGCCTTCCCACTGCTCCTGCAGCCTGGCTGGGAGCCGAGCACTGACCTGCAGGAAGCCACTGGGGTCGTTCTCCTTGATCACCTCCAGGCAGTACTCCATCAGCCCCGTGGTCTGCCTCAGCTTGACTGTGCAGTGAGAAATCTGGTCTCGCACCACCTGCAATGGCACAGGGAGAGAGGCACTGGCACATGGATGTGGCCAGATGGGTTAGCTTGTCAACCCCACGCACAGAAACCGCCTGCCTTCATCCCTCCAGCTGGGCTGCTGGGCTCTGCCCTCCCTTCCTTTTGCTGGGACCAGGAGCAATACCTGGCAGCCTGCTATTTCCAGGAGGAAGGAACACATCACAGCCCCATCTTCAGCACAACCACAGCAATAAACTCATCTGTGCTGTGTCCCCTCTGCGAGCACTGTGCAAGGCAGAGGCATGGAGGTGAGTCGAGGCACATGCCAGCCTGCTGCAGCCAGCAAACCTGAGCTGCAGAGGGGGGCAGTGGCTCCTGTAGGGCAATCAATCAGATCACGCGTTGCTTAATTATAATTTAATCACCTCTGCTTAATCACCTAGCAGGAAGAGAAGAGTCAGCAGCTCTGCAGCTTGTGTCTGCTTCTGTGAGACAGTGGGAAACGCTGCCCTGGCTGGCTCCCGGTTTGGGGGGGATTTGCTATTTGCTGAGGCTGGAGAAGGGGTTGCATCAGCATCAGCATCGTAACCACCACCAGCAGCGCACAGCGTGTGCCGAGCCGGAGAGACAGCAGGGGGAGCTCCCAGCTTGTCCTCCATCCGGAGAAGCAGAGGGTGCTGGAGGATTTTTCTGGACCTGCTCTTGCAAAGGCTTGGACGCTGGGACTCCCAGCTGCAAGATATACAATACACATCCCCAGCGCACCCCCAGGCACAGCTGAACTGCAGGCAGCTTCTGCATTCCCAGCCTGCTGGGAACGGCACGTGGCATCGTACTGCATTGCACAGAGCCTTCCCCTTGCAGCCGCCCTCCTGGGAAACAAATGCACGCACACCAGGAAGACAGCAAAGATGGGATTGGGAAAACAATCTTCTTATCTTCTTTGCAGTTTAAATCTCCATCGGGCTGGGCCAGGATAATGAATTTGTGGCCCTCTCCTTGCCCGAAAGGATGCTTTCCAAGCATTACCAGCAAACGGCCATCTGTCAGCAGCAGCCATACATGCACTGCCAGCAAGCAGTGTTCACTCGCTGAGGACCAAGGCTGAGAAGTGATGCTCCCTGGCTGCACAGTCAACCCCAGCCAGCTCCTCTCATCCAAGCTAGGCAGATTATTTCCCAAGCTTCCCAGTGGATAAACCCTGCTAACAGAGGCCTGGTCCCAACCAGGAGGAGCAGGGCGGTCTGTGCCTGCAGGGGATGAGCCAAACACCCGCTGCTCCCAACCCAGCAAGGCTCACAGTGCTGCTGGCTGGAGGTGGCACGGCTAGGCTGGGAGCTCACCATCAGGCTCACAACCCACAGGCCAGGCTCTGAAATGGCTCGCTCACTTCCACAGCCAGCTGCATGGCAGTGCCTCCCCTTGCTACGGAGCACAGTCAGTTCTCACTGCACTGTGTGTTGGGTCTCAGCAGCTCTCCAGAGCATCCATCCCACTGGGGCTGCCCCTCGGCACCGATCCTGCCCTTCTGGAGCTCTGTGATCCCACTCAGGGATCGAGAACCTATTCAGCTGGAGAACTAGAGCATGAAACAGCAGATTAATTGCAGTGGTTCTTCTCTGCTGCTGTCCCCTGGAATTTCCACTCGGTGGGGGATCTCAGCTCCTCATTACACCAAAATAATGGGGGTTTATGTTAAGGGCCAAAAGAAAAAAAAACCTGGAAGCTCTTCAAACCTCTGACTTGCACAGGGAAGCAGGGCAAGCAGCCGTGCAGCTTCAGGAGGGCTCTGAAGGCTTGCAGTGCTCACCAGACCACCAGCAACACCGGGCTTAGCATGGAAGTAGATGGTTTGCAATGCTCTGCTGAAAGCACTGAATGGTGGCATCTTCTGGGAAAAGGCTTATGGGGTACAGAGTGCCTGCTCAGCCGGTGTGGGGGCTGGGGCAGCTCCACACATTTCGTTTCTGATTGCTGTTATCACTTTTTTCCCGTTGCATGTCAACGGAGGTAACAGCCAGAACCTGGTTACTAATTGCAGCTTGCAGAAAGGACGTTTGCTGTGTGCTCACAGCAGCTCCCTGCTACTTTAAAATAGGAAATTTATTTCCAGAGCTTTTCTTTCCTGCAAGATGACATTAACTATAATTTACATTTTAATATAGCTCCTAGAAGGCATCAGCACTCATCTCTACCTAAATGTCTCCCTCCTCTCCCTCCTCTTTTTAGCCCTTGGCTGGGTTTCTGGTTTCCAAGGCACACAGCCTCACGTGAACCTTGGCTGGATGAGCCCTGCTGGGGGCTGCCATCCCATACAAGGGGTCACGGAGCAGCACTTCACCTCTAGAGGTGCCAACACGTCCAGTGACACAGACTGAAGCTCCAAGAGGTATCTCAACTCTTCCTGGAGTAACCCTGCAGGAAGCCGACATGTCCTAAGCTCAAAATGTTTGTGCTGCGGGGCATCTTCCTTTAGGAACCAGAGGCAGCCATGAGAAGCAGAACAGACAAGGTCTGTCCTGGATGTGGAATTTAATCCCTGACCCCACTGCTCCCGCAGACCCCATTTTAATATGAATCCAAATTTGGGGAAGGTTTGGGCATCGGTATCAGCCCATGGATAGCCCTGGCCTGGTGCCTGTCTCCACAAAATGTGTGTCAAGCTAAAGTAGGTCAGTCCTGAAGCTGAGCTGACCCCAAATCTGGGCATAGCAAGCCATGGGCTGAGCACACAGCACAGGGCAGTTGAGGTGGCCCCTCCACGCAGTACCGGGCACCCTGCAGCTGTTCCTTCTGACACCCCACGGGGACAACTGCTCCCCCCACAATGCTTCCAGCCCCACAGAGCCTCCAGGCTTTGTCCTCATCCCCCGCAGGCAGTGCCAGCCTTTGCAGCCTTGGTGATACAGGGGAGGTGCAGCTGCTCTGGGCACAATGGTTGCACAGTTGGGAGCTGCAGGTGCTGCCTTTGTCTGGGGGCTCCTTGGAGGGACAAAGGGAAAGCTGCTCCAGGCAGCAATGACCTGGGCAGCCCACTCCTGTGGGTCACAGGGCTGTGGGGCCTGACGTGGCAAGGGACGAGGAGGAAAGCAGGAGGTGCCCAGCAGGCTTGAACCCATCCTATACCTCCACGTGTGGCAGCAGACAAAGACACTCTCTGCCACTGTCCCCAGGACATGCATTGACCTGATGTGTGTGCCTCAGCCATGGGGGTTACATCTCACAGTGCAGGACTCCACTGCCCTCAGATGGGTCACAGCTTTCCCCATGCAAGCCACAGGCGGCACAGCAGCATCTCTTGCTTATCCCTGCCTGCAGGAACTAGAAGGGAGAATTAATAAATCCAGGCTAAAAGTCTGACCAGCACTGTGCAGAGCAGAAGGGAGCAGTTTCTGGGTTTTAAATAGCAGCCCCTGCAATGCTGCTCACTCCATGGAGCCCTTCCTGCCGTGCAACAATCCTTCTTAGAAAGAGCAGGGAGCTGCAAAACTCCAGGCAGGGAGACTTGAGGGCTGATTTAAGAGTCCAGCATGAAACCCAGGGGCTGGAAGTGCACTCTCAGGGTGGCTGCTTCTCCCTAATGACAAAGCCCAGTTGAGTATGAGAGTGGATGGGGCAGGGTGATCATGTGCATCGGCTGGGGGACACACAATATGGGATGAGCAAGCTGTGGGAAGCAAATTCCTTCCCCTGGCCGAAATATGAAAGGCCTCTGTGGTTTGTGCTGAGCAAAGGAAACGTTTTATGCTTTAATTAACCATGCCCCAAAGGGCAAGAGTGAAAGAGAGCCCACAGACACAGGGGTCCTCCCTGCATCTACAGGCTGGCAGCGAGGCATTGCCTATGTGGGCACTGCCTATGTGGGCTGTGCTTTGTTGTCAGACAGCAAGTCGTGGTGGATCCCCACAAAGCTCCTATTGTCCAGCTCCCTGATGGACCTACGTGGGACCCACAGGGTTTAATTGCGGAGCAGAGTCTCATGCTGCATTGCGCTTGCCCACCCTGCTGGGAGCTTTGGAGGGAGGCTGGGGAGAAGCAGCAGCAAGGAGAGAGTGTAGGACAATGAACATGATGGAAATGCTTGAGAGGGAGGGCTTGAAGGAGGTGCACGCAGAGCTCAGCCTGTTT
Organism: Cyrtonyx montezumae; assembly: GCF_038088225.1. Lineage (NCBI taxonomy): Eukaryota > Metazoa > Chordata > Aves > Galliformes > Odontophoridae > Cyrtonyx > Cyrtonyx montezumae. The sequence continues at coordinate 3,974,627 of NW_027071826.1, forward strand.
GTAGCTGACCTTGGTGCTCATGTTGAGATCTGCAGCTCAGCTCCCTCTGTGCCAACATTTCACTGCTGGGTGAAACAATCACCCTGAGGTGCTCATCAAGCAGAACAGAACACAGAGTGATTCCTGCTCCTGCCTGATGCTAACACTGGCATCTCGTGGCTCCAGGACTGCAGCTCGTGCTGAAACCAGCAGAACTCACAGCATTGCATCCTGCAGGGTCAGGTCGGGAGCTCAGAAGCAACGTGGGACATGAACAAGGTCATCGAACAGCCTCTGGATGCTGTACAGAGGGCACTAACAACCTAATCATTTCTAATTGGTGCAGCAATGGAATAATGCAGTGGGAACTCCTCAGAGGCAGCAGCACTTTGCTCAGGACCCATCAGAGCGAGCTGAGCATCTGCAGCAAAAGGGAATTCAATCAGCTCACGTGAGAAACATGGCAGGATGAGCAGCTTCACAGCGAGCCTAACAAACAGCACCACATCCTCACCCTGCTCTGGGGCCAGGCCTGCAGAAAGCTCTCTGAGCCAGGGGCTCACCTTCAGCTTGTGCTCGTGCTCCTTGTTGACGCGGGACAGCAGCTGGGCTTTCCTTCTGTTGAGGGCATCGATGAGGGCGTCACACTGGGCCACCAGGCAGGCCTCGAACTCCACGCTGTTCTCCTGTGGGTCAGAGCAGAGCATCACAGCATGACTTTCCTTCTGGGGTACTACCAGGGCTATTTTGAGGTGTACAGCCAGGCCACTGCAGCACACAGATCTGAGCTCTTAGCACACTGGGTGCATACAGCCCTGGCTAGGGGTAAATACAGCAGCAGTGTGTGTCCTTGGATATGCCTACAGCAGCGTGAGGGGTCTGCTCACTCCATTACACAGACAGCTTCAGGAGGAGCAGTTCTGGGGAAGGATACTATGAAAAGAGGCAGGTGCTGGCTGGGGGACCCTTTGGAGAGGAGACCCCCAAAGCAAGCTGGGGAGATAGGGCAGAAGATCCCAAAGAGCAGCTCATCCCCAGGAAGGGCTGAGCACAGTACCTGGATTTGCTGCACCATGTTGCGGAGCTGGACCAGGAACTCTTTTGCCTCCTTGGCTCTGTCTGACAACCCGTTCAAGGCCTGGGAAAGCTGGCTCTGCAGGGAGAAGAAGTAGTGTCATATTCATGTTTCAAACCCAATCTGCATGCAGGAGGAGCTGATGTGAGCGTGGTGGGGATGGACTGGGGTCCCAGCACTGCCTTTCTGGGGCAGGAAGCATCCTGTTGTGCTGGGAGAAGGAGGGGAAAGGAGGATTAGCCATCATCACACATGCTGAGTTTGGAAAACTTGGTGCCCTCCTCCTCTGCCAGCTTCCCTGGGAGCTCACAGGGAAGTCACATCCATCCATCCTCCCTTGGGGACTGGGGGACAGTGCAGGAGGGATGTGAGGTCACCACCAGTGGGGCTGCAATCACGAGTGGTCCTCCAGACCCACACTCCCACCCCAGATTTAGGAGGATGCCTAAACTGGAAGTGTTTCCAGTGTGCTCTTAATCCTACTGCATCCCTGCTGCTTGTGGCAGGAGTCACCCAGCTGGGGACACGGAGCTGTTAGCCCGTTCAACAATGTTAATTAATGCTAGATGACAACGGAGCGCGTGTGGGAATGTGCACAGGGACTTGCAGGCATGCCTGAATGTATTCATTAAGGACAGCACTGCCGGCACAGTGACAACGTGATTCATAGCTGTGGGGGACAGAAAAACCAAGCCCTTCTGGTTCTTTGTTATTCTAAGTGAGAGAAATCAAATGTCTGGGGGCTGTCAATCCTACAGGTGCTCTCCTGAAAGGCCACTGCCCTTGGAGCAAACCCAAGCTTCAGAGAAGGGTTGGATCACTGTCCCCTGGGCCCAGCGTGGGACCAGAGCAGCATCCCACCCCGACCAGCACGGGTGAGGGAGTGTGAAATGAAGAAACATCCTATTTAGCACGGTCTTAAAAACAAGAGTATTTGTTCTTCCCAAATAGCTGGCCTCCTTTCCTGATGCTCTGCTTACAAAGCAGTGAGAGGAGACCTCTGTAATTCACATTAGCATTAATGGGAGTTAAGCATTTAAATCTCTGTCCCCAGAGCACTTAGGAGAGAATCCATCCCCTTTCTGTGCTCACTAATGGCCCTCCTTCCCAGGCTCTGCTGACAAAGGGATTTCTGTCGGGCTTTGACTCCCATCTCGGGGCAGGGATGAGCACGGCTGTATCAGGGTGAGCCACGCTGGCTGCCCTGGATCACCTTCCCACCTCCCATATGCCTTAACAGCCTCCAGTGGCACTTCCTCTGCTGGGACATGAGCTGTCACACACCACGGGTGTCTGACTGCGAGCAGTGGGGCACTCACAGCGGGGTGAAAGAGGTAGAAGGGCAGCAAAACGGGCAAGGCAAGAAGAGATCTGCTCCCAGCTGTTCTGCTCGTGCCCCTGAAAGGATGAGGTGCTGTCACAGATGCTGGAGCTGAAGTCATGTGCTTCTTTCTTTTAATTAAAGCATAGGACCTACATACAGCCTTCGGATCCTGCGGCAAGCTCGCTGTATGTGATGCACAACTAATTAAAATGGGATGTTTAATTAAAACTTGCATCCACTCAGAAAGTTGACAAAGCTAAACAGCTGCTAATTGGCTTTCTGCTCCAGCCTGACCCCGGTGAGGAAGCAGGGGAGGGATGCAGCCCCTGCTGCTGTGTGTGACTCAGCTCCAGCTCTGGCCCTCCCAGCTTCCCGCGAGATGGATGCACTCCCAGGCTGGCAGAAAGCTCCAAAGAAAGCAACAGATGGAAGAGAAACGACCCCCTGCCTCCTCCTTCGCAGTTATGGGGGTACGCAGGAGAAGGGTGAGATGTGAATGTCAACGTCTAGCAGCCCCACAGCAAGTCCCAGAGCCAGGCTGCTGCCTGCCAGCTGCTAAGGTTTGGATAAAGCCAATTATTTGTGGATAAAAGAACAGCAAAGCAGCTCTGGGGGCTGCAGTACAGAGCAGAAACCAATTCTGGCACGCTGGATTTTAATGCCTTCTCAGCTCTATCCCCCTGCCCCAAGTCACTGTGTATTGAGGTACTTGGACACGTATCTGCCACGCTGTGCTGCTGTGGGGTGGTCGGTGCTCACTGCCTGCAGGGATGGCAGCAAAGGATCCCAGCACAGACCTGGGGGTGTCCCTGCCGGCCCATACCTGCTCAGTTCAGCTCACCCAGACTCAGCTGACTGCAAGAAGCAGCCGGGAGCCCCCAGCATCACCATGCTGTCCTTGTGTGCACAGATGGCCCCAGCCGCTGGCTTTGTTTAGGCAGACACTGGGGCAGTGTCTTTTCTCAGCAGGCAGAAGGGATTCAAAAGCTCCAGCCTGGAAATAAGACAGGGAATATATTCTTTGCAAGCACAATGACCTCGCTGAAGCCCTTTCATTGCCTCCCGTATGGCTCTGGGGTCCCTGCTCTGGGGAGCAGATGCACTGCTCTGCCTCCTCCAGCCTTGCAGGGGGAACACCGAGGCCTCGGTGATGCTGGCACTGCCTGGCAGTGACACACCACAGCCACTGCCCAGAGCCTGTCCACGCAGTGGGAAGGGACCAGGGTCTGTGTTCTGCTTGGCCCCAGGAGCCTCTCTGAAAAGAGGTTTCTCATGTTTTGAAAACCACCTGCTGTCACTTGGTTGCCAGCCCCTGGAATTGCACATTAGCCAGCACTGGGCACTCTGCTGGAAGTAAGACACTCAGGGTAAAAACTGCAATTATTCTCTTCGCATGGATTTTAATGCATGTAATTGCTGTGCCAAAAACCAGCCATGAGTAACTGGGGCCTGCAGGCCCAGCGAGGAGCAGCATGCAGGGCAGAACCCAGCAGGTACAGCAGAGCAGCACAGCACCCTGTGCTCCTGCTGGGAATCCTCACCTGAACCCTACACTTCCCAGTGCAAACCAGAGGAGGAGAAGGTCTGTGACCAGCCCAAGTGATGTGGTGAAGATGCTGCCCTTGCTTTGATACACGGTGTAGCCCTCGCTTTGATTTTTGCAGAGAAGAAATGAGCACCGAGATATTATTAACAGCCCTTTGATACTGCCCAATTAATTCCTGTCTTGCTTCATTAACACTCAACAACAAATCACCTTAGCTTTTCATCAGCAGAATGTCCCACTGAGATCCCGGGGAGGAGCACTGGCTCCATCATGGAGAGCCTGCAATAACCAGAAGCTGAGCAAGGACCGCTGCCTGCTCGCCAGTATGCTGGGCTGAAAAGCTAAAAAAGGCCAAATAGTGGGAAGTGCTGAGCAGGCTGATGGTGAGGAAGTCTGGGCAGCTCCATCTGGCTTCTGGGATGCTCTGGCCAGATCCTGGTGCAAGCTGGTGCCTCCCAGAGCAGCAGCAACTCGTAATAAGGAGCCAAGGCACGTCTTGTCTTGGGGAGTGCAGCCGTAATGGTGGCTGATTCCGGTCACTCGTGGCCCAGCTGGGAGCACACTGATCTACAGCTGCTGTCATGAGGCTGGTGGCATTTCCAACCCCCTGGAAGCACTGGGCTCATGTGCCGTGTGTCAGTGCTGTTACGCTTCCAGAGATGAATGAGGCTGGTGAGAGGCAGAGGACGACCTGCAGCTGATCCAAGGCTTCTCCAGGCTCCCTTCCACTCCCCTGCAGAGCATGGACCAGCCACAGCACGCACTGCTTTTAGGCTGCCCTCTGGGGAAGATGGAAAGGCACCTCCTGCACTTGCTGCATGCACACATGAAGGAAGGTTAGATGCCCTTTGCTGCGTGGCACTGGGGCTGTTCCCTGGGCTGTGATGCTTATGCCACGCTCCTCCTGGGGATGTCAGCCCCTTTTGTCATTGCCTCTTCACCAACACAGGGACACTGCTGCATGGCTTCTCTGCATTTGGGAGCAGATGCTGCTAGCACAGGAGCAGGGAGATAGAACAAGCTGCCCCAGACGGAGAGGGGCGTGGGGCTGCTGCTCTGTGCCCCACCAACGTAGCCCCAGCTCCAAACAAGCACCCAGGAGGGAAGCAGAGGCTGAGGTGTGTGTGGAGTCAGGGCAGCGGTTGGGGCTGCTGTTGGCCTGGTTCACCTGCTGGAGGGCTCTGCAGGTCAGAAGAAAGCGGCTCATCAAGGAAGATCCTCCACCTCTCAGGCAGCCACTGCAAGAGCACTGTTGTTCTGCAGAGCAATCAGCTCATTGCACAGCCTTCATTAGAGAGAGAGGCGGTTCATCAAACCAGACACTGCATTTCCTGAGAGCTCTGCTTAGCGGCTAATCCCTGCAGCAGCTGATCCCTCCTCGGGTCACTGCTCCTTGCAGCGTTTTCCTTTTGCTCCAAATGAGCCCTAAGCTCTGGGTTCCCCTTCGCAGTGTGCAGCAAGCCCATGAATGAGAACAAGGCATCCACGTTGCTGCTGGTGACAGCAGGGACCGACCCGGACAGTGCCATGCCTCCTTTCCCCCTGGTGCCTTCATGCAGCAAGCAGCCCTGTGGATACCACCAGCACCACAGCCCAGGGTCAGCCCTGTGCCCAGCGAGGGCCGTGCTGCAGCCCTTACACTTTCCACCTTAAAATGATGCCCCGTTTGCCTTCAATCCAATTATCGCCTTCCCACTCAGCTGCCTCCATGGTTACTCGCACTTAAGCTCTGCCATCCCATTACTGCATTAAGTCTTCCAATCTGATTACTTATTGGTTGGAGTTAAATTTAAACCTGATTAACTGCACCAACGATGAATTTTACCGATCTTAACCCAAATGCAGGGGCAATGCAGGCTGCAAGGGGCAATTCCCCCTTCTGCACTGAGAGCACTGACCATCCTTTTGTCTTGTCCTACAGCCTCCAACACCCATCTGTGTGCTGCTGCCCGGTATGGCCATAAATAGGCTTGACAGCTAGCCAACATCTTGACTTTGCTTTGACATTTCATTGCCTAGAAATGCAAACAAGGAGAGCAGCCACTCATCACCACCCTGCTGATGGCCACCGTGTCCCACTACAGGGGCCAGCAATGCAGTGGGCTGAACAGACCCACCATCCTATCAAGGACAGTCCCCATGTGGCTTTGCCCAAAGGTAAGAGCTCACCGCGCTGAGCAGAGGCACGCAGCACAGCTCTGGGAGATCCCAGCTCTATCAGCAGATCCTCATTTCACAGCCCTGTGCCTCTTTGGCTGCTGACCAACATCAGCAAGCACTCACACTCTTTGCTGAAGGGAGGTTTTCATAGGCACAGATGGGAGATGGCATCTCGTTCCCTTTGGCTCCTGGCACACAGGCCCTCCCTTCAATGGGGACAAGCTCACATCCCCTGAGCATCTCCGCAAAGCAGGGCTGCGTCGTGCCCTTGCAGACAACCCATCTGCTGCCACTTCCTAACAAATCCTTCATCTGCAGCCTCTGAAGATGAGCTAATGTGCCTCAGTGCCTCCCCCAGCTAAGATAAAGCAACTACAGGTATCTCCTCTCCCACCCCGAAGGACACAACGAACCCCTTCCCTCTGCTTCTCTGCCATTCAGCCCAGCCAGCCTGCCCAGCACAGGCAGCACCAAGGCCAGGAGATCGCTGCCTTATTGGCAGCACACAGAACACGAGCTGATTATTACTGACTTTATGCTTTCTGCTTTTAATAAGATTGCTGATATCACACACAGCCATGGCAGCAGCAGGAGCTGGGGGGAACGAAGGTGAGATGCACACAGACCGATGGGCCTTCCTGCTTCGCTCCTTCCCTCTGCAGCATCAGGGCATGCTGCTCCCCCAGACCAGCTGCCTTGCTCTGTGCCAGGAGCCTTCTGCAGGCAGCACTGGGAGAGGTAACGAGCTCTCCCTGCTTGGGGAGCTGCAGCTTTTCCCTCTGTGAATATCCTTGAGTGGAGATGCTCCCACCTTGCTGCCCACTGGGGTGTCTGGGTGGGGACAGCGAGGCCACTACCAGTCCTTGAACTGCACGTTGTCCTCCCTGGAGAAAACCAAGGGCAGACACAAGAGAGACAAACAGGGTTCCCAACTTCCTTGAAGCACGGCTGCAGAGATATTCCCATCACCATTGACATCAGAGCAGGGGGATGGCAATGCTCGTTGCTGCAGTAGGTGCCTGGGTGGCACTCAGAGCACAGTGATCAAGCTCAGACCTCATCTTGCACAGGATCCAGCCCTCCTCCTCTGCTCACCTTCCTCCAGGCACAGCAGCCTCAGCCTCCACACCAGGGAGTGTCCCAGGGATACCCAAAAAGCAGCCTGGATCACCAGGGCTTCAGGATAAGGAGGGAACAGGACTTGTGGGGATGGGCAGAGAGGGACACGTGGGGAAGAACCTCGTGCCCAGCCTAAGCAGAACCAGGAGCTCCTGCTCCTTATTTCCAGCTGGGTGCGCCTGGGGGCCCTCCTCAGCCCCAGGATGTGATGTCCCCAATCACAGAGGCATGGGATGGGGAGGGAAGGTGTGAGTTAAGCATGTGCACAGGTGTGAAGCCTCCGAGGACTGCAGCTCTCCTGATGCAACCCAGAGAAGGGTCCTCTGGCAAGGCTGCTCCTTGCACTTGGAAGATGCATTTCAAACAGGCTCTTGAGAGCCCCACTAAGATTTTCAGTGTGAATAAACCAGAAAGAGAGCAGTGCAGATGACAAAAGCACTCAAAGGCAGCATGAGAGCAGGAAGGGCATGGGTGGGGGTGGATACTGGGAAGGCTAACCACACAAACTGGGTGGGTTGTGAGAAGATCATGGAGCCATGAATAAAACAGGAGGAAGAATAAATCACAGGGCTGAGGAGTGCCTTTAAAATATTATTCTTTAATAGGAAAGGTCGTACGGCTAATTAGGAAGTAATGACGAACGTGTCAGAGAGAAAGGAGGCGAGGGGACCTCGTGCTCAGTGCTGAAGGATCTCCAGTTGCTGGAGCACGCCAATCCATCTCTGTGCTACGAGGAAAGCAGCTAATGGGCTCACTGAATCATTTATGATAATTTATGAAGAAGTGAAAAACCCAGGAAATACCGAGGGAAGGGAGGGGGCAATCATTCACATTTACTCCAGTAACCACCTTCTTAGAGGAAAGAAAGAAGCGATCCCAAGACCTAAGAGGAAAACCAGCCTAAGGAGAGAAAGGATCACAAGGACTCCATCAAGGTTTTTGGGGGGCAGCAGGAGATGGGAAGCAAACTGGTGGCTGGACAAGGGCCCTCCCCTGCTGCTGTGGGCAAAGGCAATGCTGGAGGTGTCACACGGGACAATACAGCCTTGCCTGGACCTTCATATCCGAGGGGAAGGGCTGATGGCACGCTGGCATTTGACGCTTCTTTAAAAGAAAATGCATATGTCAAAGAGTTACAGGAGACCTCGTGCAATGCATCTGACAGGCAGAAAACCCTCTTGTTTTCCAGAGCCAAAGAGCACCACTCTTCCCACTTGGGTGAAGGGCTCTTTCTAAGTTGCTGTTTTGATTTAAGGGGAAGAGAAATCTTTTCCAACGCTCTTGGAGCATGAAGCTCCTAGGGAGACAGGTGCTTTGCTCATCTTTATGAGCACGAAGGCAGCCAGCTTGCAGCAACAACACGTGGCACCTCGGGAGCTCTACTCCAGCTCCAGTGCAAGGCAAACAAACACTGGGGAGAATGGGAGAGGACCTGCTGGGCGCAGAAAGCAAACCCAGTGTGGTGTGCCAGCAGTGGCTGCCTGCAGCCTGAAAGCAACCAACGTGGGTTGGTTATGTGGGGTGAGAAGAAGACGTCCACCCTGCAGTGACAGATGACCTCAATTAGTAGGATTAACCCAGCTCTGACTCTTAATTAGCTCCTGGGCAGGCTCTGCTGTGTCCCACAGGGCAGGGATCTACCTTGGGTCTGGCCCAGCTCCGGTGTGGCTGCACCCTGGGAAGAGCAGAAGACAGTGTGAGTACCACAGAGAGCCGGGGGGGTCACAAATAGCTCCAGAACGTTCGCTGGGGCTTTTTCAGACTGCAAGGCAACGGGGTGAAGTTATAAAAGCGTTAGGGTCTATTCCTTAGGGCTGCAGCTTTGATGCTGGAAGATTTTGACTGAATCGTGTTTTTATTTAGACTTACAACTAGCTCTGAATACACAAGGGGAAAGCAGCTCATTAGCAAAGCTCCCCAGGCCTGTCCTTCCTTCCCTCCCTTCTCCTGGGGAGGAAGTTTGCAAGGCTCCCAGCCAAGCAGCGGCGGAAAGCACTTGCTGCAAACACAGCAGTACCACAGTGGCATTTGCACCCTGGAAAGGCACCGAGGAGGCACCTGCATGCCCATGGATGAGCTGGAAGAGCAGGAACACTCTTCGCAGTGCAACAGCTCCTCCAAAAACACCCCAGCTTTGCAAAGCCAATAAAGCAGTGCAACGCCGGAGCGCTCCCGTTCAGAGCTGTGCTCAGAGCAGCACGCAGGCAGGGCTCCCTCGTGCTGAGCCAGCTGGCTGCAAAGTGGTGGGAAACCACCAGGCTGTGCTGGGGGGTGCACATGTGGCTGCTGTGCCCACGGGCTGCACAAAGGGCCCTTCTCCCATTGCCAGCCCACTCTTCCTCTGCCCATCATGTGCAGTGCAGGCCAAGGATGCTCTCTGCAGTTGATGACATGCAGCTATGACCCACCTGCTCTCTGCAGCAGGGAATCTCCTGCCATTAACTGCAAAGAAACCAAGCAGCAAAGAGCCTCTGCAGGGCTGGGGGATGCTAAGCACTGGGCTGAAAGGAGGTTGTTTCAAAGCAAAACCCGCCCGTGCTGCTTCTCGCAGCAGATGGGCCACCCGAGCCACCTGCACCACTGAGCACCTTGGGGTCAACCACGAACAGGGTTCAAATGAGGTTTTGGTGTCACCTGCAGGCACAGCTCCTGGAACTCCCATCTGAGCTGGAGGAAAGAGGATATTCGTCCTGAGAGCATAAAGAAAGGAGTCAAACAGCCTCCTAAAGAGCACTGCAATTTCTCCAGCTCCTGCCTCTCAAATCCTGGAGTGTTTCAGGGCTTCCCACTGGAACCAATGAAGCTGCAGTGATTTACCCTTGCTCCAAGATGGCCCAGAGCCCAATTTTCCTTGCAAGTACCTCAGTGGGCATCTCCTGGCACCGAGCACAGTGCTGGCTCCAAAAGTGCCTTGTAGAACTTGCTGTACCACATTACCTTTGATTAATGGGATATTCTTGGATGCTCATTCCTCTGTTAACTGAGGTTAAGTGCAGTGGGAAGAGCTGCTTGACAGAAAGCTGTTTTCTACATCAGTGCTCACACGAGAAGGCAGCATCACCTCCAGATCTGAGACAGAGGGGGACAGGACAGACCCTGCGCTGCAGACAGGGTGAGGGCAGTGGGGATCCAGAAGGGCAGCAAAGCAAAGCTTGGCAAAGAGTAACGGGAAAAGGTTAAGGATTCTCACTGCTTCTGTCTCAGCAGCAAATATTTTACTTCACAACCCAAGCAGACCTTTGTCTTGCAGCAGCTCCTCGGGGTTTCCCACGAGGGTCAGGCAGGCTGATGAATAGTGCTGTCTCCTCGTTGCTGCCTTGGCTCTGGTGCACCAGGCAGGAGCTAACAGGCAACACAGTGTTTCCCACCCTCTTGTTTGCCCCACATGTGCAAAGCAATCGGGCTCAGCATCCTACAGAGCTTCTGATTCATACAGCACAGCTCCCCTGCATCCCTCAGTGCGTGAGCTGGGGCCTAGGTAACACAGCAGCTAATTAGCTCCTGGCTGCTAACCATCATCACAGCCGATTCAACAGTGTGCAACTGCAGCCAGCAGGGCCAGCCCCTGCTGCAAGGAGTGCAGAGATGCTGCAGGGATCTTTGATCTGAGCACAGTTTGGTTTTGGGGCTGTGAGGTCCCTTCTAACCCAACCAGTCCCTCATTCTATCTGTCACCATCAGCAAGCTGCTGAGCCTGCCCTCACCATGCACTTCCCAGCAAGCACAGGAGGGACTCGGATGTGCGAGGAATACATGAGCCAGCTCCATCTTGTGCCTCTGCTCCTGATATGACAGGCAGTACCACGTCTTCCCAGGGTAAAACCCAGACAGCTGCAGTTATGTGTACAAAACCAGGACAATTTGGCTTAAAGCAAAGAAGGAAATGGTTTCTTTGAACATTTACTCCTCTCCCAACAGCTGTCCTGATGGGAAGATAGGAACAGAGAGGATTTCCAGCTTAGAAACCGAAGCTTCCAGCATTATATTCTGTTGTGCATCCCTGCACCGACGCAGTGCTTGGGCCCAGCAGCCCATCAAGCCACACTCAGGTCACCGTGGGCTCCAGAGAGAGTCACGTTCACCTCAGGTCACAAATGAGCACAGATGCATCATGAGGATTATTTTGCACACAGCACTGTGATCACGGGAGAGAAAATAACAACACCTCCATCCCTTCTGATCTGTAGGTGTGTGCTACGAGTGCTCATGGCAGTGGGAAGGTAGGGCAGAAAAGGACACCCTCCCTGAAGGTTTGCCTTGCAGCCAAAGGGCCGTGCTCCCCAAACCTGGGGGGCTCCAGCTCCAATACACGTGGTTTGGCTCCTGATGTCTGTCCCTAACGCAGGATGAGGTCTCACTCATCCAAAGCTGGGCCAATTTCACTGCACAGCATCACAGCGAGAGCTCCTGAGCTCTGGAGGCGAAATCATTCTTTCAAATTAAAATAAATAAAGAAATTAATCATGCTCAATGCCAACAGACCCTTTTCGCTCCCCTAACAAACACGCAGTGGGGAGAGGCAGCACATTCAGGCCCCACATGCACCAAGCTGCCCAAGTGCTCAGCTGTGCTCTGAGCGCCAGCCTTGCTGGTCTGTACCTCGCTGGATGGGATAGCAGAGCACAGCCAAGCTGTGGCAAAAGACTCAGCACCCAGCAGAGCACCAAGGACAGCAGCCCCTGGCTCCTGCACAGATTTCCACTCCCACGAAGTGCAGGAGCAGGTCAGGCTGCAGTCTGCACTCACCGAGGTGGGCAGGGGCAGCGAGATGCTCTGAGCACACTGAGCATGGCAGGAGGATGCTCCCAAGAGCAATCCCCCAGCGCCTTCAGCAGGGGGTCACACGCAGCCCCAGCTCACCAGCTCCTCACTGCCGTGCCCCACACCCTCTCCTGCTGGCGTCACTTCGCTGGAGCTGGGACAAATGTGTCAGGGTTGGTGCAGCCCCTCACAGCCCATGCACCCACCACTGCCCTTCTGCTGCTGGGGGAGGTGAGCTCTGGTGCAGGAGGGGGCAGCTCTGTTCCCAGCCCCAGCAGCCTCTCCTCCAGCAGGGCCCTGTGTGGGAGTGCACTCCAGAGCTGATCAGCATTCAGGGGATGCCACCCTCCTCCTCCTCCTCCCCATGAGTCAGTGTGCAGGAGGCAGGCAGCTCTTCCTCGCTGCCACCATGCTGCAGGTTGGCAATGGTTTGCAACTCGAAGGAGGGGGATTTAGAATCGAAAGGTCAGAAAAGACCTCTAAGATCATCAAGTCCAACTGTGAACCCATCACCACCAGGGACAGGGCTTAGTGGGACGGAGTGACACATCTCCACGGCTCTGCAGCACCCCAGGGGCAGCGATGCCAGCACTCCTTGGGCAGTGCAGCACCGCTCTACCCAACCTGAAGCTCCTTTGGGGCAATATCAGGCCATCACCTCTCATCCTATGTGACATGCCGGGGGGAAATCCTTCACACAGAGGGCGGTGAGGCGGAGCTGTGGGCGCCCCATCCCTGTAGGGCCATGGATGGGCCCTGGGCAGCCTGAGCCGGGGGCACCCAGCCCACGGCAGGGGTGGGTCCGTGGGCCACGAGAGCCCTTCCAACCCAACACGCCGCACTTCCACGCCACGGCAGCTCACCTTGTGCAGCTTCCACATGGCCCCCAGCGCCTTCACCTCGTGGCTGGAGTGCTTGCCTTCCTCCAGGCACTGGTAGCACACGGGGCTCTTGCACTGCACGCAGTACATGCTGTGGTTCTCCAGCTCGTGGTCCGTGCAGGTGGAGATCTTGCGGGGGCTGAGACGGCGACCGACGCGACCCTGAGCGGGCGGCACCAGGCGGTGCTTGGCCAGGGGACCGCGGGGCGGGTGGCAGCGCAGGCGGCACGGCTCGCAGTAGAAGACATCGCACTGCTCGCACATCACGGCCGCCTCCTTGGGAGCTTTCTCGCACAGCTGACACCGCAGCGCCGCCGCCCGGCCCTGCTGGTAGCGGTCGATGACGCCTTCCAGCAGCCGGTTGCGGGGGAAGCCGCGCAGCCCGCGCTCGTCCAGCACCAGGCTGCGGTGGCACTGCGGGCACGTCAGGCACGCGTTGCGGGGAGGAGGCGGCGGAGGGGCCAGCGCTGCTGGGGGCGGCGGGGCGGCGGGAGGGAAGACCCGCACGCCGTTGGGGGATTTCTGGCAGGGGGTGGTGGGAGCGCTGGCGAAGCCGCCGTAGGAGCCGTAGCCGCTGTCCGCCTCGCTGTACAGGCTCATCTTGTCCAGGTCCAGGTAGTCGTAGTCGGAGACGGCCGAGCCCGAAGCGCGGCGACTCTGCGGGGATTCCGAGTCCGGCGTCTGCACCAGGATGTTGCGGGCGCACGCCTGGCACAGGTTGTGCGAGCAGGGCAGGATGATGGGCTCGCGGTAGAAGGAGCCGCACACCGGGCATTTCAACTCCTCCTCCATCTCTTCCATAAGGGGGAAAAAAGCGACGCGCGGCGACGGCCGCGGCACTGCCCGACACCGCACCGCACCGCGACTCAGCGCCGACTGCCGCCCGCCCGCCCGCAGCCCCGCCCCTCCCCGCCCCGCGCCCTCTCATTGGTCCTCTGGCGGCGGGGAGGCGGGCGGCGCGCCTCCATTGGTCACCTCTCCCGTCCGTCCGCTGGCGCCGATGGGGGCCGTCCTCGGGGCTGCGGGGTCGGCTCTGGGGCGGCCGGCAGCCCCCGCCGCAGTCCGGGCTTTACCGGAGCGAACGGTCCCCGCCGCCCGCCATGGGCCGCCCGCCGTTCCCTCCCAGCCCCGCGGGTACCCCCCGAGATGGCGGTGTTGTTGCCGCCGCTCGCCTGCTCCCGGCCGCTTTCTCTCCCCCCCGCGCCCCATCAGCCTGCGGGAGGGTCCGCTTTGTCTGCGGGAGAGATCGGGATGAAACCCGAAGACGTTGCACTGGGGAGCGGTGGGCGGCGCTGATGGGATCGCGCGGGATGTGTTAGCCCTAAAAAATCAAAACGGCGGAGCCTCCGGGAACGCCGATAACGGGGGGGGGGGTCGGGATGCCGTCCCACATCGCCCTCCAGCCTTCATCCCAACCGCATCCTACAGCCGGGCTGTAGGACACGGCTGGGGAGATCGATGTCATTCTCATCTTAGAGCGGAGCGAGATGCGGTGGGACGTGGAGCCGGAGGCTGCCCGTCGCTCATTAACGTGCCACATCCACCTCTGGGCAGCAAGCAGCCCGACTCAGTCTCTCTGCGGGTGGGATCCCAGCACGCTTCATCGAGGCGGTGAACTGGCCGCCTCCCACATTTGCTGCGTGCTGCATCCTCGGTTTTGGGTGAGATTTCGGGGGGGAGGGCCGGGAGGATGGACAAAGGTGTGCCAGGCACACGTGTGTGGGTAATGGGCAGCCAGGGGGTGAATGTGAGGACCAGGAGTCCCTCCATACGTAGGTGAGGCCGGGAGTGCCATCAGAACTGTGTCACACGTTCTTGGCAAGCAGCATCCACAGTGTCCCAGGAAATTTGCCATTTTTGAGGCTTGGGGTTGAGCTCGAACCCAGCAGCACCAGGTGAAGGCTTTCCACTGACTTCAGTGGCTCTGAAGCAGGAGCTTCTTGAGTCACAGCATCTGACTGCATCCATCCCATCCCTGTTCCCAAAGTGATGACACAAAGCTCCTCCAGCTGCTGAGCAGTAGCTGCAGACCTAGGGGTCCCACGCGAAAGTGACACCTCCCTGTCACCTCCCAGCTGCATCTGCTGGAAATACACTTTTGAGGAGCAGTGACAGCCAGGCATCCAGGGACATGGCAGCACCTGGGGACATCTGGGACTGTGGAAGGAAAGCCAGGTGCTGAAATGACACCTCAGCATGTGTCAAAACCCCCTCAAATCTGTATTTGCTGAGAGTGACATCATTTATTTCCATTCTATTTTTCCTCTGGGCTTTCTTGGGAGACTTCTGATTTCATTAGCTGTTGCTAATACACGAGAAGAGCTGAGCTGCCGGGATAAATTGTGATGCTCCTTTGACCGCTGCCTTTGTGCTGCCTACTTACTCATCTCCCCTGAGATTAATGCCCCACTTTCCCAACCTGTGACTCATTTCAGAGAACAGCAACACTGAACTCATCCCACCCGAGCAATCTGTCCTTCCTCCCACAGCCTGGCTGTCTTCTTCCCCTCTCTGTGCTGGTGAAGGGCTCCTCTGGGAGCTTTCAGGCCTGGAGATGCAGCATCCCTGCAGACAGTGCTGCCTCTGCACTGCACCCGTGACACAGAGCTCTCACTGGAGCCACCCATTCTCTGTGCTCCATGCTCACATCCCCTCTGGGATGGCTGATTTGGATGGATGTGAGCCGTCCCCAGTCCTGCAGCTCAGGCAGTGGGGTTGGAAAGTGATGACCAACCCAAGCCATTCTATGATTCTGTGATGTTCCTGTTTTCCAACAATTTCTGCTTGCTTTTAGCAGGATGTGGCTCGTACATCACCCTCTAAACCCATTCCACCTCTACGAAGCTCTGCGGTGCAGTCTGCTTGGCTGTGATACCTGACCGAATGAAACTTCATATCCCAATGAGAGCAGAGAGGGGCTTCAGGAATATCAGTACCACAGAGCAGCACGCTGGCTACTTCATTTCCCAGCCTCGTTCTGCCCACTGTGGCTTATGGCTAAGAGCTTGAGGAAAAGCACTTCAGAAGTTTTCGGATGTATCAAGTGGGAGGCCAAAATCTAATGTATAGCTGCGCCTGGTGCAGACTTCTTCTTGCTGCCATGGTAACCAAACTAACTAAAAATAAGAAGTATTCCCATAAATGTCAAAACACACCATGCTTTCGTGACGTACGGAGTATTTGACCTGAAATCTGTGATCATTATGTAACAGTGTTTAACATTATGGTAATTTCACGGGAGAATTGTCTCCAGGTAAGGCAATTTGCATGGCGTAGGTAGCCAGCCTGCTTCCCTGCATTTTTTGTGTTGCTAACATGATAACCAAGTGCTTAACAGAGCTGTTCACGTCGCTATGATGTGTTATGTGCTAATGCAGACATGGCCCTCATGGAACTGGTGCCATTGACCATTATCTCTGTATAACCATGCCCCTGGGCTTGGTGAAATTCAGGCTTCTGGAAGGCTTCTTGTGCAGATGGCAGCACCATATGGACTTAGGAGCCTTGAAGACTTGGAAAGGAGTGTGGGGAACCTTAGGGGGTAGATGCCTTCATGGGGGGCATCCAGTGTCAGCACCCACCACAGCATCGCTTCCCATGCCAATGGGATAATGAGACAGCTGGGTCAGAAAGACCCACTGAACCCTTGGGGGAGGTCTGGGTGGGTTGGGGCAAAAATAACCAAGCCAGCAAGTCCCAAAGTGAAGGACAGCAGCAAGGGGACCCCATGCTCCACTTCAGGCTGTTTGGGTGGTGGGGCTCCAGCTCCACGTGGGATCAGAGGTGTGGGTCTTGCACTTACTGTCCGCAGGGAATTGCTGCTTCCAGCCCCTGACGTGGGTGCTCCACAAGCCTGTTGCCATGCAGTGACACACTCAGATGAATCAAGGGGGTGGAAGTGTTGAGGAGATGCGAGAGAAGCGAGCCAGGCATGTTCCCAGCCCTGGCACCGCTCCTCACTGAGACATCTCAGGTTGACAAAATCCAATCTTCCATCTCGAGAAATGGACACTGCAGCATGGAGAGAAGCCCACATCTTCTCCCAGGTAGGCTCACACGGTCCTCACCTTGGGGCCACATCTGGAGGTCAAGCATGTATCCACAGGTATCCAGCAGTGCTTCCCCTACACATCGCAGCTACATCCTGCTGTTCTGTGACCAAGGCCAACTTCAGAACAGTCCAGTTTTTGTCTCCTGAGGTCTGGGGAATCTTGGGGTATTCTTAGGAGTTGGACTCGATGATCTTTACAGGTCCCTTCCAATTCAGGATACTCTATGATTCTGTGATCCTTAACAAAGCAGTGCCACCCATACACCCCCACCATGCATTTAGAGGAGCCAGAACCAGCCCTGCTGCAAGAAGATGTGCAGCCCACCCACCTCGGGCATGGCAGCAGATGCTGGCACAGATGAACAGTCGATCTGTGTGGGAGAGGACTGGGAAAGAAAATATCTACTGGGAGACGTCACTTGAGACACTGACTCACTGTGGGCTGAGCTGTCCTCACTGCAGCTTCCCTAGCATGGGCTGATGCTACTCTTTTGGTGGGTACTGTGTTGGCAATGCAGCGGGGTTTTAAATGAAAAGAAGGGGAATAAATCCCCTCTGATGGCTTCATAGATGTCCTGGAGCTGCTCTTGTCTGTCTCTGAGGGCCTTATAAAGGCTCTAAGGCTTCCTCCTCCCATGACTGCTCTGTGTCCACCCACCACACCCAGGATGCCACTGGAGACTTGATGGCTCCAAGGGCTGCTGCTCACCTGCCCTGGGACTTGATTGGGATCCAGGGGGATTGGCCACTTCCACCAGGTCAGTGCTGGCTCTGGGATGCTCTTGGCTTTTTGTTTGTCTTTTTTTTTTTTTTTATAGCTCACTACTCCCATACCTATTGCTTGCCTTCTTCCCTTTTTTCCTTCTCCCTGCTGCCATGGCAACCTCAACATATTCTGGTCACGGCTTTGGCCACAGGAACATCCATCAACAAGTGACACCCCAGCAGGGCAGGCAGAGCCCTGGGGACACCCCTGCAGACAGGAATCCTGCAGCAGGCAGAACTGCTCTCCCCGGGTCCCACTCCTTGTTCCCTCTGCCTGCAGCTGCCCCAGGATTTAGAATAGGGCTGGTTTATAGGGTCTGGCTCTATAGCCCCATGCAGACACAGATAGAGACTTGAGCCACACCTCTCCTGCAAGGGGAAGGTGGCCCCAGACCAGGCTTCAAGCCACCTGAATAAAGTCTTTCCCCCAGAGCATCCCTGAGCTCCTCCAACATTGCAACTCCCAGGGCTGTGAGTGCAGAAGTGCTGCCTGCCTGTGTGACATATAGGAAACCCAAGCAGGTGGCACTGGGGCACCATGGGGCGATGCCTGGGGGCCATCAATCACCCTGAAGCCCTTGGGAACATTCTGCAGCCAAACTGGAGCATTCTGGGGTGTCACCGCTGGCTTGAGGGGTTATAAAATCATTGAGGTTGGAAAAGATCACTAAGATCATCAAGTCCAACTGTTGACCCAGCATTACCACGCCCACTAAGCCATGTCCCTGCTGTGCCCATCAAGACAATGGTGCTTTAGATGTAGTCAGGTCCCAAGGGCATGAGGAGGTGCCCAAGCCAGGCCTGACTGAGGTCACCTCACATGGGGAACTCCAGCTCTGACTGCCTGGAATCTGGGTGATGCCACAGAGGATCCTACAGTGGGAGGAAGTGGGCAGTGTTGGCGATGTGGCCAATAATTCTGCTCCTCAATTCTTCTTGGGAACAAAAGTTGGATTTACCTCAGATGTATGTGATTTCCAGTGCTCAAATGGACCTTCAGCCTGAAGTTTATTTGCATTTTAATAAACTGTCTTTGAGAGAGAACACCCTTCCCTATTCATCTGCCACAAAAGAAGAGTGAATTGAAAATTATGCAGGATCTTAATGGATTTGAAAGGAAATTGCCAGCTCTGACTTGACTTCACTCAGAAATCTGAAGATCAAATGATCCTGCCTGCAACAGACTTAAAAAGCACCAACATCTGCTCGTGCTGAGTGCGCAGAAGGGATCAGCTCTCACAGAAGGATGCTGGGGAGGGAAAAGCAAGGGCATGTGAGGACACAAGAAGGTCCATATGTGCCCCCCTGGGCTGGGGGCTTCACATTGGCAAAAAGTCTAAGGGGAGCACAGCATGGGTTTGGGCTGGAACCGAGGTGCTTTGCCTGCAGGCCCCATGAAGATTTGGCAGGCAGGCTGGGGATGGAGCAGAGCCAGCTTCACAGGATGAGGGATGCTCAGGGCAGGAGCAGCATCTCCCCAGCTCTCATCATCCTCTTTGGAGGATGCTGCAGCTGTGGCTGTGGGTGGAGGTTTGCTGGAGGAGGAGCAGGAGGTGGGCAGACAAAATTACTGAGGAGAAGGGAGATGGAGAATAGGATACGAGCATCTGAGATCTTCATTGTCTTCTTTGTATTCAGCTGGGGAAAATTTAGCACCATCTGAGGAGAGCAAAGCCATCTCCGCAGCTCTGCCTCTTCCCGGTGGAAGCAAGCTCTCTATTTATAGCTGTGTATCAAGTGCTGCTCTGAACCTTCACACCCTGAGCTGCACTGCCTGGAGCTTCCAGGGCCAATGTGAGGGGTTTTAGGTTCTCCAGGTAGATGTCATGGGCTGTGCTTGGCCCCGGGGCAGCTTGCTTGAAATAAGCAAGCACCTGGGGCAAGCTTCCACTTAGGAGACACCTGAGCTCTGCATTCAGCATTCCTACCTGAAAGGAGGTAGAGAGATGGGGATTGGCCTCTGCTCCCAGATATCAGCAGTAGAACAAGAATTAATGGCCTCAAGCTGTGCCAGGGGAGGTTCAAGTTGTATGTTGGGAAACATTTATTCTCTGACAGAGTGGTGATGCCCAGTTTGGGCCATTCTCTGCTCCAAGCTGTCCCAACCCACTCGCTTCACATAGTGTTTATGGGCTGGAAAGGGCCAGAAAGGTTTTCAAGCTGCTCCTCGCTTGGTCTGTGCTTTGAAAATATTTCCCAGGTGCTGTGGAGGCTCGGTGGGAAGCCCATCTCCTCTCCCAATGGCTCCAAACACCTTCATGTTGGCTTTCAAAATAGGCTAATAATTCCGATATGCAGAGTGGTTCTTCAGCTCTGAGCAGTGTGGGGAGGGCCTTCTCTCTCACTGCAGCTGTGGTTCTGCCTTTATGCAGTGAGGAGGCTGCTCAAGGATGGCACACGATTCATTAATGCCCACTTAATGGCTGTAATTATCTACCCTCACACAAATAAGTGGCTGCAAACCTTCCAGAGTTGGTACGGGGTGCCCTGACTCACACAGCAGTAGCAGGAAATGAGACCTGCTAAAGGAAAAATCTTTGCCCAAGTAAGGAATAAATACTACTTTGCCTTTTTCAAAGAGGATGACTCGAGCAGGATGGCAGCTCTTCCAACAGAGCGTCTTGAGCATCACTGCACCTCTGAGTTCATAGGAGATATTACCTTTGTGGGAAAACATCAGGAACCCGTAGGATGTGCCTACTGACACTGGAGACTGACAAAGTTTGGGGCACATGGGCTGGTTTTTGTTTTCTTGTTTTGTTTTAATTGCCATTTGAGGTCCAGGAAAATTAAAGCAGAAATCCTGTCTGCTTGATTTAGCCTGAAAATTTTGATGTGAGAAATCATCAGGATTTGGTTAAAGTGGCTGGCAGTGGGTTTTGCTGCTCTCCCAGACAGACATCTGAACTGTGGAGGACACCCCAAAGCCCACACCTCTGTGGGACAATGTGGAGGACCTACCTGCACCGCAGCTGTGGCCACCCAGAGGATGCACTCCCAAACAGCAACAGATAAAAATACCCATAAAAATGCTGCTCTGACTAAAGCAATGCTAAAATAGAAGGAGATGCAAATCCCTTTTTAGTTGCTCCTCCCCAGCCCCTATGTGCTCCCCTACATCTGCCAGTGGGCGTCACACTGACCCTCATGTCTGCTCCTGCAATGATCCCTAAGGGGTGGTGACAGGATAGCACTTAATCAGTGAGTGGTAATCCCTGTTGGTATTTTTTTTAGAAGCTCCTCAGCTTCAGGCAAGCAGAAGCAGGACAGTGGCAGCAGTGGTATTTAGGGTGGGCTTATGTCCCAGCCTGGGTCCCCAGGAGCAGCTGCCCTGAGTGATGTGCCCTGCCCCAGTAAAATGATGCAGGGTGCTTTGCTTGGGGCTGCAGGGCTCCAGCATTTACATGGTGAGACTGTAGAATCATAGAATGGTTTGTGTTGGGAGGGACCCTTAAAGGCCACCCAGTCCTACTCCCTACAGAGCACAGGGACACCCACAGCTCCACCAGTGCTCAGAGCCCAACCCCTGACCTTGGGTGTGTGCAGGGATGGGGCACACCACCTCTCTGGGGCAGCCCTTTCCAATGCATTCCTACTCTTCTGGAGAAGAAATATTTCCTAACATCCAACTTGCCCCTCCCCTGGCACAACCTGAGGCCGCCTCTCATCCTATCTCTGTTACCTGGGAGCAGGGCTGACCCCCACGTCACCACCACTTCCTCTTAGGGGGTTGTAGAGAGAGATGAGGTCTCCCTTGGGCCTTCATGTCTCCAGAAGAGGAGCACGCAGCATGCTTGTGTCATCTGTCCCTTCACACACTTCTACTGACAACAACAAAACACGTGTGCATTGTTAACAACCCATTACAATTCACTTGGAGCTGCCACTGCTCAACTAGAGGCTGCTCTTGATGCTAAGCCAAACTGAGTTTTTTGTCTCGGCGCTCATGAAAACAAACTGTCAGACATCCAGATGCAAGAATGGAGAAATATTCATGGAGTGTAAGGGCTGATGGGGCTCGGCATATATTCATTTACTAATCTGATTGTTGTGCATAAATTAAATGGCAGCGTTAGAAGTGTATTCCCTGAGCCCGTGTTCCTCTGTATTAATGTGTGACAATTTTGCATCTTGGGTAACTGAGCAAACACATGTTCACAGCGATGAACTGAACCAAAACTGGGTGTGCGTGGCCCGTTGTTTTCACACCTGTAGGTCTCAAAATGCCCAATTTGGAAGATTCCTATGGCAGAACACCATTTCAGGGGTACAAAGCCATTGAATCACAGAATTGAAGAATGGTTGGGTTGGAAAGGACCTTAAATCTCTCCCCCGCCATGGGCTGGTTGCCCTGTGGGCTGATTGCCCCATCTCTGGAGGTGCCCAAGGCCACAGATGGGCCCTGGGCAGGCTGAGCTGGGGGGCACGCAGCTGGGGGGCATGCAGGGGTGGGGCTGCGGGGAAGGGTTGGGATCCCTTCTAACCCAACCATGCTGTGCTTCTGAGATATGATCCTACATCAGCAGCTCTGTGCTGCCCACTGCAGACAGCGGTCCATCAGCAAGGCTGCCGCTCACTGGCTTTGTCTCGTCTCCAGAAGCAAGGACATGCAGCGTAATGACTTCGTTTACAGTGGAAATCCAATTACTGCAGGGAAGCATTTCATTAGGGTGGATTTTCTCTGCTGGCCACCGCACGCTGGGAGCTTGCTGGTGGTGTCGGCGCAGGGCCAGCTGTTTGTGCTGGGGCATGCGTGGCAGTGACAAGCTGTGAAAGGCAGCATGTCACACTCCGGGCTCTGGCAGCTTAGAGCCAGCTTGTGGTGGTGGGGCTTTCTAGGAAAACCTCCTCCAACTCTTCTGTTCATTATGCCTGCTCTCTGCTCAGTTTCTACCAGCTCATATCTGCTTTTGGTGAAATTGGTCCTTCTAATGAGTACGTCCATCCTGCAATGCGTTTCTCCCAAAAAACAGCAAGCAAGCAAGCAGGAGGTGCTGCTGCAGGGGGCATGGTGGCAAGCAGCCTGCACGCAGCAGGCAGCAGATTCATGGGGCTGCAGTCGGGCACTGCAATGCAATTTATCAGCACTGAAGAGCGGAGCTCACCTTCGTGGCAGTGACAGATCACCTCCCCACTATCGCTGCATTGCATTGCTACCAAGAAAATGAAACCGTTTCTCTTGGGGAGTGTCGTGTTGGCAACTTGTCTGGTTGCAGATGTGGGTTTCGTTTCGATGGCACGCAGCAAACTGGGTTGTTGTAGACATGGGAGGAAAGCAGAAACAAATGAACGTGAGAGACAAGATTGGGCAAGAGGGAAGAATGCTCTTTGTGGCCCCACTTTATCAAATGCCCCTCATCTCTCATTTAGAGGCCCTGTGTGGTTTCTGATTCACCCCAAGGACGTGGGCAGTGGGCATGGGGCAGGGGATGGGTTGGGCTTGGACTTGGTGATCTTGGAGGTCATTTCCAACCTGAACAATTCTATGATTTAGTTTTATTCAGCATACTCTGCTTGAAGAAAGCACTTGTGATGACGGCAGGGAAAGCTTCCTCACGCCTGCTTCTATCTCCCTCTTCCCTGTGTTAGCAGATGGAGCTCTACCAGAAGAACACACTTTGCTCTACAATGCCTTTTTTTTGCCCAGTTACCATTGCTGCCTGCAGGTGAGCGAGGCACATGCTGGAGTGGACTCCTGGGAAGAAGGTTCTCTAATGAGTGTGGTTTCTTGCTTGGTTTCTCAATGACATTTTAAGGCATAGGCAGGCAGGGACCTGTGGGTGAGGGAACATTTTGCATCAGCCTACACAGCAGTTACAGCACCCTCAGTAAGTAATGTGTGGGCACATCGTACACAGCTCTTCAAAACAGAGATGCAGATATGTGTGCCAGAGAGAACACCCTCTGTGGAACAGAGGACAGAGCTCTTATTATGGAATCATTGACTCACTTATTCCCTTAAAGCATATGAAAACGACTCCAGAGTTTTTTTGTTTTGTTTTGTTTTTTTACTCTTTTGCAAGGAGATGAATAGATCCATATTTTCTTAGTGTAAATAGGTTTCTATTTGAATAAGCAGAGAGATTGCTAGCTTGGCTGGCCCTCACCCTACAGGCAGCTCAGTGTAACCTCTTGGGCCACCAGCCACAGTGGAAAACAGTGAAAGGGAGATCAACACGACTCTTTAAAGGCACTGAAGTGTGATTGCAGCCCATCGTGCATTGGTCACGATGAAACATTTCTTCTCTGAGTGATCAGGCATTGGGTGGTGGTGGGGTCACTGTCCCTGGAGGTGTTCAGAGCTGTAGGGATGTGGTACTGAGGGACGTGAGCAGTGGGCACAGTGGGTTGGGTTTGGGGATCTCAGAGGGCTTTTCCAACCTGAATGATGCCATAATTCTAAGTTACAAGCAGAAGAGAACTGTTCAAAGAAGAAAACTTTGCAAGTGTTTCTTCCCTTGCCAGCCCCATCGAGGTCAGGTGCCTGCTTCTCTGCCTCACTGCAAGCTCTTGCTGCTATTCCTGCGCTGCTCTGCTGGATCCTTTGATGCTGAGCACTCCATTTTAGAGGTCTTCTTTAAAGAAAAAAAACCCACCAACTTGATTTAAACAACTTTTTCCAATTATCCAGCAGTGGGCTTCCTGCCAACATTCAGCCAGCACCGGCTCCTTCTGAAGGCAGAAATGTCTTTCCAGGTGCTACAAGAATTTTTGTGGCAGAGCTTCATGGCTTGACCTCAACAGCAAAGACATGATGAGAAGAAGGTTGGCAGCAGCACCCTCACAGAGCAGGCTGGAGCAGAAGGGATGTAAAGAAAAGGATTGATGAGATCCCCCATGAACAGTATCTGGATGCCTGGGGTTATGCAGAGAATGGGACTATTTCTCCCTCTCCCTGTGGCTCTTCTGGCCTCGGTGTCCAGGAAGATATCTAATCTAATCTCACAGAATCACAGCAAATCACAGAATCATAGGGCTCACAACAATTTTCTGGTTCCAGCCTCTCCCGTTACAAAGGCATTTCTCATAGTAACAGCACCAATATGAGCTCTGCTGACATCTCTCCCGCCCCGTGATGTTTTGAAGATGGAAACTGGGCCCAAACTGGGGTGTTCTCATTGACATATTTCATGGTGTCACACCTGTCACAGTTAAATGCCCTATTTCCATGTGTTGCCCAAACAAGTCCTGTGCACATTGCATTTGCAGGAGCTCCTAAACCAGCACAAGAATATCTGCACAGACCTTCCTCTTGCAAAAGGGGCACTGTGAAAGAGAAATATTTTTATATCATTTTCCCTCATATGTCTTTGGACACCCTTAGGCAGATAGATTCCTGTGCTGGCGTCAGGGCCACAGGCTGTCATTAAAACACAGCACACAAGTTTCAAGAAGCAAAATAATCGCCATCTCCTGGAACCACGAGGAACTTTCGTACCAACCCAAAGTGATGCGAAACGATCAGGCTGTGAAGGATTTACATTCATATTTTGCTGTGGTAAATAAATACCTGGAGGGCAGGAGATGGTCATGTGGAGCATGGCTCTGCAGTGGAGTGTGCAATACAGTGCTCAGCCCAGCTGTCCCACGTTTTGCTATGCACTGTAAGTCCTGGTTTGTGAATCTTTCATGGCAACATGCTATCAATCAGCAGAGGAAGCAGCAACGCTTGCATTTCTGGTTGCCTGACATTTCCTACTGCAAGCCTTTGCTTTCTGTGTCTTCTCACTTCCCAAGCTGAAATCTTGCACAGTGATGTGTTCCAGGCCAACTAGCTGCCATGGAACAAATATTCTGGAAGGTTTCTGCTCAAAGAGATTTCTTGAGACTGAAACTAGCAAGAAAAGCTTTGCCTCATACTGTGCTTCTATGAGGTTATCTCACTCATCCCTGATCTTGATCAGGCTGGAAATTCGGTGGTTGATCAGACTGGGAACTGGCAGTTCAGTAGTTCAGATCCCTCAGCCGTTCCCCATAAGACTTGTGCTCCAGACCCTCCACAGCTTTGTTGCCCTTCTTTGGACACAGCCCCCACAGATGCATCCCATGCCCATACTGCATCCTACCTGGAAGCCCCTGAGATGTCCTGAGCCCCAAGGGAAAGCCAAAGAGGGAATGAAGCTAATTAGGAGCTCCAGTGGCCTTCAAGAGGGGTGAATCCCCGAGGGAGCAGAATCTCTTTGACACAGCATTTGATGCCAAAAAAGATTCATGGGTTCATAGGTTTCATTTCAGAATACTGCAAGAAAGAAGTTAAAGCAAATGAATAAACAAGTGAGACAGTATTAATTGTCTGAAACGCAATCTGTTTGACTTTTGGTTTATAAAGATCTCTCCACTTTTGTTCCCATGGCAACTATTGCGCAAAACCACACTTTTCCTTATCATCTCCACTGAGTTTAAAGCAGTTTTGTAGTCCAATCAAATGCGAAGAAGAGAATTTGCTTTTGCATTGAGAAAACTGCTACCTAATGAGCAAACAGTGACTGGGAGAGGCCAGATTTACAATTACGACCCTAGAGAGACACTTAATTACTGAATAATTAGCGGTTACTGGAGTTTCTCAGTGCAGAGAGGAAAAAGCTTGTGGGTAGAGGCTGTAATGTGGAAGTCTTCCAAGCAGTTTTCCGAGGTGAGAGCAGTAGACCTCACTGCGCAACGCGTTGCCACCAGATGATGCCAAGTGCAGTCAGGAGCGAATGGTGTGATGGCAGAAGCTGAGGCAGTGCAGCTCTTAGAATGAAGCTGAAGTTTTCAGGATCCCAAGCCCCAGAACACTGCTCTGAGGCAGCTCAGGTGCTGGGGAGCAGAGCATGAGGCTCACATAGAAACTTGCTTTCCAAGGGGGTTTCTCCCAGCACAGTCCCCTGTGGAGGTGGGCGATGACTGCTAATCCTCCCCAGCTGTGTTTGTTCCCAGGCAGCAAGCCCCACCTGGCTCTGGGGCTTCATGGCACTCAGTGCAGATAGGTAGGGTCAGGTTATTTCCCCTTGGATGGAGGGTATTTCCACAGGAGGAAGCGCTGATGCATGGACTGCTTTCCTGTAATGAAATTCAGAGCTACAGAAAAGCAATTAGCTCTTGACTTTAATTCTTCAGATGCTGAAGCCCATAAAACTGTTCTGAGTGGCCAATTTTCCCACAAGGCCAAAGCTCAGACACAGCCAAATAAATTAGGCAGGAGCAGTTTGCCTTCCTACAGCAGGACAGAACGCAGCCCCAGGCTTGCTGTGACTTTCAGGGTCAGCCTGCTTTCACCTTGGGCTCTGGGACAATGACTGCATGTTTCCTGACTCATATGAGCACTCTGCATAATCTCTCAGCATTTCGTAAATGCAGGCTCAGTAAATGAGGTCAGGGCTCTGATGCTGAACCTTGTCCAGGGACTGCAGAGCTCTCTCCATGTTTTGGAATAATGACCTGACCAGCACACCGCTGTCTCAAATCAGTCAGCCCCAGGTGGGCGGCCGCTGTGCTCCTACGAGCATTTATCTGGTTTAGTTCTTTTTGTCAGGACGTGTAAGGGGTCCATTTTTGACCACTTACAGAACTGACTGAATTAGCAAAACCTGTTCATCTCTGTAGCACTAACATCGGGCAAGATGTTGAGGCATTCGTGTGCTTTGGTCTTTTTTTACCGTTCCCAGTTCAAAAGAAATCAAAGCCCGGAAGAAGGGCTCTTTCTACTCCCACTCCTACCTGTGGGATCTGTTTTTCTGAGGCACAGATGTCATCGAGACAAGGATGATTTCTTGGTTACTCAGGCATTTTTCAGTTTATCATCTTTCATCCCAAAGTACAGCTCTGTGAGCAGGATGCATTGGTCTTTCCCAGGTTCTGTGTGTTGTGGCTGGATTTTTCCTTCTCTGATAAGCATTCCCTTCTGTCTCTAATAACTTGTAAGCACGTGCATCAGTCTTTTCCTGTGTATCAGCAATACTTACTCTCTTTTCTAACTGGATGTGACCCCAACTTTGACCAAAATGGCCAGAAATACTGTGGTTGTGTGTTGGGGGGGTCAAAACATAGACTGACCAAAACATCGTCTGTATCTCAGCTCCTATAAGAAAGACAGCCTAGAAACAAGGGACACCATTATTAGACAGCCTTCCACTTGACCGCCTCGAGATAGAACAGGATGCCCCTAGCGGGAAATGCCGATCGTTTCTTAGATGAAGAGGACCTGTTTCTCTCTCCTCCTTGTCTCGAAGCAGCCTCAACTCTGCCCCTTTGTGGCAACGCTGAAAAAGCACATGAAAAATGATCAGTAATCACTGAGCACCGCTGAGCTGACCCCACGGGGACAAAGAGAGCGCCAGCTCAGCACTGTGGTGTGGATGGGATGGTACAAATCGGAATTGGCATCAGATGATCTCCACGACCAGCACTTCATCCCACCAGAGGATCCGCTGCTCTGCAGAACCACGTGGGGCTTTCTTAGTGGAAATGGACAACTGGGGGTTGCAAAAGGAAGGAGATTGGCATTACACAGTGGTCCTTGGGATGAAGTGAGGCCTGGCACTGGGGCCCAGAGCTGTGGGTGCCCCATCCCTGGAGGTGCCCAAGACCATGTGGGATCCTGGGCATCATGAGCATGTGGGCATGCAGCCCACAGCAGGGGTGGGGAGGGCTGTAATCACTTCTATGAAATGCTGTTAAAAGCACAGATCACAGCAAATAAACTTCTTGGTGCAAACAGCATAACTGAATTTTACCACTAACAGGGCACTCTCCATGGGCAGGGTCATGTATTTATTTTCAGGATGCGTAGACAAACTCTGCAAGAACAGAGAACATTAGAGATCTGTAGTAAAATCTCTTTCATATGTGTTAGGCTACACTCCTGCCACTGCGACTTGCACAGTCATAGAATTATTAAGGTTAGAAAAAACCTCTGATATTCCCCCAGCCCACCCCCACCATGCCCACTGCCCACGTCCCTCAGTGCCACATCTCCATGGCTCTGGAACACCTCCAGGGACAGTGACACAACCACTCCCTGGGCAGCTGTGCCACTTTCTGAGAAGTTGTTCTTAATATCTGACTTGAATATCCGACACAATGGAGGAGCATCACGCCTCCAAGGAAGCATGGGAGTGAGAACATGACTGGACTGTGGAGACTAGTGGGTTAAACCAGTGCATCCTCCCATCCTCACCACGTTCATGAAAGATGAAAGTCAATGTTTCTTGCTTCTCAGTAACAGAATAGGCCCCAAAAGAAGGGAAAGGTGAGAGGATCGGGTTAGGGCTGCTCCCAGCCATCCTGTGCTTGGTTACTCATCCCCTTATTCCACTGAGAACCTCATCAGGGCAGATGCTGCTCCCTGCAGCTTGGGAGGGGCTGGATGGGAAGTTGGATGAACGCAGAAGACACTGTCAAGGCTGTTTTCTTCTCAGATACCTCAAAATCATACAAAGGAACAAGAAAGCATCAGCATCATGGTACTGGGGATGAACCATAACAATGACCGTGATTCATGGTCATTATTACTCTCAAAATAATTGCTGGCACCAAGTGGAGGAGGAGATATGCAGTCACACAGACGTCCTTTTGGGGGTCTTTCAAGCTGTGTCCATAGGAGCTCAGCGTGACATTAAAACAGCGCTGCCCCCATGTCCTCTGAAAGATGCGGCAGCACCGCCCGTGGCAGAGGAAGCGGAACACTGGCTCCCCATTGGCCATCCGTCACCGACGTGCCCGCCCCCTCCCCGTTACTCGCCGCCTGATAGGCTGTCGCTCTCTCTGAGCCCGCCCCCCATCCCCATCCAGTCACCGCGCGCTCCTTTGTGCGCATGCTCGGCGTTCCCGGAAGTCGCGTTGTGAGGGCGTGGCGGGTGGGGGGGACGCGCGGGCTGTGATGGCGGGTGGCGTGAGGTGCCCTCAGTTCTCCATGGGCAGCTCTCCCTTTCTGTCCCGGTGCCCTTCTTTTAGACTGTGCTGTACTTTGGTATGCACAGGTGTGGGTTTAATGGCAGTTTACCTGGGAATATTTGCTTTTATTTAGGTTTAAAATACCAGCTGTAGGTATATAACTATGCTATTCTTGAAATAACTGTTTTCTCGCAGGATTAAGCAGGCGATTTGACATCACAGCTCTTCCTACCGTCTATCAGTGCATATGCAATGTGACAGGTTTTTTTGGAGGAGAGAGGAAATATCTTTTCATGTTTTCTGATACAAGCCAATGGGATCTACCACACTCTTAAAGAATGAGACCCCGAGATTCCCATTACTTTATCTATTTTGAGCTTACAATGAATGCCCCTGTTATTTTTTGCCTTCAGGCCATATTTACTCTGTCTTGTCCTGTGTGTTTCTGTTTTGCAACCTTTTCTTTGGAGGTTGGCATTCACGTTGTGTGGCAAGCACATTAGGCAGATGGTTATCTTTTCAGGGAGCTGCAACCTGAAGCCAAGATTCTTAGAGCTGGTTGTGTTTAAGATCACTGGAAAACCTTTTAGAGCCAATATTATCTAAAGCAAAAATTAAATCAAGGCAAAGGGATGTAAGGGAAGAAGTTGAGTGTAAGCAAATGTTGTGTGTTTAGACTGTGTAAAATTAACAGACTTTTTGTTGTTGTTCTTTAACAGCTGTAAAGATGGAGTACTTAGGAAATACCAGGGTGCCAGAACTAAAACTGATCCCATCTATTTCATCAAAGACCATGAATGGAAATGCACTGAACCAGTGTCATCATGGTTTGGTCCTTCCCCCTTCTTGTAAGTTTTAGTGTGACTTCTGTAATGGTTTATTACCAAACAAGCACACTTCAAGGGCATGGTGGGACAGCTGCAGCATGTGTGTGCTTCACCTGGTGCAGTTTCCTGAGTGAGGTTTACTTTTAGGTTTCAAATGCTTGAAGTACAATGCTAGATTGAAATATTACATTTTTATGGCTCTTCTAGGAAGCCTGATGTTATTACTTAGCCTACTTACAAAACCGAGTCTTCAAACTGTGCAGTTGATTTCCTGCAAAGTATTACCCCATACCAAGAAATGCATGAAATAGAGTACTTATTTTAGGATTAATAGGTTTCCTATTGGAAATGTACACTACCAGCTCCTTTCTGCATATTGAAGCAGTGTGCAGGCCTCTATCTGTGAACGTCCACTTGAGCAGCTCAGTCATTAGCAATTTACTTTGTCTCAATGTTTTGAATTCTTTTTTCTTTTAGAGATAATTGATACTTAACACTGAAGTTTCATAATAACAAGGAGATGTTAGAACCAGCAGAATATACGTGGCAGCCTGGTCTTCTTTACTTGTGTGTGAACTGCAGCTAAACTCAACTGTCTGAATATCCCTCAGTTCTTATACTACATGTTTTTTCTTTTTCATTAGGCCAATTCATTGTTTTTGTAAGTGTCTGTATGGGAACTGTTGAATCACGGCCTGAACCACTGACCGGACACCTGAGGTGAGCACCGAGTCAGCCAAAAGGGGCACAGGTGAAGGTGATATACCTGTGTGATTGGAAGGGGTGGAGCCTGGCTCCACCTCTCCCAAACCCCATTTTAGGGCTGACCACCACCAGGGAAGGATCTCTTCTTGGAGATCCCTCCTGTGTGGAGTCCACGGTGAGCCTTTATCATCCTAAAGGTAAGCCACCCTCTTTTGCTTGCTCTCTGTGTACCATCTTTATAGACCTACTGAAATATACCATCTTCCATACTATTTTTGAGTACCATCCTTGGGGATTATTTACCCTAGAGTGTCCAGATTGCTTAATTAGTAATATCTTTAATAGAGTTCCAGCTGTTGGGCTGTAAGTGACTTATGAATTTCAGTCACTTTTATTTATTTTCTGTGTCAACAGGTTCAAGTCAAGGGATTTTGCCGAGGAATTGGTAGTTGTCTGCATGTGGGATATTGTTCAGAGTGATGTCAGCTCTGGAGGTGCTTCTGGAAAATGAGTGCTTACTGAATTAACAGACAGAATAGAAGATAAAAAGCAAATTAGTCCAACAGGAAACCAGGCGTGAGCTGACAGTTGTTCATTGTGCAACTAAATAATGACTCATTAGGCAGATAAGAAGACAGTAGATGTCTGATGGACTTGGATGTTTTCACTTACGCTTTTCTGCTTTGTTTCAGGATGACGAGTGTGTCAGCTTTGCTTCAGTTGTCAGCGTGGATCAGGGTATGTGCTTTGACATCAGCTTGGTTTCAATATTTATGACACTCCCTCATTCTTGAAATGATTCTCCTTCCTTTTCTTCCAACACTGCCGTGGTTATTTAACAGAAAGCATTGGAGTGCTGGTTTGGAGCTCATATACTCTGTTCTTGTTGGCAGCTCTGTCCTCGGGACTGATACTGCAACTTGTGAGTGAACCACTTGAAGCAGATTGGTTTGTGTCTGCTGTGTGCCTTTGCTTTAACCTTATCTTTCTTCCATTGCAGATAAGGAGTTCTTAGTGGTCTGCCTCAGTGCTTCCATGAAACTCAGGCCAGCAGTGTCCTTATTCAAGTAAGCACATGGTATGCTTCTAGTTCAGTGAAGCTGACAGGTAAATCTTAACAAGAATGGGTATGGACCTTGTGTCTGCAGGACAGGAGGTTTAAGGGAGAAGTTTCCATGTGTGACTGCAGTTAATTGCCTTTTGTGGTTTGCAGTGGGCTTGTATATGCAGCGAATACTAAACTATTTCTTAAGACAAATTCTTTCAGTGATAGAAGAATACCGTGTTTCATTCCTGCAAGTTCTGAAATTCTGTGTGTGCAGGGAGATGGAATAAAACTGTTGAACCTCTGCCTTCTCTTCTGGAGCTCTCAGTTTTGAAGAGCTGGGGGATTTGTCTCTTGCTGAAGGGCAAAGTGTCACAGAGCTGTAGTGGTTGGAAGGGACCTCTGGAGATCGTGGAGTCCAACCCTGTGCAAAGCAGCTCCCTGCAGCTGCATGGGGTCTGGGATATCTCCATGGAAGGAACTCTTCCAGCTCCCTGGGCAGCTCCAGTGCTGCATCACCAGAATGTGAAGAAGTTCCTTTGCATTCTGATGTGTTTCCTATGCTTCAGTCTGTGGCCGTTTCTCCTCATCCTGTCCCCAGAGTTTGCTGAGAAGAGGCTGGCCGTGTCCCTTTGACACCCGCACTTAAGATATTTCTAAACATTAATAAGCTCCCCCCTCAGTCTTCGCATGGCTGCTCAGCCTTTCCTCGCAGAGGAGCTGCTCCAAGCCCTGTATCATCTCTGCGCCCTCTGCTGGACTCTTTCCAGGTGCTCCCTGTCTTTTTTTTTGTACTCGTGAGCCCAGGACTGGACACGGTACTCCAAGAGGGAATGGAGGGGAGGATCAGATAAGCCTTGTAAAAGTCAGACTGCCCTTTCTACACCCTTGCTTTGACTGAGCACGTCTAATGTGCTTCCAGAAGGAATGAATTAACTGTAAAGATAGTTGGTTTTTTTTTTTGTTTTGTTTTTTTAGAAAGCTATGGCAATTCTTCACCAAAAAACCAAAACGGAGTGCACCAACTGGAACTGGTTCCTGTGTTAACTATCTCTTTTAGGACAGTATCTGTATAGTGGAGAAGCGAAAATGCAGCTGTTTCCATGGAAAAAAAAATGTTGTAACACTATAGTGAGTGAGCTATTTGTGATACATCTCAGTGAAAAGCTGAGTTTCAATAATTCCTTGGCCTGAAGCTGCACTGAGGTACTTGTGGTCTTCAGCTGGGACTGGCTTGGATATCTCAGGGTCGTTTGAGTCATTTGGGTTAGATGAATTTTATGGTTTGGGAAAGAGCTTTCATGCATACCAGGATTCGAGTGGTGGCTGGAGGGAGGGTGGGCGGGAGGGGGG
This sequence comes from Cyrtonyx montezumae, assembly GCF_038088225.1. Lineage (NCBI taxonomy): Eukaryota > Metazoa > Chordata > Aves > Galliformes > Odontophoridae > Cyrtonyx > Cyrtonyx montezumae. Next base: position 4,008,092 of record NW_027071826.1, read on the forward strand.
GGAAGTGTTCTTGTGTTGCAAAAAGAATGTGGGCTAGTTGACAAATGATGTTTAAAATTCACTTCTTTGTGACTTCTTTGCATTTGCTGAAAATCCTGCTGCATATGCATGCAAATCATCTCTGCTACAGACTACTCCCTCCCCTCGTCCACCTACACGCTGTATCTCAAACCCTAGCAGCCGTGGTGGCCGACACCAGTGCGTTTATCTTGGAGTAGGAAGCTTAGATGAGGATTGGCCGAGTTCTGCAATGAAAGATCCTTGGCAGGTGGAACAAACCCACACAAGGTGTGCTCAGCACCCTGAGCCAGCGTACAATTGCTGGCTTTTCTCAGCAGAGCATCTGTTTTGCCTCTGCTTCCTTGCTCTTTCCCCCATCTCTTCCCTTATGGAGTAGAAGTACAGGGTAGTGCTGTGGTCGCTGTTGGAGCGTGTGCAGTTAGCTGGAAAAAGGCAGTGGTGCTCGCTGCAGTTTCTCCCCAACAGGAACAAGGAATACGTATTGCCTGGGGAATGAGTGAACGCTCATATAAGCCCAACTTCCCTCCTCTTCCACTCGATTTATTATGTACAACAGAAAGTAATAGCCAGTCCAAAGGGAAAACAGCTAAAAGTCGAGCTGAAATGGGTAATTAAAATAGTTGGGATTAGCTTCAAGAGCAACAATGAAGTAGCTGCCTTGCCTTCTTTCCTACATCAGCTGAAGGTCAGAGTCTGTCCCCGTGGTGGCACAGTGAGTCTGTCCGCCTCGAGGATGCCATCTCATGAGGTTTGTTCTGCATTGGTGAGGTTCAGACCCACCACCAGCACACTCACGTTGATCTCTGCTATCCGACTCTTCAGGCTGTCCAACACTGCTGACAAATCAGTGTGTGTTTGTCTCAGAATCTGCCAAAAAAAAAAAAAAAGAGAGGAAAACTCGAGGAGTTCAAGTACTGTGTTGTGAATGGCCTGAATTCCATCCATGTGCTGCGTCGAGACGTGGGGGAGAAGAGCCCAGAGCCCCCCAGAGTGCTGGCACAGGGAAACGGGCAGGATGTGAGCTGGATGCAGTCTTCAAGGCTGACAGCTGTGCTGCTGGAGGAGCTGGAGCACAGGAATGAGTGAGCGCGGTGGGGATGTGCTTGGCCTTGTCTTTTGGCTCAGGCAGGTGTGATGCTGCTGCTCCGTGGCACTGAGGGAGGGCTGAGCGAATCCTTCCCTTATCACTGAGCCCGGCTGGTGTGCTCGTGTGGGCTGTTCAGCCCCCGAGGCTTCCAGGAAAATGTCACACGTTTCCCTTGTTGAATTTTTCTTGCTGTTTACTGGGCTGCGGAGCTGATTTCTTAGGTGACTGGAAAAGTGTCTTGGCTCTGAGGATAAGTAACCATGTCCTCCTCCTCCTCTCCCCATCTCCTGGGCCGGAGCTGAGCTTTTGTTGGAGGTTTCTCTGTTTTCTTAGGCAGAAATGAAAAGAGTGAGACCTGCCGGTGTCTGCTGGCCCCTGGGGGAAGGCTGTTTGGCTGTGTGCTTTGCTGGAGCTCTGAGCGATGACTAAACCTGCCCAAATCCCACTCATAGTGCTGCAGAGACCTCGCTGGGCAGGAGGAGCACAGGCCAGGTCAGAGGCATAATAAAACAGCTTTTTTTTTCCCTCTAGGAACTGCTGACTAACTCACCCTTGGAAGTAGCTCTATGTGGAGTGCATGATATGCTGATGTCCTGCGGTCCCTTCTGAAAGCGCCTTGTTTGTCTTCTGCTCACCCAGGAAATGGTGAACCTTGGCTGCTGCCACAACGGTGATTTCAGCTCCAAAACTGTGACTTCTGGGGCAGGATCTTGACAGATGTATGTGGCCATGTGCATGCTCGTGGAGCTTGTGTCATTGCTTCTTGAGTTTGTCTGCTGCGGTTGTGTAGTCGGCCATGAGCTGGTGTTCCTCACCAAAGCTCAGATGTCCCATACAGAGCATAGATCTGTTTGTAAAGGATTTCAGGACATGTTGATAGATGTGTGTACGATGAGTACAGGGCCAAGCTGTGCCACACTATGCTATGGGTGCCCCGTTCCTGGGGCTGCCAAGGCCAGGCTGAGCTGGCAGGTTAGCAACCCTGCCCATGGCAGTGCTTTATAACTACGTGATCTTAGAGGTCCCTTCCAACCCAACCGTTCTTTCATCTCAGCTCTGCTTTTCACGTTGCCCTGGGCCAGGGCCAGGCTGGGGAAGCAGCAGTCAGCTGGTGGCAGCAGAGCCGTGCAGTGTGCGAGCTGCTCGCAGGGTAGGGCTCGTCAAGGTTTGCTCCCTGCAGAGCGTAGGGCTCTGTCACCACCTGGAAAGGCCGGGGGAGAGTGGAGCTGCACTCCTGCCCTCAGGACGGGGGCTGCTGTGGCTGCTGGCTGGATCCTCTGCCCGAGGCTGGTCCATCCCTTCCCTTGCCTCGCCGCCTCTCCCAATCCCAACATGTATTCCTGCCTGTCGGGCCCGGCCCACGTCTGTTGTTTCTGGCTGGATCCACAGAGGCCGTTTATTTACAAATCCCTCCAGAATTGGCCTCTTTCGCTTAAAACTGACGCGGGCGCTGCTTGAAGGAAAGCTGATTTTTGACAGTCTGCGTGAGGACGGGAACAGATGGAGGCTTTGATGAATTAGGTACCAGTAAATGTTGTCCTCCTGCAAATCAGCTTGGTTTTCCCCATTAGCATAAGAAGCAGGAAAAAGGATTTAATTTCTCCAAACGTTTCCCCTTCGCCACCCACCTCTCCAGCTCAGAGATGCGTACTGCAGCGTACCAGGGAAGCGGCTCAACTCCTTCTGCACAGCAGCAGTTCCCAACTCGTTGCTGGCACTCCTCCCTCCCCGCTGTGCTCTCTCCTCCATGGGATGCTAAAACGAGGGCCTTCCCGGGGCCGTGAGTCATCTGCAGTGCGAGTTACTCGTTCTGCTTTGCCAAGAGCAGGAGAGACCCGAGCAGGGCCACGTTACTCGCGGCCGCTCCTCCATCGCAGTCAGCTCGGGGCGACGCAGGCGGTGCAGATGTGGAGAGCACGGCTGCACTGTGAATTATTGATAAGGGAATGAGAACGCCGGGAGATAATCTCTGGTGGAGTGTGGAGAGTAAATCTCTGCTGTGCAGGGAGCGTGTGTCCCCCTTAGGAGAGCTTCTCCCTAGCAGCAGCAGGAGGTTTTGGTTGAGTGCAGAGTACAGAAACGGGCTCCGTGCAGCACTTCAGGGAGGGAGTTTGCCTGGGAGAGAGACAGTTGTACCCTCAGACCTTGCTCTTCCTTCAGGAATGTCAAAATATGCAGCTGAGAGCTGCAGATCCTTCAGGAGAAGGTCAGTGAGATGCTGCAAGATGGAATTGGCACCCCATTACCACCAGTTCACCTCCCTCCAGGTGGACGGACAGGGGTGGCCGCTCTTGCCCAACCCAGAGATGGGTGAGCAGCGATTCTCGTGTTTGTAGACTCATAGAGCTTTCTACCAACTCCAACCATTCTGAGATCCTCAGGGCCATCTGGTCGTGCTCCCCCACGATGCACAGGCACACCCACGGCTCTGTCAGGTGCTCTGGGCCTCCCCACAGCCTGGCCTTGGGTGTCTGTGGGGTGGGAGCATCCCAACCCCACAGAGGCTGTACCAGCCTGGCCCTATGGCTCCTGACACACAGACACACCTGCTGCTCCAGCCAACGAATGCCTTGGGCTGTGTCTCAGCCACTGCATGGCACATGGGCAGGGTAAGGCTGGGAGGATGCTCCCTGTGAAAGCACCATCTGCTTTGCACACACAGACCTGATGCTGTCTGCTGCCCCAGCCTTGCTTCTGGCTGGCCATCTGCTTTCTGCAGGATGGGTTTGCAGCATTCCCTGTCCCCAGGGTTAAGAGCTCAGTGCTGGAGTAGCGCAGGGTTGAGGAGGGTCGTGTGCTTTTCCCCATCTCTGTATTCTCTGTACATGCAGAGCTGTAGCAGTGTGCCCATCTCCCTGTGTTTTGCTGGCTGGGCTGTGCTGGCATAGGATTAATGCAGGTATAGAAGAGCAGACAGAGCTTTCTGTGATTTTTTACTGCCCTGACATACACAGGACTCATTAGATAATTACATTTATTAACACCATCAGTACTAATACATGCACTTAAAACGCCCTATTGCTGTTTTACTGTTCTGTTTCATGTGGTTTTCTTCTTAATTTATTGAGGTTCAACAAGAACAAGTGCTGGGTCCTGTGCTTTGGTCACACCAACCCCAGGCAATGCTACAGTCTTGGGGCAGGGGAGCTGGGCAGAGGAAAAGGGTCTGGGAGTGTTAGCTGACAGCTGCTGAGCATGGGCCGGCAGTGTGCCCAGTGGCCACGAGGGCCAATGACAAGAAATGTGCTCGAGAGCTGTGGAGATGTAGCACTGAAGGACATGGTCGGTGGGCACGGTGGGGGTAGGCTTGTGTTGGGCTTGGGGATCTCAGAGGTCTTTTCCAGTGTTAGGGACTCAGTAATTCTAGGGTTTTGGATCAGGACCAGGAGGAGGGCTGTGGTGTGGGGAGAGGAGAGCTGTGAGTGCCCCTGGAAACTGCTTTTAGCCAATAGTTCCCATCCTGGCCAATGCTGCGATGCAGAGCAAGCCCTGGAGCAGGATGTGATTTAAGGCAGCTTTGTTGCTGAGTGATGGGAGCTGCTGGTGCAAATGGCTTCAGGGTTTGTTTGCTTAAGAGTGAAGTACCAAGGGTCCCCAGGGTGGGAGGTGTTGCCTTGCAGGGACTGTGTTAAATCTGCATGCAGCAGGCAGCTCACCCACAGCAGGTTTTGCCCCACAAACCTGGCATTGTCAGGGCTCTCAGCATATTTCCATAGTCTGAGCTAATTAGCTGGAGGGGATGACAACCAACCCCAGGAAATTGCCTTGGAAAGGATGGATAAATGGGGAGGAAGAGACGGAGGAGCTGCACTTCCCACGAGGCCATGAACAAAGTGCTGCTCTGTTCCCTTGCAGAGCTGTGCTGGTGCTGCTCCCATCCCGCAGGATACGTGCCCATCGCAGCAGCCCTGCACGTGCTGGTGGCTGGTAGGTTGCACTGGGTGATCTTAGTGGGCTTTTCCAGCCTTTTGATCCTATGTCCCAGCTCCTGGCTGGTGCTGGGCTGCTTGCCCACTTGGTGGTGAGCACTGCACGTGGGGCTTTGCTCTTTCTACGTGCTGACCTCTCTGGGTTCTTCAGCTGGCCGCCACCTCCAGCACATCTGTGGGATTTTGGGGTCCTGGGTGGATTTTCTTGGAGGGAGAGAGGAGCTGATGGTGAGGACAAGAGCACGGGGAGGTGATGTCCTGCTGCAGCCTCCCAGGTGACTCACACAGCCTCTATCTCTACCTGCAAGACAGGTGCAACAGGATGGCTTTGACTTCCTGGTGCTTTGTGAGGCTAAATTCCTTACCTGTGAGGAGGTCTGCAGTGATTTCTGTCACTTTTGTTGCTGCTGAGACCCAGCACTTGTAGCTCTGCAGCCCTCCCCTGGGCACACACAGCTCCCCAGAGCAGTGCTGGCATGGCAGCATTGGCTTTGTGCATCTGTTCTGAGGAAGATTTTTGCCTTTTGTGGGGCAGAAGGTGTTGGGTTCATCCTGATGAGCTGGGATGATGGGGATGGGGTCAGGGGAGCCCCGTGGTGTGGTGTGGTGGTGCAGGGTGCTGCAAGCCCACTCTGAAGTTATTAATAAAATTCACAAATGCTTCGAGATCAAATCCCCGTGTCAGCTTGGCTCATCAATTCTTCAGCAACTTCTCTTCGCCAGTCCCTTTGAAGGGATTATTTAAATATGCACAGCGCTCTTCAGACATCCCATAAATAAATCTGTGTCATGAGGGGTCACGCCGCATCCGGCATGCTTCTGGTCTGCAAATAGTGCATCCCTGCTCCTGCGTGGTGGCTCTCGAGCCTGCACACACAGTGCTTGTGCTGCTGTGGCTGGGGAGAGGGGACAGCAGTCACTGAATCATAGGGTTGTAGGAGTTGGAAGGGACCCTCCCCGCAATGAGCGGGACACCCACAGCTCCAGCAGTGCTCAGAGCCTGTCCCCTGAGCTTGGGTGTGTGCAGGGATGGGGCACTGCCACCTCTCTGGGCAGATTGTTCCAAGGGACAACAGCCCAGCCCTGGGGCCCAGGGGGTGGAGGGGTCACCAGGCTGCCCCCTCCTGCATGGCCAAAAGAGAGGGATGCTCCTGATGATGAGCCAGCCCCATGTGTGGGCTCAGCAAGATCCTGAGTGGCATCCAGCTGTGGAACTGGGCCTTGCTTCTTCTTGCTTTCCTCGCCCTCGCTGAATAGCTCTCTTTTTGTACCAGCAGCTCTGCGGATGTTTCAGACACGTCGCTGTTTTCTTGTCACTTGCTATTTCCTGAGTGACTGCTGAGGTGGGCAGCTGAGGGCTGAACATCTTGGACAGATTAAAAGGTTCAGCAGCAGCATGAGGAGAAGAAAACCTGGAGATGATTCTGTGAACCCCGTGTGCTTTTTCTGTCGACAGTGTCCTCTTTGGCCCTGCCTGCTCACTGCAGAATGAAATCACTAAAACCATCAACAAGCCACAGGTTGATTGAGGTTGGCAGTGTCCTCTGGGTCCCTTTGGCCCAGCCCAGCCCCAGCAGGGACACCCAGAGCCGTGCCCATCCCCGTGTCCAGGTGACTTCTGTCCATCTCCAAGGAGGAGATTCCACATGATCCCTGTGCTAGTGTTTAATGACATCTTTCCTGCATGGAGATGGAGTCCATGGAGAGACAGATGGAGCCAGTGATGAAACCCACCCAAGAGGCTGATGGCAGCTGGGAGGTGCTGACCCTGCCCACATGCAGCTGGGTGCAGTGAACCAAACCCACATCCCACTGCCACAGTGGGTGACAAGGAGACAGCAGCACTCGGGGGCAATAGCACAGCTGCACCTGGCCTCTCCTCCTTCACGAAGACAAACTCAGCTCGTTTTCTTTCAGAAAGTAAAAAAGAAAAAAGAAGCAAAGCAAACACCCCGGCCTTTGTTTGGGCAGAAAACAGCCGCAGCCCACTCAGATGGGATTTATTTTGCGCTCAGTAATTCAATCCATTTGGACTCAGGATGTGGCTGAGAGAGCTGAGCCAAAAAATGTGAGTTTAAAGCAAGTCAATTTTATGCTGTGTATACAGTTGAGTTTGGGTTTGGCTGAGGCGAGAAGTTTCCATGTTATTCCTTTTTTTTTTTGCAATCTCTGTTGTAGCAACGAACTCCTTATGCAAAGGAGGGGCTGGAGCCGTGGCTGGAGAGAGGGGCTCAGGAGGAATGGATTCATACAGCCTCAGTGCAATGGGATGAGACACAATCTCTTTGCTTAAATGTCCTTTTCGCTGCCATCAGCTTTTATCAGCGTGGTGCGGGCTGGAATGCTGAATTACTGAATGACTTGGGTTGGAAGGGACCTCAAAGATCTTCCAGTTCCAACCCCTACCTTAAACTCTGGGATACCTCAGGCACCTCCAGGGATGGGTCATCCACAGCTCCGGGCAGCCCCAGGGCTTCATTGCCCTCTGAGTGAAGGATTTCCCCGCTCACATCAGACCCAAATCCCCCCTCTTTTAGTTTAAGGCCATTCCTACCGCTATCTTCCCATGTACAAAGTTGATCTCCTCCAGAAGACAACCTGGGGGCTCCTCCACAAGTGTCCTTCCCTAACCTGAATGACGGAATCATAGAGTCGTTGAGGCTGGGGACGTGAGGATGTGCTGCCTGTCCCCGATGTCACACGAGGGGTGGGGACACCTGGTCACAGCCACCACCACCTCACAGCCTTGTGTCCAATCCCGCAGGCTGCCACCTAACAGAACGTTTCACCGGCTGGCCCCTAAACTGTTAACACATTAATTATGAGAAGAAAGAGGAGTCAGTCCCATTAAGCTCACCATCTGTTTTAATTACCCGCTAATGCTCGTGGAAAGCTTTGTACACACTCTAATTGCATAATTAAAACGAGCTGTTGGGAGATAGACAGCATGGAGATGGCTGGGGTGAGGGACATGTCCTTGCTCCTCTTGCAGCAGCATCCTAATTAAGAGGGAGCAGTAAAGTGGCTCCTTTTGGGGCTGAGTGTAGCAAATTCTGCAAGTCCTGCACTTCCAGCCCAAATCCAGGCTGTGGACTCATTCATGTGGTGCTCATCCAGAACATGTCCGGGTCCCGTTGGGCATGGAGCAGATGTGTTCACACAGTACAGGCTCTCAGATCAGGATAATTCCCTCAGAGAGTGGTGATGCTCTGGAACAGGTTACCCAGAGAGGCTGTGGATGCCCCATCCCTGGAGGCACTCAAGGCAAGGCTGGATGTGGCTCTGGGCAGCCTGCTCCAGTGGTTGGAGACCCTGCCCACGGCAGGGGGTTGAAATGAGATCATCTTTGAAGTCCTTTTCAACCCAGGCTGTTCTATGATCCTACAATATTTCTGAAAAAGCACCAGATACACCCTGTAAATAGTAGGAGGACTTCTTTTCTTTATTTGTTTGTTTGTTTGTCTTGTCCTTTCTTTTTAATGCCTGCGGTACCAAAGTGATGTTCTCATCTCTTCTTACACCTTCTTTTTCCCACACCGCTGCTCTGGCACGTTCCCTGCAATCCCATTCGATGGATTAACGCATTTTGCCATTCGACCTGTGATCTGCACTGAGAAAACATGGTGAAGTCATTGCAAGTCCTGAAAACAGAAAGAAGTCCGCCCTCCTTGGAGCACTCGGAGGGAGTTCTGCAGCCAGGAGGAGGCCCAGAGCACAAGTGTTTGCAGGCAGAGTCTGACTCCTGCAATCTGCCCGCGTGGACTGGGCTGTTGTGAGTCCATGGTGAGTGATGTGCTTAATTAGTGAATAACTCACTGCTGCAGCTCTGCTTCAGCACGGCTCTGATGGGAGATTTTTGCCCTACACCATGCCTAAGAGCTCCTATGGGATGGTATTTGGCCACAAAGTGATTCTCCTAACAACCAACCTGAACCTTCCCTGGTGCAACTTAAGGCCATTACCTCTCATCCTCTCCATGCTGTCCACATTCACCCAAGAGAGCCAAGGGCTGGATCTGTGCCATAATGGTAGAGGGGGTTGGCCATCTCCAGGGAGCTACTGCCACGAAGATCAGAATCTGGGTTGGGCACAAGTTTTCCCCAAAAATGGTTGAGAAGACCATTGTGGCAAAGGGGAGAGCTTTGTGTGCAGCAGCACACAGCCCTGCAGTGCCCAGCGCTCCCCACTGGACATCCCCATGTGCAGCTCCAGACAGATTTCCTGAGAGCAGTAGTTCTGTGCGTGCCACTTTTGGGGGCTCTGGGAATTGCTTGGAAGTGAGAGGTGCTTAGAGCAAGGGATGCTTACTGGAGCATCCAAGGTGCTGGGTGCCTCAGCTGAACCCTCAAAGCAGCCACTGAACCCCAAAACAAAAGAGTCTGGATGAGCCCATGGGATGATCCTGCAGCAGCACACAACTCCCATTGGTTTTCCACATTCTGGGCTCCCTTGCCCATGTGTCTCTCAGAAATCTGCTGGCCTGGGTGCAGGGAGAACATCCCATGAAGTGGCTCAGAGTCACTGTATTTGGGCCTGGCAGAAAAAGGACAGAAAATGTGGATGCAGGTTTCATCTTTCCTAACTCCTCTTAAGCGTATATTAAAATCAATTCAGCTAAGTGCTGGAGTGAAGTAATTGACAGCTTTTCCTTTAGAACATACAGAAACAGGACTGTTTGGCTAACCCCAAACACTTGGAGATGTGTTCAGCCTGTCAAACCACGGCTGCCCTAGAGAACAGTTTCACCCCAAGCCAACTGCTCGTGGGTCCAAATCATGAAGCATCTTCTAGAAAGCATCTCCTCCTCTGGGAGAAGGTCCTGTTAGGAAGGTCCACCAGCAGTGCCCAAAATGTAATGAAGAGCCCTTGGGGTCCTTCAGCCACGCATGAGCAATGCTGGGCCTGCAGAAGGATGTGTGTCCAGGAACCCTTCTTGTACAACAGCCATTAATCAGGGCACCCCTCTAGCATTAATAAAAGCATGAATATATTTTGTATGTATTTTGCATTTGTTTGTATTGCAACGACCTCCACACTGAAGTACAGGGGGAAGGAACAGAATTGTAAATGCTCTGAGGGCTGGGAAGGGGATTTCAGACGAGTGTTAAGTGGGGAGATGTTCTGTTAATGTGAATGAGCAGTGGTATTTCACAGCACATGAAATGCCACAGTGGATACCAACGCTCTTGGGGCAGAGGCGAACCCAAGGAGCTGGGGAGGCTGCTGGCACAGGGCTTTTTATTGTACATTTTTTGACAAAACACTGAGAAACGCCTCATCTGGACCCACCCAGAGCTGCTCATGGGACCAGCACAGAGCTGATAATGCTGGAGTCGGGCAAGCTCTCCCTTTGTGCAGTGATCTGCCTTCCCACGGAGGCAGGCTGCTGAGCAGAAAGCAGTTTGTTTATGAGCACTGAGCTCCAGGCAAGAGAACACCCAAAAGAAGTGAAAAACACCCAAATGAAGTGCTTCAGCCCCAAACCCTGCCCTCCTTCCCCAGTGCTGCTCCACTCCAGCACGCCACGCATTCCCACCGTGCTCCATCCATTCCTGGGGACATTCCCTTTGTGCCACCAGAGCCAGTGGCTGAGCCCTGTGCTCTGCAGGACCCTCCAGCATCCCAAAGTTATGGATGAAAAAGGACATCCCCCATCCCTGCAGGTGCCTGCGACCGTTCTGGGGCCCTGGATGGTCAGAGCTGGTGGGGGGCAGCCCGCTCATGGCAGGGGTGAAACTTTATTTCCCTTCCAACGCAACCATTCTATGACTCTGTGATCCACAACCCCCATCCCCATGGTGCACGCATGCTGCACTGTGCAGCCTGAAGGAGGGTCGATGTAATAAACCCTTTAAAAAGCCGTATTTCAAAGTAATAACCTTTTTGGATGCTCCAGAACGGCCTGTGCTGGGCTGGGCTGAGCTGGAGGCTTGGAAGGGAAGTGCAGGGCTGTCCCTGCTCTGTCTGAACCAGTCAGCTGAGTCATCCCCTGAGTTCATACCTGGCACTGGCCCCAGGATCATGGGGACAGCTGGGGCTGTGCTGGTGGGATGGAGCACGCGAGGCAATGCCAAGAGTGGAAAGGGCATCAGGACGTGAGGTGGGAATACACTGGGATGGGAAGTGGGGACCACATGGTGCTCCAGAAATCTTGTGTGCAAAGATCTCTCCGTGTCCTGCTTGCTTTGGGGCCCCTCCCAGCCCCACAAAGGGATGGAGAGCACCTGCAGGACGTGCTCACCTGGCTCTGTGGGGCTGCCCTCCTCACAGGGAACGCCTCCTGCCCTGCTGGCTGACTCCCAGGGCTCCATTATGAAGGCAAAATGGGTTTAATTAGGGATGCTGGCAAGCTGGCCATCGGGCAAGGCGCTGGTGGAGCTCCAGGGAAGGTTTATCAGCTCAGGCTGTGGAACATCTCAGGATCTATTAGCTAAACACCATCTAATAAGCAAATAAATATCTGCAAATCAACTGCAGCTCTGACGAGTTCCTGCACTTTCCCATTGCCCTGGAGCTGCTCAGAGCACTGAGGTTGGGTAACTCCTCTTGCCTCTGCTTCAAACCGGTGCTGCTGTGTAAGGAGCAGCCTGCAGAAGTCATGGGAAGAAGGGGAGCAGCTCTGCACCCACTGCAGCAGGGACCAGCCTAACCCCTCAACCCCACAACATGAGCACAGGGTGAGCTCTGGAGTAATGTAAATCATCCCAGAAAGTTGTGCCACTGCCCAAAGGTCCATTGGACCCGGTGATCTCAGAGGTTTCACAACCAGAATGACTATGATTTGCCAGCAGTGGTCTTGCAGTGAATCCCGGATTGTGGATGGAAAGGCTTCTGACCTTTCCATGGTGCCAAGTCCCACAGATCCCCACTGCTCTGCTCCTCTGGGGCTGCTGGCTGGGCAGCAACATGCTGGGTTCTCCTCTCCCATTGTTAATCCTTTAATGTCATCTGTATGGAGCTCAGTTCTCAGCAGCAAGCTGAAGATTGCTGTCCCTGCTTTCATGAAAGCCACATTACACACCTTGCAGGCAGGTGGGACAGGCAGCTGGCCCCTCTCCCCCTGCACACCTGGCCTTACCCTCCCTCCTCTTGCAGATCTCCTTTCTTTCTGTGGTCAGCAGCTGGCTTGGTGGGATGAGCCACCTGCACAAAACCCAGCAGAAAGGGAAATGCATCCTCCAGCTCTCCCACCTGCAGGGCTCCAGATCCTGGCTGGGCACTGTGATCCTTTGGGGGTTTTGCATGGCTGAGGATGAGACTCTCCATTGCAAGGAGTGATACAGAGCAGGTTCCTCCAGGTAATTAGGTGGCTGCTTTCCTGGGCTTTCTCTGAAGTCAAAATTGCAACCTGCTGCAGTGCATGCAAGTCACTGGTGGGCTGTGGTGTTTGCAAGGATTTCCAGCCTCTCTCTGCCCACCAGGACAGTCCTTCCCAGTGTTCCTTCCCCTTGACTTTTGGGGTCAGTTAGCACCAAAATGAGTTACAAGGATCCTCTGACACGTTTGCATCTCCATCCCTGCTCTGGGCTTTCCTTGCAGGAGAGCTGAGAAGCTGGAAAAGGAGGGAGAGCTGCTGCACAGGAGGGATGGCACTGTGGTTTGCAGAGCAGAAGGTCTGGGCTCCCTGGTTTGCTCCATCATCGGGTGAGGAGCCCCTGCAGCATCAACAAGAACCTCCTAGGATGGAGCCATGGTGGGAGATGAGCCTGTGCTGGGAGAAATCCTCAGCCTCCTGCCCCAGGGAGGCTAATTAAAGCCTCAGTGTGGAGCAGAGGGACCTTTGATGTGGGGAGCCTGCTACAGGTATCTCCGGGAGGAGATGTCTCCCTGCTGTCTAGACTCCCTTTGCAGCGAGAGCCGGTGTGATTCAGCTCGTCTCGCAGCCTACATCCAAATCCCACCCAGGGTGACTCTTAATGAAGCAAACGATGACAAGGTGGCAGCCCCAATGGGTGCTGCAGGGCTGCAGGATGCATCCAGACCCAGGCTGGGCCCCGGGCTCTGTATCACTCAGGGTGAAAGCAAAGCTTAATTGCAGCATGGGTGGCACCAACGTAGCTGCTGGTGGGTGGTCGGGCTGGTTAAAATCCATGGAGGGAGGTGGTGGCTTCATGCACTAAGATGCCCGCCATGAAAGGGGCATGGATAATGTTCTGCATGGTGGAAAGTCCATGAGCTTCATGCAGGCTGCAGTATGTGGAGCCTGAGCTGTATTTGGAAAGTCCAAGGCCGATGGGAGAATCATGGAATCATTCAGGTCGAAAAAGACCTCCAAGATCCCCAAGCCCACCACACCCCCTGACCGTGTCCCTCAGTGCCACATCTCCACAGTTCTCAAAGAGCTGGAGGGTGCCCCCTGCTCAGCCCCACGGCCCACCCCACGCCTGGATGTGGGAAATGCAGCTGGTGTTGGTGGTGGCTCTCCAGCTCCTCAGGCTGCTCTGTCATCTCCTCCATGGCCAACACCACACCAAGGCATTGGGGGCCCCTTCCCTTTTCTTCAGCGTTGGGGCAGGAAGATGGGGTATGGTGTGGGTACAGTGTGGGTTACACAGATCCCTTCCACAGTGCCCAGGATTTTCCTGGGGAAACCACTCCTCCTGTCCCCTGTCCCACCCTGAGAGGGCTGGTTTTTAACTCAGATCCCGATTTCTGCCTCCTACCACTTGCTGCTCCCCTGAGGAAGAGCTGTGTGAAACTTATCTCATCATCTTTCATTAAAATAAACCAATTAAGCAATGCTCAGGAATCTCTGATCCGGGCCATCCTGGCCAGCCAGCATTCCCATGTTTCCACAGCACCTTCTTGCTCTGCTTGCCCTCTCTTCAAAGCGTGGGGGAGCAGGGTGCTTTGGCAAAGTATGTCAAGAGGTCCGGGAAACAGGATTTAGAGCAGGGGAAATTAGTAACCAAATGAGTTCTTAGCCAAACGGCTCCTCTTCTTGATCTTGGGAAAAGTGGTGTTTAAATTCTCTATCTCATGGTTTAAGACTCAGGAAATGTGATTGCACGTCTGTCATTATTTTACTCTTCTGCGTTGATTGCTCATCTTAAACAAACCACATTCCTGCATCGCTTAGTAATCTCTGCTGTTCCCTTTCCTCTCCGAGGAGGCAAGTCCCAGCTTGACATCAATGTACCTGCTGATCAGAGCTCCACTGCTATCCAACCGGCCGATCCACACAGACACTGGCCACGCGCAGTCCTTGCACCACCGGCCCCTTTCCTCTTCATCGACCCAGCTTAGTGGCAACCCTTTGCCATAACACTTGCTTGGCCAAAGCACAGGAGAAGCCACGATCCACACCTTACTGAGACCCATGTGCTTCTTGGAAGGGCGCTCCAACATTCTCCCATCCTCCTCTGAGCAGGTAAGAACACGCACTTGGGAGTTGGATGCCAGACAAAAAAGGGTAGGTCCCTGCGAGCAGAGCACGGTTCCCAGGAGGAGGTGGAGAGCCCAGTACAGTCCCACCATCCTGCAACAGGATGGAGTCCCACCAGCTGAACCTGCTCTGAGCTGCCATGCCTGTGGGGACACTGAGCCCTCCCTGTGGTGATTTTGCCTTCCAGCCCTGCTGAGATAGCCCTGAGCTCACCATGAAGCTGCCGAAGGAGCCCAACTCGTAGATGTTCCCGGCTGCAGGTAGGAAAGCCTGAGCGTGCTTTTAACTACAGGGAAGGGAAGGGTGGTGCCGAGGGTGATCTGGTCCTGGGGTGCCATCTTAACATGGGGCCATAGCTTTGAGCATTAATGGTTGGACTTGATGAGGATTTGAGAGGTCTTTTCTAACCTAAATGGCTCTACAGTTCTACAGCTCCGTGGTTTCATGGCTCCATAACCCCCTGAGTCTCTGATTCTATGGTTCTGTAATTCGGTGATTTTACAGCTCCATGACCATTAAGTTCTTGTGTTCGTGAACACTTTCCCATGGAGGACCTTGAGGTGACCACAAAATTGTGGTGTTTTGCCTTCTGATGAGGACTAGGTTGGCCAGGCATTGAGTGTGTGTCCCTTCCCCGTGTCCCATGGATGTGCCTGGGAACAAGGGACGTGCAGAGATGAGAGCAGGGTCCTTGGGACCTGGTGGGGATAGAGCCATCTCCAGACCTCCCACCCAGCTCTGGGGAAGAGGTTGTTTGAGATCACTCAGTTTGGATCCGTTTTTTTTTTTTTTGCATTGTCTCCAATGGGGATTCCCAAAGCAGCACCAGGACTGGTGGCTTGGAGGTAGGAGAGGAAAAAAGGGCAAAAAAAAAAAGTGTCCTGTGGGTCACTGAAGGGAAAACAGGAGGAAAGAAAGGTTGGGGTGGTACCAGGGGATGGTAGAACCCACAAGCACTGTCCATCTTGTGCTCCGTCAGCTCTGCTTCTGTCCCCAACGCCTGGGCCCCCTCCATGGGAGTAGGGAGCCCGGTGCTCCTTTGGGTGGCCCCGAGGACTGAGACAGTGGGGTGCTCTCTTGTCTTGCCAACACTGTGCTGTGATCAGTGGGAGATCTTAGAGACAAAGCTGTTTGTTTTTAAATAACTCTGCTCATTGCACAGTGATGTAAGAACCCAAAGCATTTTTCTCCATCAGTCCCTATGGGAAGAGAAGGGGAGACACTGGGATAAGGTTCTGCTGCCCCAGATGAGGCAGAGGTGTAATGGGGGATGGGTGCCCTTCATCCATCATTTCTTATGTATACGGCAGCCATGGCTGGAGTGGTTTTAGCTGGTGTCACCTCCACAAAGTCCAAACCATCCCAACATAGAGAGATCATGCTTGGGCTTCCTTCTGGCCATGGATATTGGGCAGCCTGGGATGCAGACCTGGCCTCAACAGCCAGTGCCACAGTGCATGGGAGAAGGAACAGGACAAGGGTTGCTTCAGGATGTGTGGCACTTGGAAAGTGAGTATGTGGGGTGGTAGGAGCTGCTGCCTTGTGTCCAGCCTAAGGATGGGGTTTGGAAGGGGCTTACACTATGGGGCTTGCACAGAGCTAGCCCCAAGCAAATCCCTGCGTGGAGGAGATGAGCTCTGCATGTCTCATGGCTTGCTGACACCTCCAGAGCCCCCGACTCTCCCCCTCTTTTCCTTTCCCCTAACACACAGTGCAGCCTGGTGTTTCCAGCATGGATCCTTGCCCCAGATTGGCATGCTCACCTTGCAGCCTTTGCTGTGCCACCTCCAGTGCCACCATCGATGGTCCAAAAGTGTCCCATCCTTGTGGGTCCCCAGCCGTCATAGCTTGTACCCAGGGGATGTCCCTTCTTCAACAATGAAGAGCTTCTCCAGCTCATTTCCTTCCATGCCCTCATGGAGGAAATCAGCTTAATTACTTGTCTTGGTGTGTAATTAATTTTCTCCACTTCTTTTGATAGCTCCTCCAAAGCAGGTGAAGAGCTGCCCCTAAGCCCCAAGCCCCATTTGCTCCTTTTTGCTGGGAGCAGCTCAGAGGGGTGGAAATGTCCCAAAAGCATGGGATGAGCAGGGGATGGGACTGTTCTTCAAGAGGTTATCCACCCCGGGGATACATCCAACCCATGGGTCCATGCATCCCCTAGCAGAGCACGGGCGTGCAGCCCCAAATTCTGCTCGGCCATTTTGTAGAGAGGGTTTTGAGCTTCTCCAAACTCAAACATCAGCTTCATTTCCACCGCCAGGTCTTTGCTTTTAATAACAGGAGGGTCTGCTTTTGTTTAGTGGAGAGACATTAATTACTACTCTTACGAAAACGATGTAAATAGGGACTCAGGGAAGCAGCGAGGGTTATTAAGGCGAGGAGGCTGTAATTGCTGTGGTGTGGTGCCCCTCCCTCCCCATCAGATCTCCACGGAGGACCGGCTCATCCAGTCAGGTGTCCCAGCCCTGGGTGTCACCTCAGGACCCTGCACCCGCAGCAGTGTGCAGCCCGGAAGAGGAGCAAGCTTTGGGGTTTTCCTTGGGGAGAGCCTTTAGGAGCCTCCGAGTTGCTGTGGGGTTGGTCTGTGTGTGCACACTGGTATTTTTGGGGTTGTTTTTTAATCGTATCTTCGATTCCGTTTAATAATGGATGAGTGATCAGAACCCCACGCTGGCGCAGAGTGTGGGGCTGTGTGAGAGGTGGAAGATTTCAGTGATGCGTTGGCTGAAAGTATTAAAATATTTAGCAAAAAACTAAAGGGAAACAAGAGAGTGAGAACAAATTAAGGAGTGGAAAACAAATCACTGCCAAAACCGCTGGGAATAGGGGAAAAAACAACACCAAAAGAACCCAAAAATGTAATGGCCAACTCTCTGCAAATCATGAGGCCGCAGCGTGTGTCAATCCTGGGTGGTGTCCATTGGGCCCACAGTCATGCATTGCCCCATGATCTGCCTATGGGATTCAGCTGGGATTGGGGATAGGTCTGTGGGGGGCACCTGTGCTGCTCCATCCCTGTGGTGAAGCAATCACATGCAGTCATTGAGCAGGAAAGAAATAAAGCTGGGGGAAGCGTTGCCTCCATGCCAGTGTGCAGCAACATGCTATGCTTGCTGAGCCTGACCCCACACTGGGAGGTTTTGGGGTGAGATGTGCACTCGGTGCATCACTGGGTCTTGCTGTAGGGTTGGTGTGGGGTAGTGGAGTGGTGCACCAAGTGTTGGGCATTTGCTGAGTGTGGTCTGGGGCACGCAGCTCCCCAGCGTGCCCATGGAAACAGACTGCCGTCTCGTGGGGGATAAAACAAGCAGCATTCAATTTAGGTGGAAAAAAAACTCCTTTTGGTCAACCTCGTGATGGAATGCAAGGCTCCGGATGTGCTCGCTGGCTCTGCTGTTTGTGCTGGGGATCCTCGTGCTGATGACAGTCTGCTCCTCCTCCTGCCATGGAGGATCTGGCTCTGCTGAGGGGGAATTTCCCACTCTCTGTGCCATCAGCCAGTGCTGGGCTGGAAATATGTGCTCCCCTCCCTGCTTGGAGTCCACAGCTGTGGGTGTGGGGGGGCCCTCCAGTCGGCTGCAAACCATCCCATACTATTTTGGAGCAGTTTGGGGATTTCCACCCTCCCTTTGCTTGGGGGCAGCAGGGTGATGTTGAGTGTCATCCCACCCAGGTCCCACATTTGGCCATTCCAAGGAAACAAACTGCCATTTTTCATCTCGTTTTGCAGTTAGGGAGCCCTGTACTGTGGGAAGGATGCAGTGCTGCTGTTTGGTCATTCCCATGAGTGATGAGCAGAGAGGGACACAGAGCAAGAAGGGCTGCAGGGGTTGGAAGAGGGATGCTCAGTGGCTTTGCAAACATCACATCCCCAGGGCTGGCTTTGCTCCATTGCCACACTCTGTTTTTGGGAGGTTTTATCCCCAGGGAAGTGGCTTAGCTGTGCAGTCACCCACGTGCTCCCTAAAACCTGGGGTTTAACTAAAAGCCTGCTGAAAAAATGGTGGAAAAACTCCAGCTTTCTCCAGCTGCTGCATGAGGTGATCCTGTGGGGATGGGAATGGGGAGGGGGAGGAAGAAGGAGAAGGGGAAGGGAGAGGGGAAAGGTAGAGGGAGAAGGGATAAGGGGAAGGGAGAGGGGGAAGGGAGAAGGGGAAGGGAGATGCTGGTGATCTGGCACAGATAATCAACTGGTTGTCACTGCCTCACTACCCCCACCTGGATGGGAATGATGCTTCTAGCACCAAGGGTTTGTAGCTGAGGCAAAAGAAAGCAGACAGGAGCCAACAGGTAATTGTTATCCCTGTAATATCAAGAGTGTCATTTCACTTGGAAAGTACACACATTTTCCTGCTATTCTGCCCTGCTCTTCATTCTTTCCTACAAGAGGGAAAGAGAAACACCCATCTAGCTGGCTGCAGGAGCTGGGCAGAGGTTTACTGTGTTCCTGCATGGGGAACAGCTTTGTTTTGGGGTGGGGACTTTGCAACTGAAAAGCAGAGCTGGGAAATGCCTCTGTGACGCCCCTTGGTCCTGTGCAAACCAAAGCAAGAAGCGATCACAGCCAAGTGCTATTTCCCTAATGGTGTGTCTCCATCTGATAGATAACTACGTCTGTTTCTATCTCATCTCTCGTGGAAAAAAAAAAATCTACATTTCTTTGGCTTTGCTGTTTAAAGTTTAATTACCTTCAATGCAAACCACGTATCAAAGAAGCACAGATATTTCTGTGTGGAGTTCATGCATACCCTGGGAAGCTAAGCACTCACCAACGTGCTCCTCCTCATGAGCAAAAATGTTCGGGCATCACCCAGTTCATCCTCACCCTCCTTCAGATGGGAGCGTGCACACAGCGTGGTGGGGAACAAAGCCACACAGAGCCGGGGCAGCTCTTCATGCCCTGCTTAGCTCTTCCTGCACCATGCCCTGCAATTAGCTGTGTCTGCAGCTAATGGGTTGGCACAGCCCTCACCCTGTGCTCCATCAGCTGCTGTGCTGGGGTCCCCTGGGCTGTGAGCTGTGCTGGGTGCTGCTGGAAGCTGTACTTCTGTGTCCTCAAACACCAGTTTTTCCAGCCTATGGCAAAAAGGAACAGCATTACAACTTTCAGAGCGTCGCTGTGCTCAGAAACAAACATGAAGGCATTAAAAAAATAACACAGATCTGCAGAACATTTGTAACCTATTTGCGTAATGCAAAGGTATTAATTGCCAATTAGTCGTCAAACAGGACTAAAACCATGCAGCTCGGGTAGTGCAGATGTAGCCAGCCCTCTGCAACTGGAAAAACACCAGGTACCTTGTAATTAAATGTCTCCTGCATGCTCACCCCACCTGGCTAGCCTGGGAACTGCTGCAGGAGGCTTCCCACGCTGCAGGGATGGCTACTGCTGGGATGGGTACCACCAGGGTGGGTACCACTGTGCTGGGTAACATCGGGGTGGGTACCACCAGGATGGATGCTGAGATAGATACCAGCAGGATGGATGCCACTAGGCTGGGTATCACCAGGGTGGGTACTACTAGGATGGATACTACCATGGTGAGTACCTACGGGGTGGTACCTTTGGGATGGATGCCACGAGGATGGATACGAGGATGGGTACCACCAGGGTGGGTGTTGTTAGGCTGATACCACTGGGATAGGTACCACTGAGATGGATATTGGGATGGGTTATGCCATGTTGGGTACTGCCAAGATGGGTACCCCTGGGATGGGTACCATAAGGATGGATACTGGGATGGGTACTACCAAAATGGGTACCATTAGGTTGGTACCTCTGGGATGGGTACCACCAGGATGGCTGCTGGTCTTGCTGTGCCATGCAGACCCCAGTCTTCTCCCTGGAGATGAGATGCCCCCAGGTGACTCCATCTCTCAGCAGCGAGTGACCTATTTTGGATCACAAGGAGCAGCACAAACACAGGCTCTTGCAGGAGAGCTTTGAGCAATCCCTGCTGCAGGGCTGTGAGGGTAATTGCAGTGTCTAAAGGACATGGGCAGGAGGAGGTGCAGTATCGGCTTAGGCTGGGTGTGAAGCCCAATGCAAATTTTTAATTGTATTTTTAATGCATCAGCTTAGGTTCCAACACGATCACAAACAGGGGCAGGTGATTGAAGCCTCTGATCCTGCTCTGCAGGTGGGAGTGTCTGCTGAGCTCCACGATGGAGAAATGCAAAAGGCCTTTTCCTTCTTGGAAACTGAACTAATTATACCTGAAAAAGATAGGGGCTTCTACCTGGAAAAAAATATATATATCCCTGAAGAGATAAAAAAACTTACAGCAAATGGGTGCATCGCATTGGGGTGATGGAAAACAGGCAGTGCTGGCTGGAGGGGTCAGGGTGGGGACATGGAAGGGCTCCTCCATGACTGGGATCCAACTGTGTCCCCCAAAACCATCCCAAGGTTTAGAGTGTGGTGACAGTGTGAGTGTGTGAGAGCAATGCCAGATCGGCATCGGGTCACAAAGATACCCCCAGGAGTCCTTATGGGGCAGCTATGGCTGTGGCCACTTGGACTAAAAGGGGAATTGAAGGAGTGAAGGATGGGGGTGCACAGCCCCCACACAGCCCCACAGCTGCTCCGTGGTGCTGTGGGCAGGGAACGTGGCTGGGTACTGTGATGGGATGTGAGGGTCATGACCCCAGCGGGGTGTGCTGATGTGAAGTGCGGGGAGGAGATGGGGGGGGCACTTTCTCCTTTAGTTATATGTGGGTGAATGCAGTGATTCGAACCAGAGGCCCTGGGGAAGGAGTTTGCTTTGGGTCTGGAAGCAAAGAAACCGTGTCCTGAAGAGGTGAGGTCGATGCTGGGTCTGGTCCTGGCCCCATGGGACACCCACAGTACCCGCAGTGCCCACTGCCACGTGGCCCGGGCACATCCGGAGCTGCACATCCCCAAGCTTCCCTTTGTCATCCACTGAAGCTATTTCCTCTGTCTGAAGGAATCCAGATGGAAACCATCTGCTCGCTGCTGCGTCCCTCAGCCCCACATCTCCTCCTGCGTCTCCTGGACCCACATCTGCCGGTCCTGCATCCCCTTGTTTTGTGTTATAGATGTGTCAAAGGAGAGGCCTAAAGTACTCTCTTGGCTGAGATGAATGATCAGAGCTGGGGGTAAGGACGCAGGGCTGCAGGGATGCTGCTAATTAGCTGCATGGCATTAATGATAAACATTAGCCAGGAGGCATCGCTCAGTCTGATTTTGAAGAGCCCTGTTGAGTTTGGCCGGGTGTGGGACCTCTGTGCCAGTGACCCCAGCAGGGATTGGCTCCAAATGGGTCATAGTCCTTCTGCCCTGAGCGCTGCCCTCTCTGGATGCAGCCGAGGGGAAGATCTTCCTGCACTGCTCTGAACCTACAGGTGCTGAGAGCTGCAGGCCCAGGTGTGTGGGTGCAAATAGGATGCTACAACCATGTGGAGGGAGTAGACTGGAGCACCTCCAGCCGCGAGGATGCTCCCTGACCCCAGTTTCTGACTTTTCCACCCCGTTCCCACAGTTTGCCCTCCAGATGTGAACGAGGGAGTGAGGGAGAACTTTGGTGTCATGTGAGTCTGTAATTAAAACCTGCTGGGCAGGGGCTGTGACTGGAGGGCTCGTAGAGCTGAGGCTGCATGCTGTGGATTCTCTGATGTCTCGTAGGACTGAGGTCCTGACCATGCCAATAGCACAGCCCTGGTGTGGTTCCCCGCTCCCAGCCCCGCAATTTGGACCCCCCCCCCCCCCACAAGGAGCTCTGTCCCTCCTCCGGGTGGGACCAGCTCTGCAGCTGCGAGCAGGCGCACAGTTGGGCTAAAAATACTCCTGCTCTGTGCTCCTTCCTGCCCGAGCCGCTGCCTTTCCTGCATTACCGCACGTTTCCACATCTCCCAGCAGCTCCAGCAGGCTGGGAAAAAAAAAACAACCAAAAACAACAAGAAAACCAAACACCAAACAGCAGACAAGTCCAGAGCTCCAATAAGCCCCCAAAATCCCAGCTTGGCCTCAGCACGAAGGCTTTACCAACACTTGGTGCTCTCAGGATGGATTTTCCTTTCCCAGCCTCATATGCTGCTCATCTGTGCTGAGTTCCCAAGCGAAGCAATATTGGGTTGAACAGAATGGAAGGTGAGGGGGTCTGCCCCTCCCCCATGAGAACCCCACTGAGCACAGTGGGGCCATGGGTCACTCTGCATTGCTGGCATTCCTGCACTGCCACTAGCAGCCATCCCATCCTGGCACCCAGCAGGGACACCCCTTGTGCTCCACTCCTAGCGTGGCATGAAAGAAATCAACTTGAGGACAGTATTGCCAACCCCATGCCAGTCCCTTGTCTTCAGGATGTGCCCAGTGTCACCCCAGGAAGCCTGGGAGTGTGTGCCATCCAGGGCCTGCCTGGTGGGGAACAGCTCTCTCTGGGATGTACTGGGATGCACTGGGATGCACTGAGGTGAACTGGGATGCACCTTGATGTACTAGGTTGTACTGGGATGTGTTATCCAAGAGCAGAGGCAGCACCAGACTCTCTATGGATACACTTAGATGCAATGGGATGCTGAGACACACGGGGTTGCTCTGGGATGTGCTGGAATGGATGGTGCTGGGGGTCACTTAAGAGCTATCAGAGAATTGAAGCTGTACCAGGCTCTTTCTGGGATGCACTGGGATGGGTGGTGCTGGGGGTCACTCATCACCTGCCAAAGAACTGAGACAAGATGAGAATTCCTTGGGAATCCCCCACAAAATGCAAAGACGTGGCAAAGGCCAGCCCCATGCCAGAGTTTATGGCAACGCGCGGCTGTTGTGGTTCTGCACAGGGACGAGCAGGGCTTCATTATTTATTTTCTTCCCTTTATGGGCTGAGAAACCATCCCAAAGCCAAGCACAGCCTCCCACCTCTATGTGCTGTCTGCGGAGGGATTCCTGAGCCCCACTCTCAGCTGGAGCCCTGGCTGTGCCACACATCCCTGCGTGGAGGTGACAGCCCTGTCCCTAGGCGCACCCCAGGGCCATGTGTGTGCCACGGGATAAGGCTTATAGAAAAGAAAACAGACCCAGGGAGATCTGGAAGCCTCTCCGTAGTTGCATTTCATCAGCATTTCTGAATATGAGTGACACAAATGGAAGAGCTCACGGCCAACTTACAGAAGGGGTCAGGGTGCACACCTCTGGGAGCCACACTTGGGGCATTTAGATCTTTCCTGGTGAACTTTCTTATGGGGACATCACAAGCGTGACCCACGCGGAGCTGTGGGGTGGGATATGTGGCAGCCAGCATCATGCTGAGAGTCACCGTGCAGCAGTGCCTTTAGGAACAAGCTCTGCACAGAGCTGGGGGCTGAGGGGAGATGAATTGGTTTGCCACTCTGTTGCTTCGTTTATAATTTTGGTCCCATCAGCAAAATCATAGGGAAAACATGCGTGAGATAAGAGAGCTCACATGTCTGTGCAGCAATCCCTGCCAGTAACAATGCTGATACTGAAATGCTGCTGCAAAGAGTCTCGAGTGGAGATTACACGGGATCGTGGTGAGCAGCTGCTGTTTCCCATCCTCTTTGGGTAAATACATCCACTGTGAAAAAAGGCTGCTTTATGAGAAGGAGATTTTCACTCATAACCACAAATCCCTTTAATTTTTTTCCCTGGGACACACCTCAGAATGCAATTAGCCCAGATTTAAAACAAAAAACAAACAAACAAAAAAAAAAACACAAAAAAAAAAAAAACACAAAAAAAAACCAGAAAGAAAAAGCCTCAATTTATGACATTTTCCATCTGCATTTCTGCTTCTTGGAATTTTGGCAACCTGAACCACACAATTGTGAAAGAGAATTGTCGCCTGCATCCTTGGGGCTTTCCTTCCATGAGGAACGCCGGCCGGACACTGGCCCACATCCATCTTTCCGAGCTCTCCCTGCAGAGGGGATGTGCTCGCAGCCTTGGCCTGAAATTGTCTGCATTTGTCATGGGATCCACAGCACAGAGTCCAGACTTGTGTTTATGGATGGCTTTGCTGGCATGCAAAACTTCTTTGTGCTGCTTTATTTGGCTGTGCCAGAGCCTCTGCAGCGGGGCACCTTGTTCCCAAGGGGTGACAGTGGGGAAGGATGGGACTTCTGCGTGACACTGAGCCACGCTCTGTCTGTCTTGAACCGAGGAGCCCAGAACTGCCCCCCAGTGCTCCAGATGTGGTCTCCCCAGGACAGAGCAGAGCAGAACAGAAAGAATACCGCTCTCACCCTGCTGGCATGCTCTGTGCACCCCAGGACACCATCACCTTCTTGGCCATCAGGGCACACTGCTGTCTCAGGGTCAACCATTGGTCAACAGTTGGTCTACCATTCATCAACCACTGGTCAACCAGCTGTTGGCCAACCAGGATCCCCATGTCCTCACGTCCTTCTCTGCAAAACTCCTCTTTCCAGCAGCTCAGCCCCATCCTGTGCTGGTGCACGAGGTTATTCCTCCCCACGTGTCAGACCCTACACTTGCCCTTATTGAAAGCCAAGGATTTCCAGCCCTTATCAAAAGCCAGGCTGGATTTTTCCATGAGGACAGCAACATGCCAGATTCCCGCTGCCTGCACCGTGCACTCACATCATATAATTACCCAGCATGATCTGTTGGGCTGAAAACAGATTTCAGGAAGGAGTGTCGGGGTGTTTGCAGCAGAGCTGCTCTTTATTTAGGTCCGGGAACGAGCGGCTGTTCTCTCCCACAGCCACGCAGAGATTGTGGGGGCAGAGGCGGCCTCGCAGGTCAGCCTGAAGGATGCCTATAGAAGCTTAAAAGTGAGGAATAAATAACTCCTCCCAAAACAACCTCGCCATATGGCACCTCGGAGGAAGGAGCGTGGTGGAGATGCATTGCTGCTAGTTTATGGGGCTGCTGCTTCTATTCTGGTCCCGGGTCACCTATGGAGAGCAGCCCACAGGTGCAAGTTGTGTCTTTTATGTTCACAAGGCATCCGTGGTCCAGCTGCCCGGGTGTCAGTGGGACTCAGGATGTTGGTGGCATGGTTGGTGTCTCAGAGCCTCTGTCCAAGGAGGTGCCCAAGGTCGGCTTGTGCAACCTGATCTGATGGGTGGCAGCCAGTCCACAGCACAGGGTTGGAACTAGATGATCTTGAAGTCCCCTCCGATGTAAGCCATTCTACGAGTCTCGGACATCACACGTGCAGATGCCCAGCTTGGATTGCGTGAAAATCCCACTCAAAGGCTGCGTGGGGGTCTTTGGGACCTCCCTTGGTGGCCCAGCGGCAGCGCAGAGGGTCTGAGCGTCTGAGACGTGCGCTGCAGAGAGGCAAGGCAGCGTGACGGGGACGCAGCCTGGGCACGGCTCATCCCATCCCAAAGGACGGCTCGCGAAAAACAGAGCTGGGAGCCGGGGGTGCTCGCTTCTCCCTCCAGCGATGCCCACGCTCACCCCCAGGGCTGCACTCCCTTCCCCACGGCCCAGGGGCATCCCGCTCCCCCGGGGCTGCCCGCCGTCCCCCGCCTATCCCGGCGCAGCGCCGAGGCGGGCGGGAGGCGGTGCCGGTGCCGCTCGGGGCGGTGCGGCCCGGGAAGGGGCGGGGGCGGCGGGTTGGGCTGGGCACGGCTCGGCTCGGCTCGGCTCGGTACGGCACGGCTCGGCATAGCACGGCTCGGCACGGAGCGCTGTCCCCGGAGCCGCAGGTAGGTGCTCACCCGGCGCCCCGCAGCGCGCTCCCAGCCCGGCTCGGCTCGGCTCAGCGCGGTTCGGTTCGTCTCGGTTCGGCACGGCTCGGCACGGCTCAGCCGCGGCGGTGCCGGCCCGCTGGGGATGTCTCGGGTGGGCCCGGGCCGGAGATGGGCGGTGGGGAGCGGCGCGGCGGCTTGTTGCATTCGGAAGCTGAGTTGGTGCCGGAGAACTGCGAGTGGCTTCATTTTCCAGGAATGCGAGTCATTTCCTCTGGCCAGTCGGAGGGAGTTGAAATTTAACAGCGGCGGGGCTGCTCCGCCAAACCCCTGCCCCGGCCCCAGCCTCGTCTCACGGACCCCTCGGCCCGTGGGATCCCTGCCCGTGGGTCCCCCTGCCTGGGGATCACACTGGCTCGCGAACCGTGCTTGTCCATGTGTCCCCTCACCAGTGGGTCCCTTTGCCTCTTGTCTGTCGGTCTTGTTGTCGGTGTGTTGCAATCGTTAGCATGTTGCATTCAGCCAACATCCCGACATCCGTGCATTCACCCGTAGATCGCATTGCCTTTGGTTTGCATTCACCCAAGGGTCCCATCACTCATGTCCATCAGTTCTCATGTTCACGGTTTGCATTCACCCATGGGTCCCAATGCCCACGGGTGGCAGTCACCTGTAGATCCTATTGTTCTTGGGTTGTGCTTTTCCATGGGTCCTCTTACCTACAGGTCTCATCACCAGTGGGTCCCCTCACTCATAGGTTCTGTTGGCAGTGAGTCCTCTTGTGCATGGGTTGCATTCAGTCGTAGGTCTCATGACCTGTGGTTTGCATTCACCCATGGGTCCCATCAGCCATGGGTTGCACTTGCCTGGGGGATGTCTCATCCTTGGGTCCTCTCACCTGTACATCCTTGTATACTTTAGATCTCTTGTTCATAGTTTTTGTTCATCTGTAGGTCCCATCACCTGTGGCTTATGTTCACCCATAGGTCCCATTGCCCAGGGGTTGCTCTCACCCATAGGTCCCATCACCCATGGATTATATTCACCCATAGGTCCCATCACCTGTGGGTTGCATTCACCCATGGGTCCCATCACCTGTGGGTGGCATTCAGCTGTGGGTTCCGTCAGCCATGGGTCCCATTACACATGGGTTGCACCCACCCATGAGTCGCACCACCCATGGGTTATGTTCACCCATGGGTCCCATCCCCTGTGAGTTACAGACACCCACAGGTCCTGTTATACATGGGTTACAGCCACCTATGAGTCCCATCACCCGTGGTTTGTGTTCTCCCATGCATCCCATCGCCTGTAGGTCGCACTTGCCCATGGGACCTCTACCCCATGGGTCCCATCATCAGCCACTCTCCTCACCCACGGGTCCTCGTGCTGGTGGGTTACACTTGCCCACGGGATGTGTTGCCCACGTGTCCTGTTGTGTGTTGGTACCTACACTTGGGGGTCCTCTTGTCTGTGGCTCCTCCTGGTTCTGGGTGCCCTCACCTCTGGGACCCATCACCCATGAGTCCCATTGCCCAGGGGTGCCCTACACCTATGGGTGCCATCACTGCAGGGCCAGCACTGGGGCAGTCCCATAGGACACCACGTGGCTCTGGGTACCGAGGTGCTCATGGCCATGGCTTGGCCATGATGGCAGTGGGAAGGACGTGGCCGGCGGCCCCCAGACATGTTTGCTGTCATCTTGCAGTCCTGAATCAGCTTTTCCCCCCTCATGGCTGAGCGTTCCCCGAGCACGGGAGTGTTTTAGCCCTAAAGCCAAACTCTGCCCTTCCAGAAGGCGCTGGCTGCACGCGGAGCTCTCGTGCTCTGCGCCGTGTCGGTGTTTTTCCACCAGGCTCTCTAATTCCTGGGTTGAGCGTGGATTGATTTGGTCTCCGTGTAAAACCCCACGTCCCGAAGGCACTCCGGGGTTTGGCAGTGGGAACTGCCTGTCGTTTGCAATGGGGCTCTGTTCCTCTGAGCTCGGGTTTGTTCAGCCTCCGCGAACCCCCCGAATCTGCAAGCAATTATTCCGTGCCATGAAAAGTCAGCACGCTGAAAAAAAAAAGGAGATTAATCCAGACCAGATGTAAAAATAAATGCGAATTTCAAATTAAGATGATGTCAGCTCCCTCCTGCTAAAAAAAAAAAAAAAGAGGGAAAAAAAAAAGCCCCGAAAAGCAGCACTGTGGACTCCAGATGGAATACACAAACGATGGCTGTGGTTAAAATATCTGCCTGGCTTGTTAATTTAGTTTGATGCTTTATTTTCTTCTCTCGGCGGCGCAGCCGGGTGACATTTCTCAGATGCTGCACGCTGCTGGGGAAGGGTGAGCACGGCCCCGACGGCGCTTTTGGGGCCACACAGAGCGCTTTGGGGGTCCAAGAGGGGACTGTGGCTTTGTTTGCCCCAATGTGGAGCTGGGGAGGAGATGCTGTGGGCTCCGGAGGCAGCGGATGGGGCTCTCGGTGTTCAAGGCATCATTGTGTGCGTTTTGGCATAAAATGGAGCTCGTTTCGGTGTAAAATGGAGCTTGTTTTGGCACATCCTGCCCGGGACACGGGCGGTTTTGCAACCACCAACCCGCTCCTGTGGGCGAGGATTGGGGCTCGGGGCAGGGTAGTGCTTCCCCACGTGTGGTTATGAACCCTGATCTCTTTTCTCCTGGGAGATCAGCCCTGTCCCGGGGCTACACCACGCACGAGTGGGGGGCACTGAGCTGAGCCCCAGCTGCTGTGCGGCCGCTCAGCTCCTGCCCGGAGCACAGCTGTGGGGTGGGGCTCCCAAAAGGGATTTCTGTACAGAAATCCTCGGAGCTTTCCCAAAAGCACATCTGGGGAGTTTCCCTGGGGCTGAGGCATCACTGTGGGGATTGGGTTTTGTTCTCATCAGGACTTCCATAGTTTGGAAATAGCCCTTTATTACTCTGCTCCCTATGGCTGCTTTGTGGTTGGAGAGCAGTTCCCACAGCAAATCCAAGGCCAAAACCCAGAAGATCTATGGATGCAGCTTGGACTTGCTCCCCCTGGAAGTGGAGCCGGCACTGCTTCCCCTGTGGGCATGCTCTGGAGCTGCTGTCCTGCAGCTTGAGCACTGGGAGATCTTGCCTTGGTGACACTGAGAGATCCTGCCCTGCTGGCACTGGGAGATGCTGCATTGGTGGCCCTGGGAGATCCTTCCCTGGTGGCACTAGGAGATCCTTCCTTGGTGACAAGAATTGATCCTACCTTGGTGACACTGGGAGCCTTGGTGGCTCTGGGAGATCCTACTTTGACGACACTAAGAGCCTCAGTGGCACTGGGAGATCCTTCTTTGATGGCACTGGGAGATCCTGCACCAGCGGTCATGTGTGATCCTACGTTGGTGACACTGGGAGCCTTGGTGGCACTGAGAAATTCCTCACTGGTGACACTGGGAAATCTTGCCTTGGTGGCACTGGGAACACCTGCCCTGGTGCTAACGGGGCCAGGGAACATTTCACAAAGGCCCCGGAAGGCGTGGGGGGATGAACGGGACGGCGAGGCGCGGGGTGCCGGGGCGCACAAAGCCCCTCTGTTCCCCGCTCTCCTCACATAACCCACAGCTCTGAGCACTCCTCCTCCCCGTGCTGCTGCAGGGATAATTGCTTCCAGCCGGGTGCCAGCCGCCCTGCAGCTCCTCCTTGCTGGAGACCCGAGTGGCTGCTGCACGTCCTGGATTTTGGATGGGGATGGTGGTGGTTTGTGTGAAGCTTTGTGCTCGGAATCTCTCAAAAACCCAAGAAATGAGCCTGGCTTTGTCCTGCAGGACGGAGCATTGCACGCAGCCAGGGGGTCGGTTTGGTATCCCGAATGTCCCCAGATGTCCCCAAAGCAGTGGCCTTGGGGACCCCGCCGCCCTTTGGGGGCAGTGCTGGCCCCAACCCCAGCACCCACCCGGCGTTGCGGTGGATGAAGTAATGCCATATTTATAACCCGTCCCTTTTTTTCCCACTGAAGGGCTCTTTCATCTCCCTCTGTTCGTTATGAGGAAACTGTTGAGTTCGTGGAGAATCGGAGACGATTTTAATTACGGGGCGACCGCAAAGCGTGCATGAATCTGGCTGTCGGGTTAGGAGACGCTGCGCTGAACGCCGGCCCTACGACTTGTAGGAACAGCTTGCGCATACCTGCGCCTTGTGATGTGGGGCAAAACCGACTCTGAACTCTTCCAAACAAGAAATTCCTGCCCCGTGAATTCATCTTCCCATCCAGCCCTGCACTTTGTTCTGCTTTTCCTCTCCGATGGCCCTCCCGTAATCCCTCCGTTCGCCGCTATTGTGGCACAGCAGCGCTGAAACAAAAGCTGGGGATGGGCAGCTGGGGGGGGGGGACAGCTGATGGGACAGCATTTATTGAAGATGAGCAAATGAGCAGGATGTCGTGATGGTTGGGTTGGGGGGACCTGACTTATAGGGTGCACTTTGGGGATGAGCCACTTTCCCAGGAGGAAAGCAGCGGTGTGGCCGTGTAGCTGTGCCGTGCCTGAGCCATCCATCCTGCGTGGGTTTTGCAGCTGCTTTGCTGCTCAAAATTGCTCGTGGGGAAAGTTTGCTGGGGATCTGTCTGCAAATAATGGAATCTGAGGGGCTGAGCCCGGCTGCGATCCTCTCCTGCCGCTCCCAGCCCGCAGCCATGCATGTTCAGCGCTCGTGTCGGTGCTTGTTCGGGCACACGGGGAGAAAAATGCCTGTTCACTGGGAATTTTCACATCGACCACAGGGAGATGGAGTTTGCCCCCGGCTCAGGGTTAGTCAACAACTGCACGTCGGGGGCTCTTTTCCTTTTTTAAGCCTTTCCACCCGGTGCTGGAGGGTGTTTTTGGAGAGCTGTGGCACGGCGGTGCTGCGGGGGCTGCGGGGCACCTTTGGGTGGCAGCGGGTGCAAAGGGTGCTGGCACTGAGCACGCCCAGCCCCGAGGTGTGCTGCCCTCCCCACCACCACCCGCTGCAGCTGCATCACGCCCAGCCCTGCAGCGGCACTGCCAGGTGCCCGGCCGGGGTGGGGACACTCACCAAATACCTTCAGCCCCGTTTCATTCCCTGCTGGGATTTTTAATGAAGCTTAAAACGAGCCTGGCTGCTGCGCTGCTCGCTCCGAGTCAGGATTGGTCATGTCTGGGCATGGTCACGGTGTGCAGATGTAAGGCATGGGTGCAGCGTGCTGCCATGGGTGCAAGGCATCATGCAGTGCATGACCACAGTGCATGGATGCAGTGCATGTATATAATGCAGGCTGTGATGCACAGCTGGGATGGATGCACATACACAAGGCAAAGCCACGGTGCAAGGCTACACAGTGCCTTGGTGCTGCAAACCCTCAGAGTTTCCCAGCTCCTGCTAACCCCCTGTAGCTACCTAACACCATCCTGCCTTGGGGCACTTTTTTCTCTGCTGTAGGAATATAAAAGTGAAACGTTTTTGGAGACCAAAGGTGTTTTAATGTGGACCAAAGCTCAAGTGAAGAGAGAGACACCATGGTGTCCTCAGAAAAAAAGGATTTGCTTCGATTGTCGACATCCATGCTCGTTATTTCATGCATGTGTTCGTGTCCCTGTGGGTACCAATGGCATCAAGAGCACTTCAGGAATATTTGCCCTGGGATCTGGGCTGTGAGGGGTGGCAGTGCCCTGGCATCTTACCCCGGTGTGGGGTGGCTTTCCTTGAGCCCTGTGATGGGGATGTGGCCAGAGGTGGCAGGGAAGAGCGTGCTGTGTTCCCAGCACAAAGCCTTTTTTTTGGTTATTATTCTACCACGCCAGAAAAGGCATTTCTGAGGTTTTTCTGAAATAGGGCCGGGAGAATAAAAGCTCTGCTTCAGGCTTTCGGGGCTGCTGAGCTGAGTTCCCACGCTGCCCAAACCGCAGAGGGACAAGGTCTGGGAAGGGCCAGCGGTGTCACGGGCAGTGGCCGTGCCGTGGGCACACACTGGGGGCCGTGGGATGGGGTCATGCACTGTGTGGGGCTCAGCACCCCTATCCCACAGGGATGGCGCCCACGGGGACCGAGGCCGCCCTGTCCCACCGGTGAGGAGCCCTCTGCCCCCAGCCCGGCCCGGCTGCACTGCCCACGATGAACAAGCTGCCCTTCCACAACAACCGAGTCATGCAGGACCGCCGCAGCGTGTGCATCTTCCTCCCCAACGACGACTCCCTCAACATCATCATCAACGTAAGCTTGGTGGGCCCTGGGGTGCTCTTTTCCAGGCTCTCATTCTGCTTTTGATTTTGTGCCCATCGCCCTCTTCTTGCTGGAGAAACCCACGCGGCACATCCCCCTGCATCAGCTTCTTGAACCATGGGCACGGAGCGCAGAATTCCCACTCTTGGCTTCTTTCTTTGATGTTACCCAATATTCTGTTTCCTGCCAACCTTGGCTTGCCTCTGGGGACTCACATTTTGTCCCCAAGGGAATCCAAAACCCAGACCCCAGCTGGAGACTGCTCTTGGGGACATGGCAGGAGTGGATGCAGCTGTCCATGGTTTGCATCCAGAACACGTGTGTGCTTTCCACAGGTGAAGATCCTGTGCCACGAGCTCCTCGTGCAGGTGTGTGACCTCTTGAGGCTGAAGGACTGCCACCTCTTCGGGCTCAGCGTCATCCAGAGTAAGTCTGGCACTCACCCCGTGGCCCCGGGGACAGTGGGGACGTGTCGCGATGCTCACCCTGCCCAACTCCCCCCAGACAATGAGCACGTCTACATGGACCTGGCCCAGAAACTCTACAAGTACTGCCCCAAGGAGTGGAAGAAGGAGGCCAGCAAGGTCAGCGGTGAGGTGTTGCATGGAGAGATGACGGCACTAAGGCCACCTCTGTCCCCGGCGCAGGTCACTGTCCCTGCGCAGGCGCGGGCTGGGGGTGGGCAGTGCGGGGGGAGAGTGTGGTGCTTGGTGGCTGTCACCCCAGTGCCACCACACCACGTGGGGACGTGTCCTCCACTGGAACTCTGTCCTCCGTGATTATTTCCTTCCTTGTTTCCCACTGGGTGAAGGGATGGGGTGGGATGGGGTGGGATGTAGGAAGGATGGGGAAGTTGGCTCCTGACCCAGTGTGGTTTTTGAACCCGGCCTTTACTTCTTTTAACTCCAAATCCCTTTTGTTTCTTGAGATAAGGCAGATTTGAGGGGAAAACGAGAGGCGGTGTTTGGGAGGGGAATTGCCAAGGCCAGCCCATGTGCTGAGGGCAGCAGTGGAGCCCGGTGCATTGCAGGGGCTGGTGGTCGCAGTGTGACACTGGGATGTCCACAGAAACCCTGAATGTGTTCTGTGTTCCAGGGGATCGACCAGTTTGGCCCTCCCATGATCATCCACTTCCGAGTGCAGTACTACGTGGAGAACGGACGGCTGATCAGGTGCGAGGACGGGGCACAATATCCCAAGTACTGCCAGGAAAACAGATTTTTTGCAAAAGAAATGGGAATGGCACATCTTTCAGAAGTGTTCAGGGACCCAGCTCACACCTTTCAGTTACTTCAGTTGTGCTGTCCCTGCCCCTATCCTTCTGTGTGCCAAGGGACCCCTCCCCATGAACCCTCTACACGGAAACCAGCGGGGACCCTTCTCCCATCCAGTGATAATGACATTGTGGCACTGAGGGACACGGTTGGGAGGGTTGGGATTGGGTTTGAGGATCTTGGAGATCCTTTCCAACCTCTGCTATTCCACAATTCCATGATTTTTGGGGCTGGGAGCAGCAGATTTAGGATTTTATCACCCACGTGCCCAAGGCCAGGAGGGAGCTATCAGAAAACCATCGCCGGGGTCTCACTGTCTCTGGGACGTGTTGGGGACACAGTGGCCACGTGGAGATGCTTCTGTAGGGTTTTTGTAGTTCCCAGCTGCAAACTGCAGCCCTGGTGGTGGGTTCCCTCTGGCATCCTGACATCTCTCATCCCTGCAGTGACCGCACGGCGCGGTACTATTACTACTGGCACCTGCGCAAGCAAGTGCTGCACTCGCAGTGTGTGCTGCGAGAGGAGGCCTATTTCCTGCTCACTGCCTTTGCCCTGCAAGCTGACCTAGGGGACTTCAAGCGCAACAAGCACTATGGGAAGTACTTCGAGCCTGAAGCCTATTTTCCTGCCTGGGTAAGTGCTGTGTGCCTTGAGGTTATGGGGCTCGAGGCGTCTCCTGCTGTTCTCTGCACTGTTGTGCTTGCAGCACAAGGGGCGATGCTGCTGTGTCCACACCTCCTGGTTATTAATAACCAGTGACAACTGTGGGGCTGGAAATAGCTGCAGGCGTGGGTTGGGGTTGGGCAGTCAGTGTGGCCACACCAGTGATGGGGGTTTCCCTGTGTTTGCTAGGGGGATGCTCGCTATGGGGCTGCCCTGCATGTCATGTGCAGTGCAGTGTCACACAGCCATCCCTAGGGGTTTCCTGCAGACTCTGCAGCCCCTGCGGTGCACAGCCCATCCCCCCAAAAAGCCCAGTTGTTAGCTGACCATTGCACATATGCATTAAGGAGGTGCACTGATGGGCAGTGCTTGCAATGCTCTAACACCAAAAAGCTGAGCCTCCCCCGGGGCGTCCCACAGCCCAGGTTGCCGGGATGGGAAAATGAATAAAAGATGTAGGTGCTGCTGCCCGCTTTGATTTATGATTGATGTTCCTTGGGTTTGCCCCAAATCTGCCTGCTTTGCTGTTTTTTGAACTAGTGATGGCCCCGGGGCTGTGTCCCTGCCCAGTGGGAAGCCTGGTGTGTAGGAATGGCTGCTTCTGTGCTGCTGAACGGGTTTTTACCACCAGAAGTTGAGCACTACATTGCTCTGATCCTCCACTGCCCTTGCTGAGCTTCTCGTCTCCTTCAACCAGGTGGTGGCAAAGCGGGGCCGGGACTACATCCTGAAGCACATCCCCAACATGCACAAGGATCAGTTCGCCCTGACGGCCTCCGAAGCTCACCTCAAGTACATCAAGGAGGCCGTGCGGCTGGACGACGTGGCCGTGCACTACTACCGGCTGTACAAGGTGGGAGCCAGGCTGCCCAGAGCCCCATCCAGCCTTCTGTTCAAGTTTGTCTTTGTGAGAGCGTGGGGAATGGCGAGTAATGAGAGGCTGTGAGCAGGGTGAGGGGGCACGTTGTTGAAAAGGGCTGGAAAAAAATAGAGAATATCTCGTTTCAGGCTTTTGTGCCCTGCAAGGAGGTGAGTGGGGTGAGCTGTGTGCTGTCACCTGCTCGGTCCCAGCTCATAGAATTGCCCCAGCTTTGGTTCAGGGAATCATTCAGGTTGGAAAAGACCTCCAAGGTGCCCAAGCCCACCCCTACCCCACTGTGCCCACTGCCCAAGGCCCTCAGTGCCACATCCCCATGGCTCTGAACATTTCCAGGGACAGTGAGCCCACCACTCCTGGGCAGCTGTGCCAGTGTCTGACTGCTCTTTCAGAGTAGAAATGTTTCCTAATATCCAACCTGAACCTCCCCTGGCACAACTTAAATCCACTACCTCTTGGAGGTCCTTCAAGGTTTCCTGGGGTTAAGCTGCTCCCTAGAGGTGAGCATTCTGGGAAAGTGGAGTGGGACCAGCTGAGGATGCAACCTGCAGTGTGTGTGCATCATTCATTGCACGAGCCCAGCACAGGGCAGGAGATGGGGTAACCGGAGGGGCAGCTGTGCTGTGGGGGCAGATTTACCCACTTCATGCTGCAAGTTTAAAAGCATCTCCTATTCCCCTCAGGACAAGAGGGAGGTGGACGCATCACTGACTCTGGGGCTGACGACGCGGGGCATTCAGATCTTCCAGGTATGCACCCAGCTCCAGCCCAGCCCCATCCTTACAGGATGCCCACACCGCCCCTCTCATCCACCTTTATTCGCTTACAGAACCTGGATGAGGAGAAGCAGCTGCTCTACGACTTCCCCTGGACCAACGTGGGCAAACTGGTGTTTGTGGTGAGCGTGGGGCCGTGCACAGCGGGGCTGGCTTGTCGTGGGGAGGGACTGAGCTTCCCCATCTCCTGCTCAGGGCAAGAAGTTTGAGATCCTTCCCGACGGGCTGCCCTCGGCCAGGAAGCTCATCTACTACACGGGCTGCCCGCTGCGCTCCCGCCACCTCCTGCAGCTGCTGAGCAGCAGCCACCGGCTCTACATGAACCTGCAGCCCGTGCTGCGGCAGGTCCGCAGGCTGGAGGAGAACGAGGGTAGGTGCTGGTGCCCTGTGCTCCCCGAATGCTGCCTGTGCCTGGAACTGCCCAGTGGGTCCCCGTGGTGGTCCTGTTCTGATTTTGCCTGATCAGAAATTCTCCCCTGGTTGTGGTGGATGCCTGCAGAGCCCTGGGAATGGTTGCATGCCCTGCTGTGGTCCCTGAGGGTGCCAGTGCTTCAGTGTGGTGTTCCCTTGTCCCTTCCTCAAGCTCAGAAAGCTCTTGTGCAAACAGGAAGGATTCTTCTCCTTCTCTTTCTTTTCTTTCTCTTCTTTCTCCTTCTCCTCCTTTTTATCTTCATTTTTGTCTTTACCTCCTCCTTCTACTTGTCTTTTCCTTTTCTTCCAATTCCTCCAATTCCTCCTCCTCTTTCTCTTCCTCCTTCTTTTCCTCTTACTTCTCCTCTTCCTTTCTTACTCCTTCTTCTCTTCCTCTTCTTTGTCTTCAAACTTTTTTTTCCGATTCCTCCTATTCCTCCTCTTTTTCTTCCTCCTATTCCTCCTCTTCCTCTTCTTTCTCTCTCCCTTCCTCCTCTTCCTCTACCTTGTCTTCTTCCTCCCCTTCCTGCAATTCCTTCTTTCTCCCCCTCTTCCTCCTCCTCCTTCTCCTCCTCATCCTCCTCGTCCTCCTCTTTCTCTTCCTCTTCTTTCTTCTTTCTCTCTCTCCTCCTCCTCTTCTTCTTTCTCTTCTTCTTCCTTGTCTTTCTCTTTCTCCTCCTCCTCCTGTCCCTTTTCCTCTCCCTCCTCCTCCTCTGGAGGAAGGACACAGCACAGAGCCCAGCAGGCCCAAAGCTCCTCACCCACCCCAGCAGTCTCCAAATGCCATCCAAGCAGGCCCGGCTCCCAGTGTACCACCCAATGGGGTTTGTGCCATTGTCCCTGAGCACTGGGGGTTACCTGAGTGCCACATACCGATGCTGTGTGTCCGTCCTGACAGAGAAGAAGCAGTACCGTGAGTCATACATCAGTGACACGCTGGACCTGGACATGGAGCAGCTGGAGAAGCGCTCGCGGGCCAGTGGCAGCAGCGCAGGCAGCATCCGGCACAAGCGCCTGTCCCGGCACTCCACTGCCAGCCACAGCAGCTCCCACACCTCGGGCATCGAGGCTGACCCCAAACCCCGGGACGTGGGACCTGAAGATGCCAATGTTCACCGCAAACTGAAGACCTGCAGCTCCATGACCAGCCACGGCAGCTCCCACACCTCCGGGGTGGAGAGTGGGGGCAAGGACCGGCTGGAGGAGGATCTGCAGGATGATGGTGAGAGGCTCCGGGGTGTGCAAGGTGGGCGCTGCTGGGCTTGGATGTAGGGTGGTGTGGAGGTGACTGTCCCCATCCGTCCTGGCACAGAGATCGAGATGCTGGTGGATGACCCACGGGAGCTGGAGAGAGCGGGTGAGCTGGCGCTGGAGGTGAGCCCTGACATGTGCGTGTACATCACCGAGGACATGCTGCTGTCACGCAAGTTTAATGGGCACTCAGGTAAAGCCACGTTTCATAGCATCACAGAATATCCCGAGTTGGAAGGGACCCCTATGTGTCGTGAAGTCCTACTCCTGGCTCCACCTCAGGACCACCCAAAAATCAGACCATGTGTCTGAGAGCGTTGTCCAAATTCTTCTTGAACCCCAGAAGCTCAGTGCTGTGGGGAGCTGGATCCATGCACATTCTGTGCAGGGCCTTTTCCTGACATCCAGCCTGACCTTCCCCTTCACTCCTTCATTTCCTCCTCCATCATGCATGATGCGGTGCTGGGCAGACCAAAATTAGCCTGAGCTTTCCTTCGGGATGCAAGGAAAACCTGTTTGTCCTGTGACTGGAAGTGGAGATGAACTGTAAAAATCCTGAGAAGGGTGCAGGTTTTCTTCAGGGGAGGATTCACTGTAACTTTTTTGGGTGAAGCACAAATCCGTGCTGGAAACCCCTGCAAGAAGGCATGGGTGGCCACACAAGCTCAGCAGGTGGGGAATGGTGGGAGCCATCTGGGGACACGAGGGGGCAAGGGTAGTGGTGTATCAGATGGAGCCACTGGGAATGATTTTGGCTTTGAATGCCATTTGCGTGTGCCCTCCTCTCCCTCTCTCCTATATCCAACAATCAGGTTGGATATTAGGAAGCATTTCTTCACCTAAAGAGTGGTGCTGCACAGGCACAGCTGCACAGGGGGTGGTGGGTTCACCATCCCTGGAGCTGCTCCAGAGCTGTGGGGATGTGGCACTGAGGGGTGTGGGCAGTGGGCACGGTGGGCTGGGGTTGAGCTTGGGGATCTCAGAGACCTTTTCCTGAACGATTCTGTGATTCCACGCAGGGCTGATCGTAAAGGAGCTCAGCTCCTCCACCTCCAGCTCCTCGGAGACCGTGGTGAAGCTCCGGGGGCAGAGCACCGACTCCTTACCCCAGGTGGGTGCCAACAGTCCTCCTCCCCCCCCCGTCCCCACTCGCAATGGCGTTCCACGTTCCCCCACACCCTCACCCCCTTTCCCTCACTCAGACGACGTGCAGGAAACCCAAAACGTCGACGGACCGGCACAGCCTGAGCCTGGACGACATCCGGCTCTACCAGAAGGACTTCTTGCAGCTGGCAGACCTGTGCCAGGACACGGCGCAGAGCTACACCTTCGGCTGCGGCCACGGCCTCGGCGACGACGGCCTCTACTGCAACGGCTGCCTGGCCCGGCAGTGCCTCAACATCCAGGAGGGCTTCCCTGCCAAACGGACCAGCAAATACTTCTCACTGGACCTCACCCACGACGAAGTCCCTGAGTTCGTCGTCTGAGGGCGGCAGGGACGGCTGAGCTCACAGTGGGGCTGGGGGACGTGGACTGGTCCCTCGGCATCCTTCCGCCTCTGGATGTTGATATGTGTGCATGAATTGTCTTATTTCACCTCGGAGAAGCACAAGGCACTCATCCAGCCGAAGCCAACCCGTGGTTTCCCAGTGGCAAAGATGGGGATCGTCCCCACCCCAAACCCTGTCCTCAGCGTCGCCACTGCCTGCTGGGAAGAAAATGCCAGACTGCTGCGTCCAAGTCAAGCCAAAGAGATGTAAATACCCTAAAGGCCAGTACAGGAAGCGAGAATTAAGCAATAAGCACCAGGGATGTCTGTGCATGGGAAGGAAATCCTTCCAGGAGCAGCACTGCAGCCGGGCTCTGAGCGGTGCTGCTCGGGGCCTTCGTGGAGCTTTGTTTTACAAAAACAAATCCAGAAACCAAAAACACCCCCCAAAAAAGGGAAACGAGAGTGGAGAACATCATCTGTGATAGCACCACAATAACACTTCCCAATATATAGAAGTCACATATATAAATATATCCAAGTACATATGTTTATATATGTCTGGATCTCATAGACCCATTTTCGCTTTACTCCTGCTCCAGAATACCTTTCATACAAAGGATACACCTCTCTCTGATGAAGCATATAGACAATCATTTTTATTCTGAAGCACTACGGTGAGAAAACGGACCTTCCCATGGAGGAGAACATGAATGTGACAGCACCAGGATGGGTTCTGCTCAAGGATGGCAGTGATGTGTGCCCAGGGCACCAGCTGAGCTGCGATGCCATCGGGAGCAGAGGGTGTGATGCAGATGTTCACAGCACAATGCCTTCTTAAGTCGATATTTTTCCTAAGAGTTTAGCGATCGACAGCCAAAGTTTTGCCGTATTTTGATATACCACCTTCTCTTTTTTTTTTTAACTGGAAAGTTTTCTTATCTATATGAAAAAAATATATATATATTATTTTATAAATAAGCACAATCTTATTTTTCTAAAGATCGCTGGGGAGGGAGGGGGGGTCGGTGCAGAGTTGGTTTGAGCAGCACCGGTGATGCTGACTGTGATGGGGAGATGAGGTCCACAGAGGTTCCTTCCAACCCAAACCATTCTGTGGTTCCCTGAGCACGTGCAAATGGTGGAGGCAGCCAAGTGGCAGCAGGATGGGATCCAAGGGAATCTCCTGCTGTGGTTTCAGGGGACCTCCTGAAGCAGCCCAGAAGATCTGTGGGCAGGAGTGGGATGCAGGTGATGGAGTGCTGATGGGATTGGCATGCGGGGTGGGCAGGAAGATTCTCCATGTTCATCCCTGGCCTCTGCCAAAGGGAGATGCATAAATCACTGCTCTCCATCAGTGCTCAGCACTGCTCAGTGTTGCTGACTCATCCCCCAACCCCATACAGAGGGACCTGGACAGACTGGATCAATGGGACAAGGTTAATTGTATGAGTTTCAATAGGCCAAAGTGTCAGGTCCTGCATTTTGGTTACAATAACCCCAGACAACCCTACAGGTGTGGGAAGGAGTGGCTGGAAAGATGCCTGATGGAAAGGGACCTCTGTGTGCTGATGGAAAGCAGGCTGAATACGAGCCAGCAGTGTGCCCAGATGGCCAAGAAGGCTGATGGCATCCTGGCCTGGATCAGGAATGGGGTGGTGAGCAGCACTGGGAAGTCATCCTGTCCCTGTACTTGGCACTGGTGAGGCCTCACCTCGAGTACTGTGTTCAGTTTGGGGCACCTCAGTACAGAAAGGACAAGGAGGTGCTGGAGCAGGTCCAAAGGAGGGCAACAAGGCTGTGAAGGGCTTGGAGAGTGTGCCCTATGAGGAGAGAATGAAGGAGCTGGGGGTGTTTGGTCTGGGGAAAAGGAGGCTGAGGGGAGACCTCATTGCTCTCTTCCAATAACTGCAAGGTGCTCACAGTGAGAGTGTGGTTGGGCTCTGCTCACTGGTGACAGTGACAGGACGAGGGGAGATGACCTTAAGCTGCACCAGGGTAAGTTTAGGTTGGATATCAGGGAACAATTCTTTACAGAAAGGGTCGTTAAGCACTGGAATGGGTTAGGTGGAGGGAGATGCATCCCAAGCATCCATGGGGAGGTGGTGGAGTCACCATCCCTGGGTGTGTTTAAAACCATTTGGATGTGGTGTTCAGGGCCATGATTTAGCAGAGGGCTGTTAGGGCAGTATGGTCAGGTAGTGGTTGGACTCGATGATGTTTAAGGTCTTTTCCAACCTGAGTGATTCTATGATTCTCTAGCCAGGCCATGGGATACAGAGATGCTGTTCATGCTGTGTGTGCCTGGGGTGGGACGGGTATCAGTGGCTTTGTGGTACTGCTGGTCCCATGGCAGTAAGGAACTGGCTAACCCTAACCCTAAATCATCCTTTCTGTGAAAGGATCTTCCAGTCAGGGGGGCGTGAGGGCAAGTGACTGTGCAGCAAAACTAAAAAACCCCGAATTATGACTGAAAGCATAGAGAAGCCCCTAATGGTGTGGTTTTGTAACAGCGAAGTTTGTTGTGTGCCTTTGGTGGTACGGCCAGAAATGACAATAAAGTGACAGTGGTTTGCATCGCTCTCACTCGCAGCGATTGGAAGAGCTCTGGGTCATAAAGAGGTGATGGAAATGTGAAGGGATGTCGTGAGCGTGCCAGGTCGGTGGTGCTCTGCTCCAGCATCGCTGTGCTGGGAGAAGTGGGTGTGGGGTCCCCAGCCCTGTCCCCTGGCAGCAGAACCAAGCGGTGGCATCTGCTGCCATCCTGTGGCAGTGGCAGTGGCTGCGGGGACCTCTGGGTGGCAGCTGGGCCGTATCCCTGCCCGTGTCCCGCGTGAGGCATCGAGGACAGCAGCCACCGATGTGATGAGCATGGCTGTTCTCTGCTCCGGCTCGTACAAAGTCTCCCTCTTGCACTGTGCTGGCTGCATCCCAAATGCCATTGCTCTGAGATTGTCATCCCTCTGCTGGTGTGTTCCTGGCCCTGCTTGCAGCCCCAAGGAAGGGCGGGTATTTGTCCATTCCATTAATCTTCCTTTCCCCATCCTCTGCTGGGAGGGGATGTGCATGGGGAGGGGACTCGGGGCATTTAGGAGCAGCAGTGGAGCGAGCACCCAGTTTGGAAGTGGGTGACCATCCCAACCCAAGCCATTCTATGATCCTATG
The DNA here is from genome assembly GCF_038088225.1 of Cyrtonyx montezumae. NCBI lineage: Eukaryota > Metazoa > Chordata > Aves > Galliformes > Odontophoridae > Cyrtonyx > Cyrtonyx montezumae. Next base: position 4,050,260 of record NW_027071826.1, read on the forward strand.
ATGTGATTCTGCGCGGATGAAGGTGAGGATGTGAAGTTGTGCTGGTTTTACAGATACGAAGATAAGGAGGATGAAGATATGAAGGTGGTGAAGAAAATGAAGATGCTCCGTGGCAGGAGGCCATCGTGCAGGCTGCACCTGCTCAACAAGCTCCAGAAGTAGTGCCATGTGATCAGAAATCCCCACGTTCTCTGAAAGCTGCCCCTGTCTTTGGTGGGAGTGTGCCCAGAGAGGGGCAGCGTGGTGGGCTCTCAGTTGCTGACTGCTGCTGGCATGGGATTCTCAGTTAAATGCAATGATGAAGGAGGGGCAAGCACAAGGCAGCAAGAAACATCTGGGGCTGTAGTGATGATTTGACAGCTCGTCCCCATCACTCCTTCGTGGCCCCATGGAGAGGGCCCCAAGGAAGAGCTCTTCTCATCTCCACCCCTTGCAGCCTCACACCAGCTCTCTCTTCGCACTGCTCTCATCCCAGCTGCCAGTTTGACAAGTTCGCATGTTCTAGCTGTCACACAGGAGCTCACATTCCGTCTCCAGTTGCCTCCGTTCCAGACTTGGCGTCTCCCGTCATGGTTTTGGCAGCCTGGGTGGCTGAGGACTTGAGATCTGCAGCGCGACGAAACGCAAATGCCACCTCCCTGGCAGGAGAGACAGCCATCTCTGCGTGCATCCAACCCGACCGAGTGGGTCGGCGTGGAACTGCTTACCTCTACCAGTCAGCCACTGGGAAAAGCTAACGCAAAGTAGAGAAAAAAAGCCCATCCGAAGTAGAAAGTGCTTGGAATGGGAACCATTTGGGCTAAGTGGGAAGCCAGGCACCAAAAAATAAATAAATAAATAAATAAGGCACTTGAAAGAGGAGAATAGGCTGTGGCAGTGCTATTCTGGTTTTGCCACTTGGGCGCTTCCCACTGGGGTCTCCTTCTGGGGGGGCACCCTTGGGTGCTGCTGGAGGCCAGCCCCAGCCTCGCCCTGTGGCTGACCAACCTTGGGAATCGGGCATTGCTGTGGGAATGATGGGGAAGCCCATTTTCTTGCAGCTCACTGCCCCTCCTTCCTGGAAATGTGTGTGGGGAGATCACGTGCAGCCCACAGCCCTGCTTTATAAAGGGGGTTACAGGTTTAATAATGGGGCTTATGGGTTTTGACAAGAGGGCTCATCAAAATGCATCCCAAAAGACAACCCAAGGCACCCGAGGTGAATCCACATCTGGGATGTTGGAGGTCATTTTGGGGTGCAGATGGAGGAAATAAAAGATCTTATAAAGAATCTAACCACCTCCCCAAATCCTAAAAAGATCCTAATCCTAAAATCTGGGCGCTGGGGCTTAAATGTTTCAAAAAGAAAAGATAAAATAAGGAGATGCCAGGGGAGCACGTAGGGGCTGGTGTGGGAGATAGGGGGTTGGAAAGGGCTCGGGGGGGCTGAGGACCCCCAGCAATGGGAGAAGAGGGGATCCAGGGAGGTGTGGGGGCGAGAGAGGGAAGGGCCGGGGGTGATGGGGTACAGGATGTGGTGGGGTGCAGGAAGGGCTGGGGTGCAGGATGTGTGATGGGGTTTCGGAGTGGGGTGGTGGAGGGGAAGGGGTGTGATAAGGTGTGGGGGCGGGGGTGTGATAAGGTGCAGGGGTGTGATGGGAACGAAGGGGGTGTGACGAGATGCAGAGGACATTATGGGGGTTCAGGAGGATGAGATGGGGTGCAGGGGTGTTTTGGGGGAAGGATGTGGTTGTGCGACGGAGCTGCAGGGAGTGGGGCGGGCGCACAGCGGGTTGTGGGGTCGGTGTAGGGCAGGGGTAGGGAGAAGGGGCAGGAGGATGGGAAGGGCAGCCCAGGGCGTAACGGGGCTGCAGAAAATGGGGACCGCGAAGGAGAGGGGACTCGGGGTGGGGAGAAGGGGAGGGGACAGGAGGGAGAGCAGCAGCAGCGGGAGGAGGAGGAGGAGGAGGAGGAGGAGGAGGAAGTCGGGGCCGAGCCGCTTCCTGTAGGCAGAGGGATGAGCGCAGACAAAGCTGGGTGGGGACTCGCCGCTCCGGGCTGCTGCTGACCGCCCCTCTGCCGCCAGCCCGCATCCCTTCTCCATCCATCCCTCCATCCTTCCGTCCGTCCGACTGCCGCCCCGCGGGGAGAGCCGGGGCAGCACCGCCCGCAGGTACGGGGAGAGCCGGGGGGGCAACGGGAGCGGGGCTGGGGGGCAGCGGGCGCTCACGGACCGGGCACACCGTGGCGATCCCGTGGCAGCGCCGTCCCTCGGGCACCAAACCTCTCGCTGCTTATTGCCCCCCAAAAGGCGATCGTTTCACCCAGATTCCCGGTTTGCATCACCCCATCGCTGCCTATGTTGGTTACCCCGCGGGGACCCCGCACCGCCCAGCCCGTAGCCCCAGCACCAATGGGTGCTGCGGGGATGGTGCCCTGCCCCAGCGCTCAGCCCCCAGCAAAGCTCTCTGGGGGCTGATCCTCACTTAATCAACTGATTTGCCATCACATGAACGGCTTTTTCTCATGATGAATGAGAAGTAGTGTTCTCCTGTTTATTTTTTTTTCTCCCCCACCCTCCCCTTCCCTACAGAGGGCTTTCCCTGCCCCAAATCCCTCTTGCTGGCATGGATCTGCTCCCCGCCTGGCTTAGGGAGGGTGTACTTGGGGTGCCCCACCCCATCACCCCCTGTTCTCTCAATGACTGGGATTTCAATGGGAGTCCCGATTTTCCCTGCTGTGGCCATGCAGCAGGAAGCAGCACGACTCGTGCACGGTCTCGGGAAAAGTAACCATGGCAAATGCACTGTGTGCCCAGGCAGCTCCCTGCTGTGCCCAGGGACTGGGGAAAAACGGTCCGAGGTTCCCTGTGCCAGAGGGAGAGGAATCCAGTTCCAGACTTCAGTCTTCTTGCAGCAAAATGGGTTTATAATGAAGGAAAGACTCGAATCTCAGCTCCCCACTTATTGCCAACGAGTCCCTGATAAACTCAGGGTGTGCTGCCCCGATGCTGATGGGGTGGGAGCATAGGGCAGCGTTATCACTTGTTGTTGCACCCTTGTGTGCAGTGCTTGTGGGTTTTCCGTATTGTTTGATTCCTGCTGGACAGACCCCAAATCCCCATGGCACCTCCCGGGGCTGGGGCATGTCCCCTTGGCACCAGGCTGGGCCCAGGCCCAGGGGATTTTTCCACCTAACTGGATTTCCCTCCATGCAGCTGGAGCCTGCAATGCTAATCCTCTTTTCTGCCATATGGCCGCTGGCTGGATTGAAATATGACTCAATTAATTATTGCCAGGAAAGCCCTGGGGCGAAGTCTTTCTCCAGGAGGATGCTCGGAGCTGCTCCGGGCGTTGTTTTCCCACCCCATGCCACGGGCTATGGGGTCAGGCTGTTCCTTTTGCACCTATTTTGGGCCTTTTCTTGCCATTTCCATCCCCTTGCCCGCTTACCAGTGGCACGCTGCCAGCTGCCACCTGTGACACGAGCACGACGTTCTCAGCACCATCTGGATCCCCAGCCCCGGGGGCTGGCATCGTGCTCCTTGGGGTCGGGGCATGGCATCCCAGAGCAATGCATGTAGTCCTGCTGGAGAAACCCAACGATGGGGATCGTTGCCAATCCCCAACCCAGCCAACACCTCCACCACCCAACGCTGGAGCTCAGTGCATGGCAACATCTCCAACTTGGCACGGCACGGCGCTGCCTTCCGCCCGGCCCCACAGATGCACCCGCCTGGATTTTGCTGCTTTGGCCTCAAAACGGCGTCGGCCGAGGCACCACTTCTCCCTTTGAAAACCCGTGAGTCATGGGAGGAGGGAAGGCAGTGCCGCGCATGCAGTTTCCATAGCAATTGGGACTGGAGAGGCGGCACCCAGCCTGCGGCCCTACAAACGCTGCCTGGCCCCACTGATGCTGCTGGAGGGCTATGGGGCCCGGTCCCACAGTGGTTCCCAGGGGGCTTTTATCTGGGCCTTCCCATCTCCATTTTGAGGTTAGGAATTAGGGGACAGCTGTGGGAAAAGCATCATTTTTGGCATGAGTTGCATCGGTGCTCAGCGGGACGTCTGGTTGTGCCTGGAGTGGGATCAGAGTGTGTGCTCATGGCATGCACAAGTGGGAGAGGCGAGTAATGGAGTCGTGTTGTGGGGTTAATTTTCTTGCCTCTCAGCCTCTTTTCTGGCTGTTTTATCCCTCTTGGGGGTGGGATGGTTGGGGAGGCAGCAGGATGCTGCAGCCCAGGCCATGGGATGCAGTGTACAGTGTCCCTGTGTGAGCTACACGTGTGAAGGATGAGGTCTGCAATAATGCATCTCCTCCATTCCATGCAGCCAAAATCATTTTTTCCACATACTCAGTGGCGAAAATAATAATAATAATAAAAAATCCCTGAAATGGCATCGTACCAAACCTTACACCTCCCCACCTTGCCGTTGGTTGGTAACAGCTCTGACAGCTCTTGGGCAGCAGCAGCTGGGTGAGATGCAGGGAGTGGCAACCACATTGTGTTTAAAGGGCACTGTGAAAGGCCCTCTCCATCCCCAGCAGTGTGCTTGGAGGCTCCGGTGGCAGTCTGGGTGTGCTCCACCTGGGGACAGGAGCAGCACCGCAGTGCCTGTGCACGGTTTGAGGCAGCACACATCGTGCTCAGTGGATTGACTCCTCGAGCTGAGCTGCTGTCTCGGTTTAACAGGCTTAGTGCCCTCCTTGACTGGGAAAGAAAGTTAGCTCCGTGCCTCCCGTAATGCTTTACCTGGGTCTGTAAGAGGGGTTGTAACGCGGCTTCCCTGCTCCTTCAGATCTCATCATGCATCCTGAGCAATGAACACCATGCAGTCACAGCAATGGGAAAAAAAACCAAACCAACCATCCAGCACAGGATATTCCCACTGCAGCTCCCAGCAGACCCCGCTGTGCTGCTGCCTCACCTCCAGCATGCTGCCCTGCACCGCTCCCACTGCAGCTCCCTCCCCCTGGGGCTGCAAAGCTCCATCAGTGCGGAGCTGAGAGCTGGAGCCTCGCAGGGATATGAGCCACGAGCAGTTCTGCTTGAGGGAAATGTGCTGTGAGAGTGTCTGGAGTTGAAGAATGGGATCAGCTCCTCGGTGCGGGCGCTTCCCCGGCTGGCACGTTGGGGAACACGCTGACAGCACCCGGATGGATTCATGGCACTAATTATAGGGCTTGTCAGCGCTGTCGTGTCGGTGCTGCTGTGTTGGGAAAGCTATGCTCCTCCAGTGATGGGAGCAGGGACAGATCCTGCAGCTGCATCAGTCCCATGTCGCAACGCATGTCCCATGTCCCAGCCAATACCCCATGTCCCAACCCATGTCCCGTGTCCCAATCCACATCCCAACCCATGTCCCATGTCCCATAGCCATTGTTCTTCAAGGACAGGCAGGGTGTCCACTGCGGTGCTGGAGAACCGGGCTCCTTAGGCCATTCTGTATTGGACGTGAGATGTTCAGCATTGATGCAATTCGTTTTCAGACACGTTTTTGGTGGATTTGCAGGGAATTAGCTGCAGCAAGGAGGAGGGAAGCGAGGTGCAGGATAGGGTGATGGAGGTGGGTGCCTATGCCCCATGGCACTGTAGGGTTTGGGCGCTTTCCAATGCTCTGGGGCTGTTCATGTGCCCATGGGCATGGTCTCCTCACCATATCACTGCTTCCAAACCTTCTTGGGTGCTCTTGGAAAAACACCAGCATGACTGAGCCCCCTGAAACACAAAGCAATGGGAGAAGCTCTGTTTCTGGATTATGAGCCAGGTACCGGTGTATGTCCAAGGCTGTCATCTTGGGAATTGCCTTTGAGCAGCTGTGGGGAGTCCTGAAGCATGCTCCAAATGCACCGGGAGCTGCACAAAGCCCATCACATGAGCATGTTCCTTCTGTAGCTGCTCGGCAGTGCAACTCGTGACACTTCCTGCTCTTACTTATCTCCCGGAACCTCTCACCACCTCCATACAGCATCTCTTGCACAGAGCTGCGCCGGGTGCTGCCATGACATGGGCACATTGGCTCCACACACACTTTGGGATGTCTGTGCTCCCTCCCAGGGTCCCGTTGGCCATGCAAAACCCACCCTCACATTTTTGAGACGGGGGCTTTGGCTCTGGAGGATGCTCTGCTGGCACGTTGTGCCACTCCATCTCACTTGTTTTATGGTTAACATTGGCACTCAGTGCTTCTGCCTGCCTGGCAATTGGCTTTGGTCCATTTTGACTGGAGCTGGATGGAGAGAGCAGGGGAATGCAACACCTCAGAGAGGGAGGTGGGGTCACAGTCCACAAGAACCATGAAGATGTGGCAATGAGAGATACAGGCAGTGGGCATGGTGGGGTGGCATGAGCTTGGGCTCAGGGGTCTCAGAGGTGTGAAAGGAGTGGGGTATTTTGCAAACGGATGTCAGGCCAAAGGGTAAATGATGGTGGTGCTGGGATGCTGTGCTATGGCAAGGAACTCCAACTGAGGTTTTGGCTTTTGCCATGCTGGGATGCATTGTGGCTCAAGAGCAGGTGGCCATGAGAAGAGCTGCCCAAGGATCTGCCCCTTCATTTTTGTAGAATCCTAGAATGGAGTGGGTTGGAACAGACCTCAAAGATGTCCTTTCCATAGTGGAATATTCAGTGTTTCTATGATTCAGGGTTTAAGCTGGAGTCTTCTGTTCCATCCACTGTAAGTCCACGAGGTTCCAGGATCACATCAGCAGCCACTTTCCTCATGTGGCACAGGGAAACCTGCACAAGTCTCCTTCACAAAGCTCTGGGGCATTCTGAGAGTTTCTATACCTTTGTTTGGGCTTCTTCGGGGCCATCGGCCCTCCACAGCCTCTAAAAACTACTCAGAGCTCTTCCTATGAGCTCTGGGATTGTGTCTGCACCTGGAGGAGCTCTTCTCCTGCTGGGAAAGCTTTATGCATCCTCAGGGTCCTGTGTGAGCCCATGGCCTGGGTAGGACCTAGTGAAAAGCTGGTGGCCTCAGGACCTGTGCTCCAACCTGCCCCAAGGACAACGTTTCCAAAGGGCTTTATGTTCAATTATTCAGTGCTGGCCTGTTTGTGCTCCATCCATTGTATTTTTAATACTGTGATGGTGTTTGTGCGGTGCTCTCAGTGCTGGTACCATCAAAATACTTTGCATTATTTATCAGCTGATTTAATATAATTGCTGCTCAGCCTGGCGTCCTCACTGGGGGTGGGATCCATGACTGCTGCTTCCTGGCTGATGCCTGAGGGGGAACGCAGCCACCCCCAGGAGGCACAGAGAGCAAATGAGGGACGTGCTGATCGGTTTTGAGCCTACGTTCGAGCCCTGTGTAAATGCTGCCATTAATGGCTGCAAAACTCAGCCTGGCTTGGAAAGGATGCTGCTCCTCCATCCTACCAAAGCTCAGCCTCCAAAAGAGCAGCTGGCTTCAGTGGTTTCTGCAGCTTAGGCTGGCAGCGATACAGGGAGCAGCAGCAGGATGAGTGCCGAGGAGCCTGTGGGCAGAGAAAACTGAAATGCTGTGGCCACAGGTTGTTCTGAGGGGCTAAGGAGATGGGAGTAGGTATGGGGTGGAATAACTGAGGCATGTGGGGTGTGCAGCATGGCCAGGGTGAGAGCTGTGGGTCCCATCCTGCCCTGCTTTCATCATGTGTCTTCATCCCCACTGCAGCATGGGATGGAGGGATGGATTGAAGGATGGAGGGATGGTTGAATGGAGGGAGAAAGGGATGGAAGTGTGAAGGGAAGGATGGAGGGAGGGATGGAAGGATGAAAGGAAGGGTGGAAGGATGAAGGGAGGGATGGATTGAAGGAGTGAGGGATGGTTGGATGGGTGGAGGGAGGGAGGGATGGAGGCATGGATAGATGATGGAGGAAGGGATGATTGGATGGATGGAGGGAGGGATGGAAGGATGGAAAGATGAAAGGATGGAGGGAGGGTCGGAGGGTTGAATGAATGATGGAGGGAATGACGGAGGTATGGATGGATGATGGAGGCATGGATGGATGATGGAGGGATGGCTGAGTGATGGAGGGAGGGATAGAGGCATGGATGACTGATGGAGGAAAGGGCAGAAGTACGATGGATGTTGGAGGAAGAGACAGATGATGGGGGGAAGGATGGAAGGATGACAGATGGAGGTGTGACAGATGAAAGGGTGAGCTGTGTGGGAAATGCCACCTTGCACTGCTTTACTCAGAGTTTCACACATATTCTTTGGCTTTGCGTTTTTCCTTTGCTTTTTTTACAATGTTTTGTATTGCAAATGTAAAACCACTGCCCCAGCAAGTAGCTCTTGGGTGGTTTTCTTCTTCTGTCTGCGCAATAACAGTGTTTGCTAAGTATGTGTCACTTCACGACGCAGCAAGAATGATGTTTGGTGTCACATGCAGTGCATTGACTCAGCAGGAAGTGTGGCAGGAATGCAGCAGCGGCCGCTCAGCGTTTCCGGCAGATTATTGTCAATAACATTGTGAGAAAAACTGGGTTTCAACAAAGGAGAAAATGCTCTGTGTGCATTTTAAGGGAAAAACAAGCTGGTGCAGGGACTGGGGCTCTGTGGGAAAATGGAGAGGCAGCATCTTGGGGCTGATGGATGTGCTGAGACCCAAAATCCTTCGTCCCAGCAGCCCCCGCCCCAGCTGAGCTTTCTGCTTGCATCAGAAGGGACCCAGGTGTGCAGGCTGCCCTGTAATCACTTTCTGCTTTTGCCTCAAGGCTGCAGCAAGCAGGGCCCAGCAGCAGAACTGCTGTGGAAAGGAGGCAATGTGGGTCAGATGAGGAGCAGCAGCAGCAGCCGCCGCCTACTTCTGGCTCACCAGCCCCGCTGACCCCATTTGCAGCACCACTTGTCCATGGGAAGCAGCTCAGTGTGCTCCTTGGGTTCTAGTGCAAGAAATCATTTTTCAGCATCACGGGTTATAAAAGCATGGGGATTTATTTTTCCTCTTTTCCCCGTTCAATTGGAACCCAGCTAAAATCACCCACACTCCGTAGTGATCCTCCACTTGCTGCATAGGATCTGGCCATCAGAAACTCTTCAGCAGCTATCTTACATTTGCAGGTTATCCATAAAGATCTTTACCCCGCAGCCTGCACACAAAACGTAGCAAACTTCAGAAAACTGTTGTAAATCTCAGCCACCTCCAAGGGGTGTTTGTGTGGTGGATCTCAAAGGCATCTGCTTGTGGAGCTGGGGATGCTTAAAAAGGGAGAAGAGAGGAGGGGGGAAGAGGAAAGGGAAAGAGGAGGGTGGGGGGGAGAAAAGAGAAAAGATAGATAAAAAAGACAAAAAAAAAAGAAAAAAAGGAAGGAAAGGGGGAAAAAAAGAAAGAAATGATGAAAAAGAGAAAAGAAAAATAAATAAAAGAGAGAAGGAAGGGAAAACCATTTCCCAGCCTGCTGCCTTGATAGGGATGGGGGGAGGAGCAATGCTCAGTAGCACTGGGGTTTTGTTCCACCATAGAGGATAGACTGTGACCTGTTCGATGTATTTGAAGCTTGAAATAGTTCCTTATGAGTAATGTGGTTCAGGTGCTTATCACTAATTAATTAATTCTTTTGTAGCGTGGATACCTAATTAAAGCAGTCTAAGGTAACTCCTGAGGGGTCTTAAGCTAAAGGGATGGTTAATGGGGCTGTGTCTGAGCTGATGCAACTCATGGGGCAATTCCCAGTGGCTGGAAAGGTTTATTAGGTTTAGTGTGGCTGTTACTTAAAATAAAATTCCAATAAAGGTTTGATTTGGGTGAAGTCATCAGAGACAGCAGCATGGCTCCCAGAGCACAGCAGGGCTTCTCTGGGCAAAGAAGTGATGTAAAAAGGCACAATTTTGGCGTTTCCAGGGCTGAATGTGCTTAAAAGCATGACTTTCTGGCCAGATTGGTGGCTCATTCCCAAATTCCCGTCCTCTGCCATTCCTGCAGTGGTTGGTGAGTGGCAATAGCTTTGAATGAAGGGCAAGGAGTGCAAGGCATGGGTTTGCCCTTTTGGGAACAGTGCTGCACAGCTAAGTGCCAAAATTCTTCTACAGATGTAGACTCAGAGAATCACAGAATCACTTGATCTGGAAGGGACCTTTGAAAGTCATCTGATGTGACCCAAAATATCTAATCCAATCCAAAACACCGTGTAATGGCACCACGGGTCCGTGCCCTCATTCCTCATACCTCCCATTAACACCTGTATCTTGCTGCTGGGAAATACTTGAGAGCTGTGGGACAAGAGGAGAGGAACTGGGATTTCTAAGCAAGCTGCATTTATTTTAATGTCAATTTGAGTTCTTTTGGTGAACGCATCAAGAAGTGAAAGAACCAAGAACTCAGCAATGTGATGCTTATTCTAATGAAAGAGTGATTTAAGTTTTCTAGTGGTCTCTCCATGGTAGAAATGAACCCTTGAAATGAGGGTTTCTGATCTCCTCTGTTTCCAAAGAAGATCACAGACAGGCCAGAAACCCATGGGTCAGACAGAGGCCAGGCTGTGGGATCCACCAGATAATGCTGGAGTTAAACAACCACCCAGGGTCTGCTGTGGGAAATAGGCTCATAGGCTGCTCTGAGTTGGAAGGGACCCTTGAAGGTCTGGTCCCGCTCCCCTGCAATGAGTAGGGACACCCACAGAACCATTCCTTATATCCAGTCTAAACCTTCCCTAAAATAAGAGGCTCCCCAACTGAGATGAGTGGGTGATGCAAAGCTCACGATCACCACTTTCCTGGGGCTGTGAAGGACATAGGGGGCAGAGATCCAGGAGTGTGACCCATGGGAAGATATCCCCTGATGGGACACACGTGTCACCTTGGAGCAGGGCCAGGAGAAGTCTCTGCTGGGCTGCAGGCACTGGGATTAGTGCTTTGCAGCTGGGGCACTGCTGTTTTTTCCGGGCAGCATCGATGTTTTTAGGGAGTTTCCAAAGCTGCGTGTTCTCTTCTCGGGCCAGCTGCACAACAATAAAACACGAGCATAAAAATAAAATGCGAGCAGCAGAGAGCTTTTGTTATCTCTTTTGGAATGATTTGACATCCTGGTATAGGATGGAGGCCAACGGCTGCTTGCAGGGGTATGAACTGGATGGTCTTTAGGGTTCCTTCCAACCCAAGCCATTCTATGGTTCTGTGATCCCATGACTCCACGCTCTGCTGGCTTTTCCCCCAAACACAGTGCGTTTCCTTTTCCTGCCCACTGGAAAGACAGCTCCTGAGGGCTCTCCCGCTCTGGGAAATGTCCCTTCACCCTCATCGTCTCTTAAGAAAACAATTAAAAAGAAAATAAAGAGAGAATAAAAGGAAGTCGAGGTTGCTTTCAGTTTGTTTTCTCTTCTCAACAGTTGGGGCACGTGTGAGAAAATAGCAACCTGAGATTCTCACTTCTGTATGCCTTTTGGGGCTCCCAAAGGCCAAAGGGAAGAAAGACCCTTGAATGGGGGGGAGGGGGTCTGCCCCATGCTCCGGTTCATGTCTGCATGCATGCAACCCTGTGCTCTGGTGCTCTGCTTTGGAGGAGGCTTCTCCTGAGCTGCCTGGGATGGGACTGCTGTCCTGCACCATCACCTCCATGCATACCCTATATAGGAGATGTTAGCTTTGTGGTCACAGATGGATGGACCAGAGCATTGCTCCCTACAGAGCAACTCTTTATCCCATGCACTGATTTCAGAGGAGAAAACTCATTGGGAACCTCCCTCCATGCACCAGTTTTGGAGGACAAAACTCACTGGGAAACTCTCCCCCAGGTATTAATTTTGGAGGAGAAAACTGGGAAGCCCTCAGCTGTGCCTTACCCCATGTGATGTGGATTGCTTGATGCTGGCACTGCTTTTGGGGTGAAATGGGGTAGCATAGGGCCACACAGGGCTAAGATCGTAGAATCATTTGAGTTGGAAGGAACCTTTAAAGGTTGTCTGGTCCAACCCCCCTGCAATGGACAAGGAGCAGTGGGTTCTCTGCCCCCTCCATTCCAGTGATGGGAGCCCAGAGCAGATAAAGGGTTGTCACCAAACCCTGGATATGGGAATACTGTTGGCATCAGGGCTGGCCCTACACTTGTCACGTCTCGTGCCTGGCTGCTGGATGGTATCAGCTACTGGTGTGATAATGAAGCTGTCACCATGGAAACAGGCTCATTTTCACACTTTAATTTCTTTCCTACTTGGCTCTGTTGTGTCTCTGACCCATGAGCTGCTGTTTGAAGATTTCAGTGCCACGTTGGGCATTGGGCAAGAACATGTAGATTGGAAAAGGGAATGTGGCTTCCTGCTCATTCTGTCAGCAGTATTTTTACAGCTTTCTGTGTACATTTAGTCATTCTGTTTCCAATGGAGCAGCCTGTTTTCCAAGATGGCTTTTAGCACAAATAAGAACTGCGGAGATGCTTCTATGATTCTATCAGACTGAGTCCCTTTAAGTGGACACCACAGTGCCCGTGGCAGGTTTCTGGGCTCAGAAATTTCACTGCTGGGTTTTGCTTGCTGTTGCCCAGCACAGGATCCAGAGACGTGGTGAAGTCACTGTCCCTGCAGGTGTTCAAGAAACATGTAGGTGTGGTACTAAGGAACATGGTTTAGTGGGGAACATTGGTAGGTGGATGGCTGGACTAGATGACCATAGAGGTCTTTTCCAACCTTAATAATTGCATGATTGTATGATTCTATTTCAGTAAAAACACTCTGTTTCCCAATGGGTTGTGCTTAGTGGAGTGTGCCTGAAGTATTTGAATGTTTTCTCCTTCCCCCAGTCAGAAGAGACCCCAAAACTGGGATCTTCCCCTGTCACTTGGGCTTAATCTCAAGTTGAGATAGGAGAAGAAATTCTCCTCAGTGCTTAAAAAGCAGCACTTTAGTAGTGAGCACTGAGTTCAAGAATCTTAAATTGATGACTTTCATTGCAGAATGGGCTATCTTAGAGCACATTTTGCATTGTGTTGGGTCTCCAAGGCAGCAGCACCAGCTGCTTTGCAAAACATAGAAACACAGAATCACTGTGGCTGGAAAAGACCTCTGAGATCCCCAAGCCCAACTCCAGCCCACCCCACTGTGCCTACTGTCCATGTCTTTCAGTGCCAAATCTCCACAGTTCTTGAGCACCTCCAGGGATGGTGACCCCACTACTCCCTGGGCAGCTGTGCCAGTGCCTGTCACTTCTTACAGAGGAGAAATTTTCCAGTGCTGTGCTGTGAATAGCCCACAACCCCTCTGCACAGTACCCAAGCATCAAACCAGCCTGAGAGCCTGAGCTGTAATCACAGCCCAGAGCCCGAAAGAGACAATATCCAGGTACTGTGCATCATAAACATCATTAGCATGAAAATCAACCGCCATCCTTACTCATTAACCTGTGGTCTGCATGGCAGGAATCCTATTATCCAGACACACTGCAGAAGTGCGGTGGTATCGCTGTCCCCATGCAGTGCCATGGAGCCCATAGCTCTGTGCCACTTATGGCACCAGGTACAGCACCTTTAGGGCAAAGTGGGCTTAGGGAATTCCAGCTGATTCTGCTGGGAAATAACCAGGACACCACTTGCCAGCAGCACTCAGATATTTGCCCACTGACTTGAAACCTCTTCCTGTGCTGAAAATCTCATTGCACGCAGAGCATCACTGTGGTCTGTCCCCAGCGAGCTGCTGGGAGCCGGAAGGAAGCTCTGAGCCCTCCTCGGGGACAGAAATAAAAGCATCACCACAGCCATCAGAGCAGGCTTTAAATTTCTCTCCATTTCCCTCCTTCTGTAAAGGTGTTGAAAGCCCCGAAGCGGAGCAGCTGTTGCCCTGAGGACATCCAGCACCAGTGGGACCTAGTTTTGGTAAAGCAATGCTACCCACACCAAGCACTGGGTGCTGGGAGGGAGGGTGATGCTGGGTGCCTGGCTGGGGCTGCTAGAGAGTAGAGGATATAGGTTAAATGGGTATATATGGTACATAGGTTATATGGCATACAGGTTATATAAGGTATATAGGGCATATGAGTTACGTGGGATATACGGAAAAATATCCACAGTGGAGTTGGCATGGCCATGCTGAGCATCCCTTGCCCATCTGGGGTGGAAAATTGAACAATAGGAAACTCCCTCGTACTGTTTGGCATCTGCCTCCCTGGCAGCAGGGATGGAGCAAAGCAGCTCTGCACAGTCACCCCACAACACCTATGGTCACCCCAAATAACCTTAGCTACCCCAAAAGCCACTGGTCCGGAGGGCATGTGGCTGGGGGAGGCAGAGGCATCCCCTGAGCTCGCCCCTTTATTTCCTTCTGCTCTGTTGCACTTTAGCCTTTCTTGTAATGCCCAGTGTCCCCCAAGCATGGCTAACAGGGAACCTCCATTCCAGCAGCTATGTCCACAGAGGATGGTGTCTCTCTGCCCTTGCCCGAATACAAAGCTGAATGCTGGTCTGCATGTCCCCCCCTCACACCCATATTCATATACTCAAACACCTCCACACCCCAAATACAGCCCCACCAAACTGCTTTTGGGATTTCAGGGATTCCAGACTCTGTGCCAAGCCACTGTCCCAGCTCCTGCCTGCTGCCCGCCCGGGGAGTGCCCGGCGTGCCAATGGCCAGCAACAACACCGCGAGCATAGCGCAGGCACGCAAGCTGGTGGAGCAGCTAAAGATGGAGGCCAACATCGACAGGATAAAGGTGATGCAGCTGGGGACTCATTGGGCATGAAGAGGGATGTTGTGAGGGTAGGTGTTGATCAGAATTATATTGTAGGAGCCATCAGATGTGGTACAATGTGGTAGGTATGGAGGACATATGTCCCAATGGCCCCATAGCCATCCCATGGTCATCTCATCAGCTATGGGAGGTGGTTTCTCATTAGCTATGGGAGATGGTTTCTTGGAGCAGTTTCCATGGGGTGGGAAGGTTTAGGGACATGGCTTGGTTGGGCATGGTGGTGGTGGGTCAGCGGTTGGACAAGATGATCATAGCAGTCTTTTCCAACCTTAATGACTCTACGACGCTATGATTCTGTGATTAAAGGCAGGATGTCCCATCCCCAAGATGGGATATTCTGTACCCATGGCAGGGTGTCTCATCCCCAGGGTGGGATATCTCATCCCTAAAACAGGAGTCCCCCACGCCATCTATCTCCAACACATGGCTCCTTCTCTGCAGGTGTCCAAGGCAGCAGCAGACCTGATGGCATACTGCGAAGCTCACGCCAAGGAGGACCCCCTATTGACCCCCGTCCCAGCTTCAGAAAACCCCTTTAGAGAGAAGAAGTTCTTCTGTGTGATCCTGTAAAGCCTCAAGGAGTCTAACAGGCACTCAGGCCACCCTGAACACTGATGTAGAGTTTTTAGGGACGGGGACAACCTGCTAGTCCACAGAATTTAAACAAAAATAAGTAAAATACACGGCCTGGAAGCTACAGAGATGTGCATGTTTAAAGAATCTGGCCGCCTTTGGGGGATATAAGATGATCCGCATTGCGAGGCAAAAGAGCTGAAGTCTGTAGAGTTGCTTAGAAAGAAAAAAAAAAAAAAGGAAAAAAAAGACAAAAAAAAGAATATTCGTGTAAAGAATAAATTCGTGTCACTTTTCAGCTCACAAAATTGTTTTGATTGTTCCATATTTAAAGCACCAGAGTGGTGCTGAGCGAAGTAACCACTAAGGATGTGCATAACCTTCTTGGAATGATGTTGGTTCCTTTCTGAGTACAGGTTTTTTTTTATTTAAGCTGCCGGATCTATAGCTGTAGCTGGCTGTGATGTTACTCAATGTTCGGTCTCGTGCTTTCCCATTCCCTGCTTCCTGTCTTGTGCCTGGTGGCTTTGCCCCGTGGTGAATGGTGTTGTGCTCGCTGCTTCGCGCTCTGTGACAGCTTTTGGTAGTAGTGCATGGGGTTTGGTCTCTGCTCGCCCGCTGTGGGTTTGCTGTTTTGTCTGACACCATGGGCCGGTGGGAGATGCTGCAGGAGGTGATGTCAATGGCAAAGCCAATCCCTGCAGCACCTCTCGACACAGCTGCAGACCCC
Source organism: Cyrtonyx montezumae (assembly GCF_038088225.1). NCBI lineage: Eukaryota > Metazoa > Chordata > Aves > Galliformes > Odontophoridae > Cyrtonyx > Cyrtonyx montezumae. The sequence goes on from NW_027071826.1 coordinate 4,066,206, forward strand.
AAAACCAGTGCTGGCCTCTTTTTCCTAGGTCCAGCCCTTCGTCCCACACCTCCGTGCCTCTCCCCTGCTCCCTGCCCGTCCCTGTGCCCATTCCCCTGCAGCGATGGGAGAGGGCTGGATGCAGGATGATGCCCAGAGCACCCCACTCCCACAGTGCCTGATGCTGTGTTTACACACAGCCCTGTGCCAGGGTGAGGGCTCATTCCAGGTCCAGCATCACCCACCATCAGCATTTAGGGGGAAAAAAACCTCCTCTGGGGGCTGCTGGATGCTTGTGAGGACATGGCTCACCAGGAGCCCCCAGGACACTCCAATGCTCCACATCCAACAGTGGCACCGGGATCCCATAAGGTACTCTGGGCTCTGCATTAACCCCATAGAGTCATTAAGGTTGGAAAAGACCTCTAAGATCATTAAGCCCAACCGCCAACCCATCGCCACCATGCCCACTAAGCCATGTCCCCTTCCACCCCAAACCACATCTACCCAAGAGGGCAATAGTCTTTAGGTACCTTTCTGAGAATCTTTCTAGCCCGTACCAAGTGCATTTTGGGTTTTCTACCTTTTCATACTCTTTTTCTAGCTCTGGTTGGCTGTGGGATGGCGCGCCCGGGGCCGGCCCCGCTCGTGGTGTTCCCGGGCCGTGTAAATACCCCCACCCCTTTGTCTTGGTTGTTGTGATGCCGAATTTCCGCTGAGCTCTGTCATGGTTTGTAAGAAGTTTTTTAACGACTCACATCTTTTACAACAGGAATTCTTAATACATCGACAAAGAGTAATGCGACCGTGTTCGCATCACTCGTTTCCCCATGCAAAAGCCCTCAGCTGCCTCCATCCCGGGCGTGGAAGGGAAAATCCACGGAGCAATCGGTGTGGGATTTGCCCTTCGCCCATCGGTGTGGGGTTTGGGGGAAGGCAGCATGGGGAGGTCGGCGTCGCGGTGTAGCGCATCCCCGTCCCACGTGGTCTGTGTACTCGTTGGAAATAAAGTTGGGATTCGTTTCAAAGCTGCGGTGGTGATGGTGTGTGGGCGTGGGGGGGGGCAATGGGAGGCTGCAGGGAGGGGCGACCTGGCCTGGGTCCTGCTGGCTGGGGGATTGGGAGTGAGAGAGAGCGGGGTCTGGGCTCTGCAGGGCATGGCAAGGCAGGGCAAGGCATGGGAAAGAAAGTAAGGCAAGGCAAGACAAGGGAAAGGAAAGGAAGGTAAGGCAAGGCAAGGGAATCTGGAACGCGTGGGCACAGGCTGCCCAGACAGCAGTGGGCGGCCCGACCCTGGAGATGCCCGAGGCCGCGGACGCAGCGCATGCCGGGGGTGTGGTTGGGGGCAGTGAGGTCCCACCCCGTGCCCCCGCCCCCCTCCCCGGGACTGCCCACCCGCCGCCGCGTCGTTAAAGCCGGATGAGCGTCCACTTCCATCCCGGCTTGCTTTCTCCGCGCTCTGATTGGTGCGTCACCTGCCGCTCAGCGCGCGAGAACCAATAGGAGGTAAGATAGCCCGGGATGGGGGCGGTTCTTCCTGTGCGGCCCCCCGCACAGGGCTGAGCGCGGCGAGCGGCGGGGCCCGGCCGAGGTGGGAGCGCCATGTTCCGCCGCAAGCTCTCGGCGCTCGATTACCACAACCCGGGAGGCTTCAACTGCAGGGGTGAGGGCGGCGGGGCCGGGTTTGGGGCTTCCCCACAGCGGAGGGAGCGCAGGACGAAGGGAGAGGCCTGGGTTTAGGGCGGCAAGGCGCTGCGTGAGGCCTGCTCGGGGCTGGGAGCAGAGCGCAGCCCGGGGACAGCGGTGCCGCTGTGATTCGCTCCTTGTTAGCGTGGGGGGGTCGTGGGTGGGGGCAGGGCCGTTTGTTCTGGTAGCGAGTGGGGCAGAAGTTCCCCTGAGACGTTTAGGTCTTAGGCGTGATCCGTATCGATGCTGTGACGGTCCGTTTATGCAATATTTGACTTCGGCGGTTTGAAATGTTGCAGTGAGTCAGTTATAAGCGTCAGGTCGTGTGGAGCAGGGCCGGGAGAACTTAGAACCACTGTTGTAGGGGGCAGCTGGATGCGAGCCAGCACTGTGCCCTCGCAACCCAAAGCCGACTGTGCCCTGGGCTGCATCCAACACAGCAGGGCAAGGGTGGTGGTCCTGCCTCGCTGCTCTACAGTGTGAGACCTCACCTGGAGCACTGCGTGCAGATGTGGAGGTTTCTGTACAGGGTAGATGTGGACCTGTTGGAGGGTGCCTACAGGAGGGCCACAAAAATGGTCCCTGGGATGGGGCATCTCTATGCAGGGATGGGCTGAGAGAGCTGGGGATGTGCAGCATGGGGAAGGGAAGGCTCCGAGGACAGCTGAGAGTGGCCTGTCAGTATCTAAGGGGGCTGTAAGAAAGGGAGGCACAGGGTCTTTAGCAGTTTCTGCTGTGACAGGACAAGGGGAAATGATTTCAAACTAAAAGAGGGGAGATTTAAACTGGACTTAAAGCTCTTTTACAGTATGAGTAGTGAGGCACTGACACAGGTTTTCTCAGGGAGGTGGTGGTGCCCCATCCCTGGAGACAACCAAGGTCAGGCCGGATGTAGCTCTGAGCACCTATTAGAGTTGTGGGTGTCCCTGCTCATTGTAAGGAGTGGGATCAGATGGCCTTTAAGGGTCCCTTCCTCAGACAACTCTGTGGTCTTTGTAAGGGATTGTATTGCCGTCAGTGCTTCTGGTTGGCTCATTTCTTGTTGAAAGAATGTTCTCTACTGTCATCTTTTCAGTTCTCATAGCTAACGTTTCTTCCTCCTCAGAGGATTGTTTTGTTGATCTTAAAGTTGTTATTAAAAGTCTGTGTATGTTGTGGCTGTGGCAGTTTCTTACAGTACATTCAGTGGAAGTAGGGCATTCATATTGCTTTGAGGAGACACTTCTGACAGGTAAAAATAGCATAGCATCCTATCCCTGATAGGAAAGCACTTTACTTACCCCAGTCCGAGGTACAGGAGGATTTTTGTCTCATTAATCCAGATCACTAAAACTCATCCAGTGCCGAAATTTCACAGGTGGTTTTCAGGATGCTGGTGGTACCCACGAGCTGCAAATTGCAGGTGCAGAATAGTTGCTCTGATCATTACCAGTATCTCTAGACCACAGTCTTTGTATTGTGGAATTCCAACTCCAAATGATGAAATGTTGGCTCAACAACCAAGAGAAGTTGACTCAACAGAGAAGAAGGAAGAAAATGCCTCTGCACAGTCACGGGATGAGGGTGCATTGTTCTTAGGGACAGAGTGGGATTTGTTGCAGCATGTGATGTGTTTGCCCACGCAACAGAGTTGGGCACTGAAAGTCTCAGTGTCATTGTTTTACTTTTCCTTCTTTGCTTAGTAACATTTATAATTGTATTCCTAATACAAACAATCTTTTAGCTGATGCCTTTTAGTGTTGTCCATCAACTGTGGCCAATTCCAAGTAATTTGAGAAATGAAGAAAGCTCAGAGTGTTGAGTTTTGGTCAGAAGTTACCCTGGGCTGTGTGGTAGCATTAGGTATCTTCTTTTTTTTTGTGGCAAGAAATGAAAGTGCTCAGAGACACCAGGATTTGTAGGAACTGACTCATAATTTGAGGGCTTGCTTTTGCCCTTAAGGACTTGGTTAATTCTTGCTGTGTTTACTTCTCCCTGCAGATGAAACAGAATTCAGAAATTTTATTGTCTGGTTGGAGGACCAGAAGATCAGACATTACAAGATTGAAGACCGAGGGAATTTAAGGAACATACACAGTGATGACTGGCCCAAATCGTTTGAGAAGGTACCTTGTTCCAAACACAAATGTGTTAAATGTCTTACCTGAACGACAGCTCAGGGTTTGTAGTTATTGAGTGTAAAGGAGAGAACATTTGTCCTTTCTCTGAATGTTTTCTGTTTCTAGGAATTTAAAGATATAATTGAAGCCAACCTGCATGACTTAAGACAGCAGAATGTTTTGTGTGTAGATTTCACTTAACTGTGTTTTTGCAATAGTGCCTATCCTAATATTTCTTGTCTAAATTGATTTTAGCTTTTGACTGAAAATGAAAAATGGCTGCAAATAAACAGCTTTTTTTCTGTGCTGTGGTTTTCATGCAGCAAAATAAAAATGGATTGGCCTAATAATGGGCTTTGCAGGTGCATGAAATGAAGCTACTAAAGCTCCACTCTGCACCTCCTCTCATGTCAGTAGATGATTTTCCACTGCTAACACAAAGTGTGGCGAGCAGCCATAGCTCTGGGAGTGAGCTCCTGTGTGCTTGTGAGCATTTTGAGTCACTGTAGGCTGCTGGTTCTGTGCTGGTTTCCATTTCCTTGCTCTTGGCAGTGCTGTGAGGAGCTTAAAACACTGCTCCTAGTGTTCAGTGCCCGTTACATCTCACTTCGTTTCCCTGGAACCATTTGTGTTCTTCCCTGCCTGGGAGGTTTGGAGTGGCAGTGTATATGCTTTGTAAGTGGAAGCCTAAAGCACAGTTCCAAAATTGATGGCAGGAGGGAAGCATTCTGACTTTTAAATGTGAGTGATATTGGAATTACTGGCTGCTGGGACTGTTGTGGTGCAGCACTGTGCTGTTGTGTGCAGCCCTTGGAAATGAAATTATTTTTGCTGCCCTGGAGAATCCTCTGGTTTTTGTGCAGATGGTTTAGAGGTGGTGTTGTACCTTGAAAGCAGTATTGTAGAAGCTTTAGTTAACATCCTTCCTCCTTCCTGCTTGAGATAGGAAGCTTTTTGCTGTACTTTGTTCTCTGTCCTTCTCCCTTGCCTCTGCTCACTGTGTAAAGAGAGACAACGGAGGAGGGAGTATCTGGGTTCTCTGGTTGTCATTCTGACAGGGAATGTTACTCATTCAAAGCATTATTAAATGTTTAGTTAAAGACTAAGTGCCTCTGGCATACCTCAGATGCAGCAGGGATGTTTTGTACTGATGCTTCTTCTTAGTAATTATCTTCTAAACTGTGCTGGCTATGGGAAAGTGACTGGTTGCAAATCACTTCTGTGCTTGTAGATAACTTACACAGGAGTTTCCTTCCAGTCTATAATATCTGTTTATTTTCTGCTCTTTCTCCTCCACAGTATATGAAGGATGTAAACTGTCCTTTCAAAATGCAAGAGCGACAGGAGACTGTGGACTGGCTTCTTGGGTTAGCAGTTAGGCTGGAATATGGAGATAATGGTATGTCTGAATTTATGTAATATTTAAAAGTGGAAGGGAAACCTGTTTGACTATTTAAAGTTAAGGAAATGTCAAATTCTGACAGTGTCAGAAGTGAATATATTGTTTTCTTTAAAAAAAAAACACAAAGCCATTTCATCTGCTTGATGCAGCACCATGTTCAGAAGTGGGCTGTCTTTCTCAGCTCGGTTCCTGTGGGACAGTGCAGTAACATAGTCACTTTTGCTATCTATTTCTGGATATAGCAGAACCCTTTGTATATATTTATACCCTTCTCCCTGTGGTATTGCCTTTGAGAACTTACTTCAAAGTGTATGAAGTGCTTTTTTTAATACTACATATATTCAAATAAGTTATTTTAAACCCATGTTTCACTGGGAGCTGATCCTGAACCCTTGGGAACTGGGGCAAGGGTATGAAGAAGTTGCATTCAACCTCAACAGTCAGTAGCTTTGCAGCAAGAGTGCGGATACAAATATGATTCTTGGTGGCAAACATAATAGCCAGAGGACTGTTTTCCATTACCTTTAATTGCAGCAGGACAGGGCTCTGTCCAAGACAAGGATGGGGATATGAATGTTGGCAGTTTAGTTGGTTCTCAGTGCACAGTACTGGAGAAAGTGAGCTTTCTCCTTTGACTCAAGGTTATATGAACATGGAAGAGCCAGTAGAGATCGCCTCGGAATACTTGGGAAAGCACCACTGTGGGTCATGGTTGAGCACTTCAGTCTAGAAAACAAAGCCTCTGTGAATAAAACATTACTAACTGGTGAGGGCCAACTTGAGTCTTGACCCTGCATGAACAGCTGATTGAGGCAAAGGGCCAATCGTGGTTGAATTGATGGAGTTTTCAAGTAGAAGAACTGTAAGTGGCAGCTTATTCAGCTGCCCTCTGGGAGATTTTGAGACCCCTTAATCAAGTGCATAATGACTTGTGTAAGTATGAGGCAAGCTCTGATGCTGCTCTGGGCTAGTGCATGATGAGCTTTGGGCAGGTGGGAGCTGTTAAGACAACTGCCTTTGGGGCATTAAGGAGCTCCAAAATGGCAGCATACAAGCTGAGAATGCTCTTGGGTATTTATCACATCTCCTGAATGTGGTTACCACAAACCAGTTTGGCTTTAAATTTCTAACTAGTTGTTTTCTTAATTAGCCCTAATGGTGGTCATATTTTCTTCCTAATTTAACAGCTGACAAGTATAAGGACTCTACCCCTGACGGTGCTAAAAATACTGACAATACAGCAAAAAATGCAGAACCACTGATTAACTTGGATGGTAAGTGTACAGCAGCATCGGATGGATCACACAGAGTGGCTGCATCGTTCACACATCTATCACATGTTGGCTCGGTCTTCCACAGCTGTACATTCTTCTGTGATCACTGCAACTTTCATGATGGCTAGGCCCGTTGGTACTAAGTAGAGCTGGTGGAAAAACAACTGCAAGGAAATAGCCCCAAATCCTTCAGATCTTTTCCCATTACTTCTACAGAAAAACTGCTAAGAATTGGCCCTGCCTTTATCGAGCAGGCACAGTTCTGCCCTACAGTGATAGAAAGATTTTTCAAAGACATTGTCTTCACTATTGGCTTTAATTTTTAAGACTTAACACTGATCTCCTGTGCAGTAGGATGCATTGGATGTATTTTGCATCGAAAACAATGCTGTTTGAGCTTGGATGGCTTTCCACTATCTGGTTGAAGAACCTAGTGGCATATTGTCATTGCTATGTATCCTCTTTCATAGTTACATGTGAGCTTAAAGCTTGCACCAGGCTGAGCCCTTCCCTTCAGTAACTAAATAGTTGCTTGCTGCTGTGTATCCAAAGCCTCGCCCATGCTTGAGGGCGATCTGATACCATGGAATCAGAAAGCTAATTTTGCCTTTTGCAGTCAGTTAAACCAGCATTTTTTGTTGTTATTATTATATGTTGTTGGTTTTTTTTACAGTGAATAATCCTGATTTCAAGGCTGGAGTGATGGCTTTAGCTAATCTGCTTCAGATCCAGCGACATGATGATTATTTGGTAATGCTTAAGGTGAGCTTCACAGTTTTCAGACCTTGTATCTCCCTTTTTATCCCCCCACAGTGGTTACTGTGTGTGTGTAATAGCCCGTGGTACACAATTACTGAGAGCCAGGACTCTTTCAGGTACAAATAAAGTAAAATCCATCCTTTCCGTGTCCTTTCAAGCAGATAAGAGCACACAGTATTAATCGTGGAAATTAATGCAGGGATCTTGTTAAACAGTTTGATTGTGGCTACGTTCCTGAAGTTCCAGTGCTAGCTGAGGGTTGTCTTTACAAGATTAGAAACCCTCTAGGCTAGTTGGTGTCACTGCTTCGTGAGGTTTCTATACACTTCAGACTTGTGGAAGGATGGGCTCGAAGGACAGCATTGTAGTCCAATTTTAGAAATGAAAAGGTTGAAAACATAGAAGCTAAGTGATGCAAAGGATGTTTTAAAACAATGCAGGAGAGGTTGGTTTGGTTTAGGCATGTCAGCTAATCATAATTTCTGATGCTGTAGAAAGAAAATCATGTCCATTTATTACAGAAGCTGTGGTTTCATGCTAAATTAACATAGGTATCATAGAATCACAGAAGGGTTTGTGTTGGATGGTACCTTAAAACCCATCTGGTTCCAATCCCTAATGTGGGCAGGGACACCTTCCACCAGTCTGGTTTACAGATGATGTCATGCAAGACAGCATCAAATGTTTTGCACAAGTCTGGGCAGATGACATTTGTTGTTCTTCCCTTATCTTCCAGTGTTGTAGTCCTGTAGTAGAAGACCACCAGGCTTGTGGGGCATGCCAGATTTGCTAAGATTTCATCAGGAAATTATGCCCTGTAGTTATCCTATCAGCTCCTTTTTCCTTCTCTCTGCTATTTTGTCCTCCTTTGCTTTTTCTAAATAACCCTTGAGTCCTTTACAAATCCTTAGGGAGGGGTGAAGGTCTCAGCTATCAAACCTCTGAAGGGGGAAAAAGAAACAAAACAAAAATACCCCACAAAGGCATAAACTGAGATGAGAGAGGAGATGCAGTGAATGGCATTGTTGGGGATCTGCATTATCTCAGCCCTTCAGCTGCTGGACAGTCTCAAGGCTAGCAGGCTTTATCTGGATCCACCTAATGGGCATTAACAACTCAGAAAGCAGAATGTTTTTGGCCTGAATATATTTACATTTTTGTCATTCTTTCTGCATTTCTAGTTTTAATTTTTTTTCCCCAATTGGAGGCAATCGGACAAAGCAACCAGCCTGGATTTTCCTACTCTTAATTGCAGGAAGAACAGATTCTTGCAGTGGTGATTCATGTTATGTGAACAACTGCAATGCTGCTTTTCAAAGTGTGATGACAGCAGAACATGTCAGTGAAACGTTTTGGTTCTAAGGAGGCTTGCTGCAATGCCCATACATAGAAATCATGATCCATATTCAGGCTTGGGCACTCTGGCTGCTCAGGAAAAGCAAAAAGCTGCAAGCCTGCCAGAGGCCTCTAACTAGCCCTTGGTCAGAGTGAGCAGAGAGGTATTTGGAGTCCTCCTTTTTTTAACTCAGATTGGATAAATTAGTCAGAAAATGCCTTTTTAACACAGTTGGGTACAGTTTTTCTAATGTGCTCAGGATTCTCTTGTGAGGTCTGATTTCACTGCTGGAATTTAAAGTTTAGCTGCTCATCAAGTCACTTCTTATGCCCAGGTCAATCACCTCAGTTAGAAAGATTTCTAGAAATAACTTTGCAGTATCACTGCTCAGCTTTAGTCATGAACAAAACCAGGAGAAATGTTGGAGGGAGACGTGAAGCAGCACAACTGCTTCTGTCACATTCAGCTATTCATCAGGGAAGGTCTGAGGAATGTGTTTGACAGACGAAGTGCTTTTTGGAGGAACGCTGCCTGCCTGGTGTTCCTTCTGTTATTTTTAGAGGCTCTTACAGCTGTAGGTATCAGTAAGTGATAGCTCAGTGTGGTTTTGTGCTGTGTTCTGCAGCAGGGCTGCTGAGGCTTTGCTTGTTCCTGTGTCTAGAAATTAATCTTTCCTTTTCTTTTTAACACCTGGTTAGGTAGCCTTGTTCTGTGAAAGATGGCTCAACACCTCCTGGAAGACCCCAGTAGCAGCAATTGCTTCCTGAAGCAGCTGTATTGCTGCAGCATTAGAGATGGAACAGTACAATGCAGGCAGTACAAAACTCAAAAACACACCAAAACCGAAGCTGCTGCACTGGGATCAGTATCTAAGAACAGAAAACTTTCTTGTCTGTTCCTGATGCTTTGGTGTTCCTGATCCAGTGGTGTCTGAAATGAATAATGTCCTCATCACTTCTGGTTGAGCTGCCTTCCCTCAGCCAAAGGGGCTGCCTGGGTGAGATGCCATTTGCGCAGGTCTCGGATCAGGAACTTTTCCAGAAGTCTTTCACAGAGCTGTGGTTATGCAAGGTCATAATGCTGACCAGGTTTCCTTTGGAATCTCTCTGAAGTGCATCAAGACATAAATGAGTTACTCTGTCCTTTAAATGTTTCTCTGCAGGCAATTCGCATTTTGGTTCAGGAACGCTTGACACAGGATGCCATAGCGAAGGCCAATCAGTCCAAAGAGGTTTGTATATGCACTGCACAGTTACATCAGTCCTACCTGGGGTTAATTATCATCTTGGTTGAAATGGGTTCTGGTTAAACACTTTAAGAGAATGATGGAAATTTGCTTTGCTGTGGCAATTCTGGTTCTGAAAGACACAGAGGGCAGTAAGCGAAGTTGTTGTGTGCCAGTATTTGTAGCTGTGTGGTGCCACATGTAAATAGCTGTTTTCCTGTCTTAGTGTATGCTGAGGGATGACTGCTGCTATTCAGTGCAACGGGGGCACAGTATCCACAGAAATGCATGTCCTAGCTTTTCCTTGGAGTCAACTGTACTGGCTGCATAAGCAGGTGAATTTTGCCTCCTAAAGAAGCACAACACTCTAAAGTCTAGTGCGTGTTTGAAGAATGGGACACTGGCCACCTGACTTCTCTCCCCTTTTCACCCCAAGTGAGAAATGGTGAAGGAAACTAAAGCAATTAAAGCTCAGACCATCCAGCATTTGGATGCAGCCAGGGAGGGGAGCCTCCTGCCCTGCAGGTGTATGCTGAGGAAGGTCCCTGCTGAAGCAACTCAATCTGGTCAACGAGGGCAAGTCCCTTCATCTCATCTGGCAGTTGCTCAGAGCAGTCCCTGCTTTTATTTGTTATCATAACACTTCTTATGGTGTTTACTGAGTGGCAATTGCAGGTGCTCAGAGATACAATGCAGTAATTGCCAGAAGGCTTGGAACACAAAATCAGAGCTTTGGGCTTTTATGTATGCAAAGACATAAAAGAGTAGGAAAATACGAAAGCAGCTGGGCCTGCTTTCTTCATTGCAGTTTCTATAACTTCTAGTAAAAGGCTGCTTTTTGTTATTGTTTACATAGCTGCAGAGCTGGTGTGGAGGGATCCAAATGCAGTTTGGCAGAGCTAGCTGTTTGAGTGGCAGGGGATTTTTTTTTCATGATGTTTCAACCTAAGAACCTGATTATGAATTGTCCCTGAGTGTCATAATGTCAATTCTTCCTACAAATATTAATTTCCAAATGGGGTGGAGGTGGGGAAAAGACGGGGGGGGGGGGGGGAGGGCAGGGAAAGCAGCTTTGTCTCTGTCATTAGCAATCATCAGCATCATAACATGCTGGATAAAGGGAGAAAATGCCTTGAACATGGGATGGCTGGCTCACAGGGTAGGAGGGCAGGGAAAAGAAATCTCTGCTTCTGACCTTGGCTGACTCGTTATTAGCTAGTGACACTTAGTGTAATTAAGGTCCCTAGAAGTAGTTTATAACTGTTTGGCTTCTGCATGGCTGACAATTTTATACAAGATGTCATGAGCTGTGTTCTTGGCAACGTCAGGATACGGTGGTAAAAGATAAAATAGGTGGAGGAGTAGCCTCTCTGAAGGACACGTGTGAGGGTTGTGCTGAGGAGACTTGCACTCCTGCTTAAGGTTTAAATGTACAAAATAAAATGAGATTTATCCTGAACTGTCGAGCTAAAGTTTTAAAGATAATGAAGACGGGGTTTTTTTAGGTTCCATTGTGAATGCCTTGCAAATTCAATGCATTGGTTGTCTGGATGGGATTCAGATCTGTGCTGATACACACTTAGCCTGTTTCAGGTTTCCCTTACTGGATGAGTGTGTCCTAGGTAGGATCAAGTAGAACAAATGCCCTTGGAGCAGCCCTTTGGGATTGCTCAGGATTGCTCCTTTGCCTGCTTAAAGCTTCTGTGCACATGAATGTGTTCCTGTTTGAACTGCAGCAGTGTGCAGCCCAGAGCCTGCTGTAAGACCACTGCTCTGTCAAAAATGGGCTCCACCAGAGGGAGCAGGCAGCAGCGTGTGGCCAAAAGGGGTTCACAGCAAGAGTGTGGGAGGTCAGGGAAAGCAGTGCTGTGCTTCTAGGGTGTCTGAAAACACCAGCTGCTTTGAAAGTGCTGCTGTGGCCACTCACCGATGGAGGTGCCTGCAGTTGGCCCTGGGAATTGGTCCCTGAAGAACTGGCTGAGTCTGCTGCCCTTGTGATTCTGGAAACACGCTGAGGTCGCAATGGGGTGTTTCCAGCCTTAGGTCTAAGCCTGCTTTCTTAGTGTACATGTGATGAGATATTTCAAGTGGCATTCTTATCCGTGAGATGTTTAAATTCTGGCAACGTGGTCAGCATTCGTGCAGGTGTATCTTTAAGATCATATGTATGTAAATCCTTCTAAGAAATCCTCACACTTTAAAGGCCTGCAGTCCCATTGCTGTTTAGACTATTGTTGTTGAGCTTGGATGATTTTATTGTTGCGAGTCAGATGCTGAGAGAAGTTGCATAGTAAAAGCAAATGCTTAAGATTGTCATTTAAATCAGTGTATGTGCACTGGGAGTGACTGGTCATTGTGACTTCTCCATAGCTGGAGAGGGTGAGGGAAGTAGAGCAGTGCCTATAAATGAGCACTAATAAAACTTGTGCTTGCACTGTTTCTTAGAGCAAGCATTTGGAAGTTAAATGTTTAGATTTATTCCTGAGCTCAACACTTGAGAAAATGCTTCTGAGGATGTTGATGGAGACTGCAAGTACAGTGCTTGAGAAACTTGATTACAGAGAACTTTTACGGCTTGCTTCCAGATCAGCCAGCACTTTGACATCTGGCAGCTGTTGAAAGGCAATAGTTACTAAGAAAGCCCAGTTTGTGCATGCTTATTGTTTGTCTGGCTTGGGATGTAGCTGCATTGGATGTTCTGAGCAGTTGTTAGCCTTTTAAGGATTGAATGTGGGCAGTTTGTGTTCAGTGGGACTCACTCAACAAGTAGAGGGAATATGATTAAGGATGAAAACTACTTATTACTATTATTAATAGTGCTCTGGGCTTGAAGTTTCAGAACACGAAGGCAGATGGAAATCAAGCACAGTGATTTTTTTTCTGAGGTTGTCACATTTCTGCATAAGCAAAACTGAGGTGTCATCTCCAGGGTTATCTGTGGTGGTACTTGATTTTATTTGCCAAACATGCAGAGTGCCGTTCCTAATTGTACTTGCTTTTTTTTTTTTCTCTTAAAAGGGTTTGCCTGTTGCCTTAGAAAAGCACATTCTTGGTTTTGACACAGGAGGTAAGCAATTCCCTTTGTTTTACTTCTAAACAGCAGTGTTTGTCGTTGTCAAGTGTGTTATTGTCAAATAGATAATGTGTGCAGCAAAAAAAATAACCAACAATTCCTCTGGAGCCTGCAGTGGAAAGAATTGCTCCCTCCCAGCTTATTTATGAGCACTCCTGAGCTTTTTGTGTTATAACAGAAAAGCACAGATCTTGGCCGTGGAATACATCATTATTGAAATATTGCTCTGAAACAGCTCTCAATGGCAAGCACACTTGCACATGGAAGGAGTGCATCTCGTTGCTGTTGTCTTGTACAAGCTGACTCCTGCCAGCAGAGGACCCTTGTGCTTCTGCCATGTGTTGCAGCTACCTGGTTAACCTGGCTGGAGGCCAGTGTGACCTGATGGTTTTGCAAGCAGTAGTCAGGTGTCCTACACAAATCTAGCCTGCCTTCATTTTTGCCCCATGGACAACTGAATTACTGCTCGGAGTACTTTGTTCTGACCTGACTTAGCTGGGGATCACTGCAGGGCTGAGTGAGGTTTCGCAGAGCACCCTGTGCAGGGAGAGTTCAGCTTCCTCTTCCAAGTATGAAAGATCACAAGCATGAATGAAGTGCAGAATGTTAACTTAGATGAATCTTTTCTTAAGCCCTCGGTGTCCCGTAGAAATGCTTGACACTTCTCTGTGTCTCACCCAGATGCTGTTATCAATGAAGCTGCCCAAATCCTGCGCTTGCTGCACATAGAGGAGCTCCGAGAGCTGCAGACAAAAATCAACGAAGCCATCGTAGCAGTTCAGGCCATTATTGCTGATCCCAAGACAGACCACAGACTGGGAAAAGTGGGGAGATGAAGGGCTGGGAGCTCCCAGCCCTGGTGCACTTGGTACGGTCAGGCACTGCGTGCAGCTCCGTACAACTCTGGCATGCAGTTTGAAATGGATGCTCTCTTACTGATTTGAAAGAAAACAGGAAGTTGAATTCTGACTGTTCGAGTGAATTATCATTTCTCTTTAAATAAATGCAGTCGGGGAAGTAGAAACAAATGGTTGTGATTAGCTGTGTGTTGGCAGACATGGTTCTTTGTGGGTGTTATTATTCCCCCCCCCGTCGTGTTTGGCTTTGAGTTGAGCAAGGGGGCGTTTCATAAAGGCCCTGCTGAGGCCCTGCCATAACACCAGCCTGCTCCTTCTCTGCAGTCTGCCCTACCACTGAAGCACTTAAAAACTAAATCCAAAAGGAGACGTAGCCATTTTATTCAGTTAATGGAATAACCTAGAAAAAGTGAAGCATAACAACTTTAAAATGTAATTCTGAACATGTATTGGTCTATGGTGGGTAGGTTTGTGAAGGCACTTAGGGGACCAACATGAACAGATCAATCCTTCTAGCATATTCTTCTAATATAAATACTAAAAGACATGCATGGAGGCAGTGTTGAAAATACAGAATGGTCTGGAAAAACGTCAGCGCCTTTGCTGTGTCACAGAGCTGTTCTGAACACACACAGTGCTCTTCAGGGCTGTAGGGCACTTACATTGAGCAACATACTGCACCCACAACTTCCCATCTGTGCTTATTTTTGGATAAAAGGACCTGACGGTCAGATTGTCAAACTGGTAGGAATTAATCCATTCTTCCTCCACTAAAATAAAGCATTTGAGTAAGAAGACTACACTGGAAATCTGCTTGCATAAGCAAGAGTGAGAGTAATGGCCTTAATGTTCACAGGACCATTTCTTCTAATAGCAATATTTTTCACTTATTAAAAAAAAATACAGTAGTAATGACCTGAGGTATAACTTCAAAACCACATAATCTTTTGCAGGACGGAAGGCTGCTGCTTGGCCTTGGAGAAGGGCTTCCCCCTTCCTTGCATGCACTGTCAGTTCTCTGGGTCTGAGGTCCTTTTGGGTGTGAGTGTTGTTTCTTGAAGTTGTCGTTGCTATTTCCTTGCTGCAGAGAGAAATAGATCTCCTTAGCTTGTCTGCCACCTAACAGGGAAGAGAAAAGGGTTGGGTTTTCCTGTGTTTTACCTCCGGGGCAGTAGGGATAAACTGCTGTGATTCCATAGAGGTGTGATCGGTGCTCTGGAAGGTACTCATCCATGAAGGAGCCGGTTTCTTTATTGACAGCAATCACACCATCGCTGTTGATAGAGGAGAAATGCTTCATTTATGTGGTCTTTTTTTTTAATGTTTACCCCATCTACACCCATTTAAGGACAGAGGCAGCTACAAAGAGGTCTGAACACCTGCAGACCATGTCAGAAACACGCCCCATGATTTCCATGTGCAGCACGTTGCTCATTGGTGACGCAGAACCACAGAGCCAGCCTTCCAAGGAGAGATTATCTCCCCGAGAGCCTCGTCCAAGCGTGGCAAGCACTTAAGTGTCTGTTTTAATGTGCTAAGATTTGACTGAAGCTTGAGAGCTTCCAGCTGGAGCGGGAATAGAGGCGAGGTCCTGATGACACTGATGCCTTTGGTGGTGGGGAGAGGGAACAACTGAGGACAGCATCTTTTCTTTGACTTAATCTGGTTTCAGAAGCCTGGGCCAAGTTCT
Source organism: Cyrtonyx montezumae (assembly GCF_038088225.1). Lineage (NCBI taxonomy): Eukaryota > Metazoa > Chordata > Aves > Galliformes > Odontophoridae > Cyrtonyx > Cyrtonyx montezumae. Next base: position 4,081,586 of record NW_027071826.1, read on the forward strand.
AGATAGAAGAAACAACTGCACTAGTTCAGTCCCTCCCAGGAAGATGGAGTTGTTTCTAAACAACTCTTAGTTCTGTGCAGCAAGGAAGCTTGACAAGCAGCTGCTGCCCAGCGTGGCACTGTGCAAGGCCAGCATTCTGGTGAGGTTTCAGGCCTGGAGCAGCCTGAGGGCAGTGCTTATTTTCCCCTTCTGGAGTGAGTTTTCCTCCCCTTACCGCCTCCAGTCGGTGTGGTAGAAGTGATCAGCGTAACTAACGATGCTGAAGGGGTAGTTGAGGTTGTTCTGAATGACGCGCCTGCCTGCTCCGTCAGGGAACGTGCACTCCAGGTTCTTCGTTCCTTGGCAGAAGCAGAACAGTTACCAGGCCATGCAAACAAATAAACACAAGCTCACTGTACACTATTAATTTTGCAGCAGCTTCTCAGCCCGAGGATGCAGAAGCTGCAAATCCCAAACAGCCCAGTCACACTTGAAGTCTTTTGGCCCAGGACATTGGGGAGGGGGATGGAATGCAGGTACCAACGGGCCAAAGATGCAGCTGTTTTTCCCCACTTTGTGCAGTCCTCTGGTCCACCCTCAGTGCAGTTACCTGCATCTGCCCAACACAGCAGCTTGGAGAAGGGGTCGAACGTCAGGCCGTTGGGCAACCCGATGTCCTTGTTCACCAGCACCCTCCTGTTGGCTCCACTGACGGTGGAGGTTTCGATTTTCGGTGCTTCTCGATTCCAATCCGTCCAGTAAAGGTTGCTTGGGAGATAATCACATAGTGAGCAAACAGGACACGCAACAGTAAGGACAGGAGGGAGAGCACTGGCTTTCTCTTCAGCACTGGTTCTTATCAGGAAGGAAGCCTGGTTTTTTCCTTCTGCTGCCTGCAATCCGTCTCTATTTGAGCTGAAAATTCACTAGGAGAAAACCAGAATGTGTTCTTGTTTACAACCCAAACTGCAGCTTCTAGACGAGGGTGAGTCTTAGGAGCAGCACATTCTGTATTGCAGCAGCACCCCAGGGGCAAGGCTTGTGTTCTCAAACATTGCTTTTCAAAGCTTTTAAAAATAATCCTGACACTGAAACAGCACGTTTAGCCAAACCCTGAATTGTTCAATGAAAGGAGGAATGGGGGGGGAACAGAGCCAGTCCTTCCTGCAGGGTGTGCTGCTCCCAGCGCCAGGACAGGGCCTGGGCCCTGCAAGGAGTGACAAGGCAGCCCGGTAATAACCAGTCCCACCTCAAGCACTCCCCCAAATACATCTCCTACTGCAAATTGGGCATCAGCACATGGGGTCTCACCCTCGGACGGGGTCCACTGTGATGGCCCGAGGGTTGACGAGGTCGGTGTCGAAGAGCACCCGCCGCTCGGAGCCGTCCAGCTGCGCTCTCTCAATCTTATCCAGGCCGCTGTCGGTCCAGAACACGGCTCTGCGCAGGTGGTCCACGGCCAGCCCCTCTGGGCTGATGAGCCCTGCGGGAGGGGTGGGGTGGTCAGCGATGGGGACGTGTGGCTCCCAATCCTCAGCCATCCCCAAAGCCCGAGTCCCAGTGGGGATGGTGGGATGGACCCAGCAGAGGTGGCCTTGAGCAGGTGCCGCTGGTAGGGGGCACACACCTGAGCTGATGATGGTCTCTGGCTCAGAGCCTGGCTCCAGGCCCGCCCTGCTGATGGTTCGGCCGGCCACGTCGGTCCAATAGATTGTCCTTTCCCTGCAGTCGTAATCAATCCCTACCACGATGGAGCCCTGGGTTGGAAGGGACACGGTGAAATCCTGCCTGCACCGTGGCCAGGAGCACCCTCATCCCACCAGCCAGCAGCTGAGGCAGGCCACGAGGTGCAGCGACGGGGACTGATGCTCAGATCCCCTTTCCCTAGCAAAATGCCGCTCTGGGCTCCCGCTGAGCCCTGCAGCAGGGCTCCCAGGCAGCTGCTGCAGGTGCACACCCACGTCCAGCTGGGTCTGAAACCCTTGGGCTCAAGGACAGACTTCTGCAACAGCGAGGCCAGCTGGAGGATCACAGTCAGCATGGGGGGGAAGGAAGAGCTGTTGGCAAGCTGAGCATTGCCTCCCAGCACGCAGGGGAGTTTCTCTCCATCGGGCTTGGCCAGGCTGGACATGTGGAATGGACACGTTCCCACAGTCAGAGGAAGGAAAAGGGTGAACTTTTGGAGATTTCTGGTACTTTGCCACCAAGCCGGGCCGTGACCTCCTCCAGCATCCCCAAATCCCCTTCCCAACCGCATCGCCAGCGATACTTTACATGCAAGGAGAGCAGAGTCTTGGCCGCCTCCTTCTGCAGCCGCGTGCCGTTGAGCGGCAGGTAGCCGATCTGCTGGCCCTGGGCGTACAGCAGGAAGGTCCCCGTGGCCGGCGGAGACACGTCGGGGCGCGGCGAGGGTCGGACACTGGGCGGCGCAACGCTGGGGAGACCTGGTCACAGTGCAGAGGATGAGGAGGGAGGCGGCTCCGAGCGCACCGGGGCGGACGGCACTCGGGTCGTGGGGTCCCAGAGCACTTACATGGTGGGGGGCTGCCGGGCTCCGAGCGCGTGCCTTGGATCTCCCTGCCGCTCTCGTCCACGCACCAGCAGTACCCGCTGTCCCCGTGGCACTGCAGCGGGGTGAAGTGGCCCCGTGCATCACACTGCGGCACGTACTGGTCTCCGCGGGGGCTGCCGCCGTAGTGCTCCAGCAGGCTCTGCCGCCAGCGCTCGCACATGGTCGGGGGACGCTCCGAGGGCTCTGGCACGGGAACGGTGACCCGTCACCCGCCTGCCCACGTGCAGGGACTCGCCGCGGCTCCTCCGTGCTAGCGCTGAGCCTGGGATGCTTTGGGGAGGACGGCCCCGCGGCACCCACCTGCGTTCCCGCAGCGTGGCGGAGTGCTGCCCGGTGCCGTCCTGGTGCCGGCGATCTCCTGCCCCGCGCTGTCCACGCACCAGCAGTGCCCGGTGCTGCCGTGGCACTGCAGGGGTCGGTACCCGCCCCGCTCGTCGCACTGCGGCACGTGCCCGTTGCCCACGGGTGAGGGGCCCGGTGGCACTGCCCGTGGGTACAGCCGCTCGTGCTCGCACGGTGTCAGCTGCTGGGAGGAACCTGCTGGCAGAGAAACACCTGCGGCCACAGGGAGACAAGGAGAAGGCTTGGAGCTGGGCACGCTGCTATAACCCCATGGGCCAGGGTCATTACACGGGAGCCCCCGAGGTACCCAAACCTGCAGAGGGTCCATTCCACTTGCCCCAGCCCACTCTGCTGGTGGCTGAGGCCACGACGGCAGCGGGGACCCAGCCCCCACTCAGCCCTCTCTGACCCTTGGCACAACCGTGCAGCCTGCCAAGCTTTGCCCAACCACCTACACGCATGGCGATCCCATAGAGATGCCAGTGGAATGCTGAAGTTCCCACTGCCCACTTCCTCCATCAATCCCATAAAGATGCCACTGAAAAGATCAAGGACCAACCCCCATCCCATCCACCGATCCACAGAGCTGCCAGCAAAATGCCAAAGGACCTGAACTCCATCATCTCCACCAGTCCCACAGAGATGCCAATGAAATGCTGAAGGACCTGGCTTTCATCACCTCCACCACTTCCACAGAGATCCCAAGAAAATGCTGAAGGATCCAATCCCCATTTCCTCTGCCAGTCCCATAGAGATCCCAACAAAATGCCAAAGGACCCAAACCCCATCCCTTCCGTCAGTTCAACAGAGATGCCAACACAATGCTGTCAGATGCAACCTCCATCCCCCTCCACTAATCCCATAGAGATACCAACGACATGCCAAAGGACATGGCCTCTACCCTCTCGGTCAGTGCCAACAGAATGCTAAAGATCCCGACCCCCACCCCCCTCTGATACTATATTAGTGCTGAAGGACACAACCCCTCATCCCCACACCCTGAGCACAGCAGGGCAGCCCCCACCTGGGTTCCCGCAGCGTGGCGGCGTGCTGCCCGGTGCCGTCCTGGTGCCAGCAATCTCCTGCCCTGAGGCGTCCACGCACCAGCAGTGCCCGGTGCTGCTGTGGCACTGCAGGGGCCGGTAGCCGCCCTGCTCGTCGCACTGTGCCACGTGCCCCGCTGTCCGTGGGTACAGCCGCTCGTGCTCACACGGTGTCAACCTCTGTGTGCTGCTTTGTGCTGCCAGCAAAGCACCGGCAGTGAGGATGGGGACTCTGTGCTGAGTGGAGCTGGCTCAGGGATGCGTCCTGCAGCCTTACCGTGCGTGCACTGAAAGCCATCGCCTTCGTAGCCGGGCTGGCACTGGCAGGAGAACGAGCCAGGAGTGTTGTAGCAGGTGGCAGCGGGGTGACACAGGTTTAGGGTGCACTCATCCACATCTATGCAAGGCAAGACACGGTCAGCCAGGGCAGGGCAACCAACGTATCTCCACCACACCGGCCATCCTGCCCGTACCGGAGCAGACGCGGCCGTCGCCGGCGTACCCGGGCAGGCACTCGCAGGCGGGCTGGCCCCCAGCACGGGGCAGGCAGCGCGCCCGGTCCCTCGGAGCACACGGGTGCCTCCCGTCCTCACAGGGGTCAGCTGCAGGAGCCAGCACTGCGGGGACAGAAGGATGGATGGGAGAGCCCCGTGGGGTGCCGGGGTGGGTGACGCGGTGCCCCACGGGGTGAGGCTGGCACTTACACACACAGCCGTGCCCGTCCTCGGCTGGCCGGTAGCCGCTGCGGCACTCACACCGGTAGCTGCCCGGCACGTTCAGGCAGACAGAGAAAGGGCCACATTGGCCGAAACCCTCCTCACACTCATCCACATCTGCAGGAAGAAGAGACACCGGGCACTCAGTGGTGGGGGGGACCCAACGCAGCCCCCAGTTTTGGTGTTTTGAGGTGCTGGTGCTTCGGCCATCCTGTCCCAAAGCGCCCACCCCATGGCTGCCCCTCTGTCCTGGTCACCTCCAGCCCTCAGCTACCTCTAGGATTCCCAACTCTGCCTCAGTTTCCCCTGTGATTCACCAGCAACTCTTCTGACCAGCATCCCAAATGGAGTCCCCCACACGCACACAGCCCCCCTCACCTTGGCAGCCCCGTCCATCCCCACGGTACCCAGCTGCACACTCGCACGTGTACCCCAGCCCTGTGCCAGGCTGGCAGCGCGCCGTCTCCTCGCACGCATGCGTGCCATCATGGCACGGGTTCACCGGTGGCACCTCAGCATCACCTGAGTGGCAAAAAAGGGTCACGAGCAGGGAGAAAACGCTGAGATAAAATTAAATCCATCTGACACAGGTTATCTTCCACGCTCACCATGTGCTGAGCCGATGCGGCTGGCGAGGGCGTAGCGCAGGACCTGCTCGTGGTCATCATAGAGGGCAAAGGTGCGTGCCACGTTCAGCTGCTGGGCAGCGGGCAGGCGGCTGCGGGCGTGCGGGCAGCCCATCACCGTGATGTTCTGGTGCAGGCGGTAGGACAGAGTCTGGTTGGTGGAGCCCAAGGTGAGGACGTAGTCACGGTGAGCAGAGGATGTCACGGCTGTAAAGGGAGCCCCAGAAAATGGGTTTCAGCACAGGTGGCTGTCTAAGATGTTGGAAATGGTGATGGGGATGGGGTGTTTTGAACCATAGAATCGCAGATTCACGTAGAGTCACGGGATGGGTTGGGCTAGGTTGGGTAGGGTTGACCTGATTTGGGTAGGATTGGGTTGGGCTGAGTAGGGTTGGGTTGGATTGGATTGGGTAGGAAGGGATCTTAAAGCCACTTCCAACTCTCTGGGGCACCACAACTTTGTGGGGACTTATTCAAATGGGGCACATATGGACAGCGTAAGAGAAACCAAAGACAGGGCCAAAAAAAATGGGATACACAGGGCATGGCTCCTACCTGAGCTGGAGTAGTGGTAGATCTCCTTGTAGGGAGTGATGTGGACACTGGTGTTCTCAGGGACGAAAGGCACCTGGCCCTCAATGTGGGTCCTCAGGCTTAAGTAATTGTCTGTCCCCAGCCCTTCAGCAGTCTGAGTGATGTGCAACTGCTCTTCCCCAGGGTAGAAAGTCACCTCCAGGTTCTGGGTGAACTCAGCACCTGGGCAGGAAAGGGGAGTGAATAGGATTTGGTTGTAATGCTGCAGGGAGCACACCCCCAAACCTCTCTGTCACACCCAACAGAGAGGCACAGCAGGCACACAGTGAACTGAATCCAAGAGCAATGGAGAAGTCATCCCCAAACCACATCCCCCATACCCCACCTCCACTCACCAGTGATGCTGAAGCCATTCTCATAGCCAGGCTCCTCGAGGGCGAAGAGCCACCCAAAGAGCCCTCCGAGGGGCAGCAGAGGCAGCAGGGCACGGGCAGCGGGTGCAGGCACCCCGCTGATGGCTGTGTAGGCTCTGCCATCGCTGCCCACGATGTAGGCGTGCAGATCAACATCCTGGAAGCGGACAGGCATCCGTCCCACCACCAGGCTGCCGCTCACCTTCCCATTCAGGCGGTGCACAGCCCCTGGATGAGGACACAGAACAGCCCTGGCAGCGGCCACCCAACCCCGTGCCCCTTCCCCACTGCCCACCCCACATACCTTCGGGCAGGCACTGCCGCCCATTGCCATAGTAGGCAGCCCGGCAGTGGCAGCAGAGCCCGGTGGCATAGTCAGTGCAGAAGGCGTGCGGGGAGCAGCGCCCGTGGTGCTGGGCACACGTCTCTCTGCTGCCTGCATTGTAGGTGAACACTGGGGAGAAGGAGGAGGTAGGTTGGGGACGTGGGGACGGAGTGGGCTCACTGCCTGCAGGCACCTTGCCACAGCTGCCGGGCACACAGTTTGGCCTCTGGGAGCTCGTGGGGTGGCAGCAGTGCCAACCTATGCCCTCTCGGGAAGAGGTGAGCTCGCAACAAATAGGTCCTCCTCACCGTTCGTGTTAAAGTGCACGTCCTCCTCCACACCCACGCCGTGCTGCCCGGAGCTGTAGGACACGGGGCGGCCTCGTGGAGTGTCCCCAACGGGGCGCAGCCTGGGGCTCCATTCCTTCCCCAGTGGGGACACGGGCAGCCCTGAGGGTACGATGCTGAGCAGTGCAGGGTGCGGACGTGGCGATGTTGTCCCTGAGCCAGGTTGGGCCAAAAGCTCAGTGGGCACCGGGGTGTCATCGGTGTCATCAGTGCCATGGGGCGCGGGACTCAGCGCTGCACCGGGGCCATCCCCTGGCTCCACATTCTCCAGGGTGCCCACATGGAAAACCCACACTCCAGGCACCCCCACGTTGCTCTCCCTGCACAGACACACGCATCACAACTGGAGGGGATGTGGGTGCACCGAAGGTCCCCAGGCCCTTATTCCAAGGGAATGGGGTTGCTCCCTGTCCCCCATCCGCACGCACCGCTCCAGCCGCTGCAGTTCCTGCTGGCTGCTGGCCACGCTGTACGAGTGCCCCTCTCTCTTCCCATCGTCGCCATCCCCGCGGCTGAAGCCCACCCTGGCTGGCAGCTCCAGCTGCACGTTGTAGGACTCCTTGGGCCGCGTCCCCAGGAACTGGAGGCCGCCTTCGGGGTAGAGGAAGATGGCATAGGTATCCTCCTCATTGTAGGCTAGAATGGCCTGGAAGGTATTGAGCTGCCAAGAGGATGAAGAGATCATACAATCATTAAGGCTGGAAGAGACCACCAAGAATATCAAGTCCAACCATCAAACCATCCCCACCATGTCTATTCACAGAACCACAGAATCATGGGATTGTTAAGGTTGGAAGAGACTTCCAAGATCAACCATCAACCCATCCCCACCATGCCCACTCATGGAAATCAGGCCTCTAAGACTGTCAGGACCAACCATTAACCCATCCCCACCATGCCCATGAGTAGAATCATAGAATCGTTAGGGTTAGAAAAGACTTCCAAGATCACCAAATCCCATCAGCAACCCATCCCCACCATGCCCACGGACCGTGTCCCCAGTGTCACGGGGAATCTCAATCCTGGAAGCCCTGCACCCTCCGAAAGATGGAGTTGGGGATGTGAAAGCACTCCACAAATGGATGCAAACAGGGGAACCCCTCCCCCCAGAAGCCCTTTGTTGCCCTGCAGACACCACCCAGGAGAGGTTCCTTGGAGCTGCCACGCAGCGGGGTGACAGCCCACTGACTGCACCCCAGGCACCTGCAAGCCCCTTGCTCCCATCCTTCCATCCTGCCTGACCCCAGCAGCCCCCCTCCACTTTCCCATCAGCAGCAGAGGAAAACACACAGCCAGAATCCTATGGGAGAACAAACGTGGCTCGGTTTCCTCTGGAAAAAACACGCACGTGCTGTTGCCCTCCCCACGGCTGTGCTATAGGCACGTGCTATAGGCTTGGGGCAGTGCCAGCCCTGAGCGAGGCAGAGGGGCCACAGGGGCGAGCACAACCCTATCTAGCCACTGGAGAATTCACAGCACCCCCAGGGCTGCAATGCAGAGCACACGCACAGCAGCAGGGGCACAAAGAGCCCCGTTGTCAGCTCACACTCGGCATTCAGACCCTGCAGAGGCAGCCAAAAGGCTGAGGCTGAGCCCCCCCCGGGGTGGATTCCTTCCCCACGCATTACAGGGGGGGGTTGGGGGTGACACATCGGCCCTGAGGCAAACCCTAGAGGAGAGCTCAGCTCCCAGCCCCGGCGTGAGCTGGAGGGTGGCACAGAATGGGGAAAAAAAAAAAATACAAGTGGGGTCTGGTGGATGCTCCCAGCTGAGGGTGGAGGTTATGCACCAACTGAATTTCGGTGCTCCTAACCCAAAGTTTCCACCGAGCTGCTCTGCTCCCTCATCCTGGAGAGGAAGAAAACAATTAGGCAAAGAAAACGAGGCCGCGCTGCCATCGTCTGCAGGGTCGCTGCGAGGCCTCCGATGGCATTTCTTCAGCTGCTTTCCCAAGTTTTAAATAAGAGGAAAAAATGTGCTCTGCTTCCTTCCAAACCCTGCTGGCTTCCTCGCCTGCATGCAGCTCTCCCCATTCGGCCGCCAAAGGGCCCCGGCGCGGGGACGGGACGGCGTCACCGTCACTGCGTGGGTCATTGACCCCCACCCCCCCACGTTTTTGGAGAGAGCTCCAGCACAGAGAGGCAGCGCTGTGGATCTGCCCACGCAGGAACCTTATCAGCTTCAGGGTGGGGAATGCAATCCCGCTCCCCAGAGCATCATCGTGCCAACAGACAAACCCAAGCGAGCAAAGAGGAGAAGCTCGATCCCCATCTGGGGCGAGAAAACCCATCCCAGACGATCACTGAACGCCCCTTCCGACTCAGTTCTGTGACCTCCACAGCCCTACAAACCCCACGACAGCACGGCTCTGCAATCCTGCCCCAACACGGGACACCCAACCCCACCTTTATGGGGGGCTCCCCGTGGGCTCCCACGTCCTCCCAGGTGGCGATGAAGACTCCGCTGGGTGTGAAGGTGCGCGGGAAGCCGGCGTGCACGTATCCTGCCGCCCGCTCCAGCACGGCCGGAGCGTGGTCCTGTCGGTAGTAGATGTCCCCTCTGTCCCCGGAGGTGTCGAGGTCGGCCAGGAAGGGAGCGATGACGGGGAAATCCGTCGGGAAGTCGTCGTCCACGTACTGGGTTTCCCCGGGGAAATCTTGGGTGGAGATGACCCCGTTGGTGCCCACCTGCGAGGAGAGTGGCACACGGGGTTGGGGCCACCACCCTCCTGCTGTCACCCCCTGCCCCTGTGCGTGCCTGAGCAGCACAGTGCTGACAGCCCCAAGGCCGCGTGGCCCTGAACAAAGACCTCTTGGGCTGCTCCGAGCCCGGAGCCAACTGCTGGCAGGGAACAGCTGCAGGGGAAAGGGGAAAAGGGCTCCTTGTTCCCTATGGGAGGAGGTTAGGGTGGGATTGAGGGAGGGGAAAGGTCTGCAGAATGGACGGGGGCGAGACGTGTGGGGTGGGCAGAGGATGGAAAGAATGAGCAGAGCGTAGAAATGTGTGGGTGCAGAAAAGACACGTGCTGGGGTGCTGGGAGAGGGAATGGGGAACACGGGTGTTAAAAGCTGGGGAGAAAGGGGGCGGACGGAGGGAGGGATGGAAAGAGATGGAAGGAGAGAGAGATGGAAGGAGAGGGGCACAGAAGGATGGAGGAACGGAGGAAGTGACAGAGGGGCGGAGGAATGGAGGGAGGCACGGGCCGATGGAAGGAAGAGAGACGGAAGGACAGAGAGAGAAAAAAAAAGGAGGGAGGGTCGGACGGAGCGGACTCACGAAGAGGCGGCGGGCAGCGCGGCCGTAGAGGCGCAGCGGGGTCCTCAAGACCACTCCGGGAGAGCTCTCGTCGTCCCCGTGCCGCAGCATCCCGTCGCCGTGGGCCGTCCCGTGGGGCAGCAGCTCCGTTCGGGGCAACGCCGCCTCCACCGCCGCCGCCACCGCGGCCGCCGCCGCCAGCACGGCCACCGCCGCCCGCATCCCGCGCAGCGCAGCGGAGCCGAGCGGACCCCGACGGGACGGACCGGAGCCGGCGGGGCGGGACGGGACGGGGCGGGCTCAAACCGCGGCCGCGCTGTCATTGGATCCCCCGAGCTTGGGGTCGGCCAATGGGGGCTTACCCCAAAATCCGGCCTGGGGTTGCGCACCCCTCCCCGATTTCCCCCCCGCCCCCCCCCTCCAGGATGGGTACGGCGGGGCCGCCCCCGGAGCCGGGCCAGCCGCCAGCTGGGGCCGGGCCGGGCCGGGTTGGGGGGCCCCGGCCTTTCTCCTCCCTCCGCTCCCCGCAGCCGGGCAGTAACATGACTCCGCATCCCCAGGAGAGCTGCGGAGGGGGAGGACGGGGGGGGGGGAAGAGAGGAAAAGCTGGAAGTGCACAAACAAATGTCGCGCATCGCCCTGGAGCGCTTCCCTGGCCCGAGGCCAACGCCTGTCCCGCTACGCGTGCGGAGACGGCAGATAACGGGGACAGGGGACCCGGCGGCACACCCCAATGACGTCCCCGATGGGAGAGCCGGCGGGATGCCCTCTGCGTGTCCCTACGGCAAGGGTGCGGCTGTGTCACAGTGGTCCCCCATCCCTGAAGCTCACAGAGAGAGTCGGCGACCTGCATCCAGCTCGCACTCATGGGGATGAGCAGGTCCTACAGCTTTGGGGTGACGTCGGGCTGCATCCTGACCCGCTGCAGGCACCTGAAGGGGAACACCTCGGCTCGCTTTGGCCATGGAAAACCATTAAGGCGGCGAGCAGGGCCAGCTGGATGTGCTCCACAGCCTTCCAGCAGCTCCCGGTGGTAAGGGAAGGGCTTCTCTCCCCAGCTCCCCCACACCCCGAGATACCCACAGAACACCTGGAGGGGCAGCAGACCCCCAGCCCTTCCCCTCCCAGCACCCCAAACCCTGTGGTGGGGGTGAATTCAGCCTCGTCCCCCCGAGACCCACGGGGATGGTTTGCAGCTGGTGTCCACAGATGTTTTGCGTTTGGCTCCTAATGTGTTTTTAAGGAGAAAATTGACTAAGGACCTAAGTCTTAGACTCTCTAACCCCACAACGGAGCCACATCCATTTTTGGAAATGGGTGGAAATGGGCAAGAGGAGCATTTGGGCACAGCTGTCAGCTGGAAGTTCTGCTCTCGGAAAGTCCACATTTCTCTGTATGATGAGCATTTCACAGGGGAAAACACCATCAGCTGCAGCTGGCACTGGGATGTCCCCACCTGTGCCTCTTTCCCCTGGTCAGGGTTATCCTGTGTCCAGGACCCCATGGCTCTCAGGGCCCCTCTGTTGGGTCAGGGGGCTGCCAAGCTTCTCCCATAGTCCTTAGGATGCTAAAAAGGGCTTTTCTTAACCCTCCCCCCCCCCCCCCGCGCCCTCACCCTGACTTAGCAAATCCAGCACCACTCAGTGGGGAACCCCTGTAGATAAAAAAAATGGCAGCTGGAAACAGTTGGAGCTTTGCCCTTGTCCTGGGAGGGAGCCTCAGTGTGGGGTGTCCCTCCCTGCCTCAGTGGGGATGGGAATAGGACAAGGATGAGGATGGGATGAAATTGGGAATAGAGAAAAAGGGTGGGAACAGAGGCAGGGAGAAGGAGAGGGATGGGGATGGGATAAGAGGGATGGGGACAGAAACGGGGATGGGGATGGGGATAGGGATGGAGATCACAGAATTGTAGGGGATGAAAGGGACCTCCATAGTCCATGCCCCCTGCAAAGCAGCTCCCTGCCATGGGCTACACAGGTAAAGTGCCACAGGGGATGGGCGTGGAATGGGGATAGAATGGGATAGAACTGGGAACAGGATAAGAGAGATGGGGACAGATGCAGGGATGGGGATGAGATGGGGATGCGTGTGGAATGGGGATGAAGATGGGGAAGGGATTGTGGATGTGGATGGAGATAAGCTGTGGACAGGGATGGAGATGGAGCCATATCATGTTGTGGGCAAGGAGATGCTCACGGGGACTGATCCCTGTAATTGCTTCCATGCAGCTGAGCAGAACCCTTGGTGGGGGTTAGCACTTCCCACGGCCTGGGCATAAAAAAAGAAGCAAGCAGACACTGCCTTGCGCACAACCAGATGTGCTGAGGCTGGAGGATGCTCTGAAGGAAGGGGCTGGGTCCCACCACATCCACCCAACCTCCCTCTGCATGCACAGCTCTGCCTGGGGACCGAGGAAGGGGAAGGGCTGGGGAAGGCCGGGCCGAGGGTCTGCGGGGCAGGAAATCCCAGCAACCTCCAATCGAGGCCACGCAGCGCTCTCAGGACCACAACCAGGCGGAGAGGAGGGAGCAGCAGGAAGCACACAGCTCTGTCCCTGCAGCCACAGCGATGCTGCTTGTACGGGATGAGCCAGGACCCGGGTGGCAGAACCCTCAGAGCATCATTCCTCCGAACCATGCTGTGAGATGCGGGCTCTGCTTTGCCACGGTCATGCCACCACCCATCTGGATGCCCATATTTGGGAGCAGCTCTCATTGATTCAGGTCTCGCTGCTTAGAATCGCCCTCATCTCATATGGCTCAGCCTCTCCTCAGTGCTCCTGTGCTGCCAGGACACCCAGCAGGGCCAGGACGGCCCCGTCCCCATCCACACCCACTCCTGGCTGTCTGCATGCTGGAGGTTTCCACCTGCACCTCAGGTTTCTCCCCCATGCAGAGCAAAGCCCACGTGCTCTGGATGAGACATCTCATCCCTGGGCACAGAGGGATGGATTGGGAATGGATGGTTGTCCTGGGAACACACAGTGACCGTGCTGGGCTTTACAATGTATTTTAAGACACAAAGGTAGATAAAAGCTTTTTATTTCCACCTCTTGGGCTCTCCTTCCTTCCTTCCTCTCTCTGAACACTGATGTGAGGCTGCCAGCGGTGCTGCAGCTGCCGGATGAGCACTGCTGAGTTATCCCCAGCCCTTTTTGGGCCTCTCTCCTGCAAACACCCCCCCAGAGGGGTTCCAGGTGCTGAACAGCGTGGGTTTGCACTCCGTATTTGTGTGTGCAGCTCCTGGGGACAGAGCAGGATAAGGGAAATCAGCACATCGGTGTGGCCGTGCCTTCCTGGGGGGTGTGCACAGCACTGCAGTGAGAAATGCTCGCTGTTTTTACCCGGTCTCTCTCCTGCAGCCCCCAAAGGGCATTCACACCCCAAACTCTGCCGAATGGGGCTGCATGCACGGGGTGTCCCTGGGACATGCCCTTTGTTCATGGTACCCCGTACCCAAATAGCCTCCATGCCAAAGTTAGCAGCCCTCAGGATGTCCCCAAACCCTCAGCACATCTCACCACCTCCTTTGGACCTTGACCCTGCGTGCTCTGGGTAACCAGCCCTGCAATCCGCCTCCTTCCGTGCAGCTAGTGGCTTCCTGCCTTTGTCTCCCCTCTCTCTGAGCAAATACGTCTTTAGCCACATTTTCCTGGCTGCAGTGCCACCGCATTGTCCCCGAGCTGCTGTCCCCGAGTGCTGGCAGAGCTCTGGGAGGACAACGGGAGCCCCAGGACAGCGCAGTCCCCGCCCTGCGTGGAGATGCAGGGCACGGAGTCCTGGTTTGGGGACATGGAGGGTGTGGGAAGATGGGTAAAAAAAGGGAGGAAAAGAAAAAGAAAAGAGACAACATTAAAAAAAAATAAGGAAAGATAATGGAAAAGAAAGAGGAGAGGAGAGGAGAGGAGAGGAGAGGAGAGGAGAGGAGAGGAGAGGAGAGGAGAGGAGAGGAGAGGAGAGGAGAGGAGAGGAGAGGAGAGGAGAGGAGAGGGAAAAACAGAAAAGAAAAGGAAAGGAAAGAAGAAAAGAAATAATAAAATAAAGAAAAAGATTAAAAAGAGGGAAAAAATAAAAAAAATAAAAAGAAGAAAAACGGAGAAAAGAAGAAATAAAAAGCAGGAGAGCCGCGCCCCGCGGGGCGGTGCCGGCGCTGTGCCCGCGCCCTCGCGGCGCTGCTGCCCCCTGCTGCCCGCCCACGGACACGGGGGGACACGCGGACACGAGGATGCTCCCACGCACTCGGTATCCCCGACTCCAAACATCCCAGCGGAGCTCCGCCCGCCTGGGTCGGCCGTGGCTCAGAGAGCATCAGTGCGGTCACCGAACCCACGGGGACGCGGGGACCCGATGCTCACGGGGACACCCCCGTGGATGGAAATCGGGAAGAGGGGGACAGTGGGACCTCCCCGCTCACACTGTGGGCTCATGAAAAGCGCTCCTGCCCCAAAAGATGGGGGGGGGGGAGCAGAGGACTGCGTGACTCTCTCGGCTGTGGGGCAGCGGTGGGGATGCTCCGTGCTCGCCCCGTCCCGGCAATGTTTGCTCAATGTGAGCATCCAGCGCGCTGCCAATGCAGCTGCTTCCCACCCCGCCGCTCCCAGAACCCTCCCGGGCAGACGGGATCTGATTTTTGGGTTCTTTAGAGACCGAGAAAAACAATCCCAAAGTGGGAGGATGAGAAATCGGCAGCGGGGAGCAGTGAGGGGCAGATCCCCGGGGCTCCCTGTGGGACAGGCAGCCGGGCTGCAGGGTCAGCATGAGCCTTGGAACCAGCCCCGACATTCCTCCCGGATGCTCTGAGTTTTTCCAGTTCGTTTGGCTTTGGGGTTTTGCGGCGTGCCGCGTTTTTCTTCCGCTTCGGGTTGTTTTCACCATTTTTTTTTTCCCCTCCCTTTCTCCACCAGGAATGCAGGGCCGCATCGGAAGTGTGACAAAGAGCAGAGCTTCGTCATCGGCCAGGATGGGACTTTCTCAAAACTGTTCCCCTCCCACCCCCCAAATAGATGCTGTCAGAACAAATGCACCAAAGGAGCTAAAAAAACAGAGCACCTGGCTGTGTGCTGCCCCTGGGGGGGAATGGGATGAGTCTGTGGTGGTGGCACCAGGATGAGATGGATGGGATGGGATGGGATGGGATGGGATGGGATGGGATGGGATGGGATGGGATGGGATGGGATGGGATGGGATGGGATGGGATGGGATGGGATGGGATGGGAGGCAGCATGATCCTGAAAATCACCTTTCCATCCCAGATGGAGGCAGTCCCAATCACTGTCTCACTTCTGGTGCTGTGTTCCCATGTCCTTTAGGGTGGTGCCTACACTGTGAATTGCTGCATTACATCAAGGTTTCTCTTCCTCCTCTCTCCCCAAGTGAGAAATTTCTGCCGAGTTCGGCTCTGTCCATCTGGTGAGGAACCTCCCAGCAGTGTCAGGGTGACAGTTGTGCCACCTGAGGGTTGTGTTGCTCCTGGTGGCATGCCTGTCATCAGAAGGGACAGCAGTGCCGGGCTGGTAGGTGCCATCATCCCATTGCCAAGCCAAACACTGACACGTGTCCATCTGCAAGAGCTGAGCATACCAAGGCTGGAGCACCAGGAGGAAGGGCTGCATCCCTTTGCAAGCCATGCTCTGCCTGCTGGATCCTCTGCTCTCTGGATCCTCTGCTCTTCATCCCAGAAGGGCTTACAGATGAAGGCAGATCCCAACCCGATGAGGAATGCACCTCTGCTCAGTGTCACCACGTGGTGCCCACTCCGGGTCGCTCTCCCCAGCCCCACTGTCAGCGTGATGCTTTCCTGCGGGGCCTGAGAGCAGACAGTGTGGTTTGGTGCTTTTTCACCATCACGTGCACGCTGCGAGCTGCGGTGCTGCGGCCAGGAAGTGCTGCTCTGCTCGGAAGAGGCACTTTGGGGTTTCCTCCCTATGGGGTGGCCACGTGCTGCTGGAGAGGCTGGAGAGCTGCTATGGGATCTGAGCAGTGGTACCACCCCATGGCAAAGTATGGGGGTAGGGGAGGTGATGGGTAGGGCTGTGCTTAGCCCAGTGGAGTGACAGCTCAGCACCAGCCCTGTACACCATAACTTCCCATATTCCCCAAAACCAGCCCTAGGGCTCAGCCGTGAGCCACTACTTACAATGCCCAAGAGACTCAGCTCGTGTCTTCCACCCCATTACTCCCCAGGAGCTCATCCCCAGATCCTTTACCGGTAACCTCCCAGGGATTTTGCTCCTATCGTCTGCCCTATAACCCCTCAGGGCTCTGCTTTGACACCGTTACCTACAAACTCCCAACCACTAGGACTCCACTCTTGTCCTCCATCCTATCAAACACCCCACGACTAAGCCATCCTTACCCGTAATCTCCCAGGAACACAACCCCTGTCCTCTTCCCTATAAACCACCAAGGAGCTCAGCCCCAATTCTTTACCCACAACTCCAACGGGACTCAGCTCCTATACCCCATAACCCCCCCCCACCTCGGGACTCATCTCTACCCCCTTCCCTAGAACCCCCCCTAGAATGCAGCCCATGTCCTTCACCCCATAACCCCTCCAGAAGGTCAGCCCTGCCCCCCTTCACCCTATAACCCCCGGGACCCACCTCCCCTCCCCCTTAACCACTCAACCCCTGCCCTCCACCCCACACCCCCGAGACCTCAGCCTTAAGCGGCACGACTCTGCGATCCTCGCCCCTCTCCCCCAGCTCGGGATCCTACACCGCTGCCCCGACCCCGTCCCCTGCTCTATCCCCCCCCTCCCCCCCCCCGTCGGGTGCACGCAGTGCCCGCCCCGCTCCCCGTCCCCTCCCGTCGCTCCTCCCGGGGCGTTCCGCGCGGCGGTGCCGCACAGCGGGCGGATGGCGACCGATGGGTACCGCTGCCGGGAGAGCCGCTTCATCTCCAGCGGGCAGTCGGTGGTGCCCAGCTCGGCTCTGTTCGCCGCCGGCCTGCTGGGCAACGTGCTGGCATTGCTCCTCTTAGGGCAGCACCGACGGCGCTCCCGTTCCGCCGCCGGCCGCGCTCCGCGGGTCTCCGCCTTCTACGTGCTGGTGAGCGGGCTGGCGGTCACCGACCTGCTGGGCAAGTGCCTGCTCAGCCCCATCGTGCTGGCCGCGTACGCCTACAACCGCAGCCTGAGCGAGCTGGGAGCGGGCGGGCGCGGGGACGGCGAGCCGGGAGCGTTGTGCCGGCTCTTCGCCTTCCTGATGGCGTTCTTCGGGCTGGCCCCCACCCTGCTGCTGCTGGCCATGGCCACCGAGTGCTGGCTGTCGCTGGGCCACCCGTACTTCTACCGGCGGCACGTCACCCGGCGTCGGGGAGCGATGCTGTGCGCGTTGGGAGCGACGCTGTGCGCGCTGTTCTGCGCGCTGCCGCTGCTCGGCTTCGGCGCTCCCATGCAGTACTGCCCCGGGACGTGGTGCTTCATCCGCATGGCGGGCGGAGGGCCGACGCAGCTCGGCTTCTCGGTGCTGTACGCCAGCGTGCTGGGCGTGCTGGTGCTGGCCATCGCGGCGTGCAACGTGTGCAGCATGCGGCAGCTGTACGGCATGGCCCGCAGGCAGCCCCGGCGAGGAGGGCAACCCCCCGGCCCGGCCGCGCCGCGCATGGAGGAGCTCGACCACCTGGTGCTGCTGGGGCTCATGACTGCGCTCTTCACCGTCTGCTCGCTGCCGCTCATCGTGAGTACCCCGCATGTGTCGTCGTCGTCGTCGTCCCCCCCCCCCCGCCGGACCTCTGCTACATTACTGCGATTGCCCCGGCGCGGCTGTGCCCCACAGATGTGTAACCCCGCTCGGGTTCACCCTCCTGCCCTTCCTCCCCCCCCTCCCACAACACCTATAAGCTGTCCCCCTCCCTTGGCACAGCCCCGTCCCCACTTGCTGCAGGGGGTCGCACTGTGTCCCCGCGCTTTGGCATAGCTCGGTGCCTGGGGAAGAGGGGATCGTGCCACTGCTTTGTCCCCCAGCACCGCAAAGCCTCAAGGTGTCGAGGGGGGTTCCTTGCTTTAGTGCCCCCTCCCCCCCCCCCACTCCCCTGTCACCATGTCCCAAAACGTTAGGTTATTGCTTTATCCTCTTGGAATAATCCCCCCCCTCCACTGTCCTGTTGGTGCCAAGGCAGGGGGTCCACACATTGCTTCAAACACTTTTAATGACCCCCTCCCCCCAACCCCCACCATCATCCTCACCCCATCCCAGAGTTGTTGGAGGGAGTCAGGTCCTTACCTTAACCCCCTTGGAACAATCCCCCCATTCCACCATCCCATCCTAGAGGGTCAGGCTGTTGTGTAGCCACCCCCCTCCTCCCACCCCATCCCATCTGAAAATCCCCAGCACCACCTTCTGTCCCATACACTTATTTAGTGCTTTAACTTCAACAGAACAAAACCCCACCACCACTTCCTCCCTCCCCCCTCACCCCCCCCCCGCCCCAAGACCCCCTCTGCCTTACCCCAGAGATGCCAAGGGGGGGTCAAGTCATAACTTTAACCACTTTGGAATAACCCTCCCATCACCATCACCTCTTTTTGGAGGGGGAGGTCAGGTTGTCCCATTGCCACCACCACCACCCCCTCCCTGGGCAGTCTAGTCACTGCTTTAGCCCCTTTTTAACACCCCCCCCCCCCCATCACCCTCACCCCATCCCAGACATGTTGGGGAGCTCACTTCATTGCTTTCACCCCTTGAAATACCTCCCCCTGCTTTGTTCATCCCCGGGGGGGGGTCGCTGTGTGAGTCCCATCGATGACCCCCCCACTGCCCCCATCCCGGAGGAACTGTGCCCCTTTGAACCACACCTGGGGAAAGCACTCCCCAAATATTTCCCTTCGTTATTTCATGGGGGTATGGATGTCCCACAGGTGGGATGGGCCCAGGGTGTCCCCAGGGTGTCCTTTGGGATGTCCCCAAGTTATACCTGAGCTGTCCCCAGGCTCTCTCCGGGATGTCTCCAGGCTGTCCCTGAGGTGTCCACCGGGTGCTCCTGAGCTGCGTCCAATTGTTCCCAAGCTGTCCCTGGGATGTCCACAAGCTGTCCTCAGATCGTCCACAGGGTGTCCCCAGAGCGTCCCCAAGCCATCCCCAGAATGTTCCCAAGTCGTCGCCAGTCTGCTCTGGGGGTATCCCCACACTATCCCTGGGCTGTTTCCAAGTTGTCCCCAGACCGCCTCCAAACTGTCCCCAGGCTGTCCCCAGGACGGCTGCATCTCTTACATTTGCTTTACTCTTCCCAGATCCGTGCCTACGTGGGGGCATTCGCCGCTGACTTCAATGAGGACGCCGACCTCAGCGCGCTGCGCTTCCTCTCCGTCAACTCCATCGTGGACCCGTGGGTCTTCATCATCTTCCGCACCTCCGTCTTCCGCCTCTTTGTGCGTCGCCTGTGCCACCGCCTGGGCTCCCGCCGGGCCACGCTGAGGGACACGGGGCCGGGGGGGGACGGGCAGTTCTGTCCCCTGGGCTGGCGTGGACCGGGTGCCCCACAGCTCGTCTTCCCCTGAGCGCAGCGCTGGAGGAGCTGGGGGAGCCAGGAGTGGACTCACGGGTGACAGCGCCCGGACGGTGATGGAGAGCGGGCAGCGGTGTGCCCCATCCCCAGGGAGGAGAGGAGCCCCGGGGGGGTGCTGGATAACTGTGAACGCTGCCGTGCAGCAGCACTTTGTGAGGTGTGGACAGCGCCCGGCGCTGGGGGAGCGCGTAGGGGTCGTCGGTGCGTGGCTTTGGGGCGGTGCTGTGCCGTGGGGCAGTGCCGTGGGGCGGCGGGGACGTGCTGGGAGGAGGGACGTGTGCCACCCCAGCGCCGAATAAAGGTGGTTCGGAGCCCTGTGCCATCGCCTTGTGTCTATGGATTATCCCTGGGAGCTGTCCCTGGGGTGTCCCCAGGTTATCCCCGAGATTTACCCAAGGTGTCCCCAAGATGTACCCAGAGTGTCCCTGGGCTTTACCCAGGGTGCCCTCAAGATGTCCCCAAGATGTGCCCAGGCTGACCCCAAGTTGTCCCTGAGCTTTACCCAGGGTGTCCCCAGGTTGTCCCTGGGCTGTACCCAGGGGGACCCCAAGCTGTACTCAGGGTGACCCCAAGTTGTCCCTGAGCTGTCCCCGGGTTGTTGGAAGGATGTCCCCGTGGCGCTGCAGGGCTCAGGATGGGTGCCCCATCCCAACCCCACCCGAGCTCAGGGCTCGAGGTGCCCCCAGTGCTGGTGCTGTGTTTGTACTGCTCAGACGGTGCCCGTCTCACGGTTACGATTTTAATTTGGTATTTATGATGAGCCCATTCATAAGAGCGGCGATGGAGAGAAAAAACAGAGCCCAGGACGGATCACTCAGCGCTGCAGCGTGCGAGCAAACCATCGTCCCAGTGAGAGCCCCATTTCCCCTCTGGGTGCTGCCACCAGCAACAAGTTGAGGACAAAAAATGACGGCGTCCTTGGAGCAGACGGGGCCATACTCCTTCCTGTGTTTATCCAGCCCTGCAAGGTGCAGCCGTGCCCTGCCAGCTCTCTCGTGGTATTTACTTCTCGTTGCCAAACCGATATTACTTCTGGAAGAAGAAACCCACAGAAGAAAACCATAGAGGTGACCTGTGGCAGCACTGCTGTGCTCACCGCATCCCCGCCGGCCCCATCCATCCCCGCCGGCCCCGTGCCCCACTGCTGAGCCTGTTCCATCCCTCCCAGCCCACGCCGTGTGCCAAAGCTCATTTCCCAGCAGCGTGCTCTGCCCCATCCCGTTGCATTTTTCAGCTGCTCCCCACGTGCCTGGAAGGACAGACTGTACCACCGCGCGGTGCGTTCCCGCTGCGGAGCTCAGCCAGTCAGCCGATGAGCCCAGCGATATTCCCGCAGTGCAAACACAGCCCATCAGAGGCAGCCGCTGGTGGAGGAGCTCGAAACTGCAGCTCAGCTGGAGCTGGGGTTCGACTTTGAGCTTATTTCCTTGATGAAGTTCCTGTTATCGAAGGGAACTCGAAAAATACAGCGATGTAGATGCATGTGGCAGAAAGTGGCATGCCTGGGGGGAAGCTGGTCAGCACCATTGGGTTCTGGGCACCAATGGCCACTCGGGTATGGGGTTAGGGGCGTGCCCGAGTCCTGCTTGGGCTGGATCCATGGCTAGTGGTTCCAAGAACCTTAGGAACGTAGGATCAGAGCGTGGTTGGGTTGGATGGGACCCCCAAGCCCTCCTGGCCCCACCTCTGCCATGGGCTGGGTGCTCCCCAGCAGATCAGGATGCCCTGGGCCCCATCCAACCCAACCCAACCCATCACAGAATGGGTTGAGTTGGAAGGGATCTCAGAGGTCCTTTGTTTCCATCCCGAGGTGGGGAGAGGTTTGGCTGTTCCCCACAAGGTCCCTCCAGCAGTGCTCAGCCCAACCCTGGCTTTCTTTTTCTTTCAGGACCCGCGTGGGCTTTGGTGCCCACATGGTTTTGGGCTTTGGGGTCCCATCTTCACAGCTGGGGCTTTCCCACAGGCCACCCCACACCTTGGGCTGGCACTGGGGTTTGGTGTCTGCTTCTAAATCAGCACTGGTACCCCGCACACATCGGGGCTCCTGCCACGAGCCTGGGACTCCCAGATCAGCACTGGGGCTCACCACGAGCCCGGGGCTCCCAAACAACAACAAGGCTCGCTGTGACAAGTATGGGGCTCCCAAAATCAGCATCAGGGCTTGTTATGAGCCGTGTGCTCCCAGATCAGCATTAGATCTCCCTGTGCATGGGGCTCCTGCGAGGGCACCAGAACTGGTGCTTGCTGTGAGCCTGGTGCTCCTCCATCAGCACTGGGATTGGCAATGAGCCCAGAGTTCCCAAATCAGCACTGGGGCTCACCGCGTTCCCATGCTCCCAAATCAGCACCGGGATGTGCTGTGTGCATTGTGGATCTCCAATCAGCATCTGTGTGTGCCGTGTATCAGGGCTCCCAGATCGTCACTGTGGCTCACCACGAGCCCGGGGCTCCTGAATCAGCACTGGATCTCATGGTGACAACACAACTGCGAGCCAGGGGCTCCCAAATTGGTTCCAGGATGTACCGTGCACCAAGGTTCCCACATCAGCATCAGTGTGCGCTGTGCCTTGAGGCTCCAAACCCCACACTGAGTAGTGTCACGGCTCCCAGATCGGCACTGGGGCTCCCGCACTGGTGCAGGCGCTGCGGACCGCGGCGTGCCTGGGCTCCTAAATGAGCACAGCCGCTCCTTGCGAGCTCAGGGTTCCCAGATCAGCATTAGGGTTCGCCGTGTCCCGATGCTCCCAGACCGGCACCGGGACTCTCCGGCAGCGGAGGAGCCACGCTCAGCACCGGGATGTGCCGCGCGTCGGGGCTCCCAGCCCGGCATGGGGATGCGCCGTACGTCGGGGCTCCCCGACCGGCACCGGGGCTGCCCGGGTCCCCACGCTCCCAGCCCATCGCCGGAGCCCCATCCCGGGCTGCCCCTCCCGCCCCGCACACCCCTTCCCCGCCGCCCCCCGGGTGCGCAGACCCCTCGGAGCCGGGCCCGGCCCCGGGGCGGAGCGGGGCGGGGCGTTGCGGGCGGCGGGCGGGCGGCGACGGCATTCGGGCGGCGGCGGAGGGATGAACGGGACGGGCCGGGAGCAGTGCGGGCACGGCGAGACGCTGGCGGCCGGAGCTCGGCCGCTGGTCAGCGCTCTGATGTTCTCGGCGGGGCTGCTGGGCAACCTGCTCGCCCTGGGGCTGCTGCTGCGCTGCCGCCGCCCGCCCCGCGCCCGCCCGCCGTCCCTGTTCCACGTCCTGGTGCTGGCCCTGGTGGTCACCGACCTGCTGGGCACCTGCTCCGTCAGCCCCTTCGTGCTGGCCTCTTACCATCGCAACCTGACGCTGAACGCCCTGGGGCGGGGAGGGCACATCTGCCTCTACTTCGGCTTCGCCATGAGTTTCTTCGGCCTCGCCACCATGCTCGTCCTCTTCGCCATGGCTCTGGAGCGCTGCCTGGCCCTGGGGTGGCCCTACTTCTACGAGCGTTTCCTCAGCCCCCGTGCCGGCCTGGTGGCCCTCCCAGCTGTCTACACTTTCTCAGCTGCCTTCTGCTCCTTGCCGTTGCTGGGCTTTGGGCGCTACGTGCAGTACTGCCCCGGCACATGGTGCTTCATCCAGATGCGCATGGACGACGGGCGGCACAAGGCGGCCGGTTTGCACATCACCTTCTCGTTGCTCTACGCCACTTTGCTCCTCTTCCTCATCCTCTCGGTGCTGCTGTGCAACCTGAGCGTCATCGCCAACCTGGCCCGCATGCATCGCCGCGGGCAGAGGACGCGCCGGCTGGCCACGCTGGAGCAGCCGCGGGTGGCGGGGGGCTGCGGCCGAAGCATCTTCTCCATGGCCGAGGAGATCGACCACCTCCTGCTCCTCTCCATCATGACCATCACCTTCGTCATCTGCTCCTTGCCCTTCACGGTGAGTGCCACCTCCCCTCTCCGGTTCGTAGCATCACGGGCTCGTAGAATCGTGGAATCGTAGAGTGGTTGGGTTGGAAGGGACTTCAAAGGCCATCCACTTCCAGCCCGCGCTGTGGGATGGGTGCCCCCCAGCTCAGGATGCCCAGGGCCCCATCCATGGCCTCGGGCACCTCCAGGGATGGAGCACCCACAGCTCTTTGGGCAACACTCTACGCCACTGCCCCAAATTTAAAGGCTGAGATCAACATTTCTCCCCAAAGTTGGGAGACCCCAAATTCTTGTCAGTCTGCAACATGTGTGGGAAACGAGGGATTCTCAGCACCAGAGGCGGGATGAGCAGGTGGCAGCAGTGCCCTCCCACCCTGCAGAGGCACACCAGTGTCTCTTGGACCAAATGGATGTGAGAAGATGGGGATAGGGATGGGGTTGGGGGTGGGCATCACGACGGGGATGGAGTTGAGGATGGCAATCGGTTGGGAATGAGGATGAGGTTGGGGTTGGGTTTGGGGATGGGGGTGGGGATGGGGTTGGGGTTAAGGGTGAGGATGAGGAAGACATCACTGTGCTGGTCTGGATGAGGATCTCACATATCAACACTGCATAAGCAGATTCTGTGCCATGCTCCCCACTTCCAGGGCTGCTTTCCATCCCCCAGGTTGTTTCCCCAGTAGCACCGTGCTCTCCCCATCATCTCCAGCGCCCACCTGTGTGAGCCCATGGCGATGGGAGCAGATTTTGCCCTTGTTTTTCTCCTGTTAGGAGCAAGCCCTGCTAGGGTTAGGCATGCTGCCAGCACTAATTTTGTGCTCGTGGGCTCAGACGGACGCCACCTTCCCTTTGCACTCACAGAAGGAAGAGTCCCGGGGGAAGAGAACATAACCACAGCCTGCAGCCCAGCCAGGCTGTCTGGGTTTTGAGAGAGAGAAAAGACAAAACAGTGTCAGCTGGGAGCTCATGAGCATCCCAGGAACCAGGCTCAGCATCCTGAGATCTCCCATCCACGGGCCCACGTGCTCCACGGGGTTGGGATGCTGTGGTCCTCGGGGAGTGGGACGCCAGGGTCTGCTTAGGGCCAACGGGTGGGAAAGTGCAGCCAATGAGGATCCCATGGCACTTGTCGGCCGTGCCCAGAAACGCGGTGGCTTTTCCTTTCCCACTGTCTGACTCCCGCATGGGTTGCATTGAGGCTGCGTATTGGCAGCTTCTCAAACCAAGCAAAGTGACACTTTCTCTTCTCAGCCACTCTGATGGGCTTCCCTGACACATGAACCTTAAGGTTACCTCACCACAGAGCCACCAAACCTTCCTCCCAAAATGCCCCGAGCCTGGCAGCACCGTGCAGGCACTGACCCTGTGCAGTACCCAATGAATCCGACCCACAGGAGGGATGCTCGCACCCCATGGCCCCCAGAACCAAGCATCCCTCATGTGCTGGAGCGAGGGGGAGGCGATGGCCCCGTGTGAGTAAGGCATGCTGAGTCACCCTTCCAGGAAGCTCCATAAGCTGCTATGAGTCGGCACACGTCAGGGCGCACCGTGCCGGGGCGGACATGCACTCCGGGACCTCTCCGTCCCGTGCCTTCATCCCGTGCTTTTCTCACTGAGATTTGTCCACTGCTCACTGCTTCCTTGAGCAGCCGCTGGGTTAATTGTGTTAGGGCTAAGCGAAGCATACGAAAACGAGAACGCAGAGCTGGTTTTTATTAGCAGGAAATTCGTTTAAGGTGGTGGAAGCAGACCGTGTGCTGTGCCAGCACTCATTTCCCCATCGTTGCTTGAGAAGCAACACCACCTGCCCGGCAGTCGGCTCCGCGGCCACCAGACCCCCGTCACACTCCCCCGTTGCCTTTTGCAGATCTGTGCCTACGTCAACACGTTCAGCCAGAGCGAGAACCACAGCTGGGACCTGCTGGCACTGCGCTTCCTCTCCATCAACCCCATCGTCGACCCCTGGGTCTTCGCCATCCTGCGGCCGCCGGTGCTGCGGGTCCTGCGCTCTGTGCTGTGCTGCCAGCTGTCCCCCGGCAGCCAGGATGCACAGAGCTCGACCCCTGCCAAAACAAAGCTGGAGCCTGGAGGGCAGTAGGTGCAGACGGAGGCAGCCACCGGGCTGGGCTCACTTGGGGTGGGCTCTGTGTCATGGCTCCAAAAGGGACGTCACTGCTGCCGTAGGGTGGGATGGGGCTGCAGCCGGTGCCACGCCAAGCCAACGTGGCTGGAAGGTGACCTTGGTGGGATGGGACTGGAGCACCACGCATGGGTTGGGCCGAGTTGAAGGGCTGTGGTGGGGATGCTATTGAGGATCTCCATCTCAGGATGATGGAGAAGTGCGGGCGCGGGTGTGGGTCCCCCGCCAGCACCCAGCTCAACAGGGATGGGCAGGAGAGGAGGTGGCAGAGGGAGAAGGTTGGCCCCACTTCTTCCTTTCCCCTCTGTCCTCTGCCCAAGGAAATGCACTGTATCAGCTGTAGCTCCGTGTGTCTGTGTCTGTGTCTGTGTCTGTCCTGCTCCTGGCAATGTCGGGCTCTGGTTGGTGCCAGCCCAGCATCAATGGCCACTGTGGCGACGTGGCCTCTCCCATATTCCCTTTGTACAAAGAACTTTTCTTGTCTGTTTTGCCCTGCCCAGGGCTTTGGGTTTGGTGTCAGCATGGAGGAGAACATCTCATCCCCACAGTCCTTCCCATGGGGACTTGCCTGGTGGCACTCGTCCCAGTGTCCCCACCACCATTGGGATGGTGCAGTGTCCCACCAAAGCGATGTCTTTGTGCTATTGCAGATGGTGTGGCCTTCCTGTTGGGGAGCTCTGCCCCCCAAAAAAGCCCAAACAGGAAAAGATGTGGAGTTCTCCTATATGGCATCAATGTAAAACCCATGTAATAAATGTCACTGGAAGGAGATGTGTGTGGTTTTGTGCTGAGGACATCGATCTGCTCATGGCATTACAGATCAGGAGAGCAACCTGTGGAGCATCGTAGACCGTAAGAACATCATAGATTGTGAGAGCATCCCATGCATCATGGATGGTGAGAGCAACCCAAGCCTTGTAGGGGTGTGGGGAACCTCAGCATCGCCCCTGAACTGCAGGAATGGAACCCAGAGGGAACAGGTTCTGTCACCCCAGAACTGCTGTGTCTAAAGCCAGGGGCAGAGCACCTACCTGTTTTAACATCAACACAAATAGGGAGGGGAAAAAAAAAAAACAAAACAACAACCTCTAAAAAAAGGGCAGAATTTATGTCACTCTTGTCAGCCAGCCAACATCCACAGGAAGTTTACTGGCCTCCGAAGCGCGTGTGGGCAGATGTCAGCATGGGATGCGATTGCTCAAGCCCCGCCGATGGCTTTTCTGGCAATCCTGCAGCAGGGGATGGCTGGAGGGCTGGGGTGGGTTCTGGAGAAGGCTGCTCCTCATCACCCACCCCACTTCTTTGCCTGCAGCTGCAGCACAGCACTTTCTGGGCCCTTTGCGTTCCAGAGAGTGCTTGAAAATGAGCCAAAACATACTTTGGGTACAGCCAGGAGCTCTTGTGCTTTATTTGGTCACGACACGGTGGCTCACGGTGGAATTTCGGGACAAGTTGCCTAACCCTAAACCAGCGGGGAAGGCTGGCTGGTGTGGGAAGGGTGGAAAAACCCCGTTGGAAATAGAGGGGCCACATCCCACTGGGTGTGTGGTGGCAAGGGAATATGACTGCGGCCATCCATAGGGACCAATGGGATGGGGTGGGATGAGATGGGATGGGATGGGATGGGATGGGATGGGATGGGATGGGATGGGATGGGATGAGGTGGAGTGGGATGGAATGGTACAAGAAGGGACAGTTCTGTGCATACCACAAGATCTAGCCAACAGCTTGGCTGCTGACCACTGATTGCTGCTTGCATGTTGTCAGAGAGCTTTCTCATAGGTTCATAGGTTCATAAGGTTGGAAAGGACCTACAAGATCATCTAGTCCAACCATCCTCCTATCACTATCCCTACCCAACTACTAAATCAAATCCCTTCTGGCTCCTCAGTGGGATGTGCAGGGCTGGAGATAACCTCCCAGTGCCCATCCTGCTGCCATCCGCTTTGGATACATCTCAGTGCTGTCCCCAGCCAGCCACTGATGCTCCTGGAGTGCAAGAAGCCAAAGGGGCAGCTGGTCCAGCTCTTTCTATCAAACCAGAAAAGCTCCTAAATGAGAGCTCTGCAAGGCCAAGATGAACTGCATCCTGAGCCATGAGCCTGCACAAAACGTCGCTTTCATTAGCATCAAGCAGGAGCTATTAAAATACCCAAATTAATTCAACCCTCGTCAACTCAATCAGCATCTGCTTTGCTGAAATGCAATGCACCCAAGTGTCATGTTGTTATCTGTGTCCTTCCCTTAAGGGTTTCTTATCTCTGTCCCTCTTATTTGCTTCTTTTCTCTTGGTTTCTGGCTCGTTTTGGAGCATTTCTGGTCAGGGTTGTGAGGATGCCATAGGATAACAGCACTGTTGGGTTGGAAAGGACCACACAGCTCCCCAGCCCCAACCCCTGCCCCCCAGCAGCTCAAGCTGCCCAGGGCCTCATCTGTAATCTACAAATGATATATCTGTGTCATTTATTGAGAAATATATACGATAATATATACAATATAATGTGATCCCATTATGTACATATTTCACATCCTGGACTTTCGGCAGCGGGTGAAGCCGCCCCCAGTTCCCACTGCACGTTGGCTGCTCGGGGACTTCCAGGTTCTCTGTCCCACCCCACACCTGGCCACGGCTCCAGGAGCTGATGCATGGGGGAGGAATGTGGGAGGGAGAGGCTCAGCTCCATGCCTGGCTCCACCCTCCTGCAGCCACAGCAGAGGGCAAACTGGGGAAGGAGTGGGTCCTGGGGCTGGCGTTGGGTCCTGCACGGAGAAGGTTCCTGTGCTGGCCCAGATGGTAGAATCATAGAATTATTAAGACTGGAGAAGACCTCTAATTAGGATCCCCAACCCCAGTCCACCCCCCCATACCCACAGCCCACGTCCCTCAGTGCCACATATACACTTTTCTTGAGCATTTCCAGGGACAGTGACCCCATAACTCCCTGGACAGCTGTGCCACTCTTTCAGAGAAGAAATCCTCCCCGGCTCTCCCCTGGCAAACTTGAGGCCATCATCTCTCATCCCATAGCCATTACTCGTGAGCAGAGTCCGACTTCATTCAAGCACAAAGGCACGTACATGAGGAGGGATGGGGACATTCTGTCTGCATGGGGAGCACCCGGGGGATGCTCCATGGTGGGAATCACTGGGATGCCCAATGAGTTTGGAAGAGCTGGAGAGCGTGGGGATGAGCTGCAGCAGAGTGAAAACACCACGAGACATTTGTACAGACCCAGCGAGGTCTGGGAGCTAAAAATATAGCTAGCAGCATGAGGGCAAGCCCTAAAACATCCGTGTTTGTTTGCTCTGGGGATGTGTGCATGCAGCGGGCCCGCACGGCCTTGGCTCTCTCCCCTGGAGAAAATCCTCTCCTTTAAGAGCATCCAGATGATGTGTGTGATCATTGAATTTCTCCACCGTCCCTCTTTGTATCTCAAATGGAGATAAATGGCTTTTCTATGGATGGGAACACACAGCAGTGAGAGCTGTCCCAGCCGGGCTGTGTTGTGGATGCGCTTCGGTACCCATGTGACTGACAGCCTAAAATTGTCACCGGGTTTCCCTTGTACCCACTGAGCAATGGGAAGGGAAGGGAAGGGAGGGGAAGGGAAGGGAAGGGAAGGGAAGGGAAGGGAAGGGAAGGGAAGGGAAGGGAAGGGAAGGGAAGGGAAGGGAAGGGAAGGGAAGGGAAGGGAAGGGAAGGGAAGGGAAGGGAAGGGAAGGGAAGGGAAGGGAAGGGAAGGGAAGGGAAGGGAAGGGCGTTTCAGCATGGGTCTCACGTGCCCAACTGCTCTTTTTTAAGTTGATTTCTCTGAATTGTGGAAACATCTGCATCCACCCAAGCCATGCGGCCCAGGGGGAAATGCTGTAGATCTGTCAGCGCCGCTGCGGTTCCCAAAGCAATCAGAGTCTTCAAAAACAAGAACCTCAGTAGTGTCAAACTAATGTCAAGCATCTGGCTCTGGACAGACCATAAATGTTACAAGCCATGGCTGACTGCGACCTACTGCTCCCTGCTCTGCCCACATGTTACAACCTCTCCCTCAAACCCCTTTTATTGGGCTTTGACCCCTATTATAACAACCTCAGGAGCCAGGCTTGTGGCAGATGGAGAGCAAAGGTCCTGGGATTTCAGAGCTGGTCACATGCGGCACAGAGAGTGCTATGGCAGACCATAAATCTGAGCACAGCTTGGGCCTGGGGAGCTGCCCCCGCCCTCCCTGCTGGTGCTGTGCTTCATCTGCAGGAGCTGGCTGCTCGTGGCTGGAAGAAGAACTCCTAAAAAGTGAAAGAAGTTTGTTTCTCCACTTCGTGTTCCGGATCGTGCAGCAGTCACCACGCCAAGCCACAGGATGCAGAGATGGAGGTGGAGAGCAGGGATGCTGAGCAAGAATGGAGATTAACAAGGCATTGTGATTCTTCGCACTCCCATGGCCCTCCCACAGCCTGAATCCATTTGGGAGTGCCCAGAAGGATGACAAGGGCTCCACCTGATGCAGCCACTGATACAGCTGCCACTGGTGTGCGTGGGCTGGGGTGGCTCCTGCTGCAGGCACAGAGCTCTGCAAGCCCAAGGGTGCTGCATGGAGAGGAGCCTGGCTGAGCACCATCCCTGTCCCTGTCCCTTTCCCTATCCTGTCTCCTACTGTCTCCCTGTCCTCATCCCCATTCCCACCCCCATCCCAATTCTCAACCCATCCCCATGTATATCTGTTCCCATCCCAATCTCC
This sequence comes from Cyrtonyx montezumae, assembly GCF_038088225.1. NCBI lineage: Eukaryota > Metazoa > Chordata > Aves > Galliformes > Odontophoridae > Cyrtonyx > Cyrtonyx montezumae. The sequence continues at coordinate 4,112,010 of NW_027071826.1, forward strand.
ATCCCTGACCTTGTCCCTGACCCCACCCCCACCCCTATTCTCATCTGATCCCCATCCCATCCTCATCTGTATCACTGTTCCCACCCTTATCTCCATCCTTATCCTCATCCCCATCCTTATTCTCATCCCATCCCCACCCATGTCCCCGTCCCCGTCCCCATCCCCACTCCCATCCCCACTCTCATCCCACCCCCATCCATGTCCCTGTCTCCACAAGACTCAGGAGCATGCACTAGCACTGTCCATCCTCAGCTGCCTCACTCCCCCCACCCACTATAAACAGCCCCTCCACACACAAACCTCTCCAGCCATAATTTTCTCAGCAGACCTTCCTATCTGCTGAATTTAATTTTTATTTTTTATTAAGATTATTAATTTTTTAATAATTTTTTTTAACTCTCCCCAGTGCCACTACCAAAGCGTGCTGGGCATGGGGTTATATCTCCCCGTGGGTGGGAGGGAAGGGCAGGAGGGGATGGTGTTGACTGGGACAGATGTGATATTTCAAAGCGAACAGAGTTTGGAGCAGAGTTGAAAAGAGCACTGGCTGTGTTTACATGAAGCCATTCCAGAGCTGTTTGCTTCTGCCTGTGTTTATCCACAGACTTTCGTGCTACCAGAGCTTTGGCCCCACGGCTCATTGAGGGTTGGTGGAGTTTGTCGTGCTGAGTGGATGTATACACGAGAGGACATTTATTTGCTGTTGAGTGGCTGCGATTTCCTCCCCTCCAGACCTCTTCCATCCAACTGGGGATGGGAGCAGCTCCTTCGAGGCCATGATGGCCCTCAGTTAGCCCTGGGGAGCCCACATCCAGGGCTCCCAGCACTTGGCCCAGTGTTCCCACATCCCTGGCATGGACACCAGCCCGTCATCACCGCCCTCTGTCCCCTGGGGCTGTCCCAAGCTGTACCACACTCCCACTGCAGGACCATGTCCATGGGGTGGGTATGAAATCACAGAATCAAAGAGCTTGGAAAAGGTTTGAGATTGCCAAGCCCACCCCCACCATGCCCACTGCCCACGTTCCCCAGTGCCACATCTCTGTGGTTCTTGGACCCCTCCACCTCCACCACTGCCTGGGTGCCCTATGCCAGCACATCACCCCTCTGTGAGAAAATGCTTCCCAGCATCCAACCTGAACCTCTCCAGCATGATTTGAAGAGCACAAAGATGCTGCAGATGAAGTTGGAGAAGGGAGAAAATGCTTCTTGGCATATCTGGCTGCTGGGAATGGCTGTGCTTTGCAGGTTTCCCTGCAGGCAGTACTGCCCAAGACAGGACAGCCAGTGCCAGGAGAGCCAGGGCTGCTCAGGAGACCACTTCCCCCTCTGAGCATCCTCCCAGTGCTTCTTCCCTCTGCTAAGCCATTGCACAAGAGGGGCACTGGGGCCACTCTTCCTCCTGCGTGTGATGTTTTCCTGCTCGTGCTCCCCACCAACAACGGCCGTAACCGCCCCGTGCCTCCAGCCCTTGCTTTCCCTTAATGATTTCCCAGTGTGTGATGGATGCACTGCAATTAGGAGCATGAATCACGAAGATTTGCAACGTTTATAATTAATAACCTCTCTTGGAGAGGGAGCAAAGCGGGCTGGTGTGGCACATCCCTTTTGTAAGATGATTTCAGCTCCGCATTCATCATCTGATCGCTCCTTAAGGGAGCTCAGCCCTTCTTGGGCACTGTGATGGCCCCAGGAGCCTCTGCAATGGGCACATGGCTGCAGGCTCCATCTTATGGCTCCTGTGCCCTGTTTTTCCCTCTCGGGGTGAGCAGCTTATGTTGTCTCACATTTTTCTCAAGTCACTCTGTGTTTTCAGAAGGGTGTGCTAAGCCAGGAGGGATTTTTTCACACGGGTGTGTTTGCTTTGGGCCCTGCTGCTGCACTGCACTGCTCCAAGCATTGCTTTACACTGTGCTCAACTGTGCTGTCCCCCTGCTCAAATTTGCTGGAGTCTTGCTGGAAAGAGAGGGCACGGGAGCAGGGCAGGATTGCTTGGCTGATGGAGGGCAGAGCTTTGCCAGGAGCAGGGAGGAAAACAGAGAGCATCACAGCCTTGGCTTTAACCCAGGGCCCTGCACTGGGCATGTGTTTCTGACACGTGGTCCTTCTCACAGGGAACATCTTTGGGGGAGTCTCAATTCTCATTAGGGGTCCTCATCCTTCCTGAGGGTCTCAGACTCTTGCAGGGTGTTCTTCAGAAAATGGAGATGGAAATATTCAGCGTTGGGATGGAGATGTTCAGCTTTGGGATGCAGATCTTTGGAATTGGGATGGAGATATTCAGTGCTGGGATGGAGATGTTCAGCAGTGGAGTGGAGATGTTCAGTGTTTGGATGCAGATGTTCAGCATTGGGATGGAGACGTTCAGTGCTGGGATGAAGATGTTAAGTGTTGGGATGGAGAGGTTCAACATTGGGATGGAGAGGTTCAGTGTTGGGATGGAGAGGTTCAACAGTGGGGTGGAGATGTTCAGCATTGAATTTGAGATGTTCACTGTTGGAATGGAGATGTTCAACACTGGGATAGAGAAATTCAGTGATGGGATGGACACATTCAGCACTGAGATTGAGAAGTTCAGTGATGGGATGGAAATATTCAGCATTGGGGTGGAGATGTTCAGCACTGAGATTGAGATGTTCAGTGCTGGGATGGAGGTATTTGCCATGGGGATGGAGATGTTCTGCAGCCATCAGCAGCTTGCCTGTCCATCCCAAATTCATCGGAAGTGACCACCACCCTGTAGCAAGAATGGAGGAAATTCAAACCCTTTCTTCTGGACCAGGAGAAATATTTCTTATCATACAAAGGAGATGAGGTGCAGGTATCTACATTTCCCAGCTTGGTGTCCCTGCTTCCCACATCCCGCCCAGAGTCTGCCAGTGCCACCAGGAGGTGGAAGATGTGGGGGCAGCAGGAGCACTGGGATGTGCTCTGGGCTGGGCTGCTGAGCCCACGAGCATGGGGAAATAGCTGGGAAGAGCCAGCTGGCCCCGCTCCTCCAGCACTGCCGCATTGCCTGGCTGGGGAATAGTTGAAGCTTTGCCATGAGGAGCCTGGCTGAGTTGCAAAGCCCTTCCCATTCCCTGGGAATTGGGCAGCAGAGAGAAAGCAAAGCACTGGAGACCTTGTCCTTGATGGAGCCACATCCTGTTGTCTTCAGCAAACATAGAATTATGGTGCACATCATTCTGGTGATACGACCTCAGCCAGGACAGTGGGGGATGGGTGACACAGCACCCAGTGCCACGGCCACCAATGGGCCCTGCCTGTCCTGACCCATCCTGGGCTGCAAACTGCAGGGTGAGGAGAGAAGGACCCACAGCGTTTCTGGTGGCTCTCCCTTCACAGATCCAGGTTTTGATGTCATGGTCATACTTTTGAATCCCCCCCACTCCTTACTGCACTGAGTGCATTATCATGATAAATACCCCCCAGGGTAAATTTGAGCTGAGTGCAGGAAGGAAAATGACCTCAAACCAACTCCTGGTGCTCCTGGTGCACCTGCAGTGCCTCTCTGCTGCCTCCATCCTGAGCCAACAGGAGCAGCAATAGGTGCCAATGGGTCCTTGCTGACCCTTGCTGACAGGTTTGTGCACTATGGGGTTGCAAAGGTCAATTTGTTGCACCTTATGAGCCAGCAGGGTTGTGAGCACTCTGGATGTGAGCTGGGCTCATGCCTGCACTTGGCCACAAGTTGGGTTTCGACACCTTTTGGAAACCTCTCTCTCCCCAGGCAGCCAGCGATGGCTTGGGGGAAAAAAGAGGGGTTTTTAGCAGAAGGAAAACACAGAAACACGCGTAGCAAAGCAGGGCTCCGTGCTCACCATCGCTGCTGAGGAACCAGATCCACATGCCACCAGTGCCTGGCTCCTGCTTGGTGACACAGCTCCAGTTGTGTGCGAGGCTTTGAGAGCGGGACGCCTGCAGCAGGGCTCTGCTGCATCCCTCAGCCTCTTCCCCCTTGCACCCCTTAAGCAACACAGATGGCAGTTATGGATGTGGTGGCAGGACGTGGGGTCACCAGAGCACATGATCCCCCAGGCTCCAGCTGTGCCCACGTCCCGTGAGGGCTGGCAGGCCTGCACCTGGCCGGGTGATTCAGCACACCCACGGGAGCCGGCGGCTGCTCGGCTCTGTGTGCGCAATGGTTGCCTATGGGAGCGGGCTGAGTCACCGCGTGCCCGCACAGCTGGCGGCCGTGAGCACATCTGGCTGCCCTGCAGGAGCAGAGCTGCTGTCCTCACGGCTGCAGATGTGCTCCCAGCCGGGCAGGGCTGTGGGGATGCGGTGTCTCTGGGAAGCTCGGCCAAAAGAAGCCCTGCAGATCACGCACAGTGCGAGGGCAGGGCAAGAAATGGGCAGGTGCTGGCCCTGGCCCTGCCTGGCATTGTCCCCTGGGCACATTTGCAGTTGTTTTGGGGCAATATCTGCCCTTCTAAATATTTGCCTTGGTGTTAGAGCCTGGCCTGCTCGCAGCTGGGGCTCCCTCCTCTGCTCACCTCTGCTCTGGGATGAGCATCCTCCAGCTGCACTCCAGGGGTACCCTGTGCCCAGGACCCCATCTCTCCCCACGGGCCCCACATCCCCCAGGATGCACACAAGGTTACCCAGAGCCTTTCTGAAGCTCACACTTGCCTGCAGAGGCGGCTCCCTGTGAACCCAGCTGCTGGAAACAGGACTCCAAGACAGGAAACTCAGCAGGGCCCCAAGGAGATGCCATCTCTCTCCTCATGGTGGCAGGACAGGTCACGGAGGAAGGCTGGGACAGGGCCGTGGTGGGTTTCATCCCCATCTGAGTGCAAGAAACTGCAGCGACCCATCCATGGCTTTGCCCCCACTTACAGGGTCCTGTATTTCATCCATTCCAGGTGCACATGCAACATAAATCCATCAAGTCCAGCTCGGTAGTTTGGGCATCTGCCAGCAGCAAGGAACGAGACCAAGTTTGGTGATACAATTATTTGTGTTGCAAGCAAGCCAAGAAATCCACAGCCGACAGAGCGAAGGGCCGTCCCCACCTCTGCTCCACGTTGGACATGGCCCTCCAGGCCAGCACCCTACCAGCACAGCTCCTCTCTTACCACCGAGGGCTGAATCGTGGTGTTGCAGCCGCTCTTTCAACACACAGAAGGGATTTGGCAACCCCGTGGGCTATTAATAGAGCAGGGCTGTTTTCTGAGGGCCCCAAGTTGTGTTGTGTTGAGAGCAAAGCAAACTGCACGGGAGGCAAAGCTCCGAGTTTACCTAAGGAGAGGCTGGGCGAGCGGGGAAACAACCTGCTGGGGAGCAGGAAGCAGAGCGGTGCCCTCTCCTTATCATCTCCTGTCCCCATGCTGGCTCCACTTGGCCAGGAGGGAACAATGAACAATGAGCAGTGACGTGGCACCGCCGCACTCGCCACCTCTGCTCCGTCCCCACTTGTGCCTTGGTTGGCCCATTCTGGTTGTTCTTTTCCAGTGGGAGCTCCCCTTGTTCTGGCTGGGCAAGGCTCCTGCAGGGATACACGCATCACCCAGCCTGGGGACGGAGGGGGACACGTTAGAGCTATGGATTTAACCCCAGGAGGAGATGCTGGGAAGCGGTACGTCACTGTTGGGAAGGGAAAACAGAGCAAGAAGCAAGCCTCAGGGCCCTGGGATTGCAGCCCGCTGCTTTGTGTCACCCTTTTAAATCTGGACGTCCCTGAATGGGGGCTGAGGCCCACCTGCCTTGTGCCCCTCAGCACCAGGGTGGTTTGAGAGAGCCTCAGCTGGTAGCTGCTCTCCAGCCACGGCTCCTGGGTGCCAGGAAGGCTGCCTTCCTTCTCCTCCTTCCTCCAGCTCCACCAGACCCTGTGGCACCAGGGACTGATGAGCACAAGTGACACAAGCCAGGCCACCAGCTCTCGTCTTGGTTCACATCCTGGCAGCGCTGGCAGCCGGCCGCACACAGGCACCATCCACTCCTGCATGCTTCCTCCTGCTGCAGCCACATCTTCAGCCATCCTACAGCTGTATCCCCACTGCACAGCCACCATAGGGTATGTGGCCATTGATGGTCCGGGGCACCGAGGCAGGGATGGGTTGAGAACAGCTGATTTGGAAAGTTCACCTTCGATCCCAGCTGAGAGAAGCTGTGGGTCACCCAGAGGGTCACAAAGCTGCAAGAAGACACACGACTGCTTCCTGACATCCTATGGGGATCACAGTCCCACAGCCAAGTCCCCAGGGCTGGCTTCCAAGGGGATCAGCCTGCTGCCCACCGGCCAAGCCACACACCAGGCACGCTCCGTAATGGTTCCTCTAAAAGCTCTTTAAACATGAAAACACAACGCTCATCCTGAAACGCTCCCTCAGTCCCTGCAGTGAGCATCCTTCTCCTTCCCAGCTGAGGGGGATGGCTGCCCACCCAGACCACAGCACCTGGAGCACTCTGTATTGTGCTGAGCACTGAGTGGAACTGCTTTGCTCTCCAACACAACCATGTAACCCTCGCTTTGGATCATTATTTTGTCTTCTGTTCAATTGGAGACGTTTAAGCACACAACAAAAGGGCTGAAGCATATGCACATGTCCACCTTTGTCACAGCACTGAAACAAAACACAGCCAAAACAAAGGTGCAGAATGGATCCAGAGTCATACCGTGCCACCAGGAAGTCATCAGCTCAGTGCACACCTCTCGTGAGACAGAGATCTGTGGTTTACCCAAACACACATCCATTGGAACGTCAAATGGTTGAAAAAGGAGCTGAAAGCATCTGTGTTTGCTGCCATCAGTACGTGCTGAGACACCAAGAAGCTGCAGGTAGGCACGCAGCCCTGCTGCAGTCGCTGGTTTCCTTCCACTCTGGTGCCAGAAGGAATTGCTCCTTTCCAGCAGGGTGGACTCACCCCACACCTCGCACTGCCCTGGGATGCAGAGCTCTTCCTCCTCAGCTCTCTTTTCACTCAAGGCCACAAGCATTTGTTGAGTGTTTCTTTCCATGTTGGTCTTCCCCGGAGCCACGGCTACTAAAACAAACACAACACAGGAGTGCTGCGAGTGAGAGTGCTGTAAGATGCAGACAACAACCAAACTGCTCTCAATATGCACAGACCCCAGCACACGTTCGCCTGCAAAGGTTTCCTCCATGCCCTCAGTGCCCACTGGTGCTACACAATGAAAAATACATTTTATGTTTAAAGAAACAACCAAACTCAGAGCCAAACTCACACTACCTCACCCACACCCATGCTCAGGGTCAGCAGCCCCACCTAGCACAGCTGCTGGCCACGAGATTTGGGCAAGCACTTCTCTTCCCTGCCTCATCCCAGGTGCCTACAGCCGTGGCTGCAGGGAGCTGCTGGCTGGGCTCAGGGCTCCTGGCACTGGCACCTCCCTGCTGGGATGCTCAGGGTTGGGGGATCCACTGGTAATGTGGGTGCTGAAGCCCCTCGAGCTGTGAGCCCCCCAGCCGTGGTGCGGCCACTGCCCCAGCAGCAAACAGCATCCCCGCAGGGCATTTATTTCCTGACCCCCTCCCCCCTGCTTTGATGGCAGTCCTCCAGGATCAATTAAGCTGCACACCGGACAGGCAGCAATCCTTCCAGCCAGAACTGAGATGTGCCACTGACCCCTAGTGACAGGCTCCTACTTGGATGCTGCGTGATAAAACATGACACGCAGCCAAAAGCAGCGGGGATCCGGGAAGGCTCCTGGTATTGCACCAGATCTGCCAAGCCAGTGATCCTCCTGTGGCTGCACCCAGCAGCCGAGGAGCCTTCCTGGAAGCATGCTTCCATCCCAGATGCACTGCTCCAGGACACAAATCAGCTGAACTTGAGATGGAGTTTATTTAAGAAACGAGTGAAAAGCCCAAACACAGCACTTCGTCTGCCTGAAGAGGGACAGCGATGCAGTAAGAGGGAAAGCAGCCTCCAGTGCAGGGACAGTGCTGGAAATGACCCGTGCTCCAAGTCGTGGAGCACAGAGTTACAACTCTGTATTGCAGAGGAATGGTGGGAACTCACAGAGGCTCTGCTTGCACACTGACCTACTCCTTTCCTTGGGAAAACGCAGTTACATGGAAGACTTTGTACTGCGTTCTGCAGTTTATTACTTTAAATACATACATTCTGGCTCTGAGCCTGTCAGAGGCCAAAAATGGCCTGTTTCAATTATGGGCTTCGTGGAGAGCACAGGACTAACAGTCTATTCCTTGGCATTTCAGAATATCCCCATCCATGCGGGCTGTTTGCAGGGCGAGAGAGACTCCACGATGCCCTCAGCAGTTCCTTACCATCATCTTTTCCCCACACCAGTAGCTTCAGAGCCATAAGGAGGGGGAGGACCTGACCCTCCCCGCACATCTCAGCAGGGCTGTGGAGCAGAGCAGATGTTTACTAAGGGCAGTGGGAAGGCTGTTGTGGCCATCAGTGGAATTAGACAAAGCCTTCTTCCTAAAACACTGCTGTCCCCAGATCACATCTCATGCTGTCTTGCAGCATGGAATCAGACTGCCCCAAGGAAACGAGCAAAGGCTGAAATGCCACTTCCTCACGCCCCAAATCTCCCACTCATCCCCAGAAGGATGTGAAACAGCTCTGTCCCACACCTGTCCCCAGCCCTGCCAGCCTTGCCTCTCACTTCTCTCCCTTATCTCTGCACTGGTCTTTCTGCAGATCACATTTCCTGAGCCATCCTTGGCTCAGAAGGCACCATCCTCACTGCTGTTACCGAGACCAAAGAAAAATAGCAGAGGCTGTAAATAACCCCCTGGGCTCACGACCAAGAAAATGCCAGCCTTGAGCAAAGCCATCTTCCAACCTGCCCGCCCATGGGGCTTTGCTGGCAAATTTTTATTTTGGGTACTCACAGCTGCTGTGATGACCCGAGCTCTTCATAACAAAGCCACTTTAGCCACGTACCACTGTTACCCCTGGGAATGAGTACGTTCATGGATTCAGTTCACCACTCAGGTGTAAACAATCGCGTGTCAGTTTAAACACTTCAGCCTTCGAGACAGAGGTATGTTTGCCCTTCCAGCTCTGCATAGTTACAGTGCACATTTAACTGTTTATGGAGAGCACGGCTTGCCATCACAGGCGTATAGAGCCTCTACTGAAACAGAGGGGAGAGAAATGCTCTTTGTCCTGGAATCACTCACTCTCTGCCTGCTCAGATACACAGAAACTGTGAAGAAAAGATGCAGTGTTTTAACTTTACTGGCATAATTTGCTGTGTGGGCAAGCCCTGAGCGAGCTCCCTCTGCCTGTCCATTAAGGATCAGGCAGGCAGAACTCCTCAGCAACCTTCGTGCAGACCTGCTCTCACAATCTCACAAAGTGAAATGCAGCATGTGCTGCAGCCAGGAGGGCCACGCTACGTGCCATACAGACATGTTTCTGCTATCAGAAATCACACGTACCGCAGAACTACCAACACCGCAACACAGGATTCAGACTGAAACCTGGGGGCTGTTCTATCCCCTCGCTGTTGATCTACAGCTGAAGCCACGTCTCTCTCTGCTGCAAAGGCTCAGCGAGGGCTGAGAAAGCACTGCCCCACAGCCTCCCACTCTCACAGCTCACTGTGCCTCTTGACCTGCTTTTCCCTCCCTGCCAGCCTCGGGGCTGTCCCCCGCAGGTCCCTCCCAGGGGCCTGGGCTTTCTCTGCTTTCACCCTGACTTCCTCAATCGGTTCCTCTCTGACTGTGGCTTTTTCTTCGGAGCCATCCAGCTGCTGCTGCTCCTCTCTGTCCCCTTGGTGAGAGGAGGTGCGGAGGGTGAATTCGGGCCCTGCGGCCTCCATCATCTGGAGGAAATTGTAAGCAGGAAGAGGTGGTTTCCAGTCTTCCTCAGACAGGGTACCTGCAAAGTGAACACAGTCTCTTGTTAATAAGTTAAGTGGCAGTGATGTAACCCACTTTACAGTCATTTCCATTTCAAAGCGAATACAGCTCTTCTGCCCTTCCAGTGAATGCAAAATTAAAGGCCTTTTTTTTAAAGTTCAATCTTTCTTCTCCACAACTGATAATGCCACCCAAACCAAACCAGCCACGGATGCATTAACATTTAGAGGAGCTGGCTGAGGGCTCAGCTCCTCAAAGGCCTGTTCCTGTGTCTTCAGACATCAAGCTGTGAATTTTACAAGCAGCAGCACTCTCTCTCTCTACCAGTGAATGGATGTTTCACTCAGATCTCAAATAACTGTGCTAATGACTTAGCATTACTGAAATGTCATTAGGAATGAGGGGAGACTGCTGTCTCTACAGAGAGGAAGCAGTACCATTAAGCGAGGATGCTCTTTAATTTGTGCTTTTAAGGCTGATCACTCAGATCTAAAAGCCTGAGCAAGGAGGTTGTGATGGCTGGCAGAGCCCTTGGTCATGGTGCTCAACCTCTCAACTCAGAGCATCCCTCTGGCACCCTGGAAAGCTAAAGGAGGGTCTCTAACTGGAGACCTAAATGACACACAGGGTTTGGCAGAGGAGATGGGATGAGCTGTGGGAGAAGGGCTGGGTCACAGAGCTGTAGCAGCCAGGTCAGAAACGATATCTTTGATTACTGAGAGCACCTACATATCCTACCTGGCCAGGTTGTTGGTGGTGTTTGAAAACAATTGTTGTGAAAGGCTTATTTTAAAATTCAACAAGATCAAATCCCCACCACCTTTCAGGAGCCTGAAGCAGGCTGTCAGCCAGCTGTTCCCAAGCTTTGTGGCACCCTATGGCTACACCTAACATACGAGGAAAGCACATTTGCACTGCCTTCCTCCAAAGCTTCAGCAGCTGATTAAAGAAGGAAGGAAGGGACTTGGTGAAAGGCATCACAGTAAGTGCCAACCCTTGATGTTCCAAAGACCACAGCAAGGCATCAGCTTCCTCACACTTTCCTGTCCACAAAAATGCTGGAAGGTGACTAAAGAGCAGCTATTTCTCACACTAGGACTCTGGAGATATTTTTATTAGTAAGCAGTGTTGCAGCAGGTCTGTTCTCAGCAGAGCACAGCCAGGTTTGGGGATTATTAGGGGAAGAGATGTCAATTCAGAACTATTCACACTTGGCTCTGAACATTAAACAGTCCTGCAGCAAACTCGTGAGTATGGGTATTCTGTTCTGGCCGGACGATTTGTACTGCTCCAACTCAAACTAGAATAGCTAGTTTTTCCATAATTAAATTCCAGGACAGACAATTTATTGCACGTAGCATCTTCTCATAAACAGACCAAAGCTAACAGTGCATGCTTAGGAACATTTCAAACGCTTGTCCACTTACTGCTGGGAATCTCCAGTCCTGCCTTCAGCCTCTCCAGCCAAGACAAGATGTTCATTTCAGTGATAGATTGCTCTGATGGGAACTTAAATACTTGACCTCCAGCATGAAGGTTCACCCAGACAAGAGCAGGCAATGAAGGTATGGTGGCAAAGTATGCCTTCAGGACCCCACGGCCCACTGGAGTGTTCTTCCTGTTGAGGAGATCCAGCAACATGCTCAACAGTAGTTTGGCAGCAGAACACGACCCCAGAGTCAAGGAAGCACTAAAGCTCTCAGGCTATGTTCAGCAAAACACATGCACACGGTTTTACCTATGAGACAGCTGTAGAAGTTCATAGCTCAAGGACTTAAGCCCACAGTGTCTAGTGGATATGGAGTGGACAGCAGAAGAGATGCATTAAGAAATCCTCTAGCAGGAGGAGCAGGTAACAGCTGGGATAAATTCTGCAGGAAGGTGTGAAATCCTCTCCACCACAAGATTTTAAGAGCAGGTCAGATGGGAATTAACTCTTGCAGTGCTGGTCATTTGCCATGGGAACTACCAGCTCCTGCCACCACCCTGCAGCTGCAGCAGCCACCAGCAGGTAGAAAGGGCACGAGCTGATGCAGAGGGCTGCTCTCACATGATCCGGTCCCTTGGGATCTATGGAGTGGTTTCCTGCAGTCAGTGGGTAGAGGCAAGGAGCTGGAATGGCAACTCCTCCAGGTGATGCAGAGAGAGCCAAAGAGGACATCCAACTAAGATGGGTCAGCAAGGACACAGAAATGATGAGTCCTTCAGGCACTATTTTCAGGCTCAGTGAAGCACAGGGTCTGAGCTGGCTCTCACCATGGGAATGAGGTCCTCTTTCTAGGACTGTGTTACTCTTTTAAAGCCAGTGACCATTTTCCGCCCTGGCAAAGGACAGCTTATTCTTTCACAGTAAAAGAGAACAGAGGCAGATGTGTAGGTGGGGAAGTTCCAGGGACTCTCATTTCTTGCACATTACTGGCAAACAAAGTTAGCTAAACTTCAGCCCACGCTGCTAGGCACTTCCCAGACTTCAAAGCACGCTATGATTAAGACAGTGAGGTGTCTCTGGGCTTGAGCAAAACAATCAGAGGTTAAAAACTGAAACTGTACACAGGAGGGGAGGATTTTAATAAAACCCTCCTTCCTATCATTTTTTCTTTCTTAGTTCCTGGATTCATTTTGTTTCTCAATTATTTTTCATGTTTGTCCTATAGATCTTCTTCCAGAAACTTTTACTTTTCCCCACAGTCAGCAATCACTAATTGGCCCATTGTGTTTCACACTAATTGCTGATGGAATAATTACCTTAAGATGTTCTAGGAGGGCAAATGCACGTTTTTTCTTTCACATGTAAAAAAAATATATATAATAGTTTCAGGGGCAGAGTGAAGTTACCATGTAGTATCCTTGAGAAATTTTACCCTACTGCAATTACTTCTGCAATCAATTAAGGTTTTACTAATTTTACTTTTTTTGTGCAATTTTACAGCTGCCAGAATACTTACTGAATCACTGCTAAATGATTTGGCCTCCCAGCCCACGATGATTTCAGACCAAATGATCACATTACCACATAGATAGTGTTCTGAGTAATTGCAGATTCTGTTTTTTCCCTGCCCTGAAATGCTAAGTGCAAGGTAACAGAAAGAAACAAATTGGTTTTAGCATACTCACAAGTTTAACCAGCAAGACACAAATGCTTGCTGAGATCTCCCTTTTGCCAGTTTCAGCATTTCCTTGCTTTCTATTTGACCAATGTCACCGTCGCTAAACATGATGAGGAAAGGCTTTCTGAGTTGCAAGTAGTGGGGCAGATTTTGCACGGTGATTTCTGGCTGCAAGACATCAAAACAAGAAGTTGGGATTTAAGGGGAGGAGGGAGCACGACAAAGTTAAGACCTTCTGTTCCTACACGGGCAGGTCAGGGGCTGAGCAAAGCTGTGGTGCTTGTGTTGAATGCAAGAATTTCAAAATCAAATGTGGATTTGGGACTTTGGTGCACTTTGGAAATGCTTACACCTATCCATGCCTACCACAAGGCACGTCTGAATGAGAAGCTGTGTTCTTTGAGATGAATGGGTGCGAGCAGAAAAGCAAGGCAGGCTTCATCCAGCTTCCAAATCTCACGTGCAAGAGGCAGGGAACAGGCCCTGTGAGATGCCTACAACAGCAGGTCTGGACTAAAAGCATAAGCCATCCAGCTAACTCCCAGGGCCTCCTGCCAAGGACAACACTACAAAAAACAGATTTCTGGCCAGACAGTTGGTTCCAAGACATAAAGGATAAAAACAACGTGAGAAATAATGAGCAAACGTATTTATTTTGCACAGGGACCAGATGAGGTTTAACGAGTGCAAGTCCTGCTCCTAGAGAGGAGTAACTGCATGCACCAGTACAGGCTGGGGATGAGCTGCTGGACAGGAGCTCTGAGGAGAGGGACCTGGGTGTCCTGGTGGGTGACAGGTTGGCCATGAGCAGTGTGCCCTGGTGGCCAAGAAGGACAATGGGATCCTGGGGTGCATTAAGGAGAGCCTGGCCAGCAGGTCGAGGGAGGGGATTTTCCCCCTCTGCTCTGCTCTGCCCTGGTGAGGCCTCACCTGGAGCACTGTGTCCAGTTCTGGGCTCCCCGGTACAAAACAGACAGGGATCTGCTGGAAAGAGTCCAGCGGAGGGATACAAAGATGATAAAGGGCGTGGAACAGCTCCCTTATGAGGAGAGGCTGAGAGATCTGGGGCTGTTCAGCCTTGAGGAAAGAAGACTCAGAGGGGATCTGATCCACATCTGTAAATATCTGAGGAGCGGGAGGCAAAGGGACGAGGCCGGACTCTTCTCAGCAGTGTGTGGTGATAGGATGAGGGGAAATGGCCACAAACTGAAGCATAGGAAGTTCTGCACCAATGTGTGTGGGAACTTCTTCACAGTGCAGTGATGGAGCACTGCAGCTGCACACAGAAGTGGTGGAGTCTCCTTCTCTGGAGACGTTCAGGACCCACCTGGATGGCGAGCTGTGCAACCTGGGCTGGGAGCTGCTTTGGCAGGGGGTTGGACTCCATGATCTCTGGAGGTCCTTTCCAACCCCTACAATTCTGTGATTCTGTAATCAGCATTTCTGAAAATGACTGCAGTGCAAAAAGGACACGTTTGCTTTACTTACAAAAACTTCCAGCAATTTGTATCTGATCATCTGCACGATGTCCTGCGCACTCTGCTCGGACAAAGCGATGCCCTCCACGCTCCGACCGCTGCTCCTGGCGAGGAGGAGGGCAGGGGGAGACACTGCATATTTATGGGACCTGAAAACAATTGAGCCAACTCTCACCAGGTACCAAACATACACAAACAGCACTTTCTACCGAAAAAAAGACATCAGTAACCAAATGACAGAAAACAACCCAGACTCAACTACTTGCTGACATCCACTTCTCTTTCATTTTCACACCTAGGGTTAGGCGAGGCAAATACCCACTCAGCACTTGACTCTGCCTCCCAAGCCCCAGCAAATTCTGCCTGAGGGACTCCAACCCACCCCAGCTGAGCTCTGTGGGCTTTGCTTTTTGGCTTGCCCAACATGTGCATGCAGTTCTGCTGAAGTTCAGCAAATGTCACAGCAACAAACATAACCTGTGACTTACACGCAGCAGAGAAGCCAGCCCCTTCATTGTTCCCCAGTATTCTTTGGTTAAAAGAGTTCAAGGGCACTTAAAGAAACGCTGAGCAGGTGGAAATAGCACAGATAGGAGAAGTCTGAGCAATGAAAGGGCACCACACCAAGATGGGTGAGCAATGTTCTGGAAGTTTGAGGAACTTCACCCTGAAGACTCCAGATGTCACCGCCCAGAGGAAGGGTGAAGCAGAGGAAGTGAACAGTCTCAGCTGCTTCTTGGGGGTGTCTGTAGCTTATTTTTCAAAGGCTGCTGGTAATGTTCAAAGGCTGTGACACTGGTATTGCTGGGGAAGTCAGCCTGAGTGAGAGAGACGTGAGGGCATTGTGAGCTGAGGAGGCTGGGAGGCAGAACGCCTTGGATTTCCTTGTCAAGGGTAATCTGGTCTGCCTAATCTCTTTTTTTTTTTCTATATGAAGAAGACGCAAGGCATAAGGAGATGTGTTCATATTTGCTTTACAGATCTTGGTGTTTCGTGTTCCAGGCCACAGAGACAAACCAGGTGAAGATGACAGCAGATAACACATTTCCGTGATGCTCAGATGTTCAAATGCAGACCTTTCACTTTGCCCCTCACCGTACTGATCTGCTGGGAAAAAACACACCCACTGCACATCTTCTCAGGGGAGCCCAAGATCTTCCCTGGTTGACAAACAGTGGCAGTAATGACTTTCCCAAGGCTTTCAATCCTTATGAATCCTTTGCTAGCCTGCTCCTGTGGTTATCAGAGCTTTTTCAGTTTCATTTTTCTGCTTTTTTAGTCCATTCTGTTTTGGTTTTACACTCATCTCCACACAATCGGGTGCTGCTTTTTTTCCCCCACCAGAAACATCCCAGCTTTCTACAGACCACATAAGCACTGCAATTTCTTAATTCCTGTCACACTGTGACACCAGCAGAAAGCCAGACACCTCAGGAACTCCTGCAGCTCACACCCCATGGCCAGGGCTGTACCTCACACGTATTTATTTCTCCTAGAAATACCTGTAAATCCACCCCTGAGCTATGCTGTACCCTTCCTGCCTGGGCTCAAGAGCTCCTCGAGTCAAGCACGCTATTTCACACCTCTGGCCATGGCTGGGAACCCTCTGAGCTGCTAAGAAGGTCCACAACTTTCCTATTGGTTGTTTTTGAAGTAAACTTGTATCTGCCTTGGATTGAGAACAGCAAAACCCTACAAATCTTTTAAATTCTGCTCATTCTGAACTCCTCCAACTCCCAAAGTCTTAAAGTCACACTCTGGCTGAGTCACATCTCAGAGGAGGTAAGGACTCTTGCTCCCAGTGTCTAAACAGATGAACTCATTCAGCAGCCTTTGATGAGGAAGCTCTCCAGTACTGCCAGAAAACCAACAAATTCCCCACCTAATAGCTGAGGTCTACCCTGAAGTCACCTCTGATGTTACCAGTGACATGGACAACACAGATCAAGTAGCTGCACTGTTGCTTGTGACAGCTTCCTATTTATATAGCTGGCATGAGATGGGTAACACGAGACTTGCATTTAAATCAGAAACATCTGCAAACAAATGCTTGGCAGGAATCTACGACATCTAAATATGTGAGAAATAAATGACTTCATTCACAGTATTTCTTCATGGGTGCTTTTTTCCCTTTGTTTCCAACGGACCAGGTGTTTGCTGAGCAAACAGTTTTGCTAAGAACGTCCTTTGGTGCATTTTGTATACCTTTTCTTCTGGGGAGATGTGAGCAGGACTCAAGTCTTCTGTGACTTGGGAGCCACAAACATTTCCTTAGTGAGAGCTTAGCAGAAAAATAGCTTTTCTTCTCTCGAGAAGGGAAGTGAGCCCAGCTCTTGCATAAGGAATTCCTGTAAGTGTTTACTTTCCACTTACACTTGAGAAGATGACCATCTACAGTAGCTTCACCCACAAATCACAGCTAAAAACACCTTCCACAGCCAAAATCCAAACTTGGCAGAAGGAGTATCAATACAAGCTGCATTAACTATTCCAACCAAATAGGAGCATTCTTCAGACTATGGCTGGAGCAGGAGGATGGAGGTGTACTCCTGAACACGTCCCCACTGACAGGACACAGACTTGGTGGCATCAAACACACTAGGGATGCGGCACACCCCTAAGAAACTAGCAAAAATAATTCACTGCTACATTAACTGCTGTTCAAACCCACACCTGCAAAAAAAGGCTACTTGGGGATTTGTAATGCTGCACTGATGGCTAATTCCTGACAGAAATGAGACGCCGGGAGAAGGTGAAGATCCCTTTTGGATCTACATGCATTTATAAGCACTGAAACATCTCTCATGGTCTAATTCAAAGCACTTTTACTATTGGTGGAGTGAGTGTTAACGTAAAGTTAAATGTTCAGATTGATAGATACTCAAATCCCATTAGCTCCAATTTGACTTAAACTCAGGGCTGCATTTTCCAGCACCTACACACAATTCCTACTCCACTGGTAGCCAACCTTTCCTTGGTTGAAAGCCTGTCAGCAGGCACAAGCAGCACTCAGACTCCTCTGGTTTCTATTTGCATATGGGGTCAACCACCAGAGCAAGATTCTCACTTACACCCCTGGCTTTGCAGCAGCCCTCCTACGTTTCCCTTCCTCACCCTTCACCTCAGAATGCACTTTTGCAGCATCAGAGCAGGGAAGACAGAAAAGGAAGATGCAGAGAAGGCAGAAGTAGGCAGAAAAAGAGCAAGTCTGCATTTCTTCTCAAAGGCAAGGGAGGGGCAGAACTCTTTTTTCTTTTTCTCACTCTGATCCTAGCTAGAAGATAACATTTTCCCAGCCTGTTTTTTCCCCATATAAGTTTGGTCCCATTTTTACAGGGAATGCAACAGATGCATGAGTGACTGACAGGGCTAGAGAAATACCCAGAGTAAACCTGAACAACAGGAATGGAGCTGACAGTTCATAACAACAGGGTAAAACAGCAGCCCAGTAACAGCTCCATTTCTCTTTGTCAGAGTCTTGAACAATCCTGCCACTGGACTGAGTCACTTGTAGATGTTTGGGCTGCTGATAAACACTCAGCATGGGCAGAGACGCTTGCTTTAGGCAGTAGCTTTCATTAAATGCAGGTCACTTTGAATTGTCACCAAAGTAAAAAACAACTTACAAAGCAAAGGCATCGTCTTCGAAATACATCCCTGTTGTTACGTGCCCACTTAGGATGCTTCCTGCCTCTGTGAAGGCTTCCCTGACTGTAAAAAAGACAAAGAATCATAGATAAACAATAGAAAGAGAAGTGTCAGCTTCCTTCTAGAAATCAAATCACCACATCTGCATATGTAACATCCTCCCACGGCAAATTCTCAGTTGTGAACAAAAATATGATCAGTGGCTGATGAGAAATGGTTGCATCTCATGGCCACAGGCTACACAGGAGAGGAGCTGGCAGCAACTGAAAGGATGAGAAGGAAAGAGTTCTTATTATGAGAGCAGTGTTTGCTCTTTAGCCACCAGAACTGAGTTTCCAGGATCTCCATGACAGAAATACTGGCAGAAAGCGAAATGCCCTTAAGAACTTAAACACCATAAGTGTTCTTAGAAACAGGAGACCAATTAAGAGGCTAAATAGAAATCTTATAAATCACAGTGACCTTTTGGAAAAGACTACTACAGCAGTGTTAAGTGGCCAGCAGATAAACCAATCTCTCCATCAAGTAAGTGTCTTATCCAGCTCCTCCAAACAGGAGGATCTATTACAATCACCAAGGGTCCAAAGGCTACCTACCTTGAAGGCACATTGTATGCTACTGCTTCTTGAAGCTGTAAGGAGAGGGCTTTACCTCTGTTGTCACAGTTCAGAGAGCAGTGTCATACCACCAGCCCTTAGCAGCTGCTAAGGTCCACCTCCCACCTTACAAAAACAGTGAACCCAGAGGATGGGGATAAAGCGTAGGGGGTGGGACTCCCTCTAATCCATAACATCTGAATCTATCTGTGCAGAGAGATTGAGAGCAGAGCCCCAGAAGGAAGCCAGCTCCTGGTTTATGCCCTCCCTTATAAAACATCCTCAGTTTTAGGCAACTAAATTGGTGGAAGAGACAAACTTTGTGAGGATGTGCAAGCCATAGTGTGTGAGCTCATAAAATACACTAGATAAAAAACAGAGAGAAAAACAAACAAAGAAAAAACTGCCTAACTAGGCTGAACATGGGGCACATTTCAGCTCTCCCAGTCTTTTTATATCAAGCAGTCAAAGACAATAAAAAAGGCTCCTTTCGTTTACAGGAAGAGAAAGCTCATGTTAGAGAAGTTAGGTTTTCCCAAGAGTTCAAGTTACAATTCAGATGCAGCTTTGATATACGTTGCTACATAATTTACATAAAATTCATAAAATTCTCATTCAGAGGTTATTTATTGTTCCTTGTAATGTGATACATCATATCAAAATTGGCCAACCCAGACACTTGGGACTGGTGACTCAGACCTCAATGAAGTGAAGCTGGCTCAAAACCCTTCACTTTTTTGCTCTTTGCCTCCACCTTTCCAGCAAAACTCAAGGATACATTTTTCATTGTGAATCCCTGGAAACACAAGGACTACAAGCTTTTCATTATAGTGATTTCTCCTCCAAAAGGAAGTTTGGATCCTTAAAGGAATGGCTCATTGAGAATTTAGACATTGCAGAAAACAACACATGCCACACTGCTTGTGACACAGGTTGGCCAGTTTTTGGCTTGCGATGTCAAGAAAAACAGGGACTGAGATTGGTTTTCAGATTCACCTCGGTCACTTGATTTTGTCAGTGCTGACACAACAACCCAAACGACCATCAGAAGAGGAATACTGAGAGCTTCACCAGCAAACCCTCTGCAAACTTGGAGGCACAGCTACAGGAGAAAAGACCATGAGGAAGACTGTGAGCTCTGTGAGGCACGAAAGGACCCCGGGTGATACACAAACAGCAGGCCTAAATCCAAACATCCTCAGGAGAGCACTTCCACTGGCATTTAACTTGAAACACTCACTTGAGACGTTAAGTAAGCATGTACTCAAGTGCTGCCCTGGAGAGGCCTTGGCTGCAGGATTCCTCTCCTAAATCAGAACATTCAGCACAATCCAGGCTCCCTCATTTCACCAGGCTCATTCCTGCTGAGATCTTCCCTCCCCATCACACTCCCCTCTGCACGTCCTTCCTATTGCAATTCCAAAACTGTCAGTGTTTTGGGGGCTGTCTGTCCCACACAGCACCCCCATCGTCCAGAGCAAGAAATCCTAAAAGCACACAGTTCCACAACAGACACAAAGCACTTCCAAAAACAATATTTCTTCTAAAAACATATACAAGATTGGAGATTACACTGTATGAATTCTGGGTGGTTTTTTTTACTGAGTGAAAATGTGAAGCTAAGGTGCTGTCTCCCTTTTGCTGGCGTTAACTGTGTCTGGCTGATTCTGCTGAGCGACAATGGGCAGACAACACAAGATCTCAAATAAAGTGAATGGGGATCAGTTATTCACCATTTCTTCTAACACAACATCTAGCAGCCAACAGAATGCTTGGGCATCAGTTACTGGAAAACAGGAAATTCACAGCCATGCATGAAATCCTCCACGGACTAAAGTCACTGCCAAGGCATGCTGTGGATACCAGGCAGAGACTCTAATTATGCCAACAGAAGATATTAGATACAAAGCAGGAGTGAGATTTCTAGACTAAGACCCTGAACTGACAATTTCTGGCATCTAATTCCGTGTTGCCAGAGAAAGAAATCCCTCTGAACATGTAATTCTTTTCTTAAACGTCTGCTTTTGCCATGCTGGAGAGAAGATATGGGTCACGCTGGCACTTCCATTATTCTGCCCCAATATAATATGAGTTTGTGTTTAAGGAGCAGTCTGTACACAGATGGAGCCCCACACACAACTAAAACGGGCAGCAGAAATCAGAAGCAGCCCCCACCCCACTCCAAGTGCTGCAGGGCACACAGAGGACAACCAGCTAATGTTTAGTGCTTGGTTTACGCCAATGCTTGGCAAACCCTACAACACTACCAGAAACCTGAAGAGCAGAGGTGTATTCTTAAACAACTGCTGAACATCTTAGGACGCAGCTTTAAATCCAAATATGCTTCTGAGTAGCAAATGAACCCCTGTAAGTTCTCCAGTTTCCAGGAAAATGCTCATTCATTGCCCTAACAATGCTGTGTACCTCTTTGCAATCCATTTTAACTACAATTTTTCTGACAAGACTCTTCTAGCTCAGACCCACTGAAGAGTTTCTTAATATAGTTCTCACATTAAGTGCTGGAAAAAATCCAAAGCTTCATTTAATTGGACATTTCGTTGCTCTACTTCAGTTAACTGGAAACAACAATGACGTGACACATTGCTGGTTCAGGTAAGAGCAGGAATTTTTGCCATGAGAAAATGATTACAAAAACTTCCAGAGAAGTCTGCAGGCTGTTAAGGACAGCAGCGTGGCTTCCCTGACCCCTGGTCTGCATTTGGTGCCAGAACAGCTGGCTCCAAATTTCTGCTCCCTCAGATTATCCTGCATGACACTCAACTGTCCCTCAGGTTACATACTGAGAAAGCATCCTGTATTTCATCTCCCCTGGCATCTGTGGCTGAGTTACCCAGATTACAGATGCCATTCCAAACAGCAGACTGAGCGTGCCCCAAGGGAAGAGGAAATCTTGTGGGCTTCACACAGAGCTTTTTGGAAACCTCTAAGACTCTTGTTTCCGAAGACAGTGCAAGTCTAGAAGGAAAGCAACATCTTCTGTACAGGAAACAGCCTGAGCTGACAAGGACATTTGGATCCAGGCAGGATCCCTGCGGAGAGCTCGTCTCACAGTCCACATGCAGTCCTGTCAGCTGGGCTAATGCAGCACCACTGCTACACAGGATGGGACACATGGAGTGAAAGGAAGGTTCTGGAGCTCAGCTGATGAAAACTAGGGAAAAATGATTTAATTTAAAGTTCTTCTGACACCAGTAAGATTTTCTGCTAAACTTAACACTTAGATACAGGCCCTCCAGAAGAAGGAAGACATGCTAGATGTTACCCAGGATGGTGAACAAAGCTGAAATGTTTATGGGTTGGTTCCTGACATTTTATTGGTCCTTATCTCTGAACATACTGGATTTCCTCTGAACCTCCTCATCCATCTAAATAGCTTTATTGCATTTAACCAAAGTTTACAGGCACACTGGGGTTTCAAAATGAGAAACTTGACAAAGATTATTAAAACATGATCCCTTTTCATGCAGCAATTCCTAGAGCTAGGTGGTAAATACGAGGCTGTGGGGTTGGAAGATCCTAGCTGTCCACTGTGGATCTGACTGAAGCATCGCATGATGTCCCCTGTCCAGACTGACTTTATTCCTTTGTCCTTGTAGACACGATTGACTGCCATTCTGGTGCAGCACTCCATGTAACAGACAGGAGAGGCATGACTCCTCCAAGTTTCAGCCACTCTGCATTCCTAGCACTGACCAGGACTGCACTGACCAAGAGTATAATGTGAGATAAATTCAATTAAGTTCAGAATAGTCCTTCCAGCAACTCTGCCTAGCATTTATAGCTGAGGTGCCCACTGCAGAAGCTGTGCCCACCTATTTCAAAGTCCAAAGAAGGATTTCAAAGACTTGTTAGCATGTCTTTGCTGTCTGATGCAAGAACTTTGCATTTTACCATACTGCTATTTCACTTTGCTTTTTTCTTTTCTTTTCTTCTTCTTTTTTTTTAATTTCAGATCTTGTGTTGGTTGCAAGGATTGAGACTCCCACATCTGCAAGAGGAGGAGTCAGCAAGATAACTACCAATGCAGTGGTGGAAAGGGCTTTCTTTAAGAAAGCATGCTGTGACATATGGCACGTGGAATACAAGAAAAGACTGATGAGTCTGGGTTTGTTCAGTCAGAGGTTGAGAAGAGATCTGAGAGCAGACTATGACTACTCTAAAGGGAACTCTTGATGAGGATAGAGACAAACTCTTCATGGTAAGGGGCAGGAAATACAACAGGGACAACAGACACAAATTGTGGCCAAGTAAATTCAGATTGTACATTTGTGAAAACACTTTTTTGCACAGACAGTTGTGCAGCCCTGGGACAGGCCATCCATGGAATAGTTGTTTCGTACTGGTCCAAGCACAACATCTCCAAGACCTGCCAGGGCTGTCATGTGCTACCACAGTGGATATAGTAAACATGTCCACAGTTGCTGGGTGACAGCTGAACGTCCCCTGAGTCAGAATAGGGACCTCAGGTCCCACATATAGGATTACCTTAATCTTCTACTTATAAAAAACAAGAAAGGTGGTGCCAGGAAGGCTTTGATGTGAGCAAGCACGATTGGTTCTTTAGAGAAAGTATCTGGAATCATCCATCTCTGGTCAGGAATTAAAGTAAAATGCTTAAGCCATAAGTATCACACTCACCTTTACTCATGGCTGTGCTGAATACTCCTAGAACCAAAGAGTGGTGATAGGATGACAGCTCAGATGGAAGCTCTCCTCTTAAATACCGTTCTGCTTCATCAATTGTTGCCAGCTTCAGAGGGCAGGAAACTTGGCTCCTATAGAAAGGCAGCAAAACAGCATGGGCGGCCTTCTTCACTTTTGGGATGAAGAGACAATATTCTCCTAAGAATTCTGCCCTAACCCAATGTGACAGTCGTTTTATCCCAATAGAGAAAAAAAAATCAGCTGCCTCTGGGAAGGAAGGGTAACATCTAGCCACCAAAAGGGACAAGGACTGGTTATGGTGAAGGGAATAGACCTAAGCCATGGCTGCTCTGAGATCCTTTCCACACACAGGACAGTCTGGCACCCCATAGCAAAACTACAGAGATCACTTGGTTTAGAGTAAGGGGCTGCGCTTCCAGTAAAACCAAAGAGGGTTCTGTCATTCATATCATGACCTTAGGGCCATACTCCATTCCTGCACCGGGATCCACATTACAAATAACTGAGAGGGAATTCTGTAGAGAGAGAGGGAAAGTGACAACGGATGGGCTGTCCAGGAGTAGATTTTTCTTTTACAAAGAAAAGCACAGAAACTTATTAAAATAATTTCCAAATCAGTTCTACAACCAGATCTGACATTTTTCCAAAAAGGAATTCCATTACACAGGCCATCCTGAACATCTCCTGGTAGATGTGCCAATCTTACTGTGTGGGGACTCATTAAAAGACACTTACAACATGATGAAGCTGGTCAGTTCTTCAGTTCCCAGCATGCCATTGTATGTTATTGGTTGCTCTCCCTTCTTGTAAATCTTTATGGTAGGAAACTGAGTGACATTCTCCATTGTGCAAACACCAGGCCAGTCCCAGCAGTTCACTCGAGAGAGCAAAATCCTCTGAGTTCCTAGAATGGAAAACATGCACATACATAGTAAGGAAAAGTAAAAAAAGAGAGAGTGGAATGTTTGAAAAGGGAGCTATGTGAGCTTTTTTGGATGTTATTGCATATATATGTATTAACACCACTAGAACTCCTATTTGCTTTGGTGTTCATCCTACTGAGCTGGATCCTAACACACTGCACATATGTGGAGCAAGTCCAGGTGTACTACCACTGAAAAGTTACTCGATCATTCCTGGAGTGAAATGCTGCTCTGTGTAGGCAGGATGTCAAACTCCAGTCCAAACATAAGCAATCCCTTTGAGTCCACACTGTCTTGAAATTATTCATGGGCATGCCTTACAGCTGTGAATATAATAGCAACTATTTCCAGCCTACTAATGCATTAAATATTCCAACAGGTGTGAATGGATTAAAACAACAGACCATAGAGAGACCAAACTCAGGGAAGTGGTGGCTTTAATTTCTCAGAAATACCCAGAGACATTCACATCTGGCTGCAATGAAACCCTGAGGCAAACATCCAGGAGTATATATGGCAGTAAGAACAGGGGCTGGAAATACTTCATGAATAAGGCTAAGACAAAGAAACCAGGAGGAAAAGAGGGGAAAAAAAAGCTAGGCATGAAAGAGGCTGATGCACCTGGGGAGGAACAACCTCAGACACCACCACATGTTGGGAGCCTCCCAGCTCAAAAGCAGCTCTGCAGAACAGGACCTGGGGGTGCTGGTGGACGAGTCAAACATGACCGGTCCTATGCTGCTTATGCTAAGGCCAGTGGCATCCTGGGCTGTATTATGCAAAGCAGGCCAAAGGAGGTCATACTTCCCTCTGCTCAGCACTGGTGAGGCTGCACCTGGAGTTCTGAGTCTGAGTTTTGGGCTTCTCAGTGCAAGAAAAACCTGGACATACCCAAGAGAATCCACCAACAGGACACAAAAATGGTTAAGGGGCTGGAGCACCTCTCCCCTCTCCTCCTCCTGCTCAGCCTGGAGAAGAGGAGGCTCAAGGAAGTCCCATTCATGCCCATGAACACCTAAAGGAAGGGTGCAGAGGACAGAGCCAGGCTCTGCTCAGTGGTGCTCACTGCCAACAAAAGAGGCAATAGGCAAAAACTGGAACACAGAAGGATCCTGATGACCTCCAGAGATCCTTTCCAACCTAAACCATTCTATCATTTGAGGCTTTTTCATTTAATAAGGTGTTTAGTATTAAAAAGTATCTATTTTACCTAAAACAAAAGCTAAATACACAACCCTAACCCTAGCGATTCTATCATTCAAGGCTTTTTCATTTAATAAGGTGTCCAGTATTGAAAAATACCTATTTTACCTAAAACAAGGAGTGAAGTACACAGTTAAAGGTCACATAAACAAACTGCAATTCAATCTGTCAATCTGATGGCTTTCACTCCATTGTACCTATGCAAGTTGCTCATCTCCAAGCCACTTGGAGGTACTTATATGTCCCTTAGTAAGAAGCTGGGGTCTCACAAGTAGTGAACTGAGAAAGGAAGAGTGCTACAGAGCAGTCAGTCCGACACAGATTTCTCAGACAAGTACTACAGAAGATTTTTAAGGGACTCATCAACGTGATAAAAAGGGATCTGTGAGCAATGAAACGGATAAATGTTCTCCTGCATACTTTCCACGAGCCCAGGACAGAGTGTCTGTGACTTCAGCATGTCCCTATCAGCTGCCCTTTCACCTGCAGGCTGGGAGAAAGCCAGCACATGCTGCTGC
The DNA here is from genome assembly GCF_038088225.1 of Cyrtonyx montezumae. Taxonomy (NCBI): domain Eukaryota; kingdom Metazoa; phylum Chordata; class Aves; order Galliformes; family Odontophoridae; genus Cyrtonyx; species Cyrtonyx montezumae. Next base: position 4,137,978 of record NW_027071826.1, read on the forward strand.
TAGTCCACTGCTAAGCATGTGCTAACTGGTCACTGGCTTCACTAGCTACATCCTTCTGCCTGACCTGCCTCTTAGCTACTTACAGGCTTGACCAATGACAGCAGGGCTGTGCACAGTCCTCAGGCCATTCATCATTCATGCCCACTGCAAGAATTCAGTATCTCAGAGATCTTTATACCTTTGCTAAATTGGTTTGAACAAAATTCAACAGTTACATGGGAAAGATGGGATGAAACGCTGAGACAAGGGCACACATGGAGACAGATCAGTGCAAGGTGTTCTGTCCTTCCAAAACCAGGGCAAGGGCAGATGATGATGATTTCTCAAGAAGAGCACGGCAGATCAAAGCAAACAAGCTTTCTTCTCTGTCTGCCCTAGGTTTGACTCTGATCATTACCTTCACCAGAGGCCTGGATGATAGAAAAAATCACACATGTCCAATCTGCAGATGATCCTAGACTCAGAGGGGCAGAAAGATCAAAGGGCAAAGTGTAAACAAAAGCAACATTCTGTAATGAAGAACAGGATGCACATACATCATTAAAGCTGCAGATAAGGGCAAAGCTCACCCTTGGATGAACCCCCTACAGCATCTGCAAAATACAGAAGGAAAAGGATGCTCTTGTATTTTTTTCTGATGAGGCTTTTGCAGAACCCATCAAGCCTTCATGCAAGCTGGAAAACACATTTTTGAAAGGTGTAAGCAGATGAGAGAAAATCTGAGCAAGAGAGGAGGTTAGACAGCACATCTCCTGAGGAAAAGTGGTGCTTCTTTCAAACAGAAATTGTCCAGGAAAGGGAAACAACAGAATCTAAGAATATGCAAAGTCTGCTCCAGAGATGATAGTGAAATCTCTTTCTGTTGCCAGCTGGGAAAGGACAAGCAACAATTTATCCCCAGGCAGAGAGGCTTGACCAAGTATTAAAATCAGCTCTGGAGGGCCAAATGTAGGCAAGTCTTAGGCAGAACAGCTACTGAAGGGTTTGAATCACAGGTTAGAAATTTCTGCCAGGGATTGGCAAGGCACCCCAAAGACAAAAGTGAAGAAACAAGTGACCCCTATGTGATTTCCCATTCCAAAGCTCTGTGTCCTTGACATCTCACCAGACCATTTTATACAGCTCTCCTGTTAGCTTCTGCTTTGCAGCTCTTTCACAGGAGGAGTTCACCACCGTTCTGCCTTGCATCAAATGTATGGACAGAAGAAGCAAGTAGCAGTGCAGAGCTACCGGTCTGCAATTCCACTCAGGCAGTCCAGAGTTGTCAAAACACTCCAAGAGAACAGAAATGGTTTGTGTCATTCTCCAGGCTTTGAAATAACATCTCAATTTAAAAGCCTGCCCCGGGATTTATTTCACACCTCTGATCCGGTATGGCTGGTTCTCATCAACTGTTACCACATCATTTTGTGTCTTGCTCAATTCAGAATAAAAAATGGCATGCAAACAGAGCTTTGATGTCTTGTTAAAACTGCAAGGCTCCTCTAAGGTCCCACAAATGGGATTTGAAGTATTTGGATACCACCCTGGGGGACTATGTACCAAAAGTGACCAAAGAAGCCCCAGCCGGCCCGAGGAATGCTTGGTATGGGATGATCATGCCACCATGCCAAGCTGCACCATGTTATTAATTACCAAACACACTGCAGTTTCAGGAGTTGAGTAATTCAGCAAAAGACAGCAGAGCCCTGTAGTCATTGCTGAGCTGCTGCAAGGGATGCAAGTCGAAAGACAAACGCGGGACACTTCCATCCTGTGATTTTAGGTGCAATTCAAACTGGCAACGGAGAGAACTTCTGTCTTTAAGGGTCTTCTAAAAGCAGGACAAGACAAGCATGGAAGGCTACAAGGAGTAGTGCAGGATGTGCAAAAAAAATATCAAGACTCCCTTAAGCAGACTGACATTTTCGAGAGCTGGTCCGAAGCCTACGAGATGAAAGAGAATTAAGTTATATCTAAAGTGTTGCACTTCAAGGGGAGGAATCCAGTACAGAAAGGGAAATGACTGCCTGGACAGCATCACTCCAGGAAAGCATATGAGGGAATCACACAGCCCATCAGCTGTTGACATCTTAACTCGTGTAATGTATGTGATAAGAGAAAATGAATGGTATTTGGTGTTCTGGCAGATTCTGGGTCAGAGAGTCCCTCTCAGGCTACACCACAGCTTTGGGCATGAAAGCAGAGTTCAAAAGGGATTTCACAATCTGTTCTCTTCTCTCTGGTGACAGCAAGAGGATCCAAGGGAACGGCATGGAGCTGCACTGGGGAGGGGCAGGCTGGGGGTTACAAAAAGGTCCTTCACCAGAAGGTGGTAAAGACTGGAACAGCCTTCCCAGTGCAGTGGTCACGGCCCAAGCTGAAGGAACATTTAGACAGCACTCTGGAATAGAAGGTTGGGTCTTGGGTGGCTGTGTGGAGCTGGAAGTTGGACTTGATGATTTTTGTGGGTCCCTTCCAACTCAAGATATTCTATGACCAGATTCTGTGTGCTAAATCACACAGGTGATTTTCGTAAGTTAGAACTACAACTTCAGAGCCCTGTCTTTGAAAGCTGTTGGTTAGGGAGGCCCCACAAGCATTAGAAAGGGAAGTAAAACTGTTTTTCAGCTCAGTTTTTCAGCATATTGCTCTTTTGTATTGGCTTCCTACCACCTTTGCAAAAAAAGGCCAAAGACATCTGAGAAATACAATGACCCTGTCACATCTTCACATCTTCTGTTGCAGGGGTGCTGCATTCATAAATGTATGTTTTACATATGAAAACAAGAGCTGTGCTAGTTAGCCTCAATGGCAGAGAGAATGGCACGTTCTTGCTGCAAGAGCAGAAAATGTGCTCCTTTCAGCAAGACAAAGATGTTTCTCTTGATCTCTTGTTAGATTGGATCTCTTAACAAAGAGAAAACACCCGGTGGGCTGTAAACTTCATTTGGTGATGATCTGCTGACCATTTGTTACTGGATGATTCATGATTCAGTCTCCAGCCTCCTCTGCACCCTCACGCTTTGTTTCAGATGGCTTATTCTCAGTGTCATTTTCCATGGAAAATTGGCATCAAAAGTGGGACCTCACCCTGCATCTCAAAACGTGCTTCTAGTGCAGGTGACTCATGCCTCAAACAGCTGATCTTGGCTTCTGAGCCCTTGGGAAGGGTTCCACCCTGAACAGCAGATACCTGCACTTTTGGGGGAGCCGAGAAATTGCCCCAAAGACATAATCCATGTTTAAATCTTTCTGCTCTGAATAGATCAAACTCTTCTTTCTTATCCAGTCTTCTGCCTCTTGCACTGGTGTATCTTCCTGATTACCTTGCCCAACCCTGCATCACTCCCCTCCTAACCCCAAATCCAGCTCTGGATCTCCTGACACTGACTCCTGTTTGGGAGTTCACAGATGCAGACTTCCACCAGGCTATGCCCCCTGCACTGGAACATTCACAATTGTTATGGCTTCTGCACTCAGAATGATCTGCTGTAACCTTTTGCTTCTTTAACCTCTTGACTACAGCCCACCCTAATTACCCAGCCTCAGACACCCTCGTCCTGCCATAAAAGAGAATTGTCATCTTTTTAGGACTTCCAGGTCCCCAACAGATATCTTTGTAACTAAGTCTCTCTCAGCAGCAGAGATAAAGATGTATCTTGCAGGAAACTCACTCCAGTTCAACAGAAGCAACCATTTTCCATCCTCATCAAGGTCACAACAGGGAGAACAAACTGGAGTCATTCCATAGGTCACATCTGGCCTGGGAGTCTTCAGTTGGACCTCACTGATCACAGGGGAAAGGCCTTGACCTCAATCAGTTCATAATCTTTGTTGAGAATCTGCCTATGGCTGCATCCCCATACTGAGATTGTTATCAAATGATTAAAGAAACAGATGGTGAGAGCTCAGCTTCACAGTCAGCCACAATTTGGCCACTGACTCAGGAAGGGGCAGGGTTTCATCCACCGCCTCTCCCAGTTTGCTACTCTAGCTGGTTTGACAGCTGGAAAGTCTAAAGAAACCCCAAATCATCAATAACTATAACCCCTTTAACAACGATAACCCTCTCTGAGTTTTCTGGTTTATTTCTGGGATGTCAGTTCAGATCAAAGCTGATGACGACATTCTTCTTATGAAAATTAGTAAAGTAGAACCTCTTTCCTCCAGATGACGGCACTGTCCTCAGTGTTCCCAGGAGGTTTTCTTGCAGACAGCCACTTCTCAGAAAACTGTCTGGGTCCTCTTCCCACTCTATACATATTCCCTCTGCTGAGCGCTCAGTCTGAATCCTGTCTGAAGTATGCAGGAAGAGGCATTCAGTTCCAAGGGAGTGCCTCTAGGAGCAAGGAGCTACAAGGAGAACTCAGCTAGGAGAAATCAGCAACTAGGAGAAATCAGCCTTGAAGAAGAAAACAACAAAGAACACACCAGCTGCCTCCAGGGGTGCAAGAACAGCTCAGACTTAGATCTGCTCAACTTCCTCACTGTGCTGAAATGACTGGGATGAAGCCACCTGCTTACCCCCTGTAGAGGGAGGAACAGGCATCTCTAGAAGAGACTGAGCCCATGTAAGGCTGATAGCAGCTCAGAACACACCTCTTTTCACTGATTATAGAGGAAGGATAGGACTCAAACCCTGAATTAAGCTGAATAGGTACTAGAGCACTCAAGAAACATCACAGGCACTCTTGAAGGACCAGTCCCTCCCGTCTTAACTAGTGGATTACCTGATGTGTGTTGTCTTTAAATGTTACTGATTCTTTGCTGTCATCTATTATTTATGGCGTTCTGTGGCTGCCTGAGAGACTTCCCATGTAATTAACCCAGTCTACAGGCCCTGAAGGCACAGTCATTTTAAATTCTTTCTCTGGCAGCATCCTGCCCATGGATCTGGGCCTGCCCACACCTGTCTGTTACACTTCTTCCAAAGCCTGGGCCAATTACACTCCGCTACAGATCCAATACCCACTGCATGATTTCCAAAAGCAGGAGACTTGTTGTACCACCCCTCCCCAGCAAAGATTGATTTGGCTCTCAAGCCTCATGCTGTGCAGATGCAGTGTGTGTTTACTCTGACAGGACCAAGTACTGAAGGGTAACAACAGGATCCTGCTTCTCTGATGCAGGCCATGGTTCCTGCTGCTGGACCCTCTACCTTTGAAGCCCATGCTGTGTCACTCACTGCTTCTGGTGACAAAATGACTGTGCCCATGAACATCTCAGTCTCAGCTGAAGGGTGGTTTGGGCAGCTGGTGTGTACCAATTTACACCCACAGCACCAGGTGACTGCACAAGGTTGCACTGCCAGTCCCATGACTTTATAGAAGCACAAAGGGACTGCAAATATTGCTAGAGAAACAAATTATCTCTGCAAGCAATTTAACGGGCAAATACCTTCCTTATGTGTTTGAGAACCTAAAATTAGTATATTTTGAGTATATTCTGAGTGAGTGAGCGAGACACTACCAATATCTTCCCAGTTTTCTGGTGCATACTGTCAGGGCAGATGCAGACTGGCTGTACCATCACTCAGACCTCTGGCACCTTACCTTTCAGGTGACCAGCCACCTCTGTGTAAGACTGTAGCACTGCCAGGGACACAGCCTCCCCTGAAACACAGAAGAGATGCAGCCCTGAGTTCCACAGAGGTGATAAACCAATCCCACAGTGTTCCTTGACAATGTTACATTATGATTTTTTGCATCCTATGCACCTGAAGCTCTGAAAGACTTTAAAAGAAATGAAGAAAATTGGACTTTATGCTTCTGCATGAAGACTGTGTAAAAGAAACAGACTTGGGGATACTGGTGGTCCAGTGGCATCCTAGCCTCTATCAGAAGTAGTGTTGTCAGCAGAAGCAGGGAAATGATCACCTCTCCATACTTAGCCCTGGTGAGGCTGCACCTTGTGTGCTGCGTTCAGTTTTGGACCCCTGACTGCAAGAAAGACACTGAAGCCCAGGAGCATGTCCAGAGAAGGGCAATGAAGCAGTGAGGGGTCTGGAGCACACGACTGTGACGAGCAGCTGGGGGAGCTGGGATTGTTCAGTCTGGAGAAGGCTCAGAAGAGACCTTATTGCTCTCCGTGCCTGCCTGAAGGGAGGCTGTAATGAACGGGATTGGCCTCCTCTCTTGTGTAACTAGTGATAGAATGAGAGAGAATGGTCTCAAGTTGCACCAGGGGAGATTAAGACTGGAAGTTAGGAAATAATTCTTCTCCGAGAGGGCACGTGCTGGAATGGGCTGCCCAGGGAGGTGGTGGAGGTGTTCAAGAAACATGTAGATGCTGTACTGAGGGACATGGTTTAGTGGGAAATAATGGTGACAGGTGAACAGTTGGACTGGATGATCTTAGAGGTTTTTTCCAACATTGGTGATTCTCTATGGTTCTATGATTTGGTCCCTGTAGAAGGAAGACGGAAAAACGATGAACACTGACGTACTTTATTCTGAGATATTGTCTTCAAAGAATATCAGCCAGTGAAAGGAACTGATTTAATCTGACTGCTAACACTGGGTAAGGGCCCATAGGACAGGATGCAGCACATATTTATCATTTACACTTGTCTACAAGTGTGGATCACCACACTGTGGAAAGTGTAGAGAGCAGCACGAGCATAGTCATACTCACAGCTGGCATAAAACAGCACCACTGTCTGGGCAGCTTTCAACATGGCAGAGTGAAAGGTCTCTTCTGTCAGGGTAAGGATCTGATCCAGGGGCAGCTCTCGCTTCTTGTCCCTGGAAACTGCTTCCACCACCTGATCATCCTGCATGTCTGCATGGAGAAAAGCATGCACACAGGTCACAGGAGAATGCAGCTTCCTGCCTGCAATTTCACTGCAAAATTTTAGGAAGCCACCACCTCTCAGCATACACATGGTGGCTGCCAATTAAAAATTAAGTAACCACCTTACTGGGGAAATGGAAGGAACAGAGATAGTCTCACTGATATCCACACAAACTCATTGAAATGCTCCTATGCCACTTCACACCATTGCCCAGCTATATCCTCAGAACTGAACACTATTCTTAAACATGTTGGATATTTGCTCTTCTATGCTCCTTTGTCACTTTTTCTGCAAAACAAAAACAATTCTGTATGGAAAATAAATGTATTCAGGAAAAGGACTATAGAAGCCACTTTTCTCCCTGGGGAATGCAGTTCTGAAACAGCTGTTACAAAAACACACCTAAAACCTTCCCAAAGGGATTAATGGTTCTTAAGCTTTTCTTCTGAAGCTAGGACAGAAGCTGGACCCAATCAAACATCAGCAGCTCCTCCCTCACGTGCAACTGTTCCAATCTCAACTGCTGACTTTTTCCATGGTGTTTGCCCTAAAAATTGTGCCTGTCTGTCATGGAACTTCAGTGAACTACAGCGAATGAAAGAGCCAGTTTGTACAGACATTGTGTGACTGTGATAATCATAGTGACAGAATGACAAATTAGTTGAGGCTGCCAGGGACCATGAGGACAGCTGGTCCAACCCCTGCTCAAGCAGGGACACCCAGAGCAGGCTGCCCAGGCCCATGACCAGGTGGCTTTTGAAGATCTCCAAAGAGGAGATTCCACTGCCTCTCTGGGCAACCCACGCCAGTGCTCTGTCACCTACACAGTAAAAAAGTGTGTCCTGATGGATCCTCTTGTGCTCCAGTTTGTGCCCATCACCTCATGTCCTGGCACTGGGCACACTGAAGACAGCCTGGCTCTGTCTTCTTTCAGCTTCCCTTTGAACAGATGGTTTGTCATGGATTTGCATGAGTATTCTCTAATACTTTAACATGTCTGCATGTCTCTAGGAGTTGCTGACTGCATGTCCTATCTGGTGACAATGAGCTTTTCACTTTCTAGTTACATACCTTGATTTTCATTCTCTTCTTCATCCTCATCTTCCTCATCTTCATCCTCATTCTCCTGGATTTGTTCAACCTTGCTCTTATCTTCCACCAGAGTTATAACTTCCTCAGTGTCTTCCAAGACCAGGTATTTGACTGGCACTCCCTAAAGAGAATAGGAACAAAACATCACCCTGTCTCTCTTCTGTCTGCAAGTGAAACTCAGGGCTGATGGGGAATTTTAATTGAGAGGGAGTTTCAAATTCCCTCTCACCATCTAGTTTCTTATTTCTGGGGTATTTCAACAGATTCCTAAAGCTGCCAAACAAGGGATGTGTTTCTTTGGCCCAGTTTCACCTGCACGTTAGCTTTTTTCATTCCAGACTGCTATTTCCTTTTCAGGAAGTAATTGTAGCTACGTGGGATTTTGTGTCTGTAGCTGGAGTGGTGAAAGTGAACACCTGCTCCGCCTCCCAACATCTTAACACACAGCTACCGTGAGAAAAAGCCCAGAGGCCAAACGTGAATGAGGACAGGGTCCACTCTGCTGCCTGATCCCTAGCCTAGGTGGGTCAGGTTGGTCAGAGAACCCATCATGGAGTGGGAAAATGAGCAGAAGATCTTCTACCTCATGTAGCTCAACGAAGAATATTCCCAAGTGTAATGGGCTGCCAACCCACGGAAAGAAAAGTGCAAAATTCACTTCTGAGAAATGAGACCGTGTCAGCTTAAAACCAGTTCTGGCACTGTCTCAGGAAGAGGCACTTCAGAGAAAATGAATCTTATAACGAACTGAGAGAAGTGACAAACTGCTGGCACCTCCCATTGGTTCTAAGAGGAGAAACACAACATGCACATCTCTCACCAGGTCAGGGGAAGCCCTCAGGGGACACTCAGATTCAGGTCTGATCGTGTACTTTTGCAATCACTAGTGTGACAGTTCAAGTAATTCGGGGCAGTATCTGTTCCCTGACATTTGTTGCCTCACAAGCTGGGTCAGGTCCCTCCAGAGTTTAGCTCATCTTGATCAGTTTATTTTAATGTGGGCCCTGCCCTTTTCCCAGATCACTACCGGAGGCACTTGGTTACATCAGTTCAGCACAGACCTTTGGTTGTTTGCTTTCTTGGCTCTTAGTTTCATGCTCATTTCCTCTTCCATCTTTTGAACTCCTTTCCTAAGGGGCAAAGGGCCTTTAGAAGTCCAAATCTTATGAGAATTTACACTTGCACTACTACCTTAGTTAGTTCACAACCTTGTGTTGACTTAATGCACACTAGAGAGATCACTCTCTGATCAGAGCCCAAAAAAAACACTTCCATTTATCTCCTGTAAGCAGGCACAATTCCTCTGCAGCATCAAGCTCAGGCAGTTCCAAATACATGCATGCAGCTATGGAAAGACACCTCCCCTTGAGCTTCTGTGGGGGCTGTCAAATAACAAGAGGCAAGCAACACCTTAATACGCTCTTAAGAGCAGCATGTCCAGATAGGAGATAAGAGTTGTACGATAAAGAAATCCATCAAACCTCATCTGGTGTTTTAAGAGCGACGTTTGACCGCAGCAGAATGTTCAAATCCACGAGGTCCCTTTCAAAATACAAAGGGAACATCAGATGTTATGATGATATGCAAGGTTACATGCTCTGGAGCCTGCCTGTCTGATAAATACACCTCTCTCTGCTGTACCACATCCCCACAGAGCCATGCTTCTGGGCCCCAGAGTACATGCTGGAGCTCAGTCCACCTGTACTAAGAAGGCAGTGGAGAAACACGTTCCAAGTGACCTGGTGGGACTCACATGTGTGCTGCATAATATGCCTGTTTCCTGAGGGCTCTGAACTCCCTGTCTGTGATTCATGTCTTTGCTCACACACTGGTAACCACATCCCAGCGCAGCTGCTCGGATGGCAGACTCCAGCTTGCATGTAAATGCAGCCAAGAAGTACCTCTGCACAAGGAGATACCACGATGGCAGAAAGCCAGCCCACACCCATCCTCCCCATCCTTCCTCCTTCTTCCTCCACTGCACTGCTGCCAGCAGCACGAGAGCAGAGCAGACATGCCACCTCACGCTCCCAACCCCAAACTGCTGGATCCCCCTCCAAACTTCAAATACAGGAGGTGGCAGCTGCTCACAGGAATGTGTGTTTCTGACTTGTTGTGTGCTACAGGTTTCTCATGTATGCAGCCTGACTCTCTTTTTGTCTGTGCACTCCAAGTTTATCATTCTGAAGTTTCTCTTAGTCTATTTTTCTACTTCTAAATCAGCAACAGACTCAAATATTTCTATTCTTCTCAACAACCTGATACCAAACTTACTAGATTTTGCAGAAGTCCTCAAATACAACATCTTCTCACAAGATATAACTTAGTTTTACTGCTTCTCATACAAATCAGAGTAAGACCTCTGACCATGATCCTACTGTCATTACTGAGCAGTAAACAAGCTCAGAAACAGCAGAGGATAAAAAAAAAAGAGAATCCTCCAAACGTTGGAAAGCAAATACCTGGACAAAATGGCAACTCCTGCCTTCCCCAGGAGTTTCCAGGCCAAAAATTCTGCTGTTCTTTTGTCTGCCTCATAGGTTTCTTTCTGGCTGAGGATAAACACAAGTGGTAGCCCAAGCTGTAAGTGAACAGTGGAAACTTTCTCTGGGTCCTCAGCAACTTCAGTCTGGAAAAGATACACGGTTACACTGCAATATCTTCCAATATTTGAATAAATTTTTGCTCTTTTCCACCCAATGTCTATTTTAACATAATTTCTTTGAATTTGTTGCTGAAATTGGTCAGCAAGCTCAAAAGTAATTGGAAAGGAAAGCACAGAAGTCTTATCTTCTGAGGAAAACTGCTGGAAAAACCAATCACCAGATTGTCATCAGTTTAAAAATTGTTGGAAGTTGACATTAAGAACCAGGAAATACTTCCTCACTGAACCTAGGAGATGGCTCACAGCCTGCAGTTTCTAAGGCCAACAGGTAACCTGGAAGGCTGATCTCCTGCACAGCCCAAACCACCACGTTCTCTGCAGTCACAGAAATAAGAATATTCTCCAGAAAAAGCCTCCAGCTCTGATTCTAAAACATCCATTGAGCCCTGATAATTCTAACCTTTCATGATCCTCTCTGGGCATTAGTATCCATGTTCTTTGTGACCTAGCAACTCCTGACATCAAATGTCCATTAACTACTCTTTGTCTGGCAACCATTCCCAAGGGCAGTTTGAAAACCCTGTCTGTCAAATACAAGAGCTGGCATCCTTTCCCTTTCTTTCTTTGACGTGCTGCTTCATTGTAACATGGAGCTGCTTAATAAAGTGCCTTCTCTCCACAGGCCTCATCCAGAAGGCCAACTGAAGGAGGCCCTTCCCAGCTCATAAGTTCATAAGTTCATAAGTTCATAAGTTCATAAGGTTGGAAAGGACCTATAAGATCATCTAGTCCAACCATCCTCCTATCACTATCTCTACCCAACTACTAAATTAAGTCCTTAAGCACCTCATCTAAACGCTTCTTGAACAGCGCTAGGGATGGTGCCTCAACCACCTCCCTAGGCAGGCCATTCCAGTGCCTGACCACTCTTTCAGAAAAGAAATGCTTCCTGAGGTCTAATCTAAATCTTCCCTGGCGCAACTTGTGGCCATTCCCTCTCGTCCTGTCATTACTTATCAGGGAGAAGAGGCCTACCCCCTCCTCACCACAACCCCCCTTCAGGAAGTGGTAGAGTGCTATAAGGTCTCCTCTGAGCCTCCTCTTCTCCAGACTAAACAATCCCAGCTCCTTCAGCCGCTCCTCATAAGACTTGTAAGCTCATCCATCCATGCTTTCTGCTGGGCATAGTTGTCACCAGTGACAACTGGAGCCCTGCTGAAGTTCAATGCCTCATGACAGACACTGCTGTCTGTCTCTGGGTGCTGATGCTCCTGTGAGGAATGCAGAAGTGCCAGCAAAATCCAAAGTGCACCTCCAGCCCATTTTGAACAAAGCACAATTCCACTCGTCGTGCTTACACACTACAGCAGGAGCACACATAGGCCTGGGGATCCCTGAAAAGGAGGACCAGGCAAAATTAGCAGTGTAATGGAGTGGTGCTCAGATCCAGGATCAGGTCTGCTCTTTGCCTGAACTCAGCCTGGGAGCTTTACCACTAACTTCACGGAGAAGGGGCAGATTCTCATGCTCTGCCTTGTCCTGTGCTCACACTTCCCTCGACCTCACACCTGCCCCAACTGCCCTCACACTGCTCAGCCTGGGTGAGTGCATCATTTCTCCTTCCCATCATACCACGAGAGGAGCTCCCATGAGTTTGAGGTGTCTGTGGATGTTTAGCACTGTCAGATCCTGCTCCAAGGGTGTCCTCCTGCAGGGCTGGGCCAGGTCTGTGGCCTTCTGGCAATGGCAGAACAACAGCTGGGCAGACGATGCATCAGGCTCGGTGCTGCTGTGAGAGAGAAAACAAAAATCACACTGAGCTAGTAATCCACCATGGAGTATTAAAGCATCCTGACAGAATAAGAGTTTTGCTGCCATGTTTTACAAGACAGGTGATCCTCTAGCTCAGGGTGTGACTGGCTCATGGGACCTGCTACCAACAGGTACACTTGTGTCCAGGCACTGTTAAGAATTATGTTCACTGAAGGCTCAGGTTTACCACGTATAAATGACCTCAATCCAAGAACAGCTGGCTCAGCTTGAAAATGACACAAAACAAAGCTTTTCTTCAATCTGACCAGCCACACTACTCCAGTAAGGAGCCTGGAACGAGAAGGACAGCTTGAATACAAGTTTGCTCATGTCTTTTACCTCATTGATGACATCTGACATGCTGCATAAGGAATATTTCACCTTTTGAACAGCTTTGGTTTTGACTATCCCAAAGGAAGCAGTGAAATCAAGTTCCCTCCATGGCTCCTTGGCTTGTGGTTTCTGGTACCAATGCCTACAGTGCTACCTGGCCTGTGGGTCAGGTCTGAGAAGTCCTCTGCATTCATTCCACTGGCTCCAAAATAGGGATCACCTTTATTTGTAAAGGGGCTTTAAGATCTCTCCGTGGAAGAATGAGGTGCTGCATTAAGACACCAAAGCCTGCTGTCTGAACTCTGCTTTTGGGAGGAAGCCATATCCTGTCCAAATGACAACCATGCCATCTAGTGGCTGCCACGAAACGCCATCCCTGATCATGAGCCACCACAGATGGGATGCAAAAGCAACCAAACTGTAGTGTAAATGCTTTGCTGAAGATACAGCACGTTACCTGATATTCCCACTTTCTTCTCTCCCTCCCAGCTTCCCGACTGCAGTATATCATGCCAGCAGCAACTCACATTATAATCACAGAATCATAGAACTACGGGATGGTTTGTAAAGGACCTTTAGGTTTATCTAGTGCCACTCCCTCCCTTGGGCTGGTCATCCCACACCAGATCAGGCTGCCCAGGGTCCCATCCAGACCAGCCTTGAATGCTTCCAGGGATGGGGCACCCACAGCTTCTCAGGGCAGCCTCTGCCAGGGTCTCACCACTCTCTGAGAAAAGAATTTTCTCCTTACATCTAAGTCAGATCTCCCCTCTTTTAGTTTAAAACCATTCCCTCTTCTCCTATTGCTATCTGCTTGTATAAAAAATCAGTCCCCCTTCTGTTGATAAGCTTCCTTTAAGTACTGGAAGGCCTCAATGAGGTCTCCCCAGAGCCTTCTCTTCTCCAGACCTCATCTCCCTCAGCCTTTCTTCGTAGGTGAGGCGCTCCAGGCCCTAAAAGCATTTTCGTGGTACTCCTCCATATCTGCTCCAGCAGAATTAAAGGATCTGCCCTTCTAACCCAGCTCCTCCTGTTACAGAAGGGATGATGTGAGCTGACCAGGCCCAGTGACACCATCAGGTGGGAAGTCTCAACTACAACACTGCAGGGAGCACCATCTCATCAAGTTAAAATCTGCAGAACTCACAGCTGCTGGAAGTTGTGGAGATTACAAGCAAAAATGTGTTTTTAAAAAAATTATTTTGTTGTTAACATCATAATACACTTTCAACTTCCATGTCCTGAATCCTGAAACCTTTCACTGCCAGAAGGTATGAGGCTGCATGCAACACATTTGTTTCCTCATATCCCTTGTTAAGTATCAGTGGCCAAGGCATGAGGTAAGAGAGCTGAGTGGGCTTTTCTCAGGCTCACCTTAACAGTTCTTACACTTCTCAGCTGGACAGATTTGTTCAATAAAGAACGAGGCAGATTTAGGCCTGAGTGTGTCTTAAGATTATAACATCAGCTATATCAGCCCCTATGAAAATCAGTGGGCTACCAGCCCAGGCCAATTTAGTGTGTCCAAACTGCATGGGGAGAAGATCAAGAGGGTCTCAGTAGGAAGGGCACACTTGTCCTGCAGAGACTCCAGTATGACCTCACCAACTGTGCCAGTTTTTTTTTAATTTCCAGGGAGTCCATGGAGATTTGATCAGTTAGCTAAGGAATGGAGATAATGGGCTCTTCTCCTATAAAATCCCATTGATGAGCAGTCACAAATGACTTGGCTAGTCCAAATCCAGTTACACAAGCAGCAAATGGTGTTGGAAAAGCAAAAGAGATCTGGCTGTGCATCCTTAGTTGTTACTCTACCATCACCCCAGGCAGGCTCTTTTACCTTGAGATGCAAAATGCACATGCAGACTTTGATCTCATTGACATTCAAGGGTGCTGAGACTAGTTAACACTGCCAGTTGGATGGAAAGAAGATTTCTAAATACCCTCGAGTAACCCAAGCTGCTCTCTCACTGGAAACCATCCGTCTTATTCTCCAACTCAGCAAGAGGCCAGCAGTGAGCCTAATGTGTAACAGGCCTGGTGATATTTAGACACTTTAAACTTAGGTTAAGTGGTTCTCTTCTAAGGAAAATGATTTTTCTCTCACATAAGTCATCAAGGATGCCAGTCCATGATTTGATGTGACCATCTGAAAAGGTTGAGAAGAGCAAGAGGTATCTGGACATACCCAGCACCTTTCAGCAGGGCCACTTCCGTTGTCAGAACAAACTGGTGGACAGTTCCATAGACAAAAGCCACCTCCATCACAGCTCTGTGCTCTGCAAAGAGAAAAGCATGACTAACTCGCTGCTGCAGCTCACTCCAGATCTCCCCTTTGAACCTTTCAATTCTCCATTTGCAAGATTCTTTCAAAAACTCTCTCCCACCTAAGAAAGAAATGGCTCTGGAAGGAGAGCAAAGGTGAAAAGCAAAGTGTCAATACCTGCTGTTCCAGTAGCTGGTACATATGCAAAGACCATGTTTGATTTCCCTTTCAATGCATTTTCTACATTCTGAAGATCCGTCAGCGTTTCAACATATTTAACTTCATTAAACAGCAGGGCACTGAGAAGCCAAAAAAACTCATTATCAACTGTTTTAATATAAAATATGCAGCTATATAACTATGACTGGAAAAAGATACAAAGGTAGAACTCCAGCTTCTACCTTTGTATCTTTTTCCTTTCTTATTCTTGCAGATGCAAGATTAACAACCAAACACAGCTGCCCAGATGTGTTCTGGTGAGCCATCACCTGACAGGCACTGATTTAATACAAACAAACCAGACCAAAGTGAGAAGCAGCCATCCACTTGGCTAAAAGCAGTGTCAGGAATATGTGGAGTTTCTATTTATGCAGAGCTTTCTATCAACAAGTAAATATGAGAAGTAAATGATTTCACAGAGATGAATCTGTACTTACAAGAGAACATTAGCAACAATGGAGTTCACATCAAACAAGGCATCGGTAGGGAATTCTCTGATCAGCATGTTACCTCTGGGAAGGGAAGGAAGAGTATTAACAAAGAAACCAAGAAGGATTAGATATACATACTAAATTTACTTCTCCTGTATTGAACAACTCGTGACATCTGCCGGAAAGAAAATGTCAGGATTGAACATGGGGAGTTCTGAGATGAACCCTCTCCTCCACTGTCATGCACATCCATCAATGACAACTGAACTCATCAGGTCTGAAAAACTCCTCCAGTTCTCTGAAGAGGGATCAAGAACCACACATTCCCATCCAAGGCAGATGAGCTAATCACACTAATAGGAAGAGCACCAAAGAATGTTCCTTTCTCGAACTAGATCCAAAATTTAGCACACTGAATGTAGCCCTGGGGGATCTGGTGGTAGGAGCCCTCGGGATAGAAGGGTTGACAGAGGATTGCTCTGATCATTTCTTGTAACAGAACAGGTATGTGCTGATAAAAAAGAACATGGGGCAGGAAAGGGAGTTTCATGTTGAGGACAAAGCATGGGGTGGAGGGGCCCTGGGCAGCCTGATCTAGTGGGTGGCAATCAGACTATGGCAGGGGTTGGAGCTGGGTGGGCTTTAAAGTTCCTTCCAACCCAACCATTCTGTAACTATATTACACTATGAACCTTTTGCTGAACTCTCTATGCCACGTGGCTCCTCTCTTCCTATGCAGACACCTCTACTCCCTGACACCATTTCATCTAAATCTTTGTACTTGAAAGCAATCACCGTGCAGAGGTCAGGCAGCTCCCCCTCACCTGAACAGGTAAGCTTTCCTTAATGCATTTTCTCTTCCACAGTATCTTGAGACATCCTCTTTGGGACACTTAACCTAGACATTGAAAACATGTCATCAGTCACTCATGTCCACAAATGATGACAAACATACAGCACCACTGCTTTCTCCCATTCCAGAGTGTAAATACAAGCCTTTTCAAACCTGCCTGGGAGAGAAAATACAATCACACAGTAAGATGGACAGAATCCATTGCTGTGGACTGGAGTTTGTATTTCAGTTCCTCAGCTCAATTTGGGTCAGGCAGTATTAAGAGATCTCGTGATCTGCCAAGTACATTCAAAGGGACAGACCACTACTTGCTCATTGTGCTCGGTCTGTATCTGGAGGCAATGAAACACACACATATACAAGTACTTGTTACAAAATCTGATTGTACTTCCCACGTTCGTAATTCACTCTCTTAAATCTGCATGAAGTTTCATTAAAAAAAATCTCTTTAGCATTTACTGCATTGTATAGAAAGGAAGTGATCTGATCCCATTCAAGGCTCTTCATAGCTCAAGCTTCCTCTCTCCTAGTGCACAAGCAAGAGAGAGCTGTGCAGGTCTTGTACTCTGAGTGAATCAGCAGGCTCTCTTGTGCAACACAGTGGGGATCGCACTCTTCTCTGTACCATGTTTAGGGTACACAGCAAAAGCTAAGTAACACCACACATAGCATACTTGGGAAATCAGATTAGATGAGCCAACTATGCTCAATACATGACACTTCCCACAACAAAGGCTGATCTTCTAGAAAAATATGAGAAGTCAAATATCTCTTACACCCATGAATGCTAATTGAAGCTCTGTTTGGAGTGTGGACAACATAAATAAAGGAATCTGCCCTTGTCCCACAGACAGAAAGTGTGACACAACTCACACGAAGAAGGTGTGATGCTTTTTTTTTTTTTTTGTAGTGTAGTTACTACCGGCCAGGGCAAAGGAAAAAATTGGATGCTTTGCCACAGCCAGAACACATTTTCTTGTGGGGTCCCTCTGCTTTCCATCACCAAAGGTTAAGTGCAGATGACTTCTGACAACCCCACAAACAGCCCTGCAGAAATACTCTGTTCCACTCCTTGTTCTCATTTACCTTTACCACTGAAATGCCATAGTCGTGCAGAGCCTCAACTGAGTTTTCAATCTGCTCCAAGAAGGGCTGGGCACCAGGAGAACCTGAAACAACAAAATAAAGCTGTTTTCAATCCTTTCTCCTTGCAGACAAGGAAACAGAAGAGAAGAACAACCCTTTTCTCTCTGGCAATGCTAGCCTTTCTGGGAGTATCTCACTCCCCTTTCAGACTAAGGTCACAGTCTCTCTGCGACAAGGGGAAGGATGGGCATCAGTGTAGCTATTCTTTATGGATGATCCCTGAATTCAGATGGATTTCTGTCCTCTAAGCCACTATGACATTCCCAGATGACAGAGATCCCCAAGCAGCACGATATCCTCTGCTTAGCGCTGCAGGACACACTGAAAAGCAATACAGCTGCACTGAGCAGCAGTGGTGATGCTCAAGGATGCTGCATGCAGGCTTTGGCAGGTGCCACTAGGAACTGCCCACGTGCCCTGTTATTGCCTTCAGGGCAAGCACTGTCTGTGCTCTGGCATGGTAACAGCATGATGAAGTCCCCAAGTGAACATCTTCAGGATATTTGTGCAGGCCTGAGTGAGAATAAATAGGGAGCTGTGGTATGCTGAAGGCAGTGTGTGAAGAGTGGGAACTGTCTGAGGGAGACAGAGGGACTGGAAGTGGTTTTGTTAGACATTCTTCTGCTGGACAGCAAGTCCTTACAGAGTGCACAAGAATATCTTCCTGCCATGCAGTGGTACAGCACTCACACAGTGAGGCCTTGCTCTTACTCAGAGTGTTTACAGAAACAAAACTAACCATGGGCAGCACCATGAATACCTGCAGGCTCCCCACTTTCCTTTCTGACACACCCAGCCAGCCCCTCAGTACTGATGTGGGAGCAGCGTTGGTGTCTCAGCCCACATCTGGGTCTCTGGGAAACAACACTTGGGAGTCATGGAGGAGCAGAACTAGAAAGGCAAGGGGATAGAACTCCTTGTAATTACTCTGGGAGGTGCTTTGGAAAAGAAACTCAGCCCCTTTCAGGGAGTAGCTCCTTACAGGACATATGGAAAACTAATGAAGAGGCCTGAAGGAGTGTGTCTAGGGACACAACCAGGAAAGATCTCATCCCTAGACACCTCTGTCTACGAGGAGCACTCAGGAGCTATGCAAACAGATTTGGCAGCTGAGTTTGACCAGCTCTTCAAAATAGCTTTGAGTTTAAAAATTTCAGGAACTGTCTCTTCGTTATCCCACTTTCACACACACTCTGAAATGAGTCTTTCCTGAAAACCTAGGATGGTGTAAATGCATGCCAGTGAATACATACCATTATGGAGAAAATAAGCCAGGGAAGCCTTGCTGGTTTGCAAGCTACTGAAATACTCGTGTGGGCTCAACTCCTGCAGCAGACTTGCACTTCCCAGCATTGGAATGGAGACAGCACAGAAGAGCAGGAAAGAGAAGGAAGAAACCCCTCCATCCTTCTGAGCTGACATGGTTATTACCAGCTACAGGCACAGAAGAGCCACAACTGGAAAACAAACAAACAAAACATACAAATATACATATACACACACATATCATATATATGAACACGTATATGAATGTTTTCTGTTCAGGTAGGAGGAGCATGACTGTAATTTACACTGTGATCGCTGTACAAACAACTGGAGGAAGTCATGAACTAGTTATTAGAACAGCAGGTGACTCACACATCCATGAAGATGACAGCAAAGGCCATACCCTTTCATTTGAGCAGTATCTGCAAGTGCATAGACCCCCACTGCTTTCAGTTTAATGTTTCCTTCCCTTTTTTTTTCACTTTGGGTCAAACAGAAATTACACATGCAGACAGAGAACAGTGACAGTAGGATACACTCTCCCAGTGTCTGCCCCATCTCTCTGCAGTTCAAGGTTTCAGTTAAACCAAATGGGACGTTGCTCCACATCATGTCTTGCTCAGTGCTGCCTCACTTTTTTCTGTCACCAGTGACAGCGGAGCAAAATCCATGACACATGCCAGGCTGCAGGACAGGCCTGGCAGCCTCCCTCTCACTTTGGGACTCTACATGGAGATGTCTGGGAGGAAAGCCAAGAAAAGTTGTGAGATGTCTCAGAGAATGAGGCAAAGACCAAGTGTGCAAGCTTGCTTCTAGGCTTCACCAGCAGCACTCCCCAAGGTGCCTTGCCACAGCTGTGTAACTCCTCCTACTTGGATTAAAGGGCTATGGAGAGATATGGACAACAAGCTCTGACTAAGTGTGCTACAGGATGAGAAAACAACTTCTTGCCACTTAATTCCCCTGCTTAACACCAAGCTCTCTTGCAGCTTGCTCTTTGGGTACTCCTCTTTGCTGCTGAGCATGCTAGAGCAAGGCTGGTTCCTGGTCAGCAGCGAGACAAAGCTGGAATTCAAGCCTTGAAGAAGCTGTTTGCTTCATGTTATGAGCTGCAGCTGTTTTCCTTAACAAACGTTCCTGTGTACATGGACTACTATTCCTTCCAGTGCCATGTCAGATGCTGTCAGTTTGTTATTGCTGCTCTGTTATGAACCCAAAGTCAGATGCTCAGAAACAAGCAGGCAAAGTCCCTCTGCCTTGCTTCAAGAGCAGGCAACGAAAGCAAGGCATGATCAACCTTCAAAAGCCTCCTTCTTTCTCACTCATGTATATGAGGTGTTCGGTTAAGGCCCTAACAGCACAAAGGAACAAAGACAGCTGAGAAAGGAATTAAATCTTTTCATCTAAAAGTCTCCAGTCCTCTCCTTCGTACTTTGGGATGTGCCAGGCATTTCTGGTTCTTTGCCCTCCCATCTGTTCATCTGGCTTACAGAGGGGACAGAGATCAAGGGGATGGGGGGATGTTTACTGAATGACAAACTTAACTACAGCAGGATGGAAAAATAAGCTCAA
Organism: Cyrtonyx montezumae; assembly: GCF_038088225.1. Classification (NCBI taxonomy): domain Eukaryota; kingdom Metazoa; phylum Chordata; class Aves; order Galliformes; family Odontophoridae; genus Cyrtonyx; species Cyrtonyx montezumae. The sequence goes on from NW_027071826.1 coordinate 4,158,348, forward strand.
GCCTGGCATGTGAGAACCAGCCCAGGTCAAATGGGAAAGTTTACTACCAAGAAGGTAAAGCCAGAGGAGCAGCCCACCATGACTCCAGTACTTTGCAGCCTGGTACCTGGAGGAGGGTGCTTGCAGTTTAAGACACAACTCCAACTTCTTCCCACTTCCTCATCCTCTTACCTGAGCCCTTGCTGGGTTATGCAGGCTCCAGCCCTCTGGTTCTCCCAGCCCAGCCTCTGCTTCCACAGTGTGCAACTCTCCCAGGCATACACAGGGATTTCAGAATCGCTCACTGGAGGGAACATAAGGCAAGATTAATCCATGTTACACCCACGCTCAGGAGAGACTCGAAGCACCTGGATTTTGGATTTCCTTCTCCCTATGTAAATCATGCCTCATAAATGTGTCCAAGCTGCTAACCACTGAAAGCACATCTCCTCACAGGAGAAGAATCTGTTGTCAGTCTGCTGACTGCTCCTTCAGCCTCAGTGTTACAACAGCCTTTACCCGCCCAGCTAGAAATCTGGCAGTGATTATATCCCTTTGCTCATATCCCGTCACCCTCCTCCCACCATTTCCCATTTTGCCCTGCAATCACACGTAAGGCCCCTGAGCACATCTGGCCTTAAAACTACTGTAAATCCAGGCCTGCCCCGCCCTGGAGGTGCAGCCACTGGCTGGCTCAGCCTTCCCACCAACATTTAGTAAAACCAGGTTTCCTGGCAAGTCTGAAGATTCAAATACTTCTCTGAAGTCAAAATAAAGCCCGAGTACGCCCAACCATAAAGCAGAATCAATAAGGGACCAACAGCACCAGGGGATGAAAAGCTGTCTTCAAAGCACACAGAGCTTCATGGTGGAACACTGGAATTGTCATATGGGGAAGGAGAGAAGCACCTCTGAGGAGGACATCAAGAAGAGCTTGGACAAAGGACAGCTCAGACAGATGCAGTGCAGTCTCAGGGCAGAGGTCTCTGAGAGCTTCCCCAGTTCCACTCTCTCTGCTCTGAACCTCGCACAGGTTCAGAGAGGCAATGTGCAATGCCACTGGGGAGACTGCTGTGTAGTGAGTCATGCAGTGACCAGGCACAGCTCCATCTGGGTGTTAAATGTCACCACCGATATCCAGCCATCCATACTCAGCATCTGCTAGATTATTCAGCTTTTAGGCCATTTCCTGTGTCACATCTTTTCCAACAAGGGGAGATTAACACCACGAGATTGGAAACAGCCTGAAGTCCCTACAGCAGCCACTTGCAAGATTACCAGGGATGTGTGAAAATACCAGGGATGTGTGAACTGGCCCTTGTTACAGCAGTGACTCCAAGGGAAAGGATCTCACCAAGAACCCGTGAGGATCCAGGGAACAGGTACAGCAAAAAATCCTAACAGTGCCCTGCTCTTGGCAGCCACAGGCAGCAGGGATGAGCTGCATGCTTGCTTTGGCTGCTGTCGTTCAGGGAAGGGTTCTGTGTCACTTGGGGCAGCCTAGCACATCACAGCCAGTGTGCAAGGCCTGGTTCATGTTTTTACTGTTATACCTTCCAGACAAAGCCAGATAAGATGGTTAGGGCCTCCACAGATTACCTAAAATAAGAGAGACACATTGGCATAAATTACTTGCTGATTTCGCTCGGGATTCCTGCAGTGGAATCCATGGGCTGGGATCCCCTCACCACCTCTGATGACAGTTCTAATTGTTAATTGTCACTACGTAGTTTTGCTGGAATAAAGAGCTTATCAGTCAGCCCCCTTCCAAATTTCTGAAGGCAAATTCTTTGACCCTGGTGAAAAAGGTGAAAAAGCTGCTGCTCCTCAGCCTTTGGAGTGGTGACAGTGCTGAGCTGGTTCTTCACTGCTTCGGAATTGTGTGGAAACCAGCTTCAGAGCAGGAAAGACTGCTTAGGGGAAGGGAACCAAAGCAAAAAGGGTCAACAAAAAGCTCTTTTTGGGGATTTCTGAAGCCAGCAAAAGTGCTTTGCCTGTGCTGGGGGCCTGCTAGGTGAGCGTGGTCAGAGCAGGCACTGCCCACCCTCAATCAGGCTGCCAGGCCGTGAGGAGCCTCAGGGAGGGCAGCAGCTAGCTGCCACACAGAGCACCCAGGGCATTTGTGCACCTTGCTCCCTCTGCTGAATCACAAGGTGAGTCTGATTGCTTTAAGTGATTAAAGATCATGGGCGCTCATCCTAACTGACCCTACTTGACCCTCGAGTCGCAAGGGGTCAGTTCCTTGTAGAGACCCAGCCATGGTTGCTACCCGGCCAAAGGCTGTTAGAAAAACTGTGGGTACCCAGACAGAAGAGCAGGAGGAATTAGAAATCCGTGTTCAGGCAGGAGATTATGATCTGCAGGCAATTACAGAGACATGGTGGGACAGATCACGTGAGTGAAATGCGGTCATGGATGGCTATGTCCTTCTCAGGAAAGAAAGGCCAGCTAGACAAGGTGGTGGAGTTGCTCTGTACATGAAAGGGCAACTAGAATGTACTGAGTACTGTCCAGAGGCAGACAAGGAATGAACCGAAAGGTTGTGTGTGAAAATTAAGGGGCAGGCTAGCATGGGTGATTCTGTTATGGGTGTCTGTTACAGACCACTGGATCAGGATGAGGAAGTTGACAAAGTCTTCTACAGGCAGCTGATGGCTGCCCTGCAATTACAGGCCCTGGTTATTGTGGGGAGTTTTAACTACCCAGATATTTGATGGAAGGCCTACTCAGCCAGCCATACACATCCCAGGAGGTTCCTGCAGCGCGTTGATGATGATAACTCCCTGATGGAAATGGTGGATGAGCCAACTAGGAGAGGAGCACTGCTGGATCTTTTTTCCATTAACAAGGAGGGTCTGGTTGAAGTGATGAAGGTTGAGGGCAGCTGTGGTTGCAGCGACCATGAGATGGTGGAGTTCAGGATCTTATGTGGCAGGAACAGAACGCCAAGCAGAATCACAGCCCTGGCCTTCAGTAGGGCCAACTTTGGCCTTTTCAAGAGGTTGCTGGGGGAAATCCCATGGGACAGGGTACTTGAAGGTGAAGGGGCCTGAGATAGTTGGTTAGCATTCAAGGACCACCTCTTCTCTGCCTCCACTCTGCCCTGGTGAGACTGCATCTGGAATCTAGTTCATTTCTGAACCCCTCAACTCAAGAAGGACAGGGAACTGTTTGAGAGTCCAGTGCAGAGCCACAAAGATGATTAAGGGAGTGGAACATCTCCCTTATGAGGAAAGGCTGAGGGAACTGGGGCTATGTAGCCTGGAGGAGACTGAGAGGTGACCTCAATAATGTTCATAAATATATGAAGGGTGAGTGTCAGGCAGATGGAGCCAGGTTCTGCTCAGTGACATCCAATGACAAGACAAGGGGGAAAGGGTGCAAGGTGGAACAGAGGAGGTTCCACACAAATATGAAGAAAATCTTCACTGTGAGGGTAACAGTACACTGGAACAGGCTGCCCAGAGAGGCTGCAGGATGCCCTTCTCTGGAGACATTCAAAACCTGCCTGGATGCATTCCTGGGTGACCTAATCTAGGTGTTCCTGCACCGGCAGGGGGATTGGACTGGACGATCTTTCAAGGTCCCTTCCAATCCCTGACATTCTGTGATTCTGGGAAAGGGGCCACGCTCACCCGTACCATGGAAATGAACTATCTGCTGGCCAATTCCACCTGCCCCTTCTACACATCAGTCTGTGGAGGAGGCATGTATTGGGACCTGTGACCAGAAGAAGGCAGGTGATGTTCTCATCCCAACCAATTCTGATTACAGCACTGTTCTCTCATCACATGCTCTCGTGGCTTTGCCCCTTCAACCATGGAAAGATGTTTATTTTTACACTGAGTATACCAAAAAGCATCCCAGCCCCACGTAACCAATGCTAGAAGCCCAAAGCAGAGTCATGTGCTGCATCCCGAGGGAAGTAAGAGCCTAATTGCAACAGTATTACTCCAGTATTTATCCACAAACACTTTCAAGCCCAAGGGCTGACAGGCTTTTTGTGCACAGTTACACTTTTTACAAACAGCATTTTAAGGACATTGAGGACTTCTATGTAATCAGTCTGCTGCACAAAGCAGCGTGAGGACAGCTCATGTGACTGGAGGCACATCTGGCACATTAAGTCATATGATAACAGAGCTCCTCTCCCACAGTAACACTTCCCCCAGTGTCTCTTTGTGCTGCTGCCTCTCCCCTACTCTGTGATCCACAATCCAGACATGCTGGGCTCTCAGACCCCACATCAGGCAGGCACAAGTCCTGGGCAGGACAGAGGCCCTGGTGCATGTATTTAAGATATGGGGCTTGAATAAGAGGTGGCCCACAGGGCAGGCTACTGTGAGCTACAGGAGTGGGGTCTTTCAGCACAGGGAGCCTTTTGATTTCTCAAGGGTCGTCAACAGGTATGGGAAAAAACGTTTAAAGCAAGATAATCCTCACCTGTTGCCCAGTGTGCTTTGTCTTGCTGGATTTCTCTCACCAATGTCCTCATGCTGCTCCCCCTGCCAGGGCCTGGCCTCCTGTCTGCAGGACACCCTGGAAAGGGGCCTTCAGCCACTTCCCTGGGTTTCACTTTCATTTTCACTTTCAGGTCCCACTTCCCACCACCTAGGAGCTCCTTGTTTACTGGTCCAGCAGCCAAAGCAGCCTCACCCCTCTGCCCACAACGGGAGAGACAGGCTTCACTGCTAGTGCACAGCAGACAGCTCATGCCTTGCCCGTGTCTCTGCCCAGCCTGTCCGTGAGGACCTTCTCACAGCTGGCACTGTGCCGGTAGATGTTATTGCTGAGCTGCCTGTAAGGTGGCTTTTAAAGATGTCACATACCTGGTGGGCACTGCTTCCAGCAGCACGTTGAAGTGCTCCTCCCTCGTCCCCAGGTACAAGCAGAGCACTGCGTGTGAAGGTCTCCAGTAGGCTCCCGCAGACCCGCACGGCGTTTGTGGCCTGGCTGTATGGCACAAGAACCTGCAGGTAGCCCCGTCCAACACTTTGGCAATGGGATGTCCGAAATAAAGCTGTGCTGATCCGAACCTTGCAATGATGGGATCTCTGAGCCCTGGACCGAGATCTCCTGGTCCTGAGGGGAGTTTCTGGGCTATCCACCTGCTTGCTGCAGCCTCTGGGCTGTGTCGATAGCCACAGGGATCTCTGCACAGAAAAAGAATAGAAAGAAGAGGGTCTCTGAGCTACACCCAAACACTCATAACACAGGAGACCCAACCTGCACCTACAGCAGCAGGGCTTCCCCTCACACATTGCTGCAGAGGCCCAGACCCACCACAATGCCTACAGGGATTTCTCTGCTGGCCCTGTCGCAGAAGAATACCTGCCTTTATAGCGCGAAGGCACCAAATCCTCCCTTACAGCAGCAGGGATTTCTAACCGAGGCCTGCAGCAACGCTGCCACTAGCCCCACGCAGCAGGAGGAACCCCACATCTGCTCGTCAGCTGCCAGGCCCTCCGCCCCTACAGCTAACCAGACATCAGAGCCGTGGGGACCCCAGAGCCTCTTCCCTCGAGGGCTGCGGGGACCACAAAACCCAGCGGGCCCCCGTCCCTGCCACCGTGCGTACCGCTAAGCGCGCCAGACCCACAGCCCTGCCACGCGCGCCCCCACAACGCAGCCGAGCCCGACGCTAAATGGAGCCCCACCCCCATCATCTCTCGCGCCCGCGCCGCAGGCCAATCAGCGCCGAGATCCCGGGCCTCGCCCCGCCCTCCGCCGGAGGAGGCGTGGCGTTCCCGCTGGGGGGCGGCGGCGGCGGCGGCACGCGTGTGCGTGCGTGGGGATGGGGGGGGGCGCGTGAGTGACAGGCGGCGCCAGCCAATCGGCGCGGCGGATGGGCGCGGAGGGGGCGGCGCGGCGGGGAGCCAATGGAGAGCGCGCGCTGTCAGGAGCGAGCGCCTCAAATGATCGGGCTCAGCTGATTGTCCCCGGCACGGAGTTGCTCGGCGGCTGCGGCGGCTGCAGCGCGGGCGCCCCTTTGTTGTATGGGGGTGTCCGGCTGAGCCGAGCGGAGGGCGGGCGGGGAATCGGTGCTGCCTTCCCGCTGCCCCATGAGCGCCCTCGCCGCGGGGGCGGCCCTGGCCGAGGGCCCCGCCGTGCCCTACGCGGTGGAGCTGGGGCTGACGGTGCTCCACACAGCGCTGTACGCCGCGCTCTTCCTCTTTGCCTACCTGCAGCTCTGGCTGCTGCTCTACTACCGCGAGCGGCGGCTGAGCTACCACACGCTCTGCCTCTTCCTCTGCCTGCTCTGGGCCGCCCTCAGGACCACGCTGTTCTCCTTCTACCTGCAGAACTCGCTGCAGGCCCTCCGCCTCCAGCAGCCCTTCGCCCACTGGCTGCTCTACTGCCTGCCCGGCTGCCTGCTCTTCGCCGGCCTCTGCCTCCTCAACCTGTACTTCGCCGAGGTGAAGTTTGCCCGGGAAAGGCGTCGCGAAGCGCCGAGGGAGCGTGGGGCTGAGCCCTGAGGGGGTGTGGGGGAGGGGGGTGTGCGTGTGGGGTGACCCCACGCAGGGTGAGGTGGGAGCCCCGTGTGTGTATATGGGGGAGGTGTGGAGGTGTTGTGTCCTTTTTTCTTTTTTTAATTCATTCCTCTCCCCCTGAAGTGGGGGGGGGGGGGGACGGACCAGAAAGTGGCAGCGAGCAGCGGCAGGGGCTGCTCGGGCCTGGAGTGCTGCCAAGCATTACGTCACCAGCCGGAGCCTCTTCTGCTATTGTTGCTGCGCTCCCTCCATCCCTCCGCTCGGGGCTTGTTTTCGTGCTCCCTGTCGTCAGGCAGAAACCCCCGCATCCCTGTGTCCCGCTGCCCGGGATGGGGGTGCGGGATGAGCCCCCATCCCCTCACGGCCGCTGGGACGGTTCAGAGCTGCTGGCTGTTGTTGCCGAGCTGCGTTCCTCCTTTCTGCCTTAGCCCACCACTCGCTGTGTGGTTTTTGCCCTCCTTTCTCTGCTCCTTTCATTCGCTTTTATTTATTCTTTAAAGCCTCAGCTTTCCCCTCCCCTTCCCCCTCTGAATATTTTGTTTCTGCTCCAGTTTCTCGTGAGCAGCCCTCTGTTTTTGCCTGCCTTCCCGTTTGGTGACTTGTTTCACAAATAGACAGTACTTTCCTTCCAGCTTTGTTGTTCAGATTCTTTGCTCTGCAGCTCTCAGCTGTTTGCCAGCCTCACAAAGGAATTGCTAACACACAGTGAAATCGCTCCGTCGCTCCGATGTGTCACCAATAGGAATTATGATTTCATTTTCCCTAGGACATCACTGTGCACGTGATAATGTGAGATGGGGAGCTATGGGGTGGTTTGGCCCTTTGGGTTCTTTCCCTCCTGACACAGATGCCTGGAAATGGGGGTGAACTGCCCCTTGTGAAAGCTCTTGGTGCTGGATCTGCTGCCTGCCGAGTGGCAGCGAAGTAACAAATGCTGCATAGTGTGCGTGATCCATCTTGTGTGTTAAAGGGAGGCTGACCTACCAACTGCTCCAACCAGTAGGTGTTTATGTCCCCCAGAAGGCAAGCTGACCGAGGATCCTGAGTTCTGTTGGTGCACACTGGCTTGATTTTTGGTTTTCCTCCAAGACACTGGACTTGTTAGCAGTGCTTGTCCCCTTGCAGGCTTTTTTAAAAAGCTTTGCTTAAATAAATAAAAAGAAATTAAGTTCAGATGGGCTCTCAGGCTGCCCTTCCTCCCATGATATCTGTTTTGCAGCAGGCTTGGGCTGGGTATATTCTGCTTCTTTCTCCTTGAAGACCTAGAGCCAAGGGAAATCCTGTCTGAGGAAATAAGAGCTCAGGATCTAGAGTGGGAAAGGATAAGATGGCTTATTAAGATGGGTGTGTGTGCTTAGTTACAGAGAAGGGCCTGACACTTGGCCATCCTGAGCAGCATTGGTGTCCAGTGTGCTGTGCTTTGTGAGTTATCTTGCAGTGTGGTAAGTGATGAAAGCTATGGCTTCTGGACTTTGGAGAAAATGGAGCTAGCTAGATGGACTGAAAGCCCTCGTTGCTCTTCTGGCTTCCATTTTAATTAAAGAAACAGTATTAACTAGTGATATTTGGCCTCTTCTGCTTGGATAACAGGCTTGTAAGGCTAGCCCATCCTTTTCTTAGCTCCCAGCACATCGTTCCCTTCTGCCATTGGCATGCCTGGTTGGGATGTGTTCAGTGCTTTGCTCAAAGCACTGTGGGAGCTGCATTAAGGGGGTTAATGACAGTGTTCCACCTGGAAGAAACTGAAGCACTGTAGAACAACTGTGATTTAGCTGAAGTGGCTCAAGATCTAGAGATCACTATGTGTGAATTCAAGCTGGAGATGCTGTGGAGGGCACATTGGTTCTCAGTTCTTACAGGCCAGTTGACAGTGACCCATGGAGGAGCACTGGGCTTCTGCTGCTCTGGGACTGTTATCCTTGTCTGAGATGTCCTCAGATAAAAGCACAGGCTGCTTTTGTGCTGCAGGCATAGCTAATCTTTGTACACAGCACATCCTTTGTGGAGATGCTGGAGAAGTGGCATCTGTCTAAGCAGTGGAGGGGAATGTGGTGTTGTGTTGTTTGCACTGATGTTGTTTGAGTTACAGAGCTCTTCAGGCTGTGTTCAAGCTGAGGGTGAGATAATGCTGGGAGGGGGAGTAGTGCTGGGAAGCAACAAATACATACGGGGAGTTAGAGCAGCTTACAGTGCTAGCAACACTAGGGCTGGAATTCAAACTGTGGGAACTGCCTGATCTTTATCCCCACAGATAGGATGAACTTGTCCAGTTCCTGTCCTGTCTCAATCCCTGAGATCACTGAGGGGGGTGTGGAGGCTTGACAAAATGTGTGTGGGCTGCTTATTTGGTAATAAGCATCTTTCATTTCACCTGGAACATCATGAGATGTCATGCCTTCTGCTTGGGAGCATCTCTTGCCCTCTGCTTCAGCATGTAACAATGAGTTTCTCTCCAGGAAATCTGGAGATTATGGTGCATGGCATCAGAATTCCTCAGATCCACTCCCAGCCTCATTCAAACCAGCAGGCTGATGGCTCAGATACTCAACCTGGGCTGTTTGTCTGCCTTGTGTGGTTGCTCCTCTGCCAGTTAGGCATTTGCTTGAGTAATACTACCTTTCCCAAGAGTCTGCCAATTACTGCTTCCCCCAGGTCATTGTCAGGAGCACAATACATGTAAATGTAGCACAACCTCCACCCTGACCCTTTCAGAGGCCTTGAACACTTGGCATCCCTGTCTCCCCTTGAGAGTCAGCAGCTGAGTGCAACGATGAGTAAGGCCTTCTGCTTGTGGTGAAGCTGCTCTGCCAGACTGGTGTGGTCATAACCCTTAACCTGTCTGGGTTTCAATAAATGGTCCATCTGATTAGATGACGTCAGCCTCTTTCATCCCTTGTTGTTCTAATTGTGCTGGAGCAGACATGCATGGGGAGAGCATCTAGCCTGGGAGCTCTTTGTATCCAAGGATGCTGTCTTCCTGCCTTCTCAGATGGAGGATTGGAGAAGCCTCCATCCATTCCTACACCCTTCCACGTTCCTTGTCTCACACACCTTGTGTGTGATCTCTTCCTTGTACAGCTTGTAAGGGCTCACTTTAACTCAAAACTGCTCCATCCAAGGGCTTATGATTCCCTGGGGCACTGCAGTTCCTGGTTGGTCGGGTGGCTGTGCTGGTGGCTGGCTGTTCTAGAAAATCACTATGTGCCAGTTGTATTCTGTGTTCAAGATGGTGTAGGGTGATCTCAGTACTAGTAGGGCTGAGAGATCCTCCTCATAGATGACTTCCAGCTCATTCTTGGACAGATGGATGGGGAGATCTTGAACACGGCTTATGGGGTATGGTCCCAAGATAGCACCAAGCTGAGAATGAATGTGGTGAGAGAGAGAATATGGATGCACTTGCAGTGAGTGAGGCCTGTGCTCGCGCCAAAGCAGAACACAGTTGTGTCTTGCGTCTTCAGAGCTTGAACTCATTAACTTTATGGAGCAGAAAAGACTTTGATTCCATCAGAAAGGAGACAGGTTTGAAAGCCTTCTCTCTCTGTTGTGAGTGGTTGTACCACAGTGAAGCTGCAGTTGGGTGAGTGTTGCGGCTGAAACTGGTCCAGAGCCATCTATGGGATGTGGCCTTTTACCTGTCATCCCTTAGCAAGGGTGACACCTCCAGTATACCATCAAAGATGAGTGTTTCTAACGCTCTGGGAGCATCCCCATAGCAAGTTCTCCTTCTGGGGTCAGTGATGAGAGCGGGGAGATTGCTGTTGTAAAATATCTGCTCTTGTCCCAGAGTGCCTCTAGCTTTACAGGGGCCCTCTGGGTCTATACTTTTGTTTTGCTTTTCAGCTTCACTCCTCCCCCCCAGATCTGTAGCTGGTGGGAAGTGCAGAAAGGACTTGTTTCCAGAAAAACAACTGAGATCTGCTTAACTGTTACAAAAAGCTTGCTTAGCAGTAAATTGCCCAGTCCTGCTGCTCTGGGCCAGCAGAGACATCTGTTCTCCATTTTCAGCACACAACTGCATGGCCCCTGGGCTGGCTACCCAGCTGAACAGTGGAAAGCCCTGTTTGTTGGGGCTGTTACTATTAACTTAGTATAATATGCCTGCCTGAGGACAGGGGCCTGGATTTCCTGCTCTTACAAGGAGCAGGACTACTCCTGAGCTTTTTTTTTTACAGCAAAGCCTTCTGCATCAGCTGTCCTTGGGCTTTGAGAGCAGCAGATAGTCCGGTGCTGAAAGCCTTGCAGGATTGGCTCAAGGATAAATCCCAGAGGTGCACTGTGAACAGGACCAGTATCACCTACTGACCCCGTCTGTCCCTGTGAAGAAACAGTGAGTTATGTCATCAGATGAGTTATGTCTTTATAACTATGCAAACACTGTAAACTGAGTGGTGTCTGCTGTCTTCCTAAAGTTATAGGACAGCACAGTGAGGGCTAAGAAAAGCCTAAGGCTGGTACCATGGTCTACTTTTGCTTTCTGTGGCAGCAGTCCAAGCGTGAGTCTCAGGTTCCTGTTGCACTCTTAACCCCAAGTCAGCTTGGTGTGTCTCATTCCCCAGGGTGTAGGGCAGTCTAGGAAGACTGTCTCGAGTGGGGCTGCTGGAGCCAGAATCTCCTTTCTGTTAACCAGTGTCTTCCCCCCTGCACAGCTGATGAGTTGTTCTACCCAGGGTTATCAGCTGGAATACAATAGTGAAGGCTTACTAGTTGCACTGCTGCTCAGAGACTGTGGTTCTGGGCTGCTCTTCTGGGAGTCAGAGCAGCAGTACAAATATCTTAAATGGATTTCCATGCTGCACAAATCAGGTCTGAGCCAAGTTGCTTCCCAGCTGGCTGTCCTTGATGTCTGTTCTCACAGTCCCAAAGCACCTGAATGTAGCCTGCAGGCAAATTAAGGATAAGGGAGGACTCAGATTTCTCAGACTTGAGATGGCTGTGCCCTCCTGCCAAGGCCCAGGTTCCTTCTAACTGTGGGCTCAGTGTGGATGATGCCGTGTTTTTTGTACTTCTCTGCTCCTGGCCTACACCATGAGCAGAGTAGAGGGCTTTGGATTGCCTGTAGTACTGTGCTTCCTTGCTGTGGGGGCTGGTTACCTTCCTCAGGGTACTACTCAAGGTACTACTGGAGTTTGTCTACCCTCAGACAGGGAGAGGAGTCAAACATAAGAACTGGCTCATGAAATGGGGCTGTTGAAGCTGCCCAGTGCCTTGGGGGTGGAGGGGGAAGGCTTTCAAATGCCTGGAACTCTACTGCAATAGGACAGACAGTCCTCAAATTCTCTAACATTGTTGGAAATCATATTGGCAGGAGCCTGACTGCTGGGGCCTCATAGTGCTGTCATTACCTCGGTGTTGACTGAAAGGGTGAGAGCTGAGAAATCCTATCACAGAAAAGCTGAGTAGGGGTGCCTTGTAAGAGATGAGTGATCCTTCACTGCAGTTATAGTCTGGAAGCTGACAGGGAAAGCTCTGCAGAAGTGCTGTAACCAAACCTGTGCCTGCATAGCATGGTCAGCACAAGTGCTCTGTCTGCTGGATCTGGCTGTAGAGGACTCTACCTCTTCTTAAGTTCCTTCAGAATCCCTGTAGTCAGGACACAGGCTTTGTATGAGGCTGAATGTGACCCTAAGCTCTGGCATCCTTCCTGATGGGGTCTGTACCAGCAGCAGCTGTACTTTTCACAGTTCCTGCCATGGCTGTGCTGAACTGGTGTGTGACAAGTGAGCTCTGAGTAGCGCTGCCCACGTGCTGCTTATCCTGACCATGTGTGACCTCCCGTTCCCCTGCAGCAGTACTTTGATGCTTGTGTCTGCTCTGTGACTTGGGAGGGTTTGCACCTTTTCCTGGTCTCTGTGCTTCCTTATGCTAAGAGTCCTGCACAGGTATGCATCAGCAGAAGCCACCCTCCTGCCTTAAGGGGCAGGGAAAGCGTTCTGCTGAATGACAGGAGTGCTGTAGGGTGTCTGAGGGTGAGCTGCAGCTCTCCTTCAGCCCAAACAGCTGGGGCTGCAGGCATGGGTTCAGTACCCTGCAGTCTGTGGAGTTCTTGTTTTGAAGCACCAGCCCTTGTGCAATGTGCAGCTTGAGTCTGCTAATCCCTAGTGTTGAGAAAGCTCACAACCTAGATTCTCTTCTGGACAGAGTGCTTGTTGCTGTGAAGAGTGAAATAGTCTGTGTGACTGTCAGGTGTGCCATGCAACTTGGCAGGCTGTGGCCTTCCACCTCTGCAGGACTGCCTTCCATCTCTTGAGTCGCTTCTCAGGTGTAATTTAGCCTACAAATATCTTCAGGATGGAGGAACTGAGAAACCCATGTGCTTGTTAGAGCCTGCAGGTCCATAATCCAATACCAGAGGGCTATTTTTGGTCAGCTGTTTCAGCTGTTTGCATTGCTGAAGCAGCCCTCTCTAACAGGGAGATAAGTGTGATTGAGCTCCTAAAATACACAGCACAACACTGGTGAAGTAAATGTGTTTTTGAATGTTCTTAGTGACTGCTGGGTGCTAACTTCCTTCCCTTGAAGTCCTTAGGTAAGACGTTAAAGTCCCTTACAGGGTAATAAATGTTCCTGCCAGTTGGACACCTACATTCAAGCTTAGCTCCTGCAGGAAAAGGAGCAGTTGTCTTTTGCAAGTGGATACAGATGGGTTCTGTAAGTGACATAATCCTTCAAGATGTCCACTGGGTGCTGTCTTTCCTGTTGTATATATCTTTATTAAGAGGTGATCTACAGGTCATGTGAAGTAATACTCTGCAATTTTTTCTCCCCTAGGTTATATTCAAAGTGAAATGTGCAGCTGATTTCAACAAGTACAAGTAAGTGGCACTCTTCTAATGTTACCTTCAAACTGCTTGGGATGAATGAATGCTGCTGTGTTAGAAATGGGAGCATTGGACCCCATGGACCATAAAAGAGAGCTAGTGCACCTAGTTGTTCTTTAAGATGCCCCTTGGAGTGGGGCTGCAAGCTCCAAGGGGTAGCAAGGAAGCTGAAAGATGCTGCATGCCTCTGCACACATCAGCAGCATCTCAGTGCTGGTGCTAACAGCAAGCCAGATAAATTCCCAAGGTCTTTTTGAGTGGGCCTATCCCCAGCAAAAAGCTGTGGGACAAACACTGAGCAGAAGGTGGGATGTGTTTGTGCAGCCCAGGTGCTTCCTGACCATTTCCAGGGAAACCCACAGTAGAAGATGAAAGCTCCAGTGGCTTTCAATAAAGGAATAGCAGTGATTGTGATGACTCATAGCATATTGACTGGAGTTAATGCAGAGCTACAGCAACACTTAAAATCTGTGAGATAAGAACCTGACTGTCAGAAGATGAGTCTTGTAACTCAGACTACTTATGCAGCTCATGCTGTATGAAAGCAGCTCAAACAGACTCTGCACACTTAAGATATTCAGGAAGCTTCAACAGTGGTGCCCTTCAGAGCGAGTGGAGCACTGGGGCCCCTTGGCTGATGAGGCAGGAGGGTGGTGAAGAATGACCCCGGAACTGACTTGAACTCTGCTTCTTTCCCCCTTCTTCTCCCCAGGGTTCTGTTGTATCTGGGCTCCATACTTACCAGCCTCCTCTTCCTTGTTGTGAACTTGACGTGTGCAATGCTAATACACAGTGAAGTCCCAGAGAGCCAGCTGAGGCAGGCAGTCCTTGCCCGTGCTCTGGTCAATGACAGTCTCTTCATCCTCTGTGCCATCTCACTGGCTTGCTGCATGTGCAAACTGGGAAAGATGTCTTCAGCGAATGTCTACCTCGAGTCTAAGGTAGGTGAAAGCTTTGTAAGCAGTGCTGACCTGCTGGCAGCTCTTACCTTCAGAAGGTGTGTGTTCCTGCTGTAGGAATGCTGTGCCCTGGATGCTTTGGGGAACCATGTCTGCAGCTTTGCTGGCGCTAGAGGAGATTGAAGTGCTGCTTTTGCTTCTTAGGCATAGAGGTTTAATTTAGGATTTGACTAGAAGAGAGGGTTCTCTAAGTAAGAGATGTGGCAAATACACTGCAAGAACCACTAAGTACAGAAAAGTCTGCATAGTACTGATAACTCTGACAGATGCATAACAATTCTCTGCAAAGGGGATTTCCTGCTTGCCCAGTGTTGGCTGCCTGGCTTAAGCAATGCAAGAATCTGGGAAGAACTGGGTGCAGGGAAGCCAGCTGCCTGGCTCTGATACTTTTGAGCTAGTGTCTTCTCACAGTGGTGCAGCTTTTTTCTTCTCATGTTCTGAATCCTGTCTTTCCACATGTCAGAAGGACTCCTGGAGTCTTCTGTCAAGTGAATCTGTGGGCTTTAAAGTGCTGCCATGCCTGTCTCAGGCAAGAGACTACCCAGAGCATGGAGCTTATGAAAGCTGTTGGATGCTTCTGCCCCCTCAGGAATAAGATAAAGAGAGTGACAAGCCTTCTTGCTGCAGGCACTGCTACAAAGACATCTTGGTTAAGACAGCTGCCTTGTGTTAGCTGGAGGCACCTTGTTCCTTAGCAGGTCATCTGCAGGGCCACTCAAGGGACTTCAGTTCAGTGCCCTGAATCCAGGATGTGTGTGCTGGGGATGGCTGGGACTGGCTGCCTAGGAGCTTCTGGTGGCAACTGTCCCCAGAGGCTGCAGATTGTAGCCCAGTGGGTCTGAAGTGAGGCATGAGGCAGGAGCCACGATTGAGCTGACAAGCTGCTCAAATCCCTGCCTCTGTGGGCCAGGTATCCAGCTCTAACTGGTTCTGGACACTAATTAACATATCAGTCTCTCTCAGCAGTGATTTATGGATGTGGCAACTTCCTCTAGTTACATGCCAGAGGCTTTCTGTAGGGCTTGCTCTGATACAGTGTGCTCTGGAAGAGCCTGCTTTATCTCTGAGAACTCAACCTGACTGTCTCATAGAGGTCTTGAGCATTTACGTTTTTTATTTCCTACCTTGGAGACATTTCTTGACTTTCAGGGTTGTGGAGGAGCTACAGAAATAGGACAGGGATGTGCAGAAGTGTTACCCAAGTGCCTGAAAAAGTTGCCCTGCCTCCTGAACTCTTGCTGTAAACCTGCTGACTCTTCAGACTTGCTATATTGCTTTGAGAGACTTGGTAAGACTGCTGCCCTTGCCACAGTGTGGGAAGGCTTGAGCCATTTGACATGTGAGGAGGCTGCATTGCACTCCTGCTGGATCCTACTGGATCCTATACTGTGCTCCTTGTCTGCTGGAGCCTTGCTTTTCTGCCCCTTTCTCCTCTCCTGAATACTGAGGGCTCTGCTAATGGTGCTGCAGCAGGCTGCATTCTCTGCTGGCATCGCAGGAACTAGTCTGTTATAAGCACCTGCAAGCTCACTTGCAAAGCTCTAAGACTGGAAAAACAGATGGCATAGCTGGTTTGGATGTGGAGAAGGTGGAGCAGGTGAGCTGCCTGAGTGGATTGTCTCCCTACATACAGAGGCAAACCAGCTGCATCTAGCTTGGATGTTTACTCATTTTCTGGCTTTTGAGTGTATTTAGCAGGTGCCTCTCTCTTTGTGGATCCTGTAACACTAGCCTTTCTTAAGGCTAGTGTTACAGGAAAGGTGGGTATTGTGACCTCAGGGTCCTTTGTGGCAGCCCTCCTTCTGACACACTACATCTGGAAGGTTGTGGAGACCACTTTTCTCCTTCGCCAGCACAGGACAGCTAGCAGGAGGCTCAACATCTAGCCAACTTTCAGCATGCTGCTTTATGTATGGTATGCTTGTCTTCTCCCACTGTAGTGCTGAGGCTCAAATGCTGGTTCTTCCTGCCTTGTCTCACAGGCCTGCCCCAAATATCTGAACTTCTTTTCTGGCCAGAGACCATGTTCAGTGTGTGGGGTGCTGAGCTGCTGCAGAGTAAATAACTAGATTATATCTCTGTAGAGTTTGTGCCTGACCAGTGTGCAAAGAACAGCAGTATTTTCTTAATGGCTGTTAGCTGGCCTTCTGGAGACTGCCCCAGAAAGGCAGTGGGTGGGAGGACACCTCTGTGTCACTGGTTTGAAGCTGATTGCTGAAACAGTTTTGATCTCTACCTGTTTATTAAAATCCTGATTATTAAAATCCTGAGAACAATGCTCCTGTGCCTTGAGCCTTCCCTGCTCCCAGGTAATGCTGACTGCCCAACTCTGCTACTCCAGTGAACTTATCACGTGGGGAAGCTCTTAACCAGTTCTAAATATTTTAGCAGCAGCATTCAAATGCTCTAGGTCACTCTTGTCTGTGCAGCTCCTCATGCACTTGAGCAAAGGTGAAGTCCCAGCTCTATGGAAAGGTCTGTATTAAAACTGTTGTTCTTTCTGTTCTAGGGAACATCTGTCTGCCAAGCTATTCTTGTGGGATCTGTGGTTGCCCTTCTGTATTCCTCGAGGGCTTGCTATAACCTGGTAGCTGTGGCCATATCTCCAGACAGTGTTCCTGGTCCATTCAACTATGGCTGGGACAACCTTTCAGACAAGGTGAGTTTATCCATTATTCCTCCAAGTCTGTGACTTGTGGCAGGGAGTTGTGTGCCCCTCATGGGAGGGTGGAGCACAGAGGAAGAGGATGCTACCAGGGATGCTTGTTTCTTTGAATCTCCGGACAAGCTGGATTTCTGCCTTCAGAAGCCCTGCTTATTCTCAGTAGTAGAGTAGGCCTGAATCTTCCTCTGTCTGCTTCTAAAAGAGGGATTCCCTGTTGTGAGCATCAACTTCAGTCAACTTCAGTCTGCAACTCTTCTTTTGGAGGGGGAGGGGGAACAAGTAGAGCAGAAGAGTAGTGCTTAATAAGGCATGGCTGTATGCAATGGAGAACCCTTGGAGTCGGGAGAGAGCTCACCAGTACCCTGGTGGCACCCTGAAGAGAGCTGCTAGCTCTCACTTAAAATGGTAACAATCACGTTTAGGGTAACAACTGTTGGTTTAGGGACTCCTGCCTTCACAAGGACTTTGCTGTGTTTGTAATTCTCCGAAGTTGTGTGCTCTGCCCAGCTGTGGGAGCTGTGTACTTCTGATGGCTTAGTGTAAACACCTCTAACTTCCCTCTGCAGGTGCACGTGGAAGTGAGCAGTGAAGAATACGTGGTGTTTGGAGTGGTCCTTTTCCTCTGGGAGCTGGTGCCAACAACTTTTGTGGTGCTGTTCTTCCGGGCTCAGAGACTGAGTCAGAATTTGGTAGGTCTGAGCAAACTGCTGCAGCTCAAATACCCCTGTGTAGGGAGGAAACCAAGGTGTACAGGGTCACACCACTTAAGGGCTGTGAAATTCACATTTGTCTTAACTTTCTTCTCTTTAACAGACTCCAGCAGGAATGGTCAATAGTCATAGCTACAGCTCCAGAGCCTACTTCTTCGACAATCCAAGGCGTTATGACAGTGATGATGACTTGTCACGGCTTGGGGCCAGAGAAGGAGGGTAAGTGTTGTATTAGAAAGTGAAAACACAGGTGCTGTCCTGTGAGGAGACAACAAAACTCTTTCTGGTATAAGAGGCAGCTTGGGCAAGGTGGATGGGGCAAGGAGCCTTGTGACTGAGCTTAGTTTTGCTCCCTTCTGCAATGTAGAGGTGCTTCTACTAGAAGCAATTGCCTCTGAGAGGTGGATATCAACAGTGGATGCTCATAAGTAGAAATGTGCAGTGGCTGCGGACAGGAGGCCTCATCCAGGCAGGCTGATCTTAGGATCTTTCCTCAGCTGAATGACTGAATTATCCCCCCCCGAATTGCTTCCAGAGGAGTTCTTCCTCTAGAAAGTGAGGTGCCAAAGTCTGGGAGCAGCTGGATCAGATCTGCAGGGATATCTGGGCTGAGGGAGAATGGTGTGGTGTCTTCAGGAGAACTGTAAAGGGAAGTCTGGCAACCCTGGCCTTGCTGCTCAGGGCTCTGAAGTCCTCCTGTCCAGGGGTTCTAGTGAGGAATGGGAAGGTTGCATCTTTTCTCAACCAGTTCTGTAGGGCCTGGTGCTCCTGCCCTTGCACCTGAAGGCCAGGCTCCTTGGCGGTATCACATCTGCAGATCCTAACCTGCTTCTGCAGACTTGCCCCACGGGCAGTGCTGGGGGCAGGAGTCTTTTTTGGGCTGCTTAGACAATAAGCAATCGAACTACTTGTCTGAGTTCATGTTTGGTTTCTCCCTCTCTCCTCTCAGCTTGGCCACCCCTCAGTGCTCTGGCTGCTATGGGTCTCTGGCTGGGAACGACAGCTCTGCAGCAGGTCCCCCTCCCAGTGGGACCACCACCGACAGTGCCCCGTTGCTCTCTGCTGCAGGCGGCTCAGAGTTGAGTAACCACCACAGCCCATACCCCACAGCGCAGAACTGAGGAGGCTGTGAGGTCCCTTTCCTCCCAGAAGTGGCATTCATGTATAGGATTGTAACCTGGTTTTCTTTCCCTCTTCCCTGAAGCATCTAACTCATCGACACAAACATTCCACTACCTGCTGCAGCCGTAAGCAGGACGGCGCCTATGGCTGCAGGCGGTAAGCGAGAGAACTGAGACTTTAAGGTACCATGTAGCAAAGTGAAGCTGAACTCTCTGGAAGCTTTTTCTTGGTCTGGTCTTCAAGATGTTGGCAGCTAAATGCACCAGAGCTTCCTCACTAGAAAAGAAACATCAAATGCATATTTGCACTTTTATCTGCACACTTGGAAGGAATGAGTCTCGCTCAGGCTGTTTGGTCTGAGACTGTTCTAGTTACTCTTTTAATTGCACATCCATAGCTGGGAGAGGCACTGTCTTCCTGCAAAGATGTATTCCGTGAAGTACTCTGCATCCTGACTTGCGTGGAGGTGTGAAGCTGAGATTAACAGTGTTACGGGCAGGGCCTCCTGCGGTGTGTTAACGTGCCATATCTGCACCCTGTGGGGCTGCTGCTGCCTCTGGGCTGGGAGCAGGCCTTCTCTGCTGCTCTTTCTGCCTGGATGCTGAACCATCCTGCCTAGAACTGTGGGCTTGAAGCTGAGCTCAAAGCATATCCGTAGCAAAGGCCTGTAATGGTGAGATCAAGTGCTCCTGCTGGTGTTAAGCTCATGGGTTGGTCATGTGCAGTGATGTTCTGGCAGGGCGGAGGGATGGAGTGAAGGAGGGGGTGAGGCTCTGCAGGCTGCTCTCCTGGGAAAGCTTAAGGCTGAGGACAGGCATTTGTAAAAACTAGAGCTGCTTTTCCCCATGTGGGATCTCCCCTGCTGCCCCTCAGTACAAAGTCGCATTTAGTAGAGGACAAAATGTTAAGCTGACCAAATGTGGAGGTGCGGGATGCCTCTTGCTTGTGGTGGCAGCACATGCAGTGGCAGAGCTGCAGGAATCTGGGCCCGGGGCTTTTTTTCCTTCTTCTCCTGCCTCTCTCCTGTGCCCTGGAGCAGGCTGGGGACCTGGAGTCCTACAGCAGCTGTGTCAGGGGGCTTAGCAGTGCCCACAGGGTTGGAGTGTGCTGGGTCATGTGAAGAAGGGATCACTTTCCAGGTGCCTGCTCCCTCTTTTGAACTGGAAATGCCAGGTTTGACTTGGTTTGCAGCTCTGGGCTCTCGGAGATGAGACTGTGTAAGACTGGATGTTACTCCCAGCATGTCTCTGAGCCCCTTTGGGATGAATGGAGCAGCTTTGGATGCATGCCTGGGTGGAGGTGCTGGTCTTAGGCAAGCAGCTGCTCTGACCTCTAGTGAAAACTTGAACTGGAACTGCTTTTAACCTACTTGAAGCTGCTCAAACACCTGTCTGACACTGGGAGGCCTGGCTTGGTGGAGGCTGTGCACCCATGTGGAGCAGCACAGTGCTGTCTGGCTTTAGCTGTGGGGCACTGGGGTGGCATGGGGTGCTGCAGGTTGCTTGTGTCCCCAGTGGTGTGTTAGAAGCCTGTAGCCCTGGCCTCTCCTCCAACCTTGCCCTCTCTGGGGTGGCAGGCACCCTGTCACCCACCTTGCTTGCACTGAGCTAGATGTCACTTGTGGCACTGAGAACACCTTGCCCCTCTGTGGTCCCTGTGCTGGTGTGGTGTGGGCCTCCCTCCCTCTTACTGGCCCAGAGAAAGAGCGACCTCTGCTGCTGTTCAGAGAGGGTTATGAGGGCACAGCTCCTGGCACATCCCTCTCGCTGAGTACTTGAACCAGAGAGCTTCACCTTGCCTGTCCCAGCTCTCCTGGCTGCTGTCGCCTGGTGTAAGAGCGCTGCCTCCTCCCTCTGGTCGCAGTGCAGGAAGAGGTTGCTCCATCTCAATCACTGCTTGGCTTCCAGCAAAGCTAACCAAGGACCCAGCCCATCTTGTCCTCCTTTCTTCTGCCATAAGTCACCAAAGACAAGGAGTGACAGCAGTGGCCCCGTTCTTGCTTAAATTCCAAAGCACTGGGAGCACTTTAAGTTTTTCTTTGGAGGGAAGGGAGTGTAGTGCAAAAAAAAAAAAAATAAAACAAAAACCTAAAGGGCTACAGGCTCACTGCTCGTATTGCACTGAAGCACACAACTATACGATCTTCCTGGCGTGGGGGGCAGGTCGGGGCCGTGGCTCTCGTTGCTGATGTACTCGTGAGTGGCAAAGTGTTTTGGTTTTATTCACTCGTACGGATGGCCGTTAATTTCAGAGCTGACTGCTCCTGCTGGGGTTGTCTTGTGTTTTACTGAAGTAATTTATAGCTGAGAAGTACAATGACTTTTTTAATGCATAGTTGCCTTTCATTGAACTTCTTTCTCTTTTTTTTTTTTTTTGGTGTTCTTTAACAGTGTTTTGGCTTTGCAGCCTGGCCTCTGCCGCCTGCAACAGGAAGCTGTGGCCAATGAATGTACCTATTTCTTCTTCACTAAACTGTAACTGAGCACTACTATGTTGAAATAAAAAAAAAAAGTTTCCGTGCTCCATTGGCACAGCTCCTGCTGGCCCAGCCAGCTCCAGCTCTTGTCCTGTTGTCTCCCTTCTCTGTCTGTGGCAGTGCTGGGGCTTGCAGCCCCCCACCTTAAATCCTTACCAGGCTCTATGTTGTTTCTCCAGGTGTAGGCATCAGCAGCTTGAGCTGTGTCCTCTGCCCATCCCTGCTTTCTGCTCCTGTGTGTACAACTCCCAGGACAGGAGCTGCTCCTGTGTGGGCTGTGCTTTGTCCCATTCTCAGGTTCTGGTTCTCCACCCTGCATCCCCTTGGTACTGAGCTGTGGAGGAGGCAGAAACCTCACCCAGCAACTCTGTGTTCCTATATTTCCTTATGCCACAGGTTTATCACTT
Organism: Cyrtonyx montezumae; assembly: GCF_038088225.1. Lineage (NCBI taxonomy): Eukaryota > Metazoa > Chordata > Aves > Galliformes > Odontophoridae > Cyrtonyx > Cyrtonyx montezumae. The sequence goes on from NW_027071826.1 coordinate 4,179,978, forward strand.
CTGGCCTTGAGCTCACTGCAGATAGCGGCTGCTTCAGCAGAGCACATGCTGCCAGTACACAGCAGCATCTGCCTCTGTGCCTCGCAGTGGGGCTGAGGACATCACCAGGGCCACATGCTGGTGTGTGTGAGCCCTTGGGCTGTGAGCAGACAGGGAGCTGAGAGCAGGAGGCAGCACTGAGCGTGCATCTGCCCTTCCTTTATGGCCATGCTCTGCTTTCCTGTAAGAACGAGACTGGGAGTCAGCTATGTCAAGGTGCACTTCCTGCTCAGCACCTGGTGGGAGCGGGGCCTGGCGGCTGCTGCTGCTCCCCCATGGTGTCACACAAGATGGAGGCACATGGTGGCCAAATGGTGGATCCCTGCAGCGTGCTGCTGCATTCTTCAAATCCCATAAGGAGGAAGGGGCCTTGCTCCCCCTGCAGCACTCCTGAAACACTGTCCCTCAGCAGGGCAGCATGGGCTGCGAGGCAGCAGGTCAGACCAGCACTGTGCCTCATCCTGCTCCATCCCAGCCCAGGGAAAACCAGGAGCACAGCACAGATTGGGAACAGCCTGAGGGCCAGGAGGTGTCCCCAGCAAGAGGAAGGCAGCTCTGCAGACAGGGGACTCCTACAAGCCCTTGCACTCTTGCTGGGCCTGCCTGCTTAGGCCAGCAACACGCTGCTCCCAGGGTGCTGCGAGGGGCAGAGCTGGAAGGCAGGGAACAGACAAGGAGTTTTCCCCAGCTTTATTTATACACTTCGGGCTCTACCTCCAGCTCCTGAGGGCAAAGAGAGTGCTCTCACCCCTCCAACCACTACAGCCATACTTAAAGAACTTCTTCAGCTCTGTTAGATAAACTTGACATCCAGTCCTCACTTTTATACAAAACAATTTTGTACAAAACGTTTGGCAGCAGCAGCTTACAGACAGACAGACAGTCGGCCCCAAGCCCGAGGCTCAGCTCGTGGCCTCACCTCGCGGCGGTCAGGAGTGCAGTGGCATTGTCTATTGCTGAAGAACCTGGAGTGGGAACAAGAGCAGCCTTGCTCTGCTGTGTTCACCGCACGGTCCGTAAGATGTTCCTGAAGTTGTCTAGTTCTCTGATGCTTGTTGAAACCCTGCGTGCAACAGAAGTGTGAGAGCAACGAACGCATTAAGAAAGGACTGCTATCAAGGAAAGCTCTAAGCAGCTCTGGGGAAGAGAACTTAGAGATTCATGTAGATTTTGGTTACAACCAGGCTGTTCATTCGTTCTGCAAGCTCTTTTTAAAGCTAATATATGTGAGGTTCTGTTACTGAGAGACACAGGAACAGGCTGTAACAGAGCTTAACAGCCATCAGACAAACCCATGAATACTATGGTCAAGAAACAGACCATAGTATTTCCAGCCATGATGGCTGCGTCTCCTTGCAGCAGGAGCTTGTTTCTTCTGAGGGCTTTTTTACATCACACCCCTCATTTTGCTCAACACATTTTGGCCCCAGAGCATCAGTAAAGATGCAGGACTGGTCCCTGAGGATAAGGCCTGTGACTTTCCCTTCCTTCAAGACAGGGTCTGCCTCTCCCTGCCAGCACTGCCTTCTGCTTTACAATTTGGACTAACCCACATCACCTCTTAATGAACATCAGGGATGTGGATGTGCACAGCTCCCCTCCTTCTCTGCCCCCCAGGGGCCATGCTGATGGCTGCCCACTGAACACCACTGAGGAGGGAACAAACCAGTGCAGCTGTGATGCTCGAAGGAGAGAGCAAAAACAGAGCAGGGAAGAGCAACTTGTGTTTGGGGACAGCATGCTCCCTGACAGTCGCTTCTTAAAAGACACTGAGTTCTTTGTTAATCCAAGCACTTCCTTCAACCCCTTTTGAAAGTACAGCACATAAACAGCTGCTTTAAACTGTCCCACTGCTGCACTTCCATGTGGACATCCTCTGGCACTCGAGGGCTTCTTTATAAGAAAGTGTGACCAGGACAGAAGTTAACACCAACACTGCCAACAAAAACTGACTGATGGAGCTCAGGTGGGGTGTAATGCAGCAGCACGCGTGAGATCTGAGAAGTCTCACACTCACCTTCCAAAAGCATTAAACAGAGCGACGATTTCTTGTCTCGTCAGCTGGAACCCATAGGAAGGGCCACTTTCAGGAATCTTCTCTATCAGGTTTTCAGAAAACAGGATCTTCAGCACAGTGCCCAAGCCCTGCGTCTGCGTGGGACAAAGAAGGTGTTTCATGCAGGGACACGCATCGCCTGGCACATGAGCTTAACTTCGCTTCCCTTCTTCATCTTTGCAAAGGTTCCTGTTGACATCAACCTAACAGGGCAAGACTCTGACCTTACGTAGCTCAGTGAAGAAAAGGAAGCAGGACAGAGCCAGGATGTTCTGTTTATCTGATGTTATTTAGACAGCAGAGCTGCCCAGCAGAGGCTTGCTGCCCAGGGCTGCAAGACACAGCACAGATCTGGCTGAACCCTGGCTCTGCAGCACGCTGTGCCTCCCTGTCCCAGGCTCTGTGCCCCTCCTGGATTCTCAGGGTGCAGCTGCAGCAGGTTCACCCAGCTTTCAACTGTGGCCCCCAAGAGCGGGGATCAGCACTCGGCTTCCTGCTCACAGGGTCTGTAGCTTGGAGCTAAGAACTGCCTCTGTGCTCCACGGTGCCATCAAGCGAGCTGCTCCCTGTATCCCACCCTGCTGACAGCACTCACCTGCAGCTTCCCCCACAGGCGACACTTGAAGCAGCCAACGCAGTCCATTATCTTAGAAATATTCTTGAAGTGGAGCCTGACTTCCTCCTGGGGGAAAAGGGCTGTAAGCTGATCACGGCTACGCACTAGCCAGGTCTGTCTTCCATGTATTAATCCCAACCCAGTGGTGTTAATCCTGGACTTCAGGCTGAGTTCTGTGGGACCCACAGTTGGTGACGTGGATCCTGGAGGAGGTCTTTAGCAGCAACTGAGCACTCTTGTTAAGGTACACCCCACAAAGCATCCCCAAACCAGAATCAGGAAATACCTGATCCAGCTCCTCGAACCCACCAGGGTCCCTTTCAGATGCACTACTATACCAGACACGTGCAAAATACTCTGTAGGTGCAAAGTATCCCAAAGGGGAGGACTGGGCAATTACCTTCAGTTTGGCAGCTTCCTTTTTATTCCCTGTGAAGAATGAGTTTTCATCAAAATGCAGCGGGAAAGACCTGAAACAGAACAAGAAGCTGTATCTCCCTGCAGCCTGCTTTATGGCTTAAGTGAAGATTCTTCTGCTCCTTGTAGTCTGACTGCTGTCCCTCAGCCCAGGCCTCCGTTACGTGCACAGTGAGGGTTTTTTCTAGCCAAAAACACAATGGCAGGACTAGCATTTCCCAGATGACTCAACCAGGTAGCCAATTTCAGGACTGACGTGTAGGAGGTTATTAAATCCAACTCTGCTAAATCAAAAAAAGCAGCCTAGGCTATTAAACCGTGGGCTTAATCACCCTGCTTTGCAATCTGAATGCAGACAGCAACCAACTCCCAACAACGCTACCAAATCATGCTGTCCCACTACAGGAAGGAACCCAGCACCTGCCTTTCTAGGAGCTTTAAGCGAAAGGTTAAGCACGCTCAGAGACGCCAGGGCTGAAAGAGCCACTCTCCCCAGGTACCGAACGTAATTACTTGGCCAGATGGAGAACTTCCAGCAATAGGTTCTTGATTTCTGCATCTTGGCTTTTATTGCCTGTGTACAGCTGGAAACCTGGGCGCTCAAAGAATGGCAGCACCTTGGATAGAGCCCGCAGCTCGATCAGGTAGAGAAAATACAGGTTCTTGAGTCTTCTGGGGCCTTCCCCTCTGGTGACAACCTCATCAAATCTCTGCTGGAACTCTGTGACATTGGGGCCCCATTTCTTCTCTGACCACGTATCTGGAGAGCACAGAAACAAAGACATGAGGTGGATAGGTGTAGTTCTAGCTCACTTCCTCCCGCTGCCCCAAGCTCAATGGTGAAATGCATCTCTAAAAGCTTGCAGCTCCAAGCTCGTAACAGCCACAGCCCTTCCACTAACCCCACTTGTTCCAAGCTGCCTCCTGTGGCCAAGGTCTATGCTGTTCATGCAGCGTGGGGTGCAGGCTCAGACTTCCTGAAGGATATAGCTAAAGAAATTTTGAGCAGTATCTGTAGACTAGGCCTACCAGCTTTACTCCATTAAAGTGCAGACCTCGGCCACATGGGACAAGCAAATGGTGCTTTCACATCACTGTATACTTCCAACCCCAGGGTTGAAACTGACATTCATCAGACAGCTACTTGTGGACAAAGGGATGCAAGGAAAGTGGAAATGGCACAGGGAAACAGCTCAAGGGTCTTGGAGGAGCCCAGCCAAGCATTTCTCAATCTGGATGAAATTACTGCTGAAGTGACTGTCATAAAAACAGGCTAGGGAGAGATACGCAATTAGAAACACACTCCAAAATAACCTTGGAGGAAGAATGAAAGGCATACGTGCTGGAAGTCTTGCACAGAGCACAGTCCAGCCATTTTCAGACCCAAAGGCGTGTAGCAACTGCATTCCTGATTTTGTTACACAACCCGTGTGCCGAGGGAGAGAGAATAAGAGTACAGAAGCAGGCCTGAGCCCTGCTGGGATGGGCTGCATTTAGCTGAGCCACAGACAGGAAGGCTGTGCCAATTAAGAGCTGAGGCAGGAGAGCTCAGGCAGGAAGTGGCAGTTACCTTGTAAGAGGTACCGGGCGCTCAGGTGAATGTTGATGCTTGCATGGAGACCAGAAATGAGCCTGTAGAAAGCTCGTTTCTCTATGCAGACACCTGGAGAGAAAAAAAAACAAAAAAGACAACAATGAGCAGCACTGAAAGCATATATTGAATTTTCCTCTCCTGTCAAAGCTCACCCAACCCGAGAGCAGCAAGCAGCTCCCACCCACTCCACAGCCATCCCATGTTCATCCCAAGAAAAGTGTCCAACTTCAGAGAGAAGGATTACCTTTCAGCCACTTGTAAAACGTCTGGCCTGGAAACAGAAGGAAAAGGAGCATGTCACTTGGAGGCACCCTGCAGCAGCAGGAAGACTCCAACACATCACAGCATTTTTAAAATACTTGTTTGCATTGTGCAACACATTTCAGAGGAGAATGGGATGATACACCAACATGGCAGGGCTCTCCCAACACCCCCCACACCGCTCCTATGGCTGAAAACCTGACACCACCTCTGAGACGGCCCTCCAGAGCAACTCTGCTCACCCCAGTTTGCAGGAGCAGGGACAGAGGTGGAAGAACAGATCAAAAACAGTTTTCCTCCCCACCCTTCTGCCTCTGTGATGTCTCTATAAGACAGTGTGGTGGCAGCAGACAGAACACGTGGATCCTTCCCACCCATCCCAGCAAGGGCTGGTGGGGGGCAAAAACACCACGTGATGCCGTGACCTGCAGGGAAACAAAGGCCACAGATTGCTCTTCTTTTCTGAACATTTCCAGCTCTTGTTTTTAGGAAGAGGACCCGTGAGGATGGGCCGGCCTCACAGAGAGCTCGAGGGGATCTCTCCTCACAGAGCCCTGAGCTAATGACTTCAGCACAGCTCCTGATTTTGCCCAAATAATGACTTTGGGTGCATTATCTACCAATCACAACAGCACAGCAAAGGCTCTGCATTTGTTCCTGGGATCAGTAAAAACAGTGCCACTCACCTCCATCGTCCCCTGATGAGAAAAGCAAGAGTGGTGGGGGAGAGAAAAAAAAGGAGAAAATTACACATGACCAAAGCTAAACTCCAAAGCACAAACATTAAGATTGCTCTGCTAATCTGCCCTGACTTCCCATGAGCCTTCCCAAGGAGGTTCACACATTTTCCAAACACAAAATGTTATCTCAATAACTGCAGCAGCGAGGTACCCACATAACCTGACCAACACAGGGGGATCTGTATTTACAGAGGGAGTAAAACTACACAGTTAAAGCAGAGAATGGAAAACAGGGAGTGCTACTGCCTCCTGTACGACCTCTGAGATACTCAGAGACCCCATCTCTGCCTCCTGCAGTTCTCCAGCCATTTGCATCAACACTTACAGGCGTCAGGTCCCATCCTGTCCTCGTGTCCTGTTTCTTTCTCACATGGAAAACTGCAGTCCTTCCCTCTGTGCTCAGGGTGTCTGATATTTCCTTCATGCCTTGCCCCAAACAACAGGGAAACCCTGGTGTTTTAAAGGGCGCTATATACTTAGTTCACCAGTGCTGTGCTTAAGGTGTCACTGCTCCATGCAAAGCTCAAAGGAGTGGGAAAAACACCTGCGCAGTTTAGGAGAAGTCCAGAGATCACCTCAGGATACTGCTCAGGTCAGAAAATGGGGCAGAGGCTGCTGATGAACCTATGATGTTCCAGATGTCTGGGCATGGCATCAGGAAACACGGACTCTCTTGGCAACCTTGAGCCCACAGCTGTCTGTATGCTCCCAAGACCCCTCCCAACTTTCATTTACACTGTTAAGTCTTTGCCTCTAAGTCAGAGTTTCACGTATTTAATGTTTCCCGCAAGGATTCCAGCCAGGGTCATATTTTAGTCCCTCCCATGTGGTTTGGCATTGCTGAGTACAAAAAGCAGACTCAGGGTTCAGCTCTGTCCCCAGCCTCTCCAAATCCACATTTCGTCTAGGACTGAGAGCCAGACTTCCCTTCTCCATAATGGATGCTGGACAGTCCTTCTGATGCCATTCCATTGGCCATAACTATTCTAGACTTGATCAAGAGCTCTAACACAGCTCTCCTTCAGCAGAAATAGCTCATGTACTGTTTGCTGCTGTTGTGGCTCAGATCAGTACGCTTCCAAGCAACTGAGCAAGATGAATCCATGACTCACCTCTACCAGGTGCCAAAGGTCTTCTCACATTCTGAGGCCTAAAAGGAAAAAAAAATAATTTAGGTAAGTAAACACGTGACTGTCTCCTTGTTGTGCAGGAACAAAAGCAGAAGAAACTACTTTTCTGCAGCCAAACAGCCTGGGAAGATGTAAGAGATCCTCCTACTCCAACAGAAAAAGGGTAAAGGGAGATGAGGTTTCCTCTGTTTTCTTCCTTGTGAAAAAACAGCTAGGGGAAAATCAAGTGCCTGGAGGAGTGCTAGTGAACATTACCTCACGGCCCCAGTGCAACGCGATGCACCAGTATGCAGAGAGAGGAAATCACTGGAAAGATAACAGCAGGCATCTCCTCGTGGGGAGGGAGCTCACCTCACTGGTACGACACCCAGGGAGGACAGGGCTGTGTGATGAGGACCACGTCACACCAGAGATGCTCACCCTGCGGGCTGCTGCCTCCCCACTCTGCAGAGCCACGAGAGCAGCCAGGGGCAGGCATGTGGATGGGGATTAACAGAGCAGCTGTAGCACATGCAGCCCCTCTGCAAAAGCTAGGGCTCAGAGTGACTAAAGGTCTGTGGTACCTGTGTCCCAGAGCACCTACTTGAAGCAGTTTTCTTCATAAATGCTGTTCCATATCTTCCAGGCATCTGGTCCTTTGTAGCCAGTATAGCGCTCAGGATTCAGGAGCAAATCCACATACTCTGCATCAGGAGAGTGGATGTCTGTGGAGCAGAATGCTGGCTCAGTGACAGCAGCTTCTAAAGGAGAAGGACATCTTCCAAAGCCAATCCAGCCACCCCTCTGCACACTGAACAGCCGTGCCAGCAAAGCTCCAGCAAGGCAGGTGTACAGCATTTGCTGCCCATGGACACACCACAGCAATGTGCAGCTCTCTGGCACTCAGAGATATCACAGTGCAAGGCCACAGGTGGCAAAACCAACTCTGAGTGTGCTCAACCTCGTCGCTAACTTGCTAAGTGCAGCAAGACCCTGAACAGCAACAAAGCTTTTGATTATTTTCAATGCACTGAGGGCAGGGGATGGGGAGGGAGAAGAGAGAAGAAATGATATGCTTTAGGCTTGCTGGAATAGTACACATTAGCCTCGAAGCTATGCAGAGAACTTGAACTGCTTAGGCTTTGTCAGATCAAACAGGTATAGGGATACCATCAGCTTCGCAGAAGCTGTCTGAAGAGTCATCGTGCCATGTCCACTGCAGCACTGCCTGCTGGGTTTCCTTGCTGCAAAGAAAGGACAAAGGGCATCAGACAGCGCCGATGCTGAGGTTCTCTCAAGACAAGGATGGGCTGTGGGAAGAAGTCATACCTCAATGACTCATCCACAGCACCAAGTCTGTTGGCTTCTTCACATTCTTCAGCACGGCTGTTGGCTTCCTCTGAATACTGCATTGGGAAGCAAAGGAGTGGAGATGAAAGCACGGGCTTTCTGATGTTATAATTGGGCCTTTACTGCACGTACAGTTTAAGCATCACAAACACTTCAATGATTCATCCCAGCTGATATTTACACAGGATATTTACCCAAATACTCAGAGCCTCATGCAGCTCTGATTGTTGCAGGGACCGGCAGTGGGCTCTGAGACGTTCTGCTTTACAATACCTGCTCTTGGAGAAGCCTCCAAAAAGGCTTTTATCAGTTACAGTGACTCAAAGTCAGACCTGCTCACAGACACACCTACCTTGTAACTTGCAGATTTGATTCCATCAGGGACCTCATCCTGAAAGACAAAATGGGGCACGTGCTACACGTGAAGCTGACAGGGCCTTTCAGTCTAGTGTTTGAGAATGATTAGGAAGGTAACTGCAGCTCCCAGGTCTGAAAAGGTCTCAGAGCCCCCAGCTTAGCTTACGGCATACCCAATTACTGGCTCCTCCACAGACTAAAGTGAAACAACATTCTTGCTGTTTTACTTTGATTTTTTCGCCAGACTCTCGTTCTCAATAGGTCAGCATCCTTCCACAGGTGCTCCACCAGGCTGTGCTCTGCTCACCCAAGCAGGAGGCAGAGGATGCCAACCCAGACATCACAGCAGCTGATGCTGGCATCCCTCCCCCCCCGGGTGCTGCTGGCAGAAGCCCAGCTGCCTCTTTTCAGATACTGCAGCTCCCAGCCCCCAGTATGTCATCCTGAAGACTCCCACGGCAGCTGTACGCAATCACTACTGAAGGAGAGCTGTTGGAAGGGTAGGGGAGTCCAGGGGAGAGAGGAAGGTGAATGTAACATACGGATCACAATTTATCTAGCACACATGCACGCCCATCGCAGACTGTTGTTGCGAGGTGCAGTATCACCTCAGACGTTGCTTTTTTCAGCCATGCCAACAGCTGCACTACTTCAGAGCTCCCAGGTGAGAGGGACAGACATCTTCATGGCATTACACTTTAAGCTGCATGTGAAAATAAGCTACGCTGCTTTGGTGAAAGCATGCAAGTAGGGTCTTGTACTGCCCTTGCACTGTACCACCAGCACACAAAGTGCTCTGGAGACCCCAGAGGAGCGTGTAAGACAGCCTGCAGCTGGCTGCCACCCTGCAGAGCCAGGCTGCTGGCACTGTCACCATGTCTACCAACCCAGTAACCAAGCCCTAATTCCCTCTCTTTCTCTTCCCCTTCCTTTCAGAAAGACACATGCAGTCATCATGTTTTCTTCTGGCTCAGTAAACAAAACCCTTCTGCCCAGGATGCAAGGGCAGAGATGTCTGTTTTTGTGTTGGGAAACACAGGACTCTGAAAGAGCTATGTTATGCATAGGGACTGCTGGAAAGGGCTTGACTGAATTCATCAGACAAAACAGCAAATCACTGTGTATCTCATGGGCTAACGGGGCGAACGTGCTGGCAATGAACACAGTACACAACAACAGAGGATTTGCCCCTAAAATCATTTTGCCAATACCCCAAATAAAAGAGGGGCCAGGACAAGTTTCTCCACTCTTGGAGGGTTGGCTGTTAGAAGCCCAGCCCTTCCTTAAGGCTTCAGAATTCAGCATCTCAGCCTTCCTGCAGAGATCCCAGCAGCACTGTGCCTCCTTTGTAGCCACAGCACATTTGTAGCTCGGGGGCCAACGGAGTAAGGTATTTTCCTGCTTCTTCCTCTTGGGCCATAAAGGCCAAAGACAGAAAAGAGCAAAGTGAGTGATTCTCTACTTACAGACGGGCAGGGTTTTACGGCACAGTCTCTTATTCCGCAGTGACTGTTGTCATTCCAGAAAGGACAAGGTTTCTTTAGGTTGACCTAAAAATAACACATCATCCTGTTACACGTTCCTCCCATGCAGCCAAGCTAACCTCCTATATTACAACACACACGGTGTCTCACTGAAAGGCTTCTGCTACCAAAACCCAGCGTAGGGCTGAGCTCTGCAGTGTACGTGGATGCAGAAGTTGAGAACACCTTAAGCCATTCTTAGGGAAGAATGAAGAGGGTTTTTTTTGTCTGCTGACACAGTCAGGAAGCAGTCGTTGTTCAGTACCTGCACTTGGCAGGTACAGCACTGGGCACGACCCAAGCACACCCAAACAAACCCACAGTTACTCACACACACGCAATCTCATGGAACAGGAGTAGAACTCACCTAACAATGGTCTGGCACTAACAGCAATCACTTAATCTGATTGTTCGACAACTAAACCAGGCTTTCCTCATTGACAGGAAGACACTAAGTGTATCCTCATTATGCAATCTGCATTCCTCATCAACAATTTGGTGCTCTAACTCAACAACCTGGTCCACCACTTCAGTTCCTCAGAGCAAAAAATGCATCAGAAGACATCTTGAAAATCATACACAGACAGGCTGAAGACGCTCCACTTCTGGAAGCATTCAGGGCCAGGTTGGATGGATCCTGGGCAGCCTGACCAAAATGGGGGCATCTGACTTTAAGAGATCAGCAATAACTTCCAGGGGAAAAACAAAACAAAACAAAAAAAAAAGCACACCAAATTATAGAGAAATATTAGTGTATTTCTTGTACTAAATAACTTACTTTGTAGTATCTAAAATAGTCACTTTCCAGAAGTTGATTCAGTCTGGGAAACAGCCTGTAGTTGTTGAAGGCATCGATGGTTTCTACATCACAGGTGCAGTCGTCCAAATGGCCAGTAACCTGTGGGAACGAAATGTCATGAACAAGGAGGTCAGCACTGCTCCAGAGCACAGACCATACAGCAATTCAGGATTTTCTTTCATTCTACCAGCCAGTCATCCCCCTAAACCTAACCAGAAGGAAACGACTCTGGTTTAGGGGCATGGTGATAATGGGTTGGTGCTTGAACTTGATGATCTCAGCTCTTTGATGGTTCTATAAAACTGAATGTCAAAGCCACAGAATTCCATGTGATGCATCCTTAAGGACCTGCCCTTTGTCTGTTGCTTGGGGGCAAGCAATTTTAAACACACTTTTCCCCTAACACACCTAAATATCTTAAGAGTTTATTGATACAGAGCAATAGGCATCGAACAGACACTGCAATCTCCGAAGAGAGCAGAGATAACACACACACAGCTAGACAAGTCACCAAGCCCTGCAAGACACAGCAGCCCAGGCCCTCATCATTTGACACCAGTATGCCACTCTGGCAGTGCAGCACACAGCTCAGAGCTGCCATTTGCACGGGGGTCTAATTAAGCAACAGTAATGCCACCAAAGGTTACAGCACTCCACAGAAGTCCTTGCTGTCAACCCACTGTGCTGTGGCACACGGAGACCATGGAGACTGCAACAGCCCTTCCCTGTGCCCCTGACTGCCATTTGGCGAGGAAACATCTGTTGCAGATCTGATGCAGGAAGCCAATACTCCTTGCATCATCCTGAACAACGCACACTGTGTGTAAGCCCTGGAGAAAAAAGCAAAACAACACCAATTCAGCTCTGGCTTTCTGACACGTAGCTTGCTGCCTGGATGAGAAAGCTGCACAACAGAAGGAGGGCTGCTGCTTCCCAACCCCCTGATGGGTGCTTGGGGAAATCACCGCATCCAAGAAGTGAGTGTACTACTCATTCCCTCTCAATTGGGCACCAGGGGATTTTCCTGGATGCTGAAGCAGCAATACAGCACTTGGCAGCTGCCATGTATTAAACACAGCAGTATTAAACACAGGGGTTTAGGACCGAGGTGGTCATTTTAAATGGGTACCGTTGATTTATGAAGCAAATGTGGGACGTTCACAATGAGAAATCCCCTTGCTGCCTCTGTCCCAGCTCACAAGGTCCTGGTAGCTGCCAGCACAAAGCAGGATTCCCCCTGCATGGAGTTGTGGGGGTCACATCCACAGCCCTGCAAGCCTCAAGGAAAAGCCTCCAAGGAAGAGTGCCCTTTGCAATTAGGGAAAAGTAAATTACTGTGAGTGGAGAAAAGAGGAAGAGCCATGTGGGAAGCATGAAACACACAGCCTGACAGAGTGCCCTCAGGTCAGTGTCTGAAAGGCACAAAGCAAGTTCCCCACAACCACAGTGATCACTGCTGCAGCAGTGGAGCTCCCTGCCCTCTTTCCAAGAAGGCAATGAGCACTCACCTTCAGAGCACACAAAAAGGGGAGAGGAAGAAATAACAGCCTGGGTTGGACACACAGCACCTTAAAGGAATGTGCATGTTCCTCCCTTGGTGCCTGGGCAGAAGGAACCCAAGCTTGGACCCAGAGTGGCACTCAGCGCTTAGGAAACAAAGCTTTCATTGATACTTTACACTGAGCCACGCTGATTTAAGTGGGTGTGAAGGGATATAGGTGAGCCACAGTGCCCTTTGCCACTTGCCATTAGTGCTAAGTCACAGTGATTAGGAGGCTTACTTCTGTTTCTTGCATTCACACTGAAGCCCAACACCTCAGTGTACTGTATTCTGTCGTGCATTTTGCACAGTAATGAAAACCAAGATTACCAGCGCAGCAATTAAGATTTCCACTAGCCTAAACCACCCTCATAAAAAACCCAGCACCGATTTGCTAATCCAATTACCCAACGTGGAGCTGTTTCAAAACGAAGAAGGCTAACCAACGAAAACAGAAAACCCAAAACCACGTATTTCTCTGTATTCCCTGGAAGCCTGGCAACCTCTGAGGAAGGCAGCTGGTCACTCCCTATATTTGTGTTGGACCAGTGTGACTCCAAGGGAACCACATCCTGGTGGTGGCTTTAAACTGAAAGAAAGGAGATGTAGGTTAGAGGTGAGGGGGAAATTCTTCACCCAGAGAGCACTGAGGCCCTGGCACTGCCCGGAGCTGTGGGTGCCCCATCCCTAGAGGTATCAGAGGCTGTACATTGGCCCTGGGCAGCACATGCAGCAGTTGGAGTTGGATGGTCTTTTAAGTCCCACCCAACCCAACCCACTCCATGATTCTATGTAACATCCGTAACAGGCCTGAATTAGTGATATTAGTGACCAAACCAAGCTAGAGCTAACCCAGCACAGTACCACCCTGAAAAGAACTCCAGGTGAAGCACTGCAAGCTCCTTCCTGAGAGGGTGATGCCTTAAGACACCTTCCCTGCTCAGAGCACTGGAGCTGCACAGAGGTGGTGGGGCCTCCTTTTCTGGAGACGTTCAGGACCCACCTGGACACCTACCTGTGCAACCTGGTCTAGGGAGCTGCTTCGGCAGGGGGCTGGACTCTATGATCTCTGGAGGTCCCTTCCAAGCCCTACCACTCTGTGATTCTGTGAACCACCTGTGTCTTCAGCCTTCAACAATTCAAACAGTGGTTTCAGATGAAACACAGCTTCATCGAGTTCCAAACACATGCCACCTGCTTCCTGGCACCTGTGAATCACTGAGCTCAGCAGTAGCAACGGGTTTTGCTCCACCTAGGCGGGGTGCAGGAGCCTGACAAGGCATGGGATGGGCAGGCAGGGCCGGGTCTGCCCAGCAGGGAGAGATGCAACGGAGCCGCTGGGACAGACGCATACCACAATGGCTCCAGCTGCTGAGCAAGCACCAAGGGAGGTGGTCTGCTGGCTCTTTGCAATGCCACAGTGCTGATGCATCCTCCAGGTTGGAACACCACCACACGTGGACTCCGCATCATCCTTAGGTTTGGCCTTCATTTCATTCTCCCTTGTCTCCATCCCATGTTCCACCACTGATCTTCACCTCTCTGCCTCTGCCCGGCTCACTCAGCATCAGGGAAATGCCCCTGGACAGTGGATTTAGGGCTTTCTTTTCATCGAATCATAGAACAGCCTGGGTTGAAAAGGACCTCAGAGATCATCTCGTTTCAACCCCCTGCCATGGGCAGGGTCACCAACCACTGGAGCAGGCTGCCCAGAGCCACATCCACCTTGCCTTGAGTGCCTCCAGGGATGGGGCATCCACAGCCTCTCTGGGCAACCTGTCCCAGTGCCTCACCAACCTCTGAATGAGAAACTTCCTCCTAACATCCAGCCTCAATCTGCCCTGTCTTAGTTTAAAGCCATTCCCCCTTGTCCTATCACTATCAACCCGTGTAAGTAGGATTCTTGCTACAGGCTCCCTCCAAAATACACCATACACCACCACTTACTGCACAGATGGGCAGGAAAGATGGCACACTCCTTTCTGCACCCCCCACCTGCAGCCAGAACAGAGCTCAGGAGCACTACAGCGGGCACATGCCACCTCCAAACATCTCTTAGAAAACAATCAGCAGCTCCAGTGTTGTGGGAGTGTCTCCTGTGAAGCCCCACAGAGCATCAGGCATGAACTCCTGCCACATGGCTCTCTGGGGAGCACCAATTTAACAGGAATGTGAGAGTGGCTTCAAAGTCTGCTCAGGTAACAAGGAGGCCCAGACTCAGCCCTAACGACAGCGTGCTGGCCTGAGAAACAGCCCCTGAAGGGAACCTGCCTCCTGCCAGCACACAGATGCAGCTCTTCGGGCAGCCCCACCTGTCTGTGCACAGTGATCGAGCAAGCATTAATGGAAGGAGAGAACTGATTGACGGCTGACTGAAGCACCAACGTGTTAACGAACACGTTTATCTGGGTGGAGGACAAGCTATCTGAATTACGGCGATGAGAGGGACTGCAAGGCAGCACGTTTTTGCAGGGCGGTAGGGCTGAGAAGTGGTGCCCCGCGTGCCGTGCTTCCCAAAGGCGACAGCCGGAACGGATCGCCAACACTTGTACTGAAAATGAAACTACAACAACAGAGCACTGCAGAGCACAGGGCCAGCCGCCCGTGCCCGAAGCCTGCAAGCCACAGGGGCTGCTCACGAGGCAAACCTCGGTTGAGCAGGAAAAGCACATGCAAAATCCCCACCGGGCTAAGGAAGCGGAAAGCACACGTTCCCGCTCCAGGAGCATCACCCATCCTCCCCGCACAGCACCGCAGGGCGCGAGGCGCTGCGGGCACAGTAACCCCCGCCCCGCCGTCCCCGCCGCATCCCATCCCACCTGGCAGAAGCAGCGGCGCTCCGCCGACCCGGGCGACCCGCGGGGCACTGCGGGCAGCAGGAGGGCGGCGAGGCCCAGCACCCGCAGCACCGCCGCCATCTCAATGCCGCCAATACCGAAGAAGCCGCGAACTGCCCCGCTCCGCTCCGCCCCGCCCCGCTCCGGCCCGGCGCTGCCCGTGGGCGCGGCCGTTCCGCGCGGTGCTGCACGCAGCTCATGCCGGGTTGCGGCCTCGGGAAGGGGCGGTGGAGCTGCTCGCCGCCGCTGGGGAGCTGGGAGGGATGGCTGGGAGGGATGAGCTGGGCAGAGGGGAACCTGATGGGGTTTAACGAGAGCGAGAGCCGAGCCCTGCACTGAGGGAGGAATAACCGCGTGCAGCGGTACGTGGGGGGGAGCAGAACGCGCATGCGCACGCCCGGCGCCCCTCCGCGCCAGCAGGGGGCGCTGCCGCACGCGGAGCGCTGCGGAGGGGCGGGGCGGGGCGGAGCGGCGGCGCGGGGCGGCCCACCCCCGGCGGCCATGGCCCTTCCCGGCATTCCCTATGAGCGGCGGCTGCTCATCATGGCGGACCCGAGAGACAAGGCGCTGCAGGACTATCGCAAGAAGCTGCTGGAGCACAAGGAGATCGACGGGCGCCTCAAGGAGCGTGAGTGGCGGCCCCGGCGGGAACGGCCGTTCGGTGATTCGGGGCCCTGAGGAGAGTCCCGGCTCCGCCGCGACGCGACGCTGCCCGCGCTTCGTCATGGGCACGGCCCGGCCGCGCTGGGCCTGAGCGCCGCGGGGTGGGCCTGTGCCATGCGGGCCGTGGGCAGCCTCGGCCGGGAGGAGGCGTCCCTGCCCTAGAAATAAGCGATATCTGAGTTTCCTTCCAAGCCAGCCTCTTTCTGCGGCTCTGGTCACAAACCGCTGTGTGGAGGCCGAGCACTTGCTGGGGGTGCGCTGCTTCCCCCTGCTGCTTTTCTGCTGTGAAAGGGCCTGGCCCCCAGCTCCTGCAGGGCTGGAGGTTATCAAAACCTGTGTTTCTCTGTTTCTTTGTCAGTGAGGGAGCAGCTGAAGGAGCTCACCAAGCAGTATGAGAAGTCAGAAAACGATCTCAAGGCCTTGCAGAGTGTTGGGCAGGTATGTAAGAGGCAGAGTCATAACGGCTGATTGCCATGGATGGTGAGCTTGCCTAGAAGCAGCTGGGACAGCTTGCCTAGCAGTTATGTTCACTGTTATTACAAAGAAGACATAAGTGGGAACAGTGCAGCAAACAGAAAGGAGCTTTACCTTACTATCAACAACTGTCACACCAAGTGTATTGCTTAGAGAGGTTTCCTTTGTTTGTTCTGGCTGTCAGAAATTATTAAAACAGCACCAGTGTGAAGCTTGAAGTGTGAAGCAGGAGTTCCAGAGCCAACCTCAGTGTTCTGAAACATATGTTAAATATTGTTTGGGAAGGGTAGTTAATCTGGAGGCTCATCCTGCATTTATTGTTTTGCAGATTGTCGGTGAGGTGCTCAAGCAGCTAACAGAAGAGAAATGTAAGTATGCTGGACTGCTTTGAAGTTCTGTCAGTAAGCTTTTGCTATTAAAGTTCATCTAAAGATACGCAATTGTGAAGAATCAGAGCATCAGGGACCTGAGTACTAGCAGAAAAACAAGATATCCTGAATAGCTTGGAAGCGTAATCTGGAGCTGTGAATTAACTTATTTTTTTTCTGTTATCTTTTTTTCTCTAGTCATCGTGAAGGCTACAAATGGACCAAGATACGTGGTTGGCTGTCGTCGTCAGGTAGCTGGTTTATGTGAATGTTCAGGCAGAGATTGCTTTGGTCTTGAGTTTTAATTTGACTTTTGATGGACTGAGTCCAGAACGGGGTTAAGTATTTTCTTCTTTAGGCTGCGTGGCTATTTTACAGCAGTGCCTGCTTCCTTCCTGTCTGGCATTAGCAGCATAACTTCTTAGTAAAGATAAAGTAATTCAGAGCACTCCTGGAGCCTTGCATCTGTTTATCCTGATTTGAAGCTCTGGATCTTGAGCTCTGTAAATAAACAATCACACCTTCAAGCTGTGGAGAATCTGCCTTGCCATGCTACGAGCACAGCGTGATGACAGTAATGGTGCTGTGCTAAGCTTTAGATCTAGTGCTGTATAACTGTACAGTTTTTAATACTTTTTGCACTCCATTTCAGTAAATAATTATGGTAGGCAACACCTCTATTCTGAGCGTTTCATGAGAGAGTTTTAACAACTTAAAGCACCTTGGTGCTTCTGGTTTGCAGGACAGAAGGCAGCAGCATTTTGCTTAATTGTTTTAATGCATAAGTGCAAGTACTTCTTGAGAGCTGTGACCTCTCCATTCATCTTGAGCTGGTTCATGTGCTGTGGGGAAAAGGAACTGCAACAATTAACTTCAACGCCTCATGGCTGTAGCATGTTCACTTGTCTAAAGGAAGTTGTGGCAGAGTTTTTTATTGTTAAAAGGTGCACAGATGTTGTATTGACAGTAGTTGCCTTTTCTGTATCTTTTTGAAGGAAAACTGGTCCTACAAGTCAGTTTGCTGAAAGAAGATGTTTGCAGATGTTTTTCAGTTCTCTGATTCTCTGAATTAAGTATACTTCTGTCTCAGAAGAATGTTTTGTTCCTTCTGCTACTAGACTTAAGTTCATCAGAACTTGAACGCGCACGTTGACCAGCACTGTTTAGGAGATCAGTCTGACGTGGAGCTGTGGTGACTGTAGGAGTTGAGGCAGCCAAGAAGTGACAGACTAGGCAGTCTATCACTAGGAAGAACAAAATACTCTTCTGAGACAAGTGTGCTTAATTCCACCAAGGCACGTGATAGGTTTGATGTGTTAACCATGAGGTTCTTTGTTGCAGCAGAGAGAAATGCTCAGGAATAGGTTGTGGTTGGATGGGTCTGGCCTTGCTGTCTGTACTTTGGAGTTTATTCTTGTGCAAAAAGCACTCTTTGATCTTAAAAAGAGCCTTGATTTGATAGGAGAGACCAAAAAACCCATCAAGGCACATAACAATATTGCTATTTTGAAAACTTTTCAGGGGGTTTTTCAGTCTGAAAGAACAGCTTTTGATCCAGGCCCTCATGGCTGTGCTGTGCTGCTGAGGAAGGAGAGCCATAGGGTGTAAATCAGAACACAATTACTTTCCCTATCTGAAGCGTGCTTGTGAGGGAATTCAAGGTGAAGTGCTTTCTTGTCATCTTGCTGCAGAATAACTGAAATCTCTTTGGCAGTGGGGAATTTGATACGATTTCAAGCTCCTACTTATTTCTTAGTGTTAGGCAGCTGAAAAGAGGTCTTATCAGTGACACCAATCAGGGAGGAGTGACAGCTTGATCCTAAATGCCACCAGAGATTAAGTAACCCCCACGGGCACGAGACCTTCTAATTCTCTTGGCAAGAGAGCTGGGAGGCATGCAGACAGCTGTAGAAATCCCCATTGTTCAGGTACCATGTTGGTAAAGCTCAGAATGAATAGGTTTTATATTCCTTAAATGTAGATTGAGTACCTCTTTATAAACAAAGGGTTGAAAACAGCAACAAGGTGATTTCCATGATTCTTGTCCACCTCTGTGCTGTTGGAGAGATGAGGCTGCTCTTCTAGATGAGGTTTCCCAAAAGCAAGGTGAGAAATGCACATGAGCATTAAACCCAGCAGAAACGAGCAGGGGATGCTACAGAGTGCTGGGAAAGGACTGCTGATACCAAGCTTTCCTTAAAACAAGTGGAACAGGCAGGCAAAAACTTAAGAGGCAGGAGGGTAGGGCACCTGAGGTGAACAGTAGCAGGGAAACAACAACTGGAGCGGCTGACTTTGAAGAAGAGGTGTAACTGTGTATGAAGGATGAACAAAGGCTTGGAGAAAATAGGTCAGGAACATCTGCACCCTTTCTGGCAGTTCAGAAATGGGGAAGCCATCAGTGGCAAGTTGAGCCTCAGATGAGCAGCCTGTTCCTTGTGTGCTTAGCAGGCTGCTTGCTTGTCGTGAAGCAGCTGGTTCTGTCCTGTGTTGAGGGTAGGGTTAGGTCTCTTACTAATCCTTTCAGATTGATGGCAGTTTGAAACAAATGATACGTGCATATGAATATGATTTATGGTCTAGAGAGTAATATTTATTTTCAGAAGTGGCAGAAGTGACCTGCTGTTCAAGATCTTGCAGTGTCAAAAAATGCTTTGTTTTAGCTTTACTGGTGTCCATTTGTGGCAGCTTACAGGATCACTGGTGTAGAGCAGCTCCTGGCTCACTGGTAGGTGCCTGGGAGATAGCTGGCCTGCTTTTTCACAGCTTCACCATTCCCAAAAATGGTGCTGAGCTACAGGCAGTGTTTACTAAAGCAGCTGCTTGGCATGTAGCATAGCAGCCTTCTTTCTTGTTTTATTGAGCACAATAACCATGTTGGCTAAAACCAAACATAGTTTTGGTGTGTGGTTCTAACAGATGTATCTTCTTTGTTACTAGCTTGACAAAAGTAAGCTGAAACCAGGGACAAGAGTTGCTCTGGATATGACCACTCTGACTATTATGAGGTAGGCTTCTGCTCTGGGGCTGCTCTCATGTAAATGGGGAAAATTACCTAGAGAACAGATTATGCAAAAATCTGAGTAATCAGTTATGCAGTATTTTGTAACATTTTCTGTTAGTGTTTTAAGGACAGGTACTTTGAGGGGAGTCTCATGTATCTGTTTGAAAAGGAGTTGTCTGTTCTTCTAGGGGGAAAAATAGTTATAGCTGGGCCTTTTCAGCAGGTTTTGAGCTTTTGTTTCTGTTTGCTTTAAGGCTTTTAAAAAGTTTGCTTGGTTTGGGGTTTGTTCTGTTTGCTTGTTTTTCCAACAAATATTTGTCTTGTTTTCAAGGTGAGGAAAGGAAAAGAGATGATTCCTGTGCTTGCTCTTGGATCTATTGAAATATAAACACCTGCACAATAAAACATGCTCACTCATATTTTTTTCTTTTAATTCCAGATATTTGCCAAGGGAAGTGGATCCCCTGGTTTATAACATGTCTCATGAAGACCCAGGAGATGTTTCGTATTCTGAGATTGGAGGATTGTCAGAGCAAATCAGAGAGCTGAGAGAGGTATTCAAATCTGAACAATGCTTCCTAACTGGGTCAGGTTTTTCAGTGCCTGAATGCTTTACTGATGTTTGTCCAAAGCTGTCGTGAGGCAGGCTGCTTGAGGATCCTATGAGATGAGTGCTTGACACGTTTCATTATCTTGCACCACTTTTTCACTGTGCTAGAAGATAACTTCTGAAGTGTTTGAATGTTTTTCAGCTTGGTAACTGTGGTGAATGGCAGTGTGATCCCAGGGTGCTGGTGCATTCATACTGAAGTAATCCTGTTAGTTTGGGCATCAGTGCTGCAGGCTGTGCCCAGGAATGTGGGAGCTGGAAGGCTAGCTCGTGCTGTTGTGTGCCAGCTGGCTTTAAGAGACTGTGTACTGCACACACCTTACAGGAGCACGGAAGGGTTATTCTGAACACCACCAACCAGTTTTCAAACTGGTTGTGACTCAGCTCTGCTGTTACATGAGCTTGGACTGAAATTCAGGAAGTCTTCTAAAGGGAGTTTGAAGGATGCAAAACCACTGTAGTTAAGGGAGTACTGTGAGGACATGGTTAGGGTCAGCAGCCAACAAAGTGATTTTACTCACAAACTGCTGGAATTGCTGTGGGTGTTACGACACTGGCAAAGTGTGGTTTGAGCAACAAGCATCGAGAGAGCAATTGCAGAATTGAAATCTGACCAGTGAGGACAGGACTGTGGATTGATCAACTAGATCAATCAGACGTCTTATTTAATGGTTTCTCATCCAAAATGTGCTACACAGAGAGCTAAAAATACAGGTACCTGGAAAGCAGGCTGGCAAATGTTCCATTATACTCTGAGACCTTCTGCCTGTTTTAAAACTGAAGCAGTCACCGTTTATCTGTCTCCACACAGGTGATAGAATTGCCACTTACAAACCCAGAACTGTTCCAGCGTGTGGGAATTATACCTCCAAAAGGCTGCCTGCTCTACGGCCCCCCCGGTGAGTGGTTGGCTGCTGATAGCTCTTCCCTCTTCTTGTTCCTACTCACTGTGGTGGGGCAAGGCTTAAGGGTGATGCTCAGACTCGTTAACCACTCAGTTGATTAACAGTATGCTTCCCTCCATATGCTGGGCAGCATATCAGGAAAAAACTCAGAGGGCACCCAGAGCATCGAGGTGATGTGTCCTCAGGGGATTTCAGCGTGTAAGGGGGAGGCAGAGGGGACAGTGCAGCTCCCCATGTGGCACCTGGTAGCCCCTTCCAGCAGCTGTGTACTGAAGTTCTCATGAAGGGGCAGTGAGTGCTTAGTTGTCACACTCGGTTGTAATAGCCTTGTTTGTTTTTCCTTTTTAACTTTCTAACATGCAGTGTTGGGTTACTAGTTAAACACCATTGGTCTCTTGTCTGGCCAGGTACTGGGAAAACACTTTTGGCCAGAGCTGTTGCTAGCCAGCTCGATTGCAACTTCCTGAAGGTAGTGTAACCATACTTCTTCACACACATGTATGCACATGTGCTTAACCTGTTTGCTGTGCTGTCCTTTCACTTGTCTTACACCTTTCAAAAGGTGGTATCAAGTTCCATAGTGGACAAGTACATCGGTGAAAGTGCTCGGCTGATCAGAGAGATGTTCAATTATGCCAGAGATCATCAGCCATGCATCATTTTCATGGATGAGATCGATGCTATCGGTAAGGCACGTGGCCTGGAGGGTGGCTGTAGTTTCTTTTGATGTTGAACTCAGTCTGTCTTGTGAGCATATGTGCCTGTATGCTGTCCTTTGAGAAGAAATACAGGACAAAGAGGTCCTTCCATCTGGAGCTATTACAGCTAGCTTAGAACCATAACTATCTGTACATGACCTGGATTTTTCTGACTATATCAAGAAGCATTTTAAAATGTATGCATTTAAGGAATTCTTCCCGTCTCTCTCCTCTCATTAAGAGGGGTGCCTAATTGTCTCCTTACACCATGTTAGGTGGAGGCAAAAGTAATGATTTGAGTTTGGTGTGCTGCAGGTGGCCGCCGTTTCTCTGAAGGCACCTCAGCTGACAGAGAAATTCAGAGGACTCTGATGGAGGTGAGTGCCCCAACTCTGATTGCATATCTCACAGTTGATGTGAAATGAGACAGCTGTGAATTGCTGTGCTGGCTTGATAGAATGTTTTCTGAATTACTGTACTAAAGCTATATTGATCTAGGCACTGCTTTTACTAAAGGAGCTGTATGTCCTGATAACTCAGCTGTGACTCTTGACTTAAAGATTCACTGCAGGAACTGTTTCAGTTGCTGAAATAGTAAGAGGATAATTACACTGTGACTTGGCTTTGCATACTGCATCTTTCTTGATGCAGAAAAGGAGAGCTTGTACCTTTTAATCCCAAAGACTTTAGTAGAATCTTAGGACTTTTACAGTTCAGTTCTCAGAACTAAGAGGGATGGTGTTATTTCTTTGTTTCTGTAGTGAGTGCTCTGGTAAACCTGGCTGTGTGAAGAGACTTTCTAAAACACTAGTGACAATTAAGAGCTCTGAAGCTAGTGGAAGACTTCATTGGCCCATGTTTGCAAACAGTTTGTCCCGTGCAAAAGAACATATCTGCCTTACATAAAGAATTAAATCATTGTGATGGAAGAACAAGTGCTTTGAATCTCCACGATGCAATGCCTTGATATGTTTATTAGCATTCTAGAGGCTGTTCTCCAAATCTAATTTCAATGTCCTGGATTTGGTGTATTGCACTTGAAACGTGTCAGCCAACCATTGGGTTCTCATGGCTGTATTGTTTTAGCCAAGTCTTTCATGTTTGAGCTCTGCTTTGTTCCATATCTTTTTCTCTGGACAAAGCATTTTCAGCATCTCTCTTTAAGCTCCTCTTAATTACTGATAGAACACACAGGGAGCTGTGGCCTTCTGTTAGAAGGCATGTAGTGTTTTCCTGGTTTGTCTGTGCCACTTCTCTTAACTCAGTAGAAGTTTGTATGCGGGAAGGAAGTGCAGTAGATCGTGCTAGAAGGTTTTGGATTATTTAACACAAACTTCTGTTTTCTTCTAGCTGTTGAACCAGATGGATGGATTTGATACTCTGCACAGAGTTAAAATGATCATGGCTACTAACAGACCAGACACGCTGGATCCCGCGCTTCTGCGGCCTGGAAGGCTGGATAGGAAGATCCGTGAGTTACAGTGCCTGAAAGGATATTATCTGTATGAGTGATGCTTTGCTGCTCTTATTAAAGCTGTCATTCTTTCCAGATATCGATCTACCAAATGAACAAGCCAGGTTAGATATCTTGAAGATTCACGCAGGTCCTATCACTAAACATGGGGAAATAGGTAAGTATTCCATGTCCTGCCTGGATGTCCTGCTTTGGCTTGTGAAAATGTGAAGGGCATGGAAACCAGCAAGCTGATTCTCATCAGGTGGTTCCCTGTTTATGCAAACAAGCAGCATTTCCCTTAGCTGAAAAAAATAGAATAAACATTAAAAAAAAAACAAAAAAAAACACCCTACTGCAGTGGTCTGAAAACAAGAAGCTTTAAAAGTTAAGTTTAAAACTTAACCTGGAGTTCAGAGACAGCATAATGAAAACCTTATAATTACCTGAAACCAAACTTGTCTTTGCTTACTGGTGTACAGGTTCCTCTAGAGGATAGGGAGAGCTACCGTACTAATGACTGGGTTACAGTAGCTGCCCAGCCTGTATTCTCACAGTGAAGTTTCAGAGCCTTCCTCCAGAAAGCTGTAGCTGTGATTTGACTTGAAAACAATGTTGGCTGCCTTTTATTTCAGTGAGGCTCCACGGACCTTGCCTGCTTATTCACAGCCCCGTGCCACCCCCGCTCCACCCCCTCCTTTTTGCTGACACGAGCTATTCATGCAGCCAAGCAGCATGATCTGGATAGTGGAACTGATCTCGTTCACCATCTGGCTGCATAAACAGCTGCAGCTCAATAGAGAGGGTGGCTCAGGAGCGGGGATGAGCTGGGGGAGGGTGAGAGGGATGAAGGCTGCCTTTCTGAGCAGTGCTGTTGGTGTAAATGTGCATCAGGCTGTAGTGTAAGATACAAAAGATGCTCCAAGGCAAGTCGTGAACCCAGGATTGCTTGGATTTAAGTTTTCTGTTCTGCTTTTTGTATCCTTTCCATGATGATTTGAACGTTCACTTGATGCAGGTCTCCTTGCATTTTGTGTTGATGCTTGCTTGTAACATCCAGACCAGTCATGTTGGGATTTAACTGTATAATGTGAACTCTCAGCTTTTGTTTCCTTGTGAATGCATGGGTTAATACAGCTGGTCACCTCAGCTGAGGTAGCTTAGCAGCTCAGTAGGCAGTGATCTGCTTGCACTGAAATCAGCATGCCCTTGTTAGCTGGGCACGGATGTCCATAGCATCCAGATGGAGAAATGTGAATTGATTTCTGATTGACATCTGTGTTTTGTGAACAGATTATGAAGCAATCGTGAAGCTTTCTGATGGCTTTAACGGGGCGGACTTAAGGAACGTCTGCACTGAAGCAGGTATTCTCTGAATTGTGAAGGGCTTGCTCGGTTAATGCTAAGCACTCCAACTGTTTCCCATGTGCTTCTGCATGTGGATTAGAATCAGGAAGTTAGAAGCTGAATGAGCTTCTTGCTCCTTTCATCCTAAAACAGATTTAAGTGGAATTGGCCTTGCCAGACATCTTTGTTGTGCCATGTACTTTGGGGCATTCAGAAGTCCATTTTGCTGCATTGTAGCCTTCAGCTCTGTCCACACTGATTTGGTCACCCTGAACAATTTGCATATTTGTGGGCAGCAGTAGTTCCCCAGGGCTAATTCTGCCCTCATATCTTTGTGACATAAAAGCAAAACTTTATAAATGCAGCCACTGTCCCCTTAATTAAATTTCCCATTAAAAAAAGTGTCCCAATTCACCGAACCCCCAGGAAAACTAATTGATGCTATAAGGGAAATCAATTGCTCGATCCCCTAAGTGGCATTCTCAGATTGAGGTTACTGAAATTACTTCTGCAAGATCACCAAGGGTTCTAGGCCTTCATTTCACATCTATAAATCACTTTCGGTGCATGAGAGCAGGTCTTGAACTGATGGCAGTGTGACCAGCTGCGCTCAGCTGGTTGTCCTGGCCGTGTTCAGCAAGCTGGGTTGTGGCCCAAGGACTGTGTGCATCTTCCCAATGCCTTTCACAGCACTTCTCAGCTTTTCTTCTTGGAATGAGAGTAGATGAGAAGAAAGCCTGGTTATTTCTACATCTTACAGGGTAGTGCAATGAAAGGGACTTTGTTGGCTGCCTTCAAAGCACTTCATCTAACTGCAGGGAGCACCAACCTGCTGTCTGCTGTCTCCACAGGTATGTTTGCCATCCGTGCTGACCACGACTTCGTAGTTCAGGAGGATTTCATGAAGGCTGTTAGAAAAGTAGCTGATTCCAAGAAGCTGGAGTCCAAGCTTGACTACAAACCCGTTTAAACTGACCCTAAGATTCATGGCTGATGGTGCAGGACATGTGGGGTTAGTGTCTGAGAAGAGAGGAGTAACGTAGCTGTCGATCATTATCTCAAGGTGTCTGTGTCACGTGTAGCTAGCATTTGCCAGTTGCCACTGGGCTACACAAGTGTCTTCTGAAATGCAGTATTCATTACAGCCCGTGTCTGGTAGGGGTGTGAGTTTGTAACTGTGCCTGGATGCTTTAGGACACTTAAAGGAACTTCATTTCTTGACCATTTTTTTAATCTGTCGATTTCCTTTCATCAAACAATCGAATAAAACCTGTTTAAATCAACTCCCTTCATGTGCCCCTCCCTCAGGGGAGTTAGGTGATGTCTTCAGTGTGGTGTAGTTGTCATGTTTGAGTCTGAATGCAAAGCACTTCTCCCTCAAGTCACTCAGAATCGCAGAGAATCTGCAGCTCGGAAAGCAAGCAGTATCCTGGGCTCCATTGAAGAGGGGTGGCCAGCAGGGACAGGGAGGGGACTGTCCCACTCTGCTGTGCTCTGTGAGGCCTCATCTGGAGCACTGCATCCAGGTCTGAAGCCCCTGGTCCATGAAAGACGTGTGGGAGAGATGCTCAGAGGGCTGGAGCACCTTCCCTGTGGAGATGGGCTGAGGGAGCTGGGTTTGTGCAGCCTGGAGAAAAGAAGGCTGCAGGGTGACCTCATTGCAGCTTTCCAGGACCTAAAGGAGCCTATAAACAGGAGGGAAGACAGCTCCTGGAAAGGGCAGAGGACAAGGGGAAATGGTTTGAAGTTGAGGGAGGGAAGTTCTTACAGAGGTGGTGTGTGTCCTGTCCCTGGAGGGGTTCAAGGCCGGATGGGGTAGGGCCCTGGGCAGCCTGGTCTGCTCTGAAATGAGGAGGTTGGTGGCCCTGCATGTGGCAGGGGGTTGGAGATTCGTGATCTTTGAGGTCCCTTCCAACCCCTGTGAAGCTGTGCTGCCTCAGACGCACGCAGTGCCGTCCCTAGCCCCGCTGGAGCTGTGATCCTGCCCTCGCCGTGCTGTGCAGCAGGGCTGGATCGTGGCCTTGTGCTCCTGGGAGCTGTGCTGCAGCTGTCCGAGCAACCACTCAGACGGAAATAAAAACCTCGGCGGAGGTATTCGTTCCTTTGCATCCGTCCGTCGCCGCGCGTTATCTTTTTGCCGTCGGCTCCGCTGGGAGGGCTGCGTGCGGTGCTGGGCTGCAACGGCAGCGTACCGGGCTGCACTCCTGCCTACTCCTCGTTATCCTAATTGGATTACTCCGGGCGTGCTCGGCTGACGGGCGCATCACATTAACTCTTGCTTTACTGGGAAACAGTGCAGGCTAGCATCTTCCCCGGCGGTATTTCACCCCCCATCCCTGCGAGACGCGGCGGAAGGAGCGGAGCTGTCACGGAGCTCGCGGGCTGCTCGCCCCGCCTCGGGAAGCGGCCCCGCAGGAGGGGGCGGCGGGGGTGTGCTCCTCACACCGCCCCTGGGACGGAGAGGCGGGGCCCGGGGGAGGAGGAGGAGGAGGAGGAGGAGGCGGCAGCGGCAGCATGGCGGCCGGGCGCGAGCAGTTGGGAGCGCGGCCGCCTCCCCCCGCCGCCCCCGAGCCGGAGCCCGCGGGGCCGTTGCCCAAATAACCGCCCCGCCCGGCCCTGCCCCGCCTGGAGAGCGCCCGGCCATGGAGCTCGCCAAGCCGGCCTTCCCCGCGCTGCCGCAGGCCAAGGAGGACTCGGAGGTAGGCGGCCCGGCCGCGGGAGGAGGAGGAGGAGGAGGAGGAGGAGGAGGAAGAGAAGGAGGAGGGGTGGGGGGAAGCTCCGCGCGGGGCCCTCATCCGCCGCTCCGGCCCGGCCCCGCCGTGGGGTGCTCGCGCCGCGCTCCGGGCCGGGCCCGGCCTGCAGCCCGCCCCGCTCCGCGTGTGCCCGGGCAGCCCCCGCCGGGTCCGTGGGTGGGCTGGAAGGCGGCGAGCACCTGCGCGTCCCCCGCCCCACAGCCGGCGTTTAGCTCGCTGAGATAGTCCGCAGCGGCTCTGTGGGTCCGTGGGCTGCCCGTGCCCGGGCTGGGGCTCTGCCAGCGCCGGCTCGGCTCAGCCCGGTGTCTGATTTCGGAGCTGGGCACCGCTGGGCGCCGAGCCCGGCGTGTGCTGTGCGGTGCCGCTGTCACGCACGGCTGCTGCTCGTGTCACTCCGGCTCCGACGTGGGCTCTGCGTCCCCCAAACATGAGCGTTCGCTGCCGTGTCGGTAGGCAGACACGCGTGGGAACCACGTGCCAGGCTGAGAGCTCGTGGCTCATCCAAACCGGGGTTGTAACGCCCTTTGCAAACCCTTTGCGTTTTGTTTCTCGCTTGTTTTCGTAATCTCTCCCTCAATAATACAATATATGTAACGGTAGAGCTGAACCGCAGCGGAGGATCCCAAGAGCAGCGTTTAAAAACTGTCAGTTACTTTATTTCCTGATGCTTAGGCTGCTCTCGGGCCTGCTGTAGGGCAAGCACAGCTCTGTGCTCACCTCAAGGGGTCCCAGTGCCTGCCCCCTCATCCTGACAAGCAGCTGAAGGCTCCTTCAGGCAGCGAGAGCGTGCTCATTGTAGGGCAGGCACAAACAGGTGCTGGCCGGCATCTGCCACGTGTCGGTGCGAGTTGGAGGGATCCCACGAGGGTCACTGAGTCCAAGTGAGGAGCTGTTAGAAGAGGGGCAGGTCGGTCACAGTGCCTGCTGGTTGTGAGTGCTTGGAAAGATGTCGGGCTGGAGTGGTTCAGGGGATTTAATGCTGATTATTATTGTTATCCTTGGAGTTCTTAAATGAAAAGCTGGTTGTTTCCTTCAAACGTCGGTGTATTTGTGTGCTAGGAGATGGTCTGAAGCAGTATTCAGCATCAGGGCTCTCCCTGCTTCTGCTCATGGAGCGATCAGCTCCGTGGAAAGGGGTGTGTCTGAGCCATCGTGGTGTGCATGTCATCCTTCAGTCCACTCAGTGCTGATGGGATTTGCTCGCAGGGGTCTTGCTTTCTGTATGATGGAGCCAAAAAACAGAGCAGCCCTGCTGCTGGGCCACGTGCTGCGTGTAAGTACAACTCTGCCTTCACTGCTGTGGTTGTGTTTGTGTTTTCTGAAGCACAGCACTCCTCAGTATGGGACAGGCGTGGAGCTGTTGGAGTGCATCCAGAGGAGGGCCACAAAAACGGCTGAACTGGAGAGGAGAAGGCTCAAGGTGACCCGAAACCTAAAGGGGAGCTGCAGGAAGGAGGGAGACAGACTCGTGAGCAGGGGCTATGCTGATAGAGTGAGGGCTTTTGTGCTCAGAGAGGGAAGATTTACACAGGATGCAAGGAACAAATCTTTTACAGTGAGGGTGGAGAGGCACTGGCGCGGGTTGCCCAGTGATGTGGTTGATGGCCCATCCCTGGAGGCTTCCAGAGCCAGGCTGGGTCACAGCCTGGGCAGCATGATGGAGCCGTGGTGTCCCTGTGCATTGCAGGGGAGCTGCAGTGGAAGGTCTTGGGGAAGGGATGTCAGCCTTGGAGAGCTGCAGTGAGGTGCTGGCCCATTGAAACTGACTTAAAGGGAAGTAAGTGGAAAAGGAGAGCCAGGGAGAGTGAGAGGACGTGTGTTAGCAGCATGCTGTCTGCCCCAGGACAGGCTTTCCCACCTGGCTTTGCAGAGTAGCTCCCCGTGAGGCTGCACCTCGTTGGGTTGTGCTCAGTGTAATGTCTGGCGCCCACGATGACTTCTGTCCTTGTTCTGAACATCTGTGGTGTGTGTTCTCCTTTGGACCTCGTGCTGCTGAGCTCTCCCCTCGTGGCTTCGTGCAGCACCAGCCGTGCTGACAGCCCCAGTTTCCTGCTCACCAGGCAGCAGAGAGAAGTCTTTTGGGGACCTTAAGTCCCTTTGACCAAAGCAGTGATGAATTCGTGTTTCCATTTCGCTCTGGATGAAGGCTGTACCTTCTCCAGGTATAGGAACAGAGCAGTAAGCACACACTGTGTGCTCCCAGAGAGTAACTCCAGCTTTTCAGAAATGATTCCTCGTGGTACTGTTTGTATACTTGGACAAAGCCAGGGTTCCCTTTGCTTTTTGATGGGGCCGTTATGCTGCCCCATATGCTGACAGACCCTCAGGTCAACCTGCAGAGGACAAAACTCTGGAATACCATCCTGCTGTCCCAGGGTTTGCCATGCTGGGATGGCTGTGGGGTGAGGGCAGACCGTTAGCAGAGGGCAGTGAGTTTGCTGGAGGATTTTTCCTGCTCACTTTGGCTGCTCTGTAGAACAGGTCTGCAGTTCTGCAGCTCGCTGCTGAGCAGTGAGGGTGCTGTGCCTGTACTCGTGCATTCCCATGTCCATATGGCTCTTGTGTAAAGGCTTGTCCTCGTGTAACTGATCTCTGCTTGGCTTTGTTTTTCCCTCAGTGCGCTCACAGAACTGTTTTTGTTTTCTTTTAAGGATTGGACCTATCCCATGAGGAGGGAGATGCAGGTATGGCACACTTTCTTTTCTGTTGGACTCAAAAACCCTCAGTGCCCTCTGTGTGAAAGTGCCCTACAACCAAAGCTGCTGTCAAGATCAGTCTTTGGGGCAAAGTATAAACACTACACTTTGTCTCCGAGTGTCTTAGGAGATGGATGCTAGACCTGTACGTTGCAGCTTTGTTTTTTAACTGGAGTTCTGGGGCTGGCGGTAATCAAACTGGAATTTATTCCAAATAAAGGCCTCGATTCCTGTTCTGCTCGAGGTCCCCTGCGTGCAGATCGTGTTTCTTTTCTTTTTGCCAAAGCCATTTCGTCCCCTGGTCCCGTGGGAGACGTGGCTGTGTGATGTGTGAGTGATTTGTTTCCCTGGTGCAGTGTTATTTCCAATCACCTCGCCTCGATATTAAATGTCTGTTTTTCTGCCCCCCTCCCCCCCCCCCCCTCCCTCCTAGGAAATATTACCTGGGTTATTTTTAGGCCCGTACTCTTCAGCTATGAAAAGCAAGGTAGGATTCTCAGAATGATCTCTGTCTCCTAAGGAAACTTTGCCGCGGTGATGTCTGAGTGTGTGTGTCCACGCGAGTACAGCACTGGTGCAGCCCTCTGTTAGCTCCCGTGCAGGGTGCAAGCAGCACACACTGCATTTATGGACTGGTTCCTTTACCCCAGGGGCTGCTATTGATTCCTTCCTCTTTCCAGAGAGGATCTGAGCTCTGCAGCCATGCAGATGCTTGCAGAAGCTGCATTTTCTTTAACGATCCTGAGAGCTAATGGGTCACTGTGGGGTGTGTGTGTGTGGGGTGGGGGTTGGAAATAATCTCAGAAGAAGCAAAAGGGGGCACAGCCCAGACACAGCAGTTCCCTGAGCACCTTTATTGCCCGCTCTTTTATCGTTGTGAGAAAGCTTTCCTTGCAAATCCTAACAGCTGTGGTGCTTTGTCTTTTTAAACATGAAACCTGTTTCACACGATGCTTGGAGCATTAGAAAACCAGCTCTGATTTTGACTTGATGTCACTCGTTATGCTTTAAAGTGCAACTTTCCTTTTAATGGCTGCTTAATAAACGAATTCAGAAGCTTAAAAGAGATCTCTTCTTTTTTTTTTTGCAGCTACCTATACTTCAGAAGCATGGAATAACCCATGTCATATGCATACGGCAAAACATCGAAGCCAATTTTATTAAACCAAACTTCCAGCAGCTATTTAGGTGAGAAACGTGATGTGCAGGCCTGGCAGCAGTTGATAGAACACTTTATTCTGTAATAATAGGGTGTGTGTGTGTGCTTTCCCCAATTGTTTGAGCCACGTGGGTCGTCGTGGTGTCCTGCAGGTCTCAGTGTTCCTGTGTGCTCACAGCAGCTGTTCTCATTGCAGGTATTTAGTCCTGGATATTGCAGATAATCCAGTTGAGAATATAATAAGATTTTTCCCTATGGTAAGTATTGGTTCATGGGAGTGGGTTGGGAATAGGGCTGCCTGGTAGATTGGTATGAACTGACACACACATGGTTTCAGATGTGGGTAACCCATCCTGAGGCAGGGCTCAGGGCTCTGAATGACCTCTCACTGCTCCTGTAGCACTGGCAGAGGGTAGATTTAGACTGGGTGTTAGGAAGCAATTCTTTCCTGTGAGGATGGTGAGGCACTGGCACGGGTTGCCCAGTGAAGCTGTGGATGCCCCTCCCTGGAAGCACTCAAGGCCAGGCTGGATGGGGCTGTGAGCAACCTGCTCCAGAGGGAGCTGTCCCTGCCTGCAGCAGGGGTTGGGACTGGATGGTCTTACAGGTCCCTTTCAGCCCAAACCCTTCTATGATACTGTGATTTATTCCATGATTTTTGTATCTTTAATTTCAATGAGTTTGTGATAGAGTGAAAGCCTTTTGTTCCTTCCTACACCTAAAGGGGGAGAAAAAAGCTCTTCTGGCTTCACTGCGTGTGGCAGAGGTGGTGGTGTTTTTGCAGAAAGCAGCAGCTTTTCTGGGTAAAGCAGCATCCCCTGCCCATCCCACACTCACTAGCACCATATTATCTCTGGATTAGTTTTAACTCTCTACTTGGAGTCTTCCCCACAATAAATTATCCAACTTTTGCTGTCCATCTGATGAAGTTTCAACCTGGTACTATTCTGCAGACCTCACCAGCTCACATCTTGCCTTATGAGATTGCTTAACCCTGCTTTTATAATGGAAAATGTCATTGGAGAGCCCTAGGAAGACGCAGACATAGGTGGTGCAGTCCAGGCCACGCTGCTGCTGCTGCTTGTGGTTTCTCCCTGTGCCCACAAGTGTCAACTAGAGATGTCTGGAAGGTGCTTTCTATCACAGTGCCCTAACATGCCACGCTGCATTTCAGTGACCATTTTATGGGTGATAAAGAGCTGCAATACTGACCAAAACATCCAACTGAAGCGGTGTGTGAGCCCCCATAAATAACGTGATCAGTTGTTGCTGTGTGTAAAGGCCAATACAGAAAGTTTTCCAAAATGGAAAGGCAAGGAGTAGGAACGTCTGTAAGAAATCCAAAAGTTTCAGTCTTTTGATGTCGTTTGTTTTTTTTTTCTCCTCTTTTTAGACTAAAGAATTTATTGATGGAAGTTTACAGAGTGGAGGTAAATCAGATTTACTTTTCCCTTTGTTTGCCAGTGTGTCACTGTCACGGTTTTAAAGCCATCTCAGATGTTTGTATTAGGTGCTTTTAAATGTGAGGCTTTCTGATATGTGCGTGGGGGGTTTCATTTAGTTTGCCTCGAACTGTATGACAGAAATTCAGAGTGGAGCGTTCTTTTTCCCTTTTGCTTTCAAGTGGAAACCAAATCTCTTCATACATCTTTTTATTTAAGACACGTGTGTGTTCTGTGCACTGTGCTCCTAGAATGCTGATCCTGCTACTCCAGATCCTCAGAGGAGTGCGAACTCACGTCTGTGTGTGCCAGGGTGGTGATGCACAGAGTGTGGTTAGCAACCTGTAGTGAAGTAAAACACACCTGTTACTCTTGGGTTGTGCCTTGCTGATGTGTAGCTACTCCTAACAACTTCAGACTCCATCTGAGAGAGCTTTCTTCCATTTTTACAAGTGTGTGTTTGGCTTTTTTCTTCTTCAGGAAAAGTTCTTGTCCATGGAAACGCAGGGATTTCTAGAAGGTAGGGAAATATCCACCCTGCTTATCATTATTCTAAACCATTGGAATATGTTTTAGTGACTTTGGTAAATGTCTTTTTTCTTTTGTTTCAGTGCTGCCTTAGTTATTGCATACATAATGGAAACGTTTGGGGTGAAGTACAGGTAAGAGCAGAGTCTGTTTAGTCAGTGATCCTTCCTGTAAGGCAGGAGCAAGAGGGTACTTAAGAACTGATAAGAAGTGTGATGTGTCTGTTGGTGTTATGGTTTTAATCCAAGTCATGCAAATGGAAGTGGATCATAATTTTGGAGGGGATGCAAGCAGTCCTGGGTTGTCATATAAAGCAATTGTTACCCCCTGAGGCTGAAGGAGGGCTTCCACATGGGGAAGGTGATTGCATTTCTTTCCACTACAGGTTGCTTTCACCCTTTCATGAGGAAGTAGGCACGTTCTGCTCATGGCAGCAGGATGCCAGGCTGCACAGAGCAGTGCCTTGCCCTCACACTCTGTAAGAGGGGCCCCATGAGGCTGTTTTGAGCCACGTTTTAAGCTGCATGTTGAAAGCAGGCCAGCAAGGAGTAGGATGGAGGTTGGGGTGGGCCAAGTGTGCTGCTCTCTGCTTTCCCCAGAAAACTTGAGTTAAGCAGAGCAGTTCTGAGGGGGTGTTATCCCAGAAGTGGTAATGTAAACTCCTTCAGCCACAGAGATTTGTCACAGTCTGTTTCCCACTGAAGTGTTTTCTGTTTCCTTCTCTTAAGGGATGCATTTACTTACGTTCAAGAAAGAAGGTTCTGTATTAATCCCAATGCTGGATTTGTCCATCAACTTCAGGTGATGCTTTGTTCTTATTTTTCTCGTCACATCTCAGAACTCATTTGTTGAGTCATCTTGCTACAGAATCATCTTTTCTGCTAAGATGGTTTGACTTTTCTTGTGAAAATGTGCTTTGAGTGAATGTCAGGAGTTCATAGTGGACCCTGAAGTTGCTGTACTCTGGAACTTTGGTTTGCTCCTACTGTCTGAATTGCCTGCTGGGAACAAGAAGTTCTCCAAACGTCCTGTTGGATTTCTTCTTTTGTTTTTAATGAAGTCTTTCTCTCTTTCTTGAAGCCATTTTCCTGTCATCCTTTAGATTTCCTCTTGCTCTGCTTTCCTGGCTGTTTTTGTTCATGTCAAAGCAACTCAGAGCTCTCCTGCTTTAAAACCCTCAGCCATTTCTGTGTGATACCCCCTGCCATATCCTAGCAAACTCTCTGACATAGTCCTCTACTCCTCACAAAGTCTTGTACCAAATTAACAGCAGCATGTGTTATTAAACCTTTTCAGGAATACGAAGCCATCTATCTAGCAAAACTGACCATCCAGATGATGTCACCACTGCAACTGGAGAGATCCCTCTCTGTCCCGCCTGGCAGTGCAGGTCAGGAGCCTTTTCTGTTGTGTGTGATGCCACCTGCAGTGCTTGCTGTTGTGTGCTCAATGCCTCACACCCTGAGGAAGTCCCCAACAGCAGTGAACCTCAGACTTTTGGGAAGGAGGTGTGCAAGCTCAGTTTAAACAGGAAAAATTGAGTGTGGAGGGAGAGAGATGTAAAGGGAGCCCCAAAAGTGGTGGGTTCCCAAAAACTTTTCCTCTGTATGGAGAAGGGGGAGGGAAGAGGAGCTCTGTGAGCAGCTGGCTGTCCAAGAAGCTGTGTCATAAAAAGGTGACACACCCTCCAGGAAGGCAGTATGTACCAGCTGTCCTGTAGTCCTGCTCACAGCCATTCTAGCTGCTGCCTTCACCTCATTCTCCCACCTTGTGTTCTTTCTGTAGGAAGCTTAAAGCGAATGCATGAAGAGGATGAAGAGCTGGGAACCATGCAGGTGGCAGCAGCACAGAATGGATAAAGACAGCACAGTTTGCATTGTGAAATCCTGCTAGGAAAGGTGAAGAAAGCTAGGGAAAAAAACAACAACGCAGAACAATGAACACAAGCAGCTTCTTTTCAATTACATGTTGCTTTCAGATGTCAATCTGCCTCTGCAACACACTAAGCATCATTTTTAAGATGTTGGACTTCTTGAATGAATAGATGGCACTGATTGTTTTACTCCTTTTTTACACTTTACAGTTTTATTCTAAACCAAGATTTTTGGACTTGCAAAGAGGTATTATTGCAATAATGCACTTTTCATACTTGAAATTTCTTTATTTGTATGATATAAAGTTATTACTTTAAACAAAATGCAACTGGGGGGAGGGGGATTTGTTTATAAAGTTATTTGTGTAATTTATAACAAGAGACTTTAGTAAAGAAAAAGTTTGCTAAAATCCACTTTGTTCTCACTGTGCTGTGGTCACACTCAGTGTGTTTCACAAACTGCTTTTTGTGCTGCTGCTGGCAGTTGAGCTGCTCAGCACTGACCCCTTATTATCAAATCTCGTAGGGGGTTATTTTGCAGGTGGCACTGAGACCAATTTAAGGGGAAAGTCTTGTTCTAAGATTCTCTACTTGTTTTATGCAAGCTAGCCTACTAGAGTACTGAGTAGTTAATAAAACAGCCCTGTGCTGAATGAGTACAGGAAGCAGTTAGTGATTTCCCAGGCATTAATGCTTTCAGAGCATGGAAGGCTGTTAGGACGGGTGTATTTGGGAAATGTAAATGAATTTTGGCAGTGAACAGGTGGGCTCAAGACAGTGGAATGAATAGAAAAGACACGTGGCAGTCTGAGCATCCAGCTTTCTGCCCCGTACTGGTAGAGCTGCATGCACGAGTTCTCTGCGTGGCAGTGTTGTCAGTCCCTGCACTGAAATCAGAGTGGTTGCTGGGGGGGGGCTTTGTCAGGACAGGTTTACTTTGAGGGCGTGAATCTGAGCAGTGAGGACTCTCAGTGCTGTGAGGATGTTTTGCTTTAAGACTGAGAGCCTTTGTGTATTGAAGGCAAGTGGACCACACCTGTGACTTGTTGATCTTCGCTGAGTCACTGATTCTGTGCCTTCTCTTGCAGTTCCCCAGAAGCTTTGCTGAGGGACAGTCCCTCCAGAGCAAGCCTGAACTTCTTAGCCTGTGCCAAGGCTACTTAGAGACCTGTTACAGATAGCAGATTCTGCCTTGAAAGCTGCTGCCTGGATTTAAGCATGCTGCTAGAACAGATGCTGAGGAAATCCTCCTGCTGTAAGTCAAGGCTTTCAATTGAGCCAGGACACCTGGGTCGGGGCTTTGTAGCCTAGCAAACTCCTCCCATGTGGAATGTGAAGGCCCTGTGTGTGAGGAGGCTTCACAGCTCCAATGGAGCTGAACCAATATTCAGCAGCACTTTCCCTTTATTGCTGTTTGTCCTCTGCCACGTGCTTCAGTGAAGGGGTTATGTAAAAAAATAAAAGTCTTTAGGAAATGAATTGTGCTTTAGTCAGGAGACTTCCAGCTTTAAAAGAATGTTTCTGGGGCTGCTGGGAAATTAAATCCTCAGCCACCTCACCCCCTGCAACATTACCAGCTGCCTGTGCAGTGTGTGGTTGCCTCCCTTGTGCAGCACACCAACTGCTGCCAGCAGTTCTGATGAAGCAGGGGTGGGAACCAGAACTTCTGAGTAAAACTGCTTCCTACTTCAGCTCCCCTGGGCCTCCTTAGGAAAGAATGGAGGTGAAACACAGACAGAAGAACGCTACTGATTCATCCAAGCATCCCCTGCCAGAGAGACTTGTTCATGTCTAGTCTGGTTCTGTTATCTCACTGGGGTCCTGGTGGTTCCTTGGGGAGACTGTCTCACCAACTGTTAGGCTGTGTGACTAAGGATTTCCCACCAGTCTTATTTTCATTTCATTATTGCCTGCTGTTGAGTGCTGGAGTCGTTGAGGTCTGTGTCCCTGCTGCCCTGCAGATAACAGCCTTTCAGATCCAAGGGGATTCTGAGATCCTGTTTCCTCTTATATACTGCTATTTAGCTTTGTATTTAAAGCTGTCGTTTCTTGCATCTTGATTAGCTTGCTGATAGGATGTATTTCAATCTTCCTGAGGTTAAACCAGAGGTGGGAATCAGCAGCAGGTATCCCTCCCTTTGGACATTGGGTATTGCTGCAGGCTGAATCTTCTCCCTTCCTCAGGTTCAGAGGTACAGTTACAGTTGTGGAGCTCAAAGACTTAATGCTGCATGTTAAGGTACAAGAGTTCTCTTCCCATTTTAGGGGCAGCTGGCTGAAGGAAGGAGATAAAGATAGTATATCATGGGTGGAGAACTGCAAACCAAGGAATGAAAGCTTAAGGAGCAGGTGACACTGAGCCCTAGGGAAGCTGGTGGTGAAGTTTGATTTCTGACAACAGCTGTGGTTCCTTTCTTTTCTAAGCAGGTCTTGTCCTTCCTTGTGAGCCTATTCTATTGTAGATAAAGAAGTTCTGTCAGTTTGTTAGACATGGTGTATTTGAATACCCCTTGCTACTGATTGTGGTGTTTTCCAGTTCCTGAGAACTGACAGGTTAAAATGCATGTGGCCTGTATGTACCTTGTATCCTTCCACCTGGCTGAGGCATGCCTGAAACTGCAGTGACATTTGTATGTCACTGTCCTGACTGTGCTCACCTCTAAGAGCATCTGCCATCATTTTGCAGAGCCATTCCCTCCCATGCAGGGTTGGTAGTGTGCTCAGGCTGATACAGGTGCTAACACTTCGTCTGTAAAAGGCTCACTGCTGCCCTACAGTTATCTCATGCTCTTCCTCCAGAGGGATTCCTGGCAGTATAGCATTAAAGGGTGCCTTACCTCAAAAGGGTGCCTTACCTCACCCAGCACAGATCTTCTGTACCTCCTCACATCAAGGGTTAGGCTGCCAAGGATGGGAACATCACCTCCAGAACAGAGCAGAGAGCTCTTCCGTGCTAAAGCAGGATTCCTCCCAGCAAGCAGTGTCATGCAGCCACAAAACCAAGCTTTCAGCCTAATTCATTTGCTTTTACAATGATCTAAGCTGAGTACATAGTCACCCCCTCGCTTGCACTAATCATTTCATTATCTCTTAATGAGGGCCTAGAGCTACTTAGATGGTATAGTGTCACAGAACTCACATAATCCACTTCAAATGAGTGGAAGTGCAGAACTGATTAAAGCAGGGAGGAGCACACAGGTCAGCACACAGCAGCAGACAAAGTTTTGTAGTTTAGAGCTGGGGCTTTAAGCCATTTCCCTCTGTCAGCACAGCC
This sequence comes from Cyrtonyx montezumae, assembly GCF_038088225.1. Lineage (NCBI taxonomy): Eukaryota > Metazoa > Chordata > Aves > Galliformes > Odontophoridae > Cyrtonyx > Cyrtonyx montezumae. The sequence goes on from NW_027071826.1 coordinate 4,218,463, forward strand.
CTGCTTCCCCCTCAGGTACACACCACCCTGGGAAAACAGGGTGCCCCTAAATACAGCTCACCAGAAAGTGGGTGAGAAGCTCCAACCTAGCTTGGCTCCTGAGATGTGCAGGTTGCAGAGCTGGACGTGATCTCACTTTCTTCCTGCTCCCAGCAGGCCTGGGGCTGCAGCTGTAGGCAGTCAAGCTGTTTGGATGCACACCTCAGGGTTTGAAGCCTTACTTCACAGAAGTCATACTTAAAAGAGGTGCCAAAGTGCCTCAGACTCACTTGAAATCAACATGAAGACTCAAAAATAACAAATTCAGTTTATAGAAGAGCAAAACAAAGCTACAGCAGTATCAAAACCAGAGCAGACAGAGTTGACAGTCTTAATTTATTCAGCTTAAACAAAGATTTTTTAAAAAATAATAAATAAAACAGACATTTACCAAGGGAACACTATATTGAGTGGACTACCATCAGGAACGTTAAATAGAACCCCTCACACCCACAGCTTAATGTAGCTCTCCACACAACAGTAAGGCCTCGCTGCTCACCAACAAGACTGGCTGCTCCCCGTGAACCTTCACGTATCTATAATGCCCTATTCATAGACAGAGGATGTGTCACTCTCCTTGCACAAAACACTGCTGTCGAAGCGAGGGCTTTGTATGTTGTTTGCTTGCCACTGGGGGCAAAAGTGCTGAAATCATTTATCCGAACTGACAGCAAGAGGGATGCTCCCAAGCAGCGGCTGTCCCTCAGGACGTGGGCCTGGGATTTCTGTGCTGGTTTGAAATGCAGTAGGTAGAAGTGGTTACCAGCAAAACCATTTGGCTGAAGTGGCCCCGAGGAGTTCAAGCACAGCGTGTTGGATGCGCTGGGTGAAGCTCAGTGTGTTGGTACCTTCTTACAGACACAGGCATCAGTGTTCCCACTGAGTACTAGTAAAAGCCCACTAAAAATGAGGTGTTTTCTGCCTGTCACACGTTCCAGCTTCCTTTGTCCTGTCTGTCAAAACACGTAATTACCCTGAAAACATATTAAGTTACCAGCTAAAGGGCTAAGCACCCATTTAGGCTCCAAAACAGAGCCCACGAGGACCCTCCCCATAACCACGTGAACAACAAATTCAGTTGCAGAAAACAGTGCCTGTAAAACTTCAGGTACACGAACGTCAGCAGCACTTCAGTGAGGTTTCATGGAAAGAACAGAACAAATTCCCATCCTGTGTTACCACCTCTGCATAGGAGAAGCGTCCCTACCCGAGCTACCCATCCTTCAGTGAAGCACAGACAGGAGCACCACCCCTCCAAGCTGTACTTTGGCTACCAAGAAAAGAAGAGCAAACCTTTAGAAAAATACAATGCGAGAAAAGATTTGAGATAAAAATATAGACCTTTGGTTAAAAACCATCCCTTTAACGAGAGTCCTTTGTAATGCAGCTGGAACCAAAAAGCTTCACTTAGACTGAACAGTAGTAAAAGTTAGTGCTAAGAGCTAACCCAGAGAACCCTTCTAGGACGTCAGGAAGTCGCCTTTCTTTTTTTGTTTGCAGGATTTACACATCTGATGTTCAGTATTTATAGGGATCGTTATATTTGCAGCAATAAACTATATCAATTTTTCATGAAGAGAATGTACCACGAGCTCCTCCACCAACAGTCTGTACAGAACCAGCACTAGGAGTTCTTAGTTAAAGAACCGCTGGAACATGTAGTTTTCTTCAGACACCAAATAGCCAAACTTCTTATAGAAGGCCACGTTTTTTGGGAGACACTCGAGGGTGATTTTGTAACAGTTCAGTCTCTTACTGAGCAGTGTAAGAGTGGACGTTAATCTGAAAGAGACAGAAAAACAACAGTGAAGTGGGATGGCCCTGAGCAGTGATCAATCGACCCTGAATTTGCTAATAGTCAGCAATGGGAGCCACTTTTTAAAGTAAGAGAAGTGCTGCAGAAGTATCGTGGGCTTTCTGCAAGAAAAAGAACCTGAAATGTAACAACAAACATCAATTCTGGTGGTTTTGATGGCTGTATGGTATATGGTTAACAGAATGAATAATGCTAAATAGTATTGTAGCTGAGATATTTTACAGATGGTATAGTTAGCAAGCTTATCGTGATGGAAGGAGACAATCAAAATAAAGGAAAGTGCTCAGCCATGTCCTAGGCTCGTGGTAGGAAACTGCAAAGGAGGGATCTCCAGAAAGAGATCCTTCCCCAGTGGTGGTGGTCAGCCCTTACATGGGGTCTGGGAGAGGTGGGGTCAGACTCCTTGTGCTCACACAGTGCACTGCCTTCACCTGTGCTCCCATGGCTGACTCAGTGCTCACCTCAGCTGATCATGAGTGGTTCTCAGGCCATAACTCAGCAGTTCCCATACAGTGGCCCTGCTTTGATCCCTTGCCTTCTGAAGAAAGCAGTGCTCCATTTAAGGCATCAGTTTTCCCACTGGGAACATCTGGCAGACCCACCTGTCTCACAACACTTCTGAAATCCACCACCAATGCGCACTGAGCACAGAGCAGCCCTTCCCCACCCTTGGACCTGAAGTACTGAAACATTACAGCACTCTGTACTTCCTTCAGTACACACGGTAGCTGCTATCCCAAGAAAAAAACAATACCAGAATCGTTTGTAAACAATTCTATGTTACAACTTCAGTGATAACAGAGGGTGGTGAGGCACTGGAACAGGTTGCCCAGGGAGGTTGTGGATGCCCTGGAGGTGTCCATAGCAAGGTGGATGTGGCTCTGGGCAGCCTGCTCCGGTAGTGGGCAACCCTGCCCACAGCAGGGGGCTGAAATGTGATGACCTTTGAGGTCCTTTTCAACCCAGGCCATTCTGTGATTAAGTTTTTAGTAAAGGGTTGGTGAGGTGTCTGGCTGGAGAGAATCGGCCCCACTAGCCTACAGACCTGAAATCCTGCTCCAGGATCCTGCACTACCTAGAGAGGGCAAAGGACAGGACAGATGGCATCCTGAGTGCAGAGAAAGGGATGGGCTAACTTCAAACACCAGCCACCAACAGCTGTCCTCTGTCCTGCCACATGGATGGCAGCTGTAAACCTTCCTCTTCGCAGAGAGCTCCTGCACTGACACCACTCATCACCAACTGCAGTTAACGTGTCTGCTGGCACCGATCAGCATGCCAAGGTTGGGGGACAGAAGCCAACTGGATGAGGGCTTGCTGCCCTGCCTGGTGATGAATTGCAAAGGTAACAAATACTTACAGTTTGCCGAGCTGCTTTCCTCTGCACTCCCCGCTTACTACTACGTCTTCTATCCTCCCTCTCTGTGAAAATACAGACAGGTGTTAGCTGAGCACAACACCAGTGTGTGGTCTCCCTCCTGCTCTAGGTTCCACGCTTGCATTTTCTCCTGTCTAGTTCAACACAGTTCCTCCACGGGTCAACACAGTCCCAGTGCCCCTTCCAGCACCCAGCAGGTGCTGGGCTTCTACCACAGCCTCTTCCCAATGAGAGATTTCTCTCTCTCCCCCTGGTTTCACACATGTAGCCAGGACTCTGCAGCCATGAGATCCTCAGCCACCTGCTCCATCCAAACCACATCTGACAGCTGAAGAGCCCATGAGGGAGAGAACGGGACAAAAATCCAATTCCCTCTTTTCCTTACGAGAAACCAAATCCTCCTTTTACTGTTCAGCTAAGCACTCAAGGACGGAGATATTTTTAAGATGCCCTTATCACTGACTCAGCAGAAGGTACTTCATCACACAGCAACAGCATAAAAACAACACGTGTATTCTGGGAACAGGACTTCTTCCTCACCATAGCTGCAGCAACAGAATATACCTTTGCACAGGAGTGAGTGAACTTGTGCTCTATAACCAGTGTTGCTGTAGCAACGATCTGTCCAAGATTCGTATCCTCTACGACAGTAACGTAGTAATCTCCAGATTTCTTCATGTGCTCAAAGGTTTCTGTGGGAGCAGACACACAGAGCAGTCACTGTTAGTCTCAGATTAATTTGCTGAACTCTGAATGCAGATCAGCACAGAATTCAGGGTCACAAAGTGTGCTCCTGAGACACCTGAGCCTTAAAGCCCCAGGGTCAGATTAACCCTGAGACAGAAGCCAGGAAAAGCAGGAATTAAGTGAATGCCTTTCTCCCTAACCACCAAGAGAACCCTCCCTCCTCAGCATATGGGTGCCAGCGAAGACAGCAGTGCCTCCTGTAAGCTTTCTTACCTCTCAGTCAAAGCAGTGAAGCAAGCTCAGAACGTCACTGAGCTGCAAACAAAGGCAAGCCCCTGCTTCAGCCCAAAGAAGCCACCACCCAGTGCTCCCTCCTGCCATGCATCTAACGCTCAGCCTCAAAAGCAGGTATACAATTTAAACATGTCCCAGCCAAGAAGCTCTTCAGGATAACTGCAGCTGAATACAAAGCTGAGTGCCAAAATCTGCCTCAGGGGACCTGAGCTAATAAATCCCTCTGCATCACAGCCAGGTGGATTGCTGTCAGCATCGCTATCTTCTGGTTCTCAGCAGCCCCTGTGGAAGTGCCAAGACACAGTGACATACTCACTGATAAACTGCTCTGGGCTCACAACTCCAGTCTCAGTCAGCTGGCCCAGGACCTTGAAAAAGCCTGTTACAAAAGAGGGGAAAGACTCACTGCAGGGCAGGGACAGGCAAATAGCACACAACACCCCGGCATGGCTGTCTGCAGAGTTCAGCTCCCCACGGCATCATCCAATCCAACCGTATGTAAAGGCCTGTGCTCTGCACATCACAGATCTGGACTGCAATCTTAAAATCAAACTCACACCTTGAGCAACGCTAAAGGATCAACTAATGATGCACTGGCAGCATTATTAGCACATGATCAATTACAGATAAGCCGAACCAGATAAAACACAATCCGAGAGAATGCAGGAATACACATCATCTAGTTCAGCACCCATTTCTGTTTGGGATGATCCCACAACAGGATCCTACCTCGATTTAAATCCGCCGTGCACAGTGGTCTCATTACTAGCCCATCTCCTGGCTCCGAGGGAGAAATAGAAGGAGAAAACGTCGTCGTGTTCTCGCTCCAGTCAAGCTCATGCAGAATGCTTGGGTCAAACATCGGTGTGTCGTCGGGCATCGCAGTCGCTACAGGCAGCATGGCAGCAGGAGGTGCTCTGGAACACAAAGCACAGGCGTGAGCAATGCTGTTTCACTGCTCCCTTAATGCCTGAGCAGTCTCTCCCAGCTGTGTCATCCCACGTGCTACGCCCCTCACAGCACTGTAAAGTGAACCCAACCAAAGCTGCTGCTGACTTTGGGTGAGATCGAAGAGAGCCGACCTTCACCGGACGGGTGCTGGGTCACACAAAGGACACGAGCTAAAGTCAACAAAGACTGCTTTCACATACACGTTGAGCTGGATATTCAGCCCCTACAGCCTCTGAGAAGGAAGCTAGCTGAGCACACAGAGAAAGCAGAGCATGTGAGCATTTTCCCTATATACTGGGACAGACACTCTCTACCAGCATGCAGGTGACACACAGCATGCCTCTGGTGCTTCTTTTACATCACATCTGCTCTGTGTATTTACAGAAACAGATGCCATCCCAGCACAGTGCCTCACCACCCACGAGCGGGCACAACTGCCAGAGACACCTGTTAATGATTAAAGAGATGCGGGAAGAGAAGGGCACAAGGAAACAGAGGGGCAGCTCTGGCTGGAGGCAGCAGGAACTGCCGGTAAGTTCTCCGGTACCGACAGAGAGCACCTGGGAGGGGAAAGGGGCGGGGGGATTGTCCTGGGAAGTTTTGTACATCTGCAAATCGGCGGCCCCACAGAGGCACAGTGCTCGCACGCTGCTGGACAGCTCCAGCGAAACACCTTCAAAACCGCACTCACGAGGGATGCTCACGACAGAAACCTGAGCACAGCCCCAGCACAGCGCCCACGGCCCGCACCGAGAAAGGCTCTTCAGTAAAGGCACGGACTAAAGAGAAGGCTCCCAGCTCCCATCCTCATCCCGACCCCACAGGACACGCGGACGAGCCCCCACCGTCCCCGCACACCCCGCGCCCCGGAGCTCCCCGGGCCGCACTCACCCGGCACAGCGCACGAGGCCGCGCCGCCGCTCGCACCGGCTCCGACGCAGGCGCCGCACGGACGTGGCAGAAGGCGGGGCCTAACGCGCACGCACGCCGCGAGGCAGCCAATCGCCTCGCTCGCCTGCCTCCCCGCTCTGCCTCGGCGCGCTCGGATTGGTGGAGAGAGGAGAAGCCGCGCCCACTGACCTTTGGCTTGGGTCACGCCCCTCCTGGGCGCGCAAAATGGCGGCGGCTCGCCCCTGGCGGAAGGGGTTGGCCTCAGCAGGAGGAAGGGCGGTGTGCTGTGGCGGCCGTGCTGTCTCACCAAGCCGGGTTGGGAGAGTCCATCAGGAAGCCCAGAGAGCTGTGGGTGCTCTCCGAGATCCGCCCCGATTCGCCCCACTGTGCCTGCGTCCCTCAGTGCCACATCCCCACGGCTCTGGGACACCCCCAGGGACGGTGACCCCACCACTCCTTCAGAGAAGACGTTTTTCTTGATATCCGACCCAATTTAACGCTTTCGTGCACAAAAAGACACTGGGGAGAGCTGCTTTGCTGATGAAATGGTGACCTGAGTGCAGGTGCATTTCTGTTGAGTAAAAAGTGACACGGTGGGATTTAGCCTAACTCCCTCCACGATGCCTTTTCTGCAGTGGGAATATTTTAAAAGCGGAAGGTACGTGTTGCATTTTACCACAGTAAAGTCTTTTTGGAAGTGCACTGTAACAGTGATGTGAGAATGGCCACGTGGGGTCAGCCCAGCTCTCCCCAGTGGGGCTGGGAGCAGATGGCTGAGAACTGCGCTGGGATGGAGCAGGTTTTGGACGAGCTTTATCCAGACACATCCTCCCAGTTTCCGGCGATCAGCAGAATATGGACATCCTGACCCTGAAGTTTCATCCGGCCCCTGGTGCTTAATAGCTGAACAGTGCTATCTTTTGAATCTGTGTCTCAGCTTCTGACCTCCAGAGCTCTGGGAGAGCTGCAGCGTAACGTTGCTGAATGGGGAAAAAAATCCTTAGGTTTGCTTAAAACTCCCATTCTCCAGCAGGGCTGCTTTTATTAGTCCTGGAGACAGGTCCTGTCGTGTTTACAGCCACGTGGATGGACTTCAGTTTGGCTCGAGGACAGAAGCACTTCTGCATGTGGGTTTCATAGCGGTGTGGGCCTTAAGCAGAGCAGGGAAACGTTCTGGATGGGACCAGAACATGGCTGAAAACCAAAGAAAGGTGAATTTACCAGGCTGCTGATGGAGGGTGTGGGGGAGCAGATCCTCTTTGGGTTTACAAGCAGTGCATAATTAAACCTGCCCTGATGAAATGTTTAAACTGAACCTTGGCTCCTCCAAAAGCCTACAGTATTTCAGCAGTATTTTGGAGAAAGGCTCTCAAACTCTACCAGCAAAATCATAGCGTGGTGGAAGGCACGTGGCCACCGATCAGCCCTCACTTCTCCTGGAGACCTCTCTCCAAGTCCCACCTGGTTCCCTTTCAAAGGTCAAGTGATGTAGGTCAGCGAGGATTCACAGCAGCCAGCAGATAAATCTCCACGGTACTGCCGAAGCCAGGATTTCATTGCTGGAAAGCAAGGGGAAAGTTGAGACAATGCATTTCCACTCGTGTCACAAATGTACTCATCTCTGCCTTTTCCACTGTAACACTTCTTGTTTCAGAGGGGGGAAAAGAGCCAACACAACAGCGAAGTGATATCTTCTGTCTGCTCTGCATTTTCCAGTGCTGGAGCAAGGCAGGGAGATCTGCACATTCGTGACCACAGGACAGTGAGAAAGATGGGAAGGGAGCCATGCACTTGCTTGATGTAAGTGTCTGAGTCTGGAACACACCCTGCTTTATGAGGAGAGAAAGAGCACTCTCCTTTCATTCTGCCATATGACACAACGCAGTAAGAACGAATAAATCCTTGCCACAATAAAATTGTTTACATTCTGTTTTGGAAACACGCTCAGGGCTCGCTATACCTAGGGACCGACCTCTCTGCTTCTTTTTGCTCTCTCGTAGATCAAGCTGCATCCACCCACTGTTACATCCTGAGCAGTGGAAGTAACAGCACTGTGTAAAACAGCTCCAGGCGCCTGCATTTCACAAAGGACCCAGCGCCTTCAGTTGGATCTGTCTGACAGAGGGAAGAGAGATGCTGCTGCATCTCCCCAGACGTTGCCCGTGGGTGGATGGCCATAAACTAAATACCTGCTAGAACTTTTATTAAGCTGTGAGGGAAACCTGGCAGTCTTCTGCAAGGCTCTGCTGAGGTCCAGATGGCCGCCTGGAACTTGGGAAATGGTATTTCTTCAGGGCTTATGATAACATTAGTGCAGTTATGAAAGGAGAAGTGCATCTGGAACACGTCTACCTCGCTGGAAATAATGATCCAATCTTTAGCCTAGCAGCAATTCTCATTTAACAGCAGGGGAAGGGGAAGTGTCAGGGAGCACAGGTGTGCAGCACCCTGTGCCCCAGGGTGAGCATGTAGCTTTCAGAGCACGTAGCTTGCAGTGGAGGCTGACAGGAGCATGTCTGGTTCCTTTGGGTTCCCTTCTCTTTCTGACCACAGCCCAGGAAGATCCCTTTTGCATAGAATATCCCCACCTGAGCCCAACAGCATCACCCCTCAGCAGTTCTCAGATATCCCAGCTCAGACTTTAAATGCCCCAGAGATGGCTATGGCTTCTGGGCCAGACACATGGGGTCAAGCATAGGTCTGAACTCAATGTCGAGAAGTGGGGAATGCAGCCCCAGCTGTACTGCTGTTTTTAAAGAAAGAGCCCTGAGCTTGTGTGGATTTGATAAGCAAATCTCTCTGGATGGATTAGAGAGTAAGAGCATTTCACCCAGTGCAGTGTTGTAGACCCACGATGGCATTGCCTAGTGCCTGTGCTGTCTCACCCACAACTGCATCAGTGGATGAGTTAAGGACCACTCTGTTTCTTGGTGGTCCTGTTTGTAGCACTTGGATTACATTGAAGGATCAGTTTCCCCATCAGTTTCCCCCATTTGCTCTGTCCCACTATGCCTCTCACGGTCAGGAGACAGCACTGCTTATCCATCATAGTGGAAATGCTTTTTTTCCACCTGGGTCGCACTGTGCAAACAATGGTAAGAGCTGGTGATAAAACAGAAGCCAGTGCTCCTCTGGTCTCTGATTTCCAAGGTTATAGAAAGAAAACAGCAGCTCCTCCCTTCCTCCACCGTTTTATCCCCTCATCCATCCACACTTAGGTGGATTTGCATTCTTTAGTGGGAACTTCCCAAAATTTCCCCCCAGAGGAAGGACTCCTTTTCCCATTACGTGGAATAGGGATGTTGCCTGACTCCACACCAAGCCTGGCTCCAGTGGCATCTTTACTGGGTCTGGGTGAGATGCAAGGTGATTTCCAGCTCTTGCTGTCTCTGATACAACTGTGGATGGATTTGCCTTTGGAGAAAAAAAAATAGAGGCATGAAAATCCTGCAATGCCCTCAGGTGGGCTTCCCATAGAATCGTGAAGGTTGGAGGAGACCTCTAAGACCCATCACCCACCAAACCATGTCACTCAGTGCCAGTTTTCTCAGGAATGCAATGAATTTAATGAACTTAATGAAGCCCAGCTTGTCCTGGTGCATGGGACAGGAAGGATGGAGACTGCTCGTGCCATATTTCAGGGCAGATATTGCTCAAAATGAAATGGCAGCAACACTGTGGGGCCGAGCAATGGACTGCGCCAAGCATCTGTCCTTGTTCCTGCTTTATGAGCTTCCCCCCTTCCTCATACCTTGTGCTTTGTTGGGAGGGGAGGCAGGAAATCCTGCAGGGCTATTTTTGAGCTCAGGATTAATTAGTGGAGCTGTTAAGGGGCTGGGATTGGCCTGGCTGCAATGAGTTCATGGGTTGCAGACGTGCAGGGGATGTCACAGATCGTTCTGGGTTTGGGAGAGGAACACGGGGGCCAGGCTGGGAAGGGAGGACAGGGAATGTCACAGTGCTTTGTAACTGCATAAAAACAATATGAAAATCACAATAGGATCCTCCAAGGTTCTGTGGGCAGGAGAAGCGTGCCATGGGGATGGATGCCCAGAGCTCCTGCCTTCCCCCTTCTCCCAGAGTCTCTCCCAGGATTCAATCCTTGGTTGCTACTGAAGGTTTCCTCCCCAACCCTCCCTCCCACTGTCACTTCCCTTTGGTCTCACGCTTGTTCCCATCTGCTCCTCCTGTTTATAGGAAGGGGAAAACACTCAGGAGATAAAGCAGCCACAGCCTGGTCCCTGCAGCTGTTTGCCATTAGAGTCCAGAAGCACCCGAGATGGGATCCCCATGGATTGATGCTGTGCATGGGACCCTCTGCAGCCAGAATGTGAGCAAAGGACGATCTCCTGCATGGGTCCTGTTCATCTCAAACAGATCCACAGACCTGGTGCTACTGCCACTGAGAACAAACAGCAGCTCTGTGGTTGTGCTCTGGTGTAAATCTGTTCAGAGCAAGGAATTCCCCCGGGTCCCCTCTGTCTGTCCTCAGGCAAGGGACAAAGGCGAGCCGTTCCCAGCCTGGACGCTGGTGTGAGTCAAGTTTCTGACCCAGATACTCATTTATTTTACGCCCCCTTTCCCAGGCAGGAAATCAAACCACAGCTCACTCATTAGGTCTGACCATCTGCTGATGGAAAGCCAAAAGAGAAAGAAACAAAACGCAACCCAGGGCAAATTATTTGCTGAAGCTGCTGCTTTCTTGCCTTTGAGGGGTGGGAGCCCTCCAGCTGAAGGCTTCCCAGCAGCCAGCCCCAGTGCTGTACTGGGAGCTGGGAGCATTACCCTGAGTGCTGGGCAGTGATTTGGGGGTGTGCTTTCTGGTCTTTAAGAGGTGGGGATGCACTTCTGCTGCTGTTCTAAAAGAGAGGGGTGTTTCAGAGCCACGGTCCTTCAGATCCCCCCAGACCTGGTATCCTACAGGTTGTTGCATCTTAGTGGCTTCAAGAAGACAAAAATTGACCTTTCCACATCTGTTGGATTCTAGGAAAATACTTTGATGCTGCTGTGTCCAGCTAAAATAAAGAAACCCCTGAAGTTCAAATGCTCAGATCTGATAAAATGCTGATCCAACCAATGCGTGGATAAAAGCTTCTTGGGGGCACTGGGCATAGAGGACTTTTGAATCCTTTTCAAATTGGCCTTTCCCACCCCCAGGCCACACTCATTTATCAGCACAGTGAGCTTGGGCTCCCTGCAGGATGTTGGGGTTTCACACCACCACCTCACTGATGCCCTGGGAAAAGCCTTTGGTTTGCATGGAGCCACTATGGGAACCAGATGGGAGCTTGGGGGGAATAAAGTGCAGCACCAAAGAGCAAGCTGGGCCTCAAGTCTGCCCATCGGCTGGCTGGGCATGGGCAGCTCCAGAGGGAGGCCAAGGGGACAGGAGCAGGCACGAGGCTGGGCAGCACTGCATTGATGGGAAAAAACTCAAGCAAGGAGACCCTTTTTTTAAAATGCATAACATCCAGCAGATATTTATAGATCTTTTATCTCTTTAGTGCCTCAGTGCCACAAGATAAATCATGCAAAGGTTCTATAGTACTTAAAGCAAACAAATAAAAAAAGCCACAGGTTTTCAGGAAGGTTTTGAGCCACGTGAACATGGGTGTGGGACAGAGCAGCCCAAAGCTAGACTGAGGGCAGGAGGGGAACCCCATGCCATGCCATCCCATCCATAATGGGATGAAAAAATACCATAATAATAGCAGGGTGGCAAAGTCTTTGGCTACAGTAAATGAGAATGAACCCAAATGCAGCAGCCACAGACACAAGGGAGCTACTTACCCTCAGAAGGCTTCAGGTAGGCAGGGACCTCCAGAAAGAGATCCCCCTGCCTCCACTGCCAACCCTTAAAGGAGGCCTGGGAAGGGGTGGATCCTGGCTCCACCCCTTCTGGTCACTCAGGTACTTCACACACACCTGAGCTCTCCTGGGTTGGCCCTGCCTTCCCCCAGATGCTGCATCACTGCTTCAGGCCATGACTGAGCATTTCCACTATGCCATGCCATGCCAACCCACGCCATCCTATCCCATCCTGTCCCATGCCATCCCTATCTCCATTTCCATTTAATCCCTTCCCCTTCCTCATCCCCTTTCACTGGGAAGTCCCAGGCACAGCCCCACTGATGTGACTTGGTGTTGTTCATTTGTATTGCCTCTAAAGTCAACAGAATTAAATGAGTTTAGGCTCATCAAGCCGTATGGGTGCTGATGGGCCCTCAGCTGATGCCTGACTCAGACATGTGGCTTTGCATCATCCAGAGGAACCTCATCTTCGTGCCCTTTTGCTGCTTGGTTTGGTTGAACTGCACTTTCTGCAGCCCCAGTGTCCCTCCTCGTGAAGAGCAATGGAAAAGAGTTGGTGGCGATTTACTTCCCCAGGGCAGGCTGTGTTCTGGTGCCTGAGGTTGAGTCATGGCCATGGGCTGCAGGCACCCACGCGATGGGTTTCTCCTTGTGGCTTTTGATTGGCTTTTCCCCTTTGTCGGCCCCAAAAGGTCAACCACAATCAGATTTCACTGCATCAGCACAGGAAATCCCGACGTCGCCGTTCAGCACAAGTGCAGTGGTGGGAACGGCTCTGGGGTGCCTCACTGCACCATGGCTCCCATGGGTCTTCATGCCAAGATCTCTGAACCCACTGGGATGTGAGGCTGGGCACAGCTCGGGGTGGCTCTGCTGGCCAGCGTTGGGCCAAAAGGACCCAGAGGTGCCTCCAACTTCAGCCACGCGGTGATCCTCAGACACCAAACAGCCCAGCACCAACTAACCATGGGATCACACAGCGGTTGGGTGGGGAAGGACCTCACAGCCCACCCTGCTATGGGTTGGGTGCCCCCCCAGCTCGGGCTGCCCAGGGCTCCATCATGGCCTTGGGAACCTCCAGGCACCACCTGCAGTGCCAACATCACAGGAGCAGCAGGGAAGGGAGCAGGGCTCGGGGCACGGCACGACCACAACACTCAGCGACAGCAGCCATTAAATAAAAGATTCGACTTTTATTTCAAATAAAATGCATTTATACATTGTCTTGAAACCACAGACTGGGGGAATGCAACACTGCTTACGTGGCAGCCATTGGCAATGCCCCGGGCGTGGGATGGGGGCTGCACCCATCGCCCCCAGGTCGGGGCTCCCAGCCCAGCTCCTGCTTAACTTAGATATCTAAAAACTGAACTGAAATTGGCTTTTTCTGGGGCTGTATTTCTTTTTTTCCCCTAGGTTAATCCCCTTATTTCTTACAGGCATACTAGAGTTAAGGCGGATATCTATGCGATATTCTAGCTGGCTTGTGAGACTAGTTAAAAAACTGTACAGTTTTATAAAATCTGTGTTTTTACATTAGTTACACAAAACCTATACTTCATAGACCTTTACTTCATATTGTAATGAAAGAGTTTGCATATCGTCGGCGGAACGGTGGACTATGCTGGTGAGTACTAAAAGTGTCATAATGGTACGGTGTAAAAATAAAATTAGAAACAAAACAGAAACCAAAACAAAAAGACAACAGAAATGATTACCAAAAAAGGAAAATTAACACGTAGACCGAGCTATAACAGACTGACAGGAGGTCATCTTTAAGGCCACGCATCCTCAGAGTAACGTCAGGCACCCGTTGCAGTCCCGGTGCGTGTAGTGTGAAAGGAGACTGGAATTGTACGTATGGGGAGGACAACTTCCAAACAGGTCAAATGTACAGAATAATAATAATAATAATAATAAAAAAAAATACAACGAGAAAACACACACAAAAAAAGAAGAAATAAAACACTCATGCATTAAACATGATAAATAGACTTCATATCGTTTAAGCCCCGGATGGCTTTTAAAGAAGATGGCTTAGAGTTCTCTTGGAAATTTGGCTCTTTAAGTCAAATCCTATCCCAGCTGCAGGCATGTTCTGGAGTAAGGCCACGGGCAGCATCACCTGGCCCAGGCACGGTCTCGTTATAGCAAATTAACAGAAGTGCTCATTAGTGCACACGGATTAACTGGTCTGGTAATGCAAAAACGTTCATGATTAAAAAAAAAATAAAGATACATTTCAAGCTTAACTTTATTAAGCAGCATATTTCAAATAACAGCTCCTTAAAGTTAAATATCGATACGGCCACGGGGGTTCCTCCTGGCTCACAGTACATGGGCTCACACCCATCCGCTGGTCAGTTTGTAGAACATCTCCTCGTCCAAGCTCTCGTTCTGGTCCTTCGCTCGCGTCGACAGGAAGATGTAGCCGCCGATGAACTCGTGCACCACCTTGCAATCCACCTCCGTGCAGATGAAGGACACCCGCACGTCGTCGGCGAACTCCACCGTCACCTGAGGTGTGGGGTGAGGGCAGCGGGTCATCACCGATGGGAACCACAGAATCATCACGGTTGGAAAGGAGCTTCGAGATCCCCCAGGCCCAACCCAACCCATCCCCAGCATGCCCACCACTTGGAAACACATATTTTATTGTTGTTATCATTATTTCCCCTTCCTTTTCTCTCTTGTTAAAATGACTTTATCTCAACCTACAGGTGTTTACCACACCTGTTGCCCATTCCACACGGGGAGAGCGAGAGAATCCTTAAACCCCAGTGGATGCTCCTTGTGAAAGACTGACAAAACCTCACAGCTTCATCACAGTTAACTTAAGAAAACTGAAAGCAATGCCTCTTCCATGTCACGAAAGCGGGGAAGGAGCCTACAGGCACGCAACAATGAGCAGATGGCACTGAAAGCGCAGTGTGCACATCTGGACACAGCACACACCTGGGCCTGGTGCACACCTGGGCTCTGCCCACTCACCATTTTGATCTCCCAGTTCACGTTCCACTGCTTCATGTTGCTGAATCTCCACGTTTTGATGGCGTCGCCCGTGCTGGCGTCCATGCGGATGAGCCGGTTGTAGGCGATGCCAATCAGCTCTTCCTTCTTCCCCCCCTGAAACCTACAGCACAGCGAGGGATTAGGAGCTGCGGGCGATGTGTTACGCTCAGCAGCTGAGCTAACTCAACCCAAGGACGCCAACCCCGGTCCCAGCGATGCCAGCAGGCCTCTGCCCGCACAGCGCGGCTCCGCACGCGCACTGACCTCGCGATGAAGTGCGTGATGCCGAATTCAGGCAGCGACTGCCACGCTTGGATGAAGCGCATCTTGGCCTCGATGAGGCTCATCTGGGCGACGTTCTGGTGGGCCTCCAGGATCCGTGCCGTGAGCTGTGCGGCGAGACAGTGCTGTCAGGCACTGGGCTCCCAGCGGCCCTCCCGGCACCGCGCTCACCCCACGGGGAACAGCATGGGTCAGCAACACGAGGGAATGGCAATCTCTACCCCAAGGATGTATTTCTGCTGTGTTTTGCTCAACGAGTGGGAGCTCGGCTTGATGGAGCTGCTTTCCCTTAACATCTCCCGGCCTACAGAGCAAATCTTGCTCCGAGCTGCCTGAAGGCAGAGGGCACTCGGGCTCGTTTCATCGAGCAAGCAGCAGGGCAGACTTCTGGTGTAGGGTTTCCACTTTTGCAGCATAAATCACCGGGGACCATTACAAAAAAAACAAACGGGGCTAGAATTTCTCAGGGAGGATGGGCTGGGTTAGTGCTTCCACTGCCGCTCTCAAAACCAAAGGGGTTCTAAACTACTTTAGTGGGTTTTTTTTCAGCTTAGTTGGATGGTTGCTGTCACTTACCAAGTCTCTTACATAGCCTGGCTGTAGATGGCAAGGCGAAAAAATAAAAAAAGGAGGCAGAAAGAAAAAAAAGCGATCAGAAATATGGCAACAAAGCAAAGAAAAAGCGAAAATTATCTGCAAACCAAAATTCAAGCAAAAAAACCAAAAAAACCAAAACCAAACCAAACAACAAACCCATGCATGACTGTAGGCAGAAAAGCAGCCAAAGTGAAGGGAAGCATGGGGAGGGGACAGGCGAGCTGGTTCACCCCTGGTGCTCACTGCTGTGGGAATGGCTTTGCTTGGAGAAATTCCCTTCTCCCACTCCTCTCCCTGCCTCTATGCTAACTCAGCTCTATTTATCTGTATACAGAAGGCCTTGAGCTGCTTTTATCTGAGGTAGGCAGAGAAGGGATGGAGACAGACTCACAGAATCATTCAGGCTGGAAAAGACCTCTAGCACCCCTAAGCCCAATCCCAACCCAGCTCGCTGGGTGACCCCACCACTCCCTGGGCAGCTGCACCACTGCATCACTGCTCTTTTGGAGATCATGTCCTTATACCCAGCCTGAAAACTCCCCTGGCACATCTTGAGACCATCACCTCTCATCCTATTGCTGTTACGTGAGAGAAAAGGCTGACCCCTCCTTACTGGCACCTTCTTTCATGGAGTTGTAGAGAGCAATGAGGTCTCTCCTGAGCTCTTTTTTGCATTTTGGATTTGGCACTCCCCAAACCCAATGCGCCAACCCTACACTGCTGCAACAGCACATGGAGAAAAACAAAGCCTAAGCAGGTCTGGGGCTGCCACATAAATAAACCATCTCGCAGGGCCAGATGCCAACTCCCATTTTGAGTATCCTCTTCCTTGTGCCAGGGCACAAGGGGACCCTCACAGTCAAATTCCTTAAATTCCCTCCATCCCTCCCTCCCCCCATCTTTCCCAGCAAACAGCCTTCAGGGCTGCTCCTATCTCCCCAGATGTCCCATTCTGAGACCCACTGTCCCCATGGGGCCGTGCCCTGTGGTTGATGGGATATTTTCACAGTGAGGATGCCCACACGCTAAGTAAGTTCTATCCTAATATTTTTCCAGGTGCCTCCATTTTACTGAGCCTGGAAGGTGCTACATATGTTAAAGCTGGATATTTATGCAGCCTCTCCTCCATCCAAGTGGATATAAAGACTCATTCAGAAGAAGAATAAGGGCTATATAAAATATAACTCCACTGCCAGGAAATCATCGTGCTGTGCCAATAAAAAGTTATATTTTTCCTGCTTCTCTCAGTTGCAGCCTTCTTCTTGGCTTGCAGAGGTCGAACACAGCCACAGCCCAAGAACTCAGGCTGCAGAGCCATTCATGTCACTGAGAGGCCACGGAGCAATGCCGTCCTTATTTCTGCAGCTGAACTGGAGTAGAAGGTCCTTCAGAAAGCCACACGTTTTTTTCCATCACAAAACAGCTCAGCTCTGTCATGCACGGACTGAATGCAGTGCGGAGTTCAAGCACAAGTCACGGCGATTTAAAACGAAGCAATGTTTCAAGGACTGGCATTTGGAAGGAGGGGGAAAGCAGAGAGAGAAATATGCAAACTGCAGTACAGCCAAGTCTGCACAAAGCACTGCAAGCAACTGCTGCTCTGCTCATCCTGAGGGCTCCTGCACTGCTCGGTGCAGGTTCTGGTGCCAGCACTGGGATCCTGCAGAGCGGCAGCATCCTTTTGGGGTGAACACAGCTCAAAGGACACACACCGATCGCTTCCCCGCTGCTGATGTGCACTCAACCTATGAAGTGTCATTATGGTGGTGGGTGCCATTCCCTGATGCCGCAGCACACACGTCAGTGGGCGCTGTGTTTTAGTAGGGTGCTCCCCAACACGCCACCCCACAGCCCCGTGGCCAGCCCTACCTGCTTGTTCTTGTACTTCTTCAGGTAGCGCGGGGACACCAGGCACTCGGGGTTGATGTCGGTGTTGATCTGCTCCGGGATCAGCTGCGGGTCCGGGTTGAGGTGTTGCATCTTCAGGAAGGAGAGGATGTTCTGCACCTCCATGCTGTACGAGCTGTCCGCCATCGTCTTGCCCTTGGAGGCGAGGCGGCAGGCGGCCATCCAGCTGGCGTACTGCCTCTCCTACAGCACAGCGAGACCGCTGTCAGCAGGGGACAAGGCACCAGCTCCCACCCCACTGAACCACCCCACAGCCTTCCCGCACCCACAGCTGAAAGGAAACCAGGCGGCCACGGGGTGGACCCGAGCAGAGGGGCTGGGTGCTGTCACCCACGGGAGTGAGGTGACATTCTTACGTTGTCGCAGCGCAGCCAGATTTCATTCATTCCCTCTGCAACGGGGATCAGAAGCTTGATGTTAAACTTCTGACCGGAGATGTTCACGTCGGGGGTGACTTCGCATCCTGCAACGAGAGACATCGTTCAGAAGGACTTATGAAGGAGAAAACAAGAAATGGACAAGGAAAGGCAAAGTGCTCCAGCTGTCAAATGTGTCACAGATCTCACAGTGCGTCTCCAATTGGACAGCATCACAAGGACACAACTGGTGGCACACAGATCCTCTTCCCAGTGCAAAGAAGAGGGAAGACCCGGCCCAAAAGAGGCTGAAGCTGACATGTGCCCACAGGACTCACTTCCCACACCCTGACCTTTTCAGTGGATCCAATGGCAAACACCACTTAGCCCCCATATTTTCATGGAAGTGCAGGAAAACGTGGCTGGCCGGGTCCTGAACACCCACACACTGTCCTGTGCAGGTGCACTGCGATGTTTAGTGCCATGAGCATCCCACGCTGGGTGTTTGAGAAGTGTTAGGAGCCACTGTGCCAACACGGGGTGGTGAATGGGGATGGTCAAGGTCACGGAATCAAAGCACCCCATAATCACAGAACATGGCTTGGGCTGCAAGGCACCTTAAAGCCCATCCATTTCCACCCCGTGCCGTGAGCTGGCTAACAACCCCCACCAGATTGGGCTGCCCAGGCCCTGTCCAGCCTGGATGCATCGAGGTTTCCTTGGAGCATTCTCTTCTCCAGGCTGTCTCTTTGGGCTCACAAGAACCTGCTTAGATTCTCTCTGCAGATAAAAACTGGGCCAGCCTGAGAGGTGAATGGCAAATGGATTTGCTACTGGGGAGCTGGCAGCACCTAATGGGGCCATGGGGCATGTGGTAGATATCTCAGCACGCACCATGCTACCAGCCCAGCCACTTTCCCTCCTTTACACACATTTATCCAAACCCAGGATGGCATACTAGGAACACAGGTGGAAAAGCAAGGCTCTGCAGTGGCAATCACTGGAATACCACACATGCTGCTCCTACCTCTCAAGTTCATCTGGTGGGCAGGAGTCCCGTTGGCTTCCTCTTTGCTTTTGTAGCAGGAGATAGAGGTATCTTTGAAGGTGCACCAGTATGGCTTGTAACCTTTCAGGGTCAGCTTCTTGGGCCTGCCAGACAGGGTGAGGGACATTACAAACGTGGGGCTGGCCAGGTGGCGGGGGGCAAATGAGGGTGCAGAATGACAGCTTGCAATCACAGAACCATTAGGGCTAGAAAAGATTACCAAGTTCAACCCACCCCCACCGTGCCCACTGCCCACGTCCCTCAGTGCCACATCTCCATGGCTCTGGAACACCTCCAGGGATGGTGACCCCAGCACTCCTGTGCAGCTGTGCCACTGCAGCACCAAATCAATGAAGGAGATGTAGAAATTGGGCTGGCAAAGATGTGCAGCGAGGTGCCCTGCACCCAAACTGTCCTCTGGTGCCTTTATGGAGTTATGGGGGTTTACCCAACCTGCAGTTCTCAGGGTTTGGAGATCGTGGGGGGAACCAGCAACACCTCCCTCCCCAACAACTGACGAGCACTTAGCAATTAGAGTTGTGCCTGATTTTACTGGCAAATGAGCACGTCAAAGCACACAGTAAGGTTTTTGTGTGATGGTTTGCTTTCAGGGGAAAACCACCCACCCCGAAGCGTGGTGTGGGCTCCAGCCCTGCGGCTCTGCCCCAGTTGGAGCAGAGACAATGAAAACAGAGGGGCTCATTAGGGAGCTATTTCGCTGCCTCACTTTTCTGCTCCTGTACCTATCCTGTCAACTCCCGTTGGGTTTATTCAGTTTCCAGAACGTTCACCATGACCCGTGCTGCAGCAGAGAGCTGCAAAACACACTGGGAGCTGCCAAGACACCAGCCAACGTCCAGCTGCTGCTGTCCCCAGGCATCCATATTGCAGCAAAATGAACAAAACCCATACATCCTGAGCACGGGGACATGCACTGGGGTTGATATTTAAGAACTTCAAGATCACAGCATCACAGAGCTGTAGGGGTTGGAAGGGACCTCCAGAGATCATGGAGTCCAACCCCCTGCCAAAGCAGCTCCCAGCCCATGTTGCACAGGTAGGCGTCCAGGTGGGTCCCGATCATCTCCAGAGAAGGAGACCCCACCACCTCTGTGAGCAAATGGGGTGTTTGGGAACAGTGTGAAGTAATACCCAGTGGCTGTGCTGGGTGCTGGAGAAAGCAAAATATGTTAACAGCAACGGTGCCCAAGTGCTGTGAGCTGCGGGGTAACAGCTCTGTGGTTTCCATGCACAGTAACACAGTGAAATCTGTAGTCAGGATGGGAAGAAATGGACAGGAGGCAGCAGGGCCATGAATTATTCATTGCTACCACCTCTTCCCAGCAGTACTTACTTGAATACTTTAATGTAGTCGGCGAGCTCTGGGATGGAAGTGATGTCACCCTGAAAAGAAGGACAGAATTGTAGATTGGGTTGGGTTGGATGGGACCTCAAAGATCATCCAGTTCCAACCACCACACGGTCCCCTCCAGCGCTGAGGGGACGAAGGACACAGAATATTGACCACATGGGAATGCAGGCTGGAAAGCAGAGGGCAATACTTTATGGTTTTTATGGAATTCCTGCCGAGCACTGTCACCACTGGATGGCATTTCCAGTTCCCAGGAGCTCCAACCAAAGGGTTTTTGAACGACACGGAGCACAGCTTCCAGCAGCAGGACAGTTTACTTTCTGTCTGCAGTGAGCAATGCTGTTTATAGATACCACGGGGGAAAAAAAAAGCAGAATCTAAACAAACAATCCACTAATTGCCCATTATCCATATTCAATTACTCGAATGCATCTGGAAATGGCTACTGGGAGCAACCGGTAGAGAAAGGGATGGGGTTTTTTTTGATGAATCATTGCCTTCCTCA
The DNA here is from genome assembly GCF_038088225.1 of Cyrtonyx montezumae. Taxonomy (NCBI): domain Eukaryota; kingdom Metazoa; phylum Chordata; class Aves; order Galliformes; family Odontophoridae; genus Cyrtonyx; species Cyrtonyx montezumae. The sequence goes on from NW_027071826.1 coordinate 4,239,410, forward strand.
ATCCTGTCTGGTGGAGACTGCTCCTTTAGTGCTGTGCTTCAGCTCTGCTTTGCAAAGAAATTGTGAAAGGTCTATCAGCTCTCACAGCCAGACCCTATTTCTGCTGCATCTGAGTGATGCTGCTCTCCCTGTGAAACTGCAGGCTGGGGGTGGCAGTTCCACTTCAAACTATGAAACTCCTGTGGGCTCTATGTTCTGTGTCATGACCACGCGATCATTAAGGCTGGAAAAGATCACTAAGATCATCACGCTCAAACGTGTTGCTCCATTGGGCTGCAGGCAACAGGAAAAAAAAAGGGACAGGAAGGAAAGAAGGCAGGTTGGATGCTCGGAACAACGATCTCTGCTTGCAAGAGCAGAGGAGGGGATGCATGCCCATAGCCCTTACCAGAATCGTCGACGTTTTGCCACCTTCCAAGGTGATTTCTAGGTCGGAGAGTGCAGCATCCACCTCATCCACGTCCTTGTCACTGTTGTTCAGGTGGTTTTCTGACGACATGATGGACAGCTTGTTGATGTGGTACTGAAAGGCAAGGCACGGCTGCATGAGCAAAGGTGGCCTGCACCCACTGCTCTCCCCTCACCTACCAGGCCGTGCACTGCACTGTTTTCTTCCAGAGATAACTGCTTGGTATTTTTGGATGCACAAATTTCTGCTGACACGGGCCAACCGTTGCGACAGGATTGCGACACGTGCAGGATTTCATATCATCATATCATAGAATCATAGCATGGCCTGGGTTGAAAAGGACCTCAAAGATCATCTCGTTTCAACCCCCTGCCATGGGCAGGGTCACCAACCACTGGAGCAGGCTGCCCAGAGCCACATCCACCTTGCCTTGAGTGCCTCCAGGGATGGGGCATCCACAGCCTCTCCAGTCTTATGTTGTTTCCATAAGAAGTCTATGAAATCTCATCCAAGGACAAAGCACAACCCAACGTGGGCTGCTCACAGAGTTAAGATGGACCTTTGTATTTCTGTTTTCACCGTTTTCTTCCTGGGAGGGGCCCTAAGAGCAGACTCGGGTTCCCTCTGGGGATGTTTCTGCATCCTCCAGCAATGAGGAGCGCCAGACCACACGTAGGAAATGGCCTGCCGTCCGTCCCACAGAAGTCAATAGCAGGTGTAGTATTTATGCCAAATCACACCAAGGATTTCATAAAACAGATAAATACATCGTTCTGGGAAACCCACAGATTACCACCAGCTGTTCACAGGGCACTGTGCCAGCAACGCGCAGCTCGGGAACCTACTGTCCTCACTGGGGTTTGTCAAACAGGGCAAAGCAACAAACCAAGGCAGACATAAACATGTTTGGGAAAAGAAGGCTAAGTTCCTCTTCATGAGGAATAACAGGCAGCCCACATGCTAATTGCCCAATACATGAGATAAGAGACAGGAAGCAGCCCGACTCCTGGCAGCATGGGTAGCCCAAGCAATCCATCAACTGAGAAGTCTGAAAGAGCCACAACATCAAGTTTGACCAAACCCAGCGCTGGGGGCCATCTCTTACCTGCAGTGCCGCGAACATCATCATCTCCTCCTCCGTGCACTCGATCTCCTCCAGCAGGATGGACCACTTGGACTGCTCATACAGTTGGTTGATCCTGATCGCATCGTACTGCGCAGAGAGAGAAACAGTGCGGCCTGTGAGATGTGCCAGAGCAATACCTGCCACGTCCCTCGCTCTGGGCACAACACACCACCATCTGATTATCTTTTATCCTTATTTAGCTCATTGAATGGCCTGGGTTGAAAAGGACTTCAGAGATCATCTTATTTCAACACCCCTGCCATGGGCAGGGTCTCCAACCACTGGAGCAGGCTGCCCAGAGCCACATCCAGCCTTGCCTTGAGTGCCTCCAGGGATGGGGCATCCACAGCCTCTCTGGGCAACCTGTTCCAGTGCATCATCACCTTCTGATTGAAAAACTGCCTCCTCACATCAAATATCCTAACCCTAATTCTGCTCTGTCTTGGTTTAAAACCATTCCCCTGCATCCTATCACCATCAACCCGTGTACACAGGGATTTTCAATGCCTCCTTCAGCCGGGGATGGCCTTCAACCCAGGGCATGGGAGCATGCACACCTGCCCTTGAGGCATGCACAACCTTCTGTTTCCCAGCACGGTACAAGCCAAAAAACTAACTCTGTACCTTTGGATTCAGGTCAAAAAAGCTGTAGTACTTGAACCGGAGCAGCAAAGCCTCGTTTTCCTTCACCTCCTGCTCCATGAGGGATCGGGACGAATCCAGCCATCTGCAAATGGTCAGCAAGGGATAGCACACACCGAGAGCTCCCGTGACATCGCGACCGCGCTCTCGAGAACGCAATTTAAAACCACGTGGTTTTATTTTGCTTAAGGGAAAAACTAAAAAAAAAAAAAGAGAGAGAGAGAGAGAGGGGGAAGAAAAACAAATGGTGGACTCACCCTTGGTTGATTTTGGCTTTGTCGAGGAGCGCCTGCGGCTTGTACATTTTCGCTAGGGACTCGGGGGAGGTGACGGGCTGGCTGACAGCCAGGATGCCCGGGTTCCCCTCCGACAAAGCGCTGTCCCCGAACCACGCGGACGTGGGGGACAAGGGGCTGCCATCGTGTGCGTCGTACGTCGGCGTCATGGTTTTGCTGTACAGTCCTGGGCTGGAATAGATGTTTCCTACCAGCAAGAGGAAGAAAGGCCAGCAGTGAGCTCGCGGCCAAGCCCCGCTCCGCACAAAGCCAACTCAGACACAGAACCGAAGCCAGCGGATGTCAAACCTTCCCTTCTTCTTTCTGACCATTTTGTTCCGCAGTTGGAAAACACTGCGCTGCTTGTTTTCCCATGACAAGCTGCCCCAACCTCTCTCTCCCTCTCTCAGCTCTTCTCCGAGAGCAAAACGGATGGAAAAGCCATTCCCGAGCCGAATCCGTGGGAAAACCCGCGGGGACACCCCCCACTTACCGGCGTTACCTGGCTCTTAAAGATTTTGGAAGTCAAAGGTTTTAGAGGAGCAGGAAAATAAACTAAGGGCACGGCCAGAGAGACCAGAGGCAGAGCACAAAAGTCCTAAGGAGGTGGAGCTCACCTTTGACGGGGCCGATGTAAAGAATATCGGTGCCTATGGAGAGGGAAAGAAAGGAGGGAAGTGAGAAGGCGAGAGAAAGTCACCGGGACGGCAGGGAAGGAGAGGAGCTGGAAATACAAACGTGGGTTAAGAGGGCAGAGCAGCACATGTGAGGCTGAGCCACCCGACCCCAGTGCGGAGCTGGCCTCTGGCTGAGTCTCCCCTCGTTACACTGACTGCACTTCGAATCAGGGGAGGCGTTTCAGGTGCGTTTGCCAAACCGTTGCCACCACTCGAGATGCGGATTTTCTGAGTTTCCCACACACCACTGCTGCTGCTATCGCTCAGGGTCAGCGGTTGGACTCGATGATCTCCAAGGTCTGTTTCAACCCAGACGATCCCGTGGTTTTGGCAATCGCCACTTCTCAATGCAGACCCGAAACTGCCGTAGTTTTCGCCCTGATTCACTGCAGGGGAGGCTCCTCCAGCGACGCGGCCGTGAGATGCGTGCTCCCGTGCCGCCCCGCTCACAGCTACCTGCACCCTTGTTTTCTACCAGCTTGCAAAGCTGCCCAGAAGCTCACCCACCTCTTGGCACACGACTCTGGCCAGAAGCTCTGTTTTTCCCCAGTGTTTGCAGCAGTGCCTGCTGACTCGACAGGCAAAGTAACCCGAGTGAGTCCAGCTCTTTTGCTCATGTTGCAAGGCAATGAAATGTGGCACTTTGTGAGAAGCTTGGCTTATATGACCAATTAGGTATTAATGCGCTGAGCGAGTGGTGCTATTTGGTGCAAAACCGATCCCGAAGCATGCACTACTCCCAGGTGTTTTGGGGTTTTACAGCTCATACAGCTCCGCGTTGGGGAAAAAAAAAAAAGCCTTTTAAAATTACAGATTACCAGAATGAGAAAGCTGACCCAACTTGGCATCTCATAGCCCAAAATAGCAGAGAGCTACACAGTCCCCATTTATCTCAAAGGAGCATTGATTTTTATGCTAAGAGTATAAAAATCCATATTTTGAATGTAATGGATGTTCATTGAACGCGTCCTAATGTCAGTGACTCCATTGCTTATGTAAATCAGGCAATGAGCTCAACATCCTTTGCTGGGAATTCATGTGTGCACAACTCGGGAGGACCAATACTTGGCTTTCTGGAAAAGAGCTGTGCCCTTACAGAATCCCGCTCCACATTCTGGCTTGCTCACACGTGCAATTTGATGCACTCCAAATCTACCTTATACAGCACCAGGGAGGCCCCACGGAGGTGGTGGAGTCACTGTGCCTGGAGGGTGAAACACCTTCTGCATCTCCAGACGTTTTGAAGAGTGTTACAGAATTTCAGAGAGCACTGAAGAATTATTCCAAGCGCTCTGAAACGCTGCAGGATGCCATTGGGTTTTCCCAAGTTTAGGACAGAATGGAATTGGATGCACAGGTCTGGTCCCAGCAATAGGGACAGTAGGGCACCTGGTAGACCTCTTTGTGTAAAACAACCCAACTGACACCAGTGAGTCGACCTCATGCAGTTTGGATGGGATCACCCCCAAAAATTGACCTTGATGCTTTAGGCTGCTCAGGGGCACCGTACCAACACAGCCAAGGTCTTGGCAAGGAAACCTGAATAGTTCAGAAACGCGACTGAAAACTGCCTGCTAGTAAGGAAAGCATGAATGACAAGAATGCCTCCAGGATGCTCCCAGCAATAGCTACTTTGTAAGTGAATACAGGACGTCAGAGGGACGTGGCTGAGAGGGCATGGAGGGGATGGGTTGGCGTTTGGAGGTCTTCTCCAACCTGAATGACTCTGAGTCAACGGAGAGCATTGGGCGAGGCTTACTATGAGTCAGCAGAGGTTTAAGCTGGTTGTGCTGCCAGACATCAGGTCCTCAGTGACAAAAATTGAATCTACATGCACTGAAATAAGCAGATCAAGAAATGCCAGCTCATTTTACACGAGCTTTCAGCACACAAACTGACGTTGGAACAACACTGAAAAGAGTTCGCTCAGATCAAGAACACGATGTCAAACTAATGGGACCTAAACATCAGGAATTAAACGTGCAGCGAAAAAATCCTTACGTTCACAGATGCACTACGAGAAAGAAAAACTGATGCGACACTTCAAAGTGAACTCACTGAAAGGGTAATAAATAATTTAAATTAAAAACCATCTTTTGCATACGTTTCCCACAAAGCAGGCCAAGTGCCTCGAATTAATCTAACAGAGATGCTCCCTGTGAACGCTGCCTTTAGGAAAGGCTGCTGACTGCCTCTCCTGATGGAAGTGCCAAATGACAATGAACTTCAGCTGCAGCCTTGGAAGACGCAAAGAGAGCTCCTCCAGCCAGGCGTGGAAACATCCAGAAGGATTTTTCAATGACTTGGAAAAGAAAGAGCGACAACAGAGGGAAAAAACGACTATTTTTCCTCGGCTACAAAGCCGACCCCTGCTGCCTACCCCCAGGTGGAGATGCCAACTTGTGCCCTGCACAGAGCTCAGGGATGAGCACCACCAGCAGTGACCACGCTGCTGCAACCTTCACTCTCACCTCACTTCATTCCAAAGCAATGAACACCGATGCACCAAACCCCAAGGCGTTGGGTTTTCACACGAAAGCCACCCCACTTCCCTCTCGTGCAGGATTTCCAATCCAGAGTGCTCCTGCCAGCACACAGCACTGCGGCTGTCTGCACGACTCCATTAGGGTTAAGTGCTCCCACTCACAGCCTCCCTCGTCCCAGCCCCAGCCATGGCTGTGGAGTAGAGCCAGAACAACCCTCTGCTTGCAAACACCCCACATCAATTTGCTGCTTGTGGCAAGCGGTGATGCTCCGTTAGCGGTGCTGCTTCGTTAGCAATGCTCTGTGAGACAGGCTGGCAAAACCCCACAGCATCAAGAACACCACCCCCACCCCCACCCCACAACGAGAGCTTTCTTTGTACCGATCCAACCCGCAAATACAGCCTTTGCATAAGGGAGCACTAACACCATTAATAACTAGGCTGTTTCTGCTGGGCTATAAATCAGGTTTAGAGCAGCAGTACTGCCTAAAACACACCTGGAATGTGAAATTAGGAATGACTTTCCATTTAGCTTCTTTCTTAATGGGGTAAGAAAACGTCTCAGTAACACAACCTATGTGTTGAAGTGGTCAGGCTTGGTTTCTTTCTTTATTTTATAAAGCCTGGCCTTGTTCAGCTTCCCTATACACCTCACAGCCGCGGGCACTACTCTGTGCCAGAGTGACTGCTCACCGGTGTAGGGAGTTCACAGAAACTATTTGGGGCCCATTCCTTGCACAGACCTTATGGAGTTAGGTCAGATCAGTACCACTACACATTTTTCCCTATATACGCTCCCATTTTATTATCTAGCTGTCTCTTCAACCCTGCTCCCCTTGTGCTCATCCCTACTTAGCGTGCTTGGGCTCACCCGACCCTGGTGTGATCAGAGGGCCCTCCAGCTCGAAGGCTTCGTCGTCAAATTGGTCATCCAGTTTCTTCTTTTTTTTCTTTGACGGATCTCTGGGTTTCCGCAGAAGAGAGAGCTCCTCCGGATGCCTGATGTCTGGGGAGAGAATTGTATCATCATTAAGGCTGGAAAAGACTTCCAACCCAACCCCATCCCACCCCACCACCCCACTGCCCACATCCCTCAGGGCCACATCTCCACAGCTCTGGAACACCTCCAGGGACGGTGACCCAACCACTCCCTGGGCAACACTGGCCCACTTTAACAAAGGCAAGATGAAAAAATGGGGAAAAAAGAGAGCAAATCCTTCCTTAAGGAACCACATCCAGTAACCAGAAATACCTTGGCTGATTCTCCTGTTTTGCAATGGCTAAAATTGAAGTTGAGACCAAGCCCATCTGGAACAAACACCTTTCTTGAGGTTGGAGAGCTAACACAGCATTCCTACACACAATGCGAACAGCCAGAGGCCACTGATGAGTGCTGTCCCCCAGGGGGCCATACTGGGACCAGTATTAATGACGTGGACAGTGGGATTGGGGGCACCCACAGCAAGCTTGCAGATGACACCAAGCTGAGTGGTGAAGCTGACATGACGGAAGGAAGGGATGACATCCAGAGGGACAGTGGACAGGACTGGGAAGTTGAACGAGGCCTAGTACAAGGGTCAGGGCCATCCCAAGCACAAGTCCAGGCTGGGCAATGAGTGGCCAGAGAGCAGTCCTGAGGAGAAAGAAGTGGGAACAGTTTTAAACTAAAACGTAGGTTCAGATTGGAGCAAAGGAAGATGTTCTTCATGATGAGAGAGGTGAGGCCCTGGCCCTGCTATGATGCAGTTTGCTCCAGCCCCTGTGTGCTTGCTATTTCCATGTTTGTCAGGGGATGGCTGCCATCATAAGCAGCACGGTTCAAAAAAGACTTGATTATTTAAATTTATGACAGCATGGCTTTCATTTTATTTAATCAATTTATGGCAGCCTATGTCCTGGCTTTGCCATATACTTTGCTTCCTTGCTTGCAGACACTGTGAGCACTGTGGGGCCACAGCATTACCTGTACAATAACCTCTGCTTCCACCCACAGCCAGGCTGCAGAGATGCAATCTTCAGTGATATTCAGGGATGGATGCCCAGCCCCAGAACCCCCTACCCTGGCAACTCCGCATTACCCATACAATCATAGAATGGTTGGGTTGGAAGAGACCTCAAAGACCATCCAGATCCAACCCCCGTGCCACGGGCTGGCTCCCAATCACTAAACCAAGCCCCATCCAATTTGGCCTTAAGCACCTCCAGGGATGGGCATCCACAACTTCCATATTATGACCAGAATCCCCCACACTATGGTTCTCCCACCCCCAAACCATCCTCTGGCACAGCTTTCATTAATGAAAACATACCCTGATTCATTATTACTACACAAACACCACCCATGGTGCTGAGGTCCCTCCCTGCACCCACTCCCAGCTGGTTTCACCACCACTCCACACGTTTCCACCATTTCTCCCAACAAATACTCAGCGTGGGAATACAGACCGTTCTGATTCACTCCTCTCGCCTCCTGCTTATCTCATTAAGAAAAAACCTGCTGGGATAACTGGGGTCATGAGTCCAGGATGACACACAGCAGTGCCTAAAATGAGGAGTTCCCCTGGTATTTTGCTAGCAAGGTTTATACTCTGCTGTTTATTTATGGTGCATTAGCAACTGATGCTGCCGCTCAGCTGAAACCATTCAAAGAGGCCAAGAGAAGGGCTCCAGGCCAAGCTCGGCTCCTGAAAGCAATCTGCTGGAGACGGCCCAACGTTTGACCATCTGATTTCAAAGCGACTTTTTATAGTTCCTCAGTTGTTCGTGACTCTCTCTTTGGATTACAAAGGATGCTGCGAGCTTTCGGCAGCTGCTTCAAAGCCGCGCGCCGCCACGAGGCACAGCGGAGCGGCATCCTTGGCATGCAAGAGTCCCTCTGCAGCTGGCCACGTTTTCCAGAGATAAATCCCAAATTTCACCCCCAAAAGCCAGCTGCTGGACATGCCATCATCCCACAACCCTACCGAAGCCAACTGCAGGCATTTGGGCCGCAGGGGGGAAAACAAAACCGAAGTGAAGCTTGCTAGAAGGGCGCAGCACCGCTGTCTGCAGCTCCAACCCTGGAGCCAGAGGGAAAAAAGAAAGCATAAGAAAAGAAAAGCAACTTGGAGCATTTTCCTGGTTGTGCTTCTCAATCTTTCAGTAAACTACTGGTGAAAAAAAAAAAAAATGCTTGACACTGCTTATGATTAATAAGTTTACAAAGGCTCCTCAAGCGTGTTTTGAATAGAGACAGGCTTGGCAAACGCGGTGTTTAGTTACTGTAGCTAAAGCAGAGACTGTCCAGGGTGTAAGGGCTTGCAGATGGTGGTGCTCCAGTTAGTTGGAAAGCAGGACAGGGAGCTGCTGAGGGTGCCAGCCTGTTTTCTGGCCATAAAAACAAGAGATACATCTTTAAAGCGGTGGGAAAAGCTGGGAATCCAATTGGAAGGGTCGTGCTGATGGGTAGGACACACCATGGCTGGAGAAAGCCATTTGCTGGAGATGTTTCTCTGCAGCAAAACATCTCTGCAGATGGGGACTCCATCCCCAGAGCCAAACAAACCCCCCATGTGCATCTCCCCCCATCTCAGCTCCCACGGAGCTGCAGCGCTGACCTCCGAGCGCAGCGTTGTTTGCCCTTCCATTTCTGCTTTTGTTACCATCCGCCAGGACTGTGTTTGTTTAAGGAGAGACTCCTTGTCTGTATGCACAAGACAGATGGCACTGGCGTCGTCTGCTTGAAATTACTGTAAATGATCATGATTCATTTAGCATTTCAATTTCTACATACTGAGCAAGCATGTGAAATCTCATCTATTCCCTCTCCGGCGTGGCTGGAAGCAGCCCATCCCGCTGGGTGCTGCCTATGGACAGCCTGTCCTTGCCTGTGCTGTGTTGTGGCAGACAAACTCTTGGCCTTTCCTTCCCGTGGAATCTCTCCTTTCTCCTCCAGTCCACGCGCGGCCCAGTTGTGCCCATTTATCTCCTGCCCAGAGATGAGCAGCAGAGCTGGGATGAAATCTTCCTTCTCTGTAGGACACCGCACTGACTGCCCCTGGAAAAGAGGCTTTGAAGGAAAATAGCTGCTCTGACGGCTGTAAAATTCCAAATTTACACCGTTTTTGGACCAAATCCATCAAGCAAACCACGCAGCTGCCGCATCTTTAACACCAACGTGCATTGCAACCATGGGAAGGCAGAGGCAGGAGCAAAACCCACTGGTTTTGGCACGAAAGAAGGATTTTGCTCCTCTGTCCACATCCAAGATGGCATCATTCAGTGGAAGCGCTGTCCCACGATACACCAACTTCCCCCAGATTTAAAATTAAGGTAACCACACTATTGAGAATCACAGAATCACTGGGGTTGGAAAAGACCTCGAAGATCATCTAGTCCAGCCATCCACCTACCACCGGTGTTGCCCAATGCAATACATCCAGAATCCAGTTTTGATCCTCCAGGAAAGCAAATCCTCCAAAGAAGTTACCTTTTCCTTTTCCACCCCAATTCTGGCTGCCCTAAAACACCGGACAGCTGGTTAGCCTTGCTCTGAAGCACTGAAATCTCCATCTTTTTCCTTGTAGCACATGCAGCACGTAGGGGAAATCCTCGCTTTAACACTCGTCCAGTTGCCCTCGGCTAGGAAACGTGTTTTGAAGTGGGATATTTCTGCACTGCACAACCAATGCCTCGAACCAATGACTCATAAAAATTACAGCCTTTGCACTTGGACACGACGATTCCTAGAAAAACGAGACCTCAAAACCCACGTCTCTCCCACTGCAGATTTCAAACTACATTTTCTGGGAGAGAATCATCAGATTCTGCCTCATGCCGCGAGCTGACAGCATCAGGTATCGCGGCCTTATCTGTCACTCATTCGAGATAAAGCTCTGCAAAACAAACCCAAGGCAATAAAAAAATAAAAAGCAGTGCATAGCATCAGGAATGCCTGCAGATAAGAGCGGGGCTGTAGTGCGGCGCTGCAGCATCTGACGGCGGAGCAGCTCCTCGCCCATAGCACATTCAGAACATTTTATTATGGGTTCTTCAGCTGCCCGGCTGCTTAAATATTTATCTGGGCCAAAGCCAGGCTCTGCGTGGCAGCCGTGGGCCAGCGGCTCGGTCAGGACATCCCGTGAGCCACCTGATGTGCTGCAGAGCAAAACCAGGGCTGACCCTGGCACAGGCTCTGCCCTACCAAATTCTGTGTTGCCGGACCCAGCACTTGGTCTCGTTGAACCTCATCCCACTGGCCTCATTCAGATCCCTCTGGAGGGCCTTCCTACCCTCAGACGGATCGACACTTCCTAACAACTTGTTGTCAACTGCCAACTTAATGATGCTGAGCGGTGCCCAGACCCGAAACCAGAAGGCACTGGACTGGAGATGCCCATGAGGAAGAGGAGGAAGAGGAAGGGGACAGCGCTGACGGAGCCCAGCATTAGTGTAAGGTGAATAAAAAGGGAGGGACAGGAGGAGCCAAGTGCTGAATGTTTGGATGGATTTTCCATGAGTGGGATGAAATCCCCAGCCTCCAGTTATCCGGATGCCTTTTGGAGCCCAGACAGCACTCTGAGCCTTTCCCTGAAGTTTCTGAAGTACAGCTGAAGTCCAATTAAACTCATTCGATTAAGAGCCACAAACAAGAGAATAAATCCACTTAGAGCCTCTGCATCGGGCCATAAAGAGAGAATAATCCTGGAGCAGGCACGGAGCCGGGCTGCCAGCAGCTCCTCATGGCTCTGGGATGTACGTCTATTTAAAGGGGCTCTGTCAACAGAAGAGTAAGGACAAAAAAATCCACTGACTCACACGGTGACATCCAACCTGACGCTGCTCCACAGCGGAATAAGGACAGGGATGGGGGGGGAGGGAGGGGAAGAGTTGTTTCCATTTCGGCCACTTTGTGACCAGGCCTCGTTATTTCACTCCCAGTCCAGTTCCTGGGGTTTGCCCAGATGAGTACAGGAGAGAGATAAAATAAGAGTGAAAAAATGAAGAAGTTGGCAGCGGCGTGCTCGGCCTTTGCGTTTTAAAAAGCTGAGTCCACTGCAATTTGGCAGGCTCTCTAAATGGTAAGATTTCCTTCCACACCCATCCCCTAGACATATTTAGAAATAGCTGTGCTACTGCCAAACCTCTGCTGGCGGTAGCAGGAGGCAGCAAACCCTGCCCCGGGGCTGGGATGGGAGCCTGCGAGCATCCATCCCCACGGTGCTGCCCAGGATGCCAGCACTGTGCTGGGGGAGGGCTGCTTCCCACAGCTGCTCCTGTGTGAAACCCCAAATGGGTCCCAGGATTTGAGGAGAAGCCGCTGCTTTGTTTTCGAGCAGGAAGGAAAAAAAAATCATTTACATCACAAAATCACAGCATGGGTTGGGTTGGAAGGGACCTCCATCCAGATCATCCAACCCCACACTGTGAGCTGGGTGCACCCCCTCCTCCCCAGCTCATCCAGCCCATCCAGGGCATCGGGCACCTCTGGGGATGGGGCACCCCCAGCTCTGGGCAGAGGGGTGGCTGTCCCACGTCCCCAGCTGTGCCCCGTGGCTTTCCCAACGCGGCCAGCAGCGCTCCACGTGCTATCAGGGCTGGGCAGAACCCCGGGAGGACCAACGGGCTTCACTTTTGCAGAAATAGCAGCTTTTTATAGAAGTTTTTTTGGCATCCGAGGGTGTGGAAATATTACAAATACTTCAGAAGGCAGAGGACATTCTGTACCGGAGGAGAGACCATTTATAAAGAGAAGCAAAATAAAAAATAAATAAATGACTAGCTAAGGTAGGGTCATACTCAGTGTCTAGCCAGCCCGGGGGTGACACCTCGCCCAGGCTCGTACCATGCTGCTCCCAAATGCCACCGGCACTGCGTCTCGGGTTGCAGGCGGTGGCTGGGGACAAGCAGGGCACATCAGCTGTCACTTGTCAAGATCTCCATCTAGGCACTGAGCCACCGACCACCCCTCTCTCCAGTGTACGATCTCACAACCAGTAAGGAATATGAGAAAAAACCTGAAAAGGACACCAGCTTTTCCCCACCGCAACTACTCTCCCTTTCTGGGACGCTCGCAGCGCTGCTGGGGCAGGAAATGCAGAGGCATGGGAAAAAAGCCTTCCTGCTTGCAGCTCTGTTTGCTTTTCCTCTCCCACATGCCCAGCAGCAGAAGCACGCATCCTGCCTGGAGCCCATCACCACTCCCAGGATACGGGGTGAGAACCTGCAGAGCAGCACGGGGAGCCCGCGGGGAAACAGCCTAAGGGAGAAGCAGATGGAAAGCATCCTCTATAATCACGCAGCGACGGTGTGATGGGGAAGAGGATCTGCCTGTCTGCAGTCACACGGGATAAATGCTCAGCAGGAGCTGGTTGGAGAAGACCTCCAAGATGCCCAACCTCAACTCCCCCCACCGTGCCCACTTGCCACATCTGTCAATGTCACAACTCCACAGCTCTGGAAAAACTCCACAGGGAGTGACCCCACCACACCTGGGCAGCTGTGTCAGTGCATCACTGCTCTTTCAGAGAAGAAACGTTTCCTAATATCCGACCTGAACCTCCTCTGGTGCAACGTGAGGCCGCCACCTCTCATCCTATTGCTGTTACCTGGGTGAAGAAGGATCCCTGCATCACTACCACCCCCTTTCAGGCAGTTGTAGAGAGTTGTACAAAATTTCCATCTTGTTTCTTCAGGGGATCTTGTTTCAGGCTCTTGTTTCTTCAGGGGATGGGTCATAACTGTCCTGGGGAACTGTTCAGCTGTAGGCAAAGCCATTTCACTGCAGTGATGAGAGACTGCACAAAGATCTGGGAGCTCAAAGCACAACAGCAGAGATGCTGGGTCACAGCTGAGCCTGGAAGGAAGAGCTTCAAAGCTGCCCCTGCTCAAGTCCCTTTCCTACCATCCAACCTGACCCTCCCCCGACAGTTCCCCCCGATCATCTGCTGATATGCAGCACACTGAATCGCATTTACCTACTTTCAAGGCTGTGTGCTGGGCAGGAAAACCACCCCAGCAGGGCAGTGGTGGCAGAGGGACACACAGCACACTCATCAGCAGCACCACATCCCCATCCCTCAGCAATCCCCGAACCCGAAAAAGGGAACTCTTTACTTTCTCTTTCTGCGGTCTCTGACTGCAGACCAAAGCCAGTTCCCCCAGCAGGCAATCAGCCAGGGCCAGCACCAGGCTGCCTGCTCCATCCTCCTTCCTCCCCATCCCCTCCTCCCATCCCAGTGCCCTCCCAACCAGCTGCAGGGGGAATGCAGGGGTTGTTCCATTGGGAACGAGATCACTTTTTCCGGCTTCACACGACCTCCACAGACACTGGGGGACGTGTGAGCAGCTCCAGCATCTTCCCACATCCAGCCTCAGGATCCCCAGAGGTGAGCCCTGCTCTCTGAGGCCGTTTCCAGCTGCAGATTACGGGTTCTTAGAAGAAATCCTAGTGGCGGCACGCTGTATTCCAGGAGGCAGCAGCAGTAACACTCTCACTTTAATTCAGAGAGATGCAGAACAGCAGCAATCTCGCTGCCAGTCCTAATGGGCTGGCTCTGCAGCTCTGTGGTCCCATAGCAGAGACTGCTCTGCCTTGCCACATCCCCTCCATAACGTTTCACTTAGCTCTGACAGCATTCCTTATCTGCCATAACACCAATTCCTCTTTTGCAGCCTGTGATGGAAATGCAAATCTCAGGCACCATACTGGAGAAAAGCCATTTCAGGAACCAAAGGCCACTCCACACGGGGCAGAAACACTCTGCAGGTGTCAGCCTCCTTCCTTCCTTCCCCATTGCTCCCTCCCTGATTTGACACCCACTGCTGTGGCAGAATCCTCACCCCGTGCTGTGGCACTGCGTGGAATCACCAAGAACCAGAGAATCACTGTGGCTGGAAAAGACCACTAAGATCACCGAGTCCAACTGTAATATACCATATGTGCAACAGCTCTGCAGCAGAAACATCCCTCCTCCATCCTCCTTCCCAGGCTTTCTCTGCACAACAGCAGCCACCGTGGCTTGCCAAACAAGCACAGCAAACACGACTGCACAGTTAGAGGAATTCCCAATCTTTTGGGTTGATTAAATCTTGGCACAACCTGTAATTTAAAGGCAAAATTAGCAAAGGCACCACCTAAATCATATACGCAAGTGTGATCCTGCTTGCTGGTGAAGTACTTTAGAGATGCAACCAGCTCGAGTCCTGGCGACACGAGGAATTACTTACAATTACTCCGTAATCATGCCATATGTTAAAATTAGTGAAGTATGTAATTAGATGCTCTGGGGGCACAGACAGCAAACAGAGCCAAGCTGCGAGTGACTCACAAACACAATTCTCTCTGCTGAACATTGGTTCAGGCAGGCCACAGTGGACTGCAACTCTAGAAATGAAGGGATTTTCAGAGAAAAGAGGAATGTTAGAGCAGGGATTACCTCTTTCCCTTTCTATCTTGAAATACATGCTCGGTTTACTGAGGGAGGCTATTAGGAAATATTTATTCTCTGAAAGAGCAGTGCTGTGCTGGCACAGCTGCCCAGGAGTGGTGGGGTCACTGTCCCTGGAGGTGCTCCAGGACCACGGGGATGTGGCACTGAGGGATGTGGGCAGTGGGCATGGGGTGGGTTGAGAATCTTGGAGGTCTTTTCCATCCTATGATTCTGTATATACACATATACATCCTATACATATAAGATACATTTATCTGTACATAAAACCACATAGAACTGTGTCCATATATCTCCATGAAGAGCCTCCAGTCCCGTCTTCCCATTCCCCATGCTGAGCTCTGCTGGACACCTGGCTTTCACTACGCACCAGGAGAAGGGCTAAACAAGATGCAGTCCCCACATTCAGCCTCACAGCTCCCATCTACTGCCCAACAGCTTTGGCATGGCAAGAGCAGGGTTTGAGCCAAACCCTTCTTTTGTTCCTTCCCCACCACCAGGTGCCCCAGCACCTGGGAGCAAGGTCTGTGACAGATGTCAAAGTGCACTCTGTGCTGCTCAGCTGCAGCTCTCTGAGCAGCTTTCCCCTCTTTGCACATCTTTAAATATTAGCATTATCCTGCAGCTTTGCTCATAAATACACAGGGAGGCCTGGAGTTAAATCAAGAGCTGCTTCAGGCCCATGTAAGGTTCTGGCTGCTCCGTGCTCTCGTTATGTGATTAACTCTAGCAGAATTTCCCGACGTGACTCACTGTGAGATTCAGCAGCAGCAAAGCAGACGCTCGTGGCCTCTGTGTCTAACGAGGTATTGGAAATGGCAATGGGAGATGCAATGGGAGACAGGGGTGGGAGGCTAAATCTGCTTGGAAATAACGCTGCCTAAGCTCTGTCCTAAGGAGAATTTTCCCAATATTCATCAAAATAAAACTCAAAAAAAGAAAACACCAAACCCAAAATCAAACCAAAACAAAACCCCAAACCCAAAACAGGAAAGAAAGCACAGAGCCCTCTCAAGACTCATCATTAGCTATATATACACTGGCTCAGCGGGCGTCGTAACAGCCCCCTTCCAGCTTCCTGCTCCATCACACAACTGGGTCAGCCAAGAGTAACCAGAGCTGCTCTAGGAGAGCAGAAATAGATTTACTACAGCAGTGTGGGCATCACTCGGTCCCTCCGAGCTGAGCGACCATGCCCCATGTTTGGAGGGGGTGGGGGTGGGGATAAGAAACTTGGGAAGATGGGTAAAAAGCCACGCTTGGAAGCAGGAGTCCCAGGCAAACATTGCACATCTGGTACAGCAAATGACCCACCCTTCTTGGGGCTTCTTATGCAAGGAAATCAGGGAGTAAGGAGGGAGAATCAGCTGCTTCCTTCCACCAGACAGTTTTATAGCAGAGCATCTAAGCACTTCATCTCTAATACCATTTTTCTCCCAGAAGAGAACCTGGGGATCTGGCAGATTTCCTACTGCAGGGTTTGTGTATCATCAAGTGTGTATGTTTGCAAAAATACCAATAACAATCACAATCCAGCACCGAGGACTCTAACAGAGGGCAGGGTGCTGCTGCCCTGCCCACTGCAACACAGAGCAGCCTTGTTGTGAGAGCAGCACTCAGCACAGACACATCTCCTCGTGGGTTACGTCTGCAGTGCTCTTAAGGTATCAACACACAGAGGACTGGAACTGAAAGGCAACAAGAGCTGCGTGATCCCCAGGTTGGGTGCTGAGTGCTCGAAGGTGGAATTCAGCAGTGAGTTTACTGGAGAAAAGGAAGATGGAAATCAGCAGTGATTTAAGGAGTTTTACCGGAGAAGAGCACAACCAGAAGACAAGGTACTCACTGAAGGTTTTGCAGATGTCGGAAACCGCCTTGAAGACTCTGTCGGAGAAGTTGACCTTCACCTTCACGTACTTCATGTTGGGCAGCTGCAGGCGGAGCAGCTTGTGCTGTGGTGTGAACTGCAGCTTGGCATCAGCCTGGATCCCATATTTGTCCAAGGTCCAGTGTGTTTTGAGGAGCCACGTCTTCTTCTTTTCCCACCAGAGCGCGTGGTCTGACCAGTCCTTCTTGACATCTGCAACAAAGACACCATTCCACCATTAAAACCAAGACCAGAATTAACCCTCAAAAGAGAGAAATAATTGCTTGCACCCCAAAACAGCCACCTCGGAGATGAGGTGTTTGCTCAGGGATGAGTCAGTTGCTACAGGATGTACCAATGGGTCTGAAGGGTGTCACTGCTTCCTCTTCTCCATTGGCTGTTACATCCAGCAATGCTGAGCAAAAGGATGCTCCTTGCACACCATGCAGAATTTAGGACAATGGGATCCCTTCCAACCCATGCCGTCCTACAACTCTAGCACTGACCCAGAAATAGGCAAGGCAGGAAGAAAAGCAGCAAGGAGCCACACTGGGTCCGTGAAGTCCCAGTTGATGTAACACCAAGGTTCCCAGGAGGGATTTCTACTTTAGAGGTTGGTATCAGCTGTCAGCTCACCCTGCCACCACCTGAAGGTGAGCCCAGCTACCCACACGTGCACAGAAAACAGAATTAAACAAAATTAAATGGAATTAAATAAGCTTCCTGCCAAGTCTTTCAGTTCCTGCAAATGAAACTGGAAAGCTCCCAACAGTGACTCAAAGGAAAGAAGTGGACTCGATGATCCCCGTGGGTCCCTTCCAACTTGGGATATTCTATGATGTGAAGTGGAAGCTGCATTTTGCAAAGCCCTCCTGAGGCTCTGAACCTCCGAAACCAGCGGGGTGCATCAGCACCCACAAGGGGAACTAAAGCTCTCCTTCCAAGGGGAAACCCAAACGTCTCTGCAGGACGACACGTGGGCAGGCAGAGGAGATCCCCAAGAGGATGCAGGACGTAACGGACACACTTCTGCCCTTGGAATGGGGTTACCAGGAAGTTTTGAGCTTATGGATTTTGTAGGATTACTTTAATTTCCACAGTAAAAAAGAGGTTTAAAACCAAGGCACTTTCTGGGTCAAACCCTGGCATGACACTAAGGCGGCTTTCTGCCCCAGACCCTCCTGTGGCCTTGGACTCCCATGTAGGAGCTGGGTGAAAGCCACCAGCTGTCACCCATTGCCATTGCCACTCTGTGGCCACCAGCCCATACCCAGAGCCCTGCAGCATGGGATGAGATGAACACAACAAATGGGGTTTTGGGTCCCTGTCAGGCACTGGGATCTCAATTTTGGGGTTATCGAGAAAAGCAGAATCGTTTTCCTTTCAACCTGTGCTAAAATAGCATAATCACACATCCAGAAAGCAGAAATGCTAAGCTGCACTTTTCAGCAGCTTTGTACACTCAAATTCAACAAAACCAAATATAGAAAAGCATGCAAACTTGCACAAGCCTTGACTACTCTCAGAAAAATCTGAGAAATCATTACAATGGACTTTGGTAATGAGGTCCAACTTGTGTCTGGCCTGAAGCTTAACAGGTTGGCACAGAAGTCCGGGGGGGGGGGAACAAAAAAAGCATTTTGAATGGGTAATGCTTATGTGTAAAAGGGCACAGGAGGGGATTTGGGCTCTCGCTGCAGATTAACCACAGTGAGCACTTTGGGTTAAGGGTGAGATGGCCAGCGAGCAGCCTCTGGGGTAGCTGTGCATAAAGGAGCCTTGGAAATGGTTAACACTGAGCTGTGACGTCCTTGGGGCTGGACTCAATGGGGGGTTGGAACTAGATGATCTGCAAGGTCCCTTCCAACCGAAGCCATTCTGTGATCCCAATGGGTGCCTTCCAATTCCGTTGGCATGTTTCCATTCCCAATCGTTCCCATCTGGGATTCAAGCAGCAGAAAATAACAAGAGATACTGCAAGCTCACCAGTGCCTGGCTCAGGGGAGGACAGAAGGACCCATGGGGACCCCCAGCCCTGCAGCAGCCATGCTCCTTGGCAGCCACATACAAGACCCTGGTGTCACATAAACACTGCCTGTGCCTCCTTGTTTTGGGATATCCCCTGTGCTCAATGGGCCCTCCTTCTGCTGCAGGACCTCCTCCTCCTGCTCACCAATAGCCAAGCACACAGGGCTGAGATTTGGGTTGGGATTAGAAAGCTCCTGCACAAGCTTTTTTTTTTGTTTGGCACTATATTTATACATACGGTGTATCTCTCTCTCTCTATGGATCCGTACACATACATATGGACCCATTAACACAGACCCATATACTTATATAGATAAGGACACTAAGATATAATGTAGTATGTATGCAAGATATATAATATAGCTCTAAAATATATAAATACATATAAAATATGTTTCAATATAATCTATAATATACATATATACACATTGATATCACGCACAGACACATACACCCCTATATATTTATATCATACATGCACAAACAGATCCATATATATAAGTGTCATATCCATACGATACGGCGTAAGAGTGGAAACCAGATCACAGCCTGAGCAGTGCCACTTACATAAAGGGACTGCTGTGGGATGAATTCCTGCAGAATTAAAACCAGAATTATCACCAATAGTCCTCTCTCAACCATGTCCCTCAACACAACATCCAACATATATCCACCCATACCAACACACAAGTGCACACACGACTACCTTCAAACACTGCCAATTGATATATACATGTGGGTAAGTACTGTGTGTGTTACAAACCTTCATGTTTACCTATATACCATATACAAACACACACATTTGCCCTCATAGTGGCATGGTTTAGTGGGCACGCTGGTGATGGGTTGATGGTTGGACTAGATGATCTCAGCAGTCTTCCTCACTTGGGATGATTCTATGATTCTCATACAGATGTATATGTGTGTGCCATCACACTTTTCATTCCACTTGAGTACACGTACAGATGTGTATGTGTATATACATATAGACGTATACATGTGTGTACTCAAGTGGAAGTGCCCAGGCTGTGACCTGGTTTCAATCCTTACTCTATCTTATGTACACGCCGTTTTATATATGTATGTGTACACAGCCGTGTGTATCTATGATATAGACACACACACCATATCTACCCAAATATATAGGTATTCTCTCTCTTGGTAAATTCATGTATACAGGCACAGCTCTGTATATACACACATGACCTTATACACATACACACGTCCATCTACTGATCCCTGTGGGGTGGGACCTGCCAGCACCCCCCCCTGCTCATGCTGACCTCCATACACCCAGATTCCTTTGAACATGCCAAAGCCACTCCTTCTTGGACAATCATGGAAAAAAAATGCAGAAAGTGTGATGTTTCCACTCACGTGGGGTCAGGCCGAAGCTCTAGCGGGTTCTGCTGGGTGATGGGGTCAGGAGCAATCTGTTTGTCAGTGTGGGTTGGTGGAATTTGGGAGCGTACATTGGGATTTTAAATGGAAAAGGATTAAAAAATCCTTCTGCGCTTCGGTAATGAGACCTGAAAAATTATACTTTGAAGCACAGAAACGGCCTCTCAAAATCATTACCAGCCAGCTGCAATCAGCTGCCATCAGCAACATGATGCTCGCAGTACTTGTAAGATTTAAT
The DNA here is from genome assembly GCF_038088225.1 of Cyrtonyx montezumae. Lineage (NCBI taxonomy): Eukaryota > Metazoa > Chordata > Aves > Galliformes > Odontophoridae > Cyrtonyx > Cyrtonyx montezumae. Next base: position 4,259,986 of record NW_027071826.1, read on the forward strand.
AAGGGGTTTTAATCACGTGCCCACTATGAGGCCAGCCATGAGAAACCCACTGAACTGCTTGCCCTCTGCAGTCCTTTCCAACCTCTGCGGTTCTACGAGTGGTTCTCAGATGGTTCTGGGAATGGCTCATAGAACCACGAAGGTTGGAAAAGACCTCTAGGATCATCACGTGCAACAGCTGACCCATGTGTGCTCAACACGTCCCTAAAATGCAACGCAGGATTCGATGCAGGACACAGCTGCCCGACACATCCTTGCTCAGGATGATCACTGCCTTTGCTCTGCAGAACCAAGGCAGCACCCCCAGCAAGGACAAAGCCCCGCGGGCGTGGAAGTCGCTCCAGCTCTGCAGCAAGCTCCAGGAAGGAAGCTCTTTTCAGTGCTAACAGGATTACTCAACTAGCACTTGGCAATCTGATTCATTACGGTGCCACTTGCACTGCTGCACAGATATCCCTCCTGCTCCAGCTGCAACCACTTGCCCAACCCCAGCCCTACAAATGCTGCCACCGTGACCCCAACACCCCCATTTTCCTAAGGGAGGGAAGGAAGGAAAGCAAAAGGTGGGGTTTTATTTTTAATGATTTTTTTTAGCAGGGTTCATGTCCTGATGTAGCAGGGTGCCCCCCTACACCCCATCCAGTGGCATAGCAGCAGAGCTGAGGCAGATGGAAGTGGGAGTAATGGAAGGAAACTTGATTACGGAGGGGCTGGTGTGATTCAAGCACTGCCTGGAAGGAAGGATGGAAGGATGGATGGACAGAAGGAAGGAAAAGCACTTCTGCAGGGAGCATCCAGCTGCCATGACTGCGCATCCCTCCGTCCCCATGCACTGGGTCACAGCGACAGGACAATGGGGAATGGCTTTAAACTAAAATAGGAGAGATTAATTAATGGGGTCGGGGGGGGGGGAAGATTTTTTCACAGTCAGTGTGGGGAGGAGCTGGCACAGCTGCCCGCAGAGCTGTGGGTGCCCCATCGCTGGAGGTGCGATCCTGGCTCATCCCCAGCAACCATGCAAGCCGTGCCAGGAGGCACTGCAGACGATAGCAGCAGGAGAACGTTGTGCAGGATGCATGCAGCAGGCAGATAACGGAGGGCTGAGTGGGCAGCCCCCATCCCAGCACCTCAGCCTGCTCAGCACCAGTTCCTCTGATAACAACTGCACCCCTGCAAAGCGAGCTCTGCAACGGCCACAGCACCCTGGCCGCTCTCTAGGAGAAAAGGCTCCACCAACCTCCAACACATCCTCCCCCCCCCCAAAAAAATGCCCAAACCGTGGGCTCGCAGCAGCTGTGCAATCGGTGATGTTGCAATGACCCAAGCATGCCGTGCAAACACTCCCTCCGCTCTTTCCCAACTCAGCAAACACTCCCCTCATCCAGAACTCCACGGCGGTGCCCACACACCCTTCCACCCCCACCTCAGTAACAGAAAGAGCAACGGTGAAAGCCCAACACCACCACGTGTTGCACCGGGTATCCCTGTGTGCGCGCTGCCAGCCCCCTTCCACGGGGCACCATCCCATAAATCCTGCCCCACTCCCCACTTCAGCACCATCCCTCGTCCTCCTGGCCCTGCTTTGCTCCTTCTGGCAAGAAAGTGCCCCCATTCAGCAAACTGGGAGGTTCACCAGTGGGGGAGCACGCCGGCCCTGCTCCCCCAGCCCCATCCCACGCTTTGAGCCACAGCAAAAGCCGCCCGCACACCCAGAGGAAGCCGCCGATCCCGGCTGGCTCCGAGTGGCAAACCCAACAATTTCCTGTCTGTGGTCACTGACAATTTGGGCACCACATCCCCCCCCCCCACCCCCGGTCTGGGCTGGAAGGGGAACCTCTCCCAGCACCGATGGGTTCTGCTTCCAGGTGTGGGACGGCCACTTCCCCACTGCCACTATTTGGACAAAGAACAAACACACCCGGGAGAGAGGAAGTGACGGCAGAAGTAGCAAGAATAGATTTATTTTTTCATCGATTTTTAAATTTTTTTTTTTTTTTTTACTTTTTTTTTTTTCTGGCTTCCCAAGAGTCGTCGCCGCTCGGGGTAGGAGCACGCACGGCCGGGAGCTGCCAGCACACAGCTCCCAGCTCCCTGAATTCCTGCTGACACCAACAAAGAGGACTTTATGTCAGCTGCAGCCCCGCGATGAGCTGCGTGCCTATGCAGGAGCTTCCTGCAGCCAGGAGCTGTGTACAGCAAGCAGCCCACGCCGACCCTCCAGGTCTCGGGCTGCCCTAACGGCGACGTGCATGTTCCCACTTACAAGCCATTAAAAACGTGTTGTTCTGGGGATCAGCCCTCGGCACGGGACGCTCGTGGAGATACCAACCACATGCTGATAGCAAAACGTGGAGCGATATGAAATGACTCCACCGAGTGCTGGGTACCACGCGAGCTGCTCCTGCCCCAACACAGCCCAACAACTCTCTGCTGCACCAGCATCAGCACCCTCCCCACAGCCCAGCCCAGCTGCCATAGAGCCCAGCGTGATGCTCCCCAGGAGGACCACCTCTGCCCAGCACCAGCTGCCCTCGGCAGGGACACCAGTTCCCCTCAGCTCTTTGGCCTCCAACCCATTCCCATCACCTCCTCGAACAGCACAGCACCTAACAAAGCTTTGCCTGCAGCTCTCTGGGGATGCTCAAAGCACTCTGTGTTTATTTGACAAGGTCCTGAGCTGTTCCAAAGAGCCCATTACAGCCTCAAGGCAAGGAGCTCCCATGGCAAGGCTCACCATGGCTGGTAGCACTTGTAAGCACTGCAAAACCTCAAAGACAAAGCTCAGAATCAATAAGGTTGCACTTCCCTGGTGTTTTATTCATAACCCCGTACGGGTTCCATTAAGACAGACAGACCCGACATGGCAAACACCGATGTTTTCATTCAGTTTTGTGAATCCCAGGCACATCTGCAGGCTGAAACCAGAGAAAGAAAGAGCTCTCCATGCCCTACACCAACCCCAAAACCCCAAATTTGCATGCGACAGCCCTTGTGCCCAGGGGACACACCACGAGAACACAACACAAGAGCTGCCAGAGGGGACAACGGAGCTGGAAACCCTTACCAGAGCCCTGATCCACCACAACACCAGGCCTTCGTTCCCCATGAGTATGCCCAGCCAGTGGCAATCCCTGAGCCCACTATCTCCCCCAGGAGCATCCCACGCTGCTCTTCCCGAGGCACGTTGCAAACAAATAAACGTGAGCAAAGTTTTGGCCACATATGTTTAAAACAGCCTCGAGCCGACAACAACAATAACCTCTGCTCACTTCCTTCCTTCCTCCACTTGCAGTGACTTTGTAAGTCAATAGTGGCAGGATTCCTACAAGCCCTGCTCGGGGCTTTGGGCAAAGCCAAGCAGCTGCTGCCTGCTTCAAACGCAATCAGCTGTCTTCTGCAAATGGGCCAAGTCCAGAGCGCAGCAGAAACATACAGAGAGAGAGAATAATTCACCCCAACTCCATGGGCACCACGTGCTACAGCAGCACGGGTAGGATGGATTGCACAGCTCCTGCAGTGTAACCAGGATTCTGCCCTGGACCTTTAGAGGTCACCAAATAAACAGTGCTGCTCTTCGAACCTCGGCACTCTGCGCCCGTTTTTCTGCACAGCTCAGTGAACGCGGCGCCCGAATGCGGTGGGGTGATGGATAACGGGAGCACACAGGGCAATGCAAAGCACCGAGTAACCAGAATCCCCACTTGGGGTTTTTCTTCCCAATCGCTGCCTGAATCAGCGATAGCTTTTAATTGCCGGGCCTGCCAGGAGGGAACGCATGGGGGTTACGTTCAAAGCCACCAACCGCATCCACTGGCATCCTACAGCAGGCCCCATAAACGCCCCACATCTCGTGGATGCTCCCCACTGGGCTTCCCCTGCCCCAGCATCACCCACAAGGGATGGAAGAGTCAAACCCAGCCCAGCCCCGTCCGTCTGCATCCCATCCATCCACCCCGGGCACCGCAGCGCTGCCGTTCCTCAAAACCCGCAGCGAAAACAAGAGAGAAAGAGAGACAGAGAAAGACACAACACAACTTTTTTGTTTCTTTGTTTCTTAAGCACGGACAGCCGTGAAAGAAAAATAAAAAAATAAAAAAGCAAAAACAGCCGAGGGATGGAGGAAATCCACACGGGTTCGATGTGGAAATCGTGCCAGAGGCCCCAAGCTCTGCGGGCTGGGACAGCAGGGCAGCAGAATCCCGTTCCCGTGCTGCTGGCATTCCTTCCCCTTCATACAATGCCTAATTTAACCAGCACGGCGCGGGGACGCCTGACGTCAGCCACTAATTCGGGTCCTCGCCGCGCTCTGTCCCCTCGGCAGAGCCCTCCATCACTGGGGACTGCTTTTACCATTTCTAGCAAGCCAGAGAGGTGGGCCGGGTTTTGTTTCCGTCCTTATTTCTTTGTTGTTTTGCTTTGGTGGCTTTTTGTTTTGCTTCCCCGGCTTCAGGCGGAGCTTTCTGCAGCTCCAGCAGAAAAATCACACCGACGTAAATGGGATTTTGGAGGCAGGGCGGCCTCCAGCAGAACACCCTTTGATCGAATGGCTGCTTCCCTTTGACACAACCCTACTTAGGTCCATCTCCTCCTTCCTTTCACCCCAGTTAACAATTTAACAGCAAAGCGAGACGCTGCTCTTAAAGCAAACACGTTGCATTGGAGCAGGACCCGCGGGCACGGCTGACAGCACCGCTACTCCCACGGCCCCAGGCATGTGCCCGCAGCACACAGTTCATGCTTCATCCCAGCACTGACAGCAACCACCCCAACACGACTGCTGGGTGAGCACGCACAGACCACAGCGAGCCAGCATGGACAGCCACCTCCCCTAATGCTGACCGTGCCCGGCTCTGCTCTGAGCAAACTCCGTCAATTAAATCTTGTTGTTAATCACAGAACTCGCACCAAAGCCGGCCCGAAGCGATGACATTTCTCAGCTCAGTGCAAATTGCAGCCAAAAGGACCCCGGGGCTGATGGGGTGGGTGCTGCTGGGGGGTCTGTGTGGAGCTCAGAGGGGTGCAGGGGCACCCTGGGGCATGCAGAGGGCTGGAATAGGGCGCTGGGGCAGGACGTGAGGAGCAGATGCTGGACGGAGGCAGGGTGATGTGTCCGGGCGTATCACAGAATATCCTCAGCTGGATGGGACCCATAAGGACCATGGAGTCCGAGAGCTGATGCTAGATGTGAGCAGGGTGCTGGGTGCTGCACACAGGCAGGGTGCTGGGTGCCAAAGCTCAGTGCTGAGGCAGAGCCCTGAGGCTTGATGCTGGGAGCTGAAGCGCAGCACTGGGGCACAGCCCTGGGTGCAGGATGCATGGCTCTGCATATCAAAGCACAGAATTGGAGCAGAGCTCCGGGGCTGGATGCTGGGGCAGTGCCCTGGCTGCTGGCTGCAGGCTGGATGCTAAAGCAAAACCTGCCGCAGGGCACGGCTACAGCAAAGTATTGCAGCTGGGTGTTAGGAGACGCAATTAGGGCTGGGAGCTGAGGCTGTGCCCCGGGTGTTGGGTGTAGGCAGAGCACTGGGGCAGGGTGCTGGGTCTCAGCGCTGAGCATTAAAGTACTGGAGCAGGGTGCTGGGGGGGGACAGGCAGGGCGCTGGAGCAAAGCAGTGGGGCAGGGAGCTGGGTCTCGAGGCTGGCTGCCGGGGCAGGGCGTTGGACGTCGGGGCAGAGCCCCAGCGCCGGCTGCAGGCAGAGTCCCGGGTGTTAAAGCAGAGCCTTGGGATGCTGGGGCCGGCACTCACCGAGCTTCTCGACGAGGCGCAGCATGACTCCCCCGATGTGGATCTCCCCGGTGACCCTCAGGGTGACGTCGCGGCCCAGGTCGGTGACATGGACGCTTAGCTCCCACGTCCCGTCGGCGTAGCAGCCGTCCGGCATGCGGATCCCGTCCAGCGCCATGGCCCCGGCCTCCTGCGCGCAGCGAGCAGCGCTCAGCGCCGGCACGGCACGGCTCGGCACGGCACGGCACGGCACGGAGCGGGGCAGGGACGGAGGGAGGGAGGGACGGACGGAGCCGAGGGGAGGTGTGGGGGGGGGGGGGGGGGGCACAGCGCGGCCGCCCCCGAGCCGCTGCCTGCGGGGCCGCCGGTGGGGGGGAGGGGGGGCGAGAAGGGGCGGGCAGCGATGGGATGGGAGGAGGAGGAGGAGGAGGGACGAAGGAGGAGGTGGGGGATAATTAAAGGAAAAACGACCGCCGGGCCCCTTGGCCTTTTATGGAAAAGAAGGACTGAGCTCAGCGGGGGCTGCTCCAACATCCGGGACTCGGCACGGCACGGCACGGCTCGGCACGGCACGGCACGGAGCGGCAGCCGTCGGGCAGCGCAGCCCGGACGCGGTCGGGGAGAGCTTGCCTTGCGGAGCCGTGCTAACTGCCTCTCTGCTGGCAGCTTTGGGATGTGTTCATCCCGTCCCGTTGGCAGAACGCAAAGACAAAAGCCTCACCTTGCCGTCGTGGTTCGCGGAGCCGAGGCTGGGCGATGCGCTGCCGTCCTCCATCCCGAGAGCTTAGGAAATAGGAACTGGCTGAACCCAGAGCCTGAACCGGCACAAATACCGAAAAAAAAAACCCTATTATCCGCTTCCTGCAGCTCTCCACCCAATGATACATGCGTCCCGCCAAGGCAGCCCGGCTTCCTGACAATCTGTCATGTGTGGAGGGAGCGGGACGGTGCTCAGGATGTGGTGGCAATGGCACCGTGTCCCGTTGAAGCCATCCCCTCACCCGTGGCATCGGGGACGGCACAGTCCTCAGCTCCCCATGTGCCCATCCCATGAGTCTGGAGATGGATAAGTGGTAGGAGAGTAAAACCCTCATGGTGAGGAATGATGGGGCCTCACCATTTCTTCCATTTTGCTATTACAGTGGGATCCCCTTTCCTATAAGCATTGAGGTTTAGCATACAGAGAGGGGGGAAGGATTCAGGCTAACGTGGCTGATGGTTGGACTACGTGATCTTGGAGGTCTTTTCCAACATTAATCCGACCCAAATCCCCACTGGGCCTCGCTCCTGGCCAGTGGAACCCCATTTCTGCCCCCGAGCCTGGGAGCTGGAGCCCAACTTGCAGGGCACCAACAGAGGAACAGCAGCCCATCACAGCACAGCTCTCCCCGATCCTATCTCGGCGTTGCTCCAGCACCAAACAACAGGGCAGTACGCAGAAAGGGTTACTGTGCACTGCAGCCTTTTGGCCGAGCTTCCCAGCTGATGCAATGCACCACGGGCCCTGCTGCAGCCGCCTTGTTTCACTGCAGCTGACTGCTGCTGCTTTCTCCCGCCCTGAGCACCCCTTGCTGCTGCACTGCTCGTGGTGCTGGGGTCCCCCAGGGTCCCCATCCTACGCTGTGTGTGTGCACAGAGGCGGGCGGCCGCGTCACCGATGCGCTGCCGTGATCCGAGGCGAGCTCAGAAACACCACACGGGCTCACACGTCAGAAGCAGCCAAGCCAAGCCAAGCATCCCTGGCTCTTCCCACTTTGTTTGCAAGAGCTGTGTGCTCCCTCCACGCGCCCACAGCCAAATAAGGTGCCAGAGTGCACGGCTGCTTCCATCGGGACGGAGGTGATGCCTCCAGATGCACTTCCAGCCCTTCCACCACAACCGCAGCGCCCTTCCCGACACACGGCTCGATGGCTCTCGGGATGAAGTTGCCTTTGTTAAACCCATTTTGCCTTTTTCACAACCTTTTTTGTTTTATTGATAGCGTTTAACTCTGTGCAACGCTTCGAGCCGGCTCGCTTTGCCGACTTGCTGCACTGGGGCTGCTCAGACTGGCTCCCTCAGGGCTGGCTGAAGTCTGCACACTGCGCACCTCTGGGCCACGAGAGAAGGGGGAGGAGGAAAGGAGAAGCATTTTCCTGGCATTTTTGGTGGCTCCAGCACCTCCCCGACCACTGTGGGCTGCCCAGGGCCCCATCCATGGCCTCGGGCACCTCCTGGGTTGGGACATACACATCTGGACAATGAGAGAATCCTCGTGACCTTGCCAGGATGGATTAGCATCTCCATACCTCTGCCCCTGTAGTACAGTCTGTCCTCAAGGAGACTGCCCCACTGAGGTGGGACCTGTAGGTCTGCAGACCTCTGTCCTCATGTCTTCAGGATGGGCTGTCCATCTTTCCAAGGGAAATGTATGATCCTGGTGCCACGGTGGTATCGTTGCTGAAACCAGGTGCTGGAAGAGCCTCCAGTTTTAGAGGGGACACGTGGCCAGATGTGGCCTCCTGAGGGCTGAGGATGTGTAGGATGAAGCAGGGACCGAGAGCTGAGACTGTCACAGCCATCACCTTGGTCCTTCGTAACCAAAGGTTACAAAACTCATCCCCAGGGCTGGAATAAATCCTAGCTTGAGAGAGAGAGAGCTGCTCCCATATGAGAGACACCAAGGCAGAGTGAGCACCTCCCTCAAACCAAGCCCAGGTCTCATCACCCCACACTGCAGGGCATCACCCGGTGCCCTGCACCATGCTCAGGACCGTACCCCCACTGAGGGCTCTCCCCCCACTCTTCCTTTCCAGGATCTGCAGGCACTTCACTTCCCAAAATCCCAGGCGGGGATTTTTGCTTCCCAGCCTCATCCTCTGCACTCAGCAGTTTGCAGCAGTAACCCCGCTCTCTCCTTCCCGACCTGTGTCAGGCATGAGTTTCCTGTTGACATTAATCCCTCGGCCGCCGTTTATCTTCTGTGCTTTTTCGATCCCGCGGTCACATCCTTCTGATGTTCCAGCTGCTCCCGCTGCCTGTCACTTGCCTGGGCCCAGAAAGGAGGGAATTTGCCCCAAATCATCATCCAGATGACCCCAAGGGCCCTTATATGTAGATGTCTCTGGAGCATCCTCTGACCTGAAGGTCACGTTAGCTGGAGGGGGCTGTTAGCAGAAGGCTTGAGTGCGTGGGATGGAGAATTTGGGGTGAATCCTGGTCAGTTCTGCCCTAATGAATTCACCTTATGGCTGAAATGCCCTTCCAGCTGAGGCTGAGTGCCTGCAATGGGGCAGAGGCTCTGCTGGGCTCGATTTGTGTTGGCAAACCCAAATGTGCCACAAAACTCCATCCTCAGCCCTGGAGCCGTCGGCTGTGGGGTGCCATGAGGATCACCCAGCATTCGAGAGGAACAAATGAGGATCACAAATAATTCATCTGATGGCTCCAAGACCATTACCTACAAAGCTGGCCAGAGAGCATCCACTTGGATGGCTTTTGAATGCAGCACGGGTGGAGGGGGGTGGGGAATATTCCCTGAATCACACCATGAGTGATTCCTGGCCGCTGCTTGGGCCCTCCCAGGGCAGTTGTTGTGATGGGAAGTGGAGCAGTGGGAAAACCCACCCCGTGCATCCCCATCTGTGCACTCACAGGCTGCAGCCCCGCGCCCTGCCCCGTGTTTCCCATTATCACTGTGGCCCCAGCTCTCCCCTCCCCAACGGCCCCATGAAGCTGGCTTCGTGCCCGTGGGTTTTTCCTCTGGGGGCTGAGCTCACCCTGTGTACTGCATCCGGGGATGCACAGCTGGAGCATCCCTGCCATGTGTCTGTATGGAGAGGCTGGGAATCAGTTGGAGTCAGCAGCAAAGCCCAGCAGGAGCAACCCTATGTCCTGCCCCGTCTTAGTGTTTGTCCTGCCCCATCCCCAACCAGGACTGGAAATGCAGCTGCTGGAACTGGCTGGATAATGGGGATGGGGAGTCACTGGGATGGCTTCCCTGCTGCAGAAACTGCAGTTTGGGCAATGAGGTGCTCTGTGCTGGGCTGCAGCCCCAAAAACATGTTTTGGAAATGGATTTATGCTTCACCTCCCATGATCTCGGCTACAACAGCAGCAGCTCAGGGGGTAAATAGGGAAATCCATCCGTTCTGTCGATGCTGAGAGCAAACACTCATTGCTCAAAGAGGAATAAAGGACCTGGAACCAGGCACGCCGCAGCAGCGCAGTGAGCAGGGAGTTCCCCATTGTCCCACAGATCAGGCAAGTAGAGCAGCAGGCCCATAATTCCCAACAGCCCTATAAATCACACTGTGCCCATAAATCCCACCCCTGCCTGGGAAATGCTGCGAAGAATGAATGTGAGAGGAAGAGGAGGAGGAGGAAGGCGCTGAGGATGGAACTGGTGGAGTTTGGCCACCGATGGGGTTTGGCTGCCCTTGTTCACACGCTGCTGGAGAACAAAAATCCCTGAGTGAGTGCTTTTATCACAGCACAACGTCACAGAGCTGCAAAATCAGAGCTGATAGCGGGCACGGGAACAAAGACACAGACACCACGTGGGCACTGAGGCACTCGTGCCACCCTGGGGGAGCCCTGATGTGGGCTCGTGCTGCTTTGCCCTGCAGGTATCTCCCCAGTTTGCCCCTGAGCCCATGATGTGGGTGCAGGGGGAACAACCCACTCTGGTTGGGCATCCCTAAGCATCCCCACGGCATCTGCATAGCTGCAGTGAGCAGCAGCCAAGCTCTGGAGGTGGATGATGCCAGAGCTGCAGGGTGGTTCTGTGCCGGCTGGCATCGGTCCTCAGTGGAAAGGTCAGCGCTGAGCAGGCAGTAATGCAGTTAGTGCTGGAGAAATGGAGACAGAGCTGATTGGGGTGGCTTAATACCAAGGGCGTGATTGAATCAGACGGATTTCACCTTCGGGCACAGCAACAGAAGGGTTGGAGCTCGGTGGGGAGCTCAGTGGAAATGGGGACGTGGGGACATCTGGGAATTGTAGAGTCATAGAGTGAGAATGGAGTGGGGGCCCTCACAGCCCCCCAGCCCCACTCGTGCTGTGTGCCCACCCAGTTCAGGCTGTCCCCAGAGCCTCATCCATGGTCCTGAGCACCTCCAGGGATGGAGCACCCACAGCTCCTTTGGACAACCTGTGCCAGGGCCTCACTGCCCTTTAGGTAAAGAATTTCCCCCCTCAGAATATCCCCCCAAACCTCACCAAAACACAGAAGTGGGAGCTCCTAGGAGATACCAAATCGATGAGGGAGGCTTGGAGGAATTTGGGCTGTTTGCCTTAGGGAAAGAGAGCACTGATAACATCTTCAGGCAGATAATAGAAGGTTCACCTAAAGCAGGAGGGATGAAGGGGTGGAAAATGCTCAGTTCCACAACAGAAAGGCAAAAAGAGATGGGGAAATCTGCCAGAGAGGGATTTAGGTGAGGTCTCAGGGTAGGCTGGAGAAGGAATAACCCAATCAGGAGATCAATTGCTGCCCAAAGAGCTGTGGGTGCCCCATCCCTGGAGGTGCCCGAGGCCATGGGTGGGCCCTGGGCAGCCTGAGCTGGGGGGGCACGCAGCCCACGCGGGGGTGGGGCTGGGGGAGCAGTGGAGGTGAGCAGCTCTGCAGCGTGCTGGGATGCACAGCACAGAACAGTCTTCCCAGGACCTCACTCATTTTCCCATCCACACGGAAGCATGGAAATGGAGAGGAGCAGAGGCCTATTTTGGCTGCCCGATGTGCTCTTTCCTCCCTGGAGGTTTTTAAGTGAGGTCCTGTGAAGCCATTGCTGTTTATCCTGGGCTCGCAGCCTTTAGCTCTTTATTTTGCTTGCTTTTAAGTAACACCAGCACTGGGCTCCATCGGATCCTCCGAGGGATTTCTTTTCAAGGCAGAGCCCAGGAGATCTGGCTGCCACTGTATTTCATCCAAGCATGAAGGCCCCATCCCTCCTATTGGGGCCGCAGTGCTTCGTGCAGTGGAGCTGCTGCCAGATGAGCGCATGGGTTATGGTGATGTATTCCTTGAAGGGAAAACCTTTTCCTCCCCATCGACGGCAGCACCCAGCCAGGAAAAATAGCAATAGGAAAGAACAAAGGAAAGAAAAATCACAGCAAGTTCATCAAATCCCATGGAAAGGAGATGGTGTGGGAAGGGTCAGTGCTGCGGGTCCAAGGAGAGAACATCGGTTCAAAGTGAAAAAGCCAATGGTGGTTCATCATCAGCAAAGCTCCTTTCCCATTAAGGGACCTGGTGGACATGGCATCCTCATCTAACAGAGCAAATCCCCTCCTTTCATGGGATCATTAAGGAGAAAGAAAAAGAAAAGCAAAAAAGCAAGATCCTTCTTCACAGAATAGCTGCTTCAGAGAACGTGGGTGACATTTCCAGCGGGGCAAGGCATGCTCCTCGGTCATGTCCCAGCTAATACAGGGAAGACATGGGCTTGTTTCCAAGTGCTCTGGCCTGGGGCCAGCTGCTTAACTCTTGGCATCTCAGTTCCTCAGCTGGAAGCAGGCGGGCTGTCCTGCATGGCCTCTCCTGGGCTTTCTGGGTGCGGGGAGATGAGGATGGGACACGCTGCAGCCCCAGCACTGCGGGATGGTTGGAGTAGGGATCACAGGATGGGGCTGCAATGAAAGCAATGGGCAAAAGCCCCCAGGATGGCTGTCGTCAGAACCCCGGTCCCGTGCTCAAAGCTTGCTTTCTGCAAGGCTGGGCTTATCACTGGGTGAATTCACGGTCTGCTTCATGGGGAGATGCTCCATTCTGGCACCAGGGGCTCCCCACTGCCCCACGCTCACCATCCTACCCCGTGGTCCCTTAGAATTCCACAGATCCCTGCTTATTCTGTGATTCCCTGATGCTTTGATTCCGTGATGCTGTGAGATGAGGAGCTCATGGGCAGCTCCAACTCCGCTCCCCAGGACCCATCCGGGGGATTTTGGAGCTGGTGGAGACGATTTGCAGAGAGCACGGCAAACTGCAAAACCGTATGTGAGGAAGAAGGCAGCAAGCATCCTAACCAGAAACATATTTAGGGAGTGAGTCAGCTGGGGGGAGGGGGCAGGGGAAGCAAAAAGAAAGTTGCGCCCTTTTGCTTGATGAAAAAAGCATATGGCAACAGCCAGCGTTGTGAGCAACAGTGCTCTGACAGCAGAGCCAGAAAGCAAAATCATGACTCAACCGTTGTGCTTCGTCCAAATCTGAAGAGAGATCTCACTCAGGAGGGGCATCTTCAGGGGGAGCCAGCGATGGAGTGGGTTAATTAACTGAACGGGTCGGGAGGGAGAAGTCATTTTGCAGAAGCTCGTGGGCTCATTTGGAAGCCCTGCTTCAAAACACTGCTCTGAGCGTGGAGAAACAAGCGTGCTGTGCACACAGATGGAACACGTGGGATCCACGGGTCTGTTCCCAGATCCCACAGAGCAGACCTGCAAGGACCTCAATGCTTCGCACAGAAACATCTTGCGTCCAGAAGTGCTTCGCAGAGGGCCACGAACACATCACTGTAACTCATGAATCCGAGAGGGCTGAGAATGCCATTGCGATGATGAAATACAACCAGCAATTGGCAAAGCACTCACTGCAGCATCCCTGTGCTGGACAGTGGTGGGCGCCCAGCACCGATGTCCTGGGAGCTCTGTGATTGCAGATGTAATGCAACGTTGGGTCAGCGACCACGGGAATAAAACACTTCCTCCCCTGGCAAACAGATGTAGGCTGCAGCACGCAGGTTGCTTTCGTGACAGCATGGCACGCAGCTTTGGGAGGAATGGCTTTGCTCTCTTCCTTTTTTTTTTTTTCTGCAGCCTCCCCCTCCCTCTTTCCTTCCCTCCTTCCCTCCCCTCCCCCGCTGATTTTTAATAATTCTGTTTATAGGAAGATTTTATAAAATAAGGCTTGCACGCAAGGGGCAGTCTGGTAAGCATAAAAGAGAAACCCCAAGGAGCGTGCCAAGAGGCACAAGTGTCCCGTCCCACGGTGACATGCTTTGTTAACAAAAAACATTTGGCTGCTGTTTCCACGTGAGCCCTTCTTGCAAAGCACACGGACACGGCTGAAGGTGAGTGCTGTGAAACAGCAACGAGACACGGTGCTGGCATCCCTGCACCACAGTTGGTGGGAGCAGCTGGAGCTGAGCAGCGCTGGTTTGGGGCTGACCCATCCTCCTCTGCAAGGAGGTCTCTCCATGTCTGTACTGAGAGAATCACATCGTGGAATCTCAGCATGGTTGGGTTGAGTTGGGTTGGAAGAGACCTCACTGCTTTCCCAGCCCCACCCCCACCCTGGGCTGGGTGCCCCCCAGCTCAGGCTGCATCCTTACCCCAATGCCTGAGTGTTTGGAGCCCACAAAGCAGGAGTGTGAACTCACTTCTGGAAGCACAAACTTGGAGAACACACTGTGGAGTGCGTGGTCCATTGGCCTCATTGCTGAGAGTGTCACAGGCTGCTCAGAGAGCTGTGGGTGCCCTCCAACACCTCCAAGATCAGCCTTGCCCCACCCCCACTGTGCCCACTGCCCACGTCCCTCAGATCCACAGTTTTGGAGCACCTCCAGGGGTGGTGATCCCACCACTCCCTGTGCTGTGATGGCATACCAGAGGAGAGAAGTCTGGATTCATAAGGCATTGGATAAGATGAAATAATTTCTAATTAAAAGACCTATTACTAATTCAAATCCTACACTGAAGGAGACTTCTTACGAACTGCAGAAAATAGTTGAACCCCCAAACCAGATACTTTGGCACAAACAATCTTGAAGTTTTGTTTTAAACTGGAGGCCAAGAATCTTCCTTATCGAGGAGCACAGTGAAATGTCAAGACCCTTCAAGAGGCTGCTCTTCAAGAGCAAAGCGTGGCACTACTCTGAGATGTGGTACAGACTTTGAGAGAGATTGATAGAGCCGTGAAAGCAAAGAGAGCAAACCAGCTGTGGGGTCTGCAGAGCTCCGAGCAGGGAGGTACATCACCTCTCCCACCTCCACACTTGCAATCAATGAGGCATGGAAAACCATGACACTGTGTTTGCTGTGGACTCCTGGACAAGAGAAAGGACATGGCTGAGGGCTGCTGCAGGGAGATGGGGCATCTTCAGGGGAAGGGCTGAGGGTGGAATTTGTTTTCTAATGGGACCAGAGAGCACTGACCTCCGGGGTGATCTGGAAGCTCAACAGCCAGGCATTTCATTCCACGTGCTGGGGCTTTTCCTACTCTTTGGGGACACTGGACACGCACACCCATCTTGTCCACATTGGATGGGGCCCCGGGCAGCCTGCTCCAGTGGGGGGCAGCCAGCTCATGGCAGGAGTGTGGCTGGGGGGGCTGTGAGGGCCCTTCCAACCCCACCCATTTGATAACTCTATGGCAGGAGGTTGGAATTGGGTGGGCTTTGTGGACCCTTCCAACCCAACCATTCTACTATTCTGTCAGCTCCAGGCTGACTCGGACAGAGAAACGTCACGTGCAGGCAGAAACCTCGTCTCCAAGCCAATAACAGAAGAATAGGAAAGGGAATGACATTTGAAATAAACTTGTGGGGCAGAGGGCACACAAATGTACATTAACTATCTAACCACAAGCAGTTGACATAGCGATGAATGAAGTAAAAGAAATCAATTCCCACCCATTCAGCTCGAGGCACGAGTGGTGTAGGAAAGGAGCAGCAGGATGAACAGCATCACGAAGGAGGAAGAGGTGGCAACCAGGTGGAGTATAGGCGTGAGAACAGACACTTCTTTCTCATTAGCCTCAAACTGATAAGGAGCTGAAACAACTGAAGGTAGGCAGCTGGGCTGTCACTGCAAAATAAAGCAGCGGGCCCCTGGCACCAGAAAGCATGGGATCACAGGGTCACTGAGGTTGGAAAAGACCTCTGAGATCCCCAGCCCACCACACCATGGCCCCACGTCCCTCAGTGCCACATTTCCACTGCTCTGGGACACCTCCAGGGACAGTGACCACACCACTCCTGGGCAGCTGAGCCACTGCAGCACTGCTTTGTCAGAGAAGAAAGTGCTCCTGATATCCAACCTGCACCTCACCTGGCACAGCGTGAGGCTGTCACCTCTTGTCCTGTTGGCAGTCACCTGGCAGCCACGACGGAAAAATGAGAAGCAAAGGGATGAAATGCAGTAAAATACATTTAAAAAATAGAAGGAGGTTATCTGCCAAATGACCTCCTGTTACAGAGCAACACAGCCGAGCAGTGAGTGTCAAATCTGGACAAAGAAACTCAAGGACAAGTTTCAGAAAGCAGCTGAGGATTGGTCAGAAGGCGACAGCAGCGCGGTTCGTTTCCCTTATCTTGGTTTCTCAAGAAAAACCACCCGTCAACACAGCTCTTAAGGCTGAACATCACTCCTGAGAATGAAAACAAGTCGGTAATTGGAAGCCAGGACATTCCAGCTCTATATTCTGCTGCGGACCAGAAAGTTTAAAGCGTGAAATTTAGACTCCAGCATGCAGAGACGTGACTGTGCTGGAGCCTGAGCTGCGCCGCAGATATGGGGGGAACCCTTTTTCTCCTTTTTTTTTTCCTAATGTTATCAAAGAGCACTTCACCTTTGCGAGAGGGTGAGAGGTTTTCTGAGAATTAAAAAGGCAGGAATCTGCCCGCAGCACTCTTCATACACTTGGATATGCTTGAGGATAAATCTCCGTTCGTCCTCTAGGCAGTGCCCTCTTTTTGGCACGACATTTGGAGATGCTTAGTGAGAGCAGGAGGAAGGCAAGGCGATGCCCAGCTCCTGCTCCTCTCCCTGCTTGCCCCAGAGGTACACAGGAGGTACACGAGGATCCCAGCCCTTTTATGGAGTGCACTCAGCAGGCTGCAGCACGTCCCGACGCGGGGGAAAGAGCCATGCCATAAATCTGAAACACGTTCTGGACAACGGCAGAGTTTACGCAGACCACAAGAATTGTAGGAATTAACCCCCTCTGCTCACAGGATTTAACACAAGATCTGGTGGTGGGAGGGGACAGTGCAGTGGCGACACAGTCCGACCCTGAGCACGAACCGGGCGCGTCTGGAAATGGTTTGCACGTTCCAAGTACAAAAGGAGATTCTCCTTTTATGTTCAAGGTCTCCTCATTAAGGAGGGTTGATTGAACAACGCATCTGGAAAAGCAGCCACGTAAACAAAAGCCTGCTTTCTGGAGCAGAGGTGTCAAACTTCGCTCCACTTAAAGGGCGGACTTTAATTTTTAATGATTATTCATCAACCAAGGTGAACTTGCCAGGCATGAGTTACAATTCACTGAGGCCAGAAGGATTTAAGAGAGCCAGACTCCCAGAGACCCAGCTTCTCTCTGCCTTTATAACAGTGCAGTTCCCATCATCTTCTGCCCTTCCCACCCCCCTCCATTCCTCCCTTTCCCCCCTTTGCACTGTTTATCCCTTTATAATTGCTGCTAAATCCCTAACCACAACACGCAGCCTCACGCCCAATCCCTCCTCCACTGCACCACACGCTGGGGCAGCAAACAGGAGCCCAAGCAGCAGTGCTGCTGCCCTCCCCCTCCCCACTTCCAGCAGGGAGGGCTGGCTGCTCTCACGTCCTGTGCTGCTGGTTGGGGCTGCTGGTTCCACATCTGCTTACACTGAGAACACAGCTATTCACTGACACGGCCTCATCCTTTGCAAAGGAAAGTTGAGATTGTGCAGCTTCTAATCGTGCCATACATAAATACCTGGGCCAGAGGCAGAGGAGAGGCTGTGGATCTGACACTTCTGCTCTAGAGCCTTGCATAGTTGAAGACCTGCAATATGCTGCTCTCCTTCCTCTTGCCAGCTCCTTGCACACACACACACACACACCTACCCATGGCAAAGGGCAGCAGGACCCTCTGCACACCGAGGTCAAAGCCTTTGTGCATTTCAGAGACCCGTGGGACCTGGCCAAGCAATGACTCACCTTTGAGAGGAAGGTGATTAACGTCATTTGTGTGAAACCACAAATATTTATTTTAATGAAAAAATACTTAAAGTATGCCAAAGTGTTCATATATTCATTTGAACAGTAGTACAAAGATATGCCTTTCTGAGAAAAAGTCTTAACACTGTAGAAAATAAACACGGTTCTTAAATTATGCCAGAAAAGAAACCAGTAAAAAACGTCATGTTTTATACACTGGAATAAAACAAAACAGAGATAATAAATTATAATTACAGTATTTCAAATATCCGCGCCGTGCTTTTCAGTGCCCATCTCCTGGTGCTTCAGATACAGCACCGCAGGAGCCAGCAGTCACCATGGGCTGATGGTGCTGAGGATAACAGGATGTGGAGCTGAAGAAATCCTAGAGAGACAACACCACCCCTCGTTACGTACCGACACACACGACATCAGGACATGGCAGCTCAAGGTTTGTAAGTAACACAGATTTTGTTAATGGAAATCGATTTTGCTTTCTTTTGTTGTTGTTTTTGAATCAACTCCTCTTTGGTACTTCAATGAACTGAACAGCAACGATGGTCACCGACAAGAATGTCACCCGAGCACAAAGCACAGCGGTGCCCACGCGACGCTGCGTGCTGGGTCGTCTGTTCACACAGCCCAGGTCCACAGGGATTTGGAGAAACCGAAACAGGAATTTGGAGTAACTGCAGAACGTTTACAACTATAAAGTGCTTCTCAATACGACTCGTTTTTGCTTCTTAGAAACAGGAAAAAAACCCAAACATGCACTTAAACCTGAAACCTTCGTGCCATATATGAACTGCTGTTTAGCATCCGTTCTGTGCCATTGGCTTTCAAGTTTCCATTCCCATCCCTCCCAGTACCTAGTCAGGACTGCAGTTAGTGTCCATATTGGATTTGTCAGTGTCATCCTGGTCGTGTTTGTAAATGAAGGTGAGGAGGAAAAGAGCAACATCCAGAGATGACCAATAGGCAGTGTGCGACGTGACTGCAGACCAGAATCTGCTCTCCACCAGACCTTCCCTGAGCTCAAAATCAATCCTGTGCTCCAGTTCCACTAGAAATCGGAGAAGAAAGAGAAACACTGTTAGAATTGTACGTGAGTGGAAGGAAAAGAAATCCTTGCTTATTTGTCTATCAGCTGTAGGTTCCAGTTCTGCAGAAGCCAAACCTAAAGCTTGAAAAGGGCTGGTACACACTGTATATAACTGTATATCACTGCTGCATGATGATCAATGAAATAAATCTACGTTCCTTACAACACCTACATAGAAGTATCCAGGAGATGCTGAGCTCCCTCTAGCAAACTCTGTCAGGCAGCTGAATGGGGAGGCTGGGTGCTTTTGGAAAGCCATAGCTCTAGCCCTTTTGATTTCCAGATCATTCCGAATATGTTTCAGCAGTGATCCTTGCATTGTAATGGCTGCTTTGATTAATACCACATTCAGAGCAGCTCTCACTGGGCCAATGGTTAACCTATTGTGAAGGCGCTCGAGCCGTTAGAAAATCCCTGCAAGGAGCAATAGCGTGAAAAGGACAAAACTAAAAGCCTGCTCAGCTACAAAAGCCAAAACCCCATATTGAGTAAAAAATGCAGCCGTTTAGCAAAGGCAATTTCAAGGAATTTTAATTCTTGGCTGGGGGAGCACACAAACAGAGCACCGCATCAGCACTGCCCCCGCGGCCGTGGCACCGCAGCGTAGGGGAGTGACGGCCCTTCATCCCTCACAGCGGTGTTTTGCTTCTTCCCAAGCACAGCAAAGAGAGGGAGCTGGAGCCTCTGCATACCAGGACACAACCACAGCCATTTCCACTGAGATGCATGCATTCAGGACCTGGAGCTCTGCAGCAAAAACACGCCGACCAACCCCCGTCTCCGTTACAGAAGCTTGGGAGGAAGCCAAACCCCACTGCGAGCTGTGCGGCCGTGCTCTCAGAGGCAAACACTCGGGCCACAGATTGCATCACTCTGCCTGCAGACTCGTGGCCTCTGCTCCAAGTTCTCCTCCTGGAGATGGGATTTCAGCAAAGAAGGATGCGGGAACTGTGCAGGAGACCTCAAGGTGCCACCACGCAGAGAGCCAAGAGCTCCTCAATACTGCCTGCCACGCCACTCCCTTTCCCTGAAGTTTAAAACCAAGTCTCTGTCCTCAGCAGTGACTCAGGCAGGTTATCTGCTGGAAGTGGCAGCAATCAACAGACTGCAATGCATCATGTGAATGCAATCACAAGATACAACAGTGCTAACACTTGTGACTGCTTAGATTGCAAATGCCCCGCCTTGCCATGAGAAGCTTAAAAAT
This sequence comes from Cyrtonyx montezumae, assembly GCF_038088225.1. NCBI lineage: Eukaryota > Metazoa > Chordata > Aves > Galliformes > Odontophoridae > Cyrtonyx > Cyrtonyx montezumae. Next base: position 4,279,916 of record NW_027071826.1, read on the forward strand.
AAAATCAAGAATGAATGTCTGAAAAGGAAGTATATATGTTTTTTAAAAAAACCCAGCTGCTAAAATAGTACTCTGTGTGGTTCAGAGCAGGACAAGGACGGCTTCTGTTTCCAGTCATACCTGCCTTTAAACAGAGATTGCTTCAGAGCTGCAGATGTATGGGCAAATTTATGTGAAGCCATTTCATTACAGAGGCTGAGATTCTTGAAGCAATTATTTTGCTTCCCCTGGAGATAGTCCAGGAACTACTGGTGGACAGGTCTCGTTAGCTAAAACTCATACGTGTGTCTGTATGACAGACACAAATACGCTGACAAATGTCTTTTAAGAGGGCAAAAAATAAAAGATAACAGGGAGAATAAAGTCAGTAATCAGACAGTCCTCAAGGAGTCACAGAATGGTTGAGGCTGGAAGGGACCTCTAGAGGTCACATCATCCAATGCCCTGCTCAAGCAGTGATACACAGAGCTGGAGCTCAGCACTGTGCCCAGGTGGTTTTTGGACATCTCCATGGAGGAGACCCCACAGCCTCTGTGGGCAGCTTGCTCCAGTGCTCCATCACCTGCACGGCACAGAAGTGCTGCCTGATGGCCAGAGGGAACCTCCCATTGCCCCAGTTTATGCCCAGCACTGAGTATGGGGGAAGGATCCCCTCCCCCAACCTGCCCCGTGCTCCCACAAGACACGCATGCAGCCCACTGGAGATCTCATTCCCACAGGGGATGTAAGGTGGACCGGTCACTAACATGTGGGTTCGAGGAAGCCTGAGCTGCTGTGTGAGACAGGTGACGTTCCCACCGTGGCCTTCTTGTCATCCCTTTCTGCTCCATCTTTTCCTGCTTCAGGAGTCTGTGTACTGGATCGACTAAATCTCGATAGCAGCATCCCTCCAAGGCCCTTCCCAATGCTCGCAGCTCCTGCACTCAGCAGAAAAAACAAACAAGCAAAAGAAAAACGAGCACAAGGTCAACCAATTCCAACTGCAAATTAAAGCTGCTGTGGTACCCATCCATTAGAGCTGAGTGACAGAGAACACTGTTCATGCTTTTCTAGGGTGGGAACAGCTTATCTGACTGAAGTGTACACTGTTTATCATGAGGCTAATCTAGCATACAAGCAAAGGCTGCAATTTGCAATCTGTAGTTAGGGGAACACGAAAATAGATGAGAATGCTCTTGCACCAAGGAATCTGGAATTTCTAAGTGTGTGCTGTAATTCCTCTTTCATAAGAAGTTTAAGACAAATGTTTCATGACAACGGTACTGCCTTCTGAACCTATGAATCCCACGGGAACTTGGTTCCTTTGTTTGGGGCCCTCATGATGGAATAACCCTTACAGAGATTTAGAAATGCTCTATTGTCCTTCATTGTGACCACTTGGGTTGCTCAGGAAGAAGGGTGTAAAAGCAGGGAACGGATCTGTGATGCTTCCCCCTGACTTTGCTGCCACCGTATGGACGAGACACTGAAGCTGCTATAGTAAAACAGCAAAAAGCAGTGTGTACTGTGAGTGCTGCTTTGAAACACTGCATGCTTTCACTTCAGGATTAAACTGCTTTCATAAACTCTATTTGTTTGGTTGGCAGGATTCCTTGCACTGGGTGACACTAACCTCCTTCCAAATCCCACACAAAGAGCTACAGAAAGTCCTTGAGTCAACAAAAATTGCAAGTGCATGCTCAAATATAAGCTCCTGTGAAAGTGATTTTAAGCTGTACTAAATCAGGGCTTACTCTGATTCACAAAGTTGGTTCAGAAAGGCAGAAGGGGATGGACTTCATACTAAACTAACCTGAATTTCCCCTGGTAAAATTACAGGCTAAATGGAGCTGTAATACCTTATATGCACTGATTTGTTTTCTTCTCTTATTCGTCAATACCAGAAAATGCAGTCACAAAGCAACCTTTAAAATACTTTTCCATGAAGTACAGTGGAAACAATGAAACCCCCAGGATGTTACCATAAGAAGGCAGACAACAATACGGCGGCAACGGCATCAGCTCTCTGACCCACATCCTCTCCCCAGCTTCAATGCATTATGTAAACTGTCTTTTCTTCAAAGTGAATGTTAGTTTGGATTAAAACAAGTGATGCACCTCCACAGAACAAACACTGAAAACAGGCTTGCTGATGGTTGTACCTTGAACACCACAGAGTAGTGATGCTCTACAAGAAGATGCTGCAGAAAAAAGGACAAGGAGCAATTACCCAGTATGCCAGCTTTGCCTATGTTTGTTATGGACTCCCCATAGTGGCGTCGAGCCATGACTGGTGAAGTAGTTGGGCTTGCTGCAGCTGAAGCACTTTCATCATCAGCATCTGAGGTAGGTTCTTTTGTTGGGTTGAGAAAAGTTGGCTTCATTTGCTCGTAAGGTACAGGGTTCACAGTGTTGTACCAGTGGATCTGGACTGGTGAAATGTTGCTGTAGTGCTTCAGGATTAAAGGTTCTAATCTATAGGCCTGCAAGAGGAGTTCAGGAAAGAAAACACTGAGTGGCAAGACAGAAAACTGCATGCCCCTTCCTATCCAGAGCCCTCTCCAACCTCTAATCCAAATATATCTGTAATGACAGAAGAATGGCAGCAGTTTTACTACCTAGTGCTGTTACCAACACAGAAACTGCTGTCAACAGACGTCTGTCATTATGCATTGAAAGAATTAAACTGATTCTGCACAACGTAACAGGGAGAATCAGAGTGTGTAAAAATTCTGCTTGATGAATCTTTCCTGAGCCCTGTGCAAAGCACCATTTATTTGAGGAGTCACTTTCTACTGACTGTTTTTCCTTTTATTTTTCTTGTTGGATGTAGAAAAGCAGTCTGCATTTCTTTATCTTAGAACCGAGTAAAGTTACTGCTAGGAAAATGCTGGTTCTGGAGTTGCTAGAGCTGAACAGACCAGAAGCAGCATGTAGGGATTCGAGTCTGATGATATTCAGATTCAGGTAGATCTTAAAAACAAAAGTATCCCCAAATTACTGTCGTACAACCAGCGTGAAACTCCCAAATCAGACTCTTCTCAAAGAGGTTGATCAGAGGCCCAGCATCCTGCCTTTGGTGACAGCTAATGCTGTCTGCCTATGGAAGAGCATAAAGACAGCACAAAGCTATGCTGATACTTCCTTCCCAAGCCCTGTCCCACCCTCTAACAATCTGTTACTGCCCTTGGGAAAACAACAGTGTCTTTGTGTTTCTACAGCATCTTGTGAACTGCTTGTGAAACCTTTTTATGATGGCAGTGGTAGATTTGGATCGATGACATTTAATGGAAGCCTGTAAGCTAAACCCAAGTTGGAACTAGACTGCAAGGGTTACTTCACGTCTTTGCAAAAGAAAACAAGTTGAGTATACCCAAATCTTACCCTTCTGAGTTTGAAAAGAGAAGCGAAGTACATGGTAACATAGGCAATTATTTGTAGCAAACGTTACTCAACAGTTATAAAACCAACATGTTGCACAGTAACCTTGAGCATGTGTGTGTCCACTCACACGCTTTGAAGAACTCCTCATCACACAGCTGACACTTGAAAACAAAAAGGTAAAAGCTTGCAACTCAATTACAACTCACCACTGGATCTGTTGGATGAAAAATATTTAGCAAGCGGTTACAGATTGTTCTGGGCAGAATATGATCTTGACTACCACTGCTTCCCGGACGGATGCCACGCAATGCCAGAAACACTGCTAGTGGAGATCCCATACAGAAGAAATTCTCAACCTAAGGAGAGATTTCATCTGCATTAATAAGGGTGGAAATAATGCTTTCTAACATGTCTGGATTTGATTTCTCTCCGTTTCAACCAAGGGACTTGTATACTACTGGAAGTTAAAACAGAGAAGCACACTATAATATACTCAGTGTCACATCAGTTAAGTTTCCTTTTTTTTTTTTTTTTTTTTTGGCTGTGAGAAGAGAGTTACCTATCGTGATGCTGCACAGTTTGACAACTGAAAACCTCACAGGATGTTTGAATGGAAAGAAGTCTACCAACACTGGAAGTCAAAAAATATTTTCAAAAGTCAGAATCAGTCATTAACCTCTCAAATGTTTTCTTATAAGAAAAATTAAATTAATTACAACTTCACTGTAACTTTCCCAGTAGTAGTGCCAGTTCACATGGCACTGCAACCAAGCAACTATCAGTGTGCTGCTACTCAACTGGTGAGAGGAATCTCTTCATTGTTGCTGAGTGCACGTGGAGAATGCTTGGACTGCCATGTGCCTTTGCTATATGTCAACACACGGAGCGAGGGCGTGGAAATAATGGTCCGTTTCATCTATCAGATTCCAGCACTGAACAAAACATTCTTCCTCCTCTTACTTGGCACTCGTGCTCCACCTCTTCCTTCCAAAAGTATGCCCAAGTTCCATTTGAATGGAAAAAAACCTAGATCTTCAGCAAAGCTATTCAGTGTCATATGTTGCAAAGCACGGCTCGTTGTCATCTGTAGTGTTACTCTAGTCTGGTTCAAAGCAGCTCTTCTTTCAATTAATCTTTACACAGACCCTCACGTTTCTCCAGTTTGGACAAAAAACTTTCTCATCTTCAAATACAATAGATATTCACTGTGTAATCCTTCAAAGTGAGTGTGTAACTTATAACCCTGTCCATCTGATGTTCCTGTATATAGCATCTGGAGTACACAGTTATGGTCTTTGTGCTTCAGAAAGAAATCTCCTCATGCAAAAATCCTTACAAGGTAAATAATTTAAGTGGCTAAAACGTGCATGCTTCTATCATAAGCACAAGATTAACAGTGACCATAGGCAGATACCTTTTCTTGGAGCGCAGTGCCCTCTGCCATATTATTTTCTTCCATCTCTGGTAGAGATAACAAAGTACCAATTGGAGGGTACCGTAAAATGTGGCAACAGATCAACACCAAAGCAGTGAACACTAAAAATCAAAGCAAGCCTTCAAAAAATAAATAAAACCCTTTGAATTGCAGTCATTAGATGGTTAGCACTGTAGCAAAGCAGCTGAAGAAAACCCTTCTAGAAGGCATCTATAGAATGTGGTGTTCCTCCATGAAACAGGACTGAAGCAGTACTCAAGCAGTAGGAGTCACTAGCTTTGCTTTACACTAGGAGTACTAATACAAAAAAAAAAAAAGTCTATTTTTTTTTTTCAGTAAGGGTAAGAAAAAGGATGCACAGCAATGGAAAATTACCTAAAGTCATTTGGATACAGTTTTCTCTTCTCTCTGCTTTCTTTTTCCTTCCCTTCCTGCTCCCTCTAAAAAACATCTGTTCAAAGAAATCTTCAGTTTAAACACAGATGAGTGAAGAATAATCTTTGCACAGAGCAAGAGGAGTATGCCTGACTCCAGCTTCTTTGATGGTAGAGATAACAGCACAAACATGTGTTTTTAAGCCACGATAAAAAGAAGGCTATGACAAATTGAATTACAGTTAGTTTCCTCTTTTTCATGGCTCAAGATTAACCTTGGCTTCTGGAAGTGCTTCTGAACTCAGAAGGAGAGACAAATGGCAAGTTAAGAACAATCACCTATTTTCTACTGATCTATCATGTCACATTTTTAGTACTTAATATTTTAGGACATAGCAGAGCAACTAGGAAGTGTTGCACATCTAACCACAAAGCTAGAAAATGTCTTTTTCCAATGGTATGAAACTCCAGCAATTAACAGAGACAATTATCAAGCGATCTATTTCATGGGTCTTGAAGTAACTTGTCCTTTCTGACAGGCCAGAGTAATCCCAAAGGAAAATCCACTGCTGCAGGAAATTCCCCCAGATTTCCTCAGAGCTGTGACATGCTGGAAGCAGTCCCCAAGGAAGATGGATTAGTCAACCAAGTAGAAGTACAATTTTTTAACGTACGCATGCGATCGGTGCCATCTGTCAAATGGCCTTTACCTTCCACGTGTGTGTGCAGTGTGACAGCAATCTATATGCTGGATTATGTATTTATGTACAAACATATCTATTTGTACTAAGTAGTAACACGTGCATACAGTAATATGTTTATACACATCCACGGACATTCATATTATTCTGCCAACATTTAGTGGCGTGGAAAAAGAAAAGCAGAATAACTCAAATTGCAAGTGTATTTTCAGTGTAAGTAGAACACTCAGTAAAAATCTAGACATACATACCTTGAATTTTAAGGCAGGTGTGGATGCCTTCAAGCCTTGTAACCTCTCTTCTATCTCTCTCAACCTGGAAAAGGAGGAGATCTTTCTGAGATAGAAAAATGCAGATGTATTAACGCACCTGCTCCAAACAGGCATTCATGGATGGCCCAACAGTTAGTCTGTTAGTCAGAGAGAGAGTGCACTGTTTTTTCCTCTGAGGCAGTACAGTTGATTAAGAATCAATGCACGTGAAATCCTGTTTCTCTGACCACAGGGGGAATCAATCACAACATGACTATTTCCTTGTTCATCGCCCCGAGCTTCTGCCCATCCTCCCTCCACAGGAGCAGGTGATTCACCTCCTGCTTCCTTGGTGTTTCTGCAGCCAAAAAAAACTCATTTATATTTTATTGGTCTGTAGGAGGAACAATGCCTAACCCAGCACTAGAGTACTATGTTGCCCTCAAAGCAAGAAAAAAACACCTCTTCAAGTTCTAAAGCATTTTGCAAGCAAAAACATGAAGGTTAACTTCTGTCGTCCTGACTAGAAAGATACTAGACTGGAGCTAAAGCTTTCTGAAGAGCTTCTCAAAAAGTTAGTATGCTTCAGTGAATGTGATTCAATCTTAAAAAAGAAGGCATGCAGAATTCTTGACTCTTGTGAGCTGCTGTTGAAGGGTTCCAGTAAATAAATTCACATGCTCACATTCTACAGTGCAGTATATTTATGCATGCTGCCACACACCTTACTCAGGTGTAAGCACTTCCAGAAATCTGCTACGTGTTTGACAGCCTTGCCACACTAGAAATCCAGAAGGTGGAAAATGGAAAGCTGACATCCTTTGCCATTCCAGACTGAATGACACTAAGATGGTCTGTGAACAGGAGAGCCACTCTACAGAAGTGCCTGTGTCAAATGGCACACGGATTGCTGGGCATGAAACGTGAAGCACTTCAGTGAATAGCGAAGGAGCTGGAGTGTGGGTATGAAAATTGTGATTTTTCATTGGGCATATGCTAGTAATATGCCTGAAGGGTCACTTTACCCCTGGGCATGATTATTGGGTCTTTCACTTCTCTTCTTTCAGAAAGACCACACTCTATCCAGCCCTGCAGCTGTCAGAGATGTCCTGTACCCATCCCTAATTACACACAAACTGATCTCAGGGCACAGCAGATCTGATGCGATACTAATGCTTTCAAAGCACCACTGGAAAGACTGAAGCTCATGCTCCCACTATTAGATTCTCTGTCTATAGAGTCTCACAGTACCCTGAAACTTGGGTTGGAACAGGGAAATCACTATACCACTGTGGGGACAGTGTGATTATCTACATGGCCCCCTAACAATGAGAATCCCTATCTACACTTGCAAGACACCGAAAGCAAGATCCAATCTGTCACAATGGGCAGTGCTGCTTTGCACTGAGAACTGCATTAACATTTCTAAATGGCAGCAGGCAGAAACTGGTAAATGATCTGCAGCAGAGCAGTAATCCCGTAAGCCCAATCACAGCAACCACAACATCTGCACCCAGCTGGTGGAGCTCAATTTCTGAGCTCAGTCTCGGAGAACACTTCTCATTTTTCTCCAGAGACTTTGGCATTTCACAACTCAGGTTCTGTGTTTCAGCTCACTGCACACCTGCAAGCTACTCTGCTGTGTTTTGCCTCAAATATCTGTGGGGCTAATGGCCTGACCTTGTCCTTTCTTCTTGGCTAGGAGGGGCTCCCTGTCCATCTGGGCAGTGAGTAGTAGCTAGTTTTGGTACAGTCTGTAGGACATGGATTCAGAGCTCTTAACAGCAGTGCCAGCTCCCTGTCTGCTTAGTCCTGGGTTTAGCATTTACCACTGCCATTCAGCATCAGAGAAACACCAGCTGCAAAATAAGAGAACTGTGATGGAAACACCCAAAGGGCATCAAGTAGGGCTGTGGTTTTTAGCTTTCATAACCAGAGGTGGATGCACTACCGTTGTTTGGTTATGTAAAGTTCTTCAAGTAAAAGTTGCTCCTCATAACTCATCCAACTCTCTTCAAGCTCCTCCTTCTGCAGCTGTTCGTAAAAGCTGACCAGGTTCCAGCCAGTCATGATGTCGTAGGTGATGACACAGCCCAGAGAGTGGGACACAATGGAGACTTTCCCTCCTTTCTCCTCAAACTCTGGATTCCGAGAGCAGAACAGTGTGTACAGGCGGTTCAGCTCCTGCTGCAGCCCCTTGACAAGCTGTTTGAAGATGGTAAGGGAAGAAAGTTTAACAACAACGTTATCTTACCACTCCTGTTCACACAGCACATAGATCAGCCTCCTCAGCATGCTAATAGGACGAGCATCATGTTCTGTTTGTGTAACTGGGAAAATATCCCAAATTGCTTTTGTATCTTCATAAAGCTCACTCTGGCCTTTGTTATTCTGCCCACTGCTCGTATACTAGGGGACAGAGCTTTCTATTCCACTTCCTCTCCTACCATGCTGCACCTATGTAATGTTTTTTTTTCAGAATGAAATAATGCCAATGAAGGGGAAAAAAAAAAAAAAGCAGCCTCATCTCAGGCAAAAGGAAGATATGGGAGGAGAAAAAGCACAAATGAGAGAAGCAGAGCCAGAATTTAAACATTTGATGTAAGCAATGCTAAGAAAATGTTTTCTGGCTATAGGTTACCAGGAGATTAGGGGGAAAAAAAACAACAGTAAAACACAGTTCTCTATCATCATAAGCTGTGATGCTCCCACAATAAATACATACTGGCCCTATGCTTGTCCTAATTGAATCTCCCAGACATTCATCTGCTTCGAGTGCTATACTGGTGCACACACACACATTGAATCATTGAGACTCACTGAAATAATTTGTTTTAGAGAGAAATGGTAAAAAGACACAAGATTTGGAAAACAGAACAAAAATTGGAAAGCAGCTTTGCTTCTGCTGCTCAGCACAGTAACTGAGCAATGCTTGCAGGTGGTATAGAGGAGGACAAACAAGAAATTGCAAATCATTCCCTTGTTAACAACAGGAAATTACAGCTACAGAACATGTAATTTGGACATGATTTTTCAAGTGCTTGAATCATTACTGAATATAAATATGAATGATGCTAGCGCTGCTGGTGTTTGACACACATTTTGCTGAGATAGAAACCACACAAGCCCTATGCCTCTAAGCACTGTGAAATGATTAACAAAGCCTTGCAACAACTCAGAGAAAAAAGTATCAACATTCCCATTTTCAAGGGTTTGTTGTGATGCTGCCTATTGTGCTTGGCACTACGCAGGCTTTGGGTGGTACAGTCACACACGAACAAACAGGCAGAGATTTTTAGCGACAGCTGAAAATAGAAATCAGGACTAGCTTTGGCTGGTTGGCACCTTCTCCATTGGAAAAGGTTTTGATTACAATCCAGAGCAAAATAACAGAGATCTGTTGAAATCAAAGTGTTCCAGGACTATTGCCAAGAGCTCAGGAAAAAGAGGGAACGCTGCTCTCCCGCAGTTGCGAGGCTGGCTTCCAGGTACCCCCATGGAGCCAACACTGTGCTGTGCCCCCAACACGGAGCTGAGGATCCCAGACACATAGTGGATGCTCTGAACAGAGCACTGACTTGTTTCAGAGCAGGCAGCACAGAATCATTCAGGATGGAAAAGACCACTAAGATCCCCAAGCCCAGCTCCAACCCATGCCACCGTGCCCACTGACCGTGTCCTCAGTACCACTCTTCTGAGAGCAATTTTTCCCTCATATCCAACATGACCCTCCCATGGCACAACTTGAGGCCGTTAACTCCCGTCCTATCTCTGTTAACTGGGAGAGGAGGATGACCCCCACCTCCCTACCACCTCCTTTTGGGGAGTTGTAGAGAGAGATGAGGTGTCCCCTGGGTCTCCTTTTCACCAGTCTGACCCACACAGCTCCCTCAGCTGCTCCCCATAGGAGCCACGTTCCAGTGCTGGGCTCACCATGCCTCCCTACCTATACAAGGGGGAGAAGAGCAATGCCATCTTGCTTGAAAAATCCTAAACAAGCTAATTCTGAAACCCCTAAATAATACATCCCAACATTTACTACTTCTTTTTTTCTTTTTCCTTACACAAAGCTAACAATAAGGTGCACAACAACTTAACTATGTCTTCCAGTGCTCCCAGAGCACTGCCCATCTTACTCACGTAAGAAAATGTGGTATTGCCACGTTTCATTGTAAGAATATGTTCTCTTCCTGTTTTGGGGTGTAAGCAGCATATTCCTGGAAAGCCCTGGTTGGACACTACATCCAGCCTTCTTTACAAGCATCCTATTCCTTAGAAACTTACTGATATTTAGGACTTAGATAAAAACATTTGTGGCTTTCCAAACAGCTGTAATTTGCAAAGCAGAGTATGAGTGTTGAATTTGACTTCATCATCTGCCAGGCATTGTTTGTAAACTCCCAATCACCAGTTTCCTAACTCTGTTTTGGGACAGAAGATGTGCTGCATTAAAGCCTCCAGATTTTTGGGCACTACAAATGGTCTGCTTTGCTGCTATAAAACCCGAAGCCCTCCAACTGCTGTGAGAGCTTTGAGATGTTCAAACTGTGCCTATAGTTCTGCACCAGTATCTGATCACACAGTTGATCCTTTTGGTATACAGTAAGGATATGGAAGAAAATGGAGGAAAAGTTCTTCACCCTCTAAATAGTTTCTGGGACTCAGCCACATAAAATCCCTTCACCCCAGCTGACCTTTCCAGTGCATCAGTCTGAGGACAGCGCAACCTCTGAAAGAAAGGGACAGAAAGAAATCTTCCAGCATTCCTGCTTTCTTTTCTAGGAAAGTCCTCTCCCCCTGTTCTGATTTTGGGAGAAGTAAATCCTGAGCACAGTTTGGAGATCAATTATTTCCATGCAAAGGTTTGGTGCAGGATTAAAATGCTGCAAAGCTGGAAGATGTACCACTGATACGCACGACCACAGACAATAAAACTCAAAGAAAGCAGGGCTTCACACAATGCCTGAAGCCCTTAATGCAGTCAGATTTCACAGACAGACTTTATAGCAAGTTGTCATCAGGCACATTAAGCAGCCCACAATCCCCAGTGCGAATAGAGAGCCCTTATGAACTATTACATTTAGAGCTGCGAAAGCAAAGACACCTGAGACACAGCCTTTGACACAGTTTGCAAAGCGGTGTCTGAGTAACAGATGCATTTCCTACATGTTTTATTCTGGTCCCAAAGGGCAAGAGAGGGCCTTGATTGCTAGCAGTCAAAGATTTCAGTGAAGCAGGGCCAAGGAAGAAAACTGCCACGGGGACCGAGCAGATGCAGCACGCTGCTGCCCACTGCACAGCTCTTTGGGGGAGTGATTTTCCTTTCACTCCATGAGAAGTTGATTGATTATTAGTTGCCTGAAGCTCTCTTTATCAGCTGAACTTTTGCCAGCGTTATCTTCCATGCAGGAAACTGAAGCCCAGAGGATCAAGTTGCTCAGATGTCATTGTTTTTTTTTTATTCTGACAAACTGAGGTTAAATGCTCTATGCCCTTCACAAGCTTAAATTAAAGCCCAGCAAGGAATCTTTCTGCACGCATGTGGAGAGCCAGGGCGATAGACCTGCAGTCGGAGGGGAAGGCAAACCAAGAATGACAATCAAGGTATAGGAATGGATCACTGGGTCTGATCCGACCGTAAATCCTGTCTGCTTTCCAATTACATGCCTGTGCCGTATCACTTCCAACATGCAGAAAACCAACAGCCCATCCAAATCACAGGTGGCAAGGGTATGTACTTTATAAACAAGGGACAGAGGCTGAGCCAGAGGAGGCACACTGCTCTCATCTCCAGCACAAGAACTTTAGGATGAAAGGGACTGGCATCAAATCGATCCAGGGAAGGTTCAGGCTGGATATCAGGAATAATTTCTTTTCAGAAAGAGAGGTGCTGCACTGGCACAGCTGCCCAGGGAGCACTGCAGTCCCTAGAGGTGTTCCAGAGCCATGGGGATGTGGCACTGAGGGACGTGGTTGGTGGGTACGGTGGGGTGGGCTGGGGGATCTCAGAGATCTTTTCCAGCCTTAAGGGTTCTCTGAAGAAGCTGACCACACAGGCAGAAGGATCATGTCTCTAATCAGCTCTCGGGTACATGGGTAAGCCTGGACTGTTGAAAGATAAAGGGAAGTAAGTAACTGTGGAAGCAGTGAAATACCCAGAGCTGCTGTCTGTCTCGGCTGAAGCTCCTGTGTGAAGGGTATTAACTGCATCCTGTGCTGAGCCGGAAAACAATAAGCCTCTAAATCACAGGCACCAACATCTGAAGCAGCTGTTCATTCCTCTCCTGATGGAAAGAAGCCCTGTGCAATTCAAGCACAGACAAGCACTCCTGTTTCTTGCAATGCAGAAGGAAACTGGCTGTGCACAAGGCAGACCAACACCACCTGGTCCACAGCAAAGAGCTCCAGGCAGGATCCTGAACATCCCAGCAGGCTGGTTGCTGAGTCTAAAGCTGGCTTTTCAGGATAGAAAACCACACTTTCCCTCAGTATCAAGGAAATGAGTTCTTCCAAGAGAACACGGAGCACAAAACCCCTCCCTGCTGGTGCCCTGAGCACAGAAGTGACACGGACATTGCATGGCTGCTGCTCAAAACTGGAGTGACTTGTTTGCAGCTGAAAATCTCATGCGGCGCTCTGGTCTCAAGCTCTTTGATCTGACAAAGACAACAGAAAAAAGCTGCTCTTCTCCTGGGCTCTGCTGATGGTCTCCTTTTGGTAGCACGCAGTTCCAACAACCTCCTCTTGAAACTTTCCAGGGCTTTTTTCTGGCCTCTCCATAGGACCTCACCACTGGACAGTCTTCTCACATGAACAGCTTGAAGTCCAAGAGGAAAAAACTTGAAGGATAGCTACATATCAAAAGGGAGTGCAGGAAACCTGACCTTTGCACCCCTCCAGCTTGAACAGCAGGAATGTTTTTGCAGGCTTCGTGGGAAAAGGATCTGAAAGAGATCTGTGGAACAGAGAGTTTTGTGAGCAGCTCCCTCCAAGTGCCAAGACAACTTCAGAAGAAGGATAAACTTGTTCAACAAGCAGGCAATAAGAAAGTGCTCGGGCCAACCAGAGGTAGAATAAGGTCCTTAAAAGCCAACAAAAACCTGCAGCTCAAGGATAGATTGTAAAGAAGCACACAAGCACAGAGAAGGACTTTGCTTCACACGAACCAGGAGAATGTGCCAGCACACAACGTGGGGAGGCTGCTGACCCTCCTGAATACAAAGTTGTCATATATTCTGACGGATGGGTGCCAGGAGAGTGTCACAACAACAGATGAGAGGCCAGAACGAGACTTCATGGTGTGAACAGGCAGAACAGCTTCGTGTCTCAGTGATTTTACATAAAAAGGAAGCACAGATCTGCCTGCAGCTCAGCATCTCTCTCAGTATACCCCTTGTTTCTGTTGAGAAGCTTCTGAGCCTAAGGATTCATATCCGAGACACAGTATTCAAGACTGCACACAAAGCAGATCCGGTAACCCACCACTTTATAAAGCTGACAATCAAATGAATTAAGCAAGCCAGGAAAGTGCTGGCAGGCATTTCCCTATCAGAGTCAACAGAATAAGCAAAGACTGTGTTCAAGTAGTCTCAGTTAAAGAGTTCCTGCTTCACAACCCTCTCCTTTTGAAAGACATGAAAACAACTTCCTTTTATTGCTGAAAGCAGCACATACAACGCTGCTTGGCCAAAACCTTGTATCACTGGGATGAAACCTGATGTAAGGACAGCATTCTATAAGCTGCCATCCCATAAACACCAACTCACCTTCTGAGACTGTGGCACTGTCTGAACTACATCTTTAAAGATCTTTCCAAGGTGGGTGGAAATAATATTTAGCCTGTACAAAAGGCACTGTCTGCCAGGCACGTATCAATAATGTACAGAATTGCAATTAGTCTGGAAGTGAGCACAGTGATGACCAGAGAAATAACAATATAATGAAGGTGGCAAAGCTAAATTCACAGTGCATCAATTAGGTTTTCTAAACTCTGTCAGGACCATTTATTCCTAAAGAAATACAAACCTACAGTGGCATGGATGTGGAACCAAGCCACCCACGCTTGCACTAGCAAGACCAGGATCAGTGTGAAGATGTTCATTTTGAGATTGGCACGTGTGCATCAAAATATCAAGAGAAGCAGTAAGCTGATATCTGCGTAATATTTGAACAGAGGTCCTGCTTTACTCAGGACCTCAGTATACATGAGGAGATGCAAAGCACCACTCACTCAAATGCCTCAGCTGAATCTGTGGGCTGCAAACTTCCTCCAGCCTGAGCTCCGAGACCAGGCTGCCCGAGATGCTCACTGAATTATTGATACCTGGCTGCTGTCATGTTACACATCCACAGTAAACGGTACCTTTTGGATCTGCTGCCACCATGTTGAGGAAGAAAATTATCCCTGCAGTCAGAAAAGGGGTTACCTGCCAGGATCCTGTAACTCTTTGCTGTGCAGTGCAGCAGCATCTGGAGCAGCTGACTGCTATCTCAGGTGAAAGCCAATACAACAGGGCTTCTCCTTTTCTTCCTTCAGTGCTTACCACTCGAACACCCCCTGCTAAGATGTTTAAAGAGTGATCAAAAGCTTGAAAGCAATGGCTACATTACTTCCAGATGTGGGGAAAGTCCTTTGAATTAGAAATAAAACTAATAGCAAAGCATTTTTAAGCGCTGTCAGGCGGGTAACAGCTTTTATTCTTCTCTAGGGTGAACTCACTGTATTGCTCAATTTATTTCATGAGGCACAGCTCCTTTTGAGATGCTTCTAAGATTTCTGGATGGAGAGCTTTGGGAGTGCCAACAGTACACAAAGAAGCGGGCTGGCATTGTGAAGTGGTGAGCAGGAATACTAATTGTGAGCAGCACGTGACCATGTGAATGCTTGGAGACAACGCTCTCTTCTCAGCCGGAATGAGCGCTTGGAACAAAGTGAACACTGAGCACTGGGAAAAAAGAAATTATGTGGGACGAGGAGAAGTATCTAAAAAAATAGAAGTCTCATTTCTGTAGCAAAAGGCAAAATAAAAGGTGAAAAGCTGAACAGAACTATGCACTGAGTGGAAGCTTACACAGCTCCAAGTGAAATGAATTGAATCAATCCAGAAGCTGCATCCATGGCACCTCAGTGCCAGGACAGGAACAGCTGAGTGAAGCAGCACACCTGCATCCCAAGCACTGCTCAGAAACCTGTTGGTCAAGGTTTTAACATTACACCTGTAGGATTGCTTTCTTGTTGTTTTTTTCCTTTGTTTAGACAAATGCTTGCAATTCAAACTGCCCAACTTTGCTTTGAGAAGGGTGTAAGATTTACTGACACAGTCTGAAAAAGAGTAATGGTATTCTTGCGGGTGATGTTGCAATCTTGGGAAAACTCACTTGATTAACTGAAGAAAACAACTTTTGTAATCAGATCTAAGCACAGCCACAATACATTGGATGCATTTGTCAATTCTCATACCTGAGGGATGCAAGATACCTGTAAAACCACAGTTCTATTGAGAAACAAATTAAATTTTTCATGCACTGTTGGCCTGCACAGCTAACCTTTACTAGCTAATCCTTTTCCCAAAAGATGTCCACAGACATGCTGAGCCTCTAATGCACTTTAAAAATCTATTTCTGAGCTGCCAAAGAAGTTTTCTTCACTTGTTACAGCAGCTCATGCTGCTCTCAGTTCCACAACAAAGAAACCTGATACACAGCTGAGAGCCCAGGAGCCCTGAACAATAAACTTTGCATTACTGAGCAACAGGAGTACAGCTTTCAGTATACTTAGTTCCAGCATTGGAAGCTTGAAAGGCTCATAGCAATTTAACAGCCATGGATGCTATAAGGAAAATTAGTATTACCAGGAGCTTTAGGTTTGAAAATTACATTAGCAGTCTGAAGTACTAAACATACTGAATTTTAATGAAAGGTAGCATCAAAGCCTTGAGTAAGCTTTGAAAGTATCCTTCCACCTCTCACCTCCAGTCTAACCATGCAGGTTGAGCACAAAAGCTGCAAAAAGGTTGGCATTACTTCATTTATAATGCAGTCAGTATTGGAAAAGGCAGAATTCCTAGAGAAACTAATCAGAAAACATCCCCACAGGGCTTTTGTGTGGCAAATGATGTTCCTGGGGTACTTTACCTTTTTTTTTGAGGCTTTTCCATTGAACGGGGCCACACTACCTCTGAACAGAATAAAGCACGTGTGCCTACAGAGACACGGCAAGACAGGATGGTAACTTCCAGGACACAGTCACCAACAAACAAATGACTGAGTGGTGTCCTGCTTCTCTTGCAAGGAAAGCATGCACCTCCATTACAACCAATTTATTTACAGATACTGCTGGCCCATTTGACTTCAGATTTGACAGAAGTGAAATGGCACACATCTGATTAGAGGTAAGAAGGATCCCACCTTTACACAGTTCCAGAGCTCAGAATATTCAGATGCGTGAAAAAGCTGTGAAAAACCCTTCTGTTACTAATCTGCTGATAAAGACCCATTTCAAACAATCATTAAACTACAGCTGTTACTGTTCTACTTTTCCCCCTTTAAAACTCTGCATTTTGATTACTTGAGTGCAAACATCAGCTTTTTATTTAATTTTTCAAAAACACGTACCAAACTTAGAGTCCCTAAAGCTGTTCTTTCAGAGGTCAAACCTCATGTCTTTCAGGAGACTTCTTAACTGCTAATTACATCTCAATGACTTTAAAGACCACCCTAATATATTATATGCTTGCACACATGGTAGTATTTCTTATTTTGTACCGAAGACAAAATTTTGTACTGAAGCAAAAGACACACTTCTATTTCCCATCTGACACAGGAGCTTGGCTGGTCCTCTTCCAAATCCTAGGATGAATGCTGTCAAATCTGGGTTACAGATACGTAACCACAACTTGACAATGGAAATCCTTGACCCTGGCATGCTGCATGCAGTCACTGATATGAGAGGTAAAGGCTGGCAGGATATGGCAAAGGCAACACCACTTTCTATGGCACTGACATCTTACCCTGCTTAATCTTAAAAAAAACAAAACAAAAAAGAAAGTATTTAATTTCCTGCTGCTTTAGCAAGTCTTGGTTCAGTTCAGGGACTCAGAAGGAAACTTTGCTTACAATCCTAAATCCAGTTTGTTTCAGACCCTCTGCCCGACTCTAGTAAAATTCATATAAAACACACTTACTTCATCTCTATAAAGAGGACTTGTGTAATACATGATATCCATTGCACTGCTGTTCAGCATGTCCCTCAAACCTCGTACTTTGTCTGGAGTAATGGAGTCCACAGTGTCTGAAAGAAAAGAGATTTAAGTTACACACAGGAGAATGATCAAATCCAAACACTGCACATGCAAAGAATACAGCATGAAACTTCTGGGGACAGTTCTGCAGACTGCAGCTACTGGAACAACCAAAGAATCAAATAATGTACCTCCATCGAGGGTAAGTTTTGACCTCCATTCAACTGGAAGAAATTCAACACGTGTTGCAAGATTGGAAAAATACTTTTCTTCTATTTTTCTTGCACTATCTCGCATCCTTGAAAAAAGAGAGAAAGAACATGCTCCTGTTAAGACTGCTACTGGTGGTCTTATAAATTAATGTCAGTGCATCCAGGTGCAATGCATTTCAGCCATTATTACTTTCAAGTATGTCATTGTATGCTTAATAACATTGGTACATTTATTAGTAACATTTATTGATAACATTAGTAAGGGTGACGGAGCACTGGAGCTTCACAAAGGGGTGGTGGAATCTCCTTTTCTGGGGACATTCAGGACCTACCTGGATGCCTACCTGTGCAACCTGGGCTGGGAGCTGCTTTGGCAGGGGGTTGGACTCCATGATCTCTGGAGGCCCCTTCCAACCCCTACAATTCTGTGGTAATTACTTCACCTCTCAATTTCATTACAAAGTGCTTACATTTTCCAAGGAGCTTCAGAGTTCCTTGTGTATTTTACTTTGAGCCTGATCCAGACCATCCAAGTTCAACTGAAAGACATCTGTTAACTCTGATTGGCTTGAGCAGCATATGATCTGAAAACTGAAATCTGTCTTGAAATCCTGAATCCACTGAAATCAACCATTTAGACCACTAAGGATGACAATTTAGTGCTTTTAAACACAAAGAAAATTAATAAAAACAGCGCTTGGCAAGTCAGAATGTTAACTTCACATACCAGAATGGAAGGCTTAAGAGTTCTCAGAGTGGGACACAGGATGATTTATCAGCACTTCAACTTGCAGCTTCCAGCAGCTGCTTCCCAGTTACAACATCAGAGTTTTGCTTTGAAGCTCAGCCTGTTTTTTCTGTTTTCAAAGCAAACTCTCTTCTAATGGTTGCTATGAACAAATGCTCGGTGACATTAATCTCCCATCAGCACTTCTACCAATCCAAATGTGCTTTGGGAAGCTGAACCCACCAGCTGAGATACTTTCCT
Organism: Cyrtonyx montezumae; assembly: GCF_038088225.1. Classification (NCBI taxonomy): domain Eukaryota; kingdom Metazoa; phylum Chordata; class Aves; order Galliformes; family Odontophoridae; genus Cyrtonyx; species Cyrtonyx montezumae. The sequence continues at coordinate 4,298,480 of NW_027071826.1, forward strand.
TGAGTACGAGTGCTCTTGTTCTGCTTAACAGAAATGCAACCTTTTAGCCTGGGTCACCAGCACCTGAGACAGTAATCACTTAAGCTCCTCTGTTTGATGAGAAAACCATCTGCACCAAAGCAGCACCAGCACTACATGGAGATCCCATATAGACAACTCTGTCCAACTCTTGACTTGAGATGAAGTCTATCTTTATCTCTTCAAAACAAAGCCAGCAGTACATGCCAGGGAGCTGCCACACGAGGACAGGAGCTGCTCAAAGCTCTTCCATGAGGTTGCCACAGGAGGTGACAGTACAGACAAAAAGGAAGAAGTGTTGATGAAATTCATTCTTAATTTCCCAGCGTAGCTGTTGCTCTGTGCAGAGCCAGGACTTATGCTGTGCTGGAAGGCTGAAAGCATATGTGTCCAGAGGAACAAATGCAGAGCTGAATTTCAGCTCCTACTGGTAGCTCATATGCTACTAAGTAGCTCTACAATGCACCACAGTTTAATGGAAGTGGGTAGTAAAAACATTTTCCATAACAGATGCTTTTCTGGGGGAAAGGAAAAAAGGAAAGGGGAAAGGAAAGACATAATCTGACACACAGCATTTCAAAATGGTTATCGATGGCGTGACCAAGCAGTCAAGAAATGCAACTAATCAGCACCTCCACTTTTAAAGCCTGGTTTGATTGCACTTCTAATCTCCTAGTCTGCAGTCCAACAAGATGGCAGATGTTTACATACAGCACAGCATCCTTCCTATACACAGTGGGGAAAGGCAAGAGGATCTGCTTCAGTTAGTGTTGACAAAACTCTTTCCTTGCTTAGGGCTGCATAAGCTTTTTGAATATCTTTTGCATGTCAAAGGCAAGGACACATTAGAAGAACAACTCCCTGGGAAGCACACCTCATTTACAGTGAATGGCATCTCCCACTGGTTTTCATCAACAGTTTTGTATTACAAATTTTGATCAAAGCTGTGATGTAACTGCTAAGCAGTGTGGCTATGCTCATGAACAAAACACCTGCTACATAAATGCATCTCTGCTTTGCTATAGCGTTTTTTTTTCTTTTTCTTTCCTCTTAATTTAATGCCTTCTGGCTTAAAAAAATACAATGCTTTTAGCTATTTTATTAGCTGGCAAGTCCCTCCAGCCACATGTGAAATTAACACTAACCAAAGTGATAAATCCTCATCTAAACAGGCAGAGAGTTATTCCTCTTTCCAATACAAATGGAAGCTGAAATACTGACCCCAGAGCAACAATTACTTATATCTATATATCCAAGCACATGGTAACAACTGGAATTTATGATTTTTCTAAGAGAAAATGCACTTGAGCACAGATGCAACAAAAGCATTGTGACATATTGCTATGTGGTAAGCAAAAAGTAATGGTCTGAAAATAAATACTTGTGAGACTCACCATAAATAAAACACACACGGCTGCCTCTCTCTGATTAAAGCAATGAAATAACACCACCATATTTTTCCACAGGTATGTATCCTTCCATAAGAAAGTATATTCCAAAGATGTACTAACAATTTTGTTTACAATTATTTACGATTATTATTTTCATTTTACTTCTGTAGAGCATTCATGACTAGTGCAAAAGAAAGCAGACAGCTACAGATAAGATTAATCTAGTACACAGACTGACATCTGGTAACACAGCAAATACCTGAAGGATAGGCCATTTTACTCATTTTGTTCCCAAATCATCCTTGCATCTCCAGCCAGCCAATCCACAGCCAAGCATGACAGAATGGTCTCGGATTTAGGAGGCCTGGCATCGGTCAACTCCTGCCTCTGAACTCTTCATTTAGGATGGAGGGAGTTAGGGTGAGTGGCTGGGAACAGGACGACCTCCAAGAGCTCTCCTTCCTCTCCTTGTGCTCTAAATGCATGCACTCATTTGTAAGGTGGGAATAAAACACCTATTACAAAGTGGGAACACAACTCTTGGGAGTTGGAGCCAGGTATCTTTAGAGTCCATTCCAACCTGAGTGGTTCTGAGATACTATTCATAAAGTGGCAATAATAACACTGTGATGATTTCTGAACACGTGGCACACTTAAGGAAAGATAAAATAATCAACTTCTCCTATCCATTCAATAACTTTTACTTCATCACAAAGGCAGGAATGAGCTCCAATAAAAAGGTGAGGGAAAAAATAAACAGAATTGCTAATTTCTTGAAAACTTCATCAACCAAAACATTACACTTTATCCAGGATGAACAAGAAATGCAGAGATTTACTCCGAACAGCTCTCTATTCTTTCTGTTGCTAGCCCAGAAACAAAATAAAGCCTTGTTTCAGTCATGCACCTGGTAAATTATGCTTCAAAAGCATTCCTGTCTTGGTTTTACCACTCTGGAGCTCTGTAAAGAAAGCACAGCACTCCTTGCCTCCTTGAGGAGATAATACCATGAGCTATTGAGAAAACATGGGGCTGGCTTAAGCCACGTTTGCTATGTTGAAGTGAGAGCAGTGGGCATGAGCAATAAAAACTGAGTTTTGCTGAAGCCAGGGGAAACAAAAGGGACACTGTTCAAAAGCTCAGCTGCATTTCAGAAATGCAATCTCAAGTTTTATTCAAGGCAGACTTCAAAGAGCACCTGTAAGACATGTGTTGTCCTCTGCCACTGCTCTTTGGGGATTCATCTGCTGTCAGGCCTTAATACATTCAGAGCACTGCTCTGGGACATGTGGAGACTCATTTTACTTCAGAAGAAAGATGAAAATTGTTGGAAACAACCAAGTGAACACAATCGTGATTCATACTCCATCCTTTTCAAGATTAATGGGACTCTGCATGATCAGAAGAACTTAAAATTCTAGGTTATGAGGACAGGAACCCCAAGAGAAGACTGCAGAGGTTCAGTTCAGGTGCCCCAAACCAAGTGCCTCCCTACCTGGCACAGCTTACATACAACAGCAAGGTTGCCTGTTGGTGAGATGTTGGTTTTGGCAGTAAAGCAGATGAGACATTCTCTATTCCTGCTGTTCTACCTTGCCTCCTCACTACTCTCTCCCCACTTCTGGATGGGGTTCTAGTTCTTCAGTACCTGCAGTCATCTTCATTACAACAGGAACACAGAGTCAGCTGTGCTGCTGTTGAGTAGAGGAAGTGAAGTTTTGGGCAGAAGAGAGGACTGGGGAGAAGAAGCATGTAGAGATGCACGGAATCTGTAAGCATACTATTGTAGCTTTGGTCCAATGTGCTGTCACGTGTTAGATAACTAACATACACAGAACAAGCTCTTACAGGAGCATTAATACCCTAACCATCACCTTTTACCTCTTGGGCTGAACTCATCTATGTTCCAAAGAAAGCTCGAGTCGAGACTGGCACAACAACCATTACTGTTTGCATACTTCATTTCAGGAGAACATGTAATTATTACCAGCACTGAAGAATGGAAAACAAAAATGTAATGTGCACGCAGTGCAATGTAAGCTTTGAAATGGAAAATAAACAGAACAACCAAATACCTGAAAAGCTCTAAAAAAAAATAAGCATATCGGAAATCCTGATTTAAGATCCAAGCAGCAAACATTCAAATGTATTGCAAGGCCTCTGAGAGGCTCTGCAAGGGCTTGCATATCATTGGAAATTTACCAAAATAGCTATTCTGAAGTAATTATTACAATGACAATCCGCAATTAAAAAGCTTACTAACAGGACATGCAGTAAAAATGTAATTGGTGACTATACAGTGCCAACATGATGCTATTGCACAGAGCATTTTTTGTGCTGTGAGCAAAGCAAAGGCAAATAGGAACTCTGAATCAAAACAAGAGAGTCAGAGAGAAGCAGACAGACATCAGGCCTGGAGAAAGAGCAGCAAGAAGTACCACAACATCACAGCTGTTGTGGAAAAACGCAGAACAGTTACTCCATTCATTTTTTAAGCATGGGAATTTAAGTGATAGGATCAATCTGTAGTATGACAACAGGATCTCTTTGCATTATTCCTATATTTTAATGTTAGCAGTGCACCACACCAGAAGTCTTGTAACACTAGAATAATGCACCTGATGGGAAATCAAAAAATGCCAGTGACTTACACTAAGCCACCCTGTCTAAATTTATATTACATAGAAATACAGAACATGGTATCTTCTTCCATTAAAAAAATATTTCCTTTTCTGCTGGAACAACTCACAGCTCATTATTCTGTTCGCAGTTGCTCAGCTCAATCATTGTTCCAGCCTGGAGGAGATACTGTCTCTCCTTAGATGAGTCTTGCTGTTAATATCAGCACTGACAGGAGCAGCTTGTTGTACCAGCTGCCATGCTACATTTAGACAATAAATGTGTTTAACTGTACCATGAAGAAACAAAATCATGTCACGTCTTCCAAAGACTTGCTCATTCAAACACTGATAAAATGCATCTTTTCCATTTACTGACTTGCAGGACACCCTGCAACCCTACCATCAAACCGCATTAATGAGCAGACTGAACTCCATTTCTTAATGAAATTAGTGCATACAATTTTAAATTACCCTGGAAGCAGAGTTCTGTTTTCAGCTCTGTGATGAACAGTAGCTGCCTAACGATGCATACGCACCAGGAGGTGCACCAGTTTCTTCTTGAGGCAGTAATCCAAGGACAGCATATCAAATGAGTACTGGTTGTGTCTCTCAGCCCCTGGGTCACAAGCAGAGAGTTCCACATCTGAGTTACAAGCTACATTTCTGCACTTTTTCTTTTCTCTTTCTTTAAAGGCCACTTGCTCAAGTGGAGGTACGGCTCTGTGCTGTGAATAGAAGTGTTGCTCTAACACAGGCTGAAAAAAATACCGAGGTTTTATACCAGGGTAGATTGAATCCAAGAGACTAGAATATATGTACAGAATAACAGAATTGTAGGAGTTGGAAGGGACCCCTAGAGATCAACCAGTCCAACCCCACTGCCACAGCAGCTCTCTAGACCAGGTTGCACATGGCAAAGACAAAAAGCAGAATAGAGGTACTGGTGATGGGAGATAAGAAACATCCCCTTCTGCACATCAAGCACTGCACCAAACCAATGAAAGGTGCCATGGAGTGTGCTTCTTCTTTCTACCCACCTGAATATTGGGATAACAACTTACAGCAGGCACTACACTTACTTGCTTAACAAAGACATCAGATGGACACCACCTGCCCATGCCTGAAGCAGTATTCCACTGCATAATAAACTATACAGTGTGGCATTAAACTAGAGTCCTGGAGATTTCCTTAAGGACAAGGAGAAGAGACACCATAAGAATCCATCTGCCTGGTGGTTGATCTGCATGTTCCCTCTAACCTGCCTTCCCTCTGTTCTCTCCCTGTCTGTATCCCAAATTTCCACACTGGAACATCAGTATCCCAAGTGACACACAACTTGCACACAGCCCAAGACAATGATTAGCTCCAAGGGCTGCTAATGCCTCCGCAGCTGCTGGTAGTACCCAGATATTGGTGAGGAAAGAAAGGAGGAATGGTGATGATGATGGGCAATAGCTCATGTTATACTGTTAGCATGGCTGGAACTACAGGTGTCCTACAAAATCATGTCCATTTTAAAGGAAAGGACACCAAAATATTTTCTCCTTACATTCTACTTAAAAGCGTGAAGAATCAAAAAATACTTCTCCCCATCCTTACCCATTTTCAAAAGGCAACACTTGACTTTCTGTGTCCCCAGTGCAAAAGCACACTTTGAACAAAGAAGTAAAGAAGTAAAGAAATGCACAGACATCTCACAGATGAAAGTGCTAACAGAAAGTGTTAGTATGGCTTGTGAGAACTGTCACTGCACTGGCCTGGCAGACACCTCTTTTAAAATCCCTTCCTACAACATATGGGATCTTCCCCATCAATACATTCTAAAAACAAAATAAAAAAAGACTTCCACCTAACACAATGCTTTCATTTGCAGGTTTTGTACAGACTCTACAGTTTATGCCAGTAACTAGCATCTTAGAGCATTATGCAATACCACCCAGTTGTCTGGTATTTCTTGAGGGAATCAGAGACCAAAGTGAAATTAGCTGAAGCACAAAAACTCTTGTTTCCCTTCAAGATCTCATACAGTGCCCTGCCAACCAATGTGCGACTTGTTATGGAATGGACAACAGTGCACTTTGTCCTGAGCTGAAATTAATCCACACACACAAACCTTGTATGCATTTGCAATGCAGAATGGAGCAGAAAGAAAAAGTAAAACATCTTCACGACTTGTGGTGGCTGCTAAAACAGCAACTCATATTTAGGACATCCGCATTACACGTGAAATTGGCTCTTAAAAAAACAGAAGTTTTAACATTTATTTTGCTGACTAGGTTCAGGTGTTTATCAAGGGCTGTAGATTTCTCTCTCACTGGTTTTGCCTGTTTGCTCCTGAACACCACAAAGAAGACCTAGAATGAGCAGAGCAGGCTGCTGCTTTGAGATGACAAGTGACAGCAGTGAAATCAAGAAACCTACTCTCCCACAGCCAAGGACACTAGAAGAGGACAATGAGCTGCAAAAGCCTGCCAACATGAAGGTACACACCAGGGCAATGGCACCTCAGTCACTCACATAAGCACTGACCTACACTGCTGCTCTGGATTTAAAGGGAGGGTCACAAAGCTCCTACCACGAAATCAACCCTGCACCACACTTTCACGAGAGGCAGTGGGCATGCTGCTACTGCTGTTGACTTTGATGGAATGTGGAACTATTTGGGACTCACGTACCGAACCATCTGCACAACACAGATCTCCAGTTAACACATTTTAGCAGCTTCTTTCAGCTAATCAAGCATTCCTTAACACCAGCTTGTCTTCTCAGTTCTGTCATCAAGACTTTATAACTACTAATATTCAACATAAGTATTTTCAGGGACAGTGTTCTCAGTAACTCGGGACTTTGTCCTATTCACCAGCACTGCAAGCGGCCTCCTGAATTAGCTCACATGTCAAATCAAAACCCATTTGCAAACCAAGCTTCACAAAAGACTTTTAATGAAAAGACCCCATAAGCATTTAGTTATGTTTTGCTTTTCATCAGGAGCCCGTGTACAGAACTCAGTGAGTTCTGTACTGTCTCAGCAGCAGCTTCACACCATATGAAGTCTCAGCACTGTTACAAATACCAGTATTCACTCTAGCTCCTCATTTTCACTCTTAGAGGTATGCACTTCACTTGCTTACTGCTCTGACAACCAGCAGGAGCAATGGAGGTTCCCCTTGATTTTGGTCAAATGAAAATCTTTCCTCACTTGGGAAGTCACAGAGCACCGGTACTAGAAATTCACTGAAATTCACAGCATCAGCGTTTTATTCAGGTTAGAGTTGCTACTGCAAACATTATGAAGGACTCACGTAGCCGTGTTTTTGATGATCCTTCCTTGGTCCATTTTCTGCCCAATACCATGCACAACAAACGCAATGTGACTAGTTTGTGGTGGCTTGTCTTCTAAGGTAGCTTCTTCTACATAGCCTCTATGTAGCCTCGTCCCACTACTTGAAGCTGCAGAAAAAATATTATTCTACATCAGTTACACTCTATGAAATGCAGTGGTCTTATATGTTGACAGAAGCTTAACTTGTCTTAGAGCAATACCTTACCAAGAATTATGAAAATACAATTACTCAGAAGGGATTAGTATGCATTTTTAATAATCTGCATTTTTGACTCCTGAGAGATTTGATTTGTGACGTTAATTCTATCAGTCAACATATTAGTGAGCCATTTCCACCGTAAAGAGAACCAATTTCAGAGCTGGTTTGAAAAACAGCTTTTTAGAGAACAGCTGTCTGATTGTCCATTAAAATGTAGTACATAATGCTCTTCTCCATTGTGCCTCAGCCATTAAAATTCCTTATATCTCCACCTTAATTCCAGAGCAAGTGATCACTGAAATGATCTCGCCCCACAACTAGTACTCACTGTCACTCAATCTCTGACAGCATTAGAGGGGTGGTTGAAAAGCTTTAGACTTTTCCTGCTGAAGTGAAAAACTGCACATTTCATTTCCAGCCAATTAAACCCCACGTTTCCCCAGTCCTTCTCCAGCTCAGTGGCCAAACCAAAAATCAATTCTGTAGGCAGGTATGGGTATCCTCGCAATGCCCTGCAGGTGGCTGGTGAAACCCACTGGCACAGTGTGGCTTCATCCCCCTCTAGTGACAGACCCATACAGAAGGCAACAGCTTTGTATGAGAACTAGAGAAGTATGCACCCTGACAGCCCTTGGGATGGACACACACAGCAGGACAGCAACATTCCCCATGGGAAAAAATAGGAAAGAAGCAACTCATTTTGTCTCAGAGGAAGAAAACACAACAAAAATAGCGAGAGCAGTTCTTACACATGACAGGTTTATCAAGGGAGATTCTATTTGTTATTTCTCCTCCCAAACCATTTAGGTCAGAACTTTTTAATTATCTATTTCACACTGTCCAAGATAACGTTGTGGGTGCAGAGAGCTTCATCCAGAAATCTGTGCAACAGTCTTGAATTATATTAATTCTTGGCAAACATTAATTAAGTATCCACCCAAGAGCCCTGTGGGTTAAGAGGGCAATAATTATAGAACAGAGGCATCAGATCAAAGCCAAACCTGTTACCTGATCTTGTCTCTTCAGAAACCAAGGAAGAAAACAAAAGCAACTTGTGCCTTTTCTTGGTTTTGGGGTTGTCCAGTGCAGTACAGGAACAGCATGGCAGAGAGGACAAGTCCCAGTATTTCAGATGGGCAACAGTCTGACTTTACTTTGAAGAGGAACATCCTCTCTCATAACTGTCTCAGCCTCTCTGGCTATAAAACTGGTAATTTTGAGCTTAAATGAGCCTGGATTCCTTCAGAAAATGCTTTCCATCTAGATCTAAACTGCTTCCCACCTCCTCCCAGTTCATAGGTCTGTTTAATGAACCGAAAAAAGCAAAAGTTGGCAAGAGGGGGAGGTACAATGGTGTCTTTAAGGAGCACATCACGATGTGTTGAGTACACAGAGATAAAGCTAAGGCTGCAAAGGGAACTGTAACTCATACATTGTGGCTGTCAGACACTGCCTCTGTAGTGTTAGCATTATGCAGGAAGTACTGAAAACTGCTGCTTCCAAAATAATAATGAACAAACGTGATAAAAATAATCCACATCTAGTTACAATTACACAGCACAACCAAAGGAACCTATTGTACTCCCCCACAAAGCTCCAACAGCAGAAGGGGCCAGTCACACATTAAAACTTCAAACTTGCACAAGCACACACATTGGCAATATTTGTTACAAACTCTGAGAAATATGAAAATATTACCTTTAGAAAACCCCAACTTCTGTGTAACAGTTCTTGCAATTTTAGATGTTGTTGCATCACTGTACAGATACACCTCGTCCACACTGTGCCAGTCCACATGGTTGCGACTCAATTTTAGGCTATGAATAACTGCAGCAGAAAGGAACAACATTGAATTTAATGGGTAAGGGGAAAACAAAAGCTTCTCCAAACAGAGAAGGGTAACACATACACATTTATATCCAGTGCTTTATTATATCTAAATCCATATTACTTCTTACCTTGGAAAATTCTTACATTTAGGGTTAATCTGACCAGGACAAAGAGCAGTTTGGAGGCTACCCCCTGAGGACATATCACATCATCCTCCTGCCACCCTCATTTGGGGCTGGGAGGCTTCTAAAGCACACCCTTAGCTGAAAGCAAGGAACATGGGGGCAGGGAAATGCATCCCCAAAATACTGCAGGCTGGTGCAATGACCGAGGGCTGCCCTGTGCACTTCTGCCAGAGAAGTACAATTGTTCTCCTACCTTCTCTCTCCTGAGACCGTACAGTGGGCTCTCTGGTCCTGACCGAGGCTATGGGGCACTGCTGTAGCACAGAGGCTCTCAAGGCTCCGTTATGAGCTGGCTCTATTGCTTTTGCTTTCAGAATCATCTAGGAGCTGGAAATGCGGCTCAATGAGAATGAGTAATTTCTGGCACAGAACACAGTTTTGCTCTTTCAAAGGCCCCTAAGAGCTCTATAGTGGATTTTTGTGTGTGTGTGTGTGTGCGTGCAGTGATTGTGCTTTCCAGATTTGGAACTGATTGAACTCTGGAACCAACCTCATGACAAACCTGCTGATTGTTGGGGTTAAGCTCAGCAGGCTCGTTCTAATGCAAATCAGAACCTCCCATATGAGCTTTTATGTGCAATGCAGTATCACAGTTGCTGAATTACTGGCAACACAGCTTTCACCTGTGCTTGGAAATTTGTCGCCTAGGTCTCATCCAATGCATAACATTCAGCATTTGGAGAGCTAACAACTAACAGTAATAGCCCTATGACAAGAAAATGTTGCTTAACCACGGTCATGGGTCTTACTAAAAAGCTGTTAAGTTGTGGAGAACACTCAGAAGCATTTTATGTCATTTACTTCCATAACTATCTCTAGTCTGTCCTCCACTTGGAGCTACTCTTTTTTATTTTTTTGCACTCAAAAAACATTCTGAGAAAGCATGAGCCCTTGTGGCTTCATATTCTAACCTTCTTCCAGCACAAACCAGTTGCAGTCAATTAAATGTTGTGTGACCTATCACCTGAACCTTTTTTCTTTCTTTTCCAAGGCAGGCAGACCTAAAATAGCCTGAGGAAAAACTATATTAAGTCTCTAATAAACAAGGAGATTAGAAAAGGATTACCCCCTTCTGCCATAGTTAAAAGCTGATTCACAAAAAATAAGTAGAACTAAACTGCTGTTTTACAGTGTCAAAGAACAAGGAGGGAAGCAAGCCTGGCTCAGAAGAGCAGAAGTGTCAGCTTGAGCTGACAACCAGCCAGAGCAAGAAGTAATATAGTGAGAATTCAATGAACAAGCAAAATCATTTTTCCTAAACATCCTTGCAGGTGAAGAGAGAAGTCCATATGCACGAATCTCAGTTTAGAGATGGAGAAGAAAGGAAATTCCGAGCAAAACTTCTTCTTTCAGTCCTGGAGCCAATGCAACAGGCTGTGATGTCCTGCGAGGCGAGTGGTCCAGTGGCAAGGGCATGTCACTTCCTTGTAGATGGCAGCTAACTCCTCTACCCACGGATCCACAACCACTGTAGGTTTTTTATGCACCTACTCAGCAGGTCTTTAACGGCAGAGGCTTATCCCAAATGAGTTCTGTGAAATCCAGTATGTTTCTGGGGAAGCTGACAGAGCACGACTAAAAGCACAATGCCTTTGGAGAATGTCCTGCTCAAGATTCTTAAGCATGCACAGGAAGAAGCAGAGAAGTCTGCAACCAAACTACTTACTCACATTGGAAAAACATACGAAGAGCAGAAATGCTCAAATGCTTTTTGGAATCAAGTCCAACCCCTCCATTGGAAAGGAAATACAGAAAGTGGTACATTTTCTCAATCTTGCAGTAATTATTCTCACTTGGAAATAATAAATGCTAACTTTCACTCCTATGCTGTTCCTCAAAAATATCTATGTTGAGGACACATTGAAATAAACTAAAACCTATGCATGCTTGCACTAAGAAGCTGCAAATGAACATCCAACACTATGTCTCTGGACGTTCAGCAGTGCATTCAAAAGTGAACCTAAAAAATTGGGTCTGCTTCTAACAGCAGCACTACATGAAACCATCAGTAACATCCAGGACTGTGCTTCCCTGTCTCTTGGGAACACGATAGCTTACCTCCCTGAAATGTGTTGTCAGAGCAGATACACATCGCATTCAAGGTCAGATATAAACATATGTAAACTTTTCTTATTCAGCACTTGGACTACACATCCTTCCTTTCCCCCATAACACCCAGAAAAAAAATAAAAAAAAAAAAAAGTGGTTCTTCTGGTTTCTCAGTTTTCCGTCCTGGGATGCACTGCTTAAACAATCTGCCTGAGGATCCATGCACCTGTTCCATAGACCGTCCCATATTCTGAGATGGGAGGAGATTTTCTGTCTCCCATTTCTGATTTTCAAAAATACTGGATGTTGGTTCATCCTCCGACCCTGGCTGCAGTGTTCATCAGGGGAATACAAATCTTACTAATATGAGTAAATCTATTGCCACAAAGTCCAGGCTGTCCTGGTGTGCAAGAATAAAGACCTTTTCAAAAGGGGAGCAACACCCTGCTTAGTGACGATAGTTTCATTCTCTCTATCATTCCATAAGCATCTGTCTCATCAATGACAATAGGGAGAGAGAAATGGTCCTCCCATGCAGATTTCCATGGGGGAAACCCAACTGAGAGCTGGGCTGCCCAACTGAGATCAGTCACAAGGATAAAGGATCCACAGTGCGCAAACACATAAATAGCTGGGCAGAGATATTCTGTCATCATGCAGAGGAGATGGTCTTTGGGTGAAAAAAACAAGGTACCTCCTCATGAAAGCCAACAGTGCACTGAGAGGTTCTCGTGAGTCTCAAGAGCCCAAATAAAAGTGGCTTTTACTGCTGACATTCGCAGAGTATATGAACAGTAAAGCAGGAGACAAACATGTCTTTGGAGAAAATTTGATAGCGTGAAAATAATCATGGAAAAAGAAAATAAAATCAAAACATGTAAAATATGTTTTCCAGGTATGGGATAACAAATGCTGCCACTGTTATTTTGAGACCAAGGAAGAGAGAATTATACGTTCCTGAAGATGAGATGATAATGACTTACATTTTCTTTTCAGACACAAAAGCTGACTGTAAACCACCGACATGATACAGAGATGGTCAAAGTGACATCTCTGGAGCTGTTCATACCAACAGATGCCACCGAGTGTCAGAAAGTCACCAAGGCGTGCTCTAGTTTCACTGAAGCAGCACACGAGATCAAGCTGCAGAATTCAGATCAGGCAGTGTGCAGGGCACAGGGGAATGTGCATTCCTCCACCTCTGGTCCTGAAGGAGCATGCTGTCTATGTAGATTGCAGAGGATGAAAGCAGCTCCTGGTAAAGCCACGGGACAGGAATACCCCTCTGGATCAGGCTTCTTGCAGCTTTGTTTTCACACGAGCTGCTTCCCTGACATTAAGAACATGCACAGGTTTCTTAGTGGGAGTCTTTGTATATGCCCCTTCTCCTGTTGCCAAAACCCCTCTGCACACTGCTCAGTTTCCCAGTTTAGCACTACAAGCCAAAGCCTTAGAAAACGACATCAAGTTTTGGTTAACCCCATATCCAGGAAAGAGAAATTAAACTTCCTTTTGTTCTCCAGAAATACCAAGCAAGACAGACACCTAGAGTACAAACAGATGGAAGCCACAGCCCCACTGCTGGTGGAAGACAGTAGAGAGAAGCACGGTAATGGCCTTAAATTGCACTTGAGGAGGTTCAGGTTGGATTTATTCTCTGAAAGAGCAGTCAGGCACTGGCACAGCTGCCCAGGAGTGGTAGGGTCACTGTTCCTGGGGGGTAGTCAAGAACCACAGAGCTGTGGCAGTGAGGGATGTGGACAGCAGGCACGGTGGGGTGGGCTTGGTGATCTTAGAGGTCTTCTCCTACCTGAGTGATCCCACAATTCCATAGAGGTATTGGGAGGGATAAGGAAAGGAATCACTATCACACAAATCTCCAGTTTCACCAAGACAGATGAACACAGAGGGAAACATCCCTCTATAATGTTTAAATACAAAGAATGAAGAGATAAGGAAAATCCAAAGTATGTATTCCCATAGTCTTGAAGAACCTGATCTGTTAGACAACAGAAATTCCATTTAAGCCAGGACAGCTGGGAAATAAGTAAGGAGCAGCAAGCTCATCTTTTTTTTTTATGCTCCTAGCACAAACCCTGTGGAGAAGCTGTGCATGTGCAGACTGCAGGTGTGCTGCCAGCACAAACAGCATGCTGGCTCCAGTGCTCCACGAGCTGAATGCACCCGCAGACAGGAACCTGAAGATGGCACCTCGCAGGGCCAACAGGTTAAAATGAAATTTTAAGGTAAGCACCTGGTTTTAACTTGGCACTTTCATCTACCTGCCAAGACCAAAGCACGGGGTGACTCCTTCCCACCAGAGTGCCAATGCGAGTCAAAATCAATAGGGAAAAGCATCTTTGAAGTGTTAAGAGCTGATGTTATCTCCACCTGCTCCACAAAGGCACTGGCATTCCAGTTAGGGCTAAAGATCAGAGAAGGGAGACACACGGTTTGAAATCCATTCTTATCTTCCTTTTTTTTTTTTTCCCCCAGGTATTTTAAAATAAACCTCTGTTGCAATCAGTGAGGATTAGTTCCTGCACTAACCCAGCCCCATCGTACACATAGCTGAGAGCAAAACTGGACACTGGTATTCTTCTTTTCAAACAGCTCTCAAGTTCCGCTATGTAAACCTGAGATATAGCTGCATATTTTGTTTTCTTTTTTTTTTTTTAACGAATACAAGAAAGCCCAGAGATTAAAAAGGCTATTGCTCTTAATCAAATTGGGCTGTTTCATACTGCTGTCATTTTTATGTGTCATTTTACCACTAACTGACAAACAAGCAGTTTTAATTCAAATCCATACAACACTACAAATGAACATGATCTGGAGAAAAACAATTGACAAAATAATTTCAAAATCACAATTACACGTTAAAAGGCAGATGTCTTTTCTTACTCTTTACGACAGAAGTTACGCTTTTCACCTTTCACAGATTCGATTTCCATGTGTAAGAAGAGGCAAGAAGCAGTTCACTGTGCATCACTGTGCTTTCAGACATTTGCATTTTAGACTCAACTACAGATAAATATCATGGCAGGAATTCCAAGGCAAATATATATGCAAGTCAAAGGAGATCCTCATCCCCCAGAATATTCCTAGGAATTAAAAGAATATATGGGATGACAGGAATAACTCCAAACCTACCACGTGTGTTTACATTTTAAATCTAAGGTGCAGTTTGCAGCAGTCTGATTCCACAGTCACTGCGGTCAGGAAGAGTTTGATCACATATAACAACAGCAAAGTTCTTCTTGTGTTACAACAGCTGCACCTAGAGTGCTGTGCTCAGTTTTGGGCCCCTCACTGCATTGAATGTGTCCAGAGAAGGGCAACAAAACTTTTAGGAGTCTGCAGCACAGGGCTATGAGGAGCAGCTGAGGGAGCTGGGATTGCTCAAGTCTGGAGAAGAGGAGGCTCAGGGAAGAGCTCATTGCACCGTGCAATTTCAACCCCAGGAGGGGTTTGGCCTCTTCTCCCAGGCAACAAACAGGACCTGAAGAAATGGACACAAGATATAGCAGAGGAGGTTCAGATTGGACATCAGGAAACGCTTGTTCTCTCAGAGAGTGCTCAGGCACTGGGATGGCCTGCACACAGAGGTGGTGGAGCCACCGTCCCTGGCAGTATTTAAGAGGCATCTGGATGAGGAGCTACAAGATATGGTTTAGCAGCTTGTTGTAGCAATGGCAATGGGTGGACGGCTGGACTGGATGATCCTGTAGGTCCTTTCTGACCTTGTGATTCTACAAAACAGGGATTTTTCTATCAAACAGCCTTGACCGCGTGTTCTCTACAGCCTCCCTGTCTTATACCCTATGTCTGGTGACTTACCTCATTTCAGTACTGATATAAAAGCTGCAGTAAAAATAACTTCAAACACAAAATCAAAAAATGCATGCATTATCCTAAGAGCGGCCGACCAAATACTGTCTAGTACAAAACTCTTTACTCAGTTCCTTCCTCAGCACAATCTCCCTTATGCTGGGCCTGCAGAGATTCTAAAAACGTTGCTTCTGCTTTATTAAGTCAAACCACAAAGTAAGTGTGTAGGGAACCAAAGTCTACAGTTTTCATTCACACCCACAAACAATTATAATGAAGACTACAGCATTACATTGCTAGCATCTACTTTTCTCTATGTCTTACAGCACTGCTATTTTTCTCCTAAGCTTCACAGTGATTTTTCCTTCCCATTTGGGGGAAATGGCAAGAACACAGTGCAAGAAATCAAAGCATGTAATTCTAACACATTTAACTGGTATGAGCAAACTACAAGGAAAAGTTTCCTATGCCAGGAGTACTACAAGAAAAAAATAATCTACAATTACTGTACCTTGGGAACGCTTTCGCTTAAGACATGCAGCATCTGATTTCTCCTCATATCCTCTCCATTTCAACAAAGAAGGGAGGGAGAAGGGAGTGAGGTAGAGAACTAAAAGTAAAAACACTGAGCTTCAAAGTAAAATTTTTAAAAGGAGTGTCATTTTTTTCATTAATATTACCATTAAAAAAAGGAAAAAAAAAAGAGTTGATACATTTATTGAAACAGCATATACACTTAAACTGGTTTTGTAGCACAAGTGTCAGGTCTCATTAGCCAAATTTAATCTCTTCGCTCTCTGTAAGCAGTTATGACAGCCCAACAAAGTGAAGGGTGTTAGTAAAGGAAAGCTGTGACACAGCACACGCAGTTTCAGAGTGCCTCTGCATGAAGGTGTACAAAAGCATTAACACACAACTTGACATAGGGCAGAGCAAAGACACTTTTAAGTAGACTCCAAACATTCGGAAAAATAAACAACTCATTTTCAAGCACCGCTCTTATTTTCTAATTTTTGTTAATTATTTCCCCCAAAGACTGTAAGAGAATCATTCAAAGTTAGACCAGAAAAAGAAGTCCTACTGTTAAGGTGTGTTGTCAGTCCTTCAGAAGCTGCACTCAGCAGAGCAATGCAGCAGCACCGTGCCTCTGACAGCCCTCCCATTAGTGAGCAGGAGCCTCCCTTTGATGGCAAGGCAAGACCACAGCTTTTATTAGACTTTCCCTTGTCCTACTTCACCCCTCCTGAAACACTGTACAGTTGTGCCAAAGATTCTTTTTCATGGACTTACCTTCACATCAGTGCCGTGTAATTAGGGAAGGAATGCTTTAAAGAAAGGGGAAACTGCTGTGAAGCACATAGGGTTATGCAGTCACGTGGCTGCTTCTCTTGGCACTAACACAGCAAGGCTGAGAGTCAGGTCTTATCAACTTGCCTTCTGTGCTTGTACAAATAGCCTTACACTGTAAGCAAACGAGAGCCTCAAAAACCTTACGTAGTCAACAGAGTGTGTGCTTAAAGCCAGTGAGGAATCAGAGTCTCCAGTTGGGCTTCTGAATCTATAAAGTCACTGAAGCAGCAATGACTGGAAATCAGCTTCCCTGCTGGAGAATAGGAAAATGCAACTAACGTGACATCCTCCCTTACAGGCACCAGGAGTAATTGATGCTCTACAGTCCAGGAACTTAAAAGTGATATTTTCTCACACCTCCTCATACTCTCAGCTCATACCTCTGTCAGCAGATGCCTTCATGTAGATGCTGTACACTACTGCTGCACATCAGTTTTCTACAGGAGAGGAAAACTAGGCTCGTTGTTCCTGCACCCAGGACACCCAATGGAGCAATTTAGTCTATAGAATATTGAACTGGCTGTAGCAACACAGGAACAGACAGCCCACAGAGATACTGCGGAGTCTCCTTTGCTGGAGATGATCAAAACCCCACTGGAAACATCCTGGGCAACCTGCCCTCCTTGGCTCTGCTGCTTTCACAGTCTCCATAGATCCCTTCTGATCCTGGCAATTCTCTGACTGCATGAATGAGACTTTCCTTTCTAAAGGTTAATACAGTCAGCTGCAACAAAATGTTATTGTTAATGTGCTTTCTTTCTTTCTTTCTTTCTCTTTCTTTCTTCCTTTCTTCCTTGCTTTCTTTATTATTATTTTTAAATGAACAGAGAAAACTGTAAGGCAAAACAGCAAAAACTCCTAACAGCATTTTTTTAATTGTCTTGTGGCATCTAACGGCACACGGAAAATCCACAGAAAAGCCCAAGAAACTCATGTGGTTTCAAAATCAATGCAATATCAAATTTATTCTGATTCTGACTCATGGGATTGCTTTCTACATTTCTTACAGTCTCGCACAGAACTTTGATCCCACAGTGATTTCCACTGAAGGAACTCGCTGGGGGTTATCTGCTCCAGCCTCCCGCAGGCAGGATCTGTTTCTCAGTTGAATGTAGTATCAAATTTGGATCAGGTTGTTCTGGCAATTTCCAGTTGAATTCCAAGCATCTTTATGGACAGATACTCCACCATCTCTGCAAATACCATCAGCTACATCTGTTCCTCTTTTACTATCACATATATTAAACTTCCAGCATCACTTCTCCCTAGTTAAATGAATATTCCTGAAAAGCTTACAGAATAACAGGAATCTAACTATACTTGACACTAGCAGCTACCCTGCAGCTTAATGGCAAGCTGCTCCATATTGAAGACACTGCTCCTCCATCCCTGCCTGCCTCCCTGAAGCTGAAACTGTGCTGCCTGCTAAGAGCTCCTCTGCACTGCAGGAGCACACAGCAGGAGATGCGTGGGCTCTGGGCACACAGCAAGGGACAAGAAGCAACTCTTAAGCTGCAGAACATCCCTGCCTTTATTGTGGTTAAATGATGTTAGCAAAGCATCTAGCATAAGATCCTTTCAGAACTTGCTATTATCCAAGTTCATGGTCTTGTTTTATCTTATACAGCAGCCTTGATGTCACTAAGGTTGCTAGAGAATGCTGCTCCTCTAACAGGTAACTTCAGATAAGCAAGCCCTGAACTCACTGTCTAAGCAAGTATAAAAATACGTTTCTAAATCTTACTTTATTCTGTACATTTATAGCTTACTGCCTGCTAGCAAGGCATTACAATATCCTTTTCATATTCCTTTCAATATGTTTTCACCTGAAGTACTGCTTCACAGACAAGTGTTATAATAAAGGTCTCAAATATTTATGGAGTTATTTTACAAAAGGACTGTATTTAAGTATAACACCTGGGTACAAGCACAGTACAAGAAAGGTCAGTACTGCTGCAGGAAGGCAGTGATAGCCATCTCAGTGTGACTAAATAAACACTTCAGCTGGTTTCATATTTCAATGGTCAATATTTATATTTAAAATTTTGAACCTAAGAATTCAGATCAAAATGTCACCTGAAACCTTGCACCGATGTTAATCTACCTATGTTCAGCTTGAAGAATGAACCTTCCATAAGAAAGACAGGCAAAGTCCTTGTGCTTATCACAAAAGCCTGGTATTACCTGGATGAAAAAAAAATGTAATCAACTAGTGGATAAATGATTGAGAGGGCCCCAAAGCCCCCAGTACCATTCACCTATCAGCAAAGTGGCAGAACAAAAAAATCAGACCTGGGAGTCTGTGGTAGCCTGCAGATACTGTTTCAGCACTGCAGCATCTCATTGAGGGGGTTGAAGTGTCAGGCCTGATTGCTTCAGGAAAGACTCGAGCAGCAAACATTGAGCTCCCAGTACAACCACCGAATGACAACACGAGGACTGCTTTGGCTCAAAAGATTGGTTTCTAAACCATGTAAGCAATGACAAGGTATAAGATACTTTCCTGAATCTGCCATTATTACATCTGTGATTTGCACAGGCTGCAGACATTCTCTTCTACAACAAAGCAGTCCAAGAAACGCAGCCAAATCATTGCTCCTCATCCTCAGTGTGGACATCCTGTGGCTGTGGTTAACCTGTCTTAATAGCCAGAACTGTGAAGTTTCTTCCTGTATCAACAATGAGACTAACACTTAAAGCTGAAAAACGTATTTAGAATCCGGTGCAAAGATTTAGATGCAAAGTGGTGTGATCAAATACTAAAGTAATTATGCCCAGGTAATAACAGACGTTGTAACAGCAAATCAGCAGAGACTGCCTCCCTTTTTGTTGAGGGGTCAGATAAGATTTGTAGCTTTTCAGCATTTACGAGGTTGTATCAGTGTTGTGAACAGCCATTTTGCCTCCAGTGAAATCTACAGATCCATTCTAGCTTTCATTAGTCTGAAGTAACAGTCACCTGTAAACCTTGATGGCACCAAGATGTATTTAATACAGGATCCAATGACAAAAAATTGCAGCAACGAAGTAATTAAGTAATTTAAGCTGAACTCAGCTCTTTTCCAACTACTGATGTTTACCTCACCAGTGATAATGCAAGTTGTAAAGCTTCTCCCCGTGCCATGTGCAGAAGACAATCAGATTTCAGCCAACAAGAGATACTTTGAGATAAAATATCCACTTTTCACACTGTTGAATATTTTTTCTGCAACTCCCTCATTTACTAGGAAAAAACCTACTGAGAGTTACTGGTGACTCATGCTCCATTTTGAAGTGTCTGCATACATCTGTTGTTGTTTTAGTTCAGCCGGTGGCTGCAGGCTCTCTGATCTCTTATGTTTATGTAAATAACAAGGGCTGTATCTTTCCTGTCCCTTTCCTCGGTTCAGATCTGAGAATTTTTGTTGTACAAACCAGACTTGCTGGAAGAAAAGCCCACCTGAGCTCCATTCCTTACATGATGAGGTGAACCCAAGTGCAGCTGAAGGCATTTTCTCTTCCTTACCACAGACGTTGTGCTGCTAAAGGCTGGAAGTGCTCAGCAGCCATAAGGATGTGCTCTCCAAGCCAATCCATGCTGAGCTACCAGAAAGTACTCTGAACTCGCAGCGGGGGTATGGCTGCAATAACAAAGCTGGGATTTGTATCAGGACACTGAAATGATACATCAGGTGAAAGCACCTTTCAGAAGCAGGGCTGTGGGCACCGTGCTGGGGGTCAGAGGTCACCCAACTTTAGGCACCCATCTAACAGAGCTGTTAAAGCAAAAGCATAGCCATTCCTACCTTCTGTAACTGTTCTGTTCAGAATTTTATTCAAACTCCTTTAAACTACAAAGCTGCTCTGTATAGGACAACCCAAAATGTCACTAAAATGCATTGCCAGGGCTCTGTGCTCACAGTTCTTTTCTTGTGAAAGTTGAACAAGTGACAGCCAACACACAAAAGCAAAGTGTGAAAGCCAAAAATAATAAACTTCTGCGGTGCTACATTTACCCAGAGCAATCAGTTCAACTGCACAGTAAGTTCAGAAGATTGTTCTTAAGAAGGTTAAATGCATCTGACTGAGACTGCCAAGAAACCTAACTGAACGCCCTCAGCCTGGTGATTAAAATAGGACTTCCATAACAGAATGAATGCCCAAGACTTACCATAGCTGAAACTACTCTAATAAAGTCACAGATTGAGCTAGAATGGAAAATGAAATGTGATCCGTAAAATGGATCCCTTCAGGGCAGAAATTAGGAACGCTGGCCAGAGAGCTAATAGCCAGTTTGCATTCAGACACTGACACACTTCTTAGCCCATAAAGAGATTTCAGTTTGGAATGAGATTTCAAACACAATTAAAAGATATGAAACATTAAGCAAAATGAGAACAAGAGGTCTATCTGTGAATATACCAAATGTGATACAACAGGAAATCCTACACTAAGATACAGTGGAGAAGGGGACAGTAAACTGCACCCTATAACCTTCTCCATTATGTAGAACAGAAAACCATCCCAGATCGTGTTCTTAGCTAAGAAAAAGACTCCAGCTGTCCAGAAGTCACGTTATGAAAAGTAATCTTACCTTGTTTTTCATCAGCTGGTTTTGATACTTCCATATCAAAACTCTCTTGCATCTGCTGGCCCCGGAAGCAGTTGAGATGCTCCTGCTCTATCAGGTTACTCTCCTCCTCCTCCAGAGGTTGCCAAGTACCGTCAATAAACCACTGTCCACGCATTACGGGAATCCTCTCTGATTCTAAAAGCCAAACAAGAGATTCTTTTATGCAACAGACCACAGACTGACCACAGGTGAGAGGGAGGGGAACTCTGTTTGGTGTCCTGATGAAAAAGGTACACCCTCTCTGCTGGCACCTCCCAACAAGGAAACCCCAACTGCTTTGAGAAACACCACTTCTTCCCCATGGGGCTGAGTGTGTTAGAGGACGCAAGGAACGGACAGAAAGATGTATATTCTGCAAAACTGATTTAGAGTTAAGTTAAACGTGGGATTTATACTCCTCTCTATGTAGCTGCCCTGTATTGTCAAAAAGAATGAGGAACTTTGTACAGAGGAATATGAGGCTCACCATTTGACCAACGGGAACCGGTGGTCTGAAGTCGTAAAGACGATGCAGAATAAGAAAGAGAGCAAACCATACGTGCTTACCCTGACTGCACTGAGCCTTGTTTCTTTTGGAAACAGCACTTAAAATAAATCCATCTGCGCATCAATTAGCATAAAGGATGGTTTTAAAGAGTGAAGTTACTTCCTAAATAAAACCAGTCTCCAGTGACGGTTGTTTTCAGTCACTGTCACTCTAGTTCCACTTCCAGTGCTCTGAACAAAGAAGCTGGGAGCCGAAACAGAATTCCCTCCAAAAAGGTGCCCTGGCACCAATTATTCTTCAACAAATCATGACTGTGGCCATGGGACTGGCTGAGACCCAAGAGCAAGAGGGCAACTCCACCACTGACTTCCAGTACAAGCTGGGAGAGAGACCTGACTGAATGCAAACACTGTACATGTGTACAGTGTACTCTGCCCTCCAAGGAAGCAAAGTGCTCGGCCACAAAATGAGAGACTTAGAAGAGGAAATGAAGGAAAAAGAGCACCCAGACTTTACTGCTCAAAGAACCATTCCTACACAGATGGTGTGAAAACAGCTGGTAAGGGCAGCTGAGAAAAGTAACAATGGAGGCAAAAACAAACACACAGACACTAAAGGAAAACCAGATACATAAATGCAAAGGAAAAAAACAATTTTGCCAAAACAAACAGAGAGCAGAGAGTTTCTGGCTCCCAAGCACGGGAACTGAAAGCCGAGATGCCCAGCCTGTCAGCAGGAGGATCTGAAGTACTTTCATACCAGGTGCTCACAGCGGAGAATGAAAAGTAGCAGAGATCTGCAAGCAATTCTCTTATTTATTCTGAGTTCTTCATCCTTCAGACCAATGCAGCTACGAACAAGGAAGGCTAAAGGGAAATCTTGCAATAATGTTCCAAGGGAGAAATGCTCCACATTCCAAAGCCTGTTTCAAAACCTTTTCCATAAAAGATTTACAGCCCAACAGTGTTTCTCCAGCACTAGAAACACCGATTATCTCCTAACATCCTGGCTTTGCACCTGGAGTGGGGCAGGCTGTGGGTGATGGCACTGTTGGGCAGCTCCTGCAGCACACTGAGGTGGGCAGCAGGGAAAGCAGCAGCTGCTGGGGGCAGATAACAGCAGCAAGCAGCCCCATCACCATTGGGTGCTGACATGGGTGCTCTGCTGATTACCCAAGTGTATTCACGACTGGGAAACCCACAGGCAGCCCTATAAGCACGCACACAGCACAATACAGGCAGCTCTGACCGCTTCCAGCCTCTCTCATCCCAGCGTCCTGCAGATCCCAGTTTTCTCTTGATCCTTTCTCCCAAGATCCTCAAAGCCTGGTTTAATGCTCTGACCCCTCTAGACCACAGCAGTATGGCTGAGCTGACCAAAACACCAAGACATTGGAGGCCCTGCCTGCAGCAGGGGTGTTGAAACCTGATGATCCTTGGGCTCATCCAGCCAAGCCATTTCATGATCATGTGACACAGCAAGGACCCAGATCTCCATTCAGCTGCTAAAACAGCTCTCCAGATAGCACTGAGCTGTTACACCCTGAATTTCTGTTTTTGATATCAATGACCCAACCAGATGAATGAAATGGCTGTTGGAAGGGCATGGTTATTTAATGAAAATGGATGTGAACAATCAGAAGAACAGAAAGTGGCTTTAAACTGCAGGAATTAAATATAACGACAAGTGACACAAACTGCAGATGTGAATGAAAATTCAAACTCATTTTAGAGTCTACATGCCATGAACAGAATGCAAAATGTCAGTTTTTGGTATGAACCTTCTCCAACACAAACTGTCAACCACGCCAGCATTATTAATCACTGCTGCACAGGGAGCAGAAAGCAAACTTCAACAGTAGCTGCTCATCATTGTCTTAACCTCAGCTGCATCCCCCTGTGCTTTACACCTGTCACACACCCACACTGTTCTGTAGGACCAGTGCACACACATCCAGTCCTGCTGCTCTCACAACAGAGCTCTGTCTGTAGGAAGAATTGAAGCACACGCAGAATGGGAGTGAGCACAAAGGATGCCATTGTTGCTGAAGCAATGGCACAACTGTGTGAGATGTTGATCCTCGCTGGGAAAATCTGCAAGCAGCTCCTTAACTGTTGACTAAGCATTCTGATGAGGCTCCATTCACTGAATCCATAAAAAGATTAAAACAAAACAAAAAAAAAAGAGGCAATATGAATACTATTTTATACCCCGAACCAAATGAAGACAAGACACCTCTTCTTCATTTTTGAAGGGTTTTGAGGTTTTCACATGGGAATTTCCACCTACAGATTTCAAAAATTTGAAGCATTAGCAATTAAAAAAAAAACATTTTCAGGCCTTTTCTGCTGGAAAAAAACTTTCCCACTGAGTTTCTTAAAAGCAGACTCCAGCACTCAACAGCAGCTCTCAAATATTACATGGGCAAGTGCCTCTCCCAGAGAAGCTGAGCCAGGAGAAGGAAAAATGGGATGACTGAAATAAGAAAGCATTTATTGTAAAATATAGCATAATTTTGTTTAGGAATAAACTAATCTATCTGGCTTGAGGGCTGGAAAGGCTGTTTATCAGGAAAAAACTTCATCTGTAAATCACTTTCAGATCCTGAGACAGATTGTTAAGGGGCTTTGTTTTTAGGGCAGGGCTTCAAAAATGGAGCCAGGTTTTACAAAGCTCAAGTTCTTCCATTTTCCAGAGTTCAGTGGGATGTTATGGAGACCCTGGACTTGCTCCCCACCAACCCTTTTATTGCTGAGGTGATCTCCAGAGGGCCCTTCCAAGTGTGACTACCCTGTGTCTCTCAGTGCCTGCAGCCACAGCATCTCAGCTCACAATGTTTCACGTCCTTAGTGTGTGGCAGGCTTGATCACTGCTACGCTGCTGGGAAACCCCAGGAGAAAGATCACTCCATAGAGGAGGAATGTCTCTTCCTGCAACCAGAAGCACAGTTTGGTTTTAAGAAAAACAAACTCACGCAGAATCGTAGGGGTTGGTCCTTCACAACCATCAGATTTGCTGGACATGACAATGAACTGCAGCATATTGCTTGGCAAAGCAGGAAAGAAACAGCTTCCTGATGGCTGTGTAGTGAAAACTAAGCAATGACGGCTGTGTTACAAGCGTGCAGTGCTGGGTTGCAAGTCAGTTCATACTCCAAAGAGGGCAGTGACAACCTCCTGATCCTAAAAGCCACCAGCTCCCAGAGTGGCACTGGGTGGTGAAGGAAGGTGGTGTGTTAAGGCAATCACTGTGGGCACGGGGCTGGGTGGGGAGCCAAGGTAACTTTCAACACAGCAGCGGATCCTTTGGTATCACCTGGCTGAGCGAAACCTCAAAGGTATGTTGTGGTAAACAACCCTGCTGATCTCAGGTGCTCTTACACCAAGATTATCCTGTGATTCATCTGGTGGGCATGATGCAAGCTACTACAGTAACTGCCACTAGACAGCAGGGTACCAAACCTGCTATTTTAAAACCCAATTGCACTCCTATCCACTCATTCATTCACATCTTGAATATTCAACATCGATTTTAGAGAGAGTAAGTCAAGCTCTCTCTGCATCTTTTCCTTCTATGAAAGGAACAAAATTTTTACATCCAACTGTAATTTGATTTTTCTCTCCCCCCCATGCAGAATTCAAAGCCTGCAAAACGAAATGATTGTTATCCCTCGGAAAGGATTTGCCTTGATTTCTTTGCTGCCTTAAGTCTTACACCACGTGATCTGCAGTTGGTGGTGCTTTAAAGTGGGGACCCCACGTGTTTGGCCACTCACACACTATGTACACAAGGATCTCTAAGTTTGAATGGCAGAGATTAGGAGCTAATGAAAGGCACTTTATTTTAATTAGTCATACATATTTTATCACTTTTAGAGAAAAATAGTTCCAGCAATGGCAACAAAGGATTTATAAATTTTTAAATAAAAAGTCTTTTTTTTTTCCCTGAAAAAATCATAGAATACAAAAAGCTGTAATTAATGATGTGAAGAAACAAGAACATGTGCAGTTTACAGCATTATATCCTCCTAAATCCTCAGAAGGGGAAGAACTGGGGTTTTCTGTATGAGGCTGGGTGGGGCAGTGAGCACCTGATGGAGCAGTGGGTGTCCCTGTGCACTGCAAGGGTTGGACCACATGGCCTTCAAGGGTCCCTTCCACTCAAACCATTCGTGATTCAGCACCACCATGCTGTAATCCATATACATATACACTCTGAGCATTTCATTTCACTGCACAGCGTTTGTGAGATCCCCACCCAAACAAAAACTGCATCCAAAAGCTATGTAAATCCATGGTAACACAATGGGAAAATGAATTATGGTGCTGATGTTGCCTGCATTTTTTTTTAACTTCTTGTACTACTCAACAATCAATATCATTTGTTTCCTGCCACCACGTGGCTTGAAATTGCAGATATGTAAATTTAATAGCATACAGCACAAAACTGTGACTCATATTGGCCCATTCCACCTCCCTTGATTCAGAACTACAAAAACTCTCAAAACTACGACCATACAAACTTCTATTTAAAACTGAACAGAGTTTAAACAAGAAAATGAAAGGTCTCTTTCAGAAAAGTCCATGAAAGCTGGCACGCCACCTGGAAGACATGCAGGTAGAATAAAATGGTGTGAAAGCAAGGTGCAGTGAGCTTCAAAACAATTCGTTCAGAGGGCCCAATGGCAAAGTTAATGCACCTCCAGCACTGTCCACTCATGAGGCTTCTGACAGCTGTAACAAGAAACCAACAAAGCCAAAGGGTTGGACGTGAAACAAAGGTTCATGAAGTGCTGTTGCCTTGCTGTCCAGGACTCCTGCTTTCCAGCATGGTTATTTATCTTCCTTAAATTTCACTTCCTTATCACTACAGTTGTGAACGACCTCTAGTGCATGAGGATAACATCTGCACAAGCTGAAGGTACCTGTGTGCCTATGATTTCTCAGGCTTAAAGCTCCTTACATAATGAAGAGGGTGCATGCTCACGCCCAACAGCCGTTACTACCACTGCCTATAGAGCCATAGCAACGTGCAGATTCTATTTGTGCCAATGTGAACGCACGGAGCACAGTTTGCAATTAAATCTGTTCTTCTTAGTTCCCCTAGGGCTGGGTTTGCAGAGTCCCACAAAGAAAAAAGAACGCAAAAGAACAGGAAGCTCGACTAAGAACTGATGGCTATTAAAACTGATAATGAGACTGGAGGTTCCTAAATTTAATGCCAGCGATGTGATCGTGCACACAGGGTAAGCAAATGGATGCAAGGAAAGAGACAAGACCTAAAATTTCATTATTTTCTGACTGCTAGGTAACAGAACAGGCTTTTTGCTGCAGCTTAATGTTCTGCAGCTTTCTAGCTATTTCCCAGTCCATTATTTCAGTATAAAGCAGGTTAGTGATATTTAAATAAATGGAACCATTCCTTTAATCACAGCCAGAATGATCTTCCTCTGTTGAACCACAAACACAGCAATCCATTCTGCTCTTGCTGAAGTAAAAACATCACCTAAAGAGGAATTCAAGGGTGAAATCCACCCTCAGAAAACTTAATAGAGATAGCCACATGAATTTACAGAGCCAGAACCTTACTAAGCATCCAAGATCAAGAGATTTCCTTTGCTGAGCAGTAAAGGATATTCTGCTGCTGGTCCATCAAATAATTCTAATTTGCTTTACTGAGCCAATTTCAAGATTACAGGTGACAACAGAACAACACTCATCAAAAAACCCTAGGCTGTCAAAACACGAGAAGAGGTTACAGCCTTAATTTCAGAGCCTTATTCTTACTGAAATCTTATCCGTGAATATAATTTGTCCAATGTTAATACCAGTGCTTTGAAGTTAAGTACTTCCACCAGCAGCACTTGTTGCCGTAGTTGGTAAGTTTTAGCAGTTAGTCCCTTATCAGCTCTTTCTTAACACACAAAGCTTGCACTTCTGACAACAGTGTTAGGTGAAAGCTAAGCTGAACTACCACATAGTGAGTGTGCCACATGACAAACATCCGTGAGCACCTCCTGAACTAGAGCACGTGCTCTCATCCCATTGAAAGTCATGGGACTTTTGTACAGTCACATCCTCAACGCTGAATGTTTGTGCTCTCCTGGAAGTGCTCCCCAGTAGGTTTCTGGTCACCAGCTCTCCCCAGCACCAGGCAGCGATGACAGTGTACGTACAGTTTCAGAAAGTAGGTCCCTACATAGGAATATCTGTACTTAAAAAAGCAAGCCTTTTCCTGTGCATACACAACTACCAGTAGCACTAATGAACCAGGCAAACGAATACGTTCAGGGCACACCAACTCCTCTTTTTTCCTTCCCTCTCCCTTCTCTGCTGATGTTTATCCTCCACCCCAGTGCCCACTTACCGTGCTGTTCACCAAATCTACTGTCCCTGCAGTGTCTCCTCTCCAGCCTCCTGCCAGGCACATTCTGGTGTGGCTTCACAGCTACTTGCAGCCCACAGTCAAACAGGGCATACCACCCTACTGACACTCCCCCTGGCCAACACTTAAAGCTGTTACATTATCTTTTTCAGCCTTAGAAATTCTACTGATAGAGTTGCTCATAGCATTCCCAGCAGTCCTGCCTTCCTCCTTGCTGATCATAGCCAGCAGGAGAAGTGATGGACTGCACCAATGGGTGAGCACAACTCGGTCTGTAAGCTGAATCACTCAGCTGGAGTTGACAAGATCTAGCAGACAGTTTCTGACATCATTTACAAGGAAAGAAAGCAGATTAGTTTTACGTAAGCTGAAATAGCAGAAGAAATTTGTCTTCAAGGGCACATCCAAGCAAAGTACCAACATGCTTTAGGAAAGCATCCTAAAAGGGACAAGTAATCCCTGCTGAAAGGGAGAAAGGCATCAGAAAGTGGAACTTATGCACACTGAGTACCACAGAGCTGAAAACTGTTTCACCATCATGTAAGGCCTTTGATCAGGAAGGAGATGTTTGGACCAAAACTAACAATACACTTTGGGAAGGAAGAGAGCAACGGGATTAAGAAGAAAGGCAGAAAAGTAAAACCCATGAAAGATCTCAGCGAAAGTAATGCTTTACCCTGCTACATAAACTATCAATATTTCATTTGCAAGTAAAGAATAACATGCCTGGTGAGAAAAACAAGAGAACAGCATTCAGTTCAGTCTTCAATGAAAAACTCCTTTAGAAAATGGTATCAGCTGAATAGAAAGAGCATCCAAGACACCAAAAGCAAATTCTAGGCACAATATAAACTAAAGAAGCATTCTGCTGCTGAAAACAGACTTAAAACTGCAAGCTATATACCTGTAACTGTTAGTTGAAAATCCTCAGTTTTCATCTACCTCATATAAGTGTTTTAATAGGACTTCTGTTTCAGAATAGAAGAAAAACACCCATAAAGCAATCACATAGGCTCTGAATCCTGGACATCGATTAAAAAGTGGTGTTGTGAGACCTGTGCCTCACAATGGGTTCAGGGTGTCAACCTGTAAGAAGTCAATATGGAAATTTACACTGCCTACAGGAGGCACAAGCAGCCACCACTCCTGCACAAAGCACGCAGCAGAGAAGCACCTAGCAGCTCTGGCATGTTGATTTTCAGTCTTGACAGCAAAGCCATAACACTCACCAGTGGCTGACGTACAAAAGGGTTTGTACCTCACTGCTGACCTCCATCTCCTACATCAAAACAAGCACATCAAAACAACCCACTAACAAAACAGCCTTCTGTAAGTAAGCATCTGGTGCCAAGCGTTACCTGCTATACACCCAAGATTTTTCAGTGATTCTGACTGGCCCTAAGCTCAGAGGGTTGATAACACATCCCTGGCACTCACACCTCATTGTGCAGAAAGCTCAGCTGGCAGAGGCTTTTACTATGACTGCTTCTTGCCACCTACGACGCAGCTCACAGACAGAGTGAAACTGATACTAGAAGTCCAGAGTTATTGGAAATTTCTTTCAGTAAAAGCTTAGAGGAATCTCAAGCAGTATTTCAACCTGTCCAACTCCAGCTTAAGTTTATAACCTATACACAGGGATTCAGTCACCCCCTCTGCATTCACACATAGTCTAAGCAGAATCTCTGCTAGCAAGCAGTGCAGCCGAAGTTACTTCCACACCTTCAGTCAAGGATGGTCCTAATGAAGCACTCTTTTTTTTTTTTTAATACACTATGTGGTATTTCATTCTTAATAGGCATCTGCAAACTATTAGGTACAAAAGCATATGTGTTAAAAAGAAATAACAAAACTCTTACTGAGTCCACGTGCAGGAGGAAAGTACCTTCTCCTTGTCTAAAAGATAATGATCCAAGGACTCACCAAATGCCTGCAGAAACACACATTTTGTTGTTGCTTCTTGCCACATACTGACAGATCTGCGTAGAAGTCCTACTTCATTTTTATAAGATATTGCCATATGACAGACAGCAGTAGAGATAGTGTGACCCTGGCAGCCTGAACTCAAATTGGAGAATGTGCCAGCACAAAGCCAACTAGCTGGAGAGTGAGAGTGGACTAATATATAAGAAATCAGCAACTTGACAGTGTGATCGCCAAAAAGCAAGGGAAAGGCAGGGCAACAAGTTGCATGAAACAAAGTCACGAGTCCCAAGCCAAAAACTAGGACAGCCACCCAAAAGCCTGCAGTTTAAACAGACTCACCCAGGGCTTTGAAAACTAGGCTAAGTCAATCTGCAGAAAAACAGTTGCAAAGCAGCCTGCTTTGAGTAGGAGGGCAGAGAGGACTGGGCAACCTAAGAGGATTCAAAGAAAAGACTCACTCATCAAATATCACTCATCACCATGTCTGCAGAAGACAAGAAGCTGAGCTCCAAGTTACTCACTTATCTGGAAGCCTCCACTAATAATTCCAGTTCTCTTGTGCTGTCTTTGCTACTTCTACAATTCTAATTAAATAAATCCCAGAGGTCACAAGGTAAAGATAAAATTCTC
This sequence comes from Cyrtonyx montezumae, assembly GCF_038088225.1. Lineage (NCBI taxonomy): Eukaryota > Metazoa > Chordata > Aves > Galliformes > Odontophoridae > Cyrtonyx > Cyrtonyx montezumae. Next base: position 4,329,336 of record NW_027071826.1, read on the forward strand.
AGTAATTAATCTCTTCAAACTGTAACTCAGTCTGATATTTCTGATGTCACAAATGAATCCTGTGGCGAGCTTAAGACTTCAGATGACACAGAGTGAAAAAAATATTTCAGCACAAGCCAAGCTACAATCTGCATCTTCCTTTCAATGAGATTACAAAATTGCTGAAGAACTTTCAGGGCACCCAACACTGTGGCTTAGACAGCATCTGTCCCTGAAGAGCGGTACATACATGGAACAGAACAACAGGGAAGAACAAAGACTAAAGCTTTTGACCTTTGCTCTGAACTGAAAGCATGAATCAGCAAAAACAGATAGCAGTTTCTGTACTCTTTTACGTGCACCTCAGCATATTTTCAGTCAGTTGCCCTCACTGTTTTTCATGCTCATGCAATCAGAGAGCAAGTTCCTCCTACCTTACCCACATTTGTATCAAGTGTGACATCTGGTACACCATTAGTAGCTCCCTCCCATATGACAAGGACCAAAGCAGCATCTACCCTTCAGATCCAGAATTGCACGCATGCTATCAGATGGGATAGCATCAAGATCTTCAGAAGCAGACGAGATAGAATCCTTGGGATCTGACCTTGCAGTCTTCTGGGGCCTGGGCACAGCAGAGAAGTAGGCAGAGAGCACCAGGCAGCAGCACAGCAGAGCCACGCTGGCCATCTGCCTACAGGAGAGCACATCACCTCACCTGGGAGGAGAGAATGGGAGAAAGGCAAGAACTCTCGCATATACAGAAAAGACACAAGAACATGTGCAAGCAAAGGAGGCGTTAGGTCAGAAGGCACTGACAGATCCCTGAAACACCAGAAGTTTATCTTAGTCTTGCAAACGTGCAGACCAGATAAGAAAAAACAGACTTGAGCACTTTTTAATCAGCTTTCTGAGGATGAAAAATTATCCCCATTTTTAGCAGCATGAGTTTGTTTCTCTGTCTAGCACTGCTTCTGGTGCTAACCTCTGGATCTCTCTCCTTCCAAGCATCAGAAATCGTCTCTCTATAGGACACATTATTATTTGAAACATCTGCTCCTCAGGCTTAAGGAGACTGAATCAGCTTCCAAAATGGACCAGGCAAAGGGTCAAGAAATTAAACCTTTAAGCTGCTGCTGAGCACAGCCTCTTGCTTCCATTACCAGGAGCAATCCTGCCTCACCTGACAGCTCTGCTCCTTCCTTCCCTTCTGTCCCTATGGCACAGGCAGCAAGAGGGACTGCAGTTGTTTCCTCATCCCTTGGGTATCTGTAACCACGTGGCAGATGCATCAAGCACCAGCAGTCAGTGCTTCAGGGTGGTGACAGAACAATCCCCACTGTCCAAACACAGAGCTGTGCCCAGGCTCTTCTTTAACTCAAAGTGTGCACAGACTGAGAGCTCCCCTTGCTCCTTGGGGTCACTATCTCCCTGTTGGAGCGATGAGTTGAAAAACAGAGGTGTCACACAACACAAGTGAACAGTACTACCTGCTACTATCTTTTATGGATCTCCCTCCCGTAAAGATGACAAGAAGAGAGGAAACAAGCAAGAGCCCTAGTTTTCAGATCTGCTCCTCTGTGACTCCCATCAGCTTCAAATCTCCCAAATAAATCTCAAAAATTTACAGAGATCAGAACAAGCTGCCTGCTTCTCTCCCAGGTCCATGCCAGGACAACGTCTCTTGCTTGGGCGGCCTCCACCTCACACTCCATTATGGTTTCCCTGGCTTTGAAGGAGCACAGTTGGAAAGCAAGACTTCAGGACAGAGGGAGAGCAGTGGCATTACCTGCCTGGTCCAGGGGAGGAGAGCTGATGCTTGTCCAGCAAGACCCTGGGACACATTTCCTCCAAAGCAAGGTGCCTATTCTTTCATCTCTGTTCCCCAAGGTCACCTCTTCTCCAGCAAAGGGGACAGATGAATGCGAGGGATGGTGCATGTTGAAGAAGGATGAGAGAAGGTGTATATCACCCCAGCCTTTTGAAGCTGAAGTGGTAAAGCAAAAAACCCTCACTTGGAAGGATAGGAAGTAAGGACTGTGCATCTGAGATGCCCGTTGCATCCCCTCAAAGCAGAAAGCAGAATTCCCATTTCATGCCTCTCCCAGTGGAAGGATGATGGGCTTGGGAGAGGAAGCACCATTGCTTTCCTAGAAGAGAAGATAACAATAGCAGAAAAGCCAAGTTTCAGCCTGCTTTTCCATTGATCCTCACCAAACAGAAGAGGTCAGAAGTATGCATGTGGCAGAGACAGTGGACAAATAACTGCCTCCTATCACTCTGCTCCTCCTGAGGAGCAGGTACGCATACTGAGGGAAGAGGGGAGTAATGACAGCAAATCTCCACCCTCACTCACCCTTTCCCATCTGGGAAATGGGAAGCACAAGCAAGAAGGTTCTCAGCCACCTTCCTCTGTACCTATCAAGAAACAAGAGGATGACCAGATCTCCTGTTCCACCATCCCTATATGCCATGGAGTGAATGCCCAGAATGCCTTCTCATCCCCAAAATTCTGCACGCAGCGTGGGGGTATCCAGTGCCTCCTATTCTCAGGGGGACGTAGGGCCTACCCTCTCAAGACTACGTTGAGCAATGCCCGATTTTCCATGGGCACCCCCATCCCCCCTTCCATCTCTCCTGGATGCACAATCTGGACTTGAGGAAGCTGCCCGATGCCCCTGGATGCCAAAGGGAAAACACCCAGTCCTTCCATGCCTCAGTATGCGCAAGACAAGGTGCCCAGTGGGCCCCATCCCTTACCCCCAAATGTCAGTATCAAATAGGTGCGACAGAGAACACTCAGCCCCCCCCACCCACCTGTGTCGAGGGGGGTGGGGAAAGAAGGGCCACCTGGTTTCCTTATGCGGGTAGGGGGACACCCAGCACCCCTTTTTGGGGAGGGCAGGAGGCCGATGGCACTGCGCTGCCTGAGGCAGTGACGGTCCTTCGGGAGCGCAAGAGCACCCCATCAGCTCTCCGTCCTCAGGTCTCCGGGATGCCCCCCACACCCGACGGGCACCCGTGGTGCGAGCTGCCGCCGGGGACGATCGCTACCTGCGAGCTGACCTCGCTGGCACACGTCGGACCCCCCCCAGCCCGGCGCGAGGGCCCCACGCCGGTAACAGCCGCACTCACGGTTCCAGTAGACGGGGTAGCACTCGGCGTTGGCCACGTCCACCTCGTACAGCCCGCTCCGCACGCACACCGGCTCCACCACCGTCCACTCGGGGCCGGGGCCGGGGCCGAGCGCCCGGAAGGCCAGCTCGATCCGCAGCGAGTCGTAACCGATGAAGGGCTTCCAGCTCTTCCGCTCCTCCCGGTAGAACCAGCGCACTTCCTCGGGCCCGAGCTCCCGCACCACCTCATAGCGGGGCCGCCCGCCGCCCGCCGCCGAGCGCGGCCGCTTCTCCTCGGGCAGCGCGGAGCAGCCGCCGCCGCCGTCGCCGTCTTCCCCGCCGCCGGCCGAATCGCTCGGGGCGACCGCCGCCTCCGGTTCCCCCTCCTCGGAGGAGGAAGAGGTGGAGAGCGCGGAGCGGAGCGGCGGCACGGAGCGCTGCTGGGGGCGGCGGGCCGGGCGGCGCTCCGCCGCTTCCTCCTCCTCCTCCTTCCGCTCCTCCTCTCTGCCCGCGTCCCGCTCGTAGTCGCTGCCTTCCCCGGGCAGCTCCCGTGCTCCCTGCGGCGAGCCGGGCTCGCGGTTATCCATGCTGCGGCGGTGCCGCCTCACCTCGGCCGCCCTCACGCCGCGCGGCTGCCGCAACCGCCGGCTCACTCCGTGCGGGCGGGGGCGGCGCCGCATCGTCACGCGACGCGGCCGGAGGCGGTGCGGGGCGGGAGGGGAAGGGAAGGAAGGGAAGCCTGGAGGGGCTGCCCCGCGGCTGAGCTTTGATCCCGCACGGTCAAGCCCCCCCCCGCCCCAGCGCGACTTGGTCTTGCGCGGCACCCACGCACGCGTCTGGAGGAGGGGAGGCCGAAGGGAGAGCTTATCGCCCTGTGTGACTACGGGAGGTTGTGGTGAGCTGGGGGTCGGCCTCGCGGTTGGTGATAGAGGGAATGGGTTCAGATTTTCCAGGGGGAATTCAGTCTGGGTGTTCTTCAACCAGAGGACCAGTCAGGAGCTGCAGTGGGCTGCGCGTGGAGGCGACAGTCACCCACCCTGATGTGTTTAAAGAACATTTAGACGTTGTGTTGAGAGAGAACTATTGTTGATGGGTGGATGGTCAGACTGGATGGTCTTGCTGGTCTTTTCCAACCCTGGGGATTCTAGTGATGCTGAGAAATCCGACAAAGTAACTTGACACACCAGTGCAATATGTCAAGCAGGTATTCCCTTTATTACAGCGCTGGGTGCATGGGGGATCTCCCCACCGAACATGCACGCCAAAGAGAGACATGCATGCATATTTAAAGGTATAGCACATGCATATTCATCACATTCCAAACTCTGGTTATTGAGGGGATTAAACCTAAGGGTCAATTTTGCTGTAAATTTTCAAACCTTGAAGGGGGAGAGCTCCTCACCATTCCTATGGGTGTTTTGTTTAAGTGAGACATCTGTTTGGTTATCTTGTTGGAACAACAGGATATCCATCCTGCTTTCTTATCAACAAGTTTAGCTGCCTCCACATTCTTGTATTATCCCATATTTAAGTTTTGTTCTTTGTTTGTGTAACATACCTGGCCCAACAGATAAATCAGCAGGGAGTAGCACCTCTGTTGCCATGTACAAGTATTATTGTCCTTTGCAGTGTACCCCGAAAAAGACTACTTGCCCCTATTTCTGTTTACCTTTACAACAATAAACAGAGACGTTGAGGTGCTGTGATGACCGTCTAGATGGTTTGCAGTTATCTTTACTATGGAGAAGATGTTCTCATGATTCGCTAGGATAGAATCACAGTACATCCCAAGTTGAAAGAGTTCTTTCTGTCTCCTGGCTCCACGCTGACTACCCAAATCCTGTGGCTGAGAGCTGTGTACCAATGCTCCCTGAGCTCCAGCAGCTCAGGGCTGTGCCCACCAGCCTCTGGGGCAGAGCCTTTCCCCAACCTCCTCCCCAGCACAGCTCCATGCTGCTCCACACAGAGCCCAGGACTGCCATCCGCTGCATTCAAGGAGCTGCAGCCACCATGAGGCCTTCCTGCAGCCTGCCCTGGACTCAACAAACCATGGGCTTCAGGTGCCCCTCACACACCTTGCCTTACAGATCCTTCCCCACCCGCATCCCCCTCCCTTGGCAGCTCTCTAGTGGCTTTATGTCCTTCTGATATCATGGTGCCCAGCCTGCACCCAGTGCTCAAGGTGAGGCCAAACCTGCTGTCTTGGGAATGTCTCACCCTCATGCGAGATCTCAGTCCTCCAAATGCTTTCTATGTGACCAAAGTGGGAGGTGTTGGGGCTCACCTGTTCTTGTTGGTGTGTGCAAGCCACAAACAGCCACCTCCCTGCCCTGTGCACTTGGCAGGATGGGATGCTGAGATGCATATCAGTGTAATGTGATAAAACACTTTGTTATGTCAGGGGCAAGAATGAGACACAGTTCCCAGTCCCAAACACACACACAGATGGTTCACCTCCATGTGTAAGTCCCCTTTGTCTTATCTCATGGCTGTTGCAGGGGTGGCAGAGGGAAAGCCTCCCAGAAACACACCCTGAAATACTGGGGTGGGGTCCCCTGTTTGTACAAAACCCCCTGTTTTGCAACACACCCTGGAGCAAGGAGGTGGTGTGAGGATATGTGACTGATACTCCTATCCTACCTGCACATCAGCTGTGGAAAAAAAAACAGGATGCAGTACACATACTCCCCAATTCCCACATCTCCTCCTGAAACTGGGATTCCACATGCTTAATACACCAATCCCTTCTGCCTGGATGCATCCTATGAGGGAACTTCTGTGTGTTGCGTAGCATTATATCTCCCAAAATAGGTTTGTGCCCTACCTCCTATATCCTCTTCCAGCAGGGGAATCCTGTTAATGGACTGCATTAAAAACAGAAAGAGGTCAGATTAAGTTTGGATTGGAAGGATGGGTGAAGCTTTTAAAAGATGTTCACTGTGGGTGAATGCATCTTGAATGCCTTGGCAACACTTTCTGATCCTAAAAGCTCCACAAACATTGTTAGCATCCACATACTTTCACCACAGGAGCTTTGTGAGGGCTCATTTTACCTTCTCAGATAAGGAAAAAGGAAAGAGATAAAATACAAGCAGAGTGCCATCAGAGGAAGCTATGTTTGACTTAACATCCACATCACTTTAGCAACAGAGATGTGAGCTGTTTGTTTAACTTCTGCATTTCTGAGTGAACTCAAGGTATGTTTTTCATGAAACCTGTCCCAGATTTTCCTCAACAGTGGAGAAGAAAAGGGGAATGCTACTTACTGTATCACAGTAAGTAAAATCATTAGGATTGGAAAAGATGACCAAGATCACCTAGTCCAACCACCAACCCACCCCACCTACTGGTGGTGTGTCACTCAGTGCCACATCTCCACATGTACGGATAACAGAACGAATAATGCCAGATAGTATTGTAGTTGAGAGATTTTACGGATGGTATAGTTAGAAAGACTATTGTGATAGAAAGAGACAATCAAAATAAAGGAAAATGCTCACCCATGTCCTAGGCTCATAACAGGAAACTCCAAAGGAGCAGTCTCCAAAAAGAGATCCTTCCCCAGTGGTGGTCAGCCCTTAAATAGGGTCTGGGAGAGGTGGAGTCAGACTCCACCCCTTCCGATCACACAGATGCACTGCCTTCACCTGTGCTCCCACAACTGACTCAGTGGTCACCTCAGGTGATCTATCTGTGGTTCAGACTGTGATTCAACAGTTTCCATACAGAACAGTTCTTGAAAACCTCCAGGGATGGAGCTTATCGATTGCTTTGAAGATACATCTCATGAGATTGTCATTTTCATCCTCATTTCTGTCAAAGCCAATGGGGTTTTCACCATCTTCTGTCATTCAGCATGTGTTCCACCCTTCTTCATTCATATCATCCTACTCAAATGCTCCCTCCTTTTTCCATGTTTGAGAGAACAAGGAAAGGTTGTCCAAATGACTAAGGGGCACATTACATGTTCTTTATCTCATGTATATATTATTTCAGATAATATGATTTATGACTCTCTGATTTATTTCTTTTTATGTGTCTCCGTATGTAGACACTACTTTCTTGTGCACAGAGTCTCTGTAGACAACAGGCAAAAAGAGATTGTTCATTGTCGTCAAGCTGAACTACAGCATCGAGAGCTGCAATTTCACAGTTTTTCATTACAGCCATTTTGGAGACCTACAAAGAGGAACAGGTTGCCCAGAGGGGTGGTGGAGTCTTCTCTGGAGACATTCAAGACCCACCTGGACACCTACCTGTGCAACCTGGGCTGGAGAGCTGCTTTGACAGGGGGTTTGACTCAGTGATCTCTGGAGGCCCCTTCCAACCCCTACAACTCTGTGATTTTGTGAAGACACATAGCTGAAAAGTGATTTATTGAATGTGAAGTGAAGAGAACTGCAGAGCCTAAAGTTCCCTCCCCCCAAAAGTCTGATTTCTGTTCACTTTGAATTTTTGGGGGAGAGCTTTGCTGGGGCAGACTGGTGTGAATGGAAGTTGAGAGCTCACACCTCTCTCTTTAGAACTCAGAAGAGGAGGATTTTCCTCTTTGTACAGTTTGTGGGTGTGCAGTAGCACAGAAGTTCCTGGCATGACATGACTCCACTCCCATCACCATCAATTTACATGGAGTAAATGTGTAAACTTTATTTGTCAAGAACAGAAATTCCCTTACAGAGGAAAAGTGTGGAAGAATGTGAGCGTCTACATGGATCTTTTAGTAGAAAATGGGATTGATTTTAAGTGTTATTTCTATAGGTCTGTGAATTTCCATGCAGACTAAGACCAGTGGATTTACATGGCATGAGACCTTCACAGAAAACTCCTCCAGACCGTGAGTCCTTATACCTAAAAATGTTGTCAATTTCCAGGAAAAGGGAAGACTGTTCCCCATGAATCTGGGGAGCATGGGTATAACTGAAAGTGTACAGTACTTCCTTTAACTAAGCTCATGTTACCAAGCACCTTGGATTCCTTTTAACACCACTGTTCTCCTAATTATCCACATCCCAGCAGTCTTGTTTTCAAGTGAAGCTGCTCCTGTTAGTGCTACTTTAAACAATTCAGTCAGTTTTGAAATGATCACAACACACAAATGATGTGATCATCTCATGTTGTCTTCCAGATCCTAAGTAAAATACAAGGAATAGCACAAGGCCAAGTGCTTGCAAGAGTCCATTAGTAGCAGTCTTTACTCACTGATGAAACCTTTCTAACAAAGCCATTTTAGGATCTTTCCATTAGCTATTTTTAAGCCATTTATTATGCGCTCATATTGATTTTGGATATAACTTCTTCTTCACATCTGGATACTGTGCAGCTCTGAGTCAACATGGTTACGACACTCAGCTGTACCTGTGATTTTATCAAGGAACAGAATGAAATTGGTTCTTTGACAGGAATGTTTACATTTCCCATTAAAACTGCTGACTACCATTTCATTATATCCCTGCTCTCCGTTTCCTTGTTAATTGGTACAAAGCACTTCATTACAGGGAGGTCAGGAGAAGTGTTGGATGAACCAACATGAAACCCCAAGTCACACACTTTAAATATTGACACAGCACTGATTTTCACCTTAGAAATGGTCCTCTGGCTCATTTCTGGACTCTTACATTCCCACCTTGTGTGTGAACAGTCATCTGAACAGCAAGCTCTTGAAGCCTTGACGTGTGAGTCCTCTGGACCTGCTGCTTTTAAAATGTCAGTTGTGCTGTTTAATGTTCTTTCTTTTTTTTTTTTTTTAAAGGTTGCTTGCATGGGAAGCATTTCATCATCATTATATAATGTGGAAATGACATTCAACTTTGTCCCAGATACGGGCAGGAAATATTTATCAAACCCTTCTGCTTTTTCAGTTTCACAGCTATCCAAATGTATTTGGATACACTGAGAGTGCTGGTAATTGGGCTCTGCTAAAACATTGTTCATCAAATTAAGCAGGCTTCCAAAAACCTTTGATTACAACGTGGTATTTTCTGCACAGAAGACATTGACTCCCTGGCTCTTTTAGAAGGGATGTTAGTTAACTGGATTGACCCACCCAACCTCCCCCCAACCCCCCCCCTCCCCCCGCTGCCCACCCCCCAAATAGAGTCCTGTGCTGCTTTCAGCCACAGGAGGCTTGTCTGCTTGTTTTTCTTTTCCTTGAGCACCAGCAGTTTAGCAGTTTGGGTACATCTCCTGTGCCAAGGTCTAATGTGTCTTCCTCTAGAACTGAGATGTTCTCCCAAAGCTACAGCTCTGTGTCCTTTTTCCCCTGCTGCAAGCAGGCCCACTAGATGTAAAAGACAAGGATTAGGGGGCAAGGAGTGAGTCATTTCTGAGATATCACATACCGTCTCTCTCAAGGCAGCATTGTTCAAGGCTTTTTTTCCCCCCTCCTTTTCTTTTGCCATTGTTCCAGGGCAAACAAAAGAAAGAAAGCAAAGAGATGACCCCTGACAGAAGAGTTTACCTTTTCAGATTTTGGTCTGGTGAAGTTTGCATGTACTGACATTAAGTGCTTGTCTGTGTGTTGATGAGACTCACAGAAAGCCGTGCTCAGGTGGATCGCTGGCAATGCTTGCAAAGAAAAGGCTGAAATAGAGCCATGCCAGTGCTCAGCTGCCCCATCTCCTCCTGCCTCCTGCTCTCTTCTTCTGAGGGTATATATTTTGCCCTTTGTATAGGGATGAATCAGAGCAGGCTGACTGCCCCATCGTTGCAGGTGCCCAAGACCAGGCTGGATGGTGCCCTGGGCAGCCAGATCAGGTGGGAGGTGTGGCAGGGGTTGCAGTCAGATGGGCTTTGAGGTCCCTTCCAACCTAAATCATCCCCTTCATTATTCTTCAACAAGACAAAAGGCTTGGTGGCACTAATGAATGAATTTCTGATGGTAAGTCCATCTGTTATCACACTAACTAACACCGTCACAAACATGTTGGACATAAATTATTTCTCTTCTCTAAAAATAGCCTGTTCCCACACTTGTCTTCCTGTGAAAGAAGGAGAAAAGATGCAAAAGATGTGAAACTATCAAATGGAGGGATCCATGCTCTGTCTTCCAGCCAGAACCCCTAAACCTTCTTCTGGGGCGAGCTGTTGTAGAAGAGCTAGTCACACATGGACTCACTTAGTTAATGCTGTGTGTGTGTGTGTGTGTGCTTGCAGAGGTAGATAAAAGAGGCCAAGAGATAAAGCACAAAGACCTCTGGAGGAAACCATCTACCTGGAAAATAGAGACCTTGTTCCTTTCAGTAGATGCTGAAATAGAGTTGGAGGCCCCTGTATCTCCTGCACCTTGCAGTCAGAAAGGATGGCATACATGCAGCACAGGCTAGGAGTGCCACCAGGAAAAGGAAAAAAAAACCTTTTTGCAGCGCACAAATTCAGGCTGGTGAGTGGCTGAAAAGCAGAGGATGAGAGCTGGTTACAGGAGCAGGGTCAGATGGGGGATGGAGAAATTTGAAAGCCCTGTGTGCCAGGTCTCAAGGGCTACACACAAATGTTTTGTCTCATAATGCCAGAAAGCGTTGTTGGAGTGCCAGGACCTTGGGAACATTTGGCACTAGGAGTGAGTTTGGAGTCACTGTCAGTATGACGGTGTGTGAAACCCGGGCTTTGCTGGGACCTATACTGTACTGCCATTGGTTTCAGCAGGATTAAAATTTCAGCTGCTCTCTGTGGTTCATCCTTTCCCCTCCCAAGTGTTTATTGTTAGTTGATCACAGTCCAATCCATTGGCTGTGTTTTTGGCTCAAACATAAGTTAACTGTTAGGCACGATGAATTGTAGAAGATGCAAAATGCATTACCTTGTCCTCAAAGTACGCTCTGTTCTAGGAAAGCATAGATCAGAGCTTGCCGTTGCATCCTTGATGGAGGTACTGAAGGACATAACTTCAAGCAGGAGAGCGGTAATGGAAACACTCATGTAAAGTCAGATACTGTCTTAAATGCCTTGTAGGAGCAGAGTCTGATTCAGAAGACCTTTAAGCCTGCAGGGAGATGCAGATGCTATGCCTTAGTAAGCTGACACCAAATAGCAGGTGAGCGACCTTGGATCATCATCATACTGGCCCAGAAGGAATGTCCTCGTGACTTGAGTTTTAGTGGGTAAGGTGGGATGCTTGCTGTGTGCAGCTGCAGCACATTGGAAATGTGCAAGAGGGTTGTGGAAAGCTGCTATGGCAGCGTGTAGCCAGAACTGGCTGGAGCTGTTGTCAATCAGGTGACAGCCAGGGCCAGGCTTGGATTCCTGCTATAAATACACCACATTTTGTTCATTTCATGTAAGTGCTTTCATCAGAAGCCTCTAAATACATAAGGCCATGGACACTCCAATTTTGCTTTTTGCTGAATATTGCAGAACAGAACTTTGTTCTGTTTCTGTTGCCACATACTTTCACTTCTCTTAGACAGTGTCTAGAGGTCTCCCCTTGCACGTCACGTCTGGCATCAGATCTCCTTTCTGCTTGCAGTGGAAGTCCTGTTGCAGCCAGTAATGAAAGACCTGGCAAGAAATATTGGAGAGGGGCCTCAGAGATTGAGCTCTTCCTAGTTCAACTTGTTCAGATCACTGCTATCTTATGGGCTGAAATGAGACAGCCTGCACTCCTATGGTATAGTGGGACAAGACTAGGAAGGAACAAGCAACTGATGTGGGAAATCTGTGGTAGGAAATCTGACTGCAGTGGAAATCTACATGACTCAGGTTACTTAAAGGGCCCCAAAACTGCCACTCAGTGTCCTCATCCACGTGGCCAGGGACAAGATCCCTCCTACTTCTGACCACTGGACCTGTCCCCGAGTTGGCATAAATGCAGTAATTGAACCCTTTCAGAATACTTTCCCATCTTACCACTTTCCAGAAGCCTGGGCAAAGGCTTATTGGCTTAAATAGTCATTGGGCCCTCCAGCCCTCTCACCCCAGATGAACTTTGTGTGTGGTTAGAAGCTTACAGTCAGAATTTTACGTCATGTTTGTAAAGCAAGCCACGATGGGAGGATCTGCAAAATGGTGTTTTCCAGTGCAAATGCCCATTATGATCCCTGCCCTGCTCTCCACACAGACACGTGCACTGGAAAGCAGGTGCCTGTCCTTGGAAATGGACCTTATGTGAGTCAGATTGAGTGGGTGAGCAAATGATTTGTGTCACTCTTGCTGCATCTGATCCCACATCCTGATTGGAGGGTTAGGTTTTCCTTCAGGACCTTATCACCCAGATATTACACGGGATTTGTACAACATAAGGAAGATGCTGGTGATTGAGGTGTATATCCAAACCTGGTGTCAGCATTCCATAGTATCACAAGTAGGTCAGGTTTCATGATGTGGACATCTGTACTCAGATGGTAATGTCCTATGCCATATTCTCTTTTTACAATGATTTTAAATCAGTGTTTTCTGGTGGGAGGAGTAAACTCAGAGGCATGTTCTCTATTGCCCCCCCTCCAGACCTCAGTGGGCAGCCAGGACTGCAGATTACTACTTGAGATGGTAAGGCACAACTGAACAAAACAGATACGAAGCAGTTGCCAAAACTCCCAGCATGTGGTCCATTTGTTTGTTACTTTCTGCTGTGGTCCTTAAAAAAAGGAAGGAAGAACATCTCCAGAGGGGCAAGTTTCTGGATGGCAGGGAGTTATCCACATCCATGACGTCCCAGAGCCTATGCAAATGTCAGCATGCTGGTACTGGGTCTTTTATTGCCTTATGCTGGGGACAGACCCCAGTAAGTGTAGTTCAGAGAAAAGTGACTGTCCTTTCTGCTGCTTTTTCTTTGCCCTGAAAACTGCTCGAAACAAGAGACACAACTTCCACTGTTGCTACAGTTTTTATGAGGTCTTTGTTTCATCTCCAATAATTGCATATTCTTTCCTTCTTTTCTTTTCTAAGACTAAATGGAGCCAGCCAAGAATCCATATTTTGCAACTGTTCTAAGTCTGATATCCAAGGGAAGAGCTCAAAGCCAGCAAAAATGTGTCAGGTTTGAGGGCTGCTGCTAAGATGGGGAAAACGTCTTTTTCCCCAGCAACCAAATTGCAGATGAGAGTCAAAGTCGAGCAGTGATTCTATTTTTAGCCATCTTTTCTCTCAACTTTACCTTGCATTCCTGTATCTACTTGTAAAAAGAAGCAAGAGCCTGTTGCTTGTAGTGCCTGGGGAAAGCCAGAAATCTAAGCTTGTTTTGGTGCATCCTTTGGCTGAGGATGACTCAGGACCTTTCCTCCCTCCTTCACCCCAACCTTACCATGGGTTTTCTTCTAGTTGTGCTGCAAAAGTCACAGCAGAGCCTTCACAGCCACCCTCATCCACTGAACTCCAGGCATGGAGCTGTTGGAAGGGCTGCTCCACACCAAGCACTTCTGCTGCTGCTCCATACAACCAGCTCCCTCCCTGACCCCACATCAACCCATCTAAGAGACTGCCTTAGCAGGTGTGGAAAGATGACTCTAGGTAACAAGTCCAAGAGTTTCAAGCTTCCTTCTGGGCTGCTTTCAGCCTGGCAGGTGAAGCATTACTCATTTAATTGTTCTTTACGCTTTGTTTTTCTTCTACCATGCTTTGATTTTGCACGTGGTGATGCTCATTTATTTAAACTCCCTGCCCCCTGTGGCTTCACAAGCATCATTGAATGGTATCTTTTCAAGCTTACCCTGCAGTAATGTGGCTCTGTTTTTGGTTTTCTTTTGGTTTTTTTTTTCCATGCTTTCATTTGCTGATTTGTCCACCAGTAGAGGGAACTGCTCATGGAAACCCAGACCTTTGTCACTAGTGGATAAATGCTGACTGTTCATGTCAGATAGCTTTGGTGAAACACTACTGGGAGATAGTACAGGGAGTGATTTAGAAATCCACATAGAAATGTTAGCAGTAAGCAATAATTAGCAATAAGTGATAAGTCTAATTCCAACAAACCAGCGCTTATTAACCTGGATGTGGTGAAGAGTAGTGCAGAGAGGATGTAATGAGGTTCAGTAAGGGCAAGTGTAGGGTCCTACACCTGGGGAAGAATGACCTCATTGCCATGGTTTTATGATTTTTTTTATATTGGTATTCCACATCATAACATCGTGTAGTGCATTAAGAGTTAAAGAGTTAATCCTCTAGCTCTGTGGATCATCGATAGTTATGGGTATACCTGTCTCAGAAGAGAAGAAGAGCTACATTCCCCAGAGGACTTTGTGTTGCTTTGTATTTTTACATATTTCTGCTCAGAGGGAAAGATAAAAACTGTTTGTGTGTCACGGGACACTCTCTTTCCTTTGGGATCAACTCAGCAGTGAGAGCTCGCTGCTGTCTAACCTTCAGCATTTAGCATAAAACCTTTGGTTTATTGGACACTCTTGCTCAATTTCTTTGATTTATTAGCTTTAATTCCAATTATATTGTATTATATTGTGTTATTTTGCTTTCTGATATCTTATTTAGTAAATTAGCTTTCCTCCCCAGATTGTTGCTGCTGTTTTGTTTCTAGGCTCATCTCCCTTTTCCCTTTCCCCCTTCCCCTTTCCTGGGGTGTGGATCCGGAGAAGGACCTGGGTGCCCCGCTGGCCAACAGGGTGACCATGAGCCAGCAGTGTACCCTGGTGGCCAAGAAGCCTGGGGTGCCTTTCAAAGAGCGTGGACAGCTCCTTCCTCCCTTCTGCTCTGCCCTGGGGAGGTCACATCTGGAGTCACTGAATGAGGTGTTGAAGCTACACATGGATCCTTGCTCTGCACACAGCAGATACCTGACTTTCACTGCAAAAAAATTGCATCATATGCGATTTTTTGAATGTCAGTGACCATAAATTAAAATGTTCTTATTAGGCAATGTTAATCAGATTGAGGCTGATCTAGTGAAAGATGTGAGGAACCGGCTTTGGCTCTGCTTGGCAGCAGTAAGCCTGCTAGTCCGAGTGCCACAGATGCTGAGACATTCCTTCATATGGTATGAGCCAAGTCCTGCATGCTGCCAAGAGCTTCCTCTGTAATGCATGGGAACCGGGAGCGTGTGGCACCTGGCAAGACCAAGCTTGCTGCAAAAGCCCTTTGGAAAGGACAGGGTTTGCATATCAGAGCCTGGTGTAGTAAGCTGACTGTGGCCTTAGCCTTGCTGTTTGCCAGCATGAGCATGGAGCAAGTCACAGTGTAGGAAAGTTTGTAAACCAGGGTGGGGAGACTGCAGCCTGAGAGGCTATGGTTGTGCTGGAATTTCATTCATACAGCTCAGATCATGTGGTTTTACAAAAAAATCTTGTCTGACATGCTAGGAAAGCTTATTTTACTCTGAGAAAGACAGAGGTTCCCCACTGTTATCGCTGAGAAACATCAAATCCATTGCACAACTCTGCTGGGAAATGCATGGAGGTGCTGAGTAACATATGCAGCCTGTGCTTGGCATTGACTTTGTGTCCCACAAGAGTACTGAACTTAATCAAACCTTCACCTCAAATCCAGACTGGGAATGGAAAAAGGCAGATTTCCTTCCTCCTTTCTTACCTGTGACTCCTATCTCCAAGTGGAATGAAGTACGTGAAATGTGCTTTTGCCCGGTCTGGTGGCAGGTTGAGTGGAGAAGGAACTGGTTGGCCAGTGTGAGATGGGACACACATCCATGCAATAGCTTCCATGTTACTTCAGTTCTTCCATGGTCTCACCTTTTCCAGCCCCCATGAGCTGGTTAATGAAATTTGACTTAGCACCAAAGACTTGTGACAGGGGTGTAAGGTAAATAACTCCTAATGATGATACTCCACCAGGGAATAGTATAGAGGATGGTATATTTTAAGTAGTTCTATATAAATAGTTATACAGATAATACAAAAGAGAAGATGGCTCACCTTTATGATGACAAGGCTCACAGGGGACTCCACATGGGAGGGATCTCCAAGAAGAGATCCTTCCCTGGTGGTGGTCAGCCCTTAAATGGGGTTTGAGAGAGGAGGAACCAGGCTCCACCCCTTCCACCCACACAGGTATATCACCTTCACCTGTGCCCCCATGGCTGACTTGGTGCTCACCTCAGGTGACCAATCAGTTGTTCAGGCCGTGATTCAGCAGTTCCCATACACGGGCTAGTTCTTTGGGGCATTAGAAGTAAGTGGTTGCATCCCTCCTTACACATTTACTGCCCAATTTCAGTGTTACATCTCATTAATTTTGCTGTTTGTAGGTTGCAGTTTTTCAGGGGAAGACTCAGATTTTTTTTTTATTTCAAGGTTAGGTCCAAAATTAATCTGAATGAGAGATGTATAAAAGAAAAGTTGGTATTAGGCCCTTACACACCGCAGCCTTGAACACTTTACAGTAACGGCTGGTCCAATGGTCCTACAGGGACATGATCCTTGGAGACAATCAAAATAACAGTTTCCTTTGTGAGAGTGTTTTGTTGGCTCAGACGGAGTTCAAAATGATGCATGTCTAGAACTTAAATTTTCTGCCAGCCCCAAGGCATCACATTTTTTTATCTTCTGAATCTGCACTAGTGGAGAGATGATGCTGAGCAGCTTGATGCCTTAAGGGCTGCTTGGGTACTTGGCATTGGACACAAGCTTTGCCAACACTCTGTCATGGCACTTCTGTACAGCCAACAGACCACAGATAGAGGAGAGAGGATGGTAGGAAGCAGGATATATGAAAGATATTGGGGTGGTGGACCATGCACATGACTCACGTCCCCTTTGCAGTTGTCTCCAAAAGGACCAGCTGTGGGAAGCTTTTTGTGGACCTTTGGCAGGTTTCACAGAATCATTCAGGTTGGAAAAGACCTCTAAGATCCCTAAGCCCAACCCACCACACCTTGCCCAGTGCCCACCTCCCTCAGTGCCACATCTCCACAGCTCTGAAACACCTCCAGGTTCCAGTGACTCCATCACTCCCTGTGCAGCTGTGCCACTGCATGACCGCTCTTCTGAGAACACATTTTTCTCAGCATCCAACCTGAACCTTCCCTGGTGCAACTTGAGGGTTTTATTATCTCTCATCCTATCTCTAGATACATGGGAGAAGAGACTGACCTGACAACACTCATGCACCTCACTCTTATTCATTATGTGTTTATCAGTGTACAATGTAGGAGAAGCTCAATGGTGTCTGCACAGATGTCATTAAGTACAAATCAACTGACTTGGATGGTTTCTGCCAGGATGACATGCAGCAGAACAAGGGTGCAATAAAAATCATTATACTTTTAAACATCAGCTTATGAATACACCAGAGCAAAGTAGCCCATGAGGATCTACCTGTAAGTTCCACTGATACCCTGAAGAAAGAAGAGAAGGGATAAAATCTTGGTTTGACTGAAAAAAGCCCTCAAAACTAGAAAAAAACCTAAACTTCTGTTAGCTCCCCTGGACCAGGACATCACCTTGCAACTCTCCATCATGCAAACTGTTCTGAGCAGATGGACCTTCATGTTTGCTCAGAGCTTCAGTGGTTTTTCTGAGGCTGCGATGGATCTGAGATCTGCTGCATGGTGTGGGGCTGGAGTGAAGCTCAGGGGAAGGAACCAATGCAAAGTGTGCCATGCTGTGCCATGCTGTGCTTGGACTTCCAAGTAGTGCTTTCCTGGGGGAAACATTTCCCGGAATTTCTTGCCCTTTCCACTCCTGGATAAGGACTGCTCGGGTCACAGCGGAGGTCTGAGGGAAGAGGACGATGTCTCACAAAGCCACGAGATGGCAGCCGGAGCCTGGGAAGTGGCTCCAAGGCACAGCAGCTCCCAGGAAAACTCCACCGTTTGCCAGACTGGCTTTGAACTGTACAAAAGTCTGCATTTGGGAACGTGCACCTGCACCACGTCACTTTGAATGCTTCGCGCGTGTGCGCTCAGAATTTCCTATTCCCCGTTTCATCTCTCAGCTCCTCTGAGCCCTCCTCGATTAGTCAATATCAAATAAATGGTTTAAGCAACGTAATCCCTGTTGATAGGAAAGCAGCAGCGCATCTGGTTGTACTCTGTGCTGTGAGGTCGGATGTGAGGAGGAAATCCTTCATGCAGAGGGTGGTGAGGTCCTGGTGCTGCCCAGAGCTGTGGGTGCCCCATCCCTGGATGTGCCTGAGGCCGTGGATGGACCATGGGCAGCCTGAGCTGGGGGCACCCAGCTCACAGCAGAGGTGGGAACTGGATGGTCTTTGATTAGAAATCTAAACCATTTATGATATGATTCTGTGATTTTGTTTAGTGATTTTCTATGATTTCTGTCTGCACCTTTCCAGAGCAGAGACCTCTCAGCCTCATTCTGGTCCTCACAGAAGCTGGGGAAAAACAAACAGGAAAACAGAGGTTTAGGGTGGAAGTGAATGTTCTGGCTAGGAAAAAAAAAAAAGCAAGGAAAAAAGGAAAAAGAACATTTACATGGATGGATTTTAAGATTATAGAATCATAGACTTACAGAAAGGCTTGGGTTGGAAGGGATGTTAGAGCCCATCTGGAACCAATGGCCAAGATCACTGACAAAGTCCACATGGAGGTCAAGGTGTCAGTCTGGAAGTCTTGCTCTAAAGCCATTTGGGCCAGAACCAATCTGCAAGAGGCTGTGATGCCTGTGGCTGCTTTTGCCACAAGTGACAGCTTGGTACACTTCATGCCAGTGTCTCTCCATTGCTGAGCATATGCCTGTGTGACACAGGAGACCTATTGTTTGCATAATGGAAAATATGTTAATGTTCCCATGGTTCAGCCCACGTAAGCTCTCCATATGCTGTGGTGCTTGTGCTGCCCACCTTCATCCTGTTGCAGCTCTGCATTCCTACACGGAGCCACTGTTTGGTGATAATCACGTTGCATACTGCAGGAGCAGCAATCAGTAACAGGTCAGCACCTCCTGCTTCAGAAAGGCCTTAAGAATAACAAAGAACTAAAGGCATGGCTGAATGGTTGGCACAAGTGGAGCCAGAGGAAGGTGGCACCAACCCATACCCCTCTGACAGCAACCCACTGCCCAGAGCATCTCCAGTGTACCTGCTCCTCCCCCCTGCTCCATCCTGCTTCTATGTGCCAGGAGGAGCTGTCACTTCTTACCACAGCAGGAGGGATTTCTTGGCAGTTGAGAGCAGTAGGAAATGGCCACAGTGGGAATGCCAAGCAGAACAAGGAGGAAATTGTTATCAGCCATGGCAAAAGGTGAGGAATCACTGCAGCAATTTCTGCACTTCCTGAACGCTTGGGTTTGTGAAATGGGAACTGGGGTGTGTGGGTGAATTCATTCAGTGAGCATTCCTCTTTCTGAAGAGTGTGAGCTTATTTTGTGGGACAAGGGAGCACAGCCAGATAGGAGCTTCTTTTCCCCTGACCTACTGTGACTTATTTATGAAGGTTTACACTGAGTTAAAGCAAAGATGAATTCTGAGCCTGCTGGTTAATATCTTGCAGCTGCTCTTCTGAAGCCCAATCTGAAGACCATTAACATTACTCGGCACTTTCCCTCTGACATCAGGGGGCATTGGGATGGGGTTTATGCCATGATTTTTTTCCTCCTATACAAATAAATAGAATAATTTACTTAAACCCTGGAGGGAGCAGGTGAGAACCTGGTTCAGGACTGAGATATGCACATGATCCTACTCTCCCCCTGCAAAACTTCAACAACAGGCTGTGACTTCATTAACTGAGCACGGATGTAGCAAGCCAGCAGGTGAAAGACTGGATGACCTTCTGCTTTTAAGACCTGTGAGCAGCTCGAGGGCCTCTTAAAGCCCAAAAAAGCAGCTCTTTCATGCAGCGTACTCCCTTGAAGCTGTTGGGGCAGCCAGGTGCTTTCCAGACTCACGCTGCAGCCTTTGGTTTGTATTGTCACTTCTGCAGCCAGGCCAAGGAAAGCAATGCACAACTGTCAGCTCATCCTTTGTCCTGGTGCTCCGATCCGGAGCACGCAGCTGTGCCCCAGTTGTGCGGAGGCTTCAGGATCGTAAACAGAGCTGAAAACTGGGACATCCCTGAGGCTTTGTTTCCATAGCCTTCCCCAGCCTTAAATGCCAGGGCTGTGATTTCTAAATCATAGCCTCCAGATTTCTTCCTGGCGGGTGTCCGGGTCCTTCCGGGTTTAGATGAGGTGCTTAAGGACTTAATTTAGTAGTTGGGTAGAGATAGTGATAGGAGGATGGTTGGACTAGATGATCTTATAGGTCCTTTCCAACCTTATGAACTTATGAACTTATGAACTTCTCTCCTTGCACACTACCAGTTCCTCAGAGCCTGAGCACAGCACAGGATGAGCACATTGAGTGTTCTGCACTGAGCAGGGTTGCACTGCCCAAAATGGGGCTGAAAGTAAGGGGAGCAAATGGAGCTATTCCCGCCTGTCTGGGAAGCTGGCACCAGTCACTTCACTTTGTGAAGACGTGCCCTTTGGTGCTGCTCCTCCATCTCTTTCACGTAGGGATAATCCAAAGATAAAGTGGTGCCCTCTCAGCAGTGCCCGCAGATGGATCACGGTTCCTGGTTGGGAGCTGGTGGCACTGGGGTCATTGTGCTGTGGTCCCTTTGGCCACCAGAGGAGAGTGAGCTCCTGCCATGTCATGGACATCTCTGAGAACAAGAAAGAATTTCTCAACAGGAAGAGGGGATTGTGATGAATTTTTCTTCAAATCTATTTCAACAGTTGAGAATTTAGCTAAGTATTAAACAGATTAATTTTTTTTTCTCTTGCCTTTGTGCAGGCTTTTGATTATGCAGTTGTCGTAATGAACTCAATGTGGTTGTTTCCGATTTGGCCCCGTAGCATCTGGCAGGGAGCCGCCGTCTGAACGCGAGCCTTGCTGCATCCAGATTTGATTCCTTTTCCTTGGCACGGCTTTCCCTCCTGCTGATGGAAGCTTTAAAGAAAAAAATACCATGACATCTGAAATACTGCCAAAAAACATCAACGTGCTTTCTAGCTGCCATCTATTGTGCAACACAAACCTCTTAAGATTTAACATTTCTGAAACTGCGGTGCACCTGCTTGCAAGAAAAACTACCTTGTCGCATGATGACATGTTTTGTTAAATCACTTTTTTTATTTATTAGCTTCAGAACGTGGGTCTCATCCCATTCTCCCCCTTTCTCCTCCTCCACCCCAAGGTTTCTCCATGAAATAACGTTTCCTTCTAGAATTGTGATCTGTGACTATATGAAACCCTTTCCACCCTCTGTTTTTGGCTGATGTTTGTCCTCAATCTGTGGTGAGAGCTTTGGTGATGGGGTGTGTTTAGTTGTGTCCCAGTGGTGCCAACACCATGAAAACCCATTGAGGCCCAACTGGGAGCTTACTGGTGGCACAAGATCATGCTGGTTCACCCAGCTCTTCACTACCCACTGTTGTGCTGAAGAGGGCTCTGCTGCCCGTCCGAAGCACATGTCCTCAGGATGCAAAAGGTTTATTTTCCTGTTTGTTTGATTTTTTTAGTTGTTTTTTTCAAGGTAGGTTTCAGGTGCTTCACTGGGCTGGGAATCCAAGATGGAGTCATGCGTCAAAGGTGGGCTCAGGTGGACAGGGAGGGCTCAGCGGGGAGAAATCTCCTGAGAAGGACATGGGATTCCTTCCCCCTGCTCCCACCTGGTAGATCAAAGAAGTGCTTGGCAGTCCCCACCTGCAGGTCTCCTTCCAGGTGTCACAGCCATACAGCACCTTGCTCGGGTGCTCACTTTGAGGACTGTTCTCCAACGACCTCTCTTTTCTTCAAGGACCTCAGGAAGTTACATGAATAACAAAAAACAACAGCAACACAAAACCCAACCCGAAAAGCCATGCTGTTTAGCTTCAAGGCAAGGAGGAGTCCTCCTCCATCCATGTTTAAGGACCCTGTGATATTGAATTGGACGTGGGCACCCTCTCCCTTGCCCTTGTCTGTGAGCTGCCATAGGGGTGGGTAGCAGCTTGTGGTGACAGCCGTGCACCCAGCCAGCACACCACCTGGTGCTTCCAGCAGCTGCTGAAGGAGCAGAGCCCCTTGGAAAGTTTGTCAATATTTATCCTCGCTGCATATAGCAGATGAGTGCTAGCAAATTACAGGCTGTACCACCGCAGACAGGCAGGCTCTGGTTGTGTGCAGTCAGGCTTGCCAAGCGTCCTTGTTGATGCTGCCTTCATCAGCTGTGCTTGTTGTAAATCAGCCACTTCAGCATGGTGCTTGCTGCTGCGGAGGGTCTGGGAATAGTCTCAAATCTCAGCAGAACTTCTTGTGCAATCCATAACGTTGTGGCGATACAGAGGTCACAGTAGAAGCAGGTTAGCTTACTTTGCCTGCAACCAGACCTCTGGAGGAACACAGCCTATCCTTGGCCATGAGTCCCCTTCTTTGAATTGGTGAAATTCTTTTTTGGAGGCTGAGGTTGAACGTTTTTGCCCCACACCAGCCCTTCCTGTCCTCACCTCTATGAACTGGGAAAGCTCTGCCTAGCTCCATGCTCAAAGCATGGCTCTTTGATGTATCTAAAGGGTCTGGAGACAGTGGGGGCCATGACCGACTTCACATGTGCCTGGATAAGACTGCAGTACCCACTTTCCCTATAAGCGACTTTCATGTGTCTAGATAAGGCTACAGTACTCACTTTCCCCATGACCAACCTCCCATTTTTCTCCCTTCCCCACGCCTGTAGAGAGCATCTATGATTCTGTGATCTTCTCATGCTGGTGGCTCTTCTTGTGCCATCCTATGGACATGGACCCAAGTCCACTTGGTGGGCTCATTGGTCCCGAATCAGTGTTTTCAAATGAAAGCAACTAGAGGTAAGATCTTCCCTTCCATCTTTTCAATTCTGCAGTTGAACAGACACAACATTTCTCTTCATTTGCCACAGAACTGTACAGGTCCCAGTTCCCATATTGTGAAGCCCTCTGCCATAAATCAGGCTGATAGGTTTATTCTCTACGTAATGGGAAATTATGACAAATGCAGCTGTATAATCTAGTTAGTAACTCACCATAATGACTACTTCTAGGGTGATTTATGGGTTTTGTCATATGTAAGCTTTCAGAACACTAGAGATTACATTTTTCACACTTTTTGTTGGAATCTCAGTTTATTAGACTTTACTGCAGCATTAATCACTTGCAGTACTTCACCAGCATATCAGATCAGTATGGAAAAGGCAGAGAAAACAAGATCTGTTGTGAATTAATGAGCCGGGTAGCGTGTCTCCTAACCAGCAAGGAACAACCTGTGTTCTTCTTCAAGCTGCTGCAGAAAGCCCTGAAGCCCACAAGTCTTTGATGTGATGTGAGCAAGGGGCAAAGAAGTGAAACACCACGGCCAGGCTTGAGAGCTGAAGGATCTGCAAGGCTGAGTCTATTCTAATTAATGGTGAAATGATGTGTGAATCTGTCCTGAGTGTTCAAATAAAGAAGATTGATTCCCAGTTATAATATGTCTTATAAGTAAAACACTAGGATTATATAGGAGAGATGTATGTGTTGTGAAACAACCGATAAATCAGACAGACAGTTCCAAGGTCTACTGTGAAGGTCTGGGAAACTTTCAGAGTTGCCATTTATGGAGTTTGGTGTGGGATAAACTGGACCAAAAGGCCATCGTTACCCAAATTGCTTTGGTTTATGGTGTTTTTTGCAAGAGGCCCATTCAGATAACACTTGTAACATTCCAGGAAATCAGTTGAAAAAGCCCCTACAATCCATCAGAAATAAGCAGAGCGGAGACTGGGGGTGACGTGACTCATTCCCCACTGGGGAGGGACATGGGGACCTATTGCAGTGCTGGGAGGACACACAGGGTACAGGCCTGTTTTGGGGCCAAACAGCATGGTTTAGGGAGCTGCAGCTCCAATCTTTGTGTGCAGCAAAGCCTGGATGTGTGCTGGAGGTCCTCAGCACCTGGCTGCCTGGGGTTTTGGTGCATGGGTAAGATGATCTGCAGGTGGGGAGCAGTATCTCTGCTCACCAAGCACCTGGAGAGCAGCAGACACCGATCACTGATAAGGGACAGGCAAGGCAGGTGACATAGAGGACTGCTCCTGGTGTCCCCTTTCTGCTGATGCTTACTGCTAAAGATAACAGCCTGTTACCAAGCTCTTTTTGCTCAAGCAATAAGTCGACAGTGAGATTTGGTGCTGCTCATCTCTGCTTTTGTCTGCAGTTCTCCTGTACTGCCCTGTACTGCCAGCAGCTGGGCTGTGCTTGCTTCAGAACAGACCCCAGTGTGAGTCATTGCTGTTGGGAGCAGCAGGCTATCCATCACTAAACCAGAACCTTATTTTGTTTTCCTCTTTTGAGGAACACAAAGGGCTATTCTTGTTTATTTCATTCACAATTCCAATTTTTCTTGCTTGGGTAGTGCAAGATGCCCGTTGCATGAAAAGCACAAAACATTATATCTCACCAGAGCATGGCGTCTGCAACTAGACATGAGTGCTGTTAAACATCCTTCTGGCTTGAAGACATGGCTGCTGGAGGCAGTTTGAACAACTTGATTTTCTTAGAGGCCTCTTCCAACATTAATGATTCTGTGATTCTGGGACATATGGATGGAAGATGCAGGACGTGAACACAGCAGAAAGCTCAAGATAGCAACATCAGACCCTTGTGCTCTAAGCAGTATAGCAGAGGCTAAATCCAGCTCAGAGCTTCTCAGCCTGTGCCCATCAGTCATTGGAAGTCACCACCACTGGGATGAGGACGAGGAATGGAAGAAGACCGAAGTGTACTTCTCTAGGTACCATACACAGACCTCTAGCTCTCCACTGGCAGCTAGACCCCAGGCAGGGGGGCATGGGGTGCCTCATTTGTAAGGTCTGACAATGCAGCCTGCAGGAGAGAAACCCGGAGGCATTCCTGTCACTGGAGGGGGGAGCTGAGCCATCATGTAGCACCATCCATCATGTCCTACTGAAAGATGCTGGCTGCAGCAAAGAGACCATCAACCGAAAGTATTCCCTACCTGCCCATGTGAAATAAATAGATGGATAGATGTACAAGCGCACAGATCTCTGTGTCCTGTGCATGTGGTTGGGATGGGTGACACTGGGGTGGATGCAGAGCAGTCAGTGCAGCATTGTAGCCTGGCCTCAGCCTCCATCTCCTCACCCAGCTTGGGCTGGGCAGCTCCTGGCCTGCATGACTATACACATCTCTTCTCTCTCACAACCTGCAGCCCCCGTCCCCACCATCAGATGGCCCCTACTCCTGGTAGGTGTTGTTAATAGCAGCAGAATCATAGAATCACAGAATCATGCAGGTTGGAGAAGACCTCCTAGACCTCCATGCCCAATCCCAGCCATGCCCAGTAACCACTTCTCCGTATGATCCTTGAATATCTGCAGGGATGGTGACCCCACCACTTCCCAGGGCAGCCTTTCCCAATAAGTCCCATGTAATATTTTAGCTCTATTTTCTAGGAAGCACGGTGCTGAATTTAAGGGGATGAGTCTCCAAGAGGCTTGCTGGTGGCTTGCTGCTGCTCTACAAGAAGCCTGTTCCCCCATCCTTCTTCTTGTTTTTCTTAGGGGAAAAGTCTTTTATCTCTATGTGGGAAAAATGGAGACAGGTCCTTACCCTGAGCAGCAGGAATTAGGCACAGTGCTGCTAGACATGGCTTCTCCTTGTGCCCTTCTCCCCATTGCCATGGCTCCCTATCTCCAGGAGTGCTGGGGACCACGTGCAAACCGTGGAAAAGTGGGGATAAACTGGTGCTTGAGCTGCCTTGCTGCTCAAGTGGACGCATCTGCTCCGAGGTCAGGGAGATACCGCTTTCACCAGCAGAAAGAGCCCAGATGTTTCTCTGCACAGGCAGACTCAAACACAGGTCAGCAACACCAAGCTGCAGGCTTCCAATGCGGAGGACCCCCTCTCTGCAAAGTCTCCTTCATGAAATACGCTGCGAAACTGGAGGTCAGGGTGCTGGAGGGGTTGAAGAGCCTTTGCCCCGACTCAAGGGTTTGGAAGGGGTCTCTGGGTTTGTTGGGTTTCTGGGTTCTCATATCAATGAGAGAATTAAATCATTATATTAAAACATCAAAACACTAATGCTTTGTTTTCATTGGCACGGAGCAAAATGATCTAACTCCAAAGCCATGAAATATCAGCCTTGGTTTTTTTTTTTTGCTGATGAATAATAAGATCTCTGGCTGCTCGTGATAGTAAATTTAATAATGTCAGCGATTTGAAAGGTTTGAATCCTAAACGTGAAGAAATGTGTTTTGCCCCCTCCACCCGCTGCCTTCTTCTCCACCCTCCCCCCCCCCCAGTAAGGCCAGGTTGTTCTGTGGCACAGAAGCCAGAACACATCGCTCAGAGCCCATCGGCCCCACGTACCATTGAGTGCCAAACTGCGTACCCATCTCCCAGGTGGTCTGCATTTGCTTATAGCCGGGTCCTGTAAGCAGATTTAATATTTCATAAGCACTGCTCCATCTCATGCCTATATTATTGACACCACATGGAAGTCAGGAAATTGGTTCTTTCTGGGAACGGTTTGCAGAAATATGCAGCCTGTCAGCTCCTTTCTCATGGGGTGCATTAACAGAGGGGCTCGCAATTACAAGTAATGAACCTTCTCCAGATGTCTGCAGTGACTCAGCTCCAACTTTATCTTCGACGTACGAGATGGACTTGACAAGATGGATTATTTGTGGATATAATATAACAACTCTGCAAAACGTGGAATTCCCAATCATTGCAATTCGGTAGGAGAGGAACGCCAGGGTTTATCCGCTGGATAAACAACAACAACCGAAAAGGAAATAAGCTGTGCCATTCCCCCCCTCCTGAAACTACAAGTGTTCCCATGCTGTTTTAATTCTTCCTCTTTACGATACCGTTTATGTTACACACATTAAAGTTCAGTCATGTCTTTAATAAGATGGAAACTGGAAGTGAGATTTTGAAGGGAGAGGAGCTCGGCGTCCTAAATTTACTCTGCACTCGGAGAGTGCAGAAAAACAACAGAAAGGATGGGATAGACCAAAGAAAGCAATTTTAATTGTCATCTTCCATGGAAAATTGAATCCAGTTGTTCCCCACCACTGTGAGTGGCAACGTAGTGCGCTATATATGGCTGGGTGCTTATTTTAGCTATTCAGCTGTACAGAAAATAGTGTAGCCCAAGCAAAATTTCTTGGGTGAAGCTCTAACTGCAAATGGTACGCAGGGTTTCTGGGGATGTAAATTTTAAGTTGGGTATTTAAAAGCCTGCATCGAATAATTGGGACAAATCTCTTTCACTTTGGGCATGATGAAGAGTGATAATTTTCACACTAATGCCCTCTGAAGGCACTCTTGTCAGGTGTGGATAAAGGGATGCTGAACTGTCTTTCTTTTAAGTCACAAGTCTCCCGGTACCCAAGCTGTAAGAGCGAGCTCTCCTTGGGGAAGTATTTGTATATCTTCTTGGGCTGAGCTGCAGGTTTGTTTGATGTGGATCTTCGAGATAAAATTACTGCGCTCCAGATGTTACAGTTTAAATGTTTGTACATAGGGATTTCCTTGGTTGTTGAAGAGAGGAGACTCAAAACAGACTCGATCATTCATGCAACTGTTTCTAGCACATGCTTTGCTATGTTTGAGGAGGCGAATGTCAAGAGGAGCTTTTATAAACAGGCCTTTCTTCCTCGGAGCAGTTGTTTACTGGCTAACGTGCAAAGGGGGCTCCTTCAGCACTAGCAGCAAACTGTTGATTTGAACTATTACGCCTCTCTCGACAGCTCCAAAAATCTTCCTTTCTGGTCTGGAAGAGAAAATGAAGGGGGGAATTCTGTCCTCTGCTCAATGCTTGACGTAGGCAAGATCTTTGAATCACAGAGTGGTTTAGGTTGGAAGGGCCCTCCAGTTTCAACCCCTTCTATGGGCTGGGTATCCCCTGGCTCAGGCTGCCTAGGGCCCATCCACGGCCTCTGGCACCTCCTGGTATGGGGCACCCACAGGTCCAGGCAATTCCAGGGCCTCACTGCCCTCCAAATAAAGGTTTCTGTGTAAGAAGAGCTCACACAATGGCATACCTGCAGGAAGCGAGCCTTTGACACTTGGTGGGAAACAGAAATCTGTCTGGGAAGGAGCAGAGACCTTCACTGTGCTGTTTTCTGCCAGGGAACACACACTGAGACCGCTTTCCTGCCATGACTCTTCATGAGTGTCCTCAGCAGTTTGGGATAAAACATGTCTCAAAGCAGCAGCAGACATGTGTTGAGATGCAAGCGACTTCAAAGGGGGCAAAAGCACATCAGTGTGACTGATAATTAACGGAAGGAAAAGCCGAAAGTAAATGTCAGCCCTTTGTAACTATGGGGGAAAAAAGTAAAAACAAACAAAAAAACACCTACTATTGGACTGGGTATTACTTGTTGGCAACTCTGTTGACACTGCATGCAGGAATAGGGAAGTAGGGCTGAGGCCCCTTTCTTCACCTCTTCCCCTGGGTGTCTGAGGAGTCCAAACAAAGGGGTCTGTGGGAACCTGGAAGTAGCTCAGCTCCTCTGGTCGTTTGGGTTGTCCTTGATGTCCCAGGTGATGGCTTTGTTGGCATGGGGAATCAGAGAGGGGCTATCTTCTTCACTTCCGCATAGCTACAAACCCTACTCTTAAAGTAGTTCACAAATGTGCAGAACAACCCAATTAAACAGCAGGGAAGACATAGGCAGGGGCAGAGCGATGAGGAGAAGGGTGATGGACACCTACTCTAAAGTCAGTGTCAATCGTCTGTACCCTCCAGCAAGGAGGGGAAGGGTCTCCCATTTGGGGTGAAAGCACAAAATAACTGCATTCACTCTGCTTCCTAGGAAAGAGGGAAGCCACGAATGCAGAGCTGCAAAACACATCTCTCATCACAGAATCACAGAATCATTAAGGTTGGAAAAGACCTGTAAGATAATCAAGTCCAACCGCTGACCCATCACCATCATATCCATTCCTCCTGCTCCAGGCATGTGATGACTGCAAGGTGAGCTTGGAGCTCACACCACAGTGACTTCCCTCCAGGACACCTGGGCTCAGGCTGCTGCTCCCAAGCACTCAGACATGGTGGTGGTCTGGGATCTGTTGCTGAGCCCTGGGGTGTGAGCGGATGGCCCTGTCGGATGTTTCCAGAGTGGCTCGCAGCGTTTGTAGTGAGAAAGGAATGTTCTTCCTGTCCCTCCCCATCCTCATTCAAAGACCCACATTTCCCAGCCAGCCATATGAGTCCCTTACCAATACAGTCTTCCTTTCAGCCTTGTCTTGTCTTCTTAGGCGTTTTGTTAGCCTGTAGTTATATGGAAAGGCGTTATGATGTGCTCAGGAGAAAAAGAAAAGACATCTTCCTGCAGAACCCCAAGAGAGGAGCTCACCTTGCCCAGGCACAGCCTTCACACGCATGGCTCTTGCAGGTACCACACAGCTTTTTGGAAATGGCTGTCCGTTTGGGCAGCTCTGAAAACCATCAGAGGCTTGGAGTTCCATGCTGTGTACAGAACCATAGAATCATTCAGGTTGGAAAAGACCTCCACGATCTCTGAGCCCAACCCCACCCCTTCCCACCGTGCCCACTGCCCACATCCCTCAGTGCCACATCCCCACGGCTCTGGAACACCTCCACGAATGGTGATCCCATCACTCAACGGGTGGCTGTGCCACTGCAGCACTACTCTTTCAGAGAAGAAAGAGGATAATGAACAGATTCACTTTTCTGTCTCAGCTATTTGTAAGGAAGCTTAGCTACAGATCTCAGCATTCATCTTGAACCATGTTCTTGTGCTGGTTTGACTGAGCAGTGAGCTCCTTGTTGTCTGATGGGAAGACCAAGGAACCCACGGAGGCATGTGTATGCACACAAAATTGATCCACACATGAAAATCCTATTTGTTTTCTGATGGGAAGCCTTCCTTCCACAGCCTGAGACCTGAATGATGGCCATGGACCAGACCAAGCAAGCATCTGAGTGTTGTAGGTGAGTGCTTTGAAGAAAGTGGGCTCTGCAGTGCTTCTGATGCCTCCTAAAGCACTTACAGAGAACCACTCTGGGTGTATACCCTCCTGGCTCCACCCATACCAACTTCTCAGTCTCACCAGACGTTGTCCTGTGGTGCTGTGCAGCTTGTAGCTTCCCCAAAAGGAAGATCATCTTCGCTATAGCTGTTTTTTCTTTGCTGAGTACCTTGTTTTGGTGCAAACTGATATATGTAAAACAGGAGGCAAAACAGTTTTTGGGATAGAATAGGTCATAGAATGATGGGGAGGAAAAGAGGCAAATAGGGAAGAAGCAGCCTGGTGGTTTAAGTGCTGTTCTAAGGGATAAGAACCAGCGTGGGTCAAACAGGTACAATTTTTCTGGGATAAAAGAAGCCTGGACACTTCACATAGGGTGGCTGTCCCTGGTGGTCCCCTTTGTTCCCCAGCATGTGGCACTGGCAGTGCAGAGCTCTGTGCAGCCGTGCAGCCACAGCAGCAGGAGCGCAGGACTCCCACCGTCCCGTCCCAGAACACTTTGTCCTTGGATGCTGCTCGCGGTGCGGCTGCGAGGACAAAGACCTACGAGCCAACATAAATCATCGTTTGAAGTCTGCAATGACAACATGGAGAAACATTAATGGGATCGTTTAATAAAATCCACATTGTTTCCATCGGGAAGCTGTATAAACAGCGCTATCAGGCCTGCCTAAGCCAGCCCTTGAAGGCCACGAGTGTGTGCTGCTCGGCTCATGCTCACTGCATGCGGAGGGAGGCAGGGAGCTGGATCGAACGATTGATTAATCAAACAATAGTTGGGCTCACTGGGGAGCAGGGATGCTGTTTGAACACACCCTTCCCTTCCGCAGTGAGCTGGCCACCTCCTGCTCCAGCCCAGCTGTAGGTGAGGGATGCTTGGAGGAACGCATGACTCTCTCACTCGCGTTTACCCACTCAGCCAGCTGGCACCCATGGGGTCTCCCTGTGGGTGTTCTGGCTGAGAGATCATGGGTCATCTTCCTGGGAAAATCAGTTTATCAATGCCAGTCTCACCCTTTTTTGCTTACTGTCCTAATGTGACATCTTTGGAACAACTCTGGGCACAGGTGTGTTCATGTATTTTGTCCTTCAGCCAGCACTCAGATCCATTTCAGCTAAATTAATCTGACCACAGTGTGTTTAAGAATCCAGGGGGTCAGGGGTGTCTCATACCTCACCCAGGACAATGGTTTTGCTTCTCTGCCAAAACCCCATGAGATTGCTGTCATGGTTTTATGAGAAAATCAGAGAACTGTGGGTGCCCCATCCCTGGAGATGCCCAAGGCCGTGGATAGGGCCCTGGGCAGCCTGAGCTGGGGGGAGGTGTCCCTGCCCATGGCAGCAGTGGGAACTGGATAAGCTTTAAGGTCCCTTTCAACTATATAAGTCTATGATTTTCTCAGAGAAAAATTGACACATTGGCCCAATGTCCTTCCTGGAGGCTTTGCTACTGCCAATATGCTGAGTGCTGGCTTGGCGGAGGGTTTTCCTGCAGAAGAACAAAGGCTGGAGGAAGTGTGAGCTACACTGTCCGTGTTTTGCATTTTCCTGCATTGGCTTGGGACACTTGGGCAGTGCTTGGATTTTTCTGGTATTTTTAGGAGCTGCAGATCTGAAACTGATTGTTCTGAGTAAAGCTTAAAGACAGACAGAACTGCCAACTCATGGGATTTTACTGCAATATTCCTTGGTATTTCTTAAGTCTTGGTTCATGGAGTCATGTGACTAAATGAGAATTTCAGTATTTGTTTAAAAAATTTCCTCGAGCAAGGTGTGAAAGCTGAGATCACCTCCAAAACTCTACCAGTAGAAAGAACAAAATACATGTCTTAAATCAGGGAGCTGGGTGTAGTTTTAAAGGAAGTTGGGAATGATGAAAAAGTGCAGTTTTAGGAGCAAAGTAACATCTGCAGGGAGAGGGCAGAGCAGAACATGGTGGACCCTGAACTTCACTCTGGAAAGAGGTGCTCAGCAGAGTTTTTCCTGCCCTGAAGCTGCGTCTTATCATCCTGCACCTGCAAAGAGGAGCGTCCCTGGGAAGGACAATATCACAGAAAGATCTGAAATGGAAGGGACCCTTAAAGGCCATCTGATCCTACTCTTTCACAATGCACAGGGGCACCCACAGCTCCATCAGGTGATCAGAGCCCTGTCCCTTGACCTTGGGTGTCTCAGAGATGGGCACCACCACCTCTCAGGGCAACCTTTGCCAACACCTTTGTCATCACTGCTGTGAATTCCTTGGCAAGGATCATTTTGCTCTCCTTTGCACTACTCGGTGGACTCTATTCTTAAAATTCAACTGGCCTTTTAGCAAATCTTAAAGTTCTTCCCATGAGTCCTCAAGTGGAAACTTGTGGCTGTTGCACCTTTTAGTAAGACCAAGGGTCTGGATTTATGTAGCTTCAACTTGCTTCTGCCTCCTGCGATTTGTTGATCTCATGCTACTGACCACCATCCATGCTGCATTACAAACCTAGCGTGGATGGTTATCGTCCTGATGCTGAGAGCATAAAGCAGCCCACCAGCTCTTCAGGGCCTCCTGGCTTTGGTCAGCACTTGCCTCTCTGCTTTCTTCTGAGCACTTTGTTGGAGTGAATTGTTAAGGCTGGAAAGACCAATAAGATGAAGTCCAACCACCAACTCATGCCTATGACTGCTCTGGATGATGTTCCTCCATGTGACATCTACCCTTCTCCTGAACACCTCCAAGAATGGTGACTCCACCACCTCCCTGGGCAGCCTGTACCACTGCATCACCACTCTTTGATCCAACAGGACCGGGACTTCCAAGCCATATCTTCTCTTGGGCTTGTTCACAAAAAAATAATGGATTATAGAGTAACGTGGCAGTATGAAACAAACAACACAAGCAATCCACCAGACTTCTGGCACTGTAGCTGCAGTTTTCCAAGGCTCATCTTTTGCTCAGGTACATTTCCAGAGGACCGGGCAATGCCAACAGCAAACCAAAGCCTGCTCTCCCCCTGTACGCATCTCTTGTCTGCTGGGAGTAAAATGAGGCCATCTTTCTGAGAATTCGTTGGTTTATTAACTGTTTGGCAGCCTCCACCCTCCCAAAATGACACCACAACTTTAAAGAGAATAAAGGAAAACAGAAAAAAGAAAGAAAACTCTTTGCTGAATCTAATTAGTTGAATCAAGGGCTACAGACATAACCATGCTTGAATTATAACTGCGTCATTATTTCTTGACTGTAGGGCAGAGTGAAAGAAAGAATATCCTGAATGAACACACCCTGGACTGGTTTGGATTTCTTTCCCATTTCAATTTAATTTTGTTTTTTCTGACCCTAGCTCCTGGGGCTTGGGATGCATCCAACATCTCCGTAATGGTGTTACTCCACCTGCAGCCTGCGCCTCAGCCCGCATGCTTGCTTGAGGTCGTGTATTTTTTTGCAATTGGAGCAATCTCTGAAGACCCCTCCAGGATCAAGCCCATTGCGCAGGAGTTTGCACCAACACATACCAATGATGAGGTTTCAGCTTGAAAAACATTGAGCTACTTGTGAAGGGGAGGCCCCAGGCATGAGCTGAGGTTCACCTGCTGCCTTCAGTGTTCTTTCTTTGCTCCCCTTTCCTGCTGACACAGTGATTCGGATCCTGTAGCTCTATGTGCAGTCTCATTTGTCACGTAGTGACCATGCTCTGGACAGTATTTTGGACCCTTCGGTAACAAAAGGTCAATAATGCTGCAACCAGGATTGGTTTAAATCTGTGTCTACACCTTAGAGTTGGGAAAAATGTACAGAGAAGAAATATGAAGTGCAATCTCTGAGTGTAATTTCTGGAGATAAGGACAAACTTCTTCACAACGAGGGCAGTCAACAGCTGGCCATTGGAGCTGGTGGCCCAGGGAGGTAGTACAATTTCTAGTTGAACTGAATTAAGTTCTAAGCAGCCTGGTCTTGGTTCAGACATCAGATAAGGGACCTCTTAGTGCTCCTTTCAGCCTGAGTTACCTTGGTTGGGTTTATCAGGTCATTTTCTAGATGATAGGGCCACTTGCAGCTGATGCCCTAGCTCAGTCCTTAGATGAGGCTAACTCTCCTGGTCCCAGTCATGTGCTAGGAGCTTTCCTCAGCATCAGGGTGTCCACACACACTCATAGCCATCTCATCTCTTCTCCTTTTTCTCTTCTTCTACCCTTCATAGGATCACAGAATCATTAAGATTGGAAAAGACCACTAAGACACCCAAGTCCAATCCCAGCCCACCC
Source organism: Cyrtonyx montezumae (assembly GCF_038088225.1). Classification (NCBI taxonomy): domain Eukaryota; kingdom Metazoa; phylum Chordata; class Aves; order Galliformes; family Odontophoridae; genus Cyrtonyx; species Cyrtonyx montezumae. Next base: position 4,363,528 of record NW_027071826.1, read on the forward strand.
CGCCACACTCACTGACCACGTCCCCTCAGTGCCACTTCTACTCTTTTCCTTTTTGCTGGTCTAAGGCAGAGGCAGGCCTTTAAGGAAGGACAAGGCAAGGTTTGAGTGTTCTCCATATCAGAGGACAGAGGGTAGCTCTTCAGATATGATAGTATGGAAAGGAAAATGGGCTAGTTGAGCATGATCTCAAAAATCAGCTCAGCAAAGCATCCATAGCATCCTTCTGGGCTTAAGGAAACAAGCCCTGGGAAACTTCCTACCTTCTTAGGACAGACCTCTGGGCTCTGATGCAAAGAGAGGTGGTGAGGGCAATGTGTTTAATGAGAGTAAGCTGTCCTCCTTCATTCTGCAGGAACGTGGCTCGGGGGTACCCAAACCTCAAGGGGATGCTTCTGCTATGTTAAAATTGCCAAAACTCAGCATTAACAGCAAAAAGAGCTGGAAAGCAAAGCCAAATAACCTTCAGTCAGAGAAAACTCTCCTGATAAGGGGAGATCCTGTCTGGGGCTCTGGTGCACTGGGAAGGGAATAGTGTATCACAGACTGGAGAGGAGTCGGCAGTGCTCTGCTCTTTGCAGTCAAAGCAGCCATCAGGCTAGCAGTGCTATGCCAAAGACATGCAAAGCAATCCATCTGCTCTACACAGCCCCAGGAAGACCTCAGCTGGATATTGAATCCAGCTTTTGGCACTGCACTTGAGAAAAGATGCGGACTCCTTGGAGAGGGTCCAGAGAAGAAGAACAAAGGGGAACAGAACTCTAGAAACCATGACCTGCAAGGAGACACTGAAAAAAATGGAGTTGTTTTGTCTAGAGAGGAAAAAACTGAGGGAAAACATGGTAACAGCCTTCAAGTATTTTGACTTTCCCCACTGGATAGGAGATAGGAAGCAGTCCTTGGTGTCTGCTGGGGATAGCATATAAAGTGATTGGGTTCAGGGCAAGGGTGACTCAGGTCTGACTTTAGGAAACATTTTCCAAGGGCGAGAACTGGGATTCCTTGTGTGGGAGGTGGTGGAAACTCCATCACTGGAGGGTTTCAAGGAGAAATTGCTTAGCTATGTGTCAGGGCAGACTAGGTGGATGAGAGGACACACAAGAACAAGAAGACCCTCTTGAGGTCTATCTGGTTCTATCTGTCCATTGTGAATTCACTTTAACTACTTCAACTTAGTCCATGTGAACAATTAACGCATCTTATTAAAAGATGTTTGCTGGAAATAGCATCTACCACGTCTTCCACTTCTCAGATAAGTGCTGCCCCAGCAGCTCTGAAGAAGGAGCGAGGACAAGGCTTCCCAATGTGCTGAGCCCTGGGCTGGCTGCAGCTGACAGCTCCACGTGGAGATGCCAAGGCATGCAGAGAAGCTGGACGTGCTGCTGTGGAGCTGGGTGTTGGAGGAAAACAGCCGTGTCAGAGGCGGGAGGTACTGTGGGTGGTTTCATTGTAGTTGTTTTTGTGATTTATGGCTGGTGAGCCTGGAGTCTGGGAGGAGTGTTCCCTCTTATGCTCTTTTGTATAAATCCAAATAAATAAATTCAGAGAGAATCTCTTAGGCAACCAAGGCCTGGCCAGCGTATGGCTGTTAAGATTAATATCTGCCTCTTGAGCTGCGCCAGAAGACCAGAGACGGAGCTGGCAGTGATCTCAAAGCACTCTGTAGGTTCTGAATGTGTTGGAAAGTCTGGCAAGCTGTACCGTGGTCCAGTGGGAACTGTGTCACTGGGCAAAGCCAGCCTCAGAGGAGGGTAAACTATGGAACATTCCCAAAGTGTTTACCTCGAGCAAAAGCTGTGAGCATTTCTTGAAGGAGGGGACATCCCAAAGCCCAGGGCTTTGCTCAGCCCTGAAAATGGCACCAGCACATGCATTGGGGACCATCACCCTTCCTCATATCTGGGATGTGCTGGGGAGATGAGGGCAAAGCCCTGGGAAATATGCTGGGCTCGCTGCATCCCCAACACCATTTTAACGGATGGAAGAAGATGCCAACGGAGCACTGCTTTGGTTTAGTAGCAGGGCAGCCAGAAGGCCAACTTCCTTCGCAGGAAAACAGGGTGCCGCCAGTAAAATGTCACCGCCCAGTTGAAGGAGAGACAGAATAATGGATAGGGGTGAGCCCTGAGGAAGTTTTGGATCCTGAGCATTCTCAGATGCTGCGTTCAATAATTTTATGACACAGGCTTTCAGGGAAGTTTCTCCCGGAAACATCTGATTATAAATGGCTCATTTTTTAATTACATTCTGCAGGGCTGAGCAGCAACAAGAAAAAGGAAGGGAAAAAAAGGAAAGAAAGAAAAGGGAGGGCCACAAGACTTGCCAAAGCTGACATGACACACGCTTGCGGCAGTTGCGAATCAGAAACACCCACTGAATGCAGATGATAGCACCAGAAGGAGGTCTCTGAGAGGGGCAGCAGGTCTCCTGTGTGGGGACCCTATGGGACCAGGGGCGGCAGGGTGGCCAAGATGGCTCTGAGTGCCCAGAGAAGGGAACCTCTATGGTGCGTGGTCATGGTTGTGCTCCACAGGATCCCACTCACCTGCTTCCCCTCCATACCAGCCAACCCTGTGGTCTCCCTTGCTCTTGATTGAAGAGCATGTTTGCTAATATGTCCCATTGCAGGGTGGTGAAGGAAGAGTTAACCACTTCCTTCCCAACAAACCAGAAGGCCACCGCTTCCTGAAGGGGTGAGTGCTGGGGGGCTCGTGGGGTGACCCTTCAAAGAGGATGGGGATTGTTTGGAGTGTCACTGGTCAGAAAGAGGGCCCCAAACTCTTTTCTGGGCACACACTCTTGTTTACAGGATTCTCCTGGCTCAGTGTAATGAGGCCAGGCATCCCACGAAGCAACTTTAAAGCATCGCTAGGAAGAGGAGAAAGAGGGGAGTTAGAGGATGCGGCCCATCTTCACACTGGAAAGGAATCTGGTGGCCACATGTATCTCCGTCCTCTGGCTTGATGATGATGATGAAAGATGTCATGCTAGGAAGCTCTGGAGATCAGAGACACGCGGACCACATACCGGCATTTCAACACGAGAACACAGCTCCCAGCGCCTGCTGAACCTCGGAATTTGCACCTTGTAACACTAGAAATGGACATCTGTAGACGAAAGAAAAACCCTTGTGTACACAGGGATTTTATGAAGCCGAGGGGGCTCTTTCATCCCTCCAACACTGCAAGGGCAGTCCTGCTGCCAATGGCTCCCCGTTGGATATGAATTGTGAGTTTAACCACACTGGTGTGTATGTGCGTGCCTACGTGCGTGGGTGCACACACGCGTTGTTCAGGAATTAGAAATCTCTTCCAGGCTCAACAACAAAGAGTGGCACATGGCAGCTATTGTCCCCGCTCAGCCAGGGTGAAGCTCGGGGAGGTCACAGCTGTCCTGACCATATTTAGCTCTCAGAACAGGATTAATTTAGTTTAGCTTCTTTTTTTTTCTTTCTTTTTTCTTCTCTTTTTCCTCTCTAAGGACTAAATCGCTGGCTGGTTAGCAAGAATGCGAGTCACAAGTTTCAGAACCCGAGTGGTTGTTGCTCATCCCATTGAAAACCTCAGAAACTGGCTCTGCCTCAGGGAAAGGGGAACCACATGGTGCCCTCCTGGGCAGTCTGGCTCACCATTCATGATGGATAATCACAGAACCAGAGAATCCTTTGAGTTGGAAGGGACCCTTAAAGACCATCTGCCCTAACTCCCCTTCAATGAACAGGGACACCCACTCTGTCCAGCCTGACCATATCTGCAGGGATGGGGCACCCACCACCTCTCTGGGAAACCTGTGCTGATTAACTGAGATTTTCAGAGAAACATTTCACAGAAAGTCATGGGACTTGGGTTGGACTCGAGCAATCATGGCTATCTTCTCTCAATCTGCTCCCAAGCAATTACTCCTATGCAAATCTGCCCCTCTAATGGAAATAAAAGGGAGGGAGAAAAACGTCCCAACCCAGCGACCCTCCTTCTCCTTGCCAGATGAGCTGTTCCTCAGAAACACCTGTCTGCTAAATTAGAGTGGGAATTGTAAACGCCAAGCACAGCATATTTTCCTTCGCCACTAATATATTGGAGTTGCATATGGTGCCCTAGGGGAAAGGCAATTGTTTCAAGTCAGATTTTCAAATCATGAGCAAATCCTAGGGAGAGAGATTTGCTGATTTACAGTGGACCATGAGTACATATCACTGAGCTGTGTCTCGGATGGGGAAAACACAGAACAGGAGCTGAAGGGACAGTGAGGACATGCTGTGTGATAGTGCTGCACGAGGGTGCAGGGAGCAGAGCCAAAGAAGTGCTTTAGCTGTGCAGGAATTGCTATTCCTGCTTCAAAGGAAAGGGAAACAGTAGAGAGAAGTGAGAGGTGTGTGGGGGCTGCATCCCCTCCCAGCCATGCAGAGAGGAGCGAGGGTCCTCCCATCAGCTGTGGGGATGGGAATTCCTGCACAGCAGCCGTGTGGGGACACATAGAGGCACAATGACCCAGGCTTTCAGATCACTTCAGAATAAATGTTAATGCAGATAAAAAGTATTTAGCTAAGCATTTTGTCATTTGGTCCCTCCATAGCTGGAAGAAGTGATTGTTTCAGATTTATGCTCTACGTGTTGTTTTTGTTGGCAGCACGCGGAGTGGCGAGGTCTCAAAAGGCTTGCAATTTTAGGGATACTTTCTGATACTCAAAAGAGAGACTTCTGGCTGGAGTCCACCGACTGCCTATAGTCACAGATACTAAAACTTCTTTCCAGTGACTGCCACTAATCACACAGCACTTTTGCGCTTAACATCTTGCCCTGGAGTTGACCCAGGAACTAATGGGTCCCCATCCTTGAATGGTTCTCCAAGTAGCAGTGCATGCATGAGCCCAGCAAGTCCAGAGCAGCCTCCTCGGCTGCTGCCTCTAACAAGTACTGCTGGGGTTCATTGGGAAAAAACAACACCTATATGTAATATCTATGCATACATACATATGTTGTGTATGCATATGTATGTATATAATATAAAAGTATATTGTTTGAACCTGGCACTGTGCAAGATGAGGCATGAAATGAGCTAGTTAAGAGTCCATGATGAGAAAATGAGTTTTTGTTTTTGTTTTTTGTTTTTTTGAACATCAGTGAGACCCATCTGGGAGTCAAAAGGAACAAATAGAAGGTTATGTGGGAATAATTGCAAGATAGCAATGGTTGAGAGGAGTGGAAAGAAGGACAGGGGCATTGAAATTACCGAGCTTATCATCAATGTTATTACCAAAAAATGACTCAATGGATTATTTTTTAGATTTCAGCTTGTTAATGAAAATAGGACTGACTCTTTTTATGTCAAGTTCATGCAATCATATCCCAGCCAAAGCCACCAAAGAGGAGGAAGGAAAGTGGATGCTGCTCCCACCTGTCCCTGCCGTGGGGAAGCAAGGCAGCACTGCTCAGCTCTGTAGGTTCGTTACCAATCCCACTAATTTTATTTCTGATTATTTATGTTTTTTTCATGAAGAGCCATTAAATGTTCATTTGTTAAAGGCTTAACACATTCCATTACACCACAAAATTTATATTTGTAACAAAACAATGTCTCAGAGTGATTCAGAATTAAATTAATGTGACACAGACTATTTATCAATATGGCAGCTTGGCTGCTCAGGAACAAGGAATGATTTAGTAGCGTGTATGTGTGCAAACCTACGGGCTCTGCCCTGGTATTTCTTTCATACTGTAGAGGAACTGATAAATAATCCTCCAAAGTACCTCAACATATGGTTTAGATCATCAAAGAGAAAAATACTTGTAAAAGCACAAAGCACAAACCAATAAACATGTACATCTTACCAGTTAACTCCCTTTGTAGGAAATGTAAAGCATGAGGGACGGAGGGTTTCGAGTCAAATTCAGTCCTTTGTGTATTTTTTTTCTGAAATTAATGGTAACATGTTGGCTTAAATTACACTGTGGCCATTCCAACAGTGGGCACATAGGATGAAGGGCAAAAGCTGATGAATCAGCAGGGCTGGGCTGACTTCAGGCACTGCCCCTCTGAACCTGAGTGGTTTTGTCACTGTTCCAGGCCCTGCTGGTTTGTTTTTGCTAAAAGAAGTAATATACATTGTAGGGCTAACTATTGCAGCCTTTTATTTTTCTTAAGTAGCCACGGTTTCCTTGTGTGTTAGATTTAACATTTCTTTTTGGAGAGGAGTGGGGATAAAGTCAACACATGTTTTGGTAGATTTGCATTAGCACTTATGATGATGTTCTATCAATATCCAATTTTTTTTTAATGTAAATCTCCATTGCAAATGTTCACCCATTTGGGATTTTCACTACTGTTTGCCAGAGCTTATGCAACGATGGCACTTGGGTTCAAAAATGTTGACATTATTCCTTAAAAATATGTTCACCTTTGCTACCTGGTATTTAGACACCCACACCTTTTTAGCCACGTAGAAATTATTCTCACTTAATTAGTGCTTTTGTACTTTCCAATACTTTCATGACCTACTCTTTTGGAAGAGTATCTTGCATTCCTCACTGGCAAATCAGCCATTTCCAAACAAATTTCTTGGGATTTTTAAATATTTCATCACGTCAAACTTTGTGGTTATGGCAGTGCAGAAGTTATTTATTGCTTCCTTGAATGTTCTCCATTTTCTAGAAGACACTGTCTGTCACCTGCAGTAACTTCAGGGAAATTTATGAAGCAGATCTATAGCCCCATTTGTGGTGATGTCACTCTCTTTAAGGGGAATGGCTCTTCCACTTACTGTCAATATTTCAAATTGAAAGTACCAAACTTAACCTCAGGGAGATTCCACTTGAATTTCTTTATTATTGATCACACTGATAAGCTCTATTATTTCGCGATCCCACAGTCTCTGTCTTTTTGAAGAAGGAAATGTCCTTTTGCCGAAGTTATTTTCATTAGGAATTTGCATCTTTGTCACCAAATCTACTGAAAAACACACAGCTGTCCTAGGGCAGCTTTTACTCACCCCGAATACCATTTAACAAAAGACATATCAACACCAGGAGCACCATTCCTACACTGACTCATTTCACACCAGAAACAAGGAAAATGCCGTAGCAGCTGGAAATCCTTCTGACCTGGGAGTTTCACCTACAATTAGAGAAAAGTGACAACTGTGTTAACCATCTGCTATTTCTTTTTAAAGACCATCAAACACTTAAGAAAAATGCTCCTTTGTAAAGTGTTGTCAGGGGAGCAAGTGCATGGCGTGGGTCTGTATTTACCTAGGAAGGCAAATAGAGCACTTGTCTTGCAAAGGGAATTAAATGGGAACTCCCAGGGACACAGATCATGTGTGAAGTCAGCCACAGGACCTGTCTGGGGATGTACGTGGCCTCAGTGTGTTTCTGCTGTAGCTGTGTTTTTCCTGACTGCATACTTAATGTGACTAACACGCTTCCAACGTGCTGCAATTGCTTTCTAGCCAAGCCTCTGCTTCAACATGTGCCCCTTGATGTCTATACATCCCTGGTCCCTTTTCACATTTTTACTTCTGCTTTGTGCAATAATGTTGTGACCATTTCTTTTTGTAGGTTGTCTTTCTGAACACCCCAAGGCTCCCTGTGCCAGCACTGGTTGAAGAGCACAGTGGTGTAAGAAGGAAAGAGAAGCAAATTGTGCAATTTTGCAGCAAAACACCAAATTTTCACTGTTGGTTTTTATTTTTCTTAATAATTGAAGGTATTTCTTTGTTTTCAGCAGATTTGGTCTACTTTTCCCCAAGACCTTGCCCAGCACTTTGACCTTGCCTCCCAGCTGCCCCCAGACACCCTCTTCTCCACACTTTGCAGCTGATCAGCTGTTGCACTTATGGTCTGATGTGGAGGAAGCTCATGAGATCATGTGTGAGGTTTTTATGGCTCATGCTTTCCATGAGATGGGAGCTTTGGGATGGGGTTCCCATCACTCTATCAGCTCCCTTCCTTTGCCAAGGAGCTGAGCTCATTCCTGGGGTCAGAGACAGAAGGTGGCTGCTCTGCCCTCCTCTTCAGCAAGGGGGCTGGTTGCATTCGAGGCAAACATGAGCTTTTAATGATTTACCTGTAAACCCTGCAGATACCACATGTTTTCTTGTCCAAGCATAAACCAGGAGGTCTTGCCATTCAGGCTGGAGATTGTGTAGATAAGGGAGAGCAAGGCACCCTTTTTCCAGCTCTCTGAAAATGCTTGGGCATCTCTTTTTTTCCTTCCTCCCTCCCTCCCTCCCTTCCTCCCTTCTTCCCTTCCTCCCTTCCTCCCTTCCTTCCTCTCTCTTTCTTTTTTTCATCTTTTTCTTCTTTTGTTCTCTCATTTTTTGTTCTTTTGTTCTTCCATTTTTCCATTTTTTTGTGCTTTAATTCTTTTCCTTTCTTTCATTTTCTCATTCTTTTAATTTCATTTTTCATTTTGTTCTCTTTCTCTTCTTCCCTTCCTCCCTTCCTTCTCTCCTCCCCTCCCTTCCTCCTTTCCTCTCTCCCAGCTGCTCAGGCTGACTTCAAAGCCCATCATGTCTTCTCCACAGCCCAGGCATGCCCCATCTTGGCTATATGGACAGTTAGGTGCAGAGAGGTAAATACAGACCCACGCCATGCACTTGGAAATGGGATGTGCTGTGGGTGTGTGGCCAAGCAGCACCCTGTGGCACCCAAGCCATGTCCACAACATGCAGAGATGAGTCTGAGCTTGTGTCTGGCCAAGAGGAGTGCAGATGAAACCCCTTTCCAATACATAATAAAAGGAGAGTGAAGCCAGCTGGAATATCCCATACATTAAGTGTGATGACTAACTATAGCAGATGTTGGTGTATTTGTTAAAGTTTCCACCAGAAGAGAAGGGACTGGGATACGAGCATTTTAAAATCAAAGGTAGCCCATGAGTCTGGGAGGAGAAGCAGGGGATGAAAGGGGACAGAGCTGAGGGGAGGGAAGGAAGCAGCTGAGTCAGCAAGAAGGACAGTGGTGCAAATAGGGGTCGGGGGCAAGGGGCCGGGTTAGGGGTGTTTGAACGGATCCTTCGCCAGCAGGGAAGGGCAGTGAGGCCTTCATCAGCACAGCAATAAATGGCTCTGTTCCCAAGGGTGAACAGGATGGAAAATCACGTGTGGCTTCGGGCAGCTGCGGGAAACAGCACTCAGATCCGTGTCTGCATCTCCCAGAGGGAGTGCTGAGCACCAGAAATCAAGGAGCATGGCATCGCCCCTCTCCTTCACCTGGCTTGGAATAGCATCTCTTCCTCCTGGACAGGTGTATTTGTCCTGAGGCAGTTCCACTGTGCCTGATGACGAGCCCCCAGAGTCACAACGTTTTACTGACAGAGGACAGGATCAGTGCTCTTAGTTGAAGTTATCAATATGTAATGATAACTGGGACCTTTCTAATCAGTACTGTTTTCTGAGAAATCCCTGTGTTCACACTGTTGAGCTGATCTCTATAAGATACAGTGTGAACATTCGTGGCTGGTCGTGATTTCTAGCAAAAAGCTGGGTCATATTGTTTCTTAAAAAGAGAGGGAAAACATTTTCTGTGGCTTACAAGATACACATATTAAGCCTGCTCATCTGATTATTTTTCCTCCCAGTGCTGTCAGGATTAGAGTGGAATATTCCTTCTACAGAATAATTATATATATTGGAAAATGTAGCTTCTGGGGAGCAAAATTAGGCATGTAAAGAAAATCAAGCTTTTCTGGAGAGATTAGCAAAGCCTCCTTCACCTTCGGTAAATAACTTGGTGTGTTTTTAAGAAGTGCAAACTAAACAGCACAATCATCACTTGACTTCTGCATTCCCCTTTGCTGCTCACAGATTTTACCATCACAGCAACTTATCCACTGGAAAAGGGCTAATTCAAAGGGATTCAGAAGCAGACAAAAAGGAAATTGTTGATATGGCCACACACCTGTGCAAACCGCTTTCTTTTTCCCATTTATCATTAAAATAATCACAGCACGAGGTATCAGCTGATATATGAAGCAACCTCCCTCAGTATTCAGTGGCTGCCTGCTGCAGATCTTGGTGGGGTCTGTTCAATATGTTGCAGTTTCTCAGATCTATTCAGCTGAGCATTGCTCTCTGTGCAGTGCAGTGTTACTCTAAGTTAAAAATCCATAAACACAGAATTATAGATGGTAATGATGAGAAGAAGCATGTAGTTGGCCTGAGTGTTTCTGACAAAATTACCTTCTAGCTGTTACTTCTTTGTGTTACGTGACACTACCAGTATCGATGTAAAAGTAGTTTAAGCAATGCTGAAAGTCCCAGATGTCTTTATTTATTTATTTATAGAAATTTCAGTCAGCGTTGTGAGTTAATAGCTTAGGTCTCTGTCAGTGTTGCTATTATCAAAGATAAAATGCAAAGAAGATGACCAGCTTTGGTTAAGACAAGTTCTTCTAGCCCAGCTGGGTACCCTAATATCATTTGCAGTTGGGATATAATGCAGTATTATCTTAGCTTTTCCTTGGCAAATGAGATGAACATGAGGTTGAAAAAAAAAACAAGGCTCCAAGATTCAGCTTGGAAAAATGGAAGTTCTGGAGGAAAGATTAAAATGAATGAAATATCACTGGCTTGGCTAGCAGCACCTGAGGAAGAATGAGACAAATATTGGAATGACATAAATCCTGAGGAATTACAGAGTTATAAGGAAGGGTTGAAAGTGAATAAGGCAAAATTTTGTCTGTCTAGCCACAGAAGTTTCCTGGTGCAGTTATCCATTAGTGAAGCAGTCTTACGAGGAAATGGTGAAGGATATATAAAGTATGACATTTCTAACTAGACTAAACAAAAACTACGCAGCCCTTCCTTCACAGATGAGTGCCCCCCAAATCCTCTCCTTCGTCCCATGCAATCCCATGCATGGTGCAAGCAGCCACATCCTGCAGGAAGCGCGACCCACTGGAGCAGTGACTTCTTTCTTGAACCACAGTCCAGCCAAAGCTGAGCTTTGAATGCTGCTGAGCTCTGAGTGGAATGGCTTCAGCTTGAGCTGCAGCCACAATCAGCCGTGAACCAAAATATATCCCCTGGCTCAGCACTCTGATACCTGGCAAGGCTTCAGCAAGAGACATAAACCTGTCGATAACAGAGCAAGGTCAATTCCACCCTCCTCGGTTCTTCTGTGCCAAAGGTCTTCAAGGATGTGTTGGGACCACTTTGGGCTTGCGCTATGCTTGGAAGACCCTGAAGCCTTGGGATCTGCTCACAGGTTGGCCTTTCACACCAGGAAACACAACTTCAAGCCTGCCTTTAAGTCACATGTCATCCAACCTCCATATTTAACTGTCTGTGTCTTCACTTGCTAAGATTTCCATTCTGTTTGTTGTAGGGGATCACTGTACAGCATCACTACCCGACTTGAGCATGCTCCATGATATCACATCCCTTGTGTGACCCACCTTTCCCCACCTCCAGTAGTGTGAGAAGGTGCATTTAATGGTGTGACACTATTTGCACTTAGAAGGTGAAAGCAAGGCCCTTCCCCTCTCAACAGAAGGTTAAAAAGGTCCTAAATACAGACTCATTATTTCTTTTTCCCTGTGCTAGATTTTTTCTTCAAGGCTTGGAGGAGGATTTATCCAAGGAATCCAAATTACTGTGATGTCCTTCTCAGTGAAAACTGTAGGTAGTGTGATGATGAAGAGAACAAGAGGAAGAAGTTTCTAAGGGCCTTATGCAAATGGGATGGAAATGTGTACCAACTGAAATGGCTCTTGTGAGCCCACACCTGAAGAGCAGGACAGCTTCATCTTCCCAGTCACTGTGTGAGGTCAATGAGGACCAAGACTGGAAGACTGGGAAGCAGAGACATGCAAAGCACTTCATCAGTCAGCTACAGCTTCAGTTCCTTCCTGCTTGGTAAGTTTTCCATGACAGTGGGAGAAACTATGTCCCTCCATTAACCAAAACAGATAAGCACACATATCTCCATTGAGCCAGTGATCCAGCAAGCCGACCTTCCAAAATTGTGTTTGTTCATGGCTACAGTCAGTTTTCAGCTTCCAAAATCATCTTTGAACACAAAGCAGAGGAGAAATCAGCTCTCTGTGACAATGCCAGTTCAGTGCGCAGCACACATACCCACCACACATGTCTCCTGGAAGCAAGGAGAGACAACCAGGCCTGGCTGTTTATTGTCTTACTGTTGCTCAGGAGTATTTTTCCAGTTAGAAAAGATATGCATGTGGCATGGTGACTCCTCTGTAGCCCGAGTGGCAGAAGTGGAAGAAACATTCTAACTCCTTAAATACTATTGTATTGGGGTTCCCTCTTTAGCGTGTACTCTTAAGCTGGTAGGACATCTCTCCATGATACTGGCAATTACAAACCATTCAAGAATAGATGGGAAAAATTCTGTGCCACTCAACACCACAGGAGCACAGTTGAATAAGAGTTAAATACAGATCCTGTCCTAATGGCATCAAGAGGAAGTGTTATGATAGCTTACAGACAGATGTGTTTCGAGTTCTCTCTGTGTGACAGGGTCTGCAGGTGACGATTCTTAAAATGAAAGTGACAGCTAAATGATGTCATTTGGTTGAACTCAGCTTCTGTGTTCAGGAATGCTCCCTGGGAACAATTAGAAATCCTTTAAGAGTTTGTGTAAAGTTGGTTATATTAAGGTGGGAGGTGTCTCAAGAAAAATGCCAGTACAAGTTCTCCTGCTATCCTTAGTCAGCCTTGCTACCCAAAACTGGTGAGTTTGTATTGCCTCTCGTTCCTACTCAAAAATGTCCTTCTTTGGGATCTCTTCCCACCACTTTACCACCCTTAGGGTCACTGGTACTGGGTCGGTATAGCAAAACTTAACCTCCCAAATGGGCTGCTGGCCACCTTCCCTAAAAGCCAGACTGTTACAGCCCCCATCTGAGGGTCCCAAGTCCCTGTCCTCCCAGGGTGGAAGGTAGGAGGAAGAAAACCACATCTCCCTGTTGGCACAGCCAGAAAGAGATTTTGTAGGGAGCCACAGTGTTCTTGTAAACATGAAAAAGGGGTTGTCCAAAAATTCATGGCTTTCTGACAATTTCAGTGGCCATCCCGCCTAAAGGTAAACATTGAGATGTTAGTTAATGTCTGCCCTAGGCAAAAATCTCCACTGTCAGAGATGCCAGATGTTTTGTTTAATTGGTAACCACCTTGTTTCTTAAAGCTTTTGTTTGGTGTGACAAAGGATAGCAAGGAACTCATTGCAGCATGGTCTCCAGGGCAGAGCCTCTGATCACCTTTTCTAAAGCCCAGATATTAGCTTTGGGTTTTGTTGTTGTTGTTTTTCAATGACTTGAAGAAAAATAACACCTTTCCCCTCTCTTCTTAACCCTTTTCTTGTAGGAATTCAGTGAGGCACAGTCAGAGGGGATCCACTTCCAGGTGATATTCAAGGACGAGAATGGTGACTGTTGGTGGAAGAAATGTCTTAGATACAGCACTGGGGAACTTGGTAGGCACTGGCAATGCATTGTACTGAGCTTCTGAAGAGAAAAGAAGGAAGAACATACTGAACCTCCTCATCACTGTTGCTTCCATATGGAAAATGCAGGAGGAGAGCTCTGATGCTGCTAACATCCCAGGCGACCTTGAGCCAGCTGGAGTTGGGGTAAGGGTGAGGGGTTTGGGCTTTTTCCACCATCTTCTGGATTGGGCCCTGGAAGGGTAGATCTCAAGAGTTTTAAGAGGTTCTAAACCCCAGGATTTATGCTGCAATAACAGTAAAATCCATTGGGGTATATGTTATACAGGCAGCTAATATACACCTCGGGTGGTGAGACGCATTAAGCTCATTGCTGTGTGGGTTAATGTCCCCATAAAACACATCCCGTTGTGCAACACTGTTGTGAGCAGAATGAATCAATAACTCCAAGAGGTGCCAGACCAGTTCCCATCCCAGCTCCGTGCTTGCAGAGCCATCCCAGTCAGGGGCTGGGGAATCTGGGGCTAATATGAACTGCTTGTTACAAAGCTGTCCCTCTTCTCCCATCCAGCACTGGGGACCCTTCCCTGTTATCTCCCATCCATCCACGTTTGCCTTATCATTGGCATTGTTGGCACCCTGGTCCCCATCCATGTGGCCACCTCAACTCAACCCTTCATCAGCTTCTAGGCAAGCCCAGGTTGTGGCAAACAACAGATTTGGCAGTGCTGAGGGTATAAATAAAAGAGCCTGACTCAGCCAGGGCTGCTGAGTGGACGCCACAGAGAGCCTTGAAAACTGGAAAGTATTATATCATTTATTAATAGGCATTTCTGTTACACTCCCCACCAGAGCATGTATGTCCCTGATGACAGAAGTGCTTACTGGTGCTAATGAGGCAGAACAGAGAGGAAAAAATGGTCCCGTGGGTCTGGGACTGGCTGGGGAGCCAGGAGATGTGAGCTCAGCTCCTGGCTCTGCTACCAGCTCCAGGGCCAGCCTCGGTGCTGGGCTGCTCTGATCCACCTGCGGGCTGGGGGCACAGCTATGGGGAGTGACCACTGGGGATTTGTCCCAAAGCTATAGTTACTCCTCTGTTTCTCTTCCAAGACTTTCCAGGATCACTGTTCTCTCCATCTCTCCCCCCTTGAACTTGGCATACATCACAGAATCACTCAGATTGGAAAAGACCTCTGAGATCCCCATACACAACCCCAGCCCAGCCCCACCATGCTCACTGTGTCCTTCAGTGCCTCATCTCCATGGTCCTCAAACATCTCCAGGGCCAGGGACCCCACCATCTCCCTGGGCAGCCTGTATCAGTGTCTGGCCAACGGCAACACCATCCCTCGGCCATCCAGGGCTAAAGACAATCTCATCATCTTCAGCTAACACATTTCAGTGACTCACCAAAAAAAAAATGCACTGGGTTTTGCCTTCAGTTGCTGGGGATGGTTTGATAGATGAGATACTATTTAGAAATATTCATCACTGCTGGAGACCTGCTGTGTGCCTAAATCACCTTTGTGAAACAAGCCAAGGAGCATTCATTGCCTTGTGCCCCTGGAGAGCCAGGAGACTGTGTGTTTTAGATGGGCTGGCAGAAGCCCAGTGTGGCACATCTTACTGCTCCTTCCTCTCTGTTCCTCACCGCTGAAGCTGCCTGGTGGTGGGTGCCCACTGTTTGGTGTGGGGGCCGAGGACCTGGTGATATTTTATCTCTACAGACAATATTCTTGTGCAGAGCCCTGGGAGAAGGTTGCAAGAGATGCTTAGCTGGTGAATGCTCCTCGAGGACCACATCTTGACCCACTTTGGTCTGAGAACCAGTACTGCACCACAGGAGGAGAAAGCTTATGTTGCTGCTGCTGGAGACATTCCAAATCCCAGCACGAAAATGTCATGTACAACATGCTGGGAAGGTCAAATTATGAGCAGTCTGCAGCAAGAATCTACCTTTCATTTTCTCCCCTTCCTCAGAGTGGCAATGTCTGCTCAGCACATATTGGGAGCAAAATGCAGCTGGGCTGGAGCAGAAATAAACTGGACAGCTGAAATAGGAGAAGTGAGTACAGCTACAGCACAGCTTTGTGTAAAACTTAATTCCTTGCTGGTAGTAAATAAAAATAGTGGGTTTTTGTGTGTGTGTGTGTGTATTTTTTTCTCGGTGACTCACAGCGCAGAAATTGCATGGAAAGGGCAATAGAATCAACAGCCAGGGGAAAAAAAAATACAGAAATGGAAAAATGATCTTCACAGTGCATTTTTCCCATTCCCCTTTCATCTCTTACACCTGTGTTTGACTTCAGCCAGCCTTACATAAATCCGTTAAACATCTGTCTAAGTCACTTATGCAATAAGCTGAAATGGTCTCAGCCAGGCTAACAGCTCATTCTGTTGGATATCGGCATGTTTCAATCCAAACAGGTTTGCAGAGCTTGCCAAACCCTGCAGGCAACAGGATTCCCATCAAGCCCCACTCATTCAAAATGTTAAAAACTGTTTGTGCCAGAACTTCTGCGGGCACCACCTCATGAAAGCCCCTATTTATAGCTGTGAACTTAGAGGCAACAAAAGTTTGCTTAAGTGTAGTGGCTGACTCTTACAAAATCACACTCGGCAGGAGCCTCTGTTGCAGACTGAATGTACCTAGCAGGGAAACTGCACCTCAGGGCAGGAAAACAGGATCTTGGGGTAATCTTGGGAAGGGACAATCCTGCCTGAGGAGCGGAGCATGTGCGAATGGTTACATCCTCAGAATGAAGGAAGGAGCAGAGGGTGGGAGGGATGTGGCCCTTGGCTCCTTGAGGTCAAGTCTCATTGTTGTGACCATGGCCACGACTTTGGGATCTGCTGTTGTTCTTCCCTTTCTGATAATATTTCAGAATTCAGTGCATCTGTTTCATCTGCTGTCTTCTTGCCCATGAACTGGCTTCTGTTTCTGTGAAGCTACCTGCTGTTCTCCAATATTAATAGCAAATTTGTTATGTGGGTAGTGTTGACCTCTTTGCTTTACTGTGTATTCACAGTAATGATTCTTCAAAATCTGAGAATGTTGTTTCTCTTCCCCTGAGTGCAGACTTGGGACGCTTCCTTGGCCCATAATCCCAACACGAGTATCTCATGCACATCAACAATCTTCACAACAGCTCCGGAAAATTTTAGGAATCCTCTTCTGTAGATCGGAAGTTAGAAAGAATTCAAATCACTTGATTGAAATAGAGGAAAAGCTTCCAGACAACAGCTGAAGGTCAATTTATTACTGTCCAGAAGTTCATCAGCAAACAAGGAGAACTGCAAGCAGAGTCACTAGTGGAAGAAGAAACTTTTCAGCCCATGCTGCAGTGGTAAACTCTATCTGCTCCTGTCATAATTTGACTGGCAGACACCATGTTATGGATGCTGCTGTGTGAGATTGCCTCTCAGCAAACAGAATTAATAGCAGCAGCAATCTTGTTTGTAACTCATGTCCCAGTGCTCCATCCTACTTGATATTTCATGGAGTTCGAACAAAAGAGGCTTCTTCTTCTGTAGAACAGGAGCTTGCTTTCTAGGGAATCTGCACCCTGTAAATAAAAGATTTATCTCCATTCCTTCTGTGAGTGGGAAATGCCCCTGTTTTCTCTCTAAGATGATTTGAGCACATAACATTTGTGTTTGTTGGGGTAAAAGGTACATGCTTTCACTGGACTTTTGCAGTGTCTTTTCTACCATGTCCCTGAGTAGTCCTACAATATCTGCTCTCGTTTCAGACTTCAGCCTTTGGCACACTCTCCACTGATATGGTATCACTTCTCAGCTTTGGTCAAGTTGACTTCATGTTTTGCTGATACACGTAGCAAATCCTTATGTACTCCATCCAGAAGTAAACAGCACCTGAGCTTTGCCTCCTTGTAGAGGGGGTGATTTCACATCATGTGTTTTCTTCTGAGAGTGAAGGCTTCAATCAGATCTCCTGTGCTCTCAGTGCAAGGGCTGAGTGGCTGGCTCCAAGTTACACAGTCTCCATCTCTAATGAAATACAAGCAAGAGTGCTTTCTCTAGGGGTAGTTTCGATCATCACCTCTATAAGGCACCAGTAACTCTTCTTTAATGGAAGTGGATGCGTGAGGCAGCTCAGCTCTTGGCCCAGATCTCAGTTTAGTGTCCATATAGAGTGGGTCTGTAAAGAAAGGAAAATCAGCCACTTTTTTTTCTGTTTGACTATCAGAGGAGCCAGTAACTTCATTTCTGTGTGCTCGGATGGTGCATTCCTATAGTCATAGTCACAGTCACTTGACACATATTAAGGGTTACTTAGTAGGGCTCAAATAAAGATCAAAGGCATATCCCACGAAGACAAACATCAGCTGATCCTGCATACTACACAAATGAAAATCAGGCAAGAAACACTTCAGATATTGCACTCAGGCACCCACGCAACTCTAAGTGTAAGTAGGAGTGACAAAAATACCAGATGACCTGGCTGTTTCCTAAATGTTTTACTTGTGCATTTCCATTGGAAGCACTCATGTCTACAAGCCACCACTGGAGGTGAGACGCAGCAAGTGAAGGACTAGCACAGTCCCACAAGGTCGTTCCTGCAGGAGCACGAGGAGATGACTGGATGATCAGAAAGAACAGCAAGCTGAAAAACAGCGCTGTTGAGTGGGAAGCTGGAGGACCAGGACAAAAAATAGATTCACATTTTTAAGAAATCAATAACCACAACAAATGGGAGAATAACTTCTCTGTGAAACACTGGCTGTTTGTTGAGAACTCCCCGGTCTCGATGTTCTCCCAAGTAGTGTGTTCCCAGTGGCTCATCCATCTTGTGCTTTTAAGAAAGATGTTGCATTCCTGAGAGATGAGAACACTTCAGGACTGCTCCAAGAAAAAGGGGTTTGTAGGTGCAGGAGTCTGGGGATATTTTGCTGTCAATACCTTGAGTTACCGCATCCTCCTGGGCCTTGTCTTTCCTCAGTAAGCAGGGATAGCTTTTCTATAGTTTCCCCAAGGGGTTTTTGTTGTCTTTTTGCTCATATCTTACACAACAGATCACTTGATTATGGCCTGGGACATACAATAAATAAAACAGTGAGGCAAGGATCATATTGGGAGAAGGAGGAAAAAATGTAGCAGGTATGATGTTGGGCACTAGGTATACTTGACTTCATTATTTTTTCTGTGTTTGCTGGATACATGAAAAAAAACCCTATAGTCAACAGTCAGTAGGCAAAAAACACCCTGGTTTAAATTCACTTTCATTGGCAGTGTCCCAACCCCATGAGGTGACACCATGCGAAAGGCAGATGTCCCTCAGTGCCACCTTCAGTTGGGGTGGAGCATCTTGTGATGGCTGCTTAAGCTTTTCAGGAGATGTGCACATTAGGCATGGGCAGAGATCCCACTGTTATTAGATGGATCCGTTTGTGCCATGCAGTCATTTGGGCCCCAGGAATGACAGCCCTCTGGAAAAACTCTGTGAATGAACTGCCTATATGTGGATTTAAAACTACGCTTATGTTCTCAGCCCATCTATACTGCAAAGTGGTTTTTCAGCCCATCTATTTCACGATTAGGCACTGCTGCTGATAGAAAGAGCCCTGCCAAGGAGATGAACCGAGTGCTGTGATGCAGACAGATCTTTTCCATATTCCTCCACAATTTCCTTCTGTATGGCCACTCTCCTGATTCAACTACTTTGCAGTTCCAGCCCCACAGCCCAAGAAGCAGCAGCATCCGGCCAAAATCTTCAGTGTGCTATGGCTGGGGGAGGTTCTTTTATTTAAATGGCAGGTCTTAAATTCTGTTCATGCCCCCACATCCATGTGCAGATGACTTTTTGGTATGTTGTTATTTCTGAGGCTCTTTGATATCTGAAGGAGTTCAGAACTGCTGGGAGCTGAGATGTGGTTCTGGGTACAACTTCTTGGGTCAACACTGGGTGCTCTATTGATCTGCATGGATGAAGGATATCACAGAACTATTGAATATTCAGGTTGGAAAAGACCTCCAAGATCACCATGAGCAACCACACCCCCACCATCCCCACTGACCACGTCCCTCAGTGACACATATTCACAGTTCTTGAAGACCTCCAGGGACAGTGACCCCCACCACCTCCCTGGGCAGCCTCTTCCAGTGCATCACCACTCTCTGTGAGAAAAAACATTTCCCAGCATCCAATCTGAACCTCCTCTGATGAAGTGGGAGCAAAGGGGCCTCATCCTTCCCTAAGGTCCTCAGTTTGACTTGGACCTTGCTGAAACTGCTGGGAAAAGAATCTCCTGAGGGGGAACCAGCAGATGTTCAGAGATAGTCCCTAAGGTGGGTTTAGTTGTTCAGCTGACAGCTGAACATAACCCACTCAGTGTGGCCTCTTCCCATAAGGAAGGTTTTCCCTTTGTTTTGAGTATGCCTGTTTAGGTGCAAACAGTTATAACAAAGTGGCAGTAGCCTGCATCCACAGATCTTTGGTTCCTTAGTACGAGGAGCACTTCATTTCCTTTATGCTGATCTTTTCCATCTGCTCTGTGCTGCCTGTAAGGTATTCCCATGTGAAAAGTAGCTCAAGCCCACTGTTTTCAAGCCTGATCCAAAAAATCATATCAAGCATGGACATTTTATCATTAAGGGTACTAATACTTTGCACATATACAAAATTTGTCTCCTGATTATCCCTGGCTTGTATTACAATGCATTTTGTAGGCATTTAGCCAAAACCTTTACCTTTTGCCAGATATATGACCTGCTGTTTCAAAGAGATGGGAGGCTGGTCCAAAGCCTGTTAGATCAAGGGGGATTGTTATGCTGGTTTAGCAGAATTTGAGTCAGCCCTCAAAGGCATCACAGATGATCTGAATTATCAGAAGTGATCCTAGGCAGTTCTGAGTAGGTAAAGATCAGTTTGCAACTACCAAGGTATCTGAAGAAGTTGGACCAGATTATTTCAAATCATCTGATGGGAATTAACTTGACTTAATCAAATCACAATGCAGCTGGAAAATCCATCTAGACTTGATGGAATAGGCTTACCAATTAGAAAGAAAGCTAAACGTATCAAAAGAAAAACAAACATGCAAAGAAAAGAAGAAGATCCATTAGCTGAAACATGCAGCTAAACAAATTCTGACCAGAATCTAATTGTGCATTTTTTTCCATTTATCTGGAGTGAAGTATTATCAGCCACGAGGACACTTTAAACAAAAGAGTATCTTTCCAAAGGAGACACTTTGCAAAACCTTACAAACTGATCACAGCAATTCCTTCTTCTCCTTAAATAATAAACTTGCAGCAGTCTAAAAACAGTACAACTGTAGAAATAGGTAAAGTTCTAACAGGTTCCAGCAGACTTAACAACCAAGTGCATACAGAAGACTTTCCATATACACTGACATGGCAGAATTGAGAAAGTTAGTTTGTCAGACAAAGGCACTGATGGGTCTAACTTCAGCTGCAGTTTGTAAGGGCCCTCATCCAATCACCATCTCTATTAGCAATTTAGCCCAGCTGAAGTTAGGGGATGGGCTTGATGAGTTCATTATGCCTCAGTCAACTTAGCTCAGTATACTGTTTTTTTCACATGAAGAACTGGGATTACTCTGGTGTCTTACAATATGCAAGTCCCATCATCTTACCTGCTCCAAATTTGCTCTTCACGTTGCCACATAGTTCTTGTAAAAGAGTGACCTGCTGTGTGTTCCTGACCCTTTTAAACAGCAATCTGTAACCCAAGCAGCATTACAGCAAGTTCTTCTCTGCCCTGAAGCAATATTTTAATGGTATCAGGTTTTAATTCCTTCATCTTCCCACCTCCCTCAACTCTGAAAGCTAGACCCAAATTTCCTGTGTAATTTGTGGCCCATTGATTTATACTGCCTGACCGCATCTCTGCTATACCATTTAAATCACCTCTTTCTTGCCAAGTTAAATACTAAAGCTTTCCCATGTTTGGTGGTAAACTCCTGCAATTAGCGTGTGGCATTTGACTCCTGGTGGATGCTCTGCTCCTTGTCCCACTCTGGCAAAACCCATGTCTGCTTGGAGAGGTGCCTCTCACTTATTACTCTTTATTGTTCTGGCCACTGGAAATTCAATACTTTCCCACAAATCCTTCTCACCTGCATCCTCCCCAATCTTTGAGCCACCTACAGTGCTTGTGGTCTGAAATAAATACTCTGAAGTTTTCCCAGGCAACTGGTGGTTTCTTCTCTTCACTTTAGCTCTATGCCTTCAAAATGGATGCTAGGATGACCAAAGCAGAGCAAATGACAGAGAGCAGGGCAGTAATAGCAAATCAGAGTACCAGACCATAGGTTTTTCTGGTCCAATATCCTGCCCCTGGAAGTGACAAATGCCTCAAAAGGCTTGGGGAAGAGTATAATATTTAGATTACCCTTAGTGAGAACTTACTTAGCTTCCACCAACGTGCAGATCAGGGACTTTCTGAGCCAACAGTGACTGGTGGTAGGTTTCTTCAGTGTTTCTGTAGATAAGTCTGTCGGATCCCCACCACACCCAGAATCCTGCCACAAGGACTTCCAGGGCTTTTTGTTTCCAAGACGTTGCCTTTCCTGTGCTTTCCCTAGACCTTGCAACATCTCCTGTCTCACTGGGCTCCTTACAGCCAGTACCCAGGCCTATCCAGGGATGCTGAGGCACCCAGTCCCCCAGCACACCCCTGGCAGTGCTTGTGAAGCTGGACTCTGTTATCTTTCACATATTTCTAATGCATGTTTTTGAAGTCCTACTGGTTTGGCTCCATTGGAGCAACCCATCCTCTGATCTTAAGGCATGTGTCTTACGCTCCATGTCATTGGTGGTGGTGAAAGGTGAAAAAGCTTTTTAACACTGCCCTATTCCTTTACAAATTGCCTGGAATTCATGCCTTCATCAATCTGTCTTTCTACAATAAAATCCCAAGTGTCGAACAATGTTAAATCACATCCACTCACCCATTCTTCACCACCAGGCATTGGCATGTGTTGGCATCCCCCCTGCATTTCAGCAGGAGCTGCCATAGATGGACTTCCTTCCTTCTCCACTCCCTTCCCTCCTCCAGCTCTTCCCATGATGTGTCATACCATGGCCTGCAGCTATCCCCACATCCTTGCCCCATCCTGTGGGCTGTTTGCAGGGAATCTGACCCCCCCTCAACATCAACAGCATTTCTCTCTCCCCTTGCCTTGTGACCAGCTGTCTACATCCAGAAGCAGCAGTACCACACACTTGTGTGCTCTCCCACCAACTCAACTCCAGCCCCTGCCATCTGGAGATGATCTATTTGTCTATTTGGAATCCAAGCTCTCCAGGGCAGGAACTGTCTCTAATTTTGTGTTTGTACCGTACCTACAGCTGTGTTGGACTGAATACACCCACTGTCATCTTCTCTTGGAAACCAAGTTCCTCCTGGGATTGTCCAGCTCTGAAAAGCAAGACCACTTGGAAATCCAAGTTGCTGGAGGCACATGCTGGAGCTCCTTAGTTGCACTCAGATTAGACCAAAGCCAAATTCCTTCCAGTGACTGCAACTAGCATCCAGCCCAGTTTTTACCACTGAACTGACAAAGGGGGACTCAGAAGAGCTTGTCATGGTAGAACTCCCATCAAGCTGGGGCTACAAATGCTCCCAAATAATACCGCAGCCCACTGAGAAAGAGCTTGTGAGAACTCCAGTCGTGCCAGCCTTGTGCTGACCTGCAGTCAATGCCACCAGATAGTGACGTCTCCTGGCCAGATGTTGCAGGCTGAATTTGGTCCTCAGTCCAACAATACAGAATAACCTTGTGTATAAGCTGTTCTCTGCCTCAGATCTAAGGACTTCAAGGATATAAAGTCCTTAGAAAAAGTGCAAAAAATCATTGCATTTCTCCCCATGCTATTTAACAGCTTTAATCAAAACAACTGTCACTGTATTAAGAACTCTTCTCTGAGCTACAGTATATTCACACCACCCGTGGTTTATAACATGCTTTTCCAAGCCCTGTATTTGCGATGGCATTAAGCAGGTGGTAGCGTTATCACAAACAAAGGAGGTGATATCACAGGGGAAAAAAAAAACCTTTCAAAAAAAGGAAAAGAAAACTTAATGATAAGCTTTCTGGTATAATTCAAGGGAGAGCATGAATGAGGTACCACAGAAAGTCTCCTACAGATGGTTAAAGGCATCCTGATTCAATAATAGAATAAAATTTAAAAAAAACCCCACATCTCTATATTTCCCCGTTTGGTTAACTCTGGAACACCATTTCTGCTTGTTTTGGCTGATTTTTATTCCTGCCTTTGAGTGTAAAGGAATGGTAAGGAAGTTTATGAATGAGGTCTCGCCTGCATTCCAGGCTCAGCTACGTACACGGGCTGTTTTCTGCTGAGATCCTGGGATGAGGTCATTGCAAAACCACCTAGTTTGCCCAGTGTGTTAACTCAACAAAGATTGAAATGGACAGATTTGCAGTTACCGCAATGCAAACACACATACAGTAGTTTTCCCGCATGCCAGCATCCGCCAAACTCCAGCCCAGAAGGTTTGCAAGAAAGAAAAAAAGCCCTTTCCACTATGAAAGGCTGTTTATAAAGTCGGCTTAATTAGCTCAGGAGTGAGAGGAGATAATGTTTATCCTCACAAACACAGAAGATCGTGCAACTGCCTTAACATCCCGAGCTGAGGTAACTTCTCAGCAGCCAAAAAAAAAAATATAATAAATAAATAAGGGTTAGAACAACAAGAACTGACTCATTTACTATCAGTTGCTCAGGTATTTTAAAGAGCTTCCAGAACATTGGCTTTTGTGTACCTAAGAGAAAAAGGTCTCTGAAGGCAGGGGGGTGAGGAGAGGGGGGAAAGGCCTTATGTGTGACATAAAAGTGACTCTCCTTGCTGAAAGAGTCAAGGCAGAAGAAGAGCTCTGTGACAAGGGGATATGAAATACCCTGCAATTCATCAGCAGGAGAGTCCAATGCCACCTGAGCGATCGGCATTCTTGGGGATTACGGAAAGGATTACGGTGAGTTGTTAGCAGGGCAAGCAAGCCACTGAAAGATGGGCTTCCAGAGTGCCTCGGAATAAATGGGACAATTAAAGCTTTCGGGGACTTAATGAGATTCTTCTTCAATTTTCAAAGCTGCCGTGTGCAGGAAAGCAGAGTTTATTTGAGGAAGGAAGAAATATGGGTAGAGAAAATCAACATGTTTGCATTTCCTTAAAATATACTCCACGTCTTTTGAGGGGGGGAATAAATTATCCTACTGTTGGGCAGAAAAAATCTCAGGCATTTTCCAGCCCAAATTGATCTCTCTGTCAGATGGGTCCCATCACGGCGGCATTTGATGCCTTGAGTCTTTCATGTGTTTAATCTCACAATGCACCTGCAAGATGAGGAATTGCAGAGTGAGAGCTGAGGAAGAGGGCCAAACATTTAAAGGGATTTAGCTGCCCAGTTTCCTGGATGGAGTTAGACTGGGAATCCCCAGAAGAGATGAGGATACATTAGTCTGCCAGGCTGTGGGTTGGAGCAGCTCCTGCTGGCATCTGGACCATGGGCATGGAGACCCAGATGTACCTGTGCATGGGCCATTGTTTCTCCTTTTCTTATTGTTAAGATTGTGAAGGAAAAAAGATATATATATCAGAGAGACTGAATGGAGAGCGTGAGGCTGAATTATCTCTCTGCAGGGTCTAACAGCACTGGCAATTGTGTTTGGTCCCACAGAAACCATTTATGAAATGCCACAAAGAAGTGTTGCTGCCCTCTGAATCACAGTTCTTTCCCTCCCCATGAACCAATGCCTCTTGCTACTAATCCATCCTGAGCTTCTTAGGCCTGACTCTGATCCTGGTGAAGTCCTGCTAAGAATCACTGAATCATTCAAGTTGGAAAAGACCTCCAAGGTCCTCAACCCACCACACCGTGCCCATTGCCCTATGTTGAGTCTATTTTTGGCATGAGATGCTGAGCATGAGCAGCTCTGGCTTCAGCATGGGGTCACCAGCCTTGTGTGTACCCAGGGTTGCACCATGCCTCCAAGGTTCCTAACCAGAGAAGACTACAAACTCTGAATCCCTCCTTCTGTGGAATGGCTGTGGTGAACGACACAAGCTCAAGAGGAGAGATGAGAAATAACAGAGCAAAGTTGGCACAGTTTTGTTGACGAGAATATCTTCTTGGGTATAAAGATGTTTGGTTTTAATTATTAAATGCTGTTTTCACACACCTCGTAGTCCCTGCATATTTTTTCTCTGCCACAGTATGACCCAGGAAGCACATTTCACTCCAAAATAATTCCAAGAAACTATCACAAATTCCTCTAGGTCCTATTTTATACAAGTCTTCCCTGTGAAGGGCTGCCATGGGTGTTGCGTTTTGATTTTTTGCCATGGCTTTCCTATCAGCTTCCGGTAAACCACGAAACTCCAGCTCTCTCAATCTGCAAAAGTGCATGACAAAGTGCAATCAGCATCTTACAAATCCACATCAGTATCAAGGCAGTTCCTTTCCCATGCACTGTTTCTTATTAAACAAATATCTATCAACCGATCACTCATGCTGTGTTACAATGCTAGGTATCCAGGCAACTTATATTCAAAACTCGATGAAGTCAATGGAAAGAGCCTGCTTTCCCCACAAGACCGTTGGCTTCAAAATGAGCTTGAGCTTTTCTTTAGGAACCAGCAGGCTTCTCGCCGGTATGTCAGCTCCCTGCACCTGCATGAAGCAGGGAATGAAGATGGAAAGCACTGAGAAGAATGCACGAGGCCTGATCCAAAGAAGAGACAATACAATAGAATTCACATGGTTGCTGTTGCCTGTTGGATGTCTCCCATTTTCTCCCATTTTGTCCCAGCACAAGCAGAAGTGGGTGGCATGCTGAAGTCGCTGACGTGTGCGGCATCCATTGGTTCCTGGGATGATCAGTGCGAGAGCTGGGGTTTCAGACAGCAGCACCCGCCTGCCAGCTGAAGCACAAAGCCTAATTGAAGAAAGCTGTTCTTTCATCCACACAAAGCATAAACAGCCAGTGTTATGGTGACAAACTTTCCAGCAGCTTGGTCGCTGCTGCTCCAAGTGCTCGCGTCCATCGCGCTGAAAGCAGAAAAAAGAAGGCGACGTCTTTATTTTGCAAAACTTCTCCGCCTGATTCTGGTGGGGCTTTGGAGCTGATGCCCAAAACTTACACATCTGTGATGGTCCTGAATCACGTACCAGATCATCCTTGTCTGGGTGTCCAAAACACGGAAAAATTACTCTTCGTTTCAAGAACTTTTGCATAAGATCTTTATTTCCCTCCCCTCGTTAGATAACATAATTTTTATTCCAAAGCTACTGCGTCTTTCTCCTCTTTATTGATGGCTTTATGGGCAACATCTGTGCTTTGACCCAAGCAATTCTTGGGTAGACCTTCCCCTCGACAAGAGGAGGTTTCCCAGAACTCCCCCAAGCTCCCATGAGGGGAAAGAGGTGACAATTGCTCCGTGGCTCAATAGGTGGGACCCGTCAGAGATCTACTCTGACACGCCGAAGGGCTTGGCATGATGGTCTTGGGCTCTGTTTCTGTTTTTGGGGAGTGCTGGGAGGAGTGGCAGGAGGTTAGCCCTTTCCCATCACCTCCGTGCCAGAGATATGCTCGGCCCCGCCGCCGCGCGCTGTTGGCTGCTCATCACAAAGCCCCCTGTCAAAGCGAGGATGGCTGATGAGCTACGAACAAGCTCACAGCTAGATAATAGATGAAAGAGCCTCAAGATAAATTAGGTGCCTCCAGAAAACCTGGCCAAATGTGTTTAAAACAGGAGATCCAACACCATTAATTCTCATCAGGCAGCTTTAAAAAAGGCAACCCGGCACTTGACTTATGCTTAGAAAACGTTATCTTTCCTTTTAACAGGGGTTTTATAGTGTATTCTGAGAAGATGACAAACAATAGGGTTATTTTGAAGTCATGCCAAACACCACATTCGCTGGAGGAGGAGAACAATGTTACCTCCTATCTGTCAACTGACCCCACAGCCATTAAGCCATTTCACCAACAAACAATATTAATAAAAAAGGAGAAGTGCTGCTCTTAAGTTCCTTACAGCCAGAGCTGGAGAAACGTCTCTGAATGAGTTATTTGTCCCTTTGGGAAAGATCACTTCGTCAAAAGTGAACCTTTTCTGCAGGAAAGCATCAGTTTGATCATTTCTCATCTAAGAAACTGAAACAAAACGAAGCATTTCAGTAATTCCCATGCTCTGCGCTGCAGAAGGGAAAGCTTTGGTTGTGCATTCCAGCAATTTCTAGTTTCACACTACTCTATATAGAACTGAGTTGGGATGGGTAAGCCCTGAGCCGTGGTGCAGAGGATGGGGAGCTGGAACTCATAGGTTCTGGAGTGGGGACCACATTTGGGGTTTTGTTTCTGTTCAGAGCCCCATGCTGATCTCTGACATGCTACTGTAAGACGAATAAGTGTATGGCAAATAATAACAAATCTGTAACATCTTTTTACCAGTGGGAGTCTTTCCCAGATTGGCCCCAGCCACAGAGAGAGCCAAAGACTTCAGGGGGACAGATGGGAGCAGCTATTTTATTGGCAAAAGGAACACCTGCTCGCAAAGCATCCAGCCAGCAGGGCGGGTAGGTGTGTCATTGCTAACAGTGCTGTATCGTCCCATTCAGAAAACGTCAACCATTTCATCTGGACATTTTCAAGGAGCAAATTCCTTGCACTCTCTCATAATTGGAATAAGCCTGCTCTCATGCGATGTCCTTCTCTGTGCTTACTTGGGCTGCGTGCTCCTAACCATCAGATTATGTGATCTTCCAAGCAAAGGGACCGTTCGCATAGGTAGGCCTAGGGACATCTGCACCAGGGGTTAGCAACAGTCATCCCTTACTTGCAATGCAAATATGAGTAATAATGATGCTATTTCCAGCTTTACTGGCACATGTCACCCCGGGTGCTCAGATTGCAAACTCAAACACATGCTGAGCATGAGACAAAACCAGCTCCTGCTGGCCCTGATCCGTCCAGCTGTCTTCGCCCCATGCCAAGCCCTGCTCCACTCCCTCAGCTCTGGGCAGGTGCAGGACTCATCCAGGCAGAGCTCAGTGCAATTGCAGAGCCTTTGCAACCTGATATGCCATGGGCAGGAGCTGCTTTCATGTGCTGCATGTTTAGACAAGCTTATGTCTTGCAACTGACACACACACACATACAAAAAACAAAACAAACAAACAAAAAAACCCCACCAAAAACAACAACCATCCACCATAAGAAAATTACCAGATGTTAATTTCCTCTAAATTCCCCTTAATTAAGCACAATTCCAGGTAATAATGGAGTGAAGAGGGAGAGCAGTCATCTTTTAAAGGTGAGTTAGGTGCAGAGTCCTCTTTGCTAAGAAAGGGCTTTAGAGGGGTATAGAGGTCTCAGCCTGTGGGCTGTGAATGATGCATCATGACCAGGACAAAAGAGCTCTGCAGCAGACCATGGCAGCAAAGATGCACCCCAGGAGCCCAAACCCCTGTGCTGCTTTGAAAATCCATACAAGAGGCACTGCAGCCCCCAGATCCCAAGGTGGATGCTTGCTGGTAGCCTGTCCTCATCCCCATGGGGCCCATTTGAGCTGAGGGTGCAGCATCCTTTGGTGTCCCAGCTGGAGATCGGCTGCTGTGCTGCTCCTGAGAGCTGATTAGTTAATTAACAGCCCATGAGAGCCAGGTGAAATCCTATCTGTCAGAGCGACCATGCCCCTGTTCCTAGGCGTGTACACATGTGGTATCGTTTTTCCATTATTTGGAACATACAGAACTAAATTAATAACAGTTCTTACAAGGCCCTGGGGCTCTCCGTGGAAGAATTTTGATCTCCTTAGGAAAGGCTCACCATTTCTCATAGGAGAGATGCACTTGACTCCTGACCTCTTTTCAAAGGCACCTGTGTGAGCTTTTAAAATCCACTACCACCAATTATCCACTTTCAACCTGAAGTGTTTAAACCTCGGACCACATTAACTGAGCTTAGCACATAGCCATGTCATTGCAGACTTCCTGATGTGAGGGGATGCCTTGACACGGCTGAAAGAGAGTTTAGGGATGAGGCATGAGATTATCAGCTTCTTCTCCTGACAGCTTCAAACAAAGGAGCCTTTTAGCCACCTGGTTTGTGTCTCCCACACCTGCATTAAGACTGGGAGACAAACCTTTGTACTGCTGCCTTGATCCTATTATTTGCATGTACCTGTCCACAGTCACCCCGCATCACTTAATAGCCTTCAGAGAGACCAAAGGGAAGAAGATGCACATCTACTATTTCTCTTTCAGTTTAATTCCCTTTTTTCTTTCTTTTTTTTTTCTTTCTTTCTTTCTCTTTCCTCTCCGAGACAGCAAGACTTTTAGGACACTATGGCACTTATTTAAACTCAAAGGAGATTTATTTGGCAGGGGGATGAGAAGGCAGAAGATGGGGATGAGGGCTGAAAGAGGAGCAGAGGCCATGTTAAGGGATCCTGACTGGGCTGAGGAGTGCTAAGCCCCAGCACTGGGCTGTTGTTTGTCTGCAGAGTTCCTCTACTCCCTGCACAAGTCCAACTCGGAGCCCACATCCCTCCCTTGGTCCTTCTGCTGAGACAGTCGGGGCACACCCCACTGAACCCAGACAGTAAGAGGTGCTCACCTTTGAGATGCTTGACCTTCATCCCAGTCACCTGCTCCTCTTCCCCACCCCATATTGGGATGCAACCTCATTATTTCCCACAGAATGGTACCATTTACCTATATCTTTGGCTCAAGCACCCCTAGAAGTGAGTTCCCAGGGCAGACTTAGCCTGGAGCTAGGGATGTGACTCCCTTCGCCTGCTGTTGAAATTAGCTTTGTCTTCTCCATCCCAGAGCTGGAAGGAATGTCTAGATTTTAAATTAAATTCGTATTCTCTTTCCCATGCTTGCAGAATTAGCCAAAAGGACAGAACATTATTAACCTTCTGGATCCAGCCCTAGCTGACAAGGTGTCTATGCAAGGGGAGATTTCAGCTGTAGCTGTGTATATGTACATCGTTGCCTTCAGCTTAAGCCAGCCCTTTGACTCATCACTGTAACTCAGTAAGGTAGAAATTTTAGAGCTGCATTCATATACCAAGTCTGGTTTAAATCACTAGCATTGTGGAAAGCTCTGGATAGGTCCAAAAAAAAAAATATAGGAGTGAAAAAAAAAGAGTTTTCTGGTTCTAGTTTTTCATATTTTCTTTTCCCCTCTGAAAAGTGAAACCCTCCAGCTGCCCGGCATTGCACAATGGCCCAAATGCTGTGAGTTCCAGCCCTAATCCCCGCCGCTCTGCACGCCAGCCCGCACAGGGCTCAGCAACACTGTGCTTCCCCAGGCACTAAAGTGGGAAAGCACTGGGGTCCTGGGGCTGGTGGTGTATCTCCATCACCAAACCATGCATTTGGGCTGTGAATGTTGTCCATCAGCCGTAAGAAACACAGGAGAGGGACAAAGAATGGGACAAAGAACGGGGTCGGTTCCCCTGGCTACCTTCTGGTTTGTGCTCTCACAGGAAGCAAAATGGGTGTAAATCTCCAGATTTTGGTCATGTGTTATGTATGCTTTCCATTATGGTCAGAGGAGCACTGCCAGGGATCCACCAGCATGCCAGGTGGGATGAAACAAAGCCCAAGCATGTTTTCTGATTCCCAGATGATGGATAAACCCCTCATTCTCCTGCTGTCCCCACAGAAGGAACACTGCAGTGGGTGCTCTGCTCAAACCAGCCATTGTGGTGGTAGCAAGCCAGACAGCTGGATGAAACTACTTGGAGCCAACTCCGTTTATATTGTTATTATTGTTATCATGATTATTATTATCACCAAGATGGTGACAAAGCCTAGAATCCCCAATATCCATATTGCCAATGCCCATTATAAAGCAAAGCTTTACCCAGGTGCTGGGCTTCCCCAGGAGGAGCTGATGTGAACAAGTGATCACCAGGCGTACTTGATGAATTACCCAAGAAGTGCCCCTGTGAGGTGACAGATCCTCAGCAAGTAGCACTGTGCCAAGTGCCATCCCCTTGTGAACAACAAAGAACTCAACAGCACTGGAGGGAAAGGATGGGTTGTGGTTAAAGATATGTGCCGAGCCTTCCAAGCGGGATGGATTTAGTTCTTCATTTTGGCTTAGCTTTCCTATGATTATGACGTCAAATGAATCACTTCATCTTCTGCCACCTCAGGGCTCCGTCTGCTAAAGCATATTTATAGGGTTTTTTTTTCTTCTTTCTTTTCTCTTGTCCTTTGTCTTTTTCCATTCTGATTATGAAGTCCTCAGAGTATGGTTGTCTCTTTCTATGGGAGGGCCAGCAGAAAGAGACTCTGACCTAAGTTCCTGCTGCTGGAATACAAATATCTAGAGAGTAATGCAGTGCTCAGCATGTTTATGCTGCTGGTTGAGGAACATGCATTGCTGTACACAGACAGTTTTGATGTGAATGAAAATGTTGAGTTTTGTTGAGAAAGGACAACATTCAGCACAGTTATCATTTTTCCCAGCAAAATGTCTGAAGGAAGTTGACAAAATCCAGAGATTCTTGTGAAATCAAAAAGCATTCAACAATCAGCACTACAAAATAAAACAAAAGGCAACGCACGATTCCTTCCTCCCTGCAACCCACTGTAAACCCTTCTCTGACGCCTAGCTTTGGTCAGAGCTCTTGTTCCAAAGAGATTGCTTCTGTGTCAAGAAAAATCTGTTTCCAATAGGCCGTCAAAGGTTTGCTCACCGTACTCGTACTGCTCCTACAAAAGCACCCATGGTGACATGCAGGCAGAGCTTTAATCTTGCTTTACTTCTCAGCACGTCGAGGGGCTGAAGCTTCCCACCAGGCCAGCCAGCAGCTATCTTCTTGTGAAGGGCTAAAGATGTCTGTCTGTATTTTCTTTCTTCCTGCAATTTTGTCAAAAGAAAAATTCAGCATGCAAATTAATATCTTTGCCGGTGGCAAATAGTTTGCCATTTTGTCTTAAATTTAGCTACAGGACAGGATTCCACCTTTCTCCAAGCAGGAGATGATGTTCTTGTGAGGAACAGAACGTGCCCGTAGGTGTTTCGCTATCACAGACAAGGCTGAGGAGGTCTTACCTTTGAGCCACGTTGCCCCCAGTCTAGGAGCATAATGAGGACTTGTGCTGGAGATGTGTCCTGCTGTCACCCCTTAGGAGTGAATGGGAAGATCCAGAGTGCTCTCTGCTCCTTCTTCCTGCCCCACTGTCCCCAGAAAGTGTTACTCACACCACCGCCTTGTCCTGACCATACCTCCTGGAGGTCTGTCCAGAAGGAAAGGCCCCACATGCAAGCATCCAGGGGTTTTTTAATCACCCAGAGCTGTGAAGTTCCACAAGTGGAACCAGCAGCTGGGTAAGAAGCATCTATTTGTTCCCTCTCTCTGTCCTCAGAGAGCCAGAGCATCACCAGAGGAGGTCAGGGTGGATTCCCAGAAATGTGACCCACCCCCTCTGCAATACAAGCATAATTCTGAGAGGGCTGCAGGCTTGCTGGCACCTCCAGAGCTTGCTGTCGTGACTTCATGAAGTACTGCACTCCCCCAGGAAGAGCAGTCCAAAGAGGAGGAGCCCAGTAGTGCCTCCGCTGCCCTCAGACAGCAGGGGCTCTCCATTGTGTAATGTTTACATGACCACAGAGCTCACCATGGCTACATAGAACACAGGAACAACAGCTCAAGCCCTTGTGCTCATGGGAGAGCAGCTCTCTGCCCCTTGAGCAAGAGGAACCTGGGTGAGCAGCTCAGTGCTGCCTGTGTTACAGGAAGAGCTTCTGCAGGATCACAGAAATGTTGGGTTGAAAGGGACCTCAGAGATCTGCAGTTCCAACCCCCCTGCCACAGGCAGGGCTTCCTACCACTACACAGGCATCAGATCAAGATGCCCATGGTCCCATCCAGCCTGGCCTCAAGCAACTCCAGGGATGAAGCATCCACAACTTCATTAGGCTAAAACCTGCATAATTAAAAATCCATCAAAACCCTGCACACCGTTGTGTTGGTGTTCTCCATCTCAGAGCCAAAGTAAGCTTCCAAAAGTGTGATCTGTTGTAGGAGTTCTCCACAAGGAGATTCCTTTGCACCCTGTCCATCCTCCAAGTTCATCTCTTTGTAATTACTGTGCTCTGGTTTTCCCACCATAGTAGCATAACAGTGAGCTAGGAATGCACAAGGATGGGTTCTACCATCACTGCCTATGGCTCTCAGTGATCAGTTTTTGACAGAAGTTAGTTTGACTTCCAACTGAGTATTTTATTCAAAAAAGTGGATAGAGACAGACTTTACAAAGTGAGTGCTTAGGCATTTGTGGTGTAGAGGACTAGTAGAGGCCTGGAGAGGTCTGGCACCTTGCAGAGTGCAGAACTAAATAGAAACTTCTTAGGCCTTTTCTTGCATATCTCGTGCGTTTCTTGGGTGCTGGGCTGGCTCCAGATATCCATCCAGGAGAGGGCAGTGCCGGATTCACACTCCCAATCCCAATCATTGCCAGTATGCATGCAGACAAATATCTGACTGATTTTGTTCCAACAGAGATTATGGGCTTTACTTGACAGAGAGCAATTTCTCATGGCAAATCCTGGGGTGGGACATGTTGGTCAACTGAAGATTGTTTTCTTTGGTTTGTTTGCTTTGTTCGTGGTTGTTTATTTATTTATTTGCTTCATGTTTTTGTTTTCTTTTTTAATGGAGATTTTTTCCCCCAAGTGTTTAGTACTGGAACCTTCCTGATCTCCAAATTCAAGTGAATAGATGTCCTGGTGAACAACAACAGCATATTTGCCAAACCATGTCTTCTGGGAAAGAAGGGGGTTCAGCCACCAAGATGATCTCTGGAGACTTTCAAGGGAGCAAATCCTACACATTTCTATCCAGAGGTCCCTTTTTTCAATTTTTCTAAACTCAGAAGCCAGCAGGACCTTCCTTTGTATCAGGAATTCTCTTTTTCGCTATCTTGGAGAAGAATTTATTGTCTGAAGAATTTTTGTCCATTTCAGGCTTTCAAATTTGAAGGTCCAGGGTCCTACTCAGTGCTGCAGGGAGCCTTGACCACCTTGCTCCCTTCCCTTTCCCTGCTGCTAGAAGGACAGCAGACATCCATTTACTCCCACTGAATGTCTGGACTTCCACTGATCCTTATTGCAGAGATTCAGTACATGTGTGTGCTCTTTGCAAAGATCTGCAAGACCTGGAGGGCTCTTCCAATTTTCATGAGCTGTAGCACACTCAAAGTAGTACTTCACTCCAGCACACAACCCATCCCAGTACCACGGCAGTAGCCATTCCCCTTCCAGGCAAACCCCTATAATGGTTTAGAGAGAAAAGAAGCAGTGCTAAGGATTTGAGGGTATTTTCAATGACTGAAAACTATTAAAGTGCAGCATTTGTCAGAGTAAGGGCTAGAAGTAGAGTTCGGGGGAATGAAGATTGCCAATGTAGAATTGCCACGATGCTGAGAATCACTCAGTACAGCTGTTGTTGTGACAGGGCTGAGAAACTCACTGGCTGGGGGAGCTTAAACCAGTTCCTTGAGTGGCATAGGCTCTCCCTGGATGGGACCTCTTGAGAGGACTATTCAAAAGCTGCATTTTTTGCACACTTCAAAGGTCTGAACTAGACTGATAAAAGACTCATTTGCCAGGAGTCACACCCTTGTAGATCCATGAGTACTGTCTAGTACATGACAGCCCCCCAAATTAGACCCTTTGCCTGGCATCTAGGGCAGGAAAAGAAGGAAAAAACACACACGAAAGAGCTGTGGGGATTGTGTACCACCCACATGGAGAACTCCAAACATTCCCAGAACCAGCCCAGCAGCCACTTGTCTATTAGGCACTCATTACTGAGTGTAGACACTGGCAGCAGCAGTTTTTGGGGTCTACAGTCTGCAAAACTCTCTTTCCTTTCTCCCTCCCCAGCCCTTTCTTTGAAGATAGCCCAGTCTCCCGCTGACACGCATCTTGTGGAGAAGCCTCTAGCAAGAAGTTCCTCAGCACCACCCGATGCAGTGAGGGTATAGCCTCTAAGGATGGATGGTATCCAAATGTTTGGCAGAAATTCCAACTTTCCTTACTTTTAGGCGTATCTGTGGCTTTTTGATACTGTAAACAACTGACACAGGCATGGAAGAATAGTGTATCTGAAACAGTTTATACAAAAGAATTCCATCTGTCAGTCTGTTTACAGTTCACATGTGAAAAGGCAAAAATCTTTAAAAGGAAAACCCTGGGGGGAAAAACATTTATATATATATATATATGTGTGTATATATATACCCCATACGTATATATAGGATATGCTACAAATACTTGTTGAAGTGGAACAGTATCACTGTGGGCTTTTTTCACTTAAACAGCAGTATTTTTTTCCCCTGGTGTAAATTAAATTTTCCCAGTTTGCTTTTTAACTTATTCAAAACAGCACAAAGGAAGTCAAGAAAGCAGACTGGAATTGAGAGGATCTTAGTTTTTCTTTTATTTTTCCCTTCCCTTTTCTCTTCTTTTTTTTCATTTCATTTCATTTATTTATTTATTTTTAAATAAAGAGCCCACTTTCCAGTTTGAAAGTTGTCTTAAAGCTTCTTGAAACCGTGCATTAGATCATGGTATTGCAATGAAGAAGAAATACTGCCATTACACTCCTGAGAATAACCTTAAAACCTATCCGCTGTGTTATCTAGACAGGGATTTTATAAATCGCTGTGAGAGCTTTAACTTCTGCTTGGACAGCCATCAAGGAAAGACAGAAACGATCCAGATTTCACATCTTGCAAGGGAAGAAAAAATCTTGTATAATTATACATTTCACTCCTAAACACCAAAGGGTCTCTAGAGCCCTGGAGACAAGCATGGTAGAGACCTCATTTTGTAATGTTTGTGCTGGACTGAAACAAACTGTGGTAATACACAAGACCTTATATAATTGTTACACAGGTTAGTGGCACAAGCAGCCATGAATGCTTTTAGCCCTCCTGTTCCTCTCTCCGGGCCCAAACCGCCCAGTGCAATGTGCATGGATGAGCATTAGAACTCTTTGATGCTCATCAGGAATGAGGAACTTCTTCCTCATCCTGTGCTTCTTCTGGTAGAGAGGTCTGGAGGATCCGGCACTGGAGAGGTTGGTTCACAATCAGAGGTTGGGTTTGGGTTCCTCATATGTGGAGCATGAGCTGTTTCATTGGTGCTTGTGATGGTCCTCCCAATGACACACTCACAGGGACCCCGAGAAACCAGGATTCTTGGTTTCTTAGAGCCAGAACCAGTGGTGGTAACCCAATTTGCAGATGGGATCATCACCATTCCACAAGCATCATGCCGATCCACCAGCAAGTGTCTAAGCTCACGCTCCCTTCAGCCTCCTGGACCTGCTGGTTTGGCTTCTGAAGGCCACATCACATCTTGGGCCTACTGTAACAGCCCAAGGGCTGCATTCGGCTATTTGTTTTTAGGAGCTTCACAGATGAAGTGAGATGGCTAACAACACAAATATTTACATGTGGCAACTGTTAGTTTTAATAGTATGGGCTGAAATTTGGGTTTTCTGAAGCCCCCACTCCAACAGGAGGAAATGGGGTTGTTTTTCTGCACATACCAGAGCCCAGCCAGCCTTGGGAGCAGGAAGAATGGTGCCCACCACCTTGGCCGAACATGTGCTCCTCATGTTCCTCCACCATGACAGAGCTTGTGGGTTTTTTTATGCCCTAGCAGATCTATGGGCCTGCAGCCTTAGCACAATAACACCTTGCTTCTGTGAAACCCCATGGGGCCAGATTCTGTCCTTGTCTCACATGGAATAGCAACAAGTTTGGGGGAGTAACCTGATTTTTCTTTTTGCAGATGTTACAAACATTTGGAGGCCCTCTTTCTGCTCCATGTTTGCATAGTGGATAGTAGAGGCAGAGATAGTTGAGGTCATTGGGGTACATGGAAGGTCATTGTCTGATGGATTCATAGAAATAGGTTTTGTAGAGTTAACTGATTGATTTGTAGAGGCTTAAGTTGGGTGCAATGTTTTTTTCCCATCAGATTTGCCTGAGCTGACAAATCCAAGCAGAAAAATGTCACCTGTTTGGAATTTCTTGTATGTCAAATTTCTTCAAATCTCCTTACCCAAAGCAGTGTACTACCAAAAAATCGATTAAAAAATTAATAAATAATTCTGATTGTTTAACATTCTGGAAAAAAAAAAACCCAAAACAAAAAAAAAAACCCAAATGTTTCTATCAAAGCATTGATAATCTTGTTCCCATTGTTTACCGTCCTGCGCCCTGTTTTACATACCACTAAGAACTATGTTGAAATGATATTGAGGAGTCTCCAAAATCAGGGAGATTTCTTCAAACAAAAACATACATCTTGTAAATACCAACATTTTTTCTCTTACTGTTCCTTCTCTGATATTCCTGGGTGTTGACTTCAGCTTAGTTGAATGGCTCCCATGAGACAGGCCAGATGTCAGATCCTACACAGGTGGAGATGGGGAAATACAGGCCCAAATGCACCACTGCCTCTTCAGATAACTTTAGGCCTCAAAGCATGGGGTACTGCATGGGAATAAAATGCCTCCACTTGGCTTGGAGGTTAAGGGAATGATGTATGTGATGGCCTTGACTCCAAGGGCATTGCTTTGCAAGTGGATGGTTAGAAATGTAATTCACCCGGTCCTTGGACAGGGTGACTTGACTTTCTAACAACACTTTCTCTACTAAGAGGAACAACAGTCTGTCAAGTACTTCTTAGGTCTGGTTGCTTTTCTGGGGGTGGTTTTGGGAAGAATTAATACAACCAACCTTGCTGTACTGGTGCATTCCCCCCCTTGCCACCAGCAAAAGCACATGCTAGCTGTAGACAGAAGAGTCTGTGGACAGTAGACTGTACCGGTGGCTCCTCACAATTTTCCAGTTCCACTTTTCCTTCCAGACTCCCATCCACTCCTGGTGGCAAGCCTGGTGACAATAACAGGAGACCCCAGCACCCCTTGTGCATGGGAGAGGTGGGACACCACCATGATGAGGGATAACAATGGGGTGGGAGTGCTGAGCAGTGCAGAGATAGTGTCCTCTCCCTCCTCGTCACAGAGCAGCTTTGCCGTCCTGGCGCGGCGGGCCGGACGCACGCACGCCTTAGCGATGTCGACAAACACAGCCGGCCGGGGCCATTACCTCAGCGCTGGGTGGGGTGGACCAACCGAAACGGTCTCCAGACTTTGCAGGATGTGAAGCGCTCCATCATACACTGGAGTCAGGGCTTTGAGCAGCGGGATCACACACACACACACACACACACACACACATGCACAGCCCTCCCTCCTTGCTTTTAACCTCTTGTTTCTGAAGTGGTTTCTAAAATAAGCCCAGCTCCCAGCAGCTGCGAAAGCCGTTTGCTGTCAGAATTGGCCCCTGTGCAGACAGCCTGGATATTGCAGGCACTTGTTTTGCATTTTAAGCCTAAACATTGCCCCCCTCCCGCCTCCCCCTGGCTTTTTCAGTTCAGCTCTTAGTTTTTAATAGTCCTTGTCATGATGGAAAGTGCCAGACTCCAGCTGTTCTTCCCAAACCTCTGGGAGAGGCCTGGTTACATCTAGTTCTCATAAATCTTGAATCCAGTTCTAGCAAGTCTCTAAGCCTGACCACCGCGCTGCCCGGGCAGCCGTGATTGAAAACAGCAGCAGAGGAAGGAAAGAGGAAAGGGGGGAAATCAGGAAAAGACTATGCACAAGTAGAGGCTGTTTCTGGAGGAGCATCCAATGCCCTGATGAGAATCATCACCTGATGAGAATCAGGGTGTTCTGTACAGTCAGAGATTGTCTTATAAATAGCTTGTAGCATTGGAGGGAGCTCTGATGGAGAGGAATTGTCTGGAAAAACAACAGAACTCACCTGGTTTGTGCAAGGCAGGACTGGGAGAGCGTTCTTGTTTCAGGAACTTTGAGGGCCTGTGTAACTCAGATATAGAGTTCCTGGGTGCCCCAGGGATCCTCAGCTGGGACAAAGTAATCCAAGCTCCAGTGGCTACATGCCTGATTTTATATCTGTTGTGGATTTGGCCCTAGTGGTTGTAAAAGAGAACAAGGATAGAAGGGAAATGCAAAAGCACATGCTGCTTGAGGAAGTACATGCCCATTAGTGTAAGCACATCTGCCCTCATGCTTGGTTAGGAGTGAGCTGTGCTAGCCAAGACTTGGGCATTCTCAATGCTTGATGAGTGACTTAGAGGGTTGGAACCTGCTGTGCTCAACTCTTTGAAGCCCATGGTAAAGGACAAGGTAGATCCCTCCACTTATTACTGCTGGGGTAGGACTTTTATATAACACTGTCTGGGTGGCCATGTAGACAGGGACAGCATCCAAAGCACTACAGTTTTAAGAGCTGTGGAGAACAAAACTTATTTCCAAATAGATGAGAATGGGATATGATGGATGTAGACCTTCTGGGCAGTGGCTTTTTCTTATGGGTGCTAACCTCTAGTCTGCCAGCAGTACTGCCAGGGAAACCAGGGCCACCTCAACTGCCAAAGACATTCTGTCCTCCACAAGTGAACAAAGTCTTGAGTTTGGCCCTTCTTCTACCACCCAAATTTTTAGAAGAGAAAGTATTCTCTCGGATGGGAAACTCCTCTGTCTTCCTGTACAGATGCAACGCTGGAGCAGCTCTCCTGTGAGTTACTGATGGCAAACCATCTTCAATTTGAAGAAGAAACCTGTTAAATTGTGGAAGGGATTATATCTTCCACACTACATATTGCTCTGGGAAATTGTTCCCATCTGCAGTCTTTGCTATAGATGTTTCAAGAACAAGAAACAAGGCTATGGGTCCTATCCTCCTCTCATTCATGCAAACTTTTGTTGTCTGTGGCTGTGTGGGATGCTTCAGGAACCAACACTGGAAAACCGCAAGAAAGAAGGTATAACAAGCTGCAAAAGATGCTATGACCTTTGTTCAGTTACTGGGCAGAAATCACTTCCAGCAAACAGCAGTGAGACTGGCCAGCAACACTGAAACAGGCACGTGTTTGGAGCATGGAAATCAATAACTCAGAGGGAATGTGGAAGTCAAGGGCCATGTGATGGATGGATGGACTACAGCATTTCAAAGGAGCACAAATGTGTTTCTCCAAGTGCAGTTTAACCTCATCTGACTCTAGGGGCATCTTTTCATTGACTTCAGTGACTATTGGATGGGGCCAATCAGAAGCGTAAGGTTCCATGGGTAAATCATTCACTTAAGCAGCTACATATTTAAGTACTTAGATGAGCCTCCTTCCTGGATTTCCCAACATCTGTGCCTCCTCTCTTTGGAAGCCAACCCCCTTTTTGGATCCGGATGTTCAGATTGTGTGGAAATGAATGAGAGCAGCTAAGGACACAATTTCTGCTGCAAAGCATTGCTCTCCATAGCAAGATGACAGTGCTGCAGCTGATGGGTGCTCTACAAGAACTGCAACCAGCCCTAATTGCCTTACTGCCACTGCCACGTGAAATGGTGAAAGTGTGGGATGAGTCACAGTGCTCTTTGTCCTTTCTTCCCCTTGTCCATTGCCTATCCCGGGACTATCTTGACCCCAGGCTCCTCATGGGAAGGCAGGAGAGACAGACTTATGCCAACGTAGGCTGAGCAGCAAGGATGGTTTTGCTGTGTATGTGTCTCATTTATTACCACAAACACATTTCCAGTGCTGCTATAAAGCTTATCTCCTGTTATTTCCCAATATCAAATAGCAGTAAGAAAACAGATTTCCCTTTGCTTAACACAGGTAGTGTTACACTAGGGAGTGTTAATGGCTTAAGCAAAGATTTTTCCACCTACAGGCGAGTGACTGATAGTTTATCCATCTGCTGCACAAAACTGAAGCTTACGTCGCAATTTCAATGGGTCATATCACCTGTGGTTTCAAAATAACTCTGAATTTCCCTTGAAGTAAGATGCAAAATAATGAAAATTAGCACTTAGGAGTCAAATAGATTTTTTTCCAACTCAACAAACAACGGAGAGCCCATCACTTCTTCAAGTTAAATCATGTTGAGTGATTTTGTCATAGGTCAGGAGGAGGTCAGACGAGTTAGGCTTGGTCTTGTTCCTGCGTTGTCGTCTCTCAGCGGGAGGAGGAAGTGTACCCCAGCAGGTGTCATAAACACCAATTTCCCAAAATTTCATAATCATTTAGATCTAATTACAAGACACACATGGTTTTTGACTTTCCCCAGGAAGACTTTGGGGAGCATCCACTGATAAATCAAATAAAAAGGAGTTTGCATTCCTCTTGTAGCACTGGGTGTATTTGAATTTTTAGACCAGGAAATTCAGCTTAATCTCAGAAAATTATTTTGACAGGCTGAATTATAAATTCCATGTCAATTTGCTTACTGTAGCATTGCAGAACAAGAGGGGGAATGACTTGAGGAGTCTGCTTGGTGTGTCCAGAAAGAAAACAGACAGCAATAAACTTAGCCTGGGACATGGAATGGACTCTCGTGTTGCTGCCTCCATCTCTGCCTCTACTTGTCGCTACAAAAGAAATTCTCCTCCTTGCTATCAATTTGACCCAAAGCTAAAAGGCTGAGTAAAACCCCAAAGGTACCAAATTTGTGCTCTCACTTCATTTTCAGAGAGTAAAACACGTCAGAGGAAGCAAAGAAACCCATTTGCTCTGAAGGTCATCAAAAGCTGCATGAGTGATGGTGGCATTTTCATCAGCAGGTAACTCATAGGAGGCTCCTCATGACCTTGCCTGAGCTGTTTATGCTTTCAGGGGTGACTAAGATTAGGTCACTTACTTAAAAGTCCCATTTTAGGTACTGACCGCCAGCGTTTGTCTTTCTTCACTTCACCCTTCAGAGCTGCATCACCAACCCAGTGCCACCTATCTCTCTGAAGGCCATGCTAAGGTGACCTCAATGTTGGTCCTGGTGGCCTTCATCCAGGGGGACATTTACCTGCCTGCAACCCTCAGGTGGGGGCTGTCACATGACCTTTTCTCACTAATAAACAGCAATTTGCTTTACAAGAGAGACTCAGGGTAGAGACACTTGAGGCTCACCAAGATTTACTTCCTCTCTGGTT
Source organism: Cyrtonyx montezumae (assembly GCF_038088225.1). NCBI lineage: Eukaryota > Metazoa > Chordata > Aves > Galliformes > Odontophoridae > Cyrtonyx > Cyrtonyx montezumae. Next base: position 4,405,994 of record NW_027071826.1, read on the forward strand.
GGCCCTTTGGAGGGAGCTAAGGCACCGCAGAGAGGAAACATCACTAATACAGATGCTCCAGTTATCTCAGCTTTTTGTCCTTGCTGGTCATTAAATTATCCCACAGCCTTTACAGACAGTGCTGCTAGAGCCACAACTCTATTAATAAACCTTCTGCTGCAGTAAATCCCTGTGCCTGACTGCACACTGTCAGTACCTCCCCTGATTTATTCTCCATTTACCCGCTGGTTTGCTTCACGAATAAAATGAAGTGGCCACAGGATTTACTCCCTTCGTGACCCCCCAGCAATAGCAGTGACAGCACTGAGAGGAGGTACTGAGGCCTCCCAGGGTTTGTAGTTGTGACTGTTTGCCAAGGAAAAAAATAATCTCATGAGATGGAGATGCCCGAATGTTTGATAACCAAGGGAAAGGAAAAACCAGTTACATGGGACCACAAGCATACCAAGGGAGAATGGAGTAAGAACTACCGAAGTCTCAAGGGCCCTGCAGCACACAATGGAGGAGCAGCCAAAGGTCTGTGAGACAGGAGCCAACATCTCATTCTTCACCAGCCTTCGTGAGTCCAGATGCACGTGGTGACCTAACATGGTGGAAATGCTTCTGAAAGGCAAGTTATTCCTGTTCCCCTTTCAGTTCTGCAGCTCACAAATCAGTTTTGCATCAAGCATGACCAGCAGTGCCATGGAAGCAAGTAAGAATGCTACAGCGTGGCCAGCACTGCTGAAAGCATGGCCAGCACCACCATGAGGGTGATGGCCAGTGCCACCACCATGAGCAGTGCTTCTTAAAAGCCGTCTTCTGGACCTCCTGACCAGTGTTATCCTGGAAAACACTCAGAAAATCATAGTGAGGCATGTTCTTGCAAAATCCTCCCTATGAGGTTTGAGCTGGTGGGAGGACTGTGCTGTTGCATGTAGTCAACCATATCAAGGAGGAAACCCCAAGCCAGACAGATGTCAGGACAGCTGTTGACCCCAGGTGTCTGTGGCTGGTTCTCAAGACAATTCTGGAAGATGGCAGGGGAGCTTGCTGAGGGAATGTACAAACAGAAAGAAAATCTACAAAGGGAGGGCCTGGCCACGAGGTTACTGTAGCTTAAAGCACAGCCACACAAACCAGGGCCCAGGGTTCAGGGCAAGGAAGATGAGCATTAGAGTTCTGCTCGTATTAAGGCAGAATGGCCCAATTTTCTACAATTTCTACAGATCACAGCTGAGTTATCCTGCGGTGGGGGAAACTTTAATAGCCTGTCTTGGCCCAGACAACACTTAAACTCATTTTCTGTACTCCAGAGGGATTGTGGTTGGACTGTATCAGCCCCAAACACACTTTGATTCATTTTATTTCCTGGACTCCTGAGGGATCCTCCTTTGGCCTGCTTTGGCCCCAAGCCTTCTTTGATTCACTTATTTCCTAGACTCCCAAGGGAGTGTGGTTGGCCTCTTTTGGCCCTGTGCTGCTGTCACTTTTCCGTGCTGGTCTGTAATGCATCTATGCTCTTTAGATTTCTTCACTGCTTGTATAGACCAAGCCTGGATATATTAAGCAATATTTCAGAAAAGATAAAGGCATTGCTCTGTCTTCACTCATTCACCTTGCTAAGATTTTCTGTGGCCTTTCACTCCCTTGTTTTTCCCAACATCACTGCATGGTCAGAAGCAGTATGCCACGGTATGGCCGTCCCCTTGATGGAAAGAGGATGTTCACTGTGTGATCTGCAGTGGAGCACAGCATAAGAGATGAAGAACCACCAATCACGTGGTTACATTTCCCATCAAAGGGAGGAAGGATCAGCTTGTGGCATACTGTGAGTTGTGCACCTTACTAGCCTGACATCCCATGATGAGAGCCTGGTGACCATGGTCATGCTGGTCCTGGTGGCACAGGTCTCTGATGGCATTCTGAGAGTAAGCATTGTGCAGACCTCATGGCAGGTATGGAACTGGATCTGTCATCATCTCACAGGTGACCTGGTATTGCACAGTCATGTCTGCTGATCTGGTGGCCCTTGCGCAGCATGCATAGAGCAGGAACATAAATCGTTATCCTCCATTCCTACCTGGTACCACTGATGTGGCCTCAAGTTGCTCCAGGGGAGATTCAGGTTGGAGGTTGGGAAAAATTTATTCTCTGAAAGAGTGCTTAGGTGCTGGAATGAGCTGCCCAGGAGGATGGTTGAATCATCATCCTTGCAGGTGTTCAAAAAACATTTAGATGTTGTACTAAGGGATGTGGTTTATTGGGGAAACATTGGTGGTAGGTGGACGGTTGGACTGGATGATCTTAGAGGTCTTTTCCAACCTCGATGATTCTATGATTTTGGGATTCTATGTTCCTGCCCTCTGTTACTTCATACAGCCTGTGTATTTGAGTGCCCATGTACAGGTTCCTGCCTGGTGCCCATTATGGTGCATCAGCACCTCCTCTCCTTCACCAAATTACAACTCCAATGTACTGGGCAGGAAGCTGATACACAGACGTCCTCTGTGTCATGGAGAAGCTATACAAAGAAAAGCTCTTTGATGTTTCCATAGAAGAAAAAAGGTTTTTGAATGGTGTTTACCTCTAGCACAACAAATGCAGTACTGACTTCCCGGTCCCAAATCAGTCTGCCACTGGCAATGGCTATTGCTATCCTCTCACTCCTCCTCTTGGAGAGCCTTTGGACTTCCCTGGACACCCTCAGTTGGTTTTTTGCTCACTACTGAGATCAATAACTCTACAATAACACGCTTTTCTCCTAAAATTTCAAAAGAATTTGTCAGAATGTAGATTGACTTGTCCCCTATTAAAGTCCTGAAGTGCAAAGCTGCCTGGGGCAAAATCCCAGTCCAGAGCTGTGACCTCCAGAGCACACAGAAGAATGAAGTCTCACTTTCAGTAATGAGAATATTGCACCCAAGCTGCAATAACAGACTGATGTTATTTCTTTTATAGCTTACAAACGTCACCACAGCAAACTCATTACATACCCCAACAGAAGCGCATTGCTCTTCGTAGAAACAGTCGGGAGATAAAAGTTTCAGCACAGAATTTATTGTTTATGAAGCCTGCTCATTTACTGCACAATGCAGTTTTATCAAGAACTATTTTCAGAGCCTAAGAAAGAAAGAAATTCAATAAATTCAAGAGGCTGTTAATAGCGTGAGGAGAAGGCAGCTCTTCATTGTGTGAGTGAGTTTCATTGTCCAATTGTCCCAGGAAATTTAAAGCAGAATGTGTTTTTGACAGCTTCGTTAATGTGACTTTTTCTCCCCCTGCCAGAAATTCAAGCATAATTGAGATGTAGTGTTGAACTTCAAATGTTTCCCTGAGACTTGAATAGGGAACTTGATGAAGCATGTAATATGGCATAACCTCCCAATTATTCACACGTTTAGATAACTATAATCACACAATTCCTATCGCAGCAAAAAGGTTATTCTAGGCAGATACTGGCAGGGGCTAATGGACAGCATATTGCACGGGCAAGGAGGGTTTGGAAGGAAGCATTAATCAGAATTTGGTAGTAAAGTCATCATTCATAGCTTAACAAAGCCGTCACTCTCTGCTGCAGTCCCAGGACCTCTATCAACTCATCATTCAACTCAACAATCTCAAAGAACAGAATGTATCAAAGAAGAAATGTGTTGTGTAAGTGTGACTGTCCCCAGGACGCCCAGCCTTTTGCAGCAGGGTTTCTCTAGCAAGAGAATTCATCACCACAATTTGTAGTAATTGAGGCATGGACTTTTCAGTGAAATGCCATCAGTTTTCTCTATGACTATTTGACACTCTCGCTCTGGGTTTTAGAAATGCAACTGCATTCTTCTGTTGGACGTTGTTTCAGATTTTCTAGCTGATTGCAGAGGCACCCATGGCAATTGTGACAAGTAAAGAGAAGAGAACTGCAGGAGAGAGGGACAGCCAGCAGATGAGGCAATGTGGTAATCCTCCTTTAGCGGGCACTCATTACATTCTGGCTGGGATGCAGTGCCCCAAGTGCATGTGAAATGTGGATAAAGTGGACTGGGCTCAGCAGAGGGCCACCAAGACGAGCTGGAGCATATCCTGCAGGGGGCTGCGGGGGAGGAATCAAGTCTTGTTCAGCCTGGAAAGCAGAAGTTCATAAGGGGACCTGATGCCAACCAAGTTTTATACTCCTCAACCTATCTTCTCGATTTCAGTTGCAAGAAATCGCCGCTGTTGAGGCTCCCCTCTAGGGTGTGGTGACACAAAAAAATAGGAATGGGTCTTTTTTTAAATTTCCTACATAGCTAGCTTCAACCTGCAGTGCTCTCACACATAAACAGCAGCAAGTGAAAGGTCTATGACTGACTTAGGACCAGGAGGGCCTCTGTAAGCAGATGCTGAAGGCTCCAGCTTCCAGTGCCCTCGTCGTATCATTCTGTGTTGGCTAAGACACTATATTTTGACAGCACTGGAACACATGGAAACCTTGATCCACCCAACATATTATGCTGAAAAACTTCATGTTTGGGTGCATAAAGTTTTCCACATAAACAGGTGGGAGTCTGGCATGGGCAATGTGATTCAAAGCCAGCACGTGGTGATTTTCAACACTGCGTGGAAAACTCCGGGTTCTGGCTGTCTTCTGAGGGGTCAACTGAGTCATTATTTTCATTGGCTTTCCTCTGACCAGGGTGTCCCAAAGAACTTTGTAGCTCTTGAGCCACCTACCTCCCACTCGACCCTCTGGCAGAGCTGTGGGCACTCGAAACTCCCTTTGGGACAAAGACCAGCAGGGACAATTCCTCCCTGCAGAGAGGTCACTCCAGCAGTGCCAGTCTCATCTGTATGTACTTCCAGGAGCTGAAAAAGTGCCATGATGGTTGGTTTTCTCTGCCATCAAATTGCCAGGGTATGATGTCACATACTGCTCAGGAACAGGGGCCCATCTGGGTGATACCTGGGTCATTCTAAAGATATAAAAATGCATGAACATGATAGGACTCTATCTGCCCTAGCTGCACTGAAGAGTGGTTCTGTAGAAGGGAGACATCACTGCTGACACGTGATGTGAAGGAAATAGGAACATGGAATTAAGTCATATCTTTACCCAGTCATGGTTCTCTTGTGCCCCAGGGTCCCTCCCTTATTAAAAGAAAATAAAAGCTTTCTTTAACACCTTCATTTATGATCTGGATGATGGACAGAGAGCTCTTTAAGCAAGTTTGCTGATGATACCAAATAGAGGGGAGTGATGTGTACACCCTATGGTCCTGCTGCCATCCAGAGGGACCTAGGACAAGCTGGGGATGTGGGCTGGCAGGAACTCAGGGAGGTTCAACAAGGGGAAGTTAAGGGCTCTGGCCTGGGGAGGAGCAACTCCAAGCACCCGGACATGCCTGGCAGCAAAGAACCTGGGTGCCCTGGTTGACACCAAGCCAAACATGAATCAGCAATGGGCTCTTGCTATTAAGAAGGCTAATGGTGTCCTGGGCTGCATTAGGCAAATTATTGCCAGGATGTCAAATGCTGGTGAAGCCATACATGGAGTCCTGTGTCCAGTTCTGCCCCCTTCACTACAGGACAGACACGGACATATTAGGAAGAGTCCAGCAGAGGGATGCCAAGATGATGAACTGTCTGGAGCAGCTTCTTATGAGAGAATCTTCCTCCTTGGAGATCTCCAGAAGCAGCTGGGACATGGGCATGGGCAATGGGCTCAAGGTGACCTTGCTTGAGCCAGGCTTGGATCAGGTGGCCTCCAGGGGTTCTTTCCAACCTCAACTATACTATGATTCTGTGAAAAACCTCCCAAGAGAAGGCTTAACGTGTGCTGTTTGTTACCAGTCCAAACTGTTAACTTCAGGACATTCTCCAGTTGCAACCTTCATTTCCACAGAATGCTTTTGGTGCTGTCTTGTACCTTCAGCAATTGGAATGCAACCTGAAGGGCCAGATTTGCTGTGGAGCTGCAGCTCATGCCATCAGCGTGAGGACGAGTATTTTTCATCTGAGGTTTTGGATTTAGATGAAAGGAGAATCTTGCATCAGTCCATTGTGTTTGGCTGGAGGCCAAGTGAGCTCCAGTTTGCAAAGACAGCATATACAAGCATAATCTTTTGGTCCATCGCGTGCAACAAAAGCCCTGAGAAACTGGACATGAATCAATACAAGTGAATGGTGCTGCACATGACCCGCAACTGTGCTAACACAGGAAACAGCCACAAGCCAAGCAGAGCCACCAGTGCACACATCCTACTGTGACACATAATTGGGAGTGAAATCTGTAAGCCAGGCAGGTCCCTCAGCTGCCCCCAGCGCTGGAGTAATGTCTGGGCTCTGGATCCAGGGAAGACAGAAACATTTGGAGATGCTCCAGAAAGGAAAAACAAGAACGTGGGACACATCACCCATAGGGAAAGGTGTTAAGGACCTTGGGTCATTTCTGAGCACAAGTGCTTAAACCTCTTATCAGGGCTGCAGTGAGTGGCTCAAGCATGGCCAAAAGGTTACTCTGTGCTGTGGCTGGTTGTGCACTGAAAGGATGCCAGGACAGCCTGGACATGGTGGCATGGAGCCACAGAGAGGGCATGGTGAAAGCTTCTCAGCACTGGGCTTGCCAGCTTTCACAGCCAGAAGTGTCCAAGGGAGGGACCTGGGCACAATCCCATCCAGTCTTCTTCAATCTCCCCAGGCCAAAGGGCCAGATACCACTGACAGCTGGGTCAGGCAGGGACAGCTTTTACCGTGAGCCAAAGCTCCTCCTTACACCTTCTTGAGTGGAAATGAGAGGTTTTGACTCTCTCCCACCACACCCATAAGGGGAAGGGAGGGGACAGGGTGGGGAATCGTTATTTTAGTCATTAGCTGATGGGGAATTTACTGAGGAATACTGAGCTCAAAATCCCACGGCTTTCTCGTTGCAGAAGTAGACGGAGTGAGGAAAGTGGCACGTACTCCAGGACTATGACAGAGAGGAGAAAGCCCTCTGTTTTGGTAACTCTATCAGGATGAGCTCTCATGCGCTGCGCACAATGCAGCCAATCCAGGTGGTCTGTGTTCGTGCTCCAGGACACCTCTGATCTCCTGTTTTTTTTTTTATTATTATTATTTTTATCACATACAATCTACAACAAGTGAGCCATGGTTGCAGACTCTCAGCCAATGGACACAAACCATCTCCCCCATGGAAAGGAATCAGACCTGGGCAGAGGGCTGCATTGCAAGCTCAGTGATGCAAAGCAACTCTGCTTGCAAAGGCATTTTGGTGATGACCCCTCAATTGCCAGAGATGAACATTAGACTCTTTTGCCTAATGTCTATACTTGGATACCACGTTCATATCTACTTTCTCTAAAAACTTGCTTGGGGCCAAAAAACTCCACCTCCTCACATTTTTTGTTTCATTACAGCTCTGGAAACCAGTTTTGCTCAACTGGGGGTGTGCTGCAAATGAATCCCATCCAACCTGCAGCATGAGCCTCCATTGCTCACCTCTGTTTGGTGATATATCCCAGGGAAGTCAGGTGAATGGTTCCCACTCTGTTAATTGTTCCAAAGCTCATGGTAATGGGCGGGTGGCTGGACTAGATGATCTTGTAAGTCCTTTCCAACCTTGTGATTCTATGATTCTCATGATGGTGTATACCATTACACGAAATTGTTTATTTAAACAGAGAGGGTCCCATCAGGGTCACAACCTGATGTGTCATTTCCCACCCATTTGATGGTGCTATGGGGAGACTAGCAGCTTAAGTTTGGGATGCCTTCATACCCAGCACCGTAGGAAGGAGGAAAATCCAATTTGGGTGTGCTTGTTTAGATAGAACAAAGTCAAGCCATACTCCTTGCACCGGGCCTATCTTGGGAAAACGACTGCTGAAAGAATATGTAGCAGATTAGGGCATTTAGAAGGAGAAAGTGTATGCAAAAAGCTTTTAAAAGCCTTTCAAAAACTGTCATAAAAAGCCCTTGGCAGCTTTCCAACCAATGCAGAGTGATTGAGCACCTTGGAGTTACAAATACAAGCTGCTCTACCCTGAAGGTGGATCTGCTCCATCTCCTGGCCCCAGCACTAAGTGATGACTTCCAGTTTCCAAAGCACCCTTAGAGGCTGCTTGGTGCCGTGTGAGCCATGCGGGAACATGGGTTGGGTGTCCTGCAGGGTAGGTGTGACCCCAAAGCAGAACATTAGCCCTTGGAAACAGATGGAAGAGATTCACTGATGTGGTTCACTCCCTTGTAGCTCTGTGCCCTAATGGGAGACATGATCCAGCTCCACCTTGAGTTGAGTTCAACCCCACAAGCGTGCCTTGCTCAGTTGGCTCCCCAGGAGGCACTATAATTGGGGTCACTGTGTGTCCACGGGGAGGCAATGCTCACTGACAAGTGGCTGATGGTCAAACCTCCGGAGCAGGCTCCTCTTTGTGGCTCTGCCCTGCATGTGCTCAGTTTCAAGCACAAGCCCTCAGCCCCGTGCTCTGCCATGGATGCTTTTGGAGCAGCCGGGTGTTTGTACAATGACTTGCATAGCGGAATGATGACTTGAGCTCAGGGCTTTTGGCCCCGTGATAAAGCCTGTAGTAATGTAATACAACGTGACGGAAACAAACCAGGAGTGCAAGAGAGAGAGATGCCTGCTCAGGAGGAGGAAGGGAAAACCTTTTTTGTCATAATAAAGTTTGTCCTGAATTTGCTTTCACGTAGAGGAAAGATGGAAAAAAGGAAAACACGGGAAAGACTTGTTAGCAGAGATTGCATTACTGGCTCAGGTAACAGGAGAATGCACTGCTTTGTGTGTGTGCCTACATTTAACAGGCAAATAAGGCAAAGATTTCTTTAAAGATACCAAACCTGAGTACACCACAGCTGGGAAGCACATATGAGCAATAGCTTTCACATGCTAACAAATAAAAGATCCTTGCAAAACAGATGCTGAGGTTTGCGGGGCTGGCACAGGCTCTCTGCTGGCAGGGAGTTAACTCACAGAAAACTGAAAGGTTTGGAGATGGAAGAGTATCTAGAGACCGTTTGTTCATAAACACAGCTGAAGGCCAGCAACCTGCTTTCTGCCCTGCCCGAGCTGCACTGCTGGAGTCATTCCTTGCAGGGTTCCTACAAGAGAGAAGGCAGATATGCAGTTCTTCTGCAGCCCACGCTCTAGAGAAATAATTAAACAGTTTTTCTTAACCTCTTGAACTTTTCATTTATTATTGCCATCCATTATGTCTACCTTCTCAAATAGCAGGATCCTGAAAGCCAGCTCCAGGGGTCAAGGGTTTATTGTTTAATGGAGATAGAACATTCTGTAAATTGCACAAAGTCACAATGTTTAGAAGAGAAGCTTCTGGTGTACTGAATCTTTTCCATTTAACAAACAGTGAGCTTTGACATATGTTCTTCCTCCATAGCAGGAAATTTGGGATAAGTGCAGTACTGGCATGGACATGTTACCAAATCCTTCCTGTAAACCAAATGACATCTGCATTCAAATAAAAACATTCCTTGCACCAAATACCAGGAAATACTAAAAGTATCACTATTCTTCTAAGGTCATGCTAAAATGAAGTTTTTGGCTTTTAGAACACAAAGTAAGTTTGTACAGGGCCAAGACGTTTTGTTCAACACACATTTGCTGTTACAAATCCCAAGAGACATCCTTCTGGGTCAAATATGTGCATGTGTCTGTAGAATTTTGCAAGCATTTAATCTTCTTCATATGAAAAAAGAATAAATATTTTAGGAGCGTGGACTTACATTAACAAATATTCCTGTCGCCTTTGTTTTTACTAGCGCTCTGCTTTTCAAAGGCAGAAAAAGGATTTGCTTGAAACAAAGCAAACATCCTCAAAATGCACCATGCCAAAATAATCAATGGAATAAATACCTGGGATTTACAAAATATGAATATTCTTCAGTAAATAAACTGAGTCGAGAGCAGGCGGGGAGAGAATGCTGCTGCAGTGGTGGGGAGGGAGTGCTGAGTGTAAACACTTTCATCTCGTAGATGGCGAATCAAGAACATTTAAAGAAAATAAATGTATGCAGAGCAGATTCTTCCTTCTCATGTTACTTTCAGGGGATTTTACTGCCGATAGTTAACGCCACATAAAACCCTGCGAATATTACACCAAGCAGATGAAAAACTACAACGGCAGAAACAGCTTCCCATGGATAATTAGCATAAATATCTGCTTAAAACGGAGTAATTTGTTCACTGTACAGGATGTACTTCAGCAGTTTTATGAGCTAAAAGACACAGGGAATGTTTTGAATGACTTACATGTGAAACAGCACAGGCAAATACCAGGCACTTTTCAGTGACTGCCGCACAGAAAAGCTCCATGAGAGTGAATGAGTGTCTGTTCCCACCAAGCACGAGGCCAGACGTCCTGGGGAGGATTCACCCAGACGTATCCCTGCCACTTCCCACTCAAAGCTACACTTCCACTTACTGGGAAGACTTTGGGTGGGGGGAGGGAGGGGGAATGGTATCCAGACACTGAAAATGGAGAAGAAAAGGGAGAATGTAGGAGCAAATGGAAAAGCAAAAAAAGATGAAAAAGTCGGTGCTTTCAGTTGTCTTTGAAACAAAACACGTGGTTTTCAAAATGCTGACTTTCTTCAACAGGCCTTTAGAAAAGCAGGTCATTTTGTTCCTCAGAAGTTGTGCTTGACAAGTGTGACTGGAGGCAGTGCCAAGGAGAACAGCAATGGCTTTGGGGACAGGTCCAGCAGGGCTCCCCATGTGTCCATCACATCCATCCCCAGCTGCTAAGAAGGCTTTTTCTTCAGGCTTCTTTTACACATCCCTCTCCTCCAGAGCGCAGTGTAGGTAGGGTCTGTATTTCCTGGTGCCCAGCTTTCCCAGCCCTTGCAGAGAAAAGAAGAGCAGGCTGGGCATTAGGAAACACTTCTCAGAAAACGTGCTGATAACATTGGCACAGGATACCCAGAGAGGCGGTGGGGTCACCACCCCTAGGGGTGTTACAGAGATGTGGAGATGTGGCACTGAGGGATGTGGCAGTGGGCACAGTGGGGTTGGTTAATGGTTGGGCTTGGGGATCTTGGAGGTTTTTCCAGCTTTAATGACTCTATTCTGTGATCCTATGGTCTCTATCTTGGACCCTGCAACAGGACCTGAAGGCTTGGATTAGGTGTGCACAATGCTAATTTATGTTTTCAATATGTCTTCATCTTCTATTTTTGAAGATTTTATTGATTTTTAAACTTCTAGCTGCAATTCAAGCAGTAGGAAGAGAGACTAAAAACAGTCTCCCTGTACCCTACTGGTAATCTCTAATGTAGGCAGTACGCTCCATGCCAGTGCATGATCCCCTTGAAGACAATTTGCAAGGATAGATAAGCAACTTTGTCGTGTGATCAATACACAGCCCATAGTGGAGCTTCAAGGAACAGCCCCGACAGAGCTGCTCAGCCTGTGGCAGGCTGCAGGAAAGCCCCAGCCCAGTTTACAGTCTTGAGGTACCACCAGAGGCAATCATCTCCCTGCTGAGTTCAACCCCAGCTCCAGCTGCAGCTTTCTGAGTGAGAGTTTGGGGCTGCTATTCAGACCTTATATTTAGAAAAATGTGGGAAAAGAACTAGATCCATTTCAGGGTTTGTATTTTTGTTGGCAGGATATCTGGTATCATTATGGAGAGCAAACTGAGGGTTTTTCTTTCTTTTTTCCTTTTTTTTTTTTTTTTCTTCTCAAACTATTCGTTTTCTTGCCAGAAATGTATAGAAGTGGGATATGATGGGGAATTTGTGGGTGAGAAGCTTGAGGTGGCAGCAAAATGATTTCACTGCCATATCCTTCATGTGTACATCCATGTGGGTCCAAGCTCTGGAAGGAGTCCAGGGGTCTCCTCCTTCCTCCTCCTTCCCCATGGGAGAACCAGCTTGACCTGCCTCACCCCAAGTGTTGGTTAGTGTCCTCTTAAATCCCTTCAGTGATGGAGACACCACATCCTCCCCAGATATTCCCATCCTGACATTGTTAACATCCCTGCTAGAAAGTTCCTTGAGTTTGCTGCATGGTAAGATCAGGATTGCTTTTTCTACCTGTAGTGGATGCAGGGGATAGATTATTTCCTCCCTTGCTGCTGCCAAGCAGCCAGCCACTAAGTAGCACAGCAGAGAGCTCCTGAGGGATGTGCAGTACAAGCTGAGTTTGACTGGTGACTTTGAACAGCAGTACATCAGGCTGAGGTGAGGTTCACTTTGAAACTAATTTTTGCAAACCCAACAGCATAATACAGGGACACATTCTATGAGACATATGTCGTCTGGCAAGAGGGTCACTATTAAAAAGCTTGCAGGGCATATGCACTTCCAGAAGTCTACTCTTGCAGGTGAGTCAGTGGATGGCAGAAATGGAAAAACACGATGACCATGAGAAAATGATGCCTGCACTTTTCCATTCTTTGGGAACGAACAAAATCACAACCAAAATGCTGGGCTGTGGGCTTAGAAAGCAGAGAGGGTTCCTTAGGGAAAAGCCATCTGGCCAACGCCAACAGGGACTCATCATGTGTTGCCCACTAAGCTGTCAAGTTAAGGACTTGTCCTGCTATCGCTCAGTCCTCAGAAGGTCAATGACAGGATTTGCTTATCGCCCAGAGGCACTTTTCTCTGGTTAATTGGCACCCCTGGTGACAGAGTAGATTGATAGCCTCCCATCAGAGCCTTCCGCAGCAAGCCCAGGAATGACACAGAGCTCTCCCTCACCCTCACTTACCCTTTTACAGCACTTCCCATGGAAATCAGGGAGCACGCAGGATGCAGGACAGGATGCACTCACTGGGGATGGATGGGCCACGTCATTGATGTCAAGGGAGCCTGCAGTGAGAGGATGATGGAAGAGCAGCCTTGGCCTTATCTGCCCGTCTGTCTGTCCACAGAGGGTGCTGTACTGCCTGGAGAAGGGGATGTTGCCTTGTCCTGGTCCTGTAATGCTGCAGGGCTGGGGCAGCACCAGGATGATTTTCATTTCCTGCAGCACTTGCCTCACTTCAGAGCAGCTCAAGTACCTCCAGTCAGCATCTCCCTGAGGAGCACAGGTGTGTTAAAGTGGTCTCTATGTGTCAGCAGGCTGTTTGCCCATGTCCAGTGCTTTTTTTTCTACAACATGGAGAGATACTGGTTCTTGGAGAAGATACCAAATTAATGTCTCTGAGCCCAGTTTTCGACTCATGCTTCCCGGTACGCTGAAGGACTGTCTCCTCTGGACGCTTTGCCTTCTCCAGAGAAATATTCTTTCTATTGGCGATCACTGAAGAAGACCAGATGTTACCTTTTAGCTCCCTATTGGCTCTAATCTCCTTTCTTCTTTGATCCCAACTCCACTTAAAAAAAAAACACCCCCGTATTTAAATCCTCTTGGGTGGTCCTCAGGGAAGGCTCAGCTATTTCTAACCTCTTTTTGCTTTCTCAGGGCTCATTCCATGTGGCATATTTCTGCCTCTTTGCATGGCAGGAGCAAAACAAGCCATGACCACCCCAGGGCTGGAAGCAGGTTTCTGTGGTGAGGGCTTGGTATGAGCCTGGATTTCACGTGACACCATCAGTGCTGGAATCCAAACAATCCAAAGTGGTCTCCTCTGCCCTCAAAGTACCAAACATCTCATTTCTGCCTGCAGGTCTCCAAAGGTTTTCGTACTCAGAACGCTGTTTGCTGGGTAAGGCTTCTGGGGCTGTGGGTAGCCCCTCAGACCCATGGAGAAATCTCTCATGCATTCACCTCCTGTGTGATTGTCCTTGCAGTTACTGCTTCGTGCATGAGCCCTGGTGTCCTGAGCTCACAGCACACACATGGTGTTACTGACCAAGATCCACCATCTGTGTCGGCAAGCTGCCGCAAAACCAAAGACAAAGTCTTGCTTTAAGCAAACAGAAATGTCCAGGACATACCAGACTTTATGTTGGAAATCAGAGCCATATTCTTCAAAACTCTGGCCCTTTGTTCAGACGCCCTTTGGAGACCTCCCGCAAAGACCTCACTTGGACTTCCAGATGCTAGAAATTAATTTTATTTTTTAATTCTGCGCCACAAATCCTTAATTTTGGAATGTGCACATTTCCTGTGCGGTTCCTGGCTCCTAGAGGCTGCAAGTACATGTGAAATTGCAACAGACATTGATAACAAAAATTTCAGGGCAAACCAAAAGCTTTTCAAAGCCTTCTCTAGATAATTTATCCTGGACTGGTGGGTTGCCACAAACTCAATGGTGGGGAAGGCGGCTGCTTTTGATTTAGCTGATGTTTAGGTGTGAATGAGAGGGAGAGATATGCAATTAATCACTGGAGGCAGGGAGATGGTATTATTTTGATTCATACTTGACAAGTTTTCTAGGAATGCTGAACTCGAGTAGAAAGGCATGGCGGACCCAGCTGTTCAAACAGTGTGATTAATTAAACTGATTCCATGTGAAAAACAACACTGACTCTCACTCTCAAATTGCAAATCATTTTCAATATATTGGGGAAGGGCCAGCTGAGTTTTATTAATTGCTTTGGAGGTGATGAATCAGGGTTGTCTACAGAGACCCACACAAGTGCGCATTCCTGAGGACATACGTGATGATGGACTCGTTTCACAGCCGCTCACATCGATGAGGGTTGCTTTCCCAGAGATGCTGCCATTTACACACAAGGGGGGGATGAAGCCCCGGCATACATGTGCACCGACCAGCACTCTCCTCCCAACCTTGCACTGAGACGCTTGCAAAATCGCAGTGCGTGCGTGCGCCTGCGCACACACAGAGCGGGCGCTTGTGCTTCGACCAGCACTAATAATAAAACATCCTCTCCCCACAGATATATGCAGCTCGTTCACCTGCCAAACCACGGCTCTCTCAAAATATCAGCTGAATGAGAGCGGGCCTTGCAGCGTATGATTTGCCCAAGACCACACAGGAAGTCTGTGGCCAAGCTGGAAATCGAGCCCATCGCTCCCGGCCCTGCGGCCGCGGCCCTGCTGCAGGCTCGGGGCCATCCTAGGACCCATCCCCATGCAGATAGAGAGGTATGGGTTGGCCAAAATCACCTCACTTGCACATACTGAAGCCCAGTGGGACTGCAGGATGCCCTTGCAGCAGGTGCTCAGCAGAACTTGTGCACCTCCAGGAGAGCGCGCTGGGGACTCAGCCTTGCCAAAATGTCCAGCAAAATCCTGCCCTGCAGCAGAGGTTTTTTGATTTATATTTTCTCCGTGAGCCTGTCTGTTTTCCTCATGCTGCTGACATGGAGAGGGATATTCGATACGTGCTGAGGGGCAGATGTTGAGCAGAGCGCAGCGGTGCTTGCAGGAGGCACGGCTGCTCCTCAGGTGTAAACCGTCTGATGGCCATAAAACAGCTAACGGGGAGAGCGGGGGAAACAAATAGATTAATCTGCCTGGTGCTCACAGATGTGGAAAAATACCCTTGAAAGATCTTGACTGGATGTTTTTCACCGCAGTCGCCAATTTTGGGAGAGTGACAGCCCAGCAGCAAGTGCGCAGACACCTTCCAACCCGACCAGACACCACGGGGCACTGCGCACTACCCAGCAGCGACCCTTTGCTAACCAGTTTCAAATGTAACATTTTAAATACCTTGCAAATATACGTCTGAGCCAAGATTTCCACCCTGAGCCTCGCAAGACTTTATTGCAAGCACCTGTCTGATCTTCAGAAGCACTGAGCTCCTACTGAGGTCAATGAGAAGAATTAGAGAATGGTGGTAGCCATTCTTTCTGCAAGACCATGATCATGACCTCAGAATTCACTCCCTGGGGGCCCTGTTCTGACCCCTCATGTCTGATCCCAGCAAGAGAAGTCACATATATCACAGATATGTCCCAGATACTTCATGAATGGGGAGCCCATTTGGCTGCAAGAGGATGTCCCCAGCAGCATGGCAGCAAGCTGGCTCCAGCAAAATGCTGCTTTGTCCATCCTCTTCAACCCTTGCAGGCTGCTGTTTCACCAAAATGGCTGAGCGGCAATTAAAAGATTTTTTGCCCCCTTTCCTTTCTCCCTGAAAGGAATGGGAATGTCCACCAACCCATTTACATTGCTGGTTCAATTGAAGTTAGCAGGAATATTCTCCTTCTCCATAGGGACCACTGTTTTCCCTTGGGAGAGCTGCAGGGCCGTTTACTAAATTCCCAGACATTTCAGCATCCCCCCCCCCCCCCCCATCAACCTGAACTTCTTAGAAATGGAGAATGCTATCTTTGCTCTGTCCCTGGGCGATGTGACACCCTTGCATTCTTGCTCGTGCTGCTCCAAACAACACATTTTCTGAGCACACTGTGTTTGTCTGAAAATACACCAGGAGGGCTGCCCAATTTGGAAATGACTTGAATTACAAAAAAAGCACAGCTGTCTTTAACAGCTCTCAAAGCTCATGCAACTAGTCTGCAATTTATTGACTAGGATTAGATGCTTATTGTCTATGACACTTTAAATACCATTACATTGAAGTTTATACAAGAAAGTCCAAGTTTTCAAACTGGAATCTTAGCAATAACAGCTGGACCATTTGTTTATGTGATAGACAGAAAAGAATGACTTCTGTAATCTGTGTATTTGGCTTCGGGATTTTCTACGACATGGGGAGACAGAAACCTACCCCATCCCTAATTGGGGATTGTTAGACGGAGCGAACACCGCTGGCTAATTCATCCCTGATGTTAAGACTGCTGCCAAAGCTGGGGTTGAATCCTTCCCTCATCCCCTCACACCTGACGGAGAAGCACTTGAAACCCTTTAGCCCACCTCTGACAGTCAGGGCTCAGTCTCCTGCCTCTCTCCCCCAGGCTGCTCACATTCCACGTTTTGTTTCTAGCATGAAAGACTTTGTTTTAAATCATAATAGTAACCAGGCTGTAATCACATTATAGCACACATGGAGAACTCGCAAAAAGTCATGTGCTTTGGATTTGACATTCTGATTTATGGTCGTGCGCTCCAGTTACACAGCTGCAATCTCATTTTCGACAAAGATGTTTTCTATTTTTCTATTACTTTGCTTCACCCTGTCTTTATGTCAAAGAAAATGAAAGCCACCAGGTGAAGCCAGCACAAGAGGACAAATGTTTGCATGTTCTGGATCAAAACCACGATCAAATATTTTATGCTCTACTTTCACAAACAGCTTGCTATGGGCACACGTGGAGCGGGTGTAGATTCTGAATTCTGAGCCATTTGAAGTTCAAAAAAATAAATTCCAGACTTTTATTTATTCAGAAACTAGATCAGCCTATGAAATTCACGTCCCAGCCACTTGATCACAGTGACTTCACTGAAGAGGGAAGAGGCTTGCTGAATTATTCCCTGGACAGTTGAACATGCTCTCTGCTTGCTGGGACCCAGTGCTGCTTGCTGCCTGCTCTGTCAAGCAAAACCCAGCTGAGGTGGCAAAGTCATGCTTTGCACTGTTAAGAGCAGATTGCAGTTATTAGCCCTTCCCTCTGTCAGTAACCCGTTCGTTTTGCATTCCTACGATGAGTAGCAGCATTCCAGCTTAATTAAAAAAGTGAGCACTTTTGCAGTAAATTGCATTAACGCTGGAAAGGGGCCAAAGCTTATGTTTTACATGAACCTCTCTTGTCTTTAGCAGAGTAAAGAAAAGAAAATGTCATCAACATTCTTTTCACGATTTAAACGCTGATGATCCATCTTTAGGGCTGGTGCTGGCTGAGCATTACACAGAGCACAAAACCACTGCTGTGGCCCTTACAAGGAGTAATTTAAGCACTGCAGACTTGAAAACTAAGAAGTACGGTGTAAAATTTTACTAAGACCATCATTTTCACTATGGATTGAGGAGAGTCTAGCAACATACTTATACTGGTTATGGAGCATCTGTTAAGGAGGTGAAATGGCTCATGAATTGAACCTGTGTGGGTCAAACCCTGACCTTGACTACTCACTGCAGTGTGGCTTTCACCGTAGACACGTTGGGTTAAGTGTCCACCATGGATATAGATTTCCACCAACTTTGTCTTGATGTGTAATTTTGCTTCCTACCAAAATTCTACAGGGTCTAAATGAGGAAATTTTTCTTCTTCAGGATGGGACTACGTCAAGCTAACAACTAAGTGTAAAGGCAAAGATAGGACATAGCAGAGCTGAGTACTGGGATGAGGTATTTGGGTTGAAAATGCACTGTGGACAAAGCTGGACTTGGATATGACCAAGTCTCTCCGTGTCTTAAAGGGAAAGTTCAGAAATGCTGTGTGCATTGAGTAAGGACCAGAAGAAAAAGCTCACATTCCTTTCCTAGATGAGAAGTTCCCAATCTTTATGGATTCAGTTCAGCCAAGTCCTGGACCCACTTCTGGAGAACATGTATTGGTGAGTGCTGGGATAAGACACTTCCCTGAGCCAAAGTTTGAAGGTGTCCTTAGGGAAAATATCTGCTGTTCACAGGTTGCCAACAATCAGCAGAGTAGCAGTAATTTGTCTCTGTGGGCAACAACAGTGTTTGACTTGCTGGGTAGTAAGAAAGTAACTACATCAAAAACTTTATATTTTTTCAGGATAAAAATGCAGAGTTTCAAGATAAAAATGCAACCCCCCTCCCTGCTCTGCAGAATTTTGATGAATAAATCCAAAATCTGAGAAAAAAAAAAGAGGCAGTTGTTTATAAAATGTTAGTTAAATACCATTGATCTGGCTGTACTACTAACATTAATACCAGGTCTGTTGGTCGTAACTCTTTCTCAGATGGCATGCTATAGGCAGGCAAGATCAGGATCAGTTGCCCCTGAGCCAAGCAGAGCAGAAGACCGCCAGGACTTCTTTTTCCATGACCACCCCTATTGGTGGGATTACCGCAAATACCCCTTGGAAGGGGTATCATGAAGCAGAATGAAGAGTAGGGTAGATCCATAGCTACTTGTAGGTACATAGCTTTGCTTAACTCCATAGCTTTGCTTTAAAGCAAGAAAGGATGTGCCTGACTGCTTGCTGCTGTGTGTGCTCCTGGTGCCACTTCTGGCCCAGAGACCCCCAGCTGAACAGAATAAAATCAAGCATAATGCATCAAGGAGAACAGGCATGGTATTTATTTTTCCTGCAGTGGCCCTCTGTTTCTAGTCCTAGTAGAGCCAGTCAAAACATTTTGAACCAAGAGGTTTTCCACTGGAAAACGCTATTCTTTCTGAAGTCAAGCAGGAACTTGTTCAAATGTCAGTGACAGTTTTTGGTCTGGAAGAAGTCAAAACATTATATTTTGATAGCGCAGCTTCAATTTGTGACATTTTGACTTTCATATCATAATACAATTCTGTTCTATTAGAGTGCAGTATGTTGTACTACATAATCAGTTATACTTTAAAGTTTGATATAGTGTAGAAGTCAAAACAAATTTCCTCTTACAGCATGGTCTAACAAAACATCCCCATGCACCCTCTTTCAGATTTTTTATCCTGAATGCTACAGCAACTTCTAGTTTTCCATTCTAAGTGGGAGTGTTTTCTCATTTTGCAAACACAGGAAACCCTGACAGATAGAATTTTCTCTTCTTGATGAATGTTGAATAACTATTCAGTGCTTTATAATCTCATTTCTGATGGTAATAATTAAGGAGTGTCACCACAATGCTCACAGCCACCTGTCCATCTGCTCTGGAGACAATTTAGTCGATATAAGATGTAGTCTTTCATAATTTTGTTGCTGATAGCATGGGTGTCTTCACTTGATCACTTCATCCTAGGATTTTACTTACGTTGAATGGGAAAAATATGTATCTTTTTTCACAAATATTTTTCATGACAAAATGTAGACATCTACTTCAGGTTGAAAAAAAATGGCACCTGGCTTCCCTTCTTATGGCCACCCATATCACGGCCTGTTTCCCATACTGATCAGGTCTCTGTTGTCTGTAGAGGAGGGTGAGGTGGATGGCTCAGATGTAGAGCTGGACATGGCATCAGATGGAAGTCTGCTCTTGGCATCTTCAGTTAATACATGGGAAATCTCCCATCATGTGCCAGTTGGGAGAGGTGTGTTGGATTATCTGGGAGTAATGGTCATCCAGCGTCACATTGGCTAGACAGGATAAATTTGGAAGTAATTTCAGAACAGTTCTTCTCCCATGTTGTTATTTTGTTTTTGCTATAAACCTTGTTGAGAAATTCTGCTCAATTGTTTTATAGTAACACTCAGAGTGTTATTGAAGATCGAAGTTTATTGTGTTCACTGCAGTGCACATAATGATATGTCTTTACCAGAAAGGTCTCTTTTCTAAGAAAAGCTACTGAGAAAAAATTTCTGATGTCACTGAAATTCTACCACTTTTTCCAAAAACTATGTAAAAAAAATCATAGGATGAAATGATGTTCGTAATTCTTCATTTCACAGACAGCTGTTTGGCCATTAACTTGCTGAAGACAGGATTCCAAGACAAGATAATTAAAAAAAAAAAAAAAAGACTTCCATCCATGTATTTTTGAGGAGAATAGCTATTGTGGAAAAATAGTTAAAACAATTGGCAGGAAAATGGGCCCATCTAGCCCTTGCAAAGTGTAATGATTTGGGGGCATTTTGCATAAAACCATCTTCCCACTTCCTTTTCCAAGGGTCATTGCAACTGCAGAGAGAATGGCCCAGAAAGATGTGACTTGTGATTCCCCTGGGAAAATGGAGGCAGGTGTGTGAAACTGTGAGCAGATGAGGGAACGTGAACCCATGCTGGGCATCTCCGCCCCCCTCTCACCACTAAAGGACAGCTACAGCCTGCTGGGGAAAAGCTTAAGAAATGTCATGTTGCAGAGAGTGCCAAAGTTTCCCTAAGTGCTCCAGCATTTGAATAGGGTTTATCCATCAACTGGCACAAACCATCAGAGAAAAGATGCATCTACAACTATCATAGCAGTACAAGACAAGGCAGAGAGCCAGACATATTGCACAAGGATGATAAACATTTCTTCCTGAGGGTTCGCATAAACTCTCTGCCATGAGCAAAGAGCTTGTGGAGCTGCTAAACTCCATACCTTGCAAAGAGACCCTAGAAAAGAGATTATGTTTTCACATTGTTTCCCAGATTAATTTCAATGTCAACTCAGAAGGCTTTTAAGGTTTTTATTTCAAGCGGAAGTATTAACTGGAACTGCCAGGGGCAGTTAGCTTGAGAAAAGCAATACCATGCATCTTAAACAGGGTAGAAATTTTTATGACCCAAATTCTTCATTTATTATACACAGATGGTGGAAGAAGGCTTCTGTCCCCAGTGCCCAGCCACGAAGCAGGCCTGGCCACAGCCTTCTGCAGACAAATGGTACCTGCTCAGAGCTTTCTTGACATAAAATGATGTTTCATGTCATTCCTCCTCTGTAGAGCAACCTAAAGCATTCACAAGGCAGAGACTGATTTGTAGGGATGGTGAAACCCATCAAAATCCATCCGTACTTTGACTGAAAGCAGTGACATGCAGCAAGGTGCTTCTTCTTTCTGAGCATGAACACTGGCTTATGCTGCTTGTGTCTGAAAGGCACAAGTCTGTGTAAGCTCTCACACAAGCTGAGATGAAACTATACCCTGTGCCCATGTTTGCTCATCCTTCCAACATCCACTCATGTGTCAAAATTCTGCTGCTTGCTGGCAATCATTGACTTACACAACAGATGCCAAATACCCATGCAGGTGTTGAGAAACCAATGCATAGATGCATTAAAAGCACAGAGAGAGTTCAGCCCCCGCAGAAAGCAGAAGGAGATAGAGCCTACTGTATCAATCACTAAACTGGCCACTCATCTTGTGGTTACATAGCTTTTGGCAAGTCTCTCCTCCATCACTCAGCTTTCCCTCCACAGCTGTCAGCTCCTTCAGAGTCCATCTCTCACTCATCAAAACAGGTTATAAGCTGGAGCTCTCAGCCCCTGTAGAGGAAGGAATAATATGGGAAGGAGGTGGCCATGGAGAGAAAGATAAGAATCAATTTAATTCCTTTTGAGTTTTGTCACAGGAAAGAATCTTCACCCTTGATAAAAAGCAAAACGTGAGAAGATTACAACCAAAATCAGCTCCTGGGAGAAAGAAAATGTATCTATTGCACAGGAAGGGATCAGGAAAGATCAAGCTTGATTCCGGATACTTGGGCCATGCAAAAGAAAAACATATGTCAGTTGAAGATGATATCTGGAAGTAGTCCATACCCCATGCATCCCCAGAAAAGGGAATCCCAACTGTCATTGTCTATTGGAGTTGAGAGAAAACTTCTGCTTTAGCATAGATCTACTGATTTCTACAGTCAGTAAGCCAGGCCCACTGGGAAGCCTCTTGGTGTCAGGGTGGTCAGCTCTGGCTGAGATCAGTCACCAAAGCTTTAGAGAAAGGCAAAAAAAGAAACACAGGATTGCACAAGGAGAGGGAGAGGAGCTATGGAGGGGAAATGATGTTCTTCCCCTGCAAAAGCCAGGAAGTTCCAAAGCCTGTAATTAATTTAATGTCCTGTAAATGCTGCATGACAAACACAGGGATCAGCTGTCTTTCTAAAAACCTTCTTTGAAATTCCAGCAAGTCCAACACCTAACACATCATCCTACAAATTTTCATTTCTTCTTCTACTTTCCTACTGATGTGACGAAGCACCTCTGGGCTCTGAGTCTGCTGAGGGGCCCAGAGATCCACAGTTCTAATGGTCACACTCCTCCTCATTGCCAGCCTAAGTGTGGCTGGCATGACAAGCACTTCATATGTTTTTATGTTGGTTGCCTGTAGTCTGTCCACAATGAGACAATACGTCCATCTCTCCCACCTTCTACATTTCCAAACCACTGGTGTCCACCTGGTCTAGCTCACACTTGCCCTTGCATTTATGTGGCCAAGTGTCTATCAGTCTACATAATTATTTTTCTTTTGTTTTTCTCAGAATTGGCAATATCGCCTATCATTGTGTTACCTGAATTTTACACTAGTATTGTGTATGCCCTGGCTGTCGTGTTCTTAACAGCAAGTCTCCTGGAAACATGGCCTTTTTTTTTTGACCTCTTACTCCAGCAATGGTAAAAACTTTTGCTATTGCAACTCTGCAGCCACATCCCTGTTCCTTTTTTATCCAAACCCAGTATTAAACTGCTTAAAGGTCAGGTCTGTATCATTACATCCCCTCGTATAAAAAGTCAGTTATCTTATTAAATATCTGTGACTATATACTACATTAGGGCAACACAATCTGTCCTCAGCAAAACCACATGGGGCTTTCCCCATCTGCCACTTTGCTGCTCACTCTTGCACCAAACTCTTTTCTCAGACCTTCCAAAGAAATTAGGTCAGTTAATGGGCATGCAGTAGCCACAAGCATCCTGCTCTCCTTACCTCACTTGTGTGAATTTAGCCACTAGTTTTTCTCTTCTCCAGTCCCAGGACAATGGCCCACAGTTGACAGATTCATTATCCTTCCTTGCTGCTAAAGATGCAGTTTCATGTGCTGGTGCTTTTAATACCTCCGGTGTTACCCGTTCGTTTAAACACCCATTATTATTGGGTTCAGTGCGGGGGTAAGCAGGCAAAATTCTCCAGCTTGCATTATAAAGGTCACAGCAGATGATCTAATGATCCCTTTGGCCTTAAGGACTACAAATGTTAAAAGCATTATATGGTACATCCTTTAAAAAGCTCAATATTTTTGGCAATGTCCCCTTTCTTAATGTGATCTTATCAGCCCTCACAAGCTGAACATTGTTGAAATTTATTGGTTACTTAACATGAACAGGGGACATCAATAAATGCTCTGGGGAGTGTTGCAGATGATTCATAAGTGGGAAACCTTCCTCCCCAAGCAGTACTGAACCCTGTCTGCACAGGATATGAGAGAAGAGAAGCACCATGCAAAGACACCAGGAGCCAAGCTCAGAATAGACAAAAGGAGGTATTTCCCCCACGGTGGGAAATGGACCGGTGCAAATCTTTGCCAAGGGTTATCATGGATGTGAAGTTTACCTGCGGTCCCGGGGAGATGAGCAATCCAGGCTCATTAAATAGGTGACTCACAACAGGCTAGGGAAATCCTCCAAGCTGGAGGCGGTAGAGGAGGCACTATATGCATTTAACCTGTTGTGCCTTTTTCCTGTTGGAGACAGATCCTGGACTGGATGGAGCCAGTTCAGATGTTCACAGTTTGTTGCCTGAAATGTTTCCTAGTAGCTGAGGTGGAAAGAAAACCAAGGCCTCCTCAGCCACATTCCCACTGGCAATCTTACACCAAGAGGAGGGACTGTTCATCTACCAACATGCATCGTGTCCATCTGCAGGAATTCTTCTGAAACTGGTGGTTACCTTCCTGGAGCACAACCTGTTGAGGAGAAAAATTGCCATCATATAATTTCAGTGTTAACACCCGTGCAGGGAATCAGAATAGAGATGGCATTAGGAGAATGCTAATAAATGATTTTTATACGTATATATTTATGCTGCCATATTTATATTAGGAAAGGAAGACAGAAAGCAGTATAGTTTTCATCAGAAGAGGTATTTTTCAGTATTTGATGTTCAAAGAGTACTTTCCAATTTAAAAAAAAAATTTTGAAAACAGCTTTTTGTTCAGAGAAACAGAAAAGCAAAAAAAAAAAAAAAAAAAAAAATAGATTAACTGTATTTTGTTTTAAAACTAACTCTACTGATCTGATTCCAGATGGATAATTATATTCTGACTGATTATTATAGGACTGAAGTTCCAGTCGGGTAGAACATTCTTTCTATTGGAAAGCATTATGTGATGCTGGTTTCCATTAGGGAGGCAACCCTGAGAAGGCTGCATTGCAGTCTTCACTTGCTCTGCAAGAGAAGCATTTCCCAAAATCCACTTTGAGACAAGCAGGAAAATGGTTTGGTATTGTTTTTAAAGTTGATTAAGGATTCTGGGAAAGAAAACGTTTCCTATGCAGGTCACATTGCAATTTCACCTTGCATAGAGATTTCCCTGAGGAGCAAATTTTGAAATCATTATTATTCCTTACCTGGGCAAAAATTTCACAGGCTTACTTCCATCAGAACTGACTTCTTTCTTTTCCTTCTTTACTTACACCAATTTCTGTCAATGGAAAAACAAAGTGAAGACTTCAAGAGCTGGCTCTATAATTTTAAGTATACTATAGATCAATAGCTATGTAAACATACAAGCACAGGCTCTTTATTAAGGGTATGTTTAAGATCTGTTTTTCTTAAATCACCCTGGCCCAAAAGGATGAGTGAATTACAAAAAGCTTCACAGCTTTCATTTGTTTGTAGTTTTCAATGCTGGAAAATGAAAAAGAGAGGAAAAAAAAGCAGTAATATATTTTTTTTGTCATGACAGCAAAATATATGTTTAAAAGTTTACTTTTCTCCTTCAAGAGCAAGACATTTCAAAACATTTTGTTTGTGTATTTCAAAGAACTCTGTTTTCATTAAAATGTCTTTCTCATTAGGGATTGAAATCCAGCTATTTCTAATCACAAGCAGAGCATGATCCATTATATAGATAGATCTTAGCAAGGAAACAATGGCTGTGGAGGATCCCACCAGGCACTGAAAGGAGCAACCATTGGCAAAGCAACTTGATAATTTGCATCAACTCTTAACAAACTTCCATAGAATCATGGAATTAAGGTTGGAATGGGACACTGAGATCAAGTCCAAACACGAACCCGTCACCATCATGTCCACTTTAAATATGATATGTGACCACTGTGTGGCCCATTATGGGTTGTGATCAGTGCCTTGGGGGAAGCTCAGTGATTCAGCTCTTTCTGTTGAGAAATAACAATGCTGGAGGTGAAAGGAACTTGGCAAAAGTCTTCGTGGCAGGTCTTCTGAAATTGTTAAAGGACTGGAGACCTTGAAATCACTGCAGATGCCTCTAGACCTAGGGTTTTATTACTTTCCAGCGGGCAAGTATTGCCCTGTCAACAAAAAGCTTAACAATTCTGTTGCAGGGCATCCCTCAGGTTTCTGTGAAGAAATAAATGCACCATGGCACGCCACTAGAAAGCTGGGGCTGCTGGATTTATTGGGCAATCAGAGCTCAAATGGTGCGCCAAGAAGCTACAGCACTGAGAAGGTACAAATTAAAACAGTTCTTTCCACCCTTTTGCCCCCGAGATCATTTCAGTGTCATATCTCCCATAATTAATGTCCCCATAATGCCCTTTTGGGTGATGATCAAGAGTTGGTCTTGCATTGCAAGAGCTGCCTCCTTAGGCAGCCAGACCTCCAAGGAAATATGTTTTCGTGTTTACATATTGCTGAGAGGGTGTTTTTCACTGGAACTCTCTGAAGACTCTGAAATGGTAGAGACACAATAAGTAGATGGGTACAGAAATTTCCTCCGCACTCTTTAAATCCCAGCTTCAAAGGAGCAGTCTATTTTCCAGTGTGAGCACCCACCTTTCCATATGCCAAAACCTGAAGCCTACTACCCAAACAAGAGGTCATCAAAACAGATGACTGCATATACCCCACCAGCTTTCAGGAAGCCCTACAAGAAGGATTGTAGTGATCCTCTTGCAGTGATCCCCCAAGAGCAGAGCTCAGCCCTGTCCTCCACCCCCTGTGAGGAGCTGTAGCCACCTTGATGTCCCCTAATCTTTCCTCCCACAGTCTGCTTTGCTCTGAGTCCAACAAACCCAGGACTTTGTCCACTCTTCACACACCTTGCCCTCCAGACCCTTCCCCATCCTCATAGCCCACCTTTGGCTGCTCTCTGACAGCTCTCTGTCCTTCTGATACTGTGGTGCACCCAGTGCTGAGGTGAGGCTGCACAGTGCAGAGCAGGACAGCCCATCCCTTGTCCGCTGCCAGTGCCGGACCTGGTGCACCCCAGGGCATGGTTGGTGTAACAGCATTCACACCAGCACTGGGAGCTTCCAGAGCGACTTCCTCACTGGCTGTGCTCTCCCAGCTCCAGCACACATCTGCAGTCACCAGAGCATCCCGTGGCCCCTGTCCGAACTAGGGCCCCTTGGCACCAGGCACAGCGTGGAGACATGCGAAGACATGGTTTCCTGCCTCAGAGAAATTCCCTCCCCAGAAACCAGAGCCTGTAGAGTAAAACACAGCTGCAAATGGCACTTGGAGCCTCGAGAGGCCAGGCTTTAAGAATAAGCAGGCACCTTGGGCTGGGAAGGTCCAAGTACATTTTTGCAGCTATGTAAACAACAGTAAACTGCTCCTTTTGGCCGGGCTGGAAACTGATGGCATAACAGGAAATTCTGGTGGATGATTTTCTTTTTTGGAAACCACATGAAAGTTAACCAAACTTTCCCAAAACAGATGAAAGATTGTGACCAGGAGCAATCGGAGGACGAAGCAGAAGTTTTAAAGGTGGTTGTAATCCAGCCCAACCCTGGGTATGGCCGTGCCAGCAGGTTCCTGTCGGGAAAAACAAGCTACTGCTCGTCAGCTGCCCTGGGATAAGACCTCTCCACCAGCTTGTGTTCACAGTGGAGTGACACATCCCAGAGTGAGTTACCAGCGAGGAAAGATTGATGTCTTGAGCATGAAGATGGCAGAGCAGTCAGCACCTGCGCTGCCTTGGCTCTCTACAGCCCTATGGGATATCTCTGTAGGACCTGTGGGCCTGTAGAGCAGAGAAGTGTTGAGGCTTCGGGGAACATTTATGGGTCTTCTTTTATAAGCCATAGGATTTTTAAGGTGACTCAAACCAAGCCCCCAAAACCAGCTGATTGTCAAGTCAAGACGATTTGGTAAATAACTCCACTAATCTTCTCCCTGCACAAAAGCCATCGGTGTCTGCTCGGCCCTGAGCTCATCCCTGAGCGTGCTGTCAGGTTCGCTGGTGGCTCTCAGCCCGGTTAGAGAATCAGAGAGGAATAAAAGCCCCAAAAATAAAAATAAAAAGCCCTCTTCCTTCAAAACCAACAGTGCCCGGCCAAGAGGCTTCCACACACAGGCAGCTTCTGAAACATGAACCAACCACAGCGGTCTCAGCTCTTCCCACAGCGCAAGTGCGTGGGCTCAGCTGGAAGCCCTGCTGGAGCAGAGGCCCTGCCTGCTGAACGCCAGCCAGCAGGCAGAGCAGCCCGGCACAAGGCCCTGGGAAGAAGGCACACCAGGTCTTCCAGGCCGTTTCCCAGAGCCCCATTCCTTCGTATGGGGTCAGGGTGGGCAGGGAAAGGGAAGGGCTGCCCCTGGGAAGGGAGCAGGCTTCACAGCTGTGAGCAAGGACATCCTCTCCAGCTGCAGAGACCCTTGGACCCAGGAAGTTTCCGTGGGTCAGGACTTCGCAGGCTGCTCTGCAGTGTTTGTTTGGGTTGGCTTGTGAGTGTCCCTGTGTATGTGTTTATTGGGGCGGACACATCAGTGCAGGGCTGGAGATGTGCCCTAGATATCTCTGTCCCAGAGGTAACTTGCCACTAGGAAGTAGGGGTCCCAGTGATGCATTCACATTTAATCAACATCAATTGCTGTCTTAAATGAATCCAGCCACAACCCAGGAAACTTTCTCTTGAGGAGCAGATACCATCTCCAAAGTTCAGTATTCAGCAAGCTAGAGTGAATGGTCTAGGCTGGGTTGTAAGACGTGAGCTAACTGCCAGCTTCTATTTCCATCTGTGAGCTCAGTGGAGCCAAAATCAATAAATCATCATCATTGCCACCAAGAATTCGGTTTTATTGGATGATAATATATTTCCTACTGGTGAGACCATGTACCAGCATCTGGAAGAGGAACAAATGACTATTTACATTGCAGAGCAGGGAAGACAGAGGAAAGAAATAAGTAAACATATCACATATGTTATATGGAGATTACTGTGGGGTTAGTCTTAGTTATGACATCTATCTTGGAGGGGAGGGGAAGGGAAAGGTGACTCATAAATGTCCCAATACTAAGTGAATTATTCCATCACTTCACTCCCCTGTATCTCTCATGTATACAGATCCTTCTCCCCTCCTATGCAAGCACAACACATGGGCCAAACATGCAATTGCCTGGTTTTCAGATGATGGCAGGGACTTTGCTAACGCACAAGGCTATTGCACAAAACTTGGGACTCCTACAGCAGGGAAGCTAAGGGTATTTTATTGTCCCCTGAAGAGTAAAGCGGTGTTTAGTGGGGAGGATCCTCCTGCCTTCAGTAGACCCTTATTCTCACCTCACAGAGAAGAGCTGTCCCTGCAGTAGTACTGCAGAGGTCTGGTGAAGAGCCACCAAGGAAACGGCTTCAGAGCCAACGAAGGAATGGCTTCAGAGCCACCAGCATTGCAGGGAGCATTTCTACTCACTACATGATCCAGGTCTCCAGAATGACCCTTCTCCTCCACCAGGCTGAGATTTCTCACCTGCTGTCAGCAAGGTCTGTGCCACCTTCTGCCCCCAGGCAGGATATGTCAGGTGGCAGTGAGCAAAGTGAGCAGGGCAGCTGTGCAGAAATTGAGCAGCTTCCTGCTGCAGTTGACTATATTGAAGACTTCTCTGCGACAGTGACCTTTTCCTTGATGAAAACTGTCCTTTCAAACAGCTCATTTCATTTTCCCCATCCCTTTTTAATACAACGTTTTCCTCGTATTCCCAGGGGACAGCCCCATGTGCAGCCCCAAGCTCGCCAAACCTTGGCCAAATGCCCTGAGGAGGACCAGGAGCATCACCGAGGGCAGCACTTGCTGCTCAGTCCTTGCTGCATCGGTGCCATTTCAGTTTCTGCCTCCCCAGCTTCTGACCATTTGGTCTTGGCCTCCTCAACAGGCTTTCATCACCCAATTAGAAACAGAGCAACCTCCTGCTACTTAGTTATACTTGGCAGGGCTAGAGCACACACAGAAATAATCTATAGTGCTCTCCCTGGATCAGCACGTGCTTCAGAGGAGAGGCTTGGCAGCCTGGCCCTCCAGCCATGTTCCCCTTCTGCGTGTGAGCGGTCACTGCTGATGAGCAGCTCCCAGGGTCATTAAGCACAACAGCAACGCCCATGCTGGTCCATCCAGCGAGGCTGCCTGCTCAGAACAGACACCAGCTCTCCTACAGAACGTGGTTGACAAAGTTCTGCAGGAGAGCTGATCTCACCCTCATCCCATCGGAGCTCCCTTCCTCAAGCAGTCCCATGTGCGATAGTGGGGCTGGTAAGCGATGCACATCCCACCATGCAAGGCACTGGGATGGGGAAGAAAAGGAGAGATGTATTTTTCTCTGATGGTCTGATCTTGGACACCTCAGGCTTCTGAGAGTGGGTGCTTAGTTTGGTTTCATTTGTCTGGTTACAATCACAGTGTAACCACCTCTGTCTCTGGAGAGAGACAAGGAGGGCTCTGAAGAGTAGCAGTTCCAGGCTGTACTTTCCTCAGTGTAACACCAACATGATGGCTTAAATCTGAAATACAGCGTGGGTTGGCACAGGCTCCATAGCCACATCAGGTGCACAGCTGAGCACGATAAGCCCTGGGGAAAAGGAAAACCCTGCAGCAGCAGCAATTATAGAAACTTCCAGAGAAAAGAGAACACAAGGCTCCAGGGACTATTTCAACCTGCAGGGCTGTAGGAGAGCATGCAGTAAAACAACAGACCTGGAAATAACTCTTACTGAGTTAAAGCAGGTCCTGAGGGGGCACACCAGCTGCAACACCTGATGGGCACAATGCATTGAGCACTGTGTGTGCTGTGGGAGCAACCAAGAACTGTCATGGAGGGCTTTTTGAAATGTGGGTACTACGCTCTGTCTTTTTAGGCACCTATGACTGTTTCTTGACCTCATTCCCAAGGGAAGCAGGATTTACGAAGTTGTTGTGTGCAGGTGTATATACACGATAGCTATCTATTGCAAGTAGTTTTTAACCTCTAGATGATTGCAGCCTAATTTAGTAGATGAGTAGCACTCTCAAAGAGAATGCAGTGTCTGTAAGATTTGTGTAAGTGGTTGGAGGAAATAGCCCTTCTGACCTCAGGAAGGGAAAGACTCAGTCCTTGAGAGACCTCAGAGAGTCTACACTATCACTGCCCGGGGCCATTGGCTCTGTGACTCTTCTCTCTTTCAGACGAACCTGGTAGGGACAGCAACAAGGGGGCACACATGGAGGGAACAACAGCATTGTATGTTAATGAAGTTTGGTAATAATGGTTTTATTTATAAGTGCCCCCACCCCTGCTGAATCGCTCAGGGCTCTGCACAACAACCACAAAAACAATTGCTCATTAATTAAAACCACACCAACCTCCCCACGATTGCTAACAGATGGATGAACACATCATATGATATAATATCTCAGGAACTGAGGATGGGAAGGGACCACCTGTGCCAGCCAGCCTGGGCATCAGCCCACACCTCCCTGGTTGTCTTCACAGCTCTCTCCAGTGCACCAGCAAACACCAGGAGCTCTGTGCCACTGGCTGTGGTGGATCCCCACAGACATGACCCCGAGATGGGTTGATGGTTGGACTAGATGACCTTAGTGGCCTTTTCCAACCTTAATGACTCTATGATTTTCACTCTAAAGCCCTGTGGATGTCCAGATGCTGTTGGAGGTACAGTACCCCTTTCTCCCATATAAGCTTATTATATAGCACGGACAGATAGAGAGAAAATCTGTGGTCTTAACAAATCCATTCCCAGCCCTCCAGTGCTGCACATGTTTTTCATCTGAGCATCTCTAACCCACTGCAGGCACAATGATTTACCTCCAGATCATCTCCTCTAAGAGAAGAAAGCATCCTTTAGCCCATCCACCCTGTTAAATCTGGGACCTGGGATGAGCTGAGCTGGGATCCGTTTGTGATTTAATCAATGAAACATCAGTGGCATGAGAAATGTGGCTTTAATGAATCCATCATTCCCAATGCCCATGGGCTTCACCTCTCCTCCTCGAGCCTGGCACCTGAGCTGCACTGGGGAGGGACTGAGTTTCCCTCCTGCCTTTCTCCACCACACCTCTTATGAGTTGCAGACCTTATTTTCAAGAATGTTCCTGCAGCTGTGCCCTGGGGGCCTGCGAGCTGCCAATGTTTTCAGAAAGGTGAGGACGGGCTGAGCCGACGCTCCTGACTCACGGAGGCAGCTGGCGGCTCTCCCCAGCCAGCTGGAGGGTGGGAACGGCACGCTGAAGGATGGGGACACAGGGTGTGGGCTGAGCAACAGCCGGGGAGCTGCTCCATTTGGGAAGGAAGCTGCAGGGCCGCCAGCTCAGCCTCGTGGCTCCAAGATGCAGAGGGTGCCAACCACGCGTCTCGGAGAAGATGCCTCTTCTGCATAAGTTTAGACATTCGCCTCTCTGCAGCCCACTCATCCCTTTCCCAATCTTATAAAGATCAGGTTAGCGTGTGTGGTGGAGGAAATGAACTTGGAAGCGTCTGAGAGAGAAACTGTGTATGGCACCTTGGACAACTGGAACAGAGTGCCCTTGGAGTTCTTGTTAATGGAACTGACCTTAGTTTCATCACAGTCCTTGTGGGAACACATCGCGTGCTTTGCCCAGGATGAAGGATTTCTCTTTTGTCAAGTATATATATATCACGGGATGTATATGCCCTGGGCATACAGTCTGTTCCCCAGCACCACATCCTTCTCTCCACAAGCCTCCCTTGGAGAAGGACCCAATGTCCCCAGCCCCAGCTAGAGGCCAGGGGAGGTACACAAGTTGACGCACAGCCCAACAGAGAGGCTGCTGGAGATGCCAGGGATATATGCCTGAATAACAGAGATCAGAGTCTGGCCCTGGTTTATTAATTCTTGTTACTCCAATGACATACACAGCTCTGTGTGGCCGCAGCACAGCTGGGGAGCTGCTGTCTTATCAGCTCTCATTCCTGGAAGGCTCCTCAATCCCTTCTCCTCAAAGATTGCCTTTCTGACACAAGGCAAAGCTCCACGCAACCTCTCAGGAGCCAGCAGCCTATCTCAGGTCTGGATTTGTCCCCTCAGGAAATTACTGTGGGCCCTGACTGATCTCCAGTGGACCCATCCAAAAAAGAATAATACAGCTTTTCTGCAGACAACTCTATCTTTGCTACATACCAATCCCGTGACAAACCAGTTGGCACACGAATGCAAGCACGAAAGCAATTTGGCTTCCCTCCTTCTTATGTTGACAGCTTTAAAGCCGTTCTCTTTAAACTCACCTCCCGTAGGTGGTTCGGCAGCAGAGCCAAAGGCTGTGATTACACTTCCAGAATGTTTGTTAGCTGCAGGTCCCCAGGCACTGAGTTCTGGAAAATATTTTTCAAGCAATGTCCTCAGGGTCAGAGGCAGGTTCTCTGGCTTGTTCCTGGCTGACTTCACACTGGGGTATGCGTGCTTCAGCCAATGTGTTTTTTAGGACTCGTAGGCAGACAGACAGATCTGATAGCCTCTCTGAGTTGCCGTCCACTTAGATCTCAGCCTGCATCTACCAGGATTTACCCTTTTTTTGTGTTGGTGTAGTTGGATTTGATCCCCGCACAGTGTCCGAGAACAAAGCTATCAGAGAAGCTCTGCAGGCCAATCAGATAAGGTGAACACATCTTTCTGAACTCTATTGCTAGGAAAGCATTGATCTGACCGTGCCTGGCTGGCAATGGCACCACAAAGTGCAGGAGCCACCAAGCAGGAGAGTCACGGCATCACTGTCCAGGTCATCCATTTCCTTGCACAAGAAAATCCCCACCAAAGCAGAACCTCCAGCCATGTCCCATCCTGCATCACAGAGGCTTGCTCCAGTTAGATATACACACCTCTTAACGCAACAAGGACCTCAGTGTTGTGCTGTTTTAGGTCCTACCATCAGCACGGTGAGCTCAGCCTCCACAGGGAGGTGCCCTTGGGCGAGAAGTTTTGTGATGGGGGGACCCAACACAGGCTCGCAATGAGAGTCCCAGGGGTTGGGTCACCCTCTGGATGGAGTTTGGCATTCTCATAACTTTAGAATCATTGCAATCATAGAATCATTAAGGTTGGAAAAGACCACTAAGTTCATCTAGTCCAATCATTTAGGGCACTGTCATGCTAATGCCAAGCTCAAACCTGTCGCTGAAGTAAAAAGTGAAGTTAAAGCTGTGCTTTAGAGTTGAAACCTTGTGTTCCTGCTGGAGGAAGGAAAAAAAGCGGGGTTGGTTTACTTTATAAATTAGGAAAAGAGATGAGGACCTGACAGAGTGGAAAGTGGACAAGCAGTGCCAGAGGTCCATGGCTCCTGTTCCCATGGGGACAAGGGGCTGCTCTGTGACATCTGAAGATGGCACATACAAGATTAATAAAAAGAAACACTTTTCTACCCAAAGTATGCAGCTAAATTGTTGAATTCACAGCCTTGAAACTAAGCTGTGTCTCATTTTACGTACACCACCCAATGAGTCTCAATGCTACCTCCCAAGACTTAAGTCATATCACTGGTGACGCTGGAGAAGGGAATGAGAAAAAGGAAACAGGCTGAAATATCCGACCCGCTGAAATCACAGTCAAGAACAGCTTAGCTAAGAAGCCAATTTAAAGCCAAACAGCTCTGCCAGCAGCACGTCATCTTGGTTGAGCTGCTACAAGACCACCGCACCTTTATGAGGTGTGACTGACAGAAGTCCACCTGCTCTTTGTTATGGGTACAAGGCCAAAGGAGAGATCTTGCCATCAGAGTCACCACCATTCAGAAACTAGTGCAAGCAATCTAACACAGAGGGTATGATCCAGTGGGATAAAACGAGGTCACACAGTTGCAGCTATTTGGGATCAAGTCTTTGGTTTCTCCTTTGCAGTGCTGAGGCCCATGTATGGAAAAACCCAGCGTCTCATTTCTCTCCACTTCCAGTTCTTAACACAAATGAAATACAGATATTTTTATACTGTTTTATTTGGTCAATTCTGTTCATGTTGTGCAAAATGGAGCAGAATTTTTTCAGTAGAAAGAGAATTTCCTTGGGTCACGACAGTAAAACAGAGCATATATTCTGCATTTTGCAGTCTGGTCTTACCAAAAGCCAACTCTCAGGCCATATCTATTTTAATTCTAGCATTCTTTCCCCTACAAAATAAGCTCTACGTCTAACCTGTGCACTGAAATGTCACAAGCAGTGCGAGAGCACAAGGGAAATGGTTGTAAATGAGAAAGTTATTGAGACTATAATTGGAATACCCAAAGCTATAGGCAGAGAAGACCTCTGCTGGGAAAGGTAGCCTTCCTGCCCTAGAAACACTCTGACCCCAACACTACTGGCTGCATACTGCTGCTTTGCCTCCTTCAGTTCCTCAGTAATTGCAAGGGAGGGGGAAGGAAGGAGCTCCCAAAAGCCTTGGGCACCTGGGGCTGCTCCCTGCACATGCATACCTTGCCTGTGTGACTGACAATGCATGCACACACAGATGAGACAATTTATAAGCAACCTGCGGTCTTCCAAAGAAGGCAAACTGCAGTGATGTGAGGTATACCATATCTTCTTTAGTCCCCCTGCTTGCATGTTTATTGAGCAAAGAAGCTCCATAAAGCACTTGGGCTTTTATCTTCTGTGTGAGCAATCTGGTAGTGTGTAGCAGCCTGGATTCCTCCATCCTGCAGGCCACCAGCATGTGAAAAACACATTCAGTCACTCCAGGAGCCACAGAATGTTTCCCCGGTACTGTAATTCAAATTCAGAAGTTTTGCCTTCACAAACTTCCCTCTGGAGTCCTTTTCTTAAGCACAGATTGCTTGTAATATGCTTGACGTTTATTCATTGCATCTCTAATAACTATTAGTATTCAAGAGGTCACATTAAGAGCCTGGTGGGCTTCCAGCCACAATTACCCTGCTTTGTTTTACTTAGTTGTCAAAGAGCTGGTCGAGGGGGTTATGTTTGTTCTGCTGAAATAAAGCTTTATGGCATGTTTCAGGGCTGACATTATGACACTAGTAGGCTAGACAATCTGTCGTTGGAAAGAATTTCTGCAAATCCCCAAAGTTTTTCTGCATTTCTATGCTGTCATCTAAAAAGCAGCATCTGCTGTGCAAGGCTGCCAGAAGAAGGTCATATTTTTATTTTTACCAATAAAAGGAAAGGACGAGCCCATGGTTCAGGGACTGGACAAGCCTGAAGTTCACTTCCCAATTAGGCCACGTGCTCTATGTGTGACTTTGGGCCGCAGGCCCAGCTGGGGTCGGGTCCCTTTCCCCATTTAGAAAGCAAGAAGGTGCCTTCCTTCCACCCATCTGAGTCATGTCCCTTTCTCATAGAATCATAGAATCCTTAGAGTTGATCATCTGAACAGGGACACCACAGCTCCATCAGGTTGCCCAGGGCCTGATCCAGCCTTGCTTGGAAGTCTACAGTGTTAGGGCATCCACCACCTCTCTGGGCAGCCAGTTGCAGTGTCTCACCACCCTCATGGTGAAGGACTTTTTCCTTATATCTAATCTAAATTTACCCTTTTTTATCTTGAAACCATTTCCCCTTGTTTTATCACCATAGACCCCACTAAGGGCACCCTCCTATGAGTCTGAGTAAGTCATCTTACCCAGAATCTACATAGGCCAGGATGATGAAGAGCTTGGGTATCATGTCCTCCACTTCTCCAGCTCTCATATTCCACCTCCCTCTGGCTCCTCTGCACCTACCTTTACCTGCTCCCAAATTGTGTTTTTTTTTTTTTGTTGTTTTGTTTTGTTTTTTTAATGTTTCTCCTTCCTCCTAAATGAGGTTGTTCCTCTTGATTTGGCCTCTCCACAGCAATGAATACAAACAACTGACACCAGAAACGTTTCTAAGGGAGGGTTATTTTCATGCCATCTTTGCTAATGGCATCTCTGTTGGAAACTGTCAGTTGAGTGCTGTTTGACACATCCCTGGCTGTCACACACAGAAGAGAGCCAGAAAATGGGAACCGTCTTTCCAAAGGAGATGAGGTTTAAATGGAAGTGTCAGTTTTTAACTTAAGTCTTCTCAAATATTACATTCACAAAAAAGAATTCCAACAGCTGCACTTCTAAGAGACCAAGGGACTGATTACATCTGTCATGCAGATAATGTATTGCCCTTTGAATGATAGGTGTGTACCCGAGCTTGCAACATGTCTATGGCCAACGAACTGACTTCAAAGGTGGTGGTGGGTGGCAGTGGCGGTGGAGGGCTGGGCCGGAGGCCGGGCTGTGTGCTGCCTCAGGTGTTTTCAATAAATCTCGTGTACTTCACACGACGATGCTTTAAAGGCCTTTGACAGCCTCAGCATTTTAACACCTATTTTCAATTATGCAATAGCCACTATTTGTAAACAGGTTAAGAAAATGATATAAGTGAGCTGCATTCATATTTTAAACAGAAAGCGCAGCACTTCAAATGCAAATAGGAGACATCCTGTCTACAAGGACATTTAGCCAATTGCTTGATGCATGTGGTTTCAAAGATGGTTGACTTCCATCCAAAAGACACAGATGGGATGACTTAGACACAAACAGCTTTTAATTTACCACTTATGTTGCATCTTTACTTTACCTGCTGCTATTAAAGCAGTAAGGGCGCAAACACAGACCTAGAAAGAGCTTTCCTGGTTAGGGCCCCTGGTTGGAGCTGTGAAGAAACTCTCTTTGAGATGGCCTTTCTGCACTGAAACACTTTTTTTGATGTATTGAAAAAAGAAACAAAAACCACAGAAAGCAAATGCAGGAAAGCAGGTCCCCGTGCAAAAAGCAATCTTTCATCTAATTTAAAGCAGTTCAAAGGTTCAATAAGATTGTTTCTAGGGACAAAGCTCAAGACAAAACTCTCTGCAGGATTCAGTGGGATACCATTCTGTTTATTCCCTCTAAACAGTGGCATAGCTTTCTTGCAGAATGTGCTAAGAAATACAGGGGAGTTTCATGCCATATAGGTATTACAGCAGATGGGTCGTTTCTACTCAGGTTATCCGAGTACTTCAAGGAGTGACCCAAACTCTGCTCAGCTCCACAGAAAAGAGATTTTCCAAAAGCTCCATGAGCCAGATCTGAATCAGACCCATCAGGCATCTGCTGGAAAGGGCAAATAGAGCCGGTTATACAATTACACTAAAGCAGGCAAAATATTCAAAAATAAAATGTATGAGCTAGCAGTCCACGTGTCTACAAGGGGCATGAGTTTCTGTGGAGCTCTGTGCCTCAGGGACGTGAAATAATTGCGATTCCCATGTGCCAAAATAGCCCTGAGTAAATACTGCTCATTGCTAAACAAAACAGCAGGTTGTTTGACCCAATCAGATGTGACAAAACGAAAAGAACACCACAAGGAAGTAAACATGTGAAGCCCACATTTTCTGAGGAGCTCTGAATAATGCTCTTAATGAATATTTTGGAGCCTGGTTCTGTGCAGGTGCTAGGAAGTTTTATGCTCAGAATGCCTGGAATATTTTCTCCACTACTGGGAAATTAATAAATACTAGTACGCTTGAGTCTTTTGTGCCAATACTAACCATTAACTTCTGGCTTTGAGCCACAGCTGTCTACTTTGCAGTGGATTCTGCCACCGAAGGAAAGGTCATTACGGGCCTGTACTTTCTTCTCGTTAGAATGTTCCAAAATAATTAACAGAAGTTGTTCAGCAGATGGTTCCCTTTCTGTCAGCAAGTACCTACATATTAATGGGTTATGCTGGAATCCTAGCCGTGAGTGGGTGAGGCTGGAAGGAAAATTAAAATGTGTGCTCTTTGATCCACCCACTTGTAATTAGTTCTTAGAGTTTTACATAATAGAAAATAGAAGGGAGGTGGGAGAGGGGAAATGAAATCATTATAAACCAAGAGATCAGCAGCAGCCATGTGAAGCTGTGATTACGTTATCCAGCGACATCTCATCGCTGCACAGGCATGGAGTTGTAATTGTTTCATCTGGGGACTTGAAGATTTACTAATTGTGTGTTTCAGTGTCCTAGCCAGGAGATTCAGCAGGAAACCACAAAAGAATGGGAGATGCCTGTGTTTGTAAACTGAAAATGATGATCCCCCCATGCCCTAGCAGCAGCCGGAGGCCCAGCCGAGAGAGGATGAGCACACAGCCAAGCACTGTGCTGCAACCGGAGGGAAAAAGTACCCTTGCCCTGGGAGTTTACATTGTCAGCAAACAAAGCCTGGTGAGGAATTGGGATTGCTAACTTCATTTACAAAAGGAAAACCAAAAGTCATATCAAGAATTTAAGGGCTGCATCCTCAGAAACCCTGAAGCTGTTTCGGCCCCATTGAAAGCACTGGGTTTATGCAGATGCATACTTTTCACCCCACTACAACCCCAGTGGATCTATCCCACCTGTGCTCAGCTGTGGGGTCCAGGCCCCTCTGACTGAGAGCAAGAGGGTCCATGTCACCCTGCAGAGTCTCCCTCCTGTGCCTCTCTTGTCTGTTTGCAGAGCACAGACTCTGAGCAAGACATCATGCTGGTGAAAACACCCCAGTTTCCATGGAAAAATAATAAAAATCAACCCATCCTAATTATTACCATTGCTGTTTCTTCTATTATTAGCTCCACTGTGGGGCATAGGAGAATTCAATGTGATAGGCCACTGCCAGCCTCTGCATTTTATCCTTGGCACTGTGGCAAGATGCTTTAAAGGAGATTTTGGGTTACTTTCTCCATTGGGGGTGGGTGGCACAAAATCCAGCACAGTGAAGGTAAACATTAGGGGCCTGCACAAATCCTCCTGATACTGAATGGGAAGAGCATGAATGTTGGACATAGGGAAAAAAAAAAGTCTGATACAAATGAGGTGGGGAGCCATATAACAAGTGGACATGGTGGTGATGGGTTGATGGTTGGACCAGGTAATCTTAGTTGTCTTTTTCAACCTTAATGATTCTATGATTCTAAGGGCTCTGGTGGCATGAAACGGTAAAGAGCACCACACAAAGCTGCAGTTGCAAAAGGCAGAGACATTGGAGGAAATGGATGCGCGAAGAGGAGAGTCTTGACAAATTCATAGTTCATCTTACAGGTGTGCTGCAGAAACCAGCTGTGTTAATTGTGGGTACAAGAAGATCTCGTAGGTACAAAAAGGACTCACTGGTGCAGATGCTGCAAGATGAGGAGCAAATTCAAGGAAGGTTTAGGTTGGATATAAGGAAAAACTTCTTGACAGAATGGGTTGTTGAGCACTGGAACAGGCTCCCCAGGGAGGTGGTGGAGTCACCATCTGTGAGTGCGTTAAAAATCTGCCTGGATGTGGTGCTCAGGGACATGGTTTAGCGGTGGGTTGTTACAGTTAGGGCAGCATGGTCAGGTTGTGCTTGGACTTGATGATCTTGAAGGTCTTTTCCAACGTAAGCAATTCTATGATTGTATGATTCTAGACCCTGTGTGAGGGAGAGAGGCAAAGTCTTCATAGATGCTCAAATGCCAGTAATGGGACTGGTGTTAGAAGAAAGCCAGGAAAACCCACTGGGACATTTTGGATGTTTGCACTGAGGACCTAATTAGCTAATGAGCACGTCTTCGGCATTGTTCTATGTAGCTACAATTTGAAGAAAATTCTCATTTGCTTTTGCTCCTGGGAGAAAAAAAAATATTCTTTAGGGAGTTGTGGTATTGAGAATAGAAGTACAAAAATTAAGAAGTCTTCTTACTGGAAAAGTAAAACAAATTTAACTCTTGCATTCATTCATTCAGAAGAAAGGATGTCAGGAATGAAGCTAGGGCTGCTGAGCTTGCTGAAGCTGCAGAATTAGCCACAGTACTTCATCACTGTAAAAGGAAGAAGCAATCACATGTCCATATGACTTTAAAGAGCTAGGAAATAAGAGCCA
The DNA here is from genome assembly GCF_038088225.1 of Cyrtonyx montezumae. Taxonomy (NCBI): domain Eukaryota; kingdom Metazoa; phylum Chordata; class Aves; order Galliformes; family Odontophoridae; genus Cyrtonyx; species Cyrtonyx montezumae. The sequence goes on from NW_027071826.1 coordinate 4,446,566, forward strand.
CCAAGCAGCATAAACAAGTTAAGGCAGAGTCATGAAATAAAAGCTCTGGCTTTGAAGAATCTGACTAAAAAACCCTTCTTGGGGCAAATTGCTGTCTATAATATGTGCAGGAACTGTCAGTGTGTGTCTACTATGTACTCAACCCCAAACATGGGGCACTCCATGCTCTTGAGGAGTTCTTGCCTCCATCCCTTTCTGCTCCTAATGCACGTGAGCTGCTTCTTCCCAAAGCCACCTCACTCCCCAGGCAAAAAGGTCTAACAGCATGACAGCTCTTGCTGCAGTATCCCATTTCAGGCTTAAGTCCTGACCAGGCTCTCAGGCCACAAACCTCCGCGGCTGGAGCAAGCCATTAGCTCCTATATGGAGTCAAAGCCACTAGAGGGAGTCGATGTGTTTGAATGGTTCGCACATCCATTCATCTTTCTCACTCTGCCCCTTGGAAGAGAACAGGAACAGAGAGGGAGGAAAAAAGGACAGGGAAGATGCTCAGGACATTGCTCAGCTCCCACTGATGTACACTGCAGTAGCTCCAATTGCTTCAGTGTTTCAGAGTGAGATTGCTCTGGCTTTGCAGCAGTGTAACTCAGCAGCTGAAGGTCTGTTTGAGTCCCTAGGAATATTTATGTATGCCTGAAGATCTCTCAGGAGAAGGAAGGGATAAATGAGAGTCCAAAAGAATTCGGATGGTGAAAGTGGTGGAAGGAGTATGCATAACTTACAGGGAAAGGCTAGAGGAATCTTGCTGGCTTGGTTTAGGGAGGAGAAGGATGCAGTAGGGGACAGTGTGATGGGATTGTTATACAGAAATGGTTGTTTTAGAAGGCTCAGATCTTATGTTCTCCATGACGTGTGTGGCAAGATAGACTTGATCCTTCTCAGGGTCCAGAAAGATTCACTCTGCCTTACTGAAGCAAGCTGAGGTAGGAAACCTCTTGAGTTCCTCCAGCCCTGCACTCCGGTGTGTTATGTGACATAACCCAAAGGTGAAGAAATTGGCCATGACTGCCTGCACTGCAGTCCTTTGGTACTTCTCCATTTTGGGATGAGCAACATGATTACCAAAGAAGTTCCTTTGGCCATGGAGTCCATTGAATGCCACAAGGACAGAATCTTCTCTTCATGCTTCGTGACAGCCTGGATACTTCAGCAAACTCAGTCCATGAAACTCAATGGGAATAATTTACCATTTTCTCCAACACTGTTACCAAAGCCCACATGGCAACCTTCATAGCAGGGAGTTTATCTGCTTCTTTCCTCACACCATAGTTAGTACTTCTGGATTGCCATTCCCTGCAGAGTGAAAATTTGGCTTTTAACCTTTGATCTGAACAGCTACAACTTTTTAAATGGGCTAAAATAAAATAAAATAAAATAAAATAAATAAAATAAAATAAATCCTGGAAGAATGTACCGGTTTCAACCAAACATTTCCTGAACAAAGTTGCTTAGGTCCAGCCTCAGTCTTTCTAGTGAATTAAATGCTGTCCCAAAAAGTCCTTCAGAACGGCTCAAAGCAATGTCCTTTTCCTGATACCTGGGGGAACTACTGTCTGCTTCTCAAGGCTCAGCTGACGTGTGCAGCCACTGCTACTCTGAGCTCTCCACCCATGAATCTATTCTAGATTTAACACAGAAAGTGAATGTGAAATGCACATTTGCCAGTCTTCCTCAGTAGGGTCTGTGCTTCCATTTAGCTCCAGGAGTTTTTCTTCTGTGGGACCTTTCTACAGCTTTATCTTTTTATCTAAATGCTTCCGCTCTTGCTCGGATGCTGGCACGACAGGACGACTGCACTCAAGTTCCCTAAATAGAGTTCTGACAAATTTATTGTCTGCAATAATATTTTCCTACCTCTGTGAGGTGGATTGAACCTATTCCACTTTCCCCTTAGTAAAAAACAACAGTGATGACAGTAATTTATGTTTTGGTCAAGGCTAACAGGACTAATTAGAGCATATTAAGTTGAGCTACGCAGGCAGTTCCTGCTCTTCTCCCCAGTATAGACCCTATACACCACACACATCCTCCTGATGGTGTTCATAGGCTGGAAAGATTGCTTTGCGAGTGGATATTTGTGCAGTTCCCTCTTAGGAACTTCCACTGTTTCCGGGATTCCTTAATCATTTCCCTAACAACCACGGATAACAAATGTGACCTTCTCATGAAAAATGAGGTTAGGTCTATAAACATGTTATTAAGAATAAATGAAGCTTTTAGTACAAGGGGTTAGTTGGGGGTCTTTGCTGGGCAGTTAGCCCCTGGAAGCTTGAATGTAAATAGAAAACAATTAAAACTGAAGCCCCAAAGGATACTGCACTCAGTCAGGGTGGCTGTAATTAGGTTTCTGCTGCTGTTAATCGCTTCTAAAGTGAGTGATCATAAATTACAGAATGTGTTCAGAATCCTCCCAGAGCATGGTCTGAAAACCAAAGGGAGAGAAAAGGGAGAGAAAAGGGAGAGAAAAAAGGGAAGGGAAGGGAAGGGAAGGGAAGGGAAGGGAAGGGAAGGGAAGGGAAGGGAAGGGAAGGGAAGGGAAGGGAAGGGAAGGGAAGGGAAGGGAAGGGAAGGGAAGGGAAGGGAAGGGAAGGGAAGGGAAGGGAAGGGAAGGGAAGAGGAAGAGGAAGAGGAAGAGGAAGAGGAAGAGGAAGAGGAAGAGGAAGAGGAAGAGGAAGAGGAAGAGGAAGAGGAAGAGGAAGAGGAAGAGGAAGAGGAAGAGGAAGAGGAAGAGGAAGAGGAAGAGGAAGAGGAAGAGGAAGAGGAAGAGGAAGAGGAAGAGGAAGAGGAAGAGGAAGAGGAAGAAGAGAAGGACCATTTGTTTCGTCCCTCTTTTTCCTCCATTTCCATGTGTGGAAGCCAGGCTTTGAGATCAATGGTGGGAGAGAGGCTTAGCCTGAGCTAAGCCCTGCTGTTAGTTTTTTTTTAAATACACACACACATACACACGTATGTATAGTTAGTTAAATGGTGAAAATGTATCTCCAAACATCATATTTAATTTCATTAGCTACTGTTTCTTTCTTGGAATCCACTTATAGCACATGAAGATAAACATTCTCCGAGTGATAAGGGTATGTTTATAAACTCTGTTTGGGATGAAAGAAGCCTTAGCTGCTGTGTTTTTATAGTAGGGTTAATGGTGCTTTACTAATCCCTTGCCTATGACTAAGAAACACAGACATCTTGACTTTCCTGTGAGACACACACACATTTTCCTTCTTCACGGGGCCCTCAGCATGTATCTGGAAGACAATGCACCACCCCCAGCTCCGTGAGGCTGAATTGCAAAGCAGCAGCGTCACATTCCCGGGACTTCACCTCTAGACACTCAGTGTTCCCGGATAGCAGAATTAATTCAACACATTGTTGTTTTACAGGTTGGCTTTGACTTCTTGGGGCCATTTTTTTTTTTTTAATTTAAGAAAACCATCGAAGCAAATGTTCACTCCTACAGCCTCAACTCTCACACATATTCATGGGACCACGAGTGCAGTGTCTATGGGAGGAATTCAGCCAGATTTGGATAGGGAAGGATGCATCTTAGTTTTGGTTGAAGACACTGCAGCACCTACATACCCCTCCCCGACACCCTGCCATGGACACAAGTCATTGCCCGTGGCCACACTGCCCTCAGCTTCCTTAGCAACATCCTTTTGGCTGCTCCGTTTCAGCTTCTCACTGGTAAACTGAATTGGAGGCTTCCTCCCCCCGCCAGCCCCTCTGCGTGGTGCAAAACCCAACCTTCCCAAAAGGTCAGGGCACTCTGTTTTTCCAACCTTCTGTTTCAAATTTAAGAGACAATGGCTTGCGGGGAGCTGAGCGGGGGTAATGTGCCGCAGTGCTGAGTCACAGGAGACCCAGATGAATCTTCTGTTAACACCAAAACACAGCCCCAATTATGATATTATACAGAATTACTATCTGACCAGAGAATGATACCGTGCTGGGAGAAATGGAGCCCTCTTGCACATCCACCAGCCAGAAGACCATCTGCATGCATGGGCTCAGAAAGACTCCAAACATCTTCTTTGACGCATAACTCACTGATGATACCTGTTTTCTTAACAGTTTTTGTTGCGTGTTTCTATGACACCTACCAGCACTGATTTCAATTCTTGTCTTTGCTTGTGCATTCTGGGGACTCCCTACTAACACTCTCTCCCTGGCTTTTAAATATTAAGCCCGTACTCTGGTTGAGCTGCTGGCAGGAGGAACAGAGGGGTACTGGCTCTCACTGGTCCTTGCCTTCTTCACCAGCTCTCCAGCTGAAAACAATGGCTCAAAGTTCAGAAACTCTGTTTCATAAGAAAACCAAAGAAGGAGGTCAGGATTCATGTGCATGCCAGGAAGAAGAGTATTAAAGATAAAAGCAATGCAAAGGCCCATCTCAGGGACATTAATGTCCATTTTCAATATGTTGGGAGGGTGTTTCCATAAGAATAGATTACTCTAGATTTGCTTCATGCAAAGGGTTGTACCTCCCCCTCAAAGTATTCAGTATCAGGATCCTGTTAGAATAAGTAGTTTTGTAAGTCACATATCCTACCTAGTTTTGCCAGTAAGGAAAAAAGGCTGACCTGGAGACTGCCTTGCCATTACAAAATAACCCCTGGTCTAGCTTTAGGCTGCAGTGCTGCAACTGTCTCCTCTCTGCAGATAATCACTCTCTGCTAGGCTAGTCTCAGCACACAGCTGTTTCTCAGATCAGCAGAGGATGGATATGCCAGGAAGAGAAAATTCTGTGCTTCGGAAGAGTTGTTTCCCTCTATGAGCCATTAGAAAGGGATGATCATTGGAACAGGCTGCCCTGGGAGGTGGTGGGGTCACGGTCCCTGGAGATGTTCAAGAACTGTGGAGAAGTGGCACTGAGGGACATGGTTAGTGGGCTTGGTGGGGGGTGAGTTGGGGTTGGACTTGGTTTCTTAGAGGCCTTTTCCATTCTATCATCATTCTATGAAAAGCTACCACTGAAATGTGACTACTGGGAAACATTCAAGAAAAAAAGCCACGTAGTCATGAGATGGAAGAAAGAAAAGGGCCATCCTGGACCCACACCAGGCCTAGCCCCAGCTTCCCTCTTCTAGCCAGCAACTATACCTACAGCAGGAGTATGCTCTCTCTGGGCAGGGATTAGACAGTTCTTCCCAGTGACATTTCTCAGAGGAGCAGGCTCAGGCCATCTACATTGCTAAAGCATCTGGCCTTACCCAGTAAATGGCCATCCAGCCATATGCCACTTTGATTTGCTTTCCATTACTCAACTCACTGCATCCGCTTCCCCAGATGTGTGCTGTAACAGCAGAACATAGTGTTTCCAGCAGGGTGCTGGCAACAAACTGAAGATGATGACCACAGGTATATCTGGCAAATCCAAGTGTTTACAGAGACGAAGATGTTTTCAGCCACATGTTGCTTTACTTTCATGAGGAAGGTTTGAAGCAAAGCGTGGGATAGTGCCCATGGCATCATTTCACAATGAGTATCAGCACAGATTTTTTACTGTACCACTTGCTGCTGTGCAGTCAGTTTCTCTCTGGAGGCCTCGTCCTCTCTGAAGAGTGTAATAAGCTTCAACTTTTCTCACCAGCTGGAGGCAATGCATGTTCATATTGCCATAGGCAGCAGAGCATCTAAACCTTTCGCTTTGGAGCAATGTCCTGCAGGAACACAGCCAGCCCAGAGGAGACTGTGAGAAATTCTGTCCTCTGGAGAGTCCTGTTTATTTTAAGCAAAACAGCTAGTTTACATGTTGGCCTTTTAAGCAAAATACTCTGGTTCATTCTGCCTTGGATTTAGTTATGTAACCAAATCGCTATGCTTTTTAAATAATCTAAATGGAATTTGTAACATTGCCTCTCAAGGGAAAGAGCCCAATTCTGGTTTTACAGCTAATGCCACGCAGGTGAGGCTCTACCAACTTCTGCTTGATGACAGCACTATCTACCCCTGCCTTGCACTCAGGACAACTGAAGCACAGAAAAAAGGAAGTGAGTAAACCAAAGCTACTGAGTAAAATAGCATTAGAACCAGAACCTGATGTAAAATCCCTTGGCCTCAGACTCTCCTCCTGCCATGGAGGCATGGCATAAAGAATGATCCAAAGCAGCTTGAATTCTGCTAGCTCCTGGCAGCATGATGTTCCCCAGAGATAGTAGTCCCAGCCTTTGACCGACCCCAGTTGCCTGGAGTTCTGACCCATGCGTTCCTACTCTTGCTACGGCAGTGCTGAGTCCTACCCCCAGGCTGTGCCACCTCACAGGAGGTGGTCTGTGGTTCAGAAAAGTGCTGCATATGGTTTAAGCTCCCAGTTATGGAAGGTAAGTAACTTGGGGTTGAGACACCACTGGGGAATGAGGGTCGGATGAGCAGAAGTAGCCTCTAGTCCCAACAGCTGTGGTCAAAAGTTGTACTGTGTGATATATCAAGGTACTAGTATCTGACTTTCAAGTTCTCTTTAAAGCTGCACCCCACACTGCTCCCCACCTCATGTCAGCTGTCAGACTTGGGTAGGTCTCAACAATGCATTTCTCACAACTGTCCCATGCAAAGTTCAGTGTTGCAGCATCTTCTCACAAGTCCTCCTAGAAGGCATCAATCTGAAAAGGAAAAACAAGCCTTTTCTCCAATTCAAAATCCAGACCTTGTAAGTTTTAAGTACATTTTGGTAACCTAATCTGCAGCTATGTGAGTCCTAGATGTATTTACTATAATCTCAGGCAGTCCTCTCTGGTAGCTGAGTTTGAGTGTAGAGCACCCATGTACCCATGTGAGGAACACTGCCCTTGATTCCTACACATAGGATGCAAAACAGCAAATGGAGAGCTTTCTCTGGGAGCTATTTATTGAAGTCACTCTTTTGGTCATACTACAGGATACCAATATAGCATTTGTGTGCCAGCACATGCCAAGGGCTTCTGTCACTTGCAATTGCCACCGCCTGGCTTAACCAGAAAGTGGAAATTCTGGAAATCTTGCTTTTGTGAGAATTCCAAGCCGAAGGAATGAGCTGTGGGGAAACATGTCCTTTGATGCATGCACAAATGGCTTCAAGCTCTTAGCCTTCTTGAAGTCAAACAACTCCTAATCCCTGATCCCTTCCCTGCAATTAGAGCAAGGGTAGTTGGTGCTCTCCACACACCAGATGACCAGTAATGCCGTGTTCTGGCTTGGAAACATCTCTCTTAGCAGAGTTAGAAGTCTGGCTTCAGCCACGTGTGGTTAGTGGCAGCTCTGAATTTCTGCAGTGCCTATTCATACTATTTAGATTGACTTGGAATTCTGCAACTTAATTTATATTCTGTTACAGTATTATGCAAAGGAATGAAGCCCCAGTCTTGTAACTGATCCTTATATCATCAGTGCAAGACCCAGGGGTGAATTTCTTGTAGATACGTGTGGGTTCTGACGTGGCAGATGGCTCTCTTCTGTGTTGAATTATGGAGCATGTTGAAATGCATGGAGTACATTGCTTGATGGATCTTAATTATACCACAGGAGGGAGGTTGTATGGTTTAACCTGAAAACATGTCCCTAACCAAATTCCAGACTCCAGAATGTACCAAACACCTATTCACTTCACCATAGAAGCTAATCATTTTGTCACCTGGATAGAAAGAGGAAATATGTGTAATATATTGGGGTGGAAAAACTACTGAGTACTTGATACCTCTGCCCTTGCTTCCATCACCATGAGCAAGGACTCAGGGAACAGAGGATTTGGGGTGACCCCTACTGAGCCTGGCTCTACAACAGACTTGTCATCTCCCACCAGTCTCCTTGCTGTTCAGTTTACAGCCCACACTCATGTTTCCCTCACCTTGCCTGGTTGTGTTTCTCAAGGCCAGTGTGCTTTGGCTGTCACTCTTCCAGCTCTCTAGTTCTCAGTCCCGGAGTTATTTCAGGCAGCACTGCACAGTTTCCCTTCCAAGGGCTTATGAAACGCTGCTCTGGGACTCTTCACCTGACTCATTGTTTCCTGTGCCACCCCACGCTGGGAAGCACCGCTGTGCTGATGACTTCTTTGGGAAGTTCTGAGGAGAAGAGAGATAGAGTAGCCAGGCAGAGCCTTTAACCCATGGGTTTATCTCCATGGGCCCAGAAGAATATGTTGGGTTTTTTGTGTGTGTGTGGCAGTGATTCTTTTTCTTTTTTTTTTTTTTTTCCAGAAATCCTTCTGTCTCAGCTCCTTCTCTCTTTGAGATTTGCTTTCACTTAGCTGTCACCCAAACTCACACTTCGGATAACTCACAGCCCAAACAAAAGCATTACAACGAGTGCTCCATACTTAGCAGGACACACCAAATTGCTAAATGCCATATAACCACACCCATCATCAAAGGCCCATACGTTCCCATTTCATCCGCTCAATTACAAACCACAGAACGACTTTGTTTTAGTTGGTGGCAAACAGTCTGACATGGAAGCCACCCACCTTCAAAGCCTCTGTTTGGTTCCTTGCTATAGTCCTCAGGCTGGCATTTTCTGCCACTTTCTCACTCCTCACATCTGAGTGGCCTCTTGTAATTGTGGACACACTTTTTGTTTCATGTCTTTTTCCTGAAATTGCAGTTTCTACCTCATGGTTTTCAGCTGGAAGCTAGGAAATGGCTGTCTGGATGTATACAGAATTAACCCTTTTCCTCCCTCCCTGGTGGCCTGGATCCTTTCTCCTAACCACTAGTATTATTTTAAGAAGCCTTTCCTTTCAATGCAAAACAAAGTATTTCCAAGCCTTGAAGTAACTAATGAGTACAAACAAGTCTGGTCCCAAATCTGCAATCTCTTCCCTGTCTCACATAAACACATAAATCACAGCACCTTGATAAAGAGAACAGCACATTCTTCTGCTGAAAGGCAGTAATGGGGACCCACCTGCATGTTAATACAAGCAGGTGTCCCATAGACTTCTTATGACCTCTATCTACTCCCTGTTAACCCAGCTTCTTATGGATATAAGGCCTTGTTTGATCAGACTGTGTGTCCATCTGCCCATCACTCCTTGCCAATGACTGTGGAATTCTCTAGCCTTTTTTTTATTTTTATTTTTTTTTAGTTCGATGAGGTCTTCAAGACGTTAAGTCCCTGCAAGGTCAATGAAAAAATAAAAAGGCAGCCAGAGAGAAAAGTTGAAGCAGAAGATCAGCTCTTATGAAACATCATCAAACCCACATGGGTACTCACATTCAAGTCTCAAACCCATAGGAAATGGAGGCTTATTAATCCCATCACTGGTGAACAGCTCAGAATTTCTGCTTTTGTTTTTGTTTGCTTGTTTGTTTGTGCATGTGCTTGAACAAATAACTCACTCTGGTGAAGTTCTACAAACTTCATAGATCCAACTCAAACATTGTTTTGGCTATGAACACTCAGGAATGTGTGTCTTCCATCCGATCAACAGACAAACCATCCCAGGCTCACGAGAAGCAATACCAGCAAGGAATAACTGTGGGAAGGAGTCTGTTCTGACCTGTGCTGTCCCTTCCCCATGGAGTGCCTGGATACATCCCAGCCCTGCCTTTTGGGTGAGACTACATCTGCGATATTATGTCCACTTTGAATCATCCCCCAGTTTAGGAGGAAAATGGAGAAATTAGGAAAGCTACCATCATGGCTTTATCAGAGTATCTTCTCCATAAATGTATGACAAAACGTAGTGGCCTTGAAGCTCAAGGAGTTCAGATCCAACATTAGGAATAGGAATGGTGGCAGTTTCCATCCTTGAATGTTTTCAAGGGTCAACTAGATAAAGTCATAGCGGATCTGATCCCATTCCAAGCAGAACCTACAGGCCACCAGAGGTCAATTCCATCAATATTTCTATTAGACTAGATATTAGGAAGGAATTCTTTACTGTGAGGGTGGTGAGACACTGGAGCAGGTTGCCCAGTGAGGTTGTGAATGTCCCCTCCCTGGGAGCACTCAAGGCCAGGCTGGACGGGTCTGTGAGTAACCTGCTGCAGAGGGAGTGTCCTTCTAACCCAAACCACTCTATGACTCTATGATCCTACGAACAAAGTTTGTTTTACTTACTGTTCTTTTGGTTGTTTTGTTTGTGTTTATGTTTTTGTTTTTGGCAGGGGGTGTTTATTTTCTGTTTTGAGGTGGGTTTTTTTTTCTACGTTTTCTTCAAAGGGGTGAAAAAGAAGTCTGGCCACACTGATTTAGTGAAACTCCTTCCTCTATCTGCAAACATTCTTATTCAGTGGCTGAATTTTTCGTGTCCCTTCCGTAAAGAATACACCAGAGACAAATCTGCTTGAGGATAGCCAAGAATATCACTGTGGAGTGTTTTGTGCTTTTTTTTTTTTTTTGTTCTCCATCCCGTTCCTCTTGTATATTTTCACAGCTTCATTTATAGGCATGCTCTCAGAGTTCATGGTGTCCCAACTTGCAGCAATAGGGAGCTAAGTGCATCACTTGTGTTAACACTCAAGATTCATGAGCTGAAGAGCAAGAACAGGACTGGAAGGTCTCCTGCTATTTCCCTTCTCACAGGCTGGTCCCTAACACTTGGGGTGCCGGGAAACTGCCAAAATCATCTGTCAGCTCAGAAGATTGTGTTCAGCTCATCAATCTATCTTTCCCAAACCAAGTCCTGTCCTGTGGCAATGTGACCCTGGAAAGTACAGCTAACCATAGGCAAAATACCCAAAAGTGTCCATGAAGGCTGAATTTCCCTTTCATTTCAGGCAAGATGATACCATCTTGTCTAGGAGTGCAGAGACTAGAGACTGGATACTGTACTGAGAGCATCTATGTCCATCAGTGGCTCATCTCAGATAGCCTGTTCCTAGCTCCATTTTGGAAAAGCCAGTATCAGCAGGACAAAGCAATAGTGTAGGACTTGTTGGTGCAAAGAGCTGTCTTAGAGGGAACAGAGAGAGCCAACATGCCCCCAGATCAAGAGAACAGAAGAAGACAAGAGAGAAGAGACTACAAGAGAACAGAAACTGTTGGTTCTGATTAATAATGATCACAGTATGTAGCTCTTTTCCTAACAAAATAATAAAACAGCCCTAAGTTTATCTATAGCATTTACTCTGCAGGCACCTCTGATTTGCAAGGCAGACAGACAAAAATCTTGAAGCTAGAAGGGATTAAATATTCTTAGATTCAGAACATAAATTTCATTTAAAGTCAATTTGCGATTACTAAAGACTCAAATGCAATAACCAGCTTGTATGAAAATTGTCATGAAAATCTGTGCTTTATTGAGTGCTAAAAGCCTAAGAAAGATGGAAACATATGAAAATAACAGAATACATTCCTTGCCACCACCACCACTCCAAGTGCAAAAGAGAACCAAATCAAAACAATGGGCTCATTACAAATGCTCCATCATTTTGTAATAACCAAGCACTTAAAATGTTCTTGGTAGCTGCTCTGAGGATGCCATTTTTTTTCATTACAACTTACATTTAGTATGTAATTTATGGCTGGCAGGACGAGGATAATCCCACAGTGTGAGACTGCTGTAATTACACCAGCACTGTGGTTATAGCCTTGTGGAACTGATACTCTTTTTTAACAGTGGAAATGATAAGATCAAATCCAACACCGTGTTTCTCAGTGGCAGGTTTGAGGCTGTAACTGTAGCTGCCAGCTGCCTCCCTGCTCATCTGCTTTCCCTCCAGGAGCCTGCAGACAAGTGGGACAATCTGCAGAAGTGAGGGCTCCTGGCTCAAAGCCATTCTATTGTATCATAGAATCATTAAGGTTAGAAAAGACCCCGAAGATCATCTAGTCCAACCATCACTGCCATTGGTGCGGGTTGTTGGAAATGCAGACACCTGTAGACGTCTTTCAGTATCAAAAGCATTGTAGAAACTACTACACAGTATAACCAGTTTTGTCCAGGAGACAGTCTGGGAGCAGAGGATTTCTTGTGGGGACCCAACAAGTTCACCCACCATCCACTCTCTTACCACATCCCACACCATAGAATCACAAAATCACAGAATGGCTTGGCTTGGAAGGGACATCAGCGATCTTATTGTTCCAACCCCATGTCCATGGGCACAGAGCCTCTCCCAGGGCACAGCAATGTGACTGACTCCCAAGTCACTTTTCTCAAGTCCTGTGTCCCCACAACCATTGAGAGCCATGAGAGCTTGGCTTCATTCGAAACAAAAATACAGCATGAGTAATTTAAATGAATGAGCAAGATGGGATAAAACCAAGCAAAACATCCAGTTGTTTCTTTTCCGTCACTTCTGGTTTGTGCTCTTGTATTCTCCAGTAAGTCACTAAAACACTTTGATGTGAGAATTTAATATTGGTGATGGATTTGTATCAGACAAGTCATCAGACATTACTCCCTTGGTGTCAATGCTAATTGACTTTGTCATGTTCTTGGGATAAAGGAAAAAAGAGTCCTAAAACTGTTCTCTACCAAAAATAACTTTAGAAAACAAATATATTGGCCCCATCTTGTGAAAAGTCAGTGTGACATTTAGAGGGAGCTAAGAAAAGGAATCTTTCCTGCCTTAGGAAGAAACTCAGCTTAACTCAGGTCCTGTTAACTTCGTCAGACTATTCCTTGGGCACTGTTTGGTATTAGTCACTAACTGCTCCCTTTCAGCTTTATCCAATTTTATTTCAAATATAGTGCAAACAGATGCCTTTATGTTTCATTTTTATATCATTTATTGTTCTACATGTAGCAAAGAAACTTAAAAAAGAATGTGAAAGAATTGCCAGAATTCTTATTTTTATGTTTTTTAAAGATATATATATATAATTGCAGCTGTGGTTACTGTGGTTTCTTTTGGGTGGATCAGAAAAAAAAAAAAATCAAGTCTTCCTTCCTCGGGGATATAAGGGGAAAAAAATGATGGAGAAGAAAAGTCATTCCCGTGTCTAGTGCTTTTTATCAGAGCTGGAATGGAGCAATCAGGTTTAAGGGGTTGTCTAGACGAAGGACTCTGGCATCTGTGTAGCTCCTGCAGTGAAGCAAAGTCTGTTCAAGTCCCGAGTGCTTTTCTCTCTGCAGCAGGAGTAGCTGCAGGGATGCAAAGCCACCTAGCAAAGTCAGGGGGCTCCATGCCCTGCAAAATCCCAGCTCAGAAAAGGCCGTGCAGCTTGTTGGTACAGGGGACAGCCAAAAAAATAGATTGAAGAATTGAATTTTCTTATTATTTTATCAAAGTACTCCAGAGCAACACTGCCAGCATAATGAGCTTTTGGTCAATTAAAGTATTTTAGCAGCTGCTTCTTTTAGAGGAGATGGAGTTGCAATTGAGGATGTAAGAAATATTGCTGAGCCCAGTCAGTAAGTACTGTTTGTAAGAGGCCTATTATAATTAGAACACAACAAGCAAGCAAACAAGCAAATTTTTAAAATGAATTTTCTTACTGTGATGCATAATTATACCTTGATGTCACACCACTCTGTTTGTCAACAGATCTTAAAGCACATGATAACCTCCTTGTGTCACTATCACCAGTTTATTGGCAAGGACATTAGGTGCTTTCCCAGGGCCTTGTGATAGTTAATGGCTGCAGCAGGGAGTGAGCACGTCTTGGAACACAGTCCCAATATCAAAACTTCTTTAGAACCATCGGATCACTGAGTTATTCAGGTTGGGGAACATCTTTAAAATCCTGAAGTCCAACCCCAACCCATCCCCACCATGCCCACTGACCATATCCCTCAGTGCTGCATCTCTACGGTTCTGGAACAACTCCAGGGACAGTGACCCCACCACTTCCCAGACAGCCTGTGCCAACCACATATCTTCAGTAAGATGTTTCCTTTGGTTGTTGTGGTGGGACACTTCTGAGTTATGGGAACACTGGCAAGCCCTAGAGAACCCTAATTCCTACCCTGTGTAGGAGAGATAGAGCCTGCTTTGTCCACGTACCTGAAGAACCAGGGTCTAAATCCTGCTCTCAGTTTGCCTCGTGTGTCTCTGACAGAGCTTCACAGGCAGAAAGTCCCTGAAATTTTAGCAAGTGACATCCTGGGACAGAACACGAAGAAAAGGGTATGTATGGGAACTGCTGAGTCTCAGCCTGAACCACTGACTGAGCACCTGGAAAAAAGACACACGTATCTCCTCCTTCCCCTCTTGGGACTGTCCCAGTGAGATCTTGAGTCAGGGCAGGTAAAGCCCAGTAGCCCCAAAACACTTTAAAACCCATGAAAAGATTCCACCATCTAGGCCTGGTGCAAATTAGGGGAGAAACTAAAGCAGCCCTCTACTTAGCTACCTTTAATAGGAGAAAGCACATTCCCCCTTCCAAAAAAACACAGAAGCCCCCACACTGAGTCAGAGCAGATCTCTGGCAAGTGCAGACAGCAACATATAGGGCCATAGGAAACTGCCAACCAGCTCTGTCCTGGATGGGCTAATATTTGCATAATACTGAAAAGCTTTTGCCTTTTGGATCCTTCCATGAGAAACAGCTAAAATTTTGGTGTACACGTTTTTCAAGACGAGAACATACCATACATAGTTAAAGTAATGACTAGTGCTCTCAATCCCAGACACAAACTTTTCAGTGAAGCTTTTTTTGGGCCAGGTCACGTGATTTATTTGGTTTTCAGTATCTATATATAAAACTACTCGTTTTTCCTGGTTCATCCTTACCCATATCCCAAAACCTGCACACTTTATAAGCTATTTTGGTTGACCACATAGCTTGGCACATTTTTCCTACGATGTGAAAACAAACTTCATCTTGGCTTTTGGTGGCCATTATCTGAGATGTGAACCTTCTCTCTTGACTGCTGGGCGATCCAATTACCCTTTTTGTCATACAGTAAACCTATTACTCAGAGACATTCATGGGGTTACCCCAAACCTCTAGAGTGGGAGTCCCCAGGGACCTCCACCTTCCTACACGGACAACTGCTTGATTTTTGGGCCAGAAGTTTTGGCTTTGGGCAAAGAGCCTCATGGCCAGGCAGAGCACAGTGAGCCTGATCCCACTGGCTTGTGATCTGCTCTACCGCATTGCCCATATTCTGGCCCCAAAGCCTATGTTTGCTGTGAATAAATTAATAGTAAATATGTCCTCCAGCCTCAATAGCCCATTCGGAAAACTACTCTGCTCAGCCACACGCATGACATCATCATAAATTTTAGTTTCAGGAAAATAAAAGCAGGATTACCTGCATTTTTAGCACGCGGAGAGGGGAAAAAAAGCAAAGATGGGGCCTCCTCTGGGGGTTGGACGTAGGGTTTGGTGGTTTTTTGTTGTTTTTTTTTTTTTTTTTTCCAATTCTCTTTCATTCCAACTTTTCTTTTGCAGCAAACAGCCCCAGAACTGCCGGACCCGGCTCCGTGCCGTTTCTCAGGCTCCGCAGAGGCTCATGCGCCCGGCTGCTGGCTCCCAGAGCTCACACGCACTTCCCCGAGCTCTCCGGCTGCCAGCCCCATTGTTCTGCCCCCTGCCACGTCCCTATTGTTTGCGTCCCTTGCTGGTGGCATCGCATCTCGCTCAGCCAAGCTCCTCCTGAGCGGGGGCCCAGGCTGCGGGGATTGATTTCTTCGTTATTATTTTTGTAATTATTATTCGTGATTCCGAACCATCGGTGTTGGGGGGGGCAGTTTTTGGTGCCGCATATGGAGCTGGTTTGCAAAAAGAGGGCTTCTAGGGGGGAGTTCTGCAAAGCAGGCACTTTGGCCACATGGGATCCTGAAGATTAAGAATCCACGTACAACAGCTGTGGAAAAACTTGCAGCCCAATTTTTGTCTTTCTCATCTCTAGCAGGTTCTGCCCCACTCATCGCAAGGTGGAGGGGAGAACATCAGCCAGGCACACACACTGCTCTCTGCAAAGCTCTCATGTTGGCAAAGCATCATCTTCTGCTTTGGTGCTGGGCTGCTCTGGGGCCTCACTTCAGGGCAATGCTGCTCTCAGCTCAGAGGGAAATGAGTTGTCACTCAGGGCTGTCATCTTGCTGACAAGCACCACAGCTTGTGGTATATCAGAACAGCATGGAAGCATCATGTCCATCAAGAACTGCTCTGGGTCAGCGCACAGCATCCTCTTCATGTTAAATATTGTCATCCTTTTCTCATAGGAAGCCAGGATAACCGTGCAGCTGGGATTCCTAAAAAGTGTCACCAACTAAGTCACTTTCCAGCAGGGTGATCTGTGCTGCAGTAGGCTCAGTATGTTCCCAGCTCCAATGTCCAAGTTCATCTCCTGGCTAGCAGATGTCGACCAAAGCACAGCATCTTTCTCATCCCAAGCTACCTGCCTTCTGCTCGCCTGCCTTTGCCAGGTCCTCGCTGGCATGGCAAAGAAATAACACACACCTCCTACGTGCATTTTACAGAGAAAAAGAGACGAGGCACAGCCGCATCACTTGGACCCCATGGTAGCACAACATCCAAACTGTTTGTGTTCATGCTGCATGCAAGAGAAGGGCAGGATCCTGGCCCTGCACAGCTGTGTTGCTCAGGTTATGGGATCAATCTGATGGGGTTCTGTCAGTTGACTGTCAGTTCAGAGAGGAGATTGAGCAGCCCCACATATGGGAGCAAACACAGCCCTTTGGCATAGCCAGCTCCTAGGGCTACTCCAGCACAGAGAGAAGGAGACCATGGAATAGCTTTCTGTTACTGATTCCCCTCAAGCAGCCATGTCTGCAGCCTTGGCCCCCATAGAAGAAGCCCTCCAGGGTTGTGCCAGGCACATCACCTTCTGCATGCAAAGTGAAGCAAGGTGATGGGCTCCAACCTGCCAGCAACATCTCCAAGGGTGGTTACCTCCCCTGAGTCAACTGCTCTCATAGATCTGGAGAGTGAACACTTTGAGCACATCCTAGCAGAGAAGTTTTACCTTTTTACTGGAGTTTGCCTACAGCCACAGAGCTCCAAAGCTCCAGCCAGCTCAGTAATACCGGCTTGGCTCCTTAATCATACATAAAACATTCAAATATGCAACAAATAAATAGACACGTTTTGTGCTCCTCCAGCAGGGCTTAACACCTTTACAAGAGGATTTCTTTTATACTTAAGCAATAATAGATTGGCTTTCATTTTCTTAAGACTTCACTTATATCAACATATCTGTTCAAGTACTACACTTCCTTTTATGAAATGCTGGGATTTTTTTCATGTCGAAAATGCTTTTACAGCCAAGTCCTCAGTTGTGCTGGCATTTCTCGTGTCTTGAACTCCAAACTGGCTAACCGCAGTCTCAGAATTCCCAAAGGAAATAATGAAAATTCCTAAAATCCTTGGCAAGGAAACAGTTGAAATTTTAAATTGAGTTAATCGTTTTAGCGAAAATGCTTGTAATAAAATAAATATGGGGATCTGGGGTGAGGAGGGGGAGAAATCTGCTTCAGAAATGAGTGTCAAAGGAAAAAGAGAGCGAGGGGGAGAAGATCTTCAAAAAGGAAGCCTTCGCTGCTGTGCTGCAGTATTTTGTGTTGGAGATGGCTGCAAACTCATGTTGAAAGGAGTCCTTTGTTGGATTTTCTAGTGCTGTGGTGAAAGCAATTTGCTCGAGGTCCCTCTTGGTGCTTCAAGATTGCTCTGGTCCTAAAGAACTGGCATGGACAATGCATGGTGACTGCAGTGGCTGCTAAAAGGCTTCCGAGGGCGGAAACCATGCCGGTGTGACAGCAATTCTGTCACACCAGGATGACTTTAATTAAACTTCTAATCAAAACTATCATTATTTTTGTGTCTTCCTTTCTTTTTAGCTTATGTAACAGCTGGCTGCAAGATCCATGATCAGATCATTTCAGTTTCCAGATGACTGGCTGCTGGTGGTGCCTCTTCACCATACTTCTTCTCTCCAACGTTTTTAGGAGAACCTGCAAATGGGAAAGAGCAGCAAGGAGCAGCAACGAACAGCAACAACAGCAAGATGCACCAAGAGAAAGGCACAGTGACAGACAGGTGCCCAAGCCCCAGAGCTCTGCACTTCACATCACTGGTGTTTCACAGCTTCCCCTGAAAGCTTTGCAAGGCACTGCTTTGTTACTTGGTATTTTGTAACCACCAGTTCGCTGACCAACCCATGCTGCATGGAAAGAGTTGTGTATTTTTGGATTCACTCCTTCCCCAAGCCAACCGTCCATCTGCTGGGAAATCTCCTCTGGCATCAAGATATTCCCGCTTCTATGCCACGTACTGCAATGTTTGTTCATCACCATCTGGGGCTTGGAAAAACACAACAGCTGGGTTCAGAGTAGCATGCAGAAGTCCACAGCCTCTGTGGGGTTTGCCATTCCCTACTGTATACCCACCAGCATCTTCTATTTGCAAGCTCTGGGAGGTCAGCAGATGACACGACAGTCATCTCCACGTTGAAATGACACCCCAGAGGCAGCCCCTTCCCACTTGTGCATTGCAGCCTTGTCTTACAGGAAAGACCATAAAAGACTTTACCACAAGATATAAGACTGGCAGCACTTGGCCAAGCTAAAGGCTCATCTGGACTACAACTGTGCCTCCACCCACGGGCAGTGTTAGGGATGGGGTGTAGGAAAGAATTGCAATATTTACACATAGAAATAGAAACAGGGGACTGTTCTGGAGTCCTGCTCTGTGGTAGATCTCTACACTTTCTCCTGAGAAATATCCTCATCTTTTTCCAATCACGATGCAAACTATGTTGGTATCAGTTTCAGTTTTCTCTCCAGGCCATTGTGAGCAGTTGGTGTCACAGAAGCCAGTGAGTATCCCTGGTGTGATAACTGCATGCAGCTGGTGTTGGCACGAGTAGGATCCATGCTTCAGAGCACAGAGCTTCTGCCTTGAGACCTGAAATGCAATCAGTGTGATATCACAGTTACCAGGTTCCTTACTGCCCCGGCTTACAGATGGAAAGAAAACTTTTATCTGTCTGCCTGAGCCATCTTCCCTTAGTACACCAGACAGATGCACTAGCGTCCTCCAGGCTTCCATCACCAGAGGGAGGGCTCTTGAAATTAATTTCACCTCTGCTCTTCTCTCAAAATACGGTCTTCTAAGGTTCTGTGTCTCCAAAACACAATAGGTTCAAGACGTTTTTCAAGGAGGGCTTCCCCAACAAAAGGCATGTGTCCCACGTGGTAGCATTAAGGACATTTTACTGAGTGACACCAAGTTTTCATTTCCTGCCAAGCACATAGAAGAACAAACACTCTCATTTCCCTGAGGAAGGAATCTTCCCAGTTATCCATAGGAAAGAAGTGATAATTGTATATAAAGAGTTTGGATATTTACAATGATAAGCAATCTTGAAAATAAAATATTATTGTTATTAAAGAAAAAAGAACAGACTAGAAAAAAAACAGCTCTAAAGCATGATGTGAAGGTAAGGTCAGGAAAACAGAGGCACCGGGGGTAACAAGTCAGATAAGATCATGCCATCAGTGAAAGCAGTTAAAAAAGGAAATGGATATTGTTATAAACCTCAATTAATTTAATCTACTGCTTCACTGAAAACAAACTATGACCTCAGATAAAACAAAACTCCACTGAAACAAAGAACAAAGCTATTGCAGTCATGATTTACAGTTCAAAGATATTTTGTTTATTTCGTCTTCATCAGAGATCTTTGTTCCCCTAGAGAGCACATGAATAATTAAAGGTGGTTTCTTATGATGTGTTTTGCTCACAGTTGCCAACCCAAGGAGTGATATGGGAACAATGGTAGGTTATTAGACTTGCTGGTTGCACATTGCCTTCAGTAAACAACCACAGGAATAAATGGCTTCCCTGCAGTACTAGCAATCACAAGTCTTTGTTTAAGTCAGGAATCTAAATAATGAGTGGTTGAATACTTGTGTGGTTTTTACATTGGGTTGCATTTAGGAACTACACGGTGAGGACCACACTCTGCAAGCAGCCTCACTATTTGAGGAAACACCTGCAAGGTTGGAGGGAGTCGGAGCTGTTCTACTAAAAAAGCCCAGCTAAACTCTGTACGTAATGCTTAGACAATAGCAATAAAGCTGAACTTATCTGGGGTTTATCTGCCCCAGAGAAGGATGTAACACATCAGTTTCTTAAGCTGACCTATTGAGTGGCAACCCTAACCACTTCATGAGTGTTCAAATTAGATGGTCCAAAATCCCTTCCAACTAAAGCCATTCTGTGATATATAGAGCACAGATGGCATGCTATCCCAGCTCCCCCTCCTGCACCATCAGGACCCAAGTGCAAGCATGGGCTTTGCAAGCCATGCAGGCCTCCTCTGTGAACAATGGGAATCAAGGAGCAAGTCTGGGAACACGCCATCAGGATTCAACATGCATTTAAGACTGAGCTGGGCTGGATTTCAATAGACCCATTCTCTTTCCTTCAGCTTCAAAGGAAGGATCATTACCTGAGACTTGCTACATGTCCTGTGGCTTTCAGGGAATGGAAATGAGCCAATGGACAGAGGGTGCAGCCAAAACCATGTTTCAGCTTTTGAGATCCCATTGACCAGCCCTTGTGAAGGAAAGGAAGAGGATTGCCCTTTATCTTTGCGCAGAGACAAAATGGGATATCCAAGGAGGGAAACTGGATAGCAGAGGACCACTGGCTGGTGCTGGGTGTTGGCATGGACATCATGTGAGGCTGACTGCCTGCAAACTGCAGCAAGCACATAGCAGAAATGATCCACAAGTACCATCCCCGGGGAGTGGGGAAGGAAAGTGTCTTCACTGTACCCTCACTAAGACATACCAAGCACCTCACAAAACATGTGGCCGACATCCTGGCTGCAGCAAGACCCAAATGCTGGTGGGGTCCAGCTGAGAAGCATGTGGATTGCTGCTGACAGGGCAGAACGAGTGTTGCTGAAGGATGATGCAGGACAATGGCAGGACACAGCCACCCCGAAGCTACCAGCCTGCCTGGGACTGTTGGTCTGTGCCTGATGTATGAGGGTTTGAGCCCTGCTCCTGGAATGGGGTCCCCAAGGAACTGCCACAATTGAAGGGAGAATAATGAAAGCTCTGGTCTCATTGCAAGTTACCCTCTCTCCCAACGAGGTTTTGTTCCAGGGCCTCCAGTTTAACCTAAATTGACACTAACTTGGTGAAAGCCCCCAGCTGCACATTCCTTCCATACAGTTTTACAAGCTGCAAATGCAAAACCACAAACCAAGCTGGGAAAAAAAAAAAAAAATTAAAAAGGACAAAAAAAAAAAAAAAAGGAGCCTGAACCATGCAGAGTCCCAGTACCTTCCCTCCTGCCTCCATTTCTGGCCATCATACCCCTGTTTCCGACCACTTTTCTGCATCAGCTTCTTGCCTTTGAAAACCCTCGACCTCCCACAAACAGAGATTTAGTTCCTTGCTGAGTGCTAACCTGTCCCATCTCTGCCTCGAGGGAAGAAATCAGCTCCTGATCTCCTGATTGTCCCCAGCTGGGTTAGAGCATCTTCCTGGGGTCAGACTTGGGGTGAGATGCAGGGATCCACAACCCACCAGAACCCCCTTCTCCACTATCATAACTGCTTTCAAGCAAGCAAGCAAGCAAACAAACAATAACCTGCTAATGAAATCCAAGTGATGAACACTAAGCTGCTCTTGGACAAGGAAACTACTTGCCAGTTGGCCAGAACTGCTGAAACACAATCTGTGGGACTATGTGTTCATGAAACACCGCCTCGCTGAAGCTCTGTTCCCCGGGCAAAACAGCTCACCCGATTTTGTGGGCAGAGGGAATGGGGATGAGTTGCCTTCCTGAATTATGCAAGCCACTCCAGCGCTGTCCAGATGTTAAACAGGTTGAATCCCATCCTGATGTCCCATAAACCAGTGACGTGAAGGCAAATGATACCTCACAGCCACGAGATACGTGCTAATCTCCACCAGAAGAAGCAGAGGTTTGGTCACCAGCCTCTTCCAGTAGGAGATGGGTCGAATCTTTGTTCTGTTTTGCTTCTTTTCATCTCAATTTCAGAAGTGCTAGCCCATTCTCCAGTCCCACCAGGCTAGTGGCACACAGAGCAGCCCAAGATCTCGATCTCCTTCCCAGAGCAAAGAGCTGTAAGAGGGGCAGGTTTGCCCAGGGAAAGTTGATGAATCCTCTTGTGCTTCGCCATCCATACCTGATCTCTGCCAGAAGACCTGCAGAGCTCTTTCCAATTGCTTGCTTGGCTGGGAGGTGGCTGGAGGGCTGCCCACACCTATTAGTATCACTCAGTTGGTCTGAGGGCTGTGTCATGCAACCAGGACTGTCGTAACAAAATGAGCCATCCAAACAGGCACATGTGCATCTGACTGATCTGAGTCACTTTGCTCATGTTTCCACCCAATATCTGCTGCCCAGCCTCCAAATTTAGCTCCAGGAATGAAGGTGATTCTTCCTCTCCCTTTTTAGGTGAAGGTCACAAGAGCAGCCAAGAAATCACAGGGAGTCAGCACTGGAGTCTAGGGCTGAGAGCAGGGTGTTTTGGTTTGTTTTTCTTTCCCTTCTTCTGCAGTTTTCAAAGTGACTATTTTTTGGTATCTTCTGCTGCCAGCTCTATTTGGATACTGCTCCATCACACTCCAAGCTCTGTAAATATCTGAGACTGCTCTGGTACATTCAGCAGTAACGAAAAGAGGGACTGAGCTAACCCTTGCACGGGAAGGTGGTCGGGTTTCTTAATACAATGGAGACGACAATGGAAAGTACAGTGCACCTACTGGGTCTTCTCATTCTGCTTCTGGAAGGACAAAAGCACACTAGGAAAACAGCTGCTCTCTGAAGATGTGTTTGCATAGCAGCGTTGCTAATGCATAGAATAAACTGGATTTTTCCAATTGCTAACAATTTTAATCTTTTCCTTCTGCCTCTGAAATCAAGGGGCCGACAGAGCACAGAGTTGGCTCATTTTGTTTCCTTCTCCTTTTCAGTGCAATTTGTGTGATGTTAACCACACGCAAACTCAGAGATCACCTTCTGCATGAGGATGGCCATGGTCATTCCATCTCGCCAGGCATTTCTTCCAACAGGCTGCAATCCATTGCAGTGTTGAAGGAAAGATGCTGTTTTCCAATGTTCATCACATCATCCCTTGGCAATTCTATCTCCTTCACCAGCCTTTGCCTGGGAACCATTTCTGGCATTTGTCAGCTAAAGTAGAGGGAAAGCCTCCACATCAGCTGCTGCACAAAGGCCAGGCCATGCAGATCTCTGCTTGCTCTTTGATGGAACTGGTCTTGAAACCCTCCATTCAGCATAGGCACTGTGCAGCTGTCCATAATTACACAACCACCAGAAATATCTCCTCCCCAGGACCAAGCCCAAAGACTTTTCAATTTAGGCAAAGCATTTATGTGTTATGAATTACTATCATTTACAGGCATCTTTCCTCAGGTTGGCCTGGTGTCTCAGGCCCTGGTAAGGCCTGAGATCACCTACTTTTCAAGGCATGCTATTCCATCCTGAATTTTCCCAATAAAACTTTTTTTTTTTTCCATCTTCAGCAATCAAATGACAAGGCTGGTCACCTCCCAGTGAGGGAGCAGAAGGCAGGACACAATGCAGGAGCCCCCAGGGACGGATGGAACTCAACCAGCTGCCCACTACATCAGCAAACAGGGCATGGGCAGATCATTTTGAAGAAAGTGCAGTTTTCTGCATCACAGATAGGGGCTGTGCATGGACCAAGAGCCTAGTGCAGGAAGAATTCACGGGGGTAACAGGCATAAGATGTGCAGGACCCACCCTCTGCTAGATCGTCCTACTGCAGCAGGTAGTCCCAGTCTTCCTTCACATCCTGGATCTCTCCTCTTTCCTACTCTCACCCCCGGTCAGTGCTCAGAGCACAAACCTTCCTTTTTTTTTCTTTACTTCAAAGTGAAACATTCAGTACCTTATTTATTTTGAAAACAATTTATAAGGGCAATAATAACATCCTTTGGCTTCTTGCCTTGATAGCCCCAGGCATTATATATGCCTCATTATTGCAACAGCACACACCCTGCCATGTACTAGTTATATAGGCAACTCACTGTGCGCTCATTAAAATTCTGTAGGCATTGGCTGATATAAACAAAGTAGAAAATGCGCGGTACTAGCAAGGCTGCGTATTGCTGCCGAGCATAGAAAATGACTGTATAATAGGTCGTGTGGTTCAGCAACATGGCTCAGTATCCTGGACATCTGAAAATCTTTTGTGGTTCCAGCATCCCACGCAACCGCACGCCGTTCCTGGACACAGGAGGTGGTGATATGAGCGGTAACGCAAGGAGGCAGTCGTTTTACATGGTTCTGTGCTAGAACTGACACAAAAAAACGTTTGCCTTTCGTGGGAGGAGATAAATAATGCAAAATCAAAGCTGCTGTTATAGAAAATTTGGGGGAAAAAGCCAAAACATGGAAACCTTGGCCTCTCAAGCGCAAGGGAAATGCCCCTCAAAATGGCCAAGAAGAAAAATGCGCAGAATGTCCTTGCATTGTAAAGAGTAATTGCACTGGAAAGGAGTTTCAAAGTAAGCAAACATGACTTCCAATCCATATTAAGATTTATTCACCCTTAAAGTCAATATTCTCTGCATTAAGGCCAAGGTTAACATTGACTTTGAGGCCAGTGAGAAAGCTGTAATGAAGTGCAGGTTAAGAGGCCCTCACAAAGCTATCTATTTTTTCCGAGGGGGTTGAAAGTTTCTACACAGGATCAGACGCATCTTCCTCCATATTTCAAAGCCACCCAGATCTGCTAGGCTTTCTCCAGAGCCCCAACCATTTCAATACCATGCCAAACTGATAAACAGTTTGGAAAACTCTTCATACAAGCATACACAATCTCTGCTCTACAGTCGCCCTGATGCCCTCGTTGCGGTCAAGATCTGTTCATCTCAATTCAGTGTAAACACAGACAGAAGGAAAACTTGACGTCTGCTGATGACAATCTAAGGTCTCAACAACACTGTAGAAAAAAGCCATTATTTGTGAAATTCTGTTCTTTGACAACTCTTAAGTCTGGGGGAAAGCAGGCAATTCCTACTCTGGGGAAGAGTAGGCATATGTTGTCAAGCCAGAGGTTTGCAAGGTTGTAAAAGTATGCAGTACTTCTTTTGAGTTAATAACGGCATGACTGCTCACTTAATGAGAAAGGAACTTGTCCTGTACTGTCATATCCCAGCATCAGGATTGCAAGTTTACAGTTTCCTTTAATTTCACCATGAGATATTAAATGGGCAGAAAATGGGCAAATCCAGAAGACTGAAAATAAAGAGCCGTTACCCAGCGTCTGCTCTGAGGTGTAATGCTGTGATTTCAGATTATCCATGCCTGCAGAAACGCAGATTTCCAAAGTTGGTTTGGGCACTGGCCCAAAACCTTGCTACACCTGCAGAAGAGCTTGTGTCCCAGATGCGTTCAGCTCTCCCCAGTATTACTAATCAGCCCGGTGAATGATATGACCTCTCCCAGCAGTTCTTGGCTTCCTCAATACCAATCTGCCAAACCTTCATTAGCAAGAGGTGGAGAGCACAGCTGGAGAGAAACACGGTTGTTATGCTCCTAGTGATAGTGCAGTGCAGCACTGTTCACTGTTCATACAAGTTTTTGGAGCCTATGTGAAAACACAGCACTGCCAAGGAGCATGGATGGCTTTGGAGTGAAGCACACACTTCAGCTCAGGGCCAGAAGCACAACTTACTTTTTAAACGACATTGAATAAAGTTGCAACAATTTCCCTGGGACGTAGTTTTGTACATTTTTATGTCTTTCCCCAGCTGCTTGCTTGCTCCGTGTGTTCATTAAGACATTTGGTTTTGTTTCAAGGCCTGGGCAGAAGAAAAATAGCTGTATGTATATATAAACAGACTATTAAAATACAGAGCGCCGTGTACTGGCACTGAAGAATTTGTAGTGTTATTAAAACCTTTTTTTTGGTTCAGTGATGCTGTCTTTATGCTCAGAAAACAACGTCTCATGCCCAGCCTTACCAGTTTTCCCATCAAGGTCTTGTTTATCCATATTTCATTTTTCCTTGCCCACTTTGAGCCAAATCCTGCAGTCACAACTGTCTTCTGTAGGAGTGAGGTTTGCTCAGCTCTCATGGATCTCGAGCAAATTGCTCCCCAGTGACCTCTTTCATGGACACTTTGTCATGGACGAACTGCTAACCACCTCCCTCTGACCCTCTATATGACTGTGCTTTGCTCTGTGGCAGCATCTTTCTTTAATAATCTAAAACAAAAAGCACCTCGGCAGGGCTTATGGGGGTTATCCAGGCTGCTTCATTATTTCAGACAAAAAAAAAAGGGGGAAGTGAGAGGTAGATGGACAGCACATACAGAATGGGAGCCCAGCCCCTTTGCAGCAATAGAAGCATGCAAGCCATGCTCCCATTGCACAGGCCTTGGAGAAAGGAGGGGAGGACTTGATACCCCCAACCCAACTGAGCCCCACGCTGAGGCCCTCCTTCAAAATGTGATCTGTAAGAAGTCAGTGCCCAACCTCAACCTTTATTTAGCTGCCTTTTACCATTACTGCAGAACTTGGCACCATGGGCATGGCCCTACATGGACTAGGAGAGCACACAGAGAGCAGGGAGGTGAGCTGGCTGTGCAGTTTTTCCCACACTTTCTTAGTGAACTAATTTTCTTCTCCCAAATGACAAACAGCAAAAAAGAACAACAAGAGGAAAAAAGCTGTTGCCATTCACTTGCTCTGGGGAGGGTGTGAAGGATGCCCTGGCTGCAACTACTTCATCCTAGCAATGCAAGATAAAGCCATTAGCATTTCCATGCTGTTCTGTGCTTTTTTTTTTCCTTTAGAGATATCACTACTGATTTTTTTTGCAACAAATGCCCACACTTCCACCCAATCAGAGAATCGTGGAATTCTAGAGTTGTAGAGTGGCGTAAGTTGGAAGGGACCTTAAAGATCATCTTATTTCCAAACTCGATGCGTGTGTCAGAGCCGTGTGCTGCAAAATTAAAAACCTGTGCTAACAGAAGCACCGGTGAGCATCCCCGCCTCCAGAACAAGACAAGCAGCATGAAGCTCAGGGCGAGGCTCCAGCTTTCTGCCTGATGAAACTGTACCTTTAAGAGGCACAACAACAACAACAACAACAGAAAATGGCAATAAATAAATAAATAAAGCCAGTCCTTGGGTTGAGTCACTGTGAAACGTGCCCGTTTTCCCCCTCTCAAGGCTGAGCAGCCTCTCACAATGCCCCGGGGCTCAGGCTCCTCATTTGGCAGGGCTCAGCCTGCGGAGGGGCCGGGGAATACCTTTACGCTGGAGAATTTGGCTTGTAACAAGGCTTTTCAGGAACATGGCAATTGCCCACGTGAACGCATGGCTTCCTGCATTAATATGCTAAAGAGACAAGACAAGCATCTTTAGCTACAGCTGAGGACTAATTAAGACTGCTCTTTTACAAATATTGCATGGTTCATTCCATTCTTCCCCGATTAAGAACAAAAGAAGAAAGAAGTCATTTATTGTCATGAGTCACTTCAGATACAATGGAAGGAATTCCAACAGATGACTGAGACAAAACAAAAGCTGACATTATGAAAGCCATGTCTAAACACTAATTTAAACTGTCAACTTGCTTGCGAGGAAGGTTCATGACAGAGGGAGAATTAAAACTTAAAAGAGCACATAAATCATTGAAGAGATTAGCTACGTGTGATGGGGCCGAAGAACGCTGCCTGGGAGCTGGCTGAATGGTAGCAAGCTGCCTCTCAGTTTGGGGGTGAATGCTGTGTTTTGCCAACAGTCGTGGGCTGAGCGGAGTGATTTGGGCCATGTTCCCAGAAGTGGAGGCTGCATGAGTCTGTGGTGTTACTCCCAGGCCCAGCAGGTGAGCATCAGACAGTGGCTGAGTGTTAGATAACATCTAGCCCAAGCTTCCCTCTGACTTATCAGTGAGTGCTTGATTTCAGAAAGCCAAAATGGCTTTGAGTCACATCCAGAGCTGCTGTGAATAGCCACAACTGTGGGTTTTTTTTCTACACATAAGAGCATATTCATCTCTAGATTTTTAAGCAAGCGCATACATTTCACCCCATGCTTTTCAGACTGATGCACAGCCTCCCACCATTACCCACAGCTCTACAGCCCAGCTTACCCTGTGCAAGTTTTCAAAGGGCTGTGGGAAATAGTTCAGCAAGATGAGTACTGGGACTCCAGACCATCTGAAGCCTGTCTTTCCCATTCAGAATCATAGAATCATAGGATCACTTGTGTTGGAAGGGACCTTTAAAGGCCATCTGGACTCACTCCCCTGCAATGCAACAGGGACACTCACTGCTCCATCAGTGCTCAGAGCCCATCTCCTGACCTTGGATGTCTGCAGGAACAACCATCACCTTTCTGGGCAACCTGTGTCAGTGCTCGCCATATTTGTTTACTTGTATTTAATACTCCCACAACAGAGAAACCATTACACATTACCAAGGAAGAACCATTCACGTTGATGGATTTACATAGGTTTAGTGTCCATTTTAACTACTGATTAGCGAAGTGACCCTGAGATCCATGAAAGCGAAAGCTCCATCTTTTCTTCAACTCAGCACACAGACTGCTTCCCTCCTAGAGCAGAAAGGCACCAGTAAAGTCTCCAGCCACAACCCCGTCCTAACAAATTTTACTTTATTCAAAAGTCAAAGTCCAGGAAAATATTTGATTAGCTGCTGAATCAGAAGGCTTTTGAAAATGCTATCATTTACTCATCTTAGGACAAACATTTAACACCTTGCCTTTTGGGCTGGTGGGCAAGATGGCCTCTTATGGACACCAGCAATGAAGAAGTCTCCTATCCTGCTGTACTGCTATTCCGTGGACAGGTATATTAGTTCTAGACAGACCACAGGGTCTCTTTAACTGTCTGAACATCATGCCTAAATCTAGTGGAGAGCCTGCACTGCGATGGTTTGGGCCTTCACATCCTCAAAGAGCTGCTGGAATTAGGTCACTCTCTGCTTTGGCTCCAATTCAGGCAGAAGTTCAAAAAGTCAATTACAAAATAAATAAAAAGAGAGAAAGTAAATGAGATGCAGAGCCCTTTAACTCAAAGGGAAGAAATCACTGTGGATGCTGGAGAAAGCCTTGCTATGAGTTTAGAAGTGATCAGAACACTTTCCAACACCCTTGCATTTCACTAAGTTTGTCAAAGAGCAACGGAATTTTTTTCTTTCTGCCCTTGCCATGGAAATCAATATAGCTTTGGTTATACTACTGCTGTCTACTAGTGTTACATTCGTTCTTGGGACCCATGGCCATTCGTACTGCTGTGTAAAGCTCCACAGAAAGTCTGAACAGCAGGACTGCCCTGACCTTTATGTGCAAGAGGACAACACTGGCCACAAATGAGAGAAGAGATTTTTCAATAGAATTTGATTATTTTTAGTTTACGGTGAGCTCTTCACAGATGTGGAAGAACTGCCTCCTCTTCTGGCCTCCAGTACTGAATGATGGTTAGCTCCCGGACTGTGCCTCTTCTGGCTAGGATAAAGAAAGAGAAGATTATTGAGGAGCTGCTAAGAGAGGAGTCATAGTCAAGGCAGGGTCAAGCAAGGGCTTGGGGGAATGATTTTTGAAGCAGTGTAGTAGGTCACTTCAGTGAAACCAGAGTGCACGTGAAGACCAGAGGAAGTGTACAGCAGAAATCAGGACAAGAAAAGAGATCACGGGATGAATATTTAGATGTGTGAATGAAGCTGGAAATTCCGCAGCAGAGAGATACCAGCTGATTTTTTATGGATCGATAAAATTAAGTGAAAAAGGAAGAGATCCAGTGTAGAAGATAGAGTAGGACAAACTCAGGGCAAGATTGCAAGGTTAAGAGAAACAACAAAAGCAAGCACGGTCGTGAAATCCTAGGGAAGCAAGACTTCACAGGGAAGGATGTGAAACTTTTCTCCCAAAGGAAAGAGAAGGATGAGAGAACTGGACTTGCTCCAGCTTCTAGACATAAGGACCCTATTCAGGACCACTGAGTATGGGGTGATACCGGTGTCCTGGCAGAGGCAGATCATCCGATGAGGATCATTCTTTGTGCACTTTGGTTACCTCTCTTCAGAGCCCCCAGTGGGAAAGGTGGAGCATTGTGAGAATCCACCGTAGTTGCTGGGGGTCACATGTTGGGTTGATGGCTCATGCTGAAGCCAGCGTTAATGCTGGAGATGCTTTCTCATAAGCCTTGGTTCAGCAGTGCTGCAGTGAAGGGGTGAATTGGGCCTTTTCACATTGACGTCAGTGAAGTTACACCCAGGGTAAAATTAGCCCCAGGACAGTTGTTCTGACACTTTCACAATAGCACTTTTTGGGGTTTTGGCTTAGTTTTGTCTTTCTTTTTTTCTTTCCTTTTTTTTTTTTTTTAAGTGATTCTCTGCTAAGCCCATTTTCTACAGCATGGAGAGGGAGGGAGATGGCCCTGTCCGCTTCATGTGTGAGGATCATGAGCGGTGTTACTGTGCTGACAAACAAATCATGCTTTGGAGATCTGAGCCTGAGTGTTACCTTATGTTTTAGCTGCTCCACTGGCTCCCACGCCTGGGACCATTTGAATTTCCCACCAGCTCAGCCTATTTTCCACATGTTTTAGGTGCTGAATTAATTGTGACCTCAAAGGAACGACATTTACAGTCCATCAGTTGAGAGCAAGACATGTTGCCAAGCTTTTCAAGGGTCATTCACTCGCATCTGACATGTGGATGAGCATTGGCCCCACGAGGTTATTTGAGGACCCACCAGTACATGCTGCAATATGAGGCCAACGTGAGTACCCTACATGTGTCGACGGAATAGAGGTCTGCAAATACATGTGCAGTTGGAGGCATTTTGTGCTCAGCTCCCATCCGTGTTTGTAAACACTGCAGAAAGAGACCCAAATCTGCGTCCAACCCCGAGCAGTTACAGAACATACTGTAATTCTGTAATGTGAAACAGAGTGGCTCGCTAACCGTGCAGATCTGGAGAGAATTCCTGACATGATCCTTTTACGTATTCTATGTTAATCACTTCCATCTCAAGAACACACGCAAACAATACTCCATTAGACGTTCCCTTTGGCACTCGGACAGCAGCACAAGCTGCTGCATGTACCCATGTGGCAGCCGGAGCAGCCGCAGTAGGGACAGGAGGCCTTTGGTGCGTGCTGCAAACAGGAAGAAACCAAAGAGTAATGTGCAAAGGGCAGGGATGTGACCACCAGGTCCTCCTTCAGGTTTCTGTGCAGGTTTTCCTGTGGGTTTTTCATAGAACCGTGGGATTGTTTGAGTTGGAAGAGACCATCAAAGGTCATCTGGTCCAACTGCCCTGCAATGGAGTATACACCTACAGCTCCACCAGGTGCTCAGAGCCCTGATCAGAAGGTGTCTCCAGGGGCAGATCCACCAACTTCTCTGGGCAACCTGTGCCAGTGCCCTAACACCTTTATTGTAAAAACCTTTTCTCTATATCCAGACTAAATCTCCCCTTTTTCTAGGAGACCGTGTCTCTGGCTGCCTGCCTAAGAGAACTCATAAACATCAGAACGTTGCCATGGTCCCAGAGACCCCAAAGCACTTCTGAGTTGGAGTAGGAAGGAGAATTTCCCGGCATAGAGCTGCAGATCACTGTCTTGAGCACACATCCTGCCTTGGGTAGAACACAAAGGATTTGTGCCCTTCTGGTCAGGTTCGCATTCCCTTGCTGAAGTTTGCAGAGTGGTACAAGTGATATGTGATTATTTAACTCTTCGAATAAGCTTTTGCTGCTTTTGAAATCACCTGGGAAATATTTTCCCAGTTGGAAAGAAAGAGTCTGAATTAAGTAATGTGAGCAGGGATGTGCACAGTGCTGCAGCACGGCTTTGTTGCAGCCTTTGTCACCAAAATCCTCAACAGAATGGAGGTGGGCCATCCTCAGACAAATCCTGCTGCTATGGGAAATAGGCAAGAGCCCATGAGGATCTCAGCATTGCTCTGCAAAGGCCATCAAAGCAAGAAGAGAGATGGAACTAGAGAGGAGGCAGTCCTGCATTCGCAGGAGCAAACACTGCAAAGCAGTGTCTGGGAGATGGGTTATTTCTGCTCAGGATGTACTTTTCAAGCAATTAAGAAGCAGCCTGACTTTGAATAGTACTGCTGAAAGAGAATGCACTCCAACATTCACTCGCCCAAATGTCTTCGCTGAAATCATGCTGTTCCCCTATTGTTATTCAACAATAAATCCTGCCCCCTGGGAAAAGCGTATAAATATGAATTTAAGAGTTCCCACATACAAAGAATCTCCCTTTTTCACCCTCTCAGTGATAAATAGCTCAGAAATCTTCCTACAAATATGTATTTTTCTCTGTACTTTTCCCCTCAGTGCTGTAAAATGCTTCTGCAAGGAAGGGGAGAGCATCCAGACACTGCAAAGGATGCAGCATGATGAAAAAAAGCTTTAGAATCCGCAGAGTGGATTCCTTCACCCCACTACTGAGGGTTTAAGTACCTCTGCACACACGTATGTTTGCTGCTCTGGAGCCTAATTGGGTTGTTTTGTTCTAGAGCTGCTTGGGAAGAGTGACCTGTTACTATTTTTTTGCAAAACGTTTCTGAAAGATTGCAAAACTTAGTACAGTTTTTGCACTACTGCTTTCTTCTCAATTTTCCTCGATCCGAGCTGGACAGAGGGGCAGCATGGGGCTGCCCACGGGGCTCTGAATGCCTTCTTCATCTTGGGAAGCACTATGAAGGGATGCTTCCGTAAGTTTCATTCTATGGCTGATGGGAGGGAAACGCTGCCCCCTCCAAAGCCTATATCCTTCATCCTTCCATGGGTATTAGAGTCATAGAATCATGGAATCATTCAGATTGGAAGTCTATGGGGGTCAGTGAACTCCAAGCCCAACGCCAGCCCGCCCCCATGTGCCCACTTACCATGTTCTTCAGTGCCACATCTCCACGGCTCTGGAACACCCTCAGGGATGGGAAATTCACCACCTTCCAGGGCTGCCTACACCAGCGCTTCACTGCTCTATCTGAGAATTTTTCCTAATATCCAACCCACATCCTGGCAGCCTGCACCCTATAGATCATGGGGATCAGAGGACCAGAACCGCAATGTAAGGGGCATTTCAAAACGTCTGAATTAGTACCCCACAATTCACCCCAGTAACAATATCCTCTAAAAGAAGCCCTAATGGCCAAACAACACAAAGGCACGTGGGTGCTCGGCAAGGAGTGACATGGTGCAGTGGGAGCTGAGCATTCCCAGCACATTCAGCAGGCAGATTGGACACAGTCCCTGGGAGTAACTCAGAAATGCCCCAGGCACTCGAAGAAATGTTGAAAGTAATCCAGCTAAAGCTCCACCTGGAAAGCAGTGGGTGGGAAAGTTAAGAGCTCGGTGATTGGCATGCCAAGAACGCGCAGATGAGATAGCTGGAAGGAGGGATCCCATAGAAGCTGGTGTTCTTGCTGCAAAGGAAAAGGTCTGTGTTTTCCCTGCCCATATCTACATGTCTGTCTATCGTGAATTTCAATCAACACTCTAATAACCCGATGAAGAACTTCTATCCCATACGATATCCACAAGCACTCATTTCTCCCAACTATGTCTACGTGCACCAGTATTTCTTCATCTCTAGTTTTGCCTGAAGGTTTTCACTGAAATTTTGGGGGGAAAACAGCTGAGTTTCTATGATTTGTTCCAAGGTGCTGGAGGTACTGAGAAGTCCTGGACATTCCCATTGTCCATGCTGTGCAATGCTCACCCTGCTCCTCTCTCTTCCCCACAGAAAGCCAGAAATACCACTTAAATCACAATTGTTCCCTATGATTTAATTTCATATCAAATCTCAACAGCTACAGCTATTTACAGCAGAACCCTGTTCAGTGATCACAGCTCACCCTGGATATTTATAAATCTGAAATCAATTGACTGGTGTAAGGTCATCCCCAAATTCAGCATCTCTCCTTGCAGCTGGTGTATAGATAGGACGTGTTTACTCAAAGTGCTGGAAGCTCAAATATTTAGCTTGTGGTTTCAACGGCTGAACAATCTGTACTGTGCTTGGGGACTCCATGTGCATCTCTAAGGGAGAGGAGCTCTGCAAACGAAGGCACAAACATGTTTGTCAGCACGACGGAGCCCCCCCCCACCGCTTCTCGCCTCCCCAAATGCAATGTTTAAGAGGGCACGAATTAATATAAACAGCCTGCTGATGTCCGTTTGACAGAATATGTGGGAAATAGAGTTTACCTTGAATTTACGAACTGGGAAGGCTATTTCTCATGGTGATTAATGGTGAGTCACGGAGCAAACCTGAGGCCATTCGCAAGCCCGTGCGCTATACGTCAGGTGTCGTGGGAGTGAGAACAGTGGGAGAGCAAAGAAAGGTCTCATGACAGTCTGTTAACTAATTTTCATGTGCCAAGTGAAGACGTGTCCTGGAATTTTGCAAAACTATATTTAGCAATGTGGATCGTCTCCAAAGAGAGCTTTGTAAGATGCTGGAACAGGAAGAAAAATACACACAGGTATAAAAGCACTCTAAGAAAGCAATAACTTACACGACTTTGGAGGGATATCCGACAATACATTTACTGCCAACTGGGGACTGAGATGTATATCCAGAAGGCTGACGAACAGCAGGCTGCCCAGCATTGTGCTTCTGCTTAAATACAAATGCAATAATTGCTCTTGCACAGCTTTCCAGGGATTTTACCTTGGGGAGCCAGTGCTCCCACAGTGGGATCCCTGCATTGGGCCATTCACATAGGGCAGACTTGCTTCCACTGCTGCCTGAAAATCAGCAGAATCCAGAGATACAGTTTGGGGAGGGATACTTTATGGAATACTGATCTGTGCAGATCCTAACACCAAGGAAGAAGGCAAATCTTCACATCCTTCAGCATGCAGAGAAGAGGGCAAGGAAAGGTACTGACGTGCAGCATGATGGAGCTTGGGCTGAAGACTGCCTTTGTGCACAAAGAAGTATAGCATTTAATTTAACGGGGCTTGTTTTCCTGGTCAAAATAAGCTGTTTATCATGCAACCATAGAATCATAGAATTGACTGAGATGGCACGGACTTTTAAAGTTTGTCTGGTCCAACTCCCCTGCAATGAACAGAGGCACCTATGGCTAGTCAGGACTTCAGGTTAGAGCAGAACACATTCTTTTAGGTGTATCAGTAATCTCTAATGGGCTCCGAAGAGCCTCCTACTCTTCTGAACCCTGACACTGCCTTAGATCCAATATTCAATAGAATGGCAACACCAGACCAATGTTATTTCACCCCATGGTTAACCATTGCTTGGTTCTATGTCCGAGTAACATTGGGAAGATTTCTCACATCTTTAAGGAGTTCTTCTCCATCCCATGCCTCTTTCTTTGGACACCGCACGAAAGAAAGAAGAATTTCACTCCAAATGACCCTTCAAAACACTCTCCAGTTGAACTATGGTACAATAAAAGCTATCATGGCCAGGCAGCATTACCACCAAATATCTACAGGGCAAACAAAACCACTGGCATACACACAAGCCTCTTTCATGAAACAGAAGAGGAAAAAGAAAAAAAAAAGGGGAAAAATGAACAACAACAACAAAATTAATAATGCTACAGGGTCTCTCCTATAGAACAGGGACACAATCTAGTGCTGTATATATGGCAATGCAGCCAAGGCCCAGAGGACATGCTGTCCCAGCATCAAGGCTGCCAGCATCCTGACAGAATTAGGAAGTCTTCTCTTGCAGTTGCCCTGTAGACATGAAATTACACAAAGAAAGACTTCATTAGGATCCCAAACTAAATATAGTGAAGTGAAGAGAGTGGAACATTCAATTTTTGCTCTTGGCAAGCAGCACAGCTTTGCAACCTTTAGGATATTGTTTTAACAAAGCTGGAATCCCACACTACTGTGATTCTGAGGGCTCAGCACCTATAAGGGGCAAAAAAACAATATGAAAATAAAATCTTTACCTGGAAAAACCCTGAAAAAAACACATGCCCCAATGGCAAAATTCTCACCCTGCTAAAACTGCCTCTGTCAGTAGGAATGAAGGGCTGGAACATTCTTGGCATCAATAAGAGTTTTGTACGAGCAGAGATCAGGGGGTCAGAACCAAACAGATCACTTTCAGCTCATAAAAAACTGTGGATAAGATAGAAGAAGCGGCGCTGAGCCTGTAACAAGCTTTTCTGAGTGCTCATGGTCTGCCAGCATCTTGACTGGGGCTCGTCCCTGGTGTAAGGGCCCTGTTCTGCCCATTCAAGAGCACCTCAGCGTCACCGGTCCTACAGCACAGCAAGGCTTCAAGCTCAGTGCTCCTCATATAAGAAATACTTGTCTGTTTTCTCAGCATGTAGGTGCCATCAAGGCAGTCTGTTGTACAGTGGAGCAGCCTGGGCAATTGTGTGGACAAGAAAGGAAACGGAAGCAAGGGGGCAGGGGCTAAAACTTCTTTTCAGGGCTGTCATATTCTGTTCCTGCCTGCTCAGCATGGGGAAATAGCACATGGCGCACAGAAGGCACCAGAGGACCAGCTTTCATGGCAGAAGAGTGCTCAGCTCAAAGACAAAAAATCTCACATGGGGTTAAGCACGCAGAGGCTTTTGTGAATCTAGCTTTGGTCTTGTCCTTCTGCTTGTCCTGGATCTCTGTAACACCTAATTCCTCACAAGGAACCAGAAATCCCACACTCATCCACATAGCATCCATTCAAAAGCACGTGGGGTGCTAAGGGGCAGGAAATCCCAGCAACAAAAAAGGACACGTGGAAAGAGAGTGCAGGACACAAAAGGAGAAACATCCAACCTGTAAAATGATGTCTCCTATTTCCCCAGCATCAGTAAGGGTGGGACCTTTGATGGAAATAACTCTTCCATGGGAACATTGCACGGGGAGAAGCTTTCACAGGGGCATCCCACCTCGCCTGTAATGGAAAACCTGAAATAGCCTTTTGAAGACTTCTCCCATTAAGCACGCTGCCTCCAACAGATGTTCAGGGCAGAGGGAGAATGACAGAATGCAGCTGAACTGAGGGAGTTTCCAACGCAATGGGAATATCCGTGGATTGGAGAGGAAAAGATGCACAGCCTCGAGCAAGTGTTCACGATGGGTCAGTCAAGTGAATCAAGTGAAATAAAGGCAGATCCATTTATTCTGATAATTCAGGCACAGCCATTGCTGTGAGCATGCAGAGACCTCCGGGTTGCATTCCACTTTCCCAGTTCAGGCTGTGCCATGGGACCTCAGCTCCAGCAGCTGGCAGCCGGGCCTGGTGAGGGCTGCAGCGCTCTGCAAACATCACTCTTTTAGGAAAAACATCAGCAAACAGCAGTCATGTGCTTCACTCCCAGAGCTGAAGGCGTGAGAAGGGCTTAAAAAAATAATAATAAAAATTCTATTCATTGAAGAAAAGCAATCCAGAAAAGAAACCAAAAAAGGAAGCAGCCCTGATGCAGATCCCCCCCGGAGCACTGCAGGGCATCACTGGCAGCAGAGTGGATTTGGACAACAGCAGCAGCCTGGGCTGGGCTGCCTCTGCCTGGGTGTGTGCTGGTACCCAGCTCACTGGTGGGGTTCAGGGTCACCTCCCACCAGCTCAGGCTCCCAGGACCCCAACCATGGCCTCGGGCACCTCCAGCATGGGGAACCCACAGCTCTGGGCAGCAGTGCCAGCGCCTCACAGAGCGAGTGGCAGCAGGATGCAGTAACAATGCTCTTCTACAAGCATAGCACCACCAGGGACAAAGTGACATGTGGGTCTCGCATCTCCCTTCTCTATCAGATACCTGAGACCAGCATTTGTCCATCGATTTAAATGTACTATCTCTCACCTTCATCCCTAGGCCAGATTCCTACAGCCAAGGGCACCAACAGCAAAGTGGAGGTAGACAAAAAAGAAACACCAGACCTGCTGAGAGGTGAAAACGAGTTCTGCCACTGTGCAAGAAGGTGCAGGCGTGTATAATATGGTATATACTGTACACAGCGAGAGAAAGAATATACTTCTCACTGTGAAGTGTTTTATATGCTAACCATCAGGCATACGCTAAGTCAATGGGTGCTGGCACTTTACATAAATATATGATGATGCAGTGCTATATGTAATAAAAATCTGGAGCTCAAAATATGGAAGCAATTCAAGAAAACAGATCTCACATTTTTGCCTTTGTTACAGTCAGATTCTGACATGCTCTGATTAAAATTCAACATCTGCATGTATTTAAAATTAAAATATATAGGTATTCATGTTTTCCTCCTTCCACGATGTTTTACTGCTGCCTTTTTCTTCTTAAATATTAAGAACATTACATTATTTTATTTCAGATGTCTCAATATATTACACATCACCCTTTCACCTCAGAGCTTTGGTTCAAATCCAGCTCTTCTCTGAGGAAATAGAAAACATCTGAAAATATTTAGTAGTCTCATCTCGGTGTCTAATCACAGTCTGCTCTGACATGACAAAACACAACAAACAAACTGCTTGCCACAGATGAAAAATGTTTACACAAAAATACTCAGGAGTGTAAGAATGAATAAAGGCATCTCTAACTGCATTAAAGCCTGTGTTGTTAAGTCATAAAATAGTTTGCAGATAATCTGAGCTGCACCTGCCCCTCTGGAAAAAAAAAAAAAGAGAAAAAGCAGGTGATTTAGAGTCCTCGCAGTCTAGCAGGTCCTGGCTTCATGTTTTTCTGTTATTCTAAAGCAGAAAGATGTGTCAAGCTACAGTGCAAATATTGTCCATGGGCATCATGGTCTGTGGAGCCTAAGTACCTCGTGATTTAGGGATCTCAGAAGAAAACTTTATTGCCAGTAAATCCTCCAGGACCAAAATATATGTACTTTGAGAGGCGTGAGCATAAATAAGGTCTTTGTCCTTGCTGGAGAATTCAGCCATTTGGTGGGCGGATGGGAGAGCAGCTGTCCCAATAGACATCCTGGTGGGCGCTGGGACAGTGCGCAGCACAGTTCTTCTTTCAAAGCTGTGGCAATTTAAACACGCAAGAGAAAGGCTTGGAGAGAAATAAAAGCTGCAGGGAGGTGCAGTACCTTCCCCACAGCCAGTGGGAGAAACAGCTGTGGCTGTCCCTGCACTTCCCTTCCCTTGACAGCTGGTCCCTGGGTTTACCTGGCCCACAAGCATCGAGCATTTGCATGTAGTAGATACTGGCTGTTCTTTGTTTTCCAGCAGGCTCAGCTTCACTTTCTATCTCTGTTTTACTGGCAATAAGAATAGAAAGTACTGCAAAGGGTGGTGAGTTATTAGAAGAAGCTTCCCAGGATGGTGGTAGAGTCACCGTCCCTTGAGGTGTTCAAGAAAATCACATCAAGAGACGTGGCACAGGGGGATATGGTCAGTGGGCATGATGGGGGTGGGCTGGGGCTGGAGTTGGGATCTTAGGGGCCTTATCCAGTTTTAATGATTCTATGATTCTACAGTTCTCTGGTGCATTGCCCATGGATCAGGTTGGGTTGGACTTAAAAGTTGTCCTAGACTTGTGACCTCCTTATCCTGCTTGGGAACAGTCCAACACCTGCTGAAGTTCCACCAGGACAAAATGTGCTCCCCCTTGACCCTGGATGCCTGCTGTCCCAGCTGCATCCCTCCCCTGAGATTTAGCAAACCCACCACCAGCATGGCTGATGCACCTCAGAAACCAATGAGATTCATTCTTCCAGCTAGGCAGGAGAATCAGGCAAATTAAACTTTTCTATATGGCTTTTCAGAGCTCCAAAGTAAGAAAAAAGGCTGAGCATAAAGACAGAGCAATGTTTTTCAGTCCCCCATCTACAGATGCTTCCCATTCATCCATCCTCCACAGATCTTTGGGGGAAATGGGTCAATAAGCTATTTCTAAGCCAATCTACAGGAACTGACAGAGACCTGTAAGGGGAAAAAAAAAAGGCTGAACTCCATTGCCCTGTCTGTCAGTATCTTACAGTGCCTTAATATAGGAAAATATTGTTGTATTTCTTGCTGCAATGGCCAAATTCAATATGAATAAATTAACATGCTAACATTTCACTATATCCCCTTTAATGCAAAATGATATGCATCCTGTAATTCAATAAATTAGAGGCTATACTTTTTTATGGGAAAAAATGGCGGTGTAGCTAAGTCCTTGGAGATCTTGGCACATCTAAAGTACAGGCCAAGAAGAAATCCAAAGGATGACCACGCTGCCTCCAGAAATGAGGATTCATCTCATAAACCTCTCTGGGAAAAATACTTGCTCTGCCTGGGCACAATGTTGCTGGATAATGATTTCCTTTGCACATGACATAGGCAATATTCTGAGCATTTTCAATTATGTCTTTCTCCACAACATCCCTTGGTCTGTCCTTACGTTGTATTGTCTGTGCTTCATGTACATGTGTTTTCTCTCCACTGTCATGTTTTCCTCGTGCTCCTTGAGGAAATCTCTCATTTTGTTGTATAAATGCAGCACTGACACGCAAGCTTGTTCACACAGCCTTTGCTTCTTTGCACTTCATTACACTTGTGGCAAGGTTATTCCCAAGTAGTCTCCATTCCAAGACATGAACATCCCTCCAATTAGCCATATTGGCCTTCTAAGCAGTATATTAGCAAATTATTTCTCCAGGCTCCTGATTGATATTGTTGAAAAGATACTTTTCAAGCGTGTCAGTCTCTGTGGGGTGAAAATGCCTTTAACATGCTTCTAGGATTTACATGGGCTTCCCTGGGCTGCTGCTGCCAAGTTCAGATGCGGTTGGAGCATGTGGCATTCTTTCTCCTTCTCTTGTTACATTTTCCTTTTTATCCAACCCTGCTGCATATTTCATATTTTTCATAACTCTGCCCTGTGATGTAAAGAACAGCCAGTTGATAAATGTGCCCTTGTCACATCTGCCCACTCCAGTGTGAGCCTTGCAGATCCTGTTGTGATTACCAGGGCTCCTTCTTCCTTCCTTTTTTTTTCTTTTGTTGGAGGGGAAAATGGGGAAGGTTTTTGTTGTTTGTTTTGAATTCTTTGCTCTTTTTGTGGTTTCATTTGTTTCTTTGGGGTTTGTTTGTTTGTTTTGGGTATGGTTGTTTGTTTTGCTTTCTTTTAACCATTTATCTCCTTTAATATTTGCCAATGGAGACTCTCAAACCGTTGAGCAAGGTGCCCCATGTCAGCTGAACTGCAGTAAGGGACCACACGCATGCTTGTAGATGTGGACAGAGCCAAAGCACAAAGGTTTGCTTCCACCTCGTTGAGAAGAGGTGAGGTCTGGCTCTGCATGAAGCTTTCCGGAGCCACAGCTAACCCACCTCTTTGCAGGCACAGCCCTTACTGTTCAAGCTCTTCTGGAGCTTCATGCTACTCAAGCTGTCATCACACCAGTGGCATCTCCACAACTTCATTACAGAAGCCTGTAGAAGAGTAGCTGAGGGATGAAAACCCCCCAAACCAAGCATAGAAACAGGAACAATGAAAGAAAACTTCATTGCACTTGTCAAATGAGTTCATCTGGAACAGAAGATACCAGAAAGCTATTGCATGCCCCAGTGTTGGATTTTCTCTTTTTGAAACCAGCAAATGTAGGACCAGCACCCTAAGAGTCATATCCAGTAATGGTGTTATACTTCCAGAGTGGATTGAATGTATCACCCAGCATTTGATGAGCTCACTCGAAAAGTCATGGAACCATTAATGTTGGAAAAAACCTCTTAAGATGACTATGTCCAACCACAGCCCACCCCACTATGTCCACTGCCCACGTCTCTCAGTGCCACATCTCCACAGTTCTTGAACATCTCCAGGGATGGTGATCCCCCCTATTCCCTGGCCATCCTGTTCCAATGATGGAGTTTTACATCCCTCGCAGGCTGGAGTTCATCATGAATCTTTGGATCTTTCCTAACTGGAAGGAGCAGTCTTCACCTTGGTCACACACTTGTCTTTAAATCGTTGCTTCTTTCTTCACCCCTAAGAATGGTTTCATCTACAGTACAGCACCTCAAAGTCCATGTTCAACACCTTCCCCGGTCACAGAGCTGCCCCAACATGAATCTCACTCACTTTCTTGGAGAACACCAGGAAGATGCAACTATTAGTACTGACAATGACCGTTCTTTAATCCCTACAGCTCTCAAGAACAGTCAGCAAATCACACATCATGAAGGAGGTTCTTATGTATAGAAGTATTAATGCAGAAGCATTTAAGCTGTAGTTGATTTCCGTGTTCACTTCCCAACCTCCAAAAGAAAACCTCAAAACCCATAAAAAATCACCTGTTTCTTTGGCAAGCAGCAACTGGACATCTTTCTTAAATTTGTGGCAGTGGAGTCCACACTTATATTGTTCTGCTGATGGAAATCCAACAGTCTTCTCCATCACTATTGTGGGTAGAGGACAGGCCACCGATGGGAATAGTTTCACAATCCTTTTATTGGAAGCATCTGTAGAAACCATAAAACAACAACTATGACAACAGCAACACAAAGCCATGTTTTCTCACTTCTTTCTGAGCAAGGAGGGTGCCAGGGCAATTCTCCCCTCCCACCCCACCGCATGGTGGTTTCCTTTGTTCACATTTCACTGCCTGCATCCAGCAGAGAGATTGATGGGCTGGTGCTGAGCTTGGGACACACTGCAAAACTCTCTGGGGGCCTAAGCTTGACCATGTGGAATGGGGGGGTGCAGAAAAGCTCCCGTGGCTTCAGGGAGGAGGAAATTTGAGGGAGGAAGGTTATTTCGGGCCAGATTCCAACGACTTCCACTGAGCTGCAGCTTACCAAAAGCCAAGCCCTGGTAGCAGATGAGACTCTTCATGGAGAACATATCTGTGGGGCATCTTACTCAAGGACACAATGGCTGGACCCAGACCGACATTCCCTATGCTCCTCTCCGATCCTGGGCCACATCCTAGTGACAAGAAGCCCATTTATTTCAACGTCAGATGATTTCCCATCAGCAAAGGGTGCCAGGAGCATTTGCCAGCCTTGCTGAGAGCAGCTTTTGGTAACACAAGCTCTGTTGAGACCTGACATAGAACTGGGCAGAGCAAAGCCCAGAGGGTAGAGGTGGTTTGAGAGTGGGATGTGAA
Source organism: Cyrtonyx montezumae (assembly GCF_038088225.1). Lineage (NCBI taxonomy): Eukaryota > Metazoa > Chordata > Aves > Galliformes > Odontophoridae > Cyrtonyx > Cyrtonyx montezumae. Next base: position 4,489,454 of record NW_027071826.1, read on the forward strand.
GCCCTGGGTGCACTTCTTGGCTTAGACACATGTCTCAGTGTGATTTTCAGTAAGTTGTTACATCAGCCCTACCCCAGAAAAGGGGGAACGTGGCACTTCCTGACTTGTCAGGCTCTCTTCAGAACGAAAATCTCCCGACTTTTGATGGGTGGGAGGAGGAGACCAGAAAAACAAAGCCAAAAAGAAGACAAAGAGCTAGCTGTAGAGCAGCTCAACAAAAGGAACAATGCTCTGAGCACTCAAGGTAATGTTCATAAATATCCATGGCCTGTTCGACATCCACCCCTACTACATACCCCAGTGATGTCCAAAAACTCACATGAGCAGAGCTCCAATACTCCTGGCAGTGGTGACGGCCATCAGAGTAGAGCTTATTGTCTCAAAAAGAGAAACAGGCAAACACTTCTGCCTCCGCAGAGCCTTCCTCCGGGATTCAGACCCAAAATGCCTCCTGGGTCTGGTTTGACACTCACACAGCACCCAGTGTCACAGGACTGTGAGCCAAACTGGGTCCCAAGAGTACAAAACCAGCAATCCTGTGCATGCATGTGTTTTTGCAGTGCATGTGCTCATGATAAACATAAACCAATAAAACAAACCCAAGTGAAATACAGACTGGGAAAAATGTAACCTATTAAAGCCATGGAGAAATTTTTGTATTTTTTTTTCCCCCTATTCTTGCTCTTTTTTTGGTTTGTCTAAATATACCTCCGGGCTCTTTCTCTTGGTTTAAGTGTGCTCTTTCATGGATGGTTTTCAATGTATGTTAAAGCCGCTGCCTGCTGCCAGCTCAGATTTTTGCACTGTGCATCTCAGCTTTCCGTTCTATTAAGACAAAGTGTTGGCACTGCTCTCCATCCGAGAACATTGTTCATGGTACTGAGCAGCGATTTTCCATATCTGACCGTCTCTGGGTTCACCCCAGGAGGAAGGGTGAGCCTGGTTTGTTAAGCTCTCATTTCTCAGAGAGCAGCAACATCTGGAGCACGGAGCAGGCTCCTGGCACGCCTCAGCGGAAAGGAATTTGGCACGGGGTGAGGTCTGCCCAGCTCCAGAGGTGTCACTGCAATTGGTTTTGGTGGCAGAGAAATAATGAAGCCCCTACATGAAATGGTATTAGGAGTGCATTTTGAGCTCTGCTGTGATGCTCAGGGGCTTTGTTTCATCTAACAGGGAGTCAGGAGGCCCAGAAACCATGTAGTTCTTCATTTGCACTATCCAAAACTATGTTTTCCTCAAGAAAACATTCTTACACTTCACAAAAGCCTGTTTCCCCTGTTGCCTACCTCAGTGGGTTAGCAAAAAGAAATCAAAGCTGTGTAGCGGATGAACTCTAGCACTTGATTTCATTGCCACATTTCTAGCTGCCTTTGAGGCACTGCCAAAAACATATTCCCCATGCAACTGTTCCATGGTATGGAAATCACGTTTGGATGAATACAGTCAGTGAGTGCCACAGCCACCAGCGTGGGCACCTACTGGGCACAGGGACCTTTTCTGCATTTTGGCCAAGGTGAGAAGAGATGCCATGAAACAAGCTGATACTGCACTGGGACACAACACCCCCAAGCTATACACGAAATTCCATCACGTCATACCTCTACAAATATCCTCCTTCCCTGAGGCCTTTATCCATCCCAGCTCTCACCTTGAGCTGACACATTTTCCCTCTCAATATCATAGAATTATAGCAGCATTAAGGTTGGAAGAGACCAGTATGATCATCTAGTCCAGTTCTGTCAGAGAACTATGTGTACAAACCTTCACCAGACAGTGCTTTCCAAGGCGATGCTGAGAGGTGGCAACTGAACACCACCTCACCCAAATTTTTGCATTTCTGGGGCTCCGTATGGGCTTGTAATTGTGCCTGCTGGAAAGCCAGCCCACCACCACATAAATATAAAAGCCATCCAGCACACGACTCCTATAAGTTTATTCTGGCTGCCAAACCAAATGTGGAGATAATCTCTAATTAGAAGTGTTGCCTCTGCGACAGTGCGAAGCAGTAACAACAACAGTGGGATTTCTCTGAAGTGTGTGCTCCCCTCACACGGCTATGGTGAATTAAGCAAAAATGTCAAACTCAGTCCTCCACCAGCAGATATATTCCATCACATTAGATGTTTACACCGTACAGTAGCCTCACAACGGAGTATTGACGAGAGCACACGTCTTGATGAGCACTGCTGCTGTTCACGCTAATTTGGATTTGGACACAAGGAAAGAGCCTCAGATGTTCCACTCTCCACCTTTCCCAAATGCTGTGGCAACAGTTAAGAAAAGGCAGAAGTTGAAACTGACACCTGTCAGCACTCGGGGCAGATCTGTAAGACATTTTATGCAGAGAACTCCAAGTGCTGGAGTGCACTCACTCAGAGTGATTGGAGCTGAATTCCTTGCTCCCTGCAGCATTTACCCAGAGCTAACATTCTGAGACCTTTACAGAAATGTTTGCAAAAAATTAGTGTGTCACTCTAAAAGCTTTCTGCTAAAACTGTACCTCTTGTTTCATTGAGAACGTTTTGCATCTTCCTGTACTGTATACAGAAATGATACTTAGCTACAGATGTTGGGGATTACAAAGACCATGCAACCGAATGCGTGGCCGCACTTTGCCCCATCACAAATATGCTGCATTTCTAGCAGGAATAATAATATTTTAATAATGTATGATGTCCTTATGGGTTCTATTACTGTATCTGCATGCAATCTTGCCTGAAAAGCTCATGTTCCCACTTGTTTGTTTGTTTGTTTTGTAGCAGAAATCTACCATGCCCCAACATCAGATGAATATTGAAGGAAAAAAAAAAAAAAAAGCTGGAACCTTCCAGCAATTCTTTAAGAAATAACTTCTCCTTCTACGATGACCATGTGATTTTAAGGTAAAACATTCTCAAGACCTACCAAACCTAGAAAAAATTACTCCATCAAGTGAGGGTCTCTGGTTTGAAGCCTGGGGGACTAGGCCTGCTCTCAAGAAATATAAAGCTATCACTTTCCTCCTCTGTGCCAAATGCTGTCAGTACCCCGGCCCCTTGCCAGAGCACATCGCTACACACCAAGCAGAAAAGAAAACCAAGAGTGAAAATAAAATGGTCAAACCCCTCCAGGCCCTCAGTTGGAGCTCCACAGGGTCAACAGAGGCCAGGACGCAAATGTGAAATTCATTTCTCCCCACCTGCAGGAATTAGTCTGATTATTTATGAGGGCTGCTCTGAAAGTAATACCTCCTATTTTATGATGTCAGCTCATGACATCAGAGGCGGAGGTTGGTGGGATGATAGCAGAGGTTGAACCTTCTTGACAATGTTCTGTTACGTTTTGGCGACAGACGGCAGTAGAGGGGCACTCTGACACAATGGCATCTGACATGGAAGTGCAGATGAAACAGAGATGTGTCACTGAATTCCTCCATGCAGAAAATAATTGCACCCATTGGAATTCATCAACACTTCCTGAACATGCAAAGAAACCAAACAGTGGATGTGATCACAGTGAGGCAATGTGTGGTGCATCTCAGCTTTGATGGGTTGGAAACAATGGTGACAATGTTGGAATATCATAAAGTTTGCACCAGGTGGGTCCCATGAACACTCATGCAGGAACAGGAAGAATTGTGTACAAGTTTGTAAGGGCCTGTTGATCCACTGTGAGACTGATAGTAACGGTTTCCTGGATCACATAATTCCTGGTGACAAGACATGATGTCACCACTACAATCCAGAGTCAAAACGGCAGTCCAAGGAGTGGCAACGTGAGAATTTCCCTATTGAAGAACAAGTTCAGGACACAACCCTCAGTGAGTAAAATGATGTGCACTGTCTCTCAGGATAGGAAAGGGGTGGGTGATCCCTCTGGATTTCCTGGAACCCAGACAGACCATCATGACTGCTACATCATGATGCCAACTAAGCTGAAGGCTCAGACTTCCAGAGTCAGAGGTCAGAGAAGACAACTTTTCTCTTGCTGGGCCCTATACTAGTTCAAAGACTGTGGAGCACATTGTCTTGGCTGGACTGTCCTACTATACCCACTATATATTCTGAATTTGGTTCCTTCTGATTTCTATCTGTTTAGGCCAATGTAAGATGGACTGTCTGGGCAACATTTTCCTTGCAACTATACCATCATAACAGTTGTGAAACAGTGAGTCACCTCCACTGGTGCAGATTTGTATGAGCTTGGTGTGTGGGTTCTTATTCATGGCAGATAGAAATGGAGAGCTCACGCTGGTGGTGACAATGCTGAAAAATAGTGCATTGTAGGTGAATGTTTGCTCCATCATGTAGTGTTATTATGCTCTTTGTATCTGTTGCAGTTTCCACAGAAACAGGTAGGAAGCAACACACCTAAATCAGACTTTAAAAGCCCTCAGTATTTATTGTAACAAGTCTACACATTTTTAGGATCCAGACAAAGTCTAGTGCCCCGCGAGTGGCCACATCCAGGGACAAACCAAGTCTATCTCAGCTTGGTAACAGCAATGGAAACGTCCAAGTGTGGCTCTTCTGCAGGAATTGCCCCCGTGGTTGATCGCTCTTGGCTACCCCAAGCTAAAAGATGTGTTTGAAACACCTGACTGCAACCAATTCTTTCCAGTGAAATCATGTGAAAGCAGAACAAACAACTTTCTTCCTAATAAAAGCAAGGCCTTCAGGACTGACGGAGCCAACAAGTTAATCAAGTTTCCTACTAAACAGGAAGTTGTGGGACTGCAGCAGGAGGAGCAGAACTGCGTTTCAGCTAGAGAAAGAGCAGAGAGGAATAATATAAATTAAAGTTATAAAGAACTGTAACACAGCATATTCTCTTACAAGGATTTAACAAGGAGAATAGACTCACTGCTTGCTCCATTCTCCTATGCGTAGGGCAATTTCCACTTTCAAGGATTTGCAAGTTTTCCTGTCCTCAGATGTGCAAATATTGCAGTGCATCTCACAGTGGTGATGATAGGATGGTTGGACTAGATGATCTTATAGGTCCTTTCCAACCTTATGAACTTATGAACTTATGAATAGGTCAAAACAAGGAGAGTAAAATAAAATCAAACAGAAATGCAGTCATGTCATTGCTGCAGAATATACGACCCCACTTTGCTCCTAGCTACCAAGCAGTACTGTGGGACGTGCATTCATGTGAAAATAAGCCCAGCCAGACATTGAGATATATACAAAATGGATGATTCATGGTAATTGTTGCACTGGAATTGCTCGACAAAGAGACAGAAGGAAGCTGCTGATTATTAGGCACCTCAAGAAAGACCACAGATACACAGGAATTTAATGTTCCAGTCACTGTGGACGTGTGAATTTTCATCTGCAGAATAATAGGCAGGCCTGTGAAAAAGAAATGAAGAAAAGTATGCTCATTAGATTCAAAATAACTGGAAAAAGTTGCGTATCCACCAATTCAAAAAGGGTGGAAGTCACTGAGTCACGCCGGCTGAGACCATTGAATAGGTCAGCCACGAGCACTCAGAGGTTCTAATGGGCACTACACCCTTTATAGGGTATAATCCTTTGAATTAGTGAAGTCATGAAAACAGAAGAGGCCACAGAGAAAGCACATCGATCATCTGCTAGTTATCACCCTTCGGTTCTTGGGGACTCTGCTTTGCGCAGGGAAAGGAGCCTTATTGAACCCTCAGTACACTGAGTGACTTGTAAGCCTAAGTATTTGTTGGATCAAAGTATGCATTACTTCAAAAGCATAAAATGCCTAGATATTGAAGGCAATAAATCTTTCTCTGTAGAATACATGCATATATAATTTATACGATAAGCTTAATACTGAGATTTTCATGTCAGCTTCCAGCAGACATGAGATGCAGGCAGTTATGTTCCCAAAGAGTGAGTCTGTCTGTCCCCTCTCCATCCCAAAGAAAATAATTTTTGAGCTCATTAGCCAGTTTCAACCAATTTTGGCAGAAGGATAGAGGTCTTGAGGGTACCAAGTTCCCATATGCTTTGTGATGCTAGGTGGCCAGGTCAGAGTGGCAGGCTTATTGATGCTTGCCTTGAAGGAATGGCATCAGCATGGACACAATCCTTTCCTAGACCTCAAAGAATCCCAGTAGACCTCTTGAGTGCCCAAACAGACATGGAGTAATGAAAGCTTCAGTCAAAATTCACATCTTATTGGAGATCAGCAAAATCAAAGCACAAAACTCTAAGTGAATGTTGCCCTGTTGCTTTCCTGCTTGTGAAACTACCCATTTCTCCTTCTCTGTTGGTCATGATGGTTCCTTCAGAGCACCTTCACATCACATCTAGCAGTTCTACACATACTGCTTTTGTTTCTTCCCATTCAATGGGAGCCCCGTTGCATTTTTATGCCTTAGCTCTCTGCTCATAACTGTCAGGCTATCTCCTAACATATGGAAACAATTCATTTTCTTTGTCATCATTTGGATCTGAAACGAGGGTACTCTGAAATGTAGCTATACACGAATTTCCCTGAACTAATTACATAATATTTATCCTATTTTCTTTAAAGTAATACTCGCTAGCTAAGAAATGAAGAACTGCATTGCTTATAATAAACTCTGCATGCTACATTGTAATCTAAACTGTACAGTTATATATGGTGAAGAACTAAAAGGTTTGAGTTATTCCCCTTGGCAAACATTTTTTTAAGGATTGCTTAAATAAGCAGTACAGAAACCAGATGTCATTTGGTAAGAGTATCTGAATGACCAAAAATTTGCTGTCTGGGTATTTTATTTTTTTGTTTTTTTTTGTTTTTATTCTTTTTTTTTCTTTATAAAAACATGAGAAATTCTTTGGATTTATATCATATTTAGCAGCTGTGAAACAGTGCAAACATCTGTTTGTACCTACAGGGAGCTGACCTACAGGGTCCCCATCTCTTAATCACCAAGCAACAAGCTAGTCTCATATACATAGTTTATTGTTTTCTTTTCAGCTGCCTCCTGCACTTCAAAGTTTTTATGCTCTCATGTTCTATTATCGTGGCAAGAGGGACAGTCCATTTATTATAAGCCCAGATCAGTGCAACCACTGATCACAACTGCCATAAAGCATCATGCACCCAGAGCTGCCCCCCAGTGCACTCAGCAGCAGCATTCGGCGTGTTGTTAAAGAATTGTTGCTTTTTATTTTATTCTATTTTATTTTCCTTTTCTTTTTTCCTTCCAGCATTGTTGGATTATTTATTTTAACTTAAAGACTGGAAGAAAAGAAGATGAAAAGGAACAGAAGTCTCTCTTTATAGCTCGTCCTGTTGTGGGAAGAGGGGTTGACAAGACAGCTCCATGAGGTCCTACCCACCCTATTTTTCTAGGTTTCTCTGATTGTTATCCTAAGACTGGTATTTCCTACATCCAGACAGCATCTCAGTCAGTAGAGATTAGGGGAATAGGGTAACTTTATTGGCTGTCCCTATCCAAAGATGCTCTCCTGCTGCATGTATGCACAACACCACACCTAAGTAAGACCCCAGCCTCCTTTAAGGTTTTTAATACAAGGCAGGGAAGGGAAAGGGAATTTACTCAAGAGGAATGTTTTGTCCTCTCTTTACAGCATTACTTACACACACACACCATCCTTTAGTGATTTAGCCAGGAGCAACATTTTTCAGCCTCCGCGATAATCTCTCCCCTTTTCTCCCTAATGGAATATTGACCTTGGGACCTTGATTTTTATGCAGTGAGAGAAAGGTGCAAACAGCGGGAAAGAAAAGATTTGTGAGCCTTGGACATGAGAGTGGAATCAGCACTCCCAGATATACTATGGGAGCTTAAACTGTACTCTGAACTAAGTCTGAAAACAAATGGGGAACACTGTATGATTCCATCCCATTACAGTACAAATAAATCATTTCTGGAAATCTAAAACAAATGGCCCAAGCTCAGCAATACGGATGATCCAAATGCAAAAAAGCTGCTAATTCTGAAAGGCAGATGCAAACAACCAATTAAGCAAGAATGCAGCAAAAAAAAAGAAGAAGAAGAAAAAAAAATAGGAGTGTAACTTGTTTAGCAGGAAGATGTTAAGGCCATAGAAGTGGGTCTTCCAATCACCTTTTTTGGTATTCCTGAGCAAACATTCTTTTTTGCTTACGTTAATATGGAATGTATTATGACAACGTTCTTATGGATATCCATGCCTTTTGTCTATCAGGACTTGCAGATACATTCAAAACAGCTGCAAATATTTTTTAAATTATGTAAAAGTCTCAAACACTTTGAAAAGTATATTAATATCCCTTTAAAACAGCAGTGTATTATATTAAATTAAGGGTAGGAATTTAGAGAACAAAAAAATATGTTGTTAGCGTTAACGTTTTCACTGTTCTCAAACGCAGTCATTTTAGATAAGGATTAGGCTTATTTGGGTTAAATTTAAAAGAGTTATGGTGTTTGCACATTTAGATGACAAAGAAGATAATCACATATATAGATTACAAGGAAAGGTTTGTGTTCACAAAGCACGGCAGGTTTCCTTTCACTGTTTGTACACATAGATATCTCTACCTATATAACCTCTCTCTACAGCCTCCCTTATCACAGAATCCTAGGATCATAGAATGGTTTGGGACATGAAGATTTTCTGGTTCCAAGCCCACTGCCACAGGTTGTATTCCCAACCACTACCCAGGCACCAGCTCAGAGTGCTCAGGGCCCCATCCAGCCTGGCCTTGGGCACCTACAGGGATGGGGCACCCACAACCTCTCTGGGCTGCAGTGCCAGTGTCTCAGGAATGATCTGCAGATCATCATGGCTGTACCACCACTGGTCTAGGGCACAAGTGACAGTACCCATCCTCTCTTCCATATTCTGTGGGGAAGGAAAAATATTAGTGCTTTTCCTTGGTGCATGAGAGCAATGCCGTTGTAACCCAGAAGCATTGGCTCTGCCAAAAGACCTCTGCAGAAGTACTGTGCACAGGCACGTGTCCCAGCCAAGGAGCAGGATGGGGAACCCCAGAAGCCATCACAGACTTATGCGCAGCATTTGGGGACCATTTGCTCCACTAAAACAGGAGCACCAGCAAACCGACCCAGACTCCAGCATAAAAGAGAAACAATGGTGAGAAAGAAACCAGGAGAGCTAAGAAAACATGTTGCAAAATCATCCTATAAAGGCAAGCATATGCAGATGTGATTGCGACTTGGAGATGTGCTTCCTGGCTTTCAAGCCAACCATTGTTTTTAGTTTTAAGAGATGCCCAAAGTGTAACTTGGAGGTAGCTTAAGTTCTGCAAGCAAGGATCCAGTCTTCGTTCTGGCTAGTTCTTTTCTTACGGCCTGCAGTGTCATTTCTTTGGGTTAGATGTGTGCAGCTCCATTTGCAGACTTCTAGCCTTGTTCAACAACGTGACAAATAACAGGGAGGATAGGGAAAAGCGGAAAGAATAAAGCTGATCCATGTGCTAACTCTGCTGATGGGGACTTATGGACTGTTATTACATTTCATTTTTCGCTAGGATTAAACAGCTAATAAATATAGATTTCATGTCCCATAAATAACACTGTGTTTGTCAGCTCACTCAAAGAATAATCGATAGTTAGTGCATGAGATTTTCCAGTGTGATGAAATAAGCTCTACGTTTACTTTTTCCAGAGATACCTATGAGTTCTCCATTTGATGTTGCCCCTATCTAAAATACCAGCTATACTCTCCCCAATACCACCTCAAGTGACCTAAATGTTGGCAGCTGGGTGCCTTCAAAACTTCTGGAAATAAGAACCTGGACCTAAATAATTCCTGCATCTGTGGAAAAATGAAAAGCCACTTGGAAAATGCTTGGAAAATCAGGATGTAAGCCCTGGTCAGAAGCTGCTATCCATCTTGGACTGTCTCCTAGTGCCAAGTCCTTGCTTGGAGTTCATCGTGGCGGAGCAGCTTGTGTATATAAACATCTTGGTGCTGTCAGCCCCTCCTGACACGGGCATTACCTCTCTGCCAGGCCCATGGGTTACAAATCTTGGAAATCTGAAACCACTTTTTATACTGCTGCAAGCTGCAAAATGGATAGTTCAGCATCACAGAATCGCAGAATGGTCTGAGTTGGAAGGGACCCTTAAAGGCCACCTGGTCCCACTCCTCTGTAATGAACAGGGACACCCACAGCTCCATCAGGGGCTCAGAGCCCCATCCAGCCTTATCATGTTATGCACAAAGCATTACACCAACCTGCACTGAGTGTGCATTCACGGTACAGTTGTCTCTGCTAAAAACATGGGAGATGTTCACTTTACTCACGTTGGAGTTATCCTCTGAAGCTATCCTCTGATTTATCTGGGATTTGAAAAATGGTAGCCCTGACAAAATTCTCTCTTAATGATCAGATAATTCTTTGGTGACCATTGTGACCATATCTCACTGTGCATGGATTTCATGCATGAAAACGTGCTGCAAGGGGGTTGGTATGTCCCTCTGTCTCACCTGAGGGCACAGAGCTTCTCAGACACTGGAGATATACCACAGTTCCACCTTCCATCCCCACTCATCATTTCAGAGCAGCCTGGATTGTCACCATGTGTTTCTGTGTGACTCTCCTTGCTGTTTTCCTCCACCCAACACCTTGTGAGGAGCCCACAGAACCTGAGCAGCCTCCCTCCTCCCCATCAGACCCCATCTCAGCTCCAGTCTCTCTTCTGATGGATCCAACAGCAGATCTGCTTCATCTCTGAGTTCTCACTAGTGGAAGGTGTCTGCTCCGAGCTCAGCTTTTTGGTCCTCACCTCCCTTTGTTACAGTAAGGATAATGAAGCACTGGCACAGGATGCCCTGAGAGGTGGTGGTGCCCCATCCCTGTGGATACCCAAGGTCAGGCTGGACAGGGCTCTGAGCACCTGATGGAACTGTGGGTGTCCCTGCTCGCTGCAGGGAGTGGGACCAGATGGAGTTCCTTCCAGCTCAAACCATTCTATGATTCAATGATTTCAGCATCTGTACTGTGGGGCTGGGTGTTTCCTATTCAGCCCTACAAACGAACCAAGAGAGATTTATTTTTTATTATTAACATTTTAAGAACTCAAGTATTTTGCCACTTTTGCTCTGTTTGTTTGGACAGAGGCAAAGCAGCGTACTCAGTGCATTTGTTTTTAGCTCTTCATCTCTGCCTTCCACTCACGGGTGGCACTTATCAATTCTGCTTTTTCACCTGTATCTAATTAAAAGGTTATAGTCCATCCATTAACCCCTGCTAATACCACCCTAGAGGCAGAGTGGTGATATTAATTTAGTGGAACTCTGTCCTAAAACTTCATTTCTGACTCCACACACTCCTGTCCTGTGCATCCCTCTAGCCAGCAGCCTTCATATGCACAAAGCCAGGCAGCAGTTCAGCATCAGGATGCTTATCATATGGCATTCCCAGTTACCTCCACAGTCACCCTCCTGGTTTTTCCCATTCACTGGAGCTATTTGCTCCTCTCTGTGCACATAGCCTGGGGGTGTCTCCCAGCAGCTGCACCCAGCACACAGCCCACGGGAGCCATGGTCTCAACTGGAGGAGCTGAAATTCGCTGTGTCTGCAGATGGAAACAGCCCTGCTATCTGCACATGTGGTTACCTGGCAATTCCAGCAGACAGTTTTTGGATTATAGTTCCATAACCCGCACTGCTACCAATTCTTGCAACCTGCCCCTGCCAAGAAAACTCCAAGAGAAACAAAATCCCTTGAAACCCACGCTCACAGTGCTCACAAAGCTTGGCAGCTTCCTTCCAAAATTAAGTGATTAAAGCAGTGCTAATGAGACATTCGTCACCTGCACCTTTTCCCTTAAAGTAAACACACAGGGCTCTGTGTATTTTGCATACAGGTGCATGCAAAATTGCTTTAATAGACAGTTTAGAAACACAGCATTAAAAAAAAAAGAGGCCATTCTGGCAAAATGCTCCCCAAATACTTGAAAATATAACTGAATAAATAACTCCTTTCTGGACTAAAATCTGCAGACCTTAGCAGATGTGTCCAAGCTAAACGAAATATCCAGGGAACTGGATCTCCTTTCTGATGAGAAATAATGGAGAGCACTGCCCTGGCACAGAGGCAGTCTGGAGGAGCCCACTCGGCCTTTTCCAGCTCTTGAGTTCTGTGATAGCTCGGTGTTATCTTTAGGCATCAGCCTGATCTATCATGGTGAGGTTATTTACTGCAAACCCAGAGCAGTGAGCTGCCAAGCCCACATCCATATTGAACTGGAAGTGCTCCGACCTTTGCCAAGTGAATGGGATTACTGGATGCTTACAGTCAAGCACATGCCCGTCTATGCAGGAGTGGAAGCACTGTACAGACGACTGCATGGAAAGAGGGGAAAATCCTCTTAGGAAGTGGTGGCTTTGGAAAGATATAGAGGTCGCTTAAAAAAATATATATATAGTGTTTTAAAAATGCCACCGTGGAAGAGTCAGCTTAAACTATTAGGTAAAATACTTAGGCAAATAAAGAAATCACATTCCACAGACCTGCATAGAGGTGTAAAAGGGATATATTCAGTGGGACATTTCTTTTTTAGGCCGTTCTACAACAGTACCCACCATTGTGTTTACAGCGTAGGGTGTGAAATCTGCTTATGGGATTTCTGGCAGCTCTGCTCTGCTCTGCGACCCTTTGCTGCAGGGCTCCGAAGGTGAAGCCCTGAGCAAAATCTTTTTCCACAATGGCAATGGGAGCAGGAGCAGGCCCTGAGTTTGTAAATATTAACTCATTTCAAATGTCAGATTATTTACTCTCCGCTCTTATAAGCGCCCAGGCCAAATGGACGGGATCCAACTTTGTTAACAATAGCTCTTGGCCAGGACAAGCTGTAGCAAAGGTTAAATCCTGTTTGCCGTACTCCAGCCCGGAGCCCCATTGACTCGAGCAGCACTGGAGGCTTTGGGAAGGTGGCAGTGAAGGTGGTGAAGGCATGGCAGCAGGACCCCTGCCAGCATGGGTTTGCCATCACCTTGCTGCGGGCACCTTGCCAGGGAAGGTGGGGACGCATCCGCATGTGCACACTGCTGCACGGCACAGCGGAGGTGGAAAGGAACAGTGCCCTGTGAAACGAGACTCTTTGCCTTCAAGAGAATAAAATTAGGTTTGCTTGTTGTGCACTGGAAAATTGAAAAAGTGTCCATTACCTTGTAGGACCTTTCTGTGTGGTGTTCCCTTTGCTCTCAGCCCATGTTGCCACCATCTCTGCTGACAGCATCTCTGCTGGCGGTTTCTGAGCCCGTACACAAATGCACAAGGGTGTGTGAATAAACATATATATACACAGATGTATGTTTATATGTATATGTCTATGTTTATGCATATATAAATACACTTATACAGAATCAAAGATCAATGAGGTTGGAAGGCACCTAGTCCAACCCCCAAATATTTATGTTTTTAGATATAAATGTATACATGCACCAGAAAATTTGTTCCATTCCATTTCACAGCACCTGGATCATTCCAGATTTCCTCCTTGCTCTATGCTACCTCCACCGTAATGTATGGCTGCTGCATGGCCCTGTGAAAGGAGAAAGACAAGAGACTTCTAGGGACCTGGAATGCCCTGAGAGGGACCCAAAACATGAGCCACCCCGTGTGAAATCTTTGCTCTTTCCTTCCTGTTGACCAACCACCCAACAACAAGCAGCCGCCATTTGACTATACTCCAAATTCATCCCAAAAAGCAAGCACTGGATGGCAAGGAGGCATTGAAACAAGGGGCTGGGAGGGGAGGTCACCGTCCCTGGAGGTGATCAAGAATGGCAGAAATGTGGCACTGAGGGACATGGGCAGTGGGCACAGTGGAGGTGGGCTGGGGTTGAATTTAGGGAACATGGAGGTCTTTTCCAACCTCAACAACTCTATGATTCTAAGGAGGTGGCAGACCATCCTGAAGCACACATAATAAAGAGTTACCTGGCAACAGCAGTGGGATCACAAGACCTCCATGGACCACAGGATCATAAGACACTTTCCTGTGACAAAACATGCTTGACCCATCAGGGCACGCGCTGTGCTTTGTGACCTGCACAGATGGCTCACAAAGGAAGAACTTGCCAAGCCAAGTGGTGCACAGAGCAGTTTAGCTGGGAGTGCTCACATCCAGAGACATTCCTGCACTGATTAGGGAGGCTGAGCGGGAGCCAGGGGTGGGTCGGCCATCTCCTTCCTCCGGCTGCAGCTCAGATCACACCTCTCAGAGATGCTTGGGTCGGGCACGGGAAGTTCACGGCTGCAAGCTCGTCGGCAGGGAAGGGGATGAAGGGGAAGTTCACTGGGGTTCAGCCAGAGCTGGGTCCGGAACAAAAGGTCTGATAAGCAGAGAGTTTGACATGGACATGAGCTCCCAGGAGTCCTCGCCTCTTCTCCAGCTGGTGCGTGGTGCTGGGTGCTCTGGGGACAAAGGGCCAGGCTCTGCTCTGACTCAAATAATCTCTGCAATGAATGGAGGGACCAGTGTCCAACAAATGAAAAGATCAGATGACCAGATGGGACAGATCAAGCTGACCACAAAGCCCCTGTCCAGTGTTTTTTGACAACTGCCAGAGACACATGTTCCCAAGGATTTTGGAATAACTGGGAAGGGCATGTGGGCTGGGAGGGAGATGCATGGCTGCAGGAGGATTCAGGCTCTGGGTGCTAACTTGATACCTTTGGTGTGTGGCCCCGCGTCCTACAAGGGGAAATAAGCTAGTAGATCATTCATCTCACCTCCTCACCAGGCTGAACCAGCCCTTTGCGTGCTTTTCCTGGTGTTTGGTCCGTCACTAATGAGCCATGTGCTGGGGGAATACTTAGGTCATTTATTTTGCATCATGTCTGCTAGGAGAGGTAGCAGTACAGTGGCTAATTGGGAAAGCAGACAGATAGCATCGGCAGAGGGACCACGTCTGTGAGCACGAAGAACTGGAGCCATCCCTTCTGCCAGCTGCTCTGATGAAGTCTGCATTTGAAATAGGCAGAAGTGGCACATCCCAAACAGCCCATCCTGCCCTTTGTGCAATGTCTCTGAAAAAAAAAAAATCACTTTGCTCATTTATTTTGTCAGCTGCTCTTTTGGTTATTTTGTGCATTCCAAGGAGCATGAGGAAATACGACAGATGACGTTCTGCAAAATCAATGGTGACAGTTTGCAAGAGTGACTGGCAGCAGCGGATGCCCAGAAAACCACAGCCCTGGAAACGTGCAGTTTGTCACACACTCATTGGTGGGTGCTGTGCCTCCACCAGGCAAAGCCAAATCCCCTCAGTCTGTTTGCTATGTGGCAAATCTAAGAGCCTGGAGATGGAACTCAACCATGCAAGAAGTGGCATTGGTCTCTTAAAAGTGGAAAGAATTTATCCCAATAATACTACTTCCTTCTGGCACAGTCATGTTACCATTACATCATTACAGCCTTCTTTCAGGCTGCTTCCCACCCTACGCTGCCTTTTCATGCATGAGTATTTGCATTAAAGCAGTTTCATACTGTGAGCATCTAATGTGGCCCTGGCCTTTAACAGAGCCCTCAGTCCTTCTGCAGTCAGAGTAACACATGTTCCTAAAATCATAGCTTCTTCCCATGTAGATTTACTTTGTCTAGCTCTCTTACATTCATGAGAAAACTGTTTTTCTCAAAGAGACTGGCTGGGGTTTGGACTTGATGATTTTTACCAGTCTCTTTCAATTCAAGATATTCTACGATTCTAAAAAGCAATTGGACATTACTGTCTTCATTTTACCAACTGTACATAGGCACAAAAAGGTCACTCAAGCAAGCTGGGACCAAAGCAGGGATTTTATAAAGCACTTATTCCCTTTGCTGCAGGCAGAAAAACAGAGAGCAGCAAGTCAACTATATGAGTGCCATTTTCCCTAAGGCCAAAGCACCACACCAGCAGCAGTGACAACCATGGTCTCACTGTCCCCACATGTCACTTCCCCATGAAAACTGCTGCCATCACCAAAGAGAAATTCTGCAGTAAGGCTGATGGTATTCCTACTGCCTGGACATCATGGCAGGACCTCTTCATTCCAAGGAACACCGTTCGTTGTAATAATTTGTCCATGAGAAGTCCACCAGGACCACAGCAGCTCCCAAATCCCTCTCTCACCTTTTCCCCCAGTACCTCGAAGCCCCATACAAACTTCACACCATTCCCTAGCTTCCTGCATGACCCATGTCTTATATACACACACCTCCCAGAGACTGCCTCCATCAGCAGATCCAGCTCAGCTCTGCACCTTGCTGTAACTCCTCCAAATTCTCACCAACAGCAGATCATTCCTCATGTTAAAGGTGTGTTAAGGGTTTTTCAGGGTACTAAATTTCTATCCTGTGTGCTGGTGTTATCCCAAGAGCTCAGCAAAGTCATGTGGACCACGTCCCCTGTGCTCAGCAGCCTCCCACTGCCACACTCATACATGCCTTTACAGAAGAAGGAAAAAGGAAAAGAAAAAAGAAAAAAAAAAAAGGCTGCGAATGAGAGCTCCCAGGGAGTCAGAGTTAGCAAAACAGCCAACCAACCCAGAGGGGGGGAGTTTCCAGTGCATTTACTTGGCTGTGGCTGGAGGCAGCAAAGCTTCCCGGGCAGATGGGACCGACATCCAGGTTAGTGAATGCCACCCGAACCCACTCCCCGCCAGTTAATGTAAACAGGGCTGTCGGGTGCGGCGAGTGCTGCAAGGCTTTGATCAGAGCCAGCTGCACAGCCAGCCTTGCCGTGAGCCCACAGCCCCTGCCCCATCCCAGGACGGGGCCCTGAAGCGGGGCGGTGAGTTGGCCGGGAGGAGAAGGAAGTTCACGGGATCTGTACCTCACACGAGCAAGTTTTCTGATGTGGAAGAAATCATGCGGGTCATACCAGGAGCTCCCCAGGCAGAGCTAGGAGAATTTGCTAGCCCGTTTGGTGCTTGAAACAATTCTCAAGTGAAAAAAAAAAAAGATAATGTTAGGGTTGGGGATTCTTTCTGGTGGCCGAGCATGGATAGGGATCAGCAATGATTTTTCTTCACTGGCAATGCCCAGGGAGCTGGGGTGGGAAGTTCCCATCACCAAGCAGCTCACAGCAGAACCCTTCCTTCAGAAACGATTCAGGTTAAGAAAATAGTGACTGGGGGAGTGAAGAGAATTTTACAGGCCATGGATGCGCTTCACAACTCAGGATACAGACAGCTTCATCACCCAGTGAGGGTGGTGGGGACAGCACATCTCACCTTACATCCCCACACCCTAGAGCTCTGCTGCTGCCCTGTGAAACAACAGCTGCAGTCCTTACAGAGACAGAGGGAATAACTTGGCTTTTCTTGGTACGGAGCTGACCTATGCTGTGCAATTCCTGCATGCTGGTAGAGGAAATAAGTATCCCAGGCTGGAAAACACCAGCGTTTTCTGTTTGAGAGGAGCAATAACTCAATGAAGTGGTTAGGAGTTTACAAGGGCTTGGAAAAAATTACCTCGTTTTAGTAAGTGTTAATTATATGACTAATTAAATAGAGAGGAGGTTGAAACACTTTCCTAGTCATAACCTGTGTGCTTCCAGACCAGTCCTTGCGTGACAGAGAAAACAGGGAAGGAATCCTGTTTGGCCTCCATGGCAGGAAGTGGCTACTAAACCAGCTCTAACTTCTAATTTATTTATCTGGAACTGTTTTAAAATTCACCAATGTTTCTGGGAAAGGAAAAAGGAAAGGGAAGAAAAGAAAGGGAAGGAAAGGGAAGAAAAGAAAGGGAAGGAAAGGAAAAAGAAAAAAAGGAAAGAAAAGAAAAGAAAAGAAAAGAAAAGAAAAGAAAAGAAAAGAAAAGAAAAGAAAAGAAAAGAAAAGAAAAGAAAAGAAAAGAAAAGAAAAGAAAAGAAAAGAAAAGAAAAGAAAAGAAAAGAAAAGAAAAGAAAAGAAAAGAAAAGAAAGAAAAGAAAAAACACAGCCATTCAGTAAAACACATTTGTAAAAGCCTGAGTTTTAGGAGAGAGATATAAAAGGCCTTTGTTTATGTTTTTCTGCAATGGTATATTTGCTTCTTTTTTTCTAAATGATGGCGAGGAAAAAAAACCCATTATGTGAAACCTCTTATCTTCACACAAAGTGGTGGCAGCTATCATAAAACACACACATTGTGTCATTTCAAAACACAAGCAGGCTCATAGACAAACATTCTCCGGATTACCTCCTCTCTCTCTCTCTCTCTATTTTGTTTTAATAATTTTGTTGATATTAATAAAGTTTAGCATATTCAAGTGAAGTGCTCTGTTCCTCCAGTCAGGTCTCAAATGAATTCTTCTGGGGAAGCACGAGGAAACCACAGGCTCACAGGCAAGACCTCATCACCTGTAGAACTCCCTCTGCACTGCAGTGCTGCATCCCACTCACTGCTGCCATAGAATTTAACAGGGAAAAATAGTGCCTAAAAGCGATGAGCATAGAGCTGTGATGCAGAAAACTATTAAAAACAAAACAAAACTAAAGTCAGATCTCCCGCCACTGGAGATTTCACCTCCATTCCATAGGACCACACTGTAAACTCTTCAGCTTTGTACTGGGATGCTCTGAACCTGCTGGTATGTAAGAGATTGCTGGCATATAGATGTGTCATCATCTGCTGCCTTCTGCACCAGCTCCCACCCAACACTGGCAGGACTAGTCTGGGCAACAAACCCCAAGCCATCTTCAACTGGGGAGGACTGGGGAAGCCTAGCCAAAAATAGATTATAAATATAAGAAAAACACGGAGGAGTGGAAAGCAAACAGCAGCTGTGCAGGCTCATGGTGCTTTGGTGGGTTCCTTTCTAGAGAGGGCTGCAGACTGATTTGAGCTGAGCGTGGTCCTTCAGTGCTGCCAGTGCCACAGGGCACATCTGCTGGCTGCCAAAGGAGGGATACCTTATTTCCCTAGAGCATCCATTGGCTACCACCACATTTCCCTCACGGAGATTACATGTCCCCGCATTCTCCTCCATCCCAAATCACCTCTTGGTGTTACCAAAGACAAGTTTCACACGGAGTCAACAGTCTCCAAGAGCCACTCTGGCCACACTTGGTGTGTCACCAAGCTTCAGGGACACTGTGTAGATTCAGAGACTGTGAAACACAGGTTTGCTTGCAGAGAGATTTCCTCTTCTGGCAGCAATGGGAACTCAGAGGAACTGAACCCCACCATGTCTATGCCCACCAGCAATGATTTGAGATGCTGACAGATCCCATCAGCAGGAACCATGAAGGATATCCCAGGGCCTGGAGAGTGTGTGTTCTCACCAGGAGGTTTGCATATCCCTGCCCTCATGGTGGTGAGAATGCAGGAGACAGGAACACCAGAAAACATAAGCTGAGGTCTCCATCACTGCTCAGGAACCATGTCCCCTCCCTCCACTCTGCCATCATGCAGACCTGCCAGCTCAGACACAAACCCCTTGTCTCCCCATGAGTTCTCACTCCGGGCCAGCTATCCTGGAGTTGGCCCAGGGCAGAGGAGGTAAATGGACAATAGATTCAGGCTAGTCCAAAAAGAAAAGTTTAGAGGCAGCACACTCACTCTAAAAACAAAGGTCTAAACTTCAAAACAGAACGAATGCACAATTTCAGGGAAACTTCTGAAAGCGCTGATTTCCTCCGGCGCTGTAAACATGATGGATTTCACGAGCTCGTCCCACTGATGTGCTGAAAACAGACGGAGTCGCCGTGAGTCACCCCTGGTGCTAGCAGCAAACAAACCCACAGAGCACAACACCAGTGCTGATAACACTGGTGCAAGGCAAAAACCGGAGGACCTTTCAGCAGCTATAACTAATCTATTTCCACCGCTACGCCGCATTGCTTCAGAGACAAAGTGGGAATTTTTTTTACTGTTAATTAACGTTTGTTCGCGCACAAAATGCAGAAGCTGGTGCCAAGCGGACATACCTAGATATAGCCTAATATTAGATTTCACAAAAGCATTCATCCTGTCTAAACAAACATCCTCCATACGATATTAACCTTAAAATCGTTGCCCAGACAGATGTTTGCACTCGTGGGCACGGCTCGGCATCGTTTCCCAAGGCGAGGCGAACCCTCCGCATCCATGACCGTCCCTGCACCCCAATTAACCCAGGCATTGACAGGAAAAACAGGCTGTTGTTTTAGTAAGCTTTGCATAAAACTTGGTTTCGGATTTAAAACCGTATCAGTCACTATTTGTCTCTAGCAGAGACTCGGTGTAAGGTTTCTTCCTCTGGCTTTATTGCCGTGCAGTGTTACTCACTTTTTTGTTACAGCCAGAGACAAAGTCCTGCTTTAACAGCTGAGAAAATTTGCTGGCGGATGATATACGACGTTGATTAACCAATGATGTGGCTCAGGTCTGGTCGAACATGCAAGCGGCTGAAATGGGAGAGCAAGTTTTTTAACAATTTGTTATACACAGTAGCAAGAAAAACAGGAAGTAGGTGTTTATTAGCAGTTTCCAAATATACCAGCCAAAATAAAACTCCCCGTGCAGTCTGAGGTATTCAAAATACGGCAACGACCAGAATTCCTAAGATTATAAAAGGGTAATTAATCACAAACAGTGTTCACAGACCAGTGATTTGGAAACTTCCTTTTTATTGAAGATCTGGATCAAGAGCAAACTTCAAAGCAAAACTAATTGATCTGAGATTCATTGCGTCTGGTCGATAAAGCAAAAAAATAAAACATCATTCTGACGAAGCCAGATCTACGGTGTACATTCATTATGCCCTGACAGCCCATAAAGCACATTAAAAAGCCATTTTTCAACGAATGCTATAGCTCTGACCTAATTCGACATAAAAGCTATTCATACGCGAGAGACTGTTGCTTCCTCACAATCAGTGTGTTGCACCCAAAAGCCAGCCGTGTTATTCCAGGCTTGTTTCTCAGGAATGTGAGCATATCTTGGAGACTGATTCATAAAAGGAAGAGAGCAGCCCACTCCTGGGCCAGGCTCACATGCTTTATTCAGAAGTGAAATTTCCGAATTTTGTTTGGCTTCAGCCAACCTGTTAACTCTAGCGGAGCTGAGCGAGAAGTTGTTGCAAACAGCTAAGGTGCCAGATGAGCTCTTCTTTCTCCTTCCTCTTCTGAATTTGCATGCAAACAGCACCTTTTCTCTTAGGGATTGTATGCAAGCACATCGCAGCCAGGGGACAACCCGTTCACCATCATTAATCGTCGCCGGATTTGGGATTTCACCTTTGCAATTTGTTGTGGGAGAGAAGCTGCACACTCACAATACACAAGCCACAGCCCCTCTCTGAATCATAGACTCATACAGTCACTCAGGTTGGAAAAGTCCTCCGAGGTCCCCTGGTCCAACCCCAACCCACCCCTCCGTGCCCACTGCCCACGTCCCTCAGTGCCACATCCCCACGGTTCTGGAACACCTCCAGGGACCATCACTGCCCCCCCACTCCCTGGGCAGCTGTGCTGATGCATTATCACTCCTTCAGGGAAGAAGTGTTTCCTAATATCTAACCTGAACATCCTCTGGGCCTATTAAGGCCGTTAAGTGATATGGAATTGGGAAGAAAAATAGAAGGATTTTCTCTTTTCTGGATGGCACGAACTATCCCAGCCTGAAAGCAAAAAAGGTCACTTGCACTAAGCAGAGCTTTTCAAGGCAACCTGTGAGTCTTCACTCTTTTTCTGGAGAGCCGGAGGAGTCCCTGGCAAAAAGACACAAGAGCTGCATCCCTTTCAGCCCTCCCTCCATCCTGCTGGAGGGTTCTGCTTCTCAGCAATCCCAGCTGGGCTGTGGGATGCAGAGCTTGGAGCGCACACCCGGCCCTCCCAGCGCCAAGACTCCCCACCTCAAGCGCTGTCAAAACACAGGCAGTGTGGATACATCCAATTTATTCTCAATACGTTTTGCAGGCTTTAATTCTGCTGCTCTGCTTTCCTGGAATCGAAAGCAGAAGCCTCCAAGCTGCCAGGTCGCTTAAGCCTCTGATAAAGGTTTGATCCTAAATGCAGGCTTTGATTTTTGCCTTTTGTCTGCTGTTGTCTTCACCTGTGCCATCCTCCCTCGGTGAGGGAGGCTGTTGCTGCAAACAGGAAAGAGCACAGTGAACAAAACCTTTTACAAGGGATTAAATTTCATCTAAAAGCATGTAATTCTACATAGCCAGGAGCAGTTTCTAATCTTCATATATAGGAACTTACAAGGCAAGGAATTCAAAGCCACCGGATTAAATGAAAAATGTGAATGAAAAGCTACATGCTGATACTCAGCTGACCTAGGCAAGTTACTGTACATTTTTCAAAGTTTTAAATTACCACTAATGGAAAACGTGGGGAGTGAGCTTCAAGTGCCTCTCCACATCATTGCTTTAAAAAAAAAAAGGTTCCGAAACAGTGAATGAATATTTGTGGAGAAGTCCACGGTGCTTTCCAACACAGTTGGCCTCACTTTGCTCTTGCTGTATAGATCAGTAGGTATCATTGGATGAGATTAAGACCAGCTGTTCATTTCTAGGAAAGGAATTTCCCAAAAAGGTAAAATATAATTCAAGCTTAGAAACCTAGACACTTTGGAAGAATAAAACCTCTGCTCGTGACTGTAAAAAGCAGAGAAAAAGACATTATAAGGCATTTAAGAACTTTGGTTTCAATTATTTTGTATTAAAGGATAGGTAAGCTTAAATTGCTCAGACTCTTTAAAAAAAAAAATAAAAGGCATTGTAAATAAAATTGGAAACAGATATACAACGACCAGGTTCCCACAGGTGCGCTCCTTGCTGTGGAATATACCCGTGTGAATTTGCCATTTCCCATCGTGTCAGGGGAAACAATGAATTCTGAGGTTACCCTGCATGCCTTCAGACCCAGAGCAGAAGAAGTGACCTCTTGTCTGGGCGGACTGAGGACCGTGGGTCCCCCGCACCAACGCGAGGGGTTGTGCCGCCGGGGATCACCGCCAGATCAAAGCCACGGGCCACTCACAAGGAAACAAGAGGGGAAAGCCCAAAGAATCAAAGAAACAAAGGGAAGGTTGAGGAGATAAGGATCAGTCTCAGATATGATATTTCACCCAGATCAGAGCCGGCGCAGAAGTTCAATTCAAAGTTCATAAGACAAAAATACAAAGAGAGCTGCTTGAAGGTTTTGTTGCTCTAGATCTGTGATCTCAGTGGTATTCCCATCCTCCAGGTGACAAAGGTTGCCGCTGTATTATGCAACATCATAGAAATGAGCTCACCTTTTCCTCCAGACCTCACCCCCACCCAAATATGCACTTTGTGTATTTCTAACACCTTCAGACAGCCCAAAACCAAACCCCTCCAGGTGGACCCAGCAAGCGAGGTGTGAAGCTGTGGGGTACCCAGCACTCCCAGACCCCCTGACCTTGGGGAAAGGGACTTGTGCATGCACTGAAATTGCATCAGGGAAGGTTCAGGTTGGATAGAAAAGCAAAAATTTCTTCTTCAAAAGAGTGATAATGCCTTGGCACAGGCTGCCAAGGAAGGTGGTGGGGTCACCATTCCTGGAGATGTCCAAGGGAGATGGAGATGTGGCACAGGGGAACATGTGGGCATGGTGGGGTGGGCTGGGGTTGGGCTTGGAGATCTTAGAGGACTTTTCCAACCTGAATGGTTCTGTGATTCTACGAAGCTTGGTACAAACAAAGCAAAGAGAAAACACAAGCCAACATACTGAGATGCCTACGGTTAAACATTGAAAGGACCAACAAGGAGGCGAAAAATCCTGCACCTTCAGATTTCTCATAAGTGCCAAGCTATTTTAGAAATTTGGTTCATACTGTGTTGATTTACACAGATCTACGATTGGGAACATGGAGTATTTACAGACACAATTGTTTTGGCTTGCAGGTGGATATCTGGGAATCGTTTGGCTGATTGAGGCTGTTTATCAAGAAGAAACAGAGAGCTCTTGGAGGTGTAGATCCTTTAGAAAGAGCTGGGTTGAAAATAGTTCCCTGGCACATCAAAGCCTGCAGAGATGCAGTCTGCACCATGGCCACTAACCCACCACTGCCTGTCTGAGGCAGCACAGGAACATCAGCTCCAGAGGTTTTATTTGGACCATGGGGGACAACAGTTTGCTGTCAACACTATGTACAAACCAATCTCCTGCAGGCCGTATTATTTGCCTTATGGCCTCCAGAGAACACACACCCTCTAAAGTTTCCTAACATGTTGTCTCATAAGGTGCTTTCACAACATCCACACCACGGATACATTAGCCAGTCACTGCCGAGCATAATTCCAGTCTCATAAATCTTCCAGCAATTACGAGGCCTCATTCAACCTCCCCGTGAGATAAAACAACTGCTGCATCGTGGTGTCATGATGGGATTTTTTTTTTAGCTTTTGCTTTCCAACAAATCAACCCTGCAAAATGACAAGTGCAATGTGCTGCTTTTCACATAGAGCCCCAGGATACAAAACCAGCCCATCCATTCCTTATTTTCTTGACAAAAAGGCTGGAAAAGACCTCCAAGATCAAGTCCAACTCCAATCCACCCCCACCATGCCCACTGCCCACATCCCTCAGTGCCACATCTCCACATTACTGGGACACCTCCAGGGTCGGTGACCCCACCACACCTGGGCAGCTGTGCCAATGCAGCCCCACTCTGGCTTAGAATAAATCTTTCCTCATATCCAACCTGAACCTCCATCCTAGACATCGCCATTTTGTCACCCACCACGGAAAAGCAGGGGGGCATTTAGAACAGGAAGAAATCCAGTATTCTGAGTTACCATCCAGGTAAGCACAGCCAAGGGGCAGGACCTTTGTGAGCCATCTTGTTGCAAATGTGCTCTGACTCACAGCGAATTCCTACTGCTGTTTGCCCACAACATGTGACAGAGCCAAACAACCAGATTTCCCTGCCTGATGTGCTCTCTTCCCTTGCCATAAACATGAAGTAATGGGTACCCTGGGCTCTGCGCACGAGGTGCTCAGACTTTCCTCTCTCCCCATCAGGAGTGGAAAGTTATTGGAGTTCAATGGGCAAAGAGCTCTGTTCTGAAAGCCCCTCCTTCTCCAAACACATTACTACGCTACTGGAAGTTGTTCAATTCAGCCAACTCATTAAGTGACGTCTCCTGAGCACATTCTGCAGGAAGAGGAGGCTGTGTGGTGGGCAGGGTTGGGAGGAGGGCTGGGTATAAACCTGCAAACACTGGGGACACGTTACTGTTTTGGGGCTGCTCTTTTCCAGCAGAAGATTACTAACAACAGCAACAGCCAGCAAAGCTGAGGCATCTCCCCTGGCAGATGTTCACAGTATGTGTTTGTGCTCCCTTCGCTGTTGTATGAAAACATTCCAAAGACAAGATGCCCAGCATGGCCAATATGCCACAGCCTAAACAGCAGCCTTTATTTCCCCTTCACCTGTCCCTGAAACAAGATACTTTTCAGTAACTTCTCATGCATGTTACAGAGTGGTGACCACTGAAGAAATATATGGGACGCCCTTTATTCTGATGGTGTTGCTCAAGAAAGTGAAAACCTCAGAGCATGGGCTCCAAAGACTGCTTGGAAAACATTAGCAGCTCATTACTGATCAACTGTTTAAAAATCCCCATTAATGTATACAAATATGTCTCCAGACAGTACGTTTACCCCCCAGTTAATGGCACTGAGTGGAGCTGGAAAGATGCGTGTGTAATAATCCGGCACACTCCCAGCCCACCCTCCTTTGCAGCTTTCTCACACAGGCTTCTTCTGACCTCTTCAAATCCCATCCCAATGACACCCTCCCACTTACCTTTCAATGTAAATAAATCCTGCACGGTGAGAATCACCACTACCAGTGCAGATAAAAGCCATGATGATGATGGAGGCAAAGCACAACCTGCAGAGAGTTCCCAAGAAAGGCAGGAAAACAACATGCTCATGGGCCTGGCGAGTGGGATCGGCAGTGACACCTGTGAGATAGAAGGTGACACCCGTCAGGATGCTTGGAGTATGGGCACAGGGATCCAGAGGTCATAGAATCACAGATTCATAGAATCAATGAGGTTAGAAAGACCTCTAAGATCCCCAAGCCTAACCCCAACTCATCCCCACTGTGCCCACTCCCCACAGCCCTCAGTGCCACATCTCCTCAGCTCTGGGACACTTCCAGGGACAGTGACCTCACCACTCCCTGGGTTATCTGTGCCAATGAAGATGACGCTCCAAGGCACTATACGGTTTCCCCTGCTGAAGAGATGGGAAATTTTCTTACGAGTCTGCCTGATTTCTGTGCTGAGATGACCCTGTCCTCTTCATGCTGGTGGATGTAAACCTCAGGAGATGCAAAGTTTTCTTTACATATTAACAAGGACTTGATTCAAAGGGAGCAGTCTGAACCAGTTCAAATGCAAATTACTGTGGTGCCATTGGCTTTGGCACTGTTGCATTGGTTTTACACCGCTAACTCACTGGATCTTTTCCCCCTGGGAAAAAATGGATTCCCCCAGATGTGTAAAACAGGCTCAGGGAGAGCAAAAACTGGATGTCTGCTGTCTCTTGGAACTTCTTTAGGCTGCAGCTGAGGATGTTAACAACTTTTTCTCAGGGTCTGTGGACATTTCAGAGCACTTTTGGACAAGGCAAAGTGGTCAACACCATAGTAATATCCCTCCCACCTTAGTGTAAATCGCTTCTCTGAAAACTCATCTCTAAATGCATCTTCTCAGCTCTCATCCAGACTCAGCTGCACACCCACCCCAGGTCAGGATGCTGGGATCTCACGCTGTAATTCCTACAAAGGCCACTGCACCAGCTCAGTGATTTCATGCTACAGGGTGCATAGCAGGTGGGGCAGGTCATGGGTTTTCAGTTGCTGGAGTTTGGGGGTGGAGGAGATTTTGGATTTTTGGATATTTTTTCTCAACCGTGGGCTTAATGTGGGGCTCTTCTACTGATCATTAAATAATTACCCTGTGGTTTGAAATTGTTTTTAGTGAGAAAGGACTAAATGATCTTATAATGTCCTGGAACTGTCAACATGATATATGGGGCTTATTCAGCATAAATTATAGGCAGTTTCCATGCCACAAAAGCCGCACAAGTTCACGGATCCAGCCAAAATATTCAGCAGAAGTTCCTGCCAGGCCGCAGGGCCCGTTTTGCCAAGAGGTGCAGGTGTACACTGCTGAGAGCAGCCCCACCACCGACCTCAGCAGCCCCACTTCCCCTCCTGCCATGGATTACCTGAGCCAACGCTCTGTGTGATCCCAGGGACCACAGCAGGGATTTTCAAAACAAGTCTGGCTCCAAGATGACATGGCCTTTCCTCTGCAGGTGCACGAGCAGAGGATGGAGACCCTTGCAGATGCTCTTGGTGAGGTGTACATCTCCAGCACTGACACCAGACAGTGTGCCTTGTAGGGACAGTGAATCCACCACCTCCCAGGGCAGCCTGTTTCAATGCATTACCACCCTTTCAGAGAAGAATTTTTTCCTAATGTTCTTGAGCACCTCCAGGGCTGGGGCACCCGCAGGGCTCTGGGCATCATCTCTGGATGATCCCTCAGAAAGGACAAGGCCACCACTCACCCATGGAAGTCCTAGATTTACTGTGTTCATCACATCCACCGCATTCCCTTCATGGGAGAGTGCTCCAAGCTC
This sequence comes from Cyrtonyx montezumae, assembly GCF_038088225.1. Lineage (NCBI taxonomy): Eukaryota > Metazoa > Chordata > Aves > Galliformes > Odontophoridae > Cyrtonyx > Cyrtonyx montezumae. The sequence goes on from NW_027071826.1 coordinate 4,516,964, forward strand.
TCATTGCATTTCCCCAAACACTGCCACAGGCTGAGGAAATCATGTCTGTGCCCCTACCACTGACTTTCCCAAGAGCTGAGGAGCAGCAAAGAGCCCATTCTGCTCCTCCCAGGGGCAGGCAGCCCAGAGGAAACCTAAGGTACAAATGGGGGTTCATCAGCATGTTAGTACCTCGGCTCAGCACAAACGTCTGCTTTAAGCCAGCCTGGAGAAATAGTGATGGAGGCCTGGGTGGTTTAGTGGGATGTCCACTACCACCACTCCCGAAATGGGACAGGAGAGAGAATCCAGGCTGGAGTGGAATAAAGACACTCAGCCCCCTCAGCTCTGCATCAGTCATCCTACTGCCCTCCAACACATGCAAGCATTCTTCATTCATGTCTCCACGCCAAATGCCTGCAGCCCCACCTTGCTCTTGGCCTCACTTTTCTGTGCTTTCCACAGAGATGGTGGGCTGCAAAGCCAGGCTGAAACCCCATGGCTTGGAAATGCTTCTTGCCATTAGGCCCAGTAGCTGGGGACAGCAGTCCAGCCATCACCAAGCTTAAGGGGCCACGGACAAGTTGCATTCCCACTAACCTCCCATGGCCAGCTTGTCCATCCTGATGGAGATTTGGGAATATTTTGTAGGAGATTCCTGTACTGCTTTGCCCAGCCATGCTTTTTCCAGGGGCAATGGGAAGACTCTGGTGTCAAAGTGCATGAACAAGGCCAGGAAATTCTTTCCCTATGCCTGCTCCTGGCTTTGCTGAGTCTGAAATGAGTTGTTCAGAACAAGATAAGAAACCAACAGCAACGGATGCATGCAGGAGGCCACATGCTCAGACCAACACATCCTGTTGTCTTCCATGATGTCAAGCAACAGGGACAAACACAGAGCATCAGCACAAGCACTGTCCCTTCTGCAGCCGTTGCATCAGGGACTTCCTCTAGGAGGTGATGTCCTGCAGGTACCTTTAACCACAGGATAGCTGTGGCATGAGATTGGTGCTTAGTGTCAATGAGAATAACTAAAACACAGAATAATAGGATCATTTGAGTAGGAAATGACCCTTAAGCCATCTGGTCCAACTCCCGTGCAATGAACAGGGACACCCACAGCTCAATTACGTGCTCAGAGCTCCATTCAGCCTGACACTGAGTGCCTCCAGGGATGGGGCACTCACCAACTCTTGGGGCAATGTTCAGAAGAGTTTCCCACGGGGCCGTGAAAGCAGGAATCCCCAAAGAACTGACTGACAGTAGGCTCCTCTAGAGCTCCCAAAATGACATTACATTCTGCTCCCAAAAATGACATTTTTCTGCAGAAAATCCTTCCTGGTCCTTCTCTTCAGCACTGCTAATCATCACCCTCCCAGCCTCTGGATCAGGCCCAAACCAATCACATCTGTACCCAAAAAAAGAAAACGTCCACTTGTGTTTCATTTACTTTTATGGGAGCGTTAACACATTTCAGTCACATAAAACCTTCACCTTCAAATGGGAAAGGAGAGAGACAGAGAGGAAAGCCACGTGAAGCAAGCAGCTTAGCCCCAACTACACACCGAGCGGCACCAACTCGAGATCAACAGATCAAACACAGGGGGGTTTGGGGTCAAGCACAGGACTGGGGATGCCAAGCACAGGATGCAGGGCCACCAGGGCCACTGCACCTCGGTGTCACCAGGCTGCTGGGATGTGCCTCCATGGCCCCAGCCAGCCTGCAGCTGCAGACGGCTGCCACGGCCCCATCTGTGGGGTCTCTTGGTGGTGGTTGGGGGTTTCTCCACTGAAGATGCTCCTAACCGAAACCAGATTTGATTCCCAAATAGCCCCAAACTCTTCTAAAGCTTACAAATCTTCCGCACCTGTGTTTGCTCATTCCTGCTGCTCAGCCCTGCCCTGGGAAGGACGATGTTTATTCCACTCCTCCGCAGTTATTTACAATGGGGTTTTTGGATGGAGATGGAGCACATATTTGTCTAATGGCGACAGGGCAGTGAATTTGATTCTCCTCATTAGCAGTCATCAGCTTAACGGGAAGCAATAAAAGATTTTTTAAATAGTGAGTGCTTGAGAGATGTTATTTATTGCAGTTGCTGTCAGCAGGATGAGAGCATTCCTGGGCTGCAAGGGGGGAAACTGAGGCATGAGGCCACTTTCTGACCCACCCTGGACCACACAGATGGAAGTGGGAAGAAACCTCCACCCTCCTGCCAGCAGCCTTGCTGCCCTGGGGACACACAGAGATGTTATTATTATAAGCCATTATTCAGCCCACAGCAGAAGCAATCTGAAAAGAGCTACATCCAGCACCCAGGGGGTCTGCTGCAGGGTCCCCTCCCCTGCTTCTCCCTCCATTGACGACCTCAAGACTTCCTTGTCTGGTCAAGGGCAGCAACATCCTGAGGATCACATTGTACTTCATCATTGGTAAGGAAGCATCACTACCAAACAAGAGCAGACTCAGCCCTTGATAGCCCTTGATTCTCCAGAATTTTTCTCCCAGTCTCCCAAATGTCTCTACTCAGAGTCATTGAGCTCTTTCTTCCCCATGGCATTTACCAGCTGTACCATCTTTTATTTTTCTCCTAAATTACCATAGACTTGTACATATTGGTCCTTCTTGACTCCTATTATTGGTAAATCAAATTGAAAATATCTTTGGGCAAATTCAAACAATCTTTGGGCGCTGCCTCTTGCAGGGAAGCTGTCCCACTCAATCAACCATCTTCTGAGAAACACAGCAAGGATCATTTTGAGTATTTTCAAACACCAAAACAAATATCAGCTACTCAAGCCATATATGTGAAAGGCCTCAAAATGACATCTAGGAGTACCTGCTTCAGATGTCCCATGTCCAGAAGTGGTAAAGGTCAGCAAGTTTCATGGGATGTCTTGCTTGATGCCTCTTCCAGACCTGAAAGCCCTTGTGTAAGGCTGCCCTTGAAGAACAGGAGCACAGTGCCATGCAGGGACCAGGCTCTTAGATGTGCAAGTAGAGAAAAAGAACATGTCATTATGTAGTTCAAGTGGGCTGTTGGGTCCATGAGAAGCAAAGCAAGTACAAAAGTATGTCCTAGAGTCACAATTCTTCTTATCAGTACCAAGGAACTCCCGCCCACAAACCAGGCAGCAGCATGGGAGCCCTCCCACAGCAGGTCCAGACCCCAACCACATGAACAGCCAACACAGCACCTACGGGGCTGTGGTGTCTCCACCAGCCCACACAGCTTCAGCCTGTCCCCCTCTGCTCCCCAAAATGGAGAAGTTCAGGGTGGAAGGAGTTGGAATCAGGTGGGCTTTAAATGTTCATTCCAAGTCAAATCTTTCTATGATAGTACATATGCAGTTCCCTACTAAGAGCAATGTTCCCAGCACGTGTCTATGGCCCTGTGAGCCTTCTCCATGTTGCCCAGGGCTCTCCCAGAAAAGCCAGTAGTCAGTTTAGCAGGTCTTAGTTAATCTTGACATGGAAGCTTTCACTTATTTTTGTATTAAATAGCAGGTGTACATTACAGTGAATACAAAACTAACAAAACCTATAAAAGTAACACAAAATTCCAACTGCCTTCCATATATGCTGATATGTAAAGCATTGCCACTTGTTTCAGCCTATTGCTTCACAACATATCATCTCACTTTACTGGAGGGAGAGGTGAGGAACAAATGGGTTACTGGGAGAAGCCTTTGCTCCTTGCCTTTGAATCTCCAGGCCTGCCCACACTGCTTGGTGCCAGGGGCATCAGAAAATAGAGGTTCAAGCAGCACTTCTTGAAGAAGAAAGTGGTGGGAAGCCCTGAGCAATGCTGCCAAGGAGCCTCAGGAGAGTAGAGGTATGCAGTGGAGCTTCCAAACTTCAAGAGCTGCTTGGCAAGGCAATGGATCATTAGGTGCCAGCTTCACAGTGACAAGAGGAAGCAGTTCTAGAAGAATAATCAGGTATGCTGTGCAAATCACGGGTATAACATGTTGCTCACTGCAGAAATGAAAATGATGAGGTTTATAAATGAGTTCTCTGCATTTATGGGTACAAAATTTAAGCTGTCCGATTGAACGCAATTTTGGCTCATGAAGCTCCAACCTGTAAATAGCAAGGGATAGTGAGTAAAAACATCATCATAGACTTGTTGTGTGCCTTCATCCTCCTGTAGCATCTTCAGAGCTGGGCTGCAGCACTAGATGGTCCTTTAGAAACAGCACAGGCTTCTTGCAAATGCAGGGCAGCATCAGCATTTTTCCATTTATAGCTTGCTAAGAGTGGGAGCCAATGTCTCCTCTAGGAGCTATGTGGTCTTCCTGGGTCTGGACATCTGCAGCCTGCGGGAAGAGGGGGAATTAGAACAAGAGTAGAAAGGAAAATCTGCATTTATAACACATGTGTGCCAGCACCTGAGCAAAGGGAAATGTGCAGGCAGTGCTGAAGGCAGCAGAATAACCAGGCAGCTAACAGCACAAAGGCAGGTGTGAGCACACTGAAACAGGCCTGTGTTATCCAAGGCACATGAACAGACCCGAAGTGTAGGGCTGGGTTAGGATTAAAGCTCTCCTCAGTTCTGATGTTATGGCAGAGGCAGCAGAAGTGTGTCCATCTGCACATGTCCCTCTGCTGGGTGGGACAACCCACGGCTGACATGACAGAACCAGAGCTCACTGTAGCTTCATTCCTCTTGGGCTCTACAAGCTGATCTTTCTTTATGTGGCTGGAGATGAAGTGAGAGATGCTCAGGGCAGACCCAAGGGCAGAGAAGTGTTTTGCAGCTAACTCACAGTGCAGATCAAGCAACTGCTATCTCTTCATGTGCAACTCAGCCCAAGTGTACTCATCTCTCTGGATCCAAGATCCTCATCTGCAGAAGGGCAGAAGGATCTCCTCATACCTGCTCAATCCTATGATTCCACACAGGGAATGTCTCATCACATGCTCAGCAGAGGAGAGCCTTTGGGCCTGCTATCATGTGATGAAGCCCCAAAATAAAGAGAACAGAGCATCACTCAGTGCCAAGGTTCTACAGGCCGTCAGAGTCCAGCTCTTACTGTGATAGGAGAGGAACTTGCCAGAGGTGCCCAAGCACAAAGGCCAAAAGGAGAAGATCTTCCTTTTCTGTCTCCTTAGCAAAGCCTCTGAGCTCATCCCAGAATAGCAGTGTGCAAACCTTGGTGCTTCTCTTCCAAACCAATTCGCATTTTTAGAAACTAATTTGCAAAGCCCCAGATCCTGTGGCTACAAGCAAACCCTGTCTGTCCAAGCAGCACTGCTCAGTGATGGCATCTCCAAGGCAGCAGTTTTTCTCAGATTTATGCTGTAAGATCTGGATTTGGGAGGGCGGGAGGGGGGAATTTTCACCTAGAAGAAAGTTCTGCCAGATGATCCTACAAACTAAGAATCTCTAAGATCTCAGATGGAGCCACAAAGGGTTACAGCACCTTGTGGAGATGTTCTTCTCATTTCTTATTTCCATAGGCCTCAGAGAGCCATAGATGTATGGAGCTGTAGAGTCAACGGCTTGGGTTGGAAGGGACCTCGCAACCCTCCCAGCCCCAACCCCTGCCCTGGGCTGGCTGCCTCCCACCAGCTCAGGCTGTTCAACCACATGGACTTCAGTAAACCAGCAGTTTTTGGTACCCAAAGTCACAGCCTTCCTAAGGTGGGCCCAAAGGTGAAGATGCGTTGTATTGAGACACAACGCTCACCATCCATCCAGGGCGCAAGACTTTGGGTCACAGCTGCCTGGAGCTTGTAGGAAAGCTGCACATCCACCTTCAAGTCGTTCTGCTTTTGTTCACAGCTCGAGCTGAGTAAGAAGGGGGATTGCATTGACACACCTTATCTCAAACTTTCATGCACCGAAGGGCCAGGGATTTCTGTGCCAGCCACAGACAACAAAGCGCTCTGAAACAAGTCACATTTGCAATTACCACATTCCACGGTCTAAAGGAGTTACTGCACTTTTAAAGCAGACATGTTTGTCACACTTATGTTAAACACAGGCTCTGCAACACTCTAGCTGTTCTCTGCTGAGTGATCAAGGTAGTTTCTGACACAGATAAGCCAGCAAGCAGCCAAATTGGCTGTAGATGTCCCTGATGATTGCAGGGGAGTTGGACTTGATGGCCCTTAAAGGTCCCTTCCAACACAAATGATTCTAGGATTCTATGAAATGGGCACCTCCATGGCACACAGCTAGCAGGCAGCACTGCCACTGTGCTGACCCTGGAGCTGGGGATTAAACCCCAATGCACAACACATCGGACAGAGACACTCCATGGGTTTCCTGGCTCTTCCCCATACCAGCACTCAACTCACAGCTTCCCAAAGCATGCCCTCTGCCCTCTCCCCTTCCCAAGGTGGTGAGAAGAGATCTGATCTACATCAGCAAAAAAAAACCACCACTGGTAATCAGCTGGAAACAGAAAGGGGGCCTGAGTCTCTTTTCCCTGACAATTTTCCTGTATTTTCCTGGGGGACAGAGGGGACACAGGTATATAGGAGGGGGAATCCCCAGCCCCTGCACCCAGTTCTTGTGGCACACAGGAGTTCAGATGCACCCCACCGAGTCAGCTGCTCAGTGCATCCATGAGTATTTCATTACATACATCACTTTCACTGACAGACAGTTGATCTCCGTGGGTCGGATTCTTTAAAACGTCACCAAACTGAAATGTCGTGATTTAACACTAAAAAACAAAAAGAGAGACAAATAAACAAAGATAAAAAATTGCAGTTTCCTACAGCCTGAGGGCAAGACAGACCGTGTAGGATCAATGAGAACGAAAAGCTCTCCAAGGCCACATAGCAGCAGGACAACATCTCCCCTCGCAGCACCTATGGACACGCAGGTGCCTCTGCCTCCGCAGGGCTGAGGCTCTGATTTCGTCATCGAAACGCAATGCAAAAACCAACACCAAAACAAACAGACCCATAAAGCAGCAGGAATGCAGCAAAGCAGTTGGAGACTTCTCCTGCTCGAGCGGCCGTGGCGGGAATGGCCTCAGCTCCAGAGGCACTTGCACTCGTGGCTTCATCACGCTGCCAGGGATGATAACCCAGGATGGATGAGAGCAGAGGGACAAACCTGAGGGAAGCCTTGGGAACCCTTTTTTTGTTTTGTTTTTTTTTTTTCCTTTGAAGAGAAGCAGAGGGATTTTCTGCGGTCACAGTGGTGTGAGGTGATGGGGCTGAGCCCCTTCCCCTGTCCCCGCAGTGGGGTTATCACGGGGAGGTGGGGAGCTGTGTAATTGCCCTGTCAGGCAGCTGAAAGGCGCTCGCCTTTAGCTGATGCCACTTCAAAATGAAATTCCTTCTTTGGCACAGCTATGTCTGATATGCAGGCATCAAAGGGGAGGCAGCAGGTCGCCGGTGCCCCGGGCCACACATTTCCCTTCTTAAAGGCTGGAATGAGAGTGTCAGCTCAGGGCCGAGGGGGGCCCAGCAGCGATCACCGCAGCCCCACACACCCCACGAACCCCCCATGCAGAGCCACGCAGGGACCCTGCAGCGTGGGTAGGCACAGCGTGCCCACAGCCCCTCTGTCAGCGGTGTGCTGGGGAAGGGGACAGAGGGGAGCACAGGCGGGTTGGAAGGGCTGTTGTTGGGGTGTTTTTGTTGTTTCCAAGAGAACTGCAGGGCCATGCTGCCTCCCCCCTGGCTCCCATCTCCTCTCTCCACCTGCACTCCTCAGGGAGCCAATGCTTTTGGCAAGCATCCCCAGCCGCTTTTTTATTGGTTTCAGCTAAGCCGCCCCTTTCGGAGGCTCGGAGAGCTTCAATCATTAAAAGAAAAGAAAGAAAGAAAGAAAATAAATAATAAGAAGTTAATGCATCACACCCCCTCGCCCCTGCTGCTGCACTCCCTTCCATTCCCCCAGTGGCTGTGGGGGTCCGACCCCCCCCATGCCACCACTCCCACCCCAAGCAGGCTCTGACCACAGCATCCAAGCCACAGCTGTACCTGTTTGGCTCTGATCCCCTTCCTGCTCGGAAGCAATTTGGAGAGGACACAGTGCAGGTAGCTATTAGCTAACACATATTTAACTGCTCCAGATATCTTTCTTTTCTTTCTTTTTTTTTTTTTTTTTGGCATTGTAATGGGGCGATTTGATCTTCAAAGGCCCCGTGCAAACCTTTGAAGCTTCCCAATCTCGAGTGGGGAGGGGAAGCGAGATGGTGGGGGGAGGAGGAAGGGGGGGAAATGTTAACAGTTTTAAAACCTGGGGAATCCAGAAGATGGACAAAGGGTATAAAACCCATTGGGTTTAGCATATAACCCTCAGGTAAACCTTCACCTTCTTTTCAAATGCATTTTTAGTGGGCGGCTTTGCATATACTTGGGCCAGGTGAGCAAGGTGGGCTCTATCCTCAGCAGCTGACTCTCTGGAGAGGTGCTCCCCAGCACCAGGGACTCCACAGTACCTCGGTATGTAATAGAGACACTGAGACTGGCAAAGACATGGGGGGAGAGGGGGGGGAAGGGAAGGGGAGGGAAAGAGAAGAGGGAGGAAAGCAGGGAGAGGAGGGAGGAGGAGAGGAGATACATTCCCTGCCGCGTCCCGGGCCAGCAGCACCCTGAGAGGTGAGACACAAAATGCGTTTACCTTTAAAATAATGACTCATTTTATTTTTTTCTCTTTTAATATGTAGTTATAAATATATTTTGTCAAAATATATGATCATTATTGTCAAAAACATTTGCACATAAAGTCATAAATAAGGTCAAGGTGAACGTTTAGTTTAGAGGAAGAGTCCAGCTAGAGCAAGCAGTTCTTGGGGTGGGATGGGAAGGGAGAGAGGAGGGGAGAGGAGGGAAGGGGTCAGCGGCACCCACACCCCTCCACCACCATCTCCTGGTAGTTTTTCAGCACCACCTTGTCATACTCATCCAGGTAGAGCATGGAGATGGCGCTCAGCTCCGTGGGCACGCAGCAGGCCTTGGGGATGCTGGAGTTGACCGAGTTGACCAACGTCTGCACGATGGCGTGGTTGGTGGAGTTGAGGTGGTCGGCCAGAGGGAAGGGGCAGTCCCCGTGGCAGTAAAACGCCTGGTAGCCCGGGGGGGCCACGATCCAATCGTTCCAGCCCACGTCGCTGAAATCCACATAGAGAGCGTGGCGGCGGCAGTTTTTTTTGTTCTTGCGGGAACGTTGGTGCTTGGGGCTCCGGCGGGCTCTGCGGGTCAGCGCGTGGCCTCGCCCGTCGTGCCCGAAAGTGACCAGGAGCGGCCTGAGCTGCGCCCAGTCCCCTCTGTGCCCTTGAGGTAAAGATCGGCTAATCCTGACGTGTTTGCCCTGATGAGTCTGTGCCTGGTGGAGGTGGGTCACCTCGATCACCAGCCCGTGGTTCGGCTGCTTGTCCTTGGTCCACCGGATCACGGCTGGGCTCACATCAAAGGTCTCCCAGCGCGTCACGTTGTGGTGCACCAGCCGCGTGTCCAACAGGCGCGTAATGGCCTGGGAGCGCTCCGACAGCGGCTTCATCACTTCGTAAATGTTTATCCGGTGGAAGCCCCTCTCCCACGCCGCGCTCGGCTCCTCCACCTGCTCCCGGTACAGCCGCAGCTCCGCCGACGAGATCACCTCGTTGTCCGGCACGCTGCTGAGGTTGAAGACGAAGCGGATCCGCGGTGCTTCGCTGGGACCCGGGACGCTCTCCAGGTGCTCTGAATGGGAGCAGGGAAGGGGGAAAATGGGACAAAAGAACAAAACGGGAGCGTGTCAGCCTCGGGGCACACAGACACAGCCCAGGCACAGTTCGAGCCTGCTTTCTCCTGCCCGGCTCCGCTACCCCACGCATCCCAACCGGAGCCGGAGCGATGCCGGTGCCGTGCACTCTCCCTTCACACACTCTGACCCCTTCCCTCCACCTCTCTCCCATTTCGGAGGAGGTTTTTCCCCTTTCACTTTCCCCCCCGGGTCTCCAAAGCAGAGGGGAGCACAGAGGTGCCTTGTTACGGGGACGAGGTGGGGGGGGAGGAGAAAGCGAAGCAAATTCCAAAGCCGTAATGATGCGGCCGGATTAATAATTCAGATTTACTTTGGAAAAGAAACATCCGCTAGGAAACATTTGGATCAGATTACAAGGGCCTATTGAATAAACCTTATAAACACACAGCTGTAAGTATTAAATTCGAGTTGGGGTTTCTTGTTGGGGGGGGGAGGGATTTTTTTTTTTTCTCCTTAAGAGCAAAACCAGGCAGCGATCGCTTGGAGAGTTCAAAAGAAACGCTCCGGGGGCGGGCGACCTCCCGCCCTCATTCACTCCCGCATCTGATGCTTTAAATCCATGCGAGCCCAGGAGCGATCCCGCGGCCCAGGGACCGAGGGACACTGTCGTCAGAGCGCTCAAACACCTTGAAACAGGCACGGGATGCTGGAGAACAGCCCGGCAGCACGCTGTCACCCGCACACCGCGCGCGTCGGGAGCGTTTCTCCTCCCGTAAAAAGTGAGGAGGAGGACACAGCCCGATCCTAAAAGCACTGCTGAGCTCCGGAGCGCTCCCGGGGCTGGGAATTTCCCTCCTCCCATCACTGACCTTCATGGTGGAAGCTCCTCACGGTGTTGGCCCGGCTGGTCGATCGCTCGGGGTACTGCAGGCTGATCTCCCGGAGGCTCTCCTCCTCTTCTCCGGACTGGAGTCGGTAGAGATCCAGCATGTAACTGGGGATGACGGCTGATTTGCTGGGCTGGGGCCGCCTTCGCAGCCCAAACATCTGCAGCAGAGTCGTTTCGAAACCCCGCAAGAGTTCATGGCTTTGGGCAGAGCGGCGTCCGGATCCGGCTTGTCCCTGAAGCTCTGCGACTTTCTTCCTGCCGGTCTCGGGGATCAGGCTAGCATGGTTGGTACCTCCCAGCAGGACTTGGCATAGTAGGATGACCATCAGCATTCGGTTACCAGGAATCATGGTGTCTCTGGGGTGTAAAAAACGCAACAACAAACAACAAGGAAAGTCAGGATGAGAAGCGAGCCCCCCCCTCCCCCCCTCCTCTCCTCCTCCTCCTCCTCTTCCGAAGAAAGTTGAAAAATACAAAAAAAAAAATACATGGCAAAGCGAGATGAGAGGGAGGCGGCGGGGGCAGGCGGCTGCGGGGCATCGGGGCTGCGGGGAAGGGGCGCGCGGCGCGGCGGGGCTCGGGGCTGCGGGTTCGAGTCCCGCCGCGGGACGCGGAGACAAAAATAAAGTTAAAAAAAATAAATAAATAAGAAAGTAAAAAAAGAAAAGTACAATAATTAATAATAATAATAAAGAAACAGCATAAAAAATATATTAAAAAAAAAAAGGAAGAAGAAGAGGGCTGTACTCACTGACAGCAAGCAAGGCATATCAGCACAGTCCATGATTCTGGAGAGCCAGCCCGGACCCAGCGCGCCGAAAGCCTCCGGGGCAGCGGCTGCCGAGTGCCTCCCGCGATCGCCGCCCGGGCGCAGTGCGGCCGCCGCCGCCGCCGGCCCCGGTTTTCTCCCGGCCCCGCAGTCACGTGGAGCCGCGCACCCCCCACCCCCCCCCCAAATCCCCCCCCCCAACCGGCCCGGCTCGGCCCGGCCCGCCGCCCCCCGGCCCGCCCCCGCCCGGCCCGGCCCGGCCCCGCGGGGGACGGCCCGACCCGCCCCGCCGCCCGCGCCTGGTTCTCCCTCCAGGGATGGGGGGGGGGGAGGCGGCGGAGGGCTGCGGTCGGGCGGGGAGGGGTCCCCGGGGCCGAGCTCAGGTGGGCGGAAGCGTGGTGCCCCCCCCCCCAGCCCCGGTTTGGCCCCGCTCAGGTGCATCCCCGGGGATCGGGCTCCTCTGCGTCCCCAAGGGGGCTGCGTTATCCCCCCTCCCCTCCCCGCCTTCGGTTCCCACCTGCAAGTGGAATTTTCTCTGTCCCTTCCCTCTGGAATAAAGCTCGTTCCCTCCGGGCCAGGTTCCCTGATGTGTGTCCGCAGCAGGGTACCGATACGGTCAGCCGGAGGAAGGATGCTCCTCGCCTCGTGGTTCAGCCACGATTGCAAATGAGGGCCAGATTTGGGGTCGAGCTGAGAACACGAGCCCAGCATCCCAGGGCTCAAGGCTGTTCCCGAGTGGGGATGGAGTGGCTGGGGGGCAATGGGGTGGGCTGGTGGCAGCAGCTCCTGGAGTGGGAGCCCTGATGAAGAGTGATGGGGTGCCACCAGCTGACAAGGTGCAGACTGCACAATCCCATGGCAAAGAAAGAGAGCTCCTCCAGAGTGTTAAGATAAACCATCCCTTTGCCCTACTGGGATTTCCATTTGGGTTGGACAAACCACCATCCACAGAAAGAAGAGTTAGTGAGATTACAAGACCAAAAGATGCAGTCCGAGGGTTGGCCACGGGAACTCCTCACAGAATCACTGAATCATTCAGGTTGAAAAAGACCTCCAAGATCCCCAAGCCCAACCCAGCCCACCCCACCTGTGCCCACTGCCCACGTCCCTCAGTGCCACATCCCCATGACTCTGGGATACCCCCAGGGACGGTGACCCCACCACTCCCTGTGCAGCTGTGCCCCTGCAGCACCAGTCTTCCAAAGAAATGTTTCCTCATACCCCACCTGAACGTCCCCTGGTGCAACGTAAGGCCGAGTTCATAGATAAACTGAGAGCAGGCTCGGAACTGTGGGCACGATCCCACAGAGCACCAAACTGCTGTGCCCGAGCACACAGCAGGAGCGGGGCAGCACACATCGTCTTCCTTACACTGCCCTACAGCTCACACCATCAGACACGACTTCCTTTCATATTTCATTTCTCCTCAGCTCAGGCCTGAGCCACGCATTACAAAAGCCCGGGGATGTCACTGAGAGGGCGCACGCAGATAAAAGGCAGTGCTGACACTGTAATATCTCTGAGTTATTCCTATACCACTCCGAGTTTAAAAGAAACATCTGTTAGCAAGGTATTTGGGCTATGAATCCATCACAATTCGTGAAATATTGCTTTCGCCATTTCAAATGTATCACACTGTGCGTTATTCTTAACAAGGGAAAACAATTTTTGGAGTGGCTGCTGTGCAAATTCTTAAAGTTAAATAACATTTTCACTGAAAATATTCCCACCTAAAAACAAAGTTCGTGCGGGGGCCTGCATCGGGTCACTCCTAACACAGACCTCTGCATTTGGCAGAGCAACCAGAGGGGGGTCACTCTCTTTGCACGAGGACCTCGCTCAGGTTTTGGAAGGATCAGAGGTGCTGGGAAATGTGCATCGATGAGGAATTCATTTCACAGCATCCAACGTGAAGAAGCTGTCCCGTGAAAGAGGGATCCAAAAAGTGACTTATGTAATGCTGCTTAACTGTGGCTCTGGGCAAGGAGGTGGCCAGCTGGGGACAGCAAGCCCGTGGAGAGCGCTGTGGTTTAGGCTCTTGTAGGAGGCAGTGGTGTATTTGAGTAGCTTATTGGTTACTAAGAAGTGTTAGTCATGGGGAAAGCTGTAGTATTTATTCCGTAAAATGTAAATACATAACCCAAACCACAGCGGAATAACCATGGATGGAAATAGTGTAGCATTTACTGAGGGAGATGAAATGCATTTCTACAGAAGCTGTATTTCCTTAGCTCCATAGAGAGTAATTCACCTTGAACGTAGCTTCTGCTCCAGCCCGTGGAGTTACACATAGGCTGAACTCGGTCCAGGCACGCTAAATAACTGAGTGTGTTATATATTCCAACCAAAAAAAGTGAATGCCAAAATGGAGCTAAAAATACAAATGTGGAAGGTTTGAAAAGCAAACACTGCTCAATTCAGTGGTAGATACAACATTGTGTGCTTTAAAGATCCAGCAAATCAAAAATAGAGAGCGTTATGTCTGTACTCGACATGAGACACACCTCACCCCACATCACATCTCATGGCAGTGGGGAGGGGGGCTGAGGTTCTTCCTTTGGTCCAGTCCCAGCCCTACTGGGGCACATCTACCTCCATGAAAACCTTCCAGGAGGGTCTGCACCGGGCTGCTTGCCTCCTGCGAGCTGAGAAGCACTTCACTGGATATTTCACGATGGGTCTTAGGAAACAGTTCTTCTGAAAGTGGTTCTTCTGAGTGGTAATGCATTGGCACAGCTGCCTGGAGAATGGTGCAGTCACCACCTCTGGAGGTGCTGCAGAGCCATGGGGATGTGGCACTGAGGGACGTGGGCAGTGGGCACGGTGGGGTTGGGAGTGAGGATGGGGATCTCAGAGGTCTTTTCTAACCTGAATGACCCTGTGATTTGTTGGGAATGTCACCTTGTAAAGAATGGCTGGCCAGAAGAAAAAGGTGAGCTGTGCATGTACTGACCGTGATGTGACTCAGGTCATGTCTGGTGGTGGTGGTGAGAAGCCCAGGAGCTGGCAGGTCCTGGACCTCTGGTGCCCAACTCTGCTTGCAATTATTCTCGTTTCAACCCAGTAATCACAGATTAGCCCAGAAGTATTCCTGATACAACCCCAGCAGCAAACATCTCCTCTGCTTCTGGGTTTCATGTGCTCAGGACTTCCAGCAGGCACTGTGGGTGACAGAATCACAGTATCATTCAAACTGGAAAAAGCCTCTGAGATCTCCAGCCCTGCCCAGCACACCCCACTGCCCCCACAGCCCACATCCCTCACTGTCACATCCCCACGGCTCTGCAACACCTCCAGGGACAGTGACTCCATCACTCCATGGGCAGCTGTGCCACTGCAGCACCACTCTTAGGGAAGAAATGTTTCCTAACGTCCAGTATTCAGCACCTCTAGAAATTAGGCCAGCTCTGTTTACAAGACAAACTCTTCCGCTCATGGCAGCACTTTGAGAGATGCCTCTGGACCAGGGCAGAGAGAGACCTCCCCAAACCAGTTCTGGTATCCCGTGTTATTTTTAGAGTGGCTGTGCCTTCTGGGCTCCAAAGTTTGCAAACAACCTGCCTTAGGAAAAGAAAGAAAAAAGTAAAAAAAAAAAAAATACAGAAAATACAAAAAGAAAACTTGTCTCACCGGATTTGTGCCTGAGCAGAAACAAGCCTAAAGCCACAAATAAATAAATAAAGTCGTACGTCAGAGGAGTTTTAATGACATGAATTACAGGAGGAGATGCCTGTAAGTGTGCTAAGATCAATTCACTCCTACCCCTTCCTTTCAACTGCTTAAGCTTGTCCATTAAAGCAAAGGCACTGAGCAAACAGCTCCAAGGGATTACATTTTCCAAAGCAGCTCTTCACTGAAGAGCTCGAGTGCAGCCGGTGCAAACAAGCACAGCTGCTCTGATGGTGAAGGGAGCAGATTTTATTGCCACGCTGAGATTTTTGTGACTTCTCTGAGTGCTTCAGAGCCAGCCTGGCCCACCAGTACTTTCTGCCTTCACTTGAAAAGAGAAAGTCAGTCCTCTCCTGGAACACGGGACCAGGCCCAGCTTGGAGCTGACTCTGGCTTTACACGTGTCTTTCCCAAGGGGTCACAATCACATCTACAACCGCTCCTGAGCTCACAAGAGCTCAGCTTTACACGTAAGCTCACACACGGCAGCTGAGGCAGGAGGGCTGTCCAGTTTCCTGTATTCTTAAGTTTCAAGGATGATTTTTATTGTTAAAATCCACAAAAAGGAGGACCATCCCATGCAGGGAGAGCATCTGGTTGCCCTTACTTGACTTGTTCCCTCTGTTACTTTTGAAAGATCTCAAAGACTGAGCAAACCCGGGAATTTCACCCCTCACTTTCTGTATCACAGAATCATAGAATCACAAGGTTGGAAAGGACCTACAGGATCATCCAGTCCAACCATCCACCCATTGCCATTGCTACCACAAGCTGCTAAACCATGTCTTGTAGCTCCTCATCCAGATTCCTCTTGAACACTGCCAGGGATGGCAGCTCCCCCACCTCCCTGTGCAGGCCATCCCAGTGCCTGAGCACTCTCTGAGAGAACAAGTTTTTCCTTAGGTCCAATCTAAACCTCCTCTGCTACACCTCATGGCCATTTCCTCCGGTCCTGTTGGTTGCCTGGGAGAAGAGGCCAAACCCTTCCTCATCACAACCTCCCTACAGGAGGCTGTAGAGTGCAATGAGGTCTCCCCTGAGCCTCCTCTTCTCCACACTGAGCAATTCCAGCTCCCTCAGCCACTCCTCATAGCCCTGTGCTGCAGACCCCTCACAGTTTCATTGCTGTGACACGTTCAGGACCTCAATGTCTTTCTTGCAATGTGTACACACATTGCCCATCTGCTCCAGTTACAGTGCAAAGTCCCCTGCAGTTCAGTGCTGTCCCTTCTGAGACTCTTGGGCGTTGCATCAAAACTAGGAGGCCTGTGTCTTGGGGAAGTGCTTCAGCAATGCAACTCTCAAAATAAAGCTAAAGCCATCTTGATGGTATGTCATGGAAAGACTCTGCAGACACCCAAGGTCAGGCTGGATGGGGCTCTGATGGAGCCATGGGTGTCCCTGCTCATTGCGGAGGAGTTGGACATGATGACTTTTTAAGGGCTTCTTCCCACTCAAACAATGCTAGGATTCTATGATTGAATCCATGAGTTGTAAAATCATTTACACGTTGATTGGCTTCCTTGATCAGTGTTATAAGAGGAATATCTATATTCCCATGCATGTTCTGGAAATGATCATTGCTTTTAGCCAACGTTTGCTTCCCATTCAATCAAAGCCTCACCCTTGAGATGCGAGAGGGGCCTCCAGAAACCGAGGATCCATAGAATCATAGAATTATTAAGGTTGGAAAAGACCTCTATGGTGAACCTGGAGGTCCAACTGCCAACCCATCACCACCAAAGATCATCCAGTTCCAGCCCCCATGCCACAGGCAAGGTTACCACAAACTACACAGGCACCGGGAGGCTGTCTTGATATCTGCTATCATCTGAGGCTTTAATAATTTCAAATGGTAGCAGCAGGCATAAATAAGCAGAGCAGGACAACTGATGCAAAAATAGTTCTAAGAGGACATGCTTGAATTTGCTAGATGAGTTTGCTCTGAGCAAGTTCTGTTTGGCAAAAGGAGTTTAGCAGTGAGATAGATGATCTCTAGAGGTCCCTTCCAACCCCTACAATTCTGCAATTCTGTGATTATCATAAGTGCCTGGAAATGTCAGCACATCTATAAATTTCAAACTCATAGCTGTGAACATCCTCCCCTGAAATCAGAGAGGAGGAATTCTTTTAGGGATTCCCATCTGAGTGGAGGTGGAGAACGTGGGCATGGCTTGTGGCTTCCATCTCCAGCCATAGGAGATTGGTGGGGCTCATGTGCACCACCTGCTTGGTGACTGAGTGCTCACAATGAGCAGAACAAGGATCGTTCATAGAAAGTACTCACCAAATTGGCTTACACAGTGAATGTGTGTCAACAGAGCATCAGCTTCCCATAGTCACGTGATGAGAAAAATCACTTCAGGGGGAAAGGCTCTTTCTCCACAGACATCTAGATGAGGCTGCAGGTTCCTTTGGCTTTGTCAGTATTTCTTGCCAAGCCACTGTCCTACTTCAGTTCAGCATCCCATGTACTTTTATAGGCATGTGAGTGTATATAAACACAAACAAACACATCAACACACTCAGACACTCATATTCATCACACTTGGCTAAAACATACTAAGTGCAGCAAGGTCTTCTCCAAGGATCTCAGTGGCTTACTCTAGTGCAAAGCAATCCATGTTAGTGCAACACATTTGTCAGGACAACACAGTTCACTGCAAGTACCCTGAAGGTTTAGTCCTGAAGCAGAAGGAAAGAGCTAGAAGAACTGACAATAACTTTTTTAGCAGGACCTACTTCACTGCAGTGCAGCAAGGCTGTTTTATTATTGATAAAGTGAGCTAAGGTGTGAGGTGTTCTCTAGGTTTATTTTCAAGGTAGAAATGTTCTGACTGTTACCTGCTCTGCTCTCTTCTGCTCTGAGACAACACCTGTAAGTAGGATCAAAGCCCATTGCATTCTCTCCTAAAAAACTATTTCCCAAAAGCACCCAAGCAGGAGCAGAGCTTGTGTCAAGGGCAGCAAGGCATGGTTTCATTTTTGTCTTTTCCCTCCCTAAGCAATGACCTGTTTCCCCCTTCACTGCTTCCATCATGCGCACACACTGACTCAGCAGCCTAAAGCTGGTGAGTTCAAAGGCAAGAGGTTCTGGGCCATGCTGCGAGTACTGGCATGCCTAGAGGAAGGTAGGTCTAACGATGAAGGAGTTGATTTGGACTTCAGAAGATCTAAGTTCAGCTTTGTGAGACCACAAGCCTACTTTATCCAAGTGGCTAAGTATATGCTTAACAGCAAAGAGTGATTAAAAAAAAAATGAGGAAAGGAGAAGATTAGAATGAAAGGCATGTTAGAGTCTCCATCCAGGAAGGAGAGCACTTTGAACCATCCTCAGAAATAAAACAAAACCACGCGTCAGTTCCAAACAAGTCACAGAATCATTGAATGGCTCAGGTTGGAAGGGATCATCCAGTTTCACTCCATCCAGGTGAGAATACCAGGAGAGCTACCTGACACAGGACTGCTGCACGATATCTCATTTATGGCACACGAAACAAAAGTTTTGCTGCTAACGGAGTATGATGGAGGGACATCTTTACCTCTCAACTCTTGAAGAATGTCCGGGGCTGAATCTCCTTGTGTGGATTGCACTGGCTTGAGAAGAAGAGCAGAAGAATAACATTGCTGGGAGATGGAAGCAAAATCTTTCCCGTAAGGAAGAAGCAAAAGTGAAGGTGCCTGGAAAGGAGGAATTAAACAAATTATTGTCTGAGCTGCATTTCCAGCATTTCCCAGAAATGGTCATCAGGGCTTAAGCTTACAGGCTGGGAGCTACTGAAGGAAGGCCAAGCCCCTGACCTGCAGCCTTCAGAGCAAAGGCAGTCTGTGCTCTCTGATACCATATCCAAACGATGTGGGCAAACCAGAGCTGTACATGTGTACTGTAAGACTGATCCCACAGGCAGATCAGGCTTCCTACTCACGGCCATTTGCAGGGCCTACTTGTTTTATTTTTAAAATACCAGCAACCAAACAGTTTACAGACGAAAAAAAACGGAGGGAGTATTTCAGGAAAAGGGAGAAGAGGGACATTTAGGAGAAGATCTATCTAAAATGCAGTTTGCAGAAGGAAGAAAAACTGCAAAAAAAGGAATGAGTCTGAGGACATCCCATGTCTCACTCTCTTACCAACAAAGGGACCCTGGGAGGGAGGGGCTGCTCACCCACCTGGGCACAAGGGTGTTCAGCCAGATCCCTGAGGAGAAGCAGGAGAGAAAACTGATATGGGAAATAAGTGAAAACCAAGAAGGCGAATTCAGCCTGGGCAGAGGGCCAAAGCAAGGCCAAGTGCAATTCTAGAAAACGGGAGCGAAGCCAAAGGCACCAAGGTGTCACAACAGGCTTGTGCTGCTCTGCAAAGACAACTCAGAGAGAAGCAACCAGCAGGTGCACAGCATCACAGACCTGGAGGGATACAGGTTTCGAGCTTGGGTTTTGCACAGAAGGCTTAAGATGAAGAGTCTAAAGCGTTTTCCCTTTGTCTTGTACCCACACTTAGTGTCACACTCATATGTCACAGCACCGGCCCACTGGTGCCACAGAAAGCAGAACAACGCAGCTGCAGCAATTTCCCTGAGGGTCTCTTTGGTCTCACCCCACATTCCTGCTCTCCCCACCTCTGCCATGCTGACTGCTGCCTCTTCCCACCCTCTGTGCATATACCTGAGAAGGCACAGAGGCAAAGTGGGGCAGTGGGTTCTTGCTGCATCCACTTTGGACCACACTGAGTACGGCAAGGATGCATGGTGCCGAATGCATTTGGCACCTGAGCGATTCCAAGGAGAAAATTAAGTGGATTAAGACACATGGTTTGAGGGTAGAGGATAAAATGAGAAAGTGAAGAGAATTTAGAGGCACTGAGTGTTGACTTGAGTCAGATACGGTGGATCCAAATCCTGATCCACAGCACAAAACAGCAATGATTCCTTTTTCAGAGGTTATCCCATTGGTAAGCCACTAACAGCCCAAGATGAGACTACCACAGAGGAGGACCATGAAACAGATGGCACAACTAGACCACCTTCATCATGGCTTCTGATAGGGAAGCAGATGTCTGAAGGTATTTACAGTCCTGAGAATGGCTACAGCCCACAGGCAACAGAACTGTCACCAGAAAACTGAAGACTTAACTGGTCCATGCTTGCAGGAGCACAGCTCTGCTCACTCAGAGATAGCTCCCAATTCACTCAACATTTTTTCAGGATGCAGAGGGAGCATCTCTCTGAGCATCATCCACACAGGATTATTCTGCCCTGCTGGGCAAAATCTCCTTTCTCCCCAAACAGCAAAACTCCAAGTCCAGCCTGCAAACAAAACAAAACTAAACAAAACAACTGACCACAGGCAGCGGATGAAACTACAAAAGCATTTTTTAAGATAAAATAAATAACTGAAAGCTGAGCTCTGGGCTCTGTCCTGTTGCTGCATTCGCATACTCCCGACTCTACCCAGCTACAGAGATCCCAGAGCACTTGGCCTGCACAGGGCGAGCAGCTCCATGTCTCCCATGGCAGAGGGCACCCATGGTGATCTGGCTCACGTTACTGAGCAGGATCAGATGATAGGTGAAGATGCACGATGCTGAGCAGCAGGCACAGCTGGTCAGCAGCCCACGGGTCAGTCCTTTCCCTCCGTCTGAAAGTCCCCCGCACCTTTCTGCTCTGAAGTAAGAAGAGGATCTTCCTTCTCCTAAGGCTCTTGTGCTGCCAGCACCTCTGCGTGGACCTGACTTCAGCACGAGGCATCGGCACAGCACGTTGTGACTCACATACACTTGTCACAACCAACATTTTTGTAAAATGGTTGTTTTGTCCACGCCATAAGAAAGGAGCATGACATGCAGCTAAAACCCTGCCCCGCAGCCCTGAGCCCTGGGAAATGCAGACTGTTGCCCTTCGCTCCCTTTGTATGCTGGGAGATTTTCTCCACGTAATTTTATGCTGCTGAGACACCTGATGACCCAAGCAGTCCCAGGAAAGGGGAACTGGCTTCCTCTTTAAAAAGCCTGCTGTTTATTTGCAATTTATCTTACCTGACTTGTTTAAAGCATTATCAGAGTGCGTCCATCTACTTTCTTTTATTCGTTTTCACCTGATATCCAAGATTTGCTTGAATTAGAATGCCTAAAGCCTCAGGCATGTTCCTGGGTGTTCTCAAGTCTTAAATGCCACTGCTTAAAGAGTTAAAGATCTAGATGGCTGCACTAAGAGGATGATAAACTAATCACTCAGTCACTGCTGGTGAGCCTGGTGTCATTTACTGAAACAAGGAATGCATTTAAAAATGTAAAAGAAACTCCATGCAGCGCAAAAGCCAAAGATGGTTGTTAGATTGTCAAGGTTTACTTTGGAGAAAGTCCTCAGTTTAATTACTGACATTTAAACAACAGAAGTATTTTTCCACTCATTGAAGAACTTAACATTTTCCTTTCAAGTCAATGTGATTTTGTTTTGTTTTTTTTTCATGTGACTGAGGGTGGCAGATTATATTCAGGGGACTACAGAAATCTAAGGAAAGGGCTGAGCAGAAAAAAAGTAAATCTTCTAGGGGGCAAGCAAGAAATGCATCCTATCATCATAATCATAGGAAAAGCAGATACATGAATTACAGTACTATGACTGTAATACCCCATTGACTTGTATCTTCTAGCTTTGTGAAATAGCCTGATACAAAAGTACAGCTCCCAGCACCCAACACAAAGAATTCTCTCTATTTAAAATCCAGCTCTGTTTTGGTGTTAGAAGAAGGAAATGCTTCAAATCATTTTCCTCACAATCTCTGAACTGTGGAGAAAAATTAAGGCCAGGCCCAACACTTTGTTTCTGCATTTTAGGTTTTGGAAGACTGGTGTTTTTTATCAGGCCTATTCATATCAAATGTGACTAAAAGATCAAAGGAATTTTGTAGGGCTCACCCAGTCAGCAGCCAAGCTGCCAATAATATCACCTTTGTACCCTTGGTTCTGTTAGACTTATAGCAGAACGTTACAACTCCAGCATGCCAAGCAGCTTGTAGTTTCCCACCATACCAAATCACAGAGCTACAGCCTGTGGGTACCACCTGAAGTTCATCACTGATGAGGAATTATGGCCTGGAGTGGTAGAGGATACTCCTCCAGAATAAAACAAAGGTGTGCCCATAGCTGTTCTCTGCAGATCAGCATCACTTTGACCTAGCAAGCATAGGTAGTCATAGGAGCATGGGTTTGCACATCCTTACAGTTTAGCAGTTCTCCAGAGACACTGGATAGGTACTCTGATGTGGCCACAGCAGACTAGTTGGTGTCAATTTGACCCAGCAAACACAAGTAATAATAGAAGGTGAAGCAATATCAGCTTAGCAAGTGCTAACTGCTTACCAGTTCTCCAGGGACTAGGTGGGCACTCTGCTTGCTGGCTTGAACAAAGCTTGTCCCAAGGCTCTGGTACAGCAGCCCAAATGCCTTCCTCCTGGGAGGCAGATCACACACATGACAACCACGACGTGCCTGACAAGCTGCCCGTGGTCCCTTCCCTGCTGGGGGACAGCCGATGGCTCAGAAGGTTCTGCTGGCATGAGGGACAATCTGCAGAAGTAAGAAGAGCTTCAGCCAGAGCCATGGGATGAAAATTCGGGTGCAAATCCAGCTGATCAGATGGAGAAATCTACAGCGTCCTCATGTCCTGAGATGAACATCAAAAAGACATCAAATTACTCTTGAAAGGCAGCTATTTCCCTGCATGCCTAAAAAGGAAAGCTAAATGAGCAACTCAAGTGTTGCTGTCTACACTGTAAAGATCTAAAGGCAAGAAAAAAAAAGACAAATGCTATTCAAAGGAACTTGCTATTCCTGTTGTATAAACTTTTCCCTGTACAAAGAGATGGCATGCTCCCTAGGAACTGTCTCACTTTCCCCACTGCACTCCATGAAAGAAAGAGTGCAAATGCTTAAAGATCAGTAGGATCAAGTGATGGTTCTACTGGTAAGAACTGGAAAACTTTTGAAATACACTCACAGCTCCATGCACCATAATCACTACTGTGAACTATTTCTCCCCCATCTCTGTAGGCATGTATTTTAAGAGTTGGAAAAGTGCTGCTCTAGTACTTCTCAGCAGCTAATAAAAACCCTTGTTAGTAACATCTGGATACAAGATAAGGAAACCTTGCAAAGAAACATGAGGCATTCAACAAGTTCCTGCAGTGGGTTCATCACCAGCTCTCTGAGGACTTTGCTCTGATGTCCACTGAGGTGTTGGGGTGTTTTTCCATTGACTTCATTGGGCTCTGAACCAAGACCTAAGCCTCCCTGCTGTGTTTTGGACATTTATTTGTGTTTGATCTGTAATAAGATCTTTCATTTCTCTTATTTCTGTAAAAACAAATAAAGCCACAGAGCAGGAAAGCAACTAAACACATGCTTATCTTTGAGCATATCCCTAAACCCATTTACTTCAAGCCCTTAAATCCTATGGACCCCTGAGAGAGGGAAGTACATGCTTAAAATTAAACATGTGCTCAGGGTGTTTGCTAATTAATGATGGCCCTGTGTCTTACAGGGCCCTAAGCACATATTAAAGCCTTTGAGGTTTTAGGGTCAGTATGGGGGAAATTCCATGCAAACCATCTCAAAAGTAGTGCTTTTGGTATTGTATCTAACACTGTAAGCCTGTCGTTATGAAAGGTGAATCTGAGACAGGAGTGATTCTGTTACAATGCCATTGGCAACTAGTTACAGGAAGTGGAGTTTCTTAATAGTATTAACAAGAATATCTAAAACCAGAACCTTTTCTTGGCTATTGCTACAAAACAGCAATGGTGACCAAACTCATCACAGCAAAACTCTTTTTTGCAATGCATGTGTTTACCGGCATCTCAAGGGCAAATGTGACTTGCTTCAGACAAAATATTGTCTCTGGCCAACTTCACTTCGCTTAGAGGAAGCACTCATGCATCCCCTCAAATCTCGTTGTTGGAAGATAAGAGAGCCCTCACCATCAGATCAGGCAGAAAAAGGAAGATCGTTCCCAGTAATCTGCAAGGAGCAAAAAGCATTTTTTCTTCACCACACCTTGTTTATTTTGGAGCCCTGCTACAGAATTTTGGAGCTCTCAGCTAGATAGGCCCACAGATAGGGCCTCAAATTTAACAACTCTGACAGGTCAAATCAACGTTGTCTCTGATGAGAGCTCATTAGGGAAGTAACCTTGCAAAACAGGCCTTTCCGTACAATTCTGCCTGGCTGAGAACTGCTTCCACTTTCTGCTGAGCACTTCACATTCACATGGGTACCACCTGCCAGCCAACATCCCACCTTTTGCCTTTACAGCATCTCCTGTGCAAAGACCAAGACTTGTCCTCCCAAACTTCTTTTTCAAAGTCCATTATAGCACTCCACTTTTGGCTTTTGGCCCTCCAGCTTTTGGCCCTCCAGCTCTCTCCTAAAATTTTATACTGCTCCACGTTTATAAGTTCATTGTTCTTCAGGCTGAACAGTGAGGCCATGTTTCCAAGTCCATTACCAAGGAAATTGGATTAGATGTTAGAACACACCACTCAAGTTAGCCAAAGCACGCAGACTGATGCCCCTGCTGGCTTTACTATTTATACAGGCCGAGGAAAGAAAAACAGGTGATACCTTAACCAAGCATAAAGCCTTCGGAATAAAATAAAATACAAATAAATAAATAATAAAATGAAATAAAATAAAATAATAAATAGATAAATAAATAAAATGAAGAATAAAATAAAATAAATAAAAAATTTAAAAAATGGATGAAATAAATAAAATAAAATAAAATAAAATAAAATAAAATAAAATAAAATAAAATAAAATAAAATAAAATAAAATAAAATAAAATAGTGTTTGTTTGAGTGCTTCACCTCATGTAGCTGCAGTGTTCTTGATCTTAATCTGGATTTACCACAGCTTCACACTTACCTCTGAGTAAAAGGCTGAGTCAAAGCTTTGCCCATGGAGCACACCAAGAACAAAAGGATGCTGTAGGCTTCACTTGCCTGGAAGCATTAGGAACATCGTCCTCCACAATCCAGGATCTAGAAAAATACATAAAATAACCTCAGCCCAGCCCATGCTATTTTGGAAGACAAAAAAGAGCATGAGTGCAGGAAACTTTTTATGGATCCTTTCACAGCCCCCAGTTTTCACATTAACAGCAACAGTCTCTGTAGCTCCTTAATTCTTCAGTGCCAAAGACTCAGCCCATAGGGACTCCACAATGAAACAAAACTTTCTGAAGAAGCAAGAGTGATGATCCAGTTTTAAATTGCCCTTGGGGACAGTCTACACAACTTATTGGAGAACAAACGCTGATATCACTGCAGGCAAGTGGATTTTAGAAAGTCTGTGTGGTGGATATCCAATACAAATCAAAATTCCCTCACTCCAGTATCCTTCCCAGTCCTTTTCCACAGGCTGCTTTCCATACAGACCTTGGAAATGATATATTGTCTTCCTTCTGGCGACAGATATGTAGAAGATTTTCCCAAGGAAACCCAGGGAATATGTGTTCAATATATTTCCAAATCCCAAAGAAGAATGGATGGCTGTACTCTGAACAGACCCCCGAAAATTCACTTCTTTCACCACCAGATTCCTGTTCCCAATGCTAACGCTAACCTCTCTGTTTCCCTTCCTTTCTACACAAGATTGATTCACAGAACTTGATTTAAAGGATGTTTATTTCCATAACAAAAATGATCAGGGGTCTAGAAAACATGACCTATGAGGAAAGATTGAAAGAATTGGGTTTGTTTAGTCTAGAGAAGAAAAGACTGAGGGGGAGACATGATAACAGCCTTCAACTATGTAAAAGGTTGTTGCAGATAGGAAGGTAATAAATTGTTCTCTGTGTCCACTGGGTATAACACAAGAAATAATGGGTTTAAATTGCAGCGAGGAGGATTTAGGTCAAGCATTAGACAAGTTTCCTAAGAGGAAGGACAGGTGAGCACTGGTGTAAATTAGTCAGGGAGCTGGAGACCCTGTCACTGCTGAGGCAAAGGTTTGCCAGGAATGGCTCAGACCTTGGGATAGGGGGTAGATGACCTCCCAAGGTCTCCTATGAGTATATATTTGCACCAGTCAGTGTCATCACAAGTACCCACAATATGGAAAGAAAAAATCCTTGTTGAACATTCTCACAGATTTTTACTGTTGGTTTTTATCTGTAGCAGCAGTGTATTTGAAGGCATCCACAGTTACTTCCATCAAGACAGTTAATTAAGGAATGATTTTTACAAACCTATTCCCCTGCATGTTTTCCTCTTGTGGTTCATGCTATAAGATGACATTTCTCCATCTACAAGATAGCTTTTCTCCAGATAAGAGATGCAGGACTCCCACACAAGCAGGTCCTGTCCTGCCTGTCACCATCAACTGTGCATGACCAAGGGCTTTTTGGCTACCATCGTGCCTATGCACTGCTCACAGCAAGAGTTTTGCAGGAAACCCACAGAAGTATAACACTCACAGAGCATGCACTGATAGCCAACCTTGTCAGAAAAGATTCCTCTCCACCCAACATGGGGGACTCAACCCCACAGCATGTGCCAGACCGACCAGTTCACTCCCAGTGCAAAGGACAATGGAATTGCTTTAAAAAAAACCAAACACATCACAACCTCCTCTGCCACTGCAGGGAATCTTTTGCTATAGAAATCATTTAGCCCCTCAACAATGAAAGCAATGTTCAATATATACAAACAAGGGGACACTTTTCCACACGCTCAATGGTTCAAGATAGTCATCCTCTTAGATACACAGCCAGAGGAATGAAAACCCAGTCTATCTGGCCAGTGAAGAAAATACAAATATTCAGTGGTGAAACTAATCTGTTTTGAATAGTCTCCAATAAGCTAAGATGTCAGTTTCTTCCTTATCGTAATTTCTTTTCAAGTGGCATTAAAACTACATTACCCATGGTTGGTTTTTTACTTGAGGAAAACCACAACCATCACCATTCTGTTGGATTAAAACATTCCATATAACTATGTCTATCATCACAAAACACAATTCTGATGTGTTCAAGCCCAAATGTTTACTTTCATTAAGTCTGGTGACATATTTCATAGAATCATAGAATCACCAAGGTTGGAAAAGACCTTCAAGATCATGCAGTTCAACTATCCACCTGTCACCAATAGTTCTCTCTAAACCACATCCCTCAACACAACATCTAAACGTTCTTTAAATACCTTCACATTTCCCTCAACAATAAGGAAAAAAATCAGTAGAATTCAAGGATATCCTCTTGGGGTAAATCTTGGGGTATCTTGGGGTAAATCTTGTTTAAATGCTCTGATTTCTTCTCTGAAATAAAGTTAACATAACTGAACTGTTTTAGCTGAAAAGAAATGTGAGCGCACACACATTCACATACATATGCAGCCCACCAAAATAAGAGAAACATTTCATTTCCGGACAAGGAAACATATAGTATAGAACCAGGATATATATTTAAGAGAACTTCTTCTATCCTTACTTCATGCTGTTAAGCACATGTTGACTTTAGTGGCACACAACATCTCACAAGTGTTCCTCCTTCAGGTTTCCAGTTCAAGGCTCCTACAAAGCAGCAGTGATTCCTGTAGGCCCTGGACTGATAACAGGGTTTGTCTCCCTCTGCTGGAGCTATTTTAGCTTTTAGTGATTTGAGTGGCTGGAAAATATTAATAGTATTTTCTAAAATACCTGAGAAATCCAGGAGACACTCCTCACTCAGTTCACTAATTTGTATTAGTGAGATCAAGTACTGGCTGAAGGGCCAGGTGCGATTAAATAAAGTCACACTGATATGTTGATGCTGATCAGATATTGCCATTTCTCTCCTTGCACTGGCTTCAGATTCTTTGTTTGAGACTGCTTAACCTCTTTTCTAAACCACAGCTACCAAGGAGGCTAATGGGGCTGTATCCTGGGGCATTATCTCTCCATGTCCCATAATAATCAATCAGCTACACCACAGTGTGCCTGGGCATGGGTCTGTTTAAACCAGAGCCCCATTGAGTAAGGGCCTTAATTCAGTTCACCTTCATATTCTCTCACTCTGTAAGAGCAGCAGCAGAACTCTCATTGATATGTGAGTGGATAATGCTCTGCCCATGGAACCTGCAGTTCCAGCCAACAGAATAAATAACTAAATAAAGACCAGGGAGGAAATGCTTATCAGTTTAAGACAGAATATTCATGGAATCATAGAATCATCACGGTTGGAAAAGACCACTGGGATCATGTAGCCCAACCATCATATTCCTGGTCCTGAAGCAGGACAGCTACCGTAGGTGATCCTACTGAGAACAGAGGAACCAGCTCTCAGAGCTGTGAAGCAAATGAGTTAAAGCCTAAGGCTTGCTCCTTTGACTTTGAACTGGTAGTACAGCCAGCAAGAGTGGCATTAAACAAGACTATTCCCTGCAGTGATGAAGAAGTGTGACAATTGCAGGGATGGATACCTACTGTTCTGCCATCCGAAGCTATGAAAGGCAAATCTTGCGCTATATTCCCAGGACATTAACTGCACTCCATAGGCCTGTGTGCTCAGTTTATCATAAAACTCTGGCTTTGGCTGGGGAAGACCCTATCCCAGAGTGTCTCGCACCACAGCACAAGCATTCACAGCAATCTGGCAGCACATCTAGAAGTCAGAGGAGGCTGATACACAATACTGTGTATGCATCACCAGGTAGGATTCATCTTACCTAACTCTATCCATCTGAAAGACAAGCATCAGGACTACTCATCATATTAGCTCCCCAAAGAGTCAGCAGCGACATCCACTTCCAGAGGGCAACTTATTCCATGGCTTTGTCGAGATAAACCCAACCCCACAAAAGCATGATCACCTCCATTTTTCACTTCAAAATAAGAGATCATTGTCAGTTCTGTTCTCATCATTCACCTGATGGACAAGCGAGGCTCTGTAGAAGGCAATGGAAACGGCCTGAATGACTTCAGCTGAAAAATGAGTCATGTGCTGAGATGAGAACAACGACCTGGGTTGATCCCACACAATCTTTGCATTCATTTGAATATTTTGAATAGCCTAAGATATTTTAGGGAAAAAAATGAGTCCGATGGATCAAATCTATCACTTTCAGTGTGAGAACTGAATCCTCCTTGGAGCAGCTCCAGCTAAATCTCCTTACCGAGAGACAAAACAGTGGAGATGCACAGTAAGGAAAGTGATCATCAGGATGTTCACTTCCCGGGCATTCAGAAATAGGTTTATAGGTAGAGTGCTGATGCTTAAAGAACTCCCCGTTATGTGTTTCACTCCTGGTTCTAAAAAAGATGACCACTTAAGCAGCATCAGATCCCAACACAGCCCGCATTTACTTTTACATTTAAATGCACACACACACACACACACATAAAAATGCCATTACATCAAGAATATACCATTACATCAAGATTTATTTAACTGAATCCCCCATAATTAGGTCATAACATACGATTAAGCAGTTGTTAAGCCTGTCGTGAGGAAATCTACAAAGGGAATGAAATATTTAAAACAGCAATAACATACACATCCTGCTTCTCTACGTGGGCACAGTTACACGCATAAAAACAAAGGAGCAGCTCTTAATCACAGGGACAATTTATTTCGCTGACCTTCCTATTGGGACACATGCCAGCACTGCTGGGGGTTGGTTTGTTGGGTGATTTGGTGGGTTCTGCAGCAGAAAGCTCTCTGCCCCTTTGTTGGAGGCTCTGGAGAAAGCAGAGCATGGTGAGCTCTAATTTACAGCCTGCACAGCTGGGCAAGGGCGGCAGCGTGCTACGCAAGTGATGGTTAAAAATAGGGCTGGCTTGATGAAATCTCATTCTGGTGCCTTCTAAAGGTGAGGGGCTGGGAACACAGACATCTCTTTCCTCGCTGCCTCTAGGTCCATTTTCATCTTTTTTGTTTTTCCCCTTGGATCCTGAGCTCCGCGTCGGTTTTGAACTTACATCGGAAGGCAGGAGGTTAAACCAAACTGCTAACTGTGTCTCTTCAAAACTGACATTTAATACAGGGTATAAATCACTGTGGGAGCCTGTTATTCCTTCAGGAATGCAATTACATAGGGTCAAATAAAACATGAAAGAACCCAACAAGTTTTAAAATGTAGTATGTTCTCAGAAGCAGGCAAGAAGGAATGCAAAGCAGTCCAAATATGCTAACATCCACATGTTGTTCTGTATGAGGGGGATTAGAAGGAAAGGTTTCTGTTCTTTAATGATTATGTTGTTAAGCATAGGTATGTCTGCAGGTTCAGGGTCCTCACTGAACACCAGTGCATTCAGGGAGCTTTGGGCAGATTGCTGTATTTATTTAAAGCAGGTGTCTTTCGCATATCACTGTTTTAGTTGCCTCTGCTTTAGACACCAGTGAGTGTACAAATGGGATATGCACAATGGACACTCACCTTTACCTACAAGGCTCTGGACCCAGAATGGAGGTATTCCCCATTCATGTGTGCTGTAGTAACCATGCTGTTGGGAGAGACACCACAGTATTGCCAGATTTAGACCTGTTTGGCCAGATTTAGGCCACCCCAAACACTCTTGGTCCCATTGGTTTGCCATGAAACGACACTAGAGAATAACAGGCCGACGCATAAATAAAACATCACACAGCCCGTTAAAATCTGAACAAAAGACAGATTAAGCAGGTTCAGCACCTCCTATAAAATCACTCCCTGTCACCATTCACGTTTCACTCACATTTCTCCAAGGTCGGGAGAAAAAAAACCAACACCCTTCTGCTTTTGTGTTTCAGCTGCGTGTTTAAATAGCCCAGAAGGAAATGTCGTGTGGCCAGAGATTCTAGCAAATTTTAAGGTCAACTTCTGCCACCCTCAATTGTGCTAAGCAGTATTTTACACTAGGAACGGTAGAAGTAAGCAGACTTTGAAGTTTCTCCATTGAAAATCTGGGAGAAATGCTTAGAGTTGGAAGGAACCTTTAGAGGTCACCTAGATCAACTCCCCTCTCATATACGTATGAGAAAGCATCTTTCCCTTTTGAAAAGACTCCCACTTTTTAACCAGCTAATTTAAGCTTGTTTTAGGTTTCGCATTTCCACTTCTGGAAATAACATTTTCACTTCTTAACTCTCCCTGAGAAAGCAACAAAAAAAACAAACAAAAAAAACATAGAAATAAATAAATACACATCACAACTCACTCCTCTCCTTTCCTTTGCAATTGAGAAAAAAATAAAAAAAGATTACTATGAAAGATTATTCAAAGATATTTTAAAATATTATTATAGATAATTTTTCTACAGCAAATATCCTAATGGAAAAATGGCAGGTGGGGAGTTTTTCCTACAAAGCTACCAGAGTCACCAGTGTTACCTTCCCTAAGACTGCAGGACTAAGCCTTACATTTCTCTCATTTATTTTATAGCAACCCACTGCATTACAGTTACGCGGATCACTGGTCCTGCCAACACTTACATATATTCTCAGAACAAAGCCAGTGAATAATGTTTAGCAGAACAAAAGTTTTGCTCAAGGTACGGATAGCACTACTGTCTGTTACAGAGATGATTAAATACTTCCTAAGGTAAGAATATGGCTTTAGTTGCTTAACATTACTCCAGCCATGTGAGTGAAACACCTCCTGCTAATCGTATGCCTGGGGCTGGTTTGTGTGTGGGAAAGGTTTTTTTTATTGTTGCTTTTTTTCTTTAATATCAGCCAGAATGAGTCACCTGTTTCAGAGAAGGAGGTCTGGGGACCAAGCATTGCTCAAAGCTTTGCTCCAACCATCTCTGAGCCCTTCTGTCTTAAAAGTTCTGGTGTCTTACTTCTTTGCAGCAAGGGCTTAAAAACTGCCAGCAGAGAGGTCTGTGGCTCAAGAACAAACCTTTCCCTCATCTTGCAGAAGCATCCCCAAGAGAAGCAGAATAGTGGACACAGGCTCGTCTTCATGTCAGACAGGTTGCCCTGGACTCAGCTGTTCTCTTTGCCCATGTGGACACACAAAACTTCAGATGAAATACTGGGTGAAGGATAAAGAAAAGGTGTGGTAAAATGTGACGTAAGGGGCAAACTTTGGATCTGGGAATAGCAATGACAAGCATTTGTGCCAGGCTACTCTACCCAAATGTCATTTAAACCATTGATCTGTTAGCACACAAAGTTACTAGTTACACTGGAGAAGATAGGGATAAGACAAGTGTTGTAAGGAGGAGAATAAATTGGCTAAAATGGAGATGACAGCAAGTTGCACTGACAGAAGAACTGAGCTGAAGGGAGTTGACTGGAGGAATTCTCAACATCAGCCGTGGGATGACTGCATTTAACACTGCCTCTGCCAGGGCTGCTGCAAAATGTAGGAGCAGAGTTAAAAGACATTGCCAACACCAGGAAAAGGGGAACATCCTACTACCCTGTGGACGCAGTCAGAAATCAGCTCATCAGATGCCATTATCATCGTGTAGGGCCTCCTCAGGTCTTCTCTACTCATTCATGTTTGAGCGAGATCAGTGCAAACTGGGATATGAGTGGAAAGGTGCTCAGGGAACAAAAGAACCAACTGGGCAAAGGCCAGCTCAGCAGGCTGGCTTGGGGAGCCAGAGGGATCAACAACTTGGGGGGGGTCACCTCGGAGGTCCACATGGTGACAGCAAAAGGGTGGAGGGAACTAAAGGTCAGCAGTGGCACTATGGCTGGGAACAAGGAGGGACAAAGGATTTCTGTGGACCATGGTAGAGGGGTTCACAAACATCACCCCAAGAGAAGAACCAGAACACTGAGGCTACACCCTGATTAGGTTAGGAACAGAATTAGAAAATGAGGTTGCCTGTTTTCATTCATGGGGATTTCAACTAGCAAAAGGGAGAGAGGCCTAATCTCAAAAACCTGATAAAAAAAACACTAGATGTGGGTTATTTAGCAGGAAGAGAGTGCTGAAAGAAAGCACACGATTCAGCCAACACCTAGGTATCTGTGCTCTCTGCTGATAAAGTTGTGGCTCAAATTCTACTGCCCATTCCTTAAGCACCTTGAGTGAGCACGCATTTCACAGTAAGAATCAGATTCAAAAGGCACTGTATGTTAAAGAAGATTTTTGTACCCTAGAAAGAAATCAGCATTGAACTAGAACTGCTCCCAAGACTGTCAGATACATACATTACCTGGCAAGAATTAAAACAGGGCTCCGACTTGGAAAATCCAGGACACATTCAGGATTTCAGGGCAAATCCCACACCATGCGTATTGGCAGGTACTAAGTATGGCATATACAGTGTGTAAGCTGAAGGGGCAAGTCCTGATGACCATACTCAGTGCTTTATCTGTCTTATATCACTGGTAAAACTGGATTTTGATGAAGTATTACTCTGGGGATCCCTGTTCCATTCCACACACATGCATGCATTCAGGCAGGCAGTCTCATAAACTATAACTACATTCAGAAATTCCCATATTACCTCTTGGATTCAATCCAGTGTGTGAAGGGAGTGCTGGTAGATGAGCAGTACCCACCAGGTCCATCTTTTTTCTTCCTGTGTCATGATCTGCCCTATTGTCTTTGCAACAGAGCTCATCAAACTCCACCAGAATAAAGTAATGAGCTGTAGCCCTTCTACCAACATACATCTGCTGTATAAACAAGCCAAGAAAACAACCAACGATGTCAACTCTTCATTCTGTTCCTCAGATCATCAACTCTGAAAATAACAAAATCTGAAAGGCATATGGACCTTCTCATAAAAACAACAAACACACAAACAAACCCTTAGATGAGTTTCCCAAGTCAGCAGGATTTGTCTGCTAATTATTACCATGCAGAGGGTCCAACCATCCCATAGCCAGGGATCACCCTAGAAGAGGGCTGAGTTCTTCACCCCATGCAGGATGGTTAGGGTAGGCTGCACTCCTCCATCTCTGGGGAACATGGAGGGGGTTGAGCTCACTAAACAAGCACAGCCACCAAGACCTAGGACAGCAGGGGACTTGTGGTGCTCCGTGTGAGAGCTGCTTGGATCCTAACCTTCCCATCAATGCCTCCCAGAGGCAGACAACATGGGATCTGCAAAGACAAGGAACACCACTCTGGTTCAGGTGCCTTCAGGGAGGAATTTTGACCTGCACAGGGACAAATACAGATAGATGAATGGTATCAGGTCTGGAATAATGCATACAGGAAAATAGAAAAATAAATGACAATGAGAAAAAAAGGAGAGGGGAAGTCTGTAGGCACAGACTATTTCTCACTCACCAAGTCCCTCTGCCAACCTAGAAAGATGTCCATGGGCCATAGGAGAAAGGAGACAGGAGCAACACAAGCCTCCAGTGTCCAACACAAACAAGCCCACAGGACTTGGTCTCTCCTTTTCACAAAGGACAGAGGGGAACAACATGAACCAACACAGCAATTACCTTCAGCCAATGGGCCCCTGTGCAGCCCCCACATCTCAGCTCAGAGCTGCTGCCAGCCCTCTCTTCCAGGGAGAGGCTCGAGCTCACCTCCTCATCCAGAAAAAAAGTAGCATCTGTGGGAGAAAGACATATGTCTGGCCTCCACCGTGAACCCTGCGCCTGGCAGGAGAAAGCAATGCCGATTCCAGCCCCAGCTTTTCATTCCTGTTGTAACAGTCATAAACGCCTGCTGAAACCTAAGAAGAACAAGACTGTAATCCTAATAAAACAACATTCTGGAACCCTGAAAACTAGATGGAGGTTTCTCAGGCCAACTTTAAAATTATGTTCCCCTCTCCAAAAGCTGCACTTTCTGTGTGCCGATGGGATGGATGCTGTCAGGCTGACCCCGGGAAGCACTGAGATTTCAGCAGGCGAGATGCAGAAGGCAGTCTTTGTAGCACAGTAGCCACTCTGTCCCCAAAACAGAGGGAGCCTCAGGCTCCCAAAGTCCCCACCTGAAAGCAAGGCGGGACCTTTGTGTCCAAAGCCAGCTTTCCTTTCCAGGTGCCCTGAGAGCTTGACTCAGTAAAGCAGACACAAGCTGTGCTGGTTAGGATGCAAAAGCTGGTGGAAAGGCACGAGTATTCCGTGCTGAAATCTTTCCCTCCTTCCTTGGATGGTTGCACTGAACAGAAGCCCTGGGGCACCAGCACCTCCAAAGTGATGGAGAGCAGAGAGGAAGGTGTTCAGCTTCTCCTCTGCCATGGAACAGCAGGCAGCTCCCAGGGAAGATGCTCACATGTCTCTAGTGAGGCACCAAACCAGCTTAGTGCTCCTTAAAACCTGAGGGTAGCAGATCCACAGCAGCTCTCAATTCACGTCCATCCCCTGGCATTGGTGAAGCTGGAGTTGCCAGCGAAGGAGCTGCTCTTTGGAACATCTGTGTGTCGAGCCGTGCCAGCCCGTTGCGAAGGAAAAGCTCTCTGTTGCCAACTCCTGTGATTTTCCTGTGAATCCTCCCTGGTGTTATGCAAAACCCAAGCTCCTGACATGCTGCTCCGTCCAGCAATTTCACTTTAAGAAGAAAATCTGTGGTCCTTATGGTCCTAAAGAAAAAAAAAATAAAAAACCTCAGGAGGTGGCCTGAACACATGCTAAGGGCTAAAAGTAGCATTTGCAGAATAAAACCATCTCATGATTTTTAAAAGGCTCTTGGCATTCTGGAGGCCTGACTTGTGATCTGGGGACTGGCTGCACAGAGCCCAAGAACTAATTGGGAAAGTGCTTCATCTGGTGTCAAGTCTTTTTTTTTTTTTGGTAGTGGAAAGCACTTGACAGCCCTCTAATCAGCTCAGTGACACATAGCAAGGACACGAGTCATTCCCTGCAGGGAACAGCACATTTGAATTGCAAACGACCACGGGGTGCTAGTAATATTTATCTGGTAAACAGCTCTTTCTATGTCAAGTTGACTTAGAAGCATCTATTAATTAACTCTACTGAGTCCACCAGGGAAATAGGAAACTATTTTCAGGTGGTGGCTGGGGAAGCTTTGAAGGTGCAACAATGCTCCATGCCCCAAGCTCAGGAGAAGCTATTGGGACCAGGATTGGCTTCTTCAGAGCCCAGCACACTGGTCTGCTTCCACAAGCATCCCATAGAGATGCTGCAAGAAGATGTCATCTGCACCAAGCTCTGACAATCTCATCACACCTGGCTAGGAGGAGAACAAGGAGCTGAAAACTAGACCTTTTAGATTAGATGACTTTTGAGGGTCCCTTCCAACTCAAACAGTTCCATGATGCTACGAAAACCTGCTCCAAGGACATAGTGCCACTGATCTTGGTGCCAATACTCAGGGCCTCCTTGGCCTTGGGGAACACAGACACACCAATGCTCCCCATGCCACATGAAGATCACTCTTGATTTCCTGACTTGGCCTTCACCAGGAGGTGTTGAAGGAGGTGTTGAATTCTTAGAAATCTGGCCCTCAGCTATTTTGATTGGGCTTCACTGAGCACAGTAGGACAGATGGACTTCAGGACAGACAGACCTCAGCACGGCACTGAGTGGTTCTCAAGGAGCCATAGAAGAGAAGGAAAAAGATGTGCCAGCATTAGCATGCACTGTTCCTGGGATTTTTTTTGAATCTTTGCTGAGTGGAGCCTTTAATCTCTGCCGAGTGGAGACTTTGTGAAGGGGGTCTTAAGGATTTGGATAGAAACCAACATGAATAGGCAACACTGCAGATGAAAATGATAGCATGTATTTTTGCTGGCCATAAAAGAGTGAGCACTTGTGAGTGTGACGCACAAAGGAGATTCAGCCATCAGTGCCTTGCACACGCACTGTTTTTCCCCCTTAGCTAATACAGGCAGCTCCCCCATGCTGCTTTCTTAGGATCTCCTCTGTGATGGAAAATAAGCTGTGTAAGTCACATTCCACTCATTGATTCAAATCAGTTAAGTAGAATTTTACCCAATATTCAGTCCACAGAGATGGAAGAGAGAGAGAGAGAACACTTAGCACTCAAATATCTAAAAGCTTCTACCGTGACACAAAGGCAAGCTTCACCAACCTTTCATTTCCCCCACTTTGTAGCTGTGCACAGATCCAATGAAATCAAATGAGATAATCCCAGCCCAGTGCAGCCTAGAAGCAGAGGTGAAAACCTCCCAGAGCTCACGCAATCAGCGTGCAGCTCGGACATCGCCGACTTCCCCCTCAACTATTTCCAAATAAAACACTTTTGTTGCTCGGCTGCTCCTGCCAAATGAGCTAACAATAAAAGAAGAAACTCGCAAAGCCTCTATCCACAGGAAAAAAAAATAAAAAGGAAAAAGATGTTAAGGACCTTTAGGAAAAGAATGTAAGGAAAAAAAAGAAACGAGAAACTATAGGGCAGATCCTCTGGCTGGAGTAAATCAGTGTAGGCCCAGCTCTGTTGCTCGACCCCAGGCAAATTGTGGGCCTGGTGCTATTCTGCATTTCTCAGGGGTAGGGGGTGGTCTCCTCTGGAAGATTGCGACACTGCAGGATACTTTTCCATATTAAAAAGGCGCTTTGGAGCGTTTTGTCTACTGCCAGGTTTTGGGTTTATTGAGGACTCATTTGGCAGAGCCATCCTGGAAGAACAATACAGATGTTTTATGGAGAAATAAACTGGGACTTGGGCTGGATACTTTCAGCACTGAATTCCACCTAATTTGGAGGGTGGAATGACTCTTTTAATGAAGGGTGCAATCAAAACCTGTATGAAAAGCCAACACGCCCTGGGCAAAGACAGCAGCAGATACACTGCCCCTCTCTGCTGCAGCAGCCCTGTAAACCCCGGCCTCTTTAGCACAGCAAAAAGCCTCCCTTGTCCAACTCCTCTTAACCTGTGGAAATGGAGACTCACTGTTCCTCTTCATGCCCCCTGTTGTGTCTCTTGGAGGGAAGTGGTGGCCTCTCAGCAATAGAAGTGACTTCCAAGTCAGATCTGCCACAGCTCTGTAAATGCTGCTCCATTGACTTGTGGAGACAGCTCTTCTTTGTGAACTGTCCCTCTTCGGGGACATACGGTACTCTTTTAATTAGTGTCTCCTTAACTTTTCTAAAGGAAGCTCCTGGTAGGTCCTTCACTCAGGAGAAACTGTAAGGGAAGGGTTGAAAAACATAAACTTTCTGCTCACAGATAGCTTTGGCTGGGCAGGTTGGGCTCCCTTACTTGCCAGATGACTGAAACATCCAGGTTCATTGCTTATAGTCAGATTTTTCATTTTCTAGAGCTGTACCTTGAATCATCCAGCCTAATTCACTACTAAATCCACTTTATTTAGTCTCCTCTCCATACACAGAGAGAAACATAATGAGAGTATCCATTCAATCACTGCAATTGTCATTTACCAAATAAACGTGTTTGCCTACAATGCTAAGAACTCACTGTACTTCAGATCAAGTGAGAGCAGTCACTGGCTAAAAGCCTTCTCTGGCTTTTCACAGAATCATCGAATCACTGATGGTGGAAAAGACCTCCAAGATCCCCAAGCCCAACTCCAGCTCACCCCCACCGTGCCTACTGACCGTGTCCCTCAGTGCCACATCTTCATGGTTCTTGGACACCTCCAGGGAAGGTGACTCCATCACTTCCTTGGGCAGATTCTTCTTTGGCTCCTTCCTTCCTTCACATTATGCAAAATTCGCTCCTTGCATCATCCATCCCTTCAGATCTGTTTGTGGAGCTCACCACTTTGGCTAGCAAAGCAAAGAAGAGAGACAAGCGTTAAACTGACATGCAACCTCTAAGGCGATGAGAAATGGCCAGGTGTGCTGTGCTGGGCTGTGCTATGGAAATGTTCACAATGGAAGATGTGAGAAGTGACATATAGGAACAAAATTCACACAAAGCTCCTTTTCACCATGTTGCAGGTAGCAGAAAACAGCGTACAGCCTGAACAGCTCTGAGAAGCTGGTAGTTCACAAGACAAGGGGATGGGCTGATGGGAAGACGGGGCTTTCAGGAATCGCTTTGGGCCAGCATCTGGCAAGGCAGAATAGGCTGGCTTTGATCCAAGGAGCCCGTAAGCACATACTTAATTTTAAGTAAATTAAGCCTGAAAAAGCCACTGAAATCGAGGTAACAATCAGCACCTTCATGTTGCACAGACAAGCAGGTGCCCACTGATTCACACTAGCCTGTCTGGCCCTTGTGAGTGGCACAAAGTGCAACCAGCACCCCTTCCAGCTGGAGGGATCTCACCAGCACCTGCTTGGGATATGTCAGCAGATCGGGCTGCAGGCAGAGACAGAAACCTCCTCTTCTGAAACTGTTTCTAACTTCTTCTCATTTGTTTCTTTCTCTTTTGAAGTTAACAGCTAGCTTTTCAAAAATACCTGCGAAATCTGCCTCAGTAGGAGTGGCTGGGACATTCCTGCAAGCTCTTCCACAGCCTGCATTTCTCAGTTTCTCTTTCACTTTGCCAGTCCCAGGCAGGCAGGGAACTGCTGCAGAGAGTGCAGCGGTGGGCTGCAGGGATGGTGGGAGCCTGAAGCACCTCCAGATGGAAACAGAGGTGGTGGAGTCTCCTTCTCTGGATACACAAACCCACCAGGACACTTTCTGTGCAGCCCCCTGCAAGGAACCTGCTTTAGGCTTGGCCTGGAGCATCTCCAGTTGTCCCTTCCAACCCCTACTTTTTTGTGATACATGTGATACAGCGAAGACAAGGAGCTATTTTTGCCTAGCGGATGTAAACAACAATGCTGATATTTATCTGTTACTGCTACTCCAGACCTAAATACTTGCTTTTAGCCACCAATGACAAGATTAAGAAGTGCACTCCCTGATCACTGCTGGGTTAATATATTGCATTTCTTATTTATCTGATGAATGCTGTGATAACTAGTTATATGCTGTGCAATGTGCAATTTTTGGCCAAGCCTTCCTTTGTGGTCTCTGTTTGCATATGCATTAACCTAGGAGTATTAATCAGGTCATGTAGACGCCCAGGAACATAAACCAACACAGACACTCAGGAGATACACACCACACTCAGAATCAACACACAGAAACCGCAGGGCAGAGTGCAGCCCTCATTAACTGAACCAGACTAATCACAGACACACTAAGGGTGTCCAAACATAAAAAAATCTGATTCCCACCAACCTCTAACTGTACGAACTTGAATAAATACTAAAGCACCCTGAGACCTAACCAGCTTACCGCCCCTATCAGATATCACGAGCTTTAGCCCCTTGAAAACAAGGTCCTGTCTAGATAATTACTAGCCCTAAAAAGACTTCTGATACAACTCCTGGTCTAAATCCCACTGAAAGCCAAGATATTCAAGGCTCAGCACTTCCCAGGACACAACCTCCAAAGCCGTGGTGTTACAGTCCTTTCCCACAAACATGCCAAGTTTGTCCTTATAACAAGGAGTTATTTGTCCCCAGCTCCTACCAGGAGGCTGTTTTAGAGCCTCCTTTCTCTGCATAGTCACAAACCACCTTCTGATTTCAGCATAGTGTATTTATAGCCGATTTGTACCCAGTTAGCCTTGTGTCCTTTAACTTAAATAGCTTGTTTGGGTGTTTGTTTGTTTGTTTTTTCTCTGATGTGTAGACATACAGACATCAACCTTTTCCTCAGCTTTCATTAAAGACCTTAGCTCTTCCATTCTTCTCTCAAAGGACAAGCTTCTCCCAGCATCCTCACCATCCTTCTCCACATGAGCCAAACTCACGCTTCAGGAACATGAGGAACTGAATTGTCCACAGGTTGCTGAATGCATGCATTCACACCTACCTGCCTGCACACCTACTTCCTACAGGGAGAAATACCTCCCAGGCTATATTTGAAGTTGTACATACCTTTTCCAGAGCCTCATCCAGTGACTGAGCGATCCACACATGTGTTTCTTCTCCTTTGTCATTTACAGCTGATGAGCCTCCAGTTTATAGTGGAAATTCTTATTACTCCCTAAACTCATGACTTTGCATTTTGCACTACTGGATTTCATCTCGTTCCTATTACTTCGGTCTTCAAGGTCATCCGGTTCTTTCCGTATGGCATGCCTCCCAACTTTGTGTCATCAGCAGACTTCAGCAACATGCTGTGTTGTGTGCCAAGGTCATTCATGAAAATACTAAATAAGATCCGTCCCCAAGATGAATCCTTCAAGAACTGCGTTCATATACCCAGCCAGATTTTTCTCCTTTGTAAGCTGCTCACTGTCCCTCAGACAGCTCTTCAAATGTCTTACAGTACTTGTTTGAATCATTAATTTATGTGATAAATAAGCAGAAAAATGAAACATAAAATGATTCAGTGGTGCCCAGACAGGTAAATCCCATTGTCTTTTGCCTTGAAAGCCCATATATCCAAAAAAGCTGCTAGTTTGGCATAACTTCTCCCTGGGCTCACAGAGATTATTCAGGTTTCCACCTTATTCTTTTTGACTGACTTTGTCTGCTTTCCTCAGGAATGGTAGATCTACTGGCCTCAATGGAAACTCCCCGTGCAGACAATCTCTTGTCAGCTGGCCTGGGTTGGGAAGCTCATTTCCAGAATGACCACTAAGCTCAGAGCTACCTGCACGAAAGGAAAATAAAGTCCAAACCAAACCTGGCCCTTACAGACAAACACCAGTTGGACTATCCCAGGCCAACACTCCCAAGGAAACCATCTCCTGGTGAGCCATATCACACTAAGATAAGACAGATGTTTTCAGTAAAGTCTGGTAGGCAAGAACATATACCTGCTCAACCTACAGTGTAATGCCAGGTTTCTAGGAAGCAGTACGTCATCGTGTATTAAAATTAACACTGTTAAATTAACGTCATTAAAGTGTGAAGCAAGTACCTCTAATGAGAGAGGCGTCAGCTAAGTTTCTTTAATTTCACCTAATGTAAGAACACAGTTACAAAGGAGATATACAGCTTGATGCTTACACACATCACCGACTTGATGTACTAGCATTTTGTTAATGACAAAATCCACTGGCAGAAATACAAAGCTGCACGTATTTTTGTCTAATCTTAAACAGGGGGGGAAAGAAAATGATATCAATCCAAAGGGAATGAAGGTTACTTTACTTTCCTTTGATAACGCTGGGAAATAAGCAGCTTGCCAGTTGGGATTCATTGGTATCACTGTAATAAACACATTTCCTGATGTACATATGTGATTATAACGAGCGCTGTACTAAAATGACACTGTAATTTAGGAATAAGACAAACACGAGTGATGTAGTTCAAAGCTCCACCGCTCTCGCTGGATTTTTGTTTGGTTTTCTGTTTTGTTTTTAACTGACTCTCCGTGCCCACAAAAGCAAGGATAGCCTCCAGGGTTACCCCAGCTGAAAAGCATCTGAAGTGATCCCCGCTGACCTTTCTTTCTGATAGCACCCCGCCTGCCTTTTAATGGAGGCCTGAACCGAGTCAGAGGTGAAACAGATAAATGACTGAAGATCCAAATGTTTTCTCAACGGGCGAGTTCCCACATGCTCGATTTTCTTTTCCCTCCACGAAGGACAAGAGGGGAAAAAATTGCAAGTGATTAGCTAATGAACATCTGTTTTGCTTTATTTGTGCTTCCTTACAGCCAGGAGTTGCATTTACTAATTTTTATTTCCTATTAAAAACAAAAAAGGAGCATTTCTTTCCAAAGCCTGCAGAGGTGGAAGGCTCACAAGTGTGGCCGTTCCTTCCACCACTGTGATTACCTGGCTCACATGCCACGTCCTGTGTGGTTACCTTCTGTCCTGAACTTTTCATGTGGTTTGACATGCCTTTAATTTAGACGATCAGATCACGTCTGACCTGAAACAAAAATGCTCTTTGGAGATCCTGAGCCCTTTCTGAATTCTACAGATGTCAATCCAGCAGGATGTAATGTCAAACTGTTAATTATATGCATGCAGGGCCAATAGCAATTATATTCTAAACACAAATATAGACTGATTGTGCTCTTGCACTACTTACTATTGAAAACAGCTGATTATCTATGGTCAAGCTTCCCACTGGCTTCAAATTTGGCAAGGCCAATGATTCACAATGACCATTGTGTGCTCACCTCAGCTGCTAAACTTCTCTCTTCTTCATTTTCAAGTGTTTTCACAGAGCTGAATATTAGACCTTGCACAGGAATAATCAGAGATGGTGTTTATGAACGAGCATCTCACACAAAAACGACAACGTGGAGATCTCTTTGCTCTCCATCTCATAGAAATCAGGTTTTCCCAGAGGTCACGTCCGCTCATCCGACTTTCCCCAGTCCTTTCTGAGTGTTGAAGAATGTTCCCAAAATCTTTCAGTGCTTTGGAGAATTAAGGCCTTCCTTTACATGAACGCTTCAATTTCAGAGGCAGGTTTGGCTCCTTCCTTGTTTACTGCTGCTCAGCATTGCACCAGGGGTTAAGGACATAGCCATAAACCCCTTAAAAACATGTTTT
Source organism: Cyrtonyx montezumae (assembly GCF_038088225.1). Lineage (NCBI taxonomy): Eukaryota > Metazoa > Chordata > Aves > Galliformes > Odontophoridae > Cyrtonyx > Cyrtonyx montezumae. The sequence goes on from NW_027071826.1 coordinate 4,560,220, forward strand.
AGTTTCTTCCTCACACTCCCACAGGTTTACCTTCCATTTACTTTGCCAATGAGATGCCCACGACAGCCTCTTTTCACTGCAGTTAGGAAGGCACTCTGTTCTTGACAGTGCAATTTTCTTCAACAGAGTAAACTCCAAAAATACTGAAATGGCCACTTCTGGCAAATCCTGGAGCAGGATCCAAGGTAAAGCTACAGCAGTGTAAATCAGGAGGGACACTCCTTTAACGCTTGTAACTGATATCATTCTCTGCTACATTTTATCACCCCCATCTTTCTTTCTCGTCAAACTCTCCAACCAACTTGTTCTCTTGAGAAGGATCATAAACCCACAGGTAATTGCAGGATGGCCACACAGACAGTAAAAAGCAAAAGCCTGCAGATGGGTAGTTCAAAGAGAAATTTCTCAAAATAATAAAAAACAAACAACCCAACACTAAACCACTGAAGGCAGCCAAGCTGTGTCTCATTTGCAGATGTACTGAAAATCTATAAGTTAATTTAAAATCAGCAATAGCTGCAATATGCAACACCTATCAAAATCAGACATTTGCCACAACTGTGGCTTTTGAAAGACGTGATTTACATCAGAACTGAAGAAGAAATACTTTCAGGCAAACAAATGTACGGTCTGGATACTTTTCCAGTAGCATATTTATTGTCCAAAGCCACCAGTCAGCAGCACACTTAACTTTAAGCACATGCTTAAGTGCTTTCCTGAACAAAGATGAAGTGGGGGCCTACCAGGCAGCTCAAGAAAAGTAGTTTCACATTAATTATCCTTCTTGAGCAGTGATAGCTACTGAGCTTTCTGATAGCAACTGGGCTTTCTACCTTCCTATCCACAACCCAAGCTTAGGCAAAGCTTTGTCTCTTGGAGCTGTAATCTAGCAAAGAAAGCAGCAACTTAGGAGAGTGAAAAGAGTTAGAGGCTCACCAAAATCCAAATGCTGCTTAGCATCCAGCCCACCCCAGCTATTTAGGTTGGGAGTTGACGAAAAGATCCAGGGCAACCACATGCATTACAGATGTGAAAAATCCTCCCCTGCTGTCTGTAGGGTAGTGGAAATGCAAATATCTTCCTGAGTGTATGAATTGGGTTAACATCTTTCTCCAAGGGCTTTGTTCCAAACAGGCACTATTGGTAACACTGAGATCTTTGAAAGAAAAGGGAAAGGTAATGACATCAAGTGAAACCCCTGTTAGTCAGAGGACTGCAGGGCTCATTTAGTTGTAGGAGACAATTTCAGAGAAGTAAAATGTTGCCAGCAGATAATGATTTCCTGCAAGATTGAGCAATAGCGAGTAGTCACAGCTCTGCAAATAGGACATGAAGCAGGTAGGAGTATTCATTTCCTGAGGACAAGAGTTTGCACAGTGGTGGGTGCCTACTGGCATGAGCTGTCCCACAGACTTGTCATTAGTCTGACCTTGCTGGGGACACTTACGCAAGAGGACTGCTTGCCATCCAGTGTCTGGAGATCCCTCAGTCTGCAAATTGCCTCTCTTCACCGCAGTGCACGCATAAGAGAAGGAGCAGCTGTGTGAGCTCTGGGCCTCGGGAAGCCTGGGACCCTTTACTCTGGTGTTTTGTGGATGGCAGGCTGCTCACTGTATCCTGCCTGCAATGTGAGCTTGCCCTGTATAAGACAACAGAGAATCAGCACGGGAGAGAGTGTTATTGTTGAAAGAAAGTTATCCTCCACTGAAAATCCTCACAAAGTTACCTCCTTAATTGAAGGGCAGTGATCTCACCTTTTCACCTTTTCTTTCTCTTTTCCATCTCTTGATGTCTAATAAGGTTTCAGTCTAGATTTCCCTGTGCTAGGAGAAGTAATTAGATCTCTTTCCAATGCTTGGCCGCATATCTGCATCAATCCTGTTAAAGCTGATTACTTTTGAGATTATCATAGAATCATTCAGGTTGGAAAAGCCCTCTGTGATCACCAAGCCCAGAGCCAGCTCATTCCCACCATGCTCCCCAGTGCCACATCCCCACGGTTCTCAGACACCTCTAGGGACAGCGAGTCCATCACCTCCCTGGACAGCCTGTCCCACTACTCATCCACTCTTCCTGAGAAAAAATTCTTCCTAACATCCAACCTGATTCTCTCAGATGAAAGTGAAATTGGTTTATAGGTAGAGAGTGATGGGGCAAAAAGCAGTGACACACACCGAAATGGTCTGAGCACGACTGCATAAATCTTTCTTTTCCCCTAGGAAATCAGGCTAAAAACAATGATGAAAAAATGCAGATGAATCTGTTGTTACACTGCAGACTCTCTCTCATTAAGCACAAAACTCTGTGACAAATCGGACATGTGGCAGTGCCTGGAGGACTTGGCTGAGGAAAATTTCATGCCAGTCTCCATGCAAACACACTGAGAAAACTGTTCTGATTCTCACACATTTTTTGCCTAAATAAACTAGGCTGGCAGAAAGTTGAAGAAGCAAATGATTACTGCCCCTATTTTCAGAACAGGCAAGGTCCACAAACGTTTAGACGCTTTGTTCCTATTTATTTAAACAGAAGTCCAGCTGCCCTGTATTTTTTGCAGATTTGGGCTTAATTAACTTGTCAATCGATTTTTGGAAAACCAAGAAAATCTGGTACTCGTGCATGCTCGTGCAGAGCCTCAGCTGCGAGAGCAGGTCTATTTCCTCAAGCAAGTCGTGTTCAGCACACCAGAACTGCACAACCCCTGCAAACACTCATGTGCTGGCGTGGACTCCTGCGGAGCGAATCTGAGCCTTCTGACAATTTTCTTCATCGACTTTTAGAGACCCCATAGGGGCAGTCTGCAAGTCCTGGAAGGGCCACCAGTTATAAAGCACTGTTCTTTATGCTCCAGAGTACCACTACAGCTGCTTCTCCTCTGCTCTGGTTTTAAAAGCCACACGGGACACACACAGGGCCCAAACACTTCTGTCTTGATCCAGTTGTCAAGCTTTCCTCCCACAGGTGAGTGGCAATCACAGGAAATACATTCATAGAATCATTAAGGTTGGAAAAGACCTCTAAGATCATCAAGTCCAACCATCAGCCTATCCCTACCATTCCCACTAAGCCACATCCCTAAGTGCCAGGCCCAGCCGTGTGTGCAGCCATGGGATGGTGAAGCCAGAGCCTTTCCCATTTGACTGGGAGTCCGAAAGCCAGAGGCTTGCCTGCTGTTTGCTTCTCTCCTTCCCTGCAGTGCTAACCCCCTGGGTTTTGTAGATCCATAGACCCACACAGGTGCCACACAAGGCAAGAAGGCTGGGAATTTTAGCAGCCTTATAAATGCCATCCACCAGTGCCAGCACCCAAAATTTACATGCATGCAGAAAGAACACGTTTCGGTTTAAAAAGGTAATAGAATAGATAAAAGCAGGAAGAAGTGCCACAGGAACACAGCAGGAGCCCTGGATTTTCATTTGCTGCACAGCTGAAGATTTTCTCCCCCCTCAACATGCACAGGCCAGGCCTTCGTCTACACTTCGCTGGTGTAAAACATGGGACTAAAGAAGAGCTATTTCCTTCTAAACCTTGCAGTCTAAGCAGTATTTCCTTAGCAAAGAAAACTAGAAGCCATTGAAGCCTCTGTTTACCATGGTCAGAAGGGTGCTGAGACTCACTGAGCCCCACCAATGCCAAAGGGATGGGTGCTGGCTTTGGGGTGTCAATGAAACCCCAAGGGCTGCAAATGAGGTTTTGTGGTTGATCCAAGTTGAAATGCACTAAATCCTCTGTCTGGTTCAGATGGTTTGTAGATCCCAGCCTTGCAGGCCTACACGGTGCCTTGGCTCAGAGCAGGCCCGAGGAGCGATCCCACAACGCCCAGCCCCCAGTAATGGCTGCACAACTTAAAGATTTGCAGAGTTTACTTGCAAAGCCTTTTAGAAGCAGAGATGAGTAAACAAGAGTGAAAAGTTAAACAAAGGAAATACATTTATGCTTGTACTGTTTTCAAGTTTATGCAAACAATCCATTTCTAAAGCTGTCACTGACACTCCTGGCACGTTCTCATTCCCCAGCTCAGAGTCATGTTGGAAACTGAAATCACAAGCATTTCTGAGATGCTTTGAGCAAAATATCTCCCTCTGCTCCACCAGCCGAAAAATCAGCGAGCCCACGACAGTCATGGAGCTATGGCAACATCCTTGTGCACCAATGGATTCTGGAGGGAGACGGAGAAGAGTCTGAACGTCTCTATCCACAGTGACCACATAAGAAATGAGTTTAAAGAAATGAGTTTAGAGTTAGTCAAATGAATTATGAAGACCAGTTGAACAGCAGGAATTCATCAGGCAGAGCAGGAATTAGAAAATCCTACTTTCTAGCTGCTCAGGCAGTAAGTGGATGTGCCATAAGCATAACCTTTTGCTCAGGACTTGACATGGGGAGGGAGACAAGGACAGCCTGCTTTCCAGCAACAGAGCTCGCCGAGCTGCACGCAAGAAGGGAATGCACTGTGGATCCTTGTGAGAGCCAGGGAAGGGCATTCAGAGACATTCTCCTGCTTGCATTATTTCACCTCCACATTTGGGATTCTGCAAACTGCACAGCAGGCAGTACAGGGGATATGGAGTATTGTCTGTTGGAAAGATATGGGTCTCTCCAGCAGCTGACTGCCAGCTGGCACAATAAAGGGCCACTTTCTGCACTGGCTTCCAAGGCCAGAGCCCACTAATGTCAGCAAAGTCACACTTTCCCAAACTACATCCCAAAAAGTGGTATGGGTTTAATTGAAAGGGAAAGCAAGCACTTCCATGACAGGCAAACAGCACAAGTTTCAGCTACGAGAGAGCATGGCTGCCATTCTGGCAACTCTTCCCTCTTCTTCTTCCCCTCCATTCAGCTGCATGAGACGGCACGTTTAACAGCTGATCCATCTGGAGGAGAGCCTGCAAAGTTAATTTCTAGCTTTGAGATGGTCACTGGTAATTGTAGGTAATTTCAAATATAATTGCAATCGAGTTGAAAAAGCTCTGTTTGCAGTGTTTATGCTCATCACTCTAATTTAAGACCTAGAATACTGGATACACTGCTTTTCAATACACACCCATTTTTCATCTTCCTGATTTTACCACTGGTGATTATAAAAACAGCCCCAGCAAACCACAGTCTGCAATGCAAGACAAATGTTTGAAAAGTTGCATATAAAGTTTCAAGCAGAGCTTCTTGAAGGTTAACGACAGAACATGTTAATGATTATCAAATAGACAAGGAAAGCCACAAAGGGTTTCGAACACAGAAACGCAAGAGCCCCTCGAAATAAATGGTGGCTAACTTCGTTTAGAATAATACTTCTCTTCAAAGAAATGGAACTGTTGCATGTCGCAAATATGTCCACATGTCGTTTTAATACAGGAATAATTACTCATGGCATGTTTGTTAGTGGAAAAAAAGCAAAGGTCTCCTATTACTTACACATAATAAAACCTGCATTGTTTACCAGGAATGAGTTATATGAGACTGGTAATAAATAAGTGTTGTAACAAACCTTGGTGCCCAGGCCCAGAAACCGATCTTAATATCTACAGTTTGGTAGCACCCAAAGGCCCCCAGCTGGGGGCTCTAATGTGACCATTTTAAAAGCTAGGCTGCACCTCTGAAGGTTTGGCCAGCTGTGTGCTGGCTTTTGTACACTTAAAATATCCGATTTTTTTAAAAATACATTTGGCTTTCTATAGCTGACAAAACTGCTTTGTAGTTTTCAGCTCTTTAGTGGCTAAAGTTGTATCTGCCAAATCTATGCATGCATCAGGGTTTCTCTGTCCATACCTCCATCCATAGCTAATCTCTGTGAGCGTGTGCCTGCTTAAAGAATAACAATAAAAACAACCTAAGGATCCTTGTTGGCTATATTCTTGACTCGACAAACCAAGACAATTAAAGGAACTATTTAAAGCTGGAGCTATTCAGGAAACTATTTTCCCCTGAAAAAATTAGAGGAAAATGAGGGGAAAAAAATCCTTTCCCTCAACGTTTTCCTACTTTTTGTTTTAAAATGAGAAAGTATCTTTTCTTATATTGTTTTTGTTAGGTATCAGCAGCCACTGAGCAATCTGAAAAGTGATGCAACAGAAAATGATCCCACCAACTTCACTGAGGTGATCGTTTATTTTAATGCAACCCACAAAGCTAAGCCTCTTTGGAGAACCAGGATTGAAAAGCAGTCCTTAAAAGAAACAATATGTAACGCACTTGAGGCAAACTTACTAAAACCTGCTTTAGTAACGAAATGGACTTACTTTAACTACTCAGTAAGTTGCTTTAAATAGAGAAAGATGCAGCTGTGGAACTATTGGTGATGGTTATACATAAACTGTAGCTCTACACCACCCTACATGTTGCTCCAGGCGGTGCTGACTTCTCATTCATCCCCAAAAGTTCAGGCCCTCTTTCCTATTTTTTTTTCTGCTTCCTCACTTGAAGAATAAGAAGTTTGCTTGAGGAATGAGGAAGACAATCTAAGACATTCACCTCAGCCTCTATGGAAGTTTGCTTGGAAAAGTTTAAGAAAACTCAGGGGCTTGAAGAAAAAGCAAATGAACAAGTGGAAAAAAAACCCGAGCAAATGATGTTCATGGCAACCTTGCATGTCAGCAAGGCTGCTCCAGGCTCACAGGAAAAAGCCCAAATGCTAGCTCCAAAACGAGGCACTGTGCTGCCATGCACCATCAAACCCACTCAGTTCACACCATTCCCCAGCTACTTGGCTTGCAGTTTTACACCCACAACCCTATGCAACGATGTGGTAAATGCAGAAAAAGGAAAAATCTGAATGGTTTGCTCTCAAAAGCCGTGTTGGTGGCCACCAGGACTCAAGGTCCATCAGCAGAAACTCCCTCACCACTTTTTCATCATTGAATTTCAGCTTTTCCTTGACATCTGTCTTGGGCAAGTACGCAATCACACAACAGTGCCACAGCATCTAGCTCCCAACAACCAGTCCCACTCTGTTTCTTCAGACTTATAAAGTCTGTGCAGTGCTGTCTGGGACTATAACATCATATAAGGCTTTCCTGAGGGCAAAATAATAGAGAGGCCTCCAAAACATGATAATCAAAGGCAGCTGCATGAGAGGCATTACACTCTAGCTCTAAGAATAACTATTCTTAATCGTTCGTTTGTGTGGGTCAAAAAAAAGCAGCTTCATAAAAAATGATCATCAATTCATGCCTAATGAGGGGCTGGTTAAACAGAAAAGAAAATTAACAGTAAGGGAGAAAATTTCAGGACCCTGATTATGGAGTAACCAAAACTGACGGTGAAACTGTTTGAGACAGTGAAGTCTGAACTCCAGGAGCTCAACCGGTCATGTTTATTAGTTCAGTTCATGGGTCACCTCCATGTTATGTAAGGGTGTCTGGAAAAGCCTGCAGTGTTACTCCAGTTGAAAGGGCACAAGGGCCACAGAGGTAAATCAGAGTCTTTCCCTGCAAAGGACTTTGGGATGAAAAAAACACACAGAACAGTGCTTTAAAAGGAGTGTCTTCAGCTCACCTATTTGTTTCCTGCCTTTACAGCACCTGCCATGTTCCTATCCAAGCTGAAGGCATTTCTTCATAGTCTGTGAGCCAAACAATAACAGTTAACCATCCGCATGGGTCTAAGTAAAAGAAAAACCAGCTAGAGCTGACCCACAACCCTGATTCGTGTCTTTTGACTGGCTGGCATTGTGTTTAGCCTATAGCAATAAACTTACAAATTAATCAGGATCATTTTGAAACTACTTTGCATTAGCCCCTAGCCTGCCAAGCACGCCTAAGTGCAAAAGAAATTCAGAAGGAATCAAACCTTCTTTCCAACCTGAGTGATTCTAAAATCAGAAGCATTAAAAAAACCTCCTGTAAGGGGTACAGCCCTCACAGGTCACATCGAGCTCAGTTTTAGGCTGATATTCCTTTTGCATGCTGATGAATTGATATGTGAAAAGGCCTAGTTCAGCCCTACAGACTTGCAGTAAGACATCCTTGTTCTCTGGATAGCAATCAGACCTGAAAGATGATCACACGTTCTGTCTTTTGTCATCACAACATAGTCCAGATGGCAGCAGGTGAAGGGACCCATGTGCTTTGCTAAGCAGTGCCTTGCTTTGGTCTGAGGGAACTGACAGCACCACAAGACCACCAGATGGGAATGGTCTCTTCGTGTGTCAGTGTCTGGTAGCCACGTGCCTGGGAGGAAGAAGGCAGAGGACAATCTGATGTCACACACCCTCTGAGTGAGATGCTGTGTTCCTTGGCAGGGAGGTATGAAGGCAGTCCACGAGCGTGCTCCCCTCATGAAATCTACCCACTCCCATTCTGCCATCTGGTCTGTAAAAGAGGCAATGGGCTTCGGATGGGTAATCCCCAAGGAGCACTAGCCAAGTTCCCAGACTTATTTTTCAGATGCTTTGCATTTCACTGTGTGAGTTGGAATATCAGAAGGACGACCTTTCTTGGTAGCTGTTCTTCTATTCCTGGAACTTGGCAAAGAGACACTCAGTGATGCTAGAGATGCTCTAGTGTTCCAGAGGCTAATAGGCAACACAAAATACTTGGAAAAATGCAGCAAATGCAGCTCCAAGGAAAAATATTTCTGGCGATAAAAATCAACCCTAACCTTTGCAAAATGCACATCAACAACAGTATTGTTTATTATTACCAACTATAGTTCTGTTGATACTTCTGAGCTAAGAACATGTTTCCTCTACGTTGCTTCGCATTGCCAAGCTCCATCCTTTCCCCTGCTGTTCCAGTTAGGAAACTTAACTCTAGTGTTTGACAATTAATTCGTTGTATTCTGGATCCTCTTTTCATTGTGAATCACTAGGAAAAAAATGAAACCTCAACATCAAAAAACTTGTGTTGAAGCTTTGCAGTTTACGATTTACCAGAATTATCCAGTGTATTACATAAGTAACCTTGAATTATAGCTTTGATTTTAGCTGATCTCTGTAACTATTAATCCAGGAATGTGCTCTCTTCTCTGAATCACTTGACATAAGTTACCGTTTCTGATTTGGTGACTAAAGCTATATAAATAGAAGGCTTTTCCCTAGATTCACACCATTTGGTTCTTTCTCTGAAGCCCTATTTGCACCTGTATTGGCAAACGTGTTATTTCTGGACACAGTCTTCTAAGAAATCATTCCTTTGAAAGACTGAAAAGCAAAGGGGAAGCAATGCATGGCCAATCAAACTCAAGACCTTTATTTGAGCAATTTCTGTCCGAGGAACAATACTTAAAATGACATTTAAAAAGAATCCACACTTAGATTTCAAAATCAAGAGCAGCAAATGAGGAGAAGCAGACTTCTCACTACAGCTCCCTTTGTGCTTATGTTTCATGACGTGGTCCTTAGTTGCAGCATCATTTCAGGCCATTTTCATGTAACCTTATTCACACACAGTGAATAGTGCTGAATGAATGAGCAACTATTCAGTATTTATCTCCCCCTCACTATGCACTATGTTTTTCTATCTCGTCTTCTGCAGCCCACACTCCACTCTGAAGGCAGGATTAATAATTTCTCCTCCCTAGGTTTTTCTAAAGAGCATTTCAGTGTAATATATGAGTGCTTGCCCACTATTAATTAATTACCGTTCACCCCGCAAAGTGGGAAAGTGGTACACTTCCCATTTTATAGGCAAAGGAGCTGAGACACAGACGGGAGGTCAAAAGTGCCCATTAATTTTCAGAGCCCAATTCGATATGCCTTGGGCGTGATTATTCACGGCACTTAGCATTATGTACTACTTCATGTGCACTCAGCATACTGATCTCATGGAATAAAGCAGCTGCTGGTGGTCCTTCGTGCTGCTGTGTATCAGGCTTTGTAGGATCATAAGTCAGGGATGCAGAAGGTGGCCAGCATACAAACAGCAGCCCCCAGGAAATGTCCAGTTAAGGACATCCTCACCTAGGAACTGCCCTGTTTTCCCAGCCAGCATTACAAGGCATTCATGCTGAGACCATCCAGTCCCTGGTTTATCACACAATTCCCAGCTGCAGCACCAGCAGAGAAAGGAATCTCACAGACAATAACCTCACTAAGAGTAAGATGGGAATTGTTCTCTCGTTTACAAAACAAGGCAATGGTCCAAGGACAAAACAGCATGTGGAGATACAAATAAAGGTCTCTATCCCAGTGCACACGTACAAGGGGGTCACATCGAGCTCAGTTTTAGGCTGATATTCCTTTTGCATGCTGATGAATTGATATGTGAAAAGGCCTAGTTCAGCCCTACAGACTTGCAGTAAGACATCCTTATTCTCCCTGAGAGGACGTGTTTGTGTGTAGTTTGTGAGACAGTTACAAGATGCACAGTACTGAGACCTCTGAGCAGCCCTGCATGCAGGCTTCTGTTGGTGACCACCAAGGAGTGCCCACGAGTGTGATGACATTTTTCTAGCTACTTATAAAAACCTCCAGCAGTCATAGAAGCACTGAGGTTGGAAGAGACCTCTGAGACCCCCAATCCCTAGACCAACCCCAACCCATCCCTACCATGCCCAGTGACCAAGTCCCTCAGTGCCACATCTCCGCGTTAGTGCACTTTTGTTCTGTGGGATGTCTCAAGCTCTAACATGCAGGCAGAGAGATGCAGAGGTACAGAGTGGGTTCCCAAAACCATGAACAAGCAGAGAGGCAATCCTCTTGAACACCTAAAAAAGTCCAAAAAACCTGCTTTATCCACGTACCATTACATTTTGGGAAACTAAACAAGAGGCACCCATGCAGGGAGGGATTTTAGATCAGATCCAACATGGGAACAGGCTGAGCTGTGGCAGTTAACCTCTGACAGACAGTCTGTAATATACCTGACACAGAAAACAAACCAGGTGGTGCCACTGCTGGGGAAACAGAGGCGCAGCAGGGGGACTGGGGCTGGAGGAGGGGGAAAACGTGAGCAGGGGAGAACAGAGAGGGCAGGAATCGTTAACCCCTGATGGTAAGTAGAAAGTATTTTACTCTCCATCTCATTCATTAGGCCGCGTCAACTCCAGAAGAACTATAACCATTCCCGCACATAAATCTAGCAAGCTTCTCTTTTAAAAAGGCCAGACACTGTCTTTGCCATGGCAATCCAGCTGTCTGGCCAGCTGCCTGCCCTGCACACAGGCTGCCAAAGCTCAGCTTGCTGAGCAGAGGGCAGCATTCTCCCAGGGGCTCTCAGAGCCCTCTGCTCTGTGCTGCAGCCCAGGGAAGCCACTGAGGTGGGGGTGGGGAGGGACACACATCCCCAATCTCCACTGCATAAGCAAAACACTCACTTGTAGGAGCATTCCCGAGCACCTTTTGGTGAGTAACCTCATGGATCATCCAGCCTCAGGGCTCCAACCAGGTCCTCTGGGCCATTCGGGCATTGGAGATAGGATGCAGGACAAAAATGAAGCTCTGGTCAACCACATCCTAAACAACCCTAAGGAACAAATCTCATTTATAACCCATGTTTAAAGCAGGATGCAATGCTGAGAGAAAGAAATGACGCTGAATAGCTTGCATCTGCTGCTGGTCTGGAGCTAATAAAGTTATCTCTGGGCTTACAGCTCAAGGGGCTCATAACCATGGACACTGAGGGCCCCCATCCCGTCCATTTTTAAAACTTGCTCAAATTAAAGCTTTGGAAAACGCAGGAAAGAGTTCTGTCCTCAAACTCTAATCTGAATTCAGATTGAACGGCTAATGACTCCAATAAAAAAACCAAGGGCACGATATCTAGCTATTTTTAATACATCTGTCTATGGTTAAGCAGCATTGTTTTTCTTTGTGAGAACTTAGTAACACCGGGGAAGTTGGACAGCCTTCCTCAAGCTGAGGTATTACAGGGCATCTTGTATACTTTGGCATTGTGTGGCTTTCCAGGACATCATTTTAACACTTCACAAATCAGACTTTACAGGCATTCTCCTGTCATAAATCCACTGCAAAGCAAACACAAAAATTCCAAGTTGCATGTAGCCAGGTAAACTGCACAGAAGATCACCACCGAGCAGAGGATTTTTAAACACACGAACCATAAAGCATTTGTGGCGTTTTACGATGGCAACTTTTCTTTTAGGGCCCGATCCAACCTTCTTTGAAGTCAAATGGAGTCTTTCCATTGACATCAGAGGGTGTGGGATTTGTCTCACGGCAACTTATACCAATGAGAACAATATTTTGCTCTGAAGTCATTACTTTCTGCCATGGGTGTTTTGAAAACAGCCCGTCACCTGACAATACAGCCTCAAGGTACTGACAGTCCTTGTGTTTTCATTATTTAAAAATGAGACTTGGTAACAGGCTCAGCTGTTTAGGGAAGGTAATATTTTTCCTAAGCACGCTTACTATAAAGTAAATTAGCAAAATCTTCTTCTAGCTGTAACTAAAACATAAGGGCACAGCTGCCCTGGAGGAGTACAAGGGCTCCCAATGTAAACTCCACTGATATCACCACCATCAGAAGGTCATAAAATTGATTGATTATAAATACAGTCCTCATTTGTTTACAGCTTGCATTTTTGGGTCCCGAGTAATTAGCACATTAGCAATCTCTCAAAGTGAGCACTTACAGGTGCCACTCCACGATAGCCAAAGCCCACAAGCTGCAATGGGGGAACCTAATTCCCCTCCACCAATTGCAGGACAGATGCAGCACGCAGAGGGCACAAATGTCACTTGTGTGAGCATTAAGCTACTTGATCACACCTACCCAGAGGCCAAGGGTATAAGAGGGCATTAAAATGACCTGTTAATTTCCTTCAGTGGTAAGGCAGCACCCAAAAAATGGGACGTCAGCAATGTGAGGGAGATACCCTCTCAGTGGAGCCTGCGGCTGCACAACTCTTTGAGATTCTTTTCCCTCCACCCCAGCCAACAAAGGAAGATAAAGATCACCCTATTTGCAGTAACTGGTACTTAGTTCCTTTGAGTTACACTTAAAATAAACTCCCTTTCAGTTCTCCTGAGGTTGCACTACCGAGCTGTACGCCAGCCACCTTCCCTCGGCCTGCCTTGGCTCCAAGTTCAAGACTACTCTGCACACAGGACACAAAACTTTAAAGTCACGTTTTATTTGTACAGCTGGATGCATCAGGTTTATGTTTATTGTCTAATTAGCCAACTAAACCACTTCTGAAAGGATTTTAATGCTTTACCCCCAGTGAGATCTCTGTAGCGAGTGTGTGTTGAAATGCTAATGGAGGCAAAGAATTACTTTTTGTAGGAATTTACAGTATTTTGGATACACCTCATGGGACAAACCTTCAGTTGTGATGGCTTGGATAGAGCGAGTTGGGATAAATGCTTAAGGACTTGGGCAATGGAGAAGCTGCTGACTAGCCTTCTCATTTTAAAGGTGGTTTAAAACTCCACAGCCAACATCCAGATTTTTGTCACTTTCCACCAAAGTGTTTAAAGTACCTCCTATGGTTAGAACAAGATTCACCATCTCCTTAACTATTAAAGCATTAAAGAATGTAGGGGGCGTGGTGGTGATGGGTCAACAGCTGGACTAGATGATTTTAGGGACCTTCTCCAACCATAATGATTGCATGCTTCCATGTATGCCCTGACATTCACATTAATTTACAGATCAACTCTCTCAAAACACTTTCGCAGGCATTACTTCTGCAGCAAGTAATTTAGATATCTCATACCAGCATTTTTTTTTTCCAACCGTGAAACGCAGGTGAGCAGTAAGTGAAGTCATTGGCATATCCTGAGAAGCTGCTAGTATCTGCTCCCTAGAAAAAAAGCTCTTGCTTCACATTTTAGGGAATGTTTCTGCTGCATTAACAGTGTTCTTAAACTGAAGCATTTTGGAGAAGAGCTGTCTTTACTTACGTTATTTTTATAAGCCAGTAGAAAAAAAGGAAGGGCCTCTAAACACTACAACATTGGCAATAAATAACATTATTAACCTTTAACTATCTATCTTATTTAATTCCTCTTACCAAGTGCCATGAATGCTAAATGATAGCAAATTCTCTCCAAAAACATAAAACATTAATAGAAAGTTTCTCAGTGCCGAGGATGGATTTTACCCTTCTGACAGGAGGGGAACTTCTCCACCAAAATCCCAGCTGAACCCTCAGGTCACCTGCTTAATTTTCAGACCTTCACACCTCAACATGCCAAGAGACCCATTCTTCATGCAAGGCAATGACATTGCTTTACTCCTCAGGTTGTTTCATTCAGATGAGCAAATTTCCCTTATACAGTTGCTTGACTCAGCACTGCCTCTATACCTGTCTGCTTATACAGAACCAGCTCCCAAGCTCAGCTCATTTCAAAACTGCATTGAGTTCAAGGAGGCACAGTTTCCCCTTCATGTCTATCCAAAGACAGACAACATGTTTAAAAGCAACAAAATTCTCTACCCCCATGCTAGCACCGAGTGTTATAACAGTGCCCACTCAGTCTGAAGAACTGACTGCTTCACATTGATCCCCCTCTGGGCACGATGCCTCCTTTGCATCTGTCTCACAACCAAACCAGAGAAGACAAGATCAAGCAAATGATTTGGTTTCAAACATTTGAAATTGCTAGGATTTTTTAGACCCAAGCCAGTTGTGCTGCTAAGTCAATAAACACAACTTCAGTGGAAAATCTGATGTGTTTGATCAGATGGTGTTCCTGCAATGGTGATAATGCATTACCAGCAACATCAGCACAGCTATTTTTCTAGCTGGAGGTGACACTCCTGTAGAAGCAGTTGATAAAGAAGAGGGCAAAAATTGTCAAGATGAAGAGATTTGTGTCTGAAGTTGTCCATACCCCCTTGCTGCACCACTTGTGTTGATGTTCCCCCTCCTTACAAGTTTTCCTTCACATCTGATCTTTGCTAGCACTAAGAGAAATTGGAGATAAGAGATGAAAAAAACGATTTATCTTTGCAGAAAACAGACTGTATCTGCAATTTATCCCAGAATTCTACTGCCTATCCTGAAATGCTTTGCTACCATTCCCCCCCATTCATTTTTTTCACACTGCTGTCTCACTGCACTCTTGAGTCTCAATGATCACTTAACGTAGATTGCCACCTCCCCACTGAAGTCAATGGGGAGAGTTGGTTTATAGCAGCTAAGGATCTAGTTCCTGACAGCTACACTTTGGCAAAGAAAGGGCTGAACTGTGTTTTGCAAACAAGCCATCTAGAGAACTTCATTCTTTTTCTCTGTTCATGAACCAACATTGGTTTGGTAAGAGATATTTATTATTCAAGTATTTATTGGACAGCCTGGATCAACAACTGCTCATTCCAGAAATGGTTCATTTCAATTTCTTGCTGCTCATGGGGTGAGAACTGTCACTTAAATCAGATAAAGCTGATTCTAATACTTGAAAGGATGAGTAATCCTTTTAAAAATAGGAGAACAAGGGCTGATGAAGAACAAATACTCTTGCTCACATGTAAATACAAGTACGCATATGAAGAACAATGTCCCAAACTAGCATGCAAATAAAATCCTGTCCAGGAGAGCATAGACAGAGCTACCAAGGACCTCAACAGATTCAGCCTCAAAAGTCCAGCTGCAATAAAAATCATCAGGGGTTGAGGGGATTGTTATAACTGCCCTGATTCACCTTCTCTCCCAGTGGCAGTGGGATTCCAACCTTCAGTTCCTGCACTTCCCCACCTAAACAGAAGAATTAGAGTACCCACCCTGCAAGGCAATTAAGGAAGCATTCAGGCATCCCTTTGTAAAATGCAATGTTTAATTATTCAGTGCTGGTATTTGTTTAAATTTTCCTGCTCAGAACTATTAATCCTGAGGCTCTCAACTACCAGTTCATGCTATTTCTTCTGCTGCTGGATTAAAAAAATCTCTGCTGATACCTTTTTCTAACAGGGAAACTGGAATTAAGTTTGCTCTCTCTTCTTTTTTTAGAGCTTACAACAATCACTTTGCAATTCTTGACCAGCATCTATTTTTAATCTTTGGATAACTGAGAAAATGAGCAAATCCGAATAAAATGTATCAAATAAAGGTGGAACTTCCTGTGAACTTCGTAGGGAACATCAGGATGAAAACTACATCCCCAAACCATGCCATGTGCTGTGCAGGATGTTCTTGCCTTTTTTCAAGTACGTGGGCACAGGCAGAAAAACAAGGGGTTTTACAGTGCTCGCCACATTTACCGCCTTATTAAAATAGCACCTCAGATCCCACAGACTCATTTACTACACCGTATTGCTTTTCTGCTTGCACCACTCTCAGGACAGTCTCTTTGGCTTCAGTATCTGAACGGCGAGCCAAACCAAACCGCGTTCAGAACATTTTATGAAAATGTTAATATTGCTTTGTTACATTACCAGGCAGATGTGAAGTCTTTCCCATTTGCATTTTGACATCGTGGTGTTGGTGTGTCAGTGCGTATGGGCACAAGGAGCCTTATGGTCCTCCTCATCAGACTGCCCTGCTAGAGTGATGTTATTGCAAACAAGAGTTTCTGCATGCCATCGCTGCAACTCTCACCTCATCAAGAGCCAAATGAAGGAAAAGTTCTAAAAGAGGAAACTAGAAATGCGCTGGAATTAATTTCACTGAAATAAATATTTCTGTAAAAATCAGCTGTACGAGCTAAGCAGTTACTACATCATTCAAGAATGAGGATACACGTCTCCAAGCTGCAGGTCATTTCTGTGGATTTTTCTGAACTATGACACTACATCTTCACCACGCTTTCTTTTTGAAAGAAAAACTTAACATAAAGAACTTGTTTCATAGCCTGGGTCAGATATAAAACCTGCTGAGCTGTAGGTTAATGCCAAAGTGGAAATCTGAATTTCCAGAACTGGCTTATCAGATGCAAAAACTACACTTATCTCCAGAGAGCCACAGAGCTCTCAAAGTGCCCTTTGAATTCCATGGCAGGTATCTCCCCTAAGCCACCAGAAATCCATATGGCTAAGATACCTTCTCACCAGTACATCTGCCCCTGAAGACAACACTTCAGCTGGTATGAATCAGCTTATCTGCACAGATAGCAAAGGGCCACATCTATTTCTAGCACTGGAAAATCTGTCCTGCACAGATTCAGGATGGCAGCGGTGTGTAATACAACATAGATGTCAGGAAGCCATCTGGGAATTCCCCGCTGTGCCCCTCAGCCACGAGGGTTGCCTTCTCTTGGCTTAATTTAGCCAGTTGTGGTCTC
This sequence comes from Cyrtonyx montezumae, assembly GCF_038088225.1. Classification (NCBI taxonomy): domain Eukaryota; kingdom Metazoa; phylum Chordata; class Aves; order Galliformes; family Odontophoridae; genus Cyrtonyx; species Cyrtonyx montezumae. The sequence continues at coordinate 4,577,342 of NW_027071826.1, forward strand.
TGGAGAGGACATCCTTCTAAATATATTAGTGACTCACCCCCAGTCGTAACTTACCATTGTAGAGAAAATTTGTTGTTTATGTCTAGGAAAGCCAAAAAATTTTTGCCAAGTGCTTCCTTTGGTAACATCTTATACATTTTAATGTCACAGCTTCTGCCAAGCCACGGGCCCTAATGTCTCCATAATGATGTATGGCAAGCTGAATGCATGCCCTTGAACTGTCCAAAGGAACTACTGCCTCACCATCCCTCCTGCAGCCAAACCAGTCCCTTCCCACACGGTCCCACAGCTGGTCACGGGCTGCCACGCGCATCGAGATTCAATGAACACACTCCAGACAAGGCAGCACTGAGATCCTCAGAGGAAAAAGTTCAGAAAAACATAGAGGTCACGAGGACTGCAATTCTCAAGCATGTTTTTCCATAGAATCATACATGTGTGGTGATAGGATGAGGGGAAACGGCCACAAACTGAAGCATAGGAAGATCCACGCCAATGTGTGTGGGAACTTCTTCACAGTGCAGTGATGGAGCACTGGAGCTGCACAGAGGTGGTGGGGTCTCCTTCTCTGGAGGCGTCCAAGTCCCACCTGGACACCTACCTGCACAACCTGGGCTGGGAGCTGCTTTGCAGGGGGTTGGACTCCATGATCTCTGGAGGTCCCTTCCAACCCCTAAAATCCCGTGATTCTGTGAAAACTACAGGAAAATAAGCACAGACAGTTCCACGGACTTGCACACGCACCCTTCAGAATTCACTCTGACAGCACGCTCAGGTTTCTCACAAGTAATCATCAGTGTTTCAGTTTTCTATTTTTCACCACCCAGTTTGGGGTCTACTTTCAAAGAACTTCCTGAAAAAGCAGTTCCTGACATTACCACCCAGCCATTAATTAGGGATGCAGGTGCCTCCCTGAAGCATCTCACTCGAACATTTTTGCTTCCACGCTCTGAGCTACTGACTTCCTCCTCACTAATCTGCATAGCACAGAGCTAACACATTCATTGCCCAGCAGTCAAAAGTAGTTTCCAAAAGGAAAATAAAACGTAGAAAACAATTTTCTGGCAAGTGCAACGGATGTATGCCTACCACCAATGCAGACAAGATTTGTTTCATTTCTTTGGTGGGCAAAATGAGCTCTGGAAGTTCTGATTTTAACACCTGTTAAAATCACATTGGCATTTCAGGGACATTTTGGCCAAACGCTACGGAAACATTTGGTCACATCCTTTCAACCTTCAATGTTTTCCTTAAATGTGCTTTTTAATATGACACAGTTGTTAAATCGGTAACAGTAATTCCCTGGAGACCGAGCAACAGCGCTCGGTATGTGAAAAATGAACAATACATTTGCATCAGTAAATCAAGAGGAAATCTTAAATAAACGTTTAATTGAATACAAATAGTCTGAATGTTACTTTAATGAAACTTGACCATTCCGTAGGCTGATTTTAGCAGCAGGATGCCCTAAATAAACTCAGTTAAAACATATGCTGCCCTACACTTTTTCTGTAGTCACAAAGCGATCCAGATTCACTTCTGATGGTGTTATGGCTTTCATTCAAACAAGGAAACACACTCATTCTAAAAATGAGCAGCAAAATCCTGGAAATGAATCTTATAGCATACTGGCACTCTCAGCCTTTTTTGATGGGAGGGAAAAAGACAAGAGATCTGTATAAAGAAAGACTTGTATAAATTTCTGCTAAATCTAGTATGGAATTTGAGCACACAAACATTGGATAAATTGATGCCCTAGGAGCAAGGGGCTGCTCTGGGAAGGGAGGACACAAAGCTGGCATGTTCCCTGGTAGAACTGTCCTCACATACTCTGCAGTCAAAGCTTCTGTTCTTGCTGCCTCAATGCTGCATTATATAAATCTTCAGGACTAGTAATTAACAACTTAACTAACCCGTCTTGCAAACCATTGATGACCTATCTAGGCCCTGTGAAAATGCTAAAGCTACTGTGAACCTGTGTGTTTGTCAGCCAATACAAACAGCTTTCAGTATGTCAGCATCTCCCTGCAGGGCTCAGGGCTGCAGCCCTTCTGATTTTAACAGGGTACTTCCATAACAAAGCACTCAGTGTGTGCTATGGTGGCAGCAGGACCACTCCAAATAGGAATAGATTAATTTGCTTTTTCCTTAAAAAAAAAAAAAAACATTTCAGATTCTGGTTGCTGAGGCAGACATCCCATAGTGCTTTTAGCCTTGAGCATTTACTCAGACCTCCTTTTGGCTTCAGTACGAGTGCAAACAGTACAGTTTAACAGATCCATCAGTGCCCTGGGATTCAGAAGTCCAGCCATCAGCTCCGCTGCTAACCATTGCCACCTGCTTTACCTCTCAGCACTCTTGCTCCTCTCCCACTCTGTGTCTGTCCTGTCTATTTGAACTGAGCTTCTTAATAGAAATACCATCTTCCTGTAAAAGTTTTCAGTGCCCAGCACTGGAGCCTTGATGTCTTTGGGGACTATCAAACACACACAAAATAAGAACACAGAGACAGTCCTTCCCTGTTGGCTTTATTAATAAATGTGGGTATTTCAGCCATGATATTTTAGCCTTGTGCTCTCCACTTCTGTTATCTCTAATTAGTTATCTGCTAAAGCTGTTCCCTTCTGAAGAGTATAACCCTTCCCCATCTTCTCAACCAATTGCTCTGTACTATGTATCAAGACTGCATTCAGAGAAATGTTAGTACAGTTGCAAATTCAATCATTCCACACTTGGAGAACACACAGCTCAAGATGGCCCATGCCTTAAGTCCTTCAACTGCAGGCAATGATGCACATGCCTTTTTTGCTATGATCAGCCCATTTTTTTCCTTCAACTAGCCTTACACATTCCCTGTCATGGACAGCAGAAGTGGCGAGGAACTCAAATGCAGTGGGATGTCGTGTCTATGGCTTGGAGAAAAATGAACACATTGTCCAAAGCAGTTGGACTTTTAAGGTCCCTTTCAACTCAAATGATTCCCTGCTCTGTCCACTGCTGTCCCACGCTCTGGTTCCTTCACACCAACCAGCTTTGATGACCACCATTCACATGGCTATCTCGAGCTTCCCTTTCCACACGTGATCCCAATATTCTTCTTTATAACACTGTCTCTGTTTGCTTGGCCAGCGAGTCCCCACTCTGTGTCCTACTTATGTATCTCTTCAGTTCTCTGCACAGAATCACCATGGCTGTAAAAGACCTCCAAGATCATTCCCCAAACATCCACCTACTACCAGTATTTCCCACTGAACATCCCTCAGTACAACATATAAATTTTTTTTGAATATCAGTGGGGACAGTGACTCTATCACCTCCCTGGGCAGCCCGTTCCAGTTCCTGACCACTCTCAGAGAATTATTTCCTCATATCCAACCTGAATCTCCCCAGTGAAACTTGTCCCTGCCTCCTTCTCTGCACTTGGTCTACCACACTTCCCACCTCTGCTCCTGCTCTCATCCTCTCCCCAGCACCACACAGGCTGCTCATGCTGTAGAAAGACAAGGAGCAGGCAAACCCTGTAAGGATTTCAGCTAAACCTTCACTGAACTCATGCAAATTGAGATTTTTCAGTCCTCAGATTTGCCAAGGTGCACGCACATTTTAAAAGATAGAGCAAAAATATAACATGCCTGGAAGCAAGAGAAATATAAACCGTGAAGGAATGAGGCAAGATAAGCTGTTTGTGTGTCATTCTTCTGAATGAAATTCTTGTACTCAGTCACCAAAAGAGTACCTGCTGCTTCTGGGCAGATATTTTTAAGCACTTGATTCATTAATTGCATTTCACCTGATAAGTTTCCGGGACAGTACCAAAAATAACTGTATTCTCCACTCAGACATGTTTCAAATGGTGTAATGCAATGATGGGAGAAGGGAGAACATGCAAGCACGTAACCTTCAAAGCTCAATTCTCATTAACCTGTACTAAATACTATAATATTTCTAGCTGAACCCCTGGAAGTTATCAGGAGAGATATGGGAACAAATCCATCTAACATTTGCCCACATCACCTCTGCTAGCCATGCATATCACAAGCATGGTTTCAACCTATTTCTGTGAGGTACAATAAGACATCATGTCCATTACCAAAGCAACATCTGGCATGACTGTACGGATTCCCAATATTGCAAAAACAAAGGGCAGCTAATAGCCTAATCACATTCCACTTGACTTCCTCGGGCAGAAAGTCACCAGCACCTTCCCTCCCTTTACCTGTTCCCAAGACTGTGGATCACATCTCTAGAAAATAAATTTTCAAAAGAAATTCAGCTGCAACAGCCCAGCCAGCAGCTATGCAGGTAGCAAATTCCCTCAGGAGCTGGTCAGACAATGCTACTGCTCATTAGGTCTGGGTGGGACAGCAGAAATGGGAATGCACATTTCCCTTCATTCATCAAATTGGAACAAGAATGAGACTACAGAAAAAAAAAAAACAAGCACTTGGCAGAGTCCATGACTGGGGACAAGTCAGGTGAAAGAGACACTTTGATAATTTAAGCTGCAAATGAAGGTTAAAGTAAGTTGTTACATAAAGGAGATTCTTTAGTTACAGGAATGTTTGATCCAATTCACAGCTAAGGATGTGCACCTATTTATAACGGAAAATCCTTTAGCTTTGGTATGAATTTATCAAGCCGTCCAGACAAATTGCTCATATCAAACTGTCATTCAGATGTTCAGCCATTGAAAACACAGTTAAAGCATGTCCCTTAATTAGAAATCCCATGGAAATGAAAACAATCCTCTCTGGCATCTAGTCACCCTGGATGCTAAGTTGGACTTATCATCTGGCACGGTCCCCTTCCTGTTTGTGTGGGTGGGCTGAGGCAGACGTGGAATTCTGCTCCCCTTCCAAGAGCCCTTGGAGACGTGCAGCCTCCCAGGGCAGGGCTCTGTCTCCTGAAAGTGCCTCACTGCAAATAGGTCTGGTAGACACAGTGAGCTTCTCAGATTAGAGGTGGATGGGATAAGCGCCGTCTGCTCAGTGGGGACCAAGAGGAGCTTAGCACAATATTTAAATGGATAAATATATCCCAATCTGTTTCGTTTCGCTAGACGGGAGACTCCGGGATCAGGATGCATTTGTTTTCCAGAAAATTGTCTAAAGTCATCTGCTGGTAAAAACAACTCCACCATGGCCCTCTCCCAGAGGAAGGAGCAGGTAATTCAGCACCCCTTCCAAACCTATCCTTTCTACTGCCAGCCTTGAATTATTAAGTGCTTTCTTCCCAGCCCCATGTCCCAGCAGCTTGCTATTATTATGCCAGTCTCATTAAAAATTAAATTAGATCTCAAAACCTCACAGCTGTGGAGAACATCCTAAAAGATTGATTCCAAAGGATAAAAAGCAAAAAGTGTATTTTGATCACTGTGAGCAGCTAACCATCAGAAAGAATGTACCATATCCCCATGGAAGTTATTCTCATAGAATTACCTAAGCCAAATGGCATAACACTTCCTTCTGGAGACAGCCCGAAACACAAGCTTTGAGCTCCACCAGGAATCACACAGTGAAATTCTTAGCCTCATATTTTGCCAGTCTACTTAGAGAAGCAAAGCCATTCCTTGGGACCCTACATGCACTGATGAGAAGAGAACTCCAAGTGTTCTGGTTGTGTCCTTGGGGTGACAAATTAATGAGCTCTGAATGATGTACGTTGGCAGCAGTGATACACTGCATTTCATTTCTTTGTAAGCTTTGTTTACAGCCTCTGCTTACATGAAGTTCAGGATGTTGCTCAAATTTTAGGAAACAGACTCCCAGATGCCAGACTTCTCAGCCTAGTGGACACAGGCTGAACTATGCAGCTTTTCACCAGAACTAAATCTAGCTATTTCCCTCCTTCATCAGGAAGGAGTTCTTGAAATGGTTACTAGACCTAAGCTCATCTGCAAGAAAGCCTTATCCCTCAGATTTCACAGGTTTTAAATGGGTTACAGACCAGATTCATGGAAGCTTAGTAAGAATTTCCCCTTATCCCGCAAAAGGACCTGGGGAGACTGAAGAAATGACATCATCTTGTCCCCACGGCCTCCACACAGGCAGGTTCTGAAGAAGACAGAAATGGAACGAGGAGAATCTACTCTGTGCCAGTCTTCCTCAGGGAAACCTACTCGTGCCATGGGACTAGTACAACAACTTCAGTGAGGTTCTGCTCCTTTTCCACCACTTTCCCCCCTTCACTTGGCTAAGCTTCCCTGGACAAGGGAAGAAGAAAGGAGATCAACTACAAGTAATAAGAAATAAAAGTAGGGTATTAAATAGGATGTTGCTGTAGAGTCATAGGACGGGTGGAAAGGAATGGGCTCATGCATATTACAGTCCTATAAAAGAGAAAGAATTCTTAAAAGAATATTAAAGAGGGCTCACTTGGTTACAGCATGAAAAAACTAGTTTAATCACCTATTGTGCTGCTGTAGCTAATTTTGTGTTGATTTTTACAGACATCCCAGCTATCGGGCAAGTCTCCATACCATCACTGTGGGTGACGCTCCCCTTCTATCACGGGTACTATTAATGACACCACTACTTGGGTAAATCTCCCATCAAGCTAAGTTAGATGTTTCCTTGAGTAGGACCTGAGGTCATAAAACACCTGATGAATATACATGGTGGGAGGATGAATCTGCTTCCTGGCTGCATGGAAGAGAAACACAGGGTGTGTGAGGATACGTAAACTCATACACATACTTTCCACCCAGACAAACTCAGTGGGATCAGCTCCAACCACCTCTGCAACAAACCTTTAACGTCTCTCTGGTGAGAGGTGTCTCCTTGGGAAAGTCATAAAACAGTCACAGATTTGTGTGAGTTCTAAGCTATTTTCTACAGCTTGAGTTTGTTAGTAGCATATTCTCATCTATCTCATCTTAATATATATCCAAGCCACAACTGAATGATCAGAGAACTGACTACTTCCAATGTCCATCTCAAAAACTAACAGGTAAACTAGTTGAGCAACACCTAAAGGACCAGCAAGAGGCTAACTGGTAAATTCTCCTTAATCAGTTATCATCTTGTTAAATTGCTTCAACAAGTTGTCAATTAAACCCTAAACAAGCCTAAAAGCATTGTAAAAACAGCTTCAATTTCCCACAACACAATGTGTGGGACTATATATCTTCAGAGGGACAACTCCTGAGCAAGCCTTAAAACAGCAGAAGTCTGACTTAATCAAAAAGAGCTTCACTCGGTCAAAAGAGTACCCCCATTTGACCAACAGCTCATCCCCTTAGAAGTAAAACCTCAGGTAACCCATATCTCCAAATCACCTGGAACAGGCTGAGTGTGTAGAATAAGAAAGAGTATGCAGTCACCACTTTCTGCTGCTGCTGGCCAACAAGATGTTAATTACCACTGAGAAACAAAAAGCAATCAGATGCTGGCATTGGCTCAGCATTGCAGTAATACCTGCAATGTTCACTGCCTCCAATGCCCAACAAGAGCAGCAGCATGGTAGTGTGTTACAGCAGCTGCTGTCCCCAGAGCTCAGTGTGTGCGAGCAGAGGAAGACAAGCCCTGTCCCCAGGGTACTGATGGGAAGTTACAAGAGGAATCACTGAAGTCACTGCTTCTGATGTGGGAATCTACTGTAAACGTGCTCCTTTGCAAACGTGAAGTCGTCCAGAAGAAAGGAAATTCTGCAACTTGGGGAAAAAATGCCAGGAGACTTCAGGTACAGTACGTCTTATTTCCTTGTGACCATAGGGAAGACAGTTCCAGGCTTGTCTGGAAATATCCACGTGAGCTGATGCATGTGTTAACCCTAAGCCACTGGTTGGCTGAGCCTCTCGTGGTGACCTGGAATAACAGTGGAAGCCATTTTTACTCTGTGCTTTTCATTGATTTTCTTGTATGGCTTGCTCTGATGGCTTCCTGAGTCTTAGGGAAACACGGAGACATACACCTAAATTTTATCACTGCCGTTATACTGAAGCATGAACATAAACACAAATCAAGAAAGTAAAGCCAACCATAAAAATCATGGGATATGCCTCCAGTGATTAGTGGAACATACAACGAGACAAAAATACGTACAGGAAATTAGTTTGTATATTCCCAATAAGCACACTATAAAAAAATTCAACAGATCTTTCTACTCCACTGTGACTTGAATAAAATACATTCATACCCAATACATATGGGAACATCAACAGCATAACTAAACCTTCCTGCTTCCATCTGAAGCCTTAAAATTCTCACCTATGTACTGGTGCTACTAATAATAGCTAATTACAACTACTTAATCGCATGTAGAATTCCCAATTAAATCACCTATCATAAGTCACACTTTCCTAATTCCATCCACACAAAAATAGTAATAAAATAAATAAGCAGAAGAAAACCTTCTAACATCAAGCATGGCAATATCTATCTACAGATCCCTAGCAAAGGTCCTCTAGCATCAAGGTTTTGTTTGTCCAATATGACACAGGCATAACAGCAACAGGACCAACACAATCAAGTAGCTGCTATAAAAGAAAAGAGTAGAGTACTCACCCATCTCCAAGAAGCAAGTCTCACATGAGAAAACTTAACAGAGGAAGGATCTCCAACAAGAGGTCCTCCCTTAGTGGCAGTCAGCTTTTAAATGGGGTCTAAGAGGAGCTAAGCCTGGCTCCATCCATTACCTTCACCTGTGCTCCCAGAGCTGACTGGGTCTTCCCTTCAGGTGCTCAATCAGAGGTTCAGGCTGTGACTCAGCAGTTGCCATACACACAGGTAAAATCATAAGCACCTCTCCTCTTTCCTTCACTCCTACAGTAACAAGCAGCTGCAGTTTGTAGGATGATGGTGGTGATGGATTGACGGTTGGACTTGATGATTTTAGTGGTCTTTCCCAACTTTGGTCAGATGACCGTAATCAACACACATTAAAAACTTGGCTGAATCAGGAACTGCAGCACCCTTAGACAAACTCTGACACCTGTACAGGTGGAAAGGAAGAGGCTGCAAAGCTGGATTAATATTAAAAGCTCCATCTCAGCTTTCCCATTGCAAGTGAGAACCCAACAGCAAAAATGGAGGCAAGACCCTGCCCACCTGCACTACTCAACAAGATCAGGCTGTGGCTAGATGGGAAGCTCACTACATGTGTGTGGTCAGGCTTGCAAATAAAATACTACAGTAAGACTATAAAAGATATATTGAATTCAGTTTTTCCAGGGCTGATGTAACTGGGTGGGGGCACTACCAGGTTCGTGATAAGCTTAATGTAACGAGGGTTGAAATAAAACATTTGCATATAAAATTTAACTCCTGGAATTTACTAGCAGCAGGGAGATAATGGTGTAACAGGCTGATGAAGAGTCATTATGAGATCATATTCATATTAATCTGAAGCTTGTGGGCATTGTTTCTTGGAGGAAGTACTCATTGTGTGTAGTACAGTAAAAACTGTGTTTAAAACAAAGAGATGAAATAGTTGCTTTAACACAGCCACAGCATTGTCATTGTAAATCTGCCGTGCCACATATTTTATTGCATTTTCATAGCAGAAGAGGGAATTTACGATGTGATGCTACAAGTCCAGCCAGCCTTCTTCTGTCAGTGGGGTACCTCTCTTAACTCACATCTAAAATATTTGCTGATACTGAAACGTGACTGTGAGATACAAAAATAACCTTTTACAACACAAGAGAACATTATATTCATCTAGCTTAAAGCAAAAAGAAGAAAAACAAATAGCTTGAGCATCTGTTTGCAAAGCATGGACACTGCTCTTCAAATACTTCTATTCCAACAGAGAATTACCATTACTTTTGCAGATGAAGTAGTAAAATAAAGATGCTATGACTATTGTTACCAAATAAAAGAAAGATACATCATGTTTATCATTACTTTTTGAGATAAGAGCTACCCAACATAGAAACACACATGGGTTTAACCTCCTTTAGCCAAATATCAATACTGATGGTGTCAGGACACTGTACTTGTTCTTTACAGATTATACTAAGCAGCAACTAGTCCCACACAATCAAAGACTTATACACTTCCATTTGGGGGACCATTTACAGTAGATTTCATAAACTTATAGAATCATTCAGGTTGGAAAAGATCTCCAAGATTCCCAAGCCCAACCCCAACCCACCCCACCGTGCCCACTGACCATTTCCAGCACCACATCTCCACAGTTCTTGAACACCTCCAGGGACAGTGACCCCCCCCACTTCCTGTCTGTATCAGTGCATCACTGCTTTCTGAGTAGAAAAGCTTCCTAATATCCGACTGGAACCTCCTCCAGTGCAGTTCAAATGTGCTTACCTAAACAGAATTGGTTCTTAGGCATTGCCAGGACCAGACCCATTCCGAGCAGGAGCTAAATTTTCTTGATAATTAATAACTCAACATTAAGAATAATATGATATTAGGAAAAATTTCTTCTCTCAAAGGGAAGCACTGGAATGTGCTGTCCAGAAAAGTGATTGAGTCATCATCCCTGAAGATGTTCAAGAAATACTTAGATGTTGTACTAATGGACATGGTTTAGTGGGGAAAACACTGGGGGTAGGTAGATGGTTGGACTGGATGATCTTGGAGGTCTTTCAACCTTGGAGACTCTGAATCTATGAATTAGAAAAAAAAAATGTATGCGTGACACTGTAAATTCAATTTGATCCTATTATTTGACAGGTTTCTGTTCACCTTAGTAGATACAAGCAAATCTTCCAGGCACAATGAGGAACTTGGTGCATAGCTTATGAATAAGACAACAGCAACAGAAAGCGGGTTAGTTTAAAACAAGAGGGAAATAATAAGATGAAGAACTTCAAAAGCATTCACAGGGAAGAACATTCCACCAAGACAAAGTCATCTATCCTTACTTTCCCAAAAGCAGCACGATCAAAGCTGATTATGGGATTTCAAACCCTGAATGTTTCTTTGTATTGCCCAAGCAGAGAGTGAAAATGCTTTATGACACCAAAAAGGCAGAAGGAGGATCCTCGAATGTTACAGAGCAGGATTTAATGCTTTTAAAAAGACCCGTGCCTACAATCCACCCTTGTGATGATGTGAGACGTAGGCCATAGGAGATATGGTTAGCTATGCAGTTTTAGGTAATGCACCAGTAGAGTACTAAACAACAACATATGCACTGCATCTGTAATGAGATTGGACTTTTAACCTTCTAAAGCAGTGGGAAACAATAGGGCTTTTAAAAATACCAGCTCAGAGGTAAGGAGAGGGTCAGCCTTGTACAATTTATATTTATAAAGTTGCATAGCTGAGTTTCACTTTGAATTATAAGTTATTTGAAAAAGTAAGAGGAAATCAGGGGAGGAGGGAGAAAAATAATGTTGGCATAGAGGAAAGAACTAGGAGACTACAGACGAGATGGCAGAGGAGGAGTACACAGCCTCTCAAAAAGCACACAGGGTTACACTCCTCAGGGGCCAATTCTTCTCCTGTTTTTGCTGAGGAGAGGGGAGATGCTCTCTCCAGTTCAATCCAGCACACCCCTGAGATCAGCAGGTCTACGTGAGAGCTGCAGGTTTGCCCATAAATGGCTAGAGGTCATTTTACTATGTGTCCCACACCGAGCAGGTTCCATCAGCAGCAAAACAAATAAAAGAACAACTAAAATAAAAGAAAAGAGGATTCAAAATTGCCAAATTCTGACACCATTTTTGGTAGAATCATGGGGCTAGACAGGATCACAATGTACCCAGATCTCTGCAATCTCAACACACAGCACTGTTTCAGGAGGACACAAAGGACATCCCCTTCACGCATTATCAGAAATTACAGGCCAATGGACATCATTACTCAGTACCCTCCTGAAATAACTACAGTTCTCTGGGAAAAGACCAACTCTGAGCTGCCTCAGTAGGGCACAGGAGATCGACAGAGCCTCACCAATGCAGCCATGGGAATGTGTTATGTCAAAGAACATAGGAAAGAGGTAATGTCCCAGTTCACAGGGACGACAGAAAGAAACTTCAAGCTTTCTTTCAGGGAAATGGAAGGAGCTAAGAGAAGGACAGCTTCTCCAGCTTCAGTGCAAGAGCTCCGTTATATCACCAGCAGTACAACCTGCACAGCCCCGCTGTTCTACAACCCCATATTGCCCTGCCTGCCACAGACTTGCAGATTTTAGACACTGGGGATAGGGTTCAGGTAAAGGCCCTTTCTTGGGCCTGAACTTTAAGTACACTTTTCTGTTTTTCCAGCTCTGTGGCAGCAGTCCGCCTCCAGCAACACACCCAGGCATTATCCGTGTCACTGCTGCGGCACTCAGAAGCTGGCACCTCCTGTTCACAAGGCTGAGCAGCACTGCAAGCAGCCAAGCACTATAGTCCTTCACCAAGCAAAACAACTCGAGGAGGATTTGGCAGGAGAAGGAGCAGCAGAATCTGACCCAAGTCGAATGCAACTCTCCAAGAAATTCCTTTTCACTTGTAAGTGACATACAGACTTGGCCTGCCTTCCTGTGACTTACCAGCACCCTCCTGCAAGGCAGCATTATAAAGGAGCCTGTCTCACCCAGGGATGTTTTTCAACAATACTTCATGTCCTCTTTTACTGTCTTCTTTTTAAGCCACTTCCAAGCTCCATTCCCTCTGCTCCCTACTCAGATCAGACTAATAAGAACATCACCTCAGGGAAAAGACTTGTACACAGACAGACTTCCTCTTCAGAGGATCAAACAGACCAGACTGTTCCTTTTCAAGTTTTATTAATCCTGGTTCATAATTTCCACCACATCATTAGTCATTTCCTATTATTGAATAGCTGGTAGCAGCACTGAATGGTAAATAGCAAGATAACTGTGCCACCTGCAATTTCTTGGCTGGTACCTACCCACAACCACATCTGGGTAAAAGACGAAGAGGTAAAATTAAAAGCCCAGCCATGTCGACTTTTTTGATCTGTGGCTCATTTCTTTTATTCACATCATCTGCTCAGCTGGCTACATAAGCTGCTGCAGACCTTGTTTAAAAACAGCTCCAGAAGATTAACACTAAAACCAGCAGTTTGGAAATGTGGTGATTTTCACTGGAATGCCCATTCTGGGGCATGCAGGGTCTGAGGGGATCTTGCTGGTTATCAGCCCTTGTTATTTATTTGGTTTCCTAAGTTTTTCCTACTTTGTCAACATCCTTTAGGTAATTTTGCCACCAAAAATGGGCAGAGAATTCAAATGCCTTGAAGCAATCTGTTTCTTATTGAGTTTTTCCTGCCCTCTCCAGTGAAACTTATTTTTCTAATAATATCCCTTTTTCTTTCTACCATCCAGCTCAGGAGACTAATTGGGAAAGAGCACCACAGCCTTTTCAGTTTCAGTGTAATATCCCAGGAGTTGGACTCGATGATCCTTATGGGTCCCTTCCAACATGGGATATTCTATGATCTACATAGCTGCAGTGTCCTTTTTGGATCCCCTTCTCTCTTTCCAGAAGGGACCCCACACACAAGTTCTGGGTCAGAGTTTCTGTGTGGTTCACTGTTTGGTAAAGCCAGGACAGACCCCCATGTCAACAGCTTGAGCCAGAAGCATGTGGCTGCAATGACCATGGGACAGCTGTTAGAACAGGGAGAGCTGATTTCCACCCCAGCAGTGGAACTTCTCCTCTCTCTTTCTTTCCAATTATCTCCATAAATTTTTTAGCCACCCTTTTTCTGGCCTGCTGTTTCCCCACAAGCTCTGCAGGACAGGCTCACCCTGGCCCCACACCAAGTTCGCCGAAGACAATGAGTCCTTCCACCATCTCCAGGGCAGGTAATGGAGTCTCCAATTCCCAGGACTCCAAAAGGATTTCCTCCTTTTCACTTGTCCTCACAAATGCAGCCTGGTACACGAAGCACAATCACTCGTGCATTCCTAGCAGGAAGGAATGGCTTTGGGTTTATGGCAGAGCATGTTTCTGCTGCAGACTTCCTGCATGACCTTAGGGAAGAAGTCACCTGCCATCAGACTTTCTCAGTGCTTGTTTCAATTCATGCCCGTTCTTCTGAACACAAATGTTGTTTATTAGAGGTCATCTGAGTCCTAGGTGAAAAGAGGTAATTAAACTCCTGATGACTAATGTGTTTAACTCATTAACATGTGTTTGCTCTCACAGGGGCTTTGTGAAAATGCGATCTGCCAACCTCGTGTGCCACTGCTGGCACTCAGTGCTTCCATCTGCCAACAAGAGGTGGCAGGAGCTGGCAACACCTGAGTGCATCTGTCCCTGTTTACAGTGGCCCAGTGGGACAGCCAGCTCTGTGCGCCAGGACTTGTGCTGTCTTTACCCATAGGACAAGAGAATTGTCCTTGGTAATCCAAGATGTCTACATAGAATCAAAGAAACGTACAATCCCCAAGGTTGGAAAAGACCTACAAGATCATCCAGTCCAACTGCCCACCTACCACCAATAGTTCTCCCTAAAACTCAACACGTCTCAATGTTCCTGAACACCTCCAGGGTCAGTGACTCCACCACCTCCCTGTGCAGCCCATTCCAGTGCCTGACCACTCTTCTGGAGAAAGTATTTCCTAGCATCCAGTCTAAATCCCTCTGGTGTGACTTAAAGCCATTCTCTCTAGGCTTGTTTCTTTATACTCGTTTATGTTTTTATATCCAATATTTTCCTAAATACAAATACAATGCTTTTAACATACACCCATTTATATATTAGATAAAACACATCTCTTTTTTAAACAGAAGCGAACTTCCCACAACCACCTTTCACTTCCCTTGTCTGCTTATGTGAACAGTCCATAACTATCCATTCCCTTTCCTCCTGTAATACACAGAGCACAGGAACTGCTCAGGTTGTGTCTACCCAACTCCCAAATTCCACATGAGCTTTTTGCATCCCTGTCTCCCCCGTGGTGTAGGCAGATACAGGCTTATTCACCTCTTGAGGAGGAAATGGAGAGGACAACATCACCACAGGTCAACAACATTCCATGGCGTGATATTTCAAAGCACTTTGAATTTTACAGCGTTTTCCACCGACGCAGTTTGAAGTACACTCAGATAGAGCTCAGACGAATACGACTAGAACACATGCCCTTAGGGCTTCCAGCTGAAAGGCAGGTGAATGCCTCTCACCTCATACAGGCCCACTGTGGCAGCATCAGGAATGCATCTCGGTGCCCGAACACCAGGAGAACTTCCTTTCTCCCCCCGCCACGTCTCACCCAGTCTCCCATGCCCACCCTCAGCAATGGTAGGAGCTGCTTTCCCCAACCACCCCTCTCAACTCTCCATTTCTTCTGCTCTTCCAAGGGAGCCTAGAGCTGTGATGTTCACTGAGGATCCTTCAGTAAGCCAAGGGGGGTGAACCAGACAACAGAGCCAACGGGGAGTCCCCAAATTCCTTAGCTGTTACAACAGACTTTCCACTGTTACCCAGGCAAGCAACTTAACCCCCTACCCTCCTTCCAGTGAGCGTGAGCTAATCCTGCACAATAAAATCTTCCTCCCTTTGAGGAGTGCAAAAAGCTCTAATTAGCGTTCCTAAAGTATCTTCAGACCTCAGACCATAAAAGTGTAAATGGCTCATCTTCCGAATAATAGCAGTAAAATCCTGGAATCAGTAACTTGACCGTAATTGCTACATGGGTATAATAAATTGCTTTTGCCATCTCAAAATGAATTGTCATGAATCAGGGCCTTTGTTCTCACAGTCAGCGAGTTATTTTTTGCCCTTCTGATGGAATTCCTGCAATAACAATGGGGGAAGCATGTAATGGAGAGTGACGGGCATCTTTATAAACAATGTTGGTCACGTGAGCCATATATCAGGGAAATTGATTGCTGGTACAGTAACATCTCAACAGCTTAACGAAGACGGGGAAAGCCTGTTGATCTTGTTACTCTGTATAGAGGCAGAGTTTTTATTTTAAGCTCCTATAATCCTAAGAGTTAGCCAAAAGGAAGGAATCATTTCCAGTCATATTTTTCAAATGGGAAACGAGGCCGGTGAGCAACTGGTCAGAACTGAGGAGTCTGAGGGAGGACTGGGAACTGAGCTCAGCTCAGGGCTCTATCTACAAGCTTCTCCTTTTCTTTTGGTTCCCCAGGAAAACCCTGCCTTTGCCAGGATCCTAGTCACAAAGCCACTGTGTAACTCCCTTGTGAAAGCAAGCACTGCTGAATTCCTGTGCGCAGCAACGGGAGTCCAGGGTTTGAACCCCACTGTGTCCTTCAGCCCCATGCAGGATCAAACCCTGACATCCCAGGTTTGAAAGCCCTGCATTTCATGTTCCTTCACCAGTGGGAACAGCACGTCTTAATTCAAGAGAGGGTGAGGCTGTAGCTCTTTATAACGAACAGGGAGGAGGGAAAGGTTTGTCATGGAACCTAATTATTTAGCAGCGTGCTGAAAAGTTGCCTGGCAGAGTCTGCCCTTGCAGACAGCACTTTCTCCCCTAATAGTGATCCTGATAGCAGGACTTTTATCAGCAGGGCAGCACAGCACTCTGCTCAGACCCCAGTGATCAAGTGGCCTTCACAGCTGCCACCACTTCCTATTAAAAGGCTACAAGGGGCCTTTGAGATTAAGGAAGGATAAAAACAAGTGCTTATCATTTGGGAAGTAATGTCACCGGTTATCTAAAGCAACGCAATTATATCACAAGCTTTATCTGTGAGTGGCTTTTTCCTTCCAGGGGGTAGGAATAGAAAAACTTTTCACTTCATAATGAGTCCTACTGAAACTCCATTTTGCCCTTGGCAAAAGGCCATTATCCAGCAGAAACATGTAATCATCCTAAAAATGCATAATGGCATGGAAAACGGACCAGTAGTTTCTTGAAATATTGTTTGTAAAAGGCCTAATTTATAATGGGGATTGTTTGTATTAGGGCCTTTTGGCATGTATGGTTAACAAGAACTTGCTGTTCTGCTGCCAGTTCGTCTAATCAAGAGGGCCTTGTGTAGGCCTCCCTCGATATGTCCATGGAAACAATGGGAGCTTTTTCCAGGAACTGCCCCATCATGACAGAGCACCCCACTGCTTCATCCGTTGTTGTTCCTATCGATGGACACTGCTCCTGTCAATGTGCCACACTGAGACATAAACATCATCAGATTCAGTGCACTGCTGTCTATCTGGAGAAATATTAGGAATGAGCTGGCAGCACCGTTAGTTGAGGTCAATCATGCAACTGTTGGCTCTTTGTAGTGATGCCATGGTGCAACCAATGCCTTCCCTCTGGAAAAGCACCAGTTTGCACACATGCTATGAATGAAAGCTCTGGCTCTGCAGAGAGCTGGATCATGTGCAAGAGTACAATTTGCTTGCATTTTGTATCCACAAAGGGGCCCCATTGTATCTGATGATACTCTTATCATAAATGCTAATAAATACATAGGTTTACTAGGCATCTTGGCCTGTGGCAAACTGAAAGCTTTCTGGTTTATAACCTCTGCAGGCATTCAATATACCGTCAGTAATCCCTCCAAGCATCTTCCTTTACGCTGGAAAAGTTCCACCAGCTGCTCAGCCCACGTACCACTCACAGGAGCTTCCCTCCAAAGCAGAGCTAAAGCTACACAACACACGTTCCTGAGCCTCCTATTGATCCTGGATTTGGAAAGCAGAGTGCCACGTGGGGGAAGAATATGTGCTGGAGAGCAAGCACAAAAGATTGCTTTAGAGCAGGGCACAAGCTGATACCTCCCCCACCAGTGAGCTACTGAGCACGCCACAGAGGAAAAAGAGGAACCATGGGTTTCAAGACTTCTAGTTGCAAGTTCCAGACCTGAAAAGTTGCACCTTGTGACACAAAGCAGTCATCTGCTGTAGGTTTGTGCCTCGAGGCCTCTGGCACAGACGATGCCTATTGAGCCTGGCACTGTATGTGCTTTTATTTTAAGACAGTCCTTGCTACCGAGAGCTTAGAATTGACACAGAATGGTATTTTTAACAAAAGTACAATAATTGCCACAAGAAAGATGAAAACAAAGCTATAATTTGGACATCTTGACAGTATATGAAGGCCCTCTGTAGAAGAAAATAATTCAAAGCATTTTTGTCTGTTGGGTATTTTTGCTGAATCCATGGGTATCTCCCTAATGTATAGGGAAACAAGAATCCTTTCTTTGCTCCAAAGCTGTGTTTGTACAGTAACTTCTGAAGAAGGAGCTTCTTCCTTCCATAACCAAATAAAATGATCCCTTAGGTTATTTATAGTCCTCACGGCCCAAAGACATCACTTGGCTCTCTACCACAAGCCCAGCCGTGTGTTACTATATTAAAAAATGAGAAAATGTAATTACGGGGTACTGAAGCCAGTGTCTGCAGACAAAACCTGCCAGAAGTGAAGAGACAGGAAACATGGGCCCTGCGGAGCCACGCGGGGCCTTCCCTGCCTCTGTCCTCACTGGGATTGAGAGGGGAGAAATGGGGGCTGGCTTCATAGGATGGCTGACTCACATCTTTCAGCAGAAACTGGTTTGCTGCAAACTGCAAGTGCGATCGTGACCCTTCGCAATTAAAAGCAATTTAAAAAATTAATAAAAAATAAAATAAAATAGCAAATAAAAAATAAAAAAGCAAATAAAAAAAAATTCCTTCCCTGACAATCCAGAGTGTGACGCCGTTTACGCTTGGTCACACTGAAGACACCCAATCTTGATATGGAGAGAAGAGCCTGCATTATTCCCCCTCTGCATCACAGCACTCTTCCACAATGGAGGGCTGATGTCACCAGGTCAAAACGTTTATCTTCGTGCCATTGACTGCCCAGCTTTCATGTATCTGCCACTTCTAGATTGCAGGTCTGTTCTCTCCACAGAATTGCAGAATCATTCAGGTTGGAAAAGACCTCTGAGATCCCCAAGCCCAAACCCAGCCCGTCCCACTGTGCCCAATGCCCACGTCCCTCAGTGCCACATCTCTGCAGCTCTGGAACACCTCCAGGGATGGTGACCCCACCACTCCCTGGGCAGCTGTACCAATGCATGACCACTCTTTCAGAAAACAAATGTTTCCTCATATCCAACCTGACCCTCCCCTGTCATAACTTGAGCTCATCATCTCTCATCCTATTGCTGTTACCTGGGAGCAGAGACCAACCCCCACCTCACTACGACCTCCTCTCAGGGAGTTGGAGAGAGCGGTGACGTCTCCCCTGACCCCTTATTACTGCCCTTGAGCTGGCAGCTATCATCCACGGCAGGGTGGCAGAATGAAAACCAGCTCCACTTTATCCAGCTGGCTCCTATCAGGCTGCAAGCCCCAAGCATCCCCACGCAGGCACATGGCAGAATGGGGCTAAGCAGAGCCAAAAGCAAGCACAACTCTGCATTCTCTGAGACCCCAGGAGGGCAGCACAAGTAGCTGCTGGAGAGAGAAGGTATGAAGAAAGAAAAAGCACTTTTCCTCGGGGCGTGTGAGCTCTGACAGGAAACTTCACAGAAACTCTGGGGGAGGGATAAGTCATCGGGATGATGAATCGCCCACTGCCCTACAGAGTCTTTTCCAATCCAACTGTCTTTAGGAGGTCTCCGTCTGAGCTGAGCACAAAATCCTCTTCAAAATATACACAAGTCTCAGGGTAAAGAAGCCAGGCACACAGTGCAGAGCTAGGATTGGTATTAACAGAATGCAGATAGCAAATTGCTCACCTGCTCCTTCCTTCCAACGTCAGCCTGCTGTTTTAGCAGTCTATCAGTTTGTCCCTTGCCACTGGCCATTCATTGACAAAAAGCTGAGTATCTGCTGACAGAAGGAAATGCAAGAGGCAGGAGTGGTTGGCCCAGCCCAGCGCGGCCAAGTGAGCCGCAGGAGGGCTGAGCAGCAAAGACTTGCCCATTTTCAGCTCAAAATGACCAAGCCTTCTGTAATGTCCTGACAAAGCCAAGAACCCCTCTTCAACGCTTGCCCCGTAAACTTCCTGTCAACGTCTTTTGCTTTGTCAGTCTGCAATAAAATTGCACGTTTCAACATACTGCACAGTTTGCTTCTTCAGCTAATACAATGACGATCTTTCAAGCAGAAGATTAAACATCAGGACATTCCCTGTATCCTCACACCATTCACATCCAAACTCGTGTTTTGCCCATTCATGCTTCTTGCTTTAAGCTCTCAGAATCCATCCACGTAGCCTGGTTCACCCAGCATCCCGTTTCTGCAGCATTTCCCCCCACGCTCCTTTCTGGCAGGGAGCACTGGGACCTCTCCAACGCAGTATCCGCAGTGCCACCTTCTGGTCTGCCACACGAATCCCAGCCACTCTGCTGCACAATCACAGCATCACACATGTTGGAGAAGACCTCAGAGGTCTCCAAGCCCAACCCCAGCTCACCCTCACTGTGCCCAGTGACCACAGCCCTCAATGCCACATCTCCATGGTTCCTGGACACCTCCAAGGACGGTGACTCCATTGCTCCCTGGGCAGCATGTCCCAGTGCATCACCACTCTTTCAGAGACTGTTTCCTGATATCCAACCTGAGAAGGGCTTGCCAACCTGCCTGTCCCCCCTGCAGTTACCAGCTCATGTGGCCACAGGCAAAACTGCTCTTGCAGGTGGTCCTCAGCCCATCATTTTAGCTCACTGGGCTGAAGAGCTCGGGAGCACTCGGGCCCTTATGCTGTGCCCAACATAAGCACGGTGACATGGACACAACCAACCGCTTTTCTCCAGCTCAGGAATCCTCACACCATTTTCCTCCCCAGGAAAATATATAAACAGAGGAGTAACTGCTGCACTTTGTCTTGGCCTGCTGTCCCAGGATCTAGGAATAGGCCTCTGTGCTGCTGCAAGCTGCAGCATGTGAACCATGATCTGATATCAGCTCACCATACCTGATAACAGCAGTGCCTCTGCAGATGTTTTCAGCGCCTCAGGCTGTCCCCAGAAACTTCTCAGCTGCTTCACACCCTCTGCAAATCAGCAGGTGTAATCCTCTTGAGGACAACCACACATCTGCGTCCTGAAGCTCTGCACCAGCGGCTGCAAAGAAGGAAACATTATCAGAAGTGTGCCTAGAAGTTGTTCACTGGACTTCTGTATTAATTCTCCACCACGTTATTTACAGCCATACTAAAAAATTAAGTGCTTCATGGAGCTCTGCTGTGGGCTTTGGCCACATGGAACAAATGCGATTTCCTGACGCTTGCATCACGTTGGCAGCATGTCAGCAATTTCAGTGCATCTCTCTAAATAAGGACTTAATTCTCTTTTATTATAGACCCCATTATACCACTCCCAGTGGCTGAAGGAGCCTTGAGTTTTGGCAGAAATGTCATTTACGCCCACCTTATGTCCTTCTTGCAGAACTGTAATCTATAAAAGAAAGAGGCAGTGTACTGTGCAGCTCCAGCCTGCAGTCTGGAAGCCAGAAGTTTTCCACTGCCCCTGGCTTTGGCCAACTGGGAAGCCATTTCAAACCAAGAGCCCAGCTTCTACAATACACTTACATTTCACTTCCCTACGTCTATCAAGCCCTTAACAAAGCTATATTAGAACAGAAGGGGAAAACAATCTGGATCTCATGGTGGAAAGGATATATTAGTGATAAAACTTGAGGGAACAACCTTGAGTTGCTCCAGGGGAGATTCAGGTTGGACATTAGGAAAAAATTATTCCCTGAAAGAGTGGTATGGTGCTGAAATGGGCACAGGGAGGTGGGTTAGGGTTAGCTGCATCCTAACCCTAACCAACCTCAAAGTGTTTGAGAACTGTTTAGACGCTGTACTATGGGACATGGTTTGGTGGGGAAATATTGATGGTGGGTGGATGGTTGGACTGGATGATCTCAGAGGTCTTTTCCAACCTTGGTGATGCTATGATTCACTCTGAGTCTGGAGGGTTTGGCTATGGCACTGCAACAGTTCGAGGCCCTTTCTTGTGGCAATCCATGGGAAACTCTGCTGGGAAAAATCCATTTGAAGAGAAGCAATCTCTGTGTGGGGCTGCACTGTGAAGGTGAAGCATGCAAAACCTGTCTGCAATTCACACCTGAAGACGTAACATTCCTCAGGGCACTGCTGCAAGGAGGTCACCGATCCACCACATCTTGGCCATTTTACCCCTATGCTCCAGTGCCTTCCCAATGAAACAGACAGCAATAAGTCACCCCTCTTCATCTGCTCTCTCAGGCATGGATTGCCTCCTGCATGCATGGATCATGCCGGGCATAGAGAACTCCAATCTTGGTTGGCCGCTACAGTAACACACCATAATATTTGGACGAGGGGAGTTTACACATATGGGAAGTCCCACTGGCTTCTCCCGACTTAGCCTGGGAACTGCAATTGGGAGATGCAATCATAACAAAACACAGCTTTTATCTCCCAGTGGGAATTCTTCCAACCTCCAATTTTTAGAGCTTTATCCATCCCTTTGTAAAATACTTTTTTTTTTTTTTTTTAATGAAGAGCTTTCCAACTGAACTCACATTTCTAAATATGATTTTAAGAAGAATATACAATTTTGGGTGTGAATTGGCAAAAATCCAATTGAGCTCTCACCACTGCAGTTACAGCAATTTTTCCATCCAAATATATCCCTGACACGGAGAGAAATCACACCACCACTGCAAGAAGCCCTTCTGATAGATCAGTTCACTCACTGAACGTATTTTATACTCATCAGAGCTATTCTAGGAAGTCTTAGCAGTCTGAATAATCATATTAGTTGTTCTCAAAGGAACAGATGCAGTATCTTTATTAATGCAAAGCAGTGGCACCTATGGGAAAACTGATTCCCTCTTTTCGCCTGCTGTATTCAATGCATGCACACACACCCACATGCATGCATGGGTCACACGTCCCATTGCTCCAAAGATTCTGCTAAGCTTAATTAAATAAACAGCAACAAAGAAAGCAGGTTCCTTCTATTTTTAAACAAGCATGCCCTAAACGTGCACCAAATCAAAACTCCTTAGCACGCACTCCTAAGAGCTTTTGTAAAATCCAGCTTAAGGGAATTAGGCACGCAGATCTAATTGAATTTCAGGGTGATACGGACACCTAAGTCCTTGAAGCTCCTTTGGAAACTCCTGTCTTATCCAATACACAGTTCACTTTCCAGCTGAGAAATACCTTAGTAATGGTACACTTAACACTCAACAGTCATTTGACCTATTTTACTAATGTGTTTGGGAAGGAGGTTAATTAACAGTGGATAGCTATATCCTTAAGCTTAATTTTTCCAACAACCCTGCTCATAAAAGGAAAAATTGAGTACATATTAAAGGAAGCAAGCAATTAAGTTGCACAAATAGTGAGCTCATTGAACTGCAGCTGACTTCTATCATGTCAAAGAACAACTAAACACAGAAGCAATGAAAAGATTGTTGCCACGACCACCACTGAGAACTGCCTGGCAATAAAGATGAATAACTTCCTACTTGAAGATTACTGATTAAAGCTTAGAAACCAAAAGGTTAGACATAGGCATATCTGAAGCAAAATATTTTAATGCACGTTTGGCGGATTCTGTAACGTATTCGCAGTGGATTTAAAGCAAAGATTTATATAACTCCAGTAAATTCTATCTGAAGCAGTCTTTAAAATCACTGCCATTCCAAACTGCAAGAGTATAAGGAGAACTGGTTCGTTTTGGAGGAGCTACCTCTTCTGATTGCTAAATACAGAGGAGTGGAAATGGAAGATGGAGCATTCAAAGGCCTAAGCACACTGCTGATGAATGGCATATGCAGGGCCCTGGCCACCTGCTTCCCATGGGCTGTGCCCCTCTGCATGCACAGCCTGCTGGAAACGGGGCCAGACAGACAGACCTGGACATCCATGCATGGGATCAGATGGCAGCTTCAAGAGGCTGGCTTGGTTGTCCTGACGCGGATCCCACTGCTACATATGTTGGGAAATATTATTGCGTAGGGGGGACCGACCAGGCAGTGCAGCATGGACCTCTTCAGCTAAACTCCTGCTGATAGCAACAGCTGGGACTGGGGAAGAACTGCAGTCACAGAATCAGAACCATAGAATCATTCAGGATGGAAAATATCACCCAGATCCTCAACCCCAGCCCATCCCACCATGCCCACTGCCCACGTCCCTCAGTGCCACATCCCCACCATTCTTGGGCACTCTTGGACGGTGACCCGCCCCTCCCTGAGCAGCCCACACCAATGTCTGACTGCTCTTTTGAAGAGGAATGTTTTCCCAATATCCAACCTTCAACGGCAGGAGAACAAAACCCAAATGTTCTGTAGGAAGGGGCCTCCACAGATCATGGGAGGCCACCCCTCTGCCAAAGCAGCTCCCAGCCCAGGTTGCACAGCTGGGTCTTGAACATCTCCAGAGGACGCCCCACCAGCTCTGTGCAGCTCCAGTGCTCCGTCACTGCATTGTGAAGGTTGCAGTCATGCCTCTGTCCTGACTCGAACTATAGGTTTCCCTGTGTGTAATTGTAGAAATACACAATATCGGCCAACATGCCACGTGTTAGAAACAACACGCCCCTGAGCGTGCTGCTGCGTGTGTCTCTCCTTCTCCTGGCCCACCAAGACTAAACTAGCCAAAATTCACTGCCCCACAGCAACTACTGCAGCCGTTGTTCTCTTACAGTACATCAGCAAACCCACCTGCTACATGAATAGGAAAGACAATCTCCAGAGCCACGTGCTATCAAATCCAGACTTCAGAGCCGTGCTTTTCCTAGGGACATCTCAAAACCATACAGGGAAAACGTGGTGACCTCCCTTTCCCACACATCAGCACTCCCTGTGTCACCATCTGAAGGCCACTGGCCTACACAAAAGCATACAGTCAGGAGAAAGGCACTGAACAAAACTGTCGTGCCCCCGTGGTGGAATCAGAGCAATGAACTATGCAGAGACGTGGGGGAAAGAACTGGAAAGGCTGTTTGGCCAGGAGCAGACAGTGAGAGCATTCAGGCAGAAGAGTCAGGAAAATTTTATTCAGATAAGTTCTGATTATTTGCAGTCTGTGACCAAATATGAGGCACCTGCAAATGCAATAGAGCAAAAATCTACAAAGCAGAAAGAAGCTTTGTCCGGCGTCCAGGGAACAGCTGGCTCTGTCTAGCAAAAGACACTTCATTTTAGGTAAAGCAGGTTGAGGGGCTATATGCAGTCCCAAGACAAATGACATTAAATATGATTATTACTCTCTGAGCCCTCACTGTAAAATACTTCTGTGCACTAATGACATGAATTTTGAGCTAATGTTTTTAAGCATCAAATCCAAACAAACAGAAACTACGCTCACAGCACAGTTCTGT